>NC_044202.1:5527692-7987692 GCF_900880675.1 Sparus aurata
CCTCATTACTCTAAAACGTTGATGCTTTTGTAGCAGCAGAATGCTTTTGTATCTGGTCATTAATTGAGCACCAATGGTAGCCACCCATTGTAGGCGGAACAGAGTATAAATGCGGCAGCTGTTCCCGGTCCTTTCTCTTTGCGCCCCTGTCTAACGCGTCACTTCCGGTCCAGAAGTTTTGGCTCTCGGCAGGTAGGATTGTACGCTGCTCGTCATTTCCACGTTGCCAGGTGTTGATCCCTTTGTTCTTATAGCACATGTATGTTTTGCTGCAGAGCGGCTGAGCTGACGTGCCCCGCTTGGCGTGCGCTGGTCCACTTTGTCTGCACTATCTTGGTCGATACACTTTTAAGCTAACGTTAGCATGGTTGCAGGTAAATGCCGGTAGCCGCATGTGTCTCTCACTCTCTCACAACTGTGTGTGTGTATCCGATCCGGTCAAAAGGTGTGTTGTAGTTTTACTGCGGTGCTTGAAACCGGTATGGTAGGCTAATTTTAATAGTGTTAATTTTGTTATTTTTAGATGAGATACAGCCATTGGGCCGAACGATCCGTGTGACATAAGAAAAGTCACGATCAGCTGACCGCTGCTGCTTTGTCGCCGCTCTGTCGCAGCTTTGCCGCTGCATTACCGCTGCTTTGCAGCTGTTTCGTTGCTAAGTCACTGCTATCTTAAGTGTGCCTTCGTGGCCATGTGTTTAGTTTCATTCTGACACCTCAACTTGGTTTTTGTTTATTTGTTTTCTTTACCCCACCTGTCCGGACTTTTTATATCCTTTTGGTTAATTTGATTTAATTAACTAGTGTAATTCATTTGTTTGGGGCAGGTGGTGGTGGCAGGTTTGTTTGCATACAATTTGTGCTATTTGCTTTCTTTTCTTGTCTTTATAGTTGGTTTATTCTGGGCAATAGATTGAATATTGTTTGGTTTGAGTATAATTTGCCCAGTTTCCATTTTATACTAGTTTTGTTTCACTGTGTGACTATTCTCTTGTGTTCCTTTTCTTTGCAGAGGCCGGTGGTGGTGGTGGTGCTGGTGACCTGGGTGGTGGTGTCCCTTCCTTCCCTGTATGCTGTGCTTCCCTGGGATTTTTGGTTATTCACAAAGTGTGTGTGAGTGTGTGATTGTCACGTGCCCGGGTGACTTATGATATTTTGTTTGGACCCCTTCCCTCACTAGTTTCTCCACACCAGCGAGCCTCAGGCTGAATAGTCTCTTTTTTACAATTTGTGTGGGCGCTGCATTGTTTTAATATTTGATAATAAAGTGTATTTAACTGTGAACCACGGCTCATGCCTAATGAGTGACCTTACTTGCGTGTCCTGAGATCAATTGACAGAGTTAAATCTTTGGGTGAAAGTCCCAAGGTTGCGTTGTTGCAGTCAGTAGGCTACGAGTGGGACCCGTCAGCCCTGCTACCCTTTGAACACAGGCAATTCGATATTACTGTGTCTTGTGTCCTCCCTACGCTCGCCACACTTTCATTGACTCTGTAGTTATAAATGAGCTTAAGAGAAAGAGAACAAACGTCAGATGTTTCATTCCATTACCTGAAACCAGTATAACATTCAACGTTATGCAGCAGACGGCGATCAACATGTTGTGCTTTCTTTCTGAATTTAAACTCAGTCTTGTTTCTGCTGCTCTTTACATCACTATCCATGCATGTATGCTGATGATTCCCTCCTAATTTTATGTAAGTGAGTCCTCCAATCAGAGGACCAAGGTGGGTGGTGGAGGTGTGAAGAAAACGTCCGAGTCCCTCCTCTTTAGAGACGCACTGAGCTGCTCGTCACATCCACAAAATGTTGTTGTTAAAGTGGACAGAAATAAAAGATCACATATCAACAGATATATGGAGAAACACTGCACCCTAACGGATAAAATAAGAATCTAACTGCTGGTGGTGAACCAGCTGTCTGATATCAAACATTCACAGTGTGGTTAGTTTTTTCTTCATGCGGTAATTTGTGTTATTGTGTAACCTGCTGTGTCTGAGGAGGTTTTTGTAGAAGAAGGAGGATTTCTGTACCACTGTGCTCTACTGGCACCACAGAAATACACTGCACTGTCTTCAGATCGACTCTTTGCAATCTTAAGATTTGACAGACTTCCCCCGTTACCAGCGATTTCACAAAGTCTTTAAATTGATCTTCAACCTTTGTAGAAGTGACATATACATGGCCAACTAGAGCCATATCTTTTCTCCCAGCGGACTGTTTATACCACTGGATCATATCAAAATCAGTGTTTGAATGGTTGCAGCTCATCTGGACTTCTTCTCCAGCATGTTTGATCAGGGCAGTGGGAGTCTGTTGAACACTGTTTTTTGAGAGTTCTGCAAGAGAAATTTAAAATAAACATCTTTAGTGACAAAAATCAAATGTTCTGAAAATATTAAGTTAGGATTTAATGGAATTTTACCTGTTAAACAGAATGGCAGAGCTGCTAAATGTATTAGGAGGCTAATCATGATGGTAACAGATGATGACTGCAAACAGAAGAGAGCTGCCTGATCATCTCCAACCTCCTCTGTGAGTAGACCCTTCTATCAGCAAACCAACATGAAGACTTGAGGTGGGTGGTGTCATGTGATTGGGAGGTTTTTGTACAGAGGATCAGTGATATGTAGCACTGTGTAATCTAGCAGCACAGAAGTAAACTGCACTGCTGCTCAGTTTGAGTCCTTCAATTGTTAATGTGCAGTTCTTGTCTTTGTTTGCATTCCCTTCTATCTTCACAGTCTCTTCCACTCCAGTTTCTTCAGGAAATGCACTTTCTCCAACCATGTATCCCAGTAACTGTAGCTGTCTGTTCTTTGACGTCTTGTACCAAAGGATTCTATCATAGTTTTGAATACTGTGGGAACAGGTTATTTTGGCTGTTTCTGGAGGTTTGTAGAACATTTCGGTTGGAATCTGTGTGATCTGGTCACTTGGAGAGGAACCTGTGTAAAAGGCATCAGCAAAACAAAATCAGGAATCTCTAGTTGTAACTGAGATTAACAGAAAAAGAACAAACATCAGACGTTTCATTTCATTACCTGAAACCAGTATAACATTCAAGGTGATGCAGCAGACGGCGATCAACATGTTGTGTTTTCTGACAGAATTTAAACTCAGTCTTGTTTCTGCTGCTGTTATCATCACTATCCATGCATGTATGCTGATGATTCCTCCTAATTTCATGTAAGTGAGTCCTCCAATCAGAAAACCAAGGTGGGTGGTGGAGGTGTGAAGAAAAACGTCCAAGTCCCTCCTTTTCAGCGATTCACTGAGCTGCTCGTCACATCCACTAAATCTTGTTGTTAAAAGGAACCCCGGCTATGAAGACTTGTAGTTCTTAAAAGATAAATGTTAGTATCAGTTATAATAAAGTGATATAAAAAAACCTTCTTGATGTCTTCGTTTTTATAACATTTGTAAAAATAGTTTAACTCGTAGGTCGCCATTATTGTTAACGTCGCAATGCACTCTGGGTAGTGTCGTCATAAAGTTGCACTGGTGGGCTTCGGGACCCTGTTGTGACTGTTCAGCAACATAAACATGTCATCTGTTCAGCCTTTTCAAATTGAACCCAAGCGAAACATTAATGAGGAGGACAGCACTAACAATGTTTCACAAAACGAGCATCAAAATGAAGAGCCAGAAAGACGGGATGAGGCGAGAGTGGGACAAAACCGGTGGTGTATGTGCGGCAACTTCGTCTCCATGGTCAGTGTTGTGCCTGAACGCGTTCAATGAACGATCGTTCATGAACTCGTTCATATTTTGGGTGAACGTGAACTGAACGTACTGTATTTTTGCCTGATGAACGTTATTGTGAACGCGTTCATTCTGACGTTTGTGAACGGCGCGTTCTCACAGTTTAACTTAGTTCAAGACAGTGCCAGATTTCCATCGAGCCTTCCAGGCGAAAACCGGCTAAAACACACCGTGAACAGTAATATATAACGGAAAATCACCCAGTCTGGCTGTTGTGTATAAAAAGGACGCTGGCCGAGAGGTTTCTACACACAACTCGCTTTACTTTCGATCAAAACGAAACTTAACTATTTCAGACAGAAACAGCTGCATACCAAACATGCAGTGAAGCATTACCAAACGAACACAGATTATTTCGTCCTGAACGGACACTACACTGGCAACACCAGCCTCCACAGAGTCGCACCGCGCATGCGTCATCAATGTGCTAAGCATGGAGGCAAAAACAAATGAAGGCTTCACATCTGTTTTTTTATTGTGATATATCTAAAAAGTTTTGGAGTGATGTTGAATCTCATTTTTTAGATGCTGCTAACTCTGTCCATTCTCTTACCCTTAAACATGTTATTTGCTGTTAACCTAGAAGATAATGCTCTTGAACACATGATGAACTTTGTTATCCTATGCAAAATGTTTTATTCACAAACAAAAATTTGCAAAATCACTACCTAAATTTGCTCCTTTTCTCCTGGAACTGAGCTCTTTGCTTAAATCTCTGATTTTGTTAAATAACAAAAAAAGTAATACCTTACTGAGTCATAATGAAAAGTTTTTCCCTGAAGCCACTGTCTGAACTATCTATTTATTTATTATTTTATTTTTCCCTTTCTTCTTCTTCTTTTTTTTAAATTATTTATTTATTTACTTATTTATGTATTTTATTTTTAATTTGTACTCTATTCTGTACCGCAAACCTGAAACAGCACATTGAACTAAAGCACCTGGTGAGCCTTTCAAGGTATGTGCAAGTGAAGAAAAAATGAAGAGACACAGCAACAGCGAGCCAAAACAGATCCTCTACCACCCAAATACCATTAACGGCATACAGTAGAGGCTCCGCTGTCTTCATCTCCCAGCCGCAGCTGGACAACCTGGTTTTGCAGAATATTGTGGGAGAGCTGCAGTTTCAGTGTTAAAACTGATAGAATAATAGCCGTCTGTGGTTCTATATGGGCTGTGGCAATAATTTTGAAAAATGAAAGCTCGCATCAACATATTGGAAAAAAAAGAACTATGAACTAGTTCATTTTCGGAACTGTGAACTTAGTTCAAAATTTTGAATTATGAACTATGAACTGAACTAGTTCATTTTAAAATTTGTGAACTGAACTTTGAACTAGTTCATGTAGAAAGTGAACTTTCCCAACACTGTCCATGGTAACCGAGAGGGAGAGTGTTTGTTGTCAAGAGTTCCAATTTTTGTCAGCAAATGTTCACGGTAAGCTATTGTGTGATCAAACTTATTCCAATATCAATAATTTTGGAGATTATTAGCATCCAGAGCTGTCGTGTGCTTTATAGATAATTAGCTGGCCACTGTACCGCTGCATCTGACGTGACTGAATCTGTCTGAGTGGCAGCATCGGTCATATTTGGAGAACACTGTAACATTACACTTACTGATTGCTTAACTGACTGAAGAGGGGAATTATCGGCTTCCTCTGTGACCACTGGCGTGTCCGATGGTTCGCCTAACGTTACAGAAGCGGCAACTGCAGGAGCGGGTTGTCTGCTCAGGAGAGCATCCGGCGTCTCTTGTCTATGGCGCTTTTTAAGGCGCATTTTACTCGCTCCCCGAGGGCGTTTAGGCTCCTTATTTGGGAAAATTGTCGGAAAAGCATTTGGTTTTAGTCTTCGTTTATACCCAGCCACTCCGGTGAGCTCTTTCAGCAGTTGTGGTCGACTAAAAGCCTCAAATGCATCAGGAGAAAAATGTTGAGAACACAGCCGCGGATCTTTGGGAAGTTGTGTCCGTCCACAGGCATCTTCCCACTCCTTTCTCCTCTTCTTTTCAGTAGGAAAGCAGTGTAAACTCACATCAGTCCCCTTGTTGCCTTTTGACTGGAAATTGCATCCAAAAGCAGCACAATGTGGCATTTTACTTTATAATTACTTTAACTGTGCGCACGTTAAGAAACACTAGCGTCAATAGCTATTCTACCAAGTGCAACCACTATACGTCATCGGCCCCAGAGTGCATTGCACGCGGAAAGCATGGCGTCCTACATAGGTCAAAATATGTACTAAATATTATAGACTTTTAAATCAATGGCAATATTTTATGTGTTTCTAACAACATATTTTAGTACAAGAGAACAATTGTGGCTTATTAGGGCTTACAAGTCTTCATAGCCGGGGTTCCTTTTAAAGTGGACAGAAAAGAAAAGATAACATATCAACAGATCTGTTGAGAAACACTGCACCCGAACAGATAAAATAAGAATCTAACTGCCTGGTGGTGAACCAGCTGTCTGATTGAATATCTTTTGTATATTGACCAGAATTCCAGTCAGAAAAAGCAATAAAAGGAGAGACAATGACGGGGTGAGTACTTTTTATAGGTACTGAATGAGGCAGCATGTGGCAGGTGAAGTTTTGCATAGCTGCACATAAGAAACCTCCTTTTATCATATCTGATTTGGATGAGAGGGAAGACCAACATTGGTTACACTGGCTTATTCCAGGTGTGAGAGGCTGAAAGCTGTAATTATATGTGGTGAGAAGGTTTTTGTACAGAGGATCAGTGATATGTAGCACTGTGTTAACTAGCAGCACAGAAGTAAACTGCACTGCTGCTCAGTGTGAGTCCTTCAATTGTTAATGTGCAGTTCTTGTCTTTGTTTGCATTCCCTTCTATCTTCACAGTCTCTTCTACTCCAGTTTTCTCAGGAGATGCATTGTCTCCAACCATGTATCCCAGTAACTGTAGTTGTATGTTTGTCTGCTTGTACCAGACGATTTGATTAAAGGTTGAAGAGGTGTGAAAACAGTTGATTTTGGCTTCTCCTCCTTGTTGTTTGAACATATCAGCTGGAGTCTGGTGGACTTGTTCACTGAGAGACAAACCTGTTGAAAAAAATACCAAAAAAAGTCAAATGTAGATACAACTGAAAGTAATATACTTGAATCAGATGTTGTTAAAAACTCTTGATGATATTACCTGAAACCAGAATATTGTTCAAATGAATGCTTAGGAATATGAGGATCATGTTGTCTTTTGTGTTTGGTAATAATTGTATTGATATGAAAGGTATTGTCAGTCTATCAGTAGTTATACTGATTCTTTCCAACCTCCTCTGTGAGTAGACCCTCCTATCAGCAAACCAACATGAAGGCTTGAGGTGGGTGGTGTCATGTGATTGGGAGGTTTTTGTACAGAGGATCAGTGATATGTAGCACTGTGTAATCTAGCAGCACAGAACTAAACTGCACTGCTGTTCAGTTTGAGTCCTTCAATTGTTAATGTGCAGTTCTTGTCTTTGTTTGCATTCCCTTCTATCTTCACAGTCTCTTCCACTCCAGTTTTCTCAGGAAACACACAGTCTCTATACATGTATCCCAGTAACTGTAGCTGTCTGTTCTTTGACGTCTTGTACCAAAGGATTACATTGTAGCGTTGAATACTGTGGGAACAGGTTATTTTGGCTGTTTCTTGAGGTTTGTAGAACTATTCGGCTGGAATCTGTTTGATCTGGTCACTTGGAGAGGAACCTGTGTAAAAGGCATCAACAAAACAAATCAGGAATCTCTAGTTGTAAATGAGATGAACAGAAAAAGAACAAACATCAAACGTTTCATTTCATTACCTGAAACCAGTATAACATTCAACGTTATGCAGCAGATGGCGATCAACATGTTGTGTTTTCTGTCCAGATTTAAACTCAGTGTTGTTTCTGCTGCTGTTTTCATCACTATCCATGCATGAATGCTGATGATTCCCTCCTAATTTTCAATAAGTGAGTCCTCACATCAGAAAACCAAGGTGGGTGGTGGAGGTGTGAAGAAAACATCCAAGTCCCTCCTCTTAGAGATTCACTGAGCTGCTCGTCACATCCACTGAATCTTGTTCTTCAAGTTGCCAGAAAATAAAAGATCACATATCAACAGATCTGTGGAGAAACACTGCACCCTAACGGATGAAATAAGAATCTAACTGCCTGGTGGTGAACCAGCTGTCTGATATCAAACATTCACAGTGTGGTTAGTTTTTTCTTCATGTGGTAATTTGTGTTATTGTGTAACCTGCTGTGTCTGAGGAGGTTTTTGTAGAAGAAGGAGGATTTCTGCACCACTGTGCTCTACTGGCACCACAGAAAAACACTGCACTGTCTTCAGATCGACTCTTTGCCATCTTCAGACTTGACAGACTTCCCCCGTTACCAGTGATTTCACAAAAGTCCTTGAATTGATCTTCAACTTCAGAAGTGACGAGTACATAGCCAACTAGAGCCATATCTTTTCTCCCAGCAGACTGTTTATACCACTGGATCATGTTAAAATTGGTGTTTGAATGGTTTCAGCTCATCAGGACTTCTTCTCCAGCATGTTTGATCAGGGCAATGGGAGTCTGTTGAACACTGTTTTTTGAGAGTTCTGCAAGATAAATTTAAAATAAACATCTTTAGTGACAAAAAGCAATTGTACTGATGATATTTAGGTAGGATTTAATGGAATTTTACCTGTTAAACAGAACCGCAGAGCTGCTAAATGTAAGAGGAGGCTAATCATGATGGTAACAGATGATGACTGCAAACAGAAGAGAGCAGCCTGATTATCACCAACCTCCTCTGTGAGTAGACCCTCCTATCAGCAAACCAACATGAAGGCTTGAGGTGGGTGGTGTCATGTGATTGGGAGGTTTTTGTACAGAGGATCAGTGATATGTAGCACTGTGTAAACTAGCAGCACAGAAGTAAACTGCACTGCTGTTCAGTGTGAGTCCTTCAATTGTTAATGTGCAGTTTTGGTCCTTGTTTGCATTCCCTTCTATCTTCACACCTGCTCCATTCTCTGGATATTCATTATTGAGATACATGTATCCAAGTAACTGTAGTTGTATGTTTGTCTGCTTGTACCAGAGGATTTGATTAAAGGTTGAAGAGGTGTGAAAACAGTTGATTTTGGCTTCTCCTCCTTGTTGTTTGAACATATCAGCTGGAATCTGGTGAACTTGGTCACTTAAAGACAAACCTGTTGAAAAAAATACCCAAAAAAGTCAAATGTAGTTACAGCTGAAAGTAATATACTTGAGACAGATGCTGTTAAAAACTCTTGATGATATTACCTGAAACCAGAAAATTGTTCAAAATAATGCTTAGGATTAAGAGGATCATGTTGTCTTTTGTGTTTGGTAATAATTGTATTGATATGAAAGGTATTGTCAGTCTATCAGTAGTTATACTGATTATTTCCAACATCCTCTGTGAGTAGACCCTCCTATCAGCAAACCAACAATGAAGGCTTGAGGTGGGTGGTGTCATGTGATTGGGAGGTTTTTGTACAGAGGATCAGTGATATGTAGCACTGTGTAATCTAGCAGCACAGAAGGGTGGTGCTGGTGTGATTACACTGCCCAAGTCCCTCCTCTTAGAGACGCACTGAGCTGCTCTTAACATCCACTAAATCTTGTTGTCAAAGTGGACAGAAAAGAAAAGATCACATATCAACAGATCTGTGGAGAAAAACTGCACCCTAATGGATAAAATATGAATCTAAGTGTATGGTGGTGAACCAGCAATCTGATTGTATAGTTGTTTGTATATATTGACCAGTATTCCATTTGTAAAAGCAATAAAAGAAGAAACAATGATTAGGTGTATCCTTTTTATAGTCACTGTATGAGGCAGCATGTGGCAGGTGAAGTTTTGCATAGCTGCACATAAGAAACCTCCTATTATCATATCTGATTTGGATGAGAAAGAAGACCAACATTGGTTACACTGGCTTATTCCAGGTGTGAGAGGCTGAAAGCTGTAATTGTGTGTGGTGAGGAGGTTTTTGTACAGAGGATCAGTGATATGTAGCACTGTGCATATCGAGCAGCACAGAAGTAAACTGCACTGCTGCTCAGTTTGAGTCCTTCAATTGTTAATGTGCAGTTTTGGGCCTTGTTTGCATTCCCTTATATCTTCACACCTGCTCCATCCTCTGGATATCCATTGTTAATATTCATGTATCCCAGGAACTGTAGCTCTCCATTTGTCTGCTTGTACCAGAGGATTTGTTCATAGTTTGGAATGGTGTGAAAACAGTTGATTTTGGCTTCTCCTCCTTGTTGTTTGAACATATCAGCTGGAGTCTGGTGGACTTGTTCACTGAGAGACAAACCTGTTGAAAATACCAAAAATAAGACATAGTCAGATGTACTTACAGCTGAAGACAGTATACTATAAACAGATGTTGTTTAAAAACTCTTGATGATATTACCTGACACAAGAATATTGTTCAAATGAATGCTTAGGAATATGAGGATCATGTTGTCTTTTGTGTTTGATAATAATTGTATTGATATGAAAGGTATTGTCAGTCTATCAGTAGTTATACTGATTATCACCAACCTCCTCTGTGAGTAGACCCTCCTATCAGCAAACCAACATGAAGGCTTGAGGTGGGTGGTGTCATGTGATTGGGAGGTTTTTGTACAGAGGATCAGTGATATGTAGCACTGTGTAATCTAGCAGCACAGAAGTAAACTGCACTGCTGTTCAGTTTGAGTTCTTCAATTGTTAATGTGCAGTTCTTGTCTTTGTTTGCATTCCCTTCTATCTTCACAGTCTCTTCCACTCCAGTTTTTTCAGGAAATGCACTTTCTCCATACATGTATCCCAGTAACTGTAGCTGTCTGTTCTTTGACGCCTTGTACCAAAGGATTCTATCATAGTCTTGAATACTGTGGGAACAGGTTATTTTGGCTGTTTCTTGAGGTTGGTAGAACATCTGGGCTGGAATCTGTTTAATCTGGTCACTTGGAGAGGAACCTGTGTAAAAGGCATCAACAGAACAAAATCAGGATACATTCACTTATTAATGATGAATGGAAACGAGTGAAAGAGACTGCCTTGTCCCTCATTACTCTAAAACATTGATGCTTTCATTGAATCTGTAGTTGTAAATGAGCTTAAGAGAAAGAGAACAAACATCAGACATTTCATTCCATTACCTGAAACCAGTATAACATTCAAGGTGATGCAGCAGATGGCGATCAACATGTTGTGTTTTCTGACTGGATTTAAACTCAGTCTTGTTTCTGCTGCTTTTTTCATCACTATTCATGCATGTATGCTGATGATTCCCTTCTAATTTTATGTAAGTGAGTCCTACAATTAGAGGACTAAGGTGGGTGGTGGAGGTGTGAAGAAAACATCCAAGTCCCTCCTCTTTAGAGACGCACTGAGCTGCTTGTCACATCCACAAAATTTTGTTGTTATACTGGCCAGAAATAAAAGATCACATATCATCAGATCTGTGGAGAAACACTGCACCCTAACGGATAAAATAAGAATCTAACTGCCTGGTGGTGAACCAGCTGTCTGATATTAAACATTCACAATGTGGTTAGTTTTCCTCATGTGGTAATTTGTGTTATTGTGTAACCTGCTGTGTCTGAGGAGGTTTTTGTAGGAGAAGGAGGATTTCTGCACCACTGTGCTCTACTGGCACCACAGAAATACACTGCACTGTCTTCAGATCGACTCTTTGCAATCTTCAGACTTGACAGACTTTTCCCGTTACCAGTGATTTCACAAAAGTCTTTGAATTGATCTTCAACCTCATCAGCTGTAAAACGTACATAGCCAACTAGAGCCATATCTTTTCTCCCAGCAGACTGTTTATACCACTGGATCATGTTAAAATCAGTGTTTGAATGGTTGCAGCTCATCTGGACTTCTTCTCCAGCATGTTTGATCAGGGCAGTGGGAGTCTGTTGAACACTGTTTTTTGAGAGTTCTGCAAGAGAGATTTAAAATAAACATCTTTAGTGACAAAAATCAAATGTTCTGAAAATATTAAGTTAGGATTTAATGGAATTTTACCTGTTAAACAGAACGGCAGAGCTGCTAAATATACGAGGAGTCTAATCATGATGGTAACAGATGATGACTGCAAACAGAAGAGAGCTGCCTGGATGTGAAGGAGGAGGAGGAGTCGACACTATGGACCATCACATGTCTTCATCAGTGGATTTGTATAGTATCCTGCTGTGTTGATTAAAGGGTAAATCAGTTATTTCTCAACCTGGATCCTATTTAGCTGTATTTTTGTGTGGAAATGAATTTGAAATAGGTCCAGTATTTAGATTTACTGCTGTAGCCAACAGAACAATGTTATAAAATGTTTTCCCCCCCGCAGCTTCTCTAATGTCTGCCCTCTCTCACGCTTCTGTCCCGATATTGTCACATCAATCACGATTAATAGAGAGTTTACTGAGACTTAAACAGAGCTAGCAATTGTTAAAGAGTAGAAAGACAAACAAGGATTGTTTTCTTGAGAGTTATTTTGTATTCCTGTCAAGTTTAAATGAAGTCGGTTTTACAAAGATTAAATAACTGTTTTTCCAAATGGAGTCTGGTGGCTTTGGCGGAAGGAAACGCGCCTGCTTCTGGGTAAACAAAAAGGATCTTTATCTTTAATTAAGATAACCATCTGTGTATGAATCTTTTTCATCATTTTGTCAGACACTTGGAACAACGACACAATTATAGTGGACGTACTTTTGCAGCGTGTAATTGTTTGTAGTGATTACATTGCAGCTGCAGCCGTCTACCTTAATATTAGACTTCTTTCAAAAACTCTTGTTACTTAGACACAAAACATGGGAAAATAGGATCCACGTTGGAGAATACCAGCGTAAGGCCTTCCCTTAAACACAGAAAAAGACTGTTTTGAGGTTGATATCAGTCATGATTTCCTGCCACAGGCTGCAGTTAGATGCAGGTGTGTTCTTCTTCACTGGGAATTTATGTGGCTGACTATCAGAGAGGGTTTTTGTATAGACAAGAGCGTAATTGAGTCACTGTGCTACTAGCTGCACAGTAATACATGCCGCTGTCTTCTGGAAGTCTGAGCTTTTGTACATGAAGTTCAGATTTTGACGAGCCGTCTCCTGTCACCTTGAAATGCTCTTTGAATGGCTCCTCTAGGGTTGGGCTCGTATACTGAGTTAATCCTATGAGTTTGAGGCCAGCGTCCCCTGTCGGCTGCTGGTACCACAGTATTACATTGAATAAACTGTGCGAATGGTTGCAGCTGATTGTTGCTGAACCATTAGGACTTCCTAATATCGATGATGGACCCTGATCGACTTGAACGCTCTGTGAACGACCTGCATTTGAAGAGAAAAACACTGCGTGAAGAGAAAGGGTTGCAAAAAATGTAGGTTTTTAGCAAACAGTGTAAATTTGAACCTACAGGAGAGCCAGAGAAGCAGCAGAGTGATCCTGTAGATGTTTCTGATCATGATGTCTTCATCTTCCTCTCTTTCTGCATCGACTGACAGACTGAACGGATGTTATAGGATCACCTCGGGGGGGAGGAGACAGAGATTTGTTATGTTCAGGATCCTTCGTCATGGATAATATCACCATGTTGATCCTTAAATTTGCGCATTACGCTTCCCTTTTAATACAGTATCTCATGTTTTTTTGTCCACTTTATCAGTGTGAAAGATCCTCTCTTTGCTTCAGTTTTTTCAGCTGTCCATACGAGCACATCTGAAGGTTGCTGCCTCCAAGATCGTGACCACAGTCCATCTGTCTGTTTCATTTTGTTGCCCTTTTGAGGAGATTTCAAAATATTGCAAACATTTTTCGTGGATCTTGTTGATTCTGGACACAGGGGTGATTGTGGTTGACAGATAAAATGTTTTCTACGTGTTTTTTTTTTAGTCAGCACTGGCATTATAACCATCAGGCTGGGTTTCAACTGTGTTCTGCGATGCAAGAATTATAGGAAAGATTACTTATTTTAGAGTTAAAGGGATGCAAAGGTAAATCAAAGATTTGTATTAGAGCTGCAAGCATATTGAGATTATTTTTAACATAAAATGTGTTATGATATGATTCAAAATTAGAGGAAATCATCATTATTTTCACCATAATTTTTACTTTCACAGATGTATTCTGTGAAAAATGAATATTTCCAACCATATGCTGCCACTCGAGCTCCCCCTACAGGTGATTAAATACGTGAGTGTATTTAGTTCACTGTGTCACCAACAGCTGAGTATTTGTACAGCTGTCTCAGTCACCTGTATCACTGTGTTCACTCACAGCACAGAAATACACTCCACTGTCATTGAACAGCAGCCTCTCCACTGTCAGAGATCCAGTCAGAGCATCCTTCTTCGTTGCTGGAAATTTATCAGCGCTGAACCCACTTTCATACTGATGATCACTGTATGCAGTTGTGAAAGCTATCTGCTTCATCCCCTCCTCTGGCAGCTGTCTGTACCAGTACATCTCTCCATATGTGCTGCCCTTAGTGTGACTGCAGTCCATCGTGGCAGACTGACCCTCCATCATCAACAGCAGAGGAGTCTGAGTGACATCACTCCCATCAATTAGACCTGTGAAAGAAAAAGATCTTGTTGTGTTACAGAACCACCAGTGACTCCTCTTCATCATGAAAACTGAATGGACTAAATCAAATCATCAGCATCACAATGTTCAGTACCTATAATGCAGAGCAGAGCTGCAGAGAGTGTGATCAGACCAGCTGTCATCATTATTGTGTCCTGAGCTAAATGACCTCAGAGAGCAGAGTCACTGTCAGTGTGTGTGATGGGAGGTGTGACGTTACAACAGAGACGTGAAGAGTTCCAGGTGTGAGTGTTGCTGTGTGATGTCATGTTGTCTGATTGTCCTCGAGGTCCCCCTACAGTAGAGCTGCTACACACACTCACTGATAGATATGCCAGCAGTGCACTGAGGTTTTTGTTCAGCGCTCTCATGTGTCTGTATCACTGTGTTGACTCACAGCACAGAAATACAAGCCTTTATCTCCTGGCTCCACATTCTTCACTGTGAATGTTCCACTCTCAGCTTTAGTTTTGGTGACTGAGAATTTCTCCTTGCTGAAGTTGGGTTGAAAGTCAGGATTGGAGTTTGCCATAGTGCTCACTATTTGTTTCATTGTTTCTCCTGGCAGCTGTCTGTACCAATACATGTACATATAGTCAAAACCCTTTGTGTGGCTGCAGGTTATTGTTGCATTTTCCCCCTTGTATCTCCACAGTTTCCACAGGTCTAAGAAGCTGCAGGTGGGAGTGTCATGTGTGTGACGTTCAGTCCTGGGTGTACGTATCCTGGATGATTTGTGGTCTTCAAGTTCTCCTTACAATATGTAGCACTGTGTAATCTAGCAGCACAGAAGTAAACTGCACTGCTGCTCAGTTTGAGTCCTTCAATTGTTAATGTGCAGTTCTTGTCTTTGTTTGCATTCCCTTATATCTTCACAGTCTCTTCCACTCCAGTTTTTTCAGGAAATGCACTTTCTCCATACATGTATCCCAGTAACTGTAGCTGTCGGTTCTTTGACTTCTTGTACCAAAAGATTTGATCATAGCTTTGAATACTGTGGGAACAGGTTATTTTGGCTGTTTCTTGAGGTTTGTAGAACATCTGGGCTGCAACCTGTTTGACCTGGTCACTTGGAGAGGAACCTGTGTAAAAGGCATCAACAAAACAAAATCAGGAATCTCTAGTTGTAAATGAGATTAACAGAAAAAGAACAAACATCAGACGTTTCATTTCATTACCTGAAACCAGTATTTCACTAGCAAGGACCACACCATCAACGAGATGCGTTTAAGGATTTATTAGTGACAAAGGAAAACGAAGTGTCGAAGATCTTGGTTCTTTTGAGTTCTTCGAGTGCGTTGTGGGGATTCTTGTAGAGAATCCGCCGCCGCTCCCGGGCAGCGACGGACCCCCTCATGGACCTACGAAGGAGAGGAGAGAAAGAAGAAACAGACAGAGAGAAATGGGGTGGGGGGGAGGGGTGCAGAATACGAGAGCGAAGCAGAGGAGAGGGTCAGGTGGTTATTTATAGAAATGCTGAAGTTGGCGCTGTTGAGGTGTGGTCCTGCTCCTGAAACTTCGCCAATTAAGCTTCAATTCACTAGCAAGGACCACACCATCAACGAGATGCGTTTAAGGATTTATTAGTGACAAAGGAAAACGAAGTGTCGAAGATCTTGGTTCTTTTGAGTTCTTCGAGTGCGTTGTGGGGATTCTTGTAGAGAATCCGCCGCCGCTCCCGGGCAGCGACGGACCCCCAAAAACCTCCAATTACTTGAGAAGAGATTGAGCGGATCTGAGATCTTTGAGATCTGAACAGATGTAACGGTGGTACGTTTGGGAGGACCAGCGGCCTATGAGATGTATGAAGTGTTCTGGGAAGCCATTACGGGAGGCTGAAGTGGCAGCTCTGATTCTGAAGGAGTGCCCAGAGTAGTTGTCGGGCAAAATACCAGACAATGAGAGCACCCGGCGAAAGTGATGGTGGAACCAGAATCGAGTAGCCACTTGGCTGGATTCGGAGATGAAAAGAGGATCTGTCGTTGTTGTGAGATTTACGGAATTGCAAGAAATTTGCGAGGGTTTCGAAGGGATTCAGTGGTGATTGGACCTTGAAGAAGAAGACGGGTGTAGGCGGACCAAATTGATTGGTTTTGGTTTGCTTTAAGTGGAACACCATAGTGTCGTCTGAAAAGCGAGACAAGTCAGAAATGCAAGCATGACGGCTTGAGTCGAAGTGAATGGTTGAGGAGGTGAATTCGGAGCATCTGAGGAAGCCAAAAGGCAAGCAAGAACATGGCTTCCAGGGTTTGGGCGACTTGAGGAGTGCCGTACCCGGAACGGATTGTGTGGAGGCAGATTAACGGCAAGTTGGCATTAAGAGGAAGACGGCGAGGGCTTAACGAACTGTTAACGAACAGCCGGTTATTGTCTTGGAAAGAAGCTGATACCGCTAAGGTAAGCTTGGTGGTGCGTGATTTGTCATGAGGAATGGGCGTAAGTACTGAAAGAAGTCGTGGTGATGAGATCGAATGACGGAAAGGTTGTGTTGTATTGGTCGTGAAAGTAATGGAAGCTTTCCAAGCTGTCCAGTAGGAAGAGAGGGTCGAGGGTGATAGGCTGTTGATGGTGGAGCTCTGGTAGTTGCTTATCAGGGGTATAAGCGCAGGATTTACGAGTTGAATGTCGAAGCCCAACTGGCGTAGGGAAGGTATCTGCGTGAGGTGCCAAGTTTCTGAACTTCTGGCATTCATTAGCGAGCTTCGGGGGCGATTCTGCCACAAGCCATCTTCCTTTGTAGAAACCCCCAAAACCGGCCTAAGGAGCAGCATCGCTGTACAGATGGATGTCATGTGGGTTAGTTGGTTGGTCATCGTAAAAGAAAGTGATTCCATTCCAATTGGTGATAGGGTTGAGTCACGGACAGATTTCAGCAAGGCTCGAGCTATCCAGGGAGATGGAGGTCAAGAGTGATGGGACGGAAGGGACAGAAGTTGACGTTTGGTGCGGCGCTGGGCGCAGAAGAAGGTTCGGCTGAGCTTTCCGACCGGGAATGAAGTCTAAAACTTGTTAGTGTCAAGAATGATTCCGAGAAACTCAAGGGATGTGGAGGGGCCCTCTGTTTTCTCTGCGACGATGGGACCCCGAGGTTGGAGAAGACTGAAGTCAGGGTAATCAGGCCGGAAGCGGGTGGCGATGTGGTGGGGGGGAAATTGTTAGACTGGATCCAGCTGAGGGCTTCAGGTGGGGTGTCCAAGAGTTTAGGCTGCTTTGCGACCAAAGGTGAGCCTAACGGCGAAGTAATATATACCACGCCAATGGATGCTGAAGAAACGGCAGAAGTCGGGGTGAATAGGGAGGACTTTAAGAGCACTGGTCTGTTCCTGGACCTTCCTTAACTTCCTTAGCGAGCGTGCGGTCAACTGAATCTGGCTCGGTTATGGTCGACTGAAGATTTTTGATTTCAAAAGAGATAGATGATTGTGGGGAGTCCGGGGTGAAGACCTTCTTCAAGTCCTTTATGAGAAACTAGCTTTGGCGAGGTAGGTTGTACGGGCATTCGGGGTGGGCGTGGCCCCCGCTGCAGAAGGAGTAAACGTGGAGGAAGCGGCACTGGGACACGGTGCATCCGGTACTGTTGAAGCCGTTGCAAATCGAACAACCTCCTTGGTGCATGCGGGCCTGCCTTTCTTATATACGCCGTTGATTACGGGAAGATGACAGAAGGGGTAGATGACATCTGTTCTGGAGGTATGGGTGCTGGTGGAGCTGCTGACAACAGGCGAGAGAAGGCTGAAGCTCTCGTTTGGTTTTTTGTGCGGCCCAGTGTGGGTAGCTGTGTATAAAGTGAAATTAGTGGTTGCCTGTTGAGGGGGAAGAACGGGTGCCGGCATCCCGGTGCTGACGACCCCAGCCGACATGAGCTGCTGGGACTGATGGAGCTGGGAGATGGAAGCTCCCTGCATCCCGGCATAGGGTGCTGGCACCCGGTGCCAGGAGCCCCGGTTGAAGCGAGGTGCTGTGGTTGCTGGAATTAGGCGGCAGAGGGCACTGGCATCTTGGTGCCAGGAGACTTGGTTGGAGCGAGGTGCTGTTGTTGATGGAAACAGGAAGCAGAGGGCGCTGGCATCCCGGTGCCAGGAGCCCCGGTTGAAGCGAGCTGCTGTGGTTGCTCGAAACAGGAGCAGAGGGCGCTGGCATCTCGGTGCCAGGGTCAAAATCTGAATCAGAATCCTTTAATGTCCCGCAGACGGGGAAATTTGTTGTCGCGGCAGAATATTACGAGAACAGCGCAATAGCAAAATAGACAATAGAATAAACACTATAATTAAAAAGGGGGAGAAAATGGCATCGAAGTACATATTTACATGATGTAGTGCAAGAATTGACAGTAATTTTTATATACAGACCGGAGCCCCGGTTGAAGCGAGCTGCTGTGGTTGCTGGAAACAGGAAGCAGAGGGCACTGGCGTCTCAGTGCCAGGGGCCCCAGTTGAAGCGAGCTGCTGTGGTTGCTGGACACAGGAAGCAGAGGGCGCTGGCATCTCGGTGCCAGGAGCCCTGGTTGAAGCGAGCTGCTGTGGTTGCTGGAAACAGGAAGCAGGGGGCGCTGGCATCTCGGTGCCAGGAGCCCCGGTTGAAGCGAGCTGCTGTGGTTGCTGGACACAGGAAGCAGAGGGCGCTGGCATCTCGGTGCCAAGAGCCTCCGCTGAAACAGGCTGCTGTGGTTGTTAGCAGTGGGCTGTAGGGGGCACTGGCATCCCTGTGCCAGGAGCCTCCGCAAAGTTTAGCTGCGGTGATGGCCGGAACTGGATGGCGGTGGGCACTGTGGCGTTTGCCCTTGAGGTTGTAGGTTGCTGTAGCTGATGATGATAATCCTGATAGAAGTTGGAGGGTCCTGGAATCTATCTGGGCGCTCCCTCTGGAGTGTAGTGATGCGAGAAGTGGTGGCGGAAACTCTGGAGTTGTTTGATCTGGCAGAGGATCTCTGTCTCTGCTTTTGCTGCTGCTCTTTGTTTTCTTTGGGCTTTGTCATTTGATTGTACTGTCCCTTTAACAAAAGCGTAGACGTCACTGCCTGTAGGGCTGTGCGTGATGACGTCACCTGGAAGCGATCTGGTGTTAACGGAACGAACAGCCATGAGTTTATTATTTTTTTTTTTTTCGAAGATTGGCTGTTGTGGTGGCTAGAACTGGATGGCAGTGGGCACCATGACGTTGCCCTAGATGTTGTAGGTTGCTAGTGTCGATGATGAAAATCCTGATGGGGATTGGAGGGTCCTGAAATCCATCTGGGCACTCCCTTTGGAGTGGAGTGATGACGAGAGGTGGTAGCAGAAACTCTAGAGTCATTTGATCTGGCTGAGGATCTCTGTCTCCACTTTTGCTGCTGCACTTTCTGTTGTCTATGAGCTTTCTGCTGTCTTTGGGCTGTAGTATTTAATTGTACTGTCCCTTTTAACAGGAGCGTCGACGTCGCGGTGTGTTGCGTGTGCGTGATGACGTCACCTGGAAGAGAGCTGGTGTTGACGGAAGAAGCACACGTGCGTGTGGAGAAAGTTTGGATTTATAGTCCATTCGGTTAAACAGAATTAATTTGTCGTTTAAAGTTTTCTGGGGAGCGGCTACTGTCCAATCGGTGACTGTAGAAGATGAAAGCCGGTCGGGGGAACTCACCGGAGCGTGGAGACGTTGTGACCGGCGAGTTGTTCGGCCGGTGTTGGCGGAACGATGGCGGGAGGCTTCGCTTCTTGGAGGTGAAGGAGTCGGCGAACTGTGGCGAACTGCAGCGACGGTGACTTTCTGTTCCGGAAATTCCTCGTCCTCTCTTTGCTGCAGAAGGAGGTGGGCTGGGAGACACGGGAGAGTCGTCGGGCGAACTATGATAATCTTGGATGTTGAGGAGAGATGAACCAGGCGGGAGACGAACCATGGATGAGACGAAGTTGGTGCTCTTCGGACCCGCTCGCGTCCTAGCCGGCTGTTGGGCCACTGGAATCGGGTCCTCGGGTACGGAGGTGACGGGAGAGTAGTCGGCTTCAGATGAATGGTGATCCTCATCTCGTCTGAAAGATTGTCCGACGGGAATAGTGATACGAAGTCCATGATGAGGTGAGTAGAGCCTGATGTTGCTCGTACAAAAGTTTGGATGTGCTCGGGCGAGGCGATGTCGCGTGATCTCGTTTCTGGGTGCGAGAGCGCAGAATACGAGAGCGAAGCAGAGGAGAGGGTCAGGTGGTTATTTATAGAAATGCGGAAGTTGGCGCTGTTGAGGTGTGGTCCTGCTCCTGAAACTTCGCCAATTAAGCTTCAAAACATTCAAGGTTATGCAGCAGATGGCGATCAACATGTTGTGTTTTCATTCTGAATTTAAACTCAGTCTTGTTTCTGCTGATGTTTTCATCACTATCCATGCATGTATGCTGATGATGCCCTCCTAATTTTATGTAAGTGAGTCCTCCAATCAGAGAACCAAGGTGGGTGGTGGAGGTGTGAAGAAAACATCCAAGTCCCTCCACTTAGAGACGCACTGAGCTGCTCATCACATCCACTAGATCTTGTTGTTAAAGTTGCCAGAAAGGGGCGCAGGTGGTCGAGTGGTTAGAGAGCATGCCATAAACGCAGCCGACCCCGGTTCGATTCCGGCTTGAGGCCCTTTACTGCATGTCACATCCCCCTCTCTCCCATATTGTCTATCTGTCTACTGCTTAATAAAGGTGTCTATGCCAAAAAAATCTTTAAAAAAAAAAAAAAAGTGTCCAGAAAATAAAAGATCACATATTAACAGATTTGTGGAGAAACACTGCACCCTAACGGATAAAATAAGAATCTAACTCCTGGTGGTGAACCAGCTCTTAGATTGTATATTTGTTTGTATATTGACCAGGGTTCCATTCATGAAAGCAATAAAATAAGAAACAATGAGGGGGTGTATACTTTTTATAGTCACTGTATGAGGCTGGATGTGGCAGGTAAAGTTTTGCAAAGCTGCACATAAGAAACCTCCTATTATCATATCTGATTTGGATGAGAAGGAATACCAACATTGGTTACACTGGCTTATTCCAGGTGTGAGAGGCTGAAAGCTGTAATTATGTGTGGTGAGGAGGTTTTTGTACAGAGGATCAGTGATATGTAGCACTGTGTTAACTAGCAGCACAGAAGTAAACTGCACTGCTGTTCAGTTTGAGTCCTTCAATTGTTAATGTGCAGTTTTCATCTTTCTTTGCACTGCCTTCTATCTTAACACCTGCTCCATCCTCTGGGTTGGCACTGGCAAACATGTATCCCAGGAACTGTAGTTGTCTGTTTGTCTGCTTGTACCAGAGGATTTGATTAAAGGTTGAAGAGGTGTGAAAACAGTTGATTTTGGCTTCTTCATCTGGTTGTTTGAACATATCAGCTGGAGTCTGGTGAACTTGGTCACTTAAAGACAAACCTGTTGAAAAAAATACCAAAAAAAGTCAAATATAGTTACAGCTGAAAGTAGTATACTTGAAACAGATGTTGTTAAAACTCTAGATAATATTACCTGAAACCAGAATATTGTTCAAATGAATACTTATGAATATGAGGATCATGTTGTCTTTTTTGTTTGGTAATAATTGTATTGATATGAAAGGTATTGTCAGTCTATCAGTAGTGATACTGATTATTTCCAACCTCCTCTGTGAGTAGACCCTCCTATCAGCAAACCAACATGAAGGCTTGAGGTGGGTGGTGTCATGTGATTGGGAGGTTTTTGTACAGAGGATCAGTGATATGTAGCACTGTGTAATCTAGCAGCACAGAAGTAAACTGCACTGCTGCTCAGTGTGAGTCCTTCAATTGTTAATGTGCAGTTCTTGTCTTTGTTTGCATTCCCTTCTATCTTCACAGTCTCTTCCATTCCAGTTTTCTCAGGAAATGCACTTTCTCTAAACATGTATCCCAGTAACTGTAGCTGTCTGTTCTTTGACGCCTTGTACCAAATGATTACATCGTAGCTTTGAATACTGTGGGAACAGGTTATTTTGGCTGTTTCTTGAGGTTTGTAGAACATCTGGGCTGGAATCTGTTTGACCTGGTCACTTGGAGAGGAACCTGTATAAAAAGCATCAACAGAACAAAATCAGGAATCTCTAGCTGTAGATGATCTTAACAGAAAAAGAACAAACATCAGACGTTTCATTTCATTACCTGAAACCAGTATAACATGCAAGGTTATGCAGCAGATGGCGATCAACATGTTGTGTTTTCTGACTGAATTTAAACTCAGTCTTGTTTCTGCTGCTGTTTTCATCACTATCCATGCATGAATGCTGATGATTCCTCCTAATTTTATGTAAGTAAGTCCTACAACCAGAGAACAGAGGTGGGTGGTGGAGGTGTGAAGAAAACATCTAAGTCCCTCCTTTTTAGAGATTCACTGAGCTGCTCATCACATCCACAAAATCTTGTTGTTAAAGTGGACTGAAAAGAAAAGATGACATATCAACAGATCTGTGGAGAAACACTGCACCCTAACGGATAAAATAAGAATCTACCAGCCTGGTGGTGAACCATCTGTCTGATTATATATCTTTTGTATATTGACCAGAATTCCATTAATAAAAGCAATTAAGGGAGAAACAATGACGGGGTGAGTACTTTTTATAGGTACTGTATGAGGCTTGATGTGGCAGGTGAAGCTTTGCATAGCTGCACATAAGAAACCTCCTATCATCATATCTGATTTAGATGGGATGGAGGACCAACGTTGGTTACACTGGCTTATTCCAGGTGTGAGAGGCTGAAAGCTATAATTATGTGTGGTGAGGAGGTTTTTGTACAGAGGATCAGTGATATGTAGCACTGTGTGAACTAGCAGCACAGAAGTAAACTGCACTGCTGTTCAGTTTGAGTCCTTCAATTGTTAATGTGCAGTTTTGGTCCTTGTTTGCATTCCCTTCTATCTTCACACCTGCTCCAGTCTCTGGATATCCATTATTAACAAACATGTATCCCAGGAACTGTAGTTGTCCGTTGGTCTGCTTGTACCAGAGGATTCGATTATAGTTTGGAATGGTGTGAAAACAGTTGATTTTCGCTTCTTCTCCTGGTTGTTTGAACATATCAGCTGAAGTCTGGTGGACTTGGTCACTGAAAGACAAACCTGTTGAAAATACCAAAAACAAGACATAGTCAGATGTACTTACAGCTGAAGACAGTATACTATAAACAGATGTTGTTTAAAAACTCTTGATGATATTACCTAAAACCAGCATATGGTTCAAATGAATGCTTAGGAATATGAGGATCATTGTCTTGTCTTTTGTGTTTGGTAATAATTGTATTGATATGAAAGGTATTGTCAGTCTATCAGTAGTTATACTGATTATTTCCAACCTCCTCTGTGAGTAGACCCTCCTATCAGCAAACCAACATGAAGGCTTGAGGTGGGTGGTGTCATGTGATTGGGAGGTTTTTGTACAGAGGATCAGTGATATGTAGCACTGTGTAATCTAGCAGCACAGAAGTAAACTGCACTGCTGTTCAGTTTGAGTCCTTCAATTGTTAATGTGCAGTTCTTGTCTTTGTTTGCATTCCCTTCTATCTTCACAGTCTCTTCCACTCCAGTTTTCTCAGGAAACACACTTTCTCTGTACATGTATCCCAGTAACTGTAGCTGTCTGTTCTTTGACGTCTTGTACCAAAAGATTTGATCATAGCTTTGAATACTGTGGGAACAGGTTATTTTGGCTGTTTCTTGAGGTTTGTTGAACATTTCGGCTGGAATCTGTTTGATCTGGTCACTTGGAGAGGAACCTGTGTAAAAGGCATCAACAGAACAAAATTAGGAATCTCTAGTTGTAAATGAGATCAACAGAAAAAGAACAAACATCAAACGTTTCGTTTCATTACCTGAAACCAGTATAACATTCAACATTATGCAGCAGACGGCGATGAACATTTTCTGTTTTCTGACTGAATTTAAAGTCAGTCTTGTTTCTGCTGCTGTTTTCATCACTATCCATGCATGAATGCTGATGATTCCCTCCTAATTTCATGTAAGTAAGTCCTCCAACCAGAGAACAGAGGTGGGTGGTGGAGGTGTGAAGAAAACGTTCGAGTCCCTCCTTTTTAGAGATACACTGAGCTGCTCATCATGTTGACATTTTTTTTTTCTAAATAAGAGGCTGATAACTTTATTACAAAGAACCACAGACTGATGTATGTTTCAACTAATTTCTCCAAAATGTATTTTACATCAAGTTCAAAGGATAAAATAAATGCAAATGTTATCTCTCCATTTTTATGATTCTATATTATGTGTCTTTTTCTAAACTTAGATGTGGCCAGAAATAAAAGATCACATATCAACAGATTTGTGAAGAAACACTGCACCCTAACGGATAAAATGAGAAGATAATTGCCTGGTGGTGAACCAGCTGTCTGATTGTATATTTGTTTGTGTATTTCTTGTATATTGTACAGGATTCCATTCATCAAAGGAGAAAACAACGAAGGGGTCGATACTTTTTATAGCTGCTGCATGAGGCTGGATAGGGCAGGTGAAGTTTTGCTTAGCTGCACATAAGAAACCTCCTATCATCATATCTGATTTGGATGAGAAGGAAGACCAACATTGGTTACACTGGCTTATTCCAGGTGTGAGAGGCTGAAAGCTGTAATTGTGTGTGGTGAGGAGGTTTTTGTACAGAGGATCAGTGATATGTAGCACTGTGCATATCTAGCAGCACAGACGTAAACTGCACAGCTGCTCAGTTTGAGTCCTTCAATTGTTAATGTGCAGTTTTGGTCCTTGTTTGCATTCCCTTCTATCTTCACAGTCTCTTCTACTCCGGTTTTCTCAGGAGATGCACTGTCTCCAACCATGTATCCCAGTAACTGTAGATGTATGTTTGTCTGCTTGTACCAGACGATTTGATTATAGTTTGGAATGGTGTGAAAACAGGTGATTTTCGCTTCTCCTCCTTGTTGTTTGAACATATCAGCTGGAGTCTGGTGGACTTGTTCACTGAGAGACAAAACTGTTGAAAATACCAAAAACAAGACACAGTTCAATGTAGTTACAGATGAAAATTGAGGAAAATAATATACAATAAACAGATGTTGTTAAAATTCTTGATGATATTACCTGACACAAGAATATTGTTCAAATGAATGCTTAGGAATATGAGGATCATGTTGTCTTTTGTGTTTGGTAATAATTGTATTGATATGAAAGGTATTGTCAGTCTATCAGTAGTTATACTGATTATCTCCAACCTCCTCTGTGAGTAGACCCTCCTATCAGCAAACCAACATGAAGGCTTGAGGTGGGTGGTGTCATGTGATTGGGAGGTTTTTGTACAGAGGATCAGTGATATGTAGCACTGTGTAATCTAGCAGCACAGAAGTAAACTGCTCTGCTGTTCAGTTTGAGTCCTTCAATTGTTAATGTGCAGTTCTTGTCTTTGTTTGCATTCCCTTCTATCTTCACAGTCTCTTCCACTCCAGTTTACTCAGGAAACACACTTTCTCTATACATGTATCCCAGTAACTGTAGCTGTCTGTTCTTTGACATCTTGTACCAAAGGATTCTATCATAGTTTTGAATACTGTGGGAACAGGTTATTTTGGTTGTTTTTGGAGGTTTGTAGAACATTTCGGTTGGAATCTGTGTGACCTGGTCACTTGGAGAGGAACCTGTGTAAAAGGCATCAACAGAACAAAGTCAGAAATCTCTAGTTGTAAATGTCCTTAACATAAAAAGAACAAACGTCAGACATTTTATTTCATCACCTGAAACCAGTATAACATTCAAGGTTGTGCAGCAGACGGCGATCAACATGTTGTGTTTTCTGACTGACTTTAAACTCAGTCTTGTTTCTGCTGCTGTTTTTATCACTATCCATGCATGTATGCTGATGATTCCCTCCTAATTTTCTGTAAGGGAGTCCTCCAATCAGAGAACCAAGGTGGGTGGTGCTTGTGTGATTACACTGCCCAAGTCCCTCCTCTTAGAGATTCACTGAGCTGCTCGTCACATCCACAAAATTTTGTTGTTATAGTGGCCAGAAATAAAACATCACATATCATCAGATCTGTGGAGAAACACTGCACCCTAACGGATAAAATAAGAATCTAACTGCCTGGTGGTGAACCAGCTGTCTGATATCAAACATTCACAGTGTGGTTAGTTTTTTCTTCATGTGGTAATTTGTGTTATTGTGTAACCTGCTGTGTCTGAGGAGGTTTTTGTAGGAGAAGGAGGATTTCTGTACCACTGTGCTCTACTGGCACCACAGAAATACACTGCACTGTCTTCAGATCGACTCTTTGCAATCGTAAGTCTTGACAGACTTCCTCCGTTACCAGTGATTTCACAAATGTCTTTGAATTGATCTTCAACCTCCACAGCTGTAAAACGTACATAGCCAACTAGAGCCATATCTTTTCTCCCAGCAGACTGTTTATACCACTGGATCATATCAAAATTAGTGTTTGAATGGTTGCAGCTCATCTGGACTTCTTCTCCAGCATGTTTGATCAGGGCAGTGGGAGTCTGTTGAACACTGTTTTTTGAGAGTTCTGCAAGAGACATTTGAAATAAACAGCTTTAGTGACAAAAATCAATTGTACTGAAAATATTGAGGTAGGATTTTAATGGAATTTTACCTGTTAAACAGAACGGCAGAGCTGCTAAATATACGATGAGTCTAATCATGATGGTAACAGATGATGACTGCAAACAGAAGAGAGCTGCCTGGATGTGAAGGAGGAGGAGGAGTCGACACTATGGACCGTCACATGTCTTCATCAGTGGATTTGTATAGTATTATGCTGTGTTGATTAAAGGGTAACTCAGTCATTTATCAACCTGGATCCTATTTAGCTGTATTTTTGTGTGGAAATGAATTTGAAATCGGTCCAGTATTTAGATTTACTGCTGTAGCCAACAGAACAATGTTCTAACGTGTTTTCCCCCCTGCAGCTTCTCTAATGTCTGCCCTCTCTCACGCTCCTGTGCCGATATTTTCACATCAATCACGATTAATAGGGAGTTTATTGAGCCTTAAACAGAGCTAGCAATTGTTGAAGAGTAGAAAGACAAACAAGGATTGTTTTCTTGAGAGTTATTTTGTATTCCTGTCGAGTTTAAATGAAGTCGGTTTTACAAAGATTAAATAACTGTTTTTCCAAATGGAGTCTGGTGGCTTTGGCGGAAGGAAACGCGCCTGTTTCTGGGTAAACAAAAAGGATCTTTATCTTTAATTAAGATAACCATCTGTGTAGGAATCTTTTTCATCATTTTGTCAGACACTTGGAACAACGACACAATTATAGTGGACGTACTTTGGCAGCGTGTAATTGTTTGTAGTGATTACATTGGAGCTGCAGCCGTCTACCTTAATATTAGACTTATTTCAAAAACTCTTGTTACTTAGACACAAAACATGGGAAAATAGGATCCACGTTGGAGAATACCAGCGTTAGGCCTTCCCTTAAACACAGAAAAAGACTGTTTTGAGGTTGATATCAGTCATGATTTCCTGCCACAGGCTGCAGTTAGATGCAGGTGTGCTCTTCTTCACTGGGAATTTATGTGGTTGACTATCAGAGAGGGTTTTTGTATAGACAAGAGCTTAATTGAGTCACTGTGCTACTAGCTGCACAGTAATACATGCCGCTGTCTTCTGGCAGTCTGAGCTTTTGTACCTGAAGTTCAGATTTTGACGAGCCGTCTCCTGTCACCTTGAAATGCTCTTTGAATGGCTCCTCTATAGTTGGGCTCTTATAATGAGTTAATCCTATGAGTTTGAGGCCAGCGTCCCCCGTCGGCTGCTGGTACCACAGTATTACAATGTATGAACTATCTGAATGGTTGCAGCTGATTGTTGCTGAACCATCAGGACTTCCTAATATCGATGATGGACCCTGATCGACTTGAACGCTCAGTGAACGACCTGCATTTGAAGAGAAAAACACTGAGTGAAGAAAAAGGGTTGCAAAAAATGTAGGTTTTTAGCAAACAGTGTAAATTTAAACCTACAGGAGAGCCAGAG
Organism: Sparus aurata; assembly: GCF_900880675.1. Taxonomy (NCBI): domain Eukaryota; kingdom Metazoa; phylum Chordata; class Actinopteri; order Spariformes; family Sparidae; genus Sparus; species Sparus aurata. The sequence continues at coordinate 5,556,005 of NC_044202.1, forward strand.
AAGCAGCAGAGTGATCCTGTAGATGTTTCTGATCATGATGTCTTTATCTTCCTCTCTTTCTGCATCGACTGACAGACTGAACGGATGTTATAGGATCACCTCAGGGGGGGAGGAGACAGAGATTTGTTATGTTCAGGATTCTTCCTCATGGATAATATCACCATGTTGATCCTTAAATTCTGTCTCCAAGGTCATGACCGCAGTCCATCTGTCTGTTTCATTTTGTTGCGCTTTTGAGGAGATTTGTTGGATCTTGTTGATTCTGGACACAGGAGTGATTGTGGTTGACAAATAAAATGTTTTCTACATGTTTTCTTTTTAGTCAGCACTGGCATTATAACCATCAGGCTGGGTTTCAACTGTGTTCTGCGATGCAAGAATTATAGGAAAGATGACTTATTTTATAGTTAAAGGGTTGCAAAGGTAAATCAAAGATTTGTATTAGAGCTGCAATCATATTGAGATTATTTTTAACATATAATGTGTTATGATATGATTCAAAATAAGAGGAAATTATCGTTATTTTCACCATAATTTTTGCTTTCACTGATGTATTCTGTGAAAAATGAATCTTTCCAACGATATGCTGCCACTCGAGCTCCACCTACAGGTGATTAAAGACACTGATGTTTTTAATTCACTGTGACACCAACAGTTGGTATTTGTACAGCTGTCTCAGTCACCTGTATCACTGTGTACTCTCACAGCACAGAAATACACTCCACTGTCACTGAGCAGCAGCCTCTCCACTGTCAAAGATCCAGTCAGAGCATCTTTCTTCGTTGCTGGAAATTTCTCAGCGCTGAACCCACTTTCATATTCATAATCACTGTATGCAGTTGTGAGGACTATTTGCTTCATCCCCTCCTCTGGCAGCTGTCTGTACCAATACATCTGACGATATGTGTTGCCTTTAGTGTGATTGCAGTCCATCGTGGCAGACTGACCCTCCATCATCAACAGTAGAGGAGTCTGAATGACATCACTCCCATCGATTAGACCTGTGAAAGAAAAAGATCTCGTCGTGTTACAGAACCACCAGTGACTCCTCTTCATCAGGAAAACTGAATGGACTAAATCAAAACATCAGCATCACAATGTTCAGTACCTATAATGCAGAGCAGAGCTGCAGAGAGTGTGATCAGACCAGCTGTCATCATTATTGTGTCCTGAGCTAAATGAGCTCAGAGAGCAGAGTCACTGTCAGTGTGTGTGATGGGAGGTGTGACGTTACAACAGAGACGTGAAGAGTTCCAGGTGTGAGTGTTGCTGTGTGATGTCATGTTGTCTGATTGTCCTCCAGGTCCCCCTACAGTAGAGCTGCTACACACACTCACTGATAGATATGCCAGCAGTGCACTGAGGTTTTTGTTCAGCGCTCTCATGTGTCTGTATCACTGTGTTGACTCACAGCACAGAAATACAAGCCTTTATCTGCTGGCTCCACATTCTTCACTGTGAATGTTCCATTGAAAGGGTCAAGTTTGAGGGCTGAGAATTTCTCCTCACTGAAGTTGGGTTCAAATTCCTGATTATCTCTGCCAATTGTTGTGTACACTATTTGCTCCATTGTTGCTCCTGGAAGCTGTCTGAACCAGTACATCCATAAATACTCAACAGTCTTGGTGTGACTGCAGTTCATTGTTGCGCTGTCACCCTTGTCTTTCCACAGTATGTCAGTCTGGTGGACGTCACTTCCATCAGTCAGACCTGTGTGAAAAACAGTTAACAATACCTGAGGTCAACATTTCGATTTGCATGCAGCAGAACTCTAACAGACGTTCTAATCAATGCTGCTCAGGACTGCTTGTAATTCTGTACTTCACCTTTTATGGAGAGCAGAAACAGTAACAAGCTGCAGAGACCATGTTTGGTGAAGTCCATGTTGAGAAAGTCGGAGTCGAACACATAACAGTCAGTGTAGTGACACACACAGAGCTGTAGTTGCAGGTGGGAGTGTCAGACAGTGTGTTTTGTGGGATGTGATCACAGTAACTGGGTACATTCATGGTCCTCCAGGTCCTCCTGCAGCACATGAGATCATTGGTTTCAGAAACAGTGGTGCAAACAGTGACCTGGGGTTTATGATCAACTTCCACATGTGGCTTTATTAGAGCTTGGACAACAGAACCTGTCAGGTTTGAAATGATTCAGTGACACCAGCTGACACTGTGCTTTTAAATACTTTCATGAGAATAAAATTTAAAAATAAATAAATATAGTGTAAAAACAACTAGAGCCTGAAATATATCAACCAACATCTTTCTCATGTTTGGTGAAAGATGACTCTGTAGTTCCCTCTACAGTTCAATAAAAGGACAGCTGTCTGCTTTTCACTGTGACACCAACAGCTGAGTATTTGTACAGCTGTCTCAGTCACCTGTATCACTGTGTTTACTCACAGCACAGAAATACACTCCACTGTCACTGAGCAGCAGCCTCTCCACTGTCAAAGATCCAGTCAGAGCATCTTTCTTCGTTGCTGGAAATTTGTCAGCGCTGAAGCCACTTTCATATTGATGTGGGGGACTTTGAGTTGTGAAAACTATCTCCTTCATCCTCTGTCCAGGCAGCTGTCTGTACCAGTACATCTCGTAATATGACGTGCCCTTAGTGTGACTGCAGTTCATCGTGGCAGACTGACCCTCCATCATCCACAGCAGAGGAGTCTGAGTGACATCACTCCCATCGATTAGACCTGTGAAAGAAAAAGATCTTGTCGTGTTACAGAACCACCAGTGACTCCTCTTCATCATGAAAACTGAATGGACTAAATCAAATCATCAGCGCCACAATGTACAGTACCTATAATGCAGAGCAGAGCTGCAGAGAGTGTGATCAGACCAGCTGTCATCATTATTGTGTCCTGAGCTAAATGAGCTCAGAGAGCAGAGTCACTGTCAGTGTGTGTGATGGGAGGTGTGACGTTACAACAGAGACGTGAAGAGTTCCAGGTGTGAGTGTTGCTGTGTGATGTCATGTTGTCTGATTGTCCTCGAGGTCCCCCTACAGTAGAGCTGCTACACACACTCACTGATAGATATGCCAGCAGTGCACTGAGGTTTTTGTTCAGCGCTCTCATGTGTCTGTATCACTGTGTTGACTCACAGCACAGAAATACAAGCCTTTATCTCCTGGCTCCACATTCTTCACTGTGAATGTTCCACTCTCAGCTTTAGTTTTGGTGACTGAGAATTTCTCCTTGCTGAAGTTGGGTTGAAAGTCAGGATTGGAGTTTGCCATAGTGCTCACTATTTGTTTCATTGTTTCTCCTGGCAGCTGTCTGTACCAATACATGTATATATAGGTACCACCCTTTGTGTGGCTGCAGTTTATTGTTGCATTTTCCCCCTTGTATCTCCACAGTATGTCATCCTGGGTCACATCATCAGCAGCAGTTAGACCTGTGTGTATCACAGCAAACGTTATTACGAGTGATTTTCATCTTTTTGCTAACAAAGGTTAAAGGCTGTTATGTTGTGGGTAGATCTCACCTGTAATCCAGAGCAGAAGTATTAGGAGACAATGTTTGATAATGTCCATGTTCTTCACTTTAAAGACTGCAACAGGTCCAACACAACTGTCAGAGTAGTTAGAGGTCTAAGAAGCTGCAGGTGGGAGTGTCATGTGTGTGACGTTCAGTCCTGGGTGTACGTATCCTGGATGATTTGTGGTCCTCGAGGTCCCCCTACAGTGTTTAAGATCATTGTGATTCTGGTTATTTATCAAAAATCTCATTGTGTTAAGACTTTGGGAAAGTGAAGATAATCATCCCTGCAATAACAATATTTGGTCAGAAATGTTGTGACATTTGATTTTTTTTGTGCTTTTTAGGAGATTTCAAAACATCAACAAATCACTGACTGCAATTAAGCCTAAAAATATTGCAGTATTATTTAATGGCATCATCAATCAGTTCTAGTTGGCACTCAAACAACATGAAAGAGAGTGTAGTGAAACATTTTTCATGGATCCTGTTGCTTCCAGACACAGAGTTGATTAAGATTAAAAGATAAAATGATCTCTTTTCAGTTTTTAACTACAGCACTGGCAAAATAACCATCAAGCAGGGTTTTAACTGTGTTCTGAGATGCAAGAACAATACGAAAGATGATTTATTTTATAATTAAAGAGCCAGGAAGGTTAATCAAAAAGTTCTTTCAGAGCTCTAATCATATTGAGATTATTTTAACATTTACACTGTGACATCTCTACATCACTACAGCACTTCATTCTAATGCTGTTGTGTCACACATTTGAGTTTTATCAAAACATTGAGCTTCTGCACTTTGGATGTTGCGACTTGGATCATTTTGATCAACTGTGCAGCCCTGATTTTTATTTCAAAAATAAAGAGAGACATTTATAATTAAGTGCATAGAATTTAACTGGAAGGAAAAAATGAAAAATGTGCATCAGTATGGAGTTCAGATGGTGTGAAAATGTATTTATCCCACCATAATATGGTGCTCGATGCTGCCACTCGAGCTCCCCCTACAGGTGATTAAAGACACTGATGTTTTTAATTCACTGTGACACCAACAGTTGGTATTTGTACAGCTGTCTCAGTCACCTGTATCACTGTGTTTACTCACAGCACAGAAATACACTCCACTGTCATTGAACAGCAGCCTCTCCACTGTCAGAGATCCAGTGAAAGCATCCTTCTTTGTTGCTGGAAATTTATCAGCGCTGAAGCCACTTTCATATTTGTGTGGGGGACTTTGAGTTGTGAGAACTATTTGCTTCATCCTTTGTCCAGGCAGCTGTCTGTACCAGTACATCTGGTCATACTGGATAGTCTTATTGTGACTGCAGTTCATCGTGGCAGACTGACCCTCGATCATCCACAGCAGAGGAGTCTGAGTGACATCACTCCCATCGATTAGACCTGTGAAAGAAAAAGATCTTGTTGTGTTACAGAACCACCAGTGACTCCTCTTCATCAGGAAAACTGAATGGACTAAATCAAATCATCAGCACCACAATGTTCAGTACCTATAATGCAGAGCAGAGCTGCAGAGAGTGTGATCAGACCAGCTGTCATCATTATTGTGTCCTGAGCTAAATGAGCTCAGAGAGCAGAGTCACTGTCAGTGTGTGTGATGGGAGGTGTGACGTTACAACAGAGACGTGAAGAGTTCCAGGTGTGAGTGTTGCTGTGTGATGTCATGTTGTCTGATTGTCCTCGAGGTCCCCCTACAGTAGAGCTGCTACACACACTCACTGATAGATATGCCAGCAGTGCACTGAGGTTTTTGTTCAGCGCTCTCATGTGTCTGTATCACTGTGTTGACTCACAGCACAGAAATACAAGCCTTTATCTCCTGGCTCCACATTCTTCACTGTGAATGTTCCACTCTCAGCTTTAGTTTTGGTGGCTGAGAATTTCTCCTCTCTGAAGTTGGGCTGAAAGTCAGGATTGGAGTTTGCCATAGTGAACACTATTTGTTTCATTGTTTCTCCTGGCAGCTGTCTGTACCAATACATGTACATATAGTCTACATCCTTTGTGTGGTTGCAAGTTATTGTTGCATTTTCCCCCTTGTATCTCCACAGTATGTCATCCTGGGTCACATCATCAGCAGCAGTTAGACCTGTGTGTATCACAGCAAATGTTATCACGAGTGATTTCCATCTTTTTGCTAACAAAGGTTAAAGGCTGTAATGTTGTGGGTAGATCTCACCTGTAATCCAGAGCAGAAGTATTAGGAGACAATGTTTGATAATGTCCATGTTCTTCAGTTTAAAGACTGCAACAGGTCCAACACAACTGTCAGAGTAGTTAGAGGTCTAAGAAGCTGCAGGTGGGAGTGTCATGTGTGTGACGTTCAGTCCTGGGTGTACGTATCCTGGATGATTTGTGGTCCTCGAGGTCCCCCTACAGTATGTAAGATAACTGTGATACTGGTTATTTATCAGAAATCTCATTGTATTAATATTTTGAGAGGTGAAGATAGTCATCCCTGTAATATCAATGTTTATTTGTTGCTTTTTTTGTGCTCATGAGGAGATTCAAAAATATCAACATAACATTTATTGTAATTTTGCCTAAAAATATTGCAGTATTATTCTAAAGAATTATCACCGAGTCCTAGTTGGCACTCAAACAACATGAAAGAGAGCGTAGTGAAACATTTTTCATAGATCTTGTTCCTTCCAGACACAGAGTTGATTCAGGTTAAGAGATGAAATTATTTCTTTTGAGTTAGTTTTTAAGTACAGCACTGACATTATAACCATCAAGCTGAGTTTCAACTGTGTTCTGTGATGCAAGAACAATACCAAAGATTATTTATTTTATATTGAAAGGGTCACAAAGGTAAATCAAAGATTTGTATCAGGGCTGCGATCATGTTGAGATTATTTTAACATATACACTGTGACATCTCTACATCACTACAGCACTTCATTCTAATGTTGTTGTGTCACACATTTGACTTTTATCAAGTCATTGCAGCTTCTGCACTTCAGATGTTGTGACTTGTATGATTTTGATCAACTGTGCAGCCCTAATTTTTATTTCATAAAAGATCAGAGACATTCAAGATGAAGTGTATAGAAATTAACTGGAAGGAGAAAAGGAAAAATGTTCATCACTATGGAGTTCAGATGGTGTGAAAAATGTATTTATCCAAACATATGCTGCCACTTGAGCTCCCCCTACAGGCGATTAAAGACGCTGATGTTGTTTAATCCACTGTGACACCAACAGTTGGTATTTGTACAGCTGTCTCAGTCACCTGTATCACTGTGTTTACTCACAGCACAGAAATACACTCCACTGTCATTGAACAGCAGCCTCTCCACTGTCAGAGATCCAGTCAGAGCATCTTTCTTCATTGCTGGAAATTTCTCAGCGCTGAACCCACTTTCATATTGATGATCACTGTATGCAGTTGTGAAAACTATCTGCTTCATCCCCTCCTCTGGCAGCTGTCTGTACCAGTACATCTGGTCATATGTGTTTCCCTTAGTGTGATTGCAGTCCATGGTGGCAGACTGACCCTCCATCATCAACAGCAGAGCAGTCTGAGTGACATCACTCCCATCGATTAGACCTGTGAAAGAAAAAGATCTTGTTGTGTTACAGAACCACCAGTGACTCCTCTTCATCAGGAAAACTGAATGGACTAAATCAAATCATCAGCATCACAATGTTCAGTACCTATAATGCAGAGCAGAGCTGCAGAGAGTGTGATCAGACCAGCTGTCATCATTATTGTGTCCTGAGCTAAATGACCTCAGAGAGCAGAGTCACTGTCAGTGTGTGTGATGGGAGGTGTGACGTTACAACAGAGACGTGAAGAGTTCCAGGTGTGAGTGTTGCTGTGTGATGTCATGTTGTCTGATTGTCCTCGAGGTCCCCCTACAGTAGAGCTGCTACACACACTCACTGATAGATATGCCAGCAGTGCACTGAGGTTTTTGTTCAGCGCTCTCATGTGTCTGTATCACTGTGTTCACTCACAGCACAGAAATACAAGCCTTTATCTCCTGGCTCCACATTCTTCACTGTGAATGTCCCATTGAAAGGGTCAAGTTTGAGGGCTGAGAATTTCTCCTCGCTGAAGTTGGGTTCAAATTCATGATCATCTCTGCCAATTGTTGTGTACACTATTTGCTCCATTGTTGCTCCTGGAAGCTGTCTGTACCAGTACATCCACAAATACTGGACAGTCTTGGTGTGACTGCAGTTCATTGTTGCATTTTCACCCTTGTCACTCCACAGTATGTCAGTCTGGTGGACGTCACTTCCATCAGTCAGACCTGTGTGAAAAACAATTAAAAATACCTGAGGTCAACATTTTGATTTGCATGCAGCAGAACATTTACTGGACTTTTTTTTATCCCTCTAGAAGACATTCTAGTCAATGCTGCTCGGCACTGCTGGTATTTCTGTACTTCACCTTTTATGGAGAGCAGAAACAGTAACAAGCTGCAGAGACCATGTTTGGTGAAGTCCATGTTGAGAAAGTCAGAGTCGAACACATAACAGTCAGTGTAGTAACACACACAGAGCTGTAGTTGCAGGTGGCAGTGTCAGACAGTGTGTTTTGTGGGATGTGATCACAGTAACTGGGTCCATTCATGGTCCTCCAGGTCCTCCTGCAGCACATGAGATCTTTGGTTTTAGAAACAGTGGTGCAAACAGTGACCTGGGGTTTATGATCAACTTCCACATGTGTCTTTATTAGAGCTTGGATAAGAGAACCTGTCAGGTTTGAAATGATGCTTGAATTCAGTGACATCAACTGACACTGTGCTTTTAAATACTTTCATAAGAATAAAGTTTAAAAATAAATAAATATACTGTAAAAACAACTAGAGCCTGAAATATATCAACTAACATCTTTCTCATGTTTGGTGAAAGATGACTCTGTAGTTCCCTCTACAGTTCAATAAAAGGACAGCTGTCTGCTTTTCACTGTGATACCAACAGTTGAGTATTTGTACAGCTGTCTCAGTCACCTGTATCACTGTGTTGACTCACAGCACAGAAATACACTCCACTGTCATTGAACAGCAGCCTCTCCACTGTCAGAGATCCAGTCAGAGCATCTTTCTTCGTTGCTGGAAATTTATCAGCGCTGAAGCCACTTTCATATTTGTGTGGGGGACTTTGAGTTGTGAGAACTATTTGCTTCATCCTTTGTCCAGGCAGCTGTCTGTACCAGTACATCTGGTCATACTGGATAGTCTTATTGTGACTGCAGTTCATCGTGGCAGACTGACCCTCGATCATCCACAGCAGAGGAGCCTGAGTGACATCACTCCCATCGATTAGACCTGTGAAAGAAAAAGATCTTGTTGTGTTACAGAACCACCAGTGACTCCTCTTCATCAGGAAAACTGAATGGACTAAATCAAATCATCAGCACCACAATGTTCAGTACCTATAATGCAGAGCAGAGCTGCAGAGAGTGTGATCAGACCAGCTGTCATCATTATTGTGTCCTGAGCTAAATGAGCTCAGAGAGCAGAGTCACTGTCAGTGTGTGTGATGGGAGGTGTGACGTTACAACAGAGACGTGAAGAGTTCCAGGTGTGAGTGTTGCTGTGTGATGTCATGTTGTCTGATTGTCCTCGAGGTCCCCCTACAGTAGAGCTGCTACACACACTCACTGATAGATATGCCAGCAGTGCACTGAGGTTTTTGTTCAGCGCTCTCATGTGTCTGTATCACTGTGTTGACTCACAGCACAGAAATACAAGCCTTTATCTACTGGCTCCACATTCTTCACTGTGAATGTTCCACTCTCAGCTTTAGTTTTGGTGACTGAGAATTTCTCCTTTCTGAAGTTGGGTTGAAAGTCAGGATTGGAGTTGGCCATAGTGCTCACTATTTGTTTCATTGTTTCTCCTGGCAGCTGTCTGTACCAATACATGTACACATAGCCTCCACCCTTTGTGTGGCTGCAGGTTATTGTTGCATTTTCCCCCTTGTATCTCCACAGTATGTCATCCTGGGTCACATCATCAGCAGCAGTTAGACCTGTGTGTATCACAGCAAACATTATCACGAGTGATTTTCATCTTTTTGCTAACAAAGGTTAAAGGCTGTAATGTTGTGGGTAGATCTCACCTGTAATCCAGAGCAGAAGTATTAGGAGACAATGTTTGATAATGTCCATGTTCTTCAGTTTAAAGACTGCAACAGGTCCAACACAACTGTCAGAGTAGTTAGAGGTCTAAGAAGATGCAGGTGGGAGTGTCATGTGTCTGACGTTCAGTCCTGGGTGTACGTATCCTGGATGATTTGTGGTCCTCGAGGTCCCCCTACAGTGTTTAAGATCATTGTGATTCTGGTTATTTATCAAAAATCTCATTGTGTTAAGACTTTGGGAAAGTGAAGATAATCATCCCTGCAATAACAATATTTGGTCAGAAATGTTGTGACATTTGATTTTTTTTTTGTGCTTTTTAGGAGATTTCAAAACATCAACAAATCACTGACTGCAATTAAGCCTAAAAATTTTGCAGTATTATTTAATGGCATCATCAATCAGTTCTAGTTGGCACTCAAACAACATGAAAGAGAGTGTAGTGAAACATTTTTCATGGATCCTGTTGCTTCCAGACACAGAGTTGATTAAGATTAAAAGATAAAATGATCTCTTTTCAGTTTTTAACTACAGCACTGGCAAAATAACCATCAAGCAGGGTTTTAACTATGTTCTGAGATGCAAGAACAATACGAAAGATGGTTTATTTTATAATTAAAGAGCCAGGAAGGTTAATCAAAAAGTTCTTTCAGAGCTCTAATCATATTGAGATTATTTTAACATTTACACCTTGACATCTCTACATCACTACAGCACTTCATTCTAATGCTGTTGTGTCACACTTTTGAGTTTTATCAAAACATTGAGCTTCTGCACTTTGGATGTTGCGACTTGGATAATTTTGATCAACTGTGCAGCCCTGACTTTTATTTCAAAAATAAAGAGAGACATTTATAATTAAGTGCATAGAATTTAACTGGAAGGAAAAAATTAAAAATGTGCATCAGTATGGAGTTCAGATGGTGTGAAAATGTATTTATCCCACCATAATATGGTGCTCGATGCTGCCACTCGAGCTCCCCCTACAGGCGATTAAAGACACTGATGTTTTTAATTCACTGTGACACCAACAGTTGAGTATTTGTACAGCTGTCTCAGTCACCTGTATCACTGTGTTGACTCACAGCACAGAAATACACTCCACTGTCATTGAACAGCAGCCTCTCCACTGTCAGAGATCCAGTCAGAGCATCCTTCTTTGTTGCTGGAAATTTGTCAGCGCTGAAGCCACTTTCATATTTGTGTGGGGGACTTTGAGTTGTGAGAACTATTTGCTTCATCCTTTGTCCAGGCAGCTGTCTGTACCAGTACATCTGGTCATACTGGATAGTCTTATTGTGACTGCAGTTCATCGTGGCAGACTGACCCTCGATCATCCACAGCAGAGGAGTCTGAGTGACATCACTCCCATCGATTAGACCTGTGAAAGAAAAAGATCCTGTTGTGTTACAGAACCACCAGTGACTCCTCTTCATCAGGAAAACTGAATGGACTAAATCAAATCATCAGCATCACAATGTTCAGTACCTATAATGCAGAGCAGAGCTGCAGAGAGTGTGATCAGACCAGCTGTCTTCATTATTGTGTCCTGAGCTAAATGAGCTCAGAGAGCAGAGTCACTGTCAGTGTGTGTGATGGGAGGTGTGACGTTACAACAGAGACGTGAAGAGTTCCAGGTGTGAGTGTTGCTGTGTGATGTCATGTTGTCTGATTGTCCTCGAGGTCCCCCTACAGTAGAGCTGCTACACACACTCACTGATAGATATGCCAGCAGTGCACTGAGGTTTTTGTTCAGCGCTCTCATGTGTCTGTATCACTGTGTTGACTCACAGCACAGAAATACAAGCCTTTATCTCCTGGCTCCACATTCTTCACTGTGAATGTTCCACTCTCAGCTTTAGTTTTGGTGACTGAGAATTTCTCCTCTCTGAAGTTGGGTTGAAAGTCAGGATTGGAGTTTGCCATAGTGCTCACTATTTGTTTCATTGTTTCTCCTGGCAGCTGTCTGTACCAATACATGTACATATAGTCTACACCCTTTGTGTGGTTGCAGGTTATTGTTGCATTTTCCCCCTTGTATCTCCACAGTATGTCATCCTGGGTCACATCATCAGCAGCAGTTAGACCTGTGTGTATCACAGCAAACATTATCACGATGATTTTCACCTTTTTGCTAACAAAGGTTAAAAGGCTGTTGTGTTGTGGGTAGATCTCACCTGTAATCCAGAGCAGAAGTATTAGGAGACAATGTTTGATAATGTCCATGTTCTTCAGTTTAAAGACTGCAACAGGTCCAACACAACTGTCAGAGTAGTTAGAGGTCTAAGAAGCTGCAGGTGGGAGTGTCATGTGTGTGACGTTCAGTCCTGGGTGTACGTATCCTGGATGATTTGTGGTCCTCGAGGTCCCCCTACAGTATGTAAGAAAATTGTGATACTGGTTATTTATCAGAAATCTCATTGTATTAATATTTTGAGAGGTGAAGATAGTCATCCCTGTAATATCAATGTTTATTTGTTGCTTTTTTTGTGCTCATGAGGAGATTCAAAAATATCAACATAACATTTATTGTAATTTTGCCTAAAAATATTGCAGTATTATTCTAAAGAATTATCACCGAGTCCTAGTTGGCACTCAAACAACATGAAAGAAAGCGTAGTGAAACATTTTTCATAGATCTTGTTCCTTCCAGACACAGAGTTGATTCAGCTTAAAAGATAACATTTCTTTTGAGTTAGTTTTTAAGTACAGCACTGCCATTATAACCATCAAGCTGAGTTTCAACTGTGTTCTGTGATGCAAGAACAATACCAAAGATTATTTATTTTATATTGAAAGGGTCACAAAGGTTAATCAAAGATTTGTATCAGGGCTGCGATCATGTTGAGATTATTTTAACATATACACAGTGACATCTCTACATAACTCCAGTACTTCATTCTAATGTTGTTCTGTCACACATTTGACTTTTATCAAATCATTGCAGCTTCTGCACTTCAGATGTTGTGACTTGTATGATTTTGATCAACTGTGCAGCCCTAATTTTTATTTCATAAAAGATCAGAGACATTCAAGATGAAGTGTATAGAATTTCACTGGAAGGAGAAAAGGAAAAATGTTCATCAGTATGGAGTTCAGATGGTGTGAAAAATGTATTTATCCAAACATATGCTGCCACTCGAGCTCCCCCTACAGGCGATTAAAGACGCTGATGTTGTTTAATCCACTGTGACACCAACAGCTGAGTATTTGTACAGCTGTCTCAGTCACCTGTATCACTGTGTTTACTCACAGCACAGAAATACACTCCACTGTCACTGAGCAGAAGCCTCTCCACTGTCAGAGATCCAGTCAGAGCATCTTTCTTCGTTGCTGGGAATTTGTCAGCGCTGAAGCCACTTTCATATTGATGATCACTGTATGCAGTTGTGAAAACTATCTGCTTCATCCCCTCCTCTGGCAGCTGTCTGTACCAGTACATCTGGTCATATGTGTTTCCCTTAGTGTGATTGCAGTCCATGGTGGCAGACTGACCCTCCATCATCCACAGCAGAGGAGTCTGAGTGACATCACTCCCATCGATTAGACCTGTGAAAGACAAAGATCTTGTTGTGTTACAGAACCACCGGTGACTCCTCTTCATCAGGAAAACTGAATGGACTAAATCAAATCATCAGCATCACAATGTTCAGTACCTATAATGCAGAGCAGAGCTGCAGAGAGTGTGATCAGACCAGCTGTCATCATTATTGTGTCCTGAGCTAAATGAGCTCAGAGGGCAGAGTCACTGTCAGTGTGTGTGATGGGAGGTGTGACGTTACAACAGAGACGTGAAGAGTTCCAGGTGTGAGTGTTGCTGTGTGATGTCATGTTGTCTGATTGTCCTCGAGGTCCCCCTACAGTAGAGCTGCTACACACACTCACTGATAGATATGCCAGCAGTGCACTGAGGTTTTTGTTCAGCGCTCTCATGTGTCTGTATCACTGTGTTGACTCACAGCACAGAAATACAAGCCTTTATCTCCTGGCTCCACATTCTTCACTGTGAATGTCCCATTGAAAGGGTCAAGTTTGAGGGCTGAGAATTTCTCCTCACTGAAGTTGGGTTCAAATTCCTGATTATCTCTGCCAATTGTTGTGTACACTATTTGCTCCATTGTTGCTCCTGGAAGCTGTCTGAACCAGTACATCCACAAATACTCAACAGTCTTGGTGTGACTGCAGTTCATTGTTGCGCTGTCACCCTTGTCTCTCCACAGTATATCAGTCTGGTGGACGTCACTTCCATCAGTCAGACCTGTGTGAAAAACAGTTAACAATACCTGAGGTCAACATTTTGATTTGCATGCAGTAGAACATTTGCTGTTTTTATATTTTAGGGACTTTTTTTTCTCCCTCTAGAAGATGTTCTAGTCGATGCTGCTCAGCACTGCTGATAATTCTGTACTTCACCTTTTATCGAGAGCAGAAACAGTAACAAGATGCAGAGACAATGTTTGGTGAAGTCCATGTTGAGAAAGTCAGAGTCAAACACATAACAGTCAGTGTAGTGACACACACAGAGCTGTAGTTGCAGGTGGGAGTGTCAGACAGTGTGTTTTGTGGGATGTGATCACAGTAACTGGGTACATTCATGGTCCTCCAGGTCCTCCTGCAGCACATGACTTCATTGGTTTTAGAAACAGTGGTGCAAACAGTGACCTGGAGTTTATGTTCGACTTCCTCATGTGGCTTTTGAAATGATGCAGGGTTTCATCAATTCACTCTTTCAAATACATTATGTTAAATAAGTCAAAAAAATGAACAAATATAGTATAAAAACAAGTAGAACCTGAAGTATATCGACTGATATTTACTTTTTCAATTCACTGACATCATGGACTATGAGGTTTATAATTGAACTGTTAAATATTCTGCCTCCTTGACACATTTTTGTGAAATTATTATCATATTTGAGGGATCACAAAAAATGTGTGTATGTCAGCACACTTTCTTTCATTTGTTATTTGTATTTAAGTTGTCCCTTCTTGTTTAATTTGTTGAGGTGTGTCTCCCCCTGCTGGCTGAGACACATTGTAGGTACATTCAGTGAGTAAAGGCTTTGAGACGGTGAACCATGAGAAGTTGTTATTCACAGTAACGCTAATAGTTTAAATGCACACAAAACGTTTTTTTCTCTCAGATTTTGAACACACAATCATTAAGTCTGTGTTGGTGAGCACTTCTCCACGAGACAATCCATGCACCTGTTGGGCTTTTTGACTGGCCACTCTAGAATATGCAGTTTTTATCACACAGCAGAAGGGAAGCTGGGCCTCCAGATGCATGTAAGAATCAGAAATAATTATTGTGTGCTTTAGAAAAAGTCTTTGCAGGTTCATCCAGCAGATGACACCCTGACGACCGGCCGGCTGACGTCTGCAGCTTCTGGTGTCTCCACGTGGTTCTGATCAACAGTCTAGTTTAGATCCAAATACAAAACCCCACTTGGAAAATGTCAGAACTTATTTGAAAGCATAACTGTATTTCGGATCATTAAACATGTTTATTGAATAGTAACTATGATTTCAGCCTCGCATTTACTGTGACCTTTTTATCACGAGCCCATCAGGACTCAGTCTTTAAACTCACTGGTGATTTTGCTTTGTCTCAGAATTGAACACTGATGCAGGATCAGGATCTGAAGGAGGTGATACAATGATCGAGCTCACAGATGTCAGACACGCCGCGTTTCTGTTGCGGTCTCACAGACATCGTTTCCTGTTTGTGTGACTTCAGTAAGGACAAACATGTTTGTTAGTTATTTCAGTTTGAGTCCACCTGCGGGCTTTACTCATAAGATCCAGTGGGAATGGAGATCAGTTGGGACAGAAGCATTTAGTTAGTTACTTCAAATACTATATTTTTTGTCTTTAAGTTTTATAGAAACTACTTCAAAACAGGCTCAGTTTTTTAAGAAATTGTGCAAGTTTCTGCACCAGATGACAGTAAACAGCTGTTGTGTATGTTTACGACTCTTTATAATACATTAGGTTACTTGTGTTAATTGTGTAAGTTCAGTTGACACAGAAACTGAAGTGCTAGCAGCTGTTCGCTCGGAGATGTGCAGTGCGAGGTTGTTGGTGCAGAGGAGCAGGTGTGAGCCGGAGGTTGCGGTGAAGAGGAAGGTCGCACCTTCGTCATTTCTCAGCACAGAGAGCGATCTGCAGGCTGCTGTGTGACCACATCCTCTCCTCCGCTGCCGCTCTCTGCTCCCCTGCAGGGTTTCAAACCCTCACCAACAACAGCTTCGACCTTCTTCTGTGCACAGATGAGAGCGCCGACTTCCTGTAGGTGCTGTTGTTGTGTGGCAGACTCACTCAAACTCTCACATTTATTTTCCTACTGTGTTTTCCTGCTAAAGTGTTTGAAAGTTATAACTTGAATCATAAACAGAGTGTAAAGAGAATGATACGTTTATCTCACTTATGCAACATGGAAAAACCACATACAGCTCAGATGAAACCACTTTAACAAGTTCAGTTAACATTTTATAATTCAGTTTTATTTAATCTATAAAGAGAACATGTTCAGGGAAACTTGAGGCGCCTCTCAGTTTGCTTACTGGAAAATGTTCTGACTACAATGAGCAGCTTCTGACGGTGTTTCAACACCATGTAGGTGAAAAATAACTGACTTCTCAGAAAAGAAGCTGGTGGGTGAACAGCTAAAAATACCTCACTATCTCTGGAAAAAGTGATGTTCAGTGTCGAAACGAGATGTGACAGCAACGAGGGAGGGGGATGGTGTCCAAACTGCGCATCCACACACTTTCTGAACATACCAGCTTAATCTTTACTTCTTTAAAACTTAAAGTCTTTCCTGGTTTATACCCACATTGTGGGTCATTTCTAGGACAGGTTATCATCGTCTGTAAGCAGATACTCGGAGCAAAAGTTAAGAGACGGAATGAAATGGCATGATTGACGAGATCCTCTGACATACTTTTATTGAGAAAGAAATTAAGCATCACATAGTTAAAAAAATGCAAAATGCAGACAGAGTTGGTAAAAGAAATTCATGCTATATCTTCCTCCATGCCAGTTATAGCTTTTCATTTTGTTATAAGAATATGTACAGACCGAATCACAATGTTTGTATACGATTTAATTGTCTTTTTCCATGTGTAAGTCATCTAAAATGTATGTTGGATGCTTTCATATCACAAACAAAACATTACATTGGAGACTTAATGTAACTGTTAAAGAAAAGACTCGAAACAAGCAGGTAGCCTGAGCGGTTCTTGTTGTGTAGATATAAAAGATGCTCGCAAAGCAATATAGTACGTGCAATAAACACACGTTACAATCACGGCTGAACAGAAATGAACAAGTTTGCTGATTTCACATATCTGCGTAACCGCCGTTACTGCTGCTGCTGTTTGTTCCTGAAGATCGTGTGTTCAATTCTTGGCCCTCAGTCGTCCTGCTTTCCAGCTGAACCCTGCAACAGACAGAAAGGACACAATGTCGTAATGTCTCGGAAGGTTAACACAAAGTGATCAGTGTGCATTTTGGATCACATGTACAAGGTTAGAGGAGGACAAACCTGAAGCTTCCACACAAAAACCGCCACGAAGGCTCCATAGACGCAGCTCTTGGCGATGATAACACCGTAGGAGATTTTGGCGACCCGAGTAGTTATCAGATATTGCTCTGCAGAAAGTTCAAACGTGACGATGAGTGACAATATTCAGAGAGGAGACATCAGGGGCACTCTGTCAAGGAAGCTAACACAGACTTTTGGACATTTGGAAATCAGATTCAGGTGAAATGAGGCCAGTTCTGTATGATTTTAGGTAATTCACATGTCAAAATTAAGCCCATTACTTCTGAAAATGTCCAGTTTACATGTGACATGATGAAAATGAACAGCCACATGTGAATATGTGTGGGAAATGTGGAATTCACATGTGAGGAAGCACATTTAATTTGAACTTTATTGACCAAGATTTGTTGTGGAAATCCTAAAAAGCCAGTTACTCATGAAAAGGACATAAGGGAAATTTAAACACAACGATCCAAACCAAATGTTTTCTTCTGTATGTGATTATATGATGTTTACAAAATCACTAAACACTATATTTACCTGTGTTCATCACGACCTTCCATTTACCTGATAGAAGAATAAAATAGATCAGATCAGGACAGATGTTCTCTATCAGAAACATTCAGATTCAGATCATTTGTGAGTTTGAAAAGAATGTTGATTTATTACCCCAGATTGTTTCATTACTATAGACGTAATCTGTTCCATTGAAGAAACGGACAGCGCAGTGGAATTTTTTGCCTTTTGTGTACCACTCCTCTTCTGAGACCCTCAACATGCTGGTGATCCTGTAATGTTTGCCCTCCTGCACGGCTGCGTTGTCGGTCGCCACGCGTTTTTTATCGACGACGACATCGTCGATCTCCCAGGACACACTGACATGGTCTGGGTAGAATCCACTGGCCACACAAACTAAGGTCTTGTTCCCCTTTTGACTCTTGCACGGCTTGAGCACTTTCACTTTTGGCGCAGTAATGGTCCGATTTGGTTCTGCAAAAGACAGAAATCACAAATATTAAAGCTGCATGGTCTAAATCTACGTGAAGCATGAACAGTTGTACTTGTTGTAACGACCAAAACAACATGGTCAACTCCAGTTTTTGTATTCATACTCAAACTCTTCATTCTTTTCTTGCGATACGTGTTTGATTTGATGTTATTGTAGTGATCTTGCCAAGAACAGTTAGTTCGGTTCGCTCTCCTGACTACTGTGGCTCACTAAATCTATCTTGATTTGAGTTTTTCCCTAACGGGTACACAAAGCACAATCACAATCACCATTTAGCCAACCAACAGATTTTTTTTTCAGTTTTTGTTCCTTCTCTTCTCGACTAATGCAAGTAAAAAAACACTGTTTTGCGGATGAGACGGTGTCGACTGATTTGAATAGATTTACTGCTGAAGACTAATGTCATCAAACACCTTTTAAGACAGATAACTATAAGAGTAATCGAATAACCTGGACCAAGTAAAACTTTTCCGCTGTTGAAGTGAATCTATAGATTTTACTTTCTTGGCACTTTTGACAACAAACACATGCAAAACATAATCACTAAATAATCATGAAAACACATCATTTAACTTGGCAGATTTGGGTTGAATTAAGGTCAGTAAACAAACATACATGCGTGTGATTTTAGCAGATTTCTTACCCAACACAGTCAGTTTGGTTCCACTGCCGAAGTAAGCAGCTTCGTAGTTCGACACATTGATACAAGACTGCAGGAAAACTTACTCAACCTCTCCGCAGTGACGGCTATAAACCGGCTATTCTTTCAAATCAACTACAAACATTTAACTGTGCACACTTACATTTCTTTTAGAGGGAATGCTCTAACCAAACTGAATCTCGTCTCGACGCTATTAAACTGCTGATTTAACGTCCATTTAAGAGCATAAATCAAACAAAAAACGTATAATTCGATGTATTTTGCACTGCTACCTTTTAGATATACTTTGTTTATATATTTATACCAAATAATCTTTCATTTCTTACCTAAAACAGTGAGTTTAGTTCCAGGTCCAAAGTAAGCTTCTGACTGGAAACTCACAGTATCTCACAGACCTGATCATAACTCCATGTGAGAGAAATAATCTGGGCCAAGAGCCAATTTTTTTTATCGCTGCAGCACTTTTTACTGAAGAACAAACGATGAGACGTCTTGACTTTACTGACACAAACTAACTTCTGCAAGAACTTCTTTCACACTTTAAGATCAGTACACTTTGTTCCACTTCCATCAAATAAAGTGTTCAATAAATGTAATCTTAAAATTGCCCATAATCTAAACAAACACTTGAACCTGTGACTGAAGCTCTGTGAGGTGGTTTCGCTGCAGGTTTTCTTACCTAAAACGGTGAGTTTAGTTCCAGATCCAAAATGAGCCTCGGCGTAGGAGCACAGAGACTTACAACCGTGAAAAAACCTCTTCCTCCAGCCTCTCTTTGTCCCTGACACTTTGACATTATTCCAACTTTGTCACTCTTTGACTGTAAAGACTTTAATCTCCCTTTATTTTTGCAAAAAATAGAGTGAAATCTTCCTTCACTAGCCTTCACATCTTAAACATTTGCATGCTTTTGTGGCTATTTTATGATTATTTAGCCACGTAACAGCTTTAATCGTGCTTTAATGGTTGTCAGTGGAGCCTTGGTGTGAATTTAACAGTGTCAGAAACTTCTTTCAAAATAATACCTGACCAATATTTAATGAACTTTAACATTATCTCTTAATAAAAAACTGTCAGTTTTGTTCCCTGGCCGAAGAAGGCTTGATAATTGGCACAGCGCTTCAGCTTAACATCACAAAGCATCTTACCCAACCTGAACTATAAAGTCCCAAAGAAAGTATGATTTTTAAGGCACTGCTTATATTTCAAAGGCTGTGACATACATCCACATTTCTTTTCATTATTATCTTATGGAAAAGAGTCAGTTTTGTTTGTTTGCTTCAGCTTTGTCACAGTGCAGAAATACTGAGCATGAAACTCTTGTGTCTTTTCTACTAGAATTATCCTTAAGAAGTTTTACTTGTTTACGTTGTTTAGCAACGTGACATTAAAATAAAGTAATGAAGTGAAATATTTACCTAAAACAGTGAGTTTGGTTCCTTCGCCGAAGTAAGCAGGACTGTTGAAGGTCACAGTGTTTTCACTTCAGCTCAATACTTTAGCTTTTATATATAAACTGGTTTTACTTCACTTTCATACTAACAGTTTGACTACTTAAGTTTTGTTTCAGTGAACTTAAGGTGCAACTCTTCGACTTACCCAAAACTGTGAGTTTTGTTCCCTTTCCAAAGTAAGCTTCAGTTCCGGTGTCACACTGAATGTCTCCTCCAACAAAAAGTCACAAAACTTTCCAGAATCAGCCTGTTGAGACAGTCTAATAATCCAGAAGAGGAAGAAGATTCAAACATGCAGGATGAGCTTCATGATGTTCAAAGTTGTTTTGTTTGTGTTCAGGATCATTAAAAAAAAAACACTTCAAATGCTCCAATTGTAACCTAAAAGTATTTTTAAAAAAATCTTTTTTATCCAGCTTCCTTCATAGTAATTGACTTTTCGATATCAAAGTGTTCAAACGTCTTATAAACCCTCAGATTATTGTTTTTTTCTACTCCAAATTAGCATGTAGCCGTCTAAACAATGGGAGTCAATGGGAGGAGGTTTTTGTACGACGGCTCTATGGGGATGTATCACCGTGGCCCCCTGTCCCCACGATGAGAAACTGTCACACAAAAACCTGATGTTGCTTTCGTTCTCCCCCCTCTCCTTCCCCCACCCGGCTCCTCCATATCTCAGCCTCCATCATGCGTTTCTGTGGGAGCAGCTGTGCAGGTCGGGCTGGGTGACGGCTGAACCAGCTCCAACCTGACTGCTGCTATTTCTGTGACGGCTAAGAAAAGAAGCAACAACAGAGAGGAGGTAAAGATAAAACTGGGCTTTTTTGGGGGGTTTGTTCGCCACTCCTCAGAGGAAGTGACATCACTGCTGGTCACACCTCTTTATCCTCCCAGTTCTCAGAGAAGAGGGGAGACAAAAATCCACAGAGTAACATTAACGACTTTCTAATGTAATGATGAACCCACAATCCCACTCCATCCTATGAAGCATTTTAGCATCTTTAAGCTATTTATTTTGGTTTTGCAGCACTTCTGTTATCTTTATATCCTCCTTAGTTTCTGATCTGTAACACTTAGCAGTGCTAAACAGCAGGCAGACAAAGTTTACATGTAGTTGGTCAACACAATGGAGCTAAAGAACCAGATTTCTCCTAAAAGCAGTTGGTGGAGACCAAAACAGAGCTTAAAGAAATCAAATATCAGACTTTCATTCACCAGGTGGCTGAGACGCAACTCCAAATGAATGGTGATGTGTGATGAGGATGTGTGAGTATTTTTCTGTGGCCAAAGAAATCTGTCCAGTCTATGTATATATATATATATATGTATAGGTATATATGTATATGTATATATAAATATATATATATATATATATATATATATATATATATATATATATATATATATATATATGTATATGTATATGTATATATATGTATATATATATATATAGATACATAGATAGATAGATAGATAGATAGATAGATAGATAGATGCGTGTATATGCATATATATGTGTATATATATGTATGTATGTATATATATATATGTATATGTATGTATATAGGTGTATATATGTGTATACATATATACATATATATAGGTATATATGTGTATATATGTATATATGTATACATATACATATATACATATATATATACATATGTGTATATACATATGTATACATATATACATATACATATATACATATATATATACATATGTGTATATACATATGTATACATATATACATATACATATATACATATATGTGTATATATATTAGGGGTGGTGAAAAAAATCTATTATTGATTAATCGCGATTATAATATTGATATTATAACTTTTTTTTAGATAGTAATACAAACTGGAGTCCTCCTCTTACTGGCTTCCGCTACATGGTCCACAGTCTGGAGCCAAGATATGTTATTCCATCCCGGAGCTTTTTCACACTTAAATCGATTCCAAATCTTTACAAGGAGACAAACCTTTCCGTGCAAGTGTCCCTCAACTCTGCTCACAGGGTAGCAATAACCTGCGATGCCTGGACATCCAGAGCTACAGTCTCATATGTGACCTTTCATCTCAGCTCATTATTTCAGCAGTTAATGGAAGCTAATGTCCTACGTACTTCAAACGAGAGCTATGGATGACAGCCACACAAGCGCAAATATGTGTGAGTTTCTCAAAGCAATGGCAGACGAGTGGGGAATAGAGAAACACGCCCTGGTTCTCGTCACCAACAATGCTTCTAACATGAGTCCAGCTGCTGAGCTTGGCAGCTTTCTTTTAACAGTGAATAACTACATTTAAAACAAATTAAAAAATAATCATTTTGATATCACAGTTACACTATACAATATTGAAGTGTGAGGTGTTACTCAAAAGAGAAGTAAAATAATTCAGCAGCTGACTGATGTTAAATGGAAGATCAATAATCGTTAATAATTGAAAATCGAATCGATAATCGTTAATAATCGAAAATCGATTTGTAATCGAATCGAGACTTCAATAATCGGAATCGGATCGAATCGGGAAATTGGGCCGATCAACCACCCCTAATATATATGTGTATATATGTGTGTATATGTGTCAAAAAAGCAGTAGAAACAAAATAAACAATCTGTCTCTCAATCAGGGTGTGTTAATATTATTTCTTAGCTTTGCACTTTATCACATGAGCTGAGTTGTGCTCCTGTAGAGTTCAGTATTTCATTATAGATTTCACTTTGCCATTTTGTCCTTTGCCATGAAATCTGCCTGGAAAATGTAGGCTGACTGACGAGTCGGTCAGGCCGTCGGTCTGGCACCATGTCCATCTGCTGTCACATCTCTGTTATAGACTAATTTCATGCTTTCCTCCTGTGTTGCTCCCAGTTGCTACTCTGAGGGAAAAGGAAATCAGTCCGTTGTCTTTGTGGCTGTGGCACCGCAGTAACACCACTTGGAAGAGCAAGTTGTAAGTAGCAATTCCACTTTAAACTACGACACTTAGGTGTAATCTCAGATGAACCCTGCAGAGGTCAGTGTATACTAACCTTTTAAGTGCGATAGTTCCTTGATATTGACGGTTTGCACGCAGAATTAAAACATAACAGACACTGCAGACTTGAGTGACACATGAGAAGCTGTACAGGGCAATGATGTTCTGTAAACATTACACTGTCACCACCTGCTAACTTATCTGAGGCGATCAGCGCTGTGGTGTCGCAGGAACATCACTGAACTGAGAGGCAGTTCCTTTACAAGCTTGTTGTGTTTATCATTCTGTTTTTTTCTCTCTTTTAGTTGTTGACCCAGTTTTTATTTTCATGCCGCATTAATGTTGCCCTTCAATAGCTTCCTCATTCATCCCTCCTCCTCCTCCTCCTCCTCCTCCTCCTCCTTGTCTTCTCCCTCTGGTTTCTTCTTGAGGTTCTTGTTTAGCTGCTGAGGCTTTCTGAGCCACTGTGCTCGACTCGACGCGCAGTAATACACAGCTGAGTCTGCAGCCTGGACGGGGTGAATACGCAGAGAGGATGTCAGCACTGCAGGCCGGGACATGGTGAACTTGGACTTGCTGAAGGGAGCTTCAGTGGCCTGCGCGTTTTTACCAAGAGAATATGTCAGAAGCTGTATCTCCCCGCTGCTGCTTCGTCTGTACCAGTACATGTAGAAATACTGATCGTCGTCTTGTTCACACTGCAGCGTCACAGCCGGGTCTCCCTCACGACTCATCGCAAACGGAGGCTGGTGAAGCTTCACGCAGAAGGAGAAATCTGTAAAAGGGGGGAAAAAAATGGAACAAACTACAGTGAGCAAGAAAATCTGTTGGTTAAAATCCTCTTAGCTGATTTAAAAATGTTCTTACTGGAGAAGATCAGAACTGAAGCCAAGAAGACGATCATTGCCACGTTGATTACAGAGTTACCCAGACTTTATAAAATCAGACCTGACTGCACTGCTACGATCAAAGCTGTGTTTCTCTAGCCAGGAACTCTTTCATACGTTCCTATAGTTTCACAGATTCATACAAGCCTCTCTGTACAGCCTCCGTCTCCTAGTGGACACTGAGCCGCAACTGCACGTTTTGAGTTCCTTGCTAAAGCGAAGAGCAACGTGACAGGAGTCTGAAGACTTCGCAGGATGGTTGATATCAAATGTTGTGATTCGACATGGATGAAAACCTCCCAGATGGATGCATTATACTTTGACCTCAATTCCCCCCCAAAAAAGTTTGGACGCTGCGAAAATGGTACTGTACTGTACTTCAGTAAACACCCAGTAAACCACAGCTCCTTCCTGCCTGTGTGCCATCTGTGACAGTCACTCTTGTTATTTGTATGACGGTCTGCTCTGTGTGCATCACTGTGACTGGCAGCACAGTAGTAGGTGCTGCTGTCATTGAGAAGCAGCTCACTTATTACAAGAGTGAAGCTGTTTTGCGTTGTTTTGAGAGAGGACTGGAAGTGCCCGTCAGTTTGACCGTGCTCTCTGATGATGAACTCCACCGGAGCGCCGTGGTGGGTTTGCCGGTACCAGAACATGGTGTAGCTGCCCATGTTGAACTCTGGACCCATGCTGCACTCCAGCGTCACCGAGTCTCCTGGGTTAGACACTTGATCTCCGGGCTGAAGAACAATGACTGCGAGACCTGCAGCACACGCAGGATAATGTTTCACTGATGTACTGAACAGTGAATAAATGACGTGCAGATGTGATGGGAACATTCAAGCACCCGTTAGTTAGAAGATCCAATATGAGCCGATACATAAAACCCACCTGAGTGTAAAAGAAGCGACAGATAGAGGACTGAGATCAGCATGATGTCAGCGATAAGCCCTCTTCCAGCCGAATGAGGCTGAATCTGTACAAGCAAGCAAGGAGGTCACATGATCACATGAAGACATCATCGGAGAATAACATAAAAGACTATAAAAGAATAAAAGATAAAAGAATTCTCATTCACTGTGTTTCTGATGTTTTTATACGGATGTTTCCAGTGCCGTATGTCGATCTTTAATAAACATCAGGTGAAAAAACGTGATGCCGCAAACATAAACCATCATCAGGGTGGAAAAACATCTGAATTTGAGTTTAACAGGGTAGGTTTCTCCTTAAATACTTCCTCTAGAATGCCAAAAGTTCATGCATTTTTTTCCACATTAAACCTTTATTCTTGTGCTTACATGTGAGCTGTCATGAGTTGAAGTTTAGACATTGTTCATTAGGTGTTCGCTTTGCTAAGCTAACAGGCGGCTAACTAAAAGTGAAACTATCGCCAAAAAGCAGCCAAGGCTTTATTTGTGACTGAATATGAGTCAAACCTTTGTGTAAAAGCATAATTATGACAAAAGAGGCACTTTTAAGATTTACCGTAGTTTCATTTTTGGGCAAGCTAATTTTCAGTGGAGTGCATGGGGCACTTTTACGCTAGCATCAAAATCGCTATTTTTAAAACAGTAAGAAGGCTCGGCACAACATGAAACTCTGCTCGTTGTATCACCAGGGTCTCTACACATGAACACGAGCATTGAGAACACAAACAATGTTCTCAATGCTCGTGTTCATGTGTAGAGACCCTGGTGATACTACCAGCAAAGTTTCATGTTGTGTCGAGCCTTCTTAGACTTTTGAAAATACATTTTAATGCTAGCGTGCCAGTGCCCCATGCAATCCATTGAAAATAAGCTTGCCCGAAAACATAACCACGGTAAATCTTAAAAGTGCCTCTTTCGTTGTAATTATGCATTTACACCGATTGCATTTGACTCGTATTCAATCACAAATAAAGCCTTGGTTGCTTTTTGGCAAGAGTTTCACTTTAAAGGTCACGTGGCTGCTGGCTGACATGTTGGCTCTCCTGCTGTCTTGTAGTTGATGTCGTGGTGTTGACTGTTGTGTAGTCGTGAAATTGACATTGTGAGTTGATTTCTTGTTGTGATTCATGACCATCATTTTTCATGTAGTTTGGATGGTGTTGACAGGGTTGAATACAAACTCTCATCTGTGAGCGTTAAAGTGTTTGCGTCTGAATGTAGCGCTTATTTACCCCCTTTCAACCAGAGCGGACGATGTGCTGGTTCAGGTTGGTTTGTCTTTTTTTCTCAACAGTGATGAGTCACATCATACAGTCACCGTGCACGTCTCAGAATACCCAGCATTGCTCCGAACAACTATGGCGGCTGCATCAACTCTTGACAGGTGTGGCTCCCGGCTTTGCATGCCTACACTGGCATCCAAACATGACTGGTCTTCTCACCACTGTTCAACTGGCGTCCATAGATAGATAGATAGATAGATCGCTGGCTCCGATGCTGCATCCCCAACAAACCACAGCAAAGAAAAGTACGCTGGCCACCACAGACTGATAAAAGATCTCCAACATCTTGCTGCACACGTTGAAGGATCTCAGCTTCCTCAGGAAGTAAAGTCTGCTCATCCCCTTCTTGTAAACAGCTTCAGTGTTAGATCTCCAGTCCAGTCTGTGGTTGATGGTAACACCCAGGTACTTGTAATCCTCCACCTTGTAATCCACCACCATAGTGAAAAAGTCCTTTGTGTATTCTTCTGTCGATAAGTCAGAACCCATTCAATTATCTCTGGTTTATAATTATAACGCATTCTCGCATTGCTACACTTCTAGAATCTTGGATTTCATTGGACTAAGAAACATTACCCGGCTTTCCATTGACAGGGGATAAGATAGATAATGATTGAATGCTCATTTTGGGGGGACTTATCCTTTAACATCTCAGCAAACTATTCACTTTACACACACATCTCTCTGATCTCCTCTGGGTGTTTACAGAGAGCTACTGAGAGCCCGAGAACCAGCCTGCCAGTCAGGATCCTCTACATGAAAACAACAAAGAAAAGGAGAGCAGGGTTTTTAGTAGTGCGGCGACATTAAACCACATCACTGTGTACTGCCGGCACAGAAATACACAGCCGAATCTGACACACTCACGCTCTGAATGATCAGAGCTCCCGTTCGGATGTCTGCTCTTGTGATCTCAAACCGATCTTCAAACTGCTCCATAGTGACCGGAACGCTGCCGAAGTAGTTGTACCCAATAAAATTGATGAGACCGCTCTCTGTTTGCTGGTACCAGAGCATCCCATCCAGACTGCTGTCATTGTGACTGCACTGTACGTCCACTCTGGTCTTTTCTGGGACTATTTTCGGATGAGATGGCTGAAATGCCACACAGGTAGCTCGATCTATGGGACAACAGATTAAATGAAATGTTTCAAAAAAATACTGTATGACTAAAATTACATATTTAAATCAGTATTTTTGCAAGTATCTTCATTACATGGCAGCAAAATGAGAAGAAATCCCATCACAAATGGAGACATCGTTCAGGTTTGGTCGTCTGCTGCAGGAGAAACAGCTTCCTTCAGTGAGCCTGTTGTGAAAAAAAGAGAGACACCCGCTCACAGGAAGGAGCTGAGGGGTTTTTTGTGAGGGAGTGTCGTTCAACCACATCACTGTGCACTGGCAGCGCAGAAGTAAACAGCCGAGTCTGACAGGTTTGCACTGCGAATGATCAGCGTTCCCTTCACTGTGTTTTCTCTCGTCAGCTTGAATTGTTTTTCAAACTGACCCTCGTAGTTTGGGGTATATTCATACCCGTACCCGATGAGGGTCATGGACTGGCTGTCTCTTATTTGCTGGTACCAGAGCATTACAACCAGGTTAGTATCATCATGGCTGCAGTTAATGTGGACTTCACTGCTCTCCTCAACTGTCTGGGAGGGAGATTGCCGAATTGTAACAGCGCTCACCTGACCTGTGGAAGAAGCAGATTTAGAGAAACGTTACTGAAGCAACAGACAAGAAGATACAGCATGTATATAATTTCTCTAACAGGATATTTTTATTGCATTTTAAACGTATTCAAATGGTAGTTTAATGTTACTCAGGATTAACTTTGAGATCTTACATGAAAACCAGAAGAAGAGGAATGTGTGCAGTGGTGTGCAAGACATTGTCGAGCACCGTCAAGAGGAAAGTGTTGCCCTGCGAGAAGAGAGGCTCGGAGTAATGTGTGTGTGTGTGTGTGTGTGTGTGTGTGTGTGTGTGTGTGTGTGTGTGTGTGTGTGTGTGAATTCATCACCACATTCTCATGATAAAACTTTATACCATGTGCAGTGCCTCCACCTATTGGTTGAATCTATTCAGGACAGGAATTTGCACAAATGTAAGAAAAACACAAACACAAACAAGCAAATTCATAGATTTATTCCTGTTTATAACAGATTTCCCGAAAAAAAAATGGAAGTACACAAAATACCCATAAAATTATACAAAATAGACTGAATAGAATTTACATTTCTATAATAAAATGACATGAAAAATTAGAAGAATGACACAATTTTCATTTAAAATGTTACATTCAAGGTTCATACTGTAATTATGTTTTATTAACTTACTGTAGATAAAATTAGTGACAATCGGCACTTAAAGAAGTATTGATTCTGTATTCACATTCACAAGTATCATGTACTTATATACAGTGGATATGTTTGTTAATTGTCAGATATCTTGTAGACTTTTAACAATATAAACTTTGAATAAATCAGTTTCAATCCATAATCAGCTTTCTATCAATATCACCATTTGATTGTGATGTGTGAAATATTATTTTTTACATTTTATATAGATTAAGTTATGTGGTTATTCACATTGAATTATATATGAATGTATTTTAGTTGGCTATTAGTTCATTGCATTGTTTTTATGTGTGTGTGTGTGTTCCAATCAAACATTAACAGGACAAAAAATAAACAAGATTTCGTTTAAAAGTTTGTGTCATATTTCTGGAAAATTACTGACTAGATTGTTTGAAGTTTGACACAAATGAATAAAAAGACATAAACTGACCTCTAAAATTAAGAAATGACCTTATAAGTGAAACAATGTGTGTGGTATATATCATCTCTCTTCTTGTATTTGATTATAATTAATGTGAGTCAGGTGTGGGATCAGTCAGCAGCCTCCTCGCTGTATGTTTTTGTCACAGCCCTGAGGTCTCCCACATCACTGTGTAGACTGGCAGCGCACAGATAAACAGCCTCATCCTCCTTCTTAAAGCTCCGTATCGTCAGAGACCACTTCTTCTTCGTCGAACTCACCGCCTCAAAACCAGACTTGAATTCTGCTTCATAGTTTGCGTTGCCTGCTAATATGTACACTATTAACTGGAAAGCTTTTCCTCTCTGCTGCCTGTACCAGTACAGATAGTCATAATCCGTGTCATTCTGGTAGCAGTGCATTTCTGCCGAGCCACCGGGACGACCGGAGATGTAGTCGGGCCACTGAGTGATCAGCACCGACTGAGAAACATCTGAAAGACAAGAAGAAAGGTTTTACTAACAAATGTCTGCTAAATCATTTTCAATTATATCATGT
Organism: Sparus aurata; assembly: GCF_900880675.1. NCBI lineage: Eukaryota > Metazoa > Chordata > Actinopteri > Spariformes > Sparidae > Sparus > Sparus aurata. Next base: position 5,585,678 of record NC_044202.1, read on the forward strand.
CATCAAGTTTGTTAATTTATTGTAAAACAGGTGAAATCAAAAGCAGCCAGAAATATTTCCATCTCAGATTCAATGAGAGGAAGTAAGATTATGTTCGCGTTTGGTTTTTATCCTCATCGATGTTAACTTTACCTGTAGCACAGAGAATAAAGAAAGTCAAGGTGGCGAAACCTGCCATCATTTTGACTCATGAAGAGGAAGTTAAGTGAATGAAAATACAGCGAGACATCACTTGAGATCTGACTGGAGGAAATTACATCGGAATCTCTGACGTGGTAAATAAACCAAGGGGAGGAACTACAGATGGGTGTCAACAAGATATGGCCTTAAAATAATATCACCACACTCCAAACATAATATACTGTATATTAAGTGGATAAAGGCAACCATAAGAACGAGTGGAACAGGATGCTGCGTTCAGAAACATCATTTTATTTATGAAGCCTTTAAAACCAGGGGGAAAAACAGTTATGCCATGTGACAAGATATGATATTCAAAATCTAAGACGATACAGTATAAAGTACAGTAGATTATATTGCACAGGCCTTGCAGGAAAGAGTTGAGGTGCACAACAATATGTATAAGAGATTTTCTTGGCTGATTCCAAATTGCTTTTTGATAACTAAAATTGACAGTCTACAAGAACATTTTTATAACCTTTCTTCACTGAAAACTACAGCAGCTACTGTGTGAAAAAACAGTCTTTTCTCTACTTCCTTTAGATTTGATGCAGGTGCATGTTTGATACCGGGCCAGCAGGTTTTTGTAAAGGAGCCAGAGGACTTGAAGCACTGTGCCCTACGAGCTGCACAGAAGTACTTTGCACTGTCTGTTGAGGTAATGTTGGAGATAACAAGCTGAGCTTGGCGCAGTGACTGGCCCGTTATTTTGAAACGTGCGTCAAAGTTCTTCTCCATGGTTGGTTTGTCATAGTAAAGCAGTCCGATCAGCTCCATGGTCCCTCGGCCTCCTGCTGCCGACTTGTGCTGGTACCAAAGCATGTAGGGATAGTTGGAGTCTCCGTGGTGACAATCGAGACGGGCTTCTGTTTCTTCAGGCTTTATCAGAAGATTTAGAGGTTGTTTGATCAGGAGCGATGATACCACTACATCTAGAAGATAAACAGACTGAAGGTGAACACAGATTTATATCAGTCTCATGACAGATCACACATACAGCATGTAATGACTCTTACCTGTGAGCAGAGACAGAGAAAAAAAACAAATGGCAAACATTTTAAAGCAAAGTTTTCACTGGATATAAAGAAAATCTTCATGCAGGCACAATGTCATGTTGCTTCAAGTCTGACGTGTGACTGAAACAGACGTGCAGAGTCATTAATATAACTACATTTATAATGAGGTAGGAGGAGCTTACAACTGTCTTCATGTCAGAGTGTTTTCACTGCTCTCTGCTGTTCACTGTTTGTATTCTGATTCAAAGATCTGCTGAGGGATTTTTTTATTACTATGACTGTAAAATATATAAATGTATATGTGACTTTATAGAGTAGAGAGCTGAGCAGCAGGAGATAACAGAAGATAAGACAGAGGAGTTGTGCTGTTTTTACACCTCTGCTTCAGTTCTGTTTTTACCTGGGCCGTCCATCCGTTTGTCCCGGTTTTATGAAGGTCTCAGGATGGAAGTTCTGTCCACGATGACTTAAGGATGAACTGATTCAAATTGAGAGTTCAGAAGCCAAAAGTCAAATTCCCCGTGACCTCACACCTAAAACACCCAACAAGGTGACGTATTATTTTTAAAGGCCAAATCTAAAGTAAAACAAATGTGTTTTAAAGTGATACGCTATGTTTATGAGAAACATTTTACTGGCTCTGCTACCAGCCAGGAGAAGTTTATAGCCTTAAATATAAAATGTTATGCTTTCAATGTTGCGTATGTTTTTAAAGGTGATTCCAGCTTCATGAATGTGATTTTTACTTTTTGTGGTTTCTTTTCTCTAATTGTGTTTTCCTCTTTGACAGTAACCTGAATATCTCTGAGTTGTGGACAAAATAAGACATTTAAGTCATCTGACATTTTTCACCTTTTTTCTGGTCTCCTGTAGACCAAACACCTAATCTATAATTTGGAAAAATACCAAAAAACAGGTTAATTGACGATTAAAATTATTGTTAGTTCTCGACCTAAGATTCCAGTCTGCCCGATCGATCAGTGCATCTATAGTATTAGTGTTTATTCAAACTGTGTTTGTCCTCTTAGAGCAGGGATAGAAAACTACAGCAGCTTCTGTGTGAAAAACACTCATGTTCTCAAATACAATCATCACTACGTCTTCAGATTGGATGCAGGTGCATGTTTGATACTGGGCCAGCAGGTTTTTGTAAAGGAGCCAGAGGACTTGAAGCACTGTGCTCCTAGCTGCACAGAAGTACTTTGCACTGTCTGTTGAGTTAATGTTGGAGATAACAAGCTGAGCTTGGCCCTTTGAGTGGCCTGTTATGGTGAAGCGGGCTTCAAAGTTCTTCTCCATTGTTGGTTTTTCATAATGAAGCAGTCCAATCAGCTCCATGGTCCCTCGGCCTCCTGCTGCCGACTTGTGCTGGTACCAAAGCATGTAGGGATAGTTTGTGTCTCCATGGTGACAATCGAGACGGGCTTCTGTTTCTTCAGGCTTTATCAGAAGATTTAGAGGTTGTTTGATCAGGAGCGATGATACCACTACATCTAGAAGATAAACAGACTGAAGGTGAACACAGATTTATATCAGTCTCATGACAGATCACACATACAGCATGTAATGACTCTTACCTGTGAGCAGAGACAGAGAAAAAAAACAAATGGCAAACATTTTAAAGCAAAGTTTTCACTCGATATAAAGAAAATCTTCATGCAGGCACAATGTCATGTTGCTTCAAGTCTGACGTGTGACTGAAACAGACGTGCAGAGTCATTAATATAACTACATTAATAATGAGGTAGGAGGAGCTTACAACTGTCTTCATGTCAGAGTGTTTTCACTGCTCTCTGCTGTTCACTGTTTGTATTCTGATTCAAAGATCTGCTGAGGGATTTTTTTTATTACTATGACTGTAAAATATATAAATGTATATGTGACTTTATATAGTAGAGAGCTGAGCAGCAGGAGATATCAGAAGATAAGACAGAGGAGTTGTGCTGTTTTTACACCTCTGCTTCAGTTCTGCTTTTACCTGGGCTGTCCATCCGTTTGTCCCGGTTTTGTGAAGGTCTCAGGATGGAAGTTCTGTCCACGATGACTTAAGGATGAACTGATTCAAATTCAGAAGCCAAAAGTCAAATTCACCGTGACCTCACACCTAAAACACCCCGCAAGGTGACGTATTATTTTTAAAGGCCAAATCTAAACTAAAACAAATGTGTTTTAAAGTGATACGCTATGTTTATGAGAAACATTTTACTGGCTCTGCTACCAGCCAGGAGAAGTTTATAGCCTTAAATATAAAATGTTATGCTTTCAATGTTGCGTATGTTTTTTTCAGATGATTCCAGCTTCATCAATGTGATTTTTTTTTCTGGTTTCTTTTCTCTAATTTCTTTTACCTCTTTGACAGTAACCTGAATATCTCTGAGTTGTGGACAAAATAAGACATTTAAGTCATCTGACATTTTTCACTTTTTTTCTGGTCTTCTGCAGACCAATCACCTAGTCTATAATTGGGAAAAATAAAAAAAATTTAAAACAGGTTAATTGACAATTAAAATTATTGTCAGTTGTCGACCTAAGATTCCAGTCTGCCCGATCGATCAGTGCATCTATAGTTATGGGGTTTATTTAAACTGTTTGTCCTCTTAGAGCAGGGATAGAAAACTACAGCAGCTTCTGTGTGAAAAACACTCACGTTCTCAAATACAATCATCACTACGTCTTCAGATTGGATGCAGGTGCATGTTTGATACTGGGCCAGCAGGTTTTTGTAAAGGAGCCAGAGGACTTGAAGCACTGTGCTCCTAGCTGCACAGAAGTACTTTGCACTGTCTGTTGAGGTAATGTTGGAGATAACAAGCTGAGCTTGGCGCTGTGCGTGTCCCGTTATTTTGAAGCGGGCTTCAAAGTTCTTCTCCATGGTTGGTTTGTCATAGTGAAGCAGTCCGATCAGCTCCATGGTCCCTCGGCCTCCTGCTGCCGACTTGTGCTGGTACCAAAGCATGTAGGGATAGCTGGAGTCTCCATGGTGACAGTCGAGACGGGCTTCTGTTTCTTCAGGCTTTATCAGAAGATTTAGAGGTTGTTTGATCAGGAGCGATGATACCACTACATCTAGAAGATAAACAGACTGAAGGTGAACACAGATTTATATCAGTCTCATGACAGATCACACATACAGCATGTAATGACTCTTACCTGTGAGCAGAGACAGAGAAAAAAAACAAATGGCAAACATTTTAAAGCAAAGTTTTCACTCGATATAAAGAAAATCTTCATGCAGGCACAATGTCATGTTGCTTCAAGTCTGACGTGTGACTGAAACAGACGTGCAGAGTCATTAATATAACTACATTTATAATGAGGTAGGAGGAGCTTACAACTGTCTTCATGTCAGAGTGTTTTCACTGCTCTCTGCTGTTCACTGTTTGTATTCTGATTCAAAGATCTGCTGAGGGATTTTTTTTATTACTATGACTGTAAAATATATAAATGTATATGTGACTTTATATAGTAGAGAGCTGAGCAGCAGGAGATATCAGAAGATAAGACAGAGGAGTTGTGCTGTTTTTACACCTCTGCTTCAGTTCTGCTTTTACCTGGGTTGTCCATCCGTTTGTCCCGGTTTTGTGAAGGTCTCAGGATGGAAGTTCTGTCCACGATGACTTAAGGATGAACTGATTCAAATTCAGAAGCCAAAAGTCAAATTCACCGTGACCTCACACCTAAAACACCCCGCAAGGTGACGTATTATTTTTAAAGGCCAAATCTAAACTAAAACAAATGTGTTTTAAAGTGATACACTATGTTTATGAGAAACATTTTACTGGCACTGCTACCAGCCAGGAGAAGTTTATAGCCTTAAATATAAAATGTTATGCTTTCAATGTTGCGTATGTTTTTTTAAGATGATTCCAGCTTCATGAATGTGATTTTTTTTTCTGGTTTCTTTTCTCTAATTTCTTTTACCTCTTTGACAGTAACCTGAATATCTCTGAGTTGTGGACAAAATAAGACATTTAAGTCATCTGACATTTTTCACTTTTTTTCTGGTCTTCTGCAGACCAAACACCTAGTCTATAATTGGGAAAAATAAAAAAAATTTAAAACAGGTTAATTGACAATTAAAATTATTGTCAGTTGTCGACCTAAGATTCCAGTCTGCCCGATCGATCAGTGCATCTATAGTTATGGGGTTTATTTAAACTGTTTGTCCTGTTAGAGCAGGGATAGAAAACTACAGCAGCTTCTGTGTGAAAAACACTCACGTTCTCAAATACAATCATCACTACGTCTTCAGATTTGATGCAGGTGCATGTTTGATACTGGGCCAGCAGGTTTTTGTAAAGGAGCCAGAGGACTTGAAGCACTGTGCTCCTAGCTGCACAGAAGTACTTTGCACTGTCTGTTGAGGTAATGTTGGAGATAACAAGCTGAGCTTGGCGCTGTGCGTGTCCCGTTATTTTGAAGCGGGCTTCAAAGTTCTTCTCCATGGTTGGTTTGTCATATTGAAGCAGTCCGATCAGCTCCATGCTCCCTCGGCCTCCTGCTGCCGACTTGTGCTGGTACCAAAGCATGAAGGGATAGCTGGAGTCTCCATGGTGACAATCGAGACGGGCTTCTGTTTCTTCAGGCTTTATCAGAAGATTTAGAGGTTGTTTGATCAGGAGCGATGATACCACTACATCTAGAAGATAAACAGACTGAAGGTGAACACAGATTTATATCAGTCTCATGACAGATCACACATACAGCATGTAATGACTCTTACCTGTGAGCAGAGACAGAGAAAAAAAACAAATGGCAAACATTTTAAAGCAAAGTTTTCACTGGATATAAAGAAAATCTTCACGCAGGCACAAGGTCATGTTGCTTCAAGTCTGACGTGTGACTGAAACAGACGTGCAGAGTCATTAATATAACTACATTTATAATGAGGTAGGAGGAGCTTACAACAAGTGTTTTCACTGCTCTCTGCTGTTCACTGTTTGTATTCTGATTCAAAGATCTTCTGAGGGATTTTTTTTATTACTATGACTGTAAAATATATAAATGTATATGTGACTTTATAGAGTAGAGAGCTGAGCAGCAGGAGATAACAGAAGATAAGACAGAGGAGTTGTGCTGTTTTTACACCTCTGCTTCAGTTCTGCTTTTACCTGGGCTGTCCATCCATTTGTCCCGGTTTTGTGAAGGTCTCAGGATGGAAGTTCTGTCCACGATGACTTAAGGATGAACTGATTCAAATTCAGAGTTCAGAAGCCAAAAGTCAAATTCCCCGTGACCTCACACCTAAAACACCCAGCAAGTTGACACATTATTTTCAAAGGCCAAATAAATATAAATATAAAAAATTGAAAAACTACTACATTTACAAAATATACTTTGATCAAATTCTCAGGATTTGTTTCCCCCTCTTTCTCAGACTTCTCTGAACACTTTAATCACTTTCTTGATTTTTCACATTAATCTCTTCATTTATTTTACTTTCCAAATGGAGGTCAAAGAAACAAACACTTTCTAATGAACCAACAGCAATAATGCAGAGTCTCAGAGTTTTGTGTCACATGGTGTCAGTGGTTTCCTGGTGGTGTGCTGTTATCTGCTGGGTTATTATGGAGGTTTTTGTACGAGACTGTCGCTGACTTTATTACTGTGCATACTTGCTGCTGCGAAATATTCTCCACTGTCTTCAGGGTGTCTCGCTTTCAGGATGTGAAGATAAGCTGTATTCTGTCCATTTCCACTCACTTTAAAGTGGCTCTGAAATGATGGCTCAAGCAAAGGACTTGTATAACCTATATATCCAATCAGCTTCAGTGCAGTGTCTCCTGGTGAGCGCAGGTACCAGAGAATGGTGTCATATCTCGAGATCTGATGTGAACAGTTCAGCTTGAATTCACCATCTGGATTCATGAACAGTTCAGGTGGAGACTGAAATACTTGTTTTGCTTCATCGAGGTAAACTCCTGTAAAGAGATGAAGACACAATGTTAAGAAGTGCAAAACCAGAAAGTGTCGACTCCAAAAAAGTGTCCTCATGAATGTACAATACCTTTAATCCAGAACAAAGTAAGGATGGAGACGATGAGATGAGACGACTTCATGTTGAATGTGGAGAACCAGTCAGAGTCTCTGCTGTGCTTTGTGGATCAGAAGGAGGGGCAGGAAGTGATGTAGAGAAATCAGAGCACATGTCGACTTTCCATCAATCAGTCTGATTGATAGTCGCAGCGGCTCGACGCGCTCCAGCGAGCATTATCTAATGTGCAATACCTGGAATTCCTCAGCTGCTTGTTTACCTTGTTCATATTTTTCATTCTTGACTTTTTTTATGCTTCTTTGTTTCATACTCGTCTTTTTCTTTAACTCTTGTCACTTTATTTGTTGTGTGAGTGCACCGTCAGGAGGACTGCCGACTCAATTTAGTTGTACTTGTGTGCGATGACAATAAAGGAATTGTTATTGATTATTTTCACCATCAACCATTTAACGATTTCCCAGAGCTCAAAGGGACGTGTTCATCATACTTCTTTTGTCCAACCAACAGTCCAAAACTCAAAGAATCTTCATTTATTGGCATTATTGACAAATAAAAGAGGCAAATCCTCACATTTAGGAGGCTGGAAACAACAAGTGTTTGATATTTTAGCTTGAAAAATGACTGAAATTATTAATTGATCATGAATATACTTGGCGATAAATTTTTTTATCAGCTTATCCATCAATCAACTAATTTATGCAGCTCTTTTTGAAGAAAAGTCTCTTAAACTGAAAAGATGAACTTTTACTGGGTTACGCTCTTCAAGACTAAACTTTAATTTGATGATTATTTGTGGTATTTAAGCTATTTCCACATCAAGTTCTGCAGTTTTCTGTTGTTGATTGTAAAGGGGTTTTTTGTGACAACAAGCTGTTAATATGTTGACACCAAATCAGCCCCAAACACTCTCTAATTCGCTCTCTGACCCACTTTCAGAGGGGAAGAGGTTTCTGTCAGGAGCAGGTGGGTGTTCGACACACTGTGGTCTTCTGGCAGCACAGAAGTACGTCGCCGTGTGTTCAGCTGCTTTCAGATCGATTATGGAAAGTGAGCCGTTTTTTGTTTCCCCCAGGTCTCCAGTTAATCTGAAGTGTTCTCTAAACGGCCCTTCAACGCTGTCATCCTTGAACTCTGAATATCCATATCCGACGAGTTTCATGGCCGTGTCCCCGGGCGACCTCTGGTACCACAGCATCACTCTGAAGTCACTTTGTCCGTGAGTACAGAAAAGCTGCACGTTATCTCCGGCGTTTCTGTAGACGGCAGAGGGATGCTGATGGATCTGAACCCCGAGAGAAATGCCTGCAGTGAGCAGAGATGGACCGATTATTAACTTTAGATGTGATAATAGAGTATGGCTTATGTAAGACTGGAGTTTTACCTGTTAAGAAATAGTAAAAGAGAAGCCGAATCATCATGACACAGAGCACAGAGTTATCTGAAGTCATGGATACAATGCAGAGTTAGTTAAGAGAAGACAGGGTGTCTGCTGCTTGAGCTTCCTCTCTTAACTGAGCCACATTATAGTAGGAAACAGACGTGATGCAGAAAAGGAGGAGTGGCTTCATGTAGCTGCATATCAATCATATCTATATGCACTCCTCCTTCCACCTGATTCACCCACAAATGTGTTTTGCTTTTGGCACATTTCATTATATTTCAGTCTTGGTTTAATTAGAATAAACCAGTGAGATGGAGACATTTACTGATGATGTGACTGCGACAAACCAGAATACAACCACAGCAGCAGGTGTCTGGGATTCTGTCTCATTCAGAAAACATGATAAGATAGTAGAGAGGTTTTTGTACAGTTCAGAAGGGAAGTTAGTCAGCGTGCTTCTCGAGCTGCACAGTAGTAAACTGCACTGTCCTCCTGTCCTACAGGTTTGATTATAAGAGAGCCGTTCTTTGCTGTAGTCCCACTCAGATCTCCAGATATATTAAAATTCCCTTTATATGGATTTTCCATTGTGACAGCTTTGCTGTACAAATATCCAATGAGCTTCATAGCTGTGTCTCCAGGTGGCCGCTGGTACCAGAGCATCACCCTGTAGTCAGTTTTGTCATGGCTGCAGAAAATCTGCACTGTGTCACCAGGTTTTGTGACGAGATCAGAGTGAGACTGACGGACCTCCAGACCCAGACAGACACCTGGACAGGGAGAGAAACAGAGATTCTTTACATTGTAACAGAGGATAGATTGAAATAAAAATATCCCCTCATTCAAAGTTATTACCTGACAGGCAGCAGAAAACTAGGAGGAAGATGATACAGGCTTTGTCACACATTGTAGAACAAATGAAAAAGTCTTCAGATGACACATGAAACTGTTTTGAACAATTCTGTGGACGTCAGTTTCTGGAGTCTCACGTCGCTATCCGTGTGGAGAATCAACTGAAGACACCACTGAGAGGACTGAGGTTGAGGAGGAAAAGGAAGTGATGAAGAAACACCGTCACTGTTCACCAGTCGGTGAAGATGAAAACTTCAACTCGCAGCTTGCTAACAGTGTTTTAATCCACACATATTCAATATGCAATGCAAAATATGTTTATTCAGTAGGCTACAAAACAAACATGTGACAACGACGTTTACCTAATGTTGGTGTTGTTCCTGGAACATTAGAATTAATGTTGCACCAGGAGTCTTTTCATACCCAAACCATGTTTTCCTAAACGTCACCCGACAGCAACAGAAAACTCTAGAAGCCCAAGAATAAATGTTTTGATATGTGAGTTTCAAACTACGAAATTATCATGACACAGAAACAGAGCTACTCTGAAATCATGGATAAAGTGCAGAGTTAGTTAAGAGAAGACAGGGTGTCTGCTGCTTGAGCTTCCTCTCTAAACTGAGCCACATCATAGTAGGAAGCAGACATGATGCAGAAAAGGAGGAGTGGCTTCATGTAGCTGCATATCAATTATATCTATACGCACTCCTCCTTCCACCTGATTCACCCACAAGAATGTTTTGCTTTTGACATATTTCATTATATTTTAGTCTTGTCTGGTTTAATTAGAATAAACCAGTGAGATGGAGACATTTACTGAAGATGTGACTGCAACAAACCATAATACAACCACAGCAGCAGGTGTCTGGGAGCCTTTTTTTCCATCTCATTCAGAAACCACGATAAGATAGTAGAGAGGTTTTTGTACAGTTCAGAGGGGATTTTTTATCAGCGTGCTTCTCTGGCTGCACAGTAGTAAACTGCACTGTCCTCCTGTCCTACAGGTTTGATTATAAGAGAGCCGTTCTTTGCTGTAGTCCCACTCAGATTTCCAGATATATTAAAATTCTCTTTATATGGATCTTCCATGTTCACAATATGGCTGAACAAATGTCCGATGAGCTTCATAGCTGTGTCTCCAGGTGGCCGCTGGTACCAGAGCATCACCAAGTATTCAGTTTTGTCATGGCTGCAGAAAATCTGCACTGTGTCACCAGGTTTTGTGACGAGATCAGAGTGAGACTGACGGACCTCCAGACCCAGACAGACACCTGGACAGAGAGAGAAACAGAGATTCTTTACATTGTAACAGAGGATAGATTGAAATAAAAATATCCCCTCATTCAAAGTTATTACCTGACAGGCAGCAGAAAACTAGGAGGAAGATGATACAGGCTTTGTCACACATTGTAGAACAAATGAAAAAGTCTTCAGATGACACATGAAACTGTTTTGAACAATTCTGTGGACGTCAGTTTCTGGAGTCTCACGTCGCTATCCGTGTGGAGAATCAACTGAAGACACCACTGAGAGGACTGAGGTTGAGGAGGAAAAGGAAGTGATGAAGAAACACCGTCACTGTTCACCAGTCGGTGAAGATGAAAACTTCAACTCGCAGCTTGCTAACAGTGTTTTAATCCACACATATTCAATATGCAATGCAAAATATGTTTATTCAGTAGGCTACAAAACAAACATGTGACAACGACGTTTACCTAATGTTGGTGTTGTTCCTGGAACATTAGAATTAATGTTGCACCAGGAGTCTTTTCATACCCAAACCATGTTTTCCTAAACGTCACCCGACAGCAACAGAAAACTCTAGAAGCCCAAGAATAAATGTTTTGATATGTGAGTTTCAAACTACGAAATTATCATGACACAGAAACAGAGCTACTCTGAAATCATGGATAAAGTGCAGAGTTAGTTAAGAGAAGACAGGGTGTCTGCTGCTTGAGCTTCCTCTCTAAACTGAGCCACATCATAGTAGGAAGCAGACATGATGCAGAAAAGGAGGAGTGGCTTCATGTAGCTGCATATCAATCATATCTATACGCACTCCTCCTTCCACCTGATTCACCCACAAGAATGTTTTGCTTTTGACATATTTCATAATATTTTAGTCTTGTCTGGTTTAATTAGAATAAACCAATGAGATGGAGACATTTACTGAAGATGTGACTGCGACAAACCAGAATACAACCACAGCAGCAGGTGTCTGGGAGCCTTTTTTTCCATCTCATTCAGAAACCAAGATAAGATAGTAGAGAGGTTTTTGTACAGTTCAGAGGGGATTTTTTATCAGCGTGCTTCTCGAGCTGCACAGTAGTAAACTGCACTGTCCTCCTGTCCTACAGGTTTGATTATAAGAGAGCCGTTCTTTGCTGTAGTCCCACTCAGATTTCCAGATATATTAAAATTCTCTTTATATGGATCTTCCATGTTCACAATATGGCTGAACAAATGTCCGATGAGCTTCATGGCTGTGTCTCCAGGTGGCCGCTGGTACCAGAGCATCACCAAGTATTCAGTTTTGTCATGGCTGCAGAAAATCTGCACTGTGTCACCAGGTTTTGTGACGAGATCCGAGTGAGACTGACGGACCTCGACACCCAGACAGACACCTGGACAGGGAGAGAAACAGAGATTCTTTACATTGTGACAGAGGATAGATTAGAATAAAAATATCCCCTCATTCAAAGTTATTACCTGACAGGCAGCAGAAAACTAGAAGGAAGATGATACAGGCTTTGTCACACATTGTAGAACAAATGAAAAAGTCTTCAGATGACACATGAAACTGTTTTGAACAATTCTGCGGACGTCAGTTTCTGGAGTCTCACGTCGCTATCCGTGTGGAGAATCAACTGAAGACACCACTGAGAGGACTGAGGTTGAGGAGGAAAAGGAAGTGATGAAGAAACACCGTCACTGTTCACCAGTCGGTGAAGATGAAAACTTCAACTCGCAGCTTGCTGGGAGGAGTTTCATTTCTGTTTCATGTGTTTATTTGACAGACCACGAAACAAACAGGTGACAGATAAACTGAATATTGGTGTTGTTCCTGGAACATTAGAATTAATGTCGTTCCAGGAGTTTATTCACACCTAAACCATATTTTCCTAAACCTAATGAAGTAAAGTTCTTCCGTAAACGTCACCAAACAGCAACAGAAAACTCTAGAACCCCGAGAATAAATGTTGGATATGTAAAATTCTGCAAACTACTGATATGTTGCAACTTCCCATTTCTTTTAGATTCAGTTTTGAATTTCACGTTGTAACTGTTTTCACGTGAAACACCTGGTTCTGTCATTGCTGACACGGCTGCAATGTCTTGTTAAAACTATCCAGTGGATTCACGCTTACAAATGTTGAAACACTGTTACTTTTTGACGAAACAGTTGCTATGGAAGCGAGAAGTGGCTTCATTCATTTTTTCCCCCAGTTTTTTCCTCGTACTTAAATAACTCTCCTAGTTCAATTTGACTGAAAAAGACAGTCTCATAACATTAGTTATTGCTGATATGATTGCATCAAACCAAAATACAACCACGGCCGCAGGTGTTTGGGAGCTCGTCTCTCGCGATTCAGAGTTTTTGTTCGGATGAGAGGGGTTTTCAGTCAGCGTGCTCTGCTGGCTGCACAGTAGTAAACTGCACTCTGCTTCAGTCCCGCGACTTGGATGACTAGAGAACCATTCTTTGCATCTCCGCTCAGATCTCCGGACATAGTGAAATTATCTTTGTATGTCTCTTCCATGTTGACGGCTTTGTAGTGCAAGTATCCCACGAGGTTCATAGCTGTGTCTCCAGGTGACCGCTGGTACCAGAGCATCACCCTGTGGTCAGTTTTGTCATGGCTGCAGGAAATCTGCGCTGTGTCACCAGGTTTTGTGACGAACTCAGAGGGAGACTGACGGACCTCGACACCCAGACAAACACCTGGACAGAGAATATAACGCACATATTAACATCGCGATAGATGATGAATTGAAACTAGTATAATCTAGAAATTATTACCTGCCAGGCAGCAGAAAAAGAAAAAAAAGATCATTTTGACGGCTTAAAAATAAAACTGTTACTCAAAAGCATTTAGATAACAAACTTTGTATCACAGAGTTTTAGGGTTTTAGGTCACTGACTGTCACTTTGGGTGACGGAGATCCAAATGATGCCTCTCCTGAGCTGAACGAGGTTTGAAAAAGAAGTGAAGATATCACATAGAGCAGCTGTCTGGGAGGGGCCTGTTCAGGCTCTGATTCAAAACCAGAAGTGCTGATAAAGGTTGGTTGAGAGTTTTTGTATTAAGGAGAGGGGATCTGCAGTCACTGTGCATAGCTGGCTGCACAGTAATACACTGCACTGTGCTCAGGGGCCTTCAGGTCGTGTATGAACAGAGAGCCGTTCTTCGCTGTCGTTCCACTCATATCACCAGTGATGTTAAAATGTTCTCTGAAAGACTGCTCGTAGTCTATAGTGGCATAATAAACGTGTCCGATGCGTTTCAGAGCCCGGTCTCCGGGCGATTTCTGGTACCAGTACATTTGCGTGTAGTCTGTATTTTCATGGCTGCAGACGAGCTGGACTTTGTCTCCGGGTCTTCTGAGGAGAGCTGGAGGAGTTTGGTGGACTTCAACGCCCAGACAAACACCTGGAAAGACAGAAAAATGAATGAACTGTGTAAAGAATGTGGATGAAGTGGTGTTCTTGAATGAATAAAGTGATTACCAATGAGCCAGGAAAGAAAGAATAGCGCTGGCATGTTGACCTCCTCTTCTGAATGAACACTGAGAACACACTGCGTTTTCAACCTGCTCCTATCAAATCTATACATGATTCACTTAGTGTCATGTGCTGCATGGGTAGATCCAAACAGCATTTCTGGAGCTCCAGCTCCACCTACTGGAAATATATGGAAGTCAAAACCTCTAAAACGATCATCAAATGTATTGTGGAGCAGTTTTTGTCAAGCTCCTCAGCCTCTCACATCACTGTGCTTGCTGACGGCACAGAAGTACACACCGCTGTCCTCAAGCTTCAAGTCTTTCACAGTAAGAGCCCCGTTATATATGCTGTCTTTGAGGGCTGAATATTTGGTTTTAGAGAGCTCCCCGTAGTCTGGATCTCCATTGTAGACTGTGAACACAATGAGGGTCATGGTCTCCCCTGGACGCTGCCTGTACCAGTACATCTGGCTATGAGCCGCATCTCTGGTGTGGCTGCAGTTCATCTCTGCAGATTGGGACACATGACTCCAGCTGATGACGGGGTGTTGGATCACATGCTGGCAGTGAACTGTGAGAGGAAAATACAACACTTAATCAATAATATCTCTAAAACTACACATCTATTTCATTGTCTAGTTCTTTTACCTTGAAGCCAAAGTGATGAGACTACAAGCGTGATGAGAAATTGAGTCATCATAGAGATCGTCCTGAAGTGAGACGCAGACATACCGAAGCTCTGATGCTGCTTTATATGATGGGAGGAGGGACATTCAAGACAATTCTCCCCATACAGAACCTCCCATTAAGAGTTGCAAATATATACTGGTTTCAAAGTATGAAACTGACTATCATCACACTGTATTTGCTTGTATACGAGTTAAATTTTTTCAATATATTAAGAAAAATATTATTTCAGGTTTATGTTTCAGGTCTGTCAGGACATAATGTTAATTGAAATAATAACAAATAAATTAAATGTTTATTCAACCAAAAAAAGCTTGTTTTTTATTTTATCACATTTCATCAAAAATGGACCCAAAGTTGAACAATCCAAAATGAAAGTCCAAGGAAAAAAAAAGAGAGAAATCACAGGTGCAATTTAAAATCTGTCAAAGTGACTTTACTTTACTTTTACTAACAATATAAGTTGTTAAAACATTTTATCTCGTACAACTTAAATGTAATAGTCTACTTGTTTGTTCTGAGGTCATTGAGGGACGAAAACAGGAAGTCGAAGTAAAACATGACACGTGAGGATAACCTTTCAACATAAAACAGGAAGTCAACCGAACCAGAACCCGAGGCCCATTACACTATCACTGATGATAATAATGATAATTGTGTTGGACCATAAACCCTAATACAATGAACTGTGATCATTTCTGCGATGGTAATCGTACCATCAAAGTCTCATCCGGCTCTAACCGTAACCCTATAATAATATCTGATATCAGTAAAGCCAAACACCAACATGGTTAGAGTGGTTTATTACAGGTGCACGGCTCTGCGCTGTGTGACGAGGAGGTTTTTGTACAGACGAGCAGAGAGATGAAGCACTGTGGAAAGCAGCACAGAAGTAAACTGCACTGCTGCTCGGCGCGAGTCTTTCAGTTGTTAATGTGCAGGTCTGGCCTTTGTCCGCACTTCCCTCCATCTTTATATCCAGTCCTTTCTCTGCGGTTGGAATGCCTGCTAACATGTATCCCAAGAACTCGAATTCTCCGTTTGTCTGCTTGTACCAGAGGATTCGGTTATAGCTGTCAATACTGTGTGAACAGTTGATTTTGGCTCTTTCGTCTGGATTGACGAACATGACACGTGGCTTCTGGTGGACTTTGTCGCTGAGAGAGGCGCCTGTCGAAAAGATCAACAAAGCATCCGACAATTAACAACATAAAGACTTTTAAAGAAATCTAATAAACCAGCTGAAATGTCACAGCAGTGTAGCAACCGGGCCGTACGTTACCTGAAACCAGAACTGTGTTAAAAGCGATGTTTAGGAATAAGATGATCATGTTGTGCTCTGTGAGTGTTTGGTTTTATTGAATACGAGATCATGACCTTGTTGCTCCTCTTTGAGTAAACCCTCCCATAGCCTGCTATAAGTACGTAGGTGGTGCCATAGTGTTTCCTCCTCCTCTTGACATCATATAGTCTGACTCAGCCATTGGGCGCGACTCTCAGGAAGCATTCTCCTCCTTATTCTGCTATGATTTTCAAATCTGTTGCTACAGGAAATGACAACAACCTCTGAGCTAGCAACCTACACCCCCTAAAAATGGCAGGTTACCCTAGAGTTAGAGGTATGTTTGCTTTTAAGAACGTGTTTGTTTGCATGACGGCTGCCTTGTTCATCTTGTGTCCGTTTTTGAGTTCTGGTTGTGCACATCCTCAGAAATTAATGCTACACATGATCTGCAGGGACAGTGTAGGATTTTAAGATTAAATTGTTGTTGCTTTAACATTATTTCCACCATTGCAACTCCCACTACAGAGCTCCGGCTCAGTATAAAGGCTGGATTACAGATATACTAGGTACAGGTGCACGAGGCTGTGAGCTGTTAGTGAAGAGATAACAGTGTGATGAGGAGGTTTTTGTACTGAGGAGCAGTGATGTGTAGCACTGTGGAGTCTAGCAGCACAGAAGTAAACTGCACTGCTGCTCAGTGTGAGTCCTCCGATTGTCAACGTGCAGTTTTGGCCTCTGTCTGCCCCGCCGTCCATCTTCACACCCGCTCCATCCTCTGGATACGCGTCGCTATAATACATCTGTCCCAGGAACTGAAGCCGTGTGTCTGTTTGCTTGTACCAGAGGATTCGGTCGTAGTTTTGAATATCGTGCGAACACGTCACTTTGGCTTCCTCTCGCTCGTTTTGGAAGATTTCAGCTGGAGTCTGGTGGACTTTGGAGGAACCTGTTGAAAAATAGATTGAAAAAAAAGTGACGACATTCAAATGCAAGAGAATCACAGTAGTTTTAGTTGTAGTTTTTTCTCGGTGTACGACACAGAAACAGACTTGCAGCTAGAGACGAGGAAACCAACAAACTTAACAAATAACGTATGATAATGATGATATTGAATGTCCAGAACAATACTGTACAATAGTATGCGGAAAGGAAGATGTGTGTACAGTAGATTGAAAAGACCAAAGCTTGCATGATACAAAATAGCAAATAGAAAACACAAGCTTTGAAGAGATTACCTGACACCAGAATAGAATTTAAAGTCAGGCAAACGACCAAAATGATCATTTTGTTCCTCACTAAATCGATAAAGATCATCACCAGCAGCTTGTCGTTGCAATGAATGAAACAGGCATGTAGAGCATTTCCTCTTTTTTTTGAGTAAACCCTTCAAAGTCATGAGGTGGGCGGTGCCATTAACCATCTCTGACACACTCCTAGTTCAGTACAAAGATCTGACTAATGATATCCTGATGAAGGAGCACAGGTGCGAGGGGCCTCCTCATCGAAAACGTTTTCATCTCCATCGAGAAGCACACAGATGGAGATTAAAAAATGTTTTCGATGAGGAGGTTTTTGTACGGAGGATCAGTGATATGTAGCACTGTGCAATCGAGCAGCGCAGAAGTAAACTGCACTGCTGTTCAGTTTCTCGGTGGTCAGTGTGCAGGTCTGGCCTTTGTTTGCACTTCCTTCCATCTTCACACCAAGTCCGGGCTCCGGGTTGGGAGAGTTTGTAAACACGTATCCCAGAAACTGCAGTTTTCCATCGTCCGCCTGCTTGTACCAGATGATTCGATAGCTGTTAATACTGTGTGAACAGCTTATCGTTGTTGTTTCTCCTCGATTTTTGATGTATATATCAGGTGGAGTCTGGTGGACTTGGTCGCTGAGAGAGGCACCTGTTGGAAATTCATCAAAAACACACAATATACAGTCGTGACGTACGAGGAGTGTGTGACAAGAATTGTTCAAACTTGCATTACCTGAAACCAGCATGATATTAAGCGCCGCACAGAGGACAATGATCATCCTGTCGTGCTTCATGATCACATCCAAGAACATCTTTCTTACTGGTTCTGTGTATTCATCTCTGTATGTGGTCTGTATGCTGGTAACCCTCCTATCAGGAACCTTTTTATCTTACTTGGGTGGTTTCATCGTGAACTCTCCTCCTCGTGAACTGTCAGTACACGCCACAGACGTGCTGCGCTACCACCTTACGTCAGGAGACAAAACGACAAAGACCTGACATGAACCCTCAAAACTGATCCAAAGTGAATGTTTGTCTGAATACAGAATCGGAATACTGCCATGTGGCTTTAATGGCAGACAGCCCAGTCGCCGGCTGACTTTCACATCCACGGCGTGACTACAAACCACAAAAAAGTCTGACGATGTACATATAAAGTTCATAATGCAATAATCATTTTAATAAAAGCTCCTGTCACTCAGTGAATCACAGCATTAAGGGGAGTACTTGTGGTCCTTGAGGTCCCCCTACTGTACACGAGATAAGTAGTTTAGGAGCATCTAGGTTTTTGTTCAGCGCTCTCATGTGTCTGTATCACTGTGTTGGCTCACAGCGCAGAAATACAAGCCTTCATCTCCTGGCTCCAGATTCTTCACTGTGAATGATCCTCAGAAATTAATCCTACACTTGATATGCAGGGACAGTGTAGGATTTTAAGATTAAACTGTTGTTGCTTTAACATTATTTCCACCATTGCAACTCCCGCTACAGAGCTCTGGCTCAGTATAAAGGCTGGATTAGAGAATAGAGTTTAAAGTCAGGCAAATGACTAAAATGATCATTTTGTTCCTCGTTCAATCGATTAAGATCATCACCAGCAGCTTGTCGTTGCAATGAATGAAACAGACATATAGAGTATTTCCTTTTTTCTTTTTAGTAAACCCTCCCAGGTCACGAGGTGAGCGGTGCCATTAACCATCTCTGACACACTCCTGGTTCAGAACAAAGATCTGACTGATGATATCCTGATGAAGGAGCACAGGTGTGACGGCTGTGTGCTGCTGGATGGAGTTCAAAACGTTTTCGATGAGGAGGTTTTTGTACGGAGGATCAGTGATATGTAGCACTGTGCAAACTAGCAGCGCAGAAGAAAACTGCACTGCTGTTCAGTTTCTCGGTGGTCAGTGTGCAGGTCTGGCCTTTGCTTGCACTTCCTTCCATCTTCACACCAAGTCCGGGCTCCGGGTTCGGAGACTTTGCATACATGTATCCCAGAAACTGCAGTTGTCCATCGTCCGCCTGCTTGTACCAGAGGATTCGATCATAGCTGTCAATACTGTGTGAACAGCTTATCGTGGTTGTTTCTCCTCGATTTTTGATGTATATATCAGGTGGAGTCTGGTGGACTTGGTCGCTGAGAGAGGCACCTGTTGGAAATTCATCGAAAACACACAATATACAGTCGTGAAGTACGAGGAGTGTGTGACAAGAATTGTTAAAACTTGAATTACCTGAAACCAGCATGACATTAAGCGCCGCACAGAGGACAATGATCATCCTGTCGTGCTTCATGATCACATCCAAGAACATCTTTCTTACTGGTTCTGTGTATTCATCTCTGTATGTGGTCTGTATGCTGGTAACCCTCCTATCAGGAACCTTTTTATTCTAGTTGGGTGGTTTCATCGTGAACTCTCCTCCTCGTGAACTGTCACTACACGCCACAGACGTGCTGCGCTGCCACCTTACGTCAGGAAACAAAACGACAAAGACCTGACATGAACCCTCAAAACTGATCCAAAGTGAATGTTTGTCTGAATACAGAATCGAAATACTGCCATGTGGCTTTAATGGCAGACAGCCCAGTCGCTGGCTGACTTTCACATCCACGGCGTGACTACAAACCACAAAAAAGTCTGACGATATGCATATATAGTTCATAATGCAATAATCATTTTAATAAAAGCTCCTGTCAGTCAGTGAATCACAGCGTTACTGGGAGTACTTGTGGTCCTTGAGGTCCCCCTACTGTACACGAGATAAGTAGTTTAGGAGCATCTAGGTTTTTGTTCAGCGCTCTCATGTGTCTGTATCACTGTGTTGGCTCACAGCGCAGAAATACAAGCCTTCATCTCCTGGCTCCAGATTCTTCACTGTGAATGATCCGGTGTTGGCGTCAGGTTTGTCGGCCTTGAATTTCTCTTTGCTGAAATTTCCAAAGTCGCTATCTATGCCGAGCGATGTGAACACTATTAGTGTCATTGTTTCTCCCAGCAGCTGTCTGTACCAGTACATCTGGTAATGGTTCTGATCCTTCGTGTGTCTGCAGGTTATTGTTGCATCTCCACCCCTGTTTTTTAACAACGCGGGCGTCTGGGTGACATCGCCTCCATCAGTCAGACCTGTGTGCGTAACGGTAAATGTTGGATCCATTCAGTTACAATGAGAGCGAAAACATGAAACAATAATGCAGAAGTATAACATTTAATTTTATCGTAAATTACCTGTAGTCCACAGCAGGAACGCTGACAGTATGAGGAGGTCTTGTTTGACGATGACAGCCATGTTCTGCCAGAGTCGCAGGTGTGTCGCTGCATGTAAGTTGTTGGTCTAAGGGTGTATGAGTGGTTCTGGAGGTCCGCCTACACTTCAGATCATCACTCTCATGATGCTACCTGTTTATTCAGACGAGTACGAGGTTGACAGATTTCATGACGTGATGCATTTTGTGCTAATCTTTTAAAGAGAATATGGGACAGACAATAGAAATCTGAACTAGAGATGCAACTAATGCAAAAGGTATTGTTGATTAATGTGTCGATTGGTTTCTCAGTTAATTAGCTAATTGTTTGGTCTACGAAATACTAAAAAGTGGTGGAAAATGTTACGATATTATGTTTGTTTGTTCACAGAAGAGTGAAGAAACCAGAAAATACTCACATTCAAGAAGCTGGAATCTGAGAATTTTGACTTTATTTCTTGAAAAATTACCCAAAAATGATTTATTGATTATCAGAAAAGTTCGCAATTAAAGGCGCAGTGTATGAGAATTAGGCTACTTGTTGAATTTATACTCAAAGAAAATACGAGGCAGCTTACGACTGGAGGAATAGCTGCTGTCAGCCGTGGCTGCCATTAGCTAGTTAGCTCAGTTAGCCGCGCAGCTAGCTGGGGTGTGTTGGTGTTTACACTGCTGCCACAGGAGCTTTAGATTAGACCATTAATCCCAAATATTACACTCTGCACATCCAAGTATTACAGGCGCTATGTGTTGCTGAACTGTGGGCCTACAGCTCGACCTCAGACGGGGTCAAAGCTGAGTTGAAACGGTTGATAAAATCTCCAAAGCTGCAGGTGCTCAAGAGTCTGAACGTCTCGTTCGTATGGCTGGCAGATAAAGGAGAGTTTTTGTACTGACGTGAGGGGAGTCTGCAGCACTGTGTCTACTGGCAGCGCAGAAATACACAGCACTGTCGTTCAACGCCAGATCAGAAATGGAGAGGCTCGACTTCTCACTGCCAAGTCCGTCGAAGTTGAATTTCCCTTTCGCGTCATCCTCGAGATTCACAAATTTGACATTCAGAAACCCCAGGAGCTTCAGATTTCTGTGTTCGTCTTGTTTGTACCAGAAGATGCGATCGTAATTCGTTATTTTGTGTGAACATTTGATCCCACTGACAACAGATTCACCGTTTCTTTTAATGATGTCAGGAGGTGTTTGGAGGACACTTTTGGTGTCGGAGGCACCTGTGGAAAAGAACAGATGCTTTTTACATACAAAAAAAAAGAAAACTTTGAGTTGCACATTGTCCCACGCTGTCATAAATACTCACAGTTATTCCCCGGCAGATGAAGGCAACAGAATATAAAGACCAGAAGCATCATTGTAAAGAAGTTTAAACGTTAAAGTCTATCAGCTCCTTTCAGCTCGAGGACATCACTGTTACAGCACAACAAACAGGGGAGGGGTCAGTTATCTTCATCACAGCTTTATAATACCTGTAAATCAAGGAAGTGGAAGGATTCAACTGTTTCATTTGCTGAGGTTTGTCTCCCCCTGCAGGAGTCAGTAGGTGAAGGTTAAGTGAAGTTGGACCTATAAATAATTCCTCTACGTATTATGCATCTAAAACATAAAACAGTGGTTGCTTCCTGCTGAGTAGATAACCACAGTCAACTGATGATAAAACAACAGCTGTCATTTCCGTATGTGCCACAAACACAAATCGGGAACTTAATGAATGAACAAATCGATCAATAATCTTTATTTACAGTGCACTTTTTAAAGCAGAGCCATCTTTTAAGATGCATTGCAAATGCCACACTGAAACAGGCCGTGTTGACAAAGTAACAGACCTGAGTCCTGTTGCAACGTCTAATTTGGTTTTAATGTGGCCCGGTCGATCGACAGAAGTTCATCTGCAGCTATTTCGATAATTAATTAATCATTTTTCAAGCATGAATACCAAACATATCTGTCATTCTTTCATTCAGTCTTTCGGGAATATAACTAGGTTAAGTGATATACAAAATAACTGTAGTTGAAGCCCTATTAATATCACATTGACATAGATCCATACATGCCTCTTTTTCATCAGCAATAGTGTTTTTTCAGTTATAATGGTCCATACATTTTAGTCAAAAGAAGAGATACATATCAAAAATGTAAATGTTAAGATGCTTACAAAAGATGTCAACCATTTCATTTCTAGTTTTCAAACAATCATAATATATTGGCACTGAGAAGTTTTTAAATCAGTAACTATTATAGATATAATACAGTATGTGTAGACGCTTTAGCACGGAGGTTTTGGAGCCGTGTTTAGAGTGAAATGTTCTACTGTGGTTCCTAAAACACGGAACAGAAATACAAGCCTTTATCCTCTGGCACCAGATTCTTGACTGTGAGCGTCAGCTGTGGTAGCCGAGAATTTCTCTTTGCTGAAATCTCCAAAGTTGTGATGTTCGGTCCCGAGTATTGTGAACACTACTAGTGTCATCGTTTCTCCTGGCAGCTGTCTGTACCAGTACATCTCGTAGATGAGCTCGCCCTTCGTGTGGCTGCAGTGTGTTGTTGCATTGTCACCTTTGTGTTTCCACAGTATGGATGTCTGGGTGACATCACTCCCATCAGTCCAACCTGTGTACATGAGACATGCACAGACTCTTATAAAGCTTCTGCTGTCCTTCCTGGAATAATAATAGATTGCGATGAAGAGATGCAGGTGGGAGTGTCAGTATGTTCTGTGACGCTCTCTGACTCTCTCAGCTGCTGTATGAAAACCCTCATGATGAATCAAAGTGTAACCAGGAGTATGTGAGATAGCAGTTTTTGTACAGCTACTGAGTGCATCTGCATCACTGTGTCCTGTGGCAACACAGAAATACAAGCCTTTATCTGCCAGCTCCAGATTCTTCACTGTGAATGTCCCAGTGCTATAGTGAGGTTTGGTGGCCGAGAATTTCTCCTCGCTGAAATTTCCAAAGTCGTGATTTTTTCTGGCAGTTGATGTGAACACTATTAGTTCCATTGTTTTTCCTGGCAGCTGTCTGTACCAGGACATCCGGAATACATTTGCGCCCTTGGTCTGGTTGCAGTATAAAGTTGCATTTTCCCCCTTGTTTTTCCACAGTATGTCAGTCTGGGTCACGTATCCATCCGTTAGACCTGTGTGTAAAGCAGTAAAGGTTACCACAGAACAACCTGAACCCAAACTGAAATATAAACATCATTCCTTTTTTTCCACAGTTGATTTTATTGTAATTACCTGTAGTCAAGAACAAAACGACTGATAATCTGAAGAGGCCTCGTGTTGTGATGAAGACATCCATGTTCTCTCAGTCAGAAACTGCCAGACTCTCGTCAAGTTACAGCGACATGAAGATCTGCAGGTGGGAGTGTCTCTGCATTACGTCACGTGATCTTGCAAACTGCGATGTACAAATACAGGCGGTGCTGGAGGTCCCTCTGCAGTTCATCACTACCCTGTACATTATCTGTACCTTTAAGATCAGTAGACATTTTCTGAGGGGCAGATTTGGAAATTTGTTGACCGGGATGTTTCTTTCTAGGAGCCAGAAGTAAACGTATGTGGAAGAAAAAGGTGGTCCTGGAGTGGATGTCCTAATTCTAATATATATCGTTGACTGCTCTTTACAGAATCCTCATTAATGATGTCATTTTTATTAAAACATTGTCAATTTTACTTCTTGTGGGTGTCCGTGGCTTTCCAAATATAAATAATATAACATCCATTACAACCATGTTCAAACTCAAACACTCCACAATATCATAACAGC
Organism: Sparus aurata; assembly: GCF_900880675.1. Lineage (NCBI taxonomy): Eukaryota > Metazoa > Chordata > Actinopteri > Spariformes > Sparidae > Sparus > Sparus aurata. The sequence continues at coordinate 5,610,068 of NC_044202.1, forward strand.
ATACATTATCTGAGTCTGTGGTTGCAACTTGTCAGTCACCAGGTAGCCGTGCCTGAAAGCATACTTTACTTTATCGTTTATTTTACTCTAAATTGGACTTTTTTTTTCTAAGTGAACATAATGCTTCATTGAAGATAAATCAAAAATAAATATTAGGATGCTAACAGAAGATGTCAACCATTTCATTTTTAGTTTTCAAACAATCATGAGATATTGGCACTCTGAAGTTGTTAAATCAGTTACTATTAGAACTGTTCCACTGTGGTACCAGGAGCACGGAACAGAAATACAAGCCTTTATCCTCTGGCACCAGATTCTTGACTGTGAGCGTCAGCTGTGGTGGCCGAGAATTTCTCTTTGCTGAAATCTCCAAAGTCGTGATGTTCAATCCTGAGTATTGTGAACACTACTAGTGTCATCGTTTCCCCTGGCAGCTGTCTGTACCAGTACATCTCATACTGGAGCTCGCCCTTCGTGTGGCTGCAGTGTGTTGTTGCATTGTCACCTTTGTGTTTCCACAGTATGGATGTCTGGGTGACATCACTCCCATCAGTTGAACCTGTGTACATGAGACATGCACAGACTCTTATAAAGCTTCTGCTGTCCTTCCTGGAATAATAATAGATTGTGATGAAGAGATGCAGGTGGGAGTGTCAGCATCTTCTGTGACGTTCTCTGATTCTCTCAGCTGCTGTATGAAAACCCACATGATGAATCAAAGTGTAACCAGGAGTATGTGAGAGAGCAGTTTTTGTACAGCTACTGAGTACATCTGCATCACTGTGTCCTGTGGCAAGACAGAAATACAAGCCTTTATCTGCCAGCTCCAGATTCTTCACTGTGAATGTCCCAGTGCTATAGTGAGGTTTGGTGGCCGAGAATTTCTCCTCGCTGAAATTTCCAAAGTCGTGATTTTTTCTGATAGTTGATGTGAACACTATTAGTTCCATTGTTTTTCCTGGCAGCTGTCTGTACCAGTACATCCAGATAAATTGAGCACCCCTGGTCTGGTTGCAGTATAAAGTCGCATTTTCCCCCTTGTTTTTCCACAGTATGTCAGTCTGGGTCACGTATCCATCCGTTAGACCTGTGTGTAAAGCAGTCAAGGTTACCGCAGAACAACCTGAACCCAAACTGAAATATAAACATCATTCCTTTTTTTCCACAGTTGATTTTATTGATATTACCTGAAGTCAAGAACAAAACGACTGATAATCTGAAGAGGCCTCGTGTCATGATGAAGACATCCATGTTCTCTCAGTCAGAAACTGCCAGAGTCTCGTCAAGTTACAGCGACATGAAGATCTGCAGGTGGGAGTGTCTCTGCATTATGTGACGTGATCTTGCAAACTGCGATGTCCAAATATAGGCAGTGCTGTAGGTCCCTATACAGTTCATCACTACCCTGTAGATTATCTGTACCATTAAGATCAGTAGACATTTTCTGAGGGGCAGAGTTTGAAATTGTTGACCGGGATGTTTTTGTCGGGTCATTTTCTCATAAGCTTACATACAGCTGGCCATTAGCCACAAGAATGCAGGTTTAAAGCACTTAAGCATTTGCTTTACTTTTTCAGAACTGAAGTGGCTGCAGCTCTCCTCAGTGCAATCAACTCTTGAATTCTATTACCCTGCTGTTAATGAGAAAAACTTCACGACATCATGAGGCGGCAGTTAACCAATCTTTATTTCACACAGCGCCGTGTCAGATGAGGTCAAAACAGTCTTCAAAGGCTCCTTTAGATGGAGTCTGGCTGCAGGTGCTCAGCAGCCTGAACATATAGAGAGTTTTTGTACTGACTTGTGGGGAGTCTGCAGCACTGTGCCTACTAGCAGCACAGAAATACACACCGCTGTCGCTTAATGCCAGATCAGAAATGGAGAAGCTGGATTGTTTGCTGCCTTCTCCATCGAAGCTGATCTTTCCCTTCACGTCCTCCTCGGGGTACGGGGTCTTCACGTTCAGCAGTCCCAGCAGCTTCAGAGCTTTGTGCTCATCTTGCTTGTACCAGAGAATGCCGTCATAGTTTTGTATTTTGTGCGAACAGTTGATCCCACGGACAACAGATTCGCCAGTTCTCTTGATGATGAAAGGAGGATTTTGGGAGACACTTTTGTCGTCGGAGGCACCTGTGGAAGAAGCAGACAGGATTTTAAACACAGGAATCGTTAACATTGAGTTTTACTCTTTCTGGAATATTATGTGTTCTCACCTTTACCCCCTGGAAGATGAAGAATACTAAATATAAAGACGGCGAGGATCATGTTTACAGCATTTAGATTTTCTTCCTGGCGCCTATGTTGCATCGCTACAATGAAGAGGGAGGTGTCAGAGAGCGGTCTTCATCATCACTGCATCTTCATCAGCAGGGAGGGAGGAGTGCTATCTTCATGCTGTAGTCAGTGGATGTGAAGGTCTTCATACTCATTTCATTTGCTGAGTTGAAAAATACTGTACTCACAAACAGAGCTGGACTCTTACAGTAGCTTTTCCATTTTGCCGTTTTGCCATTTTGTGTCTTATAGTTAGTTCAGTGCTGCAGTTTGTGGGAGTGTCACTTTATTCTGCGCACTGATCTCCTCCCGAGTAACATGTCTTTCTCGAGCTTGTGCGGTATTTAATTCATTCTCACAGCCATTTATTTTCACAATTAATCGTTTAATCATCAAAAAAAAAAAACAGTGAAAAGTGCTCATCACAATTTCCCAAAAGCCGCATTTGTTCAACCATCAGTCCGAAACCCGAGGACTCTTCATCTGTGGTCAAACATGACAAAAAAGAGCATCAAAACCTCACATTTAGGAATATGAAACATGTGAATGTTTGGCATTTTAGCTAAAAATTAAATGATTAGATGAGTTCATATGTTCACTCTACTCATGTCGTATAATCTACTCCTGAGCACTGAGGTTTTTGTTCAGCGCTCTCATGTGTCTGTATCACTGTGTCTGCTCACAGCGCAGAAATACAAGCCTTTATCTCCTGGCTCCACATTCTTCACTGTGAATGTCCCAGTGTAAGAGTCAGGTTTGGTCGCTGAGAATTTCTCTTCGCTGAAATTTCCAAAGTCGTGATTTTGATTGCCGAGTAGTGTGAACACTGTGAATTCCATTGTTTCCCCTGGAAGCTGTCTGTACCAGTAAATCTCGAAAAAGTTATAAGCCTTGGTGTGACTGCAGTTCATTGTTGCGCTGCCACCCTTCTCTTTCCACAGTATGTCAGTCTGTTTGACGTCACTTCCATCAGTCAGACCTGTGTGAAAAAACAGTTAACAATACATGATGTGAACCTTTCGATTTGCATGCAGCAGAACATTTACTGTTTTTGTAGTCTTTGCTTATTATATCTCTAAGCGATATAATGCATTGTACAAGTCTTTTTGTACTTCACCATTTGTCCAGAGCAGAAATAACAACAAGCTGGAGAGACCTTGTTTTGTGATGTCCATGTTCAGAAAGTCAGAGTTGAACACATTCCCTTGAGGGAAGTTACAGAGACAAAGGGATGCAGGTGGGAGTGTCAGATAGTGTGATATGTGGCGTTTAATCACAGTAACTGGGTACATTTGTGCTCCTCGGGGTCCCTCTACAGTGCATGAGATGATATGACAGTCATGCCAGCAGTGCACTGAGGTTTTTGTTCAGCGCTCTCATGTGTCTGTATTACTGTGTTCACTCACAGAGCAGAAATACAAGCCTTTATCTCCTGGCTCCACATTCTTCACTGTGAATGACCCAGTGAAAGCGTCAGGTTTGGTGGCTGAGAATTTCTCTTTGCTGAAATTTTCCAAGACAATTTTGCCGATCATTGTGAACACTATGAGTTCCATTGATTCCCCTGGAAGCTGTCTGTACCAGTACATCTGGTAATACTGGACAGTCTTGTTGTGACTGCAGTTCATTGTTGCGCTGTCACCCTTGTCTGTCCACAGTATGTCAGTCTGGTGGACGTCACTTCCATCAGTCAGACCTGTGTGAAAAACAGTTAACAATACCTGAGGTAAACATTTTGATTTGCATGCAGCAGAACTCTAACAGACGTTCTAATCGATGCTGCACAGCACTGCTGATAATTCTGTACTTCACCTTTTATCGGGAGCAGAAACAGTACCAAGCTGCAGAGACCGTGTTTTGTGATGTCCATGTTGAGAAAGTCAGAGTCAAACACATAACTGCCAGTGAAGTTACAGAGACAAAGAGATGCAGGTGGGAGTGTCAGATAGTCTGATATGTGGCGTTTGATCACAGTAACTGGGTACATTTGTGCTCCTCGGGGTCCCCCTACAGTGCCATGAGATGATGTGACAGTCATGCCAGCAGTGCACTGAGGTTTTTGTTCAGCGCTCTCATGTGTCTGTATCACTGTGTTCACTCACAGAGCAGAAATACAAGCCTTTATCTCCTGGCTCCAGATTCTTCACTGTGAATGTCCCAGTGTAAGTGTCAGGTTTGGTGACTGAGAATTTCTCCTCGCTGAACTCTGGTTCAAAGTTAGGTTTTGTGTTTTCCGTAGTGAACACTATCTGTTTCATCGTCTGTCCTGGGAGCTGTCTGTACCAGTACATCTGGAAATAGCTGGCAGTCTTGGTGTGACTGCAGTTCATTGTTGCGCTGTCACCCTTCTCTTTCCACAGTATGTCAATCTGCTTGACATCACTTCCATCAGTCAGACCTGTGTGAAAAACAGTTAACAATACCTGAGGTCAACATTTTAATTTGCATAAAGAAGAACGTTTGTTTTTTGACTTTTTGTTCATTATCCCTTGAATATGCTAGTCAATACTGCAGAGTACTGGTGCATTTGTACTTCACCTTTCATCAAGAGCAGAAGTAGTAGCACACTGCAGAGACCGTGTTTTGTGATGTCCATGTTGAGAAAGTCAGAGTCGAACACATAACTGCCAGTGAAGTTACAGAGACAAAGAGATGCAGGTGGGAGTGTCTTATAGTGTGATATGTGGCGTTTGATCAGAGTAACTTGGTACTTTTGTGCTCCTCGAGGTCCCCCTACAGTGCATGAGATGATGTGACAGTTATGCCAGCAGTGCACTGAGGTTTTTGTGCAGCGCTCTCATGTGTCTGTATCACTGTGTTTGCTCACAGAGCAGAAATACAAGCCTTTATCTCCTGGCTCCAGATTCTTCACTGTGAATGTCCCAGTGTAAGTGTCCGGTTTGGTGGCTGAGAATTTCCCTTCGCCGAAATTTCCAAAGTCGGGATTGTCTTTGCCGAATGCTGTGAACACTATAAGTTCCATTGTTTCCCCTGGAAGCTGTCTGTACCAGTACATCTGGGTAAAGCCCGCACTCTTGGTGTGACTGCAGTTCATTGTTGCGCTGTCACCCTTGTCTTTCCACAGTATGTCAGTCTGGTTGACATCACTTCCATCAGTCAGACCTGTGTGAAAAAACAGTTAACAATACCTGAGTTGAACATTTCAAATTGCATGCAGCAGAACATTTACTGTTTTTGCAGTCTTTGCTTTTTATATCTCTAAGTGCCATTCATGTCAATAATGCAGTGGACAGATCTTCTTGTAACTCACCATTTGTCCAGAGCAGAAATAACAACAAGCTGAAGAGACCGTGTTTTGTGATGTCCATGTTGAGAAAGTCAGAGTCGAACACATAACTGCCAGTGAACTTACAGAGACAAAGAGATGCAGGTGGGAGTGTCTGATAGTGTGATATGTGGCGTTTGATCACAGTAACTCGGTACATTTGTGCTCCTCGAGGTCCCCCTACAGTAGAGCTGCTACACACACTCACTGATAGATATGCCAGCAGTGCACTGAGGTTTTTGTGCAGCGCTCTCATGTGTCTGTATCACTGTGTTTGCTCACAGAGCAGAAATACAAGCCTTCATCTCCTGGCTCCAGATTCTTCACTGTGAATGTCCCAGTGTAAGTGTCCGGTTTGGTGGCTGAGAATTTCTCTTCGCTGAAACTTCCAAAGTCGGGATTTTCTTGGCCGATTGCTGTGAACACTATCAGTTCCATTGTTTCCCCTGGAAGCTGTCTGTACCAGTACATCTGGGAATAGTCGACAGTCTTGGTGTGACTGCAGTTCATTGTTGCGCTGTCACCCTTCTCTTTCCACAGTATGTCAGTCTGGTTGACATCACTTCCATCAGTCAGACCTGTGTGAAAAACAGTTAACCACACCTGAGGTCAACATTTTAATCTGCATGCAGCAGAACATTTACCGTTTTTTGCAGTCTTTGCTTATTCTATCTCTAAGTGCCATTCATGTCAATAATGCAGTGGACAGATCTTCTTGTAACTCACCATTTGTCCATAGCAGAAATAACAACAAGCTGAAGAGACCGTGTTTTGTGATGTCCATGTTCAGAAAGTCAGAGTCGAACACATAACTGCCAGTGAACTTACAGAGACAAAGAGATGCAGGTGGGAGTGTCTTATAGTCTGATATGTGGCATTTGATCAGAGTAACGCGGTACATTTGTGGTCCTCGAGGTCCCCCTACAGTGCATGAGATAACTGTCACAGTCATGCCAGCAGTGCACTGAGGTTTTTGTTCAGCGCTCTCATGTGTCTGTATCACTGTGTTGGCTCACAGAGCAGAAATACAAGCCTTTATCTCCTGGCTCCACTTTCTTCACTGTGAATGATCCAGTTTCAGCGTCAGGTTTGGTGACTGAGAATTTCTCCTCGCTGAAGGTGGGTTCAAAAACAGGATTGGAGTTTGTCATAGTGAACACTATTTGTTCCATTGTTTCTCCTGGCAGCTGTCTGTACCAGTACATCTGGTAATAGCCATTACCCTTCGTGTGGCTGCAGTTCATTGTTGCACTCTCACCCTGGACTTTCCACAGTATGTCAGTCTGGTTGACATCATTCCCATATATTAGACCTGTGTGATTAACAATGAAGTATTAAACAAACAGATCTTTATAATCAACCAATTTTTGGATGTTATTTTCTGACATAACTTCCATTTAACAAGTGAAAAACATGATCAAAAATAAGTGTATCAACAGTTGATTTAATTGCAAATTACCTGTAGTCCACAGCACAATGATTGATAATCTGAGGAGGCCGTAATGAATGGTGATAATATCCATGTTGTGTGAGAAATAAACTGCCAGAGTCTCTAATAGATACACAGATATAAAGAGCTGCAGGTGGGAGTGTCACTGGATTGTATGATGTGAGCTTCTGAATGCAAGTCCTTAAATGGGAGTAAAAGTGGTGCAAGAGGTCCCCCTACAGTCCATCACAGTAGAAAACAGAGAAAAAGGTTGACTGACTGTTCACCACAACTTGAACTTAACCTTACTCCTCTAATCCTTTAGGGGACAAGAGAAGTTCATAATCATGAAAATAACCTAGACTATTAATATTATTACGTGATATATGAAGATGTGAAAGGTTCAGCAGCATATATATATATATATATATATATATATATATATATATATATATATATATATATATATATATATATATATATATATATATATATATATATAATGAATAACTTTACTTTTTACAGAGTGCTATTACAGGATCTGAAAACTTCTCCCACCACTCAGTTTTTGTTATTATTTTTTTTATCTAAAAAACAAACAAAACTACTTGGATTTTCATCAAACTACATGAAATCTAAAGATTCCGTGTAGTACGTGAAGGGATCACTAGTGTCGTCATGCCACTGGCGACACAACGACTGATGATTGGTTGACATTGTTCTTTTAAGAACACATCAACCAATGAGGAGTCGCTTAATGCAACAAGCCCCGCCCTCATGCTAGAGCTTGTTGTGGTTGACTTGGAAACCGTTTCAGCGTCGTTGGTGTGGTTGGAGGATAACATAATCACTGCAGGGATACACACGCAGTTAGCTTACCCGTAGCTTAGCCCTACCCGGGATTATAAACAAATGTATGTAAAATTGTTTTTTTATCGAAGCTCAGACTGTTTGCTGAGGAAGCTAAATATGTCTGGACCAAGTAAACAATGCCGCTTAGGTTAGCTAACGCTAGCAAGCTAACGTAGCTAACACTTATCAGCCTAGCTTCTCACAAAGGTTTGCTTTTCCGCTTGTTTTAGCTTCAACTGAACAGATATCATCTTATATACGACGCAGTTTGTTGCAGTGTTTTAGACTAAATGTGTAACTTATATGAAACACATAGTAGTTTGCTAGACCAACTGTTGACGGCAGAATAAAGCAAAGTATGAGCCAGTAGTAGTAGTTTTATGGTGCAACGTTAACCTAAACAATGTTTGGTATTTTCAGAATGAAAGCCTTCCTCCCTGGATTACTCTCCTTTTGCACTCAGAATAAAAGACATTACGGTGTCTGACAATGCAGGCAGGTGAGTGTCAGAAAGTAGCTAGTGATAACATATTGTTAAAATGACCCAGTGCAAGTAAAAGTCCTACAATAATGAAACTGTACAGGAGTATAATCAGCAAGTGCTGTTTAGTGGTTTAATCTACAAAACAGCCCCTTCTTTTACTTGTCAATCATGTTTTGTATGCATGTAACTAAATGTGGTAGGGTAGAAATCAAATGCAAAAAAAAGTGTCTCAGGATTGTACTCGAGTAAAGCAAATTTAGCCTTCACCACAGCAGCACGGATCGGTTGATCAGTGTTTTGCCCATTAATGACAGTCTAACCTGTTTACAGGTGAGAGTGATGACCGGGCAAAGACCCGGGAAAGATTCAATGAAGTGTTCAAGAAATACACTGAGCCAGAGAAGAAAAAGGTGAAGAAGAAGAAAAAGGCTGAAACTCGGGAGACGATTATAGTATGTGTTCTAATATCTGCAAACAACATATCAAACTTTAATGGTCTTACAGTTTAAGGTTGAATCACCCACACATATTGTATATTGACATTTCTTCGCTTCCCCCTTCCCTCGCTTCATTTAGCTTCAGGATCTAAAGAAAAATCTCGAGAAGGACACAGAAGATGATGAGACCATCCTCCAGAACACATATAACCCCGAAGATGGCAGCCCTCGCTACACCAAAAATAAACGACGAGAGAGGGAAACGGTGGAAAAGGTTAATGCCAACAACAGTAAAAATCAAGAGGAGATTCAGACTTCAAAAAGCAAGAAGAAGAGTAAGAGGGAGCTTCCCTCTCTCCCTGTACCTGAGGACATATCGAGTTACATCCAGGAGGATGTGGATACTTCCAAGTCTAAGATCGCTTTGAAGCCAGATGATGTAGATGGTGGAAAGGAACCAAAGCGAAAAAGTAAGAGGGATTTATTGTTGCACTGTCACCCATCTCTTTTTACAGTGTGTCAGTCTAGCTGTCATGCAAACAGTGTACTGGGGTTTTTGTTCCGCTTTCACATATGTCTGGAAATGTGTTGGTAAAGGCAAAGGAGCTACAGCGGCCAAGGCAGAGCGGCAAGTGGAGGACGCAGAGGACAAGCTGCTGCATGATTACCAGCAGCAGATCGTACAGGAAGAGGAGAGGAACTTAAAGAAGACAAAGGTCAAGGCTGAGGAAGAGAGTATTGTCTCCCAGAAAATTACGCTAAATAATGACGGTGGGAAGAAGAAAAAGAAAAAGCTGAAATCTGTAAACGCAGAGCTGGAAATTGGGTGTGTATAACTGCTAATATGATTTTTAAATTGGTGATAAAGATACAGGCTATAGTTTTGAGCAGCATTTTGACGATTCTATACATTTTGGTCCACTAGGGATCATGATGAAGGTGCTGACCAGGACGCTGATGTGGAAAACGAAACTGAATCCAAGGGAAAGAAGAAAAAGACGAAGAAAAAGCATGGTAACGGGATGTTTGTTGTCAGCAAAGCTCCCTTTCAGAGTCAATATAATGTACGTTGATTGATGTTGATTTCAATTTCCCATTTTTCAGTTGTCGAAGAAAAGAGTGAAACTGACGGAGAAGCTCCACAGAGGCCAACGTTTGACGACAGCCTCGTGCTGGGAGTGTACGTCCACAGATCAGATCGCCTCAAGAACAACCTGCTCATCTCACACCCCATGGTGAAGATCCATGTTGTGGATGATATCACTGGACAGTATGTGAAGAAAGAAGACTGGTGAGAATGGACTCCTTAGCATCTACATTAGTTCACTGTTTAATTACAAATTTATATTATGTTTACACATTGGTATTGGTGTTGTGTTTCAATTTCTGGGTACTTTTCTTTTGATGCTTGATTGTGACATCGGCACCTCAGTTATTCATGTTAGATAAATCAAGGCGTGGTTTACAGTTATTGTAACGTCAGATTTCCAAGGAAGAAGAAGGTAATAACACCTTTGAATGAACACAATACATACTAGTAACCCTACCCTCCAACTGTGTGCATTCAGTTTCAGTATTTTTATACTTTTGCTTAACAAAATGTCTGCCTTTGTTTTTCATAGCCATCGGCATGTCTCCTCGTTTTATGAGAAAGAGAACGTGGACCACATTCTTCCCATCATGACTCAACCTTTCGACTTCAAGAAGAACAAATCGATCATCCCAGAGTGGCAGGAACAGATCATCTTTAATGAACGCTTTGGGTATTTTGTTGAACAAAACGATGAAAGCCCCAGAGTTCTGCTCTTCTTCGAAGTAAGAGACACGTCAGTGAGTCACATTGGGCCAATTTTTATGTAGATGTGAGTAACAGTTTATTTAAATGTTTCTGTAAGATCCTGGACTTCATGACCATGGAAGAAGCAAAAGCCAAAGTTGATGTTGACAAGCACGAGCGAGGATTCAGGAAGATTGCATGGGCATTCCTCAAGGTACTATATTTGGTTTGGCCAATCAGAAAAGAAAGTCTGAATTTGTTTAATTTGCACTTTTTAATACTTATTTCCTTCATCTTTTAGCTTGTTGGCACGAATGGTGTGCTGAACATCGACACGAAAGTTCGCCTCCAGCTCTTCTGCCCTCCACCTCGGGCAAAAAGACAGCCTAAAACGATTGAGGTGGTCGAGTGGTGGAGGAAGTTCCCCCGAAACAAATACGCATCCACCCTTTATGTCACGGTGAAAGGAATTAAACTCCCTGAGCATGTGAGTAAATTGCTGCTTTATAGCTGTAACACTTTATGTATCTTTGCAATGGATACTTCAGTCTAACATTTCCACCAGACTCAGTAATATGTTGAAGGTGAAACGTTTTTGGTTCTGCAGGTGGACCCCAGTATACGGTCCATGATGGCTTTACAGGAGGAGAGGGGAAGCACGTCCTACAGTGAACTGCAGAATGAAGTCGCCAAGAGAAGCCTGACGCAGCCGCTAGACAGCAAGCCGCCAGTGTTGAGATGGAGCAGGCTGCCTGGACAGGTTGGTCGAATTGTATTTCCTCAGTAAAGTTATTCTTCTTCTTCTCTCATCTTTCTGTAAGATTAAACACTTCACTGTGGGTTCACTTCACTTATACATGCCGAAAAATAAAACTCTATTTGGCATCGATGGAGCTAGAAATACCTCAGTAACATTTAAGAAAATGTTGTATGTAACCACAGCTGTTGTCCGTATTTTTGGGACCCGGACTGAAACATGATTGCATGAGCATCACCAGACTCTTTCCGTTAAAGGCCTGTCAGATTCCAAACAAGCCCATGCTGTCATTCCGCGGCGGTCAGATGGGATGCTTCACAGTGCTCTTCTCTCATGCCGGGACAATACTGGCTGCTGCTTGTGCTGACAGAGACACTTTCCCCGTTGTAGGTAAGCAACACCTCATCTGTGTAAAACTGCCCCTCTGCTGATGTCCCTCTGTGACACCTCAGCAGAAATATACAGCTCATTAACTCGCTGTTTATACGATGTAGTCAGTAACGGCTCACAGGATGACATCAGGAGGAGACATCAGGCATATATAAATAAATATATAAATGAATTGCTGAATTGTAAAAAATAATCTATTGTGTTATTGTTTCAGTGTATGAGATTCCCTCTGGCAAAGCTCTGGCTGCCTTTCGTGGCCATCTGAAAATAGTCTACGATCTCTGCTGGTCCAGAGACGATCGGAGACTTTTGTCTGCCTCTTCTGATGGCACTGTCAGGTAACTTTCTGTTCGTCATATTTAAAAAGGATAGCGGGCGAGTGGACGACTGCCTTTTGTCACTGCTGGTGAATGAGCTGCTGTTTTTTGCAGCGCCTCTCGGGGGAGCAAGTCCTCCTCGTAGTAAAAAGGCTCACCATGTCTTTACGTCAGCAGTGACACAGCGTGTTTGGGGCTAAGTGGTGACACACTGACTCAAAGGAATTATTTAAAGAACATTCCTCGAATGCACAAAAGAGTGTTTGCATTATTCAGTTGTTATTGCTCTCGTCCCGCAGAGAGTGGAATGTGGAGAGGCTTCTCGCAACGGCCCAGAAGGTGCTCCCTCATCCGTCCTTTGTGTACTGTGCTCAGTACCACCCCACAGCCCAGAACCTGGTGGTGAGCGGGGGCTATGACTCCGTGATACGAGTGTGGAGGCTTGATGTCGACGACGTGAACGGCCAGCTGCTGCAGGAGTTCGAGGGTCACAGCAGTTTCATCAACACCATTTGTTTTGACTCTGAAGGTAGAAATTATATTCATTATTTATGCCTTTACCATCCGTGATTTAACAAACTGTGGTGCACTGTTTATGAAATGTGAGGCTTGACTTCTTTTGTAACATGATGGAAGAGTGCTGAACTTATCTCGCATTGAAGTTTATGTTCCTCTTGATGTAATTAGGGAGAAGAATGTTCTCCGCCGACTACACAGGCCTCATCATTGTGTGGAAAACTAAAACTAATGACGGCAGGCAGCGTCAGCCGTCTCAGCGCTGGAGCATAGAGAAGGTACAGGAGAAATCATTTTCTAATGTTTGATGTGCATGAACACGTAACGTTGAATTTGAAACATGTTCTCTCTCTGCAGAAAATCGAGGAGAGTGACCTCAGAGGTGTCTCCATCAACATGCTGCAGCTCCATCCGAACGGGCGGTGCCTGCTCATCCATGCCAAAGGCAGCGTCCTGAGGATGATGGACCTGAGAATGTAAATGGGTTCCTTCTCTTTAATACAATACAACTAGATGTTTCTCAGCTCGTGGTGCTCCACATAATAAAACATGTAAATATGTACGCTATATAAAACCATGTAACTCATCTGCTCCTTTCAGTCTAGCTGTGAAGAAGTACAGCGGAGCCATAAACTACAGAGAGCGGATCTACAGCACTTTCACACCATGTGGGAACTTCCTCTTCTCTGGCAGCGAGGACGGGATGGCGTACGTCTGGAACACATACACAGGTGTGAATCATGTTTATTTTTTCTGTAACAAAGAAGCCGGGCGGCTCTTCACAGTACTCTGCGTTGGCTCCAGCTGTCAGTCTTGTTGTCCTCCCAGGTGACCAAGTTGCAGTCTACTCGGAGCTCTGTTACCGCACCGCTCTCCACGGCGTGGCGTTCCACCCTCACGAAAACATGGTAGCTTTCTGCGCCTACGGTCAGACCCAGCCCATCCACGTGTACCTGTACGACCGCAAAGGTTTGTGAAAACATCCGAATCGTCCGTCGATGTGCTCACGACCCTTGCGGTGTTTGCTCAGACTGTGTCATGCTGTATCACGCAGTGTCCCAGCTGGAGATGCACAACGTAAAAGCAATGTCGACTGTCAGCAGAGCAGCTTCTGTGGACGCCAAAACCACCAGAAACACACCTGACCCGCCCGCGTTACAGGACACAGCTAGTGCTTTGGCCCTGGATCAGTTCGCCCAAGCAACAAGACTTTCACTGAAAATGCAGTATGTGAAGGAGCAGCTGGACTCGGCACTTGTAAGTACTCATCCTTTATAGCTTTATCATAATTAAACATAGAAATAAAGAAATCTAATATTCTTTCCTTTCCTTTTTAGGAACCTCATCCAAGGTTTACAACGTCTGGATACATGAATGAGCAGGGTACTGTATATTTTTATCTTTTGTACAGTTAATATAACAAACATAATGTGCTGCCTTACATCTCGACCAACCCACGTTAATCCTACACTGTCTCTTTATTTACACACTGAATAATCTGTCTGTTGTGTGTTTGGTTTGCAGACAAAATGGGCATTACTCACACAGGGAGGAGTCTGACATTAGATTCTGGCCCAGTGAGTGTTTGATCAGTCTTCCTTAAACACACCTTTGCATACTCAAGTCTTTATTCAGGTCATAGATGGTGATGTGACCTGTCGGGCTCCTCATGCCAACATTGATTTTGTTCTCTAATCTCTTAACCAGCTTGTTTTTGAGTTTCCTCGAGTGCTGGGGAAGGGAATGCCACGAAAATAAGTCTGTAGACTGTGTTTCAATACTTAATTGGTCACTACAGCGTTAAAAAAGTGCTATTGGTTTTTCAGATTATCCTTGTCTTGACTTTTAATTGACCACTGCACTGTACTTCATGCACTTACTAGAAAATTGCATCAGGAACCCCTGAAGGTCTTCACCAAACAGAAAGCAGTCATTAATTCACTGCCGTTTTTTAAAATGAACCAAAGTAGTATGCAACTCACGTCCAGCTTTTTTTCGTTTAAGACGGGATTAAACGCTTCGTTACCTCCTCCGTCTTTCCTGTCGCCGCACTCCAAGCTGCAGATGTCTGGTTCCCTGGCGGAGCAGCTTATCCCCCAGGCGGCTCTTAGCACCCAAAACCGTGAGTGGCTTGTTCAGTTAATCACACTGTTACGTGTCTTTGACCAGCGAATGGTTTAACTGCAGCTCCCTGATGCTGTGAGGTCAAATATTTTCTAAGATTATTGCCGCACAACGTATAGCATGTGGTTACCAAATGCTCCCAGCATTTCGGTGTAGAGTCTCTCAGGGCATGTACACCATACACAGAGAGAGAGATGGACCGCTTGTGATGTTCACATGTGTCCGTAAGTGATCTCTGTAAACAAAAGTCGATGTCTCGTGATGAAATATTCATTGTGATCTTCTTCCTGTTTCAGGCGGGTTCAGTCCAGTCGGTCAGCGTCTGAGAGGAGCTTTATCTTACAAGCAATCGGTGAGTCTGTTAAAGGCACAGCTGGAGGATATATGATGTTCTGACCCTGTGCTTTAGGAGTTGTTCTCCAGCTGGATCTCTTGAGCATGAGCATGATACACTGATTAGTCAACTGCTAATAGGGTCTGCAACAAAGCATGCATCCATTCATATTGCTGCTCCAGGATTAAAGGAAAGTTCTTTTTCTCCCTCAGACTCTGCCTGACTCCCTTCCCTCAGGCCTCCGCGTGGAAACAGACTCTCCTCCTGTTCAACAAGTCGTGAGTATCCACTGCGGCCGTGAGCTCCGTCACATGCAGTCTCCCTCCTCCTCTCGTTCAACCCCTCCACCTCTGTGTTCCTCCTCTAGGTCGTCTCGCTCGGTAACTACAAAGCGAATCGAGCGGACGAACTGACCGTACGCCGCGGCGATGTCATCCAAGTGCTGTACAAAGACAACGAGTGGTGGTGGTTCGGCCGTCTGGCCAATGGGCAGCAGGGATACTTCCTCGCTTCTCACGTATCAGATCAGAGTAAGTGGATTATATTTTTCCTTGGATGGTTTTCATTCATGTATACAATGTAATTAATGTATACAACTATTTTTTATTGCAGTAGATTTTAATGAAGAGGCGACTCAGTCAAACACAGCCTTGTCTGAGGGGACTGTGGAGAGGTCAACACCAACCAGGGTAAGAAGGCTGAGTGAAACTGTGGCATCTGTCTTGTGAATCGTAACATCATAACGTTCTCAGTTTCATTACGGGCTAAAAGGAGTCGAAGGGTGTTTTCTGTTCCTGCTTGGTGGAAGTGATTTTACCTTTCTTTTCCCCCTAAAACTCCCTCTGAAGGTCTGAATGGTGGCTTTTAAAGGCTTGATGGTACCAGCTGGAATTAATGTCAGCGACACATTAAATGCCCAAAAAAAGAAATGCCTGCAGACTGCTGTCTTGCTTCCAATTATTTTTTTTATTGTACATAATACACAGCATCTTTTGTGCATGCATGCATTACCTCAAGTCACCCCAGGAAGATCATCTGCGGTTGAGACTTTGTCATGTCCTGAATAAAAGAAGGATTGTGAAGGAGATAGCAGTGTGTCAGTATTTATAGCGCTGTAAGTGCTCAGTATGTTCCAGACTGCTGACATTCTGACGAATGAGACTTCCATCCCCTTATTATTTTCTGGTAAAACGAAGATAAGTCATGAGCCACTACTTAGCCTTCAGTGTGGGAGAATTAATTCATTATTAAAAAATGCATGATGGTTGTGGTCCGTCGTACAATATCTGTAAGGTTCGATTCCTCTCCTGTCTGCTCATAGAGAAGTTCTGTCCTCATTTTTTTCTCCTTCCCGACTTCTACAAGGTGTCTGCTGCCGTCAGTTCTTCGGGGGAGCTTATGTTTCTTTCTGAGCCGAACCTCTCTGACACCGAACCTGAGTTGACTGATGCCAGGTAAAAGTGGAAACGGACAACTTTTCATCTTTCTCTCATCCTTGTGATTTCCTGTGGTATTACTGTTGCAAATATGACAATAGCAACATGACTACAGCAAGTATTCTGGCTAACTGTCCAGTCCAAAAAACAATCCCAATTCGACCTAGAAACCCTGATCTCTGTGCTTTGAAAAGGCAGAATTAAACATCCAGTTGTAATAATAAGTAAGCAGGTTTTATGAATTACTGATCGAGCAGAAGGAATGCTGGTTTTGAACCGTCTCAAGTCCTGCTGGTAAGAAGAAACGGCGAGGGAGCAGGCTTTGACACAACACCAGAGCGCTCGCCATCCAGTGAATTCCCGTCCATTCACTCCTGTTTAACCTCAGTTCCTATCACTCTCGCTCTTCACCTCCTTCGCCTCCTCCATCAGCTGGGTTCTTTTTCTTTTGCAGTTTAGATTTTCAAGTTCCACCCTTACCTGGGGATATGAATAAACCCCTCTGTAAAAAGCTTCAGAATATAGAGAGGAATACAACTGGACAGTTTAGAATCCTCCTTATCACTTCTCGAGGCTCCATGTGTTGTGTTTCATTAATAATAGCAAGATTACACAGGTTTATGACTGACTCTTCTATGGTTTGGGACTAATGAGTACTGACGGTGAACTATGGTTTCCCCCCGCAGATCGAGAAGGAAAAAGAAGGTGAAGAAGTCGGAAGGGGCTTCATTTTCAGATGCGTCAGAGTCGAGCAGGAGGAGAGGCAAGTCAACAGACAGACCTCTCCCGAAGAGACCGACAGGCCGGACTAACGGTGCCTTTGAGCCTGAAACATAAACCCATCCACACATGATTTGTTTCAAGTCGTGTGCTCTTTCTTCTATTTATATAACACACATTTTTCTAACAGCAATAAACTTTTTATATTTAACAGTCGTTATGTTTATATTATGTATTGTATTTAATACAGACTGACTAATGAAATGTTGTAATTTGTAAATGAAAAATTGTCTTCTCTAGTTTATTTTGTATGTTTTTAAATATTTAATATTATGCATATTTTTACAGATGATATAGAAAGCAACATTTCTGTAATATCACAGTTATATTTTATAAGCCTGTGAGAGATTGAAGTTTGTATGTGACACATCTTCACAACTGTTCAAAAATAAAATGTGTTAATTTCTAAATGTTTTTTGTTTTTTTTATCTTTCTATGAATCACATGTAAAGTCTCACTTTCCATATCTAAAAATCTGCTTCATATTTCTGGAACAAAATACACATCTTAATAAAAGTGAACAATATAGTTGTACTAAGAGTGAAGTCAAACATACACAAATCATTAATGATAGAAGTTATTGGTTAATATACAACTACAGTGTAAAGATAATTCACGACATCTCTCATTTTAGGGGAAAAAAGGAAAGAAAGAAAAAAATATTTTACACAAAGTCCCAAACTACTTCAGTTGTTGAGGAGAATGCTGCAACTCTGTTTTGCTGTGAAGCTCCAGAGATCAGCATGAGGGTGAGTAGATAAAGACTTTTTTTTTTGAGTGAACTGTTCCTTTAATCATCATGCCATTTGTGTGCACTGCACATGAATGGCGTTGATAGAGTGAATAAATAGAAAGGTCTGACATTGATATATTTACTGTTTTTATTCAAATCAGTTTAACACATAAATAACACATAAAATCAGTGACCACAGTGAAGATGCACGTGGACCACGAGAGGTTCACTGTCACCTGTCTAACACTTAACATGCTCCCATCTGTCATGTTACTACGACTGTGGTCGGTATTCATCGGCATAAAATCCACCTCATGTGACGTAGAAAAATAAGACCATTAATGCGGCGGAACAAAAGGCACATTTAGTTTGTGATCTGGACTTAAAATGTCCTGTGATTTCCAGTGGTTAACCTCATGTTACAGTCATCATCTATAGTACAACTATACATCAGTGCACATATGAAATAATCTATATAAATCTAAATGTACCAACTTTAAAATCAGTGACACTGTCGTACCGCTGTTACTCGGCAATGAGGTTGTCACAATACCAGAATTGTAAGTTTCAGGCACACGGAACAGGGTAACTTTCTTCTTTTCCTGTGCGGAGTATGCAGCATATCTGTTCATCAGTGGACATCAGTACGTTCAATACTGTTAAACACGACGTATCAAAAAAGTATTTATGCAGAACTGACTACAAACGATTTTTCAGGCACTTGATAAAAAAAAATGTTTTTTACTGTAAAACCTACGTATTGTAAAATCACTATCCTCTCTCCAACACCAACAATGATTTATCAAAAATATTAAAATGGAATTAATAAACTTGAGTAGCTCGGAGGCTAATTCCCACGAGCAGCTGACACTTCTTGTTCTTTACGGCGTCCTCCCACACGCTGCGAGCGCCTCATTCAGCCAGGAGAGGAGTGCTTTCATCTTTTCGCCGACTTTCTTCCCGAGCGCTGGAATTCAAACACAGAGTCAGTGTTAACGAGCAATACAGAATTGAGATAGCACTGCCATGTGTTTTAATCTGAGGGTTAATGATTACCTTTGCCGCCGTGGGCCTTCGTAGAGATAACACAGAGCGAGGAGAAAGGCCTGAGGACAGAGTTGTTCTTTGAGTTTCATGTGTGTGACCGCTCAGAAACCAGAATGACACGCTTCTTTTTCCATCAATTTTCGCAGTTTGTTTAACCTCTGGACGACTTACAGGCCTGGAATCCCTTTTCACCGCTTAAACAAATGGCGTGCGACTAAAGAGAGCAACTTTCGCGACCTTGTGCTGTCTCTGTCACACTGGCATCTGAAAACCACCGTCTAACCACCGTATGGTCTCAAAGTGTGAATGGGATCTTTCAAATCACAAGAAGACAATAAAAATGCTCATGACGTCCGAACAAACCGATACTTACCGCTAGAAACGCCAACCCTCCTTGGACTACAGCTGCCCACTTAAAGCTCAGATGCTGTGTGATAAGGCCTCCCACCACTGGGCCGTAAAACATCCTGAAAAAACACACGTTTCCACTTTAAAACCCAGAAGAAAACATAAAAAAATCAAATCACAGGAAACCAGCGCAACAATTCATTTCATAGTTCGTGTATAATCAACCGGCTCGAACTCACCCTGTGGACCAAACTGCCCCAAATAGCCCAGAGACCATTCCAAGAGTGCTCAGTCCCTCTTCGTATCCGAGGTCACTACAGAGAGGAAAGAATGTGCAGCGTGTGTTTCACCTTATACTCAGGTCATGAATGTAAGGGCGCAACATGTGAAGCCACTCACTATGCACATCCGATGATCTCAGGGAACGTCGGGATTGCAGTCATGCCCAGAGAAAACCCGATTACGCCGAGCATGAGGACCAGCAACCACAGCCGGCTGCACACACGAACAAACAAAAAACAGAAATAAAGCAGATAATAAGTGCAGTTCCAGAAATGTGGTAGTGTTCCTTTAACGTAAAAGGGTCTCGAAAGTTTCACCTCGGGAGGTAAAAGAAGGGAGCGGGGCCGAGGAAACAGAAGCCAGTCGCAGTTGCGACACCTCCGATCACCATGAACCAGCTCCTGGTGGCCTGATGAACACAAACACACACAAGGGATTAACTTTACAGTCTAAATAACAAGCCTGCAACGAAGAGAGAGCTATCCATGGCTGCTTCAGCACTCACAGGATATTTATCGGTGAAATAGCCCATCAGCGGTGACGCCAGACAGTACGGCAGGGACAGACCCAGCATGATCAGTCCCACGTAGCCTGCTGAGAGCCCGAACTAGACACAACAGAGACGAACAATACGCTTTAGATTCGGGAACACATATTAACCAATAACTCCTTGAGGTGTAGCAAATATGTAAAGTGCTTTTACTTCTTCGTAAAACATTTGCTAAAACTGAGTTTTTCAAGTGCATTAAATCCAGCTTTATTTGCATCTAATGTAAAGATCCTAATTCATGTACAGCAACTTCCTTACAGCAGTTATTGGGAGTTTATTGAGGTAAAACGATACTCTGCATACTGATAAGCAACTAGTTAGAGCGTCATTTAATTTCTACATTTTTGTTTCGGCTTAATTTAAAAAACAAAAAAATGTACCGTCTCCATAGCAAACAAGGACAACGTGGCATCCAGGAAGCCCAGACCCGCGCTTAGAGTGAATATGGCGTAGCAGATGAGGACGACTTTCACTTTGGTGAGAAGTCGAAAGAACGAATCCTTCGAGGGATCGGACTCTGAGTGGACAGAAGCACAAGAAGCCGTTCAAAGTCCAAATATTTAGAAATGACTCAAAACAAACAATTAATATGCTGAAATCTCAAACTATTACCAATAGTTGGCAAGACGTATATGTTGAAAGGAACCATAATCAACAGGAAACATCCGAGAAGCAGAAAAGGGACTTCATATCCGAAAGACTGATAGAACCACCCTCCAACTGGAGGCCCCATGATGAGCCCGAGTCCTGTGAAAATCTCCAAACTACCCTGAAGAGAGAGAATAGCAGCAATATAAAGTATGCATTTGTATTAACAGTGCATAGAAGAAGAAGAATCAGATCATTTCCACAGACTGTAAACCAGAGGTTATTTATTATTTTTCATGGCGCTGGGAGAAACGGGGGAAAACAACACGAACTATAATGCTTTTCTTGTCTGCTCCTGATTCTAATGGCCAAACAACATGCCTGTCGCACACAAGACTCGTCTGCACTCACCAGCACAGTCGCCACATTGTTTGGGAATATTTTTGCTGTCATGGCGAAAGTGGAGGTCATCGCAGCGGCAAAGCCCAGCGCGTCGATCGACCTCACGACAAAACACAGAGCAATGAAAGGGGGCCCTGACGGCACCCGATCTAGTAATCTGCAAGAAGAGACAAACAATAAATTCATGTTAAAGGAGGTCTAAAACAAACTCGGACTGACTGTGTGGGCTGTCAATTTGGTCTTAAATAGTCTGACAGATTAAATCACAGCTCCTCACTTATCTACATTCAAATAAAGAATTATAAAAAACACCTTGCCAATAGAATACTGTGCTATATATGGCAGGCTCCGTCATTTTGTTTCCTTGCAGTCTGACGATTAATTAAATTACACGTTTCCACGATTATCTAAATGGTGAGGCTTGTGTGATTGTGTATTTTTTCTTACTGTCAACAAACCCCAGCAAACAATGTCTGCATTAATCCGCCTCTAAATACTTTCCATCTTTCCCACCCTGCCTGCAGCTCTCAGCCTCGGCTCCATTCAGTCCTACTGAATTTGTAAATGTTTAAGTAATGTGTCACATATATATCGTTTCGCATTTTTTTAAAGTTGCAATATTAAAGATGCAAACGTCAGAAAATGCTGAAAAGCGCTAGACGACATCTTCAAATGCTCGTTTTGTCCACAGCCCACAGATATTCAGTTAAACGTCACAGAGAAGCAACAAAACATATAAATAATAACATTTAAAAAGCTGTAATTTGGACCAACGCTTACCCGAATATGATGGTGCAGACTGACGACACAAAAAGCCCGGCCACGAGCATGAATTTTGCACCAATTTGCACGATCTGAAACAACAACAGAGAGGAGAGTAGATCACTGTGCTGCAAATCACTCTTCACATAGCAAGAAACTAATGATTAATCCCATATACTTACATATTTTCCCATTATCAATGAGCCAATTAAATTGCATACGGCGTAGCAGCCAAATATGAGGCCGATGACAGTTTGACTGGCTCCCTTATTCTCCGCCTGTGGAGAAAAATTCATGTAATCCATTACAGACCTTAGGAGAAATAACTGAGACGTCTAGTCAAAACACCACCAAGTAACAGACTCATTAACACCAAGGGTCAAAAAGGTGATAACATATAGAGATAACAGAGCCGGGCCCCTATTTTCATCATCATTTATTTACTGCTGCACTTTGCCCTGACCGTTGTCTGGCAGTGAAGACACATGACGTCTGCTGATGGTACCTGCCACCATCAGTCAGACGAGGTTAACAGAGCCAGTCATTCACTGGCCTCCAGGACGGCTTTCTGATGTCCAGCACATGATCGCTCATTCATTCCACTGAGGAGCCACGACTGGTTGTCTAATCTATGAGCTTCACAGTGACGTTGGTGCACAAACGAGCATTACAAATGACGTGCTTTATCCACAGCTGTTCCCCTCAACTTTAAATGCATGCCCTTTGATTGAAACAGAGGTTTTCACTTCCCTAATTGCAGACAACAGCTGTTGTTTAAGATTTTACCAGTTTCAATGATCTGTCTCTGTAAATATGGAGAAAAATATGTCAGTGTTGCCGTATTTTATACTGTTATTTTTAACTTGATTTGAGTCTCTACAACTTCCCAAAGGTTACATCCTGTGTTTCAGACTAGGTGGCACCTGACAACGAGGGGAAAGGGTACCAATTGTAAATGGGACTGAGCCCAAACATACCCCTTCATAGCAACAGCTCCCTGATGGCAGGACAGTGCGTCCTGTCACACTGCCAAAACTGCTCAAGAGTGACCTGAGTAATGCTCAAACTGATCCCAGTCCCATCAAACAGGTCGTGCCTGTTTGTGTTTGGCACCAGGGTGGCGATGGCGTTTCCTTTGAGTCCTGTTGATGCAAGATGGGGCCTATTTGGATTGGACTTCCAGCGTAACGCATGGATGCTCGGTCGGATTGAGATATGTGGAATTTGGAAACCAGTTTGAATTGTGGCGGTTTGAATCAGATAGAACTACTGCTTGCATCTTGAAAGCTGTTGACCTGAGGTTGATGCGATGGCATAAACTCATACTCGACTGCATAGACAAGTAAAGCCGTTGTGTCCTTCCCCGTGGCCTCGGGCATCAGACTCGTATCTTTTGTACTGTGCAGTTTATCTGAGATGAGCATCTTGATATCCTCTCCCTCTGCTGTCTTTACCTCTCAGCCTCCTCCTCCATTTAGATGCTTCTGCTTGGGTAACACCACATGTCAGGTGGTTTTTATGTTGTGTGCGTACTCTTTAATCAGAGAAAGCACATTATATGTTTTTTACTACTGATTTAAGACACAATGCGTTGCTGTTTTGCTGCTGTACGATGTCTCGACTGTGTGCGGTGTTTGATTTTATCTTGCTTCTTGTTGTTTGATGTCAGACATCACTTCGGTCATTTGCACTTTCTCAGAGCTTCCGCAGACTTGAGTTCACATTTAACAAGACAACAACGAACTACTAATGCCAGTTACCATCGCACAGTTTATGATATTGGGTCAGTATCATATTATTTTAATTATAATAAGCTCACATTTAGAGGTGTCAGTTTATGAGTCAGTTTGAAGCTAGATTATTACCCAATAGAAAAGGTTAAACATCAGCCAGTGGGACAACATTGGGTAAACAATGAGTAAACAACCTGACAATGAAAAATTATTTTATATCGGCACATACCAGGTAACAAAATTGGTATAACAGTATATTGGTCGGGCTTAATTGTTACTTACAGGGTTCGTACACATTTTTCAAGGTCAAATTCAAGCACTTTTCAAGCACTTTTAAGGGTAATTTTTAAGATTTTCCAGCACCTTATTGCTGGGGTAAAATACGTATCTAAAGGAATACATATACTTGTGATTTTTTTCTTCACTTTTTATCACAATTATGTACATTGTATTATGTTGTAAACAGCTAAAATCATATTTTATAAAAGCAAAAACTTCAGAAATTAATTATCCAGTCTGATCCCAATTTTGTGAAAGACACAGAGTTATAATGTCAAGCACTTTCAAGTACTTAAACTAAAATCCAAGCGCTTTTCAGACCTTGAAAACACAACATTGAAATTCAAGCACTTTCAAGGATTTCAAGCACCCGTACGAACCCTGTACTTACCAGACGGTTTTTCTTGTTCTACTGATAATTATTTATCATAAATTTCATTGCGTTCGTATTTTGTGCCAAGAGTTAATCCTTCCAACATTGTTGCATTGATTCAATATTGATGGGTTAGAGCGATATTCATTCTGTCATCCAACTATAAGGAGATTTCAAAATATTGAGATACATATTTTGTATCGCGATATAACTTAGAAATAAAACTTTTATATCTATTAGTAGTAGAAATTTAAATCCGAAATTGTATTAATTACTACATTAATGAGATAGTAACATAAAGCTATCCATACAAGCTGTTCTCAGATGAAAACAAGGTCCCTAGAACACTGTTTGGAGCTAAAAAGGTGGCAGGGTCCGCCACATATAAAAAAAAAAAAGAGAAACAGTAAGAAATTGTGTTCTCCTCTAAGGTCAGTTTGTTTATTCAGTTTAGGCATTAAATATCAGTCAATGTAGAGCTTTTCTCTTCTTCAATGTACATAGTTCACCTTCAAGCTCTTTGTACCAGGTCATGTCATGTGTCCCCTGTGATGTGGACTTCTTTAACTCACCTCATGGGGGAAAAAAGGTCCTAATATTGAGTAGCAGATCATTGAACTGAAGTTGACAGACGCTAATGATATTAAGGTGAGGATCTGGTGTCTTGTCATCCTCGGGGGAGGATCGGTTGACTCAGCAGGAGCAGGGCTGTTATCTGGAAAGAAGAAGAAAAACGGGAAATGAGGGAAAGTGAAGGAACAGAAATGAAGATAATGACGCATGACTGTTAGTCATACATACCTGACAAAAAGTTAAATGTTAATGTGGCTTCTGACGTTGACTCAAATAAGTTAATTCAGCGCCATTAATTGAGGTTATCGGACTTTTATTAAACAACCTATTAAAGTGACCAACCTGCTTGTTGAATTTCAGCGTGCGGGTCCATTTTTAATGCCCAGGCTTTTGTATCCAGTTACCGGAGTTCAGGACGGACATTCACACGGTGACACACACACGGAGGACAGGACGAGTCCCGAAGACACCAGCAGGAGACAGTCGTCCAGCTCCTCAGCGACAACAAACCTCCTCTCTCTTCACACAGACTGGGTCCTCGAGTGTTTCCTCAACGACTTGTCGCGTCTGCCATCAAAACGCTTACTGCTTCCTGAGCGTCTTTCAAAATAAAAGCACATGCACGCGGCTTCCGGTGGGTGCAGCGATTAAACCTCCCCCCCGCGAACACAAAAATACAGAAGCTAGGTACACAAAATGTAAGTTTTTTTTATAGCGTTTATAAATGTGTGTGTGTGTGTTAGAACTTACGTTTTTTATTGTTATATTCTTATTTCAAATATATGGTGGCCCTCAGGGTCAAAACACAACAACTTCTCATAAAAGACAAAACTTTAAACATAAAACAACTTGGCACCATGTTAAAGCAAAGGTGAAGAACACCGACATTAGCAACAACTCAGCAAACTTTTCTGAGCATAAATTGATTTTTATAGGGGTAATTTTGTTGTGTTTTATTGTGTTTTGTGAAGTTATGTCGCGATTCATGACATGTAGTGTTTAGTGACATATTGTTCTGTTTTCTGACACATTTGTGTTTAGTGACATGTCGCGTTTCCTGAAACCATGTCATTTCATAATTATTATATTTTTACATATCAAATATAAAAAGACACAAACTGTAACAAAGTTATTTTCAAAATCTTACCGACACAAACAAATTGTAAGTGCTCATAAAATGATAATGCAGTTGTTCAACTCCACACCTTTAATTACAAAGAAAATGTGGTTTTATTTTGGGCCTTTACCTCCAATGACACTGATGATCCTTAAATTCCTCTTTTCCTTTCATATTTGCAGTCAATAGAAAATGTGGAAACCAAAGCTCACACCACTCTCTCCTTAGGCTATTGCCGGTCCCGCCCATGTGACATTGTACAATGACACACATACATGACATGAAAAATAAACAAGATACAAGATAAACATAACTCCAACACAAACAGACTAAAGAGGAAACTGGTGTGGGCCCCACGGATCACTAGCTTTTGCGTCAGAGCCGAACTGGAAATGAAACAAAACAACAAACGCAGTTGGAACAATGTATTTTTTATTAGATTTTGGCCAGCCTATAGGTCCGTGTAAACCTATGGTCGTATCATATTTGTTTCCTTCACAAAATAAGAGAAAAAAAAAATTATAATCAGGCAACCAACTATTCATTAGGCAGTATTGCTGATAACTGACGTCTCTGAAGCTGCATTAACTGAAAAGCTGTTAAATGAAAAACTCTCTGCACTAAATGTCCTGTATCCTCTCTCAAAATACTTTCCTCATATACTTTGAAATAACCTTCTGTTATGTCCGGACATTTCCACATTTGTTTTCTTTATACATTAGCACCAAATCTACATGAATCTCACTCTTACTAACAGTTAAATCT
Source organism: Sparus aurata (assembly GCF_900880675.1). Lineage (NCBI taxonomy): Eukaryota > Metazoa > Chordata > Actinopteri > Spariformes > Sparidae > Sparus > Sparus aurata. Next base: position 5,636,813 of record NC_044202.1, read on the forward strand.
GAATATGTTGTATTTTATACCTTTGCGACTTTTATTGTTCTCATTCTTTTTTCTTTTTTTTTTCTACAAGTGTAACATCAAAAAACTCTTGGTACCATGTTAAAGCAAAGGTGATGTACAAAACGTACTGAAATTAGCAACAAATAAGCACATTTTTCTAAGCATATAATGATGTTCGGTCATTTTTTACTAATACACAAGCAGCTTTGTATTTTCTTTTTTGCAAGTACAACATCAGTTCTACGTAGGAGCATTATTGCACACAAGCTCTATCTATCTAAAGCAGCACTGATTTCCAACAAGGCAAACTACCGATGTAGTAGCATCATAAATACCCACTGAAACAAACACAGAGCCAACCAAGTTTGAGATTCACTGAGAGGAAAATTTGTCTGTGGGGATCGGACCATTCTCAACCATCTTCCCCCTCTTACTTTGAGCCAAACGCATTTGACTTTAATAGGGGAATTTTTTAACAAAATGGAAAAGAATATGTAAATTTACATGTGAAAAAAAATCAACAATACATCGTGAGATCACAGCGGCTCTGACCGAACAAATGATTTGCAGTATTGTGGCCAAAATAATTCATGTTTACGTTCGTTGCACCACTTCATAGAAGTATCATGAATAGAAAATATACAAACTATGTTAAACTGTACTCAACTCCTCACGTTGCAGTTACAGAATCAATATATTCTTCTATTGCATGTTCAGCAATTTGCACATAACGTAGAGGACATGTTACAAAAGTAAACAGACCAAAAATCAAATCATGGCCGTGAACAAATGAGGTTTGAATGATGAATAAAGATACAAATAAAGCTATTGAAAAAAAAACCTACTCAGAACTTAATTACAACAGTGTTTGTGTCGGTATGGTATGGCTTCGTCAAAATGCATTTTTGCAATTTTGAATGCCACCGCACGCCACAAAGCAGGCAACCCTGACATTACAAACGTTTATGAAATATTTATTCATTTTAAACACATTAAATTAGCCGTCATTTGACTCCACACGTGTTACTAAACTTCCAAACTGTTTTTAAAATCCATTCAAACATGTACTTAATTAACCTTTTGTTTATCCAGGGAAGGTTGACTTTTTTTTTTTTTTCTTTTACTTCACTAAATAACATTTAAATAATAAATAAAATTAGCTTGAGTACATTCAACATGTGAACTAGAAATGATGGAGTTTACTCGTCGAGACTCCGTGACCACCGACCTCGACTGCGTTCACAGGCTGACAGCTAAAGATCTGCACGTCCAAGACCTACTTAATCTCATCTTTCGACAAAAGAACCACCACAACACTGACATTTCCTCAGCTTTAGCCCCACGCTTTGGGGGGGGTAAGACCAGTGTGGCTCCTTTTGAGTTAGTCTACAACAACGCAAAGTAAGCTTTTTCACTTCAGCCTTTGAGTCACGTTGGCCAAGGCGACAGCAAATGCCTGCACTGCTGAGAAAGGATACTGGAAATCCAGGATATAGGCATTCCCATCAATTCGCCCGAACTGCATCACCTATAAAAAAGACAGATATGACGTAGAAATTTCAGAAAGCACGTATTAACCAACATATTAGCAACTTTTTGTGGGCTGTGTAAATTGTGTAAACTGACTGGCTGACTGGATTTTTGGGTCTGATGTCATTGCCAATATTAGGGGGTGAAACAAAAGTCAGATATCTGTGATATATCAGTCGAGCCCTAATAAAAAAACGCTGCATGTGTATTATTGTGAGTTAACTAAATCAGCTCTACATTCTTTAGGATTTCTTCTCACGTTACCTGTCTACCATCCAGCTCAATTTGAAAGTTCTTTGCTGACTCCTGCGTGACTCGTCCTCCAAAGTCCAGCTGGTAGACCTGGGTGGCTTCGTTCCACAGTGGCTGTTTATTGGCCATGACATAGACAAACCCTTGGCTTCCCAAACTACGGTCCTCTCTTTCGTTCGCCTTGCGGCACTTGATCTCCTCCAGTTCACTCGCCATGCGCATGCTGCGCTTGTTCTTCCAGCTCTTTTTACTGCTCTGGTTCTGGTTCATGAGCTCATCACCGCTGATGAACAGCTCCGGCTCGCTCTCTGAGCTGTCCTGGAACTCGTTTGTGGTCCGGCCCATCTTCTTGGTTTTATTGAGCTGCTCTCTCTGGCCCTTGGGCTTCTTCTTCTCTCTGCTGCCGAGCCTTGGGCTGGAAATGAGAGTGTTGAAGTCAGACAGCGCGCGCCCTTCCTTTCTGGACTTGCTCTCAGAGACGTTGGGCATGTTGGCCTCCTCGGCCCTGCTGTCCAGTCTTTTGCGGCTCTTCTTGTTGAAGCGCTCCGACTCCTGTGGCACAGGGCTTTCATTCAGGGAAGATGGCTCTGGAAAGTTGTTGGCAGACTCTGCGAGATCCTCTGTGGCACTTTTGGATGGCGGTAGCTCAGTGGGCGGAGGAGGGGGAGGGAGAGGGGGTGGAGGAGGCGGCCCAGTAGGAGGAGGTGGAGACAGAATTGGCTTCTCTAAAATCTGATGCGTTTTGGTTGGGAGGGGAGGTGCTGGAGGGTCTTGCATGGGAGGTGGGCAGGGGTAAGGGTTCCAGGGGTGAAGGTTGACGGGGTGCAGCTGGAGACCGGCACATGAGCTGGCTCCTGGGTACATTGGAGGCAGAGGGCAGCACGCCAAGTTAGCTAGATTGGGAGGATATCCCGGTGGCAAGACCAAGTTGGGGTCCTGCTGAGCATAAGGGACGGAAGTTACCACGTCATTTGGGGAGCACTGAGGTGGGGGGTTCTGTAAGGTCTGAAGCGAAGGACCACTGTGACCCACACCCGGAGGAAAAGGCGAGAGGGATATCTGGTAACCTGACGGGAAAGTAAGAGTGCTTGTGCTTGGACTGCTTGGAGGTTTAGTCGTGAGGACAAATGGTAGCCGGGTCACATCCAAGTGCTGAGCCTGACTGATGAGGATAGGAGGCGGTTTATGAGGTCCCGGTGGAGGAGCTAACATCGTTTGCTCTGGGGTGAGCCAGAACTCCTCTGTGGTGGAGGTGTCCCACTGATAAGGCGGAGGGCGTTTTACTGTCAAGCTGACATCGCCGAGAGTCAGCTGACGTACAGATTTTTCAAGGTGACACTGCTGATTTAAAGTCTCATCCTCGGTGAAGGCGGAGTTAACGTACACTGTCCTGTCCCTGCTGTTATCAACAGCACCCAGCAGACTGTACGAGGACTGAGAGGCCAGTGGTGACGCACCTTTAGAGTGCACGATGATGGTGCTGTGATGAGCTCCTTTCCCCGGTGGGAAGTCCTGCCTCACCACCGTCCCGCCCGCAATCCCACTACTTGTAGTGCCGCCGCCACTGACACTGACGCTGGTGCTGCTGTTGTTACTGCTGCACTGAGTGCATGTGTACAATGCAGTGGGCACCCTCTGCTGGTAGCTCAGCGCTAGTGCACTGTTTATTTTAGCCTTGGAGGGAAGGGTTCTTGAGCTCTCCATCATCTGTGGCACTTTAAGTCCCACGTCTCTGCGGTCACGACGTAGAGTGGCATGAATCAGGCTGCTATCAATTCTCTGCGGAGGAGGGAGTGTAGCACTCACTTGATTGGCCGGATCTGGGTAAGGAGGAGGGTCACCACTAGGTATTGAGTAGCGAGGGACAGAGAGGCGGCTCAGTGTTGCAGAGCTGTAGGGAAGCTGAATCTTTTTATTCTCCGATGACGTGACTTTGAGTGTGGCCGAGCCGTGGACAGCATATGCATTCTGGTTGCGAACGAGACGCCTGCGTGGCCTACAAACCTCTTCCACGTTGCCACTGCTGTCAAAGGTTGTGATCCTTTCGTATCCCAGAGGTGTTGGGTACTGCAAAGTGACAGGGTGAAGCAAAAATTCATCCTTCTTGAGGCAGGGGTCAGGCGCCAGGACACTTGGGCTGTCACAGTTTGTGACAAGAGTTTGAGGCGTGGTGACGGCTGTAGCAGCCGCTGCAGACGCTACGGTGCCCGGGTATGGAGGAGGGGGATTAGCCTTCCTCATCTGCATCTCCATAGAGCCATCCATGTCAGTGAAGGGGGGTAAAGTCCGTGGCAGACTTGGTTTCAGAGTCAGAGTGTGTCCGTGCTCCCCTCTGTTGATTGTAGGCTCAGTGGTGGGAGGAGGCATCTGAGGCAGAAGATGAATCTGTTGTAAAGTAATGGAAGGATAGCCGGTCGGAGGAGGGGGCAGCGACATCTGCATCTTCAGCTGCTGCTGCATTTGTTGGTGCTGCCTCTGCATCTGCTGATGCTGCTGCTGGATCTGCTGGTGCTGCTGCTGGAGCTGCTGCTGCTGCTGCCTCATCTCCTGGATCTGTTGCCGGATCTGCTGCTGCTGCTGCTGCATCTGCTGCTGCTGCTGCTGCATCTGCTCGTGCTGCAGCTGCATCTGCTGCTGCTGCTGCTGGAGCTGATGCTGCTGCTGAAGTTGTTGGGGTGTCACCGGCTGATTCTGGTGCATCTGTTGGTGTTGCTGGACCTGTTGTTGATGCTGTTGCTGCTGTTGATGTAGCGCCTGCTGGTGGTGCAGTTGCTGAATCTGTTGCTGCTGTAATTGCTGTTGCTGCTGCTGCAATTGCTGCTGTTGCTGCTGCAATTGCTGATGCTGCAGCTGCTGCGATGTGGACTGCAGATGGTGCTGCTGCTGCTGCTGCTGCTGTTGTTGATGATGATGCATTTTCTGCTGCTGCTGCTGCTGTTGCTGCTGCTGCTGCTGTTGGTGCTGCTGCTGCTGCTGCTGCTGCTGCGTTTGCATTTGTTGAGACTGTTTGGACTGCTGCTGGCGGGGCTGCGTTGCATGAGATCGCTGCGGGTGAGGCTGTGGCGGGAGATGGTGAGGTGGTGGTGGAGGAGGAAGAGTACCAGGAAGAAGAGGACCCATTTCCAGCCCATTGAAGATCACCTGACCAGGGTTCGAGTACCTAGTTGGCACTGGGTACGGTGATGCGACTGCATCCTGCCCATGATCGGTCACAGGGACAGAAGCGGCTGCCGCTGCAGCTGCAGCTGCTGCCGTGGCTGTAGGGTTCGTCAGGACGTCGAGCTGAATATTCTGATTGGCCAGAAGTGACTGAACCAAGCCGATGCTCTGAGTTGGAGACATGGCCTGAGCCGGGCTGTGGATGGGAGCGATGGGAATGTTGACAGTACATGGAGGGTTGTCACCTGCCACTCCAGACGGCCCCATCACTTAAAAAAAATAAAAAGATAATTTAGTCAGTGCTTTGAAACTAAATTAACTGAAATACTGTCAAAATATTGTTCTTTAATACCTGGTAAATCATCCTCATCCTCACTGAACACATTGGGGTTAAACACAGGCAGGCTCATGAAGTCATGAGAAATCTTCCGCACTTCTGGAAGGTAGATTGTCATCTGTCTGGGTTGCAGATGAAGCAAACTCGTCTTATAGATGACTGAAACACAGAAGAAAGTCACGGTGACTGTTTCATCTGTCAAATTCGGCAGAATGGTCCTCACGACGCGTATGTGCGACATTTACCTGCACCAAGATTGGCGGGGAGAAAGGAGGCGAGTCCAACAATTTTGAATTTGGTCCCCCAAATGTTGGACGTGACTTGAGCAAGGTAGTTGTGCTGTGAGGCAGGAGATATGGAAATGAAGACGAGAGTTATCAAGGAAATGAATCAGCCGCCTACAGGTGTGATGTATCAGGTAGTGAGAAATAGAAAAATGTTATTAAGATGCTATAATTTGCTTGTTGCTTGACAGAGGAACATGCACTTTACAGGAACAGTTATTCATTAGAACATCTACATTAAAATCAGTTGAATCTATTTGGACATATGTGACAAAGAACCAATTCAGGTACGACAGTATCGCTAGCAGGTTTTTACCTCTGTGATGCCATCCATTGAAAACTCTCGACGAGTCAGACTCGGAGACCGAGCTGGAGGCTTCTTCGTCGGCAACCGCGGCGATCGTTGGCCTTCCTGATTGGCGCGTGAAAGTTTGGGGGATTTTCTCAATTCCATGTTCATCCTTTGACACAAAGATTCAAACATTCAATCATCTTTTTTTTCTCCTTTTGGATACATGGCAATTTTTCCGTTGATGTAGTTCAGGCCTGTTTGAAGTTCATTTATATAACTCCTGACATGCAGAGTTTGGGGTGACCTGTTTCCTCGGGATAACTTCGGTGACTTCTTCCCAACCCACTCATCGCTCAGCTCAATGTCACTGGAGTCAGAGCAGTTGCAGCTGTCAGTGTACGAGATCATGGGATTCACACACACCTCCTCTGGAAACAAATATTCACAAAACAGAAGAGGTGAGTTTGAGCCCGGTCCTCATTATGGCATCAAAGCAGCCCTGCGTAAAGACCATTATTAAAAAGCAAGGTAGTGTTCGGTCGGACCACAGGCTAAAGGCAAACCTAGTGCAGTCAGGACACCGTGCAGGCTATTTCTGTGTCAAGCCTCAGACTGTTACATCAGACAACAGTAGTCATCACCAGAGTCTGTATTCGTTTTTAGTTACTCAAGGTGAATGTGATTATCTGGTTGTTTTAAAAATGGAGCACAAGGGAGCCAGGTGCAGATTTTTATTTGAGACAACAAGAAAAAGAGTGCTTGGTTTTTTTGCTTCTGTATATTCAGCGGGATTTCACTTCACCTCTTTTTGTGTAATAGTCGCTTTTTGGCCAATATTTAGACGAGAAGATCGATACTACTCTCATGTCTGTCCCAGCTAGCAGCCGATAAGCAACACCTAGCAATAAGAGTGGAAGAACAGATGAGCAGCTAGCCTACTGCAGTCTGAAATCAAATACACAGCAAAGCAAAATGACGAGAACAAAGAAGGTACGACATGTTAATTAGTCAGTTTTATGGGTGTTTTTTTTTTTTTATTCAGACCACATCCGCACGGCGGCCATTTTCCTCTGACATCGCACATGTTGGGTTAACGGCTTCCTGCTGCTTTCCAGGATACCAGTTGTGTAAACATAGAGAATCTCACACATTGTTATAATTTCACAACAATTTGTCAGATTCCCAACATTTATACAACATGCAACCGTTTGAGCTTCCTCCCCCTGAGTTGGATGTCAAAGGAAAATGGCTGCCACAGGAGCCTATGTGGTTGATGAAACTACTTTCTACCAAAGAAATAGTTCCTATGAAACGTAAAAGACACTGTACGGTGTAGTCCCACCTGCTTTGCTGTCTGTTTTTGGATCCATTATGACAAACTCGGGCCGCAGTTTACTGATGCGCCTTCCTTTAAGAATCGGCACCAGTCCTCCTAAATATTCTAGGTAGAGAGTGTAGCAGGGTCCGCCCGCTTCGGGGCTGTCCTCCGCACGCTTCATGGTGCAGTGGAGCCTCTCATTCCCAGCTGTGGGATAGCTGACAAAGTCACGGATGTTGTTGGGGTCAGGGATTGGGGGCTGGAACAAAGAGAGGAAAGAGCTGTAGAATTGCTGGATGCTCAAACGAAAACACGCCTCTGTCAGCGGTTTTGCATCACAACAGTGAAAGAAAAGTTGGTGAGCAGCCGCCTGTGGCTGCTGCCGCACGGAGATTGACGGAAGATCAACGCACCTTGATGGTGGGTATGAAAGCGGTGGTGACGTAGGAGCAGAGCAGCGAGGGCATGTTCAGTTTGCCCACGTCTTTCTCCTCTCGCAGGGCGCTGGCGATGCCCTGCTGGCAGAGGAGCTGGAGGCTGGCGACCCTGTGCTCCACGCGCACCACGTACAGCGCCGGCCCGCACGCAAGGAACAGACGAGAGTCTCGGTGACCCCAACAGATGGTGGTGATGGGTCTCTGGAAAACAATCAATCACGATCAAGCGTAGCCTTCACTCACTCATATAACGTCAGCCCATCTCTCTCTCACATAACGAAATCGCTATTGTTGCACAGTCTGATTATACTGCATCCCTCAGGCTGTGCAGCACCAACCTGTGCCGGTGTTTCCAAAGTGTAGATGTGTTCTCCTTGGACATTATAGAACTTAACGAGGGCGTTCCTCATTATGGACGCGCAGGCGGACTCTGCAGGGAGCCCGTGTCTCTCCATGCCGGCCACAGCCAGGAGGTCTCCCTGGGAGCACCACTGGGCCTCAACATCTGTGCAAAGAAGGGAGTACAAGAAATGTGCGTGTTATGGGTCACATGAGCAACACAATTCAAAGGCATACTTGAAAAAAAACATGGGTTTTTTCTACCCTTCAGCCCTGAGCGAATTACGGCAGGAGAGAGGTCGTCGTAGTTGTTCATCAGACTGATGTCTCCTGATAGGAAGGTGACCGTCAGCAGGGGCTTGACTCTGCGCACTTGGAGGAACAACACAAAAGTAAGTACACTAGAAGACAGAAGGTAGCAGGCAGTTTTTTATGAGCAGGGGGACCGCGTTTGTACCTAAAGGCAGAATATTGTCGTCCGAGTCAGTGTCGCTCTCCGTGCTGTCCTCCACCAGGAAATCGGGGCAGTTCCAGGACATGCTCACGATCCCATCAGACTCGTGTAACAGAACGTGGGCAAGCATTCGCCCGTGACAGTCCATCACTATCACCTGACCATCTGCTGTACCAAACAAGACCTGAGGGAGCAGCGCACATTACACTTTAATGATGAAAATGCTCTGGAGCATTAAACACTTGGCATACAGTGCTGCAAAGAAGCCCATTACTTAAGTCGTTTCAGCTTCTACCGAGGGAGGGATTTAAAGCGAGAGGAAATCCCTCACCCCAGATGTAATTTCCCTTTACATTTTACAACATAAAGAATGTTCATCCACACAATGCGTACCTGCTGATCATCGGGCGTCCAGATGCCACAGGTGATTTGACTCTCCAGGTTGATCTCGGAGGACCAGTGTCTTTGCCCGCTGACCGAGCCAACCAGCACAAAGCCGTCCCGGTACGCGATGAGGGCTTGAGTTCCATCGTGTGACCAAGTGAAGTCACTCACCTGCAGGAAAGAAATGTTTCCCCATCAAGATCGTTTGTATATTTACAAAGACTCTTTTCAAGACACAGGGAAAAAAAAAAGTGTCTACCTGGGCTCCTCTGTCGTTCACCAGCTCCACGGACCATCTTCCTTCATACTGGATCCACACAAATATACCTCCTTCCATATCGCAGGTGGCGAGCTTCTGAAAGGGTTCATTCCAACGCACCAAGACAACCTGCAAAAATGTGCAAAAACACTTTTACTGGTTTTTTTTGGTTTTTTTTGCAAACACAGGTGCCTCTCTGCACAGAGGGACATTCATGATTAATACACAGCAGGAGCACAATGCTAAAAAAAAGCTCTTTTTTTTTTTTTTGTCTGAATGTGATTTCAAAGTCCGCTGCAGTTGGAAGGAGAGTCACACGCAGAGAAAATAGAGAGATGACGTTGTTTTATCTGAAACTGCAGTTTGGATTTGATGAGCTAAACAATATGCAAGTGGTACACTCTGATTTTATCCCTCTTCTTTTCACACATCGTCCTAATAAACAGCGTTCACTGCACATATTAAACGACATTTCAATATCAGATTGATTAACCTTTATCTATACTCCGTAGATATTTAAGGAGACCCTCCTTTACAATTAGTTCTGTCAGAGAGGGTTCAGAGAAGGAAGGAGATTACTTTAAAAGGGGAAATGAGATGTATTTTTTTTCAATTAAAAAAATACAGAAAATAGAAAAGAGAGCGACATCGCTAGAGTCAAGACCACACCTCGCTGTTGTGTCCTCGCAGGTTAAAATTGATTCTCTGAGGTGTAGTCCTGTCCCTCCTGCAGTGACTCGATGTGAACGTCACCCCAACAACTCCTCTCCCGTTCCCTGTGGCGAGCCAGCCCTCCTCATAGTACCGTCTCCGGCACACCGGCTTGTCCTTTTCGCTCTTGGGGACCCGGCCTTTCCACGAAAGGCAGAGGATGTTGGAGTCGCTGCAGAGGATGGGACCATGTTCCACGGCAGCCAACATCCCTACTGAGTGACCAGGCTGGAAGGTAAAAGCGAGAGGGAGAGTTCAAGCTACAATATACAACTTTTTTGACCTTTTCATAAAACCAGATTCAATGCATGTTCGTGTCTGTCTGTGAGCCTAAGACATTTTGGGAACTGTGGAAGACTACAGCGAAACAAAACATCCTGTGGTGAGATTTGTTTTTTCACCAAGGCTTAAAAAAAATGTAATTTCACATCTACAGTTCGGTTCTACAGTAAAACTGTGATGTGATCTAAACACCCACTAAATAGACCTTGTGGTGAGAAAATCCTGTCAATAATAACACAGACAGCTTTGCCTGGTTACCAAGACGGGGCTCGTCAAGCTGAATGAGCGGTGTGATCAAGTGAAGAGCACGAGATTGGATTCATAATTAAAAGTACCCAGCAGTTAGTCATAACGTAAAGGCGACACCTCCAGCACACACAGATGCAGATGGACATTCCCTCACTGAGCTAGTTTACAGACATCATTAGAAACCGAAACAAGGGGCTCGTGTGCTCTTTCATGTAAATGAGCTTCCTGAACAGAGCTCAGCGGTGAATCACTAGATGTGCCCTTATAGCAGCAGAATCACCATGGCTGCCGCTCATAGTGTTCTGGCTGTTGTTCTATTATTCACTGTCTATGGCGCCGCTCCAGATGACATCATCACTTCTCAGTCTGTCTTTTATTTGTACTGATTCCCAAAACAAACAAAAAAAACTGAAAGTATTGCTGAAACATCACGTGCGTGCGCTCTATTTCAGGACCTGTAGGCACCGACTTCGTGCACTTTGGTAAGTTATATCTCAGACTGAGTGCATCCATTTCCAACCTTGTCTGAATCTGCTGAGACTTAACTGGGCGGACTCTGCCTGGAAACAAAATGTCCTGCAGGGCTCACATGTATATTTTGAAGTAGAAAAAAAAAAAAAAAAAAAAAAGCTGCATTTATCAGCAAAAATGTCTACTGTAAGCAGTCTGTGACTTTCTAGGGATGGCCCACCCTCTCTCCACACCGCCGACCAACACACACCCACACACACACACACCCATGTACGCCTCCCAGAGGACACCACTGCAGGGCGCCTTACATATTCAGTTGCAGATGTGGCGTATTTTCAGCAGAACAGATGCTACTGAATGTTCATAGGAGTATTAAAGGAACATACTAGGAGTACTACAAGCAGCAGGGCGTCTCTATGACCCTCACACCCCTCCATGACTAAGCGTTCGTACTTTTGATGTTGATAGGAAGATTATGGGAGCACTACAGGCAGTAGAGTGTCTCGATCATCCTCTTGTTCTTCCGCGACTATACGTTGCTACTTTTGACTTTGATCATGAAGACGGCACGACTGTATATGCAATATAGTATGACACAAATAGCTTGGAGAGTGTTATAGATTTGAGATAAAAGACGGAGAAGGGAAGGTACCGAGAGTAAAAGGCCCAATTACGAATCCACGGGCAGCGTTGTGGGTTTATCAATACACAGCACAGTTTTTACTTGCACAAACCTCAGTCAGATAAAGGATCAATGAGTCAGACTTACATATTCACCTCAACAACTCTTCTGCCTCTGCACACTCTCTGCCACGGGAAGGACGAGGGGGATGCATTTGAGTTATTTTTGCTAACATCGGGACTCAAATCCCCTCTTATCCCCTCCTCAAATCTCCGACTGCCTGTCAGGGTTTACCGTGTCTCACATCAAACCTTTAAAACTTTTAACAAGAGCTCGAAGGACACTCAATTTTGGGGGCCGATGCTGATAGCAATATCGATATATCGGCTGATATACACAGATTTTTTGTAATGATCCCTCAAAGACTTTTTGCGGTTTTACAGGAAACTTCACCGTGAACGTACTTATTATAAATTACCCCAAGCATCTTTTTTCTGCATCATCATCTGTAATAAGAAAGTTTTCAAATCGGCATACGACATATAAACCAAAAACGATATATCTGTGATAGGACAATATGTGCGGATTATATATCGGCCAAGCGATATATCTGTCACGCTCTACTTCTGTCAAACAGCTTTGCATTTTCATTCCCCCTTAAGTGGCTTTACGTCGAGGAAATCATCTCATCAGCTGCCTGACAGCACTGCCTGGTCTCCATCCAATCTTCTTCTTCCATCTCCTCTTCGCAGCAGCATTATGTTTATGGGTAAAACAGTAAAAAACCGAAGACTCGGTGTCCTCGGCTGCACAGTGCAAATACACATGTTCTCCATGTCCTGTGCATCATGTTCTGACATGCTCTGTGTCTTTAAAAAGCTCCAGATCTCATCATCAATTTCAAATCTGCGAAATCTGGGTACATTGTTCATGCAGAATTGCTGATATGAAAACAGTCCAGCATACCTCATAGTTCCTGGGCATGTTGAGTTAAAATCCCTCCATTGAAGGTGTCCATATTTCCATTCAGGTGAAGCACTGAAGGGGTGATGGCTGCTCTGCTCTCGGCGCTTACAACAAAACCTAAGGGGAGGTGAAATGCATCATACAGCCAGATGTTGTCCAGGCTCTACATCCACTTAATAAATCAAGCGGCTCTGCACTTCAGAGTTTCGCCTCGAAACGCTGTGAGGCTTCGGTGGCCCACTCCCATGTCTTTTTTCTTGATGTGGCTCTGGAGAGTTGTGTAATCCTGTTCCAATGAAAAAAAAAAAAGAAAGAAAGAAGGAGAAAAAAAAATTAAATCAACAAGTAAGGTAATCTGAGAGACAGGCAGAGAGAGCGAGAGAGGGAGAGAGAGAGAGAGAAAAAAAAGGTGGCTCTTGCTTAAAATAGCCGTGTTGTCATTCAGTGCATCAACCTTGAAATTCAGTTTTTCTCAGTCTCTATGCAACAGCATCACTGCATTGGAGATCAGTGCACTTCACTGTCTCCATGGGTACTGATACTGTCCGTGCTTCCTATTTTACGTCAAACAGCAGAGCGTCCAGGGAAAGGATGTGATGTGAACTCCTCTGTGCAATCTCTACGTGGACAAAAAGAAAAAAAAAAATGACTGTGGATGGGGTTTTTTTTTCTCCTGACGCGTATAACAGGGATACAATTGTCGCATTCTAATCAAACAGAGGGGTTAAAAATCACAATAATCAGCCTCCGAGGGTGAAAACTGAAGAATGCAGATGAACAGCATCCATTAAAACTCCGAGCCCTCCTCTCATCTCCTCTGTGAAGGTCTCTCACTACATCACATCAATTAGATTTCTCATTCAGAGGCGTCTTTGCAGCCCGTCGGACCGCATGCAGCAGTCTGGATGAGGCGATGCTCACCAGACCAGTGAGCCGCCGTCATAAAATACATATGTTGTTCTCATTAAAGAGGATGTACGGACAAACATAATGCAGATGCACGTACCTGACTCCGCTATAGCAACGATGATCCAGAGGCAGGCGGCGCACAGTGCGGTCGTGTTGCCGAGCACTCCTCAGCTGGCGCACTTTGGGGTTGTGGCTTTAAAAACGGGTTGCCATGAGGCAGGTAGCACGGAGAACGGACCCCGAACTTCAAATCCAGTGAATACGAAAGCACCAATACACCTAATGAGCCAGTTAAGGGTCAGTGAAGATAAATATGTACAGTTTTGCCTTAAAATGATAGATTCTCATATGGAGTCTGGTCCACCAGGTGCCACAATCAAAAAGAGATTCATTTCTGCACCTGAAAAGGGGGTTTCTTCTATAATGGCAACCTGACACGGCGCACCCCGTCTTTGTAATGTAAGTTGAAGTGACATTTTTGACACAAGACCTTGATGTGATGAATGTCCTGTAATTATTATTATTAATTAGGTAACTGTCTCACTATAACCTTCCTCCATTTCACATGACACCAGATTCACTCATTTCAGGCCAATAAACTCAGTTTTGTTCTTTTGCACAAAAAAGACTAGAAGCACTGGATAAAATCTTCATTAAATCTTTATTGCTGGTTAGATAATATAACTCTACGACACACAGTGTTTCCCTCATCCTCGTGTGATCGTTCAAATCCACCCTCGAGCTCTCTTCACTGCCAGTGTCTCTACATCGTGGGTCATGAGATGCTCTGCACCTGCAATGATCAGTTGATTAATCATCAGGCAGTCATTCTCTTGCTTGGTACTTCTCGTCCAGTAGAATGATTCGCTGCTTGTCAGTATTTTATATCATTTAAAATGGAATATTTTTGAGTTTTGCGCAAAAACAATCTGAAGGAGTCCCCTTAATTTGTAACACTGTTGTTTTAATGGAAAAACTAACATGCAAATGAATCGATTACTTGCACCGCTGATGCATATCTTGCAATATAACACTGAGCTCAGACTTGATGGCTGTGGAAACATCTTTTTGCTGCAAAGGACACAATGCTTTAGACTGAAAAGCGTAAGAGAAGGTCTGAGAGTCTGTCCCTTATAGAGATTAGAAAAATCCAGTGTAATCCTACAATGTTCTCCCTTCTCAGTTCTTGTTGTATTCAAGATTCAAGTGCAAGTCTCCTCAAAGGCGTGGATGACACTGTCATACGCAGGAGGGGGAGTCTGTGAGGGGAGGAAACCTTTAAGTCCATTACCGCCCAACCAGAATGAGTGCCTCTTGTTTGGCACCAGGGATGCTGAATCCAGTGAGGTTGAAGCTGCCGTGTCCTCAGGCATGTCGACCTGAGTGTCCTCTCCCATGTCCAGGCCGGCCCTGCTCCTCTTTGGCACTGGGCGGAAGGTGGAGGTCTCTAAGCCTGGCTTGCTCCCCAGAGGGCCCACTGGCTCCAGAGAGGGCTGTCTGTACACGCTCAGGAAAGTGCTTCTGTAGAGCCCCATCTGGCTGCTCGCAGGGCCGTTTGTTTGTGAAGTGCCAGATCTCTTTTTGGAGCGCTGGGTGATCCTGGCGGTGGCCCTGCGCCTGGACGCCCAGGTCAACAGCACGTAGACCAGAGCACCCAGCAGCAGGCCAACGAGCACAGATAAACAGAAGGCGAGAATCATATCGCCTGGAAAAAAGGAGGAAATCAATGCAGAGTGTCAGAAAAGGGGAAGTACTCAGGGATTCAAAATAATGGCTGGAAATGTTTGGTGGAACGTGAGGCAGGATGCGTCGCGTTGTTCTAAAAAAGCGGATGATTATTTCCCCAGATGGATGTTTCCCGCTGCCTTTCGGGTTAGAAATGAAAAATCTTATTAGCATAGACGAAGGAGCAGCCGCACCAGCCTAAGAAAGTACATCCCATATGTGCCAGATTTGTTCCGGAAAGTTCTGCTCTGCGTATTGATTTTTTTTATTGCTGCTATACTGGGCTCAACGTTATATAAAATCTTACATCACACCTGCATGTGGGTTCACCGTCTATGTATCATGGCACTGAAGAACAGACTGACCGTAGCATTGGTGTGAGGCATCAAAAAATAACTTTATCGTTCTATTTGTCACGTTGCTCCTGAAACGAGGCCGTACAGGATGCGTGTCGACTACAAAAGTTTACTGAATTCGAACTAAAACTTGGGTAAGGTAGGCTACATGCCAAAAAGGCAATACAAAAAAAAAATGTTGTTAATAAAAATGTTTCATTAACCTCAGTATTTTAAGATTTTTTTTTAAATGTTTAAATAATCATGTGTCAACACTGTTTTCTGAAGTGGCCATCAGGCGTCAGAGCGACCACAGAGTGACAACACGAGCATCCACTTGTGGTGATTGTCTCATCCCACTACGCAAGACTTCTTTAGGCCAGTCTGCTCTCTCTGTAAAGGGGGCCAAACTCTGGAACTCTCTGCCCACTGAGTTAAAACTAGAGACCAATAGTAAAGCTTTTAACAAAGGAATCAAACAGTGGCTAAAATCTAATCAACAGTGCACACATGAATAGTTCTTATCTGGTTTACTGCTTGCTCATATTGCCTCTGCTCTGTTGCCTTTTATGTCCCTTATTTGAAACTTGCTTGTATTTCTTTGATTTCTTTTTTCTCTTGTTTTGTTGCTGTTTTTTTTTTTTTTTTTTCTCCTATCTTTGCCTGTTTTTTTCTTTTTCCATTCTTATTATTTTAATTGCCCTATTTTCTAACTGCTCTATCTTTTCAAAAGCTGCCTATGGACAAGTGTTGTGAATTAGCACTCGTGCTAAAACACTTAAACAATGCATATGGTTTGTCCAATGTAATTGCTATGTCCATTTCAAATAAACATTTAAAAAAAAAGAAAAAGTTTAATACGCAAGATTAAGATAAGGTATTAAAGTAAATTGAAGATTTTAAAAGGATAATATAGAGGTGCAGTATGTAAGAAATGGCCACCTTTTAACTTATTCATTCACATTCTGAGAATAATGTCGGTTTTTCACATTTCAACTAATATTCTGACATGTTTACTAAATATAAGATAAATTGAGTAAAACTGAAAACACAGAGGGGAAAATGTGACAGTGCAGCTGAAAGTGAAAAGACAGATATAAATAGCCTCAAAGTTAACTTAATAAAAGGTAGTGGCAAACAGGAAGGCTTTAAAGAACCGACGATTTGATGCGTGCTTACACGTTTTTTTGACGCTGCAGACAATAATAGTCTTCCAGAGTGTTCTGGGTGGTGTATTTTTACATTTTAATTTAATACATTTTGGCCCTTAACTTATTGAGGGGCTATTCAGAGCTTATTTGTCAATTTTCCCACTGCAGAGACGTCAGTGTGTGTTTCAGCTGCACTTGGAGATGAACAGATTTCTACACTATAAATAATTTTGGGCTGTTGAACTCAAAGGGGCTCCGTGGAAGTCGGTCGTTGGTTTGTGTGAGCAGACTCCATTTCTACACTAACTACTCTGTCAGTGGAGTGGAGAGAGGCACTGAGACGAGGCACTCGAGAACGTGCATAACGTCACAACCAACACGAGTCCTTCGCAAAGACATCCACAGCCCAGCGGCATTTAATACCCTCAAACAAACTTTGTTCACGGGCTTGTGCAGGCAACCAAACGAGATGGGAAGGTTTCATTTGTGACACCGTGTTACAATCTGCTCACATATGATGATTAATACATAAAAATTGTTACATGGAGCCCCTTTTTGTAAGAACTGAGAGTTTTGTTCCCTGATTTGTTTTCCTAAAACATAAAAGCCCACATAAGAAATGAACTAAAAGCAAAGCATTTCAGGTTTGTCATTCTGTCTTATGTTTTAAAATCACACATCTAGTCATTTGATTTATTCACACGTTGGCTCAACATGAAAGAAACGTATAACTTTAACTTAAAAGACTCAAGTCACCGTTTTAGGCTAATTATTTCTAAGTGTAAGCCAGTTACAGAGATTAAACAGACAGTCGTGTGATGATGTCATTTGTTGTATCAGTTCAGCACCCGAATTTCACAATAAAACATGCCACTCTTACATCTTAGTTTTCACAGGAAACAACTAGGGATACACTCACCATGATTAAATGACTTAAGTATCTCCAACATGGGATGTGTTTCATTATGTGCCATTATTCCACCGACTGATTCCACACAGACTCCGAGCAGCCAGACGAACACTGAGCTGACAGGCTTTTTTTTTTTTTCTCCCAGCAGTGTTTGGTGTGGCGGAAACTTTGCTGTCATGCTTCCTTCCCTCTCTGGCTTTAAAATTAGCAATTGCATTGCTTATCTGTGTGGGACATAACACTGGGAAACAGGGTTGTTTCCTTTTGCATCATTTCCTCAGGATCAATACTTTCCAACAATGGCTTTATTGGCTTCGGAAAAGGCATGTAGTTTGTGTTTTTCTCGCAGCTTTGCCACGCTGAGTTCGTGATACACGGTTAAGTAATGTCATTTAATCAGAACCATCAAAAACTCAACCAAACGTCTGACGTAAAAGGTGTTGCCAATGTTTCCGAGTGTCTTGACAAGGTTCTGGAGAATCTAAAGTGAAAATGAAAATCCAATGATCCACTAGAGAGTCTGCAGTCTATCATGCTCACAGTCTCTATGGGGATTTCCTTCAATTGTTGCACTGTTCCCAACTCACTTCTGCCCTCAGAGTCTTCAGGCTGACCTTCCCACAAACCAGCCTCCTGCAGCTCAGCAGCCGATACATACACATGTACAATTATTCCCTCTGAAATATTTATACATCTTAATTAGCAGAAAGACTTTTCCAGGATTGGACTTCCCAAAAAAAAAAACACAGAACAGGCCAAAGATACAGTTTCATGAGAGGAAAAAAGTCCCATGAAGTTGAATTAGGGCAGTCGTTGCTGGACAATGTCCAGCAGATGGCGCCAAAGCACTTTGAATGAAGAGTCTCTTGGGGAGCTGCAGCTTTGAGCACTGTCACTGTGATCTGCATAGTAAAACAGCCTGGAGGTTCCCCAGAAACATCATACAAGAACTGTATTAATCCAGCTGCAGGCTTATAAGGGTTTCATCAAAATGTAGTTATCTAAGTTTTCTAATTGACCATTTAAGTGTGGGGCAGCAGGTTTAACACTGAGAGTTACTCACAAAGAGGTTTTAAAGTGGAGGATTAAGTGCTGGACCAGTGGACTGCTTCTTAAAACCTGGTGCCTACATTACCCACAATGCAACTAAACCAGTACTTCACAATCATTTTCCTTAACAGCTTAAGTATGTGGGTAAAAAAACTAAAATGAGTCCATACAACAACCTAACCCAAGTCTCTGTAAGGTCCAAGATCCAAAATTGATTCGAAAAGATGTTACTGACACCCTTTAAAAGAAACCTTCACTGTCAGGTGCTGATTAGCTCAGTTGGTAGAGCAGGTGTCCCATGTACAGAGGCTTTGTCCTCACGGTAGCGGCCCTGCGTTTAAGTCCTAGCCTGGGGCCCTTTGCTGCGTGTCTCACCCCCTCTCTCTCATCCCATTTCCCGTCATCTCTGAAGCTGTCCGATCAATAAAAGCCATACAAAGGCCACCCAAATAAATCTTCACTGTCGCTGCAGCTGAACTTAAAGCATTACCATGCACTCTGTCTGAATCAGGAGTAGGTGTTGCATCAAGGGTGTAAATAATGCTTTTTCAAATCATTATGGGATCCTGGGGCTTTTCATCACACCTGAAGTCCCCATCTACTTCACTTGTTTAGTAAAATGCTGCATTACTGTTTTGCCGCGAACTTCGCAAGGGTTTCCATCGGCACGGGGGTGAGTAGATAATGACTGAATTTTCATTTCGGGGTGATCTGTTCCTTCATGACTGCAAAATTGGTGGAGTCGCCCTTTCACAAAGGGTCCAGATGGTGGGCAGCCCTTCCTGATTAATTAACGACCAAAGCTAAAAAGACAAAGACTGTTACGCCGGAATAGGTTTCCACACAAACTGACAACCCAAAACCTCCTCTTATTTATGGCTTACACTTGACCAATAAAGTATTTGGAATATTAGCATTCACTGTGAAGGGCCACAAATGAACTTTGGTAATGAGATGAAGGGGTGGGGGGGGATACCCAGAATTCCCCTCTCTTCAGCCAAAGAATGAACCCCATTGTCCCAAAAAGTGAGGAGGACAGGAACTAGACCACACATTTCCCCTTCCTCCTCTAGTTTGTGAGGTTTGCTGCCAGAAGCCCCTATTTATCATCATCACCATTATCATCTTCATTATCTTCTTCTTCTTCTTCTTCTTCTTCTTCTTGTTCCTTTTTCCTATTTCTTCTTCTTTTTTATCTTTATCCTTTTTCTCGTGCTTCTTCTTCTTCTTCTTTTCACCTTATGCTTCTTCTTTTCACCTTATGCTTCTTCTTCTTCTTCTTCTTCTTCTTCTTCTTCTTATCTTTATGCTTCTTCTTCTTCATCATCCTTCTTCTTCTTCTTCTTCTTCTGCTCCTCCACCACCACCGTGCTTCACTCTCACCGTTACCATTGGCAACAGGGGAACACACACAGACACTTCCTGTGTCAACTTCTCAGTCCCCGCTGTCCCGAAAGTGGTAAGACAAAATGTCGCTGTAGATGTCATTGATAGCCTATTGTTTGTCTGTTGGTTGTCAGGCTCATGTTTACTGGAGCGCTAACTGTTTCTGACGCTATTAAGCTAGTTTGTGCAGAGTTTGTGGTGTTTCAGTAACTTCCTCTCGCGTTCAGCTGGCGCTAGTGATAACGGCACACCGCCACCACACCATTCATCTATAAGTTTGATAAGTTCGTTAAGTGTTGAATAACGTGTGTTGATGGTTATGTAATATGTGCACTACATGCGTGAATGAGATGAAACCGTTTGAGGGGGAAATGCTGTGCAAAGCTAGCTAACTAACCTTTACACTTGTTTGGGCTAATTCAGACATTTTCACACTTCCTTTTTGACTGTCATTCAAGTGCAAATATGGTTGTAAGGCAGTGTGCACTCAGAGGAAATGCAGTTTGACTCGCATTTTCATGTAGCTATTTACTGAACATTTCACACTTTATCAGTTTTTGCCAGCAAATGATGACTTTGTGATTATGGTCTCCTATCTTCTGTCATCTTTGTGTAGCTGCATGTCTCTATATTTGTGTCTTCCTGTTCATTTCTTTCTTGGCGCTCATTGACAGATGATGACAGCTAGGGTATTGCAGTTATTTTGACAGGCATTGCAATGGTGGTATGAGTCATGATTAGCTGGAATGATTCTTCTGATTATGCAATATTTGTTGTACCAAACAAATATGTTTTCTTATCTCTGGAGAGTAAGATTTCTCAGGCCAGGGCATCTCTGCAGCACTGCATTACTTCATTATGAGGCTGTTTTGTCACACACGAGTGGATATTGCGCTTGGACATTGTGCAATTTTGATAATGTTGCCATTGATTGTGCAGCCCTAATGACAATCAAATCAGTCAAGTCCCTGTCAGTATACTTGATCAAGCCAGTGAAGCTGATATAAAGTACTTGCCATGTAAGCAATCAATTGATTTATATGGGACATTTGATCATTTGTCGTCTTAAATTCTGTAATTTGCCAGCACTGGTAGTTTTATAGATTTGGATGATGACATTTTGTCAACCTATGGTTATTAAACTTTATTTTTACATAGTAACCTTACTGAAAGCAGACTTACTTTAGCATGATTGCCCAGTCCACAGGGATATGCAAATCATTTTGAGAGTGAGATGTAAAATGAAGATAAAAATTTAAAAACATTACAGTCAAATGCAGATGATTGGCAATCTTTCAACGATTGTCATAAACTGTGAGAAAGTTGTGCGTGCGAAGTCCTTGAATTTGTGAAGGCTGTTCCATCTGCAAGGTACATAGCCACTAAAAGTTGAACAGTTAAACAGTTAAGTAAGTTCTTGACAGGTAGGTGTGGCCTCATTTGAAATCCTCTTGACATACGCTTCTCTTCTGCAGGCAATGAATGGAAGAAGTGCTTCCATTGGACAGTAAACCTGCTTGTCCCTGCAAGAAACCTGAGATTCAATTGGACCTGGTCCTGCAGTGAAACTAGAAAGAGAGAGAGGAGCAGAGAGAGAGAGGGAGGAGCAGAGGGGATGTCCCACTCAGGACAGTTGTGAAGGTTCTTCTGCTCCCAACATCAGTGACACACCTTGTCATTACAGCTGCGGCGAGACAACATGGCCTCTCCAAGGCACTTTGGCCGCACGTCTGTGGACATCGCTAATGTGATGCAAAAACTGCAGGGTAAGTGTCACTCTTTAGCCCAGCTGGCTTACGGGCAAAACATTCTCTCCTCCTGCGCTGCTGCACCGTAACATTGTGCTGATTCAATGCCTGGGCTGCATGCCCATCTGAAGTTTGCCAGCTTTTGCAAGGCAGGAGGCTCACATGCTTACACACACACACGCCCACATGCCCACACGCACACTTACTCACACAGCCGCATTAAGGCACACAATTGGGAAATGTATCATTTAAATTAGGTATTGGCCTCAGTGTGATTACGATCATGGGTGCCTCATTTTATCATCTCTCTGCAGCGTTTGGCAGTTTAAAACTTAATGCACAAAATTAGCAACATAAAGGATGGTTTGTTTTCATAACTGGCTTGTCTTTTACAACATAGTCGAATCAAACATTGTGGTAATTTGATTTAAACATTCACATGGTCTCTTCTGTTTTTTCCAAGAAAGCCCATAATCTCATTCAGAATAATGAATCAAATTCTTATGATATCTTGTGACCAAACCCAAAAAAGATGCACTATATTGTTTGGTGGCCTGGATGGTGTAATTAAGAAGGCATTTAGAGAAAAAGGAATTATTTTTATTGAGTGATATACTGTGTAACTCCTGATCTCAAGACATGGATCAGGGCTCCGGTTTGACTTCATATTTGTAAATCTGATTTTCCTTTCGAAAATAGTAAGCCAAATTTTGTTGTTTTTCTTTAGCCAGTAACTTTATTATTTAATAACTTTGCGCACATATAATTTTTTTCCAAGAAAACAACTCATCTTTGCCCTTTTGTTTAATCACTTCTGAGAAAGAGACGTTTTCACCCGAGTCGTTGGATAAAAGGTAGCTCCCTCATTTCATTACATTTCTAAGGTGGGCCAGGGATCACAAGAAACGTTTAATCTGGTCTTGACACGGGATACTGAGTCAAAACAACCGCGGCTTCATGAATGCACAGACAATGCACTGAACAAGACTAAAACCTGACACCCTGTCTGCCCTTGGTGAAGAGCAGATCGATAGCGGGAGTCTCTTTTTGTTGGTGTCCCCCCCCCTTTGTTGCAAGGGCATTGGGCCACTACCATCACTCACAAGTCTGCTCGATTCTGGCAGCCACTTTGGCTCCATTCACATGTATTTCTGGAGGTACAGTATACCAGGAAATTTAACACGTTACGGCTTGTAACCATAGCGACTGTTATGAAAAATGTTCTGTGGTTGTGCCAACGCTGCCCGGTTCCTGCTCTAGAGAGACCAAGTTTCGTGTGAGCTGCAAAGCTATTTCCATTCACTTCCTATTAATGCATATTATCACCGCAATGAGATTGAAATGTGTCATGGCAAAAGCACCTGCCATGAGCGTGTTATCTTGTTGTTTTAAACACCCCCATACCGGCTCAGACATGCTCCAATACAAAGTAAATGAATGCATGTTTAGGTCTCTCTATGTAGATATTTTGTGTTGTTTTTGACATATAATGTAAGCCATAAACACATACTGAACTTAATAATTCAATAGGGATGGGCGATATGGCATTAAACTCATATCACAATATTCTTATGCTATATCGTGATACACAATGTATATCATGATTTTTTGCTGTAAGTAAAACTTGATGAAAGCTTCATTGCACATATTTATTATCAGTTAACAACAAACTCATTGACATTTAACTCTGCTTTTTGCAGCTAGCGAACGTAAACCGAGAATGACGCCTTATTATAAGCGTAGATGGATGCCTATTGCAAGGACCTTCCTATAAAGCATTAACCAGTCTCAACATTGTGACAATATTGTAGCGACCGTGATTGTTATTTTGATAAATAATCTCTGGTAAGTTGGATATAATGACTAAGTGGGTAAAGGCAAGTATTAAAACGAGTCATGAGTCAGGAAAAGACATCGCTTGCGCCTTATCATGATTAACAATCTCTCAAATTTAGTATGATATACAGTTTCATGTTATGAAAACGATGAGTCACATAAACCCAGAAAAGACTGTTATCTTTATTACTGTCTTGAGGACATTTCCCTGAACGGTGCACAAATGGCATGGTCGGCAATGCAAAGCGCCAGCCTGTTGCGTGTTTCATGTCAGGAAGTGGATTTTGGTGTCAGCTCACATCTGGAAGACATAATAGTACCAGTGGTTATAGGTGCTCTGTAGATGGCTGGCAGCAACGTGGTTTGGGTTTTTTTTTTCCGCTGGTGATCAAACGCCGCTTCCTGTCGTTAAAGGCGTCCTGCAGAGACTCACTTTGACTTGAGCAATGGTCCGTCTGGGTGGATGAAATCGTGACACCAGAAAATATGTAGTCTTGTGAATGCACACTGATTATCTTGCTGGTATTTAGTATCAAAGCTCAACTTGTGGCTGCCGTCATACTCTACTAGTGTTTGCTCTGTTTGATTTCAGTGCCATACAATCGTAGTATACCAACATCTCATGGCCTTAAAATCCCTCAGGGTACCGTAAGCCTTCAAGTTCGTGGGGGAGTGTGCATGACAAGGGTGCCGCTCTGTTTATGCCTAGGCTCGTCTTGTGGGTTTCATGTGGGTTTCGCTCTGGTGGAGACTGTGTGTCAAACAGGATATGATGAAATACAGTTGGTGAAGAGTTTTTTGGTGACGTCTAATAGTGTGACGAGTCCTCCTTCTAGGTGCATACTGACAGATATAATCCTGTTAAAATATCTCTTTTTTTAAATGCACAATTACTATTTCAAGTTTGTCTCAGATTTTTGGTTATTAAATGTAAAAGGTTACATGTTTTTTTTTTCTCTTTGCTTCCTGTTATAAATAGTCAAGTGTCATAATATTTAGGTGGAACTCATTAGAGAGAACGTCTCATTTTCATGTCACATTACAATTTGCTCACATATGGGCAATAAAAAGTGATAAATACATGAATATTGATACAAATTGTATCAATTACAATTGATCCAAAACTGAGACACAGGCAATCCTTATATTCAAGAGTGATGAGGCATTTTTTTCAATAATCATAAAAGTTCAATTAAGGAATTTAGTTGTTAATTTTCAGTCAATAAATCAATTGATTAGGGGTTAATGTTGTACAAAGTAAAATTTCCTGTCTTATCTTTTATTATAAAGCTAGTGTAGATGCTATATAGTTACTGTGAAAGTATCAAAACATGTAAAGCGACACTATATGCACAGAACCATCAATGTTCAGAAAATGCTCCCACAAACAGGACTTCCATTCGGTTGTGATGTCACTAACATACAATCATCGTTCCTCGCCAGAGTGGCCTTGGTTGCAAAAACACTGGCAGAGCTGATAAGTTGGACGATGCCTGCTCAGGCCTGTGAGAGCTTACCAATAAGGTGAGACAGGGCGTTTCGAGAGGGGGGATCCTTAAAGAGACAGAGGGTGAACGAGGGTGGACAGTATGAGAATAATAATGTGTTTTTTGCACATTAAAGCAGGTTTTTCTTGCAAATATCAAAGATAAAATAAAGAATCTAAAAATGAGCGTAATATGGGACCTTTACTCGATTGTTTCAGCTCGTAAGGTCATGCTTTTTAGTGAAAAACGCCTGCCCACTCTGCACATGCAGCCAGTAAAAACTAGATCGCGGCATTGTTATGAAAGGTCACAAACTAGAAACACTGAAAACCACTTTGGCAGAGCTCACTTATCATTAGAAGTCCGTGTTCTCCTAGAGGGGGTGGACTAGTTACATCACTGTTGGAGTAAAAGCAAAGTACAAGAAAGACAAGTGTGCATGTTGTCAGCTGTAAGCGATGCTTCTACTCTACAGTGTCAGTAACAGCTGCCAGGGACACACAGCCATGATCACACTGATGTAATCTCATGAACAGAGGAGGTAATTCCTGCTCTCCACTGAGCCGGGCTGCCTCAGACTGACTGAATAATTGTGATGAAGACAGTCTTATTGTTTGGGGGCATACTGCTTTCATTTGCTATCCCTTCTAATACATTAAATTATAGTACCTGCATGTTGTGAACCATTCAGTTGGTAATAAATCCTCAGTCTCAAGCATCTCTGCATGGACAGAATCCTTTCTTGTCCTGCCTGATTATTGTTTGCCTGGCGGAGCTAAAGTAGGCCTGCTCTTGACTAAGTGGAACAACAGCAGAGTGCGTGGGCTTTTACAGTGCTCCCAGGTGACCAACACGGGCCAATGAAGCCAAGCACCTACAGCACAGTATTGCCAAAGGTATCATCTGTCCTAAGATCACCTTAAGTACTCCATCGCTCATGAGAATTGCAGATGCTTTAGTGGTTGGATGCTGTGCTGTGGTGTTTGTTGCTGGGGATATCCACTTTTAATTGGCACTTAGCTGCTAGTACTGCATCAGGCATAATTAAATCAGTTGACTTGGACGTAATGACTCAATGATGTGGAGCTGTTTCAGGTAAGGATTTCATGCTTGTCAGAGTTAGTATATCCAAACCTGACCTACATACGTACGTCTTATTACACAAAGTGGGCCGTCTAGCTGAGTTCAGGACTCTAGACAGCTCCTTGATAGCTAGCTGGACTTGAGACTGAGCAGCTGGAATATCATAAAAAAAACTTTAATATTTACTCATTTGTGCTGGGTTTTGAAGGTCAGTACTTTTGTGTCTGTATTACAGAGAACAGATCAAAATCTGCCCAAACGTTGGCAGGAAACACTTTGTCGAGATTTGAAGTCTTGTTTCCTTATTTTTCAATCACATAGTTGACATGTTACTTGTTTCTGAGGCTTTCAGTCAGTAGGTGGAGTTGCTCAGCTTTAGAAGCAAAGAAGTTGGACCTTGTGTTGTTGCTGCTAGTTTTTAGACAACATTCAACATTTCAAACTCAAAGCAAGGTGTCACAAATATATTTATTACACCATATTATCTTGTCACCATGACCAAAATGCAGCTATTGTGACCAGTAATGAAAACATTGCAGATAATATCTAGCCCTAGATGCCCTTGGTGGGAGCAAAAACACATGACTTCCTTTGCAGCAGAGGATTTTTCCTGGGTTGGACCCATTTGGCTTCAGAATAGAAAAAGGATAACCTTTAGTTGATATTTTACCGTAACCTTTACCATCCACTGTTTTGCTTGTGTGCAGCACTATTTTTAGGACTTTCATGGACTGATAGAATCCATATATTGGCTGATATGCTTATAAATATTGTATATGTATACGTACTACTGCTGAAACTTAAACTCTCACCCCCAGTTCTTGCTTTAGAATAGAAAACCTGTGTTGACCACATCGCCCCACTCTTCCAGACTTGTTTAGCCTTCTGCTTCTGCTTTTGTACTTTTCTCTCTGCGACGTGTTGCCACAGCAAGTTGTTGCACCGAGCCAATCTCCATTTTGTCTATTACATCTTGTAAAAGGGGTCACATGTGAACCTAGCACCAGCCCAGCAGCACAGGTGTTCGCTTTTTATTAAAAATGTATTAGGCTGAACATGTTGTGTGTCCAAATCACAGACAGACAGACACACAGACAGCTAGAGATCCCTTGTTTGCTAGTTAGATAAACTGCCCCAAGCAATTTGATAGAGTAAAAATGAAAATATTCTCATATCTGTGCATATCAACATACAGTATGTAGATGAATTAAGATCATGTAATATGTGTTATATTAGACAGATTAGACTCTCGTCTTCATTTTCAAAAAAGTATGCAGGCACAGTTAACAGTGTCGTGTACTACTGAAAACCTCAAAATACAGTGGAGGGTTTAAAACATGCTCAGAAAATATTCGAATGATGCGATTACGGTTAATTACAATGCTAATGTTTTTGGTTTTAATTTGTCCTTGTTGACATACAAGCTTGAGTGCCTTGTTTTGTTTGAGACTAGTCATTAATAATTATGAACATTAATTGTAGCATTTCTAAAAGCTCATTGCTTTCTGTGCACGCAGCTGTCAACATCAGTTTAACGGTCCTACTTGTAACCTTTTACTGTTTTGACGTAAAAGGGAAAAAAAAATAAAAAATTCAATTTTCACCCAAATAGCTTTTCTGGGCCAGTTCCACCAGCAGTGTGTGGAGCAGTAATAATAGAATCACAAGCTCAGGACTATTTTTAGTCTATCAGAAAAGCTTTTAGTTTGCCGGTGGTCTTGAAAGAATAAAGGGACTTTTCTGCAGGAGATGATAAGCTATCAAGTACCAGACTCATTCACTACTGTGTGTTATATTGAGAGGAGTGGAGTAGAGGTCCAATAGAAAAACAGAGTGGTCGAAGCTGAAGTGGTTCATGCAGGACACAAACGGGTATGCTTTAGAGCTTTTACATGATACTGTGTGTGCAGCGGGAATCCCTGGGTGGGTGTGTCTGCTTTGTCGTCACAAAAGCACTGACACAGGGAGCGAGAGAGAGCAGGTGGTAGATGTCACCGGCCTCGGCATTAATTATTAAGATTTGTTGCACCATGGTGAGCTTTGTGTGGCAGGCTTTTATTCTGGTCGTGTTTAATGAATGGGCCTGTGGGGACTCCGTTTGATTTCAATGCCAACATTTTTCAGAATTCAAAAACAAAAAAAATGTAAAGGGATTTGTTTCATGATTGTCTTGGACACTGTTCTGTAATCACTTTCATAGAAGATTAGACAAATCTTATTGACAAACGCAGGCCCACAAACACACACACACACACACACACACACATAGGATAATGCAGCCAGAGCTGTGACATCACCGCCCCCCTCGTGCTGATTGGTGGAGCCATGCTTCTAGCTGATCTCTCTCCAGCCTCAGACGGCACGATGATACAGCGAGCGGGCAGTGCAGCGGGGGGCTGTGCACATCCACACAGGCATGGCTCCTCTGGATGGGAAAAACACAGGAAGATGGAAGGACAGGATTGTAAATGACCCTTTCTGCTAGAGTTCTCTCCTCTGCCGCCTGTGTGCGCGTGTGTCTGTGCGTGCGTGTGTGTCAGTGTGTCTGTGTGTGAGAGTGTCAGGGAGGAGGGGACGTTTTCATCACAGCCTCCAGCAGCTTTTGCTTTCACCAGGGAAACCAGGCAGCCAGATCTGTTTTTTTTTTTGCTTCCTGCTGGAAAGAAAAAGGAAAAAGGACGGCTGTGATTTTCTTTTTTCTTTTTTTTTTACCATTTTGTTTTTTCCACTGTGGATGTTATCTTCACACATACATATATGTGCGGTGGAACTCATGACAGGCGAAGGGAGCGAGCAGGAGAGTGGGTTGTAGAATGGCTCACTATAAGGATGTATCTGTCAGGAAGACTTCTTTAAATCTGGTGACAGGATTTTTTCAGTATCTCCGCGGTAAGTAGGGCAGCAGCAGCCTTCAATCCCTCATCTGTGTGCACATACACTGCTAATCTGGGATGTAAATGGAAATATAACATATGCTAATGGTTTGTAGGTGAATCCCTGCTACATGCACTAGTTACAGTGTAATGCTACACGAACAGCTGTAAGTGTACCGCATCTGCGTGTGTGTTTATGTGTGCTATGCTTCAGTGGGCATCCCCTGTGCATCAGTGATGAAGCATTTGCCTGTGGGTCAACACAACGTCTTTGCTCCCTGTATAGTGTTCGCAGTGCTTCCTTCAACACGTGACCGCTGTCTATATCTCTAAGGGTGGATGTTTAAAAATGGCCACTCAGTGCAGTGTGCAGCACTAGCCTACCGGCATGCGTGACAGGGTGTTAGAAATCAGTCCTCGACGCAACAACAGCATCCACTAAGGCAAAGAAATCAGTTGTTTTGTTGTCCGTGCTGCATAATGCATGAGGCAGCGTGGCTGAATATATTAATAGACCACAAAAGAGGCTGGGGGTGACCTAAACAATCATGCATGTCATTACTGAACACAGAGGTGGCATGGGAGTTGTGCTGGCGGTGATTTTTCTATCCACACTCATTCTCTAATCTCCTCATATGACCTCTTTTTGAGAGCTCTTCTCAGGAGTGTCTATCATACTCGCACTAGCTTAGTTCTTCACTTTGCACACATCTACGCAGGAGTCGTACTTTGTAACATGCTTGTTTCAGGGCTGCTGTAATGCTACTTGTGTCCCATTGGAAAAATATGTAGTATAAGGTCGGGTAAAGTAGGATTCTGGCTGTGGCGACGAAGTTATAGCTGAAAGGAAAATTTGGTCATTATATACGATTTGTTCTCGCAGTGGCTGTTCAATGAGACAGATATAGTTATAGCTACCACAGAAACATAAATGGCACAGAAATATTAACGGATGATTTTAGCCAGAAATGAAAATTCAGTCACTGTCTTCTCACCCTCATGCAGATGGAAGGTCAGGTGAAGTTTCACAGTTAACAGAACATATCTTGAACTTCACATTGAAACAATGGTGCATGGTTCTCCTAAATAACTGAGGTAGATTGTAGTATAGGCATGTCTGCATGTCTGCATGCCGCTAAATCAGGCCGGTTAACCTATAGTGACCTCTGCCAGCCCGGTCTTATTCCACACCTTGTCAATTACTGACATGCAAATATTGTGATATATGATAATATCTAATATTTGCCCAAACCTAGTGGATCGGGTCTTGTTTTAAAACATAATAAAGCATACTAAAAACAAGATAAGATGTGTTTAGCTCAGTAAGACTTCAGCTTTGAAAGGGTGTAATCAATGTCTTTTCAAATCAGTTTGATCTTGGAGCCTCTGAAGGCTTGGATTAGCTCAGACGAACAGTTTGGATCCATTTGAATGTGTTTTTGGTTTCAGATGGTTTTTTTACATCTTGGTTAGGGCAATGCTTCAACTTTTTTGCTGCAAGAAATATTTTGTGAACTGTGAAAGTTCAACCGCCTTTCCATCTATGAGTAGATATGACTGAATTTTTCAATTATGGGTGAACATATCCTTTAATATTTTATGCATTTTATGTTTCTTTGGTAGCCATAAATCCGACCATATCCATATCTAGAATCACTTAACAGCCAGCAAATCTTTAATGTTCTCCCCCATTTGGTTTTGTTTCCTCTATGAATATCACCAGCTCCTCGAGCCTCAAGTATGGTTAAGCCATCAGAAGAGCATGTGGCGTCTATCATGTGTTGACATGTGACATGTGTTTGTGCCTTTTCAATTTCAGATGAGCAAGAGGCGGTGCAGAAGAGAACCTTCACAAAATGGATCAATTCTCATTTAGCAAAGGTAAGTGTCCATTTTCATTCATATACCATATTTTCATCCATGCTCTCTGCTGCGTACATGGCTCCCAGAAATGACTTGACAGTGGGCATATTGTTGAATTATGTAAACTCATCACGCTCATGTGAAACATGTCGTCGTGGCATTTAAATCAGTTGGAAGTTGGATGTTAAGCTACGCCGACCTTTATCGCCAGAGACTCGTGATGTGTTATTGCTCGTCATGATTGTTTAGCTTCTCTTCGTTCATTGGTGTTTCAGGCGACTGCCCCGTTGTGCCTGTGGAGGGAACTTGCTGCAACAGTGATGGCCCCTAATAGGGGAAGATAATTTAATTCATCCGGTTAGCTGTGAAAAATGACGTCATTTCTCTTGCATTTAAAAACAAATCATGTTTAATAGGACAGAGTTGGTTTACAATGACAATTACAATCTGCTGGATGTAATAGTGGGGAAGGAACATATGCCCGCTGTACAATAACACTGTAAGTCGTCTGTTTTTCCTGAGAGGCAAACCATTGAAAAAGTCATGCTGCTTGTTGCTTTGCAGGAAAGATGAGAGACATGACAGAGCTCAGAGGCATCTTTGCAGTCGAGAGCGTTTTAAAGACGCTTACTATTTGGATGAGCTTCTGTACCACTAGTGAAGTGTGTTATGTGGGGTTGTCGTGTATGAGGTGTTGTGCTTTCTGTGTGTGTGTGTGCGTGTGTGTGTGTGTGTGTAGGTGTGTAAGTGTGTAGGTGTGCGCGTGGGTGTTTGGTGCTTTATGCTAGTGTGTGTATTTGTGGACAGGATTGGCAGGGACAGTGACGAGGTGTGCAGATGGAGAGCAAGAGGGTGAGGACAGTTCCCTGCAGGCAGTCGTCTGCTTCTAAGGCTCATGCATGTAAATAACAAGGAGGGCACAACAATAACACATGCTGAATTACATCACGCTGTGAGCCTTAAATAACACAATATCTTAGATTATGCGCGCTGAATTAAAATGACCCTGAGACGATGAAATATAAGACGTTTTTGCGTTTGTGTTTGTGAAGTGTTTGGAATTCAGAATAAGTCTGGAAAGGTTTGTGGTTACATGGACAATATTTTTTCTGTCTGATCGAAATCATTCAGATTTGAAATCTCAGCTTTAAGAATCGACTGTTTACATGAGGGTTAGAACTCTTTGGACATACTTGAAGTAGTTCTGCCTGCCGTGAAGCTCCAAATCTGCCAGAATATATCAGAAGTGGAAGAATAAGAAAATCCAACTTATTTATTCACAAAATGTTGATACAGATTTTGAGATTGTCCTACATTTTCTCTTCCGGACGATATTTACGTTTCTGGTTCACTCGACTCCAGCTTTCTTAATCTTTTCCAACACTTGAACAAATCCTTGTTTCGAGCCTTTCAACCATGGAGGTATTAAACAATCCTAAAATCTTTTATGTCACTGTTGCATAGATCAAATGTTTTGGTGGATTAGATGCTTCACAGCAGGTGGAAACACTTTGCACAGGTCAAAAAAAGATTTTTTTCTGATTAAATTCTTTGTTAATGCACAGCTTGTCAAATCATTTTATTTAGTCTGCATGTAAACAGTTAAGGTGGAGTCTCTGATCAGAATAGTTTTAATCAGGTTGAAGAAGTATTGTCGTAATGATGACACGGCATATTCAGATGCTATCAGGTTTAAGTCTGGACGGAGACATTTAGGTCTTTTGTTGAGCCCGATATGCCCACATTCGATCAAATCTTGGTTTCTAAAACTTTAGAAGAATCTCAGTTATGTGGTGGGCCAACGCAGAGACACTCTGTTGTTCCATTCTTCATTATTCATGCACTGCACCCAAGCTCACTCAGTGTGCATACCAATAGGACTAATGTAGCATAAGCCATCATGAAAGAGCTCTCAAACTGTGATATTTACGCTGTGGCCCCGCTGCTGTCTGAGCACGCTTCAGAAGAGTTTTACGGTGACTTCTTTCATCAGTGCACAAACAGTGTCTTTCAGTAATTTGCAACAGTTTGTGTGTGTGAATAAATGATGAGTATCGGCCTGAATGGGATCTGCTTTTTGTGGGTGAAAGTGTGATTATCTGAGTTTGAACTTCCTCCAGTTATCACTCTTTCCCTTCAGCCTTTCCTGTCGGTTTCCTCTGATATTGTGTCACTAAGCAGTTTTCCAGTGATTTTCTCAGTTTCCCACTGTGAGGTCTCATGTGACTCTGTCGGTCAGCAAATTTTCCAGGGTGGGAATGATTTCCAAATTACAGAAGCTGTTTTTGCTTGATTGTACATATCAGTCGTTTTATTGGGAAATTATTTTTTGTTTTAATCTGGACAAGAGGAATAGAATGAAAAATGCTGATCGTGGTAAAGTGCATTTAACTGAAAACTCTCAACACATTCTGTGGCATACAATACTAATGGACCTCTAGCTTCAGTGGTAATTGAGCAGTTTTCTCTCTAGAGTACTTTAATTACAGGAAGAAGAGAGGTGTCCATGTGCAGAATAACAGGACAGACGCTCGCCTCTTCACACTGCTTTGCCCCAAATAGGCAGCCAACTGCATCCTGTCATGGAATATGTTGAGTTGTGAAATGACCTGTATATGGTGCCAAATAAAGAATTCCCATGCTGAGCTTTTCCTTTTAATTAAAGCGTCTCTCGGCCGAATAAATACACATCTGTTTAGTTAACTTGCGCAGTGATGCTTCCGTACACGGAAGGTTACACCACTGTCATTCATCTTGACGATCGCACCGCTCTGTAAATGTGTGGATATGATATCAGGAGACAGAACCCCATTAGGGTTAAATGAGTAGCATCGCCTCAGGACTGGGCACCAAGCCACTGCTGAGAAAAAGGCACCATCTTTTCAGCTGCAGGGAGGCTCTGTGGTTGTTGCTAACAAGCCTGTTTCTCACAACCAGCATTTGGTTTCTCTTCATCCCTGCTAATGGCTGAGAATACCAATACCCTTTCACAGTATGCAAATTAACAAAGTGACATTAATGGTTCCATTAATGTGGTAGTCATTTCTAATTTCAACAGGTTTGATTTGTTGCGGTGTTTCCATGTCGATGAATCTGTGCTTTCTCTGCTTTAGTATAAACCACCACTCGAGGTTAACGACCTTTTTGAGGACATCAAAGATGGGGTGAAGCTGTTGGCTCTGTTGGAGGTGCTGTCTGGACAAAGACTAGTAAGTAGTACATGTGGTTTTGTTTTTTGCACCAAGTGTGGATTTTCTAAAGGGGAAGAGTCTCCTTTTTTTAATATGCACTAGAAATAATGAGTATGTAAATCGAGGCATGCCTTTACACCTTGTGCTTTTATGTGTGGATTCCCTTATGTAACATCATGTGGGTTAATTTATTTCATTATTTAAGTTAAAAATCTGCAATCTGAATCACGCTTGAAATCTTGTTTAACAATTTACACAATTCTGAGCTGTGCTGTTAATCAATTAAATACTTTGCAAAGCCTTTTCTTTTCAGTTAACCAGTAAAGATTTTGCCAGATAGTTAACAGCAGACATGACAATGAATGCAAACAGTTGATGTCACATAAGTATTCAGTCCTAAAGCTACAACATGGAACTTTCTATTTTGTCCTTCTCTGGTGGTGATGAAGATGGTGTAGTGTTGTCAAAGATATCGAATATCAATTCTGATAATCGACGTGAATTCTGTATTTGACTCAGTTTCCAGACTACACAGCAGCTTCTTTCCTTGTTGCTTATGTAGGTCAAATATCAGTTTTTAATTAAGACTGTTTTTTAAAAACAAGTTAAAAGTTTGTTTACCTCGATACCTTTAAATGTTCATGTGTAAGTTGACAAAATATATGTCTACGAAAGTCAAAATCTTATTGGTCTGTATATATCTTGTATGTCCTTCTCCATTTATCTTAAAAATTAAGATAAACTACTTACTCAACTTTGACAACACAAGTGAGTCAGGATGCACACAAACCTAAATAAAGACCGTATATATCTGTTCTGTCTTAAGAAATCCCAAGTTAATATAAAATTATTGTTGTTCGCATTAAGTGTTGGATCACTGCACAGGAATCGCAGCGCCCTAATTTAGATCTGATCCTCCCCACCGCGAGATGCTGCTGGCTCACACACAAGCATATGAACTGGCCCAGACAGCGATAGGGATTTAGTAAACAGACCTGTCTTGAAACAAACTGCCATGTCATCTGTAAAGCTGTTACTTGGCAGATGAGTCCTTTGCACGTCACGATGAGCGCCGCCTGCACAGCTTACTGCTTTCAGGAGTGCTCCCCTGATGCTTTATACCAGCCAAAAGAATTAACATACGCACATCTCATTGAAGTCGGTTCTGTCTCATGTTTACGAGCACAGGATTATACGTATTTCTTAAAGCAGCCTACTTTTAAGGAAAGTATCCTCAGCTTATTGATTCTTTGCAAGCCTGATTTTCAGTTTACGCCCTCTCTGTCTTCAGCCACGTGAGCAAGGCCGCCAGCTGAAGAGGATCCACTGGGTCTCCAACATTGGTACTGCGCTCAAATTCCTCGAAGGCAGAAAGGTAAGCATGCAGTCATAACGGTTTCCCCTTGAATGTTCATGCATTTCCGTGCTAAATATCATACTAGAAACAAAAAGTGGCATGTTTTAAAGGGGAAATTCTCCTGAAAACGAAAATCCATTACCCTCATGCAAATGGAAAGTCGGGTGAAGTAACGCGGTAGCTTCACAGCAGAAAAGTGTTGCAGCATTCTCTTAAACAGTTGAAGTAGATGG
Source organism: Sparus aurata (assembly GCF_900880675.1). NCBI lineage: Eukaryota > Metazoa > Chordata > Actinopteri > Spariformes > Sparidae > Sparus > Sparus aurata. The sequence continues at coordinate 5,672,296 of NC_044202.1, forward strand.
GGACCAAGCTCATGGATCCAAACTCGATTAAAAACTGAAATCTTCACTGAAGCCGCTTAGCTGAAAGAGTCGGGAAGCACCCTGTTTGAAGTGCATGCACAAGCTCGACTGCGTCTCGAGGGTGTTAATAATGTCTTTTCAAATCAATTTGGGGTCTCGGGGCCTCTGAAGACTTCAAGAGCAAGAGCTTCAGATGTTTAAGAGAACGCTGCAACTCTGTTTGGCTGTGAAGCTCCAGAAATGGTTTAGGGACTACAAAACCTCACCTGACTTTCCATCGAGGGAGAGTGACTAAATAACGACTGAACTTAATTTTGGGGTGAAGTCATCCTTTAGGAAGTCAAGGCTATGATTAAGAACTGGATAATAAAAAGCTATTGATTTTATATGTTTTAGTGCACATCAGGTGTCCGTGGCCGTACAACATGCACAATTTTCAGATGAGCAGCATATAAAAACTGGACTTCTTGATTACATAACGCATCTCTAAATCCTTGGCTTCATGAAGCCTGCGTTCCACTTTCATCTGGGTTCCCTGAGGACTGAGACTTACATTGTTGTGATCTCTCTCCCATCATGTGTGCCCTCAGTCTGTGTATCGAGGATCTCCGGTCAGTCGCCATTAAACGCCCTGTGTGATCCTATACTGTATGCATTCTTTTCATTTGATGCACGATAAGCAACGCTTGGATACAGTTATTCTGTTTCTATTAATGTAGCCATTACGCTTTTCTACTGACGTGCATTTTGATGCATTTTGACTCAAACACTAGTCAATGAGGTGTTTGGCTCTCTATAGCTACGAGGTGCTCAAATGTAGAGATGTAAACGTGGAAAAATGTGGCAGTTTTCTTATGCAAGTTCTGCAGTGCTGTGATATCGCTGCTTTTCCTTTAAAGCCTAGTTAAACACAATTATCTTCTCTTTTCTTTTATTCCTTCTGGTTCACTGTGGCTGTCTCTGCCTGGTTTGGCTATTTTACAGTTCCTACCTTCATCAAAGTCCTGACTTTGATGACTGAGCAAACAAAAGCTTGCCTTCTTTTGGAGAGAATTAACTTGAGGGGTTATTTGGGTAGTCTCCCCTCCAGACTGTCTGCATGTGACATATTTCTCTGAATAATCCTTTGCCGTGCTTTGTTTCAGATCAAACTTGTCAACATTCATGCCACTGACATCGCAGATGGTCGACCATCAATTGTCCTTGGGTTGATATGGACCGTTATCCTCTATTTCCAGGTAATACTTCATCTGATCCCTGAGCGTTTAATAACTGTGTTCACTCAATGCTCTTATGAATAAATCCATTCTCAAACTGGACCAAATGTTTTTTTGCTTAACATTTTGACCCACTGTTGTCCCCTTTAAAATTTTTCATTAATCTTATAAAAAATGTAATCTATACAAATAAAATCAAGCTGGTACAGGGGCTTTATGCAACATGTCATTTTTTGCAATTCAGCTGCAGTGAAAAAGTTGAATTATTTCATGTGCAAGAAAATAAACATAAACAGAGGGACCTGACAGGTAGCAGCTGCGTAGCAATTTGGCTGCTAATGCACAGTTTTAGCAGCTGCTTCAGTGAAAACAAGAGAATATGGACCCATATAGCCGACAGTACATCATGTTTTTACATGCGACTGATGGACCACAGCCTGCCCTCTCTGCTCTGGCATCTTGCTAGCTGAGTTGCACCTGCCAGTGACACAACACAGTCGCACTAACACATCTGAAGGTGGCTGCATACTGCCCGCCAATAAGCAGGGACAGGAACAGGGAACTACAGTGAAATTCTTACAGTAAAGGCTAACCTTTTTGAAAACATAACTAAATAATGGATTACTTGGATTAAAGCAAATGAGTAAATTTCAAATGAGTCATCCCCAATATTGGTCACAATGCAACCTCTCCTTCTCCTCTCCTTCTTGTTCCTCACGTAGATTGAGGAGTTAACAAGTAACCTGCCAGCCCTCCAGGCTCTGTCCAACAGCAACTCCTCTGTGGAGAGTATAGCCAGCTCTGAAGCAGGAAGCCCCCCCATGAAGAGAAAGGTGGTCAACAAATTTCAGGGCAATGCCAAGAAGGCTCTGCTCAGATGGGTGCAGTGCACAGCTGCCAAGTGAGTCACTTTCAAATACCCTTTTTGGCCAGGTGTTACAGCATGTTTATGGATGCATTTTCCATGCACTGTTTAAGATGCAGTTTATAGTAACATTTGTGCTTTTCAGGTATCATGGAATTGAGGTGAAGGACTTTGGTCCCAGCTGGCGCGATGGTGTCGCCTTCCAGTCGGTGGTGCACGCCATCAGGCCAGACCTGGTGGACATGGAGGCGGTGCGGAGGAGGAGCAACAGGGAGAATTTGGAGGAAGCCTTTGCACTAGCAGAGAATGAGCTGGGTATCCCCCGTCTGCTGGACCCAGAAGGTGCCAATGACCTTTTCCTGCTGCCTTCATTAAATAGTCCAGTGTAGTAGACAATTCAGACCAGCTAGCATTGTGTGACATGGTTAAGTATGTGGAAGTTTTTGCCAGTGTTTAAGACATGAATCAGCAAATATACAGTGTTAGTGTTTGATGGAATTGTGTAATATATCAATATTATATCCTCACAGTGATATAAGAATTTATGCTCCTTAGATTTTGGACACTGTTAAAGATACCATGACATCTGATACTGCCACCCAGTCCCACCATGTATGAATTCCTTTTTATGAGATTTCACAATATATGGATACATTCTCTATTGTGATATAGCCAAAAGATATTGCAATATCATTTCACTTTCAATGGTTTTTTTGGACAAATTGGTGCTGAAAAGATCATTGAAATCCAGCAGAGGATTCAAATTCCGTGTCGCGGCTCTGTAGAAGTGAAGCAGTCCGCAGCAGCTCTGCAGTCCTGTCTTCACTGGCAGAGTCGTGATGCTTTATTGCGAGAAGAGCTGCACTCAAACGTCTCTGCTTTTACAGGAGCTTGACCCTGATTTCTAGAAACATCAGGCCGAGGTTGTAGATGAAAGTAGACATGTATAATTAGCTGTCAAGCCTGAGGAGATTTATCCTTTTGAGGTCGCAAAATGCTTTTTCTTTTTTTTTTTTTATGTCATATTGACTTCCTCCCCATCCCCCCTCAGCACTACAGGAATACAAGAATGAGATCATATTTTAAGTTTAGCAGGGGCATGATTTTGCTATCGCTGTCTTTATTTAGATGTTTCATTTCATCAGAAGTCTGTCAGATAATGTTTGTGTCGCTCTGTAGATGTGGATGTTGACAAGCCGGACGAGAAATCCATCATGACGTATGTGGCTCAGTTTCTCAAGCACTACCCAAACCCCCACCACTCCGAGACTGATGGACAGCAGGATGAGGTACTTTTGTTTTGGAAAAATGTATGATTTTATATATGAAGTGATACATGAAGCCAGAGAAGAAATGTTGCGTCTTGTTTGTTTCATTTTTTTTTATGTTGTATATATTGTGACCATACATACAAATCACCTAGTGTATCATCATACATAGAGAATGAGGACATGCAGAGATCACGACAGAATATGCTTGAAAAAACATGCTTTAAAGGTGCAATTTGTATGATATGGCCAGAATTTTTGTTTAAAACAAATCCGATAGCCCTCGTAATTTCAGCACTCACGTTGTGCAACCCAGTCTGAGGTCCAGCTCCGGCTAACTGAACCTATTAGCTTAGCTTAGCAGCAGTTGTTGGATACTGCCCCTTTCAGTTTTGTAGCTACCTTTGAATACTGGCCGTAGTTGACAGATTACACCGTTAGCTTCTGCTGAGCTTAATCATTTTTAATTGTTAATTCCTTTGCATGCAATTTTTCACATTTGTCATTTTGTCACATGAAGATCTCATGAATCCAAATAATCATCGCATGAACACAGTTATAATGAAATCATCACAGTTCTGTTTTCCATCATCAGACTCATTTAATTCATCCATCTACATATTTTTTTTGTGCACATTAAGCTGCTTCTTGGCTCAATTCCAACTTTTGCACTGTCAGTGCCGGTACTCCAGGTGAGAGATCAGGTCCTGATGCTGCATGCTTTCTGTTTGGAGTACACTCCCATCTCACCCTCGTCCCATTTCCCACCCTCTTTGCTTCTTTTTAATAATGCACCTAATGCATTCTTTGGTGTGTTTGCATCTCTTTCTGTGCCTTGCTGCTTTCCTGGATAGTTTGGTCCCCAAGATATAGAGCAAATGCTTGAGGTATGTTTCTCTAAATTAACAGACTGAATCGGAGGTTTGAACTACTGTCTATACCCCTTTCCTTCTAATATGACTCGCCAAACTTTGTGTGGAATCTTATTAGCTTAAGTCTTTTTTTTCTAGTTTTTAACTCTGTTTTTTTCCTCTTTAAACTGAATTAATGAGGTTTTTCTGGAATGTCAGTTTGGTATGAGTTTCTCAACACATTTGAATGCTGACTACGAACTAAAAGCAAAATTTGAACCGGTTTGTCCCTGTGATTCTGAGCTGAATGTCCTCTGATTGTGACAGAGAGAGGAGCGAAAGATGCTGAGAGAGCTGAAGGTGTTTTTAGATCAGCTGGAGAGAGATGTGCTGCGGGCTCAGGGAGCAGAGGGAAACCTCACTGACAAATATCAGGTGAGTCAGGCCTGGGAAGACAGAGTGCCCTGTTACATAACAGACATTTAACAACTCTCACCACTCGTCTTTCTCATTTTATCCTTTTGTTTCTGCAGGCATTCAAGAGCTTCCGTGTACAGTATGAAATGAAGAAAAAGCAGACAGATCCGCTGCTTCAGCCGGTGAATAGAGACGGAAAGCTGTCAGTGGATCAAGCTCTGGTCAAACAGGCGTGGGACCGTGTGTCTGCCAGGGTGAGTCTACTGCATACTTCTGCACAACATGAATACTTTATAACCGAGCCGACCATAATTAATTATGATAATTAATCATACCCACGTTAAACATAACCTGATAATGAATAATAGATTGTCCGTTTGCTATTTGCTATCATTTTAGCATCAAGTTATCATAATGTGAGAGAAACACAACTGAGGGCTCCTCTCTTCTTTTCTGGCTGCCAGTGAAAGTTCAGCGGGGTGCAAGCACTTGAATCAAGAGTTTGTTCAAAGGGGAGGAGATGAGAACAGAGGGGGTTTTGTTCATTGGCCAGTCGGCTCTTCTGGACGTCCAGCGCTTGTCTAGACTCGCATAAAACTCTTTTTGTAGCCCGAAAGCTTGTGAACATGTGGAGATGTTTCAATCAGCATCGCCTCCTCTATGGTGGGATCTTGCTATAGTCGAGTGGGTTTTTTTAATGGATGTTAATTGCAGCTGCTGGACTGGCACATCCATCTGGACAAGTCCCTGCCTGGTCCTCTGGGTGTGATTGGAGCCTGGCTTCACAGGGCAGAGATGGCTCTGAGAGAGGACATTCCCATCCAGCATGCACATGAGGAGACAGCCAATGTACTGCACAGAAAACTAGAGCAGCATAAGGTAACACAGCGAATCTTTGCCTTTTCGAGTATTTTGATACCTACCCAGCTGTTTTTATATGCTTAATTACATTTGACATTTTGCAGGAGGTATTAAAAAACCTGGAATCGCACAGACAAACCTTCCATCAGATCCACAGAGACAGATCAGTGAATGGGGTACCTGTCCCACCCGAGCAGCTACAAGATATGGCTGAACGGTATGATCTTGGCCCGAATAACTATAGTGATACCAGTGTGTCTTCTTATAGTGTCTTCTATTAATAGACCATTTTCATTTGGCAGCCCCTTTGCCGGGCAGCTCAGATGCTTTTGAATACAACCCTGAATAATTCACCTCTAGCATAAACTTGTGTAAATCTGCGGCATAAAGTAATGTTTGTGATTTTTCCTTTAAAATGTTCTGTTCTGCTTTTAATTGAGTAAAATAAAATTGCGGTCCCTAATTAAATACATATTTGACACTTCGCAGGTTCAATTTTGTGTCCACATCATCATACGCTCACTTGATTAAATTGGAGTTCTGGGAGATGAAGTATCGACTGATGGCATTTCTTATGCTGGCTGAGTCAAAGCTCAAGTCCTGGATCATCAAGTACGGCAGACGGGACTCTGTTGAACTCCTGTTGCAAACCTACCTTGTAAGTTAAAATCCTCCTTGTAGTTGCAGGATTTGAATGTGTCTGTCACGCCGTTTCATTTTATTTTCATGTTTCTATTTCAGACTTTTGTTGAGGGCCACAGGTTCTTTGAGCAGTATGAGATCATCTTCACGGGCCTCAAGCAAGCTGCAGAAGTTTATGTCAAATCGGACAGTTCAAGTAAGACGCCTTTCTGTTTAATTACCAATTTGTTTGCTATTTATACATGTATGTTATATGTATAGTTTTAAAATCCCTCCATTGGCTACCTGCCTGCTTCAGAATTGATTTTAAGATAATTCTATTGGTTTATGAAGCTCTCTGTCTCGTTTATCAGATTTGCTTTTAACCAATAAACTCTCCAGAACCCTCAGGTCTTCTTTTAGCCTTATAATTTAATTAAATTCAGAACAGAAACTCATGGTGAGGCATTGTTTTATTACTATGGACCACATCTCTGGAACATGCTTCTGGAAAAGACTTGAGGGCTGCGGAGAATGTTATATTTTTAAAAGCAAACTCAAGACATTGCAGTTATTCTGGCTTTTTCTTTTTGTCTGTTTATTTATGTATTTTGTTGTTTTTGTGTATTTTGATAATTATGGTTACATGTAAGTATTTGACCTTCCAGTGTTTTATTTATTTATGTATTGTTTGATGGGGTGGGGGGTGTATCGTTCACTCTGTGAAGCATTTTATTTGACTGTTGTGTTCGTCTGGGCTCAAACAGTCTTATTATTGATTTCATGTTACAGGGTCTAAGACCTGTAACAAAGGTAAGTCTAAAAACAGTCCAACAACCTTTAAAACCTTAATTTTGCCTGTCTCCTGAGCTGTTTCTTTCTGTAAACTTGGGGCTGCACTTTTCTTTCCTAACATTCTGTTAACCCACAGGACAATCATGACATTGCATTATGCATGGAAACGTAACAATAACTGCATTACACGGAATGCTATTTTAGCACGATCTCTCTGACCTAACATCATGTTGCTTCCACCAATGAGCCAAATGATCAGCAGACATAATCAACGCTGTTTTTTTTTTTTATAGCTGTGCAGTTGATATCGATATTGGTTTCTGCACTAATTATATATTTTGCTTCCAGTTGATGAAGCAGAGGGGGTAAGTAAATTCCTGAGCGATGCCACAGCTCAGTGGAAGAACCTGGCTTTGGAGGTGCGGAGTGTTCGCAGCATGCTGGAGGAAGTGATCTCTAACTGGGAGAAGTACAGTAGCACCGTGGCAGGTCTGCAGGCCTGGCTCGAGGACGCCGAGCAGATGCTCAATCAGTCAGAGAATGCCAAACGTGTAAGTACAACAGATACAAGTAATGATAAATATGTATTTATTATTTGTCTCATACAGATTGTATTTCTGCTGCTAAGATGTTTGAGGAATAATTTTAGATGTACACAAAGCATTTGAGATTGTGTAACCTCCTTTTTTCTTTCAGGATTTTTTCCGAAACCTCTCTCACTGGATGCAGCAGCACATGGACATGAACGACGCCGGGAACTTCCTCATTGAGACCTGCGATGAAACAGTTTCACGAGATCTGAAGCAGCAGCTCCTCCTTCTGAACGGGAGATGGAGGGAACTGTTTGTCAAAGTCAAACATGTAAATACAATGCAGTGTTCGAAATAATATAATGATACTTTATGACTCGTCAGCTTGAGTTAAAAATGATTAATTTGCTGTCTTCCTCGGTGTCGTTGGCAGTATGCAAGAGCAGACGAGGTAGATAAATTGAGGCAAGACTACCAGGATGGCATTAATACTTTGAAAATGTTCATGGATGCAACAAATGAGAAGATGACTGCTCCTGTCCAAGTATCTTTCCTGAACGTCAGAGCCTTCACACAGGATGTTGAGGTAAACACCTGATATGCTCAACCTGATTTTTTTGTCCCTATTCTGCATAAGGAAAATCACTATACTGTGTATCCTTTACTGTAGGAGATCAAGCACAAAGTGCCAGCGATGGAAGCCGCCTGTAAGGCAGCGAGCCGTACCGCTCAGCTGTTGACCAAAGACACTCCACAGGAGGAGGTCTCACAGATGACAGCTGTGATGGCCTCAATCAAAGAGCAGCTGAGCAAGGTGTGTGTGTGTCATTATACAGTGTGTCATCCACTTGTCCCCAGTGATGTCACATACTAGCATAGTTGCATTGTGGGTAATGTAGGCACCAGGTTTTGAAAAGGGAAGAAAAACGCAGATAATGAAAAAGCTGATATTTCTGGTTCTGTTGTATTAGTATTGATCTTTTTTTTTTATCTTATTAAGATAACACATATCAGTCACCACTGAATCAGTTTAATCAACATGTTTTCCACCATTCAGGTAAGGGAGAGATGTTTGCCTCTGCTGAGGGAGTCCCAGTCTCTTTTACCTCAACTGGAAGAAATGGAGAAAAACATCACAGGCTTCTACCAGGCTCTGGAGAAGGCCAGTCATATCACCAGCACTCCCGACTCTGAGGGACCAGTAGACTTTAAACAGAAATGCCAGGTAACTAATAAACTTTTTATATATTTTGACATTTGCAATTTTTTGAAGAACCACATTTTTGACTGAAATGCATAACCTCAAGATATGAATGAATGACTAATGGCTAACCCTGCTTGTCATTGAATACTGCAGGAACTGGCGACCTTCACACATAGCTGTAAGAAGTGTTTGACAGTGATAGAGAGAAACCACCAGACCATCCAGAAAATAATGAACAGCAGTAAAACCCTGGAGCACATGGACATGAGCCTCCTGCAGAAGAGAGTGGCAGACCTGCAGGCTTCCTCTCAGGTAAAGTAAACCTCAAGGCCTATTTCTGTTCTGTTTGGCTTTTAGATTTGTGTTAGCTTTTATAAAATGTATTTTTGTTTCGTTTGCGTGTATAGGCTATGATTAAGGAGTCTACAGAGTGGCGGAAGCATGTGGAGGCAAACAGCAGCCTCATGAAGAGGTTTGATGAGTCACGGATGGAGCTGGAGAAGGTTCTTAAAATGGCACAGAACTGTCTGACAGAAAGAGGCAACCCAGAGGAGCTGCTCAAAAAACACACAGTAAGAACACTTCTGTACAAGTGCCTCTGAAATTTGTGCAAGACGCAAAACAGTACAGTTTAACGTCGTCATTGTGACCTCGCAGTCTTTTTTTGATTATGCTCAAACATCCTCATTTCTCGGTTGACGAGATGTTGTTGTAAAAATGGGACACATGATGATGAGGCCTTCATTTTTTTTGCAGGAGTTCTTTGGTCAGCTGGACCAGCGGGTTTTGAATTCCTTCCTGAAAGCTTGTGATGAGCTGACGGACATTTTACCGGAGCAGGAGCAGCAGTCGCTACAGGAAACTGTCAGGAAGCTGCACAAACACTGGAAGGTCAGAGGCTGGAATCATAAATAACGGATGTAAACGGTGTAATAATCATGAATTATCGCACCAACATAAACCTTGAAAACAGTGAACAGTGAAATAAATTAACGTACAAACCTCAAGTCATGATTATCAATAATCAACATTGCTTGAAAGAAACTCACAAATTGCTCTGAATCTGGCCTCACGGTTGTCACATTTCTCATTTATCAGGACATACAGACAGATGCCCCCTTTCACCTTCTGCATCTTAAAGTGGAGGTGGAGAGGAGCAAGCTGACGGTGTTGCTGCAGGAGTGCCAGGCGGAGGTGACCAGGGAGAACCGCCACCTGGCTAACATGGGGAGCGAGAGGCTCATCAAGGAGCACAGGGTGAGGACAGAGTGGCTGGCCGGCTGGCTGAGTTTCATGTATTGATTCACACAGTTTGAAATAATTCAATGCAAATTCACTGCTGTGTCGAGGCGTGGGAAGATTAACTCGGTCCAAAAGAACTGAGGCTCTTCCAGTGTCAAGAAACTGTATTTAAAGGACTAGCACAGAAGTAAAACCCCTGCTATCCTTTGTGGATGATGTTGACTTTTCACACAAGTACTTATGTTTTTCTTTACTTTAGGCCTTCTTTAGGGAAAAGGGCCCCCAGTCCATCTGTGAAAAAAGGTTGCAGCTGATGGACGAACTTTGTCAAAAGCTCCCTGAGGGTGACCCCGTCCACCAGACCCTTGAAACAGCAAGAAAAGACTTTGCGGAGGTCCAGGAGGAGATCGATAACACCCATCAGAAGCTAATGCAGCACCCAGATAAATGGAAGGACTACAACACAAGGTGCAGTAACTTCTTATTTTTGAAGGATGTGTTCTTCATTAACCAGGCAGCATCCTGCATTCATTACATACCTAAAGAAATCATGTTTGAATTCTCTCACATGAGTTGAGGTGAGAGAGGATTTGCAAAGTGTATTGTTCCGATAGCTTACAAAATATAAAGTTTATTCCGCGTTACTGAAAAGTCGCAGTTTCTTTATTCTGCTCCGTGCTGTCTTCATTGTCAACAGACACATCCAGAACAGAAATGTTCTCGTACAAGCACTTATTCATAAAATCCTAAAGTTAAAATTAGATTTTCCTTTATTTGTTGTGAAACAGGTATGCTGAGCTCTCCTGCTGGCTTATATCTAAAGAAAGCCAACTGAGGCTGCTGAGGAACCGAGCCAATGACCCCAGAAAATATGGCCAGGTGAAGACTACCATCACGGTGAGTCCAAACACCCCACAGCCTCCTTGCCTTCTCTGGGATGTGTCACTTGCGATGTGCTAATGACTCTTCAGTGTCACTGCTGAGAAGACAAGTCTGTAAAAAATACTTTGTGTCAGGTGACTCTTCTCACCACATGTGCTGTATCACTGTCTTTTGTTGTGTGCAGGAGCTGAGAAATGATGCGGAGCTACAGGAGGGGAATCTCGGCTGGCTGAAAGCCCGAATGGCCGCACTTATCGAGATCTGTGCCGACAGCGATGGCCAAAGGCAAGGAAGTGCATTGAGCAAGCTCTCCACTGATTTTAAAGGTCTTCTTGCTTCTCTCTCAGAGGTAGGTGAAGCTTTCAATGTTTTAGGTGCCAGACACAAATCAGACATCATATCTCTTCTGGGAATCGACAGTGTACTGCTTATAAATGCTGACGTTATCAAAGGGATCTACATTTTCATTTCAAGGTGAGATATAAGATTTATTATTTGTATTTTTCTCTGTTATATCTTTCAGGCTGAGAAGATGGTACTGGCTGTGGGGGACTGTGTGCAGTTCAGAGAAGAGGTACAGACCACGTTGGAGGATCTCGTCCAGGGGCAGAAAGAGGCTCAGGCTGAAGTCACCAAAATACTGGACTGTCCAACTGTTAGAGAAGCCCAGCAACTGCTTCTCATTCACCAGGTACTGTTGGACATTCACAGAAAATGAATATGATAGAGAAACGAATTACTTGACTTTTCAGATTAACTCTCTGAATGTGTCCTGTTTCCCATAGCAACTGCTAAAACGCCTGAAGCTGAAGAGAAAGGATGTCCAGCAGCTGATCACCAGAGGTCAGCAGCTCCAGGCTGAGGAGGGTCTTGGAGAGACTCTGCAGCAGGACCTGCAGAGTTTAGAGAACACAGTCAGCAAAATGGAGCAGAATATGGATTCACAGGAGCAAAGCCTTGAGGTGAGCAGTGGTACTAGCACAGTGAGTCAGGAAACGTTTGGTCGGCAGCGTTGGTGGATAACATATCACAGTCTCTGTCTGAAGAGACTGAAGTGGATAACCGGTTTCTTTTTGCAGCTGCCTTCGCAGATGGAAAAAAAAATGCTTTGATAAAAGACCTTGGCAAAACTTTCTTTTTCACCTGCAAAAACATTGTATTCCTCCACATGTTTCAGGGATGAAAAACAAATTGCGGAATTTAGAAAAATTAATCTTGGCAAAACCTCTTTTTTCACCTGTTATTCGATCATAAATACAGACCAGACGACAATTAAGATCAGACTTAGAAAATGGATCATCAGAATTATTTTCTTGCTTGCCTCTTAGGGCTTTTGTACTTCGAATTGACTGACTGACTTGTTTGTCTTCTCTTTTTCTATCCTCTAAAATCTTCTCTGTGTAATTAGTGTGAAACGAAGATATTGTGTCTGTCAATCACTGTCAGCTACTAAGCTGAATCCTGACAGCATGAAGACTGTCCTCACCCACTTAATATAGAAACAGCGCCTCTGTCCCTTTCTTCTGAAGGCTGATATTATGTCAGTTGAGTGTAATAAATTGATACTGACGATAGACACTATTTCACTTCTGCTATGATATGCATCTGTAGTTGTGGAGTTGTTTGTGATGGTTAGTAATGCATTTTTGTTGTAAAGTTCTGATGCCACGTAAGGTAAATAATAGTTAGTAAGTAAAGTAAACCCTGATGGATGTTCCTAATGTTCTGTGGACGGAAAAGAGTTCCACCAAGGGAAGGAGGAGAGTGATTCCTGTTAATGCAGTAGGCGTTGGAGCTGCAGCATTTGTGGAACATCGTCCTGAATGGAGGGTAGAGAGGTCTGATTGATGTTTTCTGTTGGAAGGACTTTTGCCCTCTGAGGCTTTACTGTTCCTTTTTCGAAGATAGCGAGGCAGCGAGTCAGTCATCACACCCTTGATGGTGCTTTTATAGAACACATGCAGGGATGGAGGAAGGAGCCTTGAAATGGAAACTTTGCTGTGCTGTGCTCTGATGCTCTATGGATCACAGTGAAAGATTCTCAGCGGGGCGCACATCAATAAATCTGATGTTTCTGACGCTGCGGCAGAACCTCTGCTGCAGCACCAGTGGGGCGAGGTGCCTGCAGACTGTACGCTGTGCTACCTCTGTCATTATGCTGACTCATCACAACTGCTGATAGAGCCAAACATGGTGGTGTCGTCTGCATACTTAATGAAGTGGCTGGAGCTGGATTGACAGCACATGTATCATGTGTCAGTGTGTGCTTTTAGGAGCGAACTTGATCCGTGATCAGTAAGTCATTATTTTTGTGACATTTTACTATTTTTGTTTTGCAAAAGCATTCATTGTCACATTTATCACTTTGCATAGTATTGATATTAGTGCAGATTAATTCACATAGCATCGTGCAGACTTAAAACAGTCCATTTTATAATCGGTTTTAAGGTCTGAATCGAATATTACGCTAAGATGTCTGGCCGAGGGCTTTAATTTGGCGGCCAGCGGACCAAGTAGGAGGTTGTTATCAAACTGTGCCATATGAAGTTGATTGGATATCAATGATTTCTTGGCATTGTCATCCTCAGGTCACACTGGCAGCCTGGCAGGAGTTTGACAGCCAGCAGGAGGCAGTGCACGAGTTTGTTAACAAGGCACGCTCATCGATGGAGAGAGACTTGAACTTCAGCAGCCCAGAGAGCCTCGCTGTTGAACTCGACCAGGCCAGAGTGAGTGAAGTATTCTTTGGTTTTATTCTTGACATTTTTACTGTTGGATGTATGTCAGCTAAACGGAGAATTAAACCAATATTGTTTACTTTGTAAATAGGTGTTGCTGAAGCAGTGTGAAGCAGAGGCCTCACACATGAACACTTTGCTGAAGAGAGCAACAGAAATCCAGCTCGGTCCGAAGAACAAGACTCTGCTTTTAAAACAAGCTCGTTCCCTCAGTGAGCAAGTGGACAAAGTCGAGACTGGACTAAAGAAAGAGTAAGAGGATGTACTCAGAATACATAATGATGCCAGATGAGTGAGGTCAATTAAACACACTCTCAATGACCCTGTAGTAAAACCAGTTATCTGGTACTCTGGATCTTACATGATTGTCAAGGATTATTTACTATTCCTGGGCCAATTTATAATTCATGCTCTTGTGTTTCAGTGTTAAGACTTTGGAAGACATGACAAGTCAGTGGGATAAGTTTGGAGCTGGATTCGAAGCCTTTTCCTTGTGGATATCTGACAAGGAAAAGCAGCTAGATGCACTCAAATCCTCTACTTTGCCTCTTGAGCAACAGATCAACACAGTAAAGGTACAGTATGGTGTATGATAAAGCAGCAATCTTAGCAGTCAGCAAAGCTGTCTTAAGATGTTAGAATGCACCAATACAGGCCTCCTTTTCCTGAAGTGCTGACAGACTGTCTCTGTTTTGCCTCCGTCCTCTGTCTTCATCACAAATGGAAAGCAGTAACTGTTCAGGCAGTCTGTGGTTTGTGTTTGACTAAGCGGTTTCAGTACTGACAACCTCAAGCTGTCACGATATGCAAGTGAAACAAAACATATGAAGGACAACAACATTTACAGTGAACAGTAACCAATACAGGCTACGTCTTTGCCACCAGTGGAGAAAGTCCCCAGACTTTCGTAAGAAAATCACAACATTTTGTGAGTTGTTGAACTAAGATAGACTTTAGAATTTATATTTATTCTTTTAAATTCAGCAAATGTTATAAGTATAAAGTTCTTTATTTTTGCAATAAACATTTTGTTAGTTTGTTCCATCCATGTATCTGCATATAGAGAAGGGAAGTAAGATTCAATTTAAGACTAAATTTGTCACTTGAGTTGCTTGTCAAGAGACATGTTAATGGCAAGTGTGAGGTGACAGACTTAAACATTTCCACTTGTGATCGGATCATCAGCCTTGATAAGTGATTATCTCAGTCTTGCTGTTTTGTTTTTTTTATTGTTTTGCATCCAGGTTGTTGGTGCAGAGCTTCAGGAGCGGTCTGAGGTTCCTTCTCAGCTGGAGGCAGATTCCCAGGCGCTGGCCCAGTTCGTATCCTCAGGGGAAGCAGCTCGCATTAAGGCCCGTCTGACCCAAATCGGCAGGTACTGGGAGGAGCTGAAGGAGAGCGTACAGCAGCTTGATGGACAGCTGGAGGAAAGCTCCTCTCACCAGCAGAAGTTCAAAAGTAGCCTCGATGAGGTAAATAGAGTTGTTACTTAAGATATCAGGACAGCTTACAGAGTAGAGAATTCAGTTTTGATCTGTTTTCTCTCCTAGCTACAATCATCTCTTAGTGAGCTGCACACAAAACTGGAGCATCCTATCAAATCCTGCACCTGCTCATCAGAGACCTACAAAGCTCTTCAAAACCACATGGTGTGTTCACTTTTGATGAAAAAAAAAAATACCTGAAAGGAAACAATTGTTTTCATTCACTTTGCATCTCTAATTTAAAAAAAATATATACATGCCAACAGTATTTGAAAATGAGCTACAAAGCTTAACACAGTGACAGCTGTTTGTTACTGTGCGTGTCTTCGAGCTGACAGGTAATGCTGTGTGAGTCACCGTCTTGTGTTGATGTCCCCCAGGATGTCTGTCAGCATCTGGAAAAGCTGAAGGGAACCTTGCTGTCTCTGTCAGCTGGTGCCCGAAGGCTCAGTGACAAAGAGCAAGCTGAGAGGACTGTGACAGCGCTAAACACCAGCTATGAGCAATACACACAGGAGGCAAAGGACAAACAGAGCTCTCTGGAAAACCTGCTTTCTCTTTGGCAAAAGTAAGAGCTATTAAACAGACCATTCATTTCATAATTGAAAGCAAAGTTAATAGGACCTCTGGCTGATACAATGAGAAGTGTTGTTAGTTAATACAATTCTCCATATGCAGCCAACATTGTGAACTGTGTATTATATCCATTTTTTTCTCATTGAGACAAGAGTCTTTCTATCGGTGTGTTTCAGGTACGAGAAACAGCGTTCAAACTTTGTTTCCTGCTTGGAGAGGAGTGAATCTGCCTCCAAACCAGAGAGTCAGTTTCTGTCGGCTGATAAATCCAAGCTCCGCACAGAGATACAAGATTTGCAGGTACAATACATATGCACATAGTTCTCCATAACACATCAAAAATCAAGTTTTACCTCAACAATTGATTTGGAAATATTTAAATAACTCCATGAGTAAATGGAAAAAATGTATTGACCTTGGTGGAGAGCAGACAGCGGACTTTTGCCCCCACAACATGATGAACAAAAGGCAGACACACAAATACATATTTTCACCACTCTGACTTTAAAAGAGAACATATTTTAAGATTGTAAGAAAAGTATGTGTTCCTCGCAGGCCTCACACTCTGAGGTCCATTCCCTGGAGCCTGCTCATGCTGAATTGGCATCTTTGGTGACATCCCTGTGCCCGACTGCACCAGAAGACAGGGTGAGGCAGCTGAAAGACGAGCTGGAGACCCTGCGACAGAGACTGCATGTTCAAAATGAAGCCATTCCTCACAGGTAAGATAATCTCAGTCAAATTTAAACATACAGATGCCATGCTGTGTCTGAGGAAGGAAGATCAGCGTGATTATGCCAGTTTCACAAACCTAAATATTTGCAGGTGTCCCAAAGGTGGTTAGCAGTCATAAGTGTATGCACATGAAAGATATGAATTTATTCATCAGTGTGTAAAGAGCAGGATTTTAAATATAGGATATGAATGTTCATCACAGGTGGAAATGGTTCCGACACCTGCAAAATACTATTAGACTAAAGCAGGTCCCTTCTTTACTGATTTTACTCATCATGCTGCCGTTTTGTCCCCCAGAATCAACGAGCTTCAGAACCACCTCTCGCTGGTGGAGCAGTTTGACCAAGCGCTGCTCAAATTCTCCCAGTGGAGTGAGACCATGCTCTCAAATCTGCACTCGGCCTCTCAAGTCAACATTAGCAACCTGCAGCCTGCCACCGCACAAGTAAAGGTAAGAACCACGCAGCCCACAATGTTACTCCTTTCAGAGCCACTTGGTCAGTTTGCAAACAAATAGAATCATGCTTCAGAGCAACACCTGATCCTCTATCAACTGCTTTTGACAGGAGACCCAGGTGGCCTTACAGAAGCAGTCCAGTGTGAGACAGAGCTTGGAGCAGCAGACTGAGAAGCTCTGTCAGTTCTGTGAGCCCAGTGATGCACATCTCCTCCGCAGCAGAGCAGACGGCTGTTTGCAGCCCCACCTGGAGGCCCAGCACATAGCAGAGCTCCAGTTAGAGTGCCTTGAAAGGCTCGAGGCTTTCCTACAGACCCACAGTGTGGCTGCAGGGGTGTTGCGGGGTCTGAAGCAGACTGTGGAGAGTGCTGGGAGCTGGGACCGCGGAAAAGTAGAGGAGCTGCAGCAGGAACTGGCCACAATTATCCCAGACATCAATCAGCTCGAGACTCTGGCTGTCAATCTAGACAGCAGTCTTTGCAAAAGCCATCTACACATTGGTGCGGATGAGGGTTCCCGTAAGTCATGCCGCATGCTGGCTGATTCGCTGAGTGCTGAGCTGGATGCTGTGAGGAACTTGCTTGGTACCAAGCAGAGTGAAGCAGAAGCCCTGGGGGCTCTCTGGACCTCATTTAGACAGCGTAAAGAGCAGCTGCTCAAAGCTGTGGAGGACATTGAAGAAAAAGCCGACCACCAGAGCTTCAAAGAGCCCAGCCTGCATGCACTACAGCAGAGGTAAATAGTGTAATCAGAGCAATATCTATTTTTAGAGAAATGTTATGATTCAAAACATGAATAAATGGGGCTATTTATACTTTGAGAAACATGTGCAGCAATAACATATGAACTCCTCTGTTTGTCAGGCTTAGGTTCTTTAATCAGATGGAGGATGAGCTACAGTCACACCAGCATGAGGAGCAGTGGCTGAGGGACAAGGGCAACCAGCTGGCCCAGAGAGATGCTGAGCTGGCTGGAGAGGTACTGAGGGAAATCAGTCTGCTGGAGACTACATGGGAGGACACCAAGAAGCTCATTACAGAGAGGTACTAAAGGAGCGGAAAGGTTTTTTCATGCTACTGAGTCAGGGAATGGTGCATGGTAAAAGCTAAAGACAATACTGAAAACAATAGCTGCTCTTCAGTAATGAGATACAGTATAACACTCCACAAAAACAGGGAGAAAGAGCTGATGTGGAGGTGGTATTTTTCTTTTTTTTATAATTTTTGCCTTTGTTGCAGATGTAGATGAGTCAAGGACCAGCTTTCAAAGATTTTAACTCCCTGCTGTCACTTACAATAATTAAAGGATAATGAAACAGTCTTTTTGGCAGAAAAACATTTACACACTGACCTCTTACCAACGACTGTCCACATTAACATATGAAAAAATGTGTATTTACTTGAGTTATTGTGAAGTGTGTTGCACTTGTGACTCCGTGGAAAGAATCGTGTCAATCTGAAATCCCTCAGCACTAAATGGAAGTGACATGTAATCTGCAAATGGCTGAAAAAATGACTTTTCTGCTAGTTCGTATTTTATGTTTCCACCTTTATATCCTCTATTATGGAATTTATATGTTTTTTTTGTGTTATTCTCATTTACATTAATGATCTCTGTTTCTTTGACAGACAGGAGCAGTGCAATGTCCTTGTTGAGCTTATGAGAGAATACCAAACCCTGAAAACGTCCATCAGCAGCATTATTGAGAGCACCGAGCCTCTGGTGGACATCAGCTCTGTTTTGAAGGACCACGAGGAAACAAGGAGGTCACTGACAAAGGTCAGCTAAATCTTTTATGTAATCTTTTTTGGAATTAGATGTTATTAAACTGTTTCACAAATCCATAAAAATGTATCTCAGTTCTGGGTTTTGCTTGTATCCCCGTTCATTGGAATGCTTCACATTTTTGCCGTCTTTACTCCATTTGTAGCACGAGGCAGTGAAGATCGAGATGGCCAGCAAGCAACATGAATTGGACCAGTTTTCCATTAAAGGGAAGCAACTGGTTATTGAGCTGAAGAAGATCCCCGACTGTGATGCTCAACTGCTGAAAAATGACATGGAGTCACTTGTTGATCAGTGGCTGGATGTAAGTTCAACTGAGCTGATGTGTCAGTAATGTACTTTTAACAGTTCTGAAAAACAACGGAGGCAGAGAGTAGTAAGCTGAGTTAGGCTTCTGCAGTTGCCAGATAAAAGTGCCAGAAACACAACAGATACTTAATCTTTCTGTCCGATTTGATCCACTTCCCAGGTGTCTGAGAAGATTGATGACAACATCGATCGCCTGAACCAGAGTTTGACACTGTGGGAAGACGTGCGAAAAATCAACGAGGACATTGAGAGTTGGACAAGCAGCTGTGTGATCGAACTAAATGAGAGCCTGAACAACCTCAATGACAGTCAGAAGGTGTCGGGAAGGCTCTCTAAGCTACAGGTAAGATGCTATGATGATGTCATAGTAAATAGCACTGTAATTGTATCTCAAAACAAAACAAAGCAACTGAGAATGTGTGTACTATATGCGCTTCTCATTTTATACATCCACAGGCAGAAATGGTCGAGAAGGAGCAGAAACTTGAGACTCTGCAGGGCAAAGTATCAGAACTGAAAAAATGCAGTCAAAGTCAAGAGACACCTGCTAAACTACAGGTACAAAAGATGATTATCATCTGTGTGTTGTGTTTTTCTGTTATGATACTGTATTTCACAATGCATTCTACTCTCGTCAGGTGCTGGAGAATGACCTTCGTAAAAAGATCAGCACAGTACAGAAGCTCCAGGAGCAGGCCAGGGGAAACCTCATGGACTTCACTTTCCAGAGGAAACAGCTGGAAGACTACATCTCACAAATGTCTGCATGGCTCAAAAGTATGGAGGATTCCCTTGTTTCCTCTCCTACGGGATCGGATCCCGAGGACATCTGCAGAGTAAAGGTGCAGCCCCAACAACAATAACAGATATACATTTTTTTTGAGTTGTTGAAGTTATAGATGGGGAACCTTACTTTTCTTATAGAAGACAGAGATGAGAATGTTAGCAAGCTGATTAACTAATAACCATTGTTGAACATGTTTTGAAGGACCTCCAGAAAGAGCTGCAAAATCAGCAGGGGAGTATTGACTCCACCAGGGAGAGCCTCAACACCTTGTGTAGAAAATATCCGTCGGAGGAGCTGGCTGGTTTGGGTTCAGCTCTCACTGACCTCATCAAGACTTACGAGTCTGTGAACCAGCTTTCTGCCAAGACGCTGGTGTCACTGCAGAACTGTCTTCAGCAGCAGTTCAATGGTGAGAAATTAGAGAAAAAAAATCAGTTTGAAATGTGTAATTTTGAGTTGTCCCTCAATGTGGTAATTAATTCTCTTTTTTTCTCCTGCCTCCTCAGATCTGGTTCAGGAGTTTCATCGTTGGCTTTCAGAGCAGAGGGAGATAGTGAAAGAATGCTCTGACAGATCTGGAGACACTCAAATTGTGGAACGAAAACTACAGAAACTGAAGGTAAAACTGAATCATTGTCTTTGATCAGGATGAAGGTAGAATTTGGAACATGCTCCTATCTCAAACTGGTGAGATGAAAGAATAAGCAAAACTGTGTGTTTGTCAGGGTGCCATGGATCGTGTGGAGGAGGGTGAGGTACGTCTCACTCAAGTCTGTGAGGAGGGAGAGAAGCTCCTGCTTCATCTTCCCAAAGCCAGCGCTGGGCAAGTCCAGCAGCACCTGTCCTCCATCCAGCAGGACTGGGACAGCTTTGTGGAGCAGTGCAGACAGAACCAACAGATCCTGGAAGACAGTGCATCTCTCATGAAGGGGTAAGAGACACATACAAACAAATTAGATCTGTAAAGGACTTTGTAAGTTGGCAATTTAGTAATTGGTGCATTGTAAATCCCTTGTAGCTTTGAGGGCCGCCTTAAGAAGCTCAGATGGTGGTTGGAACACATGGAAAAGCGGATGACCACAGATCTGCTGGAAGCTAATCAGCGCGGTCCTAAGAAAGCTGTCCTCGAGCAAGTGGAGGAATATCAGCAGGAAGTGCTCAAAGAAAGGTTTGTGTATTTACTATAAGAAAGTAAATGTTTTTTAATCGTCTCCAAATTTCCTCAATGTTCTGATGTTTTTTTTGCAATTTTAAATGTCTTTCTTCCATCCATGCAGAGATTCATTTGAGCGCTTAGGTCAAGAGGGCCAGGCGTTGAATGAAGGTGGACGAGGTGATGGAAGTGAGACGAGAGTGTCAGCTCAGCTGCAGTCGCAGCACCAGGCCTTGCTGAGACGTGTGAGAGAGAGACTGCGCAGCTGCCAGCTCACTTTACAGGAGCAACAGGCCTTTGAAGAGACTCTGCAGACTACCTGGACTTGGCTTAACGGAGTCCAGGAGCGCCTGGCGTCACTCAACAGTACAGTCGGCAATAAAGAGACTCTGGAGAAAAGACTCGGTCTCGTACAGGTCAGGGAATGTTTTATGGACACATTTTAAATCATAGAAATTACCTTATAGTTTTACCAGAGTTCATTCATGCCGTTTTGTATTTATACAGGATATACTGCTCATGAAGGGAGAAGGTGAGGTGAAGCTCAACATGACTGTGGGGAAAGGAGAACAGGTCCTTAAGCACAACAGAATGGAGGGGCAGGAGGTTATTTGTTCACAGCTACAGAGCCTGAAGGATGCCTGGGCAAATATGTTGATGACTTCCATGAGCTGCCACAGGTAAACTTCCCACTGACACCATAGCTCATATCAAGGCTAAATGCACTTCTTCATTTCTTATTGCGTGTTATTGTTGGCCACAGTCGTCTGGAGTGGACAGTGGCCCAGTGGACCAGCTTCCAAGAAACTAAAAGCCAGCTGCAGCAGTGGATGGAGTCCGTGGAGCAGGAGTTGGGGATGACTCTGCCTACGCAGCCAGGCCTCAAAGAGAAGTCCGCTTTGCTGGAGCGCCTCAGGGCCATTCAGGCTGATGTGGACGCTCATGCAGCTGCGCTTTCACGCTTGACGGACAAAGCAGTGGAGATGCACGAAAAAACTGGGGACCAGACCTTTGGACCAGAGTCGAGGGCGGAGCTCAATGCACACTTTGCTGATATCTCAGCTGTTGTCAAGGTGATCTAAACACATGCTAGTTTAAACAGCACTTCCAAATAATTGCTGTATATTAGATGATTCATTACAAAGAAACAGGGTCTGCCACAGAGATTGGTTCAAACAAGTTGATGCATATCTGGTAGTTGGTGTTTACATTGTCTTTTTTTACCTCAAAGGGTAAAGTACAGTCCATGCAAAGCATTGTGTCTGAGCATGAGCAGTACCTCGATGCTCTGAGAGACTTCAATGACTGGCTGATTTCAGCAAAAGAAGAACTCCAGCGCTGGTCGGACCTGTCAGGAGACTCAGTCTCCATTAAAAGAAAGCTCTCCAAGGTCCAGGTGAGTGATAAAATGCTGTTTTTGTGACACCAACTGGCCTAATTTAAGATTTGTCAAAAGAGTTACCTGACAAGTAGTCAATATATATATTTTTTTACTTAAGAGAGGTGACAATTGTGATTTCTTTTGCCTCTTCCAGGAATTGCTTGACTCTAAGCAGCGAGGCAGAGAGAGGCTGAGCCGGGTTCAAAGAAGTGGGGCAGTGGCGAGAGATCACACTGGCTCAGGGGGCTACGAGTCTATGGAGCGAGAGGAGGCAGCCCTCCTGTCATCATGGGAACAGTGGGAACGTGGAGCACTGCAGACTCGGGCTAGTCTTGAGACCACGCTATCCCAGATAGCCAGCTCTGAACAAGAGTTTAGTAGCCGGTCAACACAGCTGGAGCAAGACCTGCGGGACTTCAACCGTCAGCTACAGGACTGGCATCAGCGGTTGTCTCAAGCTGGGGGGAAAAACGATGGAGAGGAGGCTGTCAAAGGCTGGCAGATAGCAAAGGTAGGTCTCAGCTTAGGTTAGCTCCAATCATAAGCCACTGTCAATGGGAAACAAGCAATATGAGATGCCGTTGGTAATGAATTTTGTGGCTGTTTTCCACACAGGACACTTTGGAGGAGCTTGTCAAAGCCGAGCCGATGTCTGATAGTCTGAAGACCCAACTCAACGATCTGTGCCGATTCTCCAGAGACATGGGCACTCAGTCTGAGAGAGTGTCTGCTCTCATTAAAGATTACAATAGGTGAGGAACAAAGTCAAATTCTCTGATTCTAGCATGTTAAATGTGTACATCTTTGGGATTTTGGACAAAAAAAAAATCCACCATTTCCTAGACCGAAGAAAACATTTTAGAAACACTTGACAATTTATTTATTTTTTTTTTTATGTTGTTTGTTTCGGACATGTCAATTCATAAGCATCACATTTCATCATTGTTCAAATAATACAACACACATGGCCGAAAGGGAAAAGCGGGAGAAGCCAAAGCTTATCAAGTCCCGCCCCCATTACCCACAGTATAAAATCTTCATTCTGATCTTTTCTTGTCTTTTGCAAATTACTTTTTTCTTTTCTTCTCTTTTTTTCTATTGTTATGACCTTTGACAAAACATATTACAGCAGTAGCATATAGAGCTGAATTCAAGCTCTAGACAGTACATACAGATTACATGTGTGTCTGCACATGTGTCCATATTAGTCCATCATGAGTGAACAACAGTCTTAATACAATATGATACAGCTTAGTAGAACAAAACATACACATACACAAGATAAAATGCTTCCTTATTGGTCAAACAAACAAGTCAGAGACAAAACAACTTACAAAAGTCTGTGGATATACAAATTGATTAAACTGTTGATTTTGTCTTCCTGACTCGTCTCTAGTCTGAGTCTCCAAGCATCCAGGGAGTGCCAGAGCAAAGAGAAGCTGCTTGAGCAAGGCTTTCGTTCAGCCTTCAGAGAGTTCCAGCAGTGGTTGGTCAACACCAAGATCAACACGGCCAAGTGCTTTGACGCTCCTCAAAATCTCAGTGAGGCCTCGTCTAGCTTGCAGAAGATTCAGGTACAGCGCAGAAAATCAACTATCATGGAACATTCAGGCACGTACACTACAGGCTCGAGTTATCGTCTCATCTCTTCTTCTCTCGCCAGGAGTTTCTTAGTGATAGAGAGCTAGGACAGTCAAAGGTGAGCGGTGTGGTCATGAATGGTGAGCTCATCTCCAGTATCGCAGCTAAAGACAAAGTTGATGCAGTTCGGGTGAAAATGAACACTGCCAGAGAGGACTGGAAGAATATGATGGCCAGCCTGCACAACAGAGAGACAAGTCTACAAGTAAGCACCTGAACATCTGTTGTCACTGATCAGAGCCGGTTTGACACCTTTCAAGTCATGATGCCACAGGAAGGGGCTACTTGACAACTTAATAATTTCCTGTCTAGGGGACATCTAATCAGTGTCCCTATTTCATATATAATAATGTCGTCATATATTGTGTGTTTTAGAACCTTTTGTCCCAGATGAAAGATTTTGAGGCGAGTGCTGAGCCTCTCCAGGAGTGTCTGAATGTCACAGAGCTGGCTGTTCAAGAGAGCAGCACGCGGCTTCATGATCTCACAGCCAAGAAGCAAGAGCTTCACAAGCTGCAGGTACTAACATCCATCCGTGATGTTCAACACAACCCATGCTCAACTGCAACCACCGCTCAGTGCTCAAGGCTATTCTTGTCGTCTGCAGACACTCACCATTGTAGCTATGTTACCGTGTTTTAGCATTGCTATTAATCTTTCTGCTTGTGCTAACTGCCAGTCGCCTACTTTTTGGAATACTGCCATGTTTCTGCTCTTCTTTGCTACTCTCACATGTCCTCATAACTGTGTCTATCATAAAGATTAATACTTGGCTCATTTACAGAGGAAATGCTTTGAGAATCTATTCATTGTTTAAAAGCGTCTATCAGCCATTGTCAGACGCCTTGGTTGCACGTCATGACCACCAAGAGCTTTACCACCAGTAACATCGGCCAAATATCTCATCTGCTTTTCTTTTTGCCATGTTGCCATCTCTAACCGCTCAGCCTGTCTGAATTTAACTGTCTTTTATCCGTGTGTCAGCTTGCATGCCTCTTTGATAACCTGCTTGTGCTCTTCCAGTCTGTGCTTGAAGAATTAGCCTCTCACAAGATTCAGCTGAACAGGCTGAAAGAGAAGGCCCAGCTGCTGTGGGATGAACACGCGGCCGGCAAGGGTTTTGTGCACCGTGTCTCGCAGCTCTCTGCTCAGTACCTAGCTTTAACCAACCTGACCAAGGTACAGTAATGCCTACCAAACTGCCTGTGCACTGGGGCTTTTCTGGGGGTAGAGCTGGAGAGGAGGCAGAGGCACTAGACTGGATCGAGCTCAGACTTAACGTTATTTTACAGATGTTAAACAGTGAAGGTACTAACTCACCATGATTAAACACTAAATTCTTTCTTTTGTTACTGTAAGTCTTATACTTTTGGTATACAAGCTTGTTTACTGTATGTCCCATGTACCAAACTTTTTAAGAATCTGCATGAAATTATCAGTTTAAGCCTACTTTAAATTAACTTCACAAAAACCTTGAATGGTAACATCCCGGTTGGTGGTTCTGCAGGAGAAGGCATCACGGATTGACCGGATAGTCACTGAGCACCAGCTTTTCTCCCAAGGGTTGAAGGAGCTGCAGAACTGGGTGGTTGACACCAGCCACATGCTGCAGACTTACTGCGCCCCAACTGCTGACAAAAACGTTCTTGATAGCAGGATGATCAAGCTGGAGGTATAAAAAGTCGCTGGTGTTTTCCAGAATTAGTTTGAATACCAGTTATCGTAGTCTAATAAATGCACGTGTGATTTCTCCATCAGGCCTTGCTGACAGCTCGTCAGGAGAAGGAGATCCAGCTGAAGATGCTGATCACGAGAGGAGAGTCAGTTCAGAGAAACACCTCAGCTGAGGGAGTGCCTGCAGTCCAGAAACAAATTCAGGACCTAAAAGATTCCTGGGATGCCCTCCTCTCTGCCTCAATCCAATGCAAAAGGTGTGTGGGAAAAAAATGGAAAACACCTAGTCATGTTTTTCAAACAGCATTTTGGTAACTTCCACAAAAAGAGGAAAGTGGACACACTATCTACCTGCCGCTGCGACAGTTTTTGCCATATCATGTGCTGCACTGTCTGACTTTACTGTACTCTTTAAAATCATTAGTCAACTGGAGGGCTCCCTGTCTCAGTGGACCAGTTACCAGGAGGATGTGCGCCAGTTTGTGGCATGGATGGAGCGTGTGGAGGAGAGTCTTGACCCTACTGATAAACAGTGCCCAGAGATGAGAGACAAGACTGCGAATCTGAGCAAAGCCAAGGTTCTGCCATTTTCTCAGTCATACTGCATACTATCATGAATATTCTAATTCTACATATAAAACATTTAATTAAGTTCATATAGACTTAAATTCAGAATACTCAGAAATCAACGCCCCTTCTCTGTTGTTGCAGTTGCTGTATGAGGAAGTGCTCAGCCACAACGCCCTGTTGGACACCATCACTGCAAAGAGTGTCAGTATCTCTGAGAACTTTGTCACTCAGCTGGAGCTCCAGGATCTGCAAGAGCGCTATAACAATATCAAAGACAACGCCATGGTAATAAAAGAAGAATGTGCAGTTTGTCAAAGAGTGAATGTATATAGTTTACATTTGTGTAGCTATTTGAAAAGAGATACAAAAGTGAACTGTAGTTTCACAAATGTTGCCCCTTTTTATGATGATGATCCACTGTACCTGTCATAAGCTTCATTGCCATTTTTTAAATGTTTGAGAGTAAAAAAGTGTGAAATCAAATAGCTCTCACATTAGATTATAACTCAGAATCCATGCCGTCATTGCATCCTTAGAGGGCAGTAGGCAAAGCAGAGGAGCTGGTGAAATCGCACCAGGAGTATCAGAGGGGCCTCCATGCATTTGAGGACTGGCTGGAACAAGAACAAGAGAAGCTCGGCTGCTACACCCAACTGGAGGGAGATGTTGATATGCTGGAGGAAACTCTGCAAAAGTTGCAGGTGTGAAAATTATCAGGGGGAAATTTTAAAAATAAATATAACATGAAATGTTTAATGCTGTTACTACTAGGGGTGTGCCAAAATATCGATACTACGATATATCGCGATATTTTGTCTTGAGGTACATTATCGATACACTGGTGCCAAATATCGATATTTAAAAATGTGGCCCACCACCACCACCCCTTTTCGGAGGACAGCTTTATCTTTATTCAAACATAGGTATACAACCAAATACAATTTTAAAAATGGTTTAAGTAGCTCTGAAACCCACACATATAGATATTTAATGATAGTTGTAGTCAGTGTGTGTGTTAAGAAGAGACACTGTGCAATATACTCTTTGTTTACTTGGCTGTCATTCATGTGAAATTGATTGATAATGTTTCCTGTGAAATGGATTCAGTGCAGTCAATAAATTCTGAATTTCTTCAGTGACAGAGATATCGTGATGTATCGTGGATGAAATTTCTTGCAATATATCGATTATCGCAGAATCGCTGTATCGTGATATTATCGTTATCGTGGGCAAAATATCGTGATAGTATTGTATCGCGAGGTACCTGGTGATACCCAGCCCTAGTTACTACAACTGCTATTGTATTCAGTATTTTTTTGCGCACAACCACATCTGTGTTACTACAGGAACTGCAGCTGCACTGCACAGAGGGTCAGGCTTTGCTCAACACCCTGTTGGTCAGTCGGGAGCTGGTCATTCCCTGGGGCCTGCCTCAGATCGAAGACCGAGCACTGGAGACCATGCAGCAGGAGTGGAGGTTGTACCAGGCCCGGCTTGCCGACACTCGCGCTCAACTGAACAGTGCGCTGGCCAAACTCCGCCAGATGGAGCAGAAGTTTCAGCGTCTTGACAGCTGGCTAAAGGGCATGGAGACCAAAGCACAACTGCGTAGCAACCGGCGGTCTGACCGTGCCACCAAAGATGCTCAACTCCAGCTGATAAAGGTTAGTGTTACATGCCCAGAAGCTCTGCCCAAACATGCATCAGTGCGTGTCGTTTCAATGCTCTGTCAGTTGCTGTATCTGCATTTCAAATCCATGTGGGTCCCTTCAGTTTCATCAAAATCCAAAGAAGAATCTTGCAACAGTTAGTTTCACTATCTGTAATTTTAATACATTTAGAATGTCAGTCTAATGAATATGTTGGAATATAATTAGGTTTATTCAGACATCTCTAATCATCCTTGTATATTTAGAGTTGGCAGGAGGAAGTGCTGGTTTATCAAGAGGAGATGGAGGGCCTCAGTCTCTTGGCTCAGCAGGTTCTGGATGAGACTCACATTAGCAGCCAGATCAGTTCCAGAGCCACCAAGATTACGGCCCGCTACCACGTGCTGCTACTACATTTACTGGTAAGACAAATCTTTTCTGTAAATCTGTATTTTGACAGATATTTGTCAAGGTGTCAAACATTCTAGCGTTCTTCTCCCTCTTCCTTTATGTTGCAGGAGACGATAAAACAGCTCCAGGAGGAGGTGTCTTGTATTGAAGAGGCTCAGTGTGTCTTTGGCACCTTCTCAGACTGGCTTAGCACAGCTCAGAATAATTTCAGCACTGTGGCCATCAGTGTTGATGCAGTGGACCGCTTTGCTATGGAGAGAAAAATGAAAAAACTAGAGGTACACTCTCTAATATTCCCTTTGTAAATGATTGTTTGCTTGTCTATTTGCAATAATAAAATTACCAACATGTTCTGTACCTTCCAGGCTCTTCAGGCAGACATGGAACAAGGTCACACTTATCTGAAGACAATGAGGGAGAAGACAAAGCGAGCCATGGCATTCTTGGAGGAACCTGAAGCCAAGCAGCTGGAGGAGGAAGTGGATGCACGTCTCCTCCAATTAAAGGAGTTGATGGAAGCTCTGCGCACAGAGCACAGCTCCCTTGAGAAATGTATCTCCCTCTCTAAAGACTTCATGGACAAATACAAGGGCCAGGCCCAGTGGCTGACGGAGACCAAGAACCTTTTAGCATCAAGCGTAGAGCCCAAAGCTGAACTCTACCAGAAGAAGGCTCAGCTGGCCAAGTACAAGGTAATTTAACACCAGTTAATCTCTTTTACGAAGCAGTGAAAATAGAGATAGGAAACTAAAAGATTTTATCTGTGATGTTTTCCTCACTTCCCATATGTGCAGACCATCCAGCAGACAGTGCAGTCGCATGAGTCAGCAGTGAAATCTGTCTTTGAGAAAGGAGAGGCCCTGCTCGACATCGTCCACGACGCCACGATAAGTGACAACATGAAAAAGATGCAGGCTGACTACCAAGATCTCTGCTTGGCAGCTAAGGTATGAGCACTTCTCTGCTGTTTTTCTACTGAGGTGTTATATGGGGAGGAAGTGTTTTTTGTACTTAATTGCTTAATCTCCAGTCCAATACAATCAGAAAACACCCTTATCATCTTCTTTACTGATGAAGCATCCATACTCACCCGGACTCAAAGAAGTTCAATGTCCAGAAGTGTAGTTGTGTGCTGATGTTAGTAGAATATATTACAAGGAGACTTTTTCACATTTTATAACATCATTATAGCAGGGTTCGTACGGGTGCTTGAAATCCTTGAAAGTGCTTGAATTTCAATGTTGTGTTTTCAAGGCCTGAAAAGTGCTTGGATTTTAGTTTAAGTGCTTGAAAGTGCTTGACATTATAACTCTGTGTCTTTTACAAAATTGGGATCAGACTGGATAATTAATTTCTGAAGTTTTTGCTATCATAGAATAAAATTTTAGATGTTTACAGCATAATACAATGTACATAATTGTGATAAAAAGTGAAGAAAAAAATCACAAGTATATATATTCCTTTAGATACATATTTTACCCCAGCAGTAAGGTGCTGGAAAATCTTAAAAATGACCCTTAAAAGTGCTTGAAAAGTGCTTGAATTTGACCTTGAAAAATGTGTACGAACCCTGTTATAGACATTCCCACAGAGAGTGAAGAGCGCCTTTCTCATCCAAACCTTAAGAACAAACATCTGGAATATTAGCAAAAAAGTGATAGAGCAACATGTCGCACAGCTACTTGAATCTCTGTGTTTGGCTGTGTGTTGTGCTTCAGATTCAGGTCCAGAACCTTGTGGAGTGGGTGAAGGAGCACGAGAATTACAACAGTGAATTGCAGGAAGCTGAGAAGTGGCTCTTACAGATGTCCAGCAGACTGGTCACCTCAGACTCCATGCAGACCAGCGGGATGGAGATGGCCACTCAGCAACTTGCCAGACACAAGGTGACCTGGACCATTAGACATCTATTACTTAAGAAAATCTCTGAATTCAGGATGAGTTGTCATGGAAGTTCCCATTTTGTATTTTTAACACTTCACCCGTCTTTTGAAGGCAATCATGGAGGAGATAGCCAGTTTTGAGGAGCGTCTCACCAGCTTGAAGCAGAAAGGAGAAGATCTCGTCGCCAGCTGTACGGACCAAGTTCAAGCTAAGATCAGTCAGCAAGTCCAAGCTCACCAACAGGGAACCAGAGACAGTTACTCTGCCATTTGCAGCACTGCCCAGCGTGTGAGTAATACAAGTCTACATCCACAGATCTCTCATCGTCTTATTTTTCTTTAACCACGAGACCCCTACATTTGATCATTTTTGGAAAAAGGCTCCTTATGGTATGATATAAAGTTAATTATGGTCTTACATCACCTTGTTGAACAGGTGTACCAGAGTCTGGACCGGGAGCTGCAGAAACACGTTAACCATCAGGACACTCTTCAGCAGTGCCAAACGTGGCTCACCGCAGTGCAGGAGGAGCTTCAGCTCAACGATCAGGGACCATCTGGTCTGCAGGAAGCACTGAAGCAGGTAACTGACTCTGCTCACAGCTCTTGGAATGCAGTGATGGTGATAAAGTATTTTTCTAACATTTATTTTGCTTCATTACTTTCTCAGGTGAAGCATTACAGGGCCCTTCAGGAGCAGGCCAGCACTTACCTGGACCTGGTGTGTTCTGTATGTGACCTGTCTGATGATGCTGTAAGAGTGGCAGCTGCTCAGGTCCAGCAGATCAAACTCACGGTCAGTAATTGTTACCTCCTTGTCCACTGTACAAAATGTGCCACTGATTTTAATGTGCCAATGTCCTTTGGTTGCCCTTTTGCTTGCTACTGTGAGAATTCTGGTTCTTTTTTTGTTTTATTTCCAACAAAAGTTTCCCCAACTTTGTGAATTCATAGTTGTTCCTTCAGAGATATTTTATCATCAAGTTTTTTTTTGCCAGTTTTGAGTGTTTTTATGTAGTCTGTTGAAGGCCTCCTCATCAAAAACATCCTTAGATACGAATCCCCAATAATCTGTCTGGTGGGTTCTGAAGTGAAGAGAGTTCTTCCTTGCCCACTCTCTTCACCCCCTTTACGTAATATGGCTGCATTTGCAAGAAGAAAATCTTATCTCTCTCGACCATATTTTTATCCTTAGTCATGAATAATATAATCTGATACCATGTCTTGTCTGTGTCTCAAACCTTGAGGCGCTGGTTTCAGATTTGGATCATATGCTTTTTACGTCTTTCTGAATCTTAAACTTTTGCACAAAGTCTGACCATATACATACAAAAAACAAACATATTGTTTCTGTTTCCACCCAGCAAAGACTGACCTGCACAATCTTTACTGATTAGATTTTTTTTTTTTTTTTTTTTAAATATAAAATTCTGCAAATATTGACTGTACGAAGGCGAACATGTGTTTGCAGATAGAGGAAAGGATGTCCAGTGCCCAGGAGCTTTCAGAGGGTTGGAGGGAGATCAAGGACCAGAAGCAAGATCTGAGCAGCCTGTTCCAGGACATGGAGCAGCAGCTCCTCAGCTTCTCCAGACGGCCGGCAGAGCTGGAGACTAAGATAGCTCAAAACATGCTGTCACAAGCCAAGGTGGGGAACAGTATCATAACCATTAATATCTGGACAAGGCACACATCAAAATACACTACATGTTTATCTAGTCTTAACTATCCGTTGCAGTCTCATCATGGTTCTGTTGGTGATTTTGTTATTATTATCTAATCCAACATTTTGGCCCTGGTTTGAGGGATTAAAGAGGGATCTGCTTACTGTTTGTATTTATTTTGGGTGACCATCCAGTATATTGCTTTTCACACAGGAATGCAGCCAGCAACTGCAGTCTAAACAGAGTGTCCTGACCAAGATGACAGAGACTGTGAGCAGATTGACTGGCGGCCAGGACTCTCCGGAACACGCAGAGCTCGACCGTCTGAGCCATTCCTGGCTGGAGCTCTGTCACCAGGCGAACAAGCTGCAGAGCCAGAGAGAGGAGGACCTGCAGAGGGCGAAAGAATACCACGACTGTATCACTGCAGTGGAGGCGCTGTTTGAACAGGTGTCCAAAGAGTGGGACAATCTGGCCAGGTGTGTTTGTACATCAAGTATACATTAAGATTAGTTATCACATACTGCTGTGCTGTGATTCTAATAATCACTTGACAGGAACAAAACCGAAAAGTTTGATTCAGGCTGCGCGACGAGCAGTTGTGATGATATCTTTCAGTTTCTTCTGCAGCTCAGAGTTTCTGATGTCATTACATAAATCTGAGCTTAATGCCATCATTGTAATCAACTTGAGAGCTAATTATTACATCAAAATGGATTCTTTTTATTCTTTATTTCAGGCCTCTAGATTAAAATATATAATCTTCACATGTAATTCCTTTTCTTTTTTCTTTTTGTGTCACAGAACGGATGCTGAAAGTTCATCTCAGCATTTGGAGGCGTTACGGAAGCTTGCCGTAACTCTGGAGGAACAAAAGGGCACTCTTGAAGACCTCAAGGAACAGAAGCAAAAAGTCATCCATCATTTGAACTTGGATGACAAGGAGCTAGTGAAAGAGCAGATCAGCCACTTTGAGCAGCGATGGTCTCAGATGCAAAACCTCATTGAGAAGAAAATCCAGGACTCGGTGGTGACCCTTGAAGACATGGGCCAAGTGGAGGCCCGTCTGAGAGAGGCTCGCGATTGGGCGGAGGAGCAGCAGCCTGCCCTGTCTGAGGCCATGAAGATGAGTCCTCCTCCAGAGCTGGCTCAAAGCTTCCTGTTTGACCACCTTAGCATCTGCAGCGAGTTGGAAGCCAAGCAGCTCTTGTTATCACAGGCCATGGCCGACGCTGACAGGGTGCTGGCCCGGCTGGGCCTCAGTGAACGGCAACGTCTGCAACAGCTTATTACAGACACTCAATGTGAAGTGGAATCTCTGAGTGAGAAGGTTGTGCAGCGCAGGAAACATCTCAGCAAGGCCTTCACAGAGAGGACACAGTTCCTGATGGCCGTGAACCAGTCTATCTCCTGGGTCCAGCAGAATGAGAAGAAGGCTCAGTCAGAGGAGTACATCGCTTTGTTACCTGATGACCTGGCCAAGCAGGTCAGAACATGTCGAAACATCCAAAGCAGTCTGAAAGCCTATCAGAGCGAGCTGACCTCGTTGTGGTCTCAGGGAAGGGACCTGATGAGGGACGCCAGCGAGGAGGAGAGGAACGAGATTCTCACAAAGTTGCAGGAGCTACAAAACATCTTTGACAAAACATTACATAGATGTGGCCAGAAGCTTCAGGAGCTGGAAAAAGTATTTGTCTCTAGAAAGTATTTCAAGACTGATTTGGAGAAAATCTGCCTGTGGTTAAAACAAGCTGACATCGTCACCTTCCCTGAAATCAATCTGATGGTTGGAGATGCTGAATTGGAAGCACAGCTGCTAAAGTATCAACATATAGTCGAGCAGGCAATTGAATACGAGAATCTCCTCCTCATTGTACAAAGAGCTGGCCAAGAAATCTTGCCCAGTTTGAATGAGGTAGACCACTGCTATTTGGATGAGAAACTCAACACCCTCCCCCAGCAGTATAATAGCATATTAGCACTAGCAAAAGAAAAACAGGAGAAAATCCAGCAGGCCATTCTCACGAGGAATGAGTACACCTCCTTCATAGATGTAACTCACAAAGCACTGAAAGAGCTCGAAGAACAGTTCAATAATCTGGGCACACAGCCTGTCGGGCTGCAAACAGAAGAGGTACTCAGGTTGCAGAGTGATTACAAAGCAATCCAAGCAGACCTGAGCAACCTGGGTCTAGCTGTGAGTGAGCTGAACCAGAAGAAAGAGGGATTTCGTAGCACCGGTCAACCATGGCGCCCAGAGGAAATGACCCAG
Source organism: Sparus aurata (assembly GCF_900880675.1). NCBI lineage: Eukaryota > Metazoa > Chordata > Actinopteri > Spariformes > Sparidae > Sparus > Sparus aurata. The sequence goes on from NC_044202.1 coordinate 5,706,218, forward strand.
CTTGTGAGCCTGTACAACGGCCTGAAGAGGTTAACTGAACAGAAAGTAGAACATCTGGATGAAACCTTGGAGTCATTCGAAGACCACAAGGCAATGGCTTTGCAGGTTGACTCTCAGTTAAAGGCCACAAAAGAGCAGCTGGTAAAAGTGAATGCGGAGACGCAGTCAGCTGAGGAGAGGCTGAAGAACTACCACGCTCTGGCGGGGAGTCTGCAGAGTGCCAACTCTCACTTGTCAAGGCTCATGGAGCAGATGGACACTCTTGCACCCCGCGTGGACCAAGCAGCCCATGATGCCTCTAAAGAACAAGTGGTTCTGTGGCAGGATGAGCTGCGATCTCTGCAGGCTGCAGTTGGGGAACTGATTGAAGAGTGTGAGGTCAGATTTGTCCAAAGTAAAGACTTTGAGACAGAGATGAAAAGGACACTGGACTGGCTGCAGCAGGTCAGGGACGAACTGGGCTGTGCTGTGATTGTTGATGTGAGGGTGGAGAAAGTGCAGGAGGAGATCAGAAAGCAGCAAATCATGCAGGAGGAAGTACAGTCGCGACTGAGGATAGTGGCTGCTCTGAGCAGCAGGGAAAAACAGGAGCACATCAGCGCGAATGAGCTCGTCCCAGAGCACGTAGATACAAGCTTAGAAGAAATGGCAAAGCTGCAGGCGGATGTTCAGAAAGCACTCAGCTCCAAACAGGTGGGATACTGCTACGTTCAACAATCTAAAAACTTAATAATCATTCATACATTTTAGTGAATTCACAATCTTTAGAATTCAGAAGTTCTTAAAGTTTATTGTCTTTGTTGCTTTTGTGTAAAGATCACTCTGGAGGACGCCCTGGTGTTGTGCCAGAAGTACCACTTCAGGATGCAGTCAGCCTGTGAATGGCTGGAGGATGCCGTGTCCTTCCTGCAGCAGGCAAGCCAGGGTGTGGACGTGGAGAACTACGAGGAGTGTCTCCGGCAGCAGGTGGACATCATGACCACGGAGCAAGAGTTCCTCATCCACTTGGAGGAGCTGCAGGCTCTGTTGCCTCAGCTGGAGAACCTGGTCAACCCCACAGCTAAAGAGCAGCTCCGTGTGAGCATTGAGTCGGCGAAGCAGAGAGGCATGGAGGTCCGAGATCAGCTGCAGTGTCATCAGGATGTCCTTCACAGGTTGTAAAATAACTGAATGAGTAATGGGGCACAGTGACAATATGGACATTTTGTCAATAATGGCATTTCATCCTCTAATGTTTTTTTTTTGTTTGTTTTTCGTAGCTGTGTGGCTCAGTGGAAATCCTATCAGGAGGCGAGGCAGACTGTCATTGAGCTCATGAATGAGGCTGAAAAGAAGCTGACTGAATTCTCAACTGCAAAGGCAGCCACAAGCCAAGAGGCTGAAGATAAGCTCTGCAGTCATCGGGTACGAGGAACCAAAACAAAGTCATTTTCCATACAACAAACAGGTGGTGCCCCTTTGAATGTTATGCACTTAATTTGTTTATTGTCTCTTGATTTGCCAGTCGCTTGTGTCACTGGTGAACGGCTTCCAAGAGAAGCTGAGTGGTTTGGAGGAGCAAGCTGCTCAGCTTGAGCTGGTGGGGAGTGATGCCAGCAAGGCCACCATCAGTCGCTCGATGACCACTGTGTGGCAGCGCTGGACACGCCTGCGAAGCGTAGCGAGAGGACAGGAGAGAGTACTAGAGGACACGGCACAGGAATGGAGGACTTTTAGAGAAAAGGTAAACAGACTGATTTCATAAATGAATAAAGATATAGCTTTTTACCTGCATCTGAACCTTCATAATCATTTCATTACAGATGGTGAAGGTGAGAGCAGTCTGTGATGAGCTCCAGAGTCGTTTCCCTGACAGTGCCGTGGAGAAGGCCTCCAAAGCCACCCTGCAGTCTCTGTTGGACCAACACGACTTGCTGAGCCAAGACTTGGAGAGAGAGCTCTCCTCCCTCATGCTGCTGCGCCAGTATGCTCTCAGCTTGCTGCATGACGTGGAAGTGCCGTCACCAACAAGTGAGCAGGACGAACTGCCCAGTCTGAAGGAGATCAGAGTTGTGCAAGACCACATGGAAAGGTAGAAGACAAACCTACAAAGCTGATGCCATCAGTTGTCTAGTTTAATTGAATTGTTTTTAAATAAACTGAGTAATTTTTCTTTTTGCCTCCAGCCTCCTGACACAGTCCAGGACTAAGCGAGCTCAAGCAGCTCAGGAACTGAGAGACAGAGAGGAAGTGGAGAAGGAACTCAGTGTTGTAAAAGCCTGGATTCAGGAGACCAGGGAGCTTCTTCTCAATCCCACACCAGACATTGATTCTCTGCTGCAAGAGCTTGAGGTATATCTCCCATTAAAGGTCCAGTATGTACAATTTAGGGGGTTTTAGGTGCAAAATTACAATGGAAATTTCATAATTGTTCTGCTCTTGTTACCTCAGAATGAGCCTTTCATATCTGAAGAGGCGTTTAGAAGACATTTCTGCTTAATGCCGCTAAAACCTAAAGAAACATCTTTCCGACTTTACAGGCAACCCCCAAGAGCATCATTATTTCTTAGAAAAGTTACATGTGTCATCCATTTGTTGCGTTTAGGTTGTACATGGAGAAGTGATCACGTATCGTCAGAATGTGGATAAATTAGCAGAGCAGCAACAGAGCAAGTACCTGGACCTCTACACCATACTGCCCTCTGAAATCTCCATGCAGCTGGCTGAGGTCTCACTTGCGTTGGGTGCCATTGAGGATCAGGTACTGTATCATCTAAAATATGTTAAGATCCCGCAAGGGAACACTGTACGGAATGTAGTCATGTGGCATTTGATGTCATTTCCACTTCTGGCGTTTTTGTAGGTTCTTTCGAAAGAGAGAGAAATTCAGAAAACCAGAGAAATTAAAGAGGACTTCAGCTCAAGACTCCATGACATCTCTGAGAAACTCAAAGCAATCTCGGCTAAATTCAAGGAAAAATCTCCAGATGTTGATCACGCCAAAGAGGAGGTCAAGGTGGGTCAACTGTCCTGGTCTCACTGTTAAAGAGATGTTAATACTTTTGGTTTGAAATGCTAAGTTAAAGTACAATTCAGGATGTGAAATTAGACTGGTTTTCATTTCTTTTTCTCAGTGCCTGGCTGAGGACTTGGACAGTTGTGGTCGCACCCTTTCTGAACTGGATGCTGCTGTTCAAGAATTTGGCCGCAGAAACCCCCTGCTGGCCAAACAGCTCGGTGACGCCATCAGCAAGCTATCAGAAATGCATCATCACACAACGCGCCTCGCAGACTGCAGGAACAACTGGCTAAAAAAGGTTTACTTTCAGCTCTACTTTACATAGTACAGCTGTTGTGCTGTTTTTTTTTTTTTTGCTATAACATTCTTATATTGGCTCCTCAGGCTGTCTGCTATTTGGATGAGTATAATGAGATGCTGGACTTCATTGTGAGATGGTCGGAGAAAGCCAGGAGCCTGTTGAGGGCAAACATCATCTGGAACTCCTCCGTTCATCTGCAGGAGCAGATACGGATGTATCAGGTGGGTTTGGGGTCCAGAAGGGTATCCTCAGAGGTTCTATTGTGATATTCAAATACAGATATTTGCTTTGTTTTCAGCTATACATATGCTTATCCATGCACACTTCACAGGCACATCAGGATTTGTCCCCATGCACGCATTTAATTCTGGCACAGGTTGTAGGGAATCATCCAGGAGACCATCCTACACTGCCTTTCATTCACTCTCTCGTTGTCCTGTGTTTAGGCTGTCCTTCGTGAGTCTCGAGAGCTCCATGGAGACCTGGAGTCAATGGCAGAGAAAGTGGAGCTTCTGTCTGAGGTGCTGCAGGTCGAGACTTTGAGCCAGCAGGTTTGTGAACTCAGTCGACACACTGAGGAGCTTCAGCAAAGCATCAAGATTCGGCTGCAGAGCTTGGAGGATGCAAATAAGGTACAATTTGTTTGGGTTGTACCATTCTTGAATTCCCTTTTTCCTGTCTTTATTATATTTGACTTTTAGAATTTGCCTGAAGGGGTAGGAGTACTTGTAGCTCATACCTTGTGCTTTATGTCCTCAGAGTATGGAAGCCCTGGAGTATGAAGTTAAGGCCCTGCATGTTGCTCTGGAGCAGGTCCAAGCCACACTGACCTCACCAGAGTTGGCTCGCCAGAGCCTCAAAGAACAGCTGGCTCAGAGACAAGTAACCACAGCATATATAAAATAATCCATGATATGACTGACTTGTCTTAAAGCACCTTGGCTGCTTACTTTGCCAATTGTAGTTTGTTAATAATTCCACACATTGTGAACTTTCCCTGTTTTTACAGCGGCTGTTGGCAGATATGGAGAGCTTCAAGCAGCAGGTGCAGGCAGTGCAGCTGTGTCAGAGTGCTCTGCAGGTCCCAGAGGAGGTGATGCCGAACCTTGCCATCTGCCGCACAGCGCTGCGTCTGCAGCAAGAGGCCAGTCACTTGCAGCACGTGGCCATCCAGCAATGCAACATCCTGCAGGTACAGTAGGGGGCACTATTTCTGCAACACAGTGAAATCATATTGCTGTCAATTCTTTCAAGTGACATTTATAAGACACCAGTTTCTTTCTAATTAAACCAAATAACTTACATGATTCTCTGCATATTTTAGTAGAGTACTCAACATTTTGGAGAACTATTAATCTAACACTAACAAATCATTTTTATTTATTTTTTTATCCAGGAGGCAGTGGTGCAGTACGAGCAGTATGAACAGGAAGTGAGAGACCTCCAGGGGCTGATAGAGGAAGCACACCGTGTCATTCAGGACCGAGAGATCCCCACAAACAACATCCAGGAGCTGCAGGCCCAGATCCTCCACCATGAAGTACAATACATTCATTTACTTACTTAGCCCACCTTTCCTGTAAAGGAAAGGAAGATATTGAGGGGAAGGAGCACTGGACAAGTCATCAGTGTTTGCATCATTCTCCTAAATAACTGATCTGTACATTTTTAAATGTAAAAAAAAAAACCAACCAAACAAACCCATAAATGGCTCCATAAAGTTTTTGTATTTTAAATCAAGATCCCTTTTGCTCAGTCAGTAGTACAGAAAGCAGATCCACCGCTCTGCAACATGTGTATTTAGTCAACTGATTCAGACATTCTCTGTACTGCAGGGTAGATTTTCCTCACAATCGCATATTAAGTTCCAAATTTATTTATTTTTTTTAATAGGAACTGGCCCAGAAGATCAAAGGTTACCAGGAGCAGATCGCCTCTCTAAACTCAAAATGCAAGATGCTGGCTGTGAAGGCCAAACACGCCACCATGCTGCTGACAGTGAGTGATGTGGAGGGGCTGCCTGAGGGGCTGCAGGAGATGGAGGAGGAGAAATCCAAGAAATCTTCAGCGCAAGCTGTCATGGTGAGACAGAGAACTTCATATAACAAAGCTAACAAAGGACTCTGCATCATCAGTAATTGCTTTGCCTAACTGATAAACCTCTTGACTCATTTTGCTATTTCTGGCTTTGGTTTAAAGTGTGCGCTGTGCCACTTTATCTAACACATCGTCTCTGATTAATCTCTCCCGATCCACCTCGCATGTCTGCTCTTCTGTTAATGTGTCTTGCATGGCGTGTCAGATGACGGCTGGCCGCTGTCACACCCTCCTGTCTCCTGTAACTGAGGAGTCTGGGGAGGAGGGCACTAACAGCGAGGTATCTTCTCCTCCTGTCTGTCGCTCTCCTTCTCCCATCACTCACACTGAAGTCACTATAAGCAAGGTATCTACCTTCTCTCTTCCTCTTGATAACTTTTTTCCCAGTCACTCTGGTTTTTCAGCAAAATAACCTTTCTCTAAATTTTTGTCTTAGTGTATAGTTAAACAAACTCAATCATTAAATACAATCGGTAAATTAAAAAAGGTAAAAACAAATCAAGGGAAGCATTAATCCATAGCGCTGCCTGCACCTGCAATTCATCATGACTAACTTGAATTTGATGAATTTGGGGGCTTTACAGTCTTTCTCTCTGTTTACCATCTGTTCCATAACTAATTTGTCTGATGCTGACGCTGTTCGAATGTGTTTTTTAGATGGGAAGAGGAACACTCACTAGAGCTCCAATCCAAGAGTTATACGACCCGACATTTGAGTCTGTGGCCAACTTAGATGACTTGCAGCGCTCGTGGGAGACATTAAAGAATGTGGTATGTGAATAATACAAGGCGTCAGCTTGGTGGTTTATTGATTCTCAGTGACCGTTATCATGTTTTCAGCCTTGGCACATTTACATCCTCCAATTTGTCTTCCAACAGATCAGCGAGAAGCAGAGGTCTCTCTATGAAGCCCTGGAAAAGCAACAGCATTACCAGAGTTCGCTCCAGTCGATCTCTTCTAAAATGGAGGCTCTGGAGGCCAAATTGAGCGAGCCTCTGGAGGCAGATAAAAGCCCAGATAGCCACTTCAGGGCACATGAGGTGAGTTATTATAACGGAAATAAAGTTTTTGAATAGTTTGATGGAGAGAGAGCTTTCACATTGACAGGAAAGGAAGTTGCCATACTTACAGAATTAAGAATAATAATATTGAATATATAGAATAATATATTGAACAGTATTTAAAGTTATATTTTACCAGTGATTGAGGTCTGTCAAAAATATGTTTTGGGTTTCTCACGCCACCTTGATTTGCATTTATGTTATCGTAATATACAGTAAAACATTATTTTTTAACATCATTGTTTCTATAGCTTCAAGAAAATGTGGGATTGAATTGGGAATGGCTGCTCTATATCTATAAAATCTGAAGTCGGTCAATCTCCAGTATTCAACTTCTCTACAACTGTTTTCCTCCTCAGGGTCTGATAGAAGAGATTCAGAGTGTGCAGGAGGAAATAACCAGGCTGCAGACAAGCTTCACAGAGGATCTGGCCTCCAATGCTGTGGACTCAGATATGGCTGACCAGCTGGCCATGCAGTCCTCCCTCGCTGTGTTAGCTGAGAGGATGGCCACCATCCACATGAAGGCGTCAGGCAAACAGCAACTATTGGAGGTGAAGATTGTAAAAATATATTACTACTAATAGTATAGTAGTCATAGTAATTGTGGACCAAAGGGATCAATATTCCAGCCCACACCAGGGTGCGATTGACACTAATTTACTAACAACAACAACATAAAAGCAAACTTAATGTTTTGCATGTTCTTCATCAGTTCGCTTAGGTGGTTTAATAATCGTTGCTGATGAATCCAGTCACATTACCCAATACAAATTCAATGCACAAAACTATAACTTAAGATAATAAGATATGAAAGTTGTTGTGAATTGTGTTACTGTGTTACTTAACTCATAAATGTGTTCTGTCCCAGGAGCGTGTGAGTGACCGTCTGGAGGGTCAGCGTCAGGAACAGGCCATACAGCTCTATCACAACCAGGCAGATGAACTGGACCAGTGGCTGATCAGAATGCGCAGTGCTGTAACCTTCATCCTTGAACCGAAACCTCTCGAGGAGGCAGATATGGAGGATCAGCTGGCTGAATGTCAGGTAAGAGCTCCCCCTGCTGTCCATTCAGAGCAATGCGTATAAACGTGTTAATTTCAGTTATTACTTAAGACTATGAATGAAGTTATGCACATGAGGTTACAACTAACATATATGTCATAGCAAGTTGTGAGTAATGTGACCTAGGGTAGTGTTTTCTAGTTGTTCAGCCGTTGTCCCTGATGAGGACATTAATGCAAATTCACAGATGGATTATTTACATCCATCTTACACTCCAGTATTTTGTTTCCTTATCACATGTGGATCATCCCAGAGGGGCAGGAACCTTTCAGTTGGTAAACAAGAGCATTAGAGGAGATAGAGGGGCATTCAGGAGGCTGGGCTCCTAAGCGACTGTAGCACTAGTCTTAAGCAGATTATGCAGATGGCTCTGTGTGAGAGGGGCCTGTTAGCAGCGTAGGGCGGAGCAGTCAGGGGTTGTGGCTTTCAGACGATTAATAGATCTCGCTGCTGGGATTGGTGTTGGTGACAAAGCTGCTCGGATATCCAAGTAGGGGAATCCTAGAGCACGGCGAGGGTTAGGCAGGAGGGAGGGACGGAGAGTGACTCTCAGCCTCAGAATAACCTGCCAAAGCTGACCGCAGAGTCGTGGCGATGCCAATGGTGGACAAATGCTTCCTCCAACACGGGAACAGCACTCACTGACCGGCAGCGGTAACCAGTCTGGACTGAGAATGTGGTTCTGCACAGGAGAATTACTTTTGAATTTAAGCGTGAGCACATATGCTGCAGAGCGTGGAGCATGGAGGATTAGTGGTTATATGTTGCACAGGAGGCGAGGCGGGAAAGGTGGGCCAATGATGACAGCAGAGGGAGAGCGCTCCCTGTCCTGTGGCTCGGAAAAGCTGCAGGTGTAGGGGGTTCAGCACGGGCCTGGCCCCCCTGATTGTCTGGAGGATCTGTTGCTGTCACAATGTTTGAGATGGCCTCTCTCCTCCTGGTACTGCAGAACATGCTGCTGGAGATCGAAGAGAAGGTGACGGCCCTGTCAGAGCTGTCCATGCACAGCGAGAACTTGCTGCTGGAGACAGACCGGACAGAAACGAGACAGGAAGCAGAGCAGTTGGCAAGAAAGTTACGCACGTTGAAGGGCAGCCTGCTGGAGCTGCAGAGGATGCTACAAGACAAGCAGACTGACATCCAGGTGAGGGGCTACATGCTTTGAAAGCTGACATATGTAATCATGAGCTTTTTAAATGTTTAAGATAGCACCTGATGTTGGGTTCAGTCCACACTGTGGGTACTTAAATATAGAGAGAAACATTTTTCAACTTCACTTATGCATTTTCTTGCTAATAGCATAATAACAGGACTTGCACCACTCTGTTCAATAGAGCATCATTAGTGTGTTGTTCATTATGTTATCTATTGACAGGCCAAGCATAACAACAAACTGAAAGGTCAGCTAAAGCTATAGTGAATATGTGTCCTGAATCTCCTACCTCTGTGCTTTAGCATTCTTGCTACACTTTGTAAAACATATGAATCAAAATTGGATTACTACCTTTGTCCCACACCCTTGTTTAAGAATGTTTTATTGAATGTTTTCTGATACATTGTCTGCTTTTTTAGGGCTCTCTGCAGGAGCAGGAGGACAGTGAGTCAGACTCAAGCCTCTCTCAGAGTCCCAGTGTGCAGGACTGGCTGGCCCAGGCCCGGACCACGCGATCCCAGCAACACCAGGACAGCCTACAGAGACAAAGGGTATATTTTTTTGTTTCCTCTCTTTAGTACTTTTTTTTTCCTTTGAGATATTGCAGCACATGTGCATTTGGTAGTGATATTTTCACTGTAGTAGAAAAAGTCCACAATAACATACTTTAATAAAATCTGGTGAAGATTTCTGCAACGAAAACGATATCATAAAAAGTTGAGTCCAACTGTTTGGCATGTTTGTTTTTCAGGAACTGGAGGAGCAGCTGGCCGAACAGAAAAAGTTGCTCCAGTCGGTTGCTAGCAGAGGAGAGGAGATCCTCATCCAGCAGGCCTCGCCCAGCAGTGCCAGGTATTTTACATACATACAAATCAAATACTGAAATCTTAAGTTAAGGTTTGCATTGATTGCTGTGGCAGGTTATAAATCATACCTATCGACATTTAGGTTCCAAAATACAGGAGTTTTCGTTGTGTCATGCTCTGACACTTGGTCAACAGCTAAAACCCTTGAACCAGGTTGCGGGTTGCCAGATTGTGGTGACAGATGGGTTAAACATTTTTCTATTGTGTAGTTTGTTATTCAGGGACAATCTGTTGGTGCCGTAATTATAATATAGTTTGAGTGCTATGCGAATTATGGGAGTTTCCCAGCAGAAGAAGAAAAAATAGCAGATTGAAATTGAAATACAGGAGAAACGCAGGAAGGCTGTGAGTGTAAGCAGTTTCATTATAAATGAAACACTAACTGATTCGTGTTTCTGTCACTGCGCAGTACAATGGAGCCATTTTCACCAGCAGCTTTGGTTGAGAGGGAATCTCAGGCTGCTCAAGAGCAGATGAGGCAGAGATGGGAGAGCCTGAGACTGGAGCTCAAAACTAAACTGCAGCTCCTGCAGAAAACCCTGGAGCAGGACCACAAACAGCCGGTACGAACCTTATTATATTGTGAGTAAAGTGCGCTAATAAAATCCGGGACTGTTGTTGACTTTCTGTTTTTTGTCTTTGTTTTTTTGCAGGTATACTCGAGAGCTTCTCGTGTCACTACAGCTGGATCACTGTTCAAAGGAGAAACACAGGCTGACAAATCCTCCCTGAAGACTCTGTATGACAGCTTCAGACAAACAATAGAGGACATGACCACTCAGGTTTTACAATTTCTATAACATCCCTGCACATTTGAGTTCATTACTTTACAACATGTGTCAAAGGAAATTTGCAAATGTCTTGAATAATCCACAGCCCGGCGGTGGTGAAACACAGGTGCCGCAGATGGAACAGCAGCTCTACGCAGCTGTGTCATCCACCTCCTCCTGGCTGGATGGTGTGGAGAACAACGTCTTCTCTGGCTCAGTGTTGCTGGCTGAAAACACAGAGACCCAGCTACAAGAGCAAGAGGTACAGTCAGGCCTTTTTGTACAGTTTCTTTAATCATTGTAGAGGGATTCAGACAGCAAATCATAGGGCTTGGTTCGTCAGCTGAAGTGAATGATAAGATAATACATTCAGGATATAATCTGGTCATTTTTCAGTTGAGAGTTAAATTAATCCATTCAAACTATCCTGAACTTTCCTCCAGACCTTAGAGAACGACGTGAGGCGTGTCACAGAGGACGTGAAGCTCAGCCAGGCTCTGCTTGCCGGGTCTTCAGTGTTGAAACAAGAGGACCGAGCGCTGCTAGAGGACAACCTCGACTGCCTGAAAGAGAGATTAGGTGCTCTGGGTTGTGCTCTGGGGCAACGCTGTGACAACATGAGGACCAGAGCACATGAGCTCACAGCCTACCAGGTTTGCTTGATATTTTGCATTTCAAGTATACTTTATCTTTCTTGATGACTTGCAAGTCTCTTGATGTATAGTCAGATTCAGGAAATGTTTCCTCCTTTTATGTTCAATAATGTTTGTTATTTTTTTTAACCTAATCACAGTTGTACAACACACAATGTGAACATTTCTGTATCCATATATCATAAACCCACATACCTTGATGTAAATGTTCTACGAATTATCTTTTGTCTAATGCAGACTGAGTTGCAACTTCTCCAAACCGCTTTAATCGAGACCAAGTGCCAGATCCTGCAGGCCTTAGCTGGAGCCATGGACAGACCAGCCTCAAAACAACTGGAGGTAATGCACACTTTGGCAAAGGCATTCATGCACGCACACCCATCAAAGCTTATAGAGAACAATAAATGATTGTGAATGTTGTTCATTAGCACTGTCTATTCTCTCAGGTTATTGCCAGCGCAGAAGAGAGCCTGAAAGACTTTGAACAGAGGATTACGGAACTCAAAAGCAGAGGAGCAACACTGCAGGCGGATCAAATATCAACCAACAAAATACTAAAGCTCCAGGTAACATCACTGATTGCTCTTTAACTTAAATTAGTTATCGTTGCCACGTATTGTTCAGTTTAATACTTATTCATTCCTAGAAGTTCGAGTACTCTTAGGCAAATTCCGCCATTGTCAAAAAACAATACACAACATGAAATTGTTGGAGTAAATTAGGCAAACCAAAATGAAAACACAATCTTCTTTGTGTCTGTTTTCAGGATTCCTATGAGGAGCTGGTGATGACGGTGGGCTCCCGGCGCACCGGGCTGAACCAGAACATGGCTCTGAAGGAGCAGTACGAGCGAGCTCTGCAGGACCTGACTGACCTGGTGGACACGGCTAAAGACAAGATGGCTGCCGATCAGAGGATCATTGCCAGCTCTGTGGATGAGGTCCAGAATCACCTGGACAAACACAAGGTTCGGACCTCTTTGAGCTCTGTAAAGCTGGAAAGGCTGAAGCAATGTGAAAAAAATTGGCTCAGCGATTCGATTGTGTGTCTGGTTGTGTTTTCCAGGAGTTCTTCCAGGGTCTGGAGTCCCATATGATCCTAACAGAAACGTACTTCAGAAAAATTAGTGCTCTGATGCTGCCTAAAGAGAGTCAGGCCCTGGAGGAGACGCTGGCTGAGGCTCAGAGCGTCCTCAAACAGGCTCACAGTAAAGGAGTGGAGCTGGAGTGTATTCTGGAGGTGAGAGAGGAAATACTACTTGTGTTAACCATTATTTTTCTAATGAAAGCAGACTGATACATACCTTTTTTCTTTTTCATCAGACTTGGTGCCGCTTGGTGCAGGATTACCAGAGTCTGAACCGGCAATTGGAGGCAGTTGAAGGAAGTATCCCGACTGTCGGCCTGGTGGAGGAGACTGAAGAAAGGCTCATGGACAGAATCTCATTGTATCAGGTACAAAGAGACATCAATGCAGATTTTAGTATGTATAATAAAAGCAAAAAGGAAAGGACATTCAAAGTCCAGCACACATGCCCACTACCTGTCCAACCCTCAGATTTTGTTGTCCATCTGCTCCTCTTCCACTCTGTGTAAAGGGTCTAAAGGGGAGACTGACAGAACACCAGCACAAGTTATACCAGGTGCTGGATGAGGGCAAACACCTCCTGCTGTCAGTGTGCTGTCCTGCTCTGGAGAACCAGCTCGCACTGCTGGGGGAACACTGGCTCAACAACACCAGCAAGGTCAACAAGGAGCTGCAGCGCCTGGAGGCCATCCTGAAACACTGGACCAGGTCAGAAACACATTCAAACACATTCAAAACACATATGCCTAAAAAAACAATTTCCTTTAGTAAAGGTCTATAAGATGGAGAGCTTAGCAATAATTAGTAATTGCACAGATCTCAGTTTAACCAAATGAAGGATTAAGATTCATAAGCAAGTAGATTGTACCTGTGATTTCTGAACTCATGAATGAATCGTGGTTGTCCCTGCAGGTATCAGAGGGAGTGTGTAGAGCTCAGCCAGTGGCTGCAGTCGGCTCTGGAGCGTCTGGAGTTTTGGAATACGCAGGCGGTTCTAGTCCCACAGGAGCTGGAGACTGTCAGAGACCATCTCTCTGCTTTCCTTGTAAGGGCACTGATTATTTATTTTTCTTTTATCTTTTTTTTTTTCTTTTTTCACCTATATATATAGAGAGAGAGAGATAAAGAGATTTAGGCTGTTCGCCAGTAGAATTTAATTTAAAAGTAAGATTTTCTTTTCAGATCTATCTTCACTGAACAATGCAATGTCGATTTAGAAAATCTTTTTTCGTTTGTCTAAATAATCTACATCTGTCATTTCTTTCTTATTCGTTTGTGGACAAAACAAGATATTTGAGGACTTCATCTTGGGCTTTTAGAACACTGACTGACATTTTTCTCAATTAACTGACATTTTGTAGACCAAACCACTAATTAACTAATTTAGACAATAATCGATAGATTGATTAAATTAGAATAATTATTAGTTAGTTGCAGCCCTAATGCACAGTATTCATTTGTTTGGTGAAGAAGATAGTAAATCACTTTTTTGAAAATGATACACATTTTTAATAAAATTCAAATTCTAAAAGTGTAATATGATCATCAAACACAGCTGATGATTCCTGTCACTGTCCGCCTCAGGAGTTTTCAAAGGAAGTCGAAGGAAAGTCCAGCCTGAAGAGCTCAGTGATAACTGAGGGCAACCAGCTGCTGCGTCTAAAGAAAGTGGACACAGTGGTGCTGCGGACCGACTTGGCACGCATAGACAGCCAGTGGACTGAGCTGCTCACACGCATCCCAGTGGTCCAGGAGAAGCTGCATCAGGTATCGTCACATGCAGCCTGACTGAACAGGCTTAGCTGCTCTGGGGCAAATAGGATTACCCCTCTTTCTGCTGCTTCACTCGTATACACAAGTTTTCACACAGGGCTGCCCTCAAACTGGGAGTTTCCTGAATGTATAATAAGCTGATCCGATGGGTGTTATGTGTGTTCAGATCCAAATGGAGAAGTTGGCCTCCCGTCACGCCATTTCTGAGCTGTTTAACTGGATATCATTGATGGAGAATGTCACCGAGGAGGATGAAGAAAACCTGAAGAGTGCAGTGGGGTCAAATGTGATTCAAGACTACCTGCAAAAATACAAGGTAATGGTCTTTCATTGCATGTTTGACTTTGTTTACAAGTGAGTTTTTGGTAGAAGAACAATATTTGTCAGCTACATACAATTTTTTTGCATATTAGCATGTATGCTAAGGATGTCAAAGGTTTGTGGCTGCCATTTTTAATTGTAAGTCTACTGCTGTTTCCTTCTCAGGGCTTCAGAGTAGATTTAAGCTGTAAGCAGCTGACTGTGGACTTTGTCAACCAGTCAGTGCTGCAGATCAGCGGTCAGGATGTGGAGAGCAAGCGCAGCGATAAGACAGACTTTGCTGAGAGACTGGGAGCCATGAATCGACGCTGGCAGATCCTACAAGGCCGCATCAATGAGAGGGTGAGGCCACTGATACTGTCAATGAAACTGTAGCTACTGGAGTCGTTTAAAGGTGCAAAAACAGGATGTCATAGTTTAATTTGTATAAACTCCTGTGCAGATCCAATTCCTGGAGAGCCTTCTGGAGATGTGGTTGGAGTATGAGAGCAGCGTTCAGGCCCTGAAGTCCTGGATGGCGACTCAAGAAGAACGATTAAAGAGGAAAAATCGAATAGAGGATCTGACATCTGTGCAGAATGCTCTCAAAGACTGCCAGGTTTGCTGCTCATACTGTGACAACACTCATTTACCAAAACAAGATTGCTATTCCTGTCACACTTTTCTGGGTCCATGTTTCAATATCATGTCAAAACTTTTAGGAAATGGAAGAGTTGGTGAAGGAAAAAGAGAAAGAACTAGAGAGAGTTGAGGAGCAGGGCTGCGCCCTCGTCCAGAACAAGACCGATGAGGCCTGTGCTATCGTCATGGAGACGCTCCAGGGTGTCAATCACACCTGGGCTAACCTCGACCACTTGGTAAGCTCCCCTATTCTCTTTGCACTCTGTTTTTAATGTGCTTCTTCGGTTACACCTTTACAATTCACAGAATGTCTGAACTGTGAGTTTTTACTCCACCTTGAACAGATTGGGCAACTAAAGATCAGCCTGAAGTCGGTGTTGGATCAGTGGAGTCTATACAAGAAGGCTTCAGAGGAGATCAATGGCTACCTGATGGAGGGAAGGTACTCTGTATCCCGTTTCCGCCTCCTCACCGGCTCCCTGGAGGCTGTTCAGCTGCAGGTGCAAAGTCTGCAGGTATGTCAGGACAAAGAGGCGATTGCATTAACATGTGTCTCTGAAATCTTATTGTGTTGAAGTTGATATTTATATTTTTACCGAGGGGAATAATTCTTAATATGGTCTTTTACACTGTTGATCTTGCTACTGTATTAAGCGCTGTGCTTTTTTTGCCATCTGTGAAGGATTTGCAAGAGGAACTGGAGAAACAGGAGAGCAGTCTGAGGAAGTTTGGAGCCGTGACCCACCAACTGCTGAGGGAGTGTCACCCGTCAGTCTCAGATTCTCTCAACAACGCCCTGAAGGACGTCAATGCAAGGTGATCTTTATTAACTGTAATAGGTATACAATGTATTTAATCTGAAAACTTTAGCTGTCAGGGCACGACACCTGCCTGATGTGCAGCCATTTTCTATGATTAGTTTCAATATCTTTTCATTTATTGCACTCAAGATGGGCTGGCTTACTGGAGGAGATTGCGGAGCGTCTGAGAAGCAGCAAAGCCCTTCTGCAGCTGTGGCAGCGCTACAAAGAGCTGTATGAGCAGGGCTGCAGCAGCATCCAGCGGCAGGAGGAAAAGGCAGACCAGCTCCTCAAACTCGCCTGCAGCAAGGACATCGCTGATGAAGAGGTGTCCGATTGGATCCAAAAATGCAGCGTGAGTGATGCCCCAGCTGTAACTTTTATGTCTAAATGCTGAATATTTCTGTTCAGTAGAGTTCAGCAGATTTTTTTTTTTATGTTATGGTTGCTCTGTCCCAGGAGGTGCTCCGGTCCCAAGCTCCGGTGCAGGCCTCCCTGCAGGTTCTCCATGAACTGGGAGATCAGCTGAAACAGCAGGTGGACACATCAGCAGCTTCTGCCATCCAGTCAGATCACCTCTCTCTCACCCAGCGGCTTTCCGCTGTGGAACAAGCGCTTACTAGACAGCTCACCACTCTGCAGGTAGAGAAGAAGAAATTAATGCTAAATAAGACTCCTAGTTGTCCAGCCTGTTGAAATTTATTTTACACTTATTCACATTTCTTTTCCTCACCAGACCGGAGTTCAAGACTATGAAACCTTTAATGATCAGCTGGATTCACTGGGCTGCTGGATAGTTGAAGCTGAGGAGGCTCTGAAGATGCAAGATCCCAACGGCTCCACAGACCTGCTAGTCATCCAAGACCGCATGGAGGAGCTCAAGGTTTTTATCAGAGAGTTAAAATGATCCATTTTAGTGGTTGTCCTGAAATTGAGATTTGTAAAATGTTTCTCTGGTACTCCTACAGAGGCTCATGCTCAAATTCAGCAGTATGGCTCCTGAGCTGGAGCGACTTAATGAGCTCGGTTACCGGCTCCCTCTCAACGATTCAGAGATCAAGCGCATGCAGAACCTCAACAGGAGCTGGTCAACAGCCTCAGCTCAGACCACAGAGAGATTCAGGTATGACTCATAAGATATATGGTACAGGGTAGAAGTCATTTGCACACCTTTCCCCATCGGGATTAGTGCTGAATATCCATTTCTGAAAATAGAAAAAGAGATTCTGCAGAATCTTTCATCTGAGAACGGATTAATGATGAACAGGCACAAATAGTATCAAAAACTCCACAGATGTTTCTTATTATTTTCAGTTGGCACAGATTTCGTTTGCTCACTGGCTTTTTTGGTTCCCTGCAGCAAACTCCAGTCCTTCCTGCTGCAGCAGCAGACCTTCCTGGAGAAGTGTGAAACGTGGATGGAGTTCTTGGTCCAAACAGAAGAGAACCTGGCAGTGGAAATCTCTGGGAACTACCAGAGTTTGATGGAGCAGCAAAAAGCTCATGAGGTTAGAGTCCCTTTAGAATAAAAGATCCTGCAACAGCGTCCTTTTGTATTTCTTAATCATTAATCATAAATATGTTGTCTTCCAGTTATTCCAGGCTGAGATGTTTAGTCGTCAGCAGATCCTGCACTCCATTATCAGTGATGGACAGAGGATGTTAGAGCAGGGTCAGGTGGACGACAGGTAAACACTGTTTCTAACCTCATAACACCAAGTACATAAACATTACTAGACTGGTAAATCCATTGGTCTTTGTTGAAATAAATGTCTTTCTGAAAATGACATCACCTCTCCCTTCTGCAGAGACGAGTTCAACCTGAAGTTGGCTCTGCTGAGTAACCAGTGGCAGGGCGTAGTGCGGCGTGCTCAGCAGAGGCGGGGCATCATCGACGGTCTGATTCGCCAGTGGCAGCGCTACAGAGAAATGGTGGAGAAGCTGCGCAGGTGGCTGGTGGAGGTCTCCCACCCTGCAGAAGCCCTTCAGACAGGGACTACAGTGCCTCTGCAACAAGCCCGCTCGATGTTGGATGCTGTCCAGGTACATAATGTAAAAGCTTACAGAGTACACAGCTCAGATTTATTAAGATGGTGCTGGACAGAGAGACACACATTTTGTGTTTAGTCGACACACAGATCTCTTCCGAACAGCCATATATTCTCCCAAATTGATTAATGTTTTAGTCCTAATGGATCTCTGGCAGGATGATTAAAATGCATACAGTGGATCAATGAAGACAGAAGAAATTACTTGTAAAACAAAGTAAAACAGTTACAGCAGGGAATGACGCAGAGAAGGTGCAGAAGGATCTTTAAAACAGATACTCAAAATTAGGTGACTGTACATTTACATGTGTTGTTTTGGCAGGAGACTAACAGGTCAGTGGCTTGATAATTAAGACTGATTTTATCTGAGTGATTATGCTTTCTGGCTCAGCTGAAGGAAAAGGTGCTGCAGCGTCAGCAGGGCAGCTACATCCTGACGGTGGAGGCTGGCAGACAACTGCTCCTGTCAGCTGATAGTCGGGCCGAGGTGGCCCTGCAGGCAGAACTTACTGAGATCCAGGAGCGCTGGAAGCATGCCAGCATCTGCCTGGACGAACAGAAGAAGGAGCTTGCCACCTTGTTAAAGGTAAACCAGGCGAATTGCCAGCAGCTTGTAGAGTGCAGGAAACCTCAGGAGACATTAAACGGATACAGTAATGTTTTGGTTTGTAGGTGGAAATTTGAATGCTTTTCTTTTTTCTTTTGTTTTCAAATTTTTCACCAAACGGCACAATCACTTTATACTTGTAGCTAAAATTGTGGAATACTAGAAAAGTCATAATAGAGAAATACAAAAATTACCATTATTTTGTTGTTTATATGAGTGATGCAGCTGCAACCATTGTTTTTGTCATGGACAGGACTGGGAGAGGTGTGAGAGAGGAATCGGTGGATCGCTGGAGAAACTTCGAGCCTTCAAACGGCAGCTCTCCCAGCCTCTTCCTGATCATCACGAGGACCTGCAGGCTGAGCAGATGCGCTGCAAGGTGACAGCCTGGAGGCATTTATTTTATAATATCATTAAGTGGAAATGAACTTAGCACAAAGGAAACTTCACATATAACACAGGTCTGAAATTCAACATTGCTTTGGGGACCCTGACCTAAAAACTATAGAATAAGTGGAGTTTAACTAAATTAACAAATGTATTGACATTGTTGTTCATGTATTAATACATGAATATTTTGACAACATTGCTTTTGTTTCAGGACCTGGAGAATACATTTGATGGCTGGACCGGGGATCTGGCCCATCTGACTGTGCTGCGAGAGTCCCTGTCCTGCTACATCAGTGCTGAGGATCTGTCCGTCCTGCAGGAGCGAATCGAGCTGCTGCATCGACAGTGGGATGAAATCTGCCACCAGGTACAGAGCACTAGTATACAGTGCTTGTGGAAAGCTGCTGACTTACTGAATGTTCTGTATACTGTGAATTTGACCAGTTGCTGTTGCTCTTGGCACTTGAAGGTGTCACAATCTGACGCACTGGTTTTGTCTCTGCAGTTCCTTGAGATACCAAACGGTGGTGCTGGTGTCAAACAAAATTATCAGACTATTACACTTTGGTCTGGATGTGCCAGTTAGCCAGCTTCATGTGCTACGGAATATTTGCATGAAAAATGATTGTTGAATACAACTGAATGTTAAAGAAGGAGAGTGTTGAGACTTTCAATACAAGAAGACAAAACAGTTGTTCAAACAAAAGCATTTCCTCTTTTTTTCTTCTCGTGTTGACTTCAAATACGTGTAACTTATGAACACGCTGTGCACTGTTCCTCAGATTCCTGAAATATAACCCATAATGGCATTTCACTATAGAGTTTAAAAAGGAACTTCTACAGCCGTTGCTTTGGCGTGCAAGTGAAACCTCAAGGTCAATTTTTTTTTCAGCGTTGCATCCTGTTGAGAGCAGATAAAACATGCACACAGGAAACACACAGAGACACACAGTCGCTGCTTGATGCAAATGAGTCAGACGTGGTGCAGTGATCTCTGTGATCTCTGCTTCCTTTACAGACTTTCTGACATAAATCAACAGATGTTAAACATTTGCTTAGGCAGTGTGCACAGTGATGCATTTAACCCAATATAAATATTGTCATTGCTCTGCAGCTGTCACTGCGCAGGCAGCAGGTAAGCGAGAAGCTAAATGAGTGGACCGTCTTCAACGAAAAGTACAAGGAGCTCTGCGAGTGGCTCACCAACATGGAGAGCAAGGTGTCCCAAAACGGAGACATCAGCATCGAAGAGATGATCGAGAAGCTTCGCAAGGTAAACGGAAAAGCAAATTCTGACTTGTTGATTTCTGATTTTCTTTTTGCCATTTTCAAACATTCGGGTGCACAGCAGCCAGTGATGCACCTTTCATTCATTCTCTTTATACATCGCCTCAGTTAAAGTCACACTCTGCTGCTGAGATTGACTGGGTGAGAATTTTGAGGTGGATATGTTGCCGCTGAGGTAGTAGAAGTTGCACATTTTAACAAAAGTATTTTTAGATAACCTGATTGTGCTGTAGCTGTTTAAATTAGCTTTTTATTGTTTTTTTTTTGCCTTTCCATTGGCCACAGAACCAGTCTGACAAATTCATGGTTACTTTGTTTTATTTTCATTATATGCACCAACTAACCATGGCAAAATCAAATGACATTATCATTAACAACAATTTCTCCTTTAAGTACAGCATTTAAACTTTTGATTGCTTTGCATTGTGTCTCAGGACTACCAGGAGGAGATCACTGTGGCTGAGGAAAACAAGCTGCACCTGCACCAGCTGGGAGAGCGCCTGGCCAGAGCCAGCCACAAGAGCAAGGCAGCTGAAATCGAACAAAAGCTCACCAAAGTCAGCGACCGCTGGCAGCACCTCCTCGATCTCATCGGAGCCAGGTGATAAGACATAAAAAAAATCCTGTACTTTGTTCCAACACATGCAAAATAACACACAAAATATTCCTTGCTTTTTCCATTGCTTGTGAGTTTCTTACATCACATTTTACTGACAGAGTATTATGACTTATGTTCATAGAGTGAAGAAGTTGAGAGAGACTCTGGTGGCCGTGCAGCAGCTGGATAAGAACATGAGCAGCCTTCGCTCCTGGTTGGCCCACATCGAGACGGAGCTGTCCAAACCCATCGCCTACGACTCTTGTGACTTCCAGGAGATTCAGAGGAAGCTCGATCTGCAGCAGGTAACATAGTGTACAGTGCTACATTTGACATTTTATTCCCTTCTCTCTTTCTTTCCCTCCCTGTGTATTATCACACAAACTCATACACACCCACTCTCTGTTTCTCTTCTCCCACCACTCAGGAGCTTCAGCGTGACATAGAGAAGCACAGTACAGGAGTGGCGTCTGTACTGAACCTGTGTGAGGTGCTTCTGCACGACTGTGACGCCTGTGCCACCGATGCAGAGTGCGACTCCATCCAGCAGGCAACTCGGAGCCTTGACCGCCGCTGGAGGAGCATCTGTGCCTTGTCTATGGAGAGGAGACTCAAGTAAGTTGTCCGATGAAAACAGAATTGTAAGTATGGAAGCCGGATGGATGGGAAACTACATTTTCACCAACATTTCCCTCTCTAAGGATTGAGGAGACGTGGCGTTTATGGCAGAAATTCCTAGATGATTTTGCACGATTTGAGGAGTGGCTGGCCACTTCGGAAAAGACTGCTGCTCTGCCCAACTCTTCTGGTGTCCTGTACACCGTAGCCAAGGAGGAACTTAAGAAATTTGAGGTATTTCAAAACTACTGCGTCATTTCTCTTGACTCAAAAGGACTGTGCTGTTGATTATCATCATTTTAATGGAATTATGTGTTTCTGTAGGCCTTCCAGAGGCAAGTCCATGAAAGCCTCACCCAGCTGGAGCTAATCAACAAGCAATACCGCCGCCTGGCCCGAGAAAATCGCACTGACTCTTCCTGTCGTCTGAGGGAGATGGCTCATGATGCCAATCAGCGATGGGACAACCTGCAGAAGAGGGTGGCATCAATCCTCCGCAGACTCAAGGTATGTCCATCATTACGTTCACGGTATCTTAATTCATGCAAATCTGCATTATCCTTATGTAAGATGATAGAATCTGTGTGTTCTGCCTGTTTGACTGAATGTTAAATCAGTAAGGTCACAGACATCTTCCTAACAGCAGCAACCCTGTTTCAAATGCGCAGCACTTTATTAGTCAGAGAGAGGAGTTTGAGACGGCCAGAGACGGCATCTTGGTGTGGCTGACAGAGATGGACCTGCAGCTGACCAACATCGAGCACTTCTCTGAGTGCGACATTCAGGCCAAGATCAAACAACTCAGGGTAGGTTTGTTCAAGAGTGGTCCAACCCCGCAGTATCGTCACAATATTTCAGACCCTTTCAATCTCCTTTTTTTTTCACTGGTATTCTTACTATGGCCTATAAAATTAAGTGTTACTCATTTATCTATCTATATCTGGCTCCTGACATGTTCAGAAATCTGTGGAAAGATATATTGCACCTTAATTATCTACACATTTTTGAAGGTTTAACATAGTCGTCTCCTTTATTTGCTCTTGTGAGGAGCAGCCAGACTGACCATGAATAGATAATATTGCGAGATGATTCTCATACAAGTTAACTGATGAAAATTGTTTAATGAAATCAGGAAATGATCATCTTGAAAAGGTCATGCATTTTGACATTGTGAAAGAGGCTTTGTGTTTGGCATTAAAAACATAATGAATGAGGACCTGTTCGTCTGTTCCCACAGTCGTTTCAGCAGGAAATCTCCCTCACCACGGCCAAGATCGAGCACATCTTCCACCAGGGGGAGGCGCTGATAGAGAAGAGCGAGCCTATGGATGCTGCTGTCATCGAGGAGGAGCTGGAGGAGCTGCAGCGCTACTGTCAGGAAGTGTTTGGTCGAGTGGAGCGCTACTACAAAAAGCTCATTCGACTTCCTGTAAGACCTGAGAACCTTTTTTATTCCTCTATAATGTATCTGAAGGCACTAAATTCCGTCATCTTTGTATCACTCACATCCTCAGTATAAACTGTCAATGTCATAAACGTTCTCCTCAGCTCGCAGACGATGACACTGAGGTGTCATTCTCTGACCGGGAGCTGGAGCTGGACGAGCCTGGCGATCTGTCCAGCCTTCCATGGAACGAGCGTTTGGGAGACGGCTTCCTGTCACCTCTGCCCTCCTCCGGACGCTCAGCCTCCCTGGCGGCGCAGCTCAGGACCGAGCGTTCAGGCAGAGACACCCCAGCCAGCGTGGACTCCATCCCACTGGAGTGGGATCACGACTACGACCTGAGCCGCGGGCTGGAGAGCGCCAGCAGGGCCCTGAGAGAGCAGCAGAGTGAGGAGGGAGACTTCCTCCAGCGGCCTGCCTCAGCCTTGTCAGGTACGTTATCAAACACACACCCTTGTGCTTCAAGTATAATTTGAAGAAGAGAATGACAGTGTATCAAGAAATTATGTTATGTTATATTATGGTTTGAGATGTTGCAAACAAAGAAGCAAGAAGGGAGAGCATCATTTAATCGAATGCTTTCCAAACCTTTTCCCTCATTACCCCAGAGGCAGTATCATGTTACCACCCCTTTTCACAGGTTGCACAAGTCTTCAAGTTGTGAGCAGTTTCACTGATTCTCTTTTTACGTTACAATATCTGTTAGAAAAAATGACTGCAAATGTATAGCAGGAAGTATTTTAGGACTTACTTTAAAGACTTACTGTTATGGATATCAGAAAGGGACCCAAGCGAAGACACAGAGGCAGGAAGGTAAAGAACACAAAGAACAAAAGTCCATAAATTCAAAATCCAAAATATAACAAAAGGCTGGCAAAGACTGACGTGAGGACAAAGATTGAGGGAAAGACACAGACATAAATACACAAGGGAGGGAAAACCTTTAAGACACAGGTGAAACTGCAGTGATAGGGCAATAAAAAAAAACTGAAGGACAAGAAAAGACAGTGGAAAGCAAAACAGGAAATCACTAACCAAATACCCAAACCCTGAAACTTAGTAGCTCTAGGTTGGTAAAATGTGTCTCTTTTGACTTTAAATATGAATTATCTCCTGTGCACAATTACATTACCTCGACTCTTGCGTATGGAGCCTTCATGCAAAACAGTCAAATCAGCCAAACCAATCCATCAGTTTGACCTCTGTTGTTAATACAGTGTATTTTATGGGAAAACTCCATCAGCCGCTGCATCAGACAGCAGGCGAATTCCAGCTTAATCAGTTCATGGAGTCAACGAGTGAAATGCCCGCTGCTGAATGTGTCTACTGTACAATGTTTCTTCCAGATGTAGTGATTCCAGAGAGCCCTGAGGCCTTTGTTAAACTTACAGAACAAACACTGAGGTCCTCCACTGGTAGGCAACAGCAGACCCCAGCATGCCACAAGTGTTCGGGGGGCCAGATTAACAGCTGCACTCTTGAGTGATATCACACTTGTAGCCTATTCACCAGCTTTGACTTTGATTTGTGTTGATTTCCTCACCTTGGGCGCACACTGTGACAGACGGCGGCACTTTCTAACACCGGGGGGAATAGGGTCAATTCCATTTTGATTTCTTCAACACTTGGTTCTGCGTCGGTGTCCAATTCACCAGAACCGAAATGGAATTCAGCCTAACCCTTCTTTTTTCTAACTTGGCTTTCTTACTTTTGTTTGCAGTGTGCTGTGTAGCTAACCTCTATGGATTTGTTTTCATGTGCATTTTATGTTCCAGAAAAGCATGTTGTTTTATTGTCACAGTGAACAAGTCTGAACTTCTTGGTGAAGGGATTGCAGATTTGTTTTTAAGTAGACGTTTCACGGGCTCAGTTCAGACAGAGACACGTCATGATTCAAATCTGGATTTCAAATGATAGATGTGACGCCCAAGACGCGCAGGACAGGAGGGCTCTTTGACACGGCTGTTTTTTTTTTAGTGGCTGCGGTGGGAAATATATCGGCGATCTTTTGTCAAACCCCGACAAGCAAATCACTTTTTGCTCTCCACGTCTCTGTCTGAACGGGGCCCTTATTCTTCTGTTATCATTAAGATCGAATATTTGATCATAATCTGCAAACTTGACAAGTTGATGTCATGTCTACAGGGGAGGTTGCCTCGTCAGACTCGCACGCTCACCCTCTGGATGCCAGCCGCTTCCACCTGCAACAACTGGACAGCAGCCGCAGTCGCACGCCCATGAGCACAGAACTGGACACCTCATACATGGGATATGTATGTTACATGATTCTGAATTTAAAAAATCTTTGTTTCATCCTTTCCTGGAATATCTGATATAATCTGAATAAATGTATTCTGTAGATGCGGCTGCTGGGAGAGTGTCGCGGCAGTATTGACACAGTGAAGAGGATGGGCTATGAGCTGAAGGAGGAGGAAGACACCGTGTCTGGACTGGCAGATCCCAGCAGCTCTGAGTCCCAGACGTCAGGTAACGTCACACCACAACCTGTCCTGCATGCATGTAAGGTTGATTTATTGTATATGTAACGGCGTATGCTGCTTGTTCTCTTACTCTCTGCAATCTAGGAGTGATTGAGCGCTGGGAGCTCCTGCAAGCCCAGGACCTCAGCAAAGAGATACGCACAAAGCAGAACCAGCAGCAGTGGCAGCAGCTGAACTCTGACCTGAACAAGGTTTGGACTTGGCTGGGAGAGACGGAGGAGGAGCTGGAGCAGCAGCGGAGGCTGGACCTCAGCACGGACATCCAGACGATTGAGCAGCGCATCAAAAAGCTCAAGGTTTTTATTTTGTCTCGTTTTCTGTTTTAAGTACACACTTTTGTACGTGACAGTTTTCCTTCTTTATATGGTTTAATTTCTTTTTCCTCTTACAACAAAAATATATATAAAAATTCCAAGTAGGTAGTTTTGTGTTAGTGCTAATTGAGAGATCGTTGCACTCAATATGCACTCTGATAATCAGAGATGTTGTGGCCTCTTGCAATAAATGAAAATAAAAAAACTCCCTGGATGATTGCATTAATTAACTGTAAAATGTGAATCTTTGTCCACAGGAGCTGCAGAAGGCGTATGACAAGCGCAAGGCCATCGTGCTGTCCATCAACCTGTGCAGCGCTGAGTTCATGCAGACGGACTCAGAGGAGTCCCGAGAGCTACAGGCCAAACTGAAAGACATGAACAACCACTGGGACAAACTGGGCAGCTCGCTGGAGGAGTGGAGGTCTTCACTACAGGAGGCTCTCATGCAGTGTCAAGTAGGTGCCAGTCAATGTACTGTAATGTAATGTTTTATAGAGCTGTAATTACGCACACACAGTTGAATTTCTACTTTCCTGCTCCACATCTGACCAACAGGACTTCCATGAGATGAGCCACGGTCTGCTGCTCTGGTTGGAAAACATCGACCGCAGGAGGAACGAGGTGGTTCCCATTGACCCCATCCAGGACAGTGACACTCTCCACGAGCATCATAAAACACTCACGGTACAGAGCTGTAAATTATACGTAAATGTTAGTAGGCTTATAATCGGTTCTTAGAATTAACATCTAAAATTCACGATTCCCACAGCAAATCCGTCAGGAGCTGCTTGACTCCCAGCTCAAAGTGGCCTCGCTCCAGGACATGTCCCTGCAGTTGCTGGTCAACTCTCAGGGCAGCGACTGCCTGGAGGCCAAGGAGAAGGTTCATGTTATTGGGAACCGCCTCAAGCTGCTGCTAAAAGAAGTGACCCGAGACCTCAGAGAGCTGGCCAAGATCCTGGACATCACGAGCAGTCAGCAGGTAGATCTTCACTCAGTATAGATCTGTGCTTTGTTACCTGTGCGGCGCCGATATGTGGAACCTTGTAAATGTGGTTTTTAGTTATTTGAGTTGATACAGTAAATGGTTCCCTCATGCCAGAGGTCAGCGTTTGCGTCAAACTAAGAACTTTTTTCCTAGAATTGAAGTTTTACAGGCGCAGAACAACAGAACTGTTCTCACAACACATGTACGGGGCTAACAGAATTACAGCAACTTATTTTTACAATAGTTTTGATGTCAGAATTAATAGCATGCTGCACTACGAGACAAGAGATGTAATTGAATTGACGTCTTGAATGAAAGTACTGTTTGATTGTTCTGTTCGACACAAATGTTAAAGCTCTAATCCTTCAAGGAATTCTTATTTCATTTAAAATTGAGTGGATTCTATTATTTGTCCAGGTTATTCTGCAGAATAGTAGCCACTGCTCCAAGTTTCACTTTGCTTGGAAGCAGTATTAGAAGCTGCAAAGTCTGTTGTTTTTGCGGATTTATATGAGTGTTACCTTGTTTTATAAAGTAGATTCACTGTGGCAATGAGCGCTATTTACCTGTCTCAGTCTCTCACCATCGCTCTCTCTCTCTCTGTAAATGTTTCCTCCGTCAGGATCTTTCATCTTGGTCGTCTGCCGATGAGCTGGACACGTCCGGTTCCCTCAGTCCTGTATCAGGAAGGAGCACACCGAGCCGGCGACGATCGGTAACGTATACACCTCCCCGTACACGCTGCTCTATGAGATGCCTGGTGTTCAGTGACCCCTCTGAACGCATAGAGTAACTTGTGCCCCAAATTGCCCCCCCTGTTGAAGGCCATACTCACCCCTGTCATCCCAAGATCTCTCCTCACAGTCACACCTTTCTACACCTCCACAACCTGCTTTACACTCCCTCCCTCTGGACTCTGAACACTCTGAACTGTTTTCCCTCCTTTTTTTCTCTTCTCGCATGTTATTCCCAGAGCGAGCCCTGCCAGAAACTAGGGAATCCTTTTCTTTTTCTAACTTTATATCCCCTCCTCCTTTTTTCTCGGATGAATTTTTCAGTTCTCTTCCAGCATTTCCACTCTAAAAAAAAAACTTCTGTCCTACAAAACTTTTCTCCCTCTAGACTTCCCTCTAATATCTTCTCACTCTAGTTTGACCCCAATAGTGTTATTCTAAGCAATACTGGCTATTATAACCTGCTAAAAGAAGTGTAGAAAATGTGATTTTATGACTTCGAAAGCATGACGTCGTATTTGTTTTATATTGTGGGCTTTTAGAATGAGAACAAAGTATTTTTTTGATTGATTATTAATCTGAATATCAGTCCAAATAAGCATGTCGCTGCTTATATTATGTGTTTATGTTATTAAATGTGGGATTCATGCATCACATTGTGGCTTCCTATTTGCAGTCACAAGCCGAAGCACTTCAAAGTAGTCGTCTGAAAAACTTTGAAAAGCCAGAATCCTTGTTACCAGGGGTTACAAAATCTATCGCCTCCACGTATGATTTTGTCGCTGCTCTTCTTTCATTTTTGGGGATTTTCTTTTTCATCGGTAGCTTTGTCTTGATTTGCCTGGACTTAAACACAACTTTCTTTCTTTTACCCCCCCCCCTCCCCCCCTGTTCATTGCAAACAGCAACGGGGCAAATGTAGTCTGTCACAGCCTGGAGCCTCTGTGAGCAGTCCACACCGCAGGTACCTTTCTGTTGGTTTCTAGCACACCCAGAAGATAATGGAACTCATCAGCCCATGATGCACTTCTTGGAGGCCCATTCATGCTTTCTAATCCCCTTTTAACAACAGCTGTGTTTGAAGGAATGAACAAAAAAATCCCAGTTTTTAACCCTAGTGGCAGATTAGCAGCTCATGATAGTGAATTCCATCATCTTCTGTACGTCTAGACGCTCTGTGTAGGCTAGGCGATGAGGTGAGATGCAGCCCCACACAATCCTTGATAAAAGAGTTTCACAAGGAATGGTGCAAGGCCTCTTCTTCCGCCGGCGCCCTCGGCCGCTTAATATCGCTAACCAGAGGGCCTTTTCCTCCGTTTCAACGCAAACACTTCTCTTTATCTAACACCGAGCACTACACACCCTTTTTCTCTCAAAGCGCCGAGCCAGTAATTGTCTGCAATGAACAATGCAAAGGCTGCAGTTTCTCTTTTCTCTCTCTCGCTCTCGCTGTCTTTCTCTACCTCGTGTCACATTTTTCTTCTTCTGCTGCTGCTATCTCACCGACTATCCACCATCTCCTCCCCCCCCCCTCAGTCTGTCATCTGTGAGTCTTGCCTCTCAGGTCTCCATTTCTTTAAGGGGTAAGGGGGCACATTTGGTGACAGCACAGGGCAACCAGAGTGTAGATAAACTGTACATCACTAACGTTCATTCCTGGAGTCATTTTAATGATCACAGCTAGAGAGTACGGTAAACCTTTTTGCTCCTAATTCAAAGACTTCACAGTAGCTTCTTTGTAGTAACATCGTCTAGCATTTGAGGCCAAAGAAGACAGTTACTACTGAGGATGATGGTGACTAAACTATGCAGTTACATTAATAGTGTTAGATTTTAGGAAACATTTGTTTTCTTCCTGAGAGCTTTATTTTTTAAAGCCCTTGTTGAACTAGGCTAACTGCTTCATATTTAACACTCAGGCTGTCAGAGTGGTATCCGATCTCATCTAACTCTCAGAAAGAAAGCAAACTAAAGGGACAATTCATCCTCAAATCAAAAATACATATTTTCCCTTCTACCTTTAGTGCTTTTTATCCATCCAAATATTTTTCTCGCCGAGTTTTGGAGATGTCTTCCGTAGAGAGATGTCTGTAAGTGTTATCTTTAACACCCACTCCATCTTGTTATTTTCTATTTGAGAGAAGACAGACGTCTCCAAAACTCGGCAACTCACACCAAAACATCCCAGATGGATAAACAGCACTACAGATAAGAGGACAAATATGTATTTTTCATTTTGGATTGAACTGACTTAACGTATTTCACAGAATATTCCCTTAACTTAGCTTAACGAAAGTCAAAGAGGCTGTTCCTAATTGCTACGCTCTTCTTGCCTCGGCATGCTTTGCATTTTTCAACAGGACACAACCTTTCCGAGAGTCCTTTTTAAAAAAAAAACCTGACTATTCAGCTGACACTTGCAGCATGCCTTTTGTCTTTTATCCTAACATCCTCTGCAAAGAATGCAAGCTTACGTCTTAAATGTATTTGTCGGTGCAGGATTGTACGTATGCCTTGAAAACTGTTTTGTGACTGTCTTTGTAACTGTGTCGATCCACCCAGTCTCAGTCAGCATGTAGATCACGATGTGAAACGCCGTCCCAACATTGCTTTGTGTTGGCGATTGTCCCTCAGCATGGTGCTTCAAGTCAAGCACAGTCATGCAGTTCCCCCGTCACTGAACTGAGATCTTATTTGGATTGAAAACTGGTCGTCAAGATCAAAGTGTCAAGAGATAACCATCAGAGTTCAAAACAGTTCAAGTGAAGTTTGTTTACCGAGTTAGACTAATTTGATTTGTCGGTTATTCTTGCAGAGTTTATTTTTGTGAACGGCAAAGAAATGAAACGATGCACGTATACAGCCGCAGTTTTAATCCAATTAGGGATTCAGATGATAGAACAGAGAGCAGGATTGTGTATGTTGGCAGCGATCGCTGTGAGTGACTAAACGTCAGCCTGTGCTGCGTTGTGAATGTGTGTGTGAGCAGGTCTCGCGGCGCTGGATCCGCTTCCTCCCCTTCTGATGCAGAAACGACGTCAGGTCAAAGGTCGTCTTCGTTCCTGCGGCGCGTCCTCTGGGTCGCGCTGCCTCTCCAGTTCTTCCTGCTCCTGTTAGTGATCCTCGCCTTCCTGCTGCCAATGTCTGAGGAGGACTACTGCTCCCAGTCCAACAACTTCGCTCATTCCTTCTACCCGATGCTCAGCTACATGAACGGACCGCCTCCCGTGTAGGGCCGACTGTCGGAGCATTTCAGCGTTCTCGCACCACAGAAACTGATCTTCATCCATCTGTACTGCAGAAAAAAAAAAAAACAGCTGCCATCTACAGTTAATATCTTTGTGTGTAGCACATAGGAAACAAGCATTTCACTATGTTACTCTGTGTGATGCTGTGTCGATTACGGAGCGCCTTTGGTGCGACAAAACTGAAGGAGCGGTTTCTGCCCACTGTGGACTTGAGATGAACTGGAGATCAACTCAGCGGCTCAGTATACACGTTGTATTTCCCTGAGGAGATCTGTCAGTGGATAGCACCAAAGTTAAATGCTGAAATTTAGCCTGTGAAATTGCTCGTAACAAAAAAAAGAATTTGTAAGCAAAGGAAACATTAATATATCTGACATTGCATTTATTTTTTTACCCGTATTTTGGCATGCCGTTCTGATCATTGCTTTTATTTACCGACGTCCTTCATTGTGTCTGTGAGAAACTTTTCTTTTTTTTTAACTTTGAATTACATCGATTCGTGTGAGACTCATTTAAGCCAAGTCGTATTATTTTAATATCGGAGTCGGACACAGTTCAAGAGTTTAACCTTTAACATGACACATCCATGGTCTTTGTACATTTTGCTGTTTTATTTTTTAAACAAAACACGAGATACGACTTTATGATGGAGGCGTACGACATATAGAACTATTGTATATTTTGTATGACCGTCAGTTCAGTATCAAATGTATAACAGTCCGAGATTATGTAACATGTGTATATAATGGTAAAGAAATTAAGTTGAAAAATGTATGTATATGCGACTATCAAAAACAATGAATGCCAAATCCTAATTTCTATATTTGTCTTTTTATTTCCTTTTTCACGTGACTTTACATTTGTGATCACTTCATACTGTGTAAGATCTGTTCTCATATACCTTAAGACAACAGTATTACCATCACATTTTAAGTGCACTTTGGCGTTTGTATAATGTTTAAATTATTTAGGCTTCTTTAAAGGAAACTGCATCATCTGGGTAAGCGGATCTGGAGGTGGAGAGGCGGAACGAGGAGCTGTCAGGGAGGTCCTGGATTTGGTGGGGATGAGGCCTCTGGTGAGACGGGCAGTGCCAGGCTGCATCAGCATGATGAAGGTGGTGGTGATGGTGATGGTGATTGTGAAGAAGGTTCTCCAGTAATTTGATGATCTCATAATTAGGTAGAGCCAAAGCTGTGGCGTCCAGCCCCAACATCTGGGAGACAACCATCCGGAAATCCAGCAACTGAACAAGAGAGAAAAAAAGAAATAATTAAATATGATTGACAGTCTTGTTTTTATCACTAATTGTTGCATCAGTAGCTAAATTACCATTTTTAGGTCTATCAAATCCAGTCAAACAGTTACGTGGCAAACTTGTTAACATATTTTGAAGTAATGTTTCTGGCCACGTGATGAATATAAGTCCAGTATTCACTATCTCTATTATGCCGGTTGAACCACAAGCCAAAAGACCCAAATGCAAGACACCCAGCGAGCTTCATTAACGTAAAGCTGAAGCCCAGACGTCAACACATTCAAAGCAAGCTGAGGAAAATCCAAAAATGCTGAAGATAAATACAAAAACACAGGGAGGGGGAGACACAGACTGACTAAATCAGAGTGACTAAATAACTCGGGAAAAGCAGGTGAGCACAGAAAACAGGCAGGAGAAGATAAAGACAGGAAGTGTAAGGCACCCTCTGGTTAGACACGAGGACAGATAAGCCAATCGAAGGCAGAGTAGGGCGGGTCTTGGCAGGTGTGATCCATACGGAGCCCTCCCTCACCTCTCTCTCCCTGTCAGACAGCTGATCCAGGCTCTGTCTGAGGGCGCCGAGTTGTTGTTGGTCCTCTCTGCTCTTCGTCTCTTGGCTCTGGAGGTCTGAGCTCACTGTGTTCAGCTTCTTCTCCACCTTTGCCTTCACCTCCAGCAGCTGATCCAGCCTCTTTTTCTGCTCCTGCACGGTCTGACTCTGTTCCATCACTTTCAACTTGGCACGTCAGACAGACAATGGCTTATTCAAGTGTGCTTATTGCTCTCAAATACTCAGATTTTTAAAAATGTATACATTTATTTTCAGAACTAAGGTTCTTTACATACTTGGTGCACAATTCATCCACTCATACACAGATTTAAACATACATGCATGATAGATTAAGCAGAGAAAATGCCTCTGGAATGACCTCTGGACTGAATCCCTCTCCCCTCTACCTTGAGCTCATTGGTGTGGGACAGCTGGGCCTTGAGCTCAGTGTTTGACAGCTTGGTGGCCTTCAGCTCGCCTTGGAGACGCTCCAGCTTCTTGTGCAGCTTCCTGACCTCCAGATGAGCATCATCTCGCTCAACAGCCAGCGCCGATCGGCTCCTCCTCTCCTCCTCCAGCTCGGACACCTTCTTCCTGAGCAGCTGGATGTGGAGTCCTTTGCTCTCGAGTTGGTCTTTCTGTGACTTTAACTGGTGTGAACAGAAAAGGCACACTGTTTTGCATTTTCACATTCAGAAGACGTAATATCTAAAGATTGTAAATCTGAGAAGCACTCCGCTCCAAATGTCCCTAGTATGACTACTTTTTATTCATGTTGCCCACCTTTCTCTGTAGACTGTAGGTCAGACTTTTGCTCTCCACCAAAGCAGTTGCCTCTTGTTTCACCAGCTGCTCCACGCGTGACAGGATGAGTTTCAGCCTCATGTCGAAGCCGAGATCCACGGCAATACTGTCGACTCTCATCGTCTCCGACAGCTGCTCCAGGAACTCTTCATACTGTTTAAAACAGATACAGAGTAACATCATTTCTGCCAGTTAAAGGCAAAAAAATAAGATATTCCCATGGTTATTTATCAAAAAGTTGAAATGCTGCGATAAAAAGTAATTTATCAAGTTTAAAAAGTCAAAATCGCGAAATAAAAAGTAAAAGTTCCAAGATAAAAAGTGGGATTTTCAAAATAAAAGTGAATAATGGGATAGAGAAGAAAACTTTATGAGATAATAACTCGATTAAATTATGACTTTTTCTATCCATTATTTATGTCATGTTACAGACACGTGTTCCTGGACTCACATGCTGTTTGTTGTGTCTCAGCCCGTCTCGATGCATGTCTGCTGTTAACAGCTCAGTCTCCAGACCCTGCAGTCTCTCCCTCAGGTCCTGGACCTGCTGCTCTGCGAGCTGAGCCCTCTGCAGAGCACTGAGCTGCAGCTCCGTCTGCTCGCTCAGCTCCTCAGAGACGTGACACAACTGCAATAAGGATGTTTATTTAGGGGAAGGAGTGCCTCTTCAACTTTTATTGTAAAAGTGAAAGTGGATAGAAGTGTTGGAAGCTACATACATCATCTTTCTCTATACATTATTGCAAACAACACAAGAGGTCAAAGGTCAAGGATCTCATTCCTCACCTTACTACAGAGATCATCCACTTGGTGTAAAATATCTTCCTGTGTGGGCAGGACGACGTTCACAGACTTCCCCTGCAGCAGGCCGGCCATCTTTTTCAGGAACACCTGTAGTCTCTGCTCAGCTGCCTCCGTCTCCCTTTGGCTGGACCGTAAGTTCCTCTCGAGCTCCTCCACCTGTTTCTCCAAACAGCTCGACTCCCTCCGAGCTGCCTCGATGACTCTCTTGCCGGCCTCAAGCCTCTCTGTCAGAGTGTCTTTCTCAATCTCAACACTCCTTCTTCCCACCACCAGGCCGTCTAACTCCTGACAGAGATTAAGAAAACAAAATGAAAATCAAAGTAAAACAACGTTGCAGCATCCTCCTAAAAGAATGATGGAGATGGGGAGCAAATTGATTTTTGAAAAATGTATTTACACCCTTTTTTAAGATGAAACCTTCACTGTAACTGCTAAAAGTGTTAGCATGCACCCCGTCTGAAGTGGGAACATTAACTTGAAGCAAGGGTTTGTTTTCAAATCAGTTTGGGATCTCAGGGATTACAGACATGTGGATTACCTCAGACAAGATGTATTGAGCCCTTATTTCCGCCCAGTTACTTCATATGTTGAGGAGAATACTGCAATGCTGTTTTGCTATGAAGCTCCAGAAAAGTTTTGTCGACTAGGAAACTTTGCCTGAATTTTCATCGGCATGAGGGTAGATAATGACCGAATTTTCATTTTTTGGTGAATTTATCATTTATTACAATACCAGATCTTGGAGAAAACCTTGGAGAACTCCAACCTGGGCCATTAATTGGTGATCAAAACAGATTATTGATACACGTCTTAAATGTAAATAGATTATTAAAAATTCAGTTCTGTATATTTGCTTTTTTAATACAGTCTGGCCACAGAGGCCTTGTTGTCTGCACTTGGGGGGGATTTCATTGGAACAGGAAATAATACATGGAAAATCCAACGTTTTATGGTTGTACTGTCAACTATAGATTGTGTTTTTAAGTACCACTTTGACTGAATCGAGAGCTGCCGCACTGCTGGCTGCCTTCCTCCTCTCTCGGTCCAGCTCTGCCACCAGCCTGAGCACCGTCTCTCTGCTGGCTTTACACTCCAGCTCGCAGGACTTCACACTCTCCTCCAACACAACAATCCTCATCTTCAGCCTCTCCTTCTCATGAGACTGGTCCACCTGATCATCAAACACAGCAGTAAAGATCTTATTATGGATCCTATTGTAGAACATTTTTACTTTTTTGTCTGGCTGACAACATTTAGTTTATGTCCAATAGCAAAGATGTATCATACAGAGAGGTAAAATTGATATCATACCTCATCAGAGTTTTCCATGACTTCCATAATGAAAAGTGTTGCAGGGGGACTTGTTTCTGTTTTAGGAAGTGTCCTGGCAACACCAAACACAGGCAATACCAAGCTCCACCAGAGGGGGGACTGAAGGGACATCTGTCGTCTAGAGACTTTATCAGTTACAAAAAATAAATCCTTGAAATGAAGTGTAATTTTTAATTTACAATTAATTTAATTAGGTTCGAAATATGTGAAATTACAGAAAAGATCAATAGAAAGAAGCTGGTGAAGATGAATGTGAAGGTCAAATCAGGTATACGCCTTTAAATGTGTGCCCCTGAGTTCAGACTTTCAGGTTGCGATCGTTCCAAGGCACCAATGTGATGAAAAATTCAGGGATTTCATGTACACTTTATAGCATGTTACGGTCAGTCTTCCTTCAGATCGTGGTTTGTCGTCACTTAATCATCATTACTTTTTGCACTACGTTGCAGAATAATGTAATTAGACCATACAGGAAACGATCAATCTTGCTTTATCACTGAGGAAACACACAGACAAAGTTAATAGTGGAGTATGATCAGGAGCCCTAGTGATTTTGATTGGCACCTGGACCTCCTTGAAATGAGGCTCCTGCTTTTGGCCCCTATCACAGATTATTCTTGTGTCAGTGTGGACTCTCATTTGAGGGTTTTATAAAGTTTGTGGAGGTGAAAATGTCCATAACACCTGAAAAAAATAAAAAAAATAAAAATAAAACACTTCCAAAAAGGATCCCCTTGGCCACAGGGAATCATGAAATTTGACATGTACCAAGGTGCTGAAAATCTGTGTCGCAGCATTTTTTAATTATTTTTAAAATATATATATATATTGGGGGGGGGGGGGGGGGGGGGGGGGGGGGCCTTGAAAAATGACTATTCTTAAACTCTTTAAAAACAGTACTGATTAGATCCCCTTCAATTTTTTGTTAGTGTGTGTCTACTTGTTCAAAGTATGCTGTTTAGGATTGTCATTAAGTGCATTTAACAGTGATAACAGGATTGTTATTTAAAGATTAAAGATAAAAAAATAACTTAAATGACAGTCTTACTTTAAGGACACACAACTGGAGATGACTTAGCCCCACAAAAAGCCTGGCAGAATTATTTTATTTCATGTTTTTAGAGCAGAATTCCTGTCTGCGGCCCCCTTCAATGTTTTTCAAGCCCGGCAGTCAAAGATCGGGGCAACAACAAACCACGTAAATCGTCA
Organism: Sparus aurata; assembly: GCF_900880675.1. NCBI lineage: Eukaryota > Metazoa > Chordata > Actinopteri > Spariformes > Sparidae > Sparus > Sparus aurata. The sequence goes on from NC_044202.1 coordinate 5,742,522, forward strand.
TTACGTCACCTCAAACCGGAAATAAGCGGCGAGAAAACTTTATTAACAAAAACAAACACGCCTCCCAGCGCTGTCATTCAAGCTGCCGTGTAGCTACGTGTGTTCACTTCACTATTATATTTCAACACAACACTTGTTGAAACTTCATTTTCCTGTCGCGCTGAAGAAGATTTAAAATAGACTCGTTTTGAATGACTTCTCTTTCATTTAGTGGTAAGCTAACCACTGGCTAGCCACCAAACATTAGCTAACAGACACACTGACGCACAGTAGCATGTTACCACTTCTATGGACTTGTGCTGTACTGTAGGTAGAGAACTGTTTTTTATTTTTCATGTATTTATCACACTGTTTATTGATTATTTGCAAGTCCTAACCACACTCTCAGTGAGGATATCGAAAGCTAATGTAGTCAAGGTCAGACTTGCTCGTTTCTGGCACCTACTTTTGTGTTTACATTGAGTTTAAGATGCTATGAATGGAAGTTTTAAGTGGATATCCACCTGATAATAGCCCAAGCTGGATTTAAAGAGTGCTGTGATGATTGAAATGGTAAATCAGAGCGTGACATATCATATAGTTACACCATCAGCTGTTTCCTGTCTTGTAGCTCACCTGTGCAGCTGTCCAAGGAAAGATGCTTCTCCGGACCTTGTGGTCCAGACTGGGCGCTCAGCGGCCTGTGGAGAGGAACCCAGTCTTCATGTGTGCCTCAGCCAGTTTCTCCCAGTCTGTCCAACCACACAAGTATGAATCCAAACCCAGGGCTCACTCAAGCTGCTCTGGCTCAGGGATCTTCTCAAGGACCTGTTATTTAAACACTTTTCGCCAACAGCAGAAGCATGTGAGACATGCTCTTCCTGCTTTAGGTCTCAGCAGCGCTTTGTTAACTGACCCTGGGATGTTGTCTAAATGTAGAAGCGAACAGAAGCGTCTTTACTCGCCCGACATTGTGAAGACGATCTTAAAGCCAAGTGTAAAACCTGCAGCAGTGCCTGGAAAAAGGGTTCCCAAAGGGCCGAGAACAAAACAGCCTTCGAGAGCCAATCAGCCTGCCCTGAATGAGGACAAGGTGATTCATCAGATGAGTGACTGATCTCATTTTATGCGCTCCACGTTTTTGTTTTGGTGATCATTTAAATTAAACCCTGTGTCCCTCTGTAGGATATGATGCAGTGTATTGCCTTCGCAACAGCAGATCAGTATCATTTACCGACACTTTGCCACGACTTGATGCGCCACGGATTCCAGGAGATGGATTTACCAAGAGGTACGACTTTAACGTCTTCATATATTACAACTCCCCAGGGACTTGCATGTGTTGGGAACATGTTTTGTGACATTCATATTTTAATTTCAGATGCATCAAATGCGCTGGTGATAAGCACAGACAAGGCTGCGAAACCAGATGATGATGCTGTTATGTTCTTCTTCAGGTACAAATAAAGTACATGTTTTTAAAGTACTTTGTTTATGCTTTCTCTTAGATATATATTCATAGATGCTCCATTTAAGGTTGCACAATATAGATCTTGTTGTTACCTGCTTCTCACATTTTGGTATTTTGATAAGAAGGTCATAATCTGTAGGGTGTTTTTGCGCACATTTTGGAAACTAAGACGTCTGTCTTGGTGCAGCAGTATTAACTTCATGAGCATGACAACAGCGTGCTGCGCTTGTTATTCTCCTCCTGAAATGATGGAATAACTTTCCTAATCTGATATTTCAGGGAAGGCTCAGTAGTTTTCTGGAACGTTGAGGAGAAAACGGTAAATAGAATTATATTTAACAATGTTTTAATGTACAATATTAGATTCATTCTTGTTTACTTCTCTCATGTTTAATCCATCTTCAATCATTTAATTTTTATAGTTGAAAAGAGTGATGAGAATACTGGAGCATCATGAGATCCAGCCCTATGAAGTCGCTTTAGTCCACTGGGAAAATGAAGAGATTAGCTACACAGTCGGCGAGTATGTCGATCTTCACACTCGTGCTGTTTTTGTTTAATTGTATGTTCAGACTCTCTTTTTTTAAGTAAAATCTTTTTTATTCTTCAGGGGAAATACAAAGCTCGAGCGTGGCAACTTTATTCTTAACGACCAGATGAATCAAGATGAGGCAGTTCTGGAGAAATTCGCGTTTTCGAACGCACTGTGTTTGTCAGGTGAGAACCCGTTAATCAAGAAGAAGTGTCTTGTTGTGTAGTAACCCTGTGTAGCCTCTCATTACAGTCTTACCTCTTGCTTTCTTTTCCAGTGAAGCTGGCGATATGGGAGGTGTCGTTAGATAACTTTGTAGAGTCAATTCAATCAATTCCAGAGGTACAGTGGACACTTAACAGCAGGCAGCAAGAAAGTCTGAATAATTGATTATCTGTAATGGTTGTTTGCTTGTCTGTCTGTAAGGCAGGTTAAGCCTCGGTGCTCCCCTTCAGCCTAATGTCTTAATCTGTTTTTTTTCTCCTCAGACGCTGAAGTCTGGTAAAAGAGTTAAGTTGTCCTCTGCAGAGGTTATGAAGAAGATAGGCGAGCTTTTCACTCTGAGGTAAATTCAGTTTTCTCTAAATAGAAGTTCATTCAGGGGCAATTGTGACCCTTCTATTTGTGTCTTCAAGTGTCACAGGAAAGGCCAAACTTTCTTGTTGTTTCAGACGGCATGGAATTTCTGATTTCAGCTCGTGTTACCATGTTATCGGTAACCAAGATCAACTGATATCATATCCACGTTTTTTTGCTTTCTTGACTGCCATTATTGTTAGTTTGTTCGCTCAATTTTTCTATATCTAACAGCCCAGTCTTAAAGTAATTCTACTGGGCAGTTGCAACAACTCTTGCAGATCTGCTGTTGTGTCATTAAACTCTGGGATAACACAATCTGTTTAAAACCTTTGTTTTTATATGTTTGTCCGATAGACACTGTATAAACCTGAGGTCTGACCTCCTCATCACACCAGATTTCTACTGGGACCGAGAAAACCTGGAAAAGCTCTATGATAAGACCTGCCAGTTCCTCAGCATCAACCGCAGAGTCAACGTAAATAAAGTGTTTTTGTTTTAGTTTTTTTCAAAAAGGTATGTGACATCTTAGGTCACTGCTTTGTTTTTGATCTGAGCTACAAACATTGTGTATGTTTTCTAGGTTGTGAACGAGAAGCTGGAACATTGCACACAGCTAACAGATCTGATGAGAAGCCACCTGAGTGAGAAGCACAGCTTGAGGTTGGAGTGGATGATAGTCATCCTCATTACGATCGAGGTAAGGATTTAAAAGAGAATCTGTAGAGAGACGCTACGTTTTTGTGTTCTCTGGTGGGGCGCCTTTTTAAAATCAAGATGCTATGATGATGAAGGGCTCAGTAGTGGATAACTGTCAGTCATCAACATCATCCGGCAGCCTAAACTAATGCCTGGTGGCAGGCCAGATTGCATAGTGTAAGCATAGTGAAAAGGGAACTAATGTAAACACTGATAGGGTCATTATTATTATTATTATTAACATTCACTTCATAACGACAGGATTAAAGCAAAACACGTGTCTCTAAATTACATCTATCGCTTGTTTCTCTTGTAGGTTTTGTTTGAACTTGCAAAAATGATCTTCTAACCTGCTGCTCAAACGATGCACAAATCAAAAAATGGTACTAGAAGCTCCAAAGGAGGAATGCTGCTCTACACAAAGGTACTTCGTATGTGAAGACGTTTTCTGGAAGCGACTAAAATCATAAAGTGGACCTAAATATGTTTGAATGTTTTACTGTCCCTCTCATACAGTATCTACATTTCAACAACACACAATAAATCTGTCTTTTTTTTTTTTTGTTACCATTTATTTACTGTTTTGCTGAATATACTGACTCGGGGGTGGTGGAGGTCTTTTATATACATTTGAGTTTTGTTTTCTGAATTTATGCTTTACAATGTAATACAATTGTACCTTTCTATCATTTTTACATGGTGTGTAAAAGTCTGAATCCTTTTCAGTGTGAAGAATGCAGGTTTTAAACCTCGTGTCACCTCGACATGTGACATTATTCCTGTGACTGAAACACGACCGCAGTAAACAAGATGGGGGAAAATATAAATAATGGTATTTAATTTACTCCAGCTGTGAGTGCTAATTATAGAAGATGCAATAAAATACATGTTTTAAATGTTTGTCAGTTATGTTTCAGTGTTTGCATGTAAAATATCAACGTATTGATTGATTATTGGTTCAGTAGAGTGTCTAAAGATGGCATATGATCACCAGAAGTGTCAATACAAAAGATTCAGCAAAACAAGATGTACATACAAGTATGAATTTATTCAAATAAAATTATATTTTATCAATAAAACATTGGTAAATATATATATATATATATATGTAAATATATAAACACAGGTAACTCAGGTTTATATTATGCATGTTGTCATCAGTGGACATAGACACAGATCCAGAAGAATTCTTCATAAAATTCAGTATATGTGAAAATAATTCGAAGAGGACAAACAGCAGCACAGCAGCCTGTCATAACCTTATTTTTTCCTCTCACCCTACACACACACTTGCTTACTGAGTCTATTGTATCAGTGATAGTGCCAGCTCATTGAGGCTTAAGGCTTGGAAATAAATGCACGAGTAAAGCTGCCATGATTGCTGAAGTTTAAGGCTTTGCTGATTATAATTATATATGTAAAGATTAATTTAACACAAAATAAGTGAATTCTTACTTTAAAAACAAAAAAACAAAGACGTGCCATGCGATCGTCATGCACTTATTTGAAAACCTGTCCGAGTAGAAATGATTGTTGGCTCAAAATGAGAACTTTTTCTTGCCTGTATAAGCATTAAAACTGTCATTATGTACAAGATAATATACAGTAATAATAGCATGCTTAATTCTGCCTATTATTTTTATCTGCATAGATCCCGTGAGAGCATGTATGTAAGTGAAATGATAAAACAAGTACAGGATGACAGAAGAGTTTATGAACACAGATGATGCATTGTAACGGCTGTTAAATATCTACATAAACTGATATACTAGAAACATCCTCGTGGGCCAAGACGAATGAATGTTGCTTCTGAAAAAGCAAGAGAAGTCATCCAGAAATGTGTTTTAAGGATAATACTTAACAAAACTGCCATCTTCCTCTCTCAGAAATCTGCAGTCTTTTAAAACAGATCGGGTTAGATCTTTGCAAAAAACATCACTTATGATACACAAGACCTGGCAGGATTACTAATAAAAATTGCACAATATAGCAAAACACTCAGATGTATGAAAAGTAGTCATTGCCTAATGGATGTAGTTCACTCGTAGTTCAAACACGGCGTTCCCCTGAGAAGATTATCACTTTTCCAGTTGATGCTTCTCTTGCCAGATCACTCTCAATAATCACACACACACACTAATGGCTTTGCTTCGGAAAAACTTGAGTGACTTCCGTTTTGATTGTCCAAACCTTGAAAGAAAGAAAGAAAGAAAGAAAGAAAGAAAGCGAAAATGTAGCATGACATTAGTTACTTTTTGGATATTGCAATGAATGTGATGCATGATTTAACCGAAAGAACAAATTGACAAGCGGTCAAAAAAAAAAAAAGATTTATCTGATATCTCCATGTTGGTGTCGTCCCTGCCACATCATAGTAAATGTTTCTAGAGTATCATCATTGCAGGTCACAAAAAAGCAAACAAAACCCACCGAGGGAGCAGGTCGTCTTGTATGAATAGGTAGCTTTCATAGTGGAAGGTGGAGAAGAGTGTCAGTGGCGTTACAGGCAAGAAGGCTGCCAAGCCAATGACCCCAGTTCGAGACTGTGTTTCAACATTTGTAAGTGTGGCATCACTGGATATTTGCACCAATTTGCCGTCTTGTTTTGGGCGACAAAAAAACATGGTTTGTAAAAAGACCTTGCGACACCCAAAGCCATATTTGTGGTGACCAATTTATTTACTATTTACTCTGGTGATTGGGTTGGAAATGATCATGATTCGGGTTGAAATGGATCCATTCACAACGATCATCACATGTTAGACGGCCATGATTGTTCAGTTGCAATGATGGGTCGTATTATGTTGTAGGAACGACACCAACACAGCAATATCAGTTCATGCTAAGAATGACAAGAGTGAAGAGAAAGGCTTACCAGTTAGTGACACTGAAGTTGAGATTGAAATTAATCAAAGTCCATCGTAGTGACGCTCACAGCCGCAGGTTCCAGGTCTTCAAGTGCAACAGCAAAATCCTCACCTTCGCTCTCGATTTCACAATTTCCTTCTGTTTTGTGCATTTCCTGTACACTCTCTTCCTCTGCAGTTTTGGAATCAGGACTCATTTCAGCTTCACGTCCACGTCCTGTCTCTTCCTCTTGGTCACTTCCCGTTTGAGGTTCTAGAGGTTCGTTCACTTCAAGGGACACCTCTGTTTTCTCTTGAGTGTAGATGACTTCCTCAGCGTCCATCCACACATCCTGGTCATTTTCCTCCTCTATTTTTTTGACTGGCTCTTCTTCCTCTGTTTCTTGGTCATGATCTTTACAGAGTATTTCCTGACTGACAAAAACTTCTCTTTGCTCTGTTGGTCTTATTGGATGAATTGTTTCTGTGGCCCGAACACTGCAGGTTACTGTCTCTGTTGACACAATTTGTTCTACTGGTTGTACTGTTTCCATCACTTGGATGCCGACATCCTGCAGTACGGGTTGAGGCGTAATCACGCCATTTTCTCTTGAATCTAACTTTGCCGTTGCTTCTGTGATTTCTACTGCCTGAACACCAACGCTTGATAACTCGGTCTGTGTCTGGCTCTCCGGTCTTTGTGTTGGATTTATTGGTTTTACGGGTTCTTCTGCATTAACTGCCTGAACGCCGACCTCAGGCACGGCTGTCTGTTTCACAGGTGCAATTATCTCTGTTGCAGGTGGTGGGGAAAATGGTGGCCTTGGTTGCCCGAACTGTATGTTAAGTTTGAATTCTAAAGAAAGACTTGACGGGGACTCCACATTACCTACTGAGGAGATGATTCCTGTGTTTTGGGGGATGACCAATCCAGTGTTGCTAGGCGTAACAATCGTACTTTGAGTAATTTGTGTAATCTGTGTTTCCTCTGTTGATGATTTGGCCTCTTCGGCTGTGATACCTACTTGCAATTTTTCCTGTTCAGCTTTAGTTTGCTCCAAATCCTCTCTGTGATCATGGATAGAAGCATCTAAACTCTCTGGAAGATCAGAGGTTTGCATGAGATCCTCGGACACTTGCGGCTCCGTTGCAGACTCGTCACTGATTACAGCAGTTGCTTCATCCTGTTTTTCCCTGGATGATTCTGAACTTTCCTCCACTGCCATTTGATCCTCCACGTCATTTGATTCACTTTCAACCATCTCACTTATTTTCGTCACAGCAACCGGCTGTTCAATCACTTCTTGTTCAAAGTTTACAACCACTGATTCAGGTTCTGTCTCTGGTAAATCCTCTTCAGCATGTTGAGTAACTTCTTGACTTATTTCCTCTTCAATCTCTGGAGTTGCGGAGAGATTGTCTACACTTTTACCCATTTCATTACAAACATCTGTGACTTCTTTGGTGTCAGTTACCACTCCCTCTGGCACCGAGTCCATTGTCTCTGCCGATTTTGTATCAGCATCGACCACCTGAACTTGACTTCTGTGATCCTCCTCAAGCGTTACTGACGGCACATGCATCATTTCAATCTCCCCTGTTGTCTCGGCCATATCTTCTTTCCCCAATGGTACGGCAGCCTCAACTTCCTCCTTAAGCACTACCTCACTTGCAGCTGTCTCTTTCAAGGGTTCAGTCACTTCTGAAGTTTTCTCTATCAAAACATCAGGTACTGCAACCGAGACACCTTTTTGATCACATATAACTACTGGAGCCACTAAGGCATTTTCAACCTCTGCTGTCTTTATCTCCCCGTCTGGGATTTTACTTTCTTTTTCTTGCTCAACACTGTCTTGCACTTCACTAAGCTGCATTTCATGTTTTGGGTCCTCTGTAACACAGAGTGCTGCGGTTTCTCCAGAAAATACTGTCTTTCCTAGGTCTTGAACATTACTTGCCTCCTCATTGACAGAGGATACGCGAACTGCTGTATGTGTTTGTAATTCATCTACAGCCTCAGGGATGCTGTCCTCCTGCTCCACCTGAACATCTTTCAAAATACTTTCCTGATCCTCTTTTTTCTCTAAAGCCTGACCCAGTTGTGGCGAAACCTTGCTCTCGATTTCATCTGCTACAGAAGCAATTAAATTGTCAGTGTCTGGTTTGGGAATGTCCTCTAACAACGTTTCTTTCTCTGTGACTGTATGCGACTGTAATACCACTTTCTTAGTTTTGGTCTCAGTGACAATATCTTTTACATTAGATGGTAATACTTCTTGTTCTTCCTCTTCAGTTTTGGCAGCTTCCAATGTTAGTTTTTCTTCTGGCTCAACTTTGACTTTAGCTTCCTGTTTCGGTTCATCCGTAACCGTTTCCTCTGGCTCTGTGAGAGGTATTTTTTCTTCTTTGGGTTCATCTGTTACTGTTTCAGCTTCTGGAACATCCGCTGATATTACCTCTGTTTCAAGCGATTTAACACTGCTATCATCTGCATCTAATGTGGAGGCCTGGACAGCTTCTAATGCTTGTGGTTCCTGAATATGTTCAGATTTGGCAACTTCCACTGGTAGGTTTTCTTCTGGCTCAACCTCGACTTTGGATTCCAGTTTCGGTTCATCTGTAACTGTTTCCTCTGCTGGAATATCCTCCAATGTTTCTTCCTTTTCAAGTGATAGAAGGCTACCAGCGTCAGATGTGGGTGTTTGTACAGCTTGTAATACTTCTGGTTCTTGAACATCTTCAGTTTTGGAAACATCCTCTGGCTCTGTGAGAGGTATTTTTTCTTCTTTGGGTTCATCTGTTACTGTTTCAGCCTCTGGAACTTCCGCTGATATTACCTCTTTTTCATGTGACTCAACACTGCTATCCTCTGAATCTAATGTGGTGGCTTGGACAGCTTCTAATACTTGTGGTTCCTGAATAGGTTCAGATTTGGCAACTTCTACTGGTAGGTTTTCTTCTGGCTCAACCTCGACTTTGGCTTCCAGTTTCGGTTCATCTGTAACTGTTTCCTCTGCTGGAATATCCTCCAATGTTTCTTCCTTTTCAAGTGATAGAAGGCTACCAGCGTCAGATGTGGGTGTTTGTACAGCTTGTAATACTTCTGGTTCTTGAACATCTTCAGTTTTGGAAACATCCTCTGGCTCTGTGAGAGGTATTTTTTCTTCTTTGGGTTCATCTGTTACTGTTTCAGCTTCTGGAACATCAGCTGATATTGCCTCTGTTTCAAGCGATTTAACACTGCTATCCTCTGAATCTAATGTGGAGGCTTGGACAGCTTCTAATACTTGTTGTTCTTGAACATGTTCAGATTGGGCAACTTCCACTGGTAGTTTTTCTTCTGGCTCAACCTCCACATCAGTTTCCTGTTTGGATTCATCTGCAAGTGTTTCCTCTCCTGGAATCTCCTCTGATGTTACTTCCTTTCCAAGTGATACACGGCTACCCGCCTCTGATATTGGGGCTTGTACAGCTTGTAATACTTCCGTTTCTTGAACATCATCAGTTTTGGAAGCATCCACTGGCTCATTGAGAGGTATTGTTTTGTGTTTGGGTTCACATGTCACTGTTTCTGCATCGGGAAGGTCCACTATTGCTTCTTTTTCATGTGACTCAACACTGCCATCCACTGAATCTACTATGGGTTCTTCAGCAGCTTCTAATACTTGTGGTTCTTCAACATGTTCAGTTCTGACAGCTTCCACTGGTAGTTCTTGGTTTTCTGGCTCGACACTGACCTCAGTTAGATGCTCTGCTGTCTGTTTGGGTTCATCTGTGACTGTTTCTGCAGGTGGACTGTCCTCTGATTTTACTTCCTCCTCTGGTGATTGAACAGTAGTCTCCTCTGAATCTAATGTGGAGGCTTGCACAGCTTCCAATTCTTCGGGTACTTGAACTTGTTCCATTTTGGCAGCGTCCTGTACTTGTTCATCTTCCTTTCCTGGCTCTGTTTCCTCTTTGAGTTCATCGGTAACGGTTTCTGCTGCCAGTATACTCTCTGAGATTACTTCTTGTGATGGAGCAATACCCTCCTCTGAATCTAATATGTCACCTTGTACAGCTGATGACTCATTTAATTTCATTAATTTATCTGTAGGTACAGCAGCATCTATCTCAGATAGGCCTTCCACTCGATGATGGCTCTCATCAATCTGTTCAAATTCTTTCACGCTTTCTTCTGGATGTGCAACACTGACCCCTTGTTTTTCATCTACAGGAATTTCGGCAGTGTTAAACTCCTCAGTAGTAACTTCAGACACAACTTCAGATGTGCTCTCTGTTCGGGAGGTAGCTGCAAGTTCATTAATTGCATCCAGTTCCTCAACATTTAGACGTGCGTCTGTTGCATCTAACCTCCTGTGTATTTCCAGAATTGCTGGCTCTCCTATTTCAAATTTTTCCAGTATTTGATTTGAGGCAGAACCAACCATTCGTTCAGAGCTTGGCTCATCTGAATATACTGGGACTGACTTTGGGCTTATTGAGATGGTTTCAACAACCTGATACAGGAGTGTATCGGTTTCCTCAACCTCATATTCTGCCGGGACTGGTGTTGTGTTTCCAGATGTTTTTGAAGACTCTGAAGATAACTGGGAAACGGCAGAGATCATTTCAGTTTCATCTGCCTGAGTAGTGCCCGAGGCAGGTTCTGGTGCAGTAATGGCCTCGGATGTGATCTCTATCAGGTCCTCTGCTAAAGTGTCATCCCTAGCTGCCTCCTCAGCGACTGAAGCTGGAGTGACCATGGTTTCTGTAATTATGCCCTCCTCTGGAATGTCACTGAGTTGTTGATGACTACTGGTTGATTCTGTTTCATCATCTAGTGCTGCGTTTGCAGCAGGGGTTGTAGGTACCTGTTTTTCTAAAGCAGCATAATTGTCTGGGACTGCGTTTGCTTCAGTTTTCAGACTTTCACAAGGTACGACTGGTTCTGCCATCTGATCAGGAAGGTCTTTCTGGGGTTCATAGTTTGCTTCCTCAGGTATGTGACTTTCTACGTCTGCCTGTGTTTGTATTTTAACCTCTGTCTCAACGATATCAAACTCAGACAGTGGAACAACAGCTGGTGTCTCAGAGTCCTCATCACCTGAAGCTACATCCCTATCCGCCTCATCTGAAGATGCTCGGTCTTGCTTTTCGGCAGACTTCCTCTTTTTTCGTCCTGGTAGAAGTTTCTTTAACGAAAACGAGGACTCGTCCTGAGTAACTTCACTATCAGACTGTATGATTTCTTTGCTTTCATCCTCATCCTTGGCTTTCCTCTTCGGGGTGACAAGTCTTTTCAAAGAGTTCCATGTTGACCCTCCATCACTCTCTGAAGGACTTCCCGCTTGTTTGGGTGAAGAGGCAACAATATCATGCTCATTTGAACCTTCTAGGGGAGATTCTGCACCGTGTTTAGATCCACCGCCTTGTTTCTGATCAGTGTTATCAATTTGAGGTGTTTCATCCTCGGAGTCAGATGTTTTACGGCTTCTTCTTCTTCCGGATCCACACAAAACAGCTTCCCATGAAACTGACGAGTCCTTCCTTTTTTTGCCTTCCTCTGTGCTGTGATCTGATATTTGCTCTCCTTCACTTGGTTTAGGTTCCACTGGAACTGAGATTTGTGGCTCTTCATTGGTCAAGGAGGATCTCTTCACGCGTTTTTTTGGCGTCATAAGTTTTTTGAAGGAAGCCCATGCACTATCCTCCTCCCCTGCCTCTGCAGAGGGTTGTTCAGGACCTTCTTGCTTCCGATTGTCAGCCGACTCAGTAGATGACAGGAGCTGATCTGAAACATGTCCTTCAGAGTCGGACAGCTTTGTATCACTTGACCTCCTGCTTCTTTGCTTTTTGGGGAGTTTCTTGAAACTAGACCCTGACAGGAGCCTTTTTAGAGGACTTGATTGAACTTTTTCCTTCTCTTGAGGACTCATTTCTGATAGATCCCTGGAAGGTGATTTTCCTGCCACCTGGGCTGATGCGATCTCCTCTTTAAGTTCATTTTCTTCAGGCTCTGCCTCAACTCCAGCTGCCTCAACTCCTACAGTAAACTCCTCTTTATCCTGTTGTTGGTCTTCTACAGTTTGTTCTGTTGTCTCTATGACTTCCTTTTTTCCCATGTCTACGAGTTCTTTCTCAGTTGCCTCATCTTCTGCGGGTCTCTTTTTCTTTTTTCCCAGTCCGGAAAATATTCCAGTCGTAAAAAATCTCTTAATTGGAGATACCGCATCTACATCAGCACCAGACGGAGATGTTTCATGTGGCTCTTCTTCAGGTGTGGCTTCCTGGTGTGCGTCTTCACCTACAGTTGACGTTGCTGCATCTGCATCATGAGATTCAACTTCTTCTTTGGTTTCCGTTGTTTTCTCCTCTGCATTTTCCACAACGTCTTCCGATGTGGCGTCTGTCATAGTAGGACATGTTGTTGAATCATTGTCGTAAGTCTCCTGCGCTATGTTCACATCAGTATTCTGTTCAGCATTCTCACTTTTGGACTCCTTTGCAGCATCCTCGACCTCTTCTGGTATGCTTGGTTCTTCCTTGTTTGTCTTATCGGGCACGTCTGTTCCTGGATCAACGGAGCCCCTCTTTACCGTTAATTTCAAACCAATGTTACTGAAAAATTTTCTAAAACCATCGTTGATGTCATTCTGCTTTGCATCCATTTCAGTCATTTCCAGGGGCACGTCTTCATTAGCATCAGCTTCATCAGGTGATGCCTTTTCATTAATTTCATCATTTTCTAATGGTTTTACTTCTTCTTGGAGAGGCTTTTCTGTTTCTGAAACATCTTCGCCTGGCGTAAGGATTGCTAAACCAGGAAAGAAATTAAATATTAAAACACTTCGATTGCAACAACTGTACAAGACTGATGAAAGATGACACTATATCAGCTGAAGTCCAACAGGTTCTGCGGCTGTTCAATTATGCTGACATTGTCTGCCCATGAGCAGTAAAACAAATGTTGAGTACCTACCCTCAGCAGCAATCTCATCCTTACAGTGACCATTAACTTCTGCTATAGAGCCGTCTGCTTTCCCATTGATCTCAGGGATCTGCCCAGTGTTTTTGAGAGGCTGAAACAAAACAAAACACATAGAATGTACAAAAACATAATATGTACAATAAAGGCAAGGCAAGTCAATCAAACTAGTTCCCATCTTTAAACATTTCCAACACATTTTTCAGCTAAAAGAAATGCACAGCAACCATTTCCTTATATGCTCATATCATCGGAAGGTGTACTTCCATTAAAGCCAGCAAAGAATTTCAATCTTTGATCAACTGGAGATCAAAAGTCCCATTTTGTTTGCAAACCACACAGTCCATCCACTGTTGGGCAGGAGCGATGGCAGTCTTACAGTTAAACAACTCTAATTGTCCCAATCTCAAATCCGTGAGTCAGATTAGCCGGGGAAATATCTGAGAAGTGGAATCAGAACAAGAAACTCATGTCCTTAAACCAGAGCGGAGTAACACATTTAATAATCAACTATACAAATAGCTCAAAGGGTCATATTCCATCTGCTTATTGCGACTAAGACATTCTTAGATTAATTTACAGGCAGCGCTGCCGTTTCTTCATACACACAGAGCAGTGTTGCACACTTTTTACATATTACATATTACATATTATTGAAGTAAACTTTTTTTTTAATGTGTTATTTATTAAGTAGAATAACTTGATGACTTATTAAAAGTTGATATGATAATGAGTGACCCAAGAACCAGCTTTCACTCCCCTGGATGTTGAGATAAAAGCAACATAGACGGTGAATTGAAAGGAGAGTGTATGCCTGCAAGATCAGAGGGTGTAATGTGATTATGGATGGGTGTGAGCTGAATTTCCCCAGTCGCAAAGGTTATTCATTTCACATGCAACACACCTATGAACAGGCATCGCTTTGTTTTCAGTCATCCTGAACTAAAATGCTTGATTCTGTTTTACAAAGTCTGCTGGATCCCATGCAGTAAAATCTTTCCTACAATCATATGTTTCACAGGGAAACCTCGCCCCATCCTTGCTCGTGAACAGCTGAGCCTTTCATGGATGCCCCCTTTCATACCAGAACATGACACTGTCACCTGTTAGAAATTAACCTGTTTACTTGTAGACTGTGCCGGGTGTTTCATTAGCATTCAACAGCTTTCCCTGTCGCTGGAGTCAAATTTAGAGTAAGGACATATTTACAAAAAATCGATAAAGCTGGCGATGTTTCTAGAAATGAAGGCCTTTTAAATATATTAAAGCACCTTTAGTGCTCGGAGCTGGATCATTTCTGCCATTTTTTTCTTCTGGTCTCTCTTTTTTCTCCCCCTTCAATGAGCACTGGTGGCTTGCGTGACACCAGTAGCGCTCCTGCTACCTCTTTCTCTCTATTAAATATATCGTCTTTGTACTGTTTTCGACTGAGTGCATGTCAGAAAGGATTAACAAAACATTACATCCTGTTTTAAATTTCATCAAGGAGGTTACTTTTTCAACCATGGCTGGTGGTTTGTCAGCAGGATGTATTATTGTATTATTGATTATTGGACTGATTTCCTCGAGACTTAAATTGAGGATGAGTCTCGGCCCAGAATAGACCCTGTAAAGTTTTGGTGTGGATCCAGATACAGGGACAAATCCTGGAATTCTCTCTCACTTTCTTTAACACTGTGAGCTGCATCTTGGTACAAAAGAGTGATTCCAAAAGAGGACTGCACGTTACTCTCAGCCATTCTTGTGATTTATGATTTAAACAGCGTTCCAACTTTGTTTAGAATTGGGTTTGCAAAAAAACTGTTACTTAGTGCGATGCAGAATGTAGTTCGCCAATTATATTTGCTACTTAATTGGAAAAGAAAAGATTATTCTACTTATTTAGATTGAAAGAAACACATATTTTTTGCTTTTACCTTGAAAATCTCAGACATTAGACTCAAAATGGAGAATACTTTGGCCCTTATCGCATCCAAATCACGCACTGACCCGAGCCACAAAGTTCAACGGTGCCAATAAATCAACATCATGAGATAATTATCACTTACAAGACATTAATCACTATTTTTATACCTCACGTCTAATGGACTTCCTGCTCTGCGTGAACCAGTGATGATGTTGTACACAAATAATCGATGTTGCCTGCTGCTGAGTGCAGCAAAGGGGAAATTCCATCCCTCCCCTGGGCTTCACTTAGGTTCCTCCAAGAATGAAAGGTCATTATTCCTCCATGCAGTTTACTTTTCATCTACAGTAAATGCAGACCATCGCAACAGAGAAAACAAGGTCCTCAGAAGGGCAAAACAGCTTCTATTACTGGGCGTCTACACCTCCTAATATTCAGTCAGGATTAAAACACATTTTCAACCATTTCAACAAGGAAGGAAGCTTAATTCTGCACTTGGATGGAGTGATCATGATGAGCTGATGCGGCTCTAAATGAGACGGGGGCTGTTTTTAATCTGGATGCATGTGTTGGCAAGCAAACGAGGAAATCCAGCATCAGCACTTTCTCCCCTCACACACAACAAACACCGACAGGGTTTCATATCACAGAATGTGTGTGTAAAGATCCTTAATGCAGAATTGGCGTGGATAAGTTTGCCTGCACACGGGACAGGAGTTATCTGCAGTATGTCGACCATGTGGATGTGCGGAGGGGAAACGAGACGGTACCTTGTCTTCAACAGCCTGCTCGGTCAGAGCATCATCCACTTTTCCGCTCTCCTCCTCAGCTGCTGCATCCTTCTTCACCTCCCTCTGCGCAGACTGAGCGTCTCCCATCGTTCCGATCTGCAGCGCGTCACTGTCCGGAATGAGCCGCACAAGTGATGTTTAAAATCCCAAATGTGCAGCGAGAGAAGAGAAGAGAAGAAGCGAGGCTTCGTGAGAGGCGCTCAGCTCTGGGAATGCTGCAGCCCGGTGTTGGGAAAAAGTCCTTTTAGCCAAACACCTCCCTGCAGGATCACATGAAGCCTATGAGTCGTTCCTGGTCCGGCCCGGCCCGACCCGGCTCGGCACGCCTCTCGCTGCATCAAAAAAAAAAAAAAAAAAAAAAAAAGACCTGCAGAGAAAAACACAGCCTGTCCTCAGATGACTGAAATCTGAGCAACAAGCGCAGATACACAAGTCACCACTGGTAAATATTAAGTAGATTAAATGCAAATTACATAATAAACAAACACTAAAGAAAGAATCTTCGTTTCAGATTAAATGAAGTTGTTCTCTCTCTGGTCTAAAATGAAAAAAAAAAAGGGTTTTAAACAAGATCTTGTGTAAAAATATCACTTTAGTAAAGTGGAAATAGCATCAGTAAGCATTAAGTATTAAAAGTACAAGTAAAAGTATATTCTGCATATTAACATGAATGTACACAATGTTTATAAATGGGTCGACAGATATATACGTCAATTATCTGATCTGATATTCAGCATTATTGTCATTTTTGGAATCAGTGTTTGTTAATCTCATGTAATGAATTCAGGAATGTGCTGCTTTGGCTCTGCATAGAAATGAAAGAGCGTTTCCACCAGTTAAAGGAAAAAAAGATGAATACTAAGCTCGGTGAAAACAATACTACGAAGGTAAAGCATGAATATGTGAATAAAAGGTCTTAGTTATGATTTTAAAAAGTCAGAATTATGAATAAAGACGAAATCAGGAGATAAAAGTTCTTTATTATGAGATCAGGAGTCAAAATTAAGATAAAAGTTGAACATATGATATAAGAAGTCACGAATATTATATAAGAAGTCGTAAATATGATATAAGAAGTCACGAATATTATATAAGAAGTCGTAAATATGATATAAGAAGTTGAAATTGAGTTAAGTCAAATTTGCTCTAATTATATTGATTTTTAAAAATGGGAATATTAAATTTTTCTTAAAAAAACCTCCATGTTCAGGTCATATCGTGTGGTTTGAACTTTCCTTCTTACAGGGAGGCTGGAGCTGCACATTTAGTCCGACTAATGAGTGAGTAAATGTCATTATACGGTCTGCCGTGTCTGCTCATGACAGTGAAAACTGGATGTTGATGATGCTGCTGGATCCTGGTCCATCAGTCTCATGGGAAGAAGTCACCACCCTCATGGACTAATGTGTGTTATGCAACTGCTGCCTGGACATCCGATGTCCCCTCTGTGAACAAGGTGCACATGTTGTCCAGTTTGTGGACTGTGCTGTGGTCCGGATGTGCAACATTACAGCGGGAAGAACAGTTTGATTTCTGTTTTGTAAAAATAACGGCACCTGGATGTGAGCGAATAAGAGACAACTGAGCATCTTTTAGCTGATATTTCACTGCAATTTTCGATTAAGACACCTTTCATAAAGGGATAACACGGTGAAACTATTAGCTTTATTCATGCTTAATACATCATTTACTAAATGCACTTCTAAAAGGAACAGGTCACTTAAAATTTCATAATCCAGCAAACATTACTGGCGCTTCACAGCAAAAAACTGTTGCAGCATCGTCCTGAACACCTGAAGCAGATGGGGACTTGTTTTAAAACGTTAAAAATGCAGCTCGTCCAGCGTGATCACAGTTTTTTGAACCTCAAATTGATTTGAACACTTTTTACACACTTTTTAAGCTGCAATCCTCACAGCATACTTGTGTGGAGGGTGTAAATCTTTTTAAAGTAATGTTGGAGCTTTAGTTATAGAGCCATTTTATGTTTTTTGTTAAGTCCCCATCTAAAATGCCTTGATGCTGTTGCGCTGCACCTGATTTTCCATCGGCATGAGGGTGTGTAAATAATGACCGAATTTCTGTTTTTGGGGTTAAATGATCCTTTAACACTTAAAGCTGTAGACCTGATGGATGAAACCTTTAATTGTCCCCTTATTGATATTTAAAACAACAGACTTGGTGCCTCATTTGAAGCACATGAGCATTTAATAATGGATTACAAAGCAATATGATGGCAGTATTACCAAATATTTTTAAAAAACGACAGAAAACATCTCCCTGTGGATAACCAGCTAAACTAAAAAAAATTCTAATTAATGGTTCATAAAGCGCTTTGATTTTTGACATTCAAAGGCACATTTGCATAATTGAATCATCTTCAGATGGAATGAAATGGTGGAAATGGTGTCTCAGAAGAGAGAAACATCAGGACGGGACACTTGAGCGCGATCCGGCTGTAAATCATACCGACATTTCTGGCTCTTCGTCCGTGAACTTGACAGATCTGCTGAGCAATGTAACTGAAGCAGAATTATATCATAACAGTATGAAAGCTTATGGAAATTCTCAAAGACGAGAAATAAATAAAATGTCTTTTCAAATGGAAATCAGCTGATTTAATGGCAGTCTGGAGCGAAACGCATTTAATGTGATTTGTAGATTAAATTGAGACATGTGGACGGCGGCATTTGAAACCGTCCGACTTGAGGTGGACGTTGAGGCAGCAGGAGAAGCCTGATCTTTGAATAAAGTTAGGTTGTGTTTCGTTGACAGATTAACTATTCTTCTTCTAACTATTAATCTGATCTGTGGTTCTTAGAAAACTTCCA
The DNA here is from genome assembly GCF_900880675.1 of Sparus aurata. NCBI lineage: Eukaryota > Metazoa > Chordata > Actinopteri > Spariformes > Sparidae > Sparus > Sparus aurata. Next base: position 5,761,120 of record NC_044202.1, read on the forward strand.
CCGATTCTAATTCCGGGTACTCAAGTGAAGAAAGACATTTTGAGAATCCCACGTATTTGCTTTCTTGCAAAGAGTTCGACAAGATGACGGAAAGCACGCTCATATCTGTAAAGCTGAATGCAATGCTACAGCCAGTTAGCTTAGCTTAGCTTAGCTTAGCTTAGCTTAGCATAGAGACAGTAAGTCTTGGTCTGTCAAAAATCCTTCAGCCAGCAACTCTAAAGCTCATTAAGAGTTTGTATATGTGTTTCTTTAATCTAAATGATAACCAAAGTATAATAACGACAGGTTGTAGTTTTGCGGGGGGTTATGTTTTGGACTATTTCTCGGCCGGGTGCAGTGACTTCCTGTCGTCTTGAGTTTCCAGGTTTTGGTCAAGAAATAGTCTGATGTTCGCTGGGTTTTTGTTACCTCAGACAGAACCAGCTGTTTCCGCTTCGTTTCAGTTTGTATGCTAAGCTAAGCTACATGCTTGTGGCAGCTTTGTATGTATGACTATAGATCTACTCAACTAACTCTCAAAAAGAAAGCTCATTCCCAAAAATATCAAACCGTTAAACTGAGATCGTCATTTTCAAACTCTGTCATGTTTTCACAACTCATTGTGTGGTGATGACCAGCACAGGTTCTCAGTGCTGATGATTCCCAGAAACCTAAAACTGTTCCACCTCATCTCCACAGATGTAGACGGGGGTTTGTTTCTTCTCCTCCTTGTTTCTAAACTCGACAATCAGCTCCTTGTTTTTGCTGATGTTGGGCACTAGATTGTTCTCTGATTTCCTCAAACTATCGATTAAGACTTTCGAAAACAAGTCTGGCGTCTTCTGGATGCAGTCTGATGAGGTATATGATCTGCCGCTTTCTACTGCGGCAAACTGGTCCACTGGCGATGCGAGGAGAGATAATTCAGCTCCTTAAAATCTGCTCCAATTTTTGTGTCTTTTCCACATTCTCCATTTTACTGGCAACAAGGCAAAAAAACAAAACGCTGTTAGTGGTGCAAAACCTCATCACAGCGACACCTACGTAGCCTGCTCCGCTTTTTAAAATCTGCATTGCCTGAGATAAACTCTGTGAAGAATTTCGACACGTGATGTTTTTCTAATTACGTCCACCAGTTGAGTTTTTGGCTCCCGGACAGCCTCAGAGCAAAGGCAATTAAATGAAACCTGCTGTTTCCAACTCATCTTAAAATAAATTATGGCATTTGACGGGGGCTGCTTGCTAATAAAAAGTTAGCTCGTAGATTTGAACAATACTCCATCATCTCTTCGTCTTCATGTCACTGATTAATAATAACAGCAGATGACAAACACAGTGTTTCTGTCTGACTTTATACCTGGATACACACAGATATCCTGTGTCCAGTCCAGAATAAGAAGCCTATGTGTTGCAGTCTACATGCCGTGTCTACCTTATTACCTCACTGCTGAGCCGAGCACAGTCTTGCATAAAACCAGACTGATGTGTCACCAAAGCTGAACAAAGTCGGAACCTTGGGAAATCTCAGAGCAGGGAGAAACCTCCAAACCCATGACAGACATTCATGTTAATTTGATCAGATGCTCGCGGACACTGGCGCTGTTATGCGAAACTCAGTTTGAAGCCAATAAGTTGAATCAATTAGAGTCACAACTTTGGGTAACTGGAAACAGCTGATGTTTTCCACACTGATTACAGCAAACCTACCTTCCTGAGACCTGATGCACCATAATGTTTCAAGGTGCAGGGGGTCTCATGTGTGGGCATGTTCGGTTATTTTCGTGCCCGGTGGTTTCAGGGTATCAAATATCGGGGCTGCAGCTGAAATTCAGTCCCTTTTTTAATGCTTCGCCGCGGGGTCTTGCTTTGCTTTTCACGGCGGCAGAGAAAACACAAAGGTCAGCAGAGTGTTGATATCTTCTTTCTGTTTCTCTTTGTGTGTTTCTGCAGCTTTGTGCCACTGTTGGGGAAAAAAAATCGTAAGAGTTGTCGAACAGTTCCCATAAAATCACAGTAAAATACATCATTTAACAATAAATGACTGTTAAATTACAGTCTTTTCGTGTATGTCTTGTCTGTACACATTTTCTCTACATACAAACATTTAAAATCCACAATCCGAAGGTTTCTATCTTTAAAGTCGCAGCGTAATTATGTTGTTTTAAAGAATTATTCAATCAGTCTACTAAACGACTGCCCAAATTGCGGCCTGTGCGCCGAAAGCTGGCCCGCCATAAGGTTAAATTTGGCTTGCCAGATGTTTCTCATAAAAAAACACAATTTAAAATATTGAAAATGATTATAATTGAATTGCTGTTAGTGGTTCAAATTTTGGTTAAAAATGCAGAATCCCACAATCATCAATTATCTTTTATAATCCGAGAGATGTCAGTGAAAAATCATAATAAAATATCAAGAGTTACTTCTGAAAAATGATCCGTGCAAAAAAATGTTTCTCACGTCATAAACACGAGAGAGAGAACAATTTTAAAAAAAAATGGATCACCAGATATTTGTTTACTTATTTTACTCTATAACAAACCACTCAGCACATTGCATGATGGGAAAAGAAGGGCCCACTTTGTCTACAGTATCTTTGATCTGTGTTTATGTAGCGATAACCAGGTTTGTGCAGGAGACACTGTTTGTGTACTGATAACTGTGTTTGTACAGTGGTAGTCATGTTTTCATAGTGATAACCAGGTTTGTGCAGTGGACGCTGTGTTCTTATTCTGACTACTGCTAAACAAACTCTTGAAACCATGAAAAATTTGATAAGCTGTAGTTAAAAATAACTAGAAAATAAAGTCTTATTTAAAGTTACATACTTGGAGCGTACTTTCACAGCAGCGTTATTTGAAAAAAAACATTTTCTTAAGATTTATTCACAGTAAATGTCTGTAAAGTATATTTGTTTACAGTGTATAGTAATGTAGAACAATTTTACATTTACCCAAAATTGTACATCATAATAATGTGACTGTTCCAGCTTCAATCAGAGGGTTCTGGAGACATTAAGTCACTTTAAAACTGACGTTGAGATAAAAAAAACTTTATTTCAAATTTCTCCAACAACAAGTAATGCTTCATGTTTTCAGACAGTCTGAATAAGAGAATCAGTTGACTTTTGATGAGAATAAACGTGTAAACCTTCAAATTTCCTCCAAAAGATGAGGAGCTGTAAACAATCTTTCTCGGTGACAAGGTGGAGGGATGTCAAATGTGCTACTTTAGATTTCTCCGAGGGCACAAATTAGACCTTTGTCCTCAAATTTAGCAGATTTTTTTCTATAATCCTTAATCAAGAAAACCTTCTTGGCACATTCACAATGATTTGTTTCTGTACTTCGGCCTCGCTCCGAGTCTCAGATAATCACTGGGGAGAGAAAAACAAGGCCAAGTTAGATTTCACCTGATCACATGCTCAGTCTCCGACCGGTGAACTGGCAGTCGCACATGTGAAACTCATGTTTCATGGTTTATTAATAAAAAACAAACATGCAGCTCAAATCAGAGCCAGCTGACTGCAGAGATAATTTGATTTCAAGTACAACCTGTAACATGGAGTGTTTTTTGGGGTTGTGCTTGTTGATTTCTTTAAATAAAAGAAGGAGGCGTTTTATTGCAAAAGCAGATACGTTCGTCTTCTTTTATACTCAGAATGTGTCAAACTGACTTGAGAAGTTAAGAGACCTGTAAAGTAACGTATGTAAGTACATCAGTGTCTTTACATCAACACCAGTGAAAGAAACACAACCAGAGTTTTGTGTCTTGGTTGCATGTTGACAAGACATTTCCTCCTTAATAAGCTTGTAACCTTGTTCATGGTTTGTTAAGGGAAACTAATGCATAGGACAGAAGCTGTCTAGAAGATGATCATCCTTAGAAAAGTTCATGAACTGCGTGTTAGACGGGTCCTGTTGTACCACTGACATCTGCTGGGCAAAGTGAATACTCCACCAATTCATATGGATCTCAGTTTTAAAGGGGGACTTCACCAATTTTACACATTAATGTCCAAAAAAGTAGTGTAAAGCCTTTTTGTGGCTCTAGAGGAAGCTGCAGATCATCTGATAAGGTTCCTGCAACGATGTCACTCAGTGTCAGTGGCTGAGTTGCATTATGGGTAATGTAGGCAACAGGGTTGGGAAAGGAAAAAGAATGTGTGGAATAAAAAAGGTGATATCTCTGATTCTGCTGTGATGATTTTGACCGTCTACAATGAGTCCAACAGTGTTAAAGACTACATTACCCATAATGCAACTAATGACTGATCAGACTTGGTATTTTTTTATATTTGTGTCCTCTTGTCAGTTCACATCTGGCTAGAGTGATCATTTGACTTCCCCACAGGATTAAACACACAAGACGTTTTTCTAAACGCAGAAAGTTTAACACTTGCAGAATTCAGAAGAAATTTTTCATTGACGGCATTTCACAAAGTTCTTAAGTTCAGTAAGTGTCTCCTTACTCAACAACTCTCAAAATTGCGTCATTTGTTGAGGGAGTCTTGGGATGTTGTAACAGACAGAGTCTTCACTGTCATCTGCTGCTAACACTGGCAGGATTAGAGAGGCCAGACACTGAATTTGCTTTACAGTGAACCAAATCAGACAGCGTGAAATCCATTCTGCCTGCTGTTGTGGCCTTGTGGCCCTTGTTGTGGAGTATGTGGTCCTTGTGGCGTGTGTGTGTGTGTGTGTGTGTGTGTGTGCGTGTGTGCGTGTTAACTCAAAATTAACAGGAATTCTTTGTTTTTTTAATTTTAATTAGCTTTACTGGATTGTTTGCTGCTTACTGTATATTGTGTTTTTTTTTTTGTTGTTGGGGATTTTTCAGCCTCAGTCACGCTGCTGTCTTTTTCTCCAGAATCGGCTGTCCGTCCCACACTGGAGGAGGGTTCATCTACAGCTCAGTCACACATCAGCTTTCCAAATAAGAAGAAAAACACTTGTGACTCAAACTCATGGAGGCTGGTGGAAATTACTTATCAAATACAAAACCCACCGCTGGCTGTGGAAATGACTGTGAGTGTTGCACATCTTCCCACGCTGAAACATCCATTTTCCTGGTTCAAATGTGCTCGAGCTTCTCTTCCTCTCAGCGTGACGGATCATCACCTGACAGCTGGTGGCCTCGCTGCACGCCGCCGTGAAATACAGTAAAGTACAGTTAAAGGTGCATACTTGAAATACACCTTTAACTGTACTTTGAGTAGAGAATCCACATTTGAGTGTAAGTTTGTCAGGTTTCTCTCCGATAAGTACATAAAAAGTCAACTGAAAGCTGTTATTTTTAGCTTTAAAGAAACACGCCAAGTTATTTTTCATAAAGCTTCTGCAAGACTTATCATATGAAGACTTCAGTCCCGCCCCTTTGACAGATAACATATCTGAAATACTTCCTCGTTATTTTTGACTTGCTCTTGCTCTACACTGACTCTCTGTCCTTGATATTATCATACATGTTTTCTTATATGTTCTCTACTGAAGTCCCAGCTCAGCACAAATCTGTCCCCACAACCTTTCATCACATTATGTGTTGCTAAACGTGAAAAAGACTTAAATATATATATGAACATTTAAGAAACACTTAGATGGGAGCTGAGCAAATAGTACAGAAACATGTAGACAGATGCATCAGTTGTCATTTTACGATGAGGCCTGGCGTCATCTTACTGCGCGTCACGCCGCGCCTCCATGTGACACAACAGGAATGTTGACAGTTTTGTTTCTGTAAACCTTTTCCTCCTCAGCAGATGTGATGATGGGCAACGTTTTCCAAAAAGCCTTCACTCTTTCACGCTGCCTGTTGGACTGAACCACCAACTCTATGATCGGCCTGTGCTTCAGAGGGAGACGAGACTTCAAACCTTCTGCTGATTACAGACTGACAGACAAGTAAGGAACATTTATATCCTCATTATAGGTTTAATTTCACATATGTTTTGTCAGAGATTTTACAAATTCTGAGATGAAAACCCAGCAGGTAAGAAAACCTGGAATCGAGGCCTCTTTTCTTTGCTCTCTTGTTGAAAAGTGTGACGAAAATCATGAGAAATGTATATTTTGTAAAAGTAAATTGTTTTCTGTCAGGCTGTTTGGGGATTATTGATTCTGTCCTATACTGCTTTTGTTGAGCTCCACTTAAAAAACCTCAAGTAAAACAAATGACATACATGCTGCAGCACTTTTATACTATAGTTTTTCAGCTTTAAAACTAGTTTGGCAGGTCCTGAAGGGAGATTATATGTCCTGGCAGATCGAGAGCATTCATCTTAGATTATAAGATACTGAAGAGGTAGACAATCCTCACACCTGTTCCACATCTCGATGACAAATGTGTCTGATTGTTCTGTGCTTGCTGAGCTCTGGCATGTGTGAGGTCCTTTGTCGTGTTCAGGAAGTATTTCACACAAGCACAAGCTTGTTTGTTGCAGCCGATCATTATTTTTTGTTGGTGTCTTTCTTCATCTGGGTTGTTTAAGGCCTCAGAAAGTGGTGTGTATATGACCAAAATGCTAGCTGGTGAATGTATTGGAGCATTAAGCAGCTAAAGAGGCAGATATTTGCCTCAGGAGGCCTTGCAAAGGTGAGGTGTGTTATGGGAAATGTTCGGTTTCCTGGTTTTGATTACCTCAAAAACAGGATGGAAACGTCCCCAGGTGCATGTGATATGCCACGTTTGCTTATATAATATATCTTTGAAGCTGCAGTTTGCACCGCTGCAGCCTAAACACACTGTAATAATGATGATGTTGTGTGGCCAGTATTGTGCTCACATCTTGTTTGCTCTGGCCCCTAAGTGGATCAGCTAATAAGGTTTAATCATCTTGTGATCTATCAAATTGAACTTGTGACCTCAAGGTCCTGGATTGCTCTGTTTTATAAGCATGACGGATAGATTCTCACGCATGGATGAATGAATGTTTTCTTTACTTTCTCTCTTCCAGACATGAGAGACAGGCTGACACACCTCCACCAGGTGGAGACGGACCCTGAGGGTCTCAGCCCGGTGGAGCTGGACAACCTCTCAGAGGCAGAGGCAGAGGCAGCGGCAGCGTCACATCCCGACCTGGATGGAGTCCTGCAGGAGGCCCAAAAGATCCGTCTGGAGATCCAGCAGATCCAGAACGACATCAGTGAGCTGAAAGATGTGAACTACCAGACGTTGAACAAAACCTCGGACCCCGTTGCCACGAAACGGGACTCGAATGCAATCGGGGCGGATATTAAACGGAGAGCTGAAGCTGTGCTGCAGCAGCTGCACATGATGAACAACCTCAGAGGGGAGCTGGAGGCCGAGCGTGGCAGCTCTGACCCCACAGCTCGCATTGCTCGAACGCAGTACCAGTGTCTCACCGGCGCTCTGCGGGAGGTGATGTTCAGCTACAACGACGCGGAGCTGAGCCACAGGGAGGCTTGCAAACGGCAGATCCAGAGGCAGATGGAGGTGGTGGGCAGGGAGGTCAGCACGGAGGAGCTGGAGGAGGTGATGGAGGGCGGGAGGTTCAATGTGTTCTGCCCTCAGGTGGAGGGGAAAACCGCTCGCTCAGCGTTAGTGCAGATCGAAAGCCGGCACAGGGAGCTGGTGGAGCTGGAGAAGAGGATCGAGGGGATCCAGGAGCTGTTTCTGGATGTGGCGGTGCTCACGGGGGAGCAGGGGGCAGCCATCAATAACATCCAGAAAAACGTCCAGAACACTGAGGTGATCACTCAGGAGGCCATAGCCCAGCTGGAGAGAGCCAAGACATCAGATAAAAACAACCCCTTCAAGAAGATGTTCTGTGGCTGCTTCCCATGTTTCTACAATTAGATCCGATGAGGTTTTGGTCCCCGATAAAAACTGCACTACAGAGTAAATGAACAAGTCTGAAGGAGGAGCTTGAAAATGATAAATGAAGATGAATATTCAGTCATTATTAACCCATCATGTCGATTAAAAGTCGGAAGACGTTTCGTAATCTATAATGGAGCTTCACAACAAAACAGTAAAACAACCAAAGAGTAACTATGAATTGGCCCCAACCACAGGGGGCGCTAACGCTTTTAGCTTGGCAGCTTCAGTGAAGATTTCAGCTTTGAAAAGGATATAAATAAAGTCTCTTCTGACCAGTTTGGGATCTAGGGGCTTCTAAAGACTTGGACGAGCTGTATGGAGCTATTTTCTTTTTTTTTTCTGGTGTTTCTTTAAACAAGTCCCCATCTACTAAAGTAGTTTAGGAGAATGCTGCAATGCCGTTTTGCTGTGAGGCTCCACAAATGTTTAGTGGACTACGAAACTTTACCCGACTTTCCATCGTGGAGGGAGTGAGTAGCTGGATAAGGACAGAATTTTCATTTTTGGGTGAAGTGTTCCTTTAAAGAGATCGCCGTCTCTTCACTAGAACTGTTTTGATTTTGACAAAACGATCTTACCACAAGGTTCATTTATCAGCTTTCAGTCGTCGTTAAATAGGGAAGCTTTAACTTAACTGCCCCCGACCTGACCCCCAACCTTAACCGTGCAATTTAAATATAATGTGAGGTTGATAATGTCTAATGTTTTATGTTTTGTCAAATGTTTTCAATGTTTTGTATCCGCTTTAAGTTGTTTGGTGATTCTAAACAAGTATTAATAACTTTGTGTCTCTCGTACTTCGTGCTGACAATAAAGGGCTTGACCCCACACAAATCTGAACAACGTCTGATCTCTTTATTAAACACTTTTGTGTGCAAATAAAAAAAAAAAGGCGTGCTTGCTGTGATATTCACCGTACAGCCCTCGGATGAGTGTGACGGGCCCCCTCCTTCCTGAAGCGGTGAAGTGTGGGGGGGGGGGAGAAGAAGAAGGCGTGATCTTCCGTGTTGCTACCTGCAGCTGTGTGAGTGTGTGTCAGTGTGATGTAGAGTGCGTGTGTGTGTGTGTGTATGTGTGACTGCAGCGAGACCTCCTTCATGACACTCAGCCATACTTCTGTGCATGTTGAAATTTGGTGATACAACGGAGAGAAAAAGAGGAAATGAGTGTGCTCGAGGTTGCTTCCTCTGCTTCAGCGACTTTGACGGTGTAGAAGCTGCGGAGGAGAGCGCGGTGAGGTATGTGCACTCTGTGTTTTAACATGCGTTTCAGACGGATGGGATCAAATACAGGCTCACTTCTGTACCAGCGTGTTGTCGTTGCCAGCATCTCTTTCCTCCTGATTTTTTCATCTGTGAGCGAAATGATGCTTTGAGGTCTGTTAATGTGACTTATTTCCTTCTACAAACATCATTTGTTTAACGTACCATCTCCAGGTTAAAGCTGTGTTACAGCTTTTTCTCGATAGGAAATAACTGAATCTTAAGTCGACGCCCTGTGATTAATGACCTTCTGCGCTGGAAACGTCACAGCTGAGGAAATAGCCCAGCAGTTTCCTCTCGAGGAGTTCAAACATGTACTGATCTATCTGTTCTCAAAGTTGACAAACTACTAATGAAGTTTAATGAGAATAGACAGTTTGCTAAAGTATTAAAAGTGGAGGAAGTGTTCAGATCTTTTGCTGTCGTACATGTAGCTGATAATACTTCTGTGCTTCTGCTTTGGTTTCAAATTCAGGATATTTACTTGTAATGGAGTATTTTTTTTGTGTTGCTGCTCTCATGAGGTTCTCTCGTGTGTGTCTGATATGTTTCTCTGAAGGGAACAAAAGTGTAGTTTTCCCATTAAAGTCCTTAAAATAGCACATCTTTCTTCTCTTTTATTGAAAAATACCTTAGGAGATCATTTCGTCCCTCCAACAGGTCACAAAATAAATCTAAGGTTCCGAGAGATGATGTAGGAAAAGAAGATCACGCTCTGCTATACTAGTTTTTTTCGGAACTTTTTGGACAATTGGGACCATTTCCTGGTGTCTCCACTGGTTGTCTAGAAATTGCTCCGAGCCGAGAAATATGTCAGCTCAGTCGCTAATAAAATGTTGGCAGCTAACTTTTCTGCAAACCACTGATAAATTCGACTGCATGATATTTCAATCAAAACGTGTCGGATCATGTTTGGGGGATGGTGGTGAAGTTAAGCTAAGTGACACCGCTGAATATATTTAAGGAGACCTCGGGACAATTCCCAACCCTGTTTGTGGCAGCAATAAACTGATATCTTTGAAGTGCAGACAACTCCAGTCGTAAAAAACAGGTATTTTAAACCAAAACATGAATTCTCCTAACCCTAACCAAGTGGTTTGTCCACCTCAGCCTAACCAGACCGTAAGTACAGCGTCGTCACAACATAAAATGCTAAATTTAACCCCAAAAAGTTGAATCATGAAGAAATGTTAAAGGTTTCAAAATATTTTTGCAGAAATGCACCAAGTGCGATGTTTGTAAAAGCTCCTGACTCTCCTCTTGCAGGTGAGATGAAGGACCGACTGTTTGAGCTGCAAACCTCCAAACCTGCAGGGGAAGAGCGCAGGCCTGCGGAGAACCACGACCAAATCAGTGAGGATGGTGAGGACCCTCTGGAGCAACAAGCCATCGTGTTTGAGGGCGAGGACGTGATGGACGGCCTCTACAGAGAGGCGCAGGCGTTGAGGAAGGAGATGCTGCTGCTCAGAATGGACGTGAAGCGCCTCGGGAAGCAGAACACCAGGTTCCTCACGTCCGTCAGGAGGATCAGCAGCATCAAGCGGGACTCCAACGCGCTCGGGCGAGACATCAAGGCCAGAGGGGAGGCCGTTTACGCCCGGCTGGAGAAGCTGGCGAAGCTGAGCAAAGAGCTGGAGGAGGAGCACGGGCCGACATCGGCTGTGGCTCGCATGGTGCGTTCACAGTACGTTTCTCTGACCGCCACCTTCCACGACGCCATGTCTGAGTACAACGAGGCCGAGATGGTCCAGAGGGAGAACTGCAAGACCCGCATCCAGAGGCAGGCCGAGATCATGGGCAAGGAGGTGACCAGGGAGCAGATCGACGAGATGATCGAGACGGGCCGGTGGAACGTGTTCTCGGATAATCTCCTCCTGGAGGGGAGGACTGCCAAGATGGCTCTCAACGAGATCGAGAACCGGCACAAGGAGCTTCTGGAGCTGGAGAGCCGCATCAGGGACATCCACGAGCTTTTCTTCCAGATGGCTCATCTGGTGGAGGAGCAGGGCTGCATGGTGGATAACATAGAGGCGCATGTGTGTGCGAGTCAGGACTATGTTGCCAAGGCCACACTTCAGATCAAGAAAGCTGTGAAATACAAGAAGAACAATCCGTGCAAGAAACTGTTCTGCTGCTGCTTCCCTTGCTGCAACTGAGGCGGCATAAGTGTTAATTTTTTTGCTCAATGTCACGATTACATTGAGATAAGCTTCCTGTGCGAGGACGCCTGTAACATGTCTGCTTTAGTTTGAGTATTTATTTAGATCGTATTAAGAGCTGCTCCATTTCTAAAGGAACAGATTCACCAAATTATGAAAATTCAGTCACCCTCTGAGCCGATGAAAAGTCGGGTGAAGTTTCGATGTCCTCGAAACACTTCTGGAGCCCGCACAGCAAAACAGAGTTGCAGCATTCTCCTGAACTCCTGAAACAGATGTAAAAAAACACAACTGAAAAAAAACTCTGGGAACCCTGAAATCCAGAAATAGGTGGAAAAGATAATATTCACACCATTTTTTTAAACCTGGAATCATCACTTTAGATGCTAAGCTAAAAGTGTTAGCATGTACCCTGTCTGAAATTAGTTCAGGGGCTCCACCGCGCGTCGAGATTGTGAAGAAACAATCTTTCCCGGTGATCCATCCTCTGATCTAAATTGTTTCCTATCCTGTGTTTGGCGAGTTGAGAACTGGCTGGGGGAAGAACGTTTTGCCAGGATAATCCATCTGTGAAAACGTTTTCCATATTTCTATATTTCCGGAAAAACATGTTTTTGCAGGGACACAGACAACGTCATGTGGTGATCGGGCACCTTGGCCTCTTGAGGTCAAAATGCGCTAAAACAAAAAATCCTGATAAAACGTATTTTTTCACTTGGTTTTGCAGATGGAAAAACTAAACAATGACAAATGATCATCCTGGCAAAGTTTCCCACCCCCCTCCAGTTCTCAAGTCATAAATACAGGACGGAAAAAAAACTTAGATCAGACTCCCCTCGGGGTTTTTCTGTCGTGTGGAGCCATTTTATTTTTCACTTCAGTTGTTTTTTCACGTCTTAAAACAAGTCCCCATCCATCTTCTTCAGTTATTTAGGAGAATGCTGCTACGCTGTTTTGCCGGGAAGCTGTGAAATGTTTTTTGCAGGCTACAAAACTTCCCCCTTTGAATCTGTGATTGTAGTGAGTACATGACTTCTTTTTTATTTCAGGGCGAGCTGTAACTTTGAGCAGCAGTCGTGTCCACATTTCACACTCTTCACTTAGCCGGCCTGAGAAGAGGCCAACATATGAAACCACACATCCATATGCAAATGTGTAAATTCAGATATGGGTGTTGCGCTTCCTGATTGCGACTGAGAACTGTGTTTTGCATGATAACTGTGAAGACGGCTGGGCTGTAATTTAATGCCCTACGCTCGGCTTTGTCCTTCATATTTCAGCTTTAAATGTTATAGTGTTGTTTGAGATATTTAAGTAATGTAAATACATGCAAATGAGAGTGGCTTTATAATATATACAGACTAACTTTCGCAGCCTGAACGTAGGCGTCTTTCTGATTGCAGCCATTTTCTTAAGAAGTGCTACGAAACACACTGAGCCCAGCGCAGTCAGATTGTGGTCGGCTGGGGAAACAGATAGATTAGAGTGGATTGTGCAACTATACCTCAGCCTCCCCCGTGTTTAGCCAGGGATTAATTAAGACTCCACTTTTCAGAGACGAATCAGTGTCTTCACAGTCCCAATGTTTCACTGGGTCACTGGCACACAGCCAGAGTCGATCAGATTTGAATCGTAGGGCAGGTTGACTCAGATTGCTCCATACAGAACAGCCCACAAATCAGTGTACACATGGCTGCTCGCTCGGGCAGCGTGACAACAATAGTGAATGAGAAGCTAATCAGGTCAGAGTGCGTTGTGTTTGCACAGCCGGCCCTGTCTGCTTGTCCTTTAAGTGCACTGATAGTTAAGTTAAACAGAGCTGCATTTCCCTGTGAGTGTGTCAGTCCATCACCTACTGGGGGATTCCCAGTGATCACCAGATCATCCGCAGCTGACACAATCGTGGCTGCTCTCACAGTCCGCGAGAGAAACCAGTGGGTGTTCACAGCAGAGCTGCTGTGTTGAAAGTATGCAGGGCTCTGATGATGGCACTTCCTCAGCAGCGCCGTGTGGTCTGTGGTGGGCATTTACTGGAAGCCTGACTTAGCGCGGTGACGTCATGAGGGCGCGCAGGTAGACCCACCTGGAGTCCTGACATTGTTGTGCGGGTCCTGCTTTTGTTTGATCGAAAGGATGACGTATTCTCCACTGGATACACACCAGGATGGCCGAGTGGTTAAGGCGTTGGACTTAAGATCCAATGGACGTATGTCCACGTGGGTTCGAACCCCACTCCTGGTAGACCGGATATTTTAATTGGACACGTGTTATGATAAATTAATAACAACATCACGGTGATGAGTATATTCGGGTAATCAATATAGGCATACACGCCCTTATGCAACGTTCCCCCTCTACTTGAGTGGTGTCAACTACACTGATCGTAAACTGGAATAAATACATTTACCCAGATATTAATATGTTTTCTTGTCGTTTCTTGTGACTGAAAACGAAATCTGTCTACTCCAGTTGACGTGACGCGTAAAATGAGAATTTACCCTTTTTACGCGTCACGTCCACTGGAGTAGAGAACATGTAAAATATGTCAACATGACCCAAAACTGATCATTTAACCTTCCTTTGACTGTAGTTAAGCTGTCGATCACTCTTGTCTTCCTCTGTTAAGAATATCCACACAACATTCAGGTTCCTAAAATACTACTTTTTGTTCCTTATTGATTCCATGACAAATCCAGGAGGCTGATTCTGGAGTAACTGTCAAATCCTCATATTCTCCAAAAAAAACAAAACAATACTCTTTTCGACTTGATAAGGTATAATTAAAACGTCTTTCCACATTTTAATAACATTCTTTTATTTTCTGTGAATGAGAACACATCAGTCCACTCGTTACGCGTAAAAGGAGGATTTACTGTTTTACGCGTAACGTCCAGAGGCGTGAACAGATGTTTTTTCTGTTTTAATTCCGACTTTTTCATTATTATTCTTTTATTATTTAAAATCCAAGTGAGGTTACATATGAACAGTTTTATTAGCCACCATTATAAAGTAGTCTTTAGATTATAACGACACATATTTGTATCTAAATTTACACAATATAGCCACTGTTTGGCGCATATCGTCCCTGGTGAGGAGGGGACAGATGTTTCACTCACCAAAGAAGTCGCAGCCAGGCTTATCTGACTCTAAAACTTGCGCAGTAATTGCTATATGCTCAGTTCAAAGCCAAATAGAACCACAAACCGAGATGGGGAAACGCTGTGACTCAGCTGATGAGCTGCAGGCGGTGACTGTATGTTTCCCCTTTTGTCACGGGGATTTTGGGGTAAATATAGACAGCACGCTGCAAAAATCAAGATGTGAATACACAATCTGGTCCAAAACGGTAGTCGAACCACAGACATTCAACCATCATCCAACTGATAAAAAAAGTTACCAGACATTTAGTACAAACTATTTAGTATCAAAAACTGCCTTAGAAATACAATATATTAATATTATTTTCAACTTTTACTGGGTTACATTTTTTAACCAACATCAGTCCTGATAGTAACTCCAAAATATTCATTCATTTTCAGGATTTGAACCATTTAAATACCAGTTTGTTTACATTATGCCACTGTTTATTTAATTATGTTACAAATATTTTAACATTTACTTGATAAATAGTATTTTTGTGGCAGTTTTTGACATTTTCTTTTCTAAATGTGGTCTTTTATTGGTTGCATGACGGCGTTGTGACGTTTCCTTATGAGGCAAAGCTTCTATAGGACGCGAGGGAAATAGCATGTATTTGGATTCCAGCTGTCTGTCTTTACTATACACAGTGTTTCACAGACACATTATATGAGCTGAGGTTGAAATCTAATAGAGACAAAAAAAAAACAACAAACACTTTTGCAAAAATGTATGCAGTATGTATTACCACAGCCAAAATGACCCACAAATGAAAGATAATATAACATAAAATGTATCAACAGTTGCATGAGGGTGCACACATTCATCAGGAGACAAAACTAGGTCACACTGTTGTGAAGAGCAGGTCTGGGGGAGGAGCAGGACTTGATTAGGGCCTGTATTTAAAGGATCGGGTTCAGGTGTGGGCCCTTTCACCACCTGCAGCAGATCCCGGGCCTCCCTGCTCACAGCAACCGTTTGTCTGAGTGAAAATGTGAGTTGTGTGTTCCTTGTTCATTTGTGTGATGTTTGAAATATTTAACTTGAAGCAGAATAGTTTGTTCAACAAGCAGAGCAGCCTGATGTTTGCTGCCTATGTATTTAGTTTGTCGCACGGTGATGTTGAATGTTTCCATGGTACCTGTTTAGATTAAACCAGCTTCAACACATCACCTGGAAATCAGCCCAACCTCCCATATGATCCTTCAAGTATTTCACACAGATACTGATTCATCACACTAGAGGAAACTTCTGTGACTTCTGATAAATTGAATTGTGTGGATCTGGCGCCATCTAGCAGTAAAATGTCACAAAACATGTCACAAAAATGACCTTTCAACTTTTCTGGTTGTTGTCTTCCCCTGTTAAGAGTACCACATCACATTTAAGTTCCTAAAACTCTTGTAAGCCTGGGGAAAAAAAATGAGCATGTGTACTTTTTGCTCCTTTTTAGATTAGCCTGTTGAAGACCCAGAAGGATTAAATGGTTGCATTTTTTTCTGGGAACTCTATTCCAGTATGCAGATAATACCACTTTTCCTTTGAATGTATTATCCTGTATCTGAACTAAATACAGATGTGACAGTGCACACAACTAGAAAGTCAACTTTTTTTTTTTTCTTGAACAGGAAGCACTGCTTACTATCTCAAGCATCTCCAAAAAGAAAACCAAACATGCTGATTATATCAAGATTTCTGACTTTTAGTCACATCGAGAACGGTTGCAATAATAGGACAAATGATCCACATTTAAAAACTGAGCCTCTTTATTAAAATGCTTCAAAAGTCAAACAAATGAAGCTGGCATATTGTGGTGAAAAATACACTTCAGCACGAGTGAAAACAAAACTTAAAATGCTGATGAAAGTGTTTACACACTCCAGGTGCCTGCAAAGACCGCATTACTAAAAAAAAAAAAAAAAAGGTGTGCTGAAAATAAAATGTCTCACTTTTATATGAAGACCGATTTTAATGCTCGGGTCATCCTTTAAACCTGAAGAATGACGGCATGTGATCAGAGTAAAAAAAAAATTGTAACAGTTGATATGAAAATGCTCCGTGCCTGAGAGATAAACCGAGTACATGAGTTTGGAAAACAGACTGACACTTTTTTTTTTTTTCTTTTTCAAATACATCAAACTCACATGCAAAACATGAGGGAGGAAAAGATTCCCGCTACGTGAGCAAAGACGATCCCTCAGCACAATGATTACAAATTTTACAGTACATGCCTTCATGTGCAAATCAATTCAAATACAAATCTAGACATTAGAGGCAGATTCTTCTTTCCAAATAAAAGTACCAGTACAAAAAAAAACCAAATAAACCAAACATAAATTGGGATTTATACGTTTAAAAATACAGCTTAGTTCTGAAATCGCTGGGGCTTTACATCAAACTCAAATATAAAAAAAATCAACAAAATCACACTTTTCTCAAAGGAATACCCATTTTGTACTTTTCTGCGACATTTTCAACCAATTTCCTTTCCGCGTCATAAAAAAAAAATCATACGCCTTTTTCTCAAAAGGGATCAGAAAATCTGTTTCTGTGTTAGACCTCTTAATCCAAACTAAAACAGTCTGATCAGTCCATTAAAACAGCTTTTTTTTTTTTTTTTGTTATAAACACGACCCTGACAGGTGACAAACTCAAACATTTCATTAGTCCAGCACTGCAACACACACACCGTTATGTTATAATACTGAGTGGTACACCAGTCAGTTCTAATACCCCAAAATAATCAAGTAGCTGACAAGTCGCCGCGTCGTTACGTGCTATTCTGCCGTCTACGCACGAGCAACAAATCTTCGAGCTACAACCCTGAGGCGCCAACCACATTTGAACACAGTGTACACGCAACCGTGATAAATAATGACGATGAACATAATTAGTGACGCTCGTTACTGGAGGGGAAGCGTGTGTCCGCTGTATTTCTTAACACCTGGCCTGCAGGGTCACATGAGGTCTGGCGCTGACTCTTCTGCTCACTGATGGAGTCTAATAATAACTGAGTACATTCATCGTTTTAATTGCTACATGTTTTTTTTTATTTTTTTATATAAAAAAACAGCCCACAAACAATTGCTGGTTACCTGTAAAAACAGCTGGTAGAACAGTCAAACCACAAGTCAACCAACAGCTAAAAATGTGAATAGTGTTTTTCATCTCCCACCTGACTAACGCGCCAGCCCATTAGTCTGAAGTGAGGTTAAGAATAGAGGATGGACCACCTTTTGTGACGCATGTAACCTGCCAAACCACAAAACACACTATCATTTAAAAACACCACAGATGACGATGATGATGACGGTGAAACTTCTTGTGCTGGTGAACAAAAACACCCACAGTGAATTCAGTATGACCATCCTGTAAAGATGGCAAACATTGTGCACAGCTACCACAGATGTTTGGTCAGTCTTAGGCCCAGTCCGCACGTACACGGGTATTTTTGGAAACCGGTCTTTAAAAGCTGAAACAATCTCTGTCCAGACGAGTGTTTAGGCATTGTTGCATTGTCTGTCCATTCACGTACAACAGGAGGCAGATTGTCTATCCCTATTACAGCCTATATGTTACAGGTATTGGGGGGGTGATTTGCGGTACTTTTCGAAATGTTGAGCATCTAGCAGCTGTTACAGGATTTTATTTTGGCGCGGGTTACAACAGGGTACTTGGCCCGATTTAGAGGCATGCTCACGGCGCATTAACATACAGACACGGATGCTTTGCTTTCTGAGAAGAATGCCATTCCTGCTGAAATGCTTCGGGTCCGGCGAGTCAAGGGATTCGAATGAGGCTATGTGTCGACTTTGCTGTAAAAAGATAATGCCGTCTATCCCTTTATTTGGGCGGGACAATAAAACAGTAAAAAACACTGTCAGCAGCTATTTTTGTCCCCCTCTTCCTTGACTGTATTTTAGTGTTTTCTTCTCGTTGAATATAGATACTAAGCCCGTGGCATCCATTCCTTCCAATGTACAAACTCAAATACTCCACAATATCGTAACACAATGATGCTACACACCAACAACACCCAATTAGGAAGCAAAAGTGTCCGTCCGTGTCACCGTTTCCAAAAATCTCTGCTTTAGCCCCGAGTTTCTAAATATCTTCATCCTGGAAGGAGTGTACAAAAGGCTAAAACACATAGAAAAGGCTATGTTTAAACAAATACCTGTGTACGTGTGGACAGGAACTTAACAAGTAGAATTAAAGCCTTGAAATCTACGAGCTCTAAGTGGTGGTCACTCTAGGTATCAGGAGAAGATAGACAACCGTGCACGATACCAGTAAGCTGTTCCGGCTAGAAGCAGCAGAGAAATCTCACTCAACAGTCTGTTTTAGAACAACCTTATGACTAGAAAATCAAGTTTCATAAGTTAAGGCTCTACTCTTCTTACCTCCAATGTAGCACAGTACTGACTTCTGATATAAAAATAAAAAAGATTCTACATCAAAACATCCGATTATTTACACAACGTCAGAGTAGATGAGGGAACAGCTTCAGTACACTGGTATTAATAAACCCGTCAGAGGGGAAGATACGAGGCTACAGAGCACGTCATTCTCCACGCAATAATAAATCGGCCATGTTTTACTGATGGGTGAGGATTTCTTTCCCGCTGTGAAGCGAAGAGCGTTCAACCAGGAGTTTTCTATCGTTTTGAGGCTGGAAGAGACTCGTGTCTGTAAACACTGGAGGACGATGCACGTGTATTAGAGTTCTAATGGTCTCGGAGATGTCCAGAAGATGATTTCATCTTTGAAAAAAAAAACAAAACACTTATGCTACTGGTTTGAGAACTGAACGTAAACACCTTCCCTCTTTTGTGAGCTCTCTGGTGAAACACATGCACGGCAGAGGGATCGCCTCTTCCCGACGGGTGATCGTATTGAACTTGCACTTCTTGAGGTGGTCGGCCATGCTGGCGATGTTGGCAAACTTCCACTCGTTCACCGTACCGAAAGCTGTGCTGAATCTCCACACCTGATTGACAAACGAAAGAGAATCGATTTGCTATTATTAATAATCATATAATTCAATAAGTGGCTGCAACTTGCAAAAGTGTTACACTTGCTTGGGAAACGACTGAAACAATAAAACACTTAACAGAAATGGTTGGCGTCTACATCTATCTCTATCCAACAAGCACCTCTAAGGAACTTAATCAGAGACCAGGAAATTCTCTTACACTTACATTTTTTAAGTTAAACTGATGTTTTAAATAGGAAAAAATGACTTACCTTGTCGGTGATCTGCCATGAAGGAGTGCCGTCAGCACGCGGTTTCTTCTCCCACAGCAAGACGACCATGCCACGCATCTGCAGCAGGCTGGCACACACATCCCTCATTGTGCGGGACACTCTGGATAGTTGGCACAAGCTAAAGCTGTCCAGGAAGCTTGCTACATGTTGCAACACCTCGAATGGAAGATTGCTAAATAGATCGTACTGAGAGCCAAAGCGGCGGGGCTTTCTGTGAAGGTTGTCCCCAGTTCTTAAGGGCAAACCAGGCTGGACCCCGAACGAGCCGAGGTGCCTGTCGTGGATGATTCTGAAGCCCTGCACAGACGGGCAGAATCGTCTTTGGGAGTAGGTGCAGCCGTAGTAGGCCAAGGGGCAGCGTTGCTCCATCCAGCCGTTGAGTCCGGCATGAATATCCCCGTGAACGTTTTTAAAATGAGACGAGAACTCGTCCCGCCGAAACAGCTGCCCACACACGAATGTGAACATGGAGCGCTGCTTTGTTTGGTATCGGGCCACACATTCGAGCACCAGGTCCAGCCGGAGTGTGTGGAAGGGGCTTGGATTGGAGAGCTGTGGGCTGGCGTGATCGCAGGCTGAGGCTGAAGCGATATCTCCAACCATGGTGTTGGTTGCAAGAATGGCTGAGGGGAAGGAGAAAGTCTGAGTACCAAAGTCAATGTGGTAGCCGTCGACAAACCGGCTGTCTGAGATCCCTCTGCCTCCCGGAGAGTCGCCGAGGCAAAAGAGCAAAGCTGCAGTGATGAGATCGATGCCATGGAGGCCCATGGGGTCGTCCGTTACCTCCAGGTCAGACGTGTCAACTGCCTTGTCCTCCATCTTTGCTCGAAACAAGTAGGGGTCTGACAGCAGAGCTCGACGCCCATTAAATGTAAACATACTTATTCCTCTGAGCACTTCTACATTCTGTAGTTTACGCTCCAAACACCTATACCTGAGTTCAGTAGGTAAGTGTTGTAAGAAGTTATTTCTCATGTGATCAGACAGCAGGAATGGCATTGGAGGTGAAAGTTGTGCTTGTTGAGGCACAGGGCGTTCCAGTGCTATAACAGGCATGTAATCCTGAGGCATCTCTGGCCACACTGGGTTGGAATCATTTATTGGCTCCTCGATAACATCTTCCTTCTCCTCGAAAAACAACTCTACAAAATCATTTTCTTCTACCCAGCCAATACCATCCTCTTCTCCATCTGTCCCCACTGCACAATCCACTCCACCTACTGCTCCAAGCTCACATTCTGAATCAGAGTCACTACCTTGCATATCTACATTCTTTCCGCCATCAGCAACATAAACATTATGACTATCACCATTTTCTCCATTGTGGAGGGCTCCGTTCTTGTCAGCCTTTTCCCCGTTTAAATTACCAACAATTGCACCAATATCCTTGGAATTAGAGAGGATGTCCAAGGCCACTGCTAAACTTCTGCTCGTCTCCACCGAGGCTCTATACAACTCATTGTAGGGCTCATCTTCCATTTCCATTGTCCCATTGCCTAACACTGTCTCTGGCAGACTTGATGCTGTGGCCATTTTGTCACTTTCATCTGGCTCCTTGACTCCATTCTTTGACACAGTGGTCGTAACCCTCAGCGACTCTAACAACATCCTCTGATCCTGCAGGGCCAAGGCCATGTCTAACTGCTCCACCTCATCAAAGTCTTTGCTCAAGTTTTCATAGGACTTGCGATCAGAGTAGCTCACAGGCCAGCGATTCCACTCCATAGTACAACATACTATACTGGCCGGGCACGTCTCAAGGTGCTGCGCCATCTTGATTCTTGGAATAGTGAACGGGCAGCCAAATCCACTGTTAAGGCACGGCAGCCGTTCATATGGACACAGCAGGCGGTGTTCGTCTAGTTTGCACGAGTGAAAAACCGCCCCACATACAAGAGGACAGCCGATGAGGTCGCAGGAAACACCCGTCTCTGGTCTAACCATGCATCTTCTGTTGATGCACTTAAGGCAGTGGGAGTGGAGGGTCTCCATTTTTAGTGTGTTGATCCTTGCCCAAGTGGGTCTGGCGGGGAACAGGGGTGACGGGTTCAACCCTGGAACAAAGTCAGAGGGGAAGAAATGTATTTCGCAAGTCTTAGGTAGCCACAGTAACAACATTGTTTTTAAGGAAGCACATGGAGCAGTCGGCTGGAACAGAACATGCTGGTGTAACATTATCCAACAGACATTAATGCAACCCTCCAACATAACACATTCCTTCAGCCTATTCCTTAAGTTAGTCTCACAGGTGTTTACTAATCTTTAGGCTGTTCAGTAACATTTCACAACCCCCATCTTAGGTTTCGTGGTGACACTGGTTCCTCCAGGATTTCTGGGCAAACCTGACCTCTCACCTTTCAGCTCTGCATACTGACCTTAATGGAGCTTGGGGACAAGTTGGAGTCTCAATATATTATGCAAACTGCTTGCTCATAAGCAGGAAAGGTGGCCCAAGGAAAATGCATCTGAATAATTAGCCTGGGGATTATTTGGTTGTGTTAGTTTTGCAAAGGGACTTATAGGATAATGAGTGCTTGCTAAAGTGACACAACCGGCATTTTAAAAAGACTCACATCAATGCCAAGCTACACAGAAGAGCTATTGTTTGAGTCTTTACAGCAATGACCAGCAACAGTTAGCTAAATTACGCAAGCATAGCTGGCAGGATGGCAAAGAGCTAAAAACAAACAGCCGGATCAAATAGTTTTAACAATTATGCTTAAAAGTTGCAGTTTCGTCGCCGATAATGTCGCCATCGTCTATTTGCCTACAATAAGCTATTTCCACGAAAACATCTCAACATAAAAGTGTGAACTGACAAGTGACAAAACTTTTAAGTAAAACAAAAGAACAACAACAACAACAACAACATGGCCAGCCTGTTAGCATTAGCAGCTACACTTCGTTAGCCTAGCTTAGCCTGAGTAGCTTCTAGAAACTGCTTACCCGAGTTTCGGGGCTCTCCGGGGGTTTGGTGTCACTACTTATTAAATTAAATCGGCTCCGTCGACATCAAGCAACGCGGAAACTACAGCGACATGATCACAGTGTTAAATGTCTAAGTCTTCTTATGATATGAACTGGCTGCAGCTGGTTCTCCGGCTATGAGTCCTTCGTTGGTCTGAGTCGGTCGGCATTTGTGTTGATCCTGGAGTGGGACGCCGCAGCACTGCGTCCTCACGTCACCTCAGACGTCATCACGTCATCCCGGTCATATTTAGGTTTATGGACGCAGGCCTATGAGAGCACTGAAATAGACAAGAGGGGGAATACCCTGAGCTGAGGGCACTGGAGTTTAACTTTTAACCACTCCTGAGGTGTCTGTGCTGTTAAGTTTTATTAACTACAGGAAACTCAAATTATTGACAAACACATACTGGATAAAATAATAGTGGTTTAAGTAGCAAGACTGTTGATGATATATCGTTTTCTCCATATTAATCCCATTTAAAAGTGCAAAACTCACACTGACTATACCCGTCAAAGCATGAAACAGCATATTTCTCTGCGCCACAGTCTAAAAGTATTAATAACACACCAGTGAGTCACACTGTTGACTCAGTGACATGCTCCTTCATTAACACAAACACGGGGAGTGTGGTTCCTTTTGTGTGAATCCGCAAGTAAAATGGTCCCCAGCAACTTTATTATTTACTATAAACTATCCACCATGACCTTTAATAAATTAAAGTGAACGGGTTTGGGACTAAGTGCAGACACACACTGTTCTTATTTATAATAACCATCGCTAATAAATGGTAATTGTAGAGCTAATCAACCTTCCCTGTTAACAAACAATGAAATACTTTACAAACCATTTATCAAGCAACTGTAAAGGCTGGAAAACAGTTTTCCATCATTCAGAAAAAAATCAGTGACAACACTAAAGAGACTTTTATTATTTAAGTTGATTTCCTACAATTTTAGAAAGGAAGCAATTCTATGAAAAGAAACAAGACTTTCATATTTATTATAAATGTTTAAATCATGTACATGTTATGTATTTGTGTGGTCATTTCTTTGCCCAAGAAGGTCCCAGATTCCCTGATTCATGAGGCCACCTCTGAGATGTGGTGAATGTTGGACAGGGTGAGCTGTGCCTCTCGCGCCGGGTAGAAACGCCTGGAGCGAAGCCACAGCCTCCCGAACACTCCTGTGATCAGCAGCAAGACGACCAGCAGCCCCCCGAGGACAAAGGTCGCCACGGGAGGGACTCCGCCTGCATCTGAGGACAAAGGTTTACACGATTTACATATGAACCAAGTATGCTTATCTAGAATCTTTAAGCTTTGAAGATTTAAAAGCTAAAGCTTGAATATCCAGCTGAGTTACAGAGGCTACACAAAAGGTGAAAACATACTCAGATTAGGCTTTTCACTGTTGTGTAATAGCCGTCTTATTGGTCCATAAGACACTGTATGGGACAGAGGGACATCTCTCCGTGTCCTCATCAATCCATCTTCACTGGAGCAGTTCTGTTTGGCGAAGAGATGAGTAAAGCATTAAAGAGAGAGGGGTCAGGCAGTTCACATTCGAAATGAGGACCCCGCTAACTACAAGCTCATGTGGCTGTAAAACATTTCCAGACTCATGGGGGTCTATATTAAGGACATAAGCTGCACATATAGTAGGCCACTTGTCTGGACTAGCCTCTGACTGCCAGTTGGAGGAATGAGCTCACTCACAGGCTGGCACAGCCCAACGCCGTTGTGGCAGATCTGGACGTTGCAGTGGAGGAAGACGTTGGTGTAAGAGCCGCCGACAAACTTGAACATTTGTATCCTGAACGTGGCCTCCGGACCCTCGCCGTTCTTCAGCACGCTCAGGGTCTGTTTGTTTGACAACACCGGGCAGCTACGGGGGGGGGGAGACAAAGAAGCAGTCAGGGCGGCCTGGTGGTGGTAGTGAGATTTAAATCTATAATGAAATACTGTACTCTACGGGAGCAGATGTCAGCTCATGTGATGAAGTGCAAAGCTAAGAAATAATGTCAACACTCCCCGAGCGAGAGACAGATTTGTTTGAGTATTTTCTTTTCCCCCCGGCATTTCATTGCCCTGCTGTTGCTAACAGTACCAAATACTGCCTGGTTGTCAAGGACATGCGCAGCTGTTGAACTGAAACGCATATGGCCTCTCAGACAGCGGTCACATGACCTGCCTCTGAGAGCTGTTGTCTGGCCCTCGCTCTCTAAGCAACAAATTCTCTTATTTCAGATTTCAACAGAGCTCCCTTAAGAGGACTTAGAGCTGTTTGCAAGTGTGGTGAAACAACAGGGCCTGACAGCTTTCCACAAGCAGGTTTCAACACGCCATCTATCAAATATCTTGTGCAAGATGGGAGTCTTGACCTATATGTATTCTTACTTTGTATAAGTTTTAGGCTTCCCCAGCGTAAACCTCAATTTTTTTCCTTTTGCTCTTATTATAAAATAAACTCAAACTGCTCTGACCTGTCACTGATGAAGGTGTACTGGATGTTGCTGTAAGGATCGCTGGTCGGTGTCGCCCAGCATCTCTCTATCCGCAGCATCAGGTGAGCAGGTATCTACGAAAACAGACGGACAGGGTTGGTTAGGAGTCGAGTCACACAATTAATGCACTTCCACACTATGACAAAAAATGATGATTCACAGTATGTAAACAACAGCCGGACACAGAGGGTTGTGACAACACTCAAATTACTGTCTGGTCATGGGTGGAGTGTTGTTGGATTTCCAACATCTCTTGGAACATCCTGCCAAAACAACATCTTGCTCAAGATCATGTAACACGCATAAGCGTATCCCAAAATAACTGTCAATAGTGAGTACACAGAATACAACGTCTTAGATTAATACTGATATCAAAACATTTGGTCACAAATATTGTAATATTTGATTTTTGTCATCCAGTCCTTGCATTTATGACGTGCTTTTGAGGAGATTTCCAAATATCAAGATTTAACTCTGTATCACGATGCAGCTTTAAAATACAGCAATATAATTTTAAGGCCATGTCACCGAGCTCTAGCTCAGCATACACAATGATCAGGTCAGTGTGAGGTGTAGGCATGAAGTTTAAATAAACACAGTAATGTTCCTTGTCTGTGACGATCATTTACCATGAAAACTTTCACAAAGATGTCGTCCTCCAGCGTCAGCGACGGCACGGTGGTCCATCGGTCCTCAAAGGCTTCGTCCTTGTACAGCAACATTGACACTGAAAAGTTCCCGTCCTCTGTGTTCAGAGTGATGGGTCTGTAGAGAGAACACGATTAAAGAGGGAATTACATTTCCTCATCAGTTCAGCAGTAAATCTGCTTTATTTTATAAAGGAACACTTACTTAACATCAACTCTGATCATGTTTTCTCCGTTTGGCTGTTGGACCATGTAGTTGATGGGGTAGCGGCACACAAATGTTATGTTGATGTAGTTTCTTGTTATGACGTCTGAATCGTTGTTGTGTATAGTGTTTATGAACATGATGTGCGTGTCATCTGATGCCTGAGGAGGGAAAGAAAAATGGAAAAGTCAGTGGAAAAACAATCAAGTATGAGATGATTTTCTTTTTCTGTATTTTGTCCCCCAATTAAGACATAATAAATATGTGAACATTTGATTTTGACAGTTTCACAGAAAATTTGGTTTCTACCTCTGATAGAAAAAAAATCTTCCTGGCCTTCCTTAACATAATAAAAATATAATTATACATTATTGGGTTAACTGTATTTCTGGTTTGTAAAGCACCTTATTCTTAAGGTAAGTATTTGACATTAGTGCTGCAAGTAAAAAATTATTTCATTATCAATTTATCTGATTAACTGAATCTTTACTCTGTATGTTTTAGTTTACTTCAATGTATGACAGAGAAAAGCAACAAATTGTCACATTTATGAACCTGAAACAATCAAATGTTAGTGAAAAATGTGATAAATGATTAATTGATTGATCAAAATACCTGCAGATTTAATTTCTTACGATCGATTATGCAGTTAATTGACTAATTGTTGCACCTCTACTTGAATTACAGCACAAAAGTCCAGGATAAATGACAGTAAGTCCCCTGTACACTGTATGTGTGAATGTGGGCAACATGACGCATACGAATGACGTGACGTAAGATGGACTGAGAGCGCCGCCGTAATTTCCAGTTGTGAGACTCACATTAAAACGCAACAGGAGCCATTGAGGTTCCTTTACGTAACCTCTCCCTCCCTGTGCTGTAGCCTCTACAGTCATCATCCTCTCACACTGTAAATGTGAGCGACGCTGCTCAATATTCATCCGTTGGCAGCTGACGTAGGAGAAACCATAAAATGTGGACGGGTGAAAAGGTTGCGTTCAAAGTTTGTCTGGGCTCCCGCTGAGCACAGATGGCGGCTTCTGTAGCCACTGAGCAGGATGAATTGCCACTCGAGACATCTTTTACTGCCTCTGTGTAAACACACCACCCACCCCTCCACCATGAGCACCACTGAGGTCTCCGGAGGAGGAGCAGGTCTTCATGACTGGCAGTTGCACTTATCACTGTCTCACAAACCATCACCGAAACACGAGCAAGGACGGCTTCATGTTTCAATAAAAATGTCTGACCTTAAAACCCAACAATTCATTCACCCTTTTCTCTGACGGCTGGTTTAAAAACGTTGGAAGTTCAAGGTGAAAGCAAGATTGACAGCTCTGGCATTCTTCTTCTTTGGCAACAGTCACCTAATCCGGAGCAGGCTTACTTTCCTCAGCCGCTGCGAGCAAAAACCTTGTAAAAACTGCTGAGGTGGAGAAGTGGGAGATTTCCTCCCAGCAGAAAGCTCTTTTAACCTTTCGCTTGCTTTACAAGGAAAAAAAAAAAATGCATTCCAAGCAAACAATTCAAGGACACTTGTGGAGCTGAAGTAGGGATTTAAACCTCGCCGAAGCTTAAATCCTTGAGAGTGGCTGGATTAAAATAACGAGGGAGCTGGTTGGCCAATGATTTAGGGCCTTCCTATTCATTGAACATCAACAAATAATCATCATTTCCATGTAAATCCTGATAATTTAGAACTGCAAGGCCATTCAGGGTCCCCTTCCTGCCCTGAATAAGGTCCCGCGCTGTTGTAGGCAAAAGGAACAACGCCGTCCTTCTCTTTTGACATACACGCCACACCCCCCCACCCCTTTCCTTTCTCTTCACTCCTTGTATGTATGTGCCTTTCTCTGTTCATCTTATTATTCTTTGCTATGAGCTAATTCCATGTGAACACAGAGCCTCACAGTCCACATTTACGTCACAGATTGGGGGGGAAACAGTGGCATGAGAGTCTGGTTTAATTCAAGCTATTCTTACTGCTATTTAAATGTAATTCCAGTGATTGATTTACTAAATAAGGCTGATGTTTAATGCTTAAAAAGATCTTTGTGACTGTATTGTTGACCTTCTTTAAAAAATCAATTAATGCAGGGTTAAAATGGGTGCAGGATTATTCTTTAATTGAGGATTTGGCTCCCTGCGTTACAAAAAAGGATCCTGATTGGGCGACCAGTTCCCACAACAACCGCAGACATCGTAAAATAGCTGATTTATTATGATGGGGATCGTATTAGTTCAAAATTGGTAGTTTGTCTTCATATCTTTTGTTCTGAGTTCTTCTCAATGTCTGGGTTCACGTGCAACGTTTGATTAGTTCGACTCCCGCAGACACGTCCCGACTAACAAGTCCTCACTGACTTTAATGCAAATGTCGAGCCAAAGATCAGAGGTGATACCATTATGGTGCCGCAGTCGGAGAGGTTCGTCTTTATGCTGAAAACGTAGTCGTCTCCGACCTCGACGCCGCGGCACTCCGGGTCATTCAAATGCAAATCCCAAACCTAAACATGAAACGGACAATACAGGAAAAATCAGTTGCGGGGAAAAATCGCACTGCAAACAATTTAGGATATCGGTGTGTGGGAATGTCAAAGCTTTTGAGTTTTGCTGCCGCTCACTTACTCGAACTGGAGGCACTTTGTTGAGGAAAAAAGCGCTGGGGATAACAACCTCCATATGGTCGTTTGTACAGATGACAGTTTCATTGAGCTCTAATAGAACGAAGATGAGAACAGATTATTTTAACTACTAGCACAAAAATAATTGTTTCAGAGAGTCAACATTTGTCCTACTACACTCCAAACACAAATATTTCCATTAATTTGTGTATGATTTCACAATTTTATGTTAATTCTTGGATGAATCCATATATTTAACATGCAAAATCTAAAAGTCAGTGGTGGAAAGAAACATTCATTAAAGTACTGTAGTATCTCTACCTTTTCTGCTCCTTTATGCTTCTGCTCAGCTACATTTCCGTATAATTTTTACTCTACATCTTTTATCTGACTGCCGAAGTTCGTTTGCAAAATGAGATTTTACACACAAAATACCAGATAGTACATCAAGTAGTTGAAATCAGCTTATTAAATTAAAATGAATGATTACGATGTAATGTGTAACTGAAGTCTGACGGGTCATTCTGCTGCATGAGTATGAATACTCTTGATACTTCTGACCTTGCATTTAGTAAGATTTTGAATAATGTGCAATTGTATTTTGTATCTATTTCAAATGCATAATATCATATGTGACTGCAGCTGATGTGACAGAAACTGGCAACACCTGGAATGGTTTACTCTAAGTATTTGGAGAACACTACCAAGCCCCTGCAAACAAGCTAAACAAATAATTGTCAATATGAAAAATCTCTCTCTAATGACTCCTTTTAAAAATCAGTTAGTTTGACACTTGACCTTTGGTTCCTGCTCGTGTGATGTGAGGTGTGAGCTCACCCTCCTCCTCGGGCTCCAGATACACTGCCGAGGTGACCATCCTCGTGGTGAACAGTAACCAGGCAAAAACCACACTGGCAGGTGCCATCTTCCAAGGATTGTCCCTCCGGTTGCTTTTAGCTCAGCCACTCCACTACCTCTACCTCTTGGCCCTTTTTTCCCCCTGAAACTCTGTGAATCTCCCGGGGAACTCGCTGTCACCACAAGACGTAGTACCCCTCTCTCGCTCCAACCCTCGAAACACGGCTCTAATGAACTGGGAGCCTCCCTCTGGCCTTAAAACACCAGCCTGAATGATGTTCCCACCAACAATGAGATTCCGCACATGAATAGGGGGAACTGAGGGGAGTCCAAGGTAACACGTATGTTACCGCCTACTGCGGTGATGTCCTCTTAGTAAACATCTTACAACTGTTTCTTACTACAGGGAGCAACAAGACGGCTGGTAACCATGTAAAGAGGAACAACAGAGCTGAGGCTGGCCCTCTTTGTTGTCTACGTCTTTTGTCCGGACATTTTAAAATCTTTACTGGTGCGGGAATCCCAGTCAGTCAGGCGAATAGAAAAGTCATTACCAGTCAAGGGCAATTCAGTCACCGTGCCAAAGACCTGTGAGTGTACATGTGTGGTGGAACAGACCATAAAATACTTCAGCACGCAAACACAAGGAAGGAAAGATTGTTCTGATCACATTTAAATGAGCTTTGAAACAGAAGAAATGGAATAAAACAGCCACATGTCCTCTGAGATTGTCGGGACAATCCGCGAGTCGCAATATAAGAGAAAGATTAGACCATTTCCACTCTTTTATGGGTTTAATTTACAAGATTAGTTTCCAAGACACTGAATCTTGCGCTGTTTTTGTCTTGCAAATAAGACAGGCGTAAGTGTCGGGCTGAACTGTCTGGCATTGTTTTAGCAGACAAATAGCTTAAAGAAGATCGTCTGCTGGGCGAAAATCTCTCACTCTTCTGTTGTAAAGGTCAATGGCCTCCTTCCTGCTTCCAATCTTTACTACACAGAAATAAACCACAAGGAAAGCACCGGACAAAAAGAGCAGGTCATAACGGGCCGACAACCTCTGGCCATCGACTGTCTTTTATTTTCCCGACTGCTGTGAGAATCCTTCAATCGCTATCTGAAGTCCTCCACTTTCATCCGTCTTAACTTACATTGAAGTCGTATACAAATGCATGTACTTCTTATCAGATCAACACAAGCAACATTACTGTACAGTCTGGTCAAATGTGATCATCAAACATTTACTCAGTAGTTACTGAATCGGTTACATCCATGACAACAAGTGATCCGATTACACAAATATTTAAAAGAGGTTAAAAATGAAACACAGTTAAGAAACGTGTCGCAGTCTGTCGTCAGCGATCTGCTAAAATGTCTTTTTGGGAATGCGTTTGACAACTTTAATGTATAAAAAGTTAAATGTGCAAAATCAGAGTGTGTCTCTAGAACCGCTGTGTAAAGAGTGCGCTCTCTTTGCCTGTGGGTCTTCAGCAGGTGTGTCCAGGTGTTACTCCAGATGTTCCGTGTCTTCAGTAAACAGATCAGCCAGGTCGGCTACTGTCAGCACGGCGGCCTCCGAGTGCTTCATGGCCGTGGTGGTGTGACTAGAATGAAAACAAACAGATTTCATTCGTCCTTTCCGTCACCCGAATTACTTGGTTTTATTAAACGCTCAGTATTTTGTGAGTCTCACCTTTTCTCTGCCGTCTTCAGCATTGCCTGCATCCTCTCTTCAATAGTGGATCTGATTAGGAATCTGTGAACAAATGTCGGCCTGGTGGACGGAGAAAAACACGCAAATTACACCCAACGTACAAATCTTCTCATCTAGGGTAGGATTTTTCTGATAAAAGGAAATATTTAACACATTGCAACACTCATTATGCAGGGTTCGTACACATTTTTCAAGGTCAAATTCAAGCAGTTTTCAAGCACTTTTAAGGGTCGTTTACAACATTTTCCAGCACCTTATCGCTGGGGTAAAATACATATCTACAGGAATATATATACTCATGATTATTTTTTTTCACTTTTTATCACAATTATGTACATTGTATTATGCTGTAAACATCTAAAATGATGTTTCATGACAGCAAAAACTTTAGAAATTAAAGGAGAACACAAAGTTTTATCCAAAAAAAGGGAAGCCACTTGGCGTTCTTCAGGTACACTTGCACCAGGACAAAGAGAGACCTGAGAGCACCCTGTAATTTTCTTTTTTGACATAAACTTTTATTAGCTTTTCGCTTATTCATCAAATTTTATTAATATTGAAAGTGTCATCAGTCCAAATTGCATCAAATTCACCTTCTCCTCAGCCATCCTTCTCTATTGCTACCAGGCTGTATGTGTGATGATACACACAGACTGATTTTATTTATCCTTGTAATAAGCAAACTATCTAGTCTGATCCCAATGTTGCCAAGACACAGAGTTATAACGTCAAGCACTTTCAAGCACTTAAACTAAAATCCAAGCACTTTTCAGACCTTGAAAACACAACATTGAAATGCAAGCACTTTCAAGGATTTCAAGCACCCGTACGAACCCTGATTATGGCTCATATGAAGAATAGCAACAATTAATACTGTAATTACATATAGATCAAAACATCTACATAGGTATATTTGCAGATCTAAAATACTGTTGTCTTCTGACAGACTTAACTCCCTGTTTCTTACTTGGTTTGGCCGATCCGGTGCACTCTGCCGATGGCCTGGAGCTCGTGAGCAGGGTTGAGGATCGGCTCCACCAGCAGCACGTGAGTCGCTTCGATAATGTTCAGACCGTTGGACCCGGTGTGGAGAGGAAGGAGGAGGATGTTGATCTTTTCTTCGTATTTGAAGGAACACAAGTTCTCCTGGAAAATTCAAGTCGATGGCTCTAGTTAAAACCACACGAAGTCAAAGAATATCTGCATTTCTGGTTCTTGCTTGATTCGTTTGAGTACAACATGTGTGGGATTACTTTTAGGTTTCACTACAGCAATACAAAATGTCGGAGTTCAAACCTGGAATTTGTGAATCCCGTTGATTTGAGAGAACTCCATGTTGTTGTCAAACAAGGCCTTCGCAATGATGTCCAGGACGCTCAGCCACTGTGCAAGAAAACAAACTGGGTCAGATCCAAACTCGATATCATCGATATAAATCTCGCAGAGCGGGGGGTGGTTTACAGTTACCGTGGAGAAGACCAGACACTTGGCCCCGGGGTCGGTCACTTGAATCTTCTTCAGCGTTCTCACTACTGCTTCCACTTTGGTAGAGTGGCTTCCCTGACAACCACGGGAGGAGGAAAATTAGTCTTGGGTGTTTAAATGAATGAAAATGTGCCAAATAAAGCTGTATTGAATTACAATTAAGTACATTATAAGACATGAATCAAAAGTATAACCCCCCAGATCTGTGGCAGAGTGTTGCTGACTGACCTTGACGGGTATGTCCTGGTCCTGGCTGGACGACTGGGTGGTGAACACGTAGGAGATCTCAGTGTGCGACGTGGTCTGCCTACAAATGGCGCATTTGATGGCTCGCCGCCTCGAGCCCACGCTGTACTGCTCCACAATGATGGCGATGCACTCGTTGCAGAAACAGTGGCCGCAGGTCAGCACTGCCCACTGGAGAAGAGAGTTAGACGAGGCGATCAGAACAGAAGAAGACACTACCTTTGACGGAAAACACATTTTGTGACAAAGCGACAAAACGCTTAAAGAGAAAGAGACGATAAATCATCAGTTAAAGGTCAGTTTAAAAAGCTCAAGACAGTCACATATGAATACTATATCTGAGACATTTAAAATCTACCACCACACTCACCTCCTGTCCGAGGGACCGGGCGCAGATGGGACATGGCTCTGGGTTCAGCCCCCCGGTTGACTTGTCCTGCGACTGGAACAAAAGGATTTAATTTATTTGGATTGAGATCAAAACACACAATTTGAGATAAAGTCTCTGAAGGAAGTGGGAAACAATTCGTGCTTTGAAGATAAACTACCTTCTCCAGATTCGTGAGGTACAGAAACTGGCCGAGCTTCTTCTGGAGTTGAGACTTGGCCACCGCCTGGTCGTTCAGAAGCTTCACTCTGTTCTGCTCCACCTGCGGGCGAAGCAACCGGGGGCAGAGGTCAGGAATGCAATAAAAATAGTTAAGGCAGAATATTACATCCTTGGAAACTTTCACCGACAAAAAAACAAAGCAATTGTGCAAAACGCTGGGTGAGAGTCAGGCTCTCTCGGTTTTGGGGCCTTATGTTATTAAAAAGCAGAAAAGAAAGTTCGGGTCCTCATTATTACTGGATTTTGATCTCTGACTCTCTCTCTGCTTTTCGGCTAAGCACGTCTGTGATTCTCAGTAGATCGGAGGCTCAGAGTGAGGGGAGACTGTCCACTATCTAATCGATCAGGGATGCTGTTGTTTCACTCTCTGTATTTCACCTCATGAGGCTCGATGATGTGCAGCAGTTTGGGCTTCGGTTCATCTGGCAGACGCACACGTAGTCTCTCAGTGGCCATGCCCAGCTCGTCGATGGCCGACACGTGATTCCTAAGGACCATCCAGTACTCATGCAGCACCTGAGAAGGGACAGGGGAAGCTTTCACTACAGCGAAATATGTCTTGGATATCGGCACTTCAAACAGTTACACAATACAAAGGAGGATGTACAGCTTTTTTAATTGTTTGAAAGGAATATGTTGTTTCCCAAACTCTTCATCTTCAAGCGCAACCCATTTAAAAAGCCACAGATGTGTGTACAGACCTTGTACTCTTTCTTCCAGTTCTCAAACAGCTCCATGAAAGTGTTGCCCTCCTCCACCAGCTCCGGGTCCATGCGCTTCCATTTGGCGAAGGACAGGATGGCTTTCAGAGTGCGCTCGGTCTCGCTGGCCGCCCACAGACCTCGGCTGGTGGTGGGGAGACGGTCGTCCACCAGCCCGTCTTCATCCTCGATCATTTCTTCAAAGATGGCCGTCTGACCCTTCACACTGTCGGGGAAATTTCCTCATCAGTCGGTGACTTAAGTTTTCATGCAATTTGAGTGAACGTCGGGTACGAAAACGCTGCTCGACTTACGTGTGAGAAAACAGCTTGGACTCGTAATCTGTGAAAAGTTCATCCGCTTTGCAAAAAACGCAACTAGAATATGACATGAGAGGGTTATTAGTTACAATAAAAAGTAAGTTAAACTGTCACATGACTGAGGTTACGGTTTGTTGATTTCAAGAGAAAATTTGGTCACAATTCCTGAAATCAAGCCTGGCGTCTTACTTATTGAGCGGCAGTCTCACAGGCCTGAGGTGACAGACGGTGGCCTCATCGATCACTTTCTGTGAAGCCGGGCCTTCGAGACTCTTCACCGCGTCTTGGACCGTCTTTTGGCTTTTCATCAGATCTTGCATTTGGGATGTGAGTATGAATTGCAGACCACAGGCATCACGAAACCTGCAGGAAGTCCGATTTGCATTTAATACGTTTGTGTTGCGATTAACTATTATCCTATTTTTATTATAAAATAGATTGTTTACTTGTCGGCCATGGAGAGCTTGTGTGCTTGCTGTTTGTAGCTGGATGTCAGCTCGTTCTTGACGCGGGACACCAGATCGTCGTCGTTGGAGCACCGGATCGCCTTCTGGATGACATCCAGCCACCAGGGAGATTTCAGCTTGACCTGGAGAAAAAATTTAATTGTGTTAAGTTTCCTTTCTGACTTAATCTATTTATGATCTCACAATTTATTCTTTAAGATGTGATATGAAAGAAAGTATGCTTTTGGTTCTGTCTTGACAGATATATTAGTATCATCTTAATAAAAAGGATTTGAACTTTTAATATTAACAGTGGTTCAAATAAAGAAATTCCATTCATATGTAGCAAAATTAGAGCAATGAAACCGCTAATTACTGCAGTGTGACAAAAATCTAAATGGTTGTCTGTGGACACAACTTGATATTCTGATCTTGGATGCCAATTCCTCAAGTTTAAAAATCAGGTTTATGCTTTATATCATTTTTATTATATAAAAGCTAATCATCTGCCAATATATATGCAGACAAATGATGCTACACAGCAACGCAGTATACCTTCTACTGTATATCAATGTAGATGTAAGAGGACTTCTCACTTTGTTTTTCAGCTCCTTGATGTTCTGCAGCACCGGCTGCAGACTCTGGTGAGCGTCTGCTACCTCAGAGTCGTACTTGGTCATGTAGTGTTGTCGAAGCTGCTCCGCCTGCACAGACACAAAGACGAGTGAAAGGAAAAGCTGCACTTTTTCTCACATCTTCGTCAACATCAAATTCAAGAACTTTTCGACGACTGTCCGGCCTCAGTTACCTCCTCACTTAGTCGGTCGTCTCTCAGCGTGGGAGGTATCCCAGGATGCTTTGCACTCAGCAGTTCCATCAAATTGTGGGTAGCGTGAAGCCTCTGTTTTAACGCAACAGTAAAAAAGACAGAGTAATGAGAAATGTTTATATAAACTCATAGTATCAAATCGTGGTTAGAGAAAAAAAAAGGAATTCTGACGTCCATCATGACTCAATAAAAAGTAAAAAAAAAAAAAGCAACTGTACTTGAACCTAATTCAATTTAAACCTAATGCTGTCGGCTGTCTCTTGAGAGACCGAGGCTGTCTGAGAAATGAGACCCTTCATATGTTAATTATGTTAAAGACATGAATAGGATGAGGCTTTATACCTGTAATGAATCAGTTTTCAGTCTGCCTTTGTGCTCCTCTGATGAACGAAGCACTTCTCTATACAGCTCCACTGCCTCTGCGAACTCATCTGCAGGTGTCGAAAGAACCGGTGATGATTAGTGACACTCAATATGTTCGCCACATATGGAGCTAATGAGGCGTGCTATACAAACCGACCCCAGCACACTCAAGACACATATACACATATATCTCCTTTACTGAAACAAAACATCTCGGTACAAAAAAAGTGTTGGGGGACACAAAGATGAGATCAGGGCCTGTGTTTTGTTTCAACTGATTCCCATGGGAAACTGGGCGCAGATGAAGCACGGGGACAGAAGTGGGGATTTATACCTCTGATGATGTGGATTCCAGCCAGGCCATTGAGTGCGCACACCAATTGTCTGTGAGCTTCTTCACACTCCACTCGACATTTCTTCTGCAGGGACTTCAGGAGCTCTTCCATCGTCATGGTGCTGGGGAGGGGGAGGGGGGAGGCACGGCAGATAAAACCACTCAACAAAACCCTCCAATGCAAATGACACAGAATGGGTCAACTTTAAATAAACACAAATACACGCTATAATTGACAAAAAGGTTGCTGCGGTCTATTACCGCTACTATTTAGTCGAGAAAGATTGCTAATTAACCGCTGCAGCTTGCAGCTGCCTTCAGATAAAGACCTCTCCTCTTGTCTACGAGCAGCTTGAGAACATGAAGGGTCATCTACCTTTTCTGCAGAGGCAGGAACTCCCCCCTCACGGCCTGCGGATGGCAGCAAGCTTGGCGCAGCCTCAGCAGCGGGCACAGGATGGTGTGGACGGTGCGGCGGTCGAGGCTGCCGAGTTTGAGGCTCCAGTCAGAGATCTTCCTGAGTTTGACCAGAGCGTCCTGGGAGCAGACCTCGTGCTGACGGTGGTAGAAGTGACCCTCGACGGGGGAGAAGTCCAGCCAGTGCACCTCCTCTGTCTGAGGGGGGATCTGGATCTGGAGAGCAAAGACAAGACACCTCAACTACAACATCACGTCAATTTAATTGTCCATAAGAGATTCTTCACAAAAGTTGTGTTCAAAGTTTTGTAATTTGAATCAAACAGTCACAGATTTACCTGATCAATGACATCTTTCTTCGCCGATCGCCACAATAATTGAGCAATAACGTAGTAAAGAGGCTCTGTGTTTCCGCGTCGATACGGGCGATAGAGCAGCTGGTACCACCAGTGTTTCACCCAGTACGGGTCAACTCCCAGGAAAAGTACAAGGCCGTACAGATCTGTACACGAAACAATATCAATTCAGAGCAACGTAAACATTTGTGTTTTTCAAGTGTTGCTGCTGATGCAAAAACAACCAACAACAACTAATCCTTTTTCGTTGCATTACCTTCTAAGCCTCTCTGGACAGGAGTGCCACTGACGCACCAGCGGTTTACAGATGCAAGACGTAGTGCCATCTCTGCAGCCTGACAAGGAAAAAAAGGAGCATAAATAACTTTGAACAGGATCAATAAAGTACCACTTTAGAGATGAGGGTATACACACAGTAACTACCCATCCAATAAAACACACAGGTACTTATTTGGGACCGACCTTCGCAGTGGGACACTCGACCATCTGAGCCTCGTCCAGACAGATCCGCCACCACTCCACAGCCACCAGAGGACTGGGTATGGCCATGTAGCGCTTCTGGTTGCGGAAGCGGCGTCCGTCCTTGCTGTTGCTGTGGGGAATGTCGACGTAGTTGAGCTCTGAACGCAGCACGTCGTAGGTGGTGATGACCACGTCCTGCTCAGCGAGCATGTGAGGCTGAATGAACCCGTGCTTCTTCACACCCTGATAAACCTGAGAGAGGAGAGGTCAGATTAATTAGCCACATTTGAGCTTTACACTTATAGGAAGAGCTAGAGAATACTAATTAAAATGTGAGAGACCCATAATTTATAAGAGAACTGTGTCGCAGCATTCATGAAGAACAAAAGTCAAGTGTTCTTCAGAGGTCTCTTGGACATTTATAATTTTTAATCTCTCTTGAAATTGACTGTTGCTGCAGCAGATGGAGTGTAAACACAGCATCAGCTACAGAGAACTTGAGAACACTTGAAACAAAAGGCTGCATGAAAGTTATGTTATTTAGACTATATATTACCACC
Source organism: Sparus aurata (assembly GCF_900880675.1). Classification (NCBI taxonomy): domain Eukaryota; kingdom Metazoa; phylum Chordata; class Actinopteri; order Spariformes; family Sparidae; genus Sparus; species Sparus aurata. Next base: position 5,799,418 of record NC_044202.1, read on the forward strand.
AAATGAAGACACTTTCCAAATATGGTGCTAGAGGTTCTGATTGGTGTGTCAGAATCTGACCTATTCGGTACCACCATCCATGACAGATACATGTAGTACTTAATGATCCCACTTATTTGGGAAACCAAGAGACAAAAAACATCCCAACATTTGGCTCTAATTTCTGTTGATTTACCCTAAGGGTGTTCACATTTCTACCCTGCGGATAAAATCCATCTACTTTCTCACCAGCACTCGCAGTGAGGAGGACCTGATGTGCCGGTTGATCTCCTCCACCCACTGGTGGCAGATGGAGCTCGGGGAGATGATGAGGGTGGCGCCGGTGGAGACGGGCTTCATGGCGACCAGGCAGTGAGGGCAGTAGAAAGGAGTCGTCTCAAGGCTTTCTTCTTTGTAGTTCACACAGTCTGCGTGCTGCCACAGCTGGCAGTTCATACACTGGACGCGAGCCTTGTAGTCAACAATACCCAGTTCACCGCAGATACACTCAAAGCGGTAATCCGGCGTGTTGAAAGGGAAAACAGACGCTCTGGTGGGTGTTTCTGTCTCCTCGAGTGAATCAAGCTGAGGAGCTTCTTCGGGTAGATCAACCAGTCTGGAAATGTCCCGCGTGTCTGACTTCTCCTGAGACGTCTGTGAGGCTGTCGTGGACGTATCCAGCGTGTCGTCTGACTGATCTGCTCTCTCGTTCATACTTTCATCCCACTCTTTCTTTCTTTCGGCTCCCTTCGGTGCCAGACACTCAGATGTAGGAGAGTAAAGATCCATTTGATCCTCCGTGAGAGAGTTTTGCAGAGCCGCTTCCGCCTTCTCTTTTGCTCGTCTCTGAAACATCTTCCTGGGCGTGCTCTCCGCGCTTTTATAAGTCTGACAACAAAAGAAATCAGACACAATTAAATAATATAACCGAGAAATATCTGTCACACAAAGCTTTTATACTTGAAGCTCTTTATTCTTACAGTCTTGGATGCTCCTGCTAACATCTTCTTTGTCTCCTTGTATTTCTTCCCCAGCTTAAACGACCCTGCCAAGCCTCGACCTTTGACCCGATCAACCAGCCCCTCGTCTATCAGCTTCACCAGGGTCTTCTTGATGTGGTTACGGTTCTTTAAGAGGTCATAGCCATACGTGGCACGGATGTAGGTGAAGATGGCGTTGAAGGAGGCCCCTTTGCCAGTTCTCATCTCCTTGATTGCAGTGAGGAGCATGACTCGCACAGCTGCACAGAAAAAATCTCAATCAAACTGCGGCGGCGATAAAAGCTGTGACGCGTGGAAGGATTGTGAGTGACATACTTGGGTATGATGCTTTTATTTTCGGCTGAACTTCGGTCTTGCAGCGGTTAATTTTCTTTCTTTCAAGGGGAGGAGGAGGTACGAAATAATTCACGGATTTTCCCTGCAAGGACAAAAGAGATTTTCCATTTTCACAGGTTGGTTGAAGCCTCGTTAAATCAAATAAAACAGTAGAAAAATGTCCAATATCATACAAATATTTCTATAGCTGTTGCTTAGTTCTGGTGATATACAGATGTCTGCCTCATCTTGAATATAATGGAACTAGGTGCCACTCAAAGTGTCAAAGAGATACAGAAGTGGTACAGAAAATGGTGATATTCTTGTCTTTTAAACTGCTGCTGCTTGCTGATCCTCACCACAGGCAGCGTGAGGGCCTCCTGCTCCAGGCCCTGTCGAGTGTGAAACAGGATAAGAGCCAGAACTTCCACCGTCTTTCCCAGGCCCATTTCATCAGCCAGGATCCCACCGGGCCACTCCACACCCGCCAGGGGAAATTCTCGGATTAAGCTAAAAAAAAAAAAACCACACACACAAAAACACTTTCATGTTAGTTCAGTTTGGTGTGTTGAGTTTTTAAGATAAAAGTTTATGACATCTCTGCTGTTGACCCACGAGAATGGAGGTGAATGTTGCACTGCTCAAATTTTCGCAAACATGTGAAAATCGTTCACGACAAGGTCAGCAGATTATTTTGACAAATAAAAATATTGTTTCTGGAAAAACAGGTTGCTCTTAAGCTTTTCTAATCTTTTCATTTATGTTTTGAGCACCTTAAGTAAATTCATGCACCACTTTTGCTCAGCGATGGCAACAGATTTTAGATCTGTCTAGGTAGCTAGAACTGTAAAAAAGAAATATGTTTTTGTGATTGAAGTGAATTGACCTGTTACTGTGAGTGGATACAATTTCTTACCAGCCAGTAAAAGGGTTGTAGAACAACTTCTTTCCGCACAAGGTGATCAACTCCCTCCAGAGGAAATGCAGCATTTGTTCTGCTGAGAGATGGAAAATATTGACAGTCTTAACAGTCCGCATAGTTCTAACGAGGGCCTTTTCCACAACAGAAGCTCAATAAACTGTAATATAGAGGTTGCTTTTACATCTAATAGCCCGCTTTAACTAGAATAATAATTATAACCACCAGTCAAGAGTGCAGCAAAGAATCAGGGTGGCAATGTTCAGGTGCACCAGAGCAAAAGTGATTACCTTTTGGTGAAGTGTTCCTGAATTTCTCCCTCCTGAGCATCCAGTTGACAGCCTGGCTCTGATAGGGTCTGAGAACAGGAATAAGAGCTTTGTGCTGGACGTCGTAAGTCACCTCCTGGTTCTCTCTCTGGTGCAGGTGTCTGACGTAGTCGTAGAGTTCCTCGACATTCTGCCTCTCCAGGTCGGTGTCACATTCCTCCTGATCATTCTCTACAACTTCTACATGAAAAACACAGCAGAGAAATCGTATCTTTCCAGACAGAATGTTGTGTTTTATAATCACTGTTAAGGATTATACTCGCTTCAGGCCTCACACTGCTTTACACTGAACTTAATGGTGAGGCAGTCGTTGTATTTGACAACTTGGATCACAGCATGCATTAAACCAGACACTCACCGGGGATAATAAAATCGTAGAAATACTCCATTAAAATCTGCATTAGTTGATTTGCTTTCTTCAGCCGAGCATTTCCCTCACTGAGGAACTCGGGCTTCCCGAGCCCTGTTTCCAGCAAATAGATCCCCACCTGCCAGACACAAAAAAGATAACAGCTACGGGAGGGAAAATTTAAGGTAGGTAGGAGGTAATTTAAGATAATAGAGTTTAGTGTTAAATTTTAAATATCCTGCTACTGTCACATACTTTTGTAACAAGTGTTTGATAACTACATATATACAGATCTTGTGGGTATATCGGCAAATACTGTAAATATACTACATATATATATTATATATATATATAGTATACATATATATATATGCTTTGCATCGAGGTCCGGTTCGTCCTGTCTGGACTTATTTTCCTGATAATGACATCCGTTCTATACATTATCCCCCACATACATTTTTAAATATATAAAAAAATATATGTAAAAAAAAAAGCAGTGGAAAAACAATATAAACAATATATACATATATCAAAAAATGCTGTTCTTCCTAATATGAGCATTGACCCATTTATACAGAGTATGAGCTAGGCTCTAATCTCATTCTCTCCTTTTTAAATATCCTACATCTCATACCTTGACTGACTCTCCTTTCATCTGGTGGCAGAGTTGCACCACCCTCCTCTTCTGCATCCAGTCGAGGTCCTCCAGTGGGATCACACTGAGGCTGCACTCCGCTGTGCAAGTGTCCTCATCAGGTCGCCACTGCAGCCCTGAAGTCTCATCGCAGCTGCTGTAACTGATGCAGAGCTGCTCACCCATCCTGTGGAGGATGAAAGCTCTCTGTTCGCAGTCAGATGGGATCCAAGCCGGCCGGATGCTGAACTCCCCAATGAGCGCCTTCCAGATGTGGCCCAGCTTCAAAGCTGGCTCCACGGTGAGGGCCAGGGAGGCTGAGGCAGAGATGCCATCTGACGATGTGCCAGGGAGTTCCTCTATAAAGCGGACAGTGCGGTTACAGGCCGTCCCTGCAACGTCCTCGGTAGTCGAGGGCAAGGAGCAGCTGGGAGTCGGGTCAACAGGAAGAACGGTGCAGGTTGGTATTTGGTCCTCTTCCTGGATCGTCTCATTCTTGCGGTCCTCCAGCATGTTCCAATTCAACCTCTTCTTGTCTTCCTCGTCCACCCTCACAGGAGGGGCCTTCTTTCTTCGGCTACTCATGGTTAAACTCTACACAGAAAGCACATTACTTGTTTATTACAAAATAAATTCTAGTTTCCTTCCAAGGGCTAAGTCATATGGACAATATATGACTCATAATTTAAAAAGATCCTCAAATTTTGGGGGGCATAACAGCAAACAAACACTGGCCCTTTCTACATATAGATTATATATTGATGATATAGATTATTTAACATTATCTAACCTTAAACCTTTCCACCAATCACTCGTTGGTTTAATTTTGGTGTATTTGATGGTTCAGGATTACATTTTTCCTACATGTACTTAAATATGTAAATCATACTTATTTCTACATGAATATACTGTATACTATGGTCCACACCTGCTTGATTTGGAAAGTGTCATGAGATTACTTTCTTTGTGAATTGGCACTATACAAATAAAGATTGATTGTTTGATCGATTGATACTTTGGGTTGGCTGTTTACGTGCCTGGCTCTTGATGTCTTTCTACTTGATTTTAATGTATTTTAAATAAAAAAAAATTTTATTTTATGCCCCTGTAATGCACTTTGAGTTGCCTTGTGTCTGAATTGTGCTACACAAATCAACTTGCCTTGCCTCATGAAAATGTGCTAACTTGGCTTTGTTGCTGCATGCAATGTGTAAAGCAACTGCTAACTAAAATCACAAATCATAATCAAATAAATTGGAGTAAGAAGTTCAATAAGTGCCTCCAAAATAAAGCTGGAAGAATAAAGTAAAGTATTAAAATACTTAAGTAAAGAACACGTTTACTTGTGTGTATATAGCTGATAAACTAACTACTTATCCACTTGCTTGTGCACTTATTGTGTATTTTATGTACACAAGGTGGAGCAGCAAACTTCTTTCACTTCTAATCTCATCTTCTGTATTAATCAGGTACCAAATCTCTTACTAAACCGACTGCTAGCTAGCTAACGAGCGTGTTAGTTCATTTTGTATTACATAACACCATTTATAAATACACCAATTCCGTTCGTTTAAAGTTTTAATCCAAGAAAAATGGCAGCAGGTCTTCAGTGAATGAACCCTGTTACAAAATGAGGACACTTTGAGGCTGTGCGGTTACGTATTTTATCGTCTGACTGTAAACAAGCGAATAAAAACAAGCACATTTACTCTTCGAGCCTCCCACAAAGCGCTCCGGTTTCTATCGCTGCACCAGAAGTCGTTTCACGTCCCCGCAGCTCCACATAATCCGCCTGTCATGCACCAAAACACTCATTTACCGCCTCCAAATAATACATTCATGCCCCAATGTTGCTGTTCGCCATTTTTAAATGCCGGAAGTGACGTTGGAGCAGGGGACCGCTGACGTCACGCCGTTTTCCGGTTTTCTCACACGGGAACTTTGTACTGTAGTGGATGGAGACAGAAGAATATTTTCTTTATCCTGTTTGAATTGTGTAATAAGTTTCACATGTGATGTTTGTTAATTTAAAAGATAATTTTTCAACTTCGCAACATTTTTCTGAAATAAGATCCCGTGGGGTCCACCGGAAGTGACTGGTAATACTACTGCCACTAAAATAACAATTACATTATATTATATCAATACAAGGTATAATTATCATTATTTTACAATATTTAGTAATATTGTAGCATAAAAGTAATTATAATAATATTTTTAGTTATCGTATTTACATTATCCCTTCCTGATAAGCTATAGAAAGATTTTCATACATTTTAACAAAAAAAAAAATGGTTAAAAATACTTTTTGTAATATTTTTGTCATTGCAACATTTTAAAAATGCATTTATTTATTTAACCTTAAGATACAAAACCATGGTAATTACAGTGCGTTCCCAGAGAACAGAGCACAGATAAAGTGATACAACAACCACAAAATCAATGAATTACGAATACTTCAATGGGTAAATATATTAAAATAGAATAAGTTCGCACTTAAAGAGTCAATAGATCAAGTTTAGATTATAAAATTAAATAACTAAAATGAATGATTGTGTCGTGCATCATTAATAAAATGGGAACCAATCAACAGTTAGATGATCATTGGCTGATGTGTATCAGCTTGTGTAAACAAGAAAAATCCGTCTTAAAATCATTAAAAAACCAAGTTAAGGAGAGTTGTGTATTAAGTTGTATTTAAAAATCATGGTGCGGATGCAGTACCGCAAATCAGCAGCACGGTGGCAGCAGAGTTTGATCTTCTCAAGGCTGCAGCGGTGCATTTCAGGTGCATCACATCTGTCTGACGGACACGACGAAGCTGGACTGATAATGTGAAGTTTGACCAGTCCCTTCACAGTTCTCGTCAGCAGAATAAACGACCTCCTTCTTCACATAGATTTTATATTTTCATCTTGTATTTTAGGCTACATATTTCTTGAATTGTCTGCCTTTTTTTTCTCCTTCATGTGCACTTGGATACACTCTGTAAAAGAAAAAAGAAAAGAAAAGAAATGCCATGAACTGATTGTCTGAAACAGCCCTCTGACGTGTGAGGAAGGATTTTGGCTTCGAAACAGGGGCACTGCAGTGAGTGTGACCCGCTTACAAGATGCAGTGAGGAAGAGGAGAAGAAGGGGGCACTTCATGATCAGTGCAGAGAGAGAGAGAGACACATACAGACAGAGAGAGAGAGAGAGGGGGGAGAGAAGGAGAGAGAGAGAGAGTGAGTGAGTCAGTTGCTCAGTGTTTTCTCAGCAGAAGAGCCTGAGTCCAGTCTGGCTGCTTCACCAGAGACACAGACCAGATATGTCTCGAATCGCCTGCTGCAGGTAGGTGAAGTCATCCCAGTTACTAGACTCGGTGCTTCGCAGACACACACTGCCTCTTTAATATGGAGCGTCTGCTTAACATGCTTGAATATTCAGTCTGCTCTGTTAGGCTGTAAAGCTTCACCCTCTAATTGGGATGCATGTGGATGTAGGTGACGATGTTGGAAATGTTGTCCTGTAAATGACACCGGCTGCGGAGCTGAGACCAAGCAGCTTCAGTCAGCTGTCTGACAGTTTTTTATATACAAAAAAAAAGAAGAGGATTCAACTGATCCCAGTGTCTGTATGTGATGCTTTCAGGGGTAAAAGTTGAAGACACAGTCGCAGGTTGAAATAGATCAGCTTGAATGAATGAGATCCTCCACGGAGGCAGCTGTCCGTGGTGCTGAAACTCTGAAGGATTCCAGTTAAAGAGACTTTTTATCCCTCAAATGGAGCATTTAGTGTCCTTAAATATTACCATGTTGCCTCCTGTAGGTCATTTCATACTTTATTGCGACAAGAGTCCAATAAATGTGCCTGTTTGTGTGAACTTTGATGCCTGTTTTCACTCTGTTTTGCATGATTTCTGATAGAAAATGAAGGAGGGAGATTATGATAAATTGTGATGTGAGTGACCCATTGAAACGACCATTAGAGAAGTCAAATGAGCGTCACACGTAAGGCTGCAGATACAGTAACACATATATTAAATACTGATTCATCTGCTGATTATTCTCTCTATTGTTTGATTACTTAAATTCACATTAAAAATCAAAAATCACTATTTCTCAGAGCCTAACGTGACAGTTTGAATGAATTCTCCAGACAAAGAGGAGCATTAAAGGTGCAGTATGTCAGCTTTCTAGTTGAAAACATTTAAGAAATGATCTAAAACTATTAACAGAATATGAGAAATTGTGAAGTTATGACGTTTATGTATTGTGTTGCAGGGTTATCTACTGACGTTAGAACGCTAACCAGCTAGAGGTGTAAACACCGACACTCCCCGGCGTTCTGAGCTCTAAATGCACGGCTAACTGAGCTAACTAGCTAATAGCAGCTGCAGTTAGCCACAGTTACATTAGCTGGGTTAGCAGTTACTCTGGTAAAGTGCTGCCGTCTGTTTGTTTGGAATATGAATTAGACAGCTGGCTGTTTCTGACATATTGCGCCTTTAAATCTTCACATATTCAGAAGCTGGAACCAGAGAGTGCTAGATATATTATCATATGAAAACAACACAAAGAAAGATTACAGTGCATTAAAAGCAATATATCAAATTTGCAATCATTCTAAAACAATAGAAGTGACATCACTTCAATTGAAACAGCAACATTGTTGTTCTAAATGTACAGTGTATAATGTTTTAGAGCCATTTTCCTAAGTCTTATTCCGAGTCTTGAGATCCGGTGCAGTGTGTGTGAAAAGCGGGATTTAATGCTCCATGTCTCACATACAGGGCGACACCACTGAAGAAGAAGCAGCCGATTTAATCCCCACTTCATTCCCAAGTGGATTGATGGACCTCCATTATGGCCAAGTGGACATGATTCAACACTCAGCACCTGTGGCACAATGTCGAATATGATTTACCTGACTGCCATCAGCATTCTGTACTTGCCCGTTTTGCTGTTCGAGGCCTTTGTGCTGTCTAAAGGCAAGTATGAGAGGTCGGTGGTGCCCAGTTCTGCCTCTCGCCTGGTGGCCAGGATGGACGGGGATGTTATAATCGGGGCCCTCTTCTCTGTGCACCACCAACCCTCGGCTGAGAAGGTGGCGGAGAGGAAATGCGGGGAGGTTCGCGAGCAGTACGGCATCCAGAGAGTGGAGGCCATGTTCCACACGTTGGATCGGATTAACTCGGACCCCAACCTGTTGCCCAACATCACCCTGGGCTGTGAGATCAGGGACTCCTGCTGGCACTCCTCCGTTGCTCTGGAGCAGAGCATCGAGTTCATACGAGACTCTCTCATCTCCATCAGGGACGAGAGGGACGGCTCCAGGTGGTGCATCGAGGGGGTACCTTCCAGTCAGCCGCCGCCTACCAAGAAGCCCATCGCGGGGGTCATCGGGCCCGGCTCGAGCTCCGTCGCCATTCAAGTTCAAAACCTCCTGCAGCTGTTCAACATCCCGCAGATCGCCTATTCTGCCACCAGTATCGACCTCAGTGATAAGACCTTATTCAAGTACTTCCTCAGGGTCGTGCCCTCAGACACCCTTCAGGCCAGGGCCCTCCTGGACATCGTCAAACGATACAACTGGACCTATGTGTCTGCAGTGCACACAGAGGGTAAGCCACATCGCTCTCGCTTCAGTGATTTATTGCACTCATGTTAAGTTGGGAGACTCACAAGAGACACATTAAAAGAGACAGTCAGCAGGTGGAGCAGGAAAAGAAGCCGTATCCTAACTCTTAATCCCTCATATCAACATGCCTGAAACCTAAACGACTGCATACACGTCACAGTGGCCTACAAAACGACATAGTTTACCGTTGATAGGACTAGATACACAAGGCTGATGATGTCCGGGCCGTCCGTAAGTGACTGTGGCTCTAGTTTTTGTGATGTTTCCTGGCTCGTTGGCCTCTCGAGTCTGTCACCTTGGTGTCATGATTTTACCCATTGGTTTACATTTATCCTTATTTTACGCCTCCATCTCTTCAGTGAAATTGGCATTATAGACAATATTCAATTAGAAATGTCTATGTTTGCAAGAGTGGTGTAAAAAAACTGCTGCTTTATCGTAACAACAGTTTGTGCATCTGCAGTCCTGAGTCTTCCGGTTCTCCTTTATGATTGTTAAATTCTGACCACCGCTACCTGGTGGTAAGGAGAGTTATTTCCTCTCACGCAGGTGAGGAACATTCATGTCGAGGAGCAGACCGCCGTCATCACAGGGTTAACATTGGGTGTTGTTAGGTTTAGGCAGCCAAAGTACTTGGTTAGGTTAAGGAAAAGTTGAAAAGTTGTGTCACCAAAGTGGCGTAAGTTAATAACTTTTGGGTTGAAATGGGGCAAGACCAGCGGGTCAGTGACTGGCAAATCAGACCTGCATTTTAGTGGAACTTTGTCATCGCATGGTTGTTTTTCTGTTAGGTTTAGGCACTGAAAGAATTGGGTCAGGTTTAGAAAAAGATCACAGTTTGGTCTGAAATAACTGTGTTGCGTTATTTTACTCAGTGATGTGGGTTAAGTGCTTTCGGTTTGAAATGAGACACGAACAGCAGCGTCTTCGGTGAAAGTCTAGGTGTGCGACAAAACTCCTGTTGATACACCAGAGAGGCAAATTGAAGACAAGACTACACAAGAAAGAAGGTTCATCAGAAACTCATCTAAGCACAGAGGCAGGAGATTTTACCCGTCCCCACCAGCTGTGCACTGCTGTGTTTTGCTGCAACATTACACAGTGTTTTATCCTGTGAATGACGTATTTAGACTGCTGTTCTAACAGCAGATGGCTGCAGATGGTTTTGATCTCATCTGTGAGGCTCATCTACAGGATATCAGTATAAATAGAGGGCAGTTTCAGAGGAGGAGAGAAAAAATGGTGTCCCGGGCGCTTTTTTGTGAGGTCCAGCTTTGTGGAGAATGTAGGGCCCGTCTTTATGCATCAAAGCCCGTGAAGACCAGTTGCACATTACCGAGACTTTCTTCTTTTCTTTTCTTTTCTTTTCTTTTCTTTTCTTTTCTTTCCTTGAGTAGTTGCTTCTGCAGGTGTCAGCTGCTGTTGTAAGTAGAGCTCAATTAGTTGATTAATCAGCTAGTCCATTGACAAGTGCAGATGCCAAATGCAAATTCCAAACTCGTTTTTTCAGCCGTTCGTTGGTGAGGATTTGCCGCTTTTCTCTGTTTTATATGACAAAGCAAACAATTTAAAGATGTTCTTTTGAGTTTTTAGGGTGATTGTAAAGGACATCCATCACTCTTTTCTTACACTGCACGGACAGACTGAATCATCAGTTAATCAAGAACCAGTTTTGACTAATATGCTGTTTGTCACAACAAAATCAAGAGCTTGAAGGAAAGAAAAACCTCAGGCGAGATAAAGAAACATCAAAGAACAAGAAACGAAAGAAACACTTTCCATCTCGGTTATCCGAAAGCGTCTTTTTGTTTTCTTTGAGTTAACAGTCTCAAAATCACACTTTGTCCACTTGAGAATGGAAGTATGAAAAATGACAATTTTACTTGTTAATTGTTTGTTCACTTGTTGTGTCATTTCTCACCTTTAAAGGTTGGACAAAGCAACCATACATAACTAATAATACAATTTACAGCTAAAATGTATCGGGCTCTTTCCTCATTGGTCATATTTCACTGGCTTTAAATGCTACTAATGCATCTACAAACACAGATATGTTGGAACTATACCTTTCTTTATGTTGCAACTTGTGGTTTTCAGTTTGTCCTTTGGCTGTGCTGATGATCTGGTTAGGTTCCGACACAAGAAACATGTGGTTTAGGGATCATTGTTTGGCTTAAATGACCAGTATTGCTCACCACAAACACAGCTTCCTGTTTTTTGTCGGCACAAACAAGGCTGGAAATCTACCCAAAGGTCTCCTGCAAATGTTGAAACTCAGTCTTGAACTGCTGTCACTGGCTTGGCAGCCTTCTTGCCAGTAACACCACCTCCACCCTCCTCCACCTCCTGAGATAAAAGTCAGGTCACAAACATGTAGTGTGAACGTGATGTGACTCGATTTGCAGAAAAGTCGATATGGTACGCAGGAATGTGAGCGTGCCCGTGGTTTGCAGAAAGGTTAACTGCCATTGTATCCAGACGACTGGGCTGGGGAGGAATATTTATATATATATATAATATTGAATTAATGCACGTGTGTCTGATGTAAAGTTGTGTCTTTTGGGCGTTTTCTTCTAAACCCAGGTGCTTTTTACTCTTGATTCTCTTTTGAAATCTCACTTTAGCATTACATTTCCGCAAATCCTTCTTAAGAATAACAGCTAATATGAAGAATACAGTCTCTAGAATATATAAATTGGGATACAGATCATAATAATTAAGATTCCACCCACAGTGCTGAGCAAAGGCAAAATGTGACACGCATACGTGAAATACACATAAAGCAGCTGCTGGAATCTCATCTGTATTTGTGATGAGCTGATAAAAGAAGCCAGTCAGAACAGAACCTGGCAAGACATCTGTGTTTACTGAGACGAAGATGTCACTTTGGCAATGAAATGAATAAGCAGGCACATTTCTGCATAAATGCTGGAGCTTCTTAGAAAAACTCTCAGGTTTATCAGGGATGGTGTAACCTAAAAGTGCTCCCCGCGTCCTCAGATACAGCTGTCGAGGTCACCCTGTTTGCTCTAGTTGTTCTGCTCTTGATTCCATAAAAGGAAATCGTAACGGGCCACTTAAAACACCAAAGGGGGCGATGTGTTCTCGCCCTGACGAAAGACCACGTTCAGATGTTTAAACGACGCGTTTCTTGAATGAAACTCAGCAGCCCCTCTTGTCTTTTCTCAGGTAACTACGGCGAGAGCGGGATGGAAGTGTTCAAAGAGCTGGCTTCACAGGACGGCCTCTGCATCGCCCACTCAGACAAGATCTACAGTAACGCCGGGGAGAAGCACTTTGACAGGCTGCTGAGGAAGCTGCGCGAGCGTCTGCCGAAAGCCAGAGTCGTCGTCTGCTTCTGTGAAGGCATGACAGTCCGCGGGCTGCTCATGGCCATGAGACGGCTCGGAGTTGCTGGAGAGTTCCTCCTAATTGGCAGGTTTGTTGGAGTTTGCTCTCCCACGGGAGATGTTGTTTTCTCCATCAGGGTTTTTTTTTTTGGAGGAGAAGGGGAGGGGAGAAAGGATGAAAAGAATTCTTTCTCTTAGTGCTTTATAGATGAAGATTATATACAAAACAATTCTTTATAACTTCAGCTATCTGTGCCACGTGGATTCACGACATTTGTGGCGATAATGAAGACAATCTCCACATTTTGAAGCTGATCAAGAGCTTTGATTGAAAGGAACGATTCACCCAAACGTGAAACACATTTCTGTTTTTTTCACAGCAAAACAGAGTTGCAGCCTTCTTATAAACAACTGCGGTACATGCTGTACAAAACATTAAAAAACAAATGCGTTAAAGCATTGATTGGCTCCAAATAGCTCCTCCAGCATAATCCAAGTGTCTGGAAGCCTTGCGATCATAAAGTGATTAGAAAAAGATGTTGCTCACACCAAATCAATTTGGCATCTCTGGGCTTCCCAGGATTATTCTTACACCTCTCATCTTTGAGGAACTCATATCCTTCTGGGTGTTATTTTTGCTAATAATTGCTGTAAAATGTCATCAGTAACCATTTTTCCTATGCAGCTGACACATCCGGAGAGCTCAGTGTGTGTTTGGTGCCACCGTTTACAGAACATGCATTAGTGTGGAGACCACCGAAACCAAGACCGAGTCATGAAGAAGACCAGAGCGCGTTGAGACTAAAGGCAGGTCTTGCCTTGCGCGAAACTGCCGGAACATGCAAACCAAAGTCGGTCTTCCGATTTATCTGAAATATCCACATTTCCATAAAAAACAATCAAACAAATGAATATTGCATGTAAGGGAAAACAATAAGGAGCTGAAATCAATTTTAATCAACACTCCTTTTCCAATTTTAAGCATCCACCGTACACTGAACAAGTTTTTGTGCAAGTATCAAGCTGTCATTAGTGCAGAATGTATTCAAAATATGAAACATCCCTGCAGCTGTGTTCTTACTGCTCTTGACATAAAATCCTATTCCTAATAATCCTACCAAAATCCTACTAATAATAACTGATAATCACTAAATCGTCAATCCTTCATGCCAATGACTCCACAAATCTGTGTGGACAACACATTTGAATTACAGCACCGCGTTACAATACTCAGTCACACTCAGGACGGATGTTACAAGTTCATATGGAATCGAAATCTTCTTCTTTTTTTTTTTCTTTCCTCTTCCTACTGGGACTTGAGTTCCTCTGAAAGCTGAAGATGCTTTGAGTCAGGCTGGGTGATGAATAATGCATCCACGCAGCGAGCTCTCCCTCTCCCTGTCAGATCACAGGCAGGATGGGCTAATATGGGACAGCACCTCCAGCGTAAGCCGGGGAGTGTGGAGCCGCGGAACATCAAAGCTCGTATCGGCACCTCGCAGCAGACACTCCCTCTGTGTGGAGTCTCGGCTCACCTCGAGTCCTGTTAGGGAGCCGCTCAGCAGCACCTTGAAAACGAGGCTGCCATAAAAGCTCGCCGTGGTTAATTCACGGGCAGCGGTTCATTAACGTGAGGCCGGAAGAGAAGGAGTCAGATCCAGAGTCGACCCAGATGATGTGGAGAAAAAAAAAGAAACTGGGTGTTATGAAGCCTAAACTTGCTCTCACCCCTTCCACTTGAATTTGCACTGAGCTACAGTCTCCAAGGAAAGATAAGGAGGGCGTGAGTTTGGGAGAGCGTTGCATGTGTGTGTGTGTGTTTTCTGGGTCAAGGAGACTACTGAAAAAGGAAAATGTTTTTTTTTTTTTTAGAGCAATGCAGTAAGTGAACACATGCAGGCAATGTGCAGCGGGCCAATGGAGAACGCCCGAGGTGCTGGTCATCCGCCATCCGTCTTCTGCTGTGTGGAGGATGAAAGAAATGGCTTGTCCTCACACCACAGATCCCACACACACACACACACACACAAAAACACACACACACACCACAGACAACTTCCCATCACATTAAAGAACACATCAGTCTTTATGATCCCAAACATTTGACTTCCTAATCTGTCCGGCTTCTTCCCTCCAGGATTAATCTCTCAAAAACATAATTCAGATTTGCATAAAAACACTCCCGGCTTCGCTCTCCCATTAATGCCTCCGCTGCTTGAATCACATGATTCACGAGTGTGTGATACCAGCTTGGCGGTGTGAGTCCGTCCAGTGTTGTCCGTGCGTTGACGTCAGTGCTGCAGGTTTCTGGCACTCTCGACGTGTTGGACTGGAGGGAGTGTGATGCTGAGAAGCAGATGGCCAGGTACTGTTGATCCTGTCACACTGGACAGCCATTGTCAGCTCATTCTTGAAGTGCCAGCCAGGCCAAACGGGCTTTTGGCTTCGGATACGACAAATGTGGGTTTTTGTACCAGGCTGGTGTATTTTTGTACCGCGGATGAACTGTATTTTGTGCCATATTCAGTGTCTTAAAATGACTCTCGTTGGAATACAGAGATTTATCCTGTCGCCCCAGATCCATTTGTCTCTGCAGGGTGGAGAAAAGCCTGTGAAGCAGCATTAGAACGGCTAACTGTTTCAGGAAAATCTCAGTAGCTTCCTAATGTAGTGTTGCTCACAGAAACATTTAAAATTCAGTTCCCCCATGCTGACGGAGAGTCAGGTGAAGTTTAGTAGCACACCAAATATTTCTGGAGTTTCCCAGCAACACAAGCGTTTGAAAAAGCAGAAAATTGTTCCATATTGCTCTGTCCAGCATTAACCAGGGCTCCATAAGCCAAAGAATCCTAAATTGATTGATTATTTACACCTTATTTTAAGCCAAACTCGTCACTGTAGCTGCCGAGATAAAAGCTTTAGTGAGAAACTCATCTATATACCTCAGTGCTCACCTCCTCGCTGAAAGCTTGCGTCTTACAAGCCTTTGTTGGATCTCACATGAAATATTTAGTCGATCATCTATCATTTAACCGTTGTAGCTTCTTTCAATAGCCTAGATTCACAAAAAGATGGTTTAAGCATGTTCTTTGCATGTTTTTGGACCAGAGCTGTCAACCGAACACGTCAGTATTTGAATAAAAATCAACAGTTTTTCTCCAGAAAGTTACGAATTGTAGCTGTAAATCATAAAATGATTGAAAGGATTGGTCCGTGCTTTATTATACCTGACTAGCTGACTTGTTGTCGGGGTTAAAGCTCTAAACATGGACACAACTAACTGATACAACCTAAAACCATATTACAAATTACACGTGAGCAAAAAAAATGTAATATCTACTTTTCTCTGTACGTTAGGTCAAAGTTGGGAAGTCGCGTAGCAAGATTTTGGTCTCCAAGTTGTTGTTCTGACTTCACGTGAATTTCCCGTTCACATTCAAGACACTTTACACAAAAACCTAAGGATGCCGTTAATGTCTGCCCCAAATCTTTGTGAAATTCATCAAATAATTATTAAGATATGTAATTCTGGACCAAATTGGATGGATAAACTGACTTTACCATCAGCAGGGAGCCGAGCTGCTTTGTTACAACCAGATGTAAGTAAATGAGTAAATGTGTTAATTTGTAAAGTAAAGAGAATCTCAATGTCACCTTTTTTAATGTGATTAATTTATTCATGTTGTCAGGCTTTTATCACACGTTTGCTCAGGTCGTTAGAGGTTTGTTTTTGGCTCATCAAGGTATTCGAGTGTTGCCGTTCTGCGCATGAAGATCTGAGTTTGGAGCCAAAAATATATATGCATATCCTTGGGAAGATGCTATTTTTCTGTACTCCTTATTCCCTTCCTTCATTTTTCATGCGGAGTCACACATATGCATCACAGATTTCATCCCACTCTGCCCAAAGCTGCTCTGAAAATCCTCAAGCAGCATTTGCAACTCAAATATTTTTTTTAAATCTGAAGTGTCAAACAGAAGCACTTGTCTCGCCATCATCGTCCTTTTTGTGCGAGATTCAATGCAGAATGGATTAATCAAAACGCAGCCGAGGATGTAAACTATAAATACAAACTGGGGCCGGCTGAGAAACAGAATCACACTTAAGAGTCTGAGTCTGTGTGGAAGGTGGGAGCTCGTTTCTCTCCAGGCAGATTGTACTGATACAGAACTCATCTGTGAATTCTCGCCGGACTTGTGATTGTGTTGTGTTGACTTCCTTCTCTTTTTTTTCTTCTTCTGCTTTCGGCAAGTACAGTGAGCACTCCACGCCCCTCAGCAGGGAGGCTGAAGGAGAAATAAAGCCCGGGCAACAAAAAGGGAGATGGTTTTTCTGCAGGATTCAGTCTGAGGCCCTTGCATAGTGACAGAGTCACAACTTTCCTTCTGCCTGAAACTGACAACTGTTTGTTATCTGTCATACAATTATAAGAGTTGCAGGAAATAAATGTTATAAGGGGGAGGTGTACGGGATGGGGTTAGGCTGAAAATCCGATCCGAACACATGGCTGGAAATTGACCTATCATCTTATTCAAAATAACAGATTGTCCAGAAATGTCGCTGAAATATATCCAGTTTTGTTGCAACAGATATGGCCGTCTGCATATATGTCCCGACGTCTCTTTAAAAGATATCCAGTTGATTCACGCTAACACCGTGGTGGGAGATAAAACATGACAGAGTGCCCTCTAGGATCAAACCAATGTAGAAAGATACATCATTATATATATGAGAGAATTATGTTTTTTAAACGTGAAAAATGACTCGACCTTTGTTATAAATATTGTTGAGTTGGGCGCTTACATTACCCTAAATGTTTCCAACAGTGTTCAAACATGGAAAAAGCCAAAGTCTGTTCGCCTGTCGCTAAAACCTCCGAGAGACTCGGAGAGCGAGAAGGGAAGCCGGCGTGCAGGACTAAAAATAATGCAAATAAAACTTTAAAACATTTCTTCATCCGTGAACAACTCTGCCGGAGTCACTTCAGATGGATCCTCATTAGAGATGGTGGTTGTTAAAAATGAAAACAACTCCCATGATGCCACGCTGCTAACGCTTGTTTTGATAGAGAGACTCCTGGTGATAGAAATTAAACTGAGCCGGGAGACGTTTTCAGCTACCGTCATTTGACGAACATCTGTTTTCCACACAAATTGCAGCCAGTACTGATGAACACTGTGTTGAACCCACAAGAACATGTGGGGAAAAAACACATAAACTCTAACTGGATGGCACTCCAGATCGCCTCCGAAGAGCTGGCACACTAAAAAGTGATCATTTGACTTTACATGGAGTTGTTTTACATGTTCTCCAGTGTTGCAGTTAAATTGTCTTTGCTGTTAGGAAGTCGTTGCAGTTTCCTCAGCAGACATAGAGTCTCTGATGTGCCAGAAATGATCCTCTGGTTGCGTTGCAGTAACAACACCCTTGAAAATGTCCTCCCAGTAGTGAGCCCTGAGCCTCCCAGCTTAAACAAGACGAAAAGCTTTGCATTAAAGCGACATGGTTTGGCTCAGAATAGATATTTTGGTCGCCACAAAAACCACAAGAAATTTCTCCTCGTATCCTTCCTGTCAGCCTTTGCAGAAACGTTAACTATTAGAATTATATACTGGCGACTGGGTTGTGATTTACCCCTGGAGTGCACAATAAAAACATGATTTAGGAATATAAATCAAAAGACAAATAACAGTTTTGCAAGCTAACCCTTCTTGTTTCACATTGTGGTTTCACTTTGATATAAAATAATCTGTGTGGCACCTTCAATTCACCAACTCCGGCAACATTTTTTGTTTGAATGAGGAATTAAAAGCCACATTTTAAAACTGAGTCTTTTTTTTCATGATGCAGACAGAATATTTGTTAATCACAGTGGCGTGCACAGACTTTTTGAAGGGCAGGGGCGAAAAGCAGGGCATTTTAGCACACGTTTTGGCTCCTAAGAGGGCACTTTAGCGCACGTTTTTGCCACCCAAGAGGGCACTTTAGCGCATGTTTTGGCACTCATGAGGGCATTTTAGCGTGCGTTTTTGCCACCCAAGAGGGCAGTTTATCGTGTTTTAACCAGCCATGGGGGCAGTTTTTTGAAGGGCAGGGGCGAAAAGAAGGGCATTTTAGCACACATTTTGGCTCCTAAGAGGGCACTTTAGCGCGCGTTTTTGCCACCCAAGAGGGCACTTTAGCGCATGTTTTGGCACTCACGAGGGCACTTAAGCATGCGTTTTGGCTCCCAAGAGGGCACTTTAACACGCGTTTTTCAACAATTGGGCAACGAGGGGGGCCACCCCCTGCCCCCCCCTTGTGCACACCACTGGTTAATCAGATGTCTAAAAAAAAAAAACCTTTGAGGATCCTGGAAGTGTTGAAAATGACCTCCAGGGTTTTCAGAGGTCACCTGGTGTTTATTTTCTCAGACAAACAGATGCTCAGCTCTGTAACTCATTTTGTAAAGTTAAAGCATGAGAGACACGATCCGGTTCTGGTGGTAATATCTGCATTGTGTTTCTCTGCAGTGACGGCTGGGCAGACCGGGTGGAGGTGGTGGAGGGGTACGAACAGGAGGCCGTGGGCGGCCTCACCGTGAAGCTGCAGTCCGAAGAGGTCTCCTCCTTCGACAACTACTTCCTGAAGCTCAAACTCAGCACCAACACCCGCAACCCGTGGTTCCCCGAGTTCTGGCAGTACCGGTTTCAGTGCCGCCTTCCCGGACACCCGCTGGAGAACCTGAATTATGCACGAAACTGCTCAGGTAGCTAAACAATTTCGACAGGCAATTACGCTGTTTCTCCTGCAGTTTTTCTGGTTGACATTTTTTTTACGCCAGCGTGCACATCAGCTTGTCTTCTCTAACTGTTCTGATGTGTGCAATGCCCAGAGGACGATGCCAAAAGGCCCCGTAAACTGGAACACGCTCTTTAATTATGAATTGGACTGCCAGCGGGTAGAATTCTCTCTGAGTCAATCCAATAACGTTTGTTTCATATTGTTCATTTTCTGTGACACTCGGCCGTACAGAGGATGATGATCTAGGTAAATTAAATCCTTTTCTTTTACAAAGGAACAAAGTCAATGCATTAGCTTAACGTCTTGGTTTCCTGAAATGGTGCTCAACAAGCACGTTTCCAGAATATACTTTTTACATACCGCTCATACATATTTCTGTGGAAGATACATTTACAGAATATATATTTACGTTTTCAATATTAAAGGGTAACGCCACCAATTTTACACATTGAAGTGGTGTCTCGGGGAGTACGACTGCATATGTGAAAAATGTAGTGTTAAGACTTTTGTGGCTCCAGAGGAAGCTGCATCTAGTGTTGCATTGTGGGTAATGTAGGCGCCATGTTTTGAAGAGGAATGTGGAATGAAAAAAATAATAATTCTCTGGTTCTTCTGTATCGATTTTGATTACTTGTTTTTTAATTGTCCACAATGAGTCCAACAGTCAAAACCTGGTGCCTACACTACCCACAATGCATCTCCACTTGCACACTGTACAGGTAGTGTGATGTCTTTCTGTTTCTGGCGCCAACTCTACAGTATAAAGTCTAGAGTTATCTCAGTTTTTATCTGTAACTTAATTCAAATACTTGTTTGAAGACAGTATCTTTAACATTTTTGATTATCTAGATGATCCGTAGGTGTTTTTAACTAGCGAAATTAGCCTGACAGCTAGCCTGGATTTGAATCCCTTATCCAGCAATGAGGTAAACTTTTCACAATATATAGAAAGTGAACTGTGAAAAGTGAAGTGTTTCAATTAAGTTGCCGATGAAAAGCACTGAGATAACTATAGAAGTACACTGCAGAGTTGGCTGCGCGGTTTGCAAGGCAGATATATGTCACACGACATCGTGTAAGTGGAGAGTTTGTCAGATTACACGCAGCGCAGTAGTAACCCCAAGACCTGGCAACACCCTTTTGTGTGTAAAATTGGTGGAATTACCCTTTAACTAAACCTCAAAATTATCTCAAATTAGTCATATTGTGGAACGTAAATATAAAATGATGCATGCAGCACAAAACAAAACCATTACTTTTTACATTTCAGTTGAAAGCGCTCA
Organism: Sparus aurata; assembly: GCF_900880675.1. Lineage (NCBI taxonomy): Eukaryota > Metazoa > Chordata > Actinopteri > Spariformes > Sparidae > Sparus > Sparus aurata. The sequence continues at coordinate 5,819,982 of NC_044202.1, forward strand.
AGATTCCTCAAGTAAATTTGTATTTTTTTTCCAGAGCCCTTCACTTTCCTTTTTCTTTATTTCTTCGCAGCATCTGCAAATTATTCAAAAGAACAGAGCCTCTCTTCTTTCTTACGCACATACCTCAAGCTTTTTTATTCATTCCTACAAAGCATCGCATTTTAAAAGCTCTCATTAGAGTAAATTTTTACTTTTGGCTCGTAGAAGCTCTGGAGATAGAGGTTATTGTCTGCTGTCCTGTCACTTCTGTTGTTTTTTATTTTATTATTTTGTACTTATTTTTTTGGTGTAGAACTCCAAGACGGTGAGTGAATCCCTCTGAATGGAACCATAACGCTCCTCACTGTAGGAATATACATAGAGGTTGACTGATATTAAGGATTTTCTCTCATCATCTGCGACTCTTGCTATTAATCTCAGTTAACCTCTAATATATGAAGCTATTGGGATGTTTGTATTTGTTCTCCTCACACTGCAGCGAGAGCCTCTCAATTGACTCTTGATCTGCTCTCACTTTGTGCTCTCACACCCGTAAGACAGTCGTACGAAACAGCCCAATAACATTTGAGTGAGATGGTAACTGGCTGATCCGGCTTTAACCTGCATGTGGCCCCCAGGAAGTAGCGAAAGCCGCGTTGCAACCAGATATTTCCAGAAGCATCGCACACTGCAGTCTTACTCATGTTTGGACAGAGAGTGGTTGAGTTGTCATGCAGCCGACTAATCCCGACGTGCAGCAGTAGGTCCTCTTGCTTGCATGCTGACATCACGGCATCATTTCATCATGACTGAAGCTCGCACAGCTCGGCGAGCGTCAAAGCCAAGGAGCTGTTAAACTAGGTCATCACCAGCAGCTCCCATCGGACGCTCAGCCAGCTGCTACCCAACTGAATTGACTGTTTATGTGTTTGTTTGCGCAGGCAGTCAGTTTCCCAGCAGTCCTCTTTACCGATCATTACTTGATTTAACACAAGCGTGAGAGGAAAATACACGATGGAGCGATGGAGGGTGATGCTCAGGAAGCCCATCATGTATCGCACGGATAAATGTTGTTGTGTGAAGCCGGTGAATTTTACACAGTTGTAGCAACTGACAGTGTAAATTACAGGTTAGGCAAGTGAGATCTCTGTCAAACATTTTAGATTTTAGATTAATATTGAGATTTTGCATCAACTAAAACATTTTGACAGACAATCCTATGATGGAATACAATACAGCTTTAATGTCGTGCATGCTGTAGCTGGAAAGTTGACTGCGGTCCATGTGGCAGTTTAAACATTAATTAAAACATTAATATATTAATATCTTGTTCTGCACAAACATATTCTATTCTACTAGGTCATTAAGTTTTCCCTCAATTACCTCAAAGCATAAACATAAAAGTTGTTGTTCGTGAACTACTATCTTAAAATGCTTTGCTCAGTGTGGTACACTAATTGTCATTCTCCCTCAATAACATGTAAAAAATATGCTAGATTCTTATGTAATAAAACAAAACTACAAGTGTTAATAACTCTTACTGGCGTCTATCTACCTCAGAATATGTTCCCCACTTCTAAAGCGAGGTTTGTCTCATAATTAATTCACTAGACCGCCCTGTGGGGGTTAATAAGAGTTAAACGACTGGTGAATAATTAATGAGCAAGACCTCACTGGAAGTGGTGAGCATCTTCTGTGTTGAAAAATAATGAATTCATAGCTGGAGCTGCTTTTTTGTGTTCTGTTACGTAAGACTAGACGTGTTATTAAAGGAGAATGAGTATTTTTGTGGTACTACCAACTTATAAGGCATCGAAGCTCTTTATAGCCTGGAAGTTGTAGACTGATAACAACTGATGTAGAGCCAATATGTCTCTAATATTTATTCTGATAAGCAACTAGTTAATAATTAATGTGTGTTTACTAATTTAAAGTCTTACCAAAGTATGTATAAAATAAAAAAAACTATAACTTCCTGCACTGCAATGTTAAGAAATGGTTTAAAAAAACTATTATAATCAAGTTTTTAGATATTCTGCAAAACAAACCACAAACAAACAATCCGACAATATGTTGAAGATTATTATTGTACACATCTAGAAATACTAATAAAGGGTAATTAGACCTTTTATTTACTTACTTTTAGCTGACGGTTTAACAATAAGCTTGCTTAAACACGTAAAGTTAAGCTACTTTCACAGTATTATTGCGTCATGAATAAACTAGGCAACACTTTATAATAACTATCATCAAAAACATTTATTTTTATAGTTGATTAAACTTGAGTTAACAGTTATTTAACCGTTAACACACAATGAAACGCCGTATAAACTATTTGTAAACTTGAGAGACCATTCAGTTAATGTTTATAGATTAACACATTAACACAGTATTCATTAACCATTTACAACGTTTTATAGAAGGTCTCAGTAAGTATCCTCTGAATGTACATGTGTGGATCATAGTGAAAGCTGCTGTACTTGATGACTGAAAGGACCCACAGTTATCTGGTAGAGAGGAAGATTTCGTTTTGCCTCGTTACCTGAGTGCTGACATCAAAAGAGGTGTCTGCGCTGTAGGAAAAGACGCTTTTCACCCCCAAAAAACAGCCAAAACATCCGCACCTGCCCCGTGTTTGACCTGAATATACCGAATGCATGACGAAGCTCTCTGCAACGACACTAACTCGTCATCTTACTCTGACACAAAGCAACTAAACAACCTGCTCCCTCTGCTTCTAGCTTGCATTACACTGAACTGATAGGGTGTGTTTGAACGTCACACGCTGTTTGCTTCCAAATATGAATCGCTGCTGTCTCACATCGTGTTTGTCTGAGGGAAAGAAAAAAAAAAAAGCAACGACGAAGTGGAATCCGTAAGAACGGTTGCTTAATTCGTCTGCTTGAGGAGACACAATCTCGCAGTGCTTCAGACCACCTCTTAATTTAATCCTGACTCGTGAATGCTGAAACGGAGAGTCTTGCCATGGTAACAAAAGGTTTTCTCTGAAGCCATTTTCTGAGGCTTCCAGTTCTTTTAAAGCAGCCTCCCGCTGAGGCGAGGAGGCGTGTAGCATGCTGCCTGAATTCTGAGAATAACAATCCAACAATGCATCCGTGAGCACCCTATCACTCCTTTGTAATATGTTACATCATGCTGGACACACCTGTGCAGTGACCTGACGCTGAGGAATGAATTCTTAATGCATAACATGCAACCGCTTGCAGCAATGAAGCCCCCCCCTCCTGTAAGGCTTTCCATAATAATCAAAAGCTGTCCCTGGAGACGAGTCCTCACCCTTTCTCTCACGTGTGGGCAGGTTATGAAAGTCTGGAGGACAACTACGTTCAAGACAGCAAGATGGGCTTCGTCATCAACGCCATCTACGCCATGGCCCACGGGCTGCACGACATGCACACTCACCTGTGCCCCGGCCACGTGGGGCTCTGCGACAACATGAAGCCCATCGACGGCAGCCACCTGCTGGACTTCCTTCTCAAGACGACCTTCACGGGGGTTTCAGGGGAGGACATCTGGTTTGATGAGAACGGCGACTCACCTGGGAGGTAAAACACAAACACTCTTTCACGTTCGTCTAGAAATATTGCAGTATTTCTTCAAACGTTCTTAGGGGGGGGGATTTCATTCTAAATGCTGTGATTAAAGCAGCGTTCAGGTTCGTCTGCACACCCCGCAATAAAAAAATAAATCCCTGAGTCACTGATGAACAAGCTGACAGCCCCCCCCCCCCCCCCCCGCTGATAAAACATGCAGATTTGTGCTTAGTGGCAGCACATTTCTTTACTCACTATTCCTCCTGCTGAAACCTTGTTGAGTCACGTCCTCCCCTAAGCCACGACCTTCTGTCCACTCTCAGGTATGAGATCATGAACTTCCAGCACGTCGAGCCCGGTGTTTTCGACTACATCAACATCGGATCCTGGCACGAGGGCATTCTGAGCCTGGATGAAGAGCTGATTCAGATGAACCGCAGCGACATGGTCCGCTCTGTCTGCAGCGAGCCCTGCTCCAAAGGAGAGATCAAGGTGAGGGACGAATCCTTGAGATGATATTCTGCTAAGGACGTATTGTGACGACATGTTACCTCTGAAGCGTTATAGTTCAGTCTTTGCATCGGATTCCCTGCTCTCAAAACATTAGTGCTGCAATTCTCAAGGTCGTCACCCTGCAGTTCGGTTTGCTACGTGTTGATGCAGTGTTTTTGTCGCGTTCCGTTGACCAGGTGATCAGGAAGGGAGAGGTGAGCTGCTGCTGGATCTGCACCGCCTGTAAGGACAACGAGTTCGTCCAGGACGAGTTCACATGCAAGGCCTGCGAGCTGGGCTGGTGGCCTGACGAAGAACTGGAGGGTAGGTGTACTCTCCACTCACCTGTGCATTTCTGTATGGATTAAAGAAAACGTACACATAAAGTTAATCTGTGAACTTTAGAGGTGCTCTAAGGCAGATTTAATCAGGCTCGGTTTCAAATCCTCTCATCTAATGCTCGTCAGGACAGTGAATACACTTATTTCCCCAAATGTTGCTTCAATTCACCTAATTCTCCCTGTAAAATTAGGACAATAAAGCCCCATCTGATCTGATTAGAACAGGAAATTCTGCTGTTCTGCAATTTTTCCATCTAAATTTAGATGAATTTAGGTTACTCGCGTGGCCACAGGCTGAGATCCTGTTGCATGATTGATGCTTTCAGAGATAAGAGCCGATTCTTATCAGAGTCTTATTAGAGGCTCCGGCAAAAAAAAAAAAGTTCCTCTCCCCTCCTCCCCCCCCGGCATGTACTCTGTAAAGTTTGTCCTGTGAAGATTTCTGCAGCGCTATCTCGCAAACCTGCTCTGTCCTATTTTCATTGCTTTCCCATGACACCTGAGAGCCATTCATCATCTTCACCATTTTATCCGACAGCAGCCCTACTTCACTTACCGCTCTTCTGGCCCACTTTCAAAAGGCCTTCTGTGCTGTTCAAAGACAAGACACTTTCTTAATAGGATCATCCTGCCTCCATGCTGTTTAATTTTTTTTTTTTTTAAACCACAGGACCTTTGGGTATAAAGAGATGTGGCGTTCAGGGGACGACATAGAAATTACGGTGCACTTTTCTAACCCGAGCTCTCCATCAGCTGTTACACAGTGAATAAATAAACAACATAAATTAGATATTTTTAAAGCGTGCTCTCGACATGAAGCGACAGAGGAGGTTCTTATTTGGATCCGTGAAAAACGCAGTGATTTACTTTGTCCTGGTGCATTGCCCCCCTCCTCTGCTGGCTGCAGCCCAGCCTGGCCATGGCTGAGGAGAAAGGGGTTTATTTATAGTTGAGCTAAAAACCTACTTTGGGACTTACTGTATTTTCTCAGGCTAAAATGCATTTGCTTAATTTTGAATACGTCAAAAAAACAAAATAAAGCCTTGAAAACATACAACTTTTCATTCAATTCTTCTTAAAATTACTTTATTTATGCAATTTTTCTTTACATTCTTTCTTTCAGAAATATAACCACCAAGCTGACGCTGAAGGGCTGAAAATTTCATGAGCTGCTTTTAGTGTACTGTGGCTTCTGTGTTTATGTTGCTGTGTTTTTATCCCTTTCAGGCTGTGAGCCAATCCCTCTCCGTTACCTGGAGTGGAGCAATCCAGAGTCCATCATCCAGGTGGTTTTCTCCTGCCTGGGCATCCTGGTCACGTCATTCGTCGCCTTCATCTTCGTCTTATATCGGGACACACCTGTGGTCAAATCCTCCAGCCGGGAGCTCTGCTACATCATCCTTGCGGGGATCTTCCTGGGCTACCTGTGTCCCTTCACCCTCATCGCCCGCCCCACGGTGGCCTCCTGCTACCTCCAGAGGCTGCTTGTCGGGCTCTCGGCTGCCATGTGCTACTCCGCCCTGGTGACCAAAACCAACCGCATCGCCCGCATTCTGGCCGGCAGCAAGAAGAAGATCTGCACCAGGAAACCGAGGTTCATGAGTGCTTGGGCTCAAGTGGTCATTGCCTCCATCCTGATCAGCGTCCAGCTCACCTTGGAGGTTACCCTCATCATCATGGAGCCTCCCGAACCGATCAAATCCTACCCCAGCATCAGAGAGGTCTTCCTCATCTGCAACACCAGCAACGTGGGCGTGGTGGCCCCTCTGGGCTACAACGGCCTGCTCATCATGAGCTGCACTTATTATGCCTTCAAGACCCGCAACGTTCCTGCCAATTTCAACGAGGCCAAATACATCGCCTTCACCATGTACACCACGTGTATAATCTGGCTGGCGTTTGTGCCCATCTACTTCGGCAGCAACTACAAGATCATCACCACGTCGTTCTCCGTGAGCCTGAGCGTGACTGTGGCCCTGGGCTGTATGTTCACCCCAAAGATGTACATCATCCTCGCCAAACCAGAGCGAAACGTGCGCAGCGCCTTCACCACCTCCGATGCAGTGCGCATGCACGTGGGAGACGGGAAAATTGCCTGCCGGAGCAACAGCCTGCTCAACATGTTCAAGAGGAAGAAGAACACTGGGAATGGCAGGTAGGTTCATTAATTGAATCTGTGAGTCCTGCTCCTGAGGCACCTCGGGGATGCTGGTTTTACTGTAATTCCCTCTCAAAGGGAACCTGATGTCTTACTGTATTCCCTCTCATAGGGACACCTGTTGTAAAGTGTGACGGATGTAGGTCAGTGCTCGATTCACACAGTCATTTTAACCTTTGAACTCACGGTTAAATTAAAACAAGCATCTCTGTGTGCTAAGGGATGACAAGTGGGATCATAAATACAGAACACAGGGTTTCTGCAGGATTCACCAGCTTGCATTTGAAGTGTATTCAATTTAATGCCTGCATTATGTTCCTGTCTTTATTAGCACTTTCCAACAGGATAAAAATGTTGATTCCCGATGATAAAACTAACTTAGACTTATTATGTCTTCATCAGTTTTTTCCTTCCCTTCAGTGTGTCGTATAGGTTCTCGTGCACGCAAAAGATCTTGAAAGTTAAGAATCCGAAAGTCCGCCCCAGCGGGAGCTCCTCTCTCCCACAGAGAACACTGCTCCTGAAACGCCTCGCCCACATTTGCAAAATGTACGCCTCTATCGAAGCTAACTGGAAGCTGAAAGAATGACAGAGCAGAGCTGAGTCAGACTGATGTATCAGGGCAGACTGGGTGTTCAGGAGCAGGGCCGCAGAGAGGCAGGAGCTGAAACAGAGCAGTTCAGTCAGAGGGGGAATACAGCGCTGCAGATACAGACAGTCTGAGGAAACTGATGTGGTTTTTGAGCACAGGAGCATGTAAACCTATTCTAGTAGTAACCCAAAATAAAATGTGTCTAATATGTCCCCTTTAATAGATGTGACCTTGTCCCAAGGACAAATAGATGGAGACATTAACCAATGAAACGTCAGCACCTGCCCGTTATGGGTGGATGAACTTTTAGATACCTAACTGATAGTTCCAACACCACAAAGATGGATCAAACATCATCCTGTGTGCACATCCACTGTCGAAACAATCCCACTTTTAATGTACGTTCAAACACCAAAACATTGTATGATTAACATTATTATCTATGGCAGGCAGAAGGACATTTTTAACACATATGTGAATTTTAGACTTCACATACCTTCTCTGGCTCTTTTTAATGTGGAAACTAAAGACAAGGTTTTTTTAAAGCTTTTGCAAGACCTGCAGATACCCTGGAACATTACATACAATATACATATTTTTCAGATATTTTTTCTTTCTTACATGAACCAGAGATGCTGTTATGTTTCTCCACTTTTCCTGGGTTCCTAAAGTAACAGCCATCTTTATTTTGTTCATAGTTCTAATGGAAAGTCTGTGTCATGGTCTGAACCAGGTGCAAGACATCCTCCAAAAGGGGATCACATGTGGCACAGACTGTCAGTGCATGTGAAGAGACAGGAAGCAGGTTCCAATCAGATGGCTGTCATCAAACCCTTAACTAATACGTACCAAAACAGGGCGCTGGAATTCTCGGACCTCAGCACTAAGACTTTGTACAATGTGGCTGAGGAGGACGAGAGCGACCCCGTCAGATACAATCCCCCCGTCACTCCCCCCATGATGGCCCACGGGCAGATTCCCGCCTGTGGGCATATGAAAGACGTGGAGGAGGTGGTGGAGCTCTACACCCCCGAGCATCTGCAGCCAAACAGTGTCATCCCCCAGCATGTCAACATGGACCACCTCCAGGGGGAGATGGTGGTAAATCGTAAATTCGCCAGTGACATCCCTGAGCTTAATAATATGATCAGCATGCCTGAGGCAGTGAGCGGCGGCATGCCTGTATACCACCAGGCGCACCTCATCCAGCAGGACCCGGTCCTGCCTTTGCATCTTGACCCTTTTGACGAGGAGCCCGGCTCCCCTTTAGAGGAGGAGGAGGAGATGGAGAATGAGCAGTTTGGCCTGCTTCACGGCTACATGTACAACAACGCCAAGATCCACGAGGAGGAGGACTTGGTTGAGGACAAATTAGCCATGGAGGACTCTCTGGCTCTGATGCCTCCTTCTCCTTTCCGAGATTGCGCCGGCGCTCCGGTGAGCCCCTTCCCCAATTCGCCGGTGTCCGAGTCGATTTTGTGCAGCCCTCCGAATATGACGTACGCCTCTGTCATCCTCAGTGACTTCAAGCAAAGCTCCTCGACTCTGTGAGGGAGCAGACCCAGTGTTGCCAGTTGTACCATATTTTAAAGTTCATAATGACTTGTGCTGTATATGATGATGATGTTATATAAGGAAAAAGTCATTCTGTGGTCATTTTTCACTCTATAATTATTAGGTTTTACATGATAAGGGTGAATAACAAAGAGCCACATTTTCAAACTCTTTTAGATGTTGTCTACGATAGTGAAAGAATTTGACTTGAATATTTATAAACTAACATAATCTTCTAGGATTAATATGAGACAAACAGCTAAGACAGTCTATGTATGTACATTTATTATATAAATAGATTTATTTGATAATTATAGGACAAATAAAAAAGCGGATTAGTTTGCAGATTTTAAACAGGGCGATCCGATGGTGAATATAGTTTGTCTGTATCGCAAAAACAATTCGTCGCCAAGATCTTTTCGAGAAAATCTGCTTTTATGTACACATGTTGTGTTTTGTGCTCTATCGTGAACGAAAGAAAGGTTTACAGAGTAGTTTGACATTCTGGAAAATAAACCTGTTTGCTTTGTTTGGCGAGAGTTTGAGGACAAGATGGAGGCCACGCCTACTAAATACGATGCTACAGCTAGCAGCCGTTAGCTTAGTTTAGCATGAACATTCGAAACAGGAAATGGAGCACAGCTAGCCCGACTCTGTCCAAAGGTGACAATTAATGCATAAATTGACATTTTTACACTCTCATTGTCTTAATTAGTTAGGCTTAGAGGTGCTGGTGTGTTGGTGGGAATTTATGATCTTTAGACGCCTTTATGCTAAGCTATGCTAACCATCTACCGGCAGTCGTGTCATATTTAGTATCAACTGGTGACATCTTGTTCTCCACCTTTTGGCAGGGAAGCGAATGAGTATATTTTCCATAATTAACTTCTGCTTCGAGCGAGGAGAGCAGAAATGAAATGTTCCTTGATGAAATTAAAAAGGTGACGTGTCAACTCGAGTTCTCATCGGAGCAATTACCTGTGAAATTTTGATTGATGCAGTACTGCCAGGCAAATGCACTGACTGTGTCACGAATGTAGCAGAGGACAAGTGCCATATTTTCATTTTCAAGTTGTTTTTTTAATTTATTTGTACATCAATCTTATTTCTATGATCCTGAAATGCAAGTTAACCTAGCTCAACAATGTGTATCTTTTATAATTAGACATCTACTTTCATGGATTTATGTATAAGATAAACGACATACATATGTTTTGTGAATGTATGGATTGTGTAACATATTTTGGTATTCAGATGATATCTATATGCATTACAGTATTTAGAAAGGACTTATTACCTGTGTATGCTAACGTGTGATTGGTTGTGTACACCAGTCAGTTTCTTTTAGAGTTTAAGAGCCTATCGGAACCATATAATGTGATGAAGACGTGCTACTGTTACCGTCATACGTAATATTCTGAATAAGCTACCTGCAGTCTGATACACAGTATGAAATAAAAGTCTGCCATTTTAAACAAATATTTACTGTAGAGCATTGAAAAGGACACTTTGATTGGAGTAAATTTAGTATTTTCTACGCTGTTGTCTCCTGTGTTTCATGGACTCGATAACTGTTTCAAATCAAGTCAAAAGGTCAAAGATTCATGGCTTTTGTGTAAAGGAAGACGTTCGAGATAGTAAAAAAACACAAGGGGTAAAGGCATGTAATTGTCATTTTACAGCAGGAGCCATGAAGGGAACATGTAGGTTTGAGACATCTGAATGCAGATTACCTAAAAAACTGTGAACAACTTGTTTGTTTCTGAGCTGATATTTGTAAAACCGGACGAGAGGCAGACCCAGTTTTGCGGTGGTTTAGTGAGAAGACAGAGAATCAGTGTGATCATCATCATTGATGTGGGCATGAAAGCATTATCAAAGCATCTTTTGGAGCGGACGTTGCTTTAAAAACAGCTGACTGGGACGCCTAACAGCGTTGAGATCGCAGCTTTGGGATATTGCAGGTGAGTGTAAAAATGAGGAAGCTTCTGTGGCGATTGTCTTCAAAGCCAAAACGCAATAATAGTGTAGAGATCTGGTATCTGAAAATAAAACTAATAACCACAAGCTTCCCAGGCTCCTAAGTTGCCCAGTTCAATTATCTGTCTGCACACATTAACCCTCTGATGATCATTAATCATTCTGTAATTGACTCAGTGTATTTATAGTGCCTTGAGCTCCTGAAATCAAGTGAAACTTTTTTTTCCAAAGTTTTCTCAGGTGATCTAGTTTTAATCTCATGGAAACGTACAGTTTTAGCTCATAGACCCACTGTTATCAGTCAGTAGCATTACTGACTGTGTGTCCATAAACTGGAGTCCTTTAGACAAGTAATAGCGGCCTATCCATCAAAAATGAATTCAGCTGTGTTGAAGCTTTAACTACACAGATTTGTCTTCTCTTCCCCTCAAGGCCAGTAGAGGTATAAGAAGATGTCCAGAGTGTATTATAAAGCAGCGATGGGAGCAGAAGTGGTCTCTGACGTTACAGACAGCTCACAGTGGAAGCAGGATCTGGATAGCAAAGTGTCTCTGGACAGCGGACGTCCAGTCCCTGCTGTCGTGCTGGCCAACAAATGTGACGTGACAGGAGGGGACAGAGGTTCGGTGTCCTTTCTGGCAGCTTCTGTAAAGACACCAGCTTCATGGGCTGGTTTGAGACCTCTGCTAAGGTTTCTGTTATATTTTTATGATAGCAGAAAAAAAGATGTTTTTTCCCAGTGCTCCACTGTCTTTTGACATGATGACTTCAATAAAAATATTTCAAGAAAGAGTCTAAATTCTGAAAAGCAAAGAAGCTGCTCCATGACCCCGAATCCATACAGGCTTGGAGTTTAAATATGTTAAAACAATGCACGTTGTGTTTTTCTTTCTTAGTTTTTCATGATTGAACATTCAAAAAAAACAGGGGGGGAAAAAAACAATGCACTTTTTAAATCTTAAGTAGGAAATAAGAGTATTTCTCTGCATAGCAACAGACAATTAGCTTAATTAGCCCACTAACAAACTGATCAAAGCACAAACTGTCAAAGATGCATTGAAGCACTTCATGAATGAACATCTATACTACAACACTCCCCCCTACTGGCCACAGCTGGCCATGACGAGCCATCACAACCAAAGCACTCATAAACTATTACCTGTCTTAATGTTGTTAATTTAAGACTACATAGTGTCCCTTTAATAAAGCAACTTCAAGAAGGATTATTGGATTAAAGATTTACTAACAATCCATATTTTTACATCTGATTTCACACATTTCATTCTGAATATTTCACAGTCACACAGTTAAACATTCACATCTGAGGTTAAGTGCCTCGGTGCTGGTTAATGAGGGAGGGGCAGGCGGTGCCTTTCACTTTGGTGACCCCTCATCTATCCTGCTGATCCAGATGATTGAACTTTAGGCTACCACTGACTCCGGAAACTGTATTTACTTCATATATCACATTTAACATACATCAGTCACTGATTTGATTCAGCACATTGTCTTGTAGATATCTGGTGAAACCTTGAACGTTCACTGACGTGTGAGGTTATTTTTGCGCACCAATCTGTCCTTTGCTGTCCTGTAGTTTTACTTTTTTTCGGTGTCCTTGCTGTGCATCTAGGGAACTGTTCCACATCCTGCCGCTGAGTACCTATACACAGTTGCTTTTGTCCAAATTCATACTCTATACAACGTGTTTATTCTAAACTTGAAATAGTCTGTGTGTAAAAACCTCACACTGTTTTATTGCACCAGCAAATGTTCACTTTGCTGATCAAGTGAGTCAGGAAGGTAGTTTACCTCAAGTTGCAGTTGTGCCTGAGGGAAACCGAGGGGAGAAGTAAAGCACAGCTGCTAATTATGGATGTATGTCCCAGATACCAGAGGCCTTAACTCAGGAGTCAGACAGGGATGCTGGCCCCAATAACTTCGCCACATCGGACACAAAAGCTCAGCCTCTTCTATCTTGTTGTTGTTTTCAAATACGACATTCGAAATGGGAAGAGCACTCTCTGCAACAGATCCCCATTTACACGTGCATTATTGATATTGCCCTATTTTATCTGCCCTCCAGTGTGCATTTTCCACTGGTGGCTTCGTTCATATATTCATGATCGCATGAAAATTTCAATGTTAGTCAAACTCGCAAAGAGGCTGATGAAGAGCGAAGCGGTGTGCATGTCTCTGCTGTCACTCTGCGCCTCCAGTGACCCATTTTGTGATGGCCTGTGTTAATTAAGCATTCACTGTCTGTGGAAAGCTGACGTAAATAAGCTGTATGGTAGACCGACTATTTGAAGAAAGCAAATTCTGAGCGGGTGCCAAAATGCCAGAATGTGAATCAACCTAATCATCAAAAAAAAACAGATCATATCCTGAACCATCAAGGCAACCAATCAGACGTAGGAATCCATATGTTGCTGTCCAGGGAGATGAATCATGGCTATAAGAAAAGCCTTCCACCACTACAAAGTGGAGTTAGAGTGCATGAAGCTTTAATATAAGTAGACTTCGCCATCTAGTGTACAAAACGTGCATGTGCAAAGATAGTTAAAGTGAGGTAAGCCTTCTGCTGCAAATCTGTTAGTGACATTTTGTCTAGAAATCAGTTATGATATGTTCTCTTTCTGTTCCTGCGTGATGATACATCCTATATCCTCATCTCTGCTTGTTAGCAGTGTAGTAATGTGAGAATACCCGGTGACAAGCATTCAACCTTACAAAGAGAATGGTGGGCATTATGCAGAATGGCGTTATTGTGCAGTGATGTGCACAAGGGGGGGGCAGGGGGGGCAGTCGCCCCCCCCTCGTGGCCCAATTGTTGAAAAACGTGCGCTAAAGTGCCCTCCTGAGAGCCAAAACGCGCGCTAAAGTGCCCTCCTGAGAGCCAAAATGCACGCTAAAGTGCCCTCCTGAGAGCCAAAAAAGCGTGCCAAAGTGCCCTCTTGGTTGGCAAAACACACTAAACTGCCCCCTTGGCTGGTTAGAACATGATAAACTGCCCTCTTGGGAGCCAAAACACGCGCTAAAGTGCCCTCTTGGGAGCCAAAACGCGTGCTAAAGTGCCCTTCTTTCCACCCCTGCCCTTCAAAAAGTCTGCGCACGCCACTGTTATTGTGTTTCCTTATCGTGCTTTTGTCTAAAGAGCTCAATGTAGATGTAACTGCCAAACTCGACTGAGGGTTGGCTTTGGATATGTTTTGCATGCCCACGATAAAGACAAAAAGTGAGGGGAAACCGGAAAAAGGGCAACAAATGCACCATCTGTCTATATTAAAATCCATTTTTGGAAGTCATTAAGAATTGATCATCTCAGTGGAAAAAAAACATTGGGATTAATTGTAGCCTACTATCTTACATCTCTTCTATAAAAACTTTTCAGATGTATTATTTAAGGAGTGCTGCTTAATTCCTGATATAAAAAATCATGAGAGAAGCGCCAGCCAATGAAAGTCTTACCCTCCGTAAATGACTCATCAATAAGGTGATCATTGAACCTGGTTTTCTGGTTTTAAATCAAACCAGATTTTCTAGTTTTCTAATTCTCCGTGGAGGTAACATAGCCTCGTTTTTCCCTCCTTGGGAAACAAGAGGAAGGAGGAAACGCAGGCTATTTTCATGCACACACAATAGATTGAATCCTGAACTGGGAACTGAACAATTGACAAAAGGACAACCCTCCTATCAAATGTCTGAGTGTGGCAAAGACCTTTAGTGAAGAGAGGATGATGCGCAACAAGATTTAACTGCACAATTGTGGTGAATCTCTGGATTAATCAAATGTTTTTCTCACTGTATTATTTTCCGATAAACTTTATGGCTTTGATAGCTGTCACAAATGCAGCTCTTCTTTTCTTTTCCAGCCACAAAGAGTCACGGCTGCTCCTCAGCCAGCAGGGGGCCACAAAACATCAGATTCCTCTGTTCATTTTTACCCTATCAGAATGTTTTAAACAGATTTTGTTACAGTTTTTCATTTGCAACCATTTTTGTATGTTGAAGTTCAAACATATCATGGTATTGGACCCTCCATAAGTATCACGCTGTAGACATTAGCTTATTAGATTTATTAGGTTTGACCATTTTGGGGGGATTGTGACAAATGTAGTGTTGGGAACTGTAAATTGTGTGTATTTTTAAGTAAAACATCAATCATCAAGATATACTTTAAGTATCAAAAGTAAAAGTACTAATCATGCAGAATGAAATGATGTATATTATTAGATTTTAACTAGGCCTTAGTATAAATGAAGGCTGAGGCTGGTAAATTTGGTTTAACTACTTAGTATAGTTTAGTACCTTCTGGGATCAATAAAGCTTTACACGGGTTATTTTATCACGGGGACAGGTAAAGATGTAAAGTAAAAATTACTTCCCATCGTTGTTAAATTCATTTTTATATCTCATTTTATTTTTTTGTTCACAACTATCTGGCAACACCTGGAAATTAACCTGTGACCTCTTGGGGGGTCCTGACCGACAGGTTGAGAACCAGTGAAAGAAGATATATTTTGTATATTAGAACCAAATCTAAAAATTAAGTAAAGTTGTCAAGTAAATGTAGTGAAAGTGCAATATAGAGCACAATATTTGCCTCTGCAACTTGTACCTAATTATAATAGTAAATAATAAACTGTATGTATATAGCACCATACTGTTTACAAAGGAAACTCAGGAAGATAGTATCACAGAATAAACACTCAACAGTGGCGGCAAACACAAGGAAAGTCTCATCTGAGGTGAGTAAAAACAGGAAGGCAGAACAGTGATGTGAAAACACAAAAAGTCAGTATGAGTCTTAAAAAGAATAAAAGTGATAAAACGGGCAAAATCATATTTCAGGAGAGAGAGAAGAAAAGCAAGGGGTGCAAAAATAGAAATAAAAATCCTTAAAGGACAATAAGAACATGACGTCACAGCACAGGAATAAAGATCAGAGAGGAAATATTGTGTGCCGTAGAAGGAATGAAAGATGGAAAGATGTTTTGGTTTGGTCTGTGTTCAAATACTAATGTGTTTTAATGTGCTTGTGGCTTTTATCAGTGCCTATATGCTACATGATATATATATGTTTTATGCCATCATTAACCTGCCAGGTACCTCAGTTGAAAAATAGCCCGTCACACTGACATGATGGTTATTAATGTGCAATAAAATATACAGATATAAACATGAAAATTCCGTTCAAAAAGGTGCCTTCACATAAAAACAATACTATAAAAGTGGCTTTAAAAGAAGTCACTGATCTCCTCAGCACAGAAATAAAGTAAACGTATCTTCCACTACAAGTAACAGTTATTAAAATGTGTGTCCTGTGAAGATTTATCGTAAAAAAGCTACATTTGTTAGCTAAAATCCCTGTCGAGGTCACAGAATGAGCCGGGTCACAGAATGTGCCGTAACACCGTCCCAGCATCCGGGGGACCGCAGTGCGCAGACGCAATCCCCGCTGCAGTTCACTGCGTTTCCGTAGCCAGTCTGCTACCCGCTGAGCCCTGGCCGGGGAAGCAGCTCACGGAAACGATTGATCCCGATCGAATAACGCCAAAGCTGGCCACATAAATGGCGGATTAACACCCACATCGGCAAGGACTCGCTCGATCAATGTTCGTGACTCGGGTGCTTTGGGAGAGTGCGCTGGCAACACCCTCCGTAACATGTGAGATGTATACAGACAGATATTAACTGTGCGTTATTTCGGCTAACTAGCTAGCAGCTACCCCCCCTCTATCCAATTTATGGTAGCTCGCTTGATCTGTTTTTCAATCCGTCGCGACTGTACCGGAGGAAAATGAAGAAGTTTAACATTAGGAAGGTGCTGGACGGCTTGACAGCGGCTTCCTCCTCCTCCTCCTCCTCCGCAACTGCTCAGCCGGGTACTCCCAGGGAGAACGATGTGGTCCAGGAGACTCTCCAGTCGGAGCATTTCCAGCTTTGCAAGGTGGGTTTCGCGTTCTAACGGCAGCGGCTCGCATTAACGGCTGTTTGTGCCCACTGACAGTCAGATGACAGCGGCGTGACCAGACGGCTGCTCGTTGTTTTCATCCACCAGCACCAGGAAATCAAACGAGTGTTCGCATATAGGATTTAAATTAACCCTCAGAAATGTAGTCCAGGGATTAAAGTACAAGTTTTAAATGTAAGAGGGGTGATTATTTTAATTATTCACTGGCTGCCTGGCTGGCTGGCTGGCTGGCTGTGTCCCGTGGTTGTATCCGGGGCTGTCACAGCACCAGGCTTGTTTGCATTGCACTGAATCCTCGCCTCAAGTCACTGTTTCTTTACCTAATCACAGACCATCTTGATTTAAACTGTGTTCACGTTTCATCAGGTGTGTCCTACTATAGCTATCACATGCCTCTGATATACATACAGACTGCTGTGATAGCTGCTGCTGTCTCAGCAGATAAGATATTTAGGGATGAGGGCAAAATCTAAAGTCCAACATCTGTGTAGAAAAGGCATTTAATTCAGTTTGAGTTGCTGTGACTTGAGTCTGAGTCTGATGAATCAAGCAAATATATTAAAATGTGGTAGAATATCGTGCTAAAAAGGCCGTTACTTTGGTACCTGCTGTCCAACCCACTGTCCAATTAATCGATTAGTTGTGGACGCTTCAATTAATCGGCGACTGGTTTGATAATCGCTGTTATGAAAAAGTCCAAAATCTTTTATTCCGGCTTCTCATATGTTGTCACTGTTTTCTAGCATTTATAGACCTGACAACTAGTTGATTAACTGAAAATCTAATAGACAGATTAATCTACAAATTAATCGTCACTTTAGAGGCGTTTTTTTCCTCTGAACAGGACTGTGGGTTTGTCCCCTCATTAAAACAGCGTCTCTTTTTGTGCACATACAAGCATTTCTTGATAATCGATTAATTCGTACGAGGAACCGTTAAAGTCCAAAGTCATCTTGGATTCCAGCTCTTAAATATGAATGTTTTTGTTTTGTGCACCTCGCTGTGAAGATGTAAACTGAATGTCTTTGGCTTGTGGGCAAAACACGACACTTGAGGACGTCATCTTGGGCTTTGGGAAACACTTCTCCAACATTTTCTGACAGTTTAGGAACCAAACAGCTCTCTGATAGTCAGGAAAATCATAGACACGTTGCCGTTGGGTGCATTTTTACACTGAACAGCACCGTGAACCCGTCTCCTCTCACTGTCTCATTAAATTTAGCGTCTGTTGTGGTACAGTGTCGAGAGGAGCAATGATTGAAGCCGCCCACTCGGTAATCAATTAATCCTTCTGAGTCATTTTACAAAAGAAAAAATTGAGAAAAATGGTCTGATTCCAGCTTCAGATGTGAACAATTTGTTTTTCTTTAGTCCTCAGTGACAGTAAACTGAATATCTTTGGGTTGTGGTCACAACAAAACACTTGAGGAACATCACCAAGACCTTTTTTTTGTCATTAAATAAACCAAACAATCAAAAAATGAATTGATAATGAAGACCGTCACCTTAGTTAGAAATATGTGAGCCTGTCCTTTTAAGTCCCAGCCTCGTTCGGTCGGCGTAAATGATTTCCCAAACTAATTTTTAATCACGCGTGGTTTAATAATCCACCTCATTAGCTCCGGAGAGGTTTGGTCCCGTGTGAAATGTGTCGATCATCTCCGAGGGCCGGCCCACCGGCCTCGGCCCCCAGCTGGGAGCGAACAGGTCAGCTCCCCAGGTCACGGGGGGCCCGCGGCGTTAACCTGTGACATAATGCCGCTGCGAGCTGCACAGCCGCTCGTAGATGGCTGGGCAAGGTCTCCAAACCCGAAACAATTGAGTTACAGATGCCTGACGATGATAACATTTTGGTGGCTCGGGGGAACGGCCGAGATCCTGGCAATGAAGTGCACTCGGAGGCTGAAAATGTGAGCGTCAGGACGGAGGAAACGAATTTATTACTGATGTTTTACAGGATTGAGCCTGGCACACATGTCAGATTCGCATGAGAAAAATATTCCAGTCCCCTTTCTTAGCTAATGTTTCTGCTTGATCCAATTTATTTTGATAATAAGACTCATTTTCCACATTGATGGATTGCATTTCTGGGAGATTATGGTAATGTTTTTTTTTTTTTCTCTTCCACTGATGCCAGCTTGACTGGAGCGCATGATTGATTAGCTGACTGGAGGTCTAATATAAATTCTGCTCTTTCCTGCAGACTGTGCGTCATGGCTTCCCATATCAACCATCCTCAATGGCTTTTGACCCCGTGCAGAAAATCTTGGCCGTCGGGACTCAGAACGGAGCTTTGAGGCTGTATCCTTTTTTTTTTTTTATTTTCTCCACGGGAAAAATGAAAACGAAGGGAGCCTCGCAAGGAAAGTAAAGCTTGGATGATTCCACTGATTCTTCCTCCACACACGCACGCACACAAGCACACACAAACATAACCCAACACACATGAGGCTCATGTCTAACTTCTTGACATCCTTTTTCTGCAAACGTCTAAGTCGCCCTCTGGCGTTGCACACACTCTGGGGGGGGGGATTGATCCAGTAAGTGACCCGTCTTCGCCTCCTGTCATCCAAACCGGCTCAGAGGTAGACGCTAGCTGGGATGTGTTTGTGTGCAGCCGGCAGCCTCCTTCTCCTGGAGCGCCAGGCTCATTAGTGGTATCTCTGCAGTAGCATGAACAGCTCCTCCGCCATATGCCGAGGAGCCAACCTCATCAACTGCGCTGCCCGGCTTGTGCCAGGATGCCACTTCACATGTGCTGTAAACATCACTGGACGCACACGCGCACACACGCACACGCACACAATCAAGCTGCCGCAGTGCCGCGTGGCCCCTCGGGCGGTCGTGAGTCAGTTTTGTGTTTGTTTGTGTACACAGATAAAAATGAGTTTTTTTACAGCTAACCAGGCAACTTCCTCGTGAGTCACAACAGTTAAACCCTGCATGCGACGGCGCCGTCGCGTCCGGGGTTACGCTGTTCGCGTCATGTCTTCGGGGCTGGACTGTGAATGTGTAAACACAGGGTTTCCCTTTGTGTTGATATCCTGCACGGGAGGCCCATCTGCTTTATTTAGATTTTCATCACGAGTGGCTCCGTCCTCGTCTTTATCCACTCTCCAGATTAAGAGAGCATTGTGTTTGCACGGGCGACTCCCGGAGAACACACACCGCTTCCATGTTGTCCTAATGCGCGACTTGGAGCTGATGGGATTACTGTCATTCAGGCAATAGGTCCATTTATCAAAAGACAGGCTGTATTGATCCACCTCATTGCCCCCGGAGTTTGGAAACGCTGCCACAGCTCAGTAGACATAAGCTCAATGAGGTGTCTACAAGCAATAAATGTCTGCTTTTACAAGATCTGTCTCTACTACAGTGTTTTAATCAGTGTGTTACTGTAGACCGTCGCCCGCTCCGGCTAATGCCACGCAGGAATGGAGGCCAGCCGTGGCAGGCAGAAGTGTTTTGAACCTTTTTTTTTTTAGAGAGAAAGTTGTGCAAAATGGATTAAAACGTTACACAACATTGTAGCTTGCATATCCTCTTGCAAGCCTACCGGTCACGCTGAAAGTCAGAAGAAAGCTGTTCACACGGTCAGCGGGCCGGCCTGCCGCTTCCTCTTCTTTAGGCGTCGACAGTGCTTTAACTTTTAAGAAACTCTGCACAGAGCCTTCATCAGTTTTTTCATTCGTCAGCGAGCTTGATAGGACGACTTCCTGTCGAGATGTGTATCAGTTGACTAAACAAGAAAACCCGCTGATGTTGAAATACTGCGGTGAACCACAATGGTTTACCAAATGCGGAAGTGTTGTTGTGTTAAACTCTCGGGAGCAAAGCGGAGATCCTCACAGAGCTCCAGAGAGCAACACGTTGAAGATCTGTTGAAGATGTGACATCAAGTTGAACGCATCTTGTCTCCAGTACGGCAAGCAGGGATATAAATAGATAATATATATATATAGATATTATTGCATCTGACACGTTGAAAGTAAGGCCGGAGCTTACGGGTTACTTCAGCAGTTTGTTGGTTTGCCGGTTTGTCAGCAGGACTACACAAAAACTACTGAGCAGGTTTGGGTGAAACTTTGATGGCGGTCGGGTCTCAGCCCGGAATAGAATATTAACATTTGGTGTGTTTTCCGGATGAGGGGACTGATCCAGGAATTTCTTCTCACCTCACTTTGTTTTGCGAGAGAGAGATCGCGTTTGACACTTTTGTTAATTTCTCAAAGAATAATGTGAGGATCCTAATATTATTCATCCACTACACTGTTTGTTGCCCTTCTGGTTTGGCTTTCACAGATCTGGCGCGTTTAAACGATGGTT
Organism: Sparus aurata; assembly: GCF_900880675.1. Taxonomy (NCBI): domain Eukaryota; kingdom Metazoa; phylum Chordata; class Actinopteri; order Spariformes; family Sparidae; genus Sparus; species Sparus aurata. The sequence goes on from NC_044202.1 coordinate 5,840,932, forward strand.
ATGCAGTTATTGGTGGTTTAAATATTTTGGAGTGATACAGCGCTTTTGAGTTTAATATTTAATTAGGCTTGATTGAATTAATGAGGACTGTTGGCCCTTGGCGAACGTTTGCACTCGAGTGCCATTTGCTGACTATTTTGCTGAAAAAAAATGTAAAAACGGCCGATCGAATTTCTCACAATTTCTGCAAGTTGACGTCTTAATGTTGCTTGTTTTTAGGGTGAACATGCAGTGGTACCTCTTGTTTTTAGAGAATATAATGCAGGAAAGGATGCTTCCGATTACATTATTGTAGAAGTTTAGACAGTAGAAGACAGTAAAGTTTACTGTTAAACTGTAAAATTCTGCAAATATTATGTATCTTTGTCACAACTCATCCAAGGGGTCATTGCAAAAATGTAAAATTTATCTATGTATGTATATCGCTTCAAATCTTCCCCACAATATCAATTCCGCCATCGACCCCAAAAAGTACCGGCGGGGCTCTAATTTTGATATACAAAATGTATTTCAATATGATGAAAATTCTCAGCTCAGAAAATAACATCACTTCATAGAAACGCAGCCTTTAAAACCAGGACAGGGGCGGTTCTAGGGGGGGGGGGGGGGGCCTACAGGGGCCAGTGCCCCCGTAACTCTGAGTCTGGACCCCCCTGTGGCCCCCCTGACAGGGAGTCTGCATTGATAATACAATGACAGATGTCTTGCAATGATTTTGTTCTGAAGGGAAAGGCAGAAATAAAGTGTCTCAGCAGTTTACTACCCAATCACAATTGCTGAAATTGTAAACACTGCTTTGTCTGAATGAGGGATTTATCCTTTTTTTCCGTGTTGTATGTGCCCCCTAACAAAAAAGCCAGCCCCAACCTGGCCCCCCTATTAAAACTGGTCTAGAACCGCCACTGAACCAGGACAACTTCTTTCAAATCATGGGGAGACAAAGGCCAAAATTTAAGAAGATCTATAGCCTCATCATGTCACAAAAACATCATGATATCGTTGTATATCGTTCAGCTGTTGCGCAAAGTTGACTAGCGTGACTCGACTTCCTGTGCTGACACAATCCTCGATGCATGCGTTCTACTAATGAGATGAAGGCGTTGTAGTCTAAAACCGTCTCAGTTGACAAACTCGACACTTCGCTGCAGTTTTGTACCTGTGGCTTTTTGATCGCGCAGCGTTGAAGGAAACACCGGCAGAACGCTCACGTCGGCGATAACAATCTGGTGTTGAGTTTCATCTTTTCATCAATTTCCTGCTGGCCTAGAAAGTGGCTTTGCTCAGCAGCACCATTAACCTACATTACATCAGACTCGCAGCCCAGACACCTGTTTGTGCTCTGATTGGTTAACAAAGGGCAGCGGCGGTAGCTCGAATTAACCGTTACAAGGCTTTAGAGGTGATGCTACTTGATGTTAGCGACATGAATGCACATCACTGTTGCATATTAACATTCTTGCCCTTTAGACCACAGCTCTGTTCTTATTTATGCACAGCCAGGGGCCGCGAAACACGCTTAATGACTCTTCCTCCTCCATTGTGCAGCTGCGGAGACATGATATCCATTAATACTTCTGACGAGTGTCGTACAGAACTTGCGGGGGCCAGGAGCTAAAAACTGGACAGAAAGGTCGCGGGTGAATGTGAGTTCAGTTGCCGGCGGGCTTTCGACTGGCGCCGGCTCCCAGTCTGGAAGTCTGCGCTCGCCTCCGTCCTTGTGCAGAAGTGCAGGGGCGGTTCTGGGGGGGGGGGGGGCCAACAGGGGCCAGTGCCCCCGTAACTCTGAGTCTGGACCCCCCTGTGGCCCCCCTGACAGTGAGTCTGCATTAATAACACAATGACAGATTTCTTGCTATGATTTTGTTCTGAAGGGAAAGGCAGAAATAAAGTGTCTCAGCAGTTTACTACCCAATCAAAATTGCTGAAATTGTAAACACTGCTTTGTCTGAATGAGGGATTTATCCTTTTTTTCCGGGTTGTATGTGCCCCCTAACAAAAAAGCCGGCCCAAACCTGGCCCCCCCTATTAAAACTGGTCTAGAACCGCCACTGCAGAAGTGATGCCCACTGTTGAGCCTGTCCTGAAACGCACTCCCGCAAACCCCACCTTAGTTTGTTTTAGGCACCGAGGGTTTGTTTGATCACAGCTTAGTTAATCCTGTTCGGTGCTTGTAATGCTGTGTCAGCTCAAAGCGGGCTCAGATAGCGAACATAGCCGTCTGCCCTTTTAGAGCCTTCCTTCAGCGATATGGCATCGAGAAGAAGCACCTTTTTTTTTCTGTTGTCTGCATAGAGATTCGCTCCCTGATTAGATCTCACGCTGCTTCCTCCTCCTTCTCTTTGTGCTGGCGCGCACGAGTCGGCGCGCGTGCTACCCGTCTGTAAAAGTGATTAAAGGCTGGTTGAAGAAGACAAGCTTTTCCTCCCTCCCCCCCCCCCCCCGCTTCTCGTTTCTGTGCCGTCTGTGGAAATATTTGGAGGTTTTTTTTTTCGTTGGCCACATCACAGCCCCGGTGCCAGCGTGGCAGTGCTCCGCCACGGCCAGGTCCCTGTGCCACACATGCATTCATTTTGGCTCCTGTCATAGTTCACACACAGTTCAAACCGGAGGGATGTGCTGTGGGCAGAATGGGTGCGCCGGCTGTTTTTTTGAACGGACAGTTTAAGCAGGCAGTAACTACCTTAATAGTCCAATAGAGAGAGAGCCGAGAGAAAGTTGAGTGTTTTTGCCCTCGTGCTGGCTGACGCATGTGAAAAAAGAAGGCAGGAAGGGCTCGCCAGTTTTATTTCTAACTGAAACTAGTTGTGGTTTCGTGTTCTCGCCAGCGCCTGTCGGTGAATGCAAACTGAAAACATCAATATCGTTTAACGAAAGCAATCAAGACACAAACACAAGATTTCTGTGTATCCGCATTGTGTTTTTCATACATCTGTCCAGTTTTCTTTGACCGATCTGACTGTTAGCTTTGGCCGTGCGGGCGTGGAGTGCTACTGTCAGCATGAGAGCGGCGCTGCTGTCATCCAGCTCCAGTTCCTGATCAACGAGGTTTGTTGTCTCAACTTGCTCCCTGTTTGGTTTTCTCCCCTCGCTCTCCCTTAACTCTTGAGTTCGACCACTGTCCCCTGTGTCCTTTCTATGCATGTTCCTGCCAGCAGATAGGATGCACACTGGTACTTATTCAGGCCATGAATCAGCTTTATTCATCAATTGATTTAACAGTTACGCTGCTGTTGTGACCCACATGCTTCTATAATGCCCTCATAGTTATGTGCTGATGAGACAACCATATAAAACGGGCCACAAGGTCTTTTGTGGATTCTGATAACACCCCCCCTCTCCCTGTTTCTGACCCTCCCCCCCAGGGGGCGCTGGTGAGTGCCTTAGCTGATGACAGCATCCACCTGTGGAACCTGAGGCAAAAAATCCCCGCTATCCTGCATTCTCTCAAGTTCAACAGGGAGAGGTAAAGTAGCGTGTCCTTCTTTCTGCCGTTGTTCCCTCAGTGATTTTTCCTCTGGCAAAGGCAAAGACAAGTAAGAAGGTCAAAGTAGCCCTCGAGCTGATGATATTCCATTTGTGGTATTTTTTTTTTTTTTTTTCATTTGTGGCCGTGAAAGTTTTCTACACATCTATCCAACAACCCCCCACCAATATTTTTTGCCGAGGCCTTGCTCGGACCGAAATCAAGAGAGAAAAACTGGGAGAGTGTCATCATTTGGTCCGAGAACTCTGCCTGGATAACGTCCCGTCCGCAACAACCTGCTTCAAGAGATGCTTTCTACAAACCATGCAGCATAATATTTCTCCTTCCTCGCTGATGCAGTCTCCTCACAGCGATGTTGTCGACGGCACCAAGCAAAATAGCTAAATTTGAGCAATCTGGCGAGCCTCTAAATGTTAATCCATGTCTATTTTTGGCCTACCTGACATTATCTGTTTTACCCCGACACTGAACCTGTCATGTCAACAAACATCCATCGCGAGTATTACAGCACAGTAGCAGACTATATCATAGTGTCATTTCATCCACAAGTCACTGGGGAGATGATTACGGGTGATACTTGCAGTGCTAGGCAGAACTTGTGTAAGGATCAAAGTATCATAACGAATGACACCCTGCCAGCACTTTCAAGTAGGCTATTTATTTACCAGATAAAGTTGCTAACCTAGATCTTCGTGAATGAATGCCTTACTGTACCAAATCGCTCTAAGAGACAGGAGCAGCGCCTTGTTACTGCGGGACATGCAGGTTCCGGTGAGGTGACGGGACGCGCCGGAAGATGTCTGGGGATGTAGGAATGAGGTCAATAAATTAAGTGTAAATCACTTGAGCAACAACGGTGTCGACCAGCCAGTCTGATTTCCAGCCTAAGTGGTAAGACAACACGGTGTGATGTCGGGTTGCGCTTCTCCCCAAGTTGAAGAACTACTGTTTTGCTGAAACGCCCAATTTTGTCTGAATGAGGCCTGAAATCTAATTACCGATCACTCGGCGGATCAAGTTTTAGCTTTTAGCTCGTCGTTTTTGTTTTCCAACCCCGCAAATTCTCCTCTCACCACTCCCATTTTCAGGAGTAGCCGGCAGCTATTGTCAGCTAATAATGTTGTTTCTGCATCTCTATTTATGCAATAAGGGCTTAACAAAAAAAGGAAATAATAACACATTGAACATCTTAAGTCAATGAAAAACCAATGAGCCAAAAGAGTAAATGCATGCTTTGTTCCTGGCGTTGATCAAAACAAGTTTTTCAGATGACGACCGTCAGAGGTTACGTTTGTCCCACAAATTCATTCGATACAACTTTGATGGATAACGATTTTTTTTTGTATGTTTGTTCTCCAGGGTTATTCAAAATGACCAGGGTTCAATCAAAACCACAAAAACTTGCTGGAGACGTCCCGTACGACGCGCGGACAGTCGGACAGTTAACATCCGCCCTGTCCGTTTGACATCGTTAATATGTTCTTCCCAGCAGTTGAGAAAAGACAGCGGTGTTTACTCCGTTATTCCTCCCCGCTGATCTATATATAGTCCGGCTTCATTAGTGTGACACAGAGCAAGGCCTTTGTAATTAAATCTTAGTCACTCGCTACTCCTTCCAGTTGGAGCAGCCTGATTAGGGACACGGGTGACTCTTTTGATGGGACTGAGTCATGAGGTAATGAAAAGCCGGGCTCTGATGGATCCTGATCTCCCTTCTTGCAGAATCACATACTGCCACCTGCCCTTCCAGAGCAAATGGCTTTACATCGGCACAGAAAGGGGAAACATCCACATTGTCAACGTGGAGTCCTTCACTCTCTCAGGCTACGTCATCATGTGGAACAAAGCCATCGAACTGTGAGTCTGTATTTCACAACTCTCTCTGTTTTTTGTTTTCCTCCTTCTACTTTCTTCCCATTTGCATATCTTCTTTGTGCACTCGCGCGAGTTGACACTCAACCAGCAAACTCGGAAAACGCAAAGGAATGTGTTAGCAGATACTGTGTGTCCTGCGCGCTGAGAATCCTGTAGCTCCGATCAGTGTGTGCGGGCGGCACGGAGGTGGTGATTGTGCCATGCCAGAACTTGCTGTCGAGACTTCCGGAGGTGTTTGCTGCCCGATTTAACGGAACATCTGTGATAGGAAGAGCCCACCAGATAACCCCCCCCCCCCCCCCCCGGTGACTTATCCTGTGTCACCCACTCCCTCGTGTAAACACCCACTGCGAGGATCACAAGGAATAGCACATCACATCCTGTGCATAGGTGAGCGATGCGCTGCCTTTCCTGCAGGTTTCAGATATATCTTGGCAGGCGCCACGCGCAGGTAAAATTAGATTTCGCTGGGTAAAACCGGTGTCACCGACTGAAACTCCTAGATATGATATGTAACGTTTCCACATCAAACTCACAATATGTAATCCCTGTTGCTTGGAGTCTCTCAGTCAAAGCAAAACAAGAGATGTTGGATGAGTGTTACGTAGAGAGAGCTGAGCCGAGCTGCAAACTGCTGGCCGGTTGAAGAGGCAGACCACCTGGAGGAAGAACTACCTCTCTCTCCCAGACGATTGCAGCCAAAACCAAAACTACCTTGAGTAAACTTTGAGATGATACAAGTACACTTCAATGCAGAAATGTGAAGTTATACCTCTAAAATGTCTAAAAACGGATATATCTGTTATGTATTTTTTATTGAGCTGTGTAATTGAAATTTCCCGAATGTTTCCGACAATGTTAAAACCCAAACAAGATCAGAAGCTAACAGCGAGTTTCGTCTGGTCGCTACAACTTCTGGGAGAGAGTCAGAGAGGGAGGGAGGAAGGAAGTCAGCGGAGGAGACTAAAAGTAACATGAAAAAGACCAAAGCGCCTTGAACACCTCTTCCTGAGTCACGTACTTTTCATTTGAAGTTGTGATTGTTTCTTAATGAAGACAACAAGATCCCAACCTACTTAGTGTGTGCGTTTTAAGTGTGTTGGTTATAATAACGCCTGAATCTGTGCATGAAATAGCAACAGAAACTAATAGCGTGACAAACGTTTTGAGGGAACAGGAAGAACTTTAGCTCATCAGAGTTACACTTTCTAGGTAATTCTTCTAGGGCGCCCACCAGCAGGCTAAAAAAAAAAAAAAAAAAATGATAATAATTCCAGACGGTGACTGGCAGCTAAAATTGGCAGTAGAGTATAAAGGTGTGCGGGTATGTATGTGTGTGAATGCCGCCGGTGAAATCTGATAAATTGCCGTTTCAGATCTGGGAGTTGAAAGTGTCAGAGCACCAAAGTATGCCATCAGCTCAGATAAATGTCTCCGACGCAGACAGAGGAGACGGGGAATGATTTTGGCTGTCTTGACTGCGAAAAAATGATTAAAGAAAGGAGCTCTCGGCTGTAGTGTGAGTTTTTCCAACGCGATATTCACTTTCGTTCCTTGGTGGACTGAAGTGTCCGGCCTCTGATAGAGAAATCTTTTCATCGCACTTTCCGCTTCGGAGTTTGTTGTCTCTGCAAACTCGCGAAATTCACAGTCGAGGTTTTTTTTCCTGCGGAGGACAGAAACAGCCTGCGGTCTTAATGATCGTATTTAGCGTTGCGGTTGAAGCCCGGGACGCAGCTTCGACTCATTGTTTTTTATTTTGCGAAATCTACATTTTCATACATTCAAACGAGTCTGTAAAACAATGTATAATGATTGTGTGTATATATACGCGAGTTTGTGTTGATGGCGTACCATGTGGCGATTGCCGGCTGGAGTCCGTATTCCAGTCCGCCCCTGCCTTTTTACTCGCTGCTACATATCTGACTGCATCGACTCATCAGCGGCAATGAGATCATTAGCCGCTGGAGCCAGACCACATTCAGAGGCAGCAACACTTTCTTTAGGCCAGACCTTCACTTCCTCCATGCCCCTTGCTCTGTTGCCACGGTGATGCTGTCTCCACACACTATAATCTCTCATAGACCCTCATGTGACCCGGCTCTCTCTTCCTTCTCGCTCCTCTCTCTCTCTCTCTCATATGTCCTGACTCTCTTTCTCTCTCTCTCTCTCTCTCTCTCTCTCTCTCTCTCTCTCTCTCTGGTGCACTGATGCACATTTTCATCTTATATTCTTGCTCTTTTTTTTTCTTTTTTTCTTTCTTTTTGGACGTCTTCCCTAATTGCTTCGCTGTATTCTCCTCTTCCTGTAAAAGCTAGACTGTTTGTTTTAGAAAAACACTCGGGATGCATTTTATTTATCGGGTTTTGCATCGTGTCAGTCGGGCAGTAACACGCACTCCGTCTTCTTGTGTCCCTCCAACTTGCACAGATCCACCAAGACACACCCAGGGCCTGTCGTGCACATCAGCGATAACCCCATGGATGAGGGAAAGGTAACTGATAGTCGACCACGACGTGTGCTGCGGAACAAACATACATTTCTACATTTCTTTTCTGTAAAAACAAACTGTACAGTTCTGTCAATGTGCTCTCCTCTTCTCTGTGGATAACCGCTCCTGTGCAGATGGCACAATGTCAATACGGCTTGTGCAGCTACAGTGGAGACTGATAGCGGAACATCTTCAGCTAATTGAAATATCAATGATAAACATCAGAATTTGGCGTGAAAATCAAAGAGAAAATGTTTCTTCCACAGTGTTACACAGACAGTGTCACGGCAGAGGAGATGGAGACACTGATTGTCTTGTAGCAACAGTGGCATCATTAGATCAGAATGCATTGGATGTGAATGCAGAATACATACTTGCCACTACATGGACCTAGTAACAAACTATTCTTTACAAATATTTATGCCCATACATCAATCTTTGATTGAATGCAACAGGTTAATCCAGAGATTATCCAGATTTCATTTCACATCACTGAACATTGAGAATACAGTCTTGACGCTTGTCTCCAGGTCTGCTGTGCACTAGAAACATTTTACCTTTGTCTCGCCTCAACGTTGCACGTGGTGCACGACTGTTGACCTTTCGGCTTTTGTGAAGAACATCAGGGAATTTCCTTGTGCAGTCTTAGACAGACATTTTTGTTTGGACATGCGAGACACTCACGTGATGTCTGTAAATTCACAGCCAGAAACAAGGAAGTGAATTTGAGAATGTGCATATCTGACTTAACTCAACTCACTGCTCTGACTGACTGACTATCAAATTCACAAAAAGTTGCAATGATTGGACAAAATTGCAAAGTGTTCTAGTGAAAACATAGCAAGTCATTAAATTAGTTGGTACTTACTATGATAGAAGTTATTTTAGTTTTTCTTTATTGTGATGTTATAAACATACATTTTATTTTAGTCAGTCAAAGTCAAATATAATTTTAGTTTTATTTCAGTCAACTAAAATGTTGATTGTAGGTTTTTAGTTTAGTTTTTAGTAAACGTTGTTTTGTTGTCAAAGTCCCTGTGAACATGACGGGCGGCGATGATGAAGTCGCGTTAACTCCAGGCTGAGTTACACGCGTCAAATGTGATTTCACAGCCGTGCTCTGAGCTTCGCTCGTGTTTTTCTCTCTTGTTTTTGCAGCTTCTGATTGGATTTGAGTGCGGGGTGGTGGTGTTGTGGGACTTGAAGTGCAAAAAAGCCGACTACCGCTACAATCATGATGAGGTAAGGCATCATTTCCTTTCTGCTCGCCGCTTATGAGAGTATTCGTTAGTTTGTCGACGCTTTTCTTTTCCCGCTGGCTGTTGCGGCAACGTGTTTCGCTCGTGATTGATTTCGTATAATTTGCCACCTCCGTCACACGTGACTCGAACCTGAAACATCTGCTCGCTGGGACCCTTTAAGATTTTGTCTCGTGAGCTTTCATTTTCAGATCGCTCTTGTTGTTGTTTAGCAGACAGCGGAGCTCCTGTTGGTTTTAGTCTTGTCGTAGGGATTTGTCGACAGTAAGAGCAACATAATAGAATAATCCGGCATTATCCCTTTTAAACAGGTTGCGCGCGGAGCTGCTGCAAATCGTCTTATTTATCGTCGCGCAGCTGTAAAAAATGTGCATGTGCTTTGCTCACCGCACGCTAATGACGTGCTGCTGTTTGTGTTCCAGGCGATCCACTCAGTCGACTGGCACCATGAGGGTAAACAGTTTGTTTGCAGCCACTCCGATGGCACTCTGACCACATGGAATGTAAGAGCTCCAGCCAAGCCTGCACAGATCATCACACCACATGGTAGGAACTGTTGAACACACACACACACACACACACACACACTGTAGTATTGTTTATATACACACACGCACCGGCAGGCACGCTGGAGAGACGCCAAATATGTCTTTAAAAGCACACATTGTGGCTCAAAGTCCCTCCGATCTTAAGAGGTGTGACTCGTGTATAAAACAGATGGGTGGCGGCGGCGGCGGCGGGTCCACGCCTGTACAGGAGCATCCACCATATGTGCGGCGCTCCCGCAAATCAAGGGTGCGTCTGTAAATCCTGGCTGATGCTCTAACACTAAAACGAGAGCGTGGCTGTTCAAAGCAATAGAGTCTGCATCTTTCCGTATGAATCAATAAACGGCCCAACTGTCTGAAGATGGCTGAAAGAACAACTTTCCTATCGATGTGTTCTATTAGACAGACTGTAGCGCCTCTGGTGCAAGAGCTGGTCGTCGACGGCGAGGAGGACGATAAGACTTACTTGTTTAAAAAAAAAATCAGCTTTCCGTTTCGAGCGTTGAAATCAAAAGCGTGATGAGTGAAACTTAATCGCGCGCGTCTGAAGAAACAAAAAGAAAAGAAGAGAAACGACCACAACGCTAACTGACAGCGGCGTTAACTCATCTCAGATCCCGGGTTTTTTTCTTTTTCAGAGACCCTTTATTGATTTGTTTGGGGAGATGGTTTACTCGGGAGGGAAAAAATGAGCTGAACAGACCTGACAACACTGCCAGAGATCCTTTATTGACATGTTCGGGGAAATGGTTCACTTGGGGCGTGTTTGAGAAACAAAACTCGGTATCAAACTGAATTTCTGTCTTTTAGTTTTATAATAATTGAATCCCAGAAGAGTGGTATTTTTTTTTTTTATTTTGGCGTCTGACATTTGAACTTGCCGGGTTAATCTGCAGATATCCATCAGGACAAAATCGAGCTGACCCCTGTTTTTTTTTTTTTTTCCCATTTGACCTCCATTAGGAAAGCAGCCTAAGGATGGAAAAAAGCCAGAACCATGCAAGCCTATCCTGAAGGTGGAATACAAAACAACAAGGGCTGGGTACGTGTGATGGTAACAAGTCCCCACCCATCCTGTGTCTTAATGACTCTGGTTTAAAATCCATATCCTGCACTGAAAGTAGCCTTTCCTGTTTTTCTGTCACGACAGCAGCGTACGTCTAACAGGCCGGTCCTGTGGACCGTGTCCTGCTGCTGATGGAAATTAGGTGGAAAGCTGTCTAATAATTATTTCCATGCTCCCGCGGGCTTTGTTTTGTTGTGATCATTAGTTAATGATCATGACAGATGATTTGTTGTTCCATTAATCACATTGCGATGATCACTTTTAACACAGTTATCATTGTCTGAGGAGAACAAGCTTGTTACGTCAAGGTCACAAAGGATAAGACAGAACTTTCCTATAAAAATGTGACATAAAAAAAAAAATAAACTGTTTCACCGAAGCTGATCTAATTATCCCTCACATTTTTTCAGGTATTAGAGGACAGGGATTAATATAGTTGTCATTATAATTAAAAAAAAGTAGGCTCCTCCCTTCATAGATGCTTTCGAAATGGGGGCGAAGAATCTCCAGAGAATGCAGTAAAATTTTGGTGTCCCTCTTCAGCCATTCACCGCTGAATGGACCCGGTAGCTTTTCACAACAAGCTGAAATGTATTGAATAAGCAATTAAAATGCGTGTGTGTGTGTGTGTGTGTGTTTCCTGAACCCAGGGACCCATTCCATGTCCTGTCTGGAGGTCTGTCTTACGACACAGTGGGGAGGAGAGCCTGTCTGACCGTGATGCATGGGAAGAGCACTGCCGTCCTGGAGATGGACTACCCCATCGTAGACTTCCTAACGCTGTGTGAAACTCCATATCCAAACGGTGAGCTGCAACACCCGCCCCGGACAGGTTCAGTCTCAGTGTTCGCTAGATTGAAATGACATCCTTGTTAATTTCATGCTGTTTTTTTTGTTTTCCGCGCCAGACTTTCAGGAGCCGTACGCTGTGGTGGTCCTCCTCGAGAAGGATTTAGTTGTAATAGACCTCGGACAGATTGGGTAATTATTCTGCTTTCTAAATATAGAGCGTTGTTGGTGTGCATCAAGGAATATGGGTGTTGGAGATCAAGCACGCTATAAATAGGCAGCATTCAAGAGATACCGCTAGTTGTTAATGGTAATTATCAGAAATCAGAAATGTGTGATTTAGACGTTTCATACAAAACGGACAAAATCAGATTTCCTCTTTGTAGTTGTGATAGTACATATTATACAAGTATAATAGTAGTATTACATTTTTAGGACACACAGGAGCTGTCACAGTCTGTATTTCTCACCTATTCTTCACTGGTCTCGTAGAAAAATAACATAATTTATCAACCCATCAAGCAGACTATCACAGGCAGCAGTGACACAAGTTGAATTGTACTCTATATGTGGGTGTCAGAGTGCAGTGGCTGAAAATTATTCACTTTTTTAGACAATGATTCCTCACAGTTTTTGTTTTAACATTACATTTGGTTTGTTCAACACATGTGAAATTACAATAAAATCTTTTATAAAGAGAAATCAGAACATTAGATGGGACATTTAAACGGATCCATCAGTCGGCCAGAATATTCAAAGGGCATCGACTGGCAGCACGCAAGTTGTCATTTTCACCTCCAGTTGACGGACAAGTGCAGCCGCTTTGAAGATGCAGCGCGTTTTCAGATCTGACGTATTGCGCGTTGTCTTGACAGGTACCCGATATTTGAGAATCCATATCCTCTGACTATCCATGAGTCACCGGTGACCTGCTGTGAGTACTTTGCCGACTGCCCCGCTGAACTCATCCCTGCACTTTACTCTGTCGGCAGCCGGCAAAAGAGACAAGGTTACAGCAAGAAGGTAAACGACCTGTACATGCACTGTTTATGCTACTAAACTGGTAACACAGCTGTAGGACGGCTGCAAAACAAACAAACAACTTCATATAAATCCATTTCTAAACTGAGGGTATTTTTCTTCCTTTTCTCAGGAGTGGCCCATTAGTGGAGGAAACTGGGGTCAAGGCACTCAGAGTTATCCAGAGATCATAATCACTGGGTTAGTGTCTAATTATCAACGAATGAATGAATCAGTCAGTTTATTTTAATTCACGACCGTTATTCAAGTACGAACGCGGCGTTGTCACGATGTTCGAATGATCTCATATTCTGTTGTTCTCTTAATAGACATGCTGATGGGTCGATCAAGTTTTGGGATGCTTCTGCATGTGAGTATTTTTGTTTGCCTCATTAATAATATTTATGGAGGTATGTACAATATTTTCTGACGTTGGATGTGTGCCTTCAAAAGTCATACTGCAGGGAACGGTTATGAGCCTATATTTACATGGCCATCAGATTTTGGGTAGCGGACTATGGTGTTGAAGCATGTGTGTACAAACCAGTATCATCCGCATAAATATCTCCACTCTCTGATACTGTTGTGCACGTAATGCTGCCTGGAACTACAGTACGTGATTGACCTAAACACACAAGGCGGCTTATCTTTTTTTTTCCCTCTTCTCAAAGTGATGCTCCAAGTGCTGTACAAGCTGAAGACTGCCAAGGTGTTCGAGAGGGCTCGCGGTAAGGAGGACAAGCCGAGCGCGGATATAGTCGAGGAGGACCCGTTCGCCATCCAGACCTTGTCCTGGTGCCCCGAGAGCAGGATGCTCTGTGTGGCCGGGGTGTCCGCTCACGTTATCGCCTACAGGTTCAGCAAACAGGAAGTCACTACTGAAGAAGTGCAGGTGGGTCAAACTCTTGTCTTTTTGTATTTTCTTTCATTTGTCTGAGTCACTGTAACGCTCAGGGAGTAGACGGTCCTGACGGAATTTCCTCCAAGGCTAGAAGAGATGCAAGTATTTTGAGTGGCGATTGTCAACACGTCCAAAAAAACTACAACTCTACCTCTTGTGTTTAGCTTTTGGAGGTGCGCATGCAGGGCGAGTTCACCGACGGGGACTCCCCCGACCCGGGAGGGGATCAGACCCCCACCCAGCTCACCCCGGGAGCTTCCTCCAGCCCCCAGGAGAGCGAGCCTCTCGCCCAACCCCCCACGGGCAGCAACTCCTCCGACGGACCGCGGGACAATATACCATGCCTGCAGTAAGGAGAGTTTCTTTTTTCTCTCGCTAGAATCGGGATCACTTATTTAGGTCACTGTGAAGCAGGCTGTCACTGAACAGATAAAAAACTGATGGCAGAAAGATCATTAAACTCGGTAATGTAGTCATCTATTCTCTCCTCTCAGTCAGCCTGCTCCATCTCTCATCAGCACACCAGGGGAACGTAATCCTCCTTATAAGAAATATTAAAAATGATGAGAGTGTTTTGACGGTAAAATTGGTGGAAAGGGGAATAACAATAATAAAAAGTGATGATATTGTCAGTGGGGCTGATAACTCATTCCGGCGTGTCTCATCCTGCTGTGTGTTCAATGCAGGGTGCGGAGCTCCCCGCTGAAGCAGTCTCCGGGCTACCAGGTGGAGCTGGTGATCCAGCTGGTGTGGGTGAGCGGGGAGCCACCTCAGCCAATCACCAGCCTGGCTATCAACTCCTCCTACGGCCTGTAAGTCTCTACGCCACATGTGCAGTCGATCACATCACTTTATGCCCACACTCGTCTTGATAGCGGTGGTTATCCCCGTCCAGCAGCTGTTTTTTTTTTGTGCTAAATTTGTGTGCCTCAAGGTTCTTAAATTGCATCCTGTCTCGCAGACGGCAGCAACCATTTATATCTCGCAACTGTAAATAAAGCCTGCCTGTAATAAAGCTCTGAAAACTGACCTCCTACTGGCCGCAGGAGGCATCGTCTGCATGATCCTGATTAATTCAATCTAAGATGAAAACCATAATCGAGAGCATTCATTCTTTTGAGAGCGGAAAGCTACGTCCTCACGTTGTACGCTCGCGATGTTGTCGTTTTGTTACAGGCAGTTGTGCCGTGGAGAAGAAAAGCTTGATTTTTTTTTTTTTTTACACGGTTTCAATAATTTTACCAGTCATTACACTAGTCAGTGGTTAAGTTGCATTGTGGGTTATGTAGGCATCAGATCAAAATTGATACAGAATAACCAGATATATCACCTTTTTCTTTCCATGCATTCTTCTTGCTTTTCACAACCTGGTGCCTACATTACCCACAATGCAACTTAGCCATCGAGTGACGTCAGTGCACTGCAAATTTATCAGATTACATGCAGCTTCCTCTTGAGCCAAAAAAAGCTTGACACCACCTTTGTCACATGTGCAGTATTTTTCCTCATGACCTGTAAACACATTTAAATGTGTGAAATTAGTGGAGTTTAAAAAATATATAGTTTATGATTCTACATTCAGAATGGATTTGGATCAATATGTTTTTTGTGTTAATTTGGTAGAAATTGATAAAAAAAAAAAAACATGTAATTTTTTAAAGATGTACGGCACAGTTTAATACTGTTATGGTTTAATGACTTCCTTCACCTTTTAGTTTAGGCTGTACAGATATTTTAAGGGTATGAAGCATTTGAAAATAGTCCAAGAAATGAAATCATCATAAGCTTTAGGCAGACCTTCTCCATTGCAGAGTTCGAAGGGTTAAAAGTAAAAATAGCATCCAAATCCTGACTCCACTGTGTTCCTCTTCCCTCCTGTGTTTCAGTGTGGTGTTTGGGAACAGTAGCGGTCTGGCTGTGGTGGACTACCTCCAGAAAACTCTGCTCCTCAACATGGGCACGACGGAGCTTTACAGCCCGTCCGACCCCTACCAGAGGCAGCCGCGCTCCCCACGCAAACAGAGACAGCCCTCTGGAGGTGAGCCGCGCTCTGTAGCTCGGCACCAGCCCCGACTCACATTTTCAACCTTGAAATAAGTGCTTGATACGTTCAGTACAATGAGCAGTTAGCTGTCTCCGGTTCTGGCTGTTGAGCGGCGGGGTTGGGGAGGCAGGCCCGACACTTGGCAACCGCCTCGACTTTCACACCATGAGCACCGCCCCCTGCAGTAGCTCCTGTCCCTCAACAGGGGGCATCGCTGACAGCTTCTCCATCTGTTCAGTTGGACAGAGCGGAGACGGCGGAGCATGCGTGTTCATGATCCGTGCAGTCAGAGCGGCTACTGCGATAAAGCAACACATAATTCTTGTGATCCGCTTGCTGTTTCTGACTTGTCTTTTGTTTTTGTCTCTGTCTTATCATCCTGTCGTTCTCTGTTTCTGCTCATTCTTTTCAGTCTCAGTGGCCTGATGTTGGATTCAAGACTATCAACCGAATCCTCTGTCATTAAAAGCAATCTCAATGTCTGATAGATGAATTTTTACTAATTATGTAGTAAGAATATATTTTACTCCTCAGAAAGACGACATGTTATGAAAGCAAAATGTCCAAATTGACCGAGTGTGAATAAAAAGATGTTTTCACCGGTGGCGTTTCGCCTGGCAGACAATTAGAAATCCAGCATCAAGCCTCTGAGACTCTTCATCTTCTTCTTTTGCACCTCTGATTCATTATTTTTTTTTCTGATTCACTGTCTTCACTGTCGGCCTCTCTCTCTGTGATGAAGACATTCCACCTAAGGCGTCTTGCATGTCCAGACTTTCTAAATTGTATATTGAGTCTCTGAAAAAACTTCGCCCATCTCTTGTCAGTAAGTTATGTTGTGTCACAATTTCTTCCTCCCCCCCCACAGTACCATTCCTCTCCTCTAAGCCTTCCCCTTTTCTCAATCCCTGATTTTGATGAATTCGCGTCCCCGAAGCCCCGAAGCTCACTATTGGCTTTTTAAAAAAAACATCAGCAGTGAACTGGTGGGGGGGGGGGGGGGGGGGTATTTTGAGACTTTGGCGCGCTTGATCAAAATCAGGTAGTTTATCTTTAAACCCTGCTTCCTATTTTGCTAGATTAAATCTGCTGACAGCTTGAGTCAACAGATTTGTTCTAGATCTGTGAACTGAGCTCAGATGTGGCTTATTTACTCCACTGCATGGGTTAGCTGTCCCTGCCTGCTTTCAGATAGGTGACCCTTGATTATTTCCACGTCGGTGTTGGCATAGCTTTTAGTAAAACCTGCTAAGAGTAGTCCACGCTTAGGACTAATTCTGCCACCTTTAATCACAACCTTTGTGGCTCCCACAGCTCTCGGTGATTCCAACGACGGCTCCAACACCTCAGAGGATCGCTGCAAATCTCCCACGTCAGGTAAGCCTCCCTACAGGTACAAACAGATACGTCAAATTTTGAATAACATCTTGTTCAAATGCTGCCATCTGTCGTGTAGGATCTGCCTCACCTTGCAATTCAGACGATGAAAGGAAACAGAGGTTCATAGAGAAGGGTACTGTACAGTCGAGAGCTGCATGTCCACTCACATTTGAGCGTTTTTTAAAAAATGGCTGCAGTTGTCTGATTTGTCCTTTTTTGAACCTCATTTCCAGTGAAGTCTAAAAGCAGACGCTTTTCCAAGACGGTTGCCAATGACTTTGGTAGTGTATTCATCCAGACGTTATTTCCCTCTGATTACACTCGCTCTCTCTCTGTCTCTCTGTTGAATGACAGCGTTCTAACCACACTGTGCCTTAATCCACCGTCAAATCTGTGCATCTTGTGCCAATGAAAGACAGACGTGAACTCAAGAAAATGGATTCTTACTAATCATGCGGTTCTTTGGGGGGGGGGGGGGGGGGGGGCTTGATTTCGTGAAATGAATCAGGATTCTTTTACCGAATGCATGACAGGAGATCTTTTTTTCGAATTTCGGGCCGCAGATTTTCTATGCAGATTTCTGTCAGAAAGCCTCAGGCTGCTGCTGAAACATTACGCTAAATTGGCAAGTGTTGCTTCTCCTACTAATTTCGAAAAGCATAGAAAATCTGCGTTGTGCCTTATTCTTTACCGTACTAATGTCTAACCGTGTCACTTAAATGTCTAAGTGCATTATTTCCCTCCGACTGTAGACACTTGCTGTGTGTGTTTTTTCTGATTCCAGGGATTCAGTGTTAACTGTTTAGCTACCCACTGATTTTTTTTTTTTTTTCCTCCTCCCACTCTCTTGGCATAACTATGTTCACTGAATTGCAATTACCTTTTTTTTTTCCTTGTCTGCCTCTTGCTTTGTTTGACATTACAGGCCCTCTGGTTGTCTGTGATGCCTCTTAGCCTCATTTGTATTCTCAGGGTTTCTCTAAGGGTGGTAATGGACTGCAGGCAACTTTTGAGGTTTTATATTTTTAGGATTGGCAACAAGCCCCCGGTAGCGAGCGAGCAGCGTTCAAAGCAACAGCTAAAAATCAAGTAAATTGTTTTTGGAACCAGAATATTCTTCTTATAAAGCTAAGTCATCTGAGCATAATGTACATAATGCATGAATATCCTCCACAGTTGTCCTTCAGTGTGCATCACCACCCTTAAGAATGACTCGGTTCAAACAATGTCACAGATTACTGAAATGATGATTATGGAATCTTTTGATTGCAATTTCTTAAAAAGTACATATTTTTCACTTTTAGCCGTCGTTTTATAAAATAAAATGGTAGTATCTGTTTCTGTTTACAGCCAAGATGTCACGGAAAATTAGCTCGTCTAGTGAAAAGCCAGACATGGGTAAGCCAAAAAAAAAAAAAAAAAAAAAAATTGCTGAATTCTAGCTTCCAAGAATCTTTACATTTTTTTTTCTACAGGTTTTCCTTTTTGGCAGCTGCTTTTGTTTTCAGTGCTCAGCAGAATATGATCTCTGAGAGCGTGCTCGGACCGGTCGCCAGAATAAAAAATGTTGGCGTCGTGCATTTCCGCAAACCATGGGTACGTTAAGTTTCATGCATACGTTTCGTGTAAACGAGCTGTTTTTTCTTGGCGGGAGACGGAGGGAACGATGGGTTCATTTGCGCTTGGCGAGACGGCTGCGGGGCGACAAAACCGGGTCATGTTACAAACTGTTGGGACATGTGGCAGCCGTCTGTACAACAAGGAAACTGAGTATTTTTTTAAGCGATCGTTGTAACAGCAGGAAATCGAAACATAAAGACACTTAAAAGTTCCACCACATCCAAGGTTTGCAGCAGTGCACGATGCCAACACTTATTCTGCCGACCGGTTTGGAGAACTGCTTATTGTCTAAGCATGTTGTGTGTAAATATGAGACTCCTTCTATCTCGTGATGTTTTAATGTACGTTGAGAGGAACTTTGTTTGCACTGTGAGCAGAGGACAGGTCCAAGCGACGGCGCTCTCTCATGTGTAAGAAGCAAAATTGTTGCGTGAAGGAAGGCAAGGCCGCAGCCAGGATGAGCCTGAAAGCGGGCGTCTGTAGAACTAAGTCAGCCCCCAACTCCTGTGAGTGGACCAGCCGCGGTCTGACATGGTCTGAAGTGGGATAACTGGTACTAACCCCCACCACCGCTGGGGCTTTTTATTCTGAATGGGTTGACATGCGACACTAATCTTCTCACAGTGATGGTTTCACTCTTGTCTGAGGACGCTGCACTGTCCTGACTGCACTGGGTGTTAAAAAAAAAAAAAAATCCTGCTTTTCTTGTTTGCAGTTTTTTTTTCCTTGTGAAGGACACACACGACGGGCTGCTTGTTTTGGCCTCCATCTCTGTGTCGCAGATCTTTTTTTTTCGCGTTTCTGTCGGGATCCCTCGTTAGCTTTTTAAAGAGGGTGAAAGCTTGTGTTTCAGCTGCCGTCAGCGCGGTAATGAGGCATGAATAATTCTCGCTCCTTAAATACCAGCTCTTCCTTTTGGAGTCCCTGTAGTACTACAAGCACATCTTAAGCATTTTTTTAAAACATTTTTTTTTCACATTGAGAATGTTGTTGTTAAATTTAGCTGCAAAAAAAGGTGCATTCCGCAAACAGTTTAAAGAAAAGAAACTGTGCAAGAGCTTCTCAATGTAAAAAAAGCGTTTTGGTGCAACTTAACGGCAGCAGGACGTCGCTCTAACATGTTACCTGAGCTTTGAGCTGGTGGGTTTGATTGCCGGGGGAACATCTCTAACTCTGCTTTTTGCCTGGGCAGAAGTCCTCTTATAAACGTTTTCTTTGCGCACAAGCTGTTTCCTCATTCTCTCATTTTGTGCTCCCGTCCTGCTGTCCAGACGCCAAGGATAACTCGTTCACGCGCTCGCGTAGTTCAAGTGTAACCAGCATCGACAGAGAATCTCGAGAGGCCATCTCCGCCTTTCACTTCTGTGAGAGTTACCCCAGGAAGAACGACAGCCAGATCGGCCCCTGTGTGCTGGTGGGGACCACGCAGGGCTCTGTGATGATGGTGGCCCTCAGCCTGCCGCCCGGCGGGGACCAGAGGCTGCAGCAACCCGTTGGCATCTCCTCCTGCGGTAAGACACCGAACTGAACTTTTAAGTTAAGAAACAATGGTGCTGGGCTTATCTCCTACACCTGTCTACAGCACATTGACCACTCTAAGCCTCTGTCCTTACAAACTGGAGAATACCAGCTGTTTGCAGCAGAGGTTCAGACATCAGAATGACACTTGTGGCCTAAAGTGTCTTAATGGCTCTTTCTTGTACTGTGAAGAGCCGTTAGAATTAAGGAAGGAAGCGTTGGTGGGGCGGGGCAGAGGGAAATTGTGTTCATCTCTTGAAATGTCTGCGCAGTGAGAAGTTGTTATTGAGTCACTTACTGTGTATTCATGTTACTTTTTTAAGGAGAAGGAGCCTATACTACCTTAACATCGATAGAGTAAGATTTCCATGTCTATTTTCCACATACAAGCTGTAAGAACAGTCAGCGATTTGAGTTCCCAGCTGGTGAAGTCAGGAGAAATCTTTACAATCAGAAAAGCTTTATAGGTTTATATCCTGTCGTAGTTTGAAGGCCGTCTCTCATCCGAATGAAAAAAACAATCCCTCCGTGATACTCACTCCTCAGGCACTCTGGTCAGTCTCAAAGGAGGCATTTTGACTATGGCCCTGTTGGATTCTACTGGAGCTCTGCTGCCCCCTTCCTACGAGCCGTGGTATGACCCAAACGCCTCAGACGAGGAGAAGGAGAAGACGAGGAGGCGCAGGCCGGCCTCCCCTCCGTCATCACAGGAGGGTCCAGAATCCCAGTTTGCAGTGCTGTGCTCAGAGAAGCAGGCCAAGGTGGTGGCCATGCCCTCCCACACCCGCATCTACAAACACAACATCACAGAGTCCTCCTTCGTGCTGAGGGCGGACGTGGTGCAGATGGCCGGAGCTAACTGCATCGCCTGTTTCTGTGCTAATGGGCACATCATGACTCTGAGGTATCGTCTATGATGGCTTCTACTTTCAAAATATCTCACGAAATAACGTCCGCAGCATTTGTGTCGCACGGTTCTTGGTGTGAAACGATGCCTCTGCTTCGTGTGATCCCAGTTTACCCAGTCTAAGGCCTCTGCTGGACGTGAACTACCTGCCGCTGACAGACATGCGCATAGCCAGAACGTTCTCCTTCTCCAACCTGGGTCAGGCCCTGTATCTCACCTCCGCCACCGAGATCCAGAGGATCACCTACAGCCAGGAGACCTGCGATAACCTGCAGGTCAGTGAATGACTTGTGGGAAATGTTTAATTAGCGTTTTAATTTTCAGAGCCAATATTTCAAAGTGTGGAGAAACAGACTTTCCACGTAGGCTGCGAGGAAACAGACTTCACTAGAAGTGTGTGGGCGTTTTTGTACTTCCTGCGCTGTGGACTGTGTGGAATGTCATTTTTAATATTATGCATCGTGCTTGTAAATGAATCTTTTGGGCTTCTTAACAACAACAACGACACACGAAGCGTCTTCTGTGGGCAAGAAGAGATCCTCTATCGTTTTTGTCAGATTTAACGTCGACAAAAGCAGGCATGCAGATATACATACATGAATACGTTAAATATAATAAATAAACTGAACGCAACTAGAGACTGTCTCACGATGGGATCACATGAGCTGCAGTGCACAACAATTGTGGTTATTACACATTATTACATGAGTGCACATGGGTCAGGACACGCCCATCTCAGAGCTCTGTCTTCATGTCGATGTCAACTCCACGGCTGTTAAGTTTTTGTTTTCTGGCATCAAATTCGGAATATGCATTTATTTAAAAAAAAAAAAAAAAAAAAAAGATGGTGATGATGTAACACATAAAATTATAATTTACACAGTGTTCCAACTTTTTTAGAATCTGGGTTGTAGAGAATGAGATTTTCACAGTACAGTAGCCATCTCAGATCATTTAAAGGTTTCCAGGAATCATCAACATATGATATTACACGATCATTATAATTATTATCAGTCATGATGACTCTTAAAGGAGAACTTCGGCTGTTTTTAACCCATATCCCTGTTGATCGAGGTTACCGAGTGCTGTCATTAGGAAAAATGACGAGAACATTTGGCACAGTATTTGCCTAGTATCAGAACGGCAGCTAAAGCGAACCTATGGTGGTGGACATAACCGAAAAGTGAAACTTAAGGATGTCTGCCCCCATAGGTTCGCTTTAGCTGCCGTCCTGACATCTGGTCAATATTGTGCAAAATAATTCACGTTATTTTTCCTACTGACAGCACTCGGGAACCTCGATCAACAGGGATATGAGTTCAAAACGGCCGGAGTTCTCCTTTAAAGGATTGAAAACAGAAGATTTTATTTGACTGAGATAAAACTTGAAGACATAAAACTAGATATAAACTGAAAATATTACATTTTTAAAGACACTAAAACAGTAATGTTCAGTACTATAGAGAAGCAAATGTATAAAGATAACCAACAATTCTATAACTTAAAACTTATAAATACTACCTTATTTGGTTAGTGGTTAACCTATATTGTAAACGTATTCAAACGTGCTGCTGTCTCTGTCGTCCTCAGGAGATGCTCAGTGAGTTATTCACCCCTGTGGAGACGCCAGAGGCTCCTAACAGAGGTTTCTTCAAAGGCCTTTTCGGTGGAGGAGCTCAGTCTCTGGACAGAGAGGACCTCTGTGAGTACTGAAGGGCCGAGTGTCGGATCACATCAGATTTTGTCATAAGAAGGTGCAAATCGACAGCTGTGATTTACGAACACATGAAACTGATCACTCTCTTTTCCTATCTTTGGCAGTTGGTGAAACGGCTTCAGGCAAGGCCTCTCGTAGCTTGGCGCAGCACATCCCGGGCCCAGGGGGCATGGAGGGCATGAAGGGTGCAGCGTCTGGGGTTGTGGGAGACCTGGCCCGCGCCCGGATAGCTCTGGACGAGAGGGGGCAGAAACTGGGCGAGCTGGAGGAGAGAACGGCAGCCATGATGGCCAGCGCAGACTCGTTTTCCAAACACGCCCACGATGTACGCGCTCGACTTTACCTTCAGCAGCTAAAACATTGTTTTCATGTTAAACTCCTTATGTCTGACTTTCATCTCCCCGTCTTTCCTCCCTTCAGATGATGCTGAAGTACAAAGATAAGAAGTGGTACCAGCTCTGATGGCAGCGTGTGGAGCATCGGACTCTGTTATCGCGCAAACACCAGTGTCTCCGAGGAGCCGCGGGTCCCTCTTCTTCTCTTCTCTATTTCTTCTCCACGGGGGGGGGGTTCTGCTCGACAGACTCATGCTTTTACTCTCAGCACAATATCATACACTCTGCATTACCTCAGTCACCGGAGGACTGCCGCGGAGTAGACACACTGGCCCGACCCGACGTAATGAGAATGGAAAGAAATGGAAGAAGAGGAGCCCCTCTGGAATCTCTCTTTCCATTTCAGTCGAGAGCGTCGGTGTTGACGACGAGTCCGCAGAACGGGAGAGAGAGGGGACCTTTCATATCCATCAGTCATGCACTCATATATATCTCATATATATATCTACACACCCTGCTGTTTTGTTCTGGAAGAGGAAAAGACAATTCTGCAAAACACGTACTTGTGGAGGCCTGATTGCATATTTCTTTTTTCCGTTCTCTGCCCTTTATGGTGTCTGCCAAACACAGTGGACTTAAAACGAGGAGAAAAGTCTGACGACCCCTCCCTCCCCTCCCCCCCTTTTTCCTTCAAATCTAATCAAGTAAACGAAGATGTAAGTTTCTACATGAATGATTGAATCAGTGAAGGACTCGTATATGTTTGTTTTTCTGGTCTAAATTATTTTATTTTTTTTAGAGCGCGATCTCTAAGCTTTCGTCGAGTCTGGTCAGTCTCTATGTTGTTTTTTTTTTGTCCAGAAAGGGCCTTTCAAGCACTTAGAACCGTAGAGGATAGACGGGGAGATGATGAATCTGTTGCCTCTCACTGAATAAGGGCTGGTAGTACACTAGTTCATCACCGACCATTCCTTATACAGCATTTTGTCTCCAACCAGGTTGTTTTAAGGTGAGAACGGCAAACGCTTTGTGAGTCACTTTGGTTTGACTTTTAAATTCGATTATTTATTGGAAGAGATAGGACGTAAAATGTTGGGCATTTAATTTAATTTTTATCTTTCCTTTGCGCTTAAAAAAGTGCTGAAAATGTTTACCCCCCTGCTGAAGAGTTTACAGAATAATGAAGAGTTGATACACTGGAAAAAAAAAAAAAAACCCTGAAGGTCTTTTCTTCCTAGAGCTTTCACGGGGCTGTAGCGAAAAAGTCACGTATGAGAAGGACGACGAAGTCGAAGGGCGAGACGAAGATTGTCCGAAAATATGATTCGCATAAATGTATATTTTGGTTACAAGTTTTTTGTGATAAAGATTCTATCTGTACACACGATTCTTCGGATTGTTATTTTTGATTTCTTTTTTCGGCGTTCTGTCACTGCTGACTCTCGTCTCGTTTCTCGGATGTGTAGGGGGAAAAAAAAGCATGTGTCTCTTACAGCACAAAGGAAATGGTCATGCTGTCTTTGTATTCGTAGCCGCCGGTAGAAGCGACCAAGCACCACAGAGTGTTTCCACGCAGTGCCATTCGGTCATCTCGCTCTGAACCATTCACTTTAAAAAGAAAAAAAAACAAAAACAAAAAAAACAGTTTCTCTTCTGCCTTTGCCTCATGACGCATATATGCTAACCTCTACCTATGTGTATGTCTGTGTGTTCGTGAACATACATATATTCAGGAATATGTGTATGGGCGCCAATATTTATAATACTACATAGATACAGTGTATTACAATAGGTCTTTTTGAGGTTTTTGTTTTTGCTTGACAGTGTTTTTTCAATGTGATTAACTAGAATTCTATTGTAATTAGATTTCTTTCTCATGAGGTGCGAGGATCTGCTGCTATTCGTGTCAATGTAGGAGCATTACCTGTCGGGTCTTTTATTTTGAAAAGGAGAGAGAGACGAAGACTTTGTCGGTTTCCAGATCGCTGCCAAATGTTGTAAATAACGGGGACGGCTGGACACAAATCTGACAGTGCAGGCTCAGGCAACGTGACATAACTGTGCGCTCGCGGCCATGTTCTTTTCCGACACCAAAGAGTTGCTTAATTTCACAGAGTTGTCTTGATTTCGTTCCTTTTCCCCCCCCGAATGGTTAAGAGTCAGTCTGGAGATCTTCGACGGGACTCTTTAGTCGAGAAGTCGTCTGCGTTTAAAAGGGGAGGTAGTAGATTCGATTGAGCTCCTTCTGACGGGAATACCACCCTCGTTACTGCTGTACATGTGTTCAGAGGGTTTTTTTTTTGGTTTTTTTTTTGAAGAGTTTAATTCCAAAATGAGATGTCCACCAAAGAAAATCACGCAGCTCATGGAAATATGGTTGTAGACATGACGGTAAAAAACTGTGAGAAGTTCTGATTGATTTCGCTTAGATTTTTAGAGCGCCGAGTCCCGCGCGCGGAGGAGGCGTTGAGCTTATAAATGACCCCAAAAATGTTTCTATTCAAGTTGGATAAAACATTTTGGAATCGAACCCTTCACTTTTTAAGCCGGCTGATTTTAATCTACTGTGTACTACTGAGACGAACCCATTTTCAAAGAGCAGTTCTGTGGGTTTTGCACTATTTTTTGTACTTAGTACTATATATAATAATTTTGTTGGTATAATTTTTTTTTTTTGTGCTTTATTTTTCTTGTCCCATTTTCTTATTTTATTTTGAAAGGACCAAAACGTGACAGAACCTATGCTTATCTATGTCGTTTGCCAATTCTTGCTGATTGCTTCACTCTCAGATTTGTTTTCAGCGTCAGGTTAACGATACTATGATATATTTATATATTTGAAAACAAATATATATATACTTTTAATTTCAATAATCTATCAAAATTAATACCTTTAATGTAATTTTGCGGGGGGGGGGGGAGGGGATAGGATTACGTCACATTTAATGTCCAGAACAACGGTTGTGCATAATTATCCACCATCCAGACGCGACAGTGAACATTTTCTGGTTATATATTGAACATGCTCATCTCAGATTCAAGCTTCGCTACTTGCAGGAGGGCTCGCCTCCTCTCGGCGGGCCGCTGAGTCTTTCTACGAAGTGTGGCCTCGACTTTAAAGTGCTTCAGTTTGCAACATATATGTCCTAAATGGTCTCTTATTGCACATTGAAGGATGCATGATATTAAGTGTTTACAAACTTGAAAAACAACCATGTATTATCCCTCTTAGAGATTGTCTGTTCTGGCATTTGTATCTACCACCACGTTGAACAAAACACTGAAGTTCTCGTCACACATCGGAGCGCGCGTGTCCCCATTTTCGTTCCATCATGCCGGTCGTGTAAGTGTGAGAGCATATATATTTATTTTATTGGTACATCCGTTTCTGTTACTGTTTGCTCCATGAAGAACTCTTGCTTTTCCCCCGCGCCGTAGTGAAATGCCGTAGAAAGCGAAAAAAAAGCCGCAGGCCTCGCAGCGCCGTGCAGGAGAGCTCAAGGGTTTCCTCACCCGCCATACTTCCGTCCATCTGTCTGTCTTCTGGGATGAATATCTGTGGAGTTGCAGTATTTTCTCATAGTAGGCAATTTTTGTACAGTTTTATTAAAATAAATTTCACATGGATGTCTGACTTAATCTGCTGCCACAAACAATTTAGACTGTAGATACAGTATATATATATTATTGTGCAATGGAAAATAAATGTAAAACCAATCATAACATGTTTTGTCTCGTGTTTTCTGTCTCATCGCTGACTTGTGAAGTTTTGATTCTTCATATGTGAGAAGTGTTTATGGACATTTCCCTCCTCCTCAGGGCTGAGGCGGTGTTGAGTGCAGACTTAAGTGTCTTACTTAAAGGACGAGTACACAGGAAAAATGAAAATACAGTTTATATCTACTCACTCATCCTCATGTCGATGAAAAGTTTGGTGAAGTTTTTGTAATCGACTAAACATTTCTGGAGCTTGAGACCCCAAATTGATTTGAAAATATGTTATTTTACATCCTTTTAAAAGCTGAAATCTTCTCTGTATATCTTAACATTAGCACAAACCCCGTCTGAGGAACAACAATTAGTCGATTAAAAGAATTTAAGGTGGCAATTATTTCGATAATCATGTAAGTCTTTTTTACAGCATAAGTTCTAAACTTCAGCTGTTTCAGCTGCTGGAATATTTTGATTTGCTTTGCTTTTCTTTGTCATGTATGAAAGAAAATGAAGAATCTTTGGTTTTTGACTGGTGGTTGGACAAAAGAAGCCGCAATCATGAGTGATTGATGAGGAAAATAGCTGGAAGATGAACTCATAATGAAGATAATTGTTAGTTAGAGCCTTGGTAGGTTTGTTCTTTCCTTTCTTTTTTGTCTGTCTTTTCTCCCTTTCTTTCTTTCTTTCTTTCTTTCTTTCTTTTTTCTGTATTTCTTTCTGTCTTTCTTTTTTCTGTCTTTCTTCCTTCTTTCCTCCCTTCCTTCCTTTCCTTACTTCCCTCCTTTCTTTCTTTCTTTGTTCTGTCTTTTCTTCTTTCCTTCCTTCCTTCCTTCCTTACTTTCTCTCTTTTTTTTATTTGTTCTGTCTTTCTTTCTTTTTTGTCTGTCTTTCCTTCATTCCTTCCTTCCGTCCTTCCTTCCTCCCTCCCTCCCTCCCTTCCTTCCTTCCTTCCTTCCTTTCTTCCTTCCTTTCTTTCTTTCTTCTTTCTTTCTTTCTTTCTTTTTGTCTGTCTTTCCTTCCTTCCATCCTTCTTTTCTTTCTTTCCTTCCTTCCTCCTTCCTTTCCTTCCTTCCTTCCCTCCTCCCTCCCTTCCATTTTTCCCTCCATCCTTCCTTACTTTCTCTCTCTTTCTTTCTTACTTTATTTCTTTTTTTCTTACGATGAAAATTGCTTCCTACAAAATTCATAGCGCACATTTAAATATGCAATTTTAAAAAATCATCCTCATGAACGTTTTATGACATGTTCCATCTCCTCTTATATCTTATCCTACATTACCCAGAATCCCCTGCAGGTGGCGCAGGTGCTCGCCGGACTCCCGTCGTCCAGCTGGGCTCAGACTGCAGCTGAAGCCGCTCTGAGCAGCATCCTCACACCGCCTGAACCGGCGGACGCAGCGGAGGGAGCGCAAAGTTGAACGCGGGGAAAGCTGCACACAAACTCGGCCACAACAAGTGCACCGTGAGCGGGTACGGACACAATTACATGTTTGGTCCTCTACGAGTTTTTTCTGAGTGGAGTTTCACATCGAGAAGCGTTTACATTTTTGGCGCTGCGTGAATGTTTGACGCACCGGAACGTCTCGTCTGTGATCCGAGACAAAGAGGATGGACGCGGCCGGAGAAGACCTCCTCTAATGTCTGACTGAGAGGTAAACTTCACGGGGGATGTGAACAACTCGGTTAAAGGTTTTTTTCTCACGAGTTAACGTCGACTCAAAGTCGCTCCAGAGGTTTCATTCAAAGCTCCTCCGAGAGATGTGTGAGGTCAGGGGGCCACAGAAACCAGGGCTGATACTTCTCTAGAGACTTCCTGACAGGTAAATGTGTGAATGCTGTCTCCAAATACATATCTTCACTTTTTTTCTTTTTTTTCACAGATGTGTCTGATGTGGAGATGCACGGACCAGACTGCTGCACAAGCTGGATATATGATGGTGTTCACTTGAAGGAGGCTCCTGGTATCAAGTTCTGAAGATGAGCCAAGGGCCAAACCTCGTCCTGGAGTGGCTCTCCAAGCTCCACCTGGCTCAGTACGTGGAGGCGTTCATCGACAACGGCTACGATGACCTGGAGGTTTGTAAGCAGATCGGGGAGCCGGACCTGGATGCCATCGGGGTCCACATCGAGTACCACAGACACCGGCTGCTCGCCGCGGTGCAGAAGCTCATAGATGAGGACAAGAGGAAAGCACTGAGCTACTACTTCACCTTAGAGCCTCTGAGTCCTTCCACCGCCAAGAGAGAAGATGACCTCAGGACTTTGGGGTCACACCTGAGGGCCACAGGAGTCCATCAGGCCTCCTGTCCCGGGAACCACAACCCCAGACTGACCGATTGTAACGACTTTGTGACTTACCCCAAGCTGAAGCTCAAGGTGCTGATCAGGGACAAGCTGGCGAAAGACGGGATCAACCTGGGAGAAGCGCCTTACACGTACAAGGTAGACGACAATAATCACTTCCTCCTCTTTCGCACAGTGTTGACGCCGGTTCTTGAAGCTGTCTCGTTGGATTTGACACGCTCGCGTTGTTGAGTTTGTGTTGACAAGTGTGACAAATTTCTTTGATGGTGCTGACGTCCACTGATTTTTTCTCTATGGCTTCAGGGACGCTCTGGCTTCTCCTGCGAGGATCTGCTGACAGTCAGTGTGGTGCTGTTAGATGTGATCAGGAGATGTTTTAACTGTCAGACCAGAGTCGATCTGAACACTGAATGTTTCTTGTAAGCAGACGTTTGATCAGTTCTGATGGCAAATGTCTTTCTTTCTTTCTTTCTTTTTTTTCCGTCTTACTTCCTTTTCTGTGTCTCTGTATTTCTGTGTTTCTTTCTGTCTCTCTGTCTTACTTTCTTTCTGCGTCTGTCTTTCCATCAGTGTTTCTGTCTTTCTGTGTCTCTGGCTGTCGTACGTTCTTTCTTTCTTTCTTTCTTTCTTTTTTTCTTTCTTTCTTTCTTTCTTTCTTTCTTTCTTTCTGTCTCTGTGTGTTTCTGTTCGTTCTTTCTTTCTTTCTTTCTTTCTTTCTTTCTGTGTCTCTGTCTTTCTCTCTGTCTTTCTTTCTTTCTTTCTGTGTTTCTGTCTTTCTTTCTTTCTTTTTTCTTTTTGTCTCTCTTTCTTTCTTTCTTTTTGTCTCTATGTCTTTGTCTTTCTGTCTTTCTTTCTTTCTGTCTCTCTGTGTTTCTGGCTGTCGTTCTTTCTTTCTTTCTTTCTGTGTATCTGTCTTTCTTTCTTTTTTTCTATCGTTCTTTCTTTCTGTCTTTCTTTCTTTCTTTCTCTCTGTCTTTCCGTCTTTCTTTCTTTCTCTCTGTCTTTCCATCTTTCTTTCTTTCTTTTTGTCTCTATGTCTTTCTCTCTGTCTTTCCGTCTTTCTTTCTTTCTCTCTGTCTTTCTTTCTTTCTTTCTCTCTGTCTTTCCATCTTTCTTTCTTTCTTTTTGTCTCTATGTCTTTCTTTCTGTCTCTCTGTCTCTCTTGCATTGCTGTATAGATAAGTCATCAAACATGATCAGCAATCCTTCAGCGACTGCACTAAACTGGACTGAAATGAACACACTGATCTAACATCAGCACAGTATCTGACTATATAAAAAACACAAATAACTGGTTTCATTCTAAGAGGTCCGACATACTAAAAACTCACATACTCTTGTATGTCGGTGAGGTGTTTTGGCCAACACCTCTAAGAATGCTAAGATAACGTCAACCAATCTCGGTTACGTCCAACAGCAACTTCCTCCGATGTTGATGATGATGTTGAATCATGTTGTTCATCTCTCTGTAGAGCAGCGCAGCGCTGGCTGCAGGCTGGTTACAGTCGGCTGGGGATGCTGCAGGGGAGCTGGCCTTCAGGCTGTCTCACACAGCTCAGTGTTCAGCCTTCGGATGTATTCGATGTTTGACCAGACTTCACATTAGATGCTTCGTGTTATTGCGTTACAAATATTGCAGCGAGTGTTGGCGTTATTGACCGTGAGCTGTTGCAGGGGTTATGTGTCTTTTCTGTTTTTCCTCAGTTACTGAACTTTGACACAAATCGTTTCTACTTGAATTTGCGCTCTGAAGTACTGATGTAATTCGATGGGTACCAAGGTCGGTACCCGAGCCTGAATGTCATGCTTGTAGGGCGGACGTTGCTCACATGATAGAAGAGGTTGTCCTCTGGTCCCGAGGTTGTCTGTTCGATCTGCACGGCCAAGTCTTCTTGAGCCAGAAACGAATCATCAGTTGCTACCAGTGGCCATGAATGTACTCAATTAACAAATGACCCTCCATGTTTATCCATCTGTAAAATACACCGCAAAACAAAATGCTGTTGATCCAGAAAGGCGATGAACTGCAGGTAGATATCTGCTTAAATGCACAGAGGTTTCAAAATGTGTTGGTTGGGTAGGTCAGCTGGTAACAGTGACATAAGCCCTATGGTTTACAGTCAACACATAATCAATGAACAAGCATTAACAAGCCGCTGACCTCTTGTATGCGGAGGTCAGCTGGACAATGGATCAGTCTGTTTCTCGATGACGGATGTTTATTCCCATGGAGGAAACATTTACTAGAAGCGGGCCATTTTTATTTCTGGGGGTCGTCTCTGTTCTGTCAGCCGTCCGGTCTGTGTTGACTGCAGAGACTGTTAGTTAATGTAATTGCAGAGGATTGTTATTCTGCTTTTGGCTTTGACCAAAATCCGTTCAGTCCTTTTTAATACACTCAGTGAATTGTCTTGCAGGCCTGCCGGATGAAAAGCTGAGTGTCACATTTGGGCTCATTGTCAACAATCTGTCGCTGTCAGTGGAGCGCGTGATTGACGGATTCCTGGATTTATCGCAGAACAAAAACCGATCGTCGGACAAAACGCGGAACGCTGGTGACATAAATCTGTTTCATCTGTAACAGACTGTCAGAATGAATCTGCTCAGCAACACTGCTGGACGCCGCCCCAGAATATCTTTACACTTCCAGACCTAGGGCGCAGTTTGTGTTCTCGGCAGTGGCACTTAGAGCCCAGAGCGGGACGTGCTCCCTTTAATTCACATTCTTGCCTGTCGTGGTTTTGTCGTTCCTCAGCAGATACGAGCCTGAAACGCTGCTCATCAACAATGAATGAATGCGGTCTGAGAGACAGGCGAGTAAAGATGCAGGTCTCCAGTGTGACTCGACTGATCTTAGTGTCTAAACAAATCATAGAAGATACTAGGTTTCCTTTGCACAAGCTGTTCCGTCGCATGTGCACTCTGATGCATCTAAAGGGAAATCCTGCAGGGTTTTGGCGCATTTTCATTTATTCTAATAATGACAATTTAATTAGAGAAGTTAACGTTGCACCTCTGTAGTGCCATTACCTTTTAATATAGCTGCGATGTACCAATAGTAGCGTATGGTTCTGGCCAGTTTCACAGCTACACACATGCGCTGTTCATGAAACATTCAGAGGCTATAAACTACTAAGTGCAAAGGCACTTTGTGATTCACTTTCAGCCTTTTAGTAGGTTACAGCCAATAGCGGCACAGTTACATTCACACAGAAAAGTTTCTCTAATTCTGCAGACTTCACCGGCCGTGGAGTCAGCACAACCTCGGGTCACTCGCAGGGCAGAGCCCATTCAAAGCAGCACAACACTGTCATTACGGATGATTCATGTTTAACTGTTAGCTGTTCTCCAGCATTACAGCCAGTGTGGTTAACATTCGGCGTGCCATGTCGCCCTGTTAAATAGGCCGATCTTTTTCCGACTAATTTAACTCCTCGGTACTTATGTACGTTATGAGGACACGCGCAATCGTTTCATTTATTTTCCGCGTGAATATTAGCTACCACTTTTGCTGTGGAGCAGCTCCTCAGAGGAGAGGTGATTTAAAACAATCAGCGGAGACGGGTCAGCGCTGTGTGATAACAGCAGGTTCATCGGATTAATCTGAGTCTGTTAAATAGTTGCAGGATGCAGGTATGTGGGCCACCGCGGCCCATTTTCTCACCAGGAATAGCATACAGCAGCTTCAGGCTAAGTCAAGCTCTGTAAGCAATACTCCTTTAGTAACTCTGTACAGAACACGACACAGAATATCAGCATTGTTCTTTGCAATTAAATATGGTCAGATATTGATGGCACCACAGTGGAATTTCAAACTTTTATGTAATATCTTGAAAAATATGGATATTCGATTCCATTTTCGATTACAAAGGGAAAAATTGGGGGCATAAATGTTTAGATTTTTATTAAAAGATAAATATAAAAAGTTCTGTTCTGTTCCTGGTTTGTTGCAGAGAGCAGCAGAAAGATTAGGAAGCCATAGATATCACACTCTTTTGAAAATGTGTGTTTAAAAATGATGTGCATGTAGATATTCTCACTGTCGGAGAGAAGAGAGCGAGAACGTGCAGCTGCTGCAGCTCTGTCAATACTGCAGAAATTTAGTAAACTGTTTTCTTGCAATATTCATCAATATGTATCGATGTTGAGGTATTGGCACACACGAATACTGCAGCATATAAACTGAGAACATTTAGAAGTCTGAAACGGCACACCGTGCTCTCGTTATATTACTGTATGAGCCGGTTGCTGTAGTTAATGAATCGTATGTGAGAAAGGTTATGAAGGCCACTTCATCCCATCACTGCTATTCACACTTGTTTAACCCACATTGGCTTGTTTGAGTTGAATCCATGTGAGATCAAACGACAGTATGGCGTGCCCTCGGGCCCTCTTCTGTCTGCAGTTCAGGAATTACAGTAGTTTGCATCTTTAATCCCACGATTTCCTCTGCCTGTCTGGGTTTCGGTAATGCAATTAATTCCCAACGCGCTCCTCTGACTGTTCTGCACGCATGACTTCCTGTTCGCCCGGGCCCAGAGGACCTATTAGTGACTTTGAGTGAGAGAGAAAAAGTGACGCGATGAAAGCTGGTTGAGCTGTAAATGGCCTAAACACCGCTGCCGTGAAGCGCTTCATCGAAAGAGATTTGCATAGACAAGAAGTCACGGCGTGGAAAAGCACAATCTAAATATAAACTGTTTATAGATGTATACAGATGTGGTTCCATTGTGCCTGAGATGTACGTGGTGTTTTGCTATTTTCACACAAACCTCATGCTGTCAGAACGACAAATTAAAATTAAAATTCATACCAGAAGTTGTCGTGCGGTGCAGCGGGTCACTGACTTGTTTGCAGCTTCAAAATGTTAATGCACACCTCAATAATGTAAAACTATAAATTGCATGTCAGATACTCATGTTTACTAAGCTGAGTCATGCTCTATACCAAATTAATTGCAACAGCAGTTTAGCAATGGCGTATATTTGTAGGCTAACCCTGAAGTTAGCATTGTCCCGGTTCCCTCGACAAAGAGCTAGAAATCGGATTGTGGAAAATCACACAAATTACAAGTTTATGATAGTTTGTTCGGCAAGAAAACCAATGCCGAAAACAGAAATAGACTCAAATAGACTTTGAGATGAGGGAACTGGACGTGCAGAAATGCTAACTGATTTCTAGGTAGTAGGAACTATAGACTATGCCACTCTGTCGGGCACTTCCTGTTTGCAGGAAAGTAGTCCATACTCGAAGTTTCACTTGTTGTTGTGAATGAGAAGCTCTTCTAAGCTGCTGCATCGTCTCTATAGAGTCTAAAACATGAAAATAAAAATCTTTCCTTGCCGAAATTTAAAATGTAGTTGTCAAGCTCAACGGTTCCCATCAAGATGATCAACAAGCTTTTTAAAGTTGTGCTTCAAAATGACTTGGCTTTGTCGCTAGACAGCAAAGCATGAAGTATAGTGTTCATCACACAGAGCCTGCTGGGAAGGACTCCCTTTATAGCTGTCCTAACAAAAGGGCCCTAAATCCCTCGAAGGCCTCCTCGCATCGCCCGGCCTTGAAAAACATCCTCAGAATGGGAACAAATCTTAGTTGTTCAGAAGATTTCCCTGTGTTGCTCTGCCAGAGGATCGGAGGACAAGCAAAACCAGCAGGCCGCTTTTGACGGAAGAAAAGCCAGTCTGAATAGAGCCTGGCAAAATACAAGCTCTGCAGCAGCTGACAGCTGTCGCCGCCTTTGTCAATATGAAAAGGACACTGAATAGGACTGGTTGTGTCAAACAAAGTTGGTTTCAAAACACCAGCACTGATTTTTTACCATCGGGACCGGTGCGGCATTATGTTTCGTCGGAGGAGCTGTGGTTTTTCTAGTTTAAAGGTCGATAACATGAATCAGTTTTGCTTCTGTTTACTCCAGGGCTTCGTCCCCATCACCTCTGAAACAAAGCAACTTGTTACTTGTCCTGGGTGAGCGCTGTCGCCTCACAGCAACAAGTTCCTGGGTTTGGGTTCAGCTCAGTGCATTGCCCATAGGTTTATGTGTGGACCCTTGTGGAATATATACTGTATGAGTAAGGCCTGTAAAAGCTTCCTGCCTAATATAGACTGATTGGCTCAGGCTACTCTGTTAAGGCTAAGCTAGTGCAGATGAGATGACTGAAGGATAATTATGTAATCTAACTGACGCACCCTGACAACTACGAATCTGTAGAACATTAAAATGCAAAAAAAATGTGCTCAACTTTAAAGTCCTTATTGGCATCATCCAGGTCAGAGTTCCACTGGATCGGTATCAGTGCTTTTTTTTTTATATCATCTGTATTAAGCAGATTAAGTATCGGCCAGATGTGACTGATCCACATTAAATAAAGATTCTTCTTCGGTGTTACAATTCTGTGTTTATACTATCATTCATTCTGACTCGGTCGCAATTTCTTTTAATACCCCAGCTTTATGTTGCCCTCCACAACAAATCCAATGCAGTGACATATATACAGATTACTGGGGGGGGGGGGGTGTTGGATTGGTAATCCGTGTCGGCGGATACCTTTAGATGAGGTGCTGGAATCTGTATCGAGGCGGAAAGTATAGATTGGATTGTTGCATCTGTAATTATCACTCGTAATGCTTTGAATAACTGCTGGATAAAGGTGGGAATGTTCTAGATTTAGATTTTTATTAGTGGTTGCTCTGGAATAGAACCTGGTGAATTTAGGCTACGTGACGCTGTCATGATTGAACAGTCTGGTAAGCAAAACCAGGAACCATTGTTACATTACCCAACCGACGTATGTGGTGCTTTATGTTTTAGATTGTCACACAGGTTCCTCGATTGTTATTTCCACTCTATTCAGAAATGTTGCTCCATATCTTAGTGGTGTCGTCTGAAGTATCCCGTCCTGGTTGAATACAAACACCCTGAAGGTGTCTGGTAAATCTCCGTCCACCTCGTTAGTCACGCAGTGGTGCACAAATCATATATTTACATTTTGAGTGTGTCGCGCTGTGATCCTTCTGGTGTCTCCCTCTTCTCGCTCATCATGTAGTGTGACGTAGAGAAGGCCTACTTATGGCCTTTACTCATGATATGTCAGTATAGATTAAGTCAAACCACGAGGCCATTGCAGAAATATTGCTGGATTATTGGACTGATGGTGCCGGGGGGGGGTTGGGACTTGAGCAGTATTGCACAGAGCACTCAAAAGCTTAACATGCCATGAACATGCGCGTCACTTATAGTTTGGAGATCCTGTAAAGTCCTGTCCGGCTTTTTGCTCATGCAGAAGCTTGTTCGTCTCCCCCGGCTGAACAGGACTTGTACGAGGACAGCTGTCACTGTACCGGCTCACGTTCAGCCGCTGCACATTACAGCCCCGCTCAGCGATAACAGAGATGTATACCGCGCTATGTATAATGTAAACCAAAGTGTGAAGCGGCACATAAATCACTGACCTATATTTGTGCATATAAGATGAGAACAGTGAGATGGTCAGCGGACTGGAGGTTAAGTACTGATGTTGCTCTCAGCTCAGTGTTCTGCGTTCTCCTCTCCAGTAATGTTCATGTCCAACTAGCCGTCACGTCTCCTTCAAGTAGAAATTATTCAGAAGGGCATCTGGAGAGGCGATGCCCAGAGAAACCAAGAGCACCGCATCACGCTGCCAGTGTACGCCCGGCAACACACCAGCAGCAGCAGCACACGAAGGGGGGGCTTCATCTTTCTCCTCTCTTTGAATGAGAAGCATTTCGTGAAATCATTTCCCCTAAGAACCCCCCATCCCACACACACACACACACACACACACACACCGCTATTGAAACACTCCTCAGTCTCCAGCCTTTACCTCTGTTGCTTCAGCGATTGTATAACAATGCTAAGTAGGCCTTTGAAAGTATGAGGCGCCCTCTGAATTTAAATCACCGAAGAGAGAAGTGACAGAGAAAGCCTCTCGCGCTTTGTAGCAGACACACGCGAGAGGCGTTTGAATCGAGAGGGGGAGCTCGACTGAAGTGTCAAAGCGAGCGCTGAATGTCTTCACGACTCTTTCTGATGCTTGAGAGTACAACCTTTCGGGGACATGTGACAAGGCTTCACTAAGCAGAGAACGTTGGTGTCTGCGTCATCCTTTCCAAAAGTCTCTGGCCGTCCAGATGTGAACTCTGGAAACTGAGTTTCTGAATATCTGCAGACTGGAAGGAACTTCTCAGAATGTCCATTTTCAGGGACATAAATTATGTTTTTTTTGTAAAGAAAAGGCCAAAAGGCAGAGAAAAAGATTTGATTTAGGGGTTCGTGTGAACCGTGCCGGAAGTCAGTTCTGGTATTATATTATATTTGACATTTCCGTGCTCTAAGTGCCTTACCTTATTTTTTTTCCACCACATGACAACAGCCAAATGGCTTTCTTATGTTTGATTATTCATTTCTTTGAGGCAGCTGATCAAAAAACATCCATCATCTGACTACAGCTGTGCCTCTGCCCCGGCTCGTGTTTGTTTTTGAGCGTCTCTCCGTGACCCCTCACCCTTCTTCCTCTCTGCGCGTTGCGTCACCACCCGGCACTTGGAGGTCTTTGAGCCGCTCTACGTTGACCTTGATCACGTTCCATTACAAAGGTCTAACCGTGCTCTCCTCTGGGCTATTTTTACTGCATGTTGGGCCATTTCAGCTGTGTTAGCAAGTATTTTCAGTCAGTCAAGCAGAGGAACCTCCTTTCTGGAGGTAGATTAGAGAGCTTTCTTCTCAAAGGGAGGCACCATTACTCTAATGCAGTTATACGTTTCTTTTGTGATTTATTTATGCATCAGGTTTTTTTGCGTTTTGCATGGTTGGGTGCAAAGTCTTGGTGTATTGCAAAGGTTTTAATATCATTTAGAGTTTCGTTGGAATTAAAACATTTGACAGATATAAGGATATATTTATCATGTCAGTAAATGTGGAGGACGTCCTCTAGTTTCTCTGTCTGACAACGACTCGGCTTACATCTGCTTCTAGTTACTAAATGTTTTGTGAAGATTCATCAACGCCGTGGTCGAACTGACCTGTCTAGACGCCCTCAGGCCGACTGCACTAATCCATCACCCACAAACACATTTCTGCTGTTCGTGACAACAGGAGGGACTCTGCTTTCATCGCTCATCATTAGAGATATTCAAATCCACTTGTCTCGCGTTTTCTTTAGAAATATAGGTCACAAGTGGATTGCAGCTTATAGATTGTTTACATGCTCGGACTCTCTCCGGACGTTGGTGCTAATTCCACATGACACATGTTAATAATGTGCCTCGCTGTGGTTCAGTGCATCATGGAGAGGATGTGGTGCCGGTCCAATCTATAGGGTCTTCTCATCGGAATACAGTGACAGAAATGTAATGTGAAATGTTGATTTTAATATTGTATGTCTCTACTACAGCTGTATAGCTGTTCATTTGAATTAACTCTACACCACCACTTGACTGCCTGAGGTTATCTGAAAATAGAGCAACTGTTTTGTTGAACAAAGTATTGATTTTTGCAGAATAACTGAGAGCTTTACATTCAGACGATTTGTGTAGTAACAGAATACTAGATTGTGATCTTTAAAGTATGTTGAGATGCATAATGTCCCCGAGTTGTTAAAGTCCAATCAGAGGAATAAAAAGGAAAGACATTACAAATGCAGCTGCAACGTCAAGTCTCTTGTTTCAAGTTTTAAAAGTCAGAACAAAAGTGGCGACGCATCGCAAACTCATTTAAAAAATTGATTAGCACGCTGATTCGCCGCTCTCGTTGTTTGGTCATCTGCTGAATTTCCGTTTCTTTGTCTTTTGTCTTTTGTCTGCTCTTTCTCTCCCCCATTCAACACACTGAAAAGTTGCCCCACAGCTCATACAAAATGCAGAAGCCGGCAAAGAGAACAAGAAAGACTCGACACATTACCAGACAGGTCAAATCTCTGCAGATTTCGGCGGCCGGCTTTAGAATTCACTTCGAGCTTTTTTCTTTTTCCGCGGGTCAGCTCAGCACTTAACATCCCGTCAAACACCAAAATACTTTTTTTTTCTGAATCGTGCCCGTCGGGCAGCCGTACGCCCACTGCATCGCTCAGGTTGTCTGGCGCCGAAGCTTCAACTGTTCTCAGGTCCACAGTCGACAGCAGGATCAGCTTTTAGCATCCAGTCAGATCACCTGCGCGAAACAAAATCTTTAATTGGCGACCAAACAGCGTAAAGATTTTGTCTCTCTGCTCTGTTAGCATCTCCACAATCTCAGTTGTATCTAACAAGGCTCTAAACCAGACCGGCCTGCAGGTTTCTCTCTGAAGATGATCAAGCAGAAGCAATTAACCGAAGTTGAACACGAGAGGAAGCTGAAACTCTTCCCCTCAGAGCTCACAGCTCTCTGCTTTCCATTCAGTTTTAATGTTAGCGTCTGCGCGGCGTTTCTCTTCGAGGCCTTCATAAATCAAACAGGATGTTTTTGCCGTCAGACTTGTTTGGGGAATATTTAACCTTCTGAACTTGTTTTGAGTGTGGAAACACCCACCGAGCTGTGTGAGTCTGGCAGTCACAGTGGGGACCGAACCAGCCCGGGAAAGTGTGGGAAGCGTTTTATGTGACGATGACAACAAGAGGCTCCGTAATTTAGATCCGAATTAAGCCCTTACATCTGGTCGTCTGGGTGCTGGCTGGTTAAAGGCAAAGGCAAACACGAGTAAAAGAATTTCCCACTGACGATGCTGTGTAAGTAAACAGTAATAAGAAAAAATTACCAAGTGTTGCAAGCTGAGAACAGATTTTGTCATCTGTTTACAAAAGCCCAGAGCATCCCCTCACTGAATTCCTGTGTAGGATTGTAATGAACCCTTTTCAGGCCAACACGGTTCTGAGGGTCAAACCCACGTCTGCGATCGAGCTCATCGGGTCAGCGAACGTTATCTAACCTCAGGAGCGGACCGGGATAACGATCCAGGGTGGGAATCTAACGTCAGCCCGGGACAGCCTCCACACTCACTCTATTCACAACAGACCGCCTATATGTTCAACTATTTTCTATATTGAGTGTCGTGATTGATATTGATTTCTGTGTTGTTTGTGCACTTTTGGAGGAACAGTTCTGCAGCTGGCAGCTCAGAGCTCCGACTGGACTGAAAAGCTTTTGTTTTCCTACATGATTCACTTTTTCAAAACGCAAAATCAAGTCAGGAAGTGTAGCTTGTGATGTGACGTGTTGAGTGGCGTCCCTGCCACCGTGACACCATGTTTTTATCCTCCTTGTCTATTCTTTTGATGAGATTCCTCTCAGCTCTACCTTTTCTCTTCCTCTCGTTGTCTCTCCTGTATCATCTGTTTCTCACTGTCTAAGTTCTGTGTTGACGTGTATGTGCAGTGACTAACCGCATTGGGGGGATTGACAGTCTACAGTTCTGAGTATCCGGACCTGCCATGTGTTGTTTTCTCTGTCTATCTTTCTTTCGTTACACATTTCATTTAGCATTTTGGCCTCAGCCTGACACTCCAGGCCGCTCGGCCTGCCAGGTCACTGGGATTTCTCCCGGTGCTCCTGATGGCCTCTCCAGGCCTGTCTGACCTGCTTTCACCCTCTTCCTTAACCCGTTTGAATCTAGGTCAGACACAATGAGGCACTGGTGCATCATTTAAACCTTTTTTTGATTTAAACAGCATTATTAACACTGACTACGTGACCGGCCTGAAAATAGACACATGAAAAGAGACAGAATGAGAGAAGCTTCATGTGGGTGAGGGAGAGACAAACTGAAATAACTATTTCATTTAACATGCAGGAACTCATTGACGCATTGACGTGGATGAAACACAAACGTGTCACACTCATGAATGTACCCACGTGCTCGTAGGATGGTTTTTTATTTGATGCATTAGGTTTATGCAGCACGGTGGCGCACTGGTTAGCGCTGTTGCCCCACAGGAAGAAGGACCTGGGTTTGAGACCGGCCTTTCTCATGTTCTGCCTGTGCCGACATGGGTTTTCTCGAGTTACTCCAGTTTCCTCCCATAATCCAAAGACACGTTAGGTTGATCTGTTACTCGAAGAAACTGTCCGTAGGTGTGATTCTACCCGGCTGTCGCCCAATGTCAGCTAGGATTGGCTCCAGCCCCACCCATGACACTTCAAAGGATCCGCAGTATTAGATAGATGGATGGATTAAGTATTTACAGTGTTGTGTTTCTCCTGTTTATGTAAATAAAATGTTTCAATGTTCAATCCGTCCGTGTGGCGCTCTGATCCATTAGTGATGGATTACAGCTCGTACAGTGTGCCGTGATGACATGTGTCCACAGAGGTCAGTCTGCGTCGATCTTTTTGCTGTTCTCTGCTTATGTGCAGCGATAAATGATCGATATGAAAACCTAAAATAAATGGAACTGAATGTGATTGGATGTCTTCTGTTGGTGCCTATGCTGCTGTGGCCTGAAGAGCTTAAGGAGACTCAGTCAGTTCTTTCTTTAAACATTTTTTACAGACAAAAGCATCGTTTTATAATGCTTGCACAGAAGTGATATTTCACTCATGTAAATCCTACTGTGCAGACGACAGTGGCAATACACCTTATATAGGATGTAAAGAGCAGTCTCAGCTTCAGTTTGCCCGTTCATCCAGTGACAGTCCAGCTCCCCACAGAGTCTGCTGCTGCTTCTTCTGTCCACTGGAAGTCTGTAATACAGTCGTTCGCGGCTTGGTCTCCATCCAGCTGTGTTGTATTGGTCGGATGATTGCAAGATCTGCCCATACGAGTGAGCTTTCATACTGTAAAAATAGCCTTCAATCTGACCTTTCAAGGAGGCTATTGGTGTTTATATGTTAAAGAAAGTCAAGGGTCACAAGCCTGTAGTAGAGTGAGCACTGTATCTTCAGATGGTGACCCACTTTTCACTCCTCTTCCTCCTCCTCCTCCTCCTCCTCTCCATAGCAGCTACGACCCTCCTCCCTTATGAATTTCATATGACAAGTCAACTGACACTATTGCGCAGATTTAGCCACAACAAGCTGTTCGCTGAGATGCTTCCCGCGGTGCACCGTTTGCATAAGATATGGCATTTCCCATCTTTGATGCCATGTGAAATTAAGAGGACGTGATTCTTACATTCCTCCGCATTGTCCTGCAGTTGGTTCCCCGGGAATATTTGATGTTCTTAATGCCACTCTGTCAGCACACATAATGTATTCACTCCAAGAAATCGAAGTTGTATGGAGCAGCTGCGGCCCGTTTGTTTGCCTTAGGTTCACCCATTAGCCTCTTTTTTGCAGTCGCAGCGGATTATTATGTGTTTTATGAACTGTTTTTTACTCCGCATGTGAAGGTATACAGGAAACATTGTGGCTGTGAGATTATTGTCGATTAATTTTTAAAGATCATTCATACTGCATAGGATTTTTCAATGTAGTTTAAAGTAAGAATGCAGAAGACATCTCTACTATTATTACAAAGAGGGTTCATTTACATTATTGGATGTTTTTGCAGCCAATATTGTACGTACGACACATCTTCTATTAGGGATGGGTAAAAATATCGATACGGCAATATATCACGATACTTTGCCGCCCAATACAATATCGATTTTTCAACTTCAAAGATCGATTTAAAAAAAAAAAAAGATTCACGTTTAGACGCGTTGTGAATGCAGTACAATTTCTGTACCTCAACTCCGGTAGGTGGCGCCGAAGAGCGAATCTGCCGTGCGGCGGGTGTATTTCTGTAGTAGAGAGAGTGGCTGAGGTCTTTGCAAAATGGATGGCAAGTTAACAACGCCTCCGCAATTTAAAACTGACGTTTGGAAGCACTTTGGCTTCAAAGTTAAAGCGAAAACTCTCGCCAAAAAGCAACCAAGGCTTTATTTGGGATTGAATATGAGTCAAACCTTAGTGTGAAAGCATAAATACGACGAAAGAGGCACTTTTAAGATTTACCGTAATTTCGGTTTTGGGCACGTTCATTTTGAAGGGGAGAGCATGGGGCAAGACATGCTAGCATCAAAATCGCTATTTTTAGAACACTAAGAAGGCTCGACACAACATGAAACTTTGCTCGTAGCATCACCAGGGTCTCTACTCACGAACAAGAGTATTGAGAACATTGTTTGTGTACACAGAGTTTATGAAAAAGAAGGTTTTTGAACTACTCACGTTAGCTGCTGCACCTCCTGCACGTTGCCGTC
Organism: Sparus aurata; assembly: GCF_900880675.1. Classification (NCBI taxonomy): domain Eukaryota; kingdom Metazoa; phylum Chordata; class Actinopteri; order Spariformes; family Sparidae; genus Sparus; species Sparus aurata. The sequence goes on from NC_044202.1 coordinate 5,884,081, forward strand.
ATGGCAGGCAAAAAGTGTCGATCCCCGAGTGCGACCTGACAGGCACTCTTGAGGAGCGGTTCACCATTACTCTTAAAAGTGCCTCTTTCGTCGTAATTATGCTTTCACACGAAGGTTTGACTCATATTCAATCCCTAATAAAGCCTCGGTTGCTTTTTGGCGAGAGTTTCGCTTTAAGAGAGATAGCAAGAACAACGAGCTGGACAAAGAGAATATTACTGCCCGGAAATTTCATGGGAATTAATAAAATGGAGAGGCTATTTTGAATGAAATTTTGACTCAATTTGTCCCCTGATCAATATCATCTGATGTACATATACAGGTTCTTGTGTTTTCATCTTTATTTATATCGCGATATCGTGATACGTATCGTATCGTGACAAAAGTATCGTGACACGTATCGTATCGTGAGGTTCTTGCCAATACCCACCCCTACCTTCTATCGTACCTTCCTCTCTGTATAGAGCGAGGCAGGTAACGCGAACCTGCAGAAAACACTAACGACTCTCAAAGTAGAAATTGCATGAAGTCTTATTGCGTTAATGCGTCGCAGACTTCCTCAGTCGCACCTTCCAGACAATATCTGACCCACTGCCTTCTGGTTGCAGGATCACTCAAGCATCACGTTACGCAAACAGACCACTGATCTTTCAGCTTTAGTGTAGTCAACATTTAAAACCTGAGGAACGAACACATCCTCTACAGTAGTCATTTGCTGCAAGAGTCTTCCACCCCGTTATCGATTACAGTAAATGTTATGCTTTATTTAACTGCGGCAGAGGTGGCTGGAAGCATCTGCCTCGGTTAGATAACGATTTCAAAAATGTCAAATTGAGGTTTATGCTCGGATGAACATGAAGAAAAGTGCTGTTGTGGCACACAGGTTCGGACAGCGTCGATGTGTTGGGTTTCACCTCCGCTACACCTCATCAAAAATGCATCGCTTCTCTAAAAAAGGGGAAACATTAAGATCCGCTAGACTGAAGAAGAAGCTTTTTCTCAGTTAGCATCTGCAGCTAGTCTAAAACAGTCTTAAACAAACCGTCCGTCAAACATCGCTGGTATTTATTCAGTCGTGGAACCAGAGGCGTGAATCTTTACCAGCCTCTGGATCGATTCCATCATGATTCACCTGTCAATTCCTCTATGCAGCCTCTGTTATTCATATTTCTATAGAACTGCACAAAGCTACTTTTACATCAATTTATACAAGAAATAAGATCAATCTGAATTTGTAACATTACTCGGCTACTGGATTGTCCAGCCGAGGACAGAATATGAGAACAGTGAGAAAGAAACTTTCCTCAGTCGTATATAAAAGTTTATTTAATTGTGTCCGAAAATGTATCAATAAAACGTTATCATTATATATCGATTCTGAACATTTGAAGCGGTTTCAGCACTTTTCCACACTGCTGCTCGCTGTGCTTTCTTGCTCTCGTCTTCTTGACGGATCGTCTCATTTGCTCAGGGTTTATTACAGTTGTTAAGGCCCACTGATGAAAGCAGGTCCACAGCCTCTGCCAGCTGTTTTGGTTGTGGCCAGAAGTAAATTAACTTTGATGCTGTTGGGCTTAACACACAATACACGAGCCTTGTAAAAAACCTCTCTCTGCTGCGACGAACAAAGTAAGTAGTTTCCAAAAGTACATCTAGGTAAAATAGGGCGTATGAATATATAACTCTCGCTGACCGTAATGGACCTCAAGTCAGGCTTTGAATTGTTTTGTATCCTGCTTCTCATCAGCCTCATCAGGCGCTTCCATGCTGCATATCTTTTACATCTTCTCTGAATACATGTGACAACTCTCTGAATAATAGATAGCAATGTTTTTCCTGCCTCAGTGACTGTGAAGAAGGGCCCTCCTCTAAAAAAGCTTCTGAGGAGCGGGCGGTGCCTCCTGGGAAAGTAGATGGCAGCGAGCGGAGATGTTTGGGCGTAATAGTTCACGTGTAGCGCACGACTACGACGTATCCCTGAGGTGAACGCTGGGAAGCTGAAGGAAAGTGATAGTGCTGCTAGAGTACGTCTCTGAAACCATTAGGGCGGGTGTTGTGTTATCAACTGAAAGAATCAGGGCAAATAAAAAATGTTTAGCACTCTGTGAGTCTATGCATATCCGCGCAAGAAGTAGTGCCCGTTGTGAAATATTGATCGTCACTTTTTATATCTGCACGAGACGCTGCTGCAGCTCGTGGTCAGCTTCCTCTCTGCTTTTTGCGGTGCCTGTTCTGCTGGCGTGGTCGCGGCGGTGCTGCGAGGTTTCATGGCGCTGCTCTCGTTTGCTTACATTCTTGCGTCTCACTGTTTATCGCAGAGTCTTTGTTTGGAGGGCTTAGTGAAAGGGTTGCTGCCGCGGCTATGCTTAGTCTTTAATCTTACTGTAGAGTGGGGCTCTGTACAGTGAGGTGGGGGTTACCGACTGTCAATGCCATCCAGAAAGATTAAAAGGTTGAAGGCTGAAAAGGTCACTTGCACGGTTCAGTCGTCGTCATGAGATGAGCCGACCCACGGTTCAGATGTCTGATTTAAGAGTGACTATGAGGTTCGTCTACGTAAAAGAAAGTCAACAGCGGTGATGTTCGACGCGAACGTGAGCAGACAGCAGTGACTTTGAGTCTGATGTGATGAGATCGCCGCGGCAATTAGATGTTTTTGTTGCTCCTTCTGATAGGACGGATCCGTCAGCCCTACAGGTACGACAGCATGGAACTACGGACCTGCTACAGACGTGACCTTTCAGACTGAGCATGAGCACAAAATCTGAACTTTTGACATTAAAGTTCTTTCCCAGGGTTTATTACAGTAAGGTCGCCCAATCCTAAACACTAGAGAGGATTGGCCCTATTAGTTTAGATGTTTCCTGTCGATACGACTGATTAAACACGTATTTGTTCATTGTGCAAAGGCAAGAGAGAAGACAGAGTCGTAGTCACGTTCGCTCTCGTTGATTTGTCAATGTGATTGTGTTGGCGTTGAGTCCAAAATAGTTCTCAGACCAAGCCAAGACAAACCAAAGCATATCATGTGTAAAGTGGACAATAAACAGCGCACTTGTACTTCCAAATGTAAAACCTATGATTAAGTGTTTTTCAAAAAGAGCGGTGTACTTTAAAAGGCTTGGAAAAGAAAGACGTCTGTACACCAGCAGCTCTTCTTTGACGGTCCTTCAACAGAGGCCTTTTCAGTGCTACGATGTCTCTCTTTTTTTTTTTGAACTCTGCCAGGTATTTGTGATCACACAACCATCCCATTATGTACTGGAAAACACCAGACCAATTACTGAGTCCAAGTCTGAATACATGCATACGAAATGATGCCAAGAAATCACAGAAGATGTCAAGAAAGTGTTACAAACCCGAGGCCGTGTCTGTTTAAAACTGTTCTCAGCTAACACGACTAAGATAAACGGCCGAACACTGAAACATCGTCCTCATTATTCAGCACATTTGTCGATTTTCAGCCAACTTTGTGTAGTTTATCTCTGCAACCAGAGCCCCCCACTCTTTTGCTCAAATCCTCCAAATCATTTGTCAGGTTTTAGTGGCTGTTGATTCAACTACAGATGAACTACCGCATCATATTTCAGCATACTGTCTCGCTGAAACCGGAATTGATCACCATATTCGTTCATGTATTGTAAAGACAGAAGCTGAAAAAAACAAGGCAGTGCTGACTGAATATTAACCCCGATCCTGTTCATCATCTATTTCACCAACTATCAGGTTTTTTAAAAACACATTTTATGGCATTCTGGTCATGGTTGCTCTTGGCTTTTTTGGTCATGTAGCAACAGTTTTATGTAAAAAGTTGCATCTTCCTGCCACATTGACAGCCCAGTTTAAGGCGAGGGCCATCATTCCAGCACTGAAATCCTTTTTCAAGTCTCCAGGCTCCAGTCATCTGCGTCCTCTCAGCTCCGTGTTTGGGTCGTGTCCAGATATTCACTTAGTCTGACATTGTGTGCTGATTCCCTAAATTCCACAGAGAGAGAGAGAGAGAGAGAGAGAGAGAGTTGTGTTTTAGTGAAGGAAGGAACTGAACAGTAGCCAGGCAGCAAGCCGAAGAAAAAAAAAGCCAGACAGGCTACGAATGTTACAAACATCCTCTGGCGTTTTCTTTGCCAACTGGCTCAGTTAAATGTTAAGTGAGATGTTTTATGGTGGAACTGACCTATACCGCTCGGCACTCAGGTCGGCCCAACGCGATAGCTCGGGTTAATCCCTTCACCAGCGCTGCCAACAGGGTGATATTACACGGATTTACTTGTAGATCCATTCTTTACCCATACCAGAGGAATTCATGACTTCCAGAAGTCTTTGTGTCTGCTTCGGTTGATGAGAGTCGCCTTGTTTTTGTATAACTTAGCATGTATTTAAATTTTGTCATAGATGTAGACAGCTTTTAGGGAAGACACTACAGGCTTTGATTAAACCGCTACGTGTTATCCCTTCTGGAACCGCAGCGATGCTTAACGAGGGTGGAATTAATTGGCTCAATTCCATCAATTACCATTGATTAGGGAATTCCCTCCGGCGCAGCTTTATTGATCCCGCTTGGTTTGTCTAATTGTAGCTCAGATTTTCTGCTCATGTGTTGAAAGTCTTTTGTTTGCCCTCTTCAAAGTCTTTCACACGGAAAAAAAAGCACGACAGAAATGGAAATCTATAATTTCATCCTTAAAAAGATGAAGAGCTACTTGAATTATTCATGCTGTAATCAGTGCGATTCAAGACATGTCTGAACCCGTGTGTTGAGACACATTTACATGTATATGATTTTGGTAATTCCAGATTATTGACATCATTGGGAAAATAAGTGCTGCGCATGAGCTGCATCACAAGTGTTTTCATGTTAATGCGTCATTTACAAAGTGAATTTCACTGGATTTACTCATCAAAACCAGAGGTATCAAATGGAACTGCTTACTTTGATGGAGGTAAACACATTATTCACGCTAAATTTGGCAATAACATGTGGCAGTGAGACGTGTATATACGTGTCAATTTCAACTGTTAACCACCAAGAATATTTTGACCAGGTGCACATGTCGGGAATCACGCTCAAGTTGAATGGAAGTTAAAATGTTGGATAATATTCTCTCGGTTAGTTGTAGTACTGGTACTGAGCTGCACCACGTTAAGAACAGGCGTCCTGCTGCCATGTCTGAGGATGGCTCGTCCAAGCCAGAGTAAATGTCGAGCAACAAGAGCTACTGTGACTAAACACATTGAAAAGATCCCTGCGGAGCACCAGAGCTCATCAAAGGAAATGCCTCTTGTATTTCACGTCATTTTGTCTCTTATTTCCTTACGCCAGGAAATCACAGTCCACACATCAGCCCATCCTGTTGCCTGTCATGAAGGATTTACACATAAACATCCTTTAGGCTTAACATGTCATTCCTTATGGCTATTTCTTGATAATGAAACAAGATGCTGTCGTTAAATAACTCTATTCTCATTCTACAATTGTTTTATTTGAACCGAAATAACATTGTTGTATTGTGTTAAAGTCCTGGAGTGCAGTTGTGCAGCGTGCTTGATATTTGTATATTCATGCACTCGCTCACATTATAATTTAATTCTGTGCCTATTTTGGTCAGAAAAGCTTCGCTCTGAGAACTGCGGAGCATTTCCTCTCTGCAGCTCGATCTGATCTCGTGTCCATTAGGAGCCGTGTGTGAGGTCGTATGTCACAGAGAATACGTGATGGAGGAGCCGCGCTGCGATGCCTGAGTCCGACCTTGATGTGTGATCTGATAACGTCATGTAGAACCAGGGGCCCAGGAAGTGAAGTTTTCCTATCCATGTACAGTATCTGGGGGGTTTTTTTTAGACCTAAGTGGCTAATGGGTAAGGTGCAGGAGCAAGTTGATGACAGGTCACTTCAAGTCACTGCGTAAAATCATGATAATTATTTATTTATTTTTTTCTTAGAATACAGCAGTATCTAGTCATGCGGATGGATTCTGTTTTACTTGCCAACGATATTGGATCTCTAGTTAAAGAATTCCTGCAGCTCACTGTCGTGTAAAACTGTATATATGTTGCGTAAAGTGTGAAAAATGTTTTAAAAAAACGTGCAGCATTGTGTCTTTCCAACCACATTGTGCCGGTTACTCGGGATAATCCACACATCACCTGGCTGTGAACCACCTTCCTCACAAAAAACTAATAATAATATCAAAGCACTTTAAATCCTTCCTATCCTCCGCCTCACCTTTTGTTTACGGAAAGCTACAGAGGGATTTGAATAAGTCCTGTGAGAGGCAATCTACGATCATACAGCTATTTTGGATCAGTAACGCTGGATTCAGTCTGAACGTGTTCCTGTGCCGACAATGTGTGCACGTCTCAATCAAGAATATTGCTTTTTGTTTCTAAACTGTTCTTTTGTTTTCTTTTTTCACAGCTGCTTCTGTCCAACTGCTGTTTGAACAGTGCATTTTGGGTAGTCATTAGCTCAATGACAGCCTCTGGGTGCAGTGGGTGAGTGTTGGTTAGGTACCTTATGGAGTCTGATCTGGCAGACTGACAGGAGGCCCATTAGCTATTGCATTCATGACTAACCCTGGCCCGTCTTGCTGCCCACTCTCCTGCAGGCTCCCACAGTCATCCCACCCAAACATGACAGCTGTGGTAGATATTGAAGCCGGGGGTTCACCTTTGCACTAGCAGGTTTCAGAAGTTGGCATGTCCGCTGGCGTGCGCTCGGATTTCACTGGGATTAGTGCAGACGAGCAAAAAAAAAAATTCCATATGGCACAATGAGGCCAACGTACCGCCGCACCAGGGCCTTTGGCCCCGTATCTGGTGGGTTCTAGTCAGGATGATTCACTAGTTAGAGTGTTAGTGCTTCCAGTCATGCATCTAATGAATATTAAAATCATGTACTTGGCAAAAGAGAGATATGACTCATTAAGGTCCTGATTTTTGGCCTCCTGCTTACCTCTTCTTGACTATTATCCAAGTAGACAGTTCGCATCTTGCAGAAAGTTTCTTAAATGTCACATGGTTATTATGTCACTGTCAGGGAACCATGCCAAGCTATTGTTGGCATTTAGATTTAAGTTCAGTGAAAAGGTTGTGGACGGTGCCGGTTTGGAGGTTAACGTGTTGTCCTCCCCGTGTTTTTAAAATGTCACTTTGATTTGGAGACCAGAACAACATCGGGCAGTAGCTGAGTGACGATCTCGGCAGGACGGAGAGAAATGAATGTGACAAATTTAATACAAAACAATGCGGGAAAAACATCAGCTCAGTGCACTTGGACCTGCGTCAAGTCTTGCTGGCAAATAAAAAGAGTTTGTTTTAATCTCCTTTGTGTAGCAGATGGATGGGTTTCGTTCACAGGATCAGGACGGGGGGCATGCCTTTGGAGGAAAGTGTCAACAGTGCTGGAGGCGGTTACATCAGTCACATTAGTCAAAACAGACTCGAAATACTTGTCTGAATGTCCGATGTGTCATTGTAATCTTAAAACAATTTTATTCCACTGATATAATGATAAGATAATAGCATAACAATCCAAAAACCCCATTTCTTTAATATTTTTTGTATACTTTTTTATGCACCAAACAAAGCCCCTCGAATCCTTTGAGTATCAAAAAATGTCTCATCATTCCATCCTAATTTTCAATACCTAAGGAGTTAATCTGATCAGGGTGAGCCAATAAGCATGCAGCATGCTTGTTCTGCCAAGATCTAACAGCGCTGGTGATTGGGCGTAACTCACAATTTTCCTGCGTGCCTCAAGACAGCCAGAGACGAGCTCACGACGTCTATCTGTGACGTAATCTTACGTGAAATTGGATTTCATAGAATTTGTCTCGAAAAAAGTATTGTTTTGGATCAGGTATCAAAGCCAGTGTATTGGTACCAGAATAATTTTTTTTTTAACATCTCTCACATTGTGACATTGTTTTTTATTCCTCAAAATGCATCGCATGACCTGAGTTTGCAGTGATTCCTAGAAGAAGTCTCGTTTGTCCCTGATGAACTCGCGTCTCCCTGCAGGCGGGATGCATCCATTTGTGGCTAAAATCCACCGTGCTGAAGATTTGTGGTTCCAGCGTGCTTTTAGGTTTCATTCTCATGAGCTTAAGTGTCTGAACGTATTACCCAGCTGACTGTGGATCTTTTTATCACTCGATCATTTGTTAAAACCTGGTCGACTTGAAGAAAAAAAAAAAAGGAGTCTTAATGAAACGGTGAAGTAAACAAGGGAGAGGTCAGAGCCGCTGACATTTAGCTCTCAGCTCGCTGAAGTTCCTCTCTGGGGTCATCGTGGCAGAAACATTGATTCAAAGTGCAATAGATTTTGCATGGATGACATGAGACAGCCACAGACGGGTTCAACCATGGATGTAAAGAAACATTTCTGGAGTAAAAGATAACTTGGCGGCTCGAATCCACATTCCCTGTTTTGTTTTTGTCGTAGGAAGATGCCATTTCTAGCAGATAGTAGAAGGAGTTCTTACTTCATGCGTTTCCTGGTCAGGGGTTTGGAAGTTGATCTGTTTGAAAGATATTTCTTTATTGGGTGTTTGTGACCATGATCGCTATTTAAAGGCTCTGTTGTCCAAAAACAATAATTTTCTGTGAGTAACTGCAGATTGATCAGTCTTTTCCGTATAGATTCGTGTCTGTCTTGATGTATAAAATGTGAAAAATACAGATCTCTTTTTCCGTCTGCTCTTTATATCATTGTCAAGGTTAGGTCCACATCTGAAGCACTGCATCCATAATTCACTCAGTTTTCTCTAAACGCCTATTAGACATCATCATGTAATTGCCTCGCTGGTGGCCATTAAAGTCAGTATGAGAAACGTGACTGTGTTCATCTATTATCTCATTAGCTCTGCAAAGTGACATATTTATGGCCCGTCCCCCGTATAAGTTTTACATACTGGATATCACGCACCGCGGTGAGTTTTTATTACGCTGTAGAACTTGTTTTGTTCTTTAATGTGCTGTCTTTGTTCCGCTGAGACGGCGGAGTAACCTACAGCACTTAAAGTTAACCTCATGCATGATTTACAGTATGTAGATGCTCTCCCGCAGCGGCTCGCTGTAGATAACTCTATTACTCAGTGTGCCCATGGAAAAGTTTAATCAGATCATGTACACAGCTCAGTGTTATGATGACAAATCAAATCAATATCCACATTTAAGGTGAAGTGCTGCTTTCTATCTGTGAAAGACAAACGTCCTTTGCCGGCGGGTGTAGATATTTTCTTTTACAACCGTCAGACTGAAGCTGCTCGTCCTCTTTGTCCTTTTGGAAGTTGGAGCTGTCTCTTCTCTTGTTCTCTTCTCCGTGTGATTGCACCTGGAGGCCGTGATGGATGGGATTTTATTTGCTTCCCCCTCAAAAGAAAAAAAAAACATGCACGACGCTCGTGTAGTTTCTGCATGTCTCATCGTTAAAATCTTTGATGTACCAAAATAAAAGGAGTCTTGAGAGCTTTTTTTTTTAAAAGTGATCTGCGCTGTGTTGACAGTAACAATGCTTTAAAAACATCTGGATAACAAGCCATCTGTACAAATGCATGAAGATGGATTAATTTTAGGGGTTGATTCCCTACAGACAGCTAGAATACCTTGATCTACATTAGTTGTAAGATTTTTCTGAACGTGTGTTCAGTTTAGCTCAGACTGAATGCAGCACTGTATCAGAGAGTCCTGATCTTTCTGTTATCCTGTTATCTTTTCTTCTTCCTCTCCTCTCCTCTGTATGTTTATGAAGTAAAGTACATTTCCCTTCCATACAGCATTCAAATAAAGGATGATTAAAATAGATTACGTGTCTCGTTGAGAGGGTAAATCCACTTTTTTAACATTATTTCACCTGGAAGACTTGAGTAGATCTGTGCCGACCACAAAAATCACACAGAAAGGAGTAAATACAGCTTTTAATGACTTCAGGAATCGACTCAGTTACCAGTTTATTATGTACACCTACTGTAGCTAAAACTAATGCAGTGTAATACAGAAATCCTGCAACAATGCTTAATGAAAGATGGACCCCACTGATAACAATTGGATGGAAAAAATATAAGAAATTCCTGTCAAGGTAAGACAATTTAATAATTGGCACTTCCAAAATGACAGTTATACATACAACACAATGTGCAACTGAATAAACACTGGGATGACATGAGATGTAATAATGAACCAGTAACTGAATGTATTTTGTGGATATTTCCGGTGCTGAGTTTATGCCAACATTTTCCTTTTTTACCCACTAGAATGACTCCTAAGTAGAAATAATATACAAATCTTATATATTTCCTAATATTTTCCATTTCACGATCATCAGACCGTAACCTCAATTTGACCTGTTTACCCAGATTGAAACACCGCTGCTGAAGGAGGGTTTGGACCATAATGATAACTGTTCCATTAGACATACTCATACAGTTTGGTGACTGTGATGAGGATTGACTTTTATTGTGTCCATCGACGTCTGTAATTACATTCAAACCGCTGTTCTAACAACGATAACTTGGTTGTCCTAAATCACCTTGTATGTCGAGGAGTCACTGAGACACTGAGCTCCTTATTTGACATCATTACTGCCGGTTCAACTGATAGAATCACTCACACGCTACACAACCTTGATGTTAACAGCCAGAAATGTTGCTCACCTTCAGTGGAGCTAATGAGGTTATTTTCAGCTTCACTGCAGATCTGGCATCTGTGTCAGTATCGTACCTGGTTGCCAGTTTTGCAAGCAGTCGTGGAATTTCACTCGGAGCTTCATAGCGTTTGACAGTTTGCCATATCTTTGATGCGCCTTTCTGTGTATCCTCTCTCTGAAAACAGCAGAAGACACTATATCGTATTTTTTAAAACAAGTGGCAGTTTGAGTGCTCGTTTTAAGCTCGCCTTTAAAATCTGTCCTCTGTCCGATACTTAGCTTCATATCTTGTGCGAGGATGCGAGAGATTCAGCCCCGCCTGTTTGACTTTGATCAGAGAACATAATTTAAGCCTGTTCTGCTGCAGCCACAACAGTGTGCCAGATAAACAGCTGCCCACTCGTACCTGTAAAAGCTCCAGTCAGTCGTGTCAGTCTGAGCTGGAGCCACTTGGAGTCAGTTTTTTTGGCCCTTTGTTTTGTTTTGTTTCGTTTTTTGGCTCCTCATCCAGCTTTGGCTCAAGTGAAATCAATGACTAGCCAGCCCCCTTCCACACAGCCTCAGCTGCTGAAGTAAAATTAAATGGATGAATGACTGGAAGGAAATAAAAATGTGCTCAGCTGAGCCCCGTGTTCATAAAATCAAGACTGCAGTAGTAACTTTTTTAATTTTTTAGATTACAACGAAGGGAGGGAGGGGAGACGTGGGGGTGACTTTCTGATCAGGGTGTTGTTGCAACATTTCCTCTAACTCTCTGTCACAACATGCAGCTGAACAGGTGTAGAGGAACTTCAGTCAGGTAACTCTTGTAAAGTACCAACAGACGACATGGCCGTTGTGTTTTCACCACAAAGTCCTTCAGCATGGAAAGTGTTTCACGTCGGATGAAACACACTCTGCATACAACCGTCTACCTGTTTGTACAAAGGGAACATAAAAAAGAGGATGTGAGTGTGGTGGTGATAGCTGTGATAGGGAAGCTGCAGAGAAAGTGCACAATGTGCATTTCTGTGAGGAATGACGGGAAGCAGTGTGACAGTTATTGTAACCGCTCAGGCTGCAGGATGGAAAGAGCCAATGAAAAAGTCCCCTGTGACCTCTCTGAAGTCAAAGTCGGCAGGTGACCTTCCTGTAGGGTTTGATTAGTTATACGGTTACACAGTAAGGCAAATAAACACATGATAACAACATGATGCAGCTGTTTCTTATGCACGGATTTATTGATACTCACACAGCACTTGCGTTAGTTTAAAGGGATATTCCGGTGTAAGTTTAATCCATGGTCTAAATCACCGTGAAACTGTGTTAGACTCCCTCTCCAGAGATCAAGTTAGCAGACCGCTAATTTACGGAGTTTTATCAACCTCAGAAACGACCGCACGACAACAATACACTGCAGTAAATGGGTCCAAATATAAACCGCCACCAAAAAGCCACAAATAATGCTCAGAACAGCACCAAACTTCAGCAACAGTACAAATAGGGTCTCAGCACATAGTCCGGGGCATCTAACCTCCGCTAGCTTAGCTGGATTTCTATTGGGAAGCTAAACACAGATTTCAACTTTCCTCCATCAGCTTCCAGGTCGGGGAAGTCCCAACGCGACGATTACCGAGTGCGGTTAGAAATGCTCAATTCTGTTCTTTTCCCTGTCCGCTCTCGATAATAACTGTTATAAACTGGCAGGTAAGACACATATGAACTTTGATTGCTTTTCCATGGAGTCATAATCATACATTTTCATCCATGAGCCGCGGAACTCTACTGCACTCGGTAATCGACTCGTCGGGACTTCCCGTCAACAGGAAGCTGCTGCAGAAGAGTGGTAATTTAGTCAGCTTTTCAGTAGAAATCCAGCTAAGCTAGCGGAGGTTAGATGCCCCGGACTATGTGCTGAGACCCTATTTGTACTGTTGCTGAAGTTTGGTGCTGTTCTGAGCATTATTTGTGGCTTTTTGGTGGCGGTTTATATTTGGACCCATTTACTGCAGTGTATTGTTGTCGTGCGGTCGTTTCTGAGGTTGATAAAACTCCGTAAATTAGCGGTCTGCTAACTTGATCTCTGGAGAGGGAGTGTAACACAGTTTCACTGTGATTTAGACCATGGATTAAATTTACACCGGAATATCCCTTTAATGCCATCAATATAAATATGAAAATTATGGTGCTGCCTTCAATCTAATCAATGACTGTAAGTAATGTCATGTAAACTAATTGTATTTCTGTCTGTTGTATGACAGTATAAGCTTGTATGAGCAGGATCATGCAGTCAGATGTAAACAGTGTGACTGCACCACCCGGGTCATTTGGATCTCCACACGCATAATTACGCTGCCAAATGCAGAACACAGCTGAGTCTGCGTTCAGTCACGCCTACAAGCTGAGCGTAAAGTTTACACGCATCGAAATGTGTGCCTGTTTGAGGATATTTGTCCTGGCAAGAAAACTTTCTTTTTGACAAAGTAAGTTCTGTTATCTAGTTTCAGATGATAAAATTAGAAACGGGTTCTTTTCACTACTCGTTAGGCGCTGTGAGTAAATTCTTCATTTGGCTGCAAAGGTTTATCGATCAGTCGACCGACAGAGAGTTACTCTGCATCTGTTCTGAAATGCTTCAATCAATTTTGAAACATTTGCTGAACATCAATATTTTCTTTGTCAAATAGTTTGACAGTAAACTGAATATATTTGGGTTTTGTTTGCACATTTTTCTGACATTTAAAAGACAAATAGATCGCTCGATAATGAAAATAACTGTTTTCCAGCTCTTGTATCTCAGACAGACTCACTCTGCAACATTCTCTTTAAGCTTTTGTGCAGCGCTGTTAGATTATTTACATTATTTCATGCTATTTTCAACTCGTCCATCCATGCAGCGGCCACTACCGAGGATATGGACTCCCTTCATCACCACTTAGCATTTCTCTTCAGCGCACTCTTGACCCATCTCCTCCTCACCCTCTCACCTTTATTTCACCCCTCAGAAAGTGCTTTTATTAGGCCACATTGTATGAGTCATCTATTTTTATTATCCGCATACAACGTCCAAATGCGCAGTCGTAATTTAGAACCTCTAAGAACAGGATTTATGACATAATGCAGAATAATGCCTGTTTTCACGCATCATCAAGCAAACGGAGTCATCCGGCAGACGGGGGCGACGACACTAAAGAAATAATGGCGAGAAGACGTTAGGCCTGAGGGGAGAGAGATAAAGACAAGTAAAGGAAAGAAAGTGGGACAGAAGAGATGAGAAAAAGTAAAGAGTTATGAATAAGCAGAGCCAAATTCAGAGCTAGTGAGGAGGGAAGAGGGAGCGTGTGATGACGATAAGCGAGGCCGAGGTCGAGATTTTCAATCAAGAAACAGATCTGAGAGCCATCGAAGCCTGACGTTCCTCTGAGGTGGAGAGGGGCCGGATTTGGACGAGTCTTGATGATGAGACGATGAAACCCAACAGGAAACGGATCCAACAGAATCACAGAAATCCTCACGGTTTAAATTCGTGTCGATTGATTTGATTTGTGTTTGTAGCCACGGTGTGTTTGTGTGAATTGCAAGTCCCGCTGTAGAAAGAACGTGTATGATGCATGAATTTAATTATTGAATTTTTTTTACTACTGAGTGCTTATGCTTGACTCCACACGGTTTAAGCACTCTGCATTATTAAGGTTTGTGTGATATTTTTTACTATGTGGTTCCCTCCGATCAGCTGAATGCACTTCAGGAAAAAGGGTTGTTGCAGCATTTCTAGTAGTTCACCAGTATATATGGATTACAGGGAGGAATATCTGAGACTTAAGAGATCAAGGTTTAACAGCTACACCAACATAAACGGATCATCCGTCTGTCATCCGTCACGGAATGGATGTCAGACGCTGAAAGCGAGACCTCTCTTGGATGCTGAGCTGAAAACAGGTCTTCAGGTTCATTATAGATCCTCATGCAATTCTTATGAAGTCAGAACATGCTTGGCTAGCTGCGGTTAGCATCCATTAATGGGTGCGGTGGCTGTAAGGTGGATGTCCTTGGAATGGCGGAGGAGGTGGAGACGGAACAACTGAGAGTTCAGACGAGGAGGCAAATCGAGTCGGGCAGGAGAACATTGTCATCAGGTCTGCTGGGATGTCTGCGGTTGTCAAAAGGGGCGTGTGCGAACAGCGAGCACCGTCTCCCGAACGCTCGAAGTACATCGTCTCGGTGTTAAGATGCAGCTCTCTGAGAGACGGATCTCCCAGAGGGGAGAGCTAAATGGCAAGTCTGGCAAGAGACTAGACGACGGAGCGAAGCGTTGTCAGACACATCTCGGCAAGATCTCACTAATTCCCAGAGAAGGACGACAGGTTCTTGTTGTGCCCTCAGAAAGTGTAGTTCAAGCATCTGTCAGTTTCTGCAGAACAACATGTGTTCCTGTTGGCCTGAGATCCAGTCGTCTGCTGTCTGGTGTGCAGTTCAGATACTGACATCAGTTAAAACCCACTGTGCTTGAAAGCCGTTCATGTGAGACCATTGTTAACCGGAGCTGCATCCAGGGATGTTGATTTCACTTAATTTTCAATTCAACCACCCTTTTTTATTTCCAACACCTATAAAAATTAACTAGCAGTGACGCGATCTTTGTCTGCGAGACATCCTCCGACATGGCAGCAGGGTGCGTGTTCCTGATGTACTGCAGCATCGTTCCAGTAGTGATACAACACCGAAGAGTGGCAACACACATTTAACATTTGGCGTCATTGCCGTTGAGCTTTCTTTAGCGCTCTTGTCAACAAGATCTTTGGTGGTAAACCGTTAAATGGTTGACATCCCTTGCTGCAAAATACACTTGCCACTCTGAAAATTACTTTCCAGCTAATTTTACGGGTTCATTTTATTGGATTTTGGACAGGAACAATACCTGTAGTCTTTGTTACATCTAAGCAAAATGGTGCAAGGTGTATGACTCCTAGCTGTAGCTAATTTGAAACTAAGTAAAGCTAATTGTTGTGCTCTGTTTTTAAAGTCAAGTCAGAGCCTCCGCTGCATGTTTTTCCCATGGACTGTTTCAAAAGTGAAAATGTCCGGAGGGTATGTTTTTTTCCTCCCTCATTGGACCAATTCACTTGTTGTTCACACCGTGTACAATGACCTCATTCTAGGGGCCCCGTGGTCTTACACCGCATGATGGACAGCTGCCCTTGAGTCCTGCGTTGTGTCTGGCTGGAGGATACCGGTGGATGTTGTGGTCTTGTGAGGGCAAGCTGCCGCGCTGATAATACAGCCGGAGACGGCGTGAGCCGGCAGTCGTGCCTCGGAGGATCGCGGCGCAGTCACACAAGGGTAATTACTCGAACACAGGGGCGAGGATGAAGTGATTTCAGCACCTCTGAATTACACATGGTCCACGGAGTACAAACAATGCACAGGCTGCTTCACCATTAACCCAGAACCATTCACGAGAGCCTTTTACAACCACGCACGGCCTCTCTAGGTGTGAATAGTGTTGAATTTGAAAGCGAGGTCTCCGTATTTGTTTTCAGCATCTCTGAATTAAACATGCTCCAAGGAATGGGAATGATCTACCGGCCAGCCCCCCCCCCCCCCCCCCCGCACACTCTACAAAAAACACACTCTGCCATCCAGAGGGGATGAATTTCCATGCATGTAATTTAAATGAAATTTAAAGGGGATGAGTCTCTATTTGATCTCCGCGCCGCTGAATTAAACATGTTCCAAGGAACAGGGAGCGTCCGAAAGCCGCTTTAAAACAAGCGGGGATCCCGATCAATCCACAGGGTGCTTTTTTACAACAGCAGTAATAATAGATATCTCCAAATGAGGATTGTCCATCATTTTATAGCTGAGGGCTTTTCAGAGAGTGCATTGTGTGTCTAAATCTGGACTCTGTGTTGTTTAGCTAATGTTTAAAATCCTGATTAGATTGACCATATTTACGGTTTTGCTCTCTGCCTCCCTCCTGCCCTTTTAATCTTCTTTGGAGTTTCCCCCCGCATCCTCTTTTTTAAATCTGGACCGCGGGCTGTTTTCCTCTTGGTGTCATGAATCTGTAATGCCGCATGAAAGAAGACAACAAACAGTGTGGTCGTTAATTTGCCTTTTTGGAAACCGCCTCCTTTTCTGTTTCATGGCACGATCCACTCTCTCATTCTGGTGATCAGCGCGCTTTATTTTCGGACCTGTTTTGTGTCCATTTCTGAGAGCCTTGAGGAATCTCTGTCAGCAGCGGAGATGCTCTTTTGTCTCTGTCGGCAGTGAGATATTTGCTCAGTGACTGACGGATGACGGGTGGCAGCAGGGCCGTGCATCGCGGACCTTACTAATGCGGTTCAAACAAGGCCAGGTATTCTATATGCAGTGTGCGTATCTGTGACTGACAGCCTGCATGTCACAGTGTGACCCCTCTCATCAGACCCTCGCTCGAGACATGTCACAATCCACTTACCACTCTGACATGAATGGTTGAGCTCCACCACTGATCCCTCTTCTTCACCGCAGGGGGCCCCGGGGCTGTCGGTCTGGACCGGGACCTCGGGTCTCTCTGGAACAGAAGAAATTCACACACGCTCACATTTCACAGATCTATCACATGTCACTGCTGTCACTGGAAGCTCTTTTTTTTGCTTACAGTTCTCAGACTTGCATGAGTTTTTAGACATTTCTGTAACACTTTGAGCTGAGGGAAACATTTCAGAAGCCAGTGGAGGATCTAAAGAAGATGTTATCGCGGAGCTTCTAAGACGGCGGTTTCTTTTTATTATCGAAAATATTAAATATACAGCAGTCCGACACGCTGGCTTTACTTTCTTTAACACAAAACCCACGATAAGTAAGTGTATTTTAGAAACAGGCTGGTATCAGTTAAGACAAATAAGGCAAATTAAGTAAAACATGTCTTGCCACAGCTTCTTTGCTGCTTGATTTAAAAAAAAAAAGAAAAAACAGCAAAGTTCTCATTTCCCACAACTAATCTACAAGAGAAGTCTGTCTGATATAACATAATTAAATCCAATTTAAGGGCTTGGGAGTGATGTGTAATCATTTCCTCTACTTATCAAACGAAGCAGGATTGACTTTGCAGTTTAAATCACAATCTTACAGGGTGAGTTTTTCCAATATCACACAGCTCCAGTCTCAGTATGTAGGTTTGTTCACACACTGGAGGAAAAATAACAGATTAAAAAAAAATAAATATCGATTAGTTAGAAAAGTGTAAAGCAGTACGTGTATATGTAATATTCAAGGTAGTGTTTTAATATGAATCAGCGCTGTAGTAACTCTAATTATACACATTCTCACTGTTGTATTCACTTTTTCCAGATTGAGTGCAGCCTGGTTTGATTCTGCTCCAGTCGGAGGAGCGGAGCATGTGAAAGCCTTGTGATTCCAGTTTCTGTGTTCTAAATGTTTAAACTTCAGCTGAATGAGTTCATGGCTTTCTGTGGTTTTTGAGAGAATCACCTCAAATAACCCATCCATCCCTCAGCAGAGACTTGTGCCGTGACAGATTTCTGCCCCAGACCTGGACTTTAAATTCAGGGTTTGTGTTATTGCTATTACGGATTTTTCCAGGCGCTGCGATGCTGCGAGGCCACAGTTCTGATCAAACGGGTTGGTATCTCCACACACACACACACGAGCTGCGTCTCTCCCACGCAGAGTGATCTCCGCTGGGATCAAAGCTCAGATGAGCTCCAGGTCGGCACAGGCAAAATCAGAAGCCTTGACGGTGATAGGAGTGGAGCTGGCTGACAGGGAGGACTGGCGTCTATCTCCGTCCCCCCCCCCCACCCCTCTCTGCGCTCCGAGGTGACGAGCAGCTCGCCGCTGTGTAGCCAGGCGGAAAACTGCCCTTTCTGGCGCTGGGCTGCCTCGGCCCCTTGGCACAGAGCGCAGAACGCAGCCGTCCACCGTCTCCTCCATCCATCTGCAGCTCAGCGTTATCTGCGGCCTCCCGCTGTAGATCTAACACTGCTATTGTTACCCCCCCGCTGCTGCTGCTCACCGCTCTGGAGTCAGTAGTCAGGTACTGATGAGACGAAGATTAGATGGAAGAGAGGTCACGATGAACAAAGATGCTGAGGGTTATTTCTCCACGCTTAATCTCACTGACTAATGCTAAGAAACAAACGAGGTCACCAACCCTTGATCCTTAATGCCTAGAGGATATGTGAAGATGCCTTTTTCTGTACATGTGGACACGAAGCAGCGGTGAGCGGAGGAGGAACCGCACATCTCTGCTGATTGTGGATCTGCTGATACTTCCCCCCTTTTGTAGTTTATTAGCACACAGAGAATTCTTTGACATCACTTCACTTTGTTTATGTTGATTTCCACTTCAGTGTGTCCACCTCACTGAGCTTTTGGTTTCACCACAGTTGCCTTCATCACTCTGGGGCACATCAGTTAGTGAGAGACGTGGAGTTACTATCTGCTGCCACCTGCTGGTGCTCAGACTGCTTCACCTCCAGACTGACGAGCACTTACACCTTTTGTTTGGATTACTTTTATGAAAGTTTACAACAAGAGAGATGGGAGCGAGTAAACCTTGTAATTTTCACTTTTGATGTGATGTCATTTTTACTTTAGACTTCTTCTAGGAGGTTCTCCTGCATCTAGAGTCTTTTAATCTGTATTAGCGCTAAGGGCTGGCCAGTATTTAGATTTGTATTGTTATCTTATCTATAAGTGTTGACTTTTCCTGACTTTAAAGGCTGAAGTGATGTAACTGTTCTACTTGCTCTAGTGCCTTTACCCACTTAGTCATAATGTCCATATTACCGGTGATTATTAATCAGAAATCAAAATCAAAGCCAACAATATGTCGCAGTCTGAACATTGAGATATTTGATCAAAGATATTGTGAGATTTTGCCGCCCAGTTCTATAAAACATTTATAAAATGCTTTTTAGGAGTTCTCAATATATGGAGATAAAGATTAATTGTCGTCATGGAGCTAAAAAATATATATGTTGTAGGGGTGTGCCAAAATATCGATATTACGATATATCGCGATATTTCGTCTTGAGTTCCGTTATCGATACACTGGTGCCAAATATCGATATTTAAAAATGTAAAAAAAAAATAATAATTTTTTTTTTTTTTGGCCCACCACCACCACCCCTCTTCAGAGGACAGCTTTATCTTTATTCAAACATAGGTATTCAACCAAATCAAATTAAAAAAATGGTTTAAGTAGCTCTGAAACCCACACATATAGATATTTAATGATAGCTGTAGTCAGTGTGTGTGTTAAGAAGAGACACTGTGCAATATACTCTTTGTTTACTTGGCTGTCATTCATGTGAAATTGATTGACAATGTTTTGTAATTCCTTTGAAATGGATTCAGTGCAGTCAATAAATTCTGAATTTCTTCAGTGACACAGATATCGTGATGTATCGTGGATGAAATTTCTTGCAATATATTGATTATCGCAGAATCGCCGTATCGTGATATTATCGTTATCGTGAGCAAAATATCATGATAGTATCGTATCGCGAGGTACCTGGTGATACCCAGCCCTAATATGTTGTGCTTTTTCTTTCATTCAGTCAATCAGTCGTCGGTAAAAGTGCGTTTGTGACAAAGTAAAACAGTTAAAAACCTTTCCAGCCGAGTGACCCGACACAAATATTCAATGATGGCTACACACTTTAAAGTTTTTCACCAGCTTTAGCAGTTTGATCAGTGTTTTATGTACAGGTGTGTTTTGATAAGGTCAATATATTTCTGTTTTCCTTATTGAAGAAGAAGAAAGTCAGCAAACATGACTTTATTAAAGCAATTACAAATCTTTGCTGCACTTTTTTAACGAGTTTGCAAGTCATGCTATGTTGTGAGACATGTAAACAAGAAAACTTCACAGTGGTGTCTGAACATTTGAAACACTTTCAGTACTCATCTTCTGCAGTATCGATACACCAGTAGTTCACCTCGTTTCTCTCCGATAGCGAGTCGACACACACACACTGCTGTAGTACCCACAGAGGCCCGTCTCCTCCCACTGTTCTGCTCAGAAGTAAATCACATTAGAAGCTGTTCTGATGACACACAGAAAACAAGCCTTCTTATATTTATCTTTTAATTAAAATCTGAAATTCCAACGCCCTTATTGTTGCCTCTATTTTTTTCCCCCCCTGTGGCATCAAACACGGCGTCAAGTATAGATATTATTCAAGTCAAGTCAGCGCTACTTTACAGGGTTGGTTCAAAGTATTTCAAAGTAAATTCACAAGGAAACTATAGAATAAAAAGTGCCAAGACTGCGGTCAGAAGGCAGAGGGAGACAGATCTGACCTGCAGTCAACCTTTTCCTACAGAGCTCGACACATCGCTGTAGCTCCGATGCAGACATAAACATGCAGGGCACACTCTCGCACACTAAGAGGTGGTGGTTTATTTGAACATGTGAGTCAGCCGGTCCCTGCGGGCCGCAGCTGGAGAGAGTCGAGCGGCCCCACCCTGCAGCACCAGCGTCACATGTGGTTGCAACTCCCCCAGCCAGCCTCCCCTTCACCAAAAAACTCCCTCTGATTTACGCCTGCCGGACACCCCTCCCCTTCTCCTCAGGATGCATTGTCCTCCAGCCGCTGCGCTGAGTTGAAGTTTCAGAAACTGTGTCGAGCGACTAGTGCTGGGTAGCTCCTGTTGGCAGCCAGATGCCTGCTTGTGGTGAGTGTATTTTTATGTCTGCGCCGGAATGTAGTCCGCTGGTTAGAGCGGATAGTTTCCCGTAGATTAACAGGGCAGAATTTAATTCCATTTGGCTTTTAAAAGACGTGTGATTGTGTGCATCTGAGAAACAAAGCCTTAACATGTCAGTGCTTGTTCATGTGATCTTCTGAAACATCGATTGTATACGCTGTTTTTTACAAAGGTCGTTCAGTCTGGGAGGGTTTAACATGTTATTCTCTGCTGACATCTGATTTAAACAGTTTATTTGATTGACAGATGAATGACAAGACCCTCACTGGTACGTGTGTTTGATAAAGTTAAAGTAGGATATGCTGTTTTTGAAAGGAAATCTTCAAATGGGACATAAGCAAAACACACTTTTCAGTCAATGCAGCATCAGTTTCTTACAAGCCCACAGTCGGTTTTAAAAGGAGTCGATTTAAATGTAACCCTCAAAGAAATGTGTTATCACAGAAGCTGTCGGAGGAGTCACCTGAATCCCCGTGTGCTCTTTGTAAACTGTCTTCTGACTTCGAGCAAAATAGTAAAGTGATACAAATTGTGTGCTGGTACTTTGTGACCCGGGTCCGGTTGCCTGAAAGGTTGAGACAAGACAGAGGAACTGTAAAAACACTCATTAGACACTCCGGGGCCCTCGGGGCACGTGAATCTTTTGTCCGCCTACGAGATGCTCAGAGCCCTCAGAAATGCGACACCACTCTCTCCTTTTCAAGCCTCTGTGGTTGATGTCTCATGCTGCAATTTTGGCTTTGGAGGCCATTAATTTGGAGACAGAGGGAAATATAAAGCACGCCGGAATATTTTTTCCCAAACTCCCATTTTTGTTTGAATTTTGCAGCACGAGCGTTCGGACTCATCGTTTATTTGATTTAAAGGTTCAGGTGGGTTTGTTTCCATCCGTGCTCGGGCTTGTGTTTACCTCCGTCTGAATCGAGGATGTCCACGCGTTGCGTGTCTAATAAGCGCCCCGGGGCCGTGCAATATCATGCGCCCGTGTCACAATGAGCCGTTTATGTGGATCAGCGACAGAAGAGAGGCTGCAGCCAGGCACAGCGCAGAGCCTCTCGGTCGGGCCCTCAGCCTTCGTTCCTCCACTGTATGAAAAGCAGCCAGATTTTCAGGCCGCTTTCCACCCGGGGGCATGTCATTTACCAAATGAATGGCCCTCTTTTCTGGACAGTCGAGCCACTCACAGTCCATCATGCCACGAGACAAGTGAGCCCACAGTATTGCTTTTCACTGCCGAGGACTGTTTTCAGTTGGCGCATTTGCATACCTCCGGGGGTACGGCGTGAGCGAGGCACAATAACAATAATAACAATGCGTGAAACAGTTTATGGACGCACTGGATGGCTGTTACTGATGAAGAGACACAGCTTTTGTTGGTCTTGACCGGGCATGATGGGGAAGTCTCTCACATGTCGTCGTACCCACAATATAATCTGTTTATATCTCATTTGTCTTATTATCTAGTTATTTGTGCGGGACAGGAATGACTCAGGCTGCCTCATTAACTTGCATGATGGAAGGAAATGGTGATAAAACAGACAATATGTATGTTTTTTTTTTCAGAATCTGACACGACTCACAGCACAATGAGGAAAAAATTCACATATTTGTGGTTGAATGAATATTCTACCACCACTTTCACTGAGCCTGAAACTGCACAGATAGGACTCAATTAAAAAAAAAAAAGGGGGTTATGTCTTAGAAATGGCTGTAATGAAAATGTAGATTTTAACCACGTATCACCTGACTACATGTATGTGAAACGGGTCGCTTGTGGTGACAAACCCACAGATAATTATCCCCTGAAGTCTGCAGTTTACGTGAGCTCTACCCTCGCTGCTGTCGCAGTGTCACTTCTAAATGCAGCGAGCGGCCGTTTACATAAAGGAGCATTTCGTAGAAGGGGTTGGCGGAGAACAAAACAAAGCTGAAAGAGGACTGAACGCTCATGACCTCAGGTGGAAAGAAGTACATCGCCGAATGAATTCTAAAGTTGCTCCATGTCTGCAACTGATTCTAACATGTTAGCTGCAACAACTTCATAAAGTGATGATATGACGACAAATTCTCCCCCAAGTAGCCAAAAAACTTTAATCATAACAGGTACTGTAGGAGCATAACAGCAGGTTTTAATGCCTCTCCAATGGTGGACAGACGTTGTTTGCTGTGTGAGCGAGGTGAAAGTGACATTTATTCAGATTTATTTTTCAAAGCTTCAAAATAACCTGCAATTCCATAATGAAATGAAATGTTTAACGGCTGCAACTGCGCTCTTGGTGTCTCCTAAACCAGTGTTGGGCACTTTGTGTGAATGAAAAGAAATTACCATCATAGCCGAGGTCGCTAATAGGCGGATGTGATCCAGGCGAAGACCTAGACGAGGAAACTCGCAGGGCGATTGAATACGTTGTATATCATCTTACGCGATGCTGCTCGGCTAATCGAATCCGTGAAGTCTGATAAGCACGAAGAGACGAGACAATCGGATCAAGACAGTCAGACAAATAAGTGAGTCAGAGACGGGTCATTTCTCACGCCCTGCTCTCTCTCTGACTCTTAATTGAAAACTTCTGCTTTATACTGTAATAAAGAGGAAGTATTGAGATTGAACATACAGTACAACCTGAAAATCGAAATGTTTTGGATATGAATCAGAACACTTTGTCTGCTTTGCTGACGTCAAGAAAACCCAGGCAGCATTACGTTCCCTCGAAAATGTCTTTTACTTGCGCCTGTGTGAGTCTGCAGGTTTCTGTGCTTTATGTAGACAATCACCGCGGTTTAAATGCCTTCTTTTTGGATTTACTGTGACTCCGCTGAGAAGGAAACCAGCCCTGTGTGGTCCCAAAGGTCACTTCAGGTCATAAAACTCAGCGGAAAAAATCTCTGAAATGATTTATCTCTCATTCGTTCCTTTCGTCCCACATGGCGAAAAGAGGCGCATAACTTCAGGTAGCACAATTGTAGGAAACTGAAAGAGGGTTACGTCCAGGAGGTTTCGCTCCGTGTCAGGACTCATCTGACTGACTGCTTCTGCTGCTTGTGATTTACGGTAGGCTGAACCGTGGCCTCTTGAGTCGACTCCTGACGAGGGTACGAGAGCTGAGCGAGAGTCGCGGCTTGCGTCACACGGCGCTTCCTCCGGTCAGGGGGTCGGGTCTGAAGAGGGGGCTGAAGAGGTGGGAGGGGGTCACGGGGCAGGAAGACAAGGAGCTGGTGAAGACAGAGGCAATCTCACAGCTGGACGATCTGCGATGCTTTCACACTCCTGGTGCTTTATCTCCGCGTTTCCTGAGCCGTTTGTTTTGCCGGTGACCGTACTAAACCTTCAAACAATGGCCGTAATCATGACAGTGGTCGGTGTTTACAGTGTTCGCCTGCTGTTTGGCTTCTCGCTCGACCTCTGCGGGGTGTCGTTTTCCTCCTCTGGTCCGTGGCTTGAGTGTTTGAATGGCTCTTTATCTCTTTCAGGATGGCTCCGTGGGGAACCTTGATGACCTGGCTCAGGAGTACTCGCAGTATTACGGCACCTCCCTCAGCGACGTGTGTGAAAGGATGGAGGAGCTACGGAAACGCAAAGTAGTGCAAGATGCCGAGCTGGTAAACAGACCTATCAGTCTTTTTCTTGTCAGTAAAAAAAAGCATGGCTCATCAAAAAAATCCATTATCTCCGCATTCAATCATTGAAGCTCTCTCTGCTGCCGTCTTATTAATGTACCACAATGTCTTTTAAAGCAACACTATCTAACTTTTACAGCTATTCTAGAGAATTGTAGTTTTGAGTCTCATCCGTAGGTTGTCAAATACTGAGGCTTTGGGTTGCCGTCGTGTCTGAGCCACCAACCAAAAGCATCAATATCTGATGTCGTGGAGACGAGACTCAGCAATCAACTATCTTACTCTGAAAGGAAACATATTATTACTTTCAAGAAATATGCTTACTCAATTCTTGCTTCTTGGGAAAGATTAAAAGGCAAGGCAAGGCAAGTTTATTTGTATAGCACAATTCAGACACAAGGCAACTCAAAGTGCTTTACAGGCACACACAAATTACATTAAAAGACATACAAATTTCATTTAAAAGACATAAAAAATTGCATTAAAAAAATAAAAAATAAAAATAGCAAAGATCGACATCAGTGAGCCTCAGCCGATTCATCCCTGGATTAGACGACTGATTGAAAAAACAATTAACCAACAATTTTTTACAAGCAAAAATGTCAAATACCTGCTGGTTCTAGCTTCCTCAATGTTAGTATTTGCTGTGTTTCTCTCTCATTTATGACAGTAAATGAAGAGGCATTGTATTTTGGACTTTGTTTCCTTTTTCTTGTGACATTTTCTAACCCTAACCAAAGATGAATCGATTGTTTGTTGCAGCCTTAAACACCAGCTGAGCATGAAGACTGGAAACAGGAGGAAACAGCTAGCGTAGCTCTAAAACTCACAAATGCACATTTTATATCCTCGCTAACCGTTTCCAGTCTTTATGCTAAGCTAAGCTAACCAGCTGGCAGCTGTGGGTACACATTAAACGTCGGACATGAGTGTGTCCGATGAGATTTTCTCTTCTAACTCTCCGCAAGGAAGTGAATAAGACTGTTCCTGAAATGTTGAACTGGTCCTTTAACGTCCAGGTCTATATTAGCTTCATGCTGTGTTACAGTAGTTTATGACTATTTGCTTTTAACCCGAGGCTTCCTATAACCCGCCTCTGGAGAACAGATGAAAACACGCCCGAACATTTATTGGCGTCGTTAAATCGTGTCAAATAAAAACACATAAAAGTTGAATATTTTCCTGTCAGTGGTGAAGTCGCCGCAGAGGTGACACATAGCCGGTAACTGGTGTTATTCCACTACAGGCGCTGGCCGATTGAGCAAGCCGAATATTATTTCTATTTCTGCGTTAAGATGACACTGTAATTTACTCCTCCGCTTCCCCTGCCTGTGTGTTTCAGGGAAAGGTTGACTCAGCGGCCACATCACTGCAGCTCCGCTCGCAGATCCAGGTGAGTGTCCGGCTCCGAGTGTGTCAGACCCCAAGAGGAGGCAACTTCCTGCCGTGTGCGTCAGCAGACAGGCTTGATAAGGGGGTCTGCGAATTGCCCTGTCATGATTATCCTGACAAAAAAACACCAAGAAGAAGATTTAAAAGCATCATGTGACTGCCTGCGATGCCGAGCGCTGGCCTTCACACTGTCCTGGAATGCGAGGGAATAGATCCTAAAAATGCAACTAGTGGCATGTGTGGGTTTTGTGGCCGCCACATAACAAGATTTTAAATAGGCAACAAATTACAAATAAGGGAATATCCCAAATTCCTCTTTCGCTACCCTTTAATCACAGTCGATACTGTCTGTAGAATATACTCTGTCTGCTTTCCTCTGAAGGAAAATGCCATATTTTCAAAATGTTGTTGCTTAACAAATACTCGGTTATCTGAATTGGTAACAAGACAAGTTTCTCGTCTCCTCCAGGAATCCCTCGGGCTCAGCAGCAACACCTCCACTCCAGAGACCGAGAGAAGGTAAGAAGAAAAAATCCCAATAACGACTAATTTTTTTTTTAAAAGGACGTTGAAAATCCACAATTTGAGAGGCCCAGAATTCTTGACTCAGGATGTGCCAGAGGGAACAATAACTAGGACACAGAGACACGTGTTGTAATAAGGTCAATGATAAGTACACGGAAATACTTTAATAGATAGAAGTCATGAAAGTAGCTGCGACTGTTATCATTTATTAGTTAGATCTCTTTTGGAAGCTGACCTGTGATTCCTCCTCCTGTATTATCTCTTCTCGCCTCTCGTGCTTTTCCTCTGCTTCCTGCTGCCGTCCAGTCGCGTTTATGAGGCATTTCTGTGTCACCTCTAAACTTCCTTCCTTCCTTCCTTCCTTCTGTTGCTTCCTTTGAGAGATTTAAGACATTAGTCATATTCGCTCTGTCATGTGATGAAGGAAGTTGGGTGGATGACTAATGATAACGCGGCATATTGATTGGATTAAGCCTGATGGACAGTCATAACAAGTCTGAAAAAAATGAGCAATATCCTAATTTTTAAGGATTTTAATATAATAACAAACAGGCCTGTATTATTCAGACAAATATCCTTCAATAAGATGAGATTCACAGGAAACTTACACTGCCCCCTAGTGGGATTTACACATGAGTTTGATGAGTAACAGCATTTATTGTCAATTGACATCTTATAAGTGTTAATTAATGTCTTTCCTCCTTTTCTGTATAGTTTCCAATCATCAGTGTCTTTTTTTAGGACAGTTTTCTTGCTCTTATCACAGTTCATGTGACTTTGGCCTTCGAGGTTGTTTCTCTTAACAATCTACGCAAACTTCATTGTTATTATTTTCATGCCAAAATATTCCAAATATTTATTGTCTCCCACATTCTTCAACCAAAAAGGGGAAAACATAGCTGATGTCTCACTCCTGAGTGGAGTCCGAACATCAGGGTGTAGTCGCGGCCTCGCGAACTATGTGAAGTGGTAGTCAAAATTAATCGTTCTTTCATAAGAACCAATATAAACATTTGCTACACTCATGCAGATGATATTTAAGGAAGTGTTCGAGATTGTGCTACGGACTGAGTGTATTCAGTGCGTCCTTTTGGAGCAGGGCTGCAGGCAAAAGCTGGTCAGCATATGGTTCAAATTTGTTTCTACATGGCATTAAAATTAATTTAAAGTGCTCTCTCACATCAGTTGTATTTGTATATCCCAAAATTACAGTCACATTACATGAAATATTGAGGAAAACAAAAGATAGGAGGGATCGTTCTTCCAGGACAGACATGAGTAGGATTCCTAATTATTCATTATTTCTCAAAATCTGAGCACATTTGGCAGAGAGACGCTTTGCACAGGCAGACAGTCAATTAAGGGAATGTGGGGTCCTTGTCCCACTTTGCATTTTAACACCACAGTTCAGTGGGTGCCTGCTTTTGGCCCATAGCCTACATTAATGTTCAGTTTTTGCCCCTCTAAGTGAAAAGGTTCGGTCACTCCTGCTCTAGAGACACTGAGACACTTTCTTTGTGGATTAATGTAGAAAAAATCTAAACATGAACAAAAATTTTAGATATTTGATTGCAGGTAGCAGTTTCTGTTACTTCTATCACTTCAGCAGTGGACGATATGACAACTAATATCTCATTTAGAGAACACAAAGAAAAGTTTTCATCTGTTTGCTAACTCGTGCAGCGCACCGACCCAACAGCAGCAACAAGTGTCAGCTGAGGAGAGAGAGACTGTTATAGACAACAAACAGACCAGAGAGATGAAGAGTGAGAGACAGACGGACAGAGAGAGAGAGAGCGAGAGAAAGAAAGAAAGAGAGGGAGGGTGAAAGTGTGCAGGGAATGCAGAGGCCACGTTTGCGCTGCTGCTGCTGCAAAACCCTGACTGGACATGAAAAAGACTCTATTGTTCCTGCGATGGCCGTAGAGCACTGACCTCTGTTCATCAGCCAAGAGCAGCCAGTCTTTTTCATCTGTTTTGACTACTTTGATTTCCTCTTCACTATGATGCTAGTGTCATGAGGGACAGAGCGCTTCTGTGATTCTCCTTCTTTCTTTTTTTTTTTTCCTTTTTTTTGAATCTGACGCAAGCCGAGAGGATAGAAAAGATATGTTCAGGGAGATGGTGGGATAGGAGGGAAAATGAAGAAAATAACTTTGGACAACAGGTACCGGTCTGTTCTGCACCGCCTTGATTCCTCCGTTGCAACTCTTCAGATGAAGTTAATGTTTTGTTCTGGTTTTTTTAGGTTTCCTGTGCACAAATCCAGTTCTGATGATGGATCAGGAGGTGAGTTGAGATTTTGAATGACTCTTATTTTTATTTATGCATCATATGCTTGAGGCTTAATTGTAAAGTAGAATCAGATTGATATCAAAATGTCTGTTATTATAGCTACTTTAAAAATGTTTGTGTGTGTTGATAGACGAAGGTTATATTTCTTCTTTGACAATTATAAAAACAACCTTTCTGTTTGTATTATGAAAATATCTTAATCAGAGTACTTCATTTAGTGTTTTGGGGGCGTCTTTTGCTTAAAAATTGGTTATATTTAATTTTGTGGCGATGCTGTTTTCACTAAATCAAACTTAATCGTCGCGCCATGAAGGAAAATGGGACGGAAGGAGAAAAAGCAAGTCTTTTTGGCAGAGTTTTCGAAAGTCGCAGAAAGGAGTGATGCGTCAGATTTCAAAAGGTACGTTCAGAGAACAGCACAAACACAACTAATGAAAGTAATAATGCGTCTTGATAGAATTACAGCGCTCTGTTTTGTTCGGTCCGATCAGCTGACGTCTCTAATTTCTACCTGACAGGTGATGATGTCGGTTTTGTGGCCAGTGAAATCACCATGAGTGATGAAGAGCGTATCCAGCTGATGATGATGGTGAAGGAGAATATGATCTCTATAGAGGAAGCTCTGGCGCGGGTATGATGACATTAAAAAAAACACATTATTCTTTAATATTATATGGATGGTTTCTCCAAACAAGAAGCTCTTTAAGCTCTTTGATATGCTGGTCAACCGTTCAACTATTCAGAATTCAATCTATTGTGAGCTGAATCATGTTCTGATAATATTCTGATGTGGGCTCGTATTCGGAGCATGTTGTCGTCTCAATAATGCGGCTTTCAATGATTCCCTGTGTGCGTGCCAGCAGTTCCAGGATCCATAACAGCTCGGTTGGTGGGTTAAATATACTAACAGGCGCTTCTTTTGTCGCAGCTGAAAGAATTCGAGGTACAAAACAGACAGACGTGCAGGTCCGATCCCACCGAGTGGACCGACCCCTCCAGCCCCGGCCCGAATGAGTTGTTCAACTGCAACGTAAGTGTCTGCCCGCCCCGTCTTAGTTGCTTTTTAATGCTGAATCACAACTCCAGGCGGCGTGCTGTGCATGGAGGCCTCCGATCCACCAGTGCCAAGGCTGCTGAGCTGTTGACAGCGCCCCTCTCTTTCCCTCTGTCCTGTCCCAGCGATGAACCGGGGCCCCTCTAAAGCCCTGCAGCTCAGGGCCTTCTCCCAACTGCAGGCCACTGGGCGGACTTCTATTCATCGCTGTCAAAGCGCTAACCCCCTATTGTGCTGTAGTGAGCGGGTGGATTCAGCACAGGGCCCTGTTATGCAGGCCACAGCTCTTTTATGCATGGGTGGGGTGATTAGGGGGCTCAGGTTCAGGCCACATTTTTCAGATTCGTCTGGATGGCCTGACTGTTTCTCTCTGCTGTGTGTGTTTGTGTGTTGTTCTCCTCTCACTTTCTCTTTCAGTGTGGGTGTGTGATGTTTGCAGGTCCGCCGCCCCCCCCCCGGTGTCTCTTTTTTAAGTCTTTATTCATTATAAACCACCTCCATCTTGCTGCATTCTGTCGCGTATTTAAAACTGCTAATGGGCTTTCATTTTGTCTTCTGATGCTTATTCTGGGGTGTTCATCTGCTCATGTTTTGTCCACCAAACTGTGACCCGACTCTTCACATGTACCACCCACTTCTTTCGCTAACCATATTTCATGTGATGGTTTAGGTGATTTCCAAGAAGCTCAGCTTTGTGTTTTCCCACGTGTAAAAAAACTAGTCTAGTCTGCCGTGACGCAGGCGAGTGTGTGGGACAGCTGTGTGCACCGGCCCCGGCCCCATCACGGTGGTTTCCTACCACATATTTTATATTAAGCTACAAGTCGTTTCTACAGAAGGCTCAGAGCTGTAGCATGAACACAGACCACATACATTTTATTTCCAGCTTCAACTTACAAGAAGTGGAAGACAATTGTATGAACTCTTGTGCTTGCATCTGAGTATAAAGACATCAAAATAGGCAGCAAAATGTAATATATCCTTTCATATCTCAACTTAATTATAATCTATTCCCAACTGACTCAAAGTGTTAGTTCACTATAACTGCAAAGCTCCTGTGATGGAGATAAAACTCTCTCTGGTCTCTCCCATCAGGCCTGCGACCTGTCCGACACCGAACAAGAGGAATCCGTGACGTTCAGGAGACTCCATAAACTTGTCAGCTCGACCCGGAAGGTGAAGAAGAAGCTGATCAGGATCGACGAGTCTAAGAGGCCCGGAGCCGACGGTACTAAACCCCTACATCAGACTGTATCTTCCAATTCGGCAGCCGTCGTGGTTTGTGTAGAAACTGCTGCTTGATTTAGAAAAAAAGAAAGTGTGAAAGAAGTTTCAGAAGAAGTCTATTATTATGTCGCTCTACATGCAGCCAGGATGTGCTAACCAGCAGGTGTTTACAGTCAGGACGTGCTGCGTGTTAAGAGGAAACGGTGCACCTGGGACAGCACACACATTCAGCTTGTGTGTGACGCAGAGTCTAGACAAAATATCAGTAGTTGTGCGAGACGTAATTACTGTGTGACTAAGTGTTTTTACCTCAATAACAGTATTTACCTCGTGATTTCACTAGTTGTGTAGTCTGCGTGAATATATGTTCTGAAGAATACTGTGTTCCCAACGTGTTTTTCTGTTTGACAGTTTGAAAGGCAAAACATGAAAGTTATCAGCGATGGGGACAGAAGTTCATCCTCTGAAACAGAACTGGTGCACTTGAAAGTATTCCGTTTCCCTGTTTTTTCCTGCAGAGAACCTGAACACAGATGGCCTCCCCTGCGGAGACGCCAGCAGCTCCCTGTACTCCGGCGTGCAGAAGAAGCCTGCCGTTTGCCCCGTGGACTCCCTGACTTCAGCTCTGCGGGAGCAGCTCACCTACGACCGGGACTCTGACAGCCTGACCACCTCCCCCTCCTCCAGCAGCCTGGACACCTGCAGCAGCCAGAAGATCTTCCAGGCCTTCAGCAAGTCCGGCGGGAGCCCCGCTCATCAAGAGACAAGTGTAGCAGGGGAGGCCGGGGAGGCTGGGGAAGGCAGCGGCTCCTCCTTTTCTGAAATGGACGGTTGCAACGAGGAGCCCAAGATCGCTCGCTCGGTGACCGACGGAGAGCTCCGACACCGGATCCTCAACCCGCTCAGCCACCACGGGGTGAGTGTGGGCAGCTAGATGTCGTTTCCATCAAATAAAACAAATAATTTCAAGAGCGTTCTGCAGCTCGACACCCACAATCCAGCTCACTGATGGCCACGCACTCAGGAAGTTGTGTATGCCAGTGATGTCCAGTCTCGGACTGACACGCTGGTCATACAACGTGCTCTTCCATTCTTATTTTAATGAGGTCCTTCCCAATCTGAGGATGCTTAATTACACAGAAGGATAAAAACTGTGTTTGGACAGGCACTTTCAAAAAATACCTCAAAGGTGATTGGATAAACAATCTGCCCATCGCCATCTATCACATCTAACTGCACCCAATCAGATCCACAGTAGGAGAGCGCTTCAACCAGCAGAGCCTGTTTGTTAATCAAACTCTTGCCAAAGTCAGTCGAGAAGAGCTTAAACATATCTTCCATGGAGAAAACCCTAAAGTGTCGGTGTTTTAATTTGTTCTTCTTTCAATTGAATAAACTCTTCACCAGGACACTGGTTGGTTCAACTGTGTTTGGCCTCATGCACAGTTTGAAAACCTGGTAAAATGAGTTTGCAACATCACACGAACATATAACAGGATGTGATCTTTGCAACTAGGGTCCTTCCAGCACAAACTCTAAAAAAGATGTCCTAATTTTGTCACATGGACACCAAACCAGACTGACATGACGTGCTGCGTGCTCTGTTCCAGCACAGATGCCTGTTTTCGATTCAGTAACAAGTTAGTTTTGTATTCTAGTCTCAGTCATTTTCTTCGTGATTGTTCAGTTCCGCAAATCCTTTGGTGGTTCTTAGGAATTTTTGGTGTGTTTGTGTGGTGACCTGACACACTCCAGGAACTCGCTGTATATGTTTCAGCCTAAACACGATCACAAACAAAACCAGCAGCTGTAGCAGGTGCTCAAGGCACCGTTCCTCCAGTGGTGGCTGGGTGCTCTAAAAACTCACTGTTTTCAGTTCACCCTCTTCTCTACATCTCCACTTATGAAGGTTTTTTTATTTTCATTTTTTGTTTTTTTCTGCAGAGAGCTTGTAGCTTTGGAGGATTTGACCTGACCAACCGCTCTCTGCACCCGCTCATCTCTGACAATGATAACACTGTATGTAACAGTCATTCCTCCATAAATTCCACTGACTGAATCAGAAGTTTGTTTATTTATCTGCCTCTGTTCTGCTTCTTGCGTGTGTGAATCAGAATAAAGACGGCGACGGCCTGCAAGATCCCGTCAAGTCTCCGGCGACTTCTCGTATTTCCCTCGGCAAAAAGGTCAAGTCTGTGAGAGAAACGATGAGGAAGCACATATCCAAGAGATACCACTGTTCTCTCTCTGAACAGGTATGCGCCACAGACTGTCTGTAAAAGTAATGTTGGAAGGCTGTGAAGAAAACGCTTAGATTTACTGTCATCTCTGCGTCCTAGTCGAGCCCAGACCGCATGTCCAGCTGCCCTCACTCTCCTCAGATGGACTCTGACTCTTTGGAGAAGCCCAAACTGAAGCCCGGCGGGTCTGTGGAAAGCCTGAGGAGCTCCCTCAGCGGACAAAGTTCCATGAGTAAGTCTGCGTGTTTACAGCGTGCCAGGTCTGGGTGTACTTGCAAATAGCTCTCTGTGTTTGTTTTAACTCGCCCTTGAACTCCAGATGTGTGCTGTTTATCAGAAAGGTGTTTCAAGGACGCCCTCTGAGATAGTCTAAACGTTCCGGCCTCTGTGTATTTGTCCGTGCTCGGACCCCAGTTGGACTCAAAGACGTGTTAAAGATATTTTGCAGACGCGAACACACCCGTCGCAGTCTTGTGCTGCGGAAGTGGCTCACGTGTCTGTCTGTGGTTTGTGAAGGTGGTCAGACGGTGGGAACCACTGACTCCTCCAACAGCAACAGAGAGAGCGTGAAGTCTGAGGACGGGGAAGAGGATGAGCTGCCTTACCGCGGACCCTTCTGCGGGCGCGCTCTAGTTCATACCGACTTCACCCCCAGTCCCTACGACACGGACTCCCTCAAACTGAAGGTACGAACGTGTTGTCAATCCAGTAAATGGCGCAAGACGTCGAGACGATATCTCTTTGAGCTCCTGTCGTCCTGTGTTGCAGAGCGGAGACGTCATCGACATCATCAGCAAGCCTCCGATGGGGACGTGGATGGGGATGCTTAACGGCAAAGTCGGCACCTTCAAGTTCATTTACGTGGACGTCCTGAACGAGGAGCAGGTGAAGCCCAAGAAGACGCGCCGGAGGAGGAAGGCCCGGCAACCCAAACCCACGTCTGTAGAGGAGCTGCTCGATCGCATCAACCTCAAAGTAATAACCTCAAACCAATCATCACCGCCTGTCCTGCAAACAGAACAGGCTCTGGGATTTTCACTGTGTGGCAGATATTGGAATTCTCAAATGTTTGAGCTTTAGATAAAATGAAAGTAAATTTTAGTCCCTTAATTAGTTAAATGTTTAGGTTTATTTGTACTAAACTTGAGTATTTCTATTTTCTGCTACTTTATACTTGACATTGACATTTTGACATTTTAAAGTGCACAGTCAGGTTAAACGCCTTGTTCCCTCCGACCTCACCTGTCCACAGGAGCATCTCCCCACCTTCCTTTTTAACGGCTACGAGGATCTGGACACGTTCAAGTTGTTGGAGGAGGAGGACCTGGACGAGCTGAACATCAGAGACTCCCAGCACAGAGCCGTGCTGCTCACTGCTGTGGAGCTGCTGCAGGAGTATGACGGTGGGTCAGGTAACCAACAGGGTGTTTCATCTCACCTGAGCACAGGATATCTGTTATAACATCCTATATGTTTTAAAGCTTTAATAATAGCTGTGATGAGGCTTATTCCAGCCCTTTATCATGTTAAATAATCTGTCTCCAAAGCAACACATGCTAAGCAGCCCAGCACTTTCCTCTTGAGATCATAAGATGTGACGGTCTGCCCCCTGCTGGTGGCGTTGTGCCTTGCAGGAAGCAGCGACCCAGAGCGAAGCAGTCAGTCCGGAGGCTCCCAGGAGAAGCTGCTCCTGGACCGGCGCGGCCTCGCGGGAGACTCCCCGCGGGACTCCGGCTGCTACGAGAGTAACGAGAACCTGGAGAACGGTAATGACAGCCTGAGTCGCCTGTGAACACTGTCCTGCTCCTCTGCCTCATCCTTCACTAGAAAAAAGACTCGTGTGGTCTTCAGTCCTTTCTCGATGCTCGAGCATTCCAAGCCGCCAAAACTTCAGTTTTCCATGCTCTCCTGGACAGACTCTGCTATCGTCACATTTACTCCCTGGTGCTCTGTTTTTATTTTCCCCCCCGAGCATCTTCTTCTTCAAGTCATTCTCTCATCTGTTTCTGCATCATCGAACCAAACTGTCACTTTTTTGTCCGCTCAGTGCTTTTGAGAGCATCGCTTGCCTTTCTTCACAAGCAAACTGGGATAACACACACACGGTTATCTGTTATCATGGGACTAGAAAGCTCACTCGCCTCGTGTTAAACTGAGCGGTGACCTCTAAAGACTTTTATTCTCACACCCTTTCGCAAACTATATGTGGAGCCGCTTGTAGGTCTACTCACAAATAGAGCTGCAGTTGTGAGTTGTGTGGTGGGTTGTTTTTTTTGTTTTTTTGCGTTTGCTGATAATGGTGACTGTTGAATAAGCGTGTGATAAGATTAAAATAGTTAAAAAAAATAATAATAATAATTGCAGTATATATCTACTGTGAGCGCTTGCTTTATTCATAGCTATATCATTCTAATTGTGGTTATTTGGT
This sequence comes from Sparus aurata, assembly GCF_900880675.1. NCBI lineage: Eukaryota > Metazoa > Chordata > Actinopteri > Spariformes > Sparidae > Sparus > Sparus aurata. The sequence continues at coordinate 5,920,209 of NC_044202.1, forward strand.
CTAAAAAAATGTCTAAATGCAAAAGAGTTCTTGTGAATGTCAAAAGGTCATGTGGTTAGAGAACTTCTGTCAGATCAGCCACGCTTGTACAGTGTATTTCTCTCAAGATGTTGCTGTTTGTGTGTATATTTTTTTAGTCCAGTAAAATATGACGTTGCACAATATTTTATCATGTGCCTGAAAAGCTGCGTCGTGCAGAAGAATTAAAATATTTACTAAATACTATAATTGTTAAAAAAAATATGGCATTTTGTATAACTGTAAATGCACTAAAATGCAGACTAAGGACAACCTTAAAAAAAAAAAAAAAAAAAAAAAACTGTTTTAAAAAGTTAAACTCATTCTAACACTTCTGACAGAAGTGTGGCCGGTTGAGGGTCTGAAGTCTCATTTTCTGAGGTGTGCTTCTGTCATGGTTGAGCGTGAGGAATAAATTGCTCCATGCTTCACCAGACTTGACTTGCTTCCTTCTTCTCTTTCGTTTCATCATTCATGTCGATTTTTGTTTTGAACTTTTTCTTCGGCATTCCTTTTCACCGCAGCTCCTCTTTTTCCAACACCGAGCGCTCTGCTGCTGTTCTGTTACCTAAAGGTTCATCCGAGAAAAAAAAATGGAAATTCAGTCGTTATCTACTCAAAGTCAGATGCATTTCTGGAGCGTCACAGCAAAACAGCGTTGTTGCATTCTCCAGAACAACTGAAATAGAACAAAAATGATCTGAAAAAGACATGGCCGAGCCTCTGCACCAATTGGACATTAAGGCAGATGAGCACTATGGAGCCATTTCATAGTTTTATTTCCAGCTACATCAGTCGTTCAGGAGAATGCTGCAACACTGTTTTGCTCTGAAGCTCAAGAAATGTTTTGTGGACTATGAAACTTCCCCCATCGACATGAGGGTGAGTGGATAACGCCTGCATTAGTATTTTCGGGTGAACTGTTCCTTTAAGTCAAATACATGTCAGAGGCACCTGCATGATCTGCACGCACTTCACTTGTTTATTTCAGGAAGGGACAAAAAGACATCTTCATCCATGAGCAGGTCCTCCTCCGGGTTTGAGTCGAGCCACCTCCCATCTCCAGATCTCCCTGCCCACCCCCTCACCCTGACCTCCACCAGCTCTAGTAAGACTCCACCAGCATGCCTGCCCTGCATCTCACCATCACTAAGGCCCCCTAAGAGCAGCTTAACCCTCCCAAGCCCGGCGAAAGGTCGTGATCCCGGTGGAGCCATTGTCAGGAGCCAGAGCTGCACAGAGCTGAGGAGAAACCGAGGAGCGGTGCTGCTGAGGAGGAGCTTCTCCCTCACCGTCCTCCACAAGGAGCAGAAGAGACGACTCATCCACCCTCAGAACTGGAATCTGACCCCTCACATGAAGACTGAGGAGAGCACACAGGACACAGTAATCCTCAGAAACCCTGCAAGGTCATGTCTACGCCCTCCCAGTGCGTGTGCAGCACTTTCAACAGAGACACGGTTAAAGTGTTTACCCCTAAACAAGCAGAAACGACACAAAGCACACACCTCCAGCTGCCTCCCACAGTCCCGGCAGAAAGGCCCGATCACACTTTAACTACACCGTCCGTTACAAACCCATGGCCGGAGCCCGTAATGCCGCAGACCGCCTGCGTGTACGACTACACACAACACGTGCTGCCAGAGGAGACGAGCCGTCGTTCAATCACAGCCAGCGTTGAAGCCCGCAGGCTGAAAATGAAGAGAAGTAAGAAGACATCAGTGAACTCAGTACCTCTGAGTTCCCTGATAGAAGAAAGACTGTAGCTGATCTCAGAACAGAGGCACCTTCTGACATCAGGACTGCAGTGAACTGTCGCTTTACAGATGTTAATAGCTGCTGTTGAATGATTACCATCTTAAAACGATTTTTCTTTAAGAATGTTTGAATTATTTTTCTTCCAGATAACTAATGATTATTGAAAACATGAGCATGGATTGATAGTGTGCCGTGAAAATTCATCTGACATGTAGATGCAACTGAATTTACTGTTTGTGTGCCCTCTCTTTATTCAGCCGACTGCCGGACAGCAGAAAGTTCAATATAATGCGTATAAATAAAGAATTGTCACTTTTGGTAGCTTCAGGGCAATTACATCCTTAAGTTTAGACATAGCTAATTTCTATTATTAACTTTTTACAGTTTGATTGATTGGTAATATCTGTTGTAGATGTTCTCCAAGTCTTAAGAAGTCAGAGTCAGACAGTTAGACAAGTAGCTAGAGAGCAAGAATCCAATATCAAACTCAGTAGCCCTGTATCAATCATAAATCATAAATTTTAAACCACCGAGAAGTGCTTTACCACCAAAATGTCGAATAATGTGACATCTTACAATCTTACAATCTGAAAAAAAGACAAAAAATTCCTGGATCGGCACCAAAAGTTAACAGGCTCTATTCTGGACCCAGACCCGTCCTCCATCAAAGTTTCGAGGAAATCCTTTCCTTTAGTTTTTGTGTTTATCCTGATGACAAACCAACCAAAAAACAGACACAGGTGAAAAAATAACCTCCTTGTGGCCTTTTTTCCCCCAATAAAAAAAGATTTCATTTGTCAATTATTTGTATATAGTATATATGTGTATAATTTATCTCCATTTCCATATTTTTTTGATTGTTGACCTGCAAGAAAAAAACAGGTGTCATTAAGTCGTAATAGTAATGAATGATCAGTTTAATGTGGAGCGTTTCCAGGAAGTTTAGCAATTTAGCAGCTGAACAAAAATCCACCCAGGAGGCATTCGTCTCACAAATTGTTTATTTCATATCAGTGCGTTGTGTACAGTATTCTCCTGTTTATTAATTTAATTAATACAGCTTTCTTTTCTATATACATTGTAAAATACGCTCACATGGCTTTTAATCACCGTTGACAAAAATAAACTGAGGTCTGTTTGAACTGAGTTGATCGTCTCTGTAGTTACAGGCAGCTGTTACTGGCACAAAGCAGAAATTAAAGAGCAGCGTTCTCTCATCACGAGTGCCAATGAATCATCACTGTTATCTCTGCATTCTTCATATTAATCATTACTTCACACAAACTGTGTTAAATGTAAAATCTGGTGCAACTCCTTCAGATTTTCACTGAGGTTTTGATTTGTTGTCTGTCAGTAGTTTAACCCTCTGCCTGTCTGTGTTATGATTCAGTGTTATCTCTAAGTATATTACTCATAGTTTAGCCTGTAGCCGCATGTCATCAAGGCACTGCCTGACCAGCCCCAGTGCGTCCAGGGCCGTGCCCCAGGCGAGGGTGACTCCCCACCCTCCGTGACCGTAGTTGTGGACCACGGCCACCCTGCGACCCTGCAGCTTCACCATCTCCCTCTCCACCCTCGGGTTCCTCCTGCTCGGCCTCAAGCCGACCCACTTGCTGAGAACTCTGGCTTTGCTGAGCGACGGCTCCAGGCTGCCGCAGCGCTCCAGGATGCTCCTGGTGTCCCCGTCGTCCACTTGTAGTCTCCAGTCCTGCTCCTGCCTCGTGCCGCCCACGGTGACGCCGTGGATGCCGGGGTAGATGTAGGTCTTACCGTCTCCATCCCTGATGAAGTGCTGCAGCCAGGGGGCCTCCACCTTGAGGACCTGGCCTCTGACCGGGTACACCTGGTTGTCATGCACCAGCGTTTTGGAGCCCAGGCCGGAGCAGTTGACGATGATGTCGTAGCTGCTGCTCAGCTCCTGAAGACTGTCGATCTTCCTCTGCTCCACGCTGCCTCCAGCTGCTCTGAACCTAAACACAACAGGTATGACAAGAGTTTATGTCAGCAAGGATGAAGTCAAGTAATCGCCTCTTTCTTATTATTATCATCAATATTGTATATGTAACAAGAGACTTCCATAAAGAAGACAAACCTCTTCTCGAGCCACGGCAGGTAGCTGGAACATTCACATTTTATGGTGGTGAACGCCTGGCCGAAGTTGTGATCCGGAAACCTCTTCAGTTCCCCCTCCGTCATGAATCGAAAGCCGATCACAGAATCTGCCCAGAAGGGCTTCTTATCGGCTGGAACCTCCTTGAAGATTTGCCAGCTGGAAGACAAATCAAATCAAAGAAAAATAAGTCGTTAGAGTTACCTGGCGGAGCGTTCGGCCCTTTTTTATAGCACTACAGAACAACTGTTACCCAGAGCTCAGCATGACTCCAGCTTCAGGTGAGTGTTGGGATTGAGCAATGTCCAACAGGTGATCAAAGCTGTCCTTGAACCAGCGTTTTTGTCTTTCCAAAGGAATATCTGACAGAGAAATTGTACTTTTTAACATGCAAAGCCAATGTTACGTGTGTTAAAATGTAAGAATGTCCGAGAGATTGTTGCACACCTGGAAACTTTGCAGCAAACAGGATCCCAGCAGCTCCATCGCTGGTGGTGTCCGGACTGAACTTGTCGGCCAGCAGCGTGACGGAGCAGAAGGGAAGAGCCTCGGCGACGCAGACGGCGGTGGAGAAGCCGATCACGCCTGCTCCCACCACGCAAACCCTGACGCGTCTCATCCTGGACAGGCCGGAGACTCAACCTGGAGGACAGAACCGTGTCGGACGCTGCTCGACAACCTTTGTAATGAAAAAGTTAATCCACAACTACGAGCCTCAACATCTGAAATAACCGCACGGTCCAAAGATCAGTGAGACAAAGCCTGATTCAATAATTAATTACATAACACGCTGTAAACTGGGACACAGCCAGTCACTCATTGGAGGTTTAATTCGATGTCATAATGTTGCAGACAGTGACTGAATGTAATTAGGTATTTTACCTGCGTATTTCCATTTTCTGCGACTTCATACTTCCACTCTGCTACAAATATGGGAAGAAAAAATTGAACTTTTACTCTAAAAAATGTATTTGACAACTTATAGTTTAATTGCTGACTACATGCTGCATCAGAGCCAAAGCAGCGTATTTTTAATTTAATTTAATTGGAAATCCGATTCAAATAAAAAAAAATGTATTACTTTTGACACATATCAGATACTCTCTTAATATTACTCAAGTACTATTGTTCTGATTGACTCTCACCAAAGTAATATTTTAACACAACATTGTTATTTTTTCTCATGTATTTTTGCAACACTGTGTGACAAGTGTGACAAGACAAGAAGGAGACAGAATTATAGAAATTCAAATGACATAAAAGTAAAAGTAGCTATACAACAATGTAAAAGCAACTTTTATCAGTGAGTTATTAATTAAATTGAAAGTATCAAGAGTAGAAATAGTCATTCTGCAGCAGAACGTTTTTTTAGTTCACTCTAACTTCCCTTAGCAAAAAGTAGTATACTTGAAATTCATTTTATGAAGTATGCTTGAGTATAAGTACAAGTATAGGAAGTATACTATGGACCATGTACTTGTAGCATACTAGAAAGTATACTAATTTAATACTTCTTCGGACTAAATTGGAACATTTTAAGTTTATAAAAGTATACTTTAAGTATACTTTATAAGGTCATTTTAAGTTTACAGAAGTACACTTTCAAGTATACAAGTACACTCCTCTATATACTACTAGTGTACTAATAGTATATACTTCTAGTCCACATTTTAGTTTATTAACATGTAAGTTTATAACAGGGGTAATACCTCAAGGCAAATGTGTGTAGTAAAAAACACTTTTATTCTGCTAAATTAAATGTAAGCACAACTCAATAAGTCAACCTTTTTCTGTACTTACATCAAGATATTGAAAGTATTACCACTTGCAATGTGACAAGCTTTAGCAAGAGATCCACCATTTATTACCATACATACCCACAGCTGAACAGACGGGAAGTTTCTCCTGGAAAACACCCCTTCACTCACGGTGCCAACATTTTTATCATCTTTGTTAATTCGACACAATTTAACCACAGAACAAGGATGTGAATTAACCCGCAACCATCTTACACATCATCTTATTCACAAACACATTCACAAACCATAATTACACCAACAACAACAGAATACCCAAGAGTCTTTGCGCCACAGTCCACAGTATACTAAAGTACAAGTATAAGCTTTAGTATTAAAGTATAAGTCTAAGTATTAATGTACTTAGTCTTAGACTATTCTTTATACTTTTCAGTATAAGCCAAGTATACTTCACTATACTTTTCTTAAGTATATAAAATGTAGTATATAAAAAGTACACTTCAAGTATACTGCCTCAGTTTTAGTATAAAATAAGTATACTTGAATAAACTACGTTTTGCTAAGGGAATTGTCTTACTTCTATTGTAAAAATAGAACTCTATTATACAAGTTTTATAATATTTATGACTTTTTATTGTCTTAAACTGAACCCACTGGTTGTTAGTTTTTCCATTGTACTGTGAATGCTTGTAGCAGTCTCTGACACAATAATGTCCTTCAGGATGAATCAAGCTCTATATCTTATTTTATCTTAAATAAATATAGTGGAATGAAAAGTACCATATTTCCTTCTGTATGTCTGCTCCTTATTTAAAGCAGCATAAAAATAGAATTACTCAAGTGAAGTGCATCAAAATTGTCCAAAACAATGTGTTTAACGTAAGTCACCTGTCATTATTGATCTCAGGTTCATATTATGGTGTGATAAACCACATTTTACAATACAGTACAAGCATTTCAGGTTTGCAAAAACAGGTAGTGAGAACAAGATTTATTTCACTACAGTCAAAGTAAAACTCACTCACCTCACTTCACCTGCCGGTAATGCTGAACACTTTGTCCTGTTTCCTCTGCACAGAGCTAAATAAATGTCTGCTCTGTCCGTCTTTACACAGCGTTCAGGTCCTAAACGAAGTCTCCTCTGCAGTGACAACTGTTATTTACTATAAATAAACAAAAGGCAATAATATCATCTTTGAGCTGACGCTTTCTTCTGACTGTGCTGACATTTAAATTAACATCCGCAGAGAAAATAGCTCATTAAATGTATATTCCGTGCAGTAAACGCTTGTGTTTGTCCTGTAAAACGTGAAGGTATGCGCTCTGTGTACATGCAGGGATACATGGAGATGTATGGGGGGGCTGCTGCACCTCGGCGGTGCGTGAATCTCGTCAGCTCTCGCGATAAGTCACGTTCACGTCCTCCGTGCCGCGGTGGTAAAAGGTAAGGTCCTAAAAGCTCACTATATTAAATTACACCGCGGTTCTGAGCGCTTCCACCCATCGGGTCCTGTCACAAACATACATATTACTCTACTGTGGTTCGTTTAAGTCGTTATTTAGCTGTTTGTGCCAGTTGTGGCCCGTTTCTGGCGAGCTGCGAGCGCACTGTGTGAGAGGGTGTTGAGTTAGCTTGTTTGCTAACATCCCTGCAGAAGGTTTATGTAGTTCAGAGACCAAACATCAGCCAGGAAACTTTGTCTGGATGTGATTAACAGTACAGAATACGTACACTGCACACAATATTTGTGGAAAATATAGTATGTTGTAGCACGTGCAAGTGTTGTAATAAATTTAAGAAATGGTGAAAATGGGTCATTTATTAGGAAAAAAAAAAAGCCAAACACAGTCTTATCTCTAGCTTTTCAAAGTGTGAAGATTAATTGATAACTTTCTTACTTAACTTATAACATGAGGTTGGTTTTTGACAGTTCAGATAAGCATTTTAAAGGCATCTCCTTGTTTTACTTTATCTATTTTTACAGGAGCGTTGCCATTGAGACTCAAAATGTCTTTCACAAGAGAGTCCTGACCAGGAACACACAACTAACTTACACAACAACAACAAAAACATTCACATAAAGAAACAAGCCGGCAGAACAAATTACAACAAGACAGTTAATGTATCAGTGTTTGGTAACAGAACATGCACCATCCCAATTTTAAGATCACAACAACAAACATGACATGAGATGTATTTCACATCTTACGCCCCCCGTCAAGCCAGGAAATATTACATTTGATTAAACTTTTGCAAAGACAGGAATAAATACTGTAAGTACCAACAAATGAAATGGGTTGAAACTGATCTGAGAGGTATTTGTAAGTCCTCTGAACTGTAACCTTGTTTTGATGGAGAGTTTCTTTTTTCCATCCGACAGGAACAGAAGTGATCGTTGTGAGATGTCACAGAAAGCAACAGCCAGGACTTCCTCACTCATGGCCGTCCGCTCAGATTCACATCAGCAGAGCATCCTGAGCAAATTCGACAAGCTCAGGAAAAGAGACCTGCTGTGCGACATCACTCTCGTTGTGGAGGACGTGCACTTCAAGGCCCACAAGGCCCTGCTGGCAGCGAGCAGCGAGTATTTCTCCCTCATGTTCACGGCAGAGGATCGCATCAGCCAGCCGACCTACAGGCTGGAGGGTATGGCAGCGAGGATGTTTGCAGCAGTGCTGGAGTTCATCTACAGTGCCCAGGTGCGTGTGGAGGAGAGCACCACAGAGCAGCTACTGGCCACGGCTCGTCTTATGGAGGTCAACGACCTGGTGAAGGTGCTAACTGAACTCAAACGCTCTGCTGCAGAGGTCAGAGGTGACGAGGGGAAAGCAGCTGTAGCCGAGGCGCCAGATCTGTTGAAACGCAAAAGAGGACGACCAAAGAAAAACGTGTATCTGCCTCTGACGGAGCCGGAAGACAGATGTGCACCGTATGAGAGTTCAGAAGAGGCCCAAGCTGGTGATATAAACTGTGATGATGTGGTGACACCTAAAGATGCAGATTATAACCCAGCAGCCCACCGGCAGAGCAAACGCAAAATCCGTCCTCCAGTAAAATACGAGGGCTACAAGGTGGGCAGCGACACAGCGGGAGGCAAAGAGCCTGTGAAGAGCGGCAGGAGGAGGAAATACCCCGACACTGAGGCCCGATGTGACGAATGTGACAAAGTGTTCAAAAATCACCTGTTTCTCAAGATTCACCAGAGGACTCACACAGGTAATCTGCTCTGTTTGGTTCAAGATTCAAGATCACACCTTCCCCTCCACAAAAGGATGATCACAGTTTATTACACATTTGTTCTTATTTTCATAGCTCTGACTTAATTATTCTTAATAAACCAGAATTATCCTTTAATAAGGAAGAGGTGCGCATGTAAAACAGTGAGACAGTGGACAGTGAGAGATAGCTGATGTTGTGCTGGCAGCTCTCAGGTGAAGAGTAAATATCTACCTGTGTGTTACAGAGGTAGGTTGCTGACTGGGGTTTATCTTACATGTGTACCATTCATTGCAGATGTTGAAGCACCTGTCTCTCAACATTGTCTACGTTTACATGCACAAATATTTCCGTTTTTGCCTTTGTTCTGAAAAAGACGGCGTTCCTGCTCGGCTGTTTCCAAGTCAGAGAGGAATGTTAGTGTGCATGTAATCGTAGTCACCGATTTATATCACGTTCTCTTCGGTGATGCCGTTCCTAAACTGTCTTCATTTTCTCTTTTAGGAGAGAAGCCTTTTCGCTGCCTGGATTGTGGGAACAGTTTCACCCAGAAGCACGCTCTGCTGTCTCACCAGCGCATACACACCGGAGAAAAGCCGTACGTGTGTTCCGTCTGCTCCAAAGCGCTCTCCTCCAAACACACCCTGATGGAGCACATGAACCTCCACGAAGGTTAGAATCTGGCCGGAGTTCGTCGTTTCGGCTCTTTTGTTTTCTGTGCTTGGACTTAAATGGTCTCTCTTAACCTGCATTTCTGTAGGAAAGAAGTCGTTCAGCTGTGAGAAATGCGGAAAGACGTTCAGTCAGAAGAGGCAGCTAAAAAGCCACTTCAGAGTTCACACAGGTGAGAATCACGTCACTTCAACAGCAGCAGGTTAATTGTGATGCAGTCGCTCTTAAAGGCTGAATAACGTCTCCTTTATTGGATTTAATTGAAGGCAAATCGTTACCGGAGTGCGCTCAGTGCCATCACAAGTTTTTGGACACGGCTCAGCTGAAAAAGCACCTGAGAACTCACACAGGTAAAATCAGACGAGGCTGAAACAGCTCTGTAAATCATTTCTGAGCCACTTCAACAGATAATGACTGACTGCCAGCTGATGACTTTAATAATGTCCTTACAGGTGAGAAGCCTTTCACCTGTGAGATCTGCGGGAAGTGTTTTACGACCAAGAGCACTCTGCAGACTCATATAAGAATTCACAGGTAAGAAATAAATATATTTGGGAGGGGGAGGGGGAGGGGGATTGTATCATTTTCATGACGGTGTTTGTCGGTCTGTGTGCTTGACAATCCCATTCTGCATCAGTGAAAATGATCAAAATGAAAATATAGTTAATTATAGATCAAATTTGGGGAATGTTATTGTAACATGGTGCTAATAAGTTATTACACAAACTACTTTTAATCTGTCGACCTGCAATAATATATCACGGTGTGCATGATGGCAGCAACAAAAGAGCAAGAATGTCAAAGTACAGAAAACCTTCATGGATCAAACATTTATTATCTTATCTACTGACAAGACATCACAATAAAACACTAAACTACAGACAAGACAATGAACAAAGACCTGGAGTGTGAATTGCATATTGCAGCTTATTGTTACTGCTTGCAGGTATATTCAGTGGTTTGCAATCTGCAGCCTCACAGTTAGGTGCCAGAAAAATCCTACACACAAATCTTAAGAAAACATTGACTCTCGCCATTTCCAATTCAAAACGCACTTAAAGTCAAAATGTCTTTTTTTTTTGCAGAGGCGAGAAGCCGTATCACTGCAACATCTGCAACAAATCGTTCTCAGACCCGAGCGCAAGACGACGACACGTCACCTCTCACTCGGGAAAGAAACCCTTCACCTGCTCCTTCTGCAGCCTTTCATTCACCCGCGCAGACAATCTGAGAACGCACATGAAGTCTCACAACAAGGAAAGAGCTGCATCGACAGAATCCTCATCAGATGCCGGGGACGCCGCGGCAGCGCCGGAGGAGGTGCGTAACATCCTGCAGCTGCAGCCGTACCAGCTGCCCACCAGCTCTGAGCAGGAGATCCAGCTGGTGGTGACGGCAGACGTGGACAACATCAACTTTGTGCCAGCTCAGGACCAGGAGATCAGCATCATCACCACAGAGGGTGGGACGACAGAGTCGGCCCACTCCAGACTCGCCCTCCTCACCCAGTCGTCAGGAAGCGTGCAGAACGTGGCTCTGGTCGCTCAGGGCGGCGTGGTGGAGCAGAGCCCTCAGATTCAGACTATCAGCATGCTGGAGGGCCAGATGACGCACCAGCCTGAGCAGATGCACGTCATCACCCTGAGTAAAGAAGCGATGGAGCAGCTACAGGCCCATCACGCCCCCCCGCAGCCCCTTCAGATAGGACAGCGACCCGTCCAGCACCTGCGGTTGACGCACCACCAGATCCAGCCGCTGGCCGTCGCTCCGGAGAGCTCACAGACGAGCAGGGAGCAGCACAGCCAGGCCATTCACATCAGCAGCCAGAGCAGCCAGCCCATCTCCATCAGCCAGACCAGCGAGCAGATCTCCAGCCACCACATCCAGGGACAGACGTTCCAGATCCAGGCAGGGACCGTGTCCTACCTGTACACCACCGGGCTGCCGCAGGACAGCTGAGCGTGGGCTGGATTCAGACTGACAATGCTGCTACAGTTCACATTGATAATGGAGGAACTAAGGTATCGTAGTAAGGATCAAGTTTCCCTGCCAATTCTATTTTTACATTTTCTGTCAACCACCTTCCAACGCATCCCATAATAACAGTCAAAGCAGGACCTTTTTTCTACAAGTTAATGTGTCGCTTTGTCTCCAAGGAAAATCTGAGAGTAGCGACACATTTGGCAAACATGCTCTGAGGAAAATAGAGTGCTAGAATACAATCAAGAGAGACTACAACATTTTATTTTCGATTGGTAGAAATGATCTCATAATTACTGAATGATACGTGAACATGTGGGACTGACATATGGTAACGGTGCTGCACGGTGCTTTTGAAGAGAAGACACGTGCGGTTTATGGCTGGTGGATAAAAATACTAGATAATAAAAAGGTGTTCATGAATGAAAACGAGTCAAACCCCGTCCGAGGTTTGTGTTTTAGCTTTTAAAGTAACATAACTGAGACCTGGTGTAATCAGCAAGTCGGCCCAGACACCACAGAGCGCTCTGCGTGTCAAACGGCACCTGAACTTGTTAAACAAGTCGGTGCTGCTTTACAGAACAGCCCTGCGGTAACGCTCACAGGTCTGGTAGGGTCGCCTCAGCAGTCGGGGCACGCAGGCGAGCCGGACCCTGAAACAACAACAACAAAGGCTGATTTGAATGTTGATGGTGGACACTAACAGCAGCCTCACTGACATGACAACTTCATAACACTGTTAAACCTGTTTTTTTTTTAAAGAATACAATCATAATATTACAAAAAATAGAAGTCTCACAAAGTCTCATCACTGTATTTCACTAGAACTCCCAACTTAACATGCAAAAATAATAAATAAATACTTATTGTGGGTCTTTTTGTACTTTGGGCTTACGCTGCAGTCTTGTCTTTAAATTTAACTTCAGCACTTTTCAAGGTTTAAACTTTAGCTGAACTTGTTAAAACACGGTCCTCTGTGCTGCTCTGGCTCACTCACTGCTTTCGGCCGGTCTATTCTCGTGATAGAGCGGCTCCTGGCTGTTTCGGCTCTCTGGTGTCTTGGCTCCGCGGCAAGGTCCTGAAGTGTGGCGTGGTTTGTGAGGCTGCCAAGCTGCGGGGCGGACCGCTGGCGACCGGCCCGCTGTAGACCTGAGACGCAAATAGAACAGACGCCGAGCTCCGAAATACAATCTGTGATGGAATTTGAAATGTCATCGCGAAGAGTTAGGAGTTACATGATGGCTTTAATTCGACTCCTGAGCCGGCGCGAGCAGATAGAAATCGAGGTTTAACTCGCAAGATGTGATTTCTTTGTGGATTATCACTTCACCGCTCTGAGATGAAGGTGAGATTAAAGTGGGTGCAGTACCTGCTGAGGGACCTCTGGTGCTCAATCTGCTGACTGACAGCGTGTAATAAGTCCTGCTTTGCCCTGTGATGGAACAGACGCAGAGAGAATTAGGAGTTAAATGTCAAGTCAGATCATTTGAAACGGAGAAACGGGCACAAGGAGTCTCCCATCAGACCGCTCCTCTGTTCTGGTCCGTACCTGCCGTCGAGTTGCTCCTGGAGAGAGCCGCCTCCATGTCGTTCACCTGGCTCTGCAGTTTCTCCACCTGCTCGAAGGCTTTGTGTTTGAGGCCGAGCTCGTGTTGCAGCTGCCCCCTCGCCTACGGCCACGCAGCAGAAAACATGAAGTCACAAGAGTCCTTTCATCAGTTGAACTTAAAGTTTTTTTTGTTTTCTTTTCAGTGGTATGTCTCTGGCTTCAGTTGGTTCGTCCACCACCAAAACTTTCATCAACTCTCTGACGCATTGCCATGAAACTTTCCACAGGCATTCATGGATTCCAGAGGAGGAACAATCCAGACTCTTTTACTTTTTCTCTAGCGCCACCATGAGGTTGACACCTGCGGTCTTGAGTGAGATTTCGAGTGACGCACAAAATCCACCGTTTTACAGACATTCCTTTCACAACGCAATAGTTTATTTTCCTCTAAATGGGATCACAATTTACAAAATGAATAATAAGTAATAAATCAAGTGTGAAGTGGGGTCATTTTCTCATAAGCTCACATAGAGTAGGACTCTCTTTTTGAAACCAGTGGAGTTATTTATTGTAAAGTTGCAACTAAAGTTTATAAACCGTAACGATTGTTTAATAAATGGTTTATAAAGCCTTATAGTGTTGTCGAAGAGTGAAATAACCGTCAACTAAAGTTCAATTATCTATAAATTTACCTTAAACGAATGATGGTTAATATAGGTGTTACCTAACTCACTAATACAAAGCTGGCATTTTTCAGTATCTCACGACAGAAAAAAAGATTTGCCGATGTCATGATTTGTCTGACAGCAGAGTTCAAATCTCCCGGGCAGTAAATTTGCTCACACTCACGAGTCATGAGGATCATTTACAGACCTGTCGGATCTCTTTGGCGCTGCGTTGTCGCTGTAGCTGGTTCATCCTGCTGCCTCTGTCCAGCTGCTGGCTGAGCTCCCTGAGCTGCCTCTCTCTGTCCTCCACGTCGGCTCTCATTTGTTCCAGCCGCTGCACTCGATAGCCGTCCAGCTCCTGCCTGCTGCGGGCCTCCTGAGCCGACTGATGCCTGGACACCTGGAGCTCCTCTGTCTGTGGATCAGTGGGTGTTAGTTGAAAAACACCCACGGCTTTATAATCCTCCCAGCGTTTGATATCAGGGTCATTCAAAACTTTATTGTAAAGGTTTCCACGAATGTAGAGCTATAGAAGCGAGATCTAAAACGTAAGTGTGAGTAAAGATGTGGAAGGTGGTTCAAAATAAAGACTTCAGCCACATGAATTCAGTCTGCAGCCTTCTCTACTTCACATTTTGTCGCTTAGGTTGAATTGAGCTGTTAAAAAAGAAAATGTATGTACAACAGTTTTGATCATGCTTCTTTTCTTGGACTGTTTCCTGGTCATCTCACTCTTCTCTGACAGTAAACTGAATGTCTAAGTTTTCAACTGTGTGAAGACATGACTGTTGGATTTGGGATATTGTGATGGATGTTTTTTTCACAATTTGCTGACATTTACAGAACAAGAATGAACTATAAGTACTTGTGCAACTAAACCCATTAAGCTGAGTTGTAAGAAACACTGTGTAAATCAAGTTCATGTCAAATTTACATCAACAGTTTGGTGAATTTACACAATATTTTTTAAGAACCTAAATTAGAAATGTGAGTATGGTCTGTGTTTGGGCCTCTGCAGTGTGGAGGAGACTCTGTGTACCTTCCTGCTGAGCTGCCTCTTGGTGCTGCTGCACTCGGCCTGACAGCGAGCCAGCGCCTTCCTGGCAGCCTCCAGCTCCTCCTGCAGGAGCACCACCTCCTCCTCTGAGGTCATCTTTACTCTGAGAGCCTCGGTGCGGCTGATAATCTCCCTCTGGACACCAGGAGAAATGTTATTATCGTTACTCACTGAGATAATGTGTCCGCGTTCCCAAACAGCATTTCTATCACTGGCTATTTTAAACTTTCACCTCGAGATTTTCAGTTACAAATATCAGTTATTGGCCATCTTGATTGGTAAGGATTGGTGTCAAGTCAATCTAAAGCACTTTGCTGTCGTCGTCCTCCTGCTGAGGATGAATCTGAGTTGTGAGCGTTGGTGATTGTGCGGCTGACCTGCTGAGTCTGAAGCAGCTGTCGGTGAAGTTTCTCCTGGTCGACCAGCCGCCTCCAGCTGCTCAGAGCCTTCAGCTTACACAGCACAGCAGCCAGCCGCCTGCTCTCCAGCTGCAACTCATGGACTTCTTCTTTCTAATAAAACACGTAGAACAAACTGATGTTATCAAAATGAACACAGGGGGGTTTGATTGTCAGTCCAAACTCTCGCTCTGTCTGCCTTACCGTACCTTTACTTGTGTGAGGGTGAGTCCGTCGTCGTCTCTGGTGCAGCCGTACGTCTTCTTGAGTTTTATAATTCTGTCCACGCCTTCGCCTCTGACTCTGTTCACCCTCTCGCTCACATCCTGCTCCATCTGTCGGCGGTACTCGTCGAGCCTGGCCTGAGGTGCAAACATGCACGGAGGACGAATGTTAGACTTTGACGGCTCGAAGAGTACAGAAGAGGTAGAAGACGTAGAAATTGGTAAAGGATCTTATTTCCCACCTTGAGCTGGATGCAGGTGGAGAACAGGTGTCGGACCAGAGGGTCGTAGCGCTCTTTGAATGTGAGACCGAGCTTCTCCGCCAGAGAACTCTTCTCCTGCTCCAGGTGAGCGACCCGAGCCCGCAGCGCCGAGACCTCCAGCATCAGCCCGCGACAAACAGCAGCCACCTGTCGGACGGCAACACAACAGAAGATATAGCTGCATATTTTTTATTTATCACGATTCTAGTTCATTTTTAGGATATGACTTTTGCAGGCATAGATAATCTGGGCGCACATGTTGAGGGCCTTATTGCCACAAGGGGACCCAGACGGAGGAGAAAAGAAATGTCTACTTGAAATAATGATTAAAAAATAAAAAATATATTCAAGAACTTCTAATATTAACTTTATTTTAATGTTTTCTAAACACACAGCATTAATTATACGTTTCTTATAAGGGAAAATAATACTAAATTAATGAATATTTTGATTATCAAACATTTCAGTAATTTTGTTTGTTCACCAAGTATCAAACCGTGCCTGCAGTAATCTATCCATTTAACCCGGCTTTGATTACATGACACACATCATGACATCAACTTCATTTGTAATTTAAAGAGTCATAACCTCGTTGTGAGCGCTGCTCGTCTCGGGGTCGGTGCAATTCTTCAGATCCTGAGGTTGAAAATGGAAAAGAAAATCATACGACACGTTAAAGAGTGATGCAGTGAGGATTCTGTGAGCCACAGATCTACGCGACAGGTCACACGTGCTACTGAAAACACCCGGTGACACCTACAGGAGGTTTAAAACTTGCTTCAGTTAAACACTGTGCTGTGTGTGTGGTGCACCTGTTCCCTCTGACGCAGCAGCTGAGTCTCCTGCTGCAGGATCTGCTCATAAAACTGGGAGTAAAGCAGGAAGCTGCGACGCTCTCGCTCCATCAGGGAGCAGCCGAGCTGAGTGAGACACCGCTGGAGGCGATCCTGAGGGACCCTCACCTGGAAGAGGAGACGCTCAGGAGGGTTATTGCTCGTGAGTACTTCAAAAAGTACAGTTACAGTGTGTTATTAGTAGGTTTTTACAGGAAGATAATGTAGTAACTGTGTGTCAGAGCACCTGTCCCTCCGCCTCCTCAGCTTTCTCCATCAGCTGCTGGATGAACGTCTCGACTATCTGCGGCCTCTCAGGAGACAGACTGTACTTCAGGGGTGCTTTCCTCCACAGATCTGAACACGCAGAATACTTCTATCATGCCTGCAATTCCATAATCGGACTATAAAAAGGAATATTTTGTGTGTTATCCGATTACCTGTTGGGAGGCCCGAGTCCTGTCGAGTCCTCTCTGACACCACCAGCGTCAGCTCTCTGTTGATCCTCCTCTGCGTCGCTCTGATCATGTCGCACTCGCAGCTCTCCAGCAGTTTGTGGAGCTGAGAGTGAAGACGAAGTATTTACGAGGTGTAAACACACAAGACGGTAACGCAGTCGGTAGCCGTACTGTACCTGCCAGGTTTTCACATCGACCTCCGAGGCTCCGGGGGGCGACAGGAGAGACTGGCTGCCAGAGAGCAAGAGCTCGTAGTCGCGCTCTGTGCCCAGGTGTTGAGCCAGAGCCCTCATACTGGGGTGAAAGATCTCAGCTCTGTGGAGTACAGACAGTTAAAACATGGGGTTTGATAATGTGTTCAAAACTATTACTGTTTGAGCCCACAAATATAAAAAAAAAAAGAAAAAAAAGTTGTGTAATATTTGAGATTTAAGGCTCAAACTTAGCATTAAGTAAACTAATTAGTTTTCTGTATTAAGTTTTCTGATATCTTATGTGTAAATATGCGACTGAAAGCATAAATCTGAACTAAAATCCTCACTGTATCTTAAAGGTGCACTATGTAGTTTTTGGGGAGGAAATTTTATTTCTTTATCTTCATTGACTGATTGTGTAATGCCTAAACAAACTAAATAAACAAAGCCCCTCTTTGTTTTCATGACTGAATAAACTGAATAAACAAATTGACCTTGAAGGACAACACAGTTTCATGCCGTTTATATTTGGCGGACCCTGCCACCTTTTCTAGCTTCAAACAGCGTTCTGGGGACCTGATTTCCGCTGAGAGCAGCTTGTTTATTCAGATATTCCAACCAAAAAAAAATCAATATTTCTGAGTTTGTATTTATTACCTCAATAATATCGTCAATATTAAAATTCAGATTTTAGTTTGAATTTTCCTCTCCAAAACTACATAGTGCCCCTTTAACACGGTACCTGTAGAGTTTCACGAACTGCTGGTACAAACTGGACGTCCTGAACGTCTGGACACCCAAACGTCTGCGTGCCCAGCTCTCCTTGAACACCTGGAGCTGCTTCATCAGCAGGAGGAAACCTTTCAGCGCCGACTGGACTCTGATCGGGTCCCGGTGAGGAGACGTGGAGTCCGACACTCGTGTATCTTCTGCCTCAGCTTCCGAACAGAGTTCATCCCGCTGAAGCAAAGTGTGACAGACAATGACAGAACTGTGTTTTTGGATGCGGTCAGTTATTTAAAAGATGATCCGAGCTGTCGCCAGCTCGACAACTTATAAACAGTCTTTTTACTTCGTTAGGTTTTCCGTCATGCAGAAGGTGGTCTCTGTTGCCATGGAGACGGACGGGCTCTGCCTCTCCTCCGCCGTTCAGGACGTCCTCCATGAGCAGCGACACGCCGAGCATGGCGGCGTTGGCCTGCAGTCTGCCGCGACCACTCAGACCGCTCAGACACAGCTGCAGACACACAAACACAACTCTGAATTATCTGGAGGAGATTGTGGAGGAGGTGATTTTATCCTCTTTAATTCACTTTTCAGCAGCTGCAGCTCAGTGTTTCGGGTAACACGAGCAGTAATCTGAAGTTAAATCAATTTGAGAACTGAGCAAAAAACAGGTAAATGGTGAAAAAGTCACACTAGCGCAGCCCTGCAGTCTTTAATCCTTCCTGATGTCCCAAAAACAAAAGTACGACTCCTCAGTTCACTTCGCTGTAACTTCTGCAGTCATTTAAAATGTACATTTTGTGCTGAATGGGATGTAAGAAAGGAAGGAAAAGGGCAGGAAGTGAATGTGCTTAGTGAGTTCTTTTCTTCCTTCAGATAATTAGATATCTTTGTGTGCAACATTCGCAAATTTGAGCTTTCATGTGTCGTCAGAATAATCAGACAAAAAGGGAGAAATCATGTGCGGAATCAAATCGTCGGGGTAACATTTAAGGCCACACGTTCACAGGTAAAATGTGAGATGTTGAACCTGCATGCAGTCCTCGATGGGAGGGACGTCCCAAACAGACAGGGGGAACAATCCCTGACAGGCCATGAAGCTCCTCCACGGATACATCCTCTGCGCCTGCGGAGGAAGACAACACCAGATAAATAAAACAACCTGACATGTGGAGTTCAACTTTAAGCTGATGTGGTGTGATGTAGCTGAGCCAACCTGACGGCCTCGAGCCTCGAGAGGTGGAGGAACGGGCAGCGTGAGACTGAACGCGTCAGGCTGGATGCTGTCGCTCAGCAGAGGGAGGGCGGCGACCATGTTGTCGCTCACGCTCTGGTAAGAGGCGACATCACCGGAGGAGAGGAACGCCTCCCTGAACGCCACAGAGACGCGTGACAGAGAGGGAGAAGTCTGACCAGTGACAGAGAATATCACAGAGGCACTCCAACTGTGTGAAACTCATGCAATGTCAGGTGCTTAAAGGGACAGTTCACCCCCAAAATCCTCACCTGTAGTGCGTTTTATCCATCTAGATTGTTCTGGTGTGAGTTTTGGAGATGTCAGCCGTAAAGATGTCTGCCTGCTATCTTATATATCTACAGGCTGAGTGCAAGCTAGTTCCAATATATATATATATATCTGAGAGCAGGCAGACATCTCTATGGCTGATATCTCATAAACTCTACAGCTCACACCAAAACAATCTCCTTTTTAAATTTGGACAAGACTTTTGTTTTTTGGTCTGCCACAAAGAAAAATTGTCTTGTAAAGGATAAGAGGAGATAATTTACAAACCAATGTAAGTAGCCAAAGTGAGACGTTGGACATAACAAAGGGAACCAACATAACCAAAACTGTAGCAGGATATGATGACGACTGACCTGATGAGGTGTCTGACTGCAGCATCAAACTGCAGCAGGAGGACCTTCCTGCGCAGCTGCAGCAGACGGCCGACACACTCGGGGCTGCTGGGAGCAGACAGACGGTCGACCTGACGCTGGATCTCCAGCAGCTCTGCTCCTGGAGAGAGGAGGGTCAACATTCTGGTTTCTACTGTGGTCAGCTCAGATCCAAAAGATGATCTGGAAGGTGTTCAGTGAGGTATTTGTAATCGTTAACAACATCCACCTACCGATGCCTTCAGTGCCTCCCCAGTCAGCTGCCAGTGAGCCCGGTACGTCCTCACCTGTGTTCCCCAGTCTGGAGAAACCAACCAGGTAGTAAGTGATGTCATGGAGAGCTGACACTATCTGCAGAGTGTGATGGAGAGCTGCGGTACAGGCCTGATGAATCAGATCAACAGAGCGAGGGCAAATTACTGACAAAGAGAAAGAAAACTGAATGATTTGAAGTGAACGCAGCGACGTGTACTCACTGAAACACTCAGTGTTTTAAACATGTGGAGCACTTGAGAGAAGTGTGGGATGAACCACAGGTTGAGGAGAGTCTTTCCGTCTGCAGACAGCAGCTGCTGCGGCCGACGCTGAAACGTCCTGTTGGGGAGGAAGGTTTGATTAACGCTTCAAGTTTTTCTCTTCTTCTGCATGTTGGTGACACCTGAACGCTGCCCCTAAAACACAATGTCTGAAGATGCTTTCATGCCAACTTAAATCCTCCTTCTCACCAGTGATGTGCACAACGGGGGGCAGGGGGGTCAGTCGCCCCCCCTCGTGGCCCAATTGTTGAAAAACGCGCGCTAAAGTGCCCTCCTGGGAGCCAAAACGTGCACTTCTTGGGAGCCAAAAAAGCATGCCAAAGTGCCTTCTTGGTTGGCAAAACACACTAAACTGCCCCCTTGGCTGGTTAAAACATGATAAACTGCCCTCTTGGGAACAAAAACACGCGCTAAAGTGCCCTCTTGGGAGCCAAAACGCGTGCTAAAGTGCCCTCTTGGGAGCCAAAACGCGCGCTAAAGTGCCCTCTTGGGAGCCAAAACGCGCGCTAAAGTGCCGTTCTTTTCGCCCCTGCCCTTGAAAAAGTCTGTGCACGCCACTGCTTCTCAACCTTGAAAATCTGAGACAAAGAGGTCTGAAACAAATATTCTGATGTGTGACGTGCAGCTAAATATTCTTCTATTCTGCAGGTTAATGATGGATGACACTCCAGCTGCTTGTACCTGGGGTCGGGGCAAAGGTCAGCGCCCGAGTCCAGAGAGACTTTCGGCTCGCCGGCTCTCCCGATCATGAAGTGGGACTGGCGGATGGAGGGGACGTCGTCCAAAAGGGAGGTCAGACTGAAGTAATACGCAACAATCTGCGCTCTCACACAGTACTGAGATATCTGAGTGCTGAATCTGTTAAAGGAAAACAGGCAGACACAGTTTCTACAGCGTGGATATCTCGGATTGTCTCTTAACAAAAGGAAGGCAGATGTTTTAACAGGCATACGTCTTGAGAAAGTCGACGACGAGCCCCCTTTTGATCGCCGCAGCTTCCTCCTGCAGTGCGAGAGAAATTAGATTTACTTCACGGGGCAGCCAATCACATTCATCATCCACCCCTGTGTGCAACTCACTGGGGTTCTCATCAGACCCCCCACGGCCCGCTTCTTCTTCTCCATAAATGAATTCAGCATCTCGTCACGCAGGCCCACTTTTTCCAGCTGGATGGACACAAAAGCCTCCATCAGCCTGCAGTAACGAAACAAGATTCTGTTTTATTAAAGAGGCAGAACAAAAGGCGCTGTTAATCATCGCCGGTGTGATTTGTTCTCTGGAGTGGGGGGGGGGAAATTACCTCTCCTTGGTCGTGGTGGGAGTTCTCGCCGAGCCTTCGGAGGGCGACGAGTCGGATTTCTCCCGCTGTTTGTCTCCGCCGCTTTCACATTCGTAGTCGATTTTTAAATCTTTATCGGGATGAAGGGCCGCGTCACGCTGGGAGGAAATTGGGAAAAACAAACTGAAATAACCAGACGTATCTGTGTATCTAAGTGCAGAGTGTATTTGTGTTCAAGTATTAACAAAAGCAGCAGTGGAGGCAGTGTGCTGAATATCAAAACACTGAAGTGAAAATGCTCCATTACAAGTAAAAGTCCTGCATTCAAAATCTGTAAATCTGTATATGATAATGTACTTAAAGCATTAAAAGTATCAAAAGTACAACATATAAGATAATCAGATTGTTGAGGTACACAACTCAATTAAATATATAACAAAGATCAAGTTGTTTTAGATGTTTTAATGCAGAAATCTTAAATATTATTAGTGTAAATAGGGCCTTGAAACATAACTAGTATCCTGAAGCTGTCAGTGGATTAAAAGAACAATATTTGCTTTTTTCAAAAAATTTTAGTGGAGTATAAAATGCTTGTACTTGAGTAAATATACTTAGTTACTTCCCATCATGAGCACCACCCACCTCGGCTGAAGGCGTCGCGCTCTCCGCCCGGCGACAAAGACAAACCAGCTTCACCGCGCTGAATAAAGCGTTCTTCTGCGCGACCTGACAGGCCAGAGTCACCTGGAGGTTCTCCACGCTGTGTTTGTTCAGGAGCTGTGAGGAGAAAATTCAGTACATAGCGGAAACATCATGAGAGAACGTGCCCCAGGATTTAAACTCACATGAACCGCCGCCTCCTCTGAGCTGAAGCTGAACCTCCCGATCTGGTTCTCGTCCAGCTCCTGGATGCTCAGGGGCAGGTGGGACGGGCTGAACCTGCAGCAGGAGAGACAACTTTAAATCTCTCTCCATCTCACTTCAGTGCTCGTGTGCGCCTCTTCATGATCATCCAGGACTAAATATACCGTCTAATTATCAGAGGCAGGTTTTAAAAGTGGGAATGGGAGATGTTCTGCTGTTACCTACCTGTCCACACAGCTGTCGTCCTCCAGTATCGCTGTGATGAAAACCGGCCTCTGCTCTACTTTCTCTTTCTGTTCGGCGACCTCGAACTGCACCGGCCTCAGGTGAAGGTGGAAGTCGTCGAAGCCGAGCTCCGACGCCGCGCTTCTGTACAACCTGTGAAGAATCGCTCAGTGTCACAGTCCGTCACGGCCTCACAGTGATTCGAGCGAACCTCTGCAAATCATTTCTGACACCCTGCTCCCTGTGTGTTAATGGGAGTGTTATCTTAACTGAGCCAGGTGCGCCGTCTCCGAGGCCGACTCCAGCAGGCGATGGCGGACGGTGACGAGCTCCAGCAGCTTGGAGAAAGTCTCCACGGCGTACAGCTGCTTCTCTCTTCCCTGCATCGTGTCTCTCTCCTCTGCAGACCTCACCAACGACAGCCCCACGTTCTGGACCGAAACCGGGTCCTCAAAAAACACATCTGAGAACAGCTGACAGGAGGCAAACAGAGGTTAGGCTGGCTTTGTCGTGTTAAGATAATTTTAACAGACTCTCAACACAGACAAAAACCTACATCCTTCTGTATCTGAGAGCTGTAGGAGGCTCCAGGTGAGGCCAGGTGGGTCCAGCTCTGCAGGGCCCGCTGCAGGAGCCTCTGTCGCAGGGCGAGCTTGTCGGCGATGCTGCCGGCTCGGTGCAGCTGACAGATTTCTGTGTGAGCCCGAACTAAGCTGTGATAGACCGCAGAGGCCATGCAGAGGGACGGATGGACCTCCAGGAGGAAGACGTTCATCAGTGCAGGGCTGCAGACGGGACACAAGAGGGTAAACACACTTTTGGAGGACACCAAACCGACAAAGACTTCTGCATGTACTCGCCTGCTGCCTCCGAGTGAGACCGGGTGTTTGGGAACGTAGTTCGGTGGACGGCCGAAATCCTGAACAGAGCCTCTGTGGCCGTCTCTCCAGATGCGCTCGAGGTACTGCCGCTGTTTGTCGATCTGATGGGACCCACAACACAATCTGTCACCACACGCAACATCCAGAATGGTTCAAAAATATATATTTTAGCACAAAACAGCAGTTAGTACATTCAGACTAACATTTAATTCCATTTTCAAATTAATCTGGTGATTAGTTTCCAGATTTATTGTCAAAAAATGGGTGAAAACTGCCAATCACAATGTCCATGAGCCCACAGAGAAGTCCGTAGATTGTTTTGAGTTCAAAACCAGTAGATAATTGATTTTTTTTTTTATCATATATGACAAAGAAACAAAGCAAAACTGCAAAATTTGAGAAGCTGAAACCAGCAAATATTTGGCATTTTGCTTAAAAAGGACAATGACTTCAATTCAGTCGTCTAATAATCAAACGAACAATCATATTGTTGCAGCTCTGAGTCAAAATGTGACATTCACACATGAATAAAATCATTTGCAATCATTTTGTTGTCACCTGATTGTCCAAAACGTCTCTGATCAGCTGCCGGTGGCTTCTCAGGCAGTCTATCTCGGCCCTGTAGGCCTGAAGGAAGTAATCCTGGTTCAGGTCCAGTTGTGGCCGACTGTGCATGATGTCGGTAACAACTCGAGCCAACTCAAACCTCTCCTCCGTCCCTGCTGCGTGCTGGTACGCCTCGTAGTAACAGTTCAAGAGCTGGAGAACAGAAGAGAACCATGAACCAGACCAGCTTTGGAAAAATGGGAGATTAAACGGGTTTAATACGTGTTTGACCAAGACATTTCTGTCCCTGTACCTGTACTTTGCTCTCCAAAAACTCAGTCTCACATGTCCACAGGTCGAGGAGCACTGCGACACGGTCCACCTCTGACCCGGCCCAGGACCGGACGTCTGCCGTCTCCGTGCCTCTCATCTTTTTAACGCTGTTCCTCTGGATGAAACGTGAGCCGACCAGAAGAATCTGCTTCTCCAGCTCCTCCAGGTCCTGCAGAGCGGCGTCGTACACGATGTAGAAACCTCTCTGGTCCTGCGTGTGGACGAACCGGCCTTCCACACTGTAGAAATCATGGAGGTTCTCCACCTCTGCAAACTGCATGAACTCTGAGCAATGGACCTGGATGAAGAGGACGTCATGGACTGTAATCTTTACGTAGTCTTTGTTAAAGTAAGAGGAGAGCGATGGAGAAGGGATGACTGGTTGCTCTACATAAAATAAACCTCGATCAATCCAGGAACTCAATAATGTAACAAACAAGGGAGGAAGTATTGAAGCCATATAATAGTTTTTTAAAGCCCTGATAAAGAACTACCGTGGTTCTTTTTTCAACCATTTACCCACTAAAATAAAGGCTTTTTACATTTTCTTCCTTGTTGTTACATTCTGTTTATATTTTAAAGAAAAAAAGCAAAATTCTCAGATTTTAGTCTATTAAATTGACTTTACTTTCCTCTGCAGTGAAAGTAACCTGAATGTGTTTGGGGTTCTGGACATTTGAGGACGTCATCTTTTGGGAAACACTGATTTTCAGAATGAGAAAATACTTCAAACATATCTTTAAAAAAACAAAAAAAAAGTATCCTCATCTGGATCAGCACCTGGATCTATATCTCCACCAAAACTGCTTTCTTCCCTGATTGTGTTTTTGCTAAATATATTACTGTATTAGTCGGATAATGACTCATTTTTTACTTTTGATCTTGTAAAACTGTACTTCATCCAAAAAAGACATATTTAGTGACTCTTCGTGAAATGAATGGAGAATAAGAAGTAGTGTTCTTGTTTCCAGCAGACAGACCGACCAATCAGAATCTCCGTTCTCACCTTGCAGTCGACAGGAGTGTTGTGGCTGAACTGGAGCGAGCCGAGACCTCCCGCCTCTCCTCCTCCTCCTCTGGCTGCGTTCATCCAGCCTGTTTCCTCCGCCGTGCTGCACAGCTCTCCTTCCTCCAGCTGCAGACCCGCCAGGTCAAAGGTCAAAGTCCTCTCCAGAGAGCGCAGGTAGTTCAGCAGCCCGAGAGAAACGCGCTGTGGACGGGGGAACAGAGAAGGCACAGAACGTTGATGTCCAGAATCACCCAGAGCACATCTGGCTTTGTCGTGACGCGCTGTTCGCCTCACCTGTAGCTGTCTGAGTTTGAGATGACGCAGGTAGACCAGAGACAGGTAGGCACCTCTGGTTACGATGGGATCCGAGCATCCGCCTTCTAAACTTTCATCCAGACCCAGCAGCTGCAGGCTGTCCTCGAAAGAGTAGCTGTGGTTTTACAGAGGAAGTAAAGGCAGAGAAAATAGAAGTGTTTTGGAGTATTTCTATGTTTTATGGATTTAAGGTGAGTAAAAAGTGGCTGACGGTGATGATTTGGTCAAGAGGTCACCAAAAACAGAAACAGGAAGCCAAAAGAGACGGCAAAGTTTCTCATTTATCTTTTGATTTGCACAAACTGTCCACGGCTCATACTGCAGCCAAGCAACACACACCTCTCTTTAGTTTGACCCTTCAAGCTCTCCTTCTCGTGACCTCCTCTGCCTCCGGATCCGGTTGACCTCTCGTGTGTTTCCTAACAAGACAAATGTCACTTTTTGATATAACATCGTTTCCCAAGCAGGCAGCCTCGGGGGGAGAGCAGACAAACTGGACGATACCTGCCTGAGTGAGAGAGACGGCGCTATAAATACTCGTCCAGATCTCGGAGGTCTTGTGGCGTCTCGTCTCGCTGCCTCGGGAGGGCGAGGAGAAAGTCGGCGCAGGCTGGACATCAGCGACGTGAGCAGCGTGCGCTTTCAGAGCTGAGGCCACGCGGAGCAGATCAGGGACCTGATGACACCCAGACCAGACAACACCTGATACACAAACTGAAGCTTTGTTTGACTTTTGGGTCCTTTTTGATAATAATATAGATTATATAGATGATAGTTGTGTGTAATGATACTGAGACGTCATGTAAGAGCAGACGTCACTGATACCTGAAGGAACCTGCTGTGCATCTTCAGCAGCTCATCCACAGATTTCTTTTCCTTCAGCTCCATGAGGAGTTTCTGCTGCCATGGGTCTAGTTTGGGCTTCACCTGCAGGACCGAATCCAAACCAACAGAATCCACCGAGTATAAAACACCCCCATAAAATGTTTAAATGCATAAAAATAAATGCTTAAAGGTTTATAAGCTTCCTCCCATCCCAATAACGTCTATAGATGCTGAACTACAACGAACACATTTACAAAGTTGAATGAACTGTAAGATCAGCATTTATTAAGGTGTAACTCAGTAGGGCTGGGTATCACCAGGTACCTCGCGATACGACACTATCACGATATTTTGCTCACGATAACGATAATATCACGATGCAGCGATTCTGCGATAATCGACATATTGCAAGAAATTTCCTCCACGATACATCACGATATCTGTGTCACTGAAGAAATTCAGAATTTATTGACTGCACTGAATCCATTTCACAGGAATTACAAAACATTGTCAATCAATTTCACATGAATGACAGCCAAGTAAACAAAGAGTGTATTGCACAGTGTCTCTTCTTAACACACACACTGACTACAACTATCATTAAATATCGATATGTGTGGGTTTCGGAGCTGCTTAAACCATTTTTTTAATTTTATTTGGTTGTATACCTATGTTTGAATAAAGGTAAAGTTGTCCTCCGAAGAGGGGTGGTGGTGGTGGGCCAAAAAAAATATATATATATATATATTATTATTTTTTTTTTTTTTACATTTTTAAATAACGATATTTGGCACCAGTATATCGATAACTTACCTCAATATCGCGATGTATCGTAGTATCGATATTTTGGCACACCCCTATAACCCAGTTTGTTTACTCCAACCTGAATGAAGGGGATCCAGTCGGCCTCCTTCCTCAGAGCCAGGCCGGCGCTCTTCCTCCCCCACTGGCTCCGTTTGACCTCCGTGCTGTCGTACTGAGGAAACGTCTTCATCTGCTCCTGTCGTCTGAACACCGTCCTGAACTCCCTCCACACCTGAGGAGACAAATTCAGACTGACTGACGCCATTAAAACAAGTGCACACAACAAGCCTACATGTTGCAGGTTGTGTGAGTGGCTGGCTGGACAGTGTTACCGTGCTGAACAGCTCCATCTCGTCCGCAGTGGTCCTGAGGTTGTGAGGGTCGTGGGGCAGGCTGAAGTGGGCGATCAAAGCCTGCAGCTCAGGTAGAAACTCCTCCAGGTGAACAGTGTGCAGGGGAACACGATCAGCCGGTCCTGGAACACCTGTATTCATAAATGTCTAGGGGTGGGTATTGGCAAGAACCTCACGATACGATACGTATCACAATACTTTGGTCACGATACGATACATATCACAATATCACGAATTGCGATATAAATAAAGATGAAAACACAAGTACCTGTATATGTACATCAGATGATATTGATCAGAGGACAAATTGAGTCAAAACTATTTCATTCAAAACAGCCTCTCCATTTTATTAATTCCCATGAAATTTCCGGGCAGTAATATTCTCTTTGTCCAGCTCGTTGTTCTTGCTATTTCTCTTAACTTTGAAACCAAAGTGCTTCCAAACGTCAACTTTAAATTGCGGAGGCGTTGTTAACTTGCCATCCATTTTGCAAAGACCTCAGCTACTCTCTCTACTACAGAAATACACCCGCTGCACAGCAGAGTCGCTCTTCGGCGCCACCTACCAGAGTGGAGGTACAGAAGTCGTACTGCATTCACAACGTGTCTAAACATGAATCTTTTTTTTTTTTTTTTATCGATCTTTGGAGTTGAAAAATCGATATTGTATTGGGCAGCAAAGTATCGCGACACATTGCCGTATCGATATTTTTACCCACCCCTATAAATGTCTGATCCATTAGACTACAGAACAACAGAATTAAAGGAACACAGCTGGTTTGATTTCTCACCAGCAGCATGTGAAGTTCCCTCATGAACCTTTGACTGTGGCTCTTCTTCCCTTTCACATGCTGGTATGTAGTGCAGCACCTGTCCAAGTTTGATTACAAGAAGGAAATCAACATCTTAAAAATACAACTAAAAGTCAAAAGCCTCTATGGATTCTATTTTTTATTTTTTTTTTACCCTGAGGAAGTTGTGAACAGTCTGAACAGAGTGCAGATGGCAGACGAGCCACCGCAGGTAAATGACCACATCATCCTGAGCGAGCAGGCTGGTCGCGTCTCCTCGGCCGGTCAGGATCTTATCTCTGCTCGCCGACAGCCTGCGAGCTCTCTGAACGGCGTCCTCGTACTCACGCGTCAAATACGACACCTGATCCTGAGGGGGGGAGCGAGTGTGATGTGACAAATCAGCCGGAAAATTGTGTGCAGGCGATAAAAACATCATCAATTTATTTAGACTCATGAAACCACCAGTGCTCCTTTGTTTTATTGTGATTGTTAAGAGAAGGCAATATCCTGCAAATAATTATAAAAATCTCTGTTTCTCTTTGTGTAAGTTTTCTTGTTCTATCATTAATCTGATAGTTAAGCTCTTTTTGCGGTGTGTGTCAAGAATTACCTGGATTTTCCTCCAGTGGTAAGATTATCAAGGTTTTCTTTGCATATTCATGGAGCCAAATGTTTTTGTTTGTCTGCATGGCCTCTTTGTTTAGTTTCCATGCAGAGTAAATATACCAAAAAGGAGTCATATAGTTAATCTGTTTCGTAAAGCTGGAACAATTAAGTGATAAGTTGCCAAAAAAGCCTCCCAGAAAGTATTTTAAAGATCATTTAATCATCACATTTTAATTTTTTTCACTTGAGTTTTTGCTGCTTTGATATTAAACTGTATTTTTCTGTGGTTCTGGTTTGTCCAGCAGAAAAATGCAACTCGGAAACGTCACAGAACAACTGAGAGAATAGTCTTAAATAACCACAGAAGCCTCCTCTTCTCTTGTCCCAAATCATCAATACAGAGAACGATTATCTGCCTTCCCACTCCAAAACACAAATCACCCATGAGCCCTCAGAAGAAACCCGTCCTGTCAGAAGTTGTCCTGATGGGTCACTTCTGCAGTTCTGTCAGAAACACCTCAGTTTGTCACCTTGTAATGAGGATAAAGCGTCTCAATGACGCCACTGTGGCGGCAGAATCTCCTCCATCTGAGCATGAGCAGATATTTGATCTGAGCCAAGTGATACGATCTGTCGGTGAAGAACTGCAGACGCGCAAGAGGAAATTGGTTTTAATGATCTTTATCTCGTTTCCATTGTATTCCACTCAGTGTTTTATAGTCTCCTGTTCACCGGAGTGTGTTGGTGCCGTCCTCACCTGGTGCAGTAGTGGAGGCAGACTGTCAGGAGTGTACTCCAAACTCAGGCAACTGTCCAGCTCTCTCTGCATGATGTCGGCCTGAGACTGAACCGGCAGAGCTTCAGACACCTGCAGCCAGGAGGAGAGAGGAGCCCAGAGAAGTTACCTTAATACACCCTATCCACAAATTACTTTTCTGCAACCCTCAGTCTTTCCTCAAGGATGCAATGGTTTACATTCAATATTTCAGAAAGAAGCCATTACCTGAAGCCCTCTCCTCAGTGCATGTTCCCTCTCCACGCGGAAGAAGGAAACATCCTTTGGAGGTGAAACGGAGCTGAAAGTAAACTGGGATTTAATTTAAAAAGCTTTAAACAGCTTTTAAAGAGAGACTATTGAAAGAAGAACTGAAGAAGAAGAAAAAGAAAAGGAACATGGACCATGATCGTCTTCCAAAGTGTAACACTATCACAAAATCATCTTGAACATACACTTCAACTTCAAGCAAATATACAAATGAAGCTAAATCATCCAGCCGAAGTGACGCCAAGCAGAAGATTCTCTACCGACTTGGCAAACTTCACATCTTGCATCAGTCACTCGCAGCTGCTATCTGACACAGGACACGAAATAATCATCTGCCGAGCTTCCACACCTGTAACATCTGGAGGGCACTTCTCTGTGGGGAGATCCATGTTCTTCTATTTCTGCCCTGAGTGCTGAGAGTTGCTGTGACAGCTCTGCCTCCATCTGCTCCACTCTGCCAGAGGAGGACACTCTGTACACGTCACACATGGCAGACCTTTTCCTCTTCACGGGGGGGGTTAGAAGCTGGCAAATCCAACAAAAAAAACCTAAATAAATCAAAGAAAGACACCTCTTTAAGTCCTGCCAAATCTCTGCCTCCACATGCTGACTTGTTGCGGTGTCTCCATGGAGACTAGCGTCCATGCAGCTGGACTTCCTCTCCCATTTCCTGTCCTCATGTAGACTCAGTGACTGCAGTTGATCTGTAGAGGGCTCTAATGTCACACCGGAGAGCTCCTTCTGTTACAATAACGTGATGTCAGTGCTGTTTGCCTTTTTCTACATTCTCACCATTTAAGCTGTGATTCTGTAACATGCAGCAAAGCGTGTAAAGATGACACAGTGCAGGGTGCTCCAGTTGTCGAGCTGCACACACCTTCAGCACCTTCACGCGTTCAAAAACACAAACCTTCATTTAATCTCAGCAGGTCCGGTCCTCTTGGATACAGTGTGTGATTGGTTCTTAGCTCATGATGCGATTATCCAATAGGAAATCACCTCTGCGGCGACTGCAGAGCGTGCAGCTGTGCAATTCCTCCAGAGACAGACGTGAGAAGGGGAAAAAAAGAAGGAATATCAAACAAAACTCTGGGTTTCAGTGGTTCTTGAAGCTTTATTTACATGCACCATCTCTGATACAACCAAGATAGGAGTTGGAATTACAACTGGCAATGTCAACATGATGTCTCTTTCTCTCTCTCTCTCGCTTTCTGTAGGAGCAATAGGAAGAAATGGTGTTTGAATATTGGCAGTGAGTGTTTCAAAAAAAAAACACACAAAAAAACAAACAAGAAATGAAGCTTCAAGTCAGCGTTGTGTATTTTTAGGACTCAAATTGTCCTCGTGAAGCTCAGGAAAAAAAAAAGAAGAGATATTTGGAAGCACATCTGTGCTGAATTTATTATTTGTGGAATCAGAAAAATGAAGCAAACTGCGACTCAGTCAACGTCAGTCAGACTCACCTCTAATGGAGGACACTATTTCAGGCACCATTTGCCGTCTGTTTGTCAAGTCCCGATCGATACCCGATGGAAGGTGAACGGACGATGAGAACGAAAGTGCTTTAACGCAGCTCTCCCTCGCGTCGCGTGCGTGGAAGAGCGTTCACATAAGTACATGTGGAAAAAGGGAAATAAATAAAAAACAAAGACGAATGGACAAGTCGATAAAAATGTAAACTAAAAAATAATCATCCTGCTGTTCCTACAAAAAAAAAAAAAACTGTGCTGATGACAATTAAATTTCCTTGCCCTTATAGCACTGGTTCCTTACATTTATACACTGTATATCCTCTTATTTCCACTTGTTTAAATGCAGAAATATTTTGGCAATATTTAAAATACTGTGGTTGATTTTTCTTCTTTTTTTTTTTTCTTCCCTTTCCTCAAATGGCATAAATGGCTCTACACACACACACACACACACATACACATACACACACTACATGACCTCCTCTCACAGGGTTTGTAACACTATTCTGCCCAGCACCTGCTGTAGTGCTGATAACAAAGAGGGAGGCTGCTAATGCTGCTCCATCTGCAGCCGCTCCCTGCCATCTTCTTATTTATAGCACCAAGAACTCCTTCAAATTAACAAACACCAAGATATTGTAGTTGAGCGCCGTGGAGTCTTCTAAAGGGTGGTTATTTTTAATCCGGATAGTTCTAAGTGTTCGCTAATGTAGAAATGGTGTCGACTAGAGCTAAACGCGGTCCTTACGTCTGTCCTAAACTCTGTATACCGAGCAGTACTTTCCAATATTGCAGTAAGTGGGAGAGGAGGAAGAGGAGGATGAGGAGGGGAGATGGTGAAAAAGAAGGAGGGGGGGGGGTCTGCAGCAGAAACACCATATCATCAAGACTTCAGTTAATGCACCTCTTCAGAAGGAACGGAATTCACAGTAATGTCACTAAAATCACAGGGTAAAATTCGCTAAATTAAAAAAAAAAAAACATTACATACAAAAAAAAACAAAAAAAAACAACCACACAATGTAGATCAGTTCACATCTTGATAACATATTAACCTCTACAGATTGATATTTGGTGCGTGACTCTGTGCATCGATAGGACAAAAACAAAACAAAAAAAAAAGCTTTTCAGTAACACCTGTATTTTTTTTATTTTTTTTTGTAATCTTTTAGTCCCGTTTAGGCTACGTCTCTCAAAGAAACTTTAAGAAAAGAAAAAAAAAAAAAGAAAAAAAAGAAGCTTGTCAAGTATCCTCCACTGGAACGTAATAATGTAACATTCTCTGCAGCTTTTTATTTTTAATTTTTTTCTGTAAACAGGCCGTCAACTCGCAACAGGCTGACAGCTGGTTTGGCAAAAATGTGTTTGTTTTTTTTTTCCTTTCCTTTTTTTTTTTTTTTTAAGGTATGAAAGGGTGTGAAAGAGGAGAGAAAGCAGGGTGAAAACATATTTTATCTTCAGTTTCGTGTACCACTTTGTGATACTGCACGAGTGATTCCCTGAGACTAACACGAGTTGATGCTTTTCATATAAGTTTTAACAAAATGTCCCGTACTTCCAGTCGACGCCGCTGTTCACACCGCCGCAGGCATTGATCTTTTTAAAGACGTTTTTTTTTGTTTTTTCTCTTCTCCGTTGCGCAGACACCTTTGTGTGTCTCAGACACTTAGAATACAGTACCGAACTTAATGCCTCACGTTGAAATTATAGAAAAAAAGAAATACTACATGAATACACTTTTACATACTTTCTTCCCTCTAGTTGCACAATGAGCCCCATTTTTACATTTCCCCCCCCCCCCCCCCCACTTGTCTCCTTTTCTTTGACTCCTGAGCTCCGGCAGAGCTTCTCAGCTTGGCACCCAGCTGTGAGGGGAGGTCTGTTTCGAACTCGAGAAGCTTCCTGAATTCCTGTTGGCGTTCTGGGCGGAGGTGAGGCGAGAGTCGAAGCTCAGGTCCAGGCAGTCTGCGTCCATCAGTTCATTGCGGATGATGGAGTCCATGTCGCACTCCAGACTGCCGTTGAACACGTCGAGGTCCAGGTCGGCGGGAAAGCGGTCCTGGCCGGGCAAGCCAGAGCCGAGCTGCATAGAGGCGTTCTTGCTGGGAGACTTCAGGTGCGGCTGCTTGGCGTCGTTGGGGCCGGCGTCGCTGTCAGAGGTCGACAAGCCAGCTTGCCAACCAGGCACTGAAGAGCTTTGGGCCTGACCTGCGCTGGTGTGGTTCACCAGCAGGTGGTCTTTGCGGAGCAGCATGGCGTTCCGGCGCGAGTTCTGCAGGGCGATGGCGGTGCTGGCCTGTGACATCAGCGGGTCGGACTGCGTGAGCATGACGTTGCTGGGGCTGTGGGAGTCCAGGCTGAGCAGGTCCTGCAGGGTCTGGTGGTCGCCGAAGTGCGAGATGCAGGAGAAGGTGGTCTGCTTGTTCTCCTGGATGGTCTGCATGGGCGACTGGCGCAGGCTTGTGATGGACGGAGGGCTGAAAAGAGGGTTTGGCCCGTAGCTGCCGGAGGGGCTCCCCAGACTGCTTCCTGAGCAGCTGAAAGTAAACACTGACCCCTGACCGTTGGCTCCGTTGTCTTCCTCTCCAGGAGGAGGCTGCTGGGATGCTGTCAGGCTGATATTGTCTAAAAGGTCGTCCATCAGGTTGTCGGAGAGCCCGTCGTTTAGGTTCATGGTACCTGCCAGGTCGGAGAGCCCGGTGGGCCCGGTGGACGGGGACATGCTGCTGGGGCTGGAGTACAGCATCGGGGACAGGGGCGAGTCGTCGTCGGGCACCTCGTCCAGCTCCAGGTTGGCCAGGATCGGGGACAGACGACCGCTGAGTGTGCTGGCGTTAGAATTGGTCCGGGAGCGGAAGTCTGTCCAGGCGTCCAGCTCGTCACTGCTGCGGGAGGTGGGACTTCCTGTCCACTTGGAGAGGCTGGAGGAGCTCTCCGAGCTGCCGTCTTGAGCTGCCTGCAGCGAGGCTTTCTTCTTGGTGGCGCGTCCTCGGGCACCCTTGATGTACTTGCTGTTGTCCATGGACACGGCCCGTCGCCGGGGAGCTTTGCCTCCTTTACCACCTTCAGGGTTGACCATCCACCAGGAGCTCTTCCCTGTCCCCTCATTCTGGACCTTCACAAAACGACTATGGAGGGACAGATTGTGTCGGATGGAATTCTGAAATATAAACAAATGACAACAATTAAATACATGTTTAATTTGTCTTCTTCCTAAAACATACTCGGCCACTAAGGCAGATTCTTGGGTCTCGTTAAATTCCTCTCGTTCTAACAATATTGTTCTTACCAAAGACAGCCGAGATTGAAACTTCATTTCTTGACCTTGGAAACTACGTCAGGAAATTAGTGGCCGAGCTGAAGCTTTCCATGGAACCACATAATCTTCCTCAGCAGATGGCGACTTCAATTTTGAAGTTCCTATGAATTTTGAACCGTTAATTTAACCATCAGTTTAGGCTTTTAAGGCAACGTGGACCCAAACATCTTTAAATTCATCAGAACAATCGGACAAATTCAAATCTACAACTCCCTGACAACTGTGCATCTGCTGTGGAAGCTCATGCGACTGCATGGACCTTGAGCTGTTTGATGAATACTTTAAACTTTCACCTCTGTTTTCTTTACCAATTAAGTCCTGATGGTTATCCGATTTTCTGATCACCTCCGTTTTACCAGAGTCGTGGCGATCCAATCTGGGGTCACCAGACATTTGACGCACAAAATCACTTAGTTTCAAGGAAGCTAAGTGCTAAGCTAAGAGGAAGCTGCTTTTCTCTCCTCATCTAACAGTCTTTCACAATAAAAGTCCTAGGCGGTACAAGCTGCATAACTGCTTATGGGTGTGTATTCTTGTTCTCTTAAATTCACTCTGACCATTTCATTAACAGACCACTCAATAAAATTATATATAATATCAAAATATATTATAACTTTAGCAGTTAATCCCCATTAGTTCTGCTTAAGTGTAAAATACCAAGCACATGTCTAGATTTTCAAATAGTTTTGTTTGACTAAGGCAACTTTTGTTTTCATTAATTCATTAAGCAGACGTAAAAACACAGCCCACTTTATCATTTAGGGTGTTATTGTCATTTCTTTCCCTCACAGTTGGTAAAATGTGCTAACTTTTTTAGCATTTCAATTATCTTTGATCAGCCTTTTGTCCCTCTGGGCCACCGTAGTGTAGTGTTCAGGTGGGCATGTTTTTGGAACCGTTTGTGGCTCTTGCCATAATCAAACAGGCTGTGATACTTTTTGCACATAACGCCGAACCCCAGTCAGAAGTGGACCTATTTTAAGGGGTCACAAACCAAAGGAGGATAATAAAAACTGCTCTGGAGTGAAAAAAAAGGACATTTAACAGCCGATATTTAACACTGCAGGCCTCCAAAAACAGAAGATTCAGGGTTTTCTGATACTAAACTATAACAACTACATACTGAACCGTACCAACACTGCAGTGTCTTCTCAGAGACACATCTCCTGTGCACCTCACACTGCGTGACCTATTTCTGGCTGCTCGGAAAAAAAGGTCTACAGGATTTCCCTGGAGATGTTCCCAACCATGTACAAAATTAAACAGCTGGAGTCGGCGTGACCGGCCCACACGAAGTCGCACTGCAGCGACAGAAGGAGAAAAAAGTCAGCGGCGATCTCTGCAGCCCAGAGGCCGACTTCACTGGGAGAAGGTCCAGCGTAATTCTCTTAAGCTTGAATTAACTCGAGTAAACTGAGGTCATATCTAAATCCATCCTCAGAAGATTAAACCAATCAAACGCCAAACAAGCTCAACAAACATCCAAACTACAGCTGCCCGTGGCCTTGACAATATGGATCCCGTAATGGCGGCGGCGGCGAAGGGGGAATTGCTCTCCAGCTTTTGTGATGACTGAGAGATCACAGACGAGCGTCGCCCACGGTTTTCCTCTGAATGCAGCGAGCCGACGCGGTGACCCGCTGACACCAAACTTCCCGCAAAGCCCTCGCAACAAGCCAATTAAAGGATTAGGCCAACAAGCAAACACTTCCATCACTTACAGCAACAAAGAACATGTGGCTCGCAGCAGCAACACCTCAAGTGCCTCCCTGCTCTTATTTCTCATTTCTCCGAGCGTGCAGCTGGAAAAGTTCACCGCTTTTGCTTGTTACTCAGAATTGAACGATGATCTCCTAATGTGGCCGCCGACTATGAAGTGACTCGCCGGCTTTTGGCACGTTTTCCTTTATTTGGAGCGTCTGGATGGCCCTCTGACTTCTGAGATAAGGGTGGTGTGTTTCTTTAGTTTACATCCTACAAACTAGAACAGACAGCGCGCTTGTCTTTTCACTTAATACTCCCCTAAGGTATTATGGATGATTGTGGATGAGTCGGACCAAACAATGGAAGCGGAGGGAATTGTAAAACAGGGGAAGCCAGCGTGACAAACACTGGAAACAAGGGCAACAGCTAGCACGGCTCTGGTGCAAAATCAACCCACGGCGCCTTCTTAAATCTCCTCGTCAGCGTCTCGTTTCTTAAATCAGTTGGGAAAAAATGCGGAGCAATTCAAATAAATTTCCTACAACAGCTCCGCACTGTAGTTATTTTTTTTTTTTTCCGCAAATGAATTTTTTGGGGACTATTTTTATCCAGAAAAGAGGCTAACAGGCGCCTGTGAGCGGGGCCTATTAACAGCAGCAGGATGGTGTCCTTATCAACAAACATGTCACCCAGTGCACCCACGTGACTCACTGATGTGTTTTTAATAGCTTCTGGACAACAATGGAGCTCTATGGCACTCAGGAATGAGATACATCAGGCTTTTGTCTGCACAGAAAGCACTTGGTAGTCGGATCAATCCGTCGTTCGTTCGGGCCCCTTTAGGGGATTATTCAATAATACGAAAAAAGTAATATACCCGCAGATTAATGGTTCATTATGCAGAGATCTTTCCCCTTTCCTGTATTATCTTTTGTTGTTTTGTTTTGCTGTGTTCGGGATGTTTCTGGACATCGAAGGACGATTGTTGAGTCTCATTTTCAGGTTGTCAAACACAAGATACTTCAGGTCCGACGCGCTGCTATCTGACGACCTGTGAATTGGACTCATCAAGCATCTTTCCTCAGAATCGCTCCCTGCAAACACCGACCAACAAATCCTACGCCTCTGACCTTTAACCTGATCTTTGACTCATCTCGCTTCAGCGTGGCTTAAACCGAAACCCTCCAGTCTCCACAGTTCCTCACCAGCTGGACTGAGTCCATTTCCTTTAGCTGGGTTTATAACCGGAGGACTGGACTGATAATTAAAAAAAGGGGGATAAATCTCTGATTATTTGATGAAGAGTGCCAAGGAGACGAAGCGGAGGGCAGCGCAGGTGTTGATAAAGCACGCGGGTTTCTCATTTCTGCTCCGAATATGAATATTTACGATTGATTTCGTCCCTATTTTTCAGCAGGATTTGAGCACTTGAGCTCTCATCTGGCTGATCAAAATGAAAGGATATGTTTGCAGGTGTGCTTTCCTCGAGAAATGCAACAAACCGTACCCGTCTGTGGATGCCAAAATGGACAGATAAAAAAACAAAAAAAAAAAACAAACATTAGCCAAGGGAGCCATTAATCACTCACTTCATGACCTACAGGGAGCAGACACACTAAAAGCATGAAATCCAATACAACAGCCCTGCCACACGATAAACCGTTGTGACAGTTCAGTTCTGGTCGAGCCTGTCGGAGAGGTTTGGATTCGACTCTCTGGACATTTACGAGGCCGTAAATCGTAAAAGCTGCTGGATCAGAATGTATTGTGTTACGGCAGGTGGGCACAACAGCGGTCCGGCAGAACAATACAACATAATCTATTCAAATGCCTCCTCGTAAACACCACAGTCCTGCTACATTCTGGGTCTGGGTGACGTGCAGCAGCTGAAACCGTCCGGCCTGCGTCTTAAATCAAAGATCTCGAGGACATTATCGTATCGTTGGGGCTTCGGGGACGCGTTAAATCTTCCGAACGCTGCACAGGTACGTACAGTAGGAGCCATGCATACGTTTTTTTAAAAAGATAAATCACAAAGAGCAACTCCTGCCTGCCCCTCCCCCACGCAGCCATAGCAGCTCTGCAGCAGCAGCAGCAGCAGCAGCAGCCTTTGAGCAAAGCCTCGTTCTGAGCGGGGACTGGAGCAATGCCAGTTTAGCCAGAGCCAGATCCGAAGAGAAAACACTGAGCTTCTCTCACCCTGCTACACATTGACCTACATAATTTATAGTCAGCTGATTGATTCTTGCGCCCGGGCCACATGAAAAAAAGACAGTGTGGCACACAAGCGGAGGTCGAGCCGCTGTGCCTGCCTGCCTGCCTGCCTGCGTGGTCATCACTTATACAGGAGCAGAGTGTTTTGTTTGGATTCACATCAGAGAGGGAAATCTGAGCGTTTAACCCCCGCGCTGGAGCGACAACACAGGGTTTGTCAGCGAATGCGGTGCGAAGATCCCGGTGTGGAGCAGAGGGACGGCGTCCGGATCTACAACCCGAACATGCCCGAGGACATTTTTCTCCACTCACAGTTCCTCCTCATGCAGATGAGCCAACCTTTAGGCCGAATGCTGAATGTCACACAAGCCACAAAGCATCTCCCAGGAAATGCTGATGTCAGCACTTTCTGAAAGCCTCACCGTTTAACCCTTTCCTCTGCCTCCGACAAGCCTGCATCCGCCTGCAGCGTCCCAAGCAAGAATGAAAAGCCGAGCGCCACTAATCTGATGCATGAACTAACCAGCTGACTCTGTGCAGATTAATCAGCTATTAGGATCAATTTGTCTCCCAAACACACTCGTACTTTAAAATCATCCCTGGCGAGGGTCACAGCATCGACCCCTTTGTGAAGAAACCTCCTGGAATCAGGCTGCAGCCCACAGCCACACAGTTGTGCAGGATTACAAACCTATTTCCAGAGTTTTTTTTTCTATCCCCCCCCCCCACCACAACATCTAAATCCTGCAAAGCTCAAAGCTTTCATCAGACTTGATTCCATGACAGATGAATTGGTTTTCCAGGCCTGAACTAATCCTTAAAATCAAACAGAAGCGGGGCTTGTGAGGAGCCCCTCTGCTGCACTGTGAGCAGTTGGTCTGAAAGTGAAAATCAACTTTGCATCGCCTGTTTCTGAGTATCGACTCTCGAACCGCGACCTGCTGCCTTGTTGTTGCTGGATTGGTGCGACTGCACTCTTGCAGCTGAAACCTTATATTGTGACAGCTTATCATGTGTCAAACATCCCCAGATCCCCCTGCTCATCATCCACATGTTCCTAAAGATCCCCCTGTTCGTGTTGGTGTGTGTGTGTGTGTGTGTGTGTGCACCCTCCTCCTCCAGCTGTGTGTGCATGCCTTGTGTGTCTTTACATGACCACAGTGTGGTCTTTGTTATGATGACAGCAGCACCAGCATGCCACCGCTCACCTTCCAGCCAGCAGAGCTGTTGCTGTCGCCTTTGTCCTTGAAATATGGCACAGACCTCACCATCCAGTCATAGATTTGGGACAAGGTCAGCCTTTTCTCGGGGGAGCTCTCGATGGCTTGGGTAATGAGGTCTGCATAGGAGTAGTTGCCCCAGGCGTTCCTGCGGGCGGAGGACTTCCTCAGCTGCTGGGAGGCAGAGCCGCCCAGAGCCGCGGAGGGGGTCTGCGCCGAGGAGGGCGAGCCGTCGGCGGCCTCCTCCCTGCAGGGGCCGCGCTGGACCTCCACGGGCTGGGAGACGGAGCTGCTGCTCGGCTCCCTGGGCTGAACACTGCCGTCTTTCTGCGCATCTCCGCTGCCCGTGCTGCCGCCCTCATCATCCTCCTCTTCGGGGATTACGTCAGCGTCATTCGTCCCGGGCTTGCCCGCACCAGACTCCGGACGGGGAAGGGGCCAAGTGCAGGAGCGCGGCCGCTTCTGGGGCTCGAAATCCGGATCGATCTCGACGTTGGAGGGAGGCTCGTTGCTGCTGCGCGGCGCCTCAGCCATTTTAATCGCGATATCTCGGTCGGTGCACAAAGGGTTATAAAATCACTCAGGTCGCATTCCATCAATGTTGCGTGCGGGCTGAGGAGGCGGTTTATTTACTATGCACGGTATGCAAAAATGTCCAGCCTGCAGCCCAGACCCAAACACGTGTCCCTCAGTCCGTCCGTCCGTCCGTCCTCCTGCACGGCGTCCAGTCCGCGGCATTAACAACACATCGGCTCCCTCCGTGCACAGCCCACACCCCGGCCGACATGCATGGCAATGCGGTTTGAAATGTGGGAGCTAAAGACAGGACGGGTGAGCGCAGAGTGTCCAGACGCGTTCCTTCACAGGCGTCCTGCACCGCGGTCCTGCGACGTGCATGCCACAGAAACTGAGAAGGAAGAGAGAGAAAAAAAAAAAAAACCCCACCACTCCACCTTAATGCCTCCACATCAGCTCTATCACTCCGCACACAGCTGCCATCTTGACCATTTCCTTTTCTCTCCCAAGTTCTTTATCATCCGCGCAGAGAGCTGCCAGCCGCCTGAGCGCTGCGCCGCTGTCCAGATACCATCAAGGCGGAGATTTTGCCTTTTTCTCAAGGCCCCGCAGCGTTTTTTTTTTTCCTTTCTTTCTTCCTCTTCTTAAAGGGGGGCTGGTGGAGAAACGTGGCGAGGCTCAAATCCGCGGAAAAAACACTGGTGCATCCTGGCTGTACGTGTGTGGAGCCCGCAGCAGCAGCAGCAGCAGCAGCAGCGCGGTGGTGTCCTCTCCTCTGCGCGTCCAGCAGCCCGCAAACACTTCATTCAATCTGCTGCTGCTGTGCTTTGCGCAAACGCTCCGAGTCCAAGAGGAGGGGAAAAAAAAGAAAGAAAAAAAAAAAAAACCTCGATCCAGCCCCCTGGACTGCACTGAAATTAAAGTGACAGTGTGGAGATGTCTGCAGGCCGGTGACATCACTGTTTGGGTCTCTTAATTCTGCACAACACAGCTGACTTCACATGCGAGGGTGAAATAATGTCACAGTATCTGAGGCGGCCGGATCCCGATCGATACTCGATTATTTGGGGGATGTCGATGTCGATGTTAGGGAGTAACGGATCTGATGCAGCAGCGTGTTTTATAGTGAGACAATAAACTCCACCAGGAAATAGAATCATTAGAAATTAAGTCAAGCATCTTTTTTGTTATTTTGTTCTGTAAAACATCCACGTCGGCACATATCAGACATGATATATTCACATATTCCATCCAGAATTCCCTCTATGGGGAATAATGATATAATAATAATACTATTTTTTATATGTATTACTCACACAATGTAGATTAATATTTTCTTAAATGTCTATAAAAGCACCTCATGAATGTTCACGATCAAATGTCATCGTATTTTGGGACCAAATACCTTGATATCGACTACGTCACTTTACTGTTATGAAGCCTTTAAAACCAGGAAAAGAACACACACGTCACATCGCGATATAACAATATAGGCAGATATACAGGTATTTAGCGTGTACTGCCAAGTCTTGACTTAAAAACTGAGTTACTGACAGAGAATTTCAGTACTTACCTTATTATTTTTTCTGCAGAACCTTTGCTTTAAGGCTGATTTTGCAAGATTAAAGCTGTGACCACAGACCACATATATCAACATATACATCAACCACATTGTCCTAAGTGAGACTAGAAGCTACAGTATTGCTGTAATATCACACCAGATATCTGAAGGTTTAAGAAAAAATGATGTGGTCAAGATTTGCCTGATAAAATGACTAAAACTGACCAAGCAGAGTGACTTTACGGTGCTGCTTCTCTTTTCACCCGAGCATTAAACCTTCACACTTTACAAGGAAGGAAGGACGTTGCATCATCTCAGCAAAGCAATTATATATCCCACTAAATAAAAGGCCCCCAACTGTCTCCGTACCAATAACACTTTTTCTGCCTGTATAGGAGTTAAACTTTAAAGTGCTTTTCTCACTTTCACTGCCCACGCTTCTTTGTTTTTTGAAAGGCGGTGTGTATTACTCAGTGTTTACATGAAGAAAAAGATTCAGGTACGTGGCCAAAAGAAGTTAAAGCAAACTCCCGACGCTTGATCGAAGACGGATACATAAACATAAAGCATCTGGAGGAAACATGCCATCTGAAACACTTACTTACAACCCTTCCAAATCCAGTCTGACAAACATCCACAAATCAGAAATGAACCACACGACTTTAAACCTCCCGACCGCTCGGCCGCCACTGTATTTAGGCTCGTTTTAGAATCATACACAACTCGTCACGATGCATTATATTTTCATAAAACATTACGTAGCACAAAAGTGAGTGAAATGTCCCTTAAATCTTCATAAAAACTCCTCTGGGAGTCCATTTCCAGAGGTCGTCTAGCTGAGGTTTATAAAAGTAAATACAGTTGGACCCGGATATGATACAGCGTTAAAAGCAGTATGACAGCCTAGTGTTCCTCTTAAAACTGTTCTGTAAAGTGCAACGTCACAATAAAGGCCTTAAGATTTTCAATAAATATTCTCTGTGCAACACTTGCACACATACTGTCGAGCAGTCCCACTGGGTTTGTGCTGGATGAGATGAGTAGGAGGAACAGTGTT
This sequence comes from Sparus aurata, assembly GCF_900880675.1. Lineage (NCBI taxonomy): Eukaryota > Metazoa > Chordata > Actinopteri > Spariformes > Sparidae > Sparus > Sparus aurata. Next base: position 5,963,465 of record NC_044202.1, read on the forward strand.
CAGTCTGGACTGTTATTTTTTTTTTTGGCAGAGTGCAGGTTTTATGGAGTATGTTGGTTGTGTAACATGGCCGACTTTTTCCCAAATGTTACGCCTGTGGCTTTAAGCTTCTGTCCCCTTCCAGCCAGTATTCTTCAGTCTGCATCTCTGTGAGTCGAGACACCGTCCTCTGGAAGGCGAACCTCTCCTCCTCTCCGCTGAAGATGGCCAGACTGCTCGCTTCATCCTGTCGAAAACACACACTAAAAGCTGAATATGCTGAAACTTGCATCAATCGATTTAATACACTCATCTTTACATTAGGGCCGCAACTAACTATTACTTTCACCATCGCTGCGGATTGTTGTCATGATTAATCGATTATGTTTTGGCGTATAAAATGTGAACAATTCTCATCACAATTTCCAAGAACCCAAAGTGACGTCTTCAGATTGATTCTTCTGTCCAACCAACAGTTGAAACTCTTTATTTACTCTCATAAATGACAAAGAAAAGCAGCAAATGTTTGACATTTCTACTTGAAAAATGACAAAGCTCATTAATGCATTATTAAAATAGTTGGTGATTAATGTTGTAGTTGTGTAGCTTTACGTTAGATTACATCAGATTATCTTAAACCTTTAGTATTCACATGTTTCACAGATCTTTTTCACTCTCCAGTATTCAGAATTTGATCCATATAATTTCTACGTTTCATGTTTTTCTCTTGAGGATTTTTGGTCAAATAGTTCCTGAGAAACATTCCCTTTTTTTTAGGGCATTTTATCAGACGGTGCTAGTCGAGAGGTAACAGGAAATGAAGCTGACAGAGACACAACAAAGGCCCCCAGATGAGCTTGAACTGGAGATGTTGGGAGTAGCTGAAGCTAAACGTGTTGTTGAAGTTGGTGCAGAAGCTTGAAGGTGTAAATAATATGACGGACCAGGTGTACGGAGCCAGTTCACTTACTGCAGCAACACTGTTTTACTGTGAATCTCCTGAAATGTTTTGTGGACTATGAAACTTATCACACCTGAGTTTCCATCAACATGGGGGTGAGTATATCGCGACGGTACTCTCATTTTTTAGTGAACTTATCCTTTAACACTGAGAGACTAAAGCGCTCACTATAAATACAATGCAACTCATGTATCCACACAACTATTTATTCAGTCCAAAATGAGATCTAATGGATTTATAACCGTACTTCAGTCGGTAATATACTGACGCACATGTAAAGACGAACAAAAGTGTAACACACTGTCAGATGTGTGTTTTAAACTCGAGTCACCAACAGCCGACAGCCTCAGCCAGCTTAATAATCAACGTTTTACGACCTGGAGGACACACCCAACGTGAAAAACTGGTTTAGCTGGGAAAACAGTCGGCGCTCTCACCCTTTTCAGCCCCAGATCGTCCATCAGGATGTGACTCTCGTCGTGACCGTGATCACCGTCGAGTATGAAAACATCCTCCAGCGGACGGTCTGCAAGAATCACCACCCGCACCTGCAACACGATTAAAATAATCATTTAAATCCCGAACAAAAAGCTGAAGTTCGGTGTTTGAGTGTAGGTCGAGTAAGCGTGCAGATAACAGCCGTGTACCTTGTGGTCGTAGAGAGCGTCCACCAGTGTTATGAGCCGCCTGGCTTGAGTTTTCTTGTTCAGCGTCAGCTGAGGAATGTGTCGGATAAAGATGGTGTCAAACAGTCGTGACATCTCCAGGTAGTCACTGGCCCCTAAAGGCTGAATTCAAACACAATAAATGGTGTGTATTAACTTCTTTGTTGTATGTGCCGCATATTTGATATTCCCAGAGACTGAATTAAACCACACTTTGTCTGTAAATGCTTGTTTATTAGAAACCTGCAGCTTTATGAGTTTCTCCTGACTTCTGTTTCTTTGGGTTGCTTCAGCCACCTGTGAGCGAATCATTTCAACAACACAGCCCAAACTGTTCAAACCTGTTTCACTTTGCTTTAGCGTCTGGTTGAGATCCAAACTCTTTCAACAGACACCAAAACAGACCGAGGCTGAATTACAGGAACAGGTGTGTGAAATGATCGCGATCAAGGTAAAAGTAGCCGTGAAAATTCCATTGAACAATATCAGCTTCGGTGTCTTAAAGAGATCATGTTGATGTTTGTCTATGAAGCTTACTGTATAAGGAAATGTTAAGGCAACAGGTAGTGTAGCCGGATCATGTGAGCAGTGTGTAGATATCACAATACATTCAAAACTCAGGGTTCGTACACTTTTTTCAAGGTCAAATTCAAGCACTTTTCAAGCACTTTTAAGGGTCATTTTTAAGATTTTCCAGCACCTTATTGCTGGGGTGAAATACGTATCTAAGGGAATATATATACTTGTGATTTTTTTTCTTCACTTTTTATCACAGCTACGTACATTGTATCATGCAGTAAACATCTAAAATTATATTTTATAATAGCAAAAACTTCAGAAATTAATTATCCAGTCTGATCCCAATTTTGTGAAAGACACAGAGTTATAATGTCAAGCACTTTCAAGCACTTAAACTAAAATCCAAGCACTTTTCAGACCTTGAAAACATAACATTGAAATTCAAGCACTTTCAAGGATTTCAAGAACCCTTTACGAACCCTGAAAACTACTTGCAGGTTTGTATGTTCAATAAGTAAAATCTGAAATCCCTGGGACAAACCAAGCATGTCCAGACTGCTGCAGTGTACGCAGTTATCCTGAACTTGGAGGTTAACTTAGTTTTAAAATTGGATGTTCAGTACAAAGACACGATTATGTCATCGTATCGACCGTAAAGTCCTGGAGAAGCAGAGTGGGAGTTTCTGGCAGAACTTCACCTACACCCAGGGTTTAAGATGAAGAGAAAGTCTAAAAAAGTATGTGTTTCACGATGACCCAGACGAAGGTCACATGCCAAAACACTTTGGTTTAACAACAAAGTCGTTCTGTAAGTGTTGCTAGAGTTTTGACCTCACCATATCCATAAATTATTTAGCCGTGCAACTAACAACACAGGCTTGGAAGCTCGGAGCATAAAAGAACCAGATCCAGATGAGCGGGTTAACGGAACTGGGCTCAGCTGCCTCTCAGTGAACATGGCTGAACCATGTTTTACGTATTGCACTTTTAACGAGGGAACAGTCTGAGAGACTCACTCTGTCACACAGCTCCTCAAACGTACAGTCGGCGATGGTCCCGCATGCTTTGTTCAGACGCACTTTCCTGTTGAGAACATTCAGAACTCTTGGTCGTGTTACTGCGGAGAAAGACAGGACAGTAAGGGCAGCACATGATGATACAATTATTACATCATGGAGGTTAAACCTAATTACATGCCAGCTACATAATAACATTAAAAGTCCACTTACTGTCATTTTGTTTAAAAGCCAGCTCATCAAACATCTTGTCTAGTGTTGCTTCCACGTCGGGCTCACTGGAGCTGCAGGTCATGAAACATGGAAACATTGAAAACACACAACATGAAAACAACAGATCAAAATCTGGCATACGATGAGTGTGACTGGATTACTTACAGGAAGAAGAGTTTTCCTGCGGACGGTCTGTTCCTCCTGCGGTAATCGATCCCAGAATCCAGGCGAAGAGTGTGGCAATATTTCTGCACGTGAGACACAAATGATTACAATAAAAAGACATTTTAATATCGTTGTCTCTTAACATACTGTACATCTCCTTTCTTTCTCTTCTTCCCTCTTTCTTCTTCTTTCAAGCTAAAGAATACAGTGAGCATAATGAATGAATGAAAACATCTTTCTTACCTGCAACACAGCGATAAAGGGCACAAAGTTCACTCTCTGCAGCCCGTTTTTATACAAGTCTGAAGGGACAAAGGGCCGTAAGTTAAAATCACTTTTGCTTCAATGTCCTCTGTTGATTTAATAACCTTTCTATTGACTCTCTGAAACTTTTGTGGACACAAAAACGGAAACTTAATGTTCTCTTGAATCAAATGATGTATGGCGCTTGATGCCGGCTGCTAGAATAGAGTAGGCGAAACAAAACAAGTACAGGAGAGTCAGCTGCCCCCAAAAACTGTCCGAGGCCTTTGAGGTTTGAATGTATGCATTGAAAATCATCATCGTTGACACTTCATAGAGACACACTGTTCATGACCACAATTCATAAAGGATAAACTGAATCCAATCAACGCTGACATACTGAGGATGTCTAAACTATCTTGACGCACACTAACTCAATCTGAGGGACCACGGGAAAGGTACCACTTCAGTAAATTCTACCACCAGGCGATACAGGATGTAGATCAAAGAAATAACATGTTGAGATCAGTTCTGAATAAAACAACAGCGTGATTCACAAGGCACTGAGGCAGACAGAAATATTGAGGGTATGTTATGACACTTACGTACCTTCGGGGGGACGATTAGAAGTGGCCACAACGACGACACCTTTCATAAACAGATTCTCAAAAAGCTGCTTGAGGATCATGGCATCAGCGATATCAGTCACCTGAAATGTATGTTACAAATAAATAAAAAAGAACAACACTACCTAGGTTAAATGATAAGATTCCACTACGGGTACTGTCATCAAAATGTCTTTACCTGAAACTCATCAAAGCACAGAAGACACGCCTCCTCGCTGATCTCTTCAGCAACAGGAGCGATGGGGTCGTAGGCTTTGGCCATTTTGCCTGCTTTCCTCTTTGGCATACTCTGTTTCAACCGATGAATCCCTGAAGAACAAAACAAAAGCATACATTTAGACTTCTTGGCCCTGCAGAATAAGAGCAAAAATATTAAACCCGAATACTAGAACTACTGCATGAACTGTGAAGCAGAAACCTCCACATATAATAAATGTCTATAATTTTAGTTTGGGGTAAAACTGTTTGCAAAATTTGAAGTTGGACTGAATAAATATTGCTGTATGTCTATATAAAGTTTTATTTGACCTTAGAAAAGAATAATATTGAAGACTTGGAAAAGAAAGACTGTAGATCTACTGGGCACTGAGTTACATTTGAGACTTTATGTAAATACCAGACACATATGAACTGCTTTGTCAGCAGTAAGCATATACAGCAACATGTCGGCAGTGCCTTAAATAAAGGACTAAAACAGGAAGTATAAGCTCAGTTAAACAACCACAGCACTGCCTTGTTCTATAAATGTTAAATATAGATTGTTCTGAAGTTTTGGTTTCACACCAGAACTGACATGACGCCGTTATCTTCCAGTACAATGAAATATAAGTTCCCCTTTACTGAAACATATTTAAATCCTTTCAGAATAAAATACTGACATGTATAGGAGAGTATGGAGGCTTGATTTTCTTTGTTATAAATGTAGGTCATGTGTTAAATGTAATGGAAAATGCACTGAGCTGTTGATATGCAAATATTAACCATGATGCACGGCGTCGCGGATGCCAAAGCACCGTGCATGGAGCTGCTGTTTCAGTCTGTAACCATTGACAGGTGGTTGCATGAGAAGTTAATGATTAATAAATGAATGAGTGAACAGAACTCAGCCAAGAGACAGCGTTGCACTTTGCTGGCGACAATTCTGCCTGCAAAGAAAATGCCGTACTCTTCAAGTTGACTAGATGTCAAGAAGTAAATTAATCACAACATTTCAAAATTCTCTCACTCTAGCTTCTCATATGTGAATAGTTTGTAGTTTGTTTCCTCCTCCCTGACAGCGAACTGAATATCTTCCAGTTGTGAACAAAACAAGACATTTGAAGATGTCATCTCGGGCTTTGAGAAACGCTGATCAATATTTTATAGACCAAACAACTGATCGATTAAGGTACAAACACGGATCAGAACTCACTTTTGTGCACGTCCAACATAAAGCCGTGGAAATGAACCCTCTTCTTCTTTTCAGTCTCAACATATGAATAGAACATGTCCATCACCATCGTTTTTCCTGTGCCTGAAACAATAAATAAACACGCGAGTTCAGAGAAAAAAGTACGACAGAGAAATTAGATGCATGTTAGAAACTCTGAGGCAGATATCTCTTACCAACATCACCGAAGATGTAGTAACCTTTTGGAGGCTTCGGTTTAGTGAAGAACTGAAACACAGAAAGGCAGAAATGTTTTTTCCAAAATGAATTCTGCATATAAGAACTTTTTTTTTTATCTTCAGTTAGTAAAATAATAATACTTACTGTTTACAGATACGCTGACATTTCTACTGTGCCTATTTTATGTACTGTGTAGCTTTGCTAGCGTCTTTGATATCTCCCCCACTAAACATTTCCGTTTAACTGATAGTTTTGGAGGAACTCAAGCTGTCAGTTTCTTTAACAGATAAATTCGGTCTCCAACGTAACTTTAGTGAAAGTTTTGTTATCAATAAGATATGACCGCAGCAAACATATATGAATTGGACGTACACAACGTCAAATAACATGTCGTTCTGATGTTTGATGTCGGGGTTTTCTACCTGAAAGATTTGTAAACAGACATTGTGATCTACGCTGGTGAATTTTTTGATTTTGGGCGATTTCGCTTCCAGAAAATGTTGTCAATCAGACTGAAAACCAATGTATGCATTAAGATTTTTATTTAGCTTCAGATTTCTCGACATTTAAATGAGTGCATATTAAATTACATAGCTCAATTTACATACCTTAATATAAAATATCGATACATTTCAACTTAAACTGTATGAAATACTGTAAAACATATCTTTTAAAGTACTTTTTTTTTCTACCAAAATTAGTTGGTTTTTTTTCAGACTCTGGACTTGAAATCTCCACTTCAGTAGCACTTTCATACACCAAACTTCAAAGTTGTATTCCTGTCTACATTCCGGATGTTTTTACAGAAGGGTTTGATTATATATCTTTCACAGCCTGATTTATTCCTGTTTCATTGTAATATCCATCAGTTACCCATTTTCACCTGTAGTGTTTCCCCCTATGTAAAAGGATGTAAACAACAGTAATGATGGGGTGTTTTTCCTCTACCTTAGAGAAGATGGATGTGGGTGTGTTGCTGTATCCTCTCAGTGTTTTGCGGAGCTGGTCCAGGGTCTGCAGCACCGCTTTCTGGTGCTCATCCTCCCGCAGTGACCCGTCTCTGATCAGCCCGTTGTAGTGATCCAGAGGGCCGCTGAACCCGGCGGCGCTCACACCGCTCTCCTCCGCCGCCTGCTGGGCTTTCACCGAGTAACCTTTGGTAGGATGACAACAAAGACAGAAACGGCACGTTAACTCTTTTATTTACATTTGGACTTGCATTTAAAGGAGTTTACTGATGTGTAAAGTTGTGGTAATGTTGTTGTTGTGGCCAGAAACCAAAGGTTAGCAAGTGAGAGCTAGTTTGACAGCTGTCGGAGCTGGACACAATCAGCGAATATATAAAAAAGGTAAGTTTCCACACAGGCTTTAATATCTGTCGTAAACTAGGTTAACTTTAAAAGAGAATAAGCTAAAGTAAAAACGGATTTAAAGTAAGGTTAGAGCTAGCTACATCGACTTTACAGTAACGTTGCAAAATACGCATTTTAACACTTTCACCATCAACACGACTCACCAAAAACTCTTCTCACCTCGTCTGCAGAGCTCTGTCAAAGATTTTAGCAGCCTTTTAGAGGAATATTGCTCTGTTAAAAGGCACCGAAAGCCCAGAGAAGCTGAGGGTGACATCTTTACCGACAGCGGTATGCACGCCGCCATCTTGGTTTCAAATGTCATCAACATAACTTTATTGATAAATACAAAACATACAGATTCGCGTGCCGGTTTTAGCCAGCAGGGGGCGGGGTTTCGTTCAGTTTCACGATCCTGGATTTTATTCTAATGTTTATTCTAAGGATTATCATAATATCAGGCATATACTGTATTATTGTAATGGTAAAATGAAGAATGGTTATATTAAAGTATGTTGTTATTGTGCTGATAGATTCAAAGCAAGACTGTCAACAACAACATCAAAGTGCTTTATATAGGACAGAAAAGGTATTCAATGATAACAGCGATATCTTCAAATATGGCAGGTTTTGCTGCCCCCTCCTGCACTGGATATTATTTGTTATCCTTATTATTTTGTGTGTTTTTTTAAATCGTGCAAAAATAAATAATTAAAAAATAGAATAACTATAAGGTAAAATAGATTATAAAACACAAGATAGAATTTAATAAAAGAGATTAAACAGGAGAATGATTTACAGTTCAGTTGAGGATGCGAATGAAAATTAAGATTGTATTAATTATTTTTATTTATTTGAAGTCAAAGGCATGTAGAGTCATAAAAGCATGTATGTGTAGGCGTGTCTTTATTTTATTTATTTCTTTTTAACCTTATTTTCCTTCTTTGTATTTTATCCCAAGTAGAGCTTATTAAATTAGCTGACGTGCAAAAGAAACTGCCCATTTTTGATAATCGCATAATTGTTTAATTCAAAGCAAATATGCAAACTATTTTCTGGTTCCAGGTTCTTAAACGGAAGGATTTGCCGCTTGATTCAATATAATATGATTGCAAACTGAACAGTATTTAGACAATTGAAGACCTTTATTGTTGGCAATTTTTAAAGCCTTTTGGTCTTCTTAATATTTTATTACTCTAAACAGTCAATAATAGATGGTTAAATCAATAAAACGAATACAGTTGAAGTCTTAATCTGAACCTTGCACAATACACACACTACACCTGATTTGGCATGATGTAGATTAATGACTGCACCCACTGGTGTCTCTGTATAAAGAACAAAATGAATGCCCCATGCTGTTAATTTAGGCTAAATTTAGAACGTATACGCCGTGTCCAAGTTATGAGATACTGCGATGGAAACACTACAATGACATGTTGTGTTTCATGTGGCAGATATAAAGGGTGGCAGAGAAACTAAACGTATGCAAATCACTGAAATGAAAACACAAAAACGGTTAAACCTTCCCATGCACAACACAGGGATAACACAAATTATATTAAAATGGCTGTGATGAAATTAATTTACATATAATATAGTGCATTTGTGATATATATTCACATTTTGTCTATATTAGTATGTCATAAGACTGTTCTTTTTAATGATTGTGGCTATCTTTAAATGAAAAATGAATAAAAAGAGAGAGATTTTCAATCCAAACTCAAATATATTCAGCTTACTATCATATCTGATAAAAAAAAAAGAAACATCAGCTCCTCATATTTTAGAAGATTTAACCTGGATTTGTTTGGTATTTTTCTTTAAAAAAAAATGATTAAAATGATCATCAAATTACAAAAATCGCTGCTTATTATTTTTTTGTCGATCGTCTCCTTAATTGACCGCCTCTAAATACATCATTTCTTAATTATGGATCAAAATCCATACAGTATACGCAACATTTGCACACGCTGGAGAGCTGCTGCAGAAACCCAGAAAAATAACATTCATATTTTGAGACTTCCCGATGAATATTCTCATCATAATGAACAGCAGAAACTCTGTCCCCCGCTCTAATTATACCTCCACAGCTCTGAGCAGACCAAACATGGCAGACGACCGAAAGGGTGTTACAGGGCTTACGGGCTTGTTGCCATGACAACAGAGGAGCCATCCACCCCCTCCCCTCCCAGCCTCTCTTTAATGCACACACACACACACTGTCACTCTCTCTCTGTCTGTCTGCCTCTGTTGTACACACACACACACACACACACACACATATACAGTATTACAGTGGAATCCGCCTTGCTTTGAGATCCGTGCTCTGCTACAGGAAGCAGGAAAAAAATATAGGAAGCGCAGCCAGGAGCGTAGGGGGACACTCCACATCTGTTTTGGATGGTGAGTGCCTGCTGACCGGTTATTGTTTGTTTACATGCTGCATCCTTTGACAAATCTGCTTATAAATGAGATCCACCATGGCGGTTTTAAATCGCTGCTTCTCGCCGTCGGCTCTGCTGCAGGATGGGAGAAGTGCCACATGGTTTGTTTTCCCTCGAGCTGCCTCTATTTTATCATTTCTTTTAAAGATTAGGGTGGAAGCTGTCACCGTAATGGTAATTCATAGCTGGGTAGCCATGGTGAAGTCAATTTCCCCCCCCCCCCCCCCCCCTCCCCCCCCTCCTCCCTCCCTCTGCCACTGCTGAATGCATTAGTCTAATGAGATGTCTGCAGCCTGTGTGCCGAGCAGCAGCAGCAGCGGCAGCGGCAGCAGTGGCAGCAGTAGCAGCAGTAGCAGTGGTGTGTTAACCAAAAAGGGACGAGGAAAAAGCCACACACAGCGAGAGCAAGATGGCTTTCCCTGCATTGTTAGGAATTTAGCTTCGTGGTCACCTTTAGGCTCCTGGGATTTAAGACAAAAGGGGCTCGGCTCTCGGGCTTTCACAATAGAAGACAGCAGGTAATAGACACCCCCATCCTCCTCCTCTCTCCCTCTCTCAGGTTTATTGGTGTGTTATCAGTGCAGGATGGAGGTGCTGTTTCCCCCCACGGCTCATGCATGGCTGCCTTTTGTGTTGTTTGATTATTATGGTGCTCTCCTCTCCTCTCCTCTCCTCTCCTCACCGCATAGCTCAGCTGTGAATTTCTGCAGCCCCTCTCTGTGTTTGGATGTTGCTGTCTCTGCCAAGAGCCATTCTGCTTCCTCTAAAATTGATGGCTGCTCCTAAATGTGTAGCTGCTGACGAGGAGGATTCGTGTGCGGGGCGAAAAAAAAGTGCAAAGTTGCCTTGCATCTCCGTAGCCCGAGCTCAACGGTTTTGTTTCCTTTGTCTCCAGCTCCAAATGAGTGTACCTGCAGCGACGGCACAGAAATCAGACGGCAACAACAACAACAGTGAGATGCAATCAGCTGCAGTGGCTCCCTCCTCCTTCCTCCCCAGCCAGTCGGGGAAGATACCGGGCAGGAAGAGAGGGAGACCCCCGCTCCGCAATGTCGCCAAGATGGATTTTCCGAACCGTTACCCCGAGTCGCTCCCTCCGCTCAAAGTGCCGAAGAAGAGGGGGAGAAAGCCGGGCTTCAAGGTCAGCCTCTAGAGGGGGGAAGGCGAGGGGATGTTGTCTGGGAGTGCAGTGTGTTTAAAAATGCATGTGTACACAGAAAGGCACAGACACGCAGGCTCCATGCCCTTCAGAATTTGTGGGACCCCAGTGTAACAGAGAGAGACTTAACATCTGTGATCTGCTGTAGTTGAACATCAGGAAAAGGGGGATGTCATTATTGTAAACATGTCACACAAAGTAACAGAAAAACTACAGATTTGGGGGGTCTGGATTATTCCACCATTCCCCTCCCGACACGATTCGGTAAATAAATGACATGCCTGAATGTTAAAACTTCTTCCTCTGCAGCTCAAACCGAGGATGGTGATGACACCGTTGGCCATCTCTCCGCCCAGCAGCACCCCTGAGCCCGACATGAGCTCCATTCCTCAGGATGCCGCCACCATCCCCCACTCTGCCACGCCCCAGGTGCTCACAGGTAGGACACAAAACACTCTAAACCCCAGCGCGAGACGCGTCAACGGCCGCTTTTTTTAAAGACACTTTCCCTCCGTCCGTGTTTTCAGTCTGTATCTACATCAACAAGCAGGCCAACACGGGCCCCAACCTGGACAGGAAGAAGATCCAGCAGCTCCCCGATCACTTCGGACCCGACCGGCCCTCCGTGGTGCTGCAGCAGGCCGTCCAAGGCTGCATCGACAGCGCCTTCCAGCAGAAAACAGTGTTCACCCTCCTCACACAAGGCTACGGGGGAGAAAAAATATCAGGTGTTGTACAAAGACCTCCCTCAGGTGTTGCTTTCTATTTGTTCAGTAGCTTTTTTTCGTAACCACTTCACCCGAGGTGGTGCTGAGTAGAAAATCTCGTATGCATGCTTAAAGAATCGCCTCTAAACGGCGGCGTTGTCCCCTGTTCTGCTCCTCCAGCCACGTTTGACGGGAAGCAGCACCTTCTCAGCCTCCCCGTGGTGAACAGCATCGACTATGTGCTTCGTTTTCTGAAGAAGCTCTGCCGCAGCTTGCACTGTGAAAACCTCTTCAGTGATCAGCCCATCACCCAGCACAGTGGTGGCTCCTACCAATCAGATGGTACTTGTCTAATAGAAGCTGCTATGCTGATACCAACCGATTCCTTGAGCTAATTTTGACTCTTGAATCTTGTCTTTAGCTGAGACGTCTATGGCCGAGGACTACCATTTAGACCAGTCAGACGGCAAACGCTACTCCGTGGATCCTGGCGATTCTGCTTTCGGCTCCATAAGCTCGTCCTACTCGCCAAAGAACTCCTACGGGTTTCGTTCGTCGCAGCAGTTCTCCAACGGCTCGGCCTCCATGAGCATGTGCCGGCAGTCGTCCACGAGCCCGAACACGTTCCCAGAGAGCAACAGGACAGGTAGGTATTCACGGAAAGACAAATCCAAGACCGCCTCTGTGTTGGTTTGAGCTCGTGTTTTAAAAAATGTGTTCTTCCAGGAGGATATAACGCATCGTCAGAGTCCCAGGAGTCCAAGGCTCCACCCAATAAGGATCCATCCACCTGGTCCGTGGAAGACGTCGTCTGGTTCATCAGGGACGCGGATCCCCAGGCTCTCGGGCCCCATGCAGACGTCTTTAGGAAACATGTAAGTTCGCTTCTATTGTCTTTGTCAGCTGTTTCTTGCCGGTTCGTCACCAACGTCTTCCTCTCGCCTCCCTCAGGAGATCGACGGAAACGCGCTGTTGCTCCTAAAGAGCGACATGATCATGAAGTACCTCGGACTGAAGCTGGGGCCGGCCTTGAAGCTTTGCTACCACATCGACAAACTAAAGCAGACTAAGTTCTGAAAACCTTCTACCATAATTATCTTCTGCCCCCTTGAATCCAAGATCACATTTGAATCGTCAAGGTCTCTGAGCCAATGGGAAGACGGTAGGGTCGACAGGCACGTGGTGCGTCACTTCCTTTAAGATCCACAGAATTAAGATGCCACAAACGTTAATCAGCAAATAGGAAAGTACTTTCACAGAGTGTGGAATAGAAATCTAAGAGACACACAAGGGATCAAACTTGTGGGGTTAAAGGAGAATTCTGGCATCTTAATTTAATTTAAATGTGTAAATGATTCATACTCACCTAAATTTTTGGAATTGGTGAAGTAGATCACCTCATCCGGCAGCCGTGACACAGCTGCAATGTAATCCTTTGGGGCAACTACGACAGTCAAAGTCACGTTCACTAAAAATGATGTATTACCGCCTTTTAAGTGAACAATATGATGTCATAACATTATCATTCATTTGGAGTCGTGATTCTGGCCACCTGGTGAATTTAATCCCAATATTCACTCTCTTTTAGCTCAGTTTTTGGTCTCTACCTTTAGTACATTTAATGGCATATTCATTTATTTATTGACTTGTTTATTTATTTACGTATTTATTTCTGATTTTTGCAGAGAAATAGAGAGAAATATCTGTGTCTTTAGCTTCGGAACGCTGCACAAAGTTCATTAGCTAGCCGCTAACTGTGTCTGTCTGCTGTTTCTGGTGCTGAGCAGATTGTGCACAGTTGGCTTTCTCTGCTGCAGTGGAAAACAACACAGTTACAACAGCGAGAATTAATCAAAACGGTAGCTCTGAAATCTGAATGTTCAAATCTGGTTAAAAAAAAGAAAAAGAAAACACTGACGGAAGTGAAGCACCTCGTAGCCGGACTCCCCGTTGGCTCACAGGTCCACAGTCTGACGCTCTGACATCACATTTTGCTGAAGATTTCCATGATGTCATGTAGTGATAGTCACAAATTCACCCCTCTTCTTCTTCTTCTTCTTCTTCTTCTTCTCCCTCTCTCTCTTCTCTTACGTACTTCTTCTATTTTTGGCACAGATTTTGAACTAAAAACCTTCAGATTGTGGAATGCATCTGTCACACACACTCTTTAACATGACGTGATTAGAAAAAGAAGAAGGCCAGTGCAGTCTCCATCACATGTAAACTAATATATTCATCATCTGACGAGAAATGTACACCAGAAAACACTTTATACCTTACGAAAACTCTCACTTTGTCAAATCTTACTATAAAGGATCTTGTTTACTCGCTGAAAACATATCTATAACTGTACTTCAGAATGGTGCGTTGAATACTACATTGCTTTTTTGATTGAGAGATTTACTGTAGAAAAATCATTTTGATACTATTTTTTCACATTACTGTGTAACGACAAGAAAAGTAATGTTCCCATTGGATTTGTGTCATTCTTTTTTATTATAATTTATTATTTAAAAACAAAACAAAACAAGTATAACCTAAACAATACATACATAGAAAGACAGTAGCCCTCTTGTTAGTATATATAAAGAAAAACGAGAGCATTGTGGACGTGATATATTTATGTTTCGATATGCAAGATTGCTCGATGCCAATTATCTCCATAGGCTCTTCACGTGTGCGCATACAGACGTTTTTTTAACTTCATATGTTTCTATGTTTTTATCAGAGCATCAGTGTTGATACGAAAGCTTTCAAAACACACTAAACTCGTAAATGTTACACGGAGAAAAACCTGAACGGCCATGTAAATGGGTATATAATATAGTATTGCTTTTGTACGCCACTTTTGGTGTGCAGTATGCATCCTTTTTTAATCAATTAACCTTTGTAAGTGAATGCTGCTGTAAAGATATTACATGTAAGCCATGCCTAGTGAGATCAAGCTGAGGTGTTTTATTTTGAAAATCACTATGAATAAGAGTTTTAGAGACAGCTGAGCTGATCAGTACTCTATGCCGGTGCTAAAAAGTTATCTATGTATTTAACTGTTTGCCTTTGTGTTCGTGAGATGTAAAGGAAATCTTATGTGTATACTGTACTGTATGTGAGTATTAAATTAAGAAATCAAGTAATCAGAGGCTGTGCGTGTGAGTCGAACTTTTTATTTCCCTAACTTTTTGTTTTTGTGCTTAAATTCAAGCGGATCCAGATTTGGATGTGGGTCCACACGTCTGAGACTTACTTTAGCTGGGGGCCTCATCTGTGCTTCAAAACGAATGATTTAACAAAGGTGACCCACATCCACGGCGCCCAAACTGGTTCCCTCCAAGGGGTCCGTATCAGGGATCTCGTGGGGTTCTCCATAAATCAGGAACAGATTCACGTCTTTACTGTAAGATTTCACAGGTTTCAGTCCAATAACCCCGCATGTATCATAAACTCTGGGAAAACTGACACCTTACAGCCAACTTTTGGAGGCGTGCGAACAAATGCAGATCTATTTAGAGGTCCTTGGCATGAAAATATTTATCGGATCTCTCCCTTACATCATCGCCAGGATTGAGTCGCGGTGGAATATGTTGTGATTTAATCATGTCTGGATCAATATGCTCAAAAGCAACGGTGCAGAATTGAGCGGATGGGTCTTTCCTAGAATTTTACCTCAGCCCAGATTTGCTGTGTCACATGAATTAGTTTGATTATAAAGTACATAAAGCTGACCACGATATCAGCTGTGACAATAAAGGCGTTAAAGGAGTCGTTTAACGTTTTTGGACACATGCTGTCTTGCTGCGAGTGAGAGGAGAAGATTAAGACCACCCTCGCAACTGTACACCAAATATGACGCTAGAGCCAACAGCAGGTTAGCTTAGCTTAGCTTAGCATAAAGACTGGGAACAGGGGGGAACAGCTAGCCTCACTCTCAAATCAAATCAAATCAATTTTATTTATATAGCCCAAAATCTCAATCACATTGCCTCAGTGGGCTTTACAATCTGTACAGTGAACAACATCCTCTGTCCTTAGACCCTCGATTCGAGTGAGGAAAAACTTCACATGTTGATGGAAAAAAAACCTTTTAACAGGGTAAAAAAAACAATGGAAGAAACCTCAGGAAGAGCCACAGAGGAGGGATCCCTCTTCCAGGACGGACAGACATGCAATAGATGTTGCGTGTACAGAAAAGAGCAGCAATTCACAGTTTACAAGTTACATCAACAGAAGGTCGAAAGCCAACACAATCCTCTATCCTTGGTTTAAAATGCGCAAAAACTGAAGTGTAAATATCAAGCCACAGCCAGTTAGCTTAGATTAGCATAAAGACTGCAAACAGGGGGGAACAGCTAGCCTGGCTCTGTCGAAAGCCAACACAATCTTCCTATCTGAACCTCTTAAAGCACACATTATATATTTATTGGTTTAAAATCTAAAGTGTAAATATGGAGCCACAGCCAACAGCCAGTAAGCTTAGCTTAGCTTAGTTTAGCATAAAGACTAGGAACAGGGTGAAATAGCTAGCCTGGCTCTGTCCAAAGCTAACACAATCTTCCTATCTGAACCTCTTGAAGCTCACATTATATATATTTTTTGGTTTAAAAACTGAAGTGTAAATATGCAGCCGCAGCCATTTAGCTTAGCTTAGCATAAAGACTGCAAACAGGGGGAAACAGCTAGCCTGGCTCTGTCCAAAGCTAACACAATCTTCCTATCCGAACCTCTTAAAGCTCACATTATATATATATTGTGGTTTAAAAATTGAAGTGTAAATATGCAGCCGCAGCCATTTAGCTTAGCTTAGCACAAAGACTGCAAACAGGGGGGAACAGCTAGCCTGGCTCTGTCCAAAGCTAACACAATCTTCCTATCCGAACCTCTTAAAGCTCACATTATATATATTTTTTGGTTTAAAAACTGATGTGTAAATATGGAGCCACAGCCGTTTAGCTTAGCTTAGCATAAAGACTGCAAACAGGGGGAAACAGCTAGCCTGGCTCTGTCCAAAGCTAACACAATCTTCCTATCCGAACCTCTTAAAGCTCACATTATATATATATATTTTGGTTTAAAAATTTAAGTGTAAATATGCAGCCGCAGCCATTTAGCTTAGCTTAGCATAAAGACTGCAAACAGGGGGGAACAGCTAGCCTGGCTCTGTCCAAAGCTAACACAATCTTCCTATCCAAACCTCTTAAAGCTCACATTATATATATTTTTTGGTTTAAAAACTGAAGTGTAAATATGGAGCCACAGCCGTTTAGCTTAGCTTAGCATAAAGACTGCAAACAGGGGGAAACAGCTAGCATGGCTCTCTTTCTTCAGAGCCAGTATGAACAGCTGCAGAGATCATTTCTCCTTCACTCTACAAATGGACATTATTATATATTGTTAGAAGGAAGTCTAAAATGGTGTTCGCCGACCCTAATACGCAATTTCAATATTTATGATATATTCAAACCTGACCAAAAATGAATGAAGGACTCAGCATTTTCCCACATGAATGTTTTGTCCTCACAGTGTGAAGAAAGAGCACGGGATTAACTCTTGACCTTGAGGACGCACATGAAAACGGCCCCAAGGGAAACGGCTGAAAGCTCAGTGAATAGTCAGTAATTAGCATAAATACTAAAGCATTGAAGCATTCATGCAGGGAGATGAAACATACAGATCATAGGAAACTTAGGACGGCTGAATTCCATTTATTAATTTATTTTTAACAGAGGAGCGATAGAAAAGCATCCTGACTGGAAACAACACAAACCGGCCTGGTTGGATCACCTCAATACCAAACGTATGCAAATAAAGATGAGAAGAGAAATATCAACAATGTGACTTTTATTTAATTTTGTGTATTTCATTTCACTCGATACTACAGTGATGATGTGTGAGACTTGTACAGACTTGTATATATTTGATTTATATAAAAATTGATATCCTGTCAGTAATCCCCTCTTCTGCTGGATGCATGTGTAATCTAAATACATCTTTTTTTCTGGAACTTTACCAGAACACAGTCATATCCTGATTATGTAATGTATTTCATGTATTACTCTCCAAGCCTGCCTACTGAGCATCACACTCTGTTCACCCTGCTGTCATCTGACAAGAGATGCAGAAGTATCTGCTGCTGTACCACCAGACTACAGAGTCTCCTGAAGTCTTCCTCCACACTCTGACGTGAACAGTTTACTATTCACGAGTCGATATTGTTCCCCAGACCTGGTTTTACCAATTTAACACCACAATTCTTCTTAATGCCGCATTTAATGACCATGTGCCTCAAATATTCCCCTCCGATTGATTCTGATTCCTGATTAGTTCCAGTGGCTGATCAGGAATCACACATTTCCCAGCACGATATTGCTATCCGTCAGTAACCCCCTTTTTGACGGGATGCATTAGTAATCTAATTACATCGTTTGTCTGTAACTTTACCAGAATACAGTCGTATCCTGATGATGTCATCCTGTTACATGTGTCCCGTCACTCCCCAAGCCTGTCCGCCGATCAGTGAAGTGAGATGTTTGCACAGAGCACAAGAGGAAAAGATGCAACCCGACCCGGACCGCAATCTGTCCATCTGGCAAGAGATACAGAAGTGTCTGCTGCCGTAGCACCAGACTACAGAGTCTCCTCAAGTCATCCTCAACACTCCAGTTTATCTAGGAGTCCATATTGATTTCATATTGTAAACAGATATTTCTGAATCTTCCTGACCTTTGTTGTTTTCTCAAAATCTCCTGAGGGGACTCAAGACTTCTTAAATGAGGCTTCCAGGGGCCCCTGGTTGGTTCCTCAGCCTCTATTTTACCAATTTCCCTCCACATTCCTCTAAAAGCCACGTTTAATGACCATGTGACTCAAATATTCCCCCCCTCCCTAATTGAATCTGATGCCTGATTAGTTCCAGTGGCTGATCAGGAATCACACATTTCCCAGTATAATATTGCAATCTGTCAGTAACCCCCTTTTTTGACTGGATGCATTAGTAATCTAATTACATCGTTTGTCTGTAACTTTACCAGAATACAGTCGTATCCTGATGATGTCATCCTGTTACATGTGTCCCGTCACTCCCCAAGCCTGTCCACCGATCAGTGAAATGAGATGTTTGCACAGAGCACAAGAGGAAAAGAGGCAACCCGACCCGGACCGCGATCTGTCCATCTGGCACGAGATACAGAAGCATCCGCTGCGGCACCAGACTACAGGGTCTCCTCAAGTCATCCTCAACACTCCAGTTTATATACAAGTCAATACTGATTTTTTTGCAGTTTTTTCCGGGGAGTGTGAACAGATATTTCTGACTTTCGGGTGTGTATTCTCAAAATCTCCTTCTTCTTATATCCTGGAGGCACACATGGGGCTCCCAGGGGCCCCTGGTTGGTTCCTCAGCCTCTATTTTACCGATTTCCCTCCACTATTCCTCTAAAAGCCACGTTTAATGACCATGTGACTCAAATATTCCCCCCCCTCCCTGATTGAATCTGATGCCTGATTAGTTCCAGTGACTGATCAGGAATCACACATTTTCCCGAGCCACAATATTTGCGCACCTCAAAACAAAAAAACAAAAAAAAACAACAACAAAGTGTCCCGCTGATGTAAAATCCCGACTTGACCATCCTCATCACGATGAAGGACGCGGTTATAACGTGACAGCATCCAGCTGAACGCCGAGGCAGAGCAGCAGTGAACTTATGATCAGGCTGTGATGCACACGGGTGACGCCGCGCTCCTGTAGTCGCATAACCAAAGACTGGCGTGGGATCGGTCCCTGCTGCGCCTCAGCTGGAATAACGTCGGGAAAATCCAGAAATTTCATTAGCGGGGTGTTTTTTTTTCTCTAAAAAAAAAAAAAAAAGAAAAAAGGAGGCGAGCTGTGTCGAGAATAATCCCTTTTGGGCAAACGTTTCCAATCGGAAGAGGGTTTTTTTTTTCTGTACTTTGCAGGGAAGCCAGAGCAGATTTATCCCGATAGAGAATCACCACAGAGAGCTTGTAACAAGGTAAGAAGTGATCGGCTGCAAGATGTCATGTGTTACATTTATTTAGATTACGGGTGCAGCGGGCGGTGGGTGATTTATGTGAACGTGTCACGCAGTAGCCTATTTTTCCTCATGTTTTTTTTCCTCCTGTTTTTGAATGAATGGGATCGAGCGGAGGGAAAAAAGAAGAAGAAGAAGAAGAGGAAGAAGAAGAGGGGGGGTTGGCACAACGGGCACCTGCGCATCCCTTAAAATAAAACATCCAATGCGTTTTGGTGAAAATGAAAGAGATGATTTGACGAATTGACAGCGAGGTTTTGCGCATTTAATTGGCTTTCATTGGGGCCTGTGGTGCGGCTCTGCGGTGGCACCGAGGGAGCGAGAACATAAATAAAAAAAAAAATAGGTCTTGGTTATGAAATTGTTGGTGTTTTGTTTTTGGGGTGTTTTTTTTTTTTTTTGGACACGTTTTACGCCCCGATGCGCATGCAGAGATGTCATTATGTGCGGGATTGTTGCAGATCTGATCTGGAAACAGTCTCACTGCGTCGTTTCCATCGGAATGCAGCAGCAGCAGCAGCAGCAGCTCCCTCTCTCTGCTCTCACAGGAGGCGGTTAGCTTTAATAGCATTAACTCGGATGTCATTGCACCTAAAGCGTGAAATAAAGCAGCATCTGTCGGCCTCCGCTCGGGCCGAACCAGCCCCCCCCCCTCCTCCCTCCCCCCGTCGCTTCATACCTGCGGCCCGGGCGAACATGAAGCGGGTGTTCCGCAGTTTGCGTGATGTCGAGGCGTTTTTCTGAGCGCAAGAGCTGCTTCCCGTTTATGACATCTTCCCCAGCAAAATGTTTGTCCTTCAAGGTCATTCACTGCAGCCCGTTTTAGACATTAAACCCACAGTCGCCTCCTGTAATTACCAATCATGCTCGGCGGGATCGCTTATGTGCCGTGCAGCCTGTGCACATTGAAGGCAGAGGTTTGCACTGATTTGGGCTGCAGCACACATTTGTGCTGTTTGTTGTGAAAAGGCCTTAGCCAATGCAGTGCTGCTGCTGCTGCTGTCTGTGTGTGTGTGTGTGTGTGGTGGAGCTGTGCAGCCTGATGGTGCTGCTGCTGCTGCTGCTGCAGAGAAGTGGACCATATGTTAGTCTCATGGAGGTGGAGGTTCCCACAGTGTGCAGCTCCTGGATGTGCAAAATACCATTCTGCTGTCTCATTTTGTTAAATTATGGATTGTGGATTGACGCATTCCTGGCCACTTTATGTCGTTTGCCACGCCGCGAGTCAATAATTCATGAATCCGGGGCTCCTGACAGGCTGAACCAAGTTGTCAGGACTGTTACCGAGGCCCCTCAGCGTGGATGGCAAACTAATCCAGGCTGATTTGGTCTTTGGATCGGCCCACAACTGGCTTAAACGCTATATTATATACACACAGCGCGCGGTTATAAACTACATTCCCCTCTGATCCAGATTACGGCAGCAGGCCTCCCTGTGGGCTCCTGCGTCCTCCCACTCTGGATTGAGCGCTCGTACGAGGCTTTGTTGTCATTGTCAGGTTAAAGGACGGTGTTCGCAGTGGAAACTTGATAGCGGCTCGATCGAAACATTTGATGAACTGGATCTGCCGTGACAGTGATGATCCAGGTCAGAGCAACACGGGGGCCACAGGCTGGCACAGGCAGGGCTGAGGTGGACAGAAATAGAACAGGAGCACCAGGGAAATATTTGCTGCCTGCTCCCTCCCTCCCCCCCCCCTACCAAAAACACACACATTTACCCTCTGTAGTCATTGAAGGGGACGTAAAAAGGAAAAAAAAAAGAGAGGCAGCGCTGGAGATTCTCACACTGCCATCGCTCAAGCATAGATAAATGCGTTATTCACGTGTTCTTGCACCACAGGAACCATGGGAAAGCAGAACAGCAAGCTGACTCCCGAGGTGATGGAGGATCTGGTGAAGAGCACAGAGTTTAATGAACACGAGCTGAAGCAGTGGTACAAAGGCTTCCTGAAAGACTGCCCCACCGGCAGGCTGAACCTGGACGAGTTCCAGCAGCTGTATGTCAAGGTTTGTGTGAACCCCCATCCTCTCCTCCCCACATCTGTCGGAGCCTTTTCTTGTCTGCATCGCCTCGGCTGTTAAAACTAGTGCCATCACCGCAAAGTCTTTCATAAGCCCCCTCCTCCCCCGGCTGAATTATTGAACACATCTCTCCCACATTTTGCAGTTCTTCCCGTACGGCGATGCATCGAAATTCGCACAACACGCCTTCAGAACCTTTGACAAGAACGGGGACGGGACCATCGATTTCCGAGAGTTCATCTGCGCCCTGTCCATCACATCCCGCGGCAGCTTTGAGCAGAAACTCAACTGGGCCTTCAACATGTATGACCTGGATGGTGACGGCAAAATCACCAGAGTGGAGATGCTGGAGATAATCGAGGTAAGGGGTGGGAGGGTGGGGATTATCGAGTCATTAAGCAGCCGCTCATCAGGGGACTGGCTCCAGCTTTTTTTTATTTATTTTTTTTAATGGTCGCTGTTATCAGCCCTCCTGCACACCTGCAACGCCTTCAGCACGGCCCGTTTCATAACGACAGAACTGCAGTCGTATTGAATTACACCGTGCCATTTCTGGAAACACAATCAGTATAGTAAATCTGATACGTCTTCGTGATGTCGGAGCATATCGACAATTCCTGTCCTCATAAATATGGTGTGTATTGTTATGAATCAACATCAGTGGTTCCTGACCCTTTTTGTGTACCCTTTTCCTGGCATCATCTGACAGGTTCCTAATACGTTCTAACGCATGTTATTTAATCCTATCCATTATTTAAAAGCTTAAAAGTTAAGTTCACATTCATAACATAACATTCATTGCCTTTATTGTTATCTTTTTCATCTGTTTAGGCATCATTCTTAGCTAACAATCTCACCCGTTTATCCTTTAGGACACTTTTATCTAACAACAACCGTTTGTTTGTTACTTTTAGCTCACAATTTCAGTTTATCCACTACTTTAAACTACCAAATTTAAACATTTACAGTATAAATGACTTTTAGCAAGATGTGTCAACTGGCTGTTTGTTAACCTTTAAATAAAATTTTAACTGTTTAGCCAACAGTTCCAACTTCCAAATAACATTTTTACTGTTTCCCTGCTAACAATATCAAATATGTATCTATTCTATATCTATCTAGCATGTTAGCTAACAGATTCAAATCCATTACTTCAAGCTAACAGTTTCAAATGTTTACCTCGCCTGTAAGCCAGCTGTTTGTAGTAGTAGTTGTGTATATTTCAACTGTGTAGCCATCAGGTCACTTTTAACTAACATTTGTAAATGTTAACTTTAACCTAACAACGTCAAATGTTAATCTGTTACCTTTAAATACTGAACCGCATTTACAAATGTCAACTGTTACTTACTTTTAGTAGTGAAATGTTTCTTCTAACAATTTCGACTGTTGTAACATCCAGATAACAGTTTCAAATGTATTATTTTTAACTACCACTTTAAAACATTGCGTTACTTTATCCGCTTACCATCTCAATTGTGTACTCTTCACTGTTTAAGCTAACATATACATACTTTTACAAACAATTTAAAACATTTATCCATAACTTTCCAGCTTGCTTGCTCAATTTCATGCACTCTTTGTTACAACATGTGGTATTAAACGGTTAAAGTAACTCAATTTATAGGCAGCTTATGTTGTAAATTCACCATCAGCATCACACCAATCTGTAATCCTATTTTACTTAACACAGTACCTATTTTTGTATTAGTTTAGAGTTCCATGTGCTCCTCAATAACAGCAAAAGTACCCCCGTGTAACAAGCACCTGTCGGGAATCTACATCTACTCACAAATGAACACATGTGGGCTCTTCACAGGATTACATAACAATCAATCCTCGGACTAATTTCTCACTGCGCCTCACCCACAGGCTATCTACAAAATGGTGGGCACCGTGATCATGATGAAGATGAACGAGGACGGTTTGACACCAGAGCAGCGGGTGGACAAGATCTTCAGCAAAATGGATAAGAACAACGACGACCAGATCTCGTTGGAGGAGTTCAAGGAGGCGGCGAAGAGCGACCCGTCCATCGTGCTCCTGTTGCAGTGTGACATGCAGAAGTGAGCCCGGTCCTCCTGCTCGCTCCTCCAAACCCCGTCTGTGATCCGCACACTCTGGACAGCAGCACATGTTTTAATGTCTCATTAGGTTCTCTGCCATTTCCACAGGAAAACAAAAAAAAAAAAAACAATGCTTGGACTATTTTTCAATGGACTCGCTTCTTGTGGTTGTATGCATGAGAATGTCAAATGCTGAATAATTTTGAATATAGCTATAAGATATCATACATTTCTATTTCAGAACATGCCAATGTGATTTGTGCACAGTGACCCCTACACATTCTCATCCAACCCCCCCACCCCCCTAGCTTGTATATCAGTGGAGCACTGCATTAAATTATGTTCCTGCAGTATTTAGGATCCCCAGTGTTGACTGCTGCAACTACTGTACGCTTTACATAATAGTAACAAAACAATAATTCCTATGATAATTGTAACTGTCTCTACTATCCAGACCTGTTGAGCTCTTGGAGAATAGAGAGGCTCCTGTCTGTTCCAGATGTTTTCACACGATGGAACCAAGAAGAGTAGGTTCTTTGCATGCATATATTATGTGTCGGAAAAAAAAAAAAAATAATATGATATAATCTCTTACCTTTTGCATCTTTAGGTGGTTATAAAAGAGAAAAAAAAAAAAAACCCTCCGGAAAAATTCATTTAGTATTGTTGCATGGGATGTACAGTGTGTGACTCATCAGACTCTCATTAGTTCACCTCCAGTAATGTGGGAGCATGCTTCCCTCCATTCGATACACGTGTATGTGTGACACTTCGAGTGCTTTTTCGAAAAGCTATATTCGGGCTGCCGTTTGCGGGCTAATTTCCGAGGAAGAGCTTTTTTTTTTTCTCACGTAAACATCGTATTGTGTTTCACTTCAGTGACTTCTGGGATGAGCAGGAATATATTGACGGAGCAACATTTCCTTTGATTAATTTTATTCTACTGCTGCCGCTTAATCTAGAGGGGAAAAAAAGGGCCCAAATTACCGCTGCCATTTATTAGGCACAGTACTCACTCATTATCCCCCCCCCCCCACCCCCCCACGGGGATCCACAATTGGCTTCTCTTTCAGGCTGCTTATTTGATTTAGACCTAAATAACTGAACTCAGTACATATCAACATGTTTACAGAAGGAAGAGCACTGCAAAAATGACGACAGTCTTGGCTTTTGACCTTGTTGCTGGGAGCTCACTCTCCAGGCCGGGGACCTTTCGAGAGGGGCTCCACTTCCAATGCAGCAATGAAAAAAAAGGAAAAAAAAAAAAAAGGAGAAAGGGAAAAAGCCTCTTATATGTTTACTGGACACACTGCATTCCTAACGTATTAAACTTTTTTGTAAGGAGAAACTTTTTATTGAAAGGTCTCATCTTCTAATCTAGTCCGTTCGCAACAATCATTATAAGACGCAGGAACCCTCGAGAGAGGTGCTCGACAAAGCTTTTGAAAGAGGGTTTTTTTTTTTATCCCGGTGTGAGACAGCAGCTGGCTGATGATGAGAATGATGAGGATGATGATGATGAGGATGATGAGGATGAGTTGTTGCGGAAATTCTCTTTCAACAGTTTTGCTTCCCCATTTCTAGGCTATGCAAGCACGGACTGAGTGTCTGCTTGTAGTCCACTTACAGTAGTGGAGGTTGCAGAAGCTTTTCACTGTTCTGTCTATAAACTTAACCCCAAAAAACCGCCCCGCCCCCCACATTATTATAAACGTCTCTCTAATTTATACATTTCAGTCCAGTCACTAATGTCAGATTCTTTGTCTAGTAAATGTTTATATCAAATATGAAAAATCATAATACAAGTGACTGTATTCTTTTATACATGTGGCATGTCTTGCACCCAAAAATAATTCTGTAGTGATTAAACTGAATAAACCATCACCAGGCTTTTTCAAAAGACTCGGTCTGCCAGTGTAATTAATGGAAGTGAAGGGGAATTCTGGTGTTTTTTTTTTAACTCGACCAAGACCTTTTGTTAAAGTCTAAGATCGTTTTTGTCTCATTCGAGAAAAAATCGCACTCTGAAATGCCTCATCTAGATTGTCAGAATCAATTAAATATTTAGCCGTGACTTTGAAATTAAATTCTCTCTCCAACTCTCACTCACATTCCCACCGTCTTGACCCTGCAACTACTCAATCTTTGCGAGATTTCAGAGCGAGACTTCTCATTCAGCGAGACAAAAAGGATCTTTTGATTCAACAAAAAAAAAAGGTCCATCACCATAAGAATCCTTTCCGTAATTTTGTCAGACGCTCCGAATCCCAGCCACCAAAAAACATTGGTGAGTCTGTATAATTTTCACACCAAGACATGTAAATATAGGGTCTAGGTTTTAAAAAAAAAACACCAGAATTCCCCTGTAAGACTGCGTTGAGTGAATTTTTGGATAAGGCTGAAGGGACGTGAATGGAAATCCCTGCATGTATGAAAAAAATACGACAGATACAAAAGTGTTGATTGTAACAAAGGTCATGTAACTCTTCACAGTATTTACAGGACACAACTGCAAGATGAGCGTTTTTGGTTTTTTTTTACAAGCGAGAGAACTGGAGGGTGCTGGTGTACATGTTCGTATCACAGCCGAGTCAGTCGCCAGAATAAGAGCGTTTCTGCAGAACCACAGATAGGTGATACGTTTATATCTGTTTAGGTTCAATTTTCAATGTCTCTTTCCTGTAACAATGCTGTGTTAATGCTCTTGTTGGGTTTAGGCACGTCGTCCTGTGAAAAATAGACGGTTTTGGTTGCGGTCGTCACACCAGGCAGCTGTAGTGGCTTTTAAAAATAACGCCCTTTCATTCCCCTGATGTGAAAGTCTGCTAATAAGCCACGTTTGGTACAAATGTCAAGCTTGGACGTATCTGTGGTTTGCAGAAGTGTTAACCGCTAACATCATATCCTGGTGACTGTTGCAGCGCACACATATGATCACCTTTAGTCAGTGATTGCAGCGAAGCAAACTTAGTATTAACACTGACAGACTGTTCACATAGTCAACCGTAATAACAGTTCAAATTTGAAAGATGCTGTCAATTAAAACGAAACCTGTTTAGTAAACTCAAATGACAAAAAAAAAATCCAATTACTGCATAAGAGTGTAAAAAATGTGCATCGCTAGAGACAAAACAGACAACAACGCCAATAATTCAAACAAAGCATTCATATGAGTTTTCAGAATATTTCCAGAAAAACACACATAAAAATTCAGTCAGTGCATATAGATCAGAAGAAAATAAAAACTATAACAAGACAAAGGTGGTGCAGTGCACGCGCCGCCTAACACGCAAACTGTAACCGAGAGCTGAACACCAGTACCAACGAGACAAACACAATCTGGTCCATGTGTGAGCGGACCGTAACATTACGATTTGTTGAAGTTGTTTAATGAAGCTGGACTGTGGATTTTCTTTGTGAAGGACTCAGGTTGGATTTTCCGCAACAGTCCAAAGGATTTGCCTTTATGCACGTTCTCAAGTGCCTCATCTCAGTGCCTCTCCTCGCGCCGCTAACAGAGAGCGTAGCTAACATTTAGAAATGGAGTCTGCTAACATAAACTAAAGACCAGCTTCCAGCACAACACACAAGCTCAGCAGAGCCCCTTTAAAGAGAAGAGTTTAAAGTCTGACCACAGAAGCAGTTTACAACAGGTTGAACGAGATTTTTACAGGACAATAACTATAAAATATCACTGTGTCGTGGTAAACACAATCATTCGAATCTTTAATTGTCAGTTACAACGACCCCACAACGACAGAGCGAAAACAGGAGGGATCTGAGTTTGAACAAACGCTTGATAACAATTTTAAAAATATAATATCCTGACAAACTTTATCAAGCGTCCTCAGTCTTCCCTCGTCCAGAAACATGATATTTAAAAGCACATCTAGTAATACTGAAGTTACACCACAGTGACCGGTCTCAAGCATTCCAGATGTTTGTGTCACTGCAGCTCAGCTCAGACGTCTTCGTCCCTGGCTTCACTCCGGACTCTCTCTGGATCCTGAAGGTGGTGGATCTTGATGAGGCGAGTTTTTGGCAGATTACTGAAAGAGACGAAGCACGATTAACAACTGATCAGTGAATAATGACGTGGTGAAGGAAGTCTTGATAGAAGCAAACAGAGTCACCAGGAGTTTTAAGTGCTGAGAAACATGTGTACAGTACAGTTTTACTTTGTTTATATGTGGCGGACCCTGCCACCTGTCTAGCTTCAAACAGTGAAAACAGCTTGTTTATTCACTTATGGCAAAGATGTTTCTTATATAGTTTGTATTGTTACCTCATTAATATCATAAATGTAAAAATTCTGAGTTTGAATTTTCTAGAACTGCATTTTACCCCCTTTAACAATGAAGACTACAACTCCCATGATCCCACACTACCCCTCGACTTCAAACTACGCCTTGAGTTTTTATTGTTTTGATTCAGAAAAATGACGTATTGTGCATTTAAATGAGTATTGTAATTAATATGCATTTAAATGCAGAAATACAAGCAAATGACGTTAAATTATAAACTAATATAATCATAATTATTAGATTTTTTTTCAGTTTTTATATAAATGTTATTAAGGCTGCATACGTTGGTATTAGTTGTGTAATGGATTAAAATGTAACCACTTTTACACTGTAACCGAAACAATGGCAGACTTGAGCTTCCATATGTAAAACAAAGATGTAAAAGCACATAAACAGGGATAAACATTCATTAGAGCGTCACCTGGTGGTGAGAGGAGTGATGAAGACAAACTGCCGGAGATGCTGCCGCTCCGACAGCTCCAGGAGGAGATCCAGACAGATCCTGCGATTATGCATATCCTGCAACATCAGAACGGAGGTGTGAAATCAGAGTGAGTCAGAGCTCACAAAATCAGCCACACTTACACAACTTCATACAAATTGTGTAAGCCTCATACAAATTGTGTAAGTTTGATACAAATTGTGTAAGTTTGATACAAATTGTGTAAGCGTGCGAGATCACATTGTGTTTCTGATATTTCTGCTCACCATGTAGACGTCGAACTCATCGAGGCATCTGAAGGGCGACTCCGTGATCTCCCACAGCGAGAGCATGAAGCACACGGTGGAGAAGGAGCGCTCGCCGCCGGACAGCGACCGCATGTCGCTCACCCCGTCCTCCTCCCGGCCCGGAGGCTTCACCTTTACCAGAAGAGGCGTTTCATTGTTTTATTTCTATGTAGTGTTTTTCCCATGAATAAGAAAGAAAAGGTGGCACCTGTAGCAGGTTACGGGTCTTGAAACCGTCACGTTGCTTCAATATGATGTGAATATTGCAACCAAATATCTCACAAAGTCGCAGATAAACAGACGTACCGAGATCGAGAGCGTCTCATTGTTGTGATCAAAAACCATCGAGCCGCAGCAGTTCATCTTGATCAGAAAGTTATTGAAGTATAACTTGCATCTGACGGAGAGGGACCTTTAAGGAGAAGAAGAAGAAATGCAGGACGTTCTACTATAATTACATATTTCTGACTTCTTTATCAAACTAAGCAGACTGTTTGTTTCTTTTTTTTTTACCTGCGCATCACTTTGTATCTGTTCTGCCTGTCTGACATGATGTTGTCGAGTCGATCGATGAACCTGCGCAGATCTCTCACTTGGTTGGTTTTCTGTCTGTACAGAGAGAGGGCCTCGGCGTACTCCCTAATGAGGACAGAGGACAGAAAACGGCATAGCCTCAATTTTTCTTCTTCCAGAATAAGGCCAGAAGACGATTTAGTGATGGCCGACGGGCAGATTGGATTGACTCTGACAGGAGTGACAAACTGTCAGTGCGGAGGAGAAATCCGATCGGATGAGCTGAACCTCAGAAGAGGCAGAGACGCGTTTTTGTCTGACTTCAGAAAAATCACAGTCACGCAGTCACGTAACGCCGAGTCGCAGACGACTTCTCACCTGACCACCTGCTCGTGCTGGCCGTGGCTGCTCTCGTACACCTTGATTCTCTTCTTCAGCCGAGTGATCTCCGTGTCGATGCTCTTGGTGCTGCCGGTCACCTGCTGCCGCTCGGGACTGATCTCCGAGGCTTTGGCCACGTATTCCTGTCATCACATGTGAGAGTCTGGTGACATTTGGCTGAAGACACCACGGTGCTCTGGAGGAGGTAAATCCTCTCCTATGTGTGCGTTTACTAACTGCTAGCTTAGCATAGCTCACGTGAAACAACTGGGTGTGATGTATGACACATAATGTGGCTAGAAAAGCATCGAATGCATGAGATTAATTAACAGACACATTTAGTACAGCTGTTGTTACCTGTAACTCGTCTTCTCTTTGGGCGAGGTCACTCTTCATAGCCTGGATGTTCTCTTCGTGACTCTTCAGCTTGTTTTCTAAAATCTTCAGGTTTCGCTCGTGTTTCATGCACTCATTCTCCAGCTTCAGCTGCTCATCCTGAGGGTGAGCAAACAGCAACAATCAATCTCGCCATCACTGCTTCTTGAGGACAATATAAAAGCTAGCACCCTTGGATCAGCTGCTGTTGTGAACTGAGAAATGCCTTTACGTTCAAACAACTCATAGAAAACTATGGCGGCCCTGTGGGGTTCAAAACACAAGAATCCACAACACAGACTATAACCAGGGTTCATACACTTTTTTCAAGGTCAAATTCAAGCACTTTTCAAGCACTTTTAAGGGTCATTTTTAAGATTTTCCAGCACCTTATTGCTGGGGTGAAATACGTATCTAAGGGAATATATATACTTGTGATTTTTTTTCTTCACTTTTTATCACAGTTATGTACATTGTATCATGCTGTAAACATCTAAAATTATATTTTATAATAGCAAAACTTCAGAAATTAATTATCCAGTCTGATCCCAATTTTGTGAAAGACACAGAGTTATAATGTCAAGCACTTTCAAGCACTTAAACTAAAATCCAAGCACTTTTCAGACCTTGAAAACACAACATTGAAATTCAAGCACTTTCAAGGATTTCAAGCACCCGTACGAACCCTGTATAACCAACGTGGTACAACGAGGCTGTACTGTACCCTCAGTGGCTCCATGTGATCAGGGAGCTGATCAACCCGCTCTCGAACAGAGGCGTACTCCGACTCCACGTCCTCTGCCATTTTCTGATGCTTGTCGAGCTCCACCTTTGCCTCGTGAACGGCCTGCTTCTCTGCCTCTATCTTCTGTCGGTACTCTTGGGCAACTTCCTCCTGCAAGGAGTATTAAAAGATATCAGACTTCCATAATCCGTCGTAAGAGTTATGTGCTGTTTAGAGGGTGTGCAAATAATAATAATAATTTAAAAAAAAAAGATCACCAAGGAGCTGATGTCATCGATTTGGTCCTCACCAGCGGTCTCCAGCTCGGATATCGACGCCTTGATTTGATTCACGGAGGCCTGCGTTAAAAAAAATGAAAGAAAATCATCAAATAATTCCCAAATTTACCTGAAAATGTACATGTAGGAAGAGAATGCAAGAACAGGAGGGATAGAAAAGAAGAAAAAGAAGAAGAAATGTAAAGTAAGCAGTATTGTTGTTAGGCTAAACCGAGCTTCACTGACCAGTGTCTTCTTCAGGGTCATGACGGTGCTGTTCAGCTGGCTCTCCATGCTCACGATCTGCTCAGACACCGAGGTCACGTGGAGCTGAAACCTGGACAGCTGAGCCTGGTGATTCTCCAGGTCGGACTCCAACATACTGCGACAGACACGATCGATTTTTATCTCAACCCTGAACTGTACACGGGTGAAAATCTACCACAAGTGCAGCGCGTTGTGTATAAAATGTGGATAACAACATTTTTTTAAAAGGAATATTTCCTGACGATGGGTGATGGGTAAAGTCACCTTAATTCAGTCTCGATGTCCCCGCCGAGATATTTGGCCATGCTGAACTCGGAGGTGTAATACCGGTTTGGAAACACCTGATCTCCCTCCACGGTGAAGGCCTCCCGGCAGTTTTTAGGCGGTCGTCCGTGCTGCATTACCTTCCTCGCTTTGTCTTTTTCCTTTTCGATAAACAAACGCAGATCAGACGGTGACGAAAACAAAAACGTACGACATCAATCCCTAAAACGACTCCAACATTCAACAACGACACCAACTTTGATGATCAGAATCGACTCTATGCCCCTCATGTCGATCAGGCAGTTGATGATGACCGGGTTTGCCGCCGCGATCATGTCCAGCACCGACGGGTATTCTGGATGGTACGCTTTCCTGCAAGAAAGGAAAAAAAACAACAGGAAACTTTTAACACGTGCGTTGTGAGACACAAAAACAACGAATGTTGAGAACGCTGCAGCTGCTCACCTTCCGTGAATATTGTAAACTTTGTCGGAGAAAGGGCTGACGATGATCTGCGGCCTGCTGCCCTTTGGGTAGTAGCGAGACATCAGCTCCTGGAGGACCGCCTCGTCCTTGTAGTTGTCACAGCAGAAAGCCTTCATGAAGCTCCGCAGGCAGCACTCGATGGCTACAGCCAACGCCGGATCCTTCAGACTGATACACACCCCTGAGAGCAAACACAGACGGTCGGCTACATGTACAATTCCAGTGAATCTACTGCACATGTGTAAACTGACTGCATGAGAGGGAAACCTTATGGTCTCTGTGAGGACAGTCGGTCATTTTATACCTCTTTAACAGTTTAACAGTTAAAAATAGACGATGATTAAAAGGTCCAGTGTGTCGGATTTGGCGGCATCGAGCTGTAAACAACCGCTGATAACTCTCAAAAAGTGAACGGCCCCTTTCTGGAGCCCATTTTGGCTTTCGGATCAATATGTTTCAGGAGCAGATTAGCGTTAGCTTAGCATAAGGAGTAGAGACAGGGAGAATCAGCAGGCCTTGCTCTGTCCAGCTAACGGATCCAGACATAGTCCGGCTCATAATCCGCTCTAGGTCCACAAGGCGTGGCTTGAGCGCACACACAAAAAAGACATAACATATTCATGAGTGAGCTTTGGAGGCGTCAGTAGGTGGATTTTGTTATTTTTGCACAAAGCCGAGCCAGCTGTCCACCTTGTTTACAGTCTTGATGCCAGCCATCGGCTGGCTCCAGCGTCCGTGTTGATGCCTACCTATCGGCCCAACAGGTTTCTTGAGGAAGCGTTTTTTGGCATACGCCTCGGCGATCGAATCCAGCAGGTCGGGCACGTGCTCTCCAAACCGCTTCAGCTTGTTTGAGCGACTGGCGAGGAGCTGGTTCTTCCTCTTCACCTTTGCCGCGCACAAGACGTGGATGTTTCTCTCCTCCAGCCTAGTGAACGACAGGTTGATCAGGAATTGTCAGGTGGAATGCAGATCCGTTTTAATGAAAGCAAACATGGCTTCTTGTACCTCAGCTTGTCCCGCTCCTCCTTCCCTTTGAGCAGCGCCTGATGCTTGTTCTTGATCTCCTCGTTCAGCTGCGAGCACGTTTTCTCGAGCTCCGCGAGCTGCTCCTTCAGGTCGGATATTTTCTTCTGCTGTTTTGCATATTCTGTCTGCACGTCGCTGTTAAGACTCACACTAAAATGTGGAGGAAAAACATAAATGAACGCATGTACTTGTATGCAGGTCAAGAGGCTTTTTTTTATTTTTTTACCTTTCTGCTCCCCTACCTCGTCTTCGCCTTGTTAATTTTCTCCTGGAGAAGGTCTTGTTCCTGCTCTGATTGCTTGAGCTTGTTCAGAGCCCGGAAATAAACGAGCTACGGGGGAAGAGATTATGTCACTCTCACTGATATAAATGATGTATATTCAGAGTGCAGAATAAAAAGGGGTTTACACAGAACCAGGTCATCATAACTCCCGATCAGTACCTCCTGTTCCTTGTGAGCTTTGCTAATGGTCTTCATTTGCTCTTTCAACTTGTGATTGTCCCTCGATAGAGACTCCTGTTCGTCTCGCAGACTGTCAAATCTGCTTTTGACATCCTGAAGTTTGTTCTCTACTTGTGTGACCCTGGTCTGCGTGAAAGACGAGAGAAAGTACCTTTAGAGACAACATCTAGATGAGAGAAGAGGTTGTTTTTCCCCAACCGAGGACATCTATTGTAAATATTAAAATACAGCGAGCGAATTAACGACAGTCGGTTTATGTGGCGGTGATAGTTTGAAGGGCTCCGACATTTATAAATAGACTTGTATATGTTTAACAGAATAAGGACACTTGTGACTCACCTGACCCAGCTGAAGGTTGTCCTGAGGTTTGTAATTATTCTCTTCCTTTTCAATGTCCTCCTTCAGCTGCTGCACAAACTGCTCCTTCTCACGGACCTGACAGTCATATGAAAATAACCGTGATTTATAGTCTTGGAAATTACGGCCCCAAAGGAAACGCTTGTCAACGCATTCCTTCATGTTTTCCTTTTGGTTTTGTTGCTTCCTTTTCTTCTTCACTTTCATTTATTCTCAAGGAAAGCAGATAAAACTCGATAAGCAATAAAATAAATGTACACTTTGTGCTCTGTTTCATACAATGCCGACAGACGAAACTCTTACCAAACACCATGCCATCGCTTTCTTCAGATTCTCCAGCACCGCCTTCATCTCGCTGAAGGACGACAGATTGTCGTACCTCTCCTTCTTCTGCAGAAACTCGTGTTTCAGGTCCTTGAGGCACTGAACACAAAAGAGAGCTTTAAATGATTCGTTTCGCTCTCGGCAAAAGG
Organism: Sparus aurata; assembly: GCF_900880675.1. Classification (NCBI taxonomy): domain Eukaryota; kingdom Metazoa; phylum Chordata; class Actinopteri; order Spariformes; family Sparidae; genus Sparus; species Sparus aurata. Next base: position 5,997,908 of record NC_044202.1, read on the forward strand.
AATCACTGCACATGCGACGCTATGCATACGAACGGTGGGCAAACAAGCGTCCACATTACCTCCTCTTGTCTCTCCACCTGCTGCCTCGTTACTGTTTTAGTGTGCTTGATGTGGATGTAATCTCTCTTCATCTGCTCCAGCAGAGTCGCTTTCATGAAGAACTACGAGGGAGGCCAAAAACATTCATTTAAACCCATGTGGAAATGATATTATAGAGCAAAAGGTTCATGAAGAATCGGGCGGTGTTGCACCTTATACTTGTCTGATTCGTTTTTTGAATGTAGGAACTGTTTACTCATTTCTTGGTTGAGGATGGACACCGGGTTATCCAACTGCGACACGAGAAACAAATTCAGGTATAATTGTGTTGAGGTAAGGAGGATGCGTTCACAACAAGCGAAAATACTCACACATTGAAACGCAGAAATAGAAAGAGGATAGAAATGGTGCATTCAATGTGAGTTAAAGAGTTGCAGGACAGAAGAAATGAGAGTACCTGGACGTTGAAGTGGTCCAAAATGGCCGTCAGCTCCTCCTTCTTGTTGGAGATGAGGAGGCCTGAAACACAAGACAGGTGACAGCTGATGTGGTTAAAGGCTCTGCTGCTCTGTTGCAGCAAAGAAACAACCATTTTCATAATTTAAAGTTTTTTTAATTAAAATGAAACCTTCTCTGGTATCAGTGTCTTAAAATAAGAATATCATCTTGCGATCTTGTGTTTTTTGGAGACAGAAGTGACAATATTTGTACTACAGGGTGGAGCTGGGGAGGATTCACATCGCTACGCCTCCCGTTACCTTTAGTGAACTTGTGGATTTCTCTTTAAAACAGTGTTGGAAACATTTGTGATGATGTAAGTACACAACTCATTAACGTACATACGTAAGTCTTGTCGTTTTTAGGACATTTTAAATCAGGATTCTTAGACACTTCATCTTTAAACGCACGTCACAGTTTGAGAACGAGTCCTACAGCCTGTCGGCAGAGGTAAACTTTCTCTGAGCTCAATCAGCAACTGGCACGCTGGCGTATCCAGTTTCAACATCCTTTTTTTAAAATGACTCAGTGGCATTTACAGCTTGTGAAAAACATCAGTCCACATGTGAACGTAAATATGTCCATTTTTTATGTTCACACTTGGCAGATGGTACAAAACAGTGAAACAGTGCCGTGCGTATAAAACACACGCGTGTAAGTTTATAGAGGAAAATTCTTGTCCGAAAGCGAAGAATGTAAACAGCTCGGGTCCGATTGAGGCGCTTTGTCTTCACTCCCAAGTGTGTCTGGTTTACTGGACATCAAGTGAAGGTTTAACGAAGACTCGGAAAACATCCGTTACTCAGGAAACGTACCTGCTTTGTTCCTCAGTCTGCAGTTTCGACTTCCATCACAAAAGATCCGCTGCTCGATTGAGATGCTGTCACCGTAGACGTCCCGCTTGTAAGCGTCTGGTCCTCTGTTCCTCAGCTTAACAGTTATATCTGCAGAACTACAGAGCAGACGGTGCTGTGATGACATTCCTGGACCAGAGAATTTACGGAATAAAACATTATGTGCACCGACTTACTTTTCACCGGTCTTCACAAAATCCTTCAGCGACGCTCCTCTGTTTGTGAACGTGGCCTTTCCACCGAGGCCGACGATCAAAGCAGTCAGGATCGCGCTTTTTCCGCCTGAGAATGAAATCGGGAAACGGCAAAGACGAGGGATTTACTCGCTGCACGGAGAGGATACAACAGAAAGGTGCTGGCTCGCAGGCAGAACTAAAGATTGTATGCAAATAAACACAAGTCAGCCATCCGCAGAAATCAGGAGGGTCATCTTTGAATAAACAAATACTTCGTTTAATCAAGATTCTGCAGATGAATCAGAAATAGAAACAGTTGTTGATCATATAGTTGATATTAAAGGTAATACGTTAAAAGGTATACGTATAATAAGTGAGTTTAAAGTACTAAGATTAATAAAGTACTCTATCTATCTTGTCATTTTGCTGTGATTTATAGGGAAGACACAACAGTGACAGTGAACGTCTGTATAATAAAATAAAATACAGTCCTGTTTCTTTAAAAGTTGTCTTGCTTAATGAGACAATACAGAGTGGATCTGTCACCAAGGCTGGATCGAGACGTGTAAAAACACACAAGCCAGAGTCAACAGCAGCTCTCCTGACATTCAGAGATCCGGTTCTTACTTCCATTGTTCCCGACGATGAAATTCACATTGGGCCCGAACTGGAACGGACCGAGCAAATGATGACACATGAAGTTCTTTAGAGTGACGCTTTCGATGAGGCCGATATCTCCCTGGAAAATACACGCAGAGGACAATATTCCTGCTGTTAATGAGCTGGTGGGAAGTAAAGACAAACAATTAGTGCTTCATTGGGGAGTGGGGGGGTGACTCACTGTAGCAGAGAGCGAGAAGCTGCTGGAGGAGGGTCTCTGATGGTTTGTATCATCTGGGGCGTCGTCGATACCCACAGCTGTCACTCTGCGGCTCTTGACAGCTGTCGCATCACCGATCGCTTTGCCTTTCCTCTTACTCATCTTGAAACAAGTCACTGGAAATAGAATTAACAGGAAGACTCAGAACTAACGTCTGTACTTTCAATATATCATTTGATTCTATGAGACAGACAGAGAGGTCACGTTATCAGATAGAAGTCAAGTTTTCACAGTTGACAGTTCAGTTTGTAGGGCTGTAACTGACAACAGAGTTTGTCAGTGATGAACAAAAACTCTGAGGTTTTCAGGGCTTGGTCGATATGTTCAGCTCCCGATCGTTACCACAATGCTTGAGTGTCGGTTCGAGATGTATTGTGATTTGATATAACGATTTACACTTCACTTTTTTCAACACTAGACTTTTGGAAAACACTGCTACAGACTGTGCTCGAGTCATATTTACGAGACAATGCACATCACGTGCTAGTCATTCACAATACAGAAGTAGTTAATTATTTTTGAGGTGAATTGCTACATTTAGCTGTTCCTGCTCATCAAGCTAATGCTGTTAGGAAATAATGACGACAATAAAATAAGTTATGCCCCTGAAAACACAAACGTGAGTCTTTAAACGAGCATCCTTCACACTTAAAAGTGAACTTGAAAGCTGCTTCTTTCATAGCCTAGTATTAATATTCCCCTGTGTGGGAGTGTCCATACAGAGTCGTTAAAGAAACGTGTGTGTTGTATGAAACTGTCCTTACAGAGTAGTTAAAGAAACGTGTGAGCTCTGTGTGGGAGTGTCCTTACAGAGTAGTTAAAGAAACATGTGAGCAATGTGTGGGAGTGTCCTTACAGACTAGTTAAAGAAACGTGTGAGCACTGTGTGGGAGTGTCCTTACATAGTTGTTAAAGAAACGTGTGAGCTCTGTGTTGGAGTGTCCTTACAGCGTCGCTAAGAAACTAAGAAACTTGTGAGTGCTGTGTGGGAGTGTCCTTACAGAGTCGTTAAGAAACATGGGAGTGATGTGTGGGAGTGTCCTTACAGAGTCGTTAAGAAACTTGTGAGTGCTGTGTGGGAGTGTACTTACAGAGTCGTTAAGAAACTTGTGAGTGCTGTGTGGGAGTGTCCTTACAGAGTAGTTAAGAAACGTGTGAGTGCTGTGTGGGAGTGTTCTTGCAGAGTTGTTAAAGAAACGTGTGAGCGCTGTGTGGGAGTGTCCTTACAGAGTCATTATGGACACGTGTGAGCTTTGAGTTTCAGAGTCAGAGTTGAGTTGGTTGCTAAGGATAGGTGAGCCCAAGTGTGAATGGTTGTTAAGCTGTCTGGGGAGGGAACTCAGTACAGCTTTGTAGGTGGGTGATAAGTAATGTCTTAGGCCAAGGACGGTGGTTTCAGTTTGTCATAGATGGATTCCTTTACTCCTATTTCAAACAATCTGTCTTCTCAGGCCAAGATGTTTACACTGTTGTTCACAAAGGAATGATTTCTGTCCTTCAGATGGAAGTGGACAGCAGAGTTGTGTATTGTGCCATTTGTTGAAAGCAAACTGAAGGAGCCTCTTGGATGAGAGGTGAGCCGCCGTCAAGAAACTGAAACAAGTCCAGTTGCCTACGATACAGCACTTACGCTGACCATGACCTGGATGACTGAGAACCATCAACATAAAGGTTATTAGTTACTGGAAAAATTGCTGCCATTCATCGTGTGGAGGATCTTTAGCCTTGAAGGCTCATCTGTACCTCTAAGAGGAAAGCCTGAATGCACTTTCATTGTAATTGTGCTGTTATGGTTTCTATGCAAGAACTCATAGTTTACGGGTTCATCGGTTGCATTTTTAAACATCACAACTCGGCTATAAGAGCCTGTGTTGTACTGTTCTCATTGAAACAGCTGTGCCTAGTACTGTAGGCCTCTGCCCAGTTCACTGTCAGCCTGTTAGCAAAATACAAAGCTGTAAATGTTATACTGCATCCGTCATTCCTGTTATTAGGCCACAGTTACAGATTGTGGGTCATAAAGAAGGCTACAAAATGGCGATAGGGTCTGTTCATTCAAAGGTACAGTAAGCAGCAGATAACGCAGCGGCGCAACAAGTTACTTCTCACGCCAGTAATCTTGTAACGTAATGAGTTACGCGACAGTGCCCACAGGGGGCAGCAAATCACACTATATGGGCCAGGGGTGCGAAAAAAAGGTTGACAGGTCGACAATAAACTTGACGTTTCAAGATTAAAAAACAGCATGTATGACTGCCTCAACAAAACGCCTTGTGTAGATTAATCGGTGAATCTGTTCTTCAGAATCGGCTTTAGTAACGAAGAGCTCATACATTATTAAGACTTTGAAGAGGGTGTTACACCACACACAGAATGTTACACTCCAAGGATTCATTAATGTCAGAGACTGTAGACTCGCTGTAGAGTCCCCTGACTGGACCTGATGGACCAGAATGGACTTGCATTTCTATCGCGTGTTTCCAGTCTGCTGACAGCTCACAACGCTTTACAACACTTGCCACATTCACCTTATCACACACACATCATTCATGTGCTGCCATGCATGGTGCCAACTGCACATCGGGACCAATTCCGGGTTCAGTATCTTGCTCAAGGATACTTCTGTTGGGAACTGAACCAGCAACCTTCCAAACACTAGATAACCCGCTCAATTTCTTGAGCGACAGCCACCTCTGGCCCTAGCGCTCCTCTGTAGTGCCCCTTCTGGTATCTGCTGCACAAAAAAGTGGTGAATAAAAATGTTCAAGAGGATTCATTCAAAGAAAAACACACTTTTGAACCACAGTGCAACAAATAGCAGACACATATTGAGTCAGGAAGTGATACTTGAGTCTATTTATTCCCCCACTGACTTCAACCACGCAGACTTGAAATAGTTTTCCTTTCACAAAAACACATTTTAAATTAAGTCACACCAGCTACTAATTGCGTCCGTCACAGTGTCAAGAGCAAATTCCTCCATTTCAGAGGAGTTAAAATATGAGATCAGAGCCGCTGCAGGGAAACATTCGAAGGCACTGAACGACGGCTCTGAGCAAATGCAATCACAAAAAAAAACAAAACTGTTTTTAAAAGTGAGCGAGTGAGCGCAGAGACAGAAATGTGAGCCTGTTGTCTTGAAGCCAGGAAGCCAAGGGCCTGAAACCAGCAGTTACACAGCCCGGCAGCAGGTGTTGTTGTGTAATAACAACAGCAGACACACACTTTACTGCAGCTCTTCTGTGTGCCCTAAATGTTTCCAACTCATTCATACAGACATTAAGATCCACCGGGCTCTTAATGAACATACCTCAAAAGCTTTTACTCATTGGATTTAAATTAGATTAATCTCCAAATCAGCAGATATACAAGTTATTCAAACTCAGCTGAGCATGCTGGTTTTTTCCCACCACTCTGCAGCACTGTTGAAGACAACACACACACACACACATACACACCAAAAGGCAGAGAGCAGCAGGTGGATCCAAAAACAACCCTCAAACTTTTTTCTTTAGCTTTATTTATCGCGAACAAAATCACAACAAGCTCGTCGGAAACTTCTCCTACCAGTGTGCAGCCTGCGGGAATAACATGGCCATGAGCAGACGGAGGCGTTCTGACACTTCCTGGTCGGAGAGGGTGTAGTGAGCGCTGACAGTTGCGGGTTGTCGCGTCACTCCACCCCCCCCACAAACACGGAACCGAGAGCGTGCCGCGCTGCGTGACTGGTTCGACCCGCCCACCTGCCTGCGCGCATGTGCGCGCGCGTGCCTCCACAAGTAAAAAAGCCCACGTTTTGTTTGTTTTGAATGGAAAAAAAACGTGTCGAGGTGAACTTAAGTCACCATTCAAAGCCTGCAGCGTTTGAATCTGACTCCAGATCAGCTGTTTGAATGAGTGTGAACAGCCTGCGGGAGATTTTGCGTCAGGTGTTTATTTAGTTATTTTTTTGTTGAGGAACGTGCTGCGTGCAATCAACGCCTTTAAAACTGCGTGTGAGCGCCCGCCCCGCACCTGAAGGCCGATGATGGTGATGATGATGATGATGATGAGACGTCTGCAGCAAACGCGGTGAGAAAACATGTTATAATTTGTTTGTAGGTTTTTTAGATTAAATTGTAAACTTGTGACTCTACAAGAAGTCTTTGACTCCCTCTGCAGTCACCTCCCCGAGCAACACACCACAGAGACTGCACTTCAAATGTTTGTTCCAGTTGTTGTGTTGACTGTCCCCCTTTGTGTGTTTCACATGTGTTTTAAAGGTGAATCGTGTCTGTTGTGGAGCCTTGTTAAAGTATCTATCTATCTATCTATCTGCCTTCCTTCCTTTCTTTCTTTATTTCTGTCGCCCTTCCTTCCTTTTATCTGTCTTTCCCTCCTTTTCTATTTGTCCTCCCTCCGACATTCATTCCTTCCTTCCTATCTATCGGTCCTATTTCCTTCTATTAGTCCTCCTTCCTTCCTAATTCTTTTGTCTTCCTTCCTTCTATTTGTCCTCCTTTCCTTCCTTTCTATCTGTCTTCTTTCCTTCCTTTCTATCTGTTTTCTTTCCTTCCTTTCTGTCTGTCTTTCCTTCGATTTGTCCTCCATCCTTCCTTTATTTCTGTCATCCTTCCTTCCTTTCAATTTGTCTGCCTTCTTTCCATTTGTCCTCCTTTCCTTCCCATCTACCTGTCTATCTACCTTTCTGCCTGCCTGCCTTCCTTTCTTTCTTTATTTCTGTTGCCCTTCCTTCCTTTTATCTGTCTTTCCCTCCTTTTCTATTTGTCCTCCCTCTGACATTCATTCCTTCCTCCTGTCTATTTGTTCTCCTTTCCTTCCTTTCTATCTGTCCTATTTCCTTCTATTAGTCCTCCTTCCTTCCTTCCTTCCTTCTTTTGTCTTCCTTCCTTCTACTGTCCTCATTTCCTTCCTTTCTATCCATTTGTCCTCCTTCTTTCTATTTGTCCTCCTTTCCTTCCCATCTACCTGTTGATCTATCTATCTAAAGGCTGAGTGTTTATATTCATCACCAGGCTTTTGCACAAGGAGCAGGATTTCCAATTATTTTTTGAACTGATCAATTCTTGTCTCATTTTATCATTAGCAAAATTGCAGAGACTTTTTTTTTTTTTTTTTTTAAATAAACACAGCAAATCCTTCCTTCATTCAGTTGCAGTGATTTTAATCAATAAGTCCAGTTTTGACTAAAAACTTTTACACATTTAAAGGGGCACTACGTAGTTTTGTAGAAGATTGAAACTACAGAAATGTGAAGATCTTTCTCTTCTGAAGCACAAAAGTTTGTATTAACTATATGTAAAGATCTTGAATCAGTGCAACATGTGTCAACCAGTGAGCATTAGTTCCTTAATTTATCATACTGAGCACCAAGGCAGGTTTATTTATATACCACCATTCAGACACAAGGCAATTAAAAGTGTTTTACGTAGAAATGCATTTAAAAAACAAAGTTAAATGACGCTTTGGGACAACCCGTCCTACAATCCCAGAGCATCGGTTTTTGGCAAATTGGGATTGAGACTCAAAAATCAACTTTTCTTACAAATACGACCTTTAAGAAAATGCTAAAATTTTGTTTAAAAGGCAAAAGCAAACAATACATAGAAAAGAACAACTTATTAATCTAATTTATTGGACAGCCACCGTAAACATAATTGTTGTAAGCTTATATATAAATGAGGTGACAGTTTAAGAAGGCATCAGGCAGACATGGACATGATTGTGAATTACGTCAACAGAATGTCTTCATTTACTTTCCCAACTAATTCGATGCCGAGGTCGTTAAATGAGACATGTTACTGCTTGAAAGTTAAAATTCCAGTTAATATGTTTAAAACGTTGGCATGTTCAACAGATGGACAGTGGATGGCAGTAAATGCCAATTTAATGAAGCTCATAATGTTTGGTTTAAAGCCGACAGAAGCTGTTGAATCATCTCTCTCCTGAGCCTTAGCTTGTGGGCAAATGATGACCAATCTAAATATGTTATTGATTGGTGAGTGTGTACGTGTTTCCTGTGTTTGACGTGTCATTATCAGCTCACCCTCGTGCTGATGGAAAGTCAGGTGAGGTTTTGTAGTCCACAAAACATTTCTGGAGCGTCACGGCGAAACAGTGTTGCAGAATCAACAACTAAAGTAATAATCAATTCATTTTGTTGGTTGTCAGGAGTTGTTGGTTGATTTTAAACACACCCCTCAAAAGTGCAGTAAGCAATTCTGAGGAAAGATACTGATGCTTTGAGTTGGCGATCAACCAACACAAACATTCAAGTATTTTTCTCCAGAATCGCAGAAACGTCTGAACAGCGCACAGTAACAGGAAACATGGAAAGAACAGACAGAGTCTCTGCAGAAACCACTACACACACACACACGATGGTGATTGAGAAGGATTATGTTTAAATATTCTTCACCCTTAATTTCTTGATAATAATGAACTATTCTATGTATTTCTTTCTTTGCAGGGATATCTAACCGCTGAGCTTCAAAATGTGTTCAATTCCTGGGTTTCCATCTCCGGGATCAGAGGTATCTGTTCTCATCACGAGGGTCAACCTAAACCCCAGATGTGGTCTTGTGGAATTGTGGGTTAACATGAATGACGGAAGGAAGCATATTTACGAGCAGATGAGAGAGGAAATTCAGATTCCTAAGAGGAAGTTTGACGATTCAGAAGGAAAACCAGGAGACCACTGCCTGGTTTGCATCAGGGACAGCTGGCACAGAGCTCGGATTGTATCGATTCAAAGTGAAACATACAATGTTTTTCTGATTGACCAGGGACAGCCCCATACCACCACATGTGAAGCCTTAGCATATGGCCAGAGCGACAGTTTTCTCCTTCCTCCTGAAATTGAATCATGCATACTTGCAAATCTCCTCTCCCATGAGAGTAACTGGCCTGAAAGAGCCACCAAGTTTTTGAAGTCTCTGCCTGGCAAGAAGTTGAAGGGACTAGTTCAGGATGTGCTGATGCCAGACAGGATAATTCTCCTCAACATACCAATTGTTTCCAAGCACATATGTAAGGGTGGAGTTTTAAAGAAGATACCGGCAGACGAGTTTAAAGGCCTTGTACTGAAATGTCTTCACTTACCCAAAGGAGAGGATTCTGAGGACTGCCTCATAACGCAGGAGCAGAGTATGAATGTTAGTTGCCAACTTGAGAAGCATGACCAATACTTTTACCCCGAACTGTTGACTGACACTTTTGAAAGTCTTTACGTGACAGAGGTAATTAATCCACAGAACATTTTTTGCAAACTAATAATTTTTTCCAAGGCAGTGAAGATACTGTCAGAACAGATCCACCAGCACTATGAGGAAAGCTCAGGTTTGGGAGAGGCGCAACCGCTGACCTGTGGCGATGTATGCGCTGCTAGAGGCTTAAATGGCAGATGGCACCGCTCATTGCTAAAGCAAAACATGACTGGCAATGATGCTGTTGAAGTCTTGCATGTGGATGAAGGAATAACGGAATTGGTCCCAGCTGGAGACATCAAACCACTGCATGGAAAGTTCCTGAGAATGCCAGTTGTCACATATCGCTGTTCTCTCGAAGGTGTAAAAGATCAAGGCACAGGTTGGACTACAGACCAGACTGATTACCTAAAATCACTGCTCCTGCACCGCACTGTCATCGCAAAGTTTGACCACCACAATATATCTCAAGATGTCTATTCTGTCACTATCCATGTAGCTAACGCTGCATGCATAAACACTTGTTTTATAAAGAAGGCAGGACTTTTTAGACCCTCTACAATGGACGTTAACAACGAGAGTGAACCCATTTCCTCATCCAATCTCATTGCACTTGAAGACGAGCGATGCTTGGATGTACTAAACAATGTAAATGCTGATGGTTTACTAGAAGAAACTTCGCCGGACGCCAAGAACCTGGCAGTCAATGGTTGGACAGATGATGTACCTTCTTCTGGTGCTGTTGATATTCATATCAAAGATGGTCCAGAACACCCAGACCTTCTAGTTCAGAGCAATGGGCATCCTTCATCAGGTTTCCACTCTGAGGTGCAAAATGATCTTGATAATGGTGAGTTTACTGTTGGAAGTAGTGTCAATGTCAACGTATCTTGCATTGAAAGTCTCCAGAAGTTCTGGTGTCAGAAAACAGAGAATATGTATTTTCTTAGACTCCTCATGCAAGACCTACAAGAGCACTATGCATCTGTCCACCCTCAGCCACTTATTGAGTCCATCTTTGTCGCCCGTAATCCAATCAATGACATGTGGCACAGAGCGAGGATCATTGAAAGTCACCAGTCCCCTGTTGTCGACGTGAGATTTATAGACAATGGCCAAACTCAAAAGGTTCATCTGCGAGATGTGCACCCCATTGACCCAACTTTCTTACGACTGAATGCCCAAGCTTTTCAGTGTTGCTTATTCAATCCAAACAATCCCGCCAATCCGACTGCTGTCACTTGGTCCGATCCTGCATTAACAGAGTTTCAGAAGTTTGTGGATTCAGGCGCCTCCTCAGACTTTGGGTTGAAATGCATCGTTAAAGCTGTAATGTCTGATGAAGAAGGTCTGCTGCTTAACGTGGTAGATATTGAAACACCATCTGACAGTGCATGCAAGAGATGTGCACAAGCTGAAGCTCAATCATACAGTTACTCCACATACAATATTGAGGTGGGTGGACAAGAAAAGGTCTGGGTAACCTCTTTAGACAGTGTCAATCACTTCTACTGCCAACTGGACAAGAATTCACAGATGTTTGAAAAAGTGATGGACAGTGTCAAACAACTTGTTGGCCAGACACGGCGCACAGATCACCCCCCTGGACTTCGAAGCATTTGCCTTGCAAGATACACTGATAATCAGTGGTACAGAGGTCAAGTAGTAGAAATAACTCCAAAACTTATGGTGCACTTTGTGGACTATGGCCAAACCCTTGTTGTGAGAGAATCCGATATTTTCCCATTTCCCACTGAAACAAGTTTTGCCAGGTCTGCTCCTGTGCAGGCTGTTCCACTTGGCCTGCTCGGTGTTCCTGAAGAAGTGCCACAGGAAGTCAACCAGTGGTTTGCAGATTGTGCGATTAATCATAGTTTGACCATTTCAGTGGTCGCCAAAGGAGCTAAAGGGAAGCTAATTGTTGAACTCTTGGATGGATCTGTAAATGTAAATGCAGAAGTCAGAAAGTTGATATCACAGGTGACACAACAAAAAAAGCCTTGTCCTATTCAGGAAGCTGACCAGCAGCTCTATAAAAATGCAAAACATGCTACTGAGGGCTGTTTTACAGAAGAGCTCATGAACAGATCAGGATTAAAGAAGGTGGAACAAAATGATGTCCACAGCGACAATGGTATATGTGCTGGAGGTGAGCTAAATATGAGTTTGATAACCATCAGCAGTGTCTCTGCAGCAGAGACTGAACATGATCAGACTACTCACAAAGGGAGAAACCAAGATTTGGATGTCATTCTGGAGGAAAAAGAAACTGTGTTGGCAGAGACTTTCATACAAGTTGGCGGCAGTGACTCGGAAGCGTCACAACTTAATTCTTGCCCCGAGGAAGGCATAAAAATCTGCACGTACAAGAGGCCAAACATTTCTCTAAACAAGACAGAGGAGGTATATGCCTCCTGCATTGTTGGACCAGATTACTTCTGGTGTACGTACACAAACACTGACAACCTGAACATAGTGTCAAGTCTTGCTTTGGAGGCAGGACAGGCACAACAGGACATCGCTTTCCTCAAGACTTTGGGTCAAGGTAGTCCATGCCTTGCCCTTTTCTCCAGTGACGACCAGTGGTATAGAGCTCAGGTAATTCGGAGAACTGACGATACACTCCATGTTCTGTTTATTGACTATGGAAATGAGTGTGACGTCAACATCAAGAATGTGAGACCACTGCCTCAGAGTCTGCTGGAGAAGGATCCTCAAGCATTCCTGTGCTCTTTGAATGGATTTGACGAGTCCAAGGGCTCCTGGGATGACGATGTGTATGATGACTTCTACACTCTCTTGGTTGATAAACCGCTCAAAGTGACAGCGTTTCATATCGGAGACCACTCGGAGACTGCGGTTCTTCAATATGCAGTGCAAATACAGTGTGAAAATATGATTGTGAATGATGCAATGCTGAAATACTGGAAACCAGTCGCCACAGAACATGTTACGACAGAAAACGGTCTAACAGAGAACTTACTCCAGGGTAGCCAAACTGTGTCCGAGACGAATCTTGATGTTTCTATGGGAAATGCTAACATTTGCATGTGCAAGAACCCAAACATTTCCAAAAACAATAGAGAGCAGGTATATGCTTCTTGTATCGTGGAACCCCATTTCTTCTGGTGTCAATATGCCAACACAGAGGAGCTCAATGAAGTATCAAGGCTTGCTCAAAAGGCAGGACAGGCACCGCAGGATGTAATGTTCCCCACGACTCTTGACACCAACAGTCCATGCCTTGCTCTGTTTGCCAGTGATAAACAGTGGTATCGAGCCCAGGTACTACACGGAGTTGACGATGCATTCCATGTTGTTTTTATCGACTATGGAAATGAGTGTGATGTAGACAGCAAGGACTTGAGACCACTGCCCCAGATTCTGCTGGATATGGCTCCTCAGGCCTTTTTGTGCTCTTTGAATGGATTTGTTAAGTCCAAGGGCTGCTGGTGTGACGAAGCTTACGATGACTTCTACAATCTTCTGGTTGATAAACCACTCGAACTAACAGTCCTCAACGTGGAAGATCATTCAGAGATCGCAGTTCCCAAGTATGCGGTGGAAATTGAGTGTGAGGGAGTAGACGTATATGCAGCAATGCAGAAATACTGGAGACCAGTTGCCAAGGAACGTGTTTTGATTGGAAACCCTCAAACAGAAACTCTTCTCCAAGATGGTCAAGCATCCAACATGACACACCTCAGTGTTTCCAAAGGACATATGAATACAGACATGTACAAGGAGCCAAACATTTCCAAACACAAGACAGAAATTGTATACGCTTCTTGTATTGCAGAACCTCATTTCTTTTGGTGTCAGTACACCAACACGGAGGAGTTCAACAAAGTGTCGAGGCTTGCTCAGGAGGCGGGACAGGCACCGCAGGATGTAATGTTCCTCAAGACTGTCGGCCCTGGCAGTCCATGCCTTGCTCTGTTTTCCAGTGATGAACAGTGGTATCGAGCTCAAGTAATCCACAGAGTTGACGATGCATTCCATGTAGTTTTTATCGACTATGGAAATGAGTGTGATGTAGACATCAACGATGTGAGACCAGTCCCTCAGAGTTTGCTAGATTTGGCTCCTCAGGCCTTTTTATGCACTTTGAATGGATTTATTAAGTCCAAGGGCTCTTGGTGCGACGAAGCCTACGATGACTTCTACAATCTTCTGATTAATAAACAACTCGAATTGACAGTGTTCGACATGGAAGACCATTCAGAGATTGCAGTACCTCAGTATGCAGTGGCAATAGAGTGCGAGGGAGTCGTCGTGAATACAAAGATGGCAAAACACTGGAAAGGACTGGACACGAGCCATACCTCGGCAGAGGTGTGGGATGAGGTAAGTAGACTCTACTTTACTCACATCTTAAAACCTTATACACCTGGTAACTGTTTTTTAATGAATGTCATGTTACTTATTTTTGCAATTTAATGCCATTTGATCTCTCATCTTTAGTGGTCCAGGAGGATGAAGAATGTTGAGAATTGAGGCCATCAAGAAGTTGGGAATGAATGGTATGACTTTATTTCTTTTTTTTTTTATTTATTATTAAATGTTTCCTTTACAAGGACAATAAGAACTGTATCAAATGTCATGAGTGTTCTCATATGAAATTGTCTAATCTGTGTTTGTTTCAGCTCTAAACAGAGATAAACCCCCATGTGGAAATCCAATTGTGACAGTTGGAGGCTTGACCTTTGTAAAATAAATTGCATGTTTGTCCTGTTAGAAATGTTTACCAACTCTTACAAACTTAATGAAATGAAGTATGTCATGTTGTTAATTTGTGTCAATAAACGAACACACTGTCCTTACATGGCTGAAGGGTTTTTAAATGATTGCACACATACAGATGAAAAGTTTGTCTTGCAGGCTTTGTCGACTGTACACATTTTTTTGGAACCGATTGCTTAATCTTCAGCTCTATGGTGAGATAAACGGTCAACAATCAGGTTTATTTATGTGGAAAGTTGTCTAGTTCAGGTATTTGTTTAATCTCAGATTTAACTGGCGTTAACCACAAAATCCTTGCAGTAACAAGCATCCAACAGTTCAAACAAAACAAGAAATTCGACGCACCGTTCCAGTTCCAAAAAGTGTAGCTTGACTTGCATTTAATTCTTCTATATTCACCCTTGGGCAATCTTTCAAAGGGGGGCACTTACTGGCAGCCTATAGAGCTGTTTTAAAAAAAAAAAACCTTGCAGAGACATGCCACTGAATAAACAAAGTTCTAGGTCCAAAAAGGGATTGTGTTCTGTCAGTGTGTTGCCAGAAAGTGCAGGTTTGCGCTTGGCTCAATCTTGTGTTGACATGCTGTTGCTAGGCAACCTTTGGCGCGACATGACGGAGTTGCACCAGGCAGCAGCTGCGGGGGATTTCGATCAAGTTGAGGAGATTCTAGTGCAAAACAAATGCAATCCCAATCAGAGGGACGTCGACTGGAGCTACAAGACGCCTCTCCACTGGGC
Organism: Sparus aurata; assembly: GCF_900880675.1. Taxonomy (NCBI): domain Eukaryota; kingdom Metazoa; phylum Chordata; class Actinopteri; order Spariformes; family Sparidae; genus Sparus; species Sparus aurata. The sequence continues at coordinate 6,013,040 of NC_044202.1, forward strand.
AGCAGCTAAAGGTATCGAGTGGAAGCAGTGGAAATGTGTTGCATCGTGTTTTTTTTTTTTTCCTGATGACACCTACAGGTCTCAAATATCTGTTTTACACCTGAGGCCATGCAAATACTGCCAGGGGAATGAAAGTCGAGAGTATCATATTGCATGTTTTCCTGTTTCCTGCTATGGGGACTTTTTTTTTTTTTTTTTACATTTACTGTAGTTGTGTTCAAATATTTTCATGGTGCTGTTAATCTCAAGTTCCCAGGGTTCAGTGGGTCAACTTCAGATGTTTTCTGTCTGAACAGCGGGGCTCATACTAAAGGTATTCAGTTTGCATTGATGTAAAACAAGAAAACAAGCAGCTACTGGTCACACTGGAGAAGCTGGGAATGTTTGAGGTTTTTTTGCTTCACAGCCTCTATCAGTTATCGCATTTCTTGCCAAGAATTTTCTATCGATCAATAACAGGTAAATTGTTCAACCTCCAATGCTCTGTTGTTTACATGTGTTTAACGGATTGTGCTTTTAAAGGTCCAGTGTGTAAGATTTAGTAGCATCTAGCAGGTGACTCACTGAACATCCATCGTCTCACCCTGTAAATACCTTGGGCGCTAAAAAGGCACTCTGGAGTCAGTGAAAGTAGATTTAAGAAAAAAAAAAGGTTCATTGTATGGGAACAAAAACATGATTGTACATTTCAGGTGATTATACACTTATCAAGAGATAATTATGAATAATATATCCGGTTTCCCTCTTGAATTCCCTCATATCCTAAACATTCACCGTCAATTAGTAGCAGCCTTTTTAAGGAAATACTGAATTTATTGCTTTTTGTGATGTGTCCTCCATGCATCCTCTTGTTGCTGGTTCTTGTCGGTGCAAGATTTTCTTTTAGTTCACCAGATGGCAATGCATTCTTTAACCATCACCAGTTTCCCAAAGGATAAAATGATCATTCATTCATTATCTACCCACCTTCATGACGTTGGAAGGTCAGGTGATGTTTCGTAGTTCACAAAACAACCTGGACAACTCGTACATAACTGATGTAGATGGGGACTTGCTTTAAAAGGTAAAGAAATACAGCTCACGCGGCGTAGTCCAAGTTTCTGGAAGCCCTGAGAGGTCAAGCTCATTCACCCACTCCTGACGGGGCTCGCGCTAATGCTTGTAGCTTTGCAGCTGTGGTGAAGATTTTGGTTTAAAAAGGCTGCTAACAAGGTCTTATCTAATCGTTTAAGGAACTCCAGGCTTCAGGAGTTGTGGATTACTAAGGAAAACCTGTACGGAGCCATTTTATGCTTTTTTTTCCCCCCAGTTTGTTCACATTTTAAATGTCACCATCTACTTAAGTTGTTTAGGAGAATGCTGCAACTGCTCCAGAAATGTTTTGTGGACTACAAAACCTCACCTGATTTACCATCGACACGAGGGTGAGTAGAGAACGAGCTAATTTTAATCTGTGGGTGAATTTTATCCTTTAAAATGGGTGATTAAAATCACCCTTTTTTCTACAGGACACACGGAGACGGTCAGGATCCTCATTGAGCATGGAGCCAGGCCGAGCCTGAGGACGGAGCACGGATGGACGCCCGCACACTTTGCTGCAGAGTCGGGCCGGCTGGCTGTGCTGCGGCTGCTGCACTCCCTCCACGCGCCTATAGACAAGGAGGACTGCTGTGGAGACAAGCCAGCGCGCATAGCTGAAATATATGGACACCTGGACTGTGTTCGATTCCTGAAGAAGTATGAAATGAAGCCCAGATTTTCAATTCTTCAAACACTGGTTTTATTTTTATTCCATGAATCACACCAGCTAGATTATCACACTTCAATCGAACTATGCTTTTTATTACTATGATTATGATAAATGTTATTATTCAGCAGTTAAACAAATCAGTCGCTCTGGTTTTGTGTGTTGCAGAGCAGAAATTGAGTGCCAGGCCTATCGCAAGATGGCAGCCCAAAAAGGGATGTCAATGGACGACACCGACGAGGAGTGGCCGGAACAGGGCAAAGAAAATGAAAAAAACCAGGATCTCTGAAAAGCAACTTGCAGACAGGTGTGACATCCTTGTTACCCTTCTGTTGACTGTGCTTCTGTTGCATTTCAGTGCTTCAGTACTAATGAAAAACATCGAATACACAGCCTTGCTTGACATTAATATGAAGCTAATTTAAAGTTACAAAGCTCCCCAATTATGCCTTGTAAGAAACACAGACATCTACAAAACATTTCAACATTGTACAGTGGATTTGAACTGGTATCACAAATGATGAAGCAAAATAAACAACAAAGAAACAATCAAACCAGAATAAATGTAGCGTATTATATACACTGTTACAGGAGTGCACACGTTTGAGATGAGTTTCACTTCTTCAGAGCTGAGTCTAACTTCGTGGAGCTGTCTGCGATCGATGCTGGAGCCTGGAAGAGGAGAGGAGATGGATGCGTTACACTAATCAGCCCATGTGGTATTTTACATCTGAGTGGACCCAGTTTACTGCACTTACTCTGGAATTCAGACGGCTCACCAGTGCGTCACGGGTCTGTCAAAGTTGAATCAAAAACAATTTTAATGATATAATGTGGTTTATAACATTTTCAATCACGCAGTTGTTTAAAAAAATTCTAACACTCCCTGATTTTGGTGTGAAGTGACGACAGTGACCCCAAACATGTTTAGCTGGACTGTTGGAACAAGAGTTGGATAAGAAATCTGTAGCACTTCAACATCTGTTCATGATGTTTGACGTTAGCGGCTTAGCTTAGCATAAAGACTCGAAATGGACCACCACCTTTTAGGATCAGAAAATAAACATTTTTTTTTTTTTTTTTAATTTGAACATTAATGAGAGTATAATAAACAACGATTTGTGGTTTTGAAGAAGAAGTTATTTTCCAAACAATCTCTTGAGCAATGACTTCCTGTTAACCCACACATTTTTTGTGTCTAGACTGCAGTCTTCCTTCATGCAGTAATTAAGATTGGCCGCTGGTAGCTTCATATTAAATGGACAGGTATGAGAGTGTTACTGATCTTTTTGTTTTTACTTAATATTGCTCACCTAAACCCATCTATAAACGTGGCTGCAGTAACTTCTGATCTTCAGTATGGTTGATATCATTGCAGAACAGCGTTTTAAGGTCCAGTATGTAGGATTAAGGGATATTTGAGCATAGAAATGGAATTTAATAATCATTGTTGTGTTTTCATTAGCGTACCATCACCTGAAACTAAGAACTATGGGAGGGAGCAGGTCGTCTACATCAGAGTCAGCCATGTTGCTTGCTTCTACAGTAGCCCAGAGCGGACAAACTAAACACTGACTCTAGAGAGGTCCTTTTGCATGTCAGCCTCCAACGTAAAGGAGGGATATTGCATTCTGCAATCTCACCGCTAACTGCCACTAAATCCTAAACACTGGACCTTTAAGTATTCAGAATACTTTCTGCTGGCCTGTCACCAAATTGAAACGGTACTAAACAACATACTTCATCCAGCAATGCAAGATACATCGTGATCTAGGTTGGCATTATGTTTAACATATAAAACCACCTTACCAGTTTGTCCCCCAAGCACGTTGTCAACAAAATGAACAAACCCTGCAAATGAAATGGCAAAGGTCACTGAGCAAAAAATACTTTAACTGCTCCAGATGTTTAGTGGAAGGATATATTGACTATACCTGTAATCCGTTCAGCAGGGTAAAGATATAGTTGACCACGTAGGCTATGGGGCCAGCTGTGAGGTCAAGAAGCATCACAGCGAAGCCAAAGATCCAAGTCACACCGAAGACTGGGGTCAGGAAAATGACCGACCTCAGGACAGTCATGGAGGCCGTTTTTTCCTTGTCACGAGATGCCTCTACGACCTTAATGCGATCCACAAGCTTCAAGATTACCACCATCATGGAGAAAATGTTGATGAAAACAATTACACCAACTGGTAGGACAAATGTGTGGATGGACCCTACCCAGAGCCGAGTATAAACCAGCCAGCAGGTCTCTCTGGAGTAGTAATAGCCTTCAGCACCGCCCTGGTTGGCAAGAAACGTGATCGTAACAATAAGCAAAGGACACACGTAGCCCACGACTAATGCGAATTTCAGGTAGTTTTTCTTGCTCACGCTATGGAACGGGAAAACTGCTTGATGGAGAAGCGTGGCGCTCAGACAAAACATCCAGAAGAACATGGCCAGATAACAGAAATGCTTCAACACCACAACGGTCTTGCACCAGAGTGGTGAAATATCCTTTGGCCTGGAAGATGCTAAGAAACAGAGATCCGCAACTAGCAAACAGAGAGAAATGTTTACGTGGGCAGTGTGGCGTAAATACAAAGTGCTCGTCTTAACCACGGCGACCCAGACGGTCAGTTCTATGGCGAGGCTTAAAACGAGCGAGACGACTGATATAGCCAGTACGGCGTAGGTAACCTTGTCTATCCCAGGTATGTCCAAGGGAAACTTTGACATTAGAATGGCAAACGAGGACAAATGACGGCAAACACACACTCCCTCACCTTTCCATTCACATCCTGTTTCTGACCATCCTCTAGAGTTATTGTCCCATGCCACGCACTTTATCTCAACGTTGGGAGGCCTAGGCCTGTGCAATACGAAGTTAAGTGTAACCTCAACTTCATCTGATGGTTCCCTTTCAGTAGTTGTTGACACAATAATGCTGTTCGGCTCGAACTCCTTATCACTGTTTGGCAAGTACTTCTCCAGCTCTTTAAACCCGGCTGTTTTTACACTGCCTGGTTCTCGATCTTTGAGATCAACGGTGACACCAAACACCTTGTTGGTGCAATTTGTCCACTCTGAGCAGTTGTATGAGTCTACCTCTATGTTTTTCTTTTTCTTTTTCTGTTGAGGGATGTCTTGTATATCTGCCACCTGGATTATTCTCTCAACAGAGGAAAGATATCTCTCAGCCAATGATGAATTGTCTCCGTCATTGTGTGTTGAGTTTGCCCATGATTCACTTAGACTCCTGTCCAGCAAATTGCTCGATGAATTCAGGAAGGCCTGTAGAGAAGGAAGCTTGTTTCAATGACAGTTGATTGATGATGAAAAAGATTCATGGACACATAAAAAAATGTGTCTATTCGACAGTTGAGAATGAATATTAACTCCAAGTAATCATAATTGACATGTTGGAAGAACAAATTCAGTCATTGTCCATTCAGCCTCATGAGAAGTTTTGTTGTTCACAAAACAAAATTGAACAACGAAATTTCACCCGATTTTCCATCGGCATGAGGCTGAGTGGATAATGACTGAACTTTCTGAATGACTGAACATCCGATAAATCCTGGTTGATTTGACACCTGTGGTTGGTCACATATCTGCCTTCTTCTATCAGGGCTCGCTGAGAAGCTAAAATCACAGTGAAATAAGCATCGATAAGCATCCTGTTACGAATTACAAATACTTGCTTATCACATATATTGAAGTAAAATACAAAATGCTGCTATGAGAGTATTTAATTGAAATATGAGTAATTTGTAATTATAAAAATACAATTTGTATTTGTTGTATTTGTTTATACACAATCAGAATGAAATCAATATTTTGGTTTTATTAATGGAGAAACATCCAAATTAACTAATATATTTTTAATGATTATCTGGCCATCAACTGGCAAGGCCGCCGACTAACAAATTAAAGAAATTGCTTGGGAATGGCGAACTCCGCCACTTACAATGACAACTACTTTATAAGGAGGACATTGCTGAATTTAAATACAATTAATGGCTCGTGAAGAAAAAAAACGACCATATGGTTTGATTTCATAAAAATCTTAAGGGTTATAACATTAAATTATTGCATTTTTTTTGCCTCCATATTGACTGAAACCCATTAATAACATTCAGTAAACGTAGATAAACACTTACCTCTGCTGATGTTTTATTGGGCCTTAGTTGTTGCTTTTCACTCAAGGTTAAGAGCACTTGAACAGATGCATTCACATTGTAGAAAGTGTTGATAGTCTTTGATTTGTCAGTGACTTTTTCAAGATCCAAAAATACACGTGCAGCATTTTCATCAAGTGAGCCGAGTCCGATGTCAACAATCTGAAACAACAGTGATGGTGTATGGGTGATGATTAACTGTCAAAGTGTGATCCGGCTGCTATCGCTTCAGGATTTCATCTCCAAAAAGCTGAGGCACTGTGTAAAAACTAGAGAATTCCTGCTGTAAAATATTATTTTGAATATAAGCTTTAATGTGGTGCTTCATATTATGCTGCTATGAGTTGATTTGGTCTGAGTGACTTTTAAGTTATCATCCAAATTATGACCTTTTATTTTGAAGGCTTACCACTGCTTTTTCCAACACATCGTTCACTTTCCGGTTCACACACGATTCGACCGGATCCTTCCATTTCCCCTTGTCAGTGCTGAAACAGTTGGTCAGTTAACTGATTAGTGGGTCAACAGAGAGTTAGTCATCAACAAATACGATTACCAATAGAACTTTTCAGTCTTTTTTAAAGCAAAACCACCTAATAAACCAATAACAAATGCCTTTTTTAAGGCAATATATGGACCAAATGATTAATGAATTGATTGGAACAGTAATGAAGATCATTAATATTAATTAATTAATAGCAACTGTACCCTTTAATGCATTTTCTTTCTCTTATTCCAGCCGCATCCTTGCATTTTAACACTGCAGTGAATCCAGCTTTGGTGACTTCCCAATCACCTTCAGCCTTACAGAATTGATCTTTTTCTGTTTTAAAGAAAGAGGGAAGTAAGATATTATTTATCAGTTATTACATTTATTAACTAAAATAACTGTACAAAGTTAACTTTGGTGGAACAAGACTGTATTTTGAAATTCTAACTGCTGGATACCAAACGGTGTAAAGGTAGCACGGGGCAAAATCTCAATCTCATCGATTTATTCATGAATTTCGCAACCTAACCTGGTAGATATTCAGCCCAGTAGCCAGGATTAAATGTTGGAGGCTGACGTTTCTGAAAACCCCTGTTACATTCATATCACATCTGTTTGACCTCGCAGCAAGCCAGCGACGGCAGCTCGAGATGGTGTTTCCCCATTTGTAAGAGGGATACCAGCGAATATTTTTAAGGACGACATTTAGACGATGTCAAGCCGCATTTGTGGAGACAATAAAAGAGATGTTTGATGGGAAGTCAAGGTAGCAGTGACCAAAAGAGGTATTTTAAACTAAAACATAGTTTATTTCCTGAACCCCGACCCAAACCACAGGCACAGTGTTATCACGAGATGAAATAAAAAAAAAGTTACCTTAAGAAGTAAACTTGCGACATAAAGAAATGTAGAGATTCAGCACAGCCGTGGTTTGCAGCAGCATACATTTTTAATTTTTATTCTGGCGACTGGGACTGAATCATCATCATTGTGCACCTTCTGACATGAATTTTCAGCTTAAAGGAATACACATTCTAAGGACACTGTATTTTATACGATTGTCCATTTGAGGGAAATTGAGGAATGTTGGACGAAAGCTATAAACATACCGTTTATAATGTTGATATCAATTGAAGAATTTCTCGTTTGATTGCACCGGTTCACAAAGGTGCATCTTACTTGAGGCTTCTTCTCGGCTGACTTACAGTTAATAAATGTCTCAACTGCATAAATGTTTCCCTCTGCAAAGATCACACATGCACGTTATGTATTTTCACAACAAGTTTGCAAGAGGATTCACTGAATGAATGGAGAAAGAAAATGTTCTTACCAGTTTTTTCTCTCAGATCTGCTGAAATGCCTTGTTTGGTCCAGGTCACGTTGTATGTTTCATTGCTGCTCTTTATCTGACATTCGACTCGTAAATTCAATAGATCTTTGTCCTTTTCGCAGTGTGGAAAACTTGGAATCGATGTGATTTTAATGTTTGGCAGGAGGCAAACGTCCATTACAGCGCTGGCTTTGTGAATTATCCTGGATTCATTTGATTTCTGTTGGTAGAAACATGTGTACTCCCCTAAGAAATAGGAAAACAGAGTTAAAGCCACTACATGTATGTTAATGTGGGATTTTATCTGTACTTTGGTAAAAGTTTCGATGCACTTCTTGAGTATTTTCATTTTATGATGACTTAATTCAAGTGAGGCATTAAGCAGCTTTTAATGTTACAGCTGCTCCAGTTTGAGCTAATATTACCAATTTCATATTCTATCGGATAGTTTAATGTATAGCGATGCGTCGTGTTTTATTTTTTTGATCATATGTTTTGTATCTGAAGCCCTGAAGATATCATCAAAACATTCATGCAGCCAGCTTGGTGGCAGATTTTGGATGTGTTACCACATAATGATGTGTAAAATCAGCTCACAATTTAAAGCTACCAAGTAACTTGTAACTAAAGCTCTCAGATAAATGTAGTGGAGTAAAAAATATAACATTTACTAGCGGAGTTGAAGTGTAAAGCGAGACAAAACAAGTACCTCAAAATTAGGTTAATGTTCTGAAATGTAAATAGAGAGGCTGAAACAGATGTACCTGCCCAGAGTTCTGATATTTTCTTAAGTTCAGCAACAGTCTCATCTGGTGACAAAGTCGCATCTGAGCCAGTCGATATGGTAAACAGTTCCTTGTCTCTGAGCAGCTGCCACACTGGTTTGCCTCCCAGCGCCTCATTTACTGAGCATGTGAGGGTGTGCTTGCTTTCGTAAAGCACAGGGTTGGTTGGCATCGTTAAACGTACAACACCTGCAAAAGAATATGTGTTGAATTAGTAAAGAAAAACAAGGAGAAAACAACATCCAGGTTGGTCAATTTGTGTGTCGCTGTGAGCGTGACACTGCTAATATGTGGATGCAATCTTCACCACCTTAGTTGTTGGAGAACAAGTAAGAATTTTGACCCAATCGTTACCATTCAGAGTTACCGCTACCTTCTGCTAACCGTAGCTGCTCTTAGTTAGCTCAGTTAGCAGTGCAGCTAGCGGTTCAGACTGGTCAGCTTTGGATCAGGACGGGCCTGGGTTCACCCAGTAGCATGCTAACTTTTCATTTGAAATACTAACATGCTGCCTCTTTGAAGAACAGAACAAATGTCCTTAATAGGCTGCATCCCAAATTCCTTTTTATTTACACAGCAACGCCAGATGTCATCACTCAGCGGAATTTAGCGAGTTCACCCGCGTCTTACGTTTTTACATCAGAGCCGAGCCGAGCTGCTAAAGACCAGCATCTACTTGCAGAATCAATAGAGCCGGGTGTAAATGCACACTCCCATTGCACACAAAAGCCCGATCTTAGCGGGTTTAAGTGGGAATATTGACCCGTGGAAAAGGGGTTAATAGATTTGTTTACCTGATGTCTCCAAAATAAGACACCCTTGCAATTTAGCGGCCAGTTCATTGGATTTTTCAACCAGAACCTTGGGACTGAGATCGTAAGCAACGGTCATTTCAAAAGTTGCGATGACGCTTCCAAGCCTTCCGGTGAAGAGGAAAAACACAGATATCAGTCATATTTTGAAAAGAAGAGAAAAGAATAGCAAATATTTTTAGTTATTATACAAAGTACCTGTAACTGCTGATTGTCAAGCTGACAAATCCACTTATAGTGCTGTACACTTTTTTCATCTGAAAGGTAACAACTCTTCATGAATGTACACGCAGCAGTATATTAATGGCAAATACACTATTCCTGATCTGATAAAGGTACTTGAGGAATGTGCTGCTTATTCGTTGTTTTTACCTCTTCTAACAGTTTGTTATTACAGGCCTTAAACTCTGGAGTGGTCTTTTCATTCAGACAGTTAGAATATGTTGATGGCACAGAAATGGTCCCGGTGACAGTAGCTGCGAAGAAAAAATGTTGTCAGCTCTTCGAACACTCGCATGCACACAGTGAATATGCCGATGCAAACACAGTCCACAACGCATCCAAATACCTGTAGTGTTTGCAACACACATGAGAGGAGAGGTTTTTGTGAAGGTACATTTCCCGTCGCCACAACATTTCTGTTTAGATTCACAAAGTGTATCGCTCCATCGGTACCGAGGCTCGCAGGAACACTCGTTGCTGTCCGAGATGTTCTCACAAGCTGATCAGAAACAAAAGCAGAACAATTTGACTTCATGAGGATCATTTTTGCTAATCAGAATCAGCCAGGACATTCAGTTTTTGACATTTTAAATGAGTTTACCTGTTGTCTTTTGAAGGTCGTCAACATGCACGTTGGTGTCATTCACAAAAGGTCTCAGTAAGTCAGTGATGTTCCCGATTGCACTTTCCTCTATTAGTAGTTTGACATAATACATTTGCGTTGAGTTCTCTGAAACATTGAAAACAGACAGACAGGTGTTAGATGACGAGCGTCACGCTGAACTTGCTCAATTTGAAACTCAAAATACAAATCATTTTACCGACTCCAGCAGCCTGTGAAAGAGGAGAAAATAACTTGATCAAAAATCAAAAGCAATTCAATGCTGTGGTTTTCAATTTCATGATCTAATAATGGGTGATCTTATCTTACTGACATACCTGAGAAATGTTAAGCCCCAAGATGTAAATCAGTATGAAGAGCCACATCCTGCTCCTGGAAATAACATAAGAAGTCATTTGCTTTGGTTTGTGCTCAACATAAGCTTGTTCACTGAATGGTAACGATATGTGAGCATCGCTTCATGTAGGCCTGTTGGCTGAATGTGGCCCTTTAACAACCTCCTTTTATCAGTTGTTAGAAGGTAGACTGGCCAGGCGTCCCCCGTTATGTTTCCCCGTGTCCCGCATATTGAGACGATGTTCACATTTTGACTGGCTGCTACAGTTTCAAAAATCAAACCACTGAATGCAGGACAGACGTTTTTTCGACACGCGGTCCCTCACTAAACTCTGGTTTTAATCCAGTGGTGACCCCACCCACTCTGAATGGCTCCAAGCTCTTTCAAAGACTTCTTCTCTTGAGAGATTAATATACCAAATGAACAGGAAAATAGACTCCTTGGTGGAAATTTAAGCCCCTCTTTTAACGGAGATGAGGGAAAGTTACATTATTACATCCATATAATCTAAATCAGGCCCGCAGTGCTCCATGTTCGACTGGCGGGGCGGCTTTAGGACGAGGGAATGGGAGAAAATAGTCTCCATTTAGGCATCTTCTGTGTATTCAGAGGTGTATTTGTATACGCTTACAGGATATTTGTGTTGGTGTATCGACATGTATAACTCTATCTGCTGTATGGACATCAGTAGTATTGTTATGGTTTTGTTGTTATCTTAATCTAACTTTGTAAAATGTTATTTTTCTAAAGTTATTTTCTCTTATTCTCATTATTATTCAATTCATCGATTGTCTTTATTTATCTTTATCGTTTATGTCGTTGGTTTTGGTCTCATGTGTCCGTCAACATCCTCCGGTGAGCTGTACAGTATAACTCAGTTTACTGTAACAATAAAATTCGTAATACCTTTTTTTTTTTTTTTTAAATTAGCATACATCTCAGTTTCTCACAAAAACATATTATCTGTCACAGCAGTTGGAATAAATCGGATGGAACAATTGAGCTGAAAAAATGTAAAATGTATTAAATTTCTATTTAAAGGGTTTTGCCATTTGTCTTTCTGTTGATTCTTCACCTTTACATATTGCGCTGCTCAGATTCCCCTGCCGTGTTTTCAATTTCATCAACAACAGAAGTTCAGTTGAACGATTAAATTATTAAAACATACATTTCAAATGGTGGATTTGCCACTTTATGAGCAGTTTGACCCAAAAAATTAACCAACAAGTTCACCAAAATTTTTTAAATTCAGTTAATATCTTCTCACCATCATACCAACAGAAGTGCTTGGTTGATTTTTATGTTGTCTACTTCCGCTGTTTAGGAGAATGCTGCAACACTGTTTTGCGAGCTACGCAACTTCACCTGGCTTTCCATCGGCATTGGCGGTCAGAGCATTATGACTGAATTTTAATATTTGTATGAAATAATCCTTTAAGCCCTATTCAGATCAGGCTAAATGGCCTTTCGGATGAGGCTTATGATTGGTCTGAATTCCTGAAAATAAAAATAAATAAATAAAAAAGGAATATAATGCTCGGAGAAATTTAGAAGTGTATCATATATTGTGACAGCTTGTGTGTATAAAACATAAAATATGTGTTTAGTTGGAAAATATGACATGTGTATTAATGAAATATAATCAAAAAAAAAAGATCAGCTCACCTGTTTTGCTCAGTCTGTATCAGTGAACCATCACAGCAGTGACTCTGTTGTAAGAAGAACCTCTCTGTGCCTGTGAAACGACGGCCGCTCACTGATGCAGCTCTTCCTGCAGCAGCAGCTTAGAAAGCAGCAATAAACAGCACACAGCAGTTTATCAGCAGTAGCTGCAAAGGTTTTCTGAGGACATGCAAAGCTTAAGGAAACAGTGATGTTAGGTTCATTTGACTGTCAAATACGGAGACGACACGTCGTTTGTGTCAAGGTGTATAACATTTCTGGTGTCACATAATCAAATCAGGCTTGTTTGATCAAAAATGTGCAACATGTTGATTCCTCAGTGATCTCTACATACAGTCGCTATACTGTATGGTGAAGACCTTATCTCATTATCTCATTTTCATAAAGTTGGGAGATTTGTGAGTGACTAAAGAGTCAAAAGGAAAAAACTGCTGTGGCTGAAGAGTCATGACTTTAGGTCCTCTAGTGTTGGAAGAATTCAGATGTTTGACTTAAGGAGAGACACGACAGATTCATGGGGTTAAAAAAAACAAACTATTTGTTGCAATTAAATGCATTAATTGCACTTTTATACATCAGTGGATCTCTCTCCTGCACCTACAGACAGCAACAGTACCCTCTTCAAATATGTAAATGAGACAATCCAATTAAATATGCACTAAAACAAAGACCTGAATATGTATCTGGATGTTTTCTTTCCGTTAGCGTAAAACGTGACATGTAATGGATACACAGAGGTGTTAAATATCAAAACTGAGCGATGCGTGAAAACAGTTTGCATCTGTCGCGTCTCTACTGAGTCACGGCCCAGCCAGTGGACCATCACTTTGTCAGATAACAAAATATAATTTGAATTGCGCCGTAAATCACACACATGATGTTTGAAACCTTGTGTATATCTGTTTATCAGCTTGTCCTCAAAACTGACCAACTCTTGTTTTAGCTAAAAAAAAAATTTCTTTTCTTCTGTGCCGAGGTGAAGCTTATGTTGGTGTCGCTAAACAGTACTTTACTTCCTTTATAATCATCTTTTAACCTGACACACGTTATGTGTAATTCATGGCACAATTAAGACTAGATCATAAAATATATTTCTCTTGACTCTGACACCAATACATTTCTGTTCCTGAAATATGTAATTATTATGAAATAATGTCCCCTGGGGCACATCAGATCAGGTCAGGACGTCGCTTCGTTGCACAGAAATACCTCCTCAGTCTAAGTATGTTAGCATTTTTAGCCAAAGTGTTAAAACAAAAGCACTGTCTCTACCCGTGTGATGTTATTTACATCATCCCTGCCAGACATAATCCTGGGACTTATCATGGGTTTGGTGACCTGCGTGTTTGTGTTGCCTACACTTCCTGTAATGCAACTCCACAGCAAATCTCATTAAACGCTCCCCATCTGGTCAACTCCAACATTTCTCATTAAACTCCAGACCTTGAGTGTCAGATGACCAAGTGTGAAAATGATTCAGCTGAATTATTATTAGTAGAGTAAATCCTTTACAATGCAAATGTTTATCTACAAAATCTTTAATCCTTCTTATAAAAAGAGTTTCTTTCTGCGTTTCAGCTGCAGTACAGACAAAATGTACTCATACATTCTCCAAAAGTCGTCTCGCACACAGCAGCAGTTAACCGTACCCAAATACACATTTTCACATGCATTTACATAACTGTAAATGTAAATTCATTTAAAGTTGTTGTAAACGGCATCCAGTAATTCTCATAAAACAATGTAGTGCAGTTTTCTTTACATGATTCTGTGATCACGCACCTGAAGTTGACATGAATATATTGAACTGAAACAGGCTCAGCTGCACTCAAGTCTCTGAAAACTGTAGTAAAACGTTGTTTGCTGCAGCGTTCGGCAGTGCAAATTCAAACTACCTTCACAATGCAAAGGCAACAACCCCAGAAACTAAAATGCATTCAGTGGAGGTGCCTCGCGTGAAGACTCTTTAACCGTTCGTCCGGCCAGACGCGCGACAGCGACGTCACACGGCCGTCTCGCACTCCAAAAAACGAGGAAGAAAAGCGTCTGTCTCTTCCTGTGACTGTCCGTCCTCTTGTGACAAACCCAGTCCGTTGCTTTCTTTGTGGTGAGGAGGTTGCCTTTGTTGTGCTGACAGCTGTAAGAATGAGTGAAAGATCATTAAAAAAAGGTAAATATATATATATAAGCTAGCTTGTGAGATAGCCTTCATATATCCCCGGTTTTTTTTAATCTTTGAATGAAAAATATCATATTTTTACGGACTAACAATTTGGTCATTCAGTTTGTTCACAAAATGCAAATGAAGTTATGAAGAAAAGTTATGATTAAAATAACTAAATCTTAATATTAAATGTTAAAAAAGTTATTTAAAACGGTTACAAGTAAGGAAGGTTGGGCGGTTTAAGATCACGCAGGTTTTCAGAATCAGAATACTTTATTAATCCCAGCGAGGAAATTGTTTTTGTTCCAGATGCTCCATGCAAAGTGGAAATAGAAATACAGCATGAATGGAAACAAGAGATAAAGATAAGAGGATATAAATAAAAAAAGTAAAGTAGACAATGAAATAAAATAATAAAGTAGACAATAAAGTAAGAGTTTTTAAAGATATTTCAGTGGAAACTCAAAACTCGCATGGTGCACAAAGAAATGTCGGGGAATCCCAAAAGTTATTAGGAAAAACAAGCAGCTTTACAATCCGTGGAGCCGCTCTGCTACGTACCGTCTGTACCTGAGGAGTCACACCGCAGAGCTTCTTTTTGTGACGCTCAGGTAGAAAACAGAGCAGTTTCCCCAACAGGGGATAGACAGTTCCTGGCGTCACATCTTCCGCTTTCATAGGGCCTAAAATATACAGAGTTTAAAAGAATGTATAGATAAACAAAGAAACGTTCTGCACTACGTGTCTGAGAGCTCGCCCACCTGTGAGGAAGCTGATGATCAGGCCGATTAGAATGACTGTGGAGCAGTTGAATGCACTGTACCACATGTAGGACAATGAATAGAACCTCTTCAGTCCAGAAGGTCGACTAGAGAGGAAGAAAGACATCAAAACTCAGAAAATGACCACAGTAGGAAAACACGCCACGCCGTGTTGTGCGCGTCTGATACCTCAGAGTGACGTTGCCGAGTGCAGTCTGGATGGCCGTGGTCGTGTTGTCCGACAGCAGGACGACTCCACAGGCGGGCAGCAGCGATTTCGTGCCGGAGCTTCGAGTGACGATGCTCCCGATGCCGACCCAGAAAGCCACAGCCAGGCCGGCCCCGAGACCTGCTAACGCTCCCTGGAGACAACAGGACGACAAAAAACTTAACAGATACAGGTGAAGTCATATCGCAAGTTTTCTTTATTGTTACATGTCTCATGACTAACTCTGGGACAGATCTCGCTGACGAGGTTTAACTTACAGTGGAGTTGGCCCAAGGGAAGAATATCCCGAGACAAAAAAGACCGAGAATCGGACCGCCGACCATCCCGAAGATTTTCAAAGCCACCTGGAGTTCAAACATATGAACAGTTAGCGCAGCTTCGGTGAGGAATGTTGGTTATTATCTGATCATTAAAGCTGGGAGCTTAACCTGCAGAACCGAATCGCCCATTAGATGGGTGAGATAGGCCATGGCCAGACACAGCAGCCCGTAGGACATCGCTTAAAGAAGAAAACACAAAAAGTTACAGAACAACCGCGTCGTTATCGCGCAGCTTTGTATCGTGCATTGCCGGGTTTGAACCTCAGGGAGCTTACCTAATGCTTTGGACAGCAGGGTCGCTCTCGCCTCCGTCATGGCGGGGAAGTGTGGCTTGATGAGGTCTTCCATCGTCACGGTGGCCAAAGAGTTGAAAGCAGAAGAGATGGTGCTGTGCAAGATAAAGGCAAAAAAAAACAAAAAAACATTAACAACGTCTTCAAAACTCAGCATACTACCAAACATGACGGCATTCTATCCATAACTTCAACTTTTATCCAACAATGATGGTGTTTTATGTCATAATTTTCTCCTTCGCTCTGGACTGGAAGGGTTTTAAAGACAAAAAAAAACAAATCAAGGGGTCGCTGGGGAATGTTCTGTACCTGAGCGCTGCGCTGAATAAACACGCAATGAACAGTCCGGGTAGTCCAGGTAGACCTTGCAGCATGTCCATCACAAAGGAAATCACCATCTGCGGAAAACACCGGCGAGTTTGTTTTGCATGAACGATAACATACAAATCTGACAATGTACTGTCGGGGCAGCAGCACATTTACATAATGAGCCCAATGTGCCAGAAGGTCTGACAGAAAAATATGTAAATGTTCTAATAGCGCCTCTGCTTCCTGTTATGTGCGTGTGCTCGGAGGCTTCTTTTCAGGAACTTAACTTTCATCACTCCTACGCGTCTCTTTGAGATCAAGGAAGCAGTGAAAGCTAGAAAAGAGGAAACGCCGTTTCCCAAAACATGGTGCAGACGTTTCGGCCGATGGCACACTGAAACTCACAGCGTCCCTTGAAGCGGTGCCCAGTTTGCTGGAGTGATCTTCTCCGCAGTAGCACGCGAACATGACCAGTCCCATCACACAGCTCAGAGCCAGAGCCAGCTGCAGGGAAGGAAACACCATGTAGCAAGACCTGCGGAGAGGTGGGAGTGGAGCGAAAGTGTCACTTATTACTGTGGTGACGGCCAAAACCACGCGCACATTAATAGATGAGGTGTAAAAATTTGAAAATAAAAGCGATATATATCTGTCAGTATCGAGCTTTTAATGCTTTCTGTGTACCTGACGGCGTCTTTCTCTGTGCGCGCGCTGAGATATCTTTGGACCTGAGCCTGGTTCACGCCATACAGGGACAGCATGAGGAAGACCCCGCCGACCCCCAGAGTCCAGAAGGTGTGTCTCTCTGTAGGGTCCGGGTTCAGGCTGAACCCAAAGAGAGAGAATACAGATGATACTTCAGAACAAACCTCCACGACAGCAGATTTATAATCACTGTTATCTGAGGTGTAACAAACAAAAAACCTGCGCTTTAAAGCATCTGAAGCAAAGAAACCCGCAGGATTCTAGTCACAACACAAAATATAGAATCTGCTTTAAGTGGCTTATTCCTCCTTGCTTGAAATGCTAAAACAAAGAGAAATTAGCCGTTGCGTCTTTAATGATTGCAAAATAAAGCCACATGCTTCTTGATGCTGATGCTGGTGAAAGGTTGAACAGTGAACTTAGAGTAGGAATGTCGAGCGCTGCGTGAGGAGAAATTTAGCGAAAATGCGTGAAACCAATTATGTAAAAACACTACAATTCACCACTTTTAGGAGAAGACGGGAAACGGTACACGTGCGTGTTCAGAGCAGAAGCATACATCAATCATTGTATTCCTCTGGCGGGAAGTTGACTCAAGGACTAAAATCCTCATGAAAGCGGGAGAAAATCTGCTTTTTTCTGCGAGTTGCTATTTACACAGCCAATCCCCGCCGAGAACTGGTTAAACAACGACGCGTTTGCGCGCACACTTCCCCGCCGACGGACTCACTCGAGAGCAGAGATGCGGTTTCCCTCCCACACTTTCCTCCAGACCTCAGACACTCCTCCAGTCTTCTGCACTCCCACCACGATGACAGCCAGCTGCCCTGCAAACATCACGAGGGTCTGAAACACGTCCGTCCAGATGACGGCCTTCAGACCCCCCTGTCGAGAACAGCAAAGACACGTGGGAATCACTGCGATGCACGCCGATATATTCTGTTTCTCCAATATCTGTCTCATTGAACACTCAACCGTCACACTTACACTTTAACTTAATGCATGTTTAATCCTCTAAAATCATCGATTCATTCACAAGACATTTTGTCTGAGAGGAAACATACCGTATTTCAGTTTTGACTAAGTAAAGTGTAATTCTATAGTGTTTCGGGGGAAACCTGTTCCAAGTTCAAAGACAAACTGCCGTATGATTTATAATAACTCACTATTGTTGTGTATAAGGTGCACACGAGTCCAGTGGCCAGCACTGTTCCCCATAACTCAAATCCGGTAACTGAAAGAAAACACAGACACACACACTGAACCGCAGATCTCACATTTTTGAAAATGACGCAGTCAGAGGAAAACATGTGAACTTATCTTACCTGCGTTAAGAGCAAAGGCTGGAGTGTACACGCAAACGCCCATATAGATCACCTGGAGCAGAGAAACAGACAAAGACAAAGATTACAATTATTTTAGCGTGACAAAGGCAGCAACTCCTGTCTGCGAATGATGAATTAATACATTATTCTGACAAATATCCTGCAGTTTTTTGTGTCTCTGATCAATCAAACACGATATAATCAAATAGCGAGCTTTAGAGGAGATGGTGGGCAGATTTAGTCATGAAGCTGTGCAGTCGACTTCACGCACGGGTGAGGTTTCCGTGTTGCACCCACCATCTGAAAGATGAAGGTCAAAGTTCCACAGATGCGCACTGGTTTGCTGAAGCGCAGCTCAAGATACTGTGAAACCAAACGACAACAGAGCTGCGGGTCAGGCAGGATAAACAACATAAATATCAAATCCAGGTTAACCGCGACAATAAAACTGCTTCCTCGTACCTGATAAGCGCTGGAGAGCCGCAGCCTGTACAATATTGGAATGAAAACATGGGCGGGAATGAGGAGGCCCAGAATGTAGGCGCAGCCGATGAACCAGTACTGAGTGCCGTGAGTGTAGATTTCTGCCGGCACCCCGATGATCGCCACGGCGGACTGGAATGAGGCGATGAGCGACAGCGAAACGGGGAGACATTTCATGCTCCTGTCTGCCATCAAGAACTCCTGTGTGGTGCGCTGACGGCCCCCTGAGAGCGCGTGGTACAGCCCGATGCCCAAAGAGGCGGCGAGCAGGACCCCAAATATCACAAAGTCTACAACAGTGAAGAGCTTCTGGTCGGACGGGTCCATCCTGATTGTCTTTAAGCCTCGGCTGCAGTCGGAGAAGATTTGGTTCTCCTGCAGTCGCACAGTCAGACGGGTGGGAAGCGTCTTTGTCCACACCCATCAGTCAGAGGAGTCCAACGGCCTTGAAGTGGAATACACTGATTAAATGTCTGTGTGCGTGTGTGTGAGAAAGCGCACTTTGCTGACATTCAGCTGCAATAATCTGGAGCTTGCACTCTTTTTATCACCAAGAAATCAGTTTGTTGACAGGTAGCGTGGTATGCACACTCCTCATTCCCCAGATTCCCCTCACAGCTTTTTTTGTTCCTCCTCAAACAGACAGACGGGAGCAGAAACGACTGCCGTGACCTAAACTGAAGTGTTTGCCGCAGCCTGTGGAAACAAACCGAGGTCAAACAACCCCTGTGTCAACTTTCCCCTGGTTGTGCTGTTCCAAAAATACTGACTGCTGGTTTGGTGAGGGGAGGAGCTGCTCTGCTACTCTGCCACCTGCTGACTTCATGTGTATTACAACACGCAGCCACAACACTCTCTGAGGGCTTTGAAGGTCAAAAGCAGAAAAGATAGAAATAACTAAGAGAGGAAACATTACTTTGAAATCCATGTTACTGTTGTTTGTCTTTGCCCACATACTGTTATTTACAATTATTTTATTTAACCTATATCTAACCAGAAAGTCAGATTCTGGTTAAATTGTTAGATGATTAGAGGCTAGTTCAATCACTTCGAGAGATTAGAATCTATTTTCAGAGCTGAAACAAGTAGTTTATCAAGGAATTGACAAAAACTTTGCTTGCAACTATTTTGACAACCACATAATTTAAGTTTCTTGTCATTTTTCACGCATAGATGTCAAACTTTTTCTGGTTTCAGTCGCTCAGATGCGAGGATTGTCCGGTTTTCTTTGTCTTGCCCGATAATAAGCACATAATCTTTGTGTTTTGAACTGACGCATCACGTTCAACTCAAACAACTTCTGATCAGATGTCTTAATTTGTTTTCTTATATATCAAATACACAGGGTTTAATTAAGAAAATACTCTGCAAAGTAACCAATAATGATGATAATCCTGATAACAATAATGTATTATAACATTCCCTCAAACTAGGGCTGCAAATCATGATAATTCTCACTATTGTTTATTATGACCATTATTTTCTCAATTAACCCAACAACTGTGGTCCTCAAACTGGTCTTTTAAATGTCAGAAAATAGTGTAAATCCCTTTGCCATTTCTTGAGTCCAATTTGACACATTTAAATGCATTGTTTTGTCTGAATAACAGCCCAAAACGTCAATGTAATCAGTTTAAAGTGATAGAAAACAAAGAAAACAAGCAATTCCTCATATTTGAGAAGCCAGAGAATGATCTGCATTTCTACTTGAAAAACAACTCAAATTAATCTCCTGTCAACATACTTGTTTATCAATTATTAACCCAGACATAATCATAGGAGACAGCACACAATAATGTCCCTTTAAACTCACAGTTAGGTACCACAGGAAGGAATAATGCAGGAGGTGACTTACCTCACTTGCAGACACTGCTGTTGTAACTTCTTTTTTTATCTTTGATAGCCATAAATAACTAATAGTGCTACTCCTCAGCTGATTCAAATGTGGAATGTGTGGGAAATAAAGCCACACTACACTTAGTGACCCTTAAATCTCGACCTGGAGCTGCTTAACCTCATTGAATGTGAGGAAATATGAACAGAGATAAAAACAAACCACATGTGTAAGAATGCAGTGCAGTGGCAACGACATAAACAAACGGAGACATACTCACCTTTACGCGCATGCACCGTGGATATCCGGGTGAGGCTCACTGTCAGTAGTACCATGCTGCTTACTGAGACATTCAAGAGTGCCACGTTAGTTAAAACTACCTGTTTGAATGTCTTTATGGCTAAAAACAAGAACAGAATATGTTAAAATAGGCTCATTGTGTGGACAGTACAATATTTATATTTTTGGTTCCCTTGCTGTGTTCAGAAAGCATTAAGTTTACCCACCACTTACCTAATCTCACGCCTCACGCTCCATGAGATCACAGATTGTTTTGAATTCGCTTCCGGGTTTGACGCATGGGCGGGGCACAACGTGATGACGCAAGAGCCGCCGAATTCAAAACATCCGCAGCTTGTAGCGGGTGTTTTCACCGGAGAAGCTTCATCATTTCACACACCATAAAGAAGAAAAAGACGTGCTAAACATGGCAGGGGCGTCTGCGACAGGTAACTCGGACTGTTGAAAGCTAGCGTGCTAATGCTCCTTAGCTTACTTCGATTGTATTCACTGCTCGCTAGCTAGCTTGTTAAGGAGTTTTATTGTGGTGCTCGTTAGCTAAAGCTAGCTAGCGCTAACGGTTTTTGAGCGTCATTTTCACAACTTCCACTTCTGTCTTCGGAGCGTTAAGGCGAGTATTTGCTCATCTGCAGGTGTTTTGAGTCAGCTGAGTCTGCTGGAAGTTAAAGCGAGAAGCCGCAAAACTCAACCTCAGCAGCAGAGTCGTGTGAAGGAGCTGAAGGCTAAAGTTGAAGCGCTGAGGGCCCAGAGAGACCAGCTGAAGGCAGAGATCGAGACACACAAGGTGGGATGACTTGATGATCACAGCAGGGTTTGAATGAATGTGAGCTGACACTGTTCAGTTATAAATGTGATGACATTTCGTTGTGACCAAGGAGGACATGTCTCCTTTTGTTGGTGACAGGATGTGATGACAAACAATCTTTGTTTACTTTAAGAAAACAGCTGCTGATATCCTCTTTGTTGTCAGATTATCAGGTAATTACACTTAGCTTAAACTAATGCATTTTGTACAGCTGCTTTACCTTTATCTTCTGGTGGAATGCAACTAAGTTACATTTACCCCAAGTAATTTACTTAAGTACAATTTTGAGGTACTTTTACTTCACTTGAGTGTTTCCATTTTCTGCTACTTTATACTCCAGTTCCCCAAATTGTGGAGGCAAACATTGTCATTTTTATTCCACTACTTTTATTTAATAATCTTAGTCACTAGTTATTTGAGCCAAAGTGATACATTTTTGGATTACTTTATTTTAACTGCAATACATATAAGAGGTAAACCAATTGTCTGTGCCTGTAATCAGCATTTCTCCATTTATCATAATCTTTGATTTTTGTTTCTGATTGGAGATAAAAATAGATTCATTTTTAAATGCACTGCAGTACTCTGGCTCTGACGCAGCATTCCTTTTCTCTGTAAGTGTTCACCCCGCTGTGTTCTTGGTGTCCACGACACTATCTGATGTCACGAGTAACAGCCAGTAAGCACTGAATAATCTGAATTTGCAAAGTAGCTTAAGTTGTCAAATATATGGAGTGAAAGTGTTAATTTGCAGAAACTGGAAATAGTCAAGCACAGAACCCCAAAAGTATGAATAAGTTCCATCACAAGTCATTCTCAACTCTTTTATTACAGTTATTACATTAGAAATGTGTTATATTACTCTGTGGCTGATTACACCATCCTGCCGCAGCATCTCCAGAAACTGAGAGCATCTTTGGACAAACAGTCGACAAATGAAGAAGAAGAGGAGGAAGAAATGGAGCAAGACTCGGAGCACTCACAACTACTGCAACTGATGGCCAGGCATACACAACTGGAAGACCTTCTGTATGCTCATCACACCATTGGTACTCACTACAAGTTGCTTAATTACTTTGTCTTTGTTTGTGTCATTCACACAGTTGCAGTTTTGACAGTGAGATGTTGTCATTAATCCAGTTTTATAATATGTCTCGCTATTTTTTCTTCACTGATGTCACCAGGCGGGTACGACGTCATAAAGACTCGTCAAGGTAAAGGAGTGTGCGTGTCTCTGGCGACCGCCTACGACGGTGTCTTCTTAGAAACCTACAACCTGGAGATAGACCTAAAGCCGACGCTGAGGATCAGTCGCCACAACGTTCCCCCGTTTATTCCCTTGAACAGCCTGGCTGAGCAGAACAACCTGCAGACAAACATAAGAACTTTTCTGGACACGCTCAGCCGACATCTCAACGCCTTTGCAGCCCGAAAGCAGCAACTGGAGCTTGTGAAGGTGCCAGTTTGTTATTTTTGCTTTTATTTTTCAGTTAATAATTATATTATGTCAACTCAGATATGTCAACTTTGGCTCTGAGAAATTATTATGGCCATTACCTTACTTTGTCTAACCTTTTATAGACTAAAAAAATGATAGCTTCGTCCTTTAAGCACACCAAAATTGTTGTCCTGTTTATTTGGAAAGTGATTTTTGCACCTTTCTGAAAAACTAATCTGTGAACAAAGAAAGGAAAACGTCATTTGTCTAAGCAAAATATTGTAGAATAACACGCCGACCCTCTCCTCCTGCTTGTTTACAGGAACTCCATAAGTCTGTGCAAGTGATGGAGAGTAACGTGTTGTGTTCAATACTGGTGTTGATGTTCAACGTGCCCAAACAGAAGACGGCTGTTCTCTGCACGCTGGACTACTCTGACCACACCAGAAGTCTTCCCACACGAGTCCACTTTGAATCTGAAGGTAGGAATTTTTTTATACCTCAGGAGTTTCCTGACTCTAATTGACGGCTATATAAAGATGGACAACCCAGCTCCATTTCCTCCCACTGTACAAAAATGTTTCCAAAATATCCCCGATGTGTGTGCTGCAATCTTGTGTTTGTGACGTCATGACCCATACATCTGCCACAGTTGCACTTGAAACCTGCTTTTAATAGACTAAACACATCATCTATGAAAACAAGAAATTGAATAGAATAAATGCAGGATGAAAATAATCACTGCAGCCCTGTTAAATAAGTTTGTTCTCAATAATAAAATAATAGACAAATATATGGAGACATACAGGAAAGTTATGCATGGAAAGATTTAAAAAAAGCAAGTCTGAACAGGAAATCACCAACTTTACATTTTCAAATGTGCCTTAACTTTGAATATGAACTTGTTTGCAGACGAGAAGCTTCCTGATTCTCCAGAGTGGAAGAAAAACTGCAGCCTGCTAAAGGAGACTCCTGTGCACAAAGCTTTGATCACCATGAAGAAGATGGGGAATATTGTGTAATTCATTCAGAAATAATGACATTTTGTACATATATTTTCATTAAAATGTCATTCTAAATGTTTTTTTATTAACACTGTTAAATGTTTCCTCTTGGTGTTACAACTGTTGAGTTATTAAACTGAGTTAAAAGCAAACTTTTGAGTTTCTCTATGGAGGTTCCACGTGTAGCTGCATGTTGCTTTTGTCCCTTAGCTTCTCTATAAACGCCGTCACCCTCTTGTGTAAAGCTTCCCTCTGCAGCTGTCTCAGCCTCTCCAGTTCCTCTCGGGCTTTCTGCTGTTGCCTGGCCAGCTCTTTTTCTGAGATTGAGTCAATTGTTGCAATGTTTTTCATCTGCATGAGGGACAGTCTGCTCTGGATGTTGCCCGTGTGTCTCACTGAACTGGCGGGTTTGGTTGAAAGCGGTGGTGCTGATATCGACCGGCTCTGCTCCACCAGTTCAGATTCCTGGATGGGGTACTGGGATTTGCTGGAGTATGATCTTCTGCCTTCAAATGTTTGAATGCCTCTTAGGTGCATCTCTGCATCATTGTGTTCTCCGATCTCTTTCATAGCGATGCCGACTGTTGCTTTAGGCTCACAGACTTTCACAATGGTGACTTGTCTCTGTTGTTTCAGCAGTGAGTCTGTTCTCTGACGAAGTATTTTGCGAGTGTGCCTGTACTGTTTGTCCAACATGTTTAGCTTCTGCTGCAGATCCCTCTCCTCCTTTTGGTTTAACACTCTCAGGTTTCTCTGCAGCACGTCATATCTTCTGAAACTTTGGTCCATTGTGCAAAGTCTAGATGGAGAGAATGTGATTTTAGTCCATTTTTTCAACCTTTTTCTTTAAATTCAAGCAAAGGATATGGTTTTCTTACTTGATTTGTGTGCAGCGTCCCCCCCCAGAAAGCTCTGTTATACAGTGTTGTTTGCTGCTAAGGGTGTCTCAGTGTGTGTAATATAATAGCCTATTATAGTTGAAATAGTGAATGGGATCGTTGGGCATTGTGTGCTGTCACATTCCATAGAGATTCAATTGCAAGGTGCCTCACGAGGGAAGTCACAGGGTGCAGAAAGGATAAGTGTGTCTTGCACAGGATTACAAACTTTAGGCTAAAAAGGAGGCTGAGAAGAGGGAAAATTAAAAGCTTAAAAGCAAGAAGACTATCAGAATACAGGACTACAGTATCAACCTGGCAGCTGAAAACCTGCATGCTTCTGAGCCCTCCTCCTCCTCCTCATGCAGAGAACAAAGCAATCTTCACACAATTACTGCAGATGGTTTATAGGCAAAAACACCAGCCTCCTCTGCCAGGTCATTCGGTTTTCCCCATGATGATATCCCCCCCTCCCAAATAAGAGGATTTTTATATGCAGGTTCCCTAGGAGGGAATTGAACCCCATGTAAAGTCCCATTTTGGACGCTTTATCATAGATCACACTTGGTGGTTGAATAAGGATGAATGACCCCTAAGGAACAGCAGAAGACCCTCTCCTAAGACACCACGAAGGCTCAGAGGTCCTCTTGTGTAGGTTTACTCCAGGTGCTCTGGTTTCCGCCTGTGAAGATATCCCCAAAAGAATATGACCAGGAATGTAACCAATGAAGCCGACCAATCAGAGGCGGAGTTGGGGGGGGGGGGGGGGGGGGGGGGACACTTTATCATTGGATCCCACTCATCTTCTCGCAAGATGGTGGGTACTAAATGAAACATAATTCATCAGTATGTTGAATAAATGTTCCACCATGGATCTTTGTGCAGTCAATTTCTACACTCATACACATATGTTAAAAAAAGGCTATAATGCTCCTTGTGGTGCTCTAAACAAGTTAAAACTAATGCAGAAAAATATAGAATTGAATGTGACTGCGGTTCTGTGTGGCAGCCTCCTCCGCTCTAGCAGCCTTCAGGTGAGAATTCAAACAGAAATCACACCCCAGCTGCGTTTGTTCGTCTCTGCATGTGAACATGCTGCCTCATGTCAAGTGACAATCCAGCACTGCCACCCTCCAAAATCGATGAATATTAGTTTTGACACATCTCCTGTATTTGCATCTTTGTAACCAAGTCGGATTATTGCTTTGCATTTTCCATTCACAGTACAAAGCAGACCTGTTGAAGGCTTTCTCACTAGTGTTTTTAAGACCAGACAGTCTCACTGAGGACATTCAACCTGGAGGAGATTGCAGTGGCTCCTTGGCACATGCAGGCCAAAAAAAAAAAAAATGGAGAAGGGGAAGATCATCATCAATGTGATTCAACAGAATCAGAAAACTAAGTCTAAAAGAGCTGCAGTAAAAGGTAATTGCTCTGAAGTGTATGTGATTTATGTCAAGCAATCTGACAACACACTGTTTTTGGAAAAGTATTTGTCTTGCACAAATGTTGATCATTATTTTAGATATGCCTTATTCACCAACAGTCCAACGATGATTTTTGTCAATAGTGAACACATTTTCTTTTCTAGTTATTTTTTCATTACTGCAATTATAGTTCTTTATTGCAAATTAGCCTTTTAGTATAGCCTCAAGCCTTTTCTGCAGTTTTATACTACCACTCCACCACATGTTGGAGGTAAACACTATACCTTTTATTAACTAAATTCATTTGCAAATACTAGTTATAAGTTACTGCCTTAGTGCCCATATTTTATCCTATTTATCTGTACTTATCCCCTATACAGTTTTCTACAGTTACATTTATTTATCTTATTTGATTTTGTTTTCTTATATATATAGCAAAGAGTTTACTGTTTACTGTTCATTCTAAGAGTTTATTGTTTACTTTTTATTCTAAGAGTTTTATTGTTTATCTTATACTGTCTAAGAGTTTATTGTCTATTTATACTGTATTTTTATACCTCTCCTTTTTTCTACGTGTAAGCTGCTGGAAATTCAATTTCCTTGCGGGAGTCATCCCAAAAGGATCAATAAAGCTAAGTCTAAGTCTAAGTCTAAGTCTTTGCAGATTGCATAATACAAGAAGAGAAATTAGAATTAAAAGTAAGAAGTGCATTTTATTATTCATCTATTTGATCAGCAATCAGATTTAAAAAATCAAACGGATTCTGATAATCAGATACGATAATTGACAAAAGTAGATAGTAGGTAAAAATATGTTTAATTTACTTTTACCTATATTTTCATACTAAAATACATTTATTTCCAGAAAATGATTTTGATATTTAAGTGCGCTCTATATATAACTTTTAGTGCTGAACATAAAAAATGTGTCTGGAAACAGAGAAAAACACTTAATAGTGATTATTTTAATACAAATAAACCTGCTCCTTTAATGTTTACATCCTGGGTATTTGAATAGCCGTCGCGCACTGATGACGTAACAACATTACTTCCTGTTTCAAACTTCCCTCTCCCCGCTGCGGCTGCTGTGAAGTTGCCTCCGGTTTACGAGCAGAGAAGTTTCAACAGAGGAGACGGTGTGCCAGCTTCAATTTTAGTGGCAGACTTTAAGACAGTCAACATACATATTCCGGACTCTATGATTCAACCAAAAGCTACGATATTTATTTGTCTGGTACGTACGTTTTTCCGTATAACTTCGTCCTCTTGCGGTCCCGCTAAAGTTAGCTAGCAGTCCGTTAGCAGTTTGTCGTGACTTGGCCCCTCAGGGTTTAACATGTTGTGACTAACTTAGTTAAACATCTGAGTCATTCTGTGTATTTCCTTCCTGTGAGCAATATTGATAACAATCAGATATATCAGTTGTCTGAACCGTCAGCATAGTTAACACACGATTATTGGGGTTTATTTACTGTCAAGCCCAACGCATGACTCGTTAAAGTACCCCGTGTCAGGACATGTTAGAAAGTGTTTTTGTCCTTTTCATTTCACAACAGTCACAGCCCGAATCATGGAGGACCCAAACAGAGCTCAGCGTAAAATGTCAACAGCAGGGGACAGCTTGTACAAAGTCCTGGGTCTGGAGAAAGGAGCAACTCCAGAAGACATCAAAAAGGCATACAGGTGTGTTCATAAGAAAACATGATTCTGTGCATTCACCGTTGAGTCGACACTAAAAGGGATGTGTTAAATCATACATGTTTTTTCTTAACTTGTTATTTGTTTAGTAACCGCAGCTACAGTTGGCAACTGATATCCCCTTTTGTTTTGAGTGTGAATTTGACTTTTTATTTCCAGTCTTTGCAAGGATACAAATGGCAAATTCCATTAAAACATGTTTAGCAGGTTTACTAAAATAAGCCCTATACATGTTGTTAGTCTTAGTCTTACTTTAAAAAAAAAAATGTTTTATTGATTCACAGTTGCAGTAAACAATACATCCAAAGAGAGTCACATTTTCATATTCCTGTATACATTTTCTCCAGTTTCAGTAGAAATAATAACTCATGTAGCCAGGATTTAAAGGAGGGTGGCTGGGAGGATTTCCATAAGAGAAGGATTTTTCTGTGTGCAATCAAGGATGAAAAAAGCTATAAGATTTTCCTGCAAAGATATGGTTACAAGTTCATCAAGATGCACTCCAAAAGTAGCTATCTGTGGCAAAGGACTTGCAGATATACCTAGGATGTCAGAAATGGATTTAAAGGATGATTACCAGCAGTTGGACAATTTGGAGCATGTCCAGAACATGTGTGTCAGATTGCAGGGCATCTGAGGGCATCTGTCACAAGCTTCAGTAGTCCTGTCTGGATAAAGTTTGAAGAGTTTGTCTCTGCTATAGTGCAGTCTGAAGAGTGCTTTAAATTGGATAACAAAGTCTGGCACAACGGATAACTGCAATTCTTTACCAACCAGTGCAAAACACAACTGCATAATTTCTAACACACTTGTTTCCAGGAAACTGGCGTTGAGGCATCACCCTGACAAGAACCCCGACAACCCAGAAGCTGCTGAGAAATTCAAGGAGATCAATAACGCCAACTCCATCCTCAGTGATGAAAACAAACGGAAGATCTACGACGAGTATGGATCCATGGGCCTCTACGCTGCCGAGCAGTTTGGGGAGGAGGGCGCCAAATACTACTTCCTCATGTCGAGGTGTTGGTTCAAGGTAGGAAGAGTGGGATTTGGATTTAAATAGCCTACAAGTGAGAACTAAATGAAAATGCTGTTTTCATTTGCCACTTGTTGTAGCTGTGTTTCAGCATGGACTTGAATTTGGAAGTTATGTTAAATCCTGTCTACAACGAGAACATGTATCTGACAGTAGTTTCTTCGTTTTCAGGCCCTCTTCGTGTGCTGCAGTATCTTCACCTGCTGCTGCTGCTGCTGCTGCTGTTGTTTCTGCTGTGGGAAGTGTAAAACTTCAGAAGAGGAAGACAATTTTGTCTATATTGACCCTGAGGACCTCGAGGACCAGGATGCAGGTGAGAGACTTTGTTCTTTGGGCTTTTTTGCACAGAAATTAAAAGGATATCCTCCGGGGCTGTTTCACTTCTGAGAAAACCCTGTGTTACATTATCCAGTTGATCTCTTTCATCAGATGTTAAATAGAAACTAAAAGCTGCTTAATCAGCTGATAATCAGTAGATTTCAAAAGCTTGCAGTTTGCATTTTTCAAATACATTCTGATCTGTTGCTTTCTGAGGTAAGAGTAATTAAATCTGCCGTCTCTGGCCAGTGGTAATGATGGCCAAATATGCCCCCAAGTACTAACGGCTGCAGCTGTAATGTGTTCAGAGAGACACTTCCTTTTTTGTGGTCAAGACACAGTCGGCACATAATCTCTTACTAAACAAACATGATGTAACATGTTAAATAGTGGGACTTAGAGGTGGATTTTGTTTCAATTCCAAATTATGAATCGATCAAGAAACACTTTAGCTATAAAGGTGGCAGGGTCCGCCAAATGTGGGGGGAAAAAATTAAACCGTATGAAATTGTGTTGCCTTTTAAGGTCAGTTTGATTATCATGAAAACAAATACAGTTTGATGTTATTGTGTGTGCGTTTGCTCAATGTAAAATTTTGTTCCACAGCAGGTGACCATGTAATAGTTATTCAGCCAAGCCCCAGTGACACTGCAGGTAAAGTTTACCTGTCCTCAGCTGACTGCCGCTTTGTGCTGCATTGCTTATCTGGCAGAACCTGAAGCAGTTTCACTGTGGAAGAGTTCATGTTAACAGCTTCTAACAGGCTGGCTCACGTGGTCTGTGTATCTAAAAGGGTCACACACTAATACTTTCACTTGACTTTCACTTCATTGTATTAACATCTTTCCTATAAGTGCTGCATAAGGCAGAAAGCAATAGATACAGGTGCTGACTTTTTTTTTTGGACTCATATTTCTTATAACTTACTAATAACTTTGCTTGCTTACAGTTATTGCTGTTGCTAATGTTATCAATAGTGAGCTCAGCAGAAAGAATAGTGTTTCAAAATGAAAATATCAAGAGCAGTGGTTTTCAATCTGAGTACTGGGATCCCAAATTAATTTGGGAGTTGACTTCAGAGAAGATTTTATAAGGAAAAAGCACATTATTATGTGTTATCAGCTTTACCCATTACATTGTGTTTGAGAGCAGGTGAACCACTGATCTTGATCAACTGCACTTAAAACAACCTGTGCTACCTGAAGTTGCGACTGATACTGATTTGAACACTTCTTGTGATGCTTATTTGCTCAAGCTGTTGTTTTTGTCTTGCTCCTCAATGCTGTGTACCACATAATCTATGATAAGGTATCTCTAGAATTTTTATATGTACTTACCCTGTTTTGACAAGGTCTTAAAACTGTTACACTGTTTTGTTTTATGAGCTTGTTTGCTACCTTAAAATGTAACTCCATCAATTTTACACATGGGTGTTTACAAGTCTTGAGCAGGACTAATAAAAAAGGTAGTACAAAGTCTTTTGTGGCTCCAGAGGAAGCAGCTGGTTATCTGATAAATTACTGCCAGTGATGTCACTCAGTGGTCACAGTTGCATTGTGGGTAATGTAGTGCTAGGTTTGGTAAAGAAAGAAGAAAGTGTGGAATAAAAAAAGGCGATATATTTCTTGTTCTGCAGTAACGATTTTGAGCTGGCATTTTTAAATATGTTATATGAATGCTATGCCGACCAGTGGACATAAATTACCCACAATGCACCTTAGCCACCGAGGGACATCAGCTTTCTCTGGAGCCACAAAACACAATTTCCAGCAAGCTCAAGTTGCACTTTTGGTCCAACCAACAAATTTAAAAGCCAAAGATATTCATCTGATCATTTGAATTTAGAGAAAGAAGCAAGCTGAAGAAGCTGTCTGTCCATCATTCCAGATTAATTAGAATGTTTCGCAGCTTTTACTGAGAAATAAATCAAAGTATAAAAAGTACAGAAACTGTAGGTTTAATCTAAAAAACTGTTTTTCACACTTCCAGGTGAGAATGCACCAATTGTGATTCAGCCTCACGCGACCAACGGCACCTCGAGCCCCTGATCCATCCATAAATGAGTGAGTTGGGTCCTTCACAGTCTGGACTTGATGAAACCATGTCGTCATCAGCGTTTGTATTTTCAAAGTGAATGATGATGTGTATAAACTATGGTTTTTGAATGTGGTTGTTTTCCTCAGAGACTTTGTCTGACTTGCAGAAAACATATTTATCTCAGAGGCATTTTTGTTTGAATGAATCAAACAGCGACTTGATTGTGCCATAGTTAGTTTTTTTAAGTGCCAATGGGTTTGTCTTTGATCAAATCTCATATTTATTGTTTTTTTAACTTTATATTCTTTGAATCTGGACTGCAGTTAGAAACGACAACGCCATGCATCAAGGCTCTGACTATTTTTCACATGCACTTTAATATCCCACATTCATGTTTAAAATCCTGAAGTTGCCACAATGGTCTGAGAACACTCCAGCTCAAGATAACTCTTGGGTCTGAAATGTTTTAGATATATTTTAAAATGCAACATTAAAGGCTGGTTCAGGTTTTTCAGGTCACTAAAGGTCAACCACTCGGAGACTTCAGAAATGTTCTAAATTGTAGAAACAAAACAAAACAAAACAAAACAAAGGGCTAAACGAAATGATTCAGCCATATTCCTCAGATGTAAAATGTATTACTACACAAGGTTTATTTTAAATGTTTGGATGTCAGCTGTGTCCACTGCCTGTAAATAGCCTGGTGAGAATTATTCAAATAATGCTGATCGAAATGACAGGAATGATTAAACACTGAGGGGAAACATGTTCACTTTCTTTCTGGAGGATGGATGAGATTCAGATTTTTGACTCTTTACATCATTGTGCAACTCAAGATAGTTGCATGATTGTGAGTCTTAAAACTATTGTGTTTTGTCATTATTTTGTACTTCTGATTGAATCTGACCTTAACAGTATTTACCAGTTTGAAACTGGGTCACATGTCCCCTCCACTGATCTTAAAGAGGATATGTGGATGCAGCTTCGGAGACGGAGCCCCCATCATTCCTATGAAAGCTGCTCAATGATCATGAAGCCAGAAACATTTGACTTGACGGGTATAAAATTATCCGATCTTCTGCACTGTGGGCCAATAAAGCATGCGCACAATGAAGGAGCAGCTAACTTCTGCTCATGAAGTATTGTGATAAAGTGCACCCTGGAGACGGAGCGTTATTAGCTTAGCTCAGGGGCTAACAGCCAGCCTGACTGTAAGACAACACACCCACCAACACCTCTAAAACTCACCTCCTGGATTTGTCAAGACATCTCCATTATGACATGAATGTGGCAAAGTGTGCGGAGCTGAAACCAGGAGGTGATTAGCCTAGCTTAGCATAATGACCGAAAGCAAGGGAGGGGAAGCTAGCCTTGTTCAAAAATATACCCGTAATGCTAACATTCTGGAGTCGTGAGAGAAAATCTGGTCATCCAACTCTTGTAAAGAAAGTGAATAAATGTATTTCCCAACATAGTGAACCAGTTCAGACTAGTTGTGCTGCTGTTTCGTTGGCTGTACCTGCCATTAAGGTGACCTCAAGTTAAAATCAAAACATTTTTAGGTACTGACAAACCTCCCGCACCACTGTCAACAGCAATTTCCCACACTTGTCACTCAAACCAGTACTTCTAATTGCTTCACTTGACAACAAGTCAGCGTACTCACTTGATTTATAGCCAATTTTCCTATTTTCCCTGATCCAGATGTGTCAAAACCTCCGTTTATATATCCACTGTATGTATCGTGATGTTATGCTCAATGCAAGAATTGTGTTTTTATGTAAATTTAGAGATATATTTTTGATCTGAGGTTTTATGACAAATTAAGTGTATATTAAGATAACGCCTTAAATTATGTCATCTTTCATCATGTTTACATTTTTACTTCTGTCTGTGCTGGGTGGAGGAGCGTGATGCTTTGTGGTTCATCGGGTTACAGTTTGTACAAATCTGATGTGTGTGTGCGTGTGTGTGAGAGCATCATTTTTATCATTTGATCTGTTTTGTTCTTGGACTACAAAGTAAAGTTTAAACAATCCCCACACTCTTATTTAAAAGTCAGTTTTGTATATGTTGAGTTACAGAAATCATTCGTGACAAAACTTCACAAAAGTGCCTGAACACATTTTTGGGGGGATTTTACATTTTTTTTTCTTCGTCTTCAGGTTTGAATGTTTCTTCAAAGATTTATCATGTTTTAGCTCAAACATTCCTGGGTATTTTTTCCTTTC
Source organism: Sparus aurata (assembly GCF_900880675.1). NCBI lineage: Eukaryota > Metazoa > Chordata > Actinopteri > Spariformes > Sparidae > Sparus > Sparus aurata. The sequence goes on from NC_044202.1 coordinate 6,046,828, forward strand.
TTTCAATCTTTACATGTTTTTCCAAACTATTATGCTCTGTAGAACGTGTCAGATCAAATAAACATGGGTGATACTGAATGCCATAAAGTTGTCTCGTATTTTTTTTTGAACTGTTTGCTGTTAGTGACCTGCCATTGGCTCCTGTTGTGCTCCACCCTTGTCAGATAACACATGTGAGAGCAGGTGGCGAGATTCACTTAAAAACTAGTTCAACTTAAAGGGAGTCAATGAGGCGAAGTCTCCTGAGGATATGGAGTTATCGACAGATTCAGAGAAACAACAACTGATTGAGGCTCATTTGGAGCCTCTTGAATGGTACGTATTCATTCTTTTTATCCTCCCAGTCATTCAGTGATTTGTTGGGAAACCAGTCACAGCTCTGTCTTCTCTCAGGACAAGCGCTCCAGGTGACAAATATTCCGACTCTGCATCAGAGTTCAGTGACGATGCCTCCAGCGTGGACGGCCTGTGGCAGCCGGATTGGCGGCTCTGCCGGGAGACGGACTCGATGTCGGGGGCTGAGAGCGACACCAGACGTTTGGCCAGAAGGAAGCTTTACGTCGCCTGCGCCGTCAGCCTCGTCTTCATGACCGGAGAGGTGATTGGTGAGATGAAAAAAGCATCTGTGTCATAAATGATGATGATACTTAATGCTGGGTTAGTGAAAAAGTATTAAAATGCTTAATATCATCTGTTATGTTCAAGGTTGTTGTATACTTGATTAGCTTTGCAAATCTGGAAATTGTTGGTACCTTGAAAGTGCTTGAGTTTCACTCTTAACCCTTGTGTTGTCCTCGGGTCTTTTTGACCCGACTTCAAAAGTTAATTTATCATAACTTTGGTTTTCTTCCGTATAATTTCCTGAAAATTACATGGATGATTCCCCACTATGCTCTTTGCAAGTAAAATTAATTATGACTTTTTTCTTTAATTTATGTGTGTTTTATCAAAATTTATAGCACCTGTGGTCTTCCTGGGTCAGTTTGACCCGGCCACATTTAGTGGTGCAATGGGTCACACTATTACGCTTTCCAGCACAATGAAAATAAACACACACACCCCCACACACACACAATGACCTCTAATACTCACTGACACTCACTGACACTCATTGATACTCACACACACTCACCAACACACACACACAAATCTTCAAAACTATAGATATTTGAACCTGATTTCATCTTGTCTTCTGATCAACCTACATGGCGCTACACACATATACATAAACACGTGCACATACACAGACACACAACCACACATGTGGACACACACACACACACAACTTCAAAGCGACAGATGTGTAAACTTGATTTCATCGCAATGTCTGATCTGCCTACATGTGGCTACACACACACGCACAAACACGCACGCACACACACGCACACCATGACCACTAACTCTCACTCACTTACACTTTCTCACACACACACACACACACACACTTACACACACACAAAACTACAAAGCTACAGACCCACACACAGTTTCTCTGTTTGTTTTTCTCTAAAGAAGCTCGGCGAGGTTTTGAAACAAATGTGCTTTGCGATTCATATTTATTTGTCATCTCTTGTTAATAAATTATATTACATCAGTTAATTTTGACCTGGGGACATCCTGGCTAATGGTTGACATATACCAGTCCTTGGTTATCCAAAATGATTAGTTAATTCTGCTTATTTTATTAAAAAATATGGTATAATTTCATGTAAATGAGGATTTATTGTTCATAAATTAAGCATAATAAAAAGAATAAGAGATGCAAAAGAAGTTTAAAATATGTGTTATTGAGTTGAATCAAGTTGGTTAAAAATATGTAACACAGAATGTTTCGATAATTTTACACTATAGTCAAAATAATTCATAATTCTTGATTTTTTACTCAAATAGGTATAATTTCATGGAAATGAGGCATAATATACCATACAATGAAAAAATGAATGTATAATGTGTGGTAAAGTGTTGGAAACTAGTTGACTAAAAGGTGTAACAGAATTGTGTTATCATTTTATAGTTCATGCTTTATAAAACAGTCAAACAAAGACCGGGTCAAACTGACCCGGTAGGGCAACAGGTGTGACTATTTGCCCCCATTCAAAAAAATGAAATGTTTTTAAAAAAAAAAAAACCTGACTAAACTTTGACATATACCAGTCTGTGATATTCCATCGACTTTTGTGCCGGTGATCATAACCATAGTGAAAATAATTCAGAATTTCTGCTTATTTTTACTCAAAAATTAGGTGTAACTTTATGTAAATTAGGTCTATCGTACCATAAATTATAAAAAATAAGTGTAAAATATATGTTAGATATGTAAGATATATGTTCACCAAAAAGGGGAAACAAAAACATTTGGTTATGCGTTATAAGCAGTCAAAAAAGACCGGGTCAATTTGACCCGGAGGATAAAAGGTGCGTAGTAAATGGGGGGACAATACGAGGGTCAAACAGCCGTATGAACCCTGTTAATGAGTTTATTTGAAACACAGTTGTAATCTGACTTGACCATGATCTTTTATTCAGGCAGCTGGACAGTGAAAACAGATCCTGGTTAGTGTTTGTAATGGGGTTTAGGAGAAAGTCACAGTAGAAAGTACATAAACCCTCCCCTCTGAGCTCTCGCACACATACGTCCTTCTGTTGACAGTCTGCAGTCGCCATCTCTCGTCTCTGCAGGTGGATACGCCGCTGGCAGTCTGGCCATCATGACGGATGCAGCACATCTGCTGACTGACTTCGGCAGCATCATGATCAGCATCTTCTCTCTGTGGATCTCCTCCAGGCCGCAGACGCACAGCATGACATTCGGGTGGCATCGAGCAGGTGAGATCAGAATGGCGTGGAATCTGTCTTTTTAGATAAATGGAAAGTGAGATGAGGTTGACGTCAATCTCTCGGCTGTGTGGTGACCTCGCTCAGAGCCCGACCTCCTGGAGGAATAAACACCCCGTCGCGCTGGATTTGGAGGCGTTGACCAGCGAGAGGAGAGCTCAGAGATTCCTTTTAACATTTGGGATTTAAAAGGGGATTTCTCTAACATGTTGGATAAAACGCAACTCAAGAAAATATGTAGCAAAGGTCTAGTCGACATGCTGCGTCTCGTATAACTTGTCAGTTGTTGTGTTGAACAGAGATTCTGGGCATGTTGCTGTCAGTTGTGTCCATCTGGGCTGTGACGGCAGTGTTGGTCCTCTCAGCCGTACAGAGGATCAGCGACGGAGACTACGACATCGACAGTCAGATCATGCTCATAACCTCAGGCTGTGCTGTGGGAGTCAACGTCCTGTGAGTACGACGAGCTCACGCGACACTATTATTCTTGTTTGGTCTATCAGATGTTCTTCTGAAGCAGTTTGGACTCGTTCAGGATGGTCCTGATCCTCCATCAGTCCGGAGCCTCACACGGCCACAGTCACGGCTTTCCCTCCGGCCGGCTGCAGGGGGACGAACAGCGCCAGGGGCACGGACACCATCACGGCAACGCCAGCGTGAGGGCGGCGTTCATTCACGTGGTGGGAGACCTGGTGCAAAGTGTCGGAGTCCTGCTGGCTGCCACCGTCATCCACTTCTGGGTCAGTGACAGCCAAAACACTAGAGCTAGTAAACCTTTATCCCCTACTCTTGTTTCTATTATTTGTAATAACAGTGTTTCTGTTTTCCTCACAGCCGGAATATAAAATAGCAGATCCGATTTGCACGTTCCTGTTCTCGGTGCTCGTCGTTGGAACGACACTTCCCATCACAAAGGACGTCTTCAGAATACTGATGGAAGGTAAACACCGGGTGTTTGTTATGAAAATATCCTTTTCGCTGACTGCAGGTTGTGCGTTCGTGACACCGAGCGTCGGCTTTGTTTTTTTTCCCCGCAGGCACTCCTCGGGACGTCCACATCAACACTGTGAGAGAGCTGCTGCTGTCTGTGAGAGGAGTCACCGCCGTCCACAGCCTGCACATGTGGAGCCTCAACATGACTCGCTCTTTACTCTCGGTCCATGTGGCCGCAGGTAGAGACTCAACCAGCACTGCTTATCTCCTCAACACAGATGATAAAAATGGCCATCAGTGTTTCCCAGAGCTGGAGATAACGGCCCTCAAACGTCTTGTTTCAACCACAACTCTAAAAGATACTCGGTTCACTGTCAAAGAATATACTCACACTAAGAAGCTGAAATCTGAGAATTGTCTTTTTGTTCTTGGATAATTTAGTGCTGATGCAGTGTAAGATGATTGTAAACTACGACTTTGAGTAAAATCTCTCTCTCGTTTGTGTGTCCACAGAAGAAGAAGCTGACACACAGATCGTCCTCATGAAGGCCACAAAGCTCCTGCGCTCCGAGTTCAGTTTCTCCTCCATCACGATCCAAGTGGAGCGTTGAAAAGGGACCGCAGAGCCAGCTGCTCTAAATATTTAGTCACGCTGTTACAATGCTTATTAATTTATTTGGTTTTCGTATTTATAAAAGCAGCAGATACGTGTCAGTCGAAACCCCAGACTCCCTTAGAAAACGTTGCAATTTGAAGAGTTGTTGAGTGAGGAGAAACTTTTTGAAACCGCTATCGGAAATTCAAATTCTTTTGGCCCTTTTTGTAAATTCGGCATTAAATGCGACCCATTAAGCTGCGTCTTTCTTGGTAAAATAGCGCCAGTTTGTCGCGGGATTGCTCTGCCAAACTGTCAGCTACTGTTGTCTCATAAGACAGATGTTATTACCTGGTGTAAACAGCTTCTTCCGGACAGCTGAGGTCCATTTTTTCGGGGCTTTAAAATAATAAACTGCATTCTCAGGAATGTACAAATCAGTTGCAACAACAGTTTATTTCAACTGACAGATCCTGGTCAGACGGAAAACAGTTCCTCGAACCATAGAGACACGTAATTATTATTATTATTGATATTATTATTGTTATTATTATTAGGTTGTACAATCCGCACAACTAATTCATCGAAACAATACATACAAATAATCTTCACACATCAACTTTGTTCATGTTCGTCTGGATGGAGTCCTGATTGAGATGGAACAGGAAGCACACAGATATGACACTGTTCACAGTTATGTAACATGTGGGCACTATCTGACCCGGGCTGCACAGAAACATCTTCATCGGTAAGAATGTGAGAGTTACATCGTTCAACATACCACAAAACAAGGCGAGAAAACCCTGATTTTTAACCGGAAAAAAAACTTGAGCTTCAGTGTGTCGATTCAGGCCGTCCGTCCCTCCAGTAGTTGCTGTAGGCGTCCTGGAACATGTTCGTACAGGCTACTTTAGCTTTGAGTTTGGAGCAGATGAGGAAGGAGCCGCCCATCTTGCGGTGGAGGGAGTACGTCTCCTCGGGAGGCGGCGTGAGTCGCTCTCTCAGCATCACGGGGATGAGGCTGTGGATCCGCTCCGTGGTGCTCTGGGTGCCGAAGTCAAACGGCTCGGAGGAGGAGAAGGCCTCCCCGAGGATCATCACCGCGTCCACGTGGGCGTTCTCCATCGCCTTGTCACAGGAACACAGAAGTTAGTCGACAAGTATTACTGTTGGTGATTTTATTTGTACAAAGCGTCATATCTTGTGTGCTTACTACATGTTTTGTTTGTTGCATTTTAACCATGTGAAAGTAGCCGAGTAAAAAGGACAATGTCTCTTTGTCTCAATGTCTTCTTCACAGGCGCTCTGTACCGACCAGCTCTTTCTACATTTTCTGGTTTCTGATTAAATTTTTGTGTAACCGACTCCTTGAACAAAAATACAGCACCTCATTTAAATCAATATACTTTTACCTTTTTAGTAATTTAAGAAATTTACACTCAAACCTCCCAACATCTACTTGTTATTTTCAGCTAACATTCTCCTTGTATTTCTTTGCCGAGTTCATGGTTTGTAACGCAGGATGACAGAAAGGGAGGAACAGTTGATGTAATTCCTCCTGGTCACCAGCAGAGGTCGATGTCTGCGAAGGAGTTTCATTAATTGTTCAAATCAGTTCATCCTTTGTGTAATTTAAGGCCCACTGTTGAGCTTTGGAGGAGAAATTTAAACTCAGCATTTTAATAATTACAGTATTAATGAGATAATAATACAAACTCAAGTTTTTAAAGTAACGGTGCGATTACACTCTGTTGTGGTTCGAAGTGAAGATGTTCTCACCTTTGACTCGTAGCCTGTGAGGAACTTCATGTCTCTGGATCTCTGCAGGACGCCTTCTCTGTCCTGATTGGCAGCCGCATTAATTATCTGATGAAATTAATAAAAAAACAAAAAACAAATCAATTCTAATCTAATGAAATGTTTGCCGGCATGAAAGCAAAGCACATTATAGGTCTTTATCAAGGATTTGAGTCATTTTAAGCCACCGACGTCCAAAACAATTGCCTGAATCTGTATAAAAGTGTTTGAGTGCGCTTGTTTTGTCATATAAAAAGATTAAAAAAAAATGTTAATTAAAGGGAAATGTTCTTGTAAAACTGGAATCATTTGTGTATCTTGTGTCATAATACCACAATAAAGTGTAAAATGATTGTAACTGACAGTGTTTCGCTTTATGTTTCTGCTGCAGTGTTTCTCACCTCGATGTAGGTGTCGGTGAAACTCTTATCGAATCCTCGCGTAGCTCCGAAATCCAACAGCGCCACCTGAAGACGTGAAACACAGAAACAGACTGTAGAGAAAAAAAAAAGGGGGGCGCACAAAATAATCACGCACCGACAGTGTGACGGGGACGAAACTGACCTTGTGAGCTTGCGGGTCGAAGAAGAAGTTGGACCAGTTTGGATCCGTCTGCATGTATCTGAACTCAAAAAGCTCCCTCAAGCACAACCTCAAGATCTGCTCGCAGATCTGTCGGCAAGAACAAGAGCCAAGTTTGTGGAAAAATCTCCTTGAATTACAATGAAGGGGAATATGACTCAGGGGTTTTTTAAAAAGGTGGCATAAACCTGCATTAGGCCTCTGAAGTCTTGGCAGTGCGCAGGTGTAAATTGTACTGTAAGCTGTGTTGGAGTTCACGGCGGTCGTACCTCATTCCTGAGCTCCTGGGAGAGGTCGGTGGCCTGGTCCAGAGGGAAACCGGGCACCAGCGCTGTGGTGAGGACGTGCTGGCTGCTCAGCTCGTCGATCACATCGGGCACATAGAAGAACGGGTGATCCTTCAGCAGCACTCTGACGCGCAGAAACGATGAAAAACGTTAAAGACGGTAGTCAGAATGTCGGCTGACTCATCGTGCGTCACGTTAAAGGATAAGTAGACGCTAAAATGCAAATTCAGTCGTTAACGACCCTTACTCACTCTTGTCATGATGGAAAGAGTTTCATCGTCCAAAAACATTTCTGGAGCTTTACAGCAAAAAAAAGTGTTGCAGGATTCTCCTAAAAACAACTGAAGTAGATGGAGACTTGTTTCAAAATGGAAAAAACAACTGAAATAAAATATAAAAATAATTCGCTCGTCTCTGTAGCTGCTAAGCTAAACGCGTTAGCACACACCCTCTGTGTGATGTGGGTGCGAGAGCTCGACCACCTATAAAGGGTGTAAATAACATCATGTCAATTTTGGATCTCAAGGCTGCACGGCTCTTCACTCGGAGCCATTTTAACGTTGTTTTCTGTTGTTTTGTAACATTTTAAAACAAGTCCTCATCTACTTCAGTTGTTTAGAAAAATTCTGTTTTGCTGTGAGGCGAACTACAAAACTTCACCGACTTTCCATCAGAGAGTGAGTGGAAAATTACTGCGTTTGCATTTTTGGGTGAATTCATCCTTTAATTCACATCTCCTGGTTTACCATCTGGCACGTTGCACAGTTTCATTATAAGTCACACTGTTAAGTTTTGCACATTTTGTGCAGCTTTTTCTTTTTTCTTTCTTTTTTCTGCTTGATCTTCAACTTTTCATTCTTATTTTATTTCACTATGTTACACAACAAAACACCAATATAAATTCCTTGTATGTGAAAAACTACGACTAAAACTTCTGGCTCTCTTCAGTCTGCGTGGCATCAGTACGTCAGAACACTTACTGGAACTTTTTGGCACATCTGGCCTCTCGTATGTAATCACACTCCAGCGCCAGCTCGCGGCTCATGACCTCGATGAGGTGTTCAGGAAACAGACCTGCAGAAGACAAGAAATGTTAAAACAGCTGAAAATTACGACATTCAGGCCGCTTGCGTCGGTCCGTCTGTTGACTGTAGCAGAGTCACAGACGTCACACAACGGCTGCTGTTATCATGAAGAAGATAAAGACTCAACAGTGTTACCTTCAGGCAGCGCGTTGCTTAAACTCAGAGCGGTCATGATGTTATTCACGTCACTGTCGATACTCTTGGCCACTCCGGGGTACTGAAGGAACAGATGTGATGGTGAGATCTCTGTATTCCATCACAGTTCACTCCTGTGTTTTAACTGCTGGCCTCACCTGAATCTTCATGGCGACCTCTCTGCCGTCCTTCAGTCGGGCTAAATGCACCTGACCGATGGACGCCGCTGCAAACGGCTTCTCCTCAAAGTACTCCAGCTGGTCTCTCCAGTTCGGGCCGAGGTCGCTGCTGATGGCTTTCTGCGGAGAGAGGAGAGGAAGTGTCTCGCCTGTGACGTCAGTCTACAGAGTTTGTGTTGTTTACTGCAGCTCTCTCTCTATAAATACTGTACCATCATCTGCTTAGAGGGCATGAAGTCTGCACTCTGACGAACACGCTCGAAGATTTTGGCCAACTGAGGGTTGATGAAGGCGTCGTCTGAGAGGAGAGGAGACACAACGGAGACAAGAGGAGTGAAAATGATCAACTGGGATGAAAACACTGAGGACGATCAGTTTGTGCCTAATAGTAATTAAATCTCAGTCAGAGGTCCGCAGCTGTTCTTCTGAAAAATGCATCTTGCTGGGTGCTAATTTGCTAATTTTGTGGATGGAGCTGCAAAAAATATGGTCAACTTTCAATTACATCAACGATCATCAGTGCAAGGACAAACTTTTGAAGTTAATAGTTTGGACGATAAAAAAAAAAACTATGAAAATGTCTAATTTAGCCCAAAAATATTCAGTTCATTACTTTACTCGCATTAAAACAGCTGACAGGAATTTTGTTTTGGTGAGCTCACATAAAACAAAAACGACACCGCGACGTTAAACAAGTGATGAAAACAAACACGGATCATAGTCCACGACAAAGGTAATAAAATAATAAATAAATATAACAAGACGAGTTCAGTTCCTCTGAAGGTCTCAAACAATTGTTCCAGGTCTCAGAGGGACAACAGAGATAAAGGTAACAATCTGTAACCGGGTTGCAACGTTTAATTAACTTAACGTCGTTTAATCTGTTGATTAAGGGATCAGCTGATCAAAAATAGCCCAAAACGATGATCTCTCTTGTTTTGTCCACAACCCAAAGACACTTACTGTCAGAGAGGAGGAAAGAAACTGGAAAATATTCACATTGAAGGCGCATAAATCTGATAATTTTGACTTTTTCCTCTTTAAAAATGACTCAAACCAATTAATCGTTTTGTAAAATAGCTAAATCACGCAGCTCTAATTCGAAATCCCTGAACAACCTTACAGGTTTTTTGAAAGATCTCCAGCGTTTTTATCCTCCAGAGAAACAAACTCTGTGACTCGACAGTCATGATAATTCGCGAGAGGACAAACCGGGGCCGTGGACACCTCAGAGCATAACAACACGTTACAGTAAGTGTGTCTTTAAAGTCAACAACACCACAGTGTCAGTTTAGCCTCGGCCGCCTACAATGGCTCCGCTGGAATGGCACTTATTGTGTTCAGCTGGCCCGGCGGTTTATTTCAGGAGATGACATTTCTGTTTGCCAGAAACAGGATGAAGTCTTGTTGTGAGGCAGCGGGCGGCGGTCGAACGGTCTGTGAATGTGGATTTACTGTCGGTGACATGTCTGAGCCGTGCGCGTGAGGTCCTCGTGTCCTCGTGCGATAACTGCGATGCATCCGAGGACGCGTTCTGATGATACTTCACCTTGGATACTGAGCATCTGCCCCAGCTTGAGAGCGGCGCCTCGGACTTTGCAGAGAGTCCGGACGATTCTCTCAGCGTTGGCTTCGGAGAGGAAGGCACTCGAGTCCAGGATGGACTTCTTATCGCCTGAGAAACACACACACACACACAGTATTCAGTACAGGTGACACTGAATTAAAACTCCCCCAGGCGGCCCATCACTAAAAACACTGATGCTCCTGTCGTCACCTTGTTGTTGAGGTTTCAAACTCTTCTTTGCCACCTCGGCGATCGCCCCGAGGCCGAGGCCGACGGCCAGACCTGCAGAGACCGACGAATACAAACACGATTCATAAACTTCCTTTCAATTCACAGGCATGTTTTGTCTATGAGTGTCGACAGTGTTTACCCTCGCAGTGCCCTTCTGTGCATTTGATAACAGCAGCGACACAAAAAAAAAAAGGACGTGATAACAGTAATCAGTAACTGAAGGCGGGTCTAATGGGAGCCGCTGAGAGTTCAGGGGTAAATTAAGGCCAAGAAGGAAACTGTGCGTGTGCTGCCCTTTGGTGAGGAGAAGGCTGATAGTCGACGACAGGTTTGATATCCGCTGGACTGTCAGGCACGACTCTGCGTGTCCCTGAAACATTTTCTCAGCCACTGATACTCCGTCATTCCAGCGCTGGGAAGGAGCACGTCAGCAGTTCCCACAGGCTGACCTGAGGTCTGCAGACTGCTGACCGAGGTCGCCAACCCAGAACCACTTGACTAAATCCAAGATTACACTTCAATGATCAAAAGCAAATAAATAAACAGCAATTCTATTTTTAAAAGCTGGAAACACAAAATCCTGCAGAGCGACTCGTTAGTCTCCCATGAGCCTTTGCAGCTCCGGAGGAAGAGCCAGCAGCATGTTTGCACAAGTGCTCCAAATTCAGTTTCTGGCTCATTTCATGTGTACAGTTATAAATAAATAAATAAATAAGTAGCAAAGATAAGTAAAGTAAGGATTTCACTTTATATTTCTTAATTAATAATTTATTTAATTGTATTTGTTTTTTAAATAATCACACGACTACTTTTTTTGCTTAAGAAATAACTTAAAGTATAAATCATTTAAATTTAAACACTTTCAATCTACTGACCAATCCACTGATCGCTTCAACGCTTCACACACAGAAATGTGTTGTTTAATATAAAATTATGATTTTTCCAAATGGAGGCTGGTGTCTTTAGTGAGACAGTCTGTTTCTGTTTCTCAAAACAATCTGCTCTGCCAGTGTTTTATGTTATTTATGTTAGAAGATGATAAATCTGTGAGTGCCGTGTGTGTTTTGAATCATCCTTCATCAGAGGAGAATTACGGTGTTTAAGATTTCTAACTTTGCACGTTGATACTAAAGCAGCACTGGATATAAACACAACTTTTGTTTGTTGATAAGATCAATCCACAGGAAAGCTTTGAGATTTAAGAAAAAACTTGAAGTTGAATTCTAAAAATAATATATAACCATTAAACATCCTTCACGTCGAGCGGTTCATGAAAATCAACATGTCGAATGTTTCTTCTCATTTTTACACTTTTGCCTCCACCAAGTTTTAAACATAAACCTTTTTTCTGCTCTGAGGATTCTAACTGGGATCTTTATGGTCCTGAGGATGTTAAAAACTCTCGTCACTTTTCTTTGGCTTTTCTCTCACACGACCAAATACACCCACCTCCAAAGTTCACCAGCCTTCCTATCCGGGTGACGGGCACCTTCCTCTCTCTGGCTCTTTCACTGAGCTGGAAAACAGGACGAGAACTCGACGTTGAGGACAAATCAAACTGAAATACTGATCTCTTAATAAATGAAAACGGTGTTGTAGTGTTTACCACTTGTTTGTGTTTCTTCACGTCTGTTTTCTTGCCGTTTTCTGCTTTATCCACGTCCGGCGACGTCAGCCGCCCCACTGTGGACGAGTTGTCCTGGTTGAACAACCTGGTGTGTCCGGAGAACAGCTGGCTCGTCCAGTCCCCGTGGACCTTCCTGGAGCCGGTTCTTCCGCTGCAGGTTCCCTGTCCGCCGTTCACACTTCCAAAGAAGCAGCCGCTGAAACAAGCTCCCATCGTCGAGTACCTGTGAACCTGAGCCGCTGTGACTCGGTGGACTTGTTGCCATTTGCTGAACGTCTCCTGGAAGACAAGACGTGATTAATGAGTGGGTGTTAAAGGAGTAGTTCAACACTACAAGAAACATGTTTATTGGTGCTCTAGCACAGAGGTAGATGAGTCGATTAATACCACTTTCATGTCTGTCGGTTAGCTTAGCTTAACAACACACTGGAAATAAAAGAAACAGCTTGCACGCTCTGATAAGAGGCAACAAAATCCACCTACAGGCACCTTCAGAGATCACTGATTAACATGTTGTATCAGCTTTGTTTGATCAAAAACTAAAACGCTGCTGGTAGAAGGATTCTGTGACTCTTGCACACATCCAGGCCAGTTGTTTCCGGTCTTTATGCTAAGATAAGCTGCTGGCTGCAGCTCGTTTCAAGCTGTGAGAGAGTTATCGATCGCCTCGTCAGAGTCTTGGCAGGGAAGCAATAGAATAGCTTTTGTTTTAAAGACTTTGTGGTTCTAGTTGGAGAAGAGGGGATTATCTCACCTCGAGAAGGTGACTGGAAAATAATTACTCTGCTCCACAATCTTTAATCCGTTTTGCTTTAAAGGTCCGGCGTGTGGGACTTGGATGCAGCTAGTGGTTCCTTTAGTCGCCTGAAAGTACATTTCCCCTCCATCTCCGGTCGGCGGTCAACATACACACCCAACAAAAGAGGTCATCTCCACAAACTGCTGCTACGGTTTAGGTTAAAACATATTCTCTGGGCTCCCCTCCTGCCTGTAAACAGTTCTGGACTCTGGGTGTTTATTCCTCCAGAAGGTCTGGCTCCATCCTTCTCCTCAGAAATGACATATTGTGCATTTAAGTCTGAGCTTTTCAGAAGTGAACAAGGTGGAGAACCGCTGACCTAAAGGTTGTTTTAGAAGACTAACTTCCCGTCAGTGTATAAAGTGTAGTTTTAAAAAGAAATAAAAGATCGAGGCGTTTCTTGCCACTTGTTAAGTCGTCAGTAGTTCTATCCCCTCCCCTGTGTCCCTGCACCCCGGTCACTATTGTTGTGGTGATGGTGGCAGAAACAGACACAGAAAGTATTTGGGTTGCATGTTTGTGAAACTCTATCCGGCTCAAACCACAGCCGGCTTGCTCACCCTGGCTGATCCTGCAGCGTGATGGAAGTTGACCAGCCTGTGGTTCCCGGTGCACTGCAGGGCACCCGGCGGAGCTCTGCTGGCCGCCTGCTTCACCCAGGTCAGACCCCTCCACACCACCGTGTCACCTGTCATGGTTGTTGATGTTCAAAAGACCTGCAGGAGCAGAGACAACAGGCCGCTTTAAGGCTGCGAGCTGTGATGGAGGAGGTGAAGCTGATCTAGGATTATGCTGCCATGCTTGTGGGATAAAGAGTCCATGTGCACAGCAACACAACCTAAACAAATAGGCCTACTGATAAAAAAAAAAAAAAAAAATGCATAATTAACTTGTCTGTCTGTGTGAGAGGAGAGCAGAATGAGCACTGAGCAGATTTGAAACTGAACAATGACTCAGTGGCTGATGTGACTCTCAATTAAAACATGAATTAAAGTGACAAAACATGAATAAAAGTGACAAACATTGAACTTCCACTCACCGACTGTACTGCAGACGTCCTCTCAGCTCCTCCGACTCACACTGCGCATCGTGCACGGCAGCACGCGCCTCCGTTCACCTTGATTTGACTTGACACACTTTCTTGTGAAGAGCTCGACTCCAGCAGGCAGCGCGGCGCCGGCGAGGCGGGCGACCCGGGGGAGGTGTCACAAACACGGGCCAATGAGGCGAAGATCGACCGCCTGCTCCGGGTGTCAACAAACCTCCACACTGGCCGGACACGCTGTCAGTCCGCCGCTCCGCTGTGAGGCTGTGGCGGCTGACGTGTCCGCGCAGGGCGGTCCGTGAACTCCACACGTGCTGCGTTCACGTTGTATCAGACTTCACAGATCTCGACTTTTTAAGGAACGAGTATCTATGGAAGACTATTCCAAGAATAAAACAATATGAAGACGTAGCTTGAAAAGCTTGAATAATTACCATACGAAGTCATAATTATGATAAAAAAAGTTATAATTACAAGATAAAGAGTTTAAATTGTGAGATGCAAGGTTATAATAACGAGGTAAAAAGTTGAAATTATCAAATAAAGTTATAATAATTAGTTCAAAAGTCAGAATTATGAGATAAAAAGTGTCAATTACGAAAAAAATGTCAAAAATATAAGATAAAAAGTTAAAATTAAAGTCATAATTATTAGATCAAAAGTAAATCATAAGATTTAAAAAGTTGACATAGAGAGAAAAAAACAGTTGAAATCCAGGGATTTGACATTATAACATAAAATTCACAATTATTGGATTAAAAGCTTAAAATTATCAGATAAAAAAAATATATAAATATGAGAATAAAAAGTCAAATTTATCTCATAATACTGACTTTCTATCCCATGATTATCACTAACCTTATGATTTTTTTTTCTATATCAAGTCTACTTCAGTTCACTTTAGTTGTAATCAAAACTCACAGTAAGGTTAAATAAAGATGTTAAGAGGGTCTTTTATGGTGGGAAACACCAAGGAAGTTAACTATGATCAGGTTGGAAAAGGCTGTAAATCAGCATTTAGATCATTAAATGACATTAAACCTTTTAAAACAAATGTACAGTCTGTCAGAAGTGATATAAATGTGGCGTACTCTACAGCAGGATGAAAAGTCAAATCCTAAACCTCAGAGCTCAAAGGTGGGATCTCATGAAGAGCACTTGAAGGCAGCAATACAACATACAGCTGTGAACTGTGAACTGATCCAGGGCCATTAAAGTTTCGCTGTGGCAGCTAATGACCAGAGAATGAATCACCTTTTTAATGATGAGCAGCAACAGTGAAACAAATAGTTTGAGGGATGAACTGAGTAAATGATATCACTGCTATGTTTAAATCCACTGATGGGAAATATGAGAATGAAACATTCACTTCACGATGACACAAGTGCTTAAAGGTGTGACCGTGATGGATGTCAGCTGTTGTTTTTGTTACATGACGAGGCGTTTAGGTAATGTAGGATGTTTCGGATGCGTCAGCCTCCTGAAAGATATACAACGTGTGTGTGATACCGTTAAGTCATCTTTCTTTATTTAAGAATAAACGGAGATAAATAAATGAGCTTTCAGCACTCAAGTCCAGTTACACCTCCTCATCTTACTTATTCACACTTCAGGGGCGTCTTGGTTCAATCAGACGTCCACATGAAGTTACACGGACGTATAATTCAAGATATTCTAGACCGATGAAGTAAACATTGAGGGCTTTGTCAGGGTCTGATGGCAGATTTTAGCTTCGGGAAGAGTCGGAGAGCGTTCTGCGTCGTCACCTCCATCACCGTCTGCAGCGACACTCCCTTGATTTTACTGATGTACTCGGCAGAAATACAGATGTTTTTGGGCTCATTTCTCACCTGCAAGAAGAATCTTACATGAGTGGCTGAACAAGATGTTATTTCATTGTTATGTGAGAAATATAAGATGTGATTTTAACCGTGTGTCACAAAAAGGAAACGCCATCAAGATAATATAAATATTCTACAAAAATATACAAAAACAACTCAAATTACTGCTTCAAATCAAAAAACGAATAAATGGTTATCACAGCCATAAACTGACTCCTGGGAAAAATCCTCAACACCTCTATGTTTTTCTTCGGGAACAAAATACTTTACCTGCTTTTCTGGCCCGAGAGCAGGTGAATCTGTTTCCAGACAGATGTTCTCTAACGGCAGCTGTTTCACAAGCTTTTGCTTCTTGGTGGAAAATACACAAAGAGAAGCATCATTAATCATTAACATTCAATGTGATAAAGTCAACCAATAAAAACAAAGTAAACATGTCAGTGATATCTGTAGAGCATGTGTCAGTAGTATAGCGTGTGAACTGTACATACTCACATAGAAAGGGCAAAGATATTCTAACTATTTGCAAGTATGTCTGTAAAGTCCACGTTTTTGTCACAAATAAGAACCTGTATGTGTCTTAGTGTTGCTGAGGGTGGGTTGGGTTGTGATACAGTGTGAATTTAACACGATCAGGTGTTCTGCTGCACCTGTTCGCTCCGTATTATAGATGGCGGGATGGAAAAGAAATATCCAGCCTTCACTCCCTCCATGGCAACGGACGGTTTCCCATCGAAAGCATGAAGCAGGGCCTTCTCGACACCTAGTGACGATACAGAGGTACTGCAGCTAAGTATTCAAGTTACCAGTTGTGAACAGGCACATTGATAAATTAAGCTGAGCTGTTACCTTGCTCTTTCAGGAGGTGGATGGTGGGTCTTCCTGCAGAACGTGAATGAACATTTCTAGAAAATAAAAAAAAGTATTCTGGAAGTCATTTGTTGGAACATAAATATACATTTCCACTCGATGTTTCTGCAGATCAATTCAACTTGATTTGTAAGGCAGTGATACCAAACACACTCAGATTACAAATCATATTATCTTAAATAAAGGTTTAATATCATCTACATTACTTAAGTGTGACTCACAGAGGGAGATCCAGTTCTTTGGCTATCTGGGCCTGACGAATGAGGACCTGCCTTTGGCTGTCTTTGTCGGCGTCACAGTGGACATATCTGGGCGTGAAATCCAAACCAACCTAGAACAACAAGCATAGAAAAAAAAAAAGTGTAATTGTTTGATAAATGGTTTATAAAGCACTTCATTGTTTGTTAAACGTGAAAAAATAATCAACTATTAAATAACTTTAAATGTACTATTTATGTGACTCAGTTAACAAGAAAGTCAAGTTAATCCAGGATGTCACAGCGCTATTCAGGTAAGTCACATCAGAGATATTGGATCATTACCTCCCCAATGGCCACAAGCTGGTCTTTGTATTTCTCTATTATAGGCAGAGCAGCTTCTAGATCCTGCATCGAAGACAGAAGGAGGTTTTCACTCATTATAACGTGACCGCTGCAGCAATTCATCCAAACTACTATAACAAAACATTTTCTTATTATGCCTAGAAAACGTCCAGGTGATGAGACATCTGTCTGTAAGATTTCTGCCACCATTTAACATGAATGCTGAGATAAGATTAGTGTTTGAAAAAAAAAAAAAAAATTGGTAGCAGTGTGTCCGGAAACAATGTCCCTGTTACTCTGACACCACTGGGAACAGTTTCTACTGCGACTTCCTGAGTTCTCACAGAAAATACTGACAGTAAATTACTTGTCTTTAAATCTGTAAACATGTTAGGTCCCCGATACTTATTAGATCTCCTGACCTGCTGGTCCTTTATTTCTGGCTACACACACAGAATAAGCTAGACTGGTGAATCTGCCTTTAGCTTCCATGCTTCTCAAATTGGACCAAAAGCACTAATAGATTAATGACTTGAGACAGAGCTACATTCTTTTATATTCAAGCTAAGGCATCAACCAAAGTCCCCAGTTCATATACAGTATATATACACAGTGTGTAGACACAGTAGAGACTGAAATAACAACATTAAAATGACCAAATTGAGAAAGACTACGTTTTTTTTATGAGTTAATGTTGACACCACTGCTGTAAACACAGTAAGAAAGGACTCCACCTGGACAGAAGCCCCCCTCTGCTGCTCTGGGGAGACCTCCTGGACAGGGTGGACTCCAAGGCAGGGAAAAATAAAACCTGGAAATCTGTGGGAAAGTGAAAACGTTAGACAAACAGACGTGTAAAATTAAAGTTAGGTCACTCAAATATAATATTTACCTCCGTGACAGCTCAATAATCTTGTCAAATTCTCCAGCATGCTCGGCCACAGCTAACAGCGCCAACAACCCAGCCTTGGGAAAAAAAATAATAAAGCAGAGAAATTAATTAAATACAGACTTCAGTAAACAAAATCTGGACACTTAGCTGAGGTGGCTCACCTTCTTCGAACTCTCAATCACCTCCTCTATGTCCTGACAACGGAAAAAAGGAAACGTTAACGCCTGAAAAGACATTTAAAAGATAAAAACATTCACTTTTATTCTTTAAATCGTGACCATACCTTGTCAAAATCCCCTGAAGAGATGTGACAATGACAGTCAACGTAGCCATGCATGTGTACGGCGCTCGGAACCAAAACATTGGCTTCTTCCGGGTTGGAAGGCGGAGTGCGCATGCGTGGTTGTGAGGAACGCCAGATGTAGAACGCGGCGTTGCCCGGGAAAGCGGGGTTCCGCTAAACTGGTCGGTTTAACGTCACCTGCGGCTTGACGGTAAACAAATCAAATACCCGCAGTGTTTGTAACGACGCTTCAAGGTGCCACACTACAGTTTAGTTCTCTTCCTCGTTCCTGTTGTTGTGGCTTTGTCTCTCCCTCTATCATGTGATAGACACCCCGTGCTCCGGATCCGTGTATCACTTCGACTGGTTGTTCGACTTGAAATGGGTTTGTTAACCGTGTATGTCGTGTTATCGATGCTGTTGATCGGCGTCAGCAGGTGCAAATACGAGCCAAACTGGGAATCCATCGACTCCAGACCGCTGCCAGAGTGGTACGATCAGGCCAAGTTTGGCATCTTCATACACTGGGGCATCTTCTCTGTTCCCAGCTTCGGCAGCGAGTGGTTCTGGTGAGTTCTGTTTCCATTTGTAACAACTAAGTAACGCATAATAACAACCTGATTTAAACTTTAAAAGACCAAAGTTGGGGCAGGGAGGAGGATAACACCTGCTGCTGGTATTCAGGAAACAACAGGCATAGAGAAAGATACAGTGTTGATTTATTTCCTTCATTATTGTTCATGTTTCGTAGAGTTTTCCCAGGTGTCTTGTTATTTTACAGGCTTAAATGTTCATCTTGATCACCTGCTGATGGAAGATCATGTGGCATCCTCTGAGGATACTAAATGACTGAACTTTAAAACTATAACTTGTGGGTTATTACAGGGTTATATTATAAAATTCAGTGTTGTCAACTCAAACTACAGTCATGCAGTTTCTGCAGGATCTGCAGTGTGAATGCTGGACGTTGAAATCCCGACGCCTTGCTGCATTTCTGGCTGTAAAAGTTGGATAAAACTCATCAATGGAGTTTCTGGTCAGACCTGTTCTACTGGAACCTCATCGACCGGATTCTGGGGGGTTCCTGTCCTGCGCTTTTGCACAAGGATCCTGTTTCAGTTGGCAGAAGTAGTTTTTGAATGTTGTTTTATAGGTTAGAGGAGTTAAACGACTGGTCCCCTTGGCACTTTACATTTTTCAACCCTTCTAAAAAAATAAAAAAAAAGGCCTGGAGTAGATAAAAATGTAAAAGAGCATGAATAGTTGGAGAGGGCAGAAAGGGATGCAAAGTGGCAAGAAGTATGCAAAACATAGTGTATGCTGGGAGATCAACGGCATGGCTGCACCACGCTGCTGTGTTGAGCTAAAGGCAGGGAAATTCTGTCTATTCATTTTAATGAGGAAGTATTATAGCATGTTTTGGATATTATAACATGTGACTGACTACTGACTAATCAAAAAACATGCCTATCTATCTATCTATCTATCTATCTATCTATCTATCTATCTATCTATCTATCTATCTGTCTTCTGTTCCAGGTGGTACTGGCAGAAACAAAAACAGAAGCCGTACGTCGACTTCATGCAGAAGAATTATCCTCCGGGCTTCACCTATCAAGACTTCGCCCCGCAGTTCACTGCCGAGTTCTTCGATGCCAAAGAGTGGACGGACATCTTCGCCGCGTCAGGAGCGAAGTACATCGTCCTCACCACCAAACACCATGAAGGTACAGAGCAGGGTCAACCCGTCTCTCGGTCATTTACAGTAGAGCTTGATACTTTTTTCAAACATAATTGGAGTTGAAGTGCAACACATCTGTGCAGGAGACAGGGGTGGTTCTAGGAGGGGCCAACAGGGGCCAGTGCCCCCGTAACTCTGAGTCTGGACCCCCCTGTGGCCCCCCTGGCAGGGAGTCTGCATTAATAATACAATGACAGATTTCTTTCAATGATTTTGTTCTGAAGGGAAAGGCAGAAATAAAATGTCTCAGCAGTTTACTACCCAATCAAAATTGTTGAAATTGTAAACACTGCTTTGTCTGAATGAGGGATTTATCCTTTTTTTCCGGGTCGTATGTGCCCCCTAACAAAAAAGCCGGCCCCAACCTGGCCCCCCTATGAAAACTGGTCTAGAACCGCCACTGGCAGGAGATGAACAGTTGTATCACTCTGTCTTTCAGGTTTCACAATGTGGGGCTCCAAAAACTCCTGGAACTGGAACGCGGTGGACGTTGGGCCGAGAAGAGATCTGGTGGAAGAGGTGGTGACTGCCCTCCGTGGTAACAGCGACCTGCGTTTAGGGCTGTACCACTCTCTCTTCGAGTGGTTCAACCCGCTCTTTGAACAGGACGCTGCCAACGTCTTCACCACAAACTACTTCCCCACCACCAAAACTCTGCCCGAGCTGTACGAGCTCATCCTCAAGTACGAACCAGAGCTGCTGTGGTCCGACGGGGACGGAGACGCTCCTGACAAGTACTGGAACAGCACGGGTTTCTTGGCCTGGCTCTATAACGACAGGTGATACTGTGAAACTGCACCCAGCAAGTGTTTGATTAGATCAGTCACAGCCAGCGTGGCGTTAACCTGTTTCTCCTTCACAGTCCCGTACGAGACACGGTGGTGACCAACGATCGCTGGGGCTACGGCTCCATCTGCACCCACGGTGGATACTACACCTGTGCCGATCGCTACCAGCCGGGACACCTGCTCAAACGCAAGTGGGAAAGCTGCATTTCCATCGACAAAAGGTCCTGGGGCTACAGACGAAACGCTCCTCTCAGCGACTACCTCACCACCGAGCAGCTTGTGGCGGTGAGAGATGAACGTCCATGAATCTTACCATCAAAACAAAAGCATTATGCATCATTAAATGGCTTACATGCATCGAGGACTTAGATTAAAAACTGTGGTAATGTGTGAATTTATGGTAATTGTCAAACATCAACAATAACCTCTGAAGAGATTTCTACCATCCCGGGTTTAGGGTGTAGAAAAATGTGAAAAGGCAAACTGTGCATGAGAGAAAACGCAGCATACAGCGTGGTATTTTATATGTAGTCGTAGAACGAGACTAATTAAAGGTCCACTTACTCAGTTGTCCTGGAGCTGTCCTCATCACACGGTCTTCATCATCAAACTGAGCTTGCTAACTTGCCATGTGAAAATCTTCTATAATTCAGACCAACTTTAAGGGCTCGATTAAACATTTAGCTTCACAGTTCAGTCTTTACTTTAGAAACGTGCAGCAGCTGATGAAGACTGTGAGAAGCGGTCGAAAGCTCCAGAGCGAGTGAAAAAGCCATCGTTTTGCAAAAAAATGTGCTGCAAGTTTATCTCCTTTTTTCATCAGAGTATCAAAAAATAATGGAAAAATGCACACTTAAATCTTTCCGGAGCTCAAGTCACCATTTTTAGATTGTTTCATTTGTTTGAACATCTGTCCTCCACCCAAAGATATTCAGTTTACTACAGACAACAACAACAAAAAAACAGCAACAATCACATTTGAGAGGCTTGAACTTGTCAATTTTTTGGTTAAGAACTGACTGAATGATTCATTTGCTGTGAATATTATTGCCCATTTATTGTTCTGTCTGTCGACTAATGAATTGATCAAATAGTAGTTTAAATCTCGACAAGTTTTTCTGTCTTCCTCTGAAGGAACAGCGCCCTCCAGCTGTGAAGTCTTTCCTGTCAAATCCAGCCCAGGGTCACTTCACATACAGCAGGAAATCAACTTGTAATGATGTATTGATTACACACTTTAACGATTACACACTCCAACATGTGTGTGTGTGTGTGTGTGTGTTTCAGACCCTGGTGGAGACCGTGTCCTGCGGAGGAAACATGCTGATGAACATCGGTCCGACACACGACGGCAGGATCTCTCCCATCTTCGAGGAGCGTCTGAGGCAGATGGGTCAGTGGCTGAAGGTGAACGGGGACGCCATCTACAACACGACGGCGTGGAGGGCGCAGAACGACTCCGTCACTCCCGACGTCTGGTGGGTTCTCGTTTGGGCTTCGTACGTTTGGTTCGCAGTGACCGACACGTTTGAATCAGCTGGTAGATCATGTTTTTGATATTTAAATGCAGAAATCCCTGAATCCTTGTACGGAACGTGAAGGGATGGTGGTTTGTCTTGAAGGTGTCTGACCGTGTCTGATCGTCAACAGGTACACTTTCAGACCGCAGGAGAAGAGCATCTTCGCCATGTTACTGACGTGGCCCAATAATGGATCTGTGATTCTACACGAACCGGTGGTCACACCCAAACAGACTCAGGTAAAACTAGACTGCTGACGTTTAGGGACGTTTCTCTGCCAAACTTATTTTTCAACTGCAAATTTCTCGCTTTGTGCGTCACTTGGTCTCACACACAGATTTACAGAATCCATATAAGAAATATTTATTTATGTGTTCAAAAACTAGTGACAAATTCATCCTGTCTGGATTTTTTAAATCTCTGAAACATGATTTCGTTGAACTCTAAGACTTTACGTCATTTAACAAAGGCAAACAGTGTCTTCATGCATTTATTTTAAGTAACTGTTCCAAAGTGAATGTGGTCGTATAATATCTTTTAGCTGTGACAGTGTCATGTCATATGAGACGGTTTAAGGGCCATAAACTCTTTAACCGTCCTTACAATAATTATATTTCCATGCTGGGTTAGCAGCTTCTTAATGCTGAGTAACTCACTGTACCTGTTGGTGCATGCAGGGATTTAACTAACACTTATTTTCAGTATCCATTTATATAATATTTTATCTCAGTTAAGGTGAAGTTGAGTAAATTGAATGTCAGAAAATAGTCAAAACTGTTTTATTCCGAGGTTAAAATGAACACTTTTGTTTTTTTTAACCCCGGTAATACCGAAAACAAAACGACCCTCACTCCCACCCGTCACTGAATCCTGGGAAACAAGTTCGACGGAGCAGCCTTCTCTCTGCAACATGTCAGACCTCCTCACGTGTTGCTTTTGTTCTAAAAAAGGTGGAGCTCCTCGGTCACGGGTCCGTGCAGTGGGAGCCTGCTAAGCCCAGCGGACTGCGGGTTCTCCTGCCCCAGCTGTCCTTCAGCCAGATGCCATGCCAGTGGGCCTGGACGCTGAAGCTGACAGGTGCCACTTAAAGAGAAGCCGGATCACATGGAGAGGAACGGAGCGAGCGGCGGACCGAAGAGAGAGACGCCGTCCATGAAATGTTACTGTACTGTCTTTGACTTGCACTGTTGAAATACAAAAATGTGTGTTTTGATATTCTTCTACAGGGACTAATGTGAATGTGTATATCAGTTTTTTCTGCACTTTTATAAACATTTTTGTTGGGGGGGCCTACATACTCTGATGTGATTTCCATGCAGTTTGTAGCACCGAACAATGTGGTGCCTTCCGCTTAAAATGTGAAGGGACGTTGAAATAAAATGAATGAAGCCTTCAAGTGACAAATCTTCATTTATATGTAAAAAAAGGGAGAATATCCTCAAAAAGTTTCATGTTTTCTTAGAATTCTCGTGTCAAATTGTGCTGAAAAGTTTTGGGGATCAGATGTTACTTGAAAATAATCCCAACATGATTTAATAACATTAAATGTTCTGATATTTTCCAGTAAGCAGTTGCTGCTCATTTCTTTAATACATTTCCAGGAAACTTACATTTGGTTTTCTAATTTTCTAACGGATTTCTGTCCAACATCTGCAGCCAACAAATATCAAGAATAAAGTGACCAATCTACCACTTTAAAAGTTTCTTTTTATATTAAGAGGCAACAACAGATTGACAAATAAAAAAAAACAGGAAGGAATTTAATATTTACAATCATTTAAGTATCCGTGTGTGACAAAGAAAAAGTCGTGTACTTCCATTTTCTGACCAGCAGAAGTTAGACAGAAACCAGTTGAAATAAAATGAGAAGTTGGACATTTTCTGCTACTGTGATAATAGAATACGAGTCATTTATAAACTGCTTTTTGGAAAACAGAATATTAGTATTAAATATAAGTACTTCTTTCTTTTTTCAGTGTTCATAGAGAGCAATATTTTCATTTAGATGTATAGATAGATAACTTTATTAATCCCCAAAGGGAAACTGAGTTATCATAGCAACTGGTACACTCAGATACAAATACAATCAAAAATACAAGGATAAATATAGAAACAATAAAATACTAAAAAAAAGGTAAGAAGAACATCAGGTGTGAGAGGATAAGATGCAGTATTTACAGTTTATTACTTCTCAGTATCATCTTTTCTTTTCTTTTTTTTATTATTATCTTATTGATGTCAGGATTTAATCCTCTTGCACGTTCATGTTATTGGTCTGTTGTGTTTTTGTATTGTTTCCGGTTTCTGTACTTTTGAGTGTCCTCTGGGATTAATAATGCTCAATTTCGTCTCATTTTAAATACAATTGGGGGTCATTTTCAATAGATTCTGATGTAATTTTTAAAATAAATTTAAAATATGTTGCCTGATAATAACCCACGACTTTCCCTGGCATGTAAAATGAGGTGTTATTGATTTCCGATAACGTCCCTTTGACTCCTGCGCTCCTGGATTATCTCAGGTGTGTCGGCACGTTGGCGCCCCCTGCTGGACACACCTGGAACAACATCCCCTCAGCTGTACTGGACATTTTAAAAAAAGCACGCTGACGGCGCAAAACTGATCTGTACGGCGTCTTGCTGTGCACAGCGGAGCGGGGACAGCGACACTTCTCCTTCGTGCACCGGAGAGATGAGCACGTGTCCAGGTGTCACGCTGACAGGTGAGCCCGCTTCATGTGTGTGTGTGTGTGTTTGTGTTCCTCCACCACGGCGAGCCGCGCGCCTGTCACCTAAGATGGTGAGCCCGGTGCAGGGCAGATCTCTGTGTTGTGTCTGCTCTCTGCTGCACGCCTTTAAGGTGGGAGGTCCCTGCTCTGCAAATGTTCCATGACGTGCAGATGGGGGGTTCACAGGGGGTTCTTCTCACGTCCGGGCACTTCGACAGGCTATCCCCGCAGCCTGGACCCGCACATGACAGCTGATCCCCCCCCCCCCCCCCCGAATAACAACAACAGAGAGGTGTGAGGGGGGAGGCTGGGCATATCATCACATAGGTTCAAGAAGCTGGTGCTGTCCTTAAGGAAACACTGAGTCAAGACAGAACAGGCAACTGGATCAGTACATTTTCTACTGAGTGGCTGCAGTTAATTATCATACTCTCGATCAATCGATTAACATTTTCACTATAACATTTTTTAAAAATGGTCAAATTGCTTGACTAAGAGGCCTAAATTCAAAGACACTTAGCTATTTGTCGCTTTGTATGAAGATTTCTGCGATAAACTTTACATAGGAGGTATAAAGTCCTGACAAGAAGCTTATTATCATAAATTAAAGTTAATGATGTTTATTTGTTTTTTGTGTATTTGACAGGAATAGCTTCTTAGATGTACATAGACAGCATCTATGTTGTTAAAATTAAGCCTGTAGGATAACAAAACAGTCACAAACAAACAAACAAACATTCACATTTCAGTCGCTAGAACTAATGTTAATTTGTGGCATTTTTAACTTAAAGGGTAATTCCACCAATTCAAGAGTTGTGGAGTTCTGCTGTAACCGTGAAAAAAGTAGTATGAAGCCTTTTGTGGCTCCGTAGGAAGCTGCATGTAATCTCATAAACTGCCTCTAGTGATGTCACTCAGTGGCTAAGTTGCATTGTGGGTAATGTAGGCACCACTTTTTTTTTACAAAAGCAGTCCACTGGTTCTCATTGCACTCCTATAACACTGATCGACGATCACAATCAATACAGCGGAACCAGCGATGTCGCGCTTATCACGCAACTCGTGCTTCTTCCTTTTCAAAACCTGACGCCTACATTACCCACAATGCAGCTTAGCCACCGAGTGACATCACTGGAGCGAGTTGTAAGATTACATGCAGCTTCCTCAAAAGTGGAGGAGTTACCCTTTAAACTATTGATCAGTTATCAAGCTTTATTGATTGTTCCTTTCAGTTTTTTCCTCAGCTGTAATACATATTGTAGTTTTATTTCTGATCGTCTGTTTATTCTCTCTGTATTGATCTCCACTCTGACGTCTGATCACATATGGATGCGCTCGTTCCCCCCCCCGACTCCCCTCGTCTCTCCTGCGCTCATATCTGCAGTCTCGCTCGCTGTAATCTTTTTGGTGGTAATTATATATGTAGACAGGAAACTGGGAGAAAAAAAAAAAAAAAAAAAAAAGAAAGAAAGAAAGAAAGAAAAAAAAACTGCTACAGACGTTGGCGCGGTTGCCATGGAAACACACAATCATGTCAGATTATTTTCAGGTACTGCCGCTGTGATAATGGCATCAAGGCACGACCGGTTCGAGGCGCTGATGGATGAATGAGGGTGGTGTTTTTTATTTTTTTATTTTTTAATTGATCGATAGGTGAAGCAGCTTTGATGAATTATGGGATTTGGGGGGATTTTATTGGTGTTTGTATCAGCTGGATCAAGTGGATACCTCAGTCAGCCATATGACCGGCCACTACATCCAGCATGGAGCAAAACCTCATTCCTTCCATTCATAAACATTCCTCCCCGACCTCCATCCACCACCACCACCTCCCTCTCTCTCTGTTGCCCCCACCCCTCTAATATCAGTAAGAGGCCTGCTCACAGTCGGGTGTGGTATTCAATCACATGCAATTTTGTGGCAGATTTGAGCCGGTCAGCAGAGAGCAGCGGTGAACAGAGTGTAGCTTTTAGATAGTGGAAATGCCAAGCAGTGTGTGGAACATCCTGGGGGACAGACCATTATATTTATAGAGATGGGCGACTTGACCTTCACTGCACATTGAGTATCAGCCATTTTAGTGCCGCTCCTCTAGATACTGAATACAGCATAATGGATCTCAGCTGCAGTGCAGTTAGTTAGCTTCAACTTCATCTTCGGCTTGTTAGGGGCGATATCTAATAATAGCTCCCTGCAATTCCATACTGTGGAGGGGCTCTGTCAATACACAGCCTCTGCATTCACTGCTCCTCCGGCACACGGCGAGTCCGAGCCCTCCGAGGGGGGAATGCTCTGTGAAATTACCAGTTTTGCAACGCAAGGGAAATAAAGGCTTTCCGCCGTTCGCTCCGTTCGGAATCCGTGCGCCCGGGAGGTGAAGTTCAGCTATAAGTCGTTACATAAGTGTAAAGCCTTTGTTTCTGGCCGTGTGAGCTTTATGTTTGGAGTGAGATATGCCTCCGCTATAGCCCAAAGCCAAGGACTCCTATTCATAGAGGCGCCCAGTTGTTCTCACCCAATGGCACAGCGTGAAACTGAGCAGGATGGTCAAAGCGGGTGAAGTATTTATAGGTGTGTGAATTATATTGTGCTGAAAGGCCAGAGTTTCACACAAATGGCCCCGAGGGGCTGGAGATCAGATGTGCATTCGAATCAGGGGGGGAGACCCAGTTCGTTGTGCTCAGCCTCCAAACTAAATATGATGGAAATGGATTTTGATTAAGATAGACCGGCACGTAATCAACCATCACTTCATATTAAAACTCAATTCAGCGGTTCGTCGTGTGTTCTACCTGTGGCTGGTGCAGGTGGAGCTCTGACTGTTAAGGTAGTCTGGTTTAGAGCTGCATTCAGGAGTTTAAAGTTGAGTAAAAACTTCGACCCTGCCGTCTGAAATGCTTCTTAGATGGAGTCAAAACAAAATACAAACGGAAACGCTCAGATGTGATTGTCACGACTAGACCAACTGTTGAGAGGGGAAGTAACACTTTCTTCCTCTTACGGATGGAGCGTTGGATTCATAAACGAGAAAACACATCTTTGCTCGATGAAACGCGCTCGTTTGTGTCACGCTTCGTGTCAAACTTTTGATTAAAACGACTCCCTGTTGCATTACCGTTGGCGCCGTAGTCGCATAGACGGTTTTACTTGCGCTACATTTTAGTATTTACTATTATTCTGTGTGTTTAGCTTGCGGCGACAGTCGCTCGTCTTTGGAAAACGTTACACAGTCTTGCTTTATCATGTAAAAAGCAATTTAAACCTGTGGATGGTCAAAGTGGAGCTTGATACAGCACATCAGGCCTGTTCAGCTGCTTTTTTAGAAGGGCCAGATTTGAAATAAAGTCCCATGGGGCTGGAGTTTACATTCCCGATTCACAGTCTGTTTGTTTCTCCACTGCGTTCATAAGATTTTACTGTTGAAAGAGAAATATTATACAAAAAAAAAAATAATGCACAACATTTGTAACTCCGTGATTTGGACATAAATAATTCGAGATCTCAAGAAATAATACAGTATGCTTGACCCATGACCGCATAGGGCTCCCATATTAAATACATATACAACTAATGAATGGGCTTATCATTCATATTTAGATTCAGACAACTTAATTGATCCCGAAGAGGGCAAGAGAGAGAGCGAGAGAGCTGAGGTTCAGTAAATAACTTATTACAATAATCAAGCTGTTGACAAAATAAACAAGGGGCTGTAACAAAAAGAGATAACAATTTTAGGAGAGTTACACAATTTTTATCACTCAAAAATGTCTGAAAAGCGAAGTAAATGAAGTACAAACACCTCAAAATGGCACTTACACCCCAAATCTATGTGTTGCTTGTCGAGGTGAAGTTTCCTCTGATATAACTTGTTGATCGGGAATCACCACAGGCGGCTGACCTCATGATCCCACTGACACTGTGACAGGCCGTTACACGTAAAGGCGACGAGAAAAAAAAAGGCAAAACTGAGACTACACCAGCGCCAGACGTCTTATTCCTTCCTCAATGAGGTAATTAGTCTCAGCTTCAAATATAACACATCTGCATTTGCCTGAGGAGAGTTAAACAATACAGTCTGTGGCTTTTACAAAACACGTCTCATTAAACGGGTCTTCATGGAATCACGCAACAAAGAAAAGTGTTCATCGGGAAGATCTCCAGAAGTTGACGTGGGAGCCGTAATGGCATCGTGTCACACTGAACTCGTACATCTGATTCACAGGATGAGCTCTGCAGCTGCACATAATCTGCAGCATTGTCCTAGTTTTTTTCTCCCGTGTTAATGACACCCCTCATCACGACTCTCTCCATTCACAAAGCAAAATCCTGTCGTGACGGGAAGAAAACTGGCTCTGAGCAGGCTGTGGGTGTCTCAGAATTCGGCGAACATGTCTAATTTCTGCAGCCTCCTCGCAGCACCGCCACATGCCGCCTTTTCATTGAGCTCCTCTCGATGTATAAAACTGAATAGGATCACTCCGTAGGAAATGTATATTCAGAGCGGCTGCACCGTGTGATTAGCGTCTTTCAAGGCGCTTGTCACTTTGCTTATGCTCACATTCTCTGTCCGGCCGGTTTATATATATCATTATAGTTCTCGAAACGTGTCTACCTGAATGAACCGCGCGCAGAATCGGGCTGGAATGGATAAACGAGCGAATCTTTGGGGGATGAATGAAGCTTTTCTGGAAAAGGTGATGTTTAGCTCCCTGCATCATGATATCTGACTCCCCCACTCTCTCTCTCTGTGTGTGTGTGTGTGTGTGTAGTGTGTGAGGCAGCTGCTGCTGTGCTTTGAAACACAGCGAGAGAGAGGAAAAGCGTCCTTAAATGTGGGCTGTTGTGTAATCCCTCCCAGGGCCCCTTTGCTATTTTTGTGCCTGGGTCCGCACGTCACGGTTGGGTATTTTCTCTGGTGACTAGCTCGCATCAATAGATCTTCTAATGTACACCCAGTCAGGCAGCAGCTTCATGACTGATGGGACTTTACCTTGCTAATTTATTTCATTATTGTTGCCCAGACATGAGGAGAATGGGGAAACGGACTATGCAGCGTGAGGAATGTCACATGTGACTGTGGATATGGGACAGGGGACTATTCAAATGTCAGGTTTGTATGAGGATTATATTTGATATGTGAATGTCAGCCGAGGCTTTTTTTTTTTTTTTTTGCCCCCCTTCCCATCAGACCTTGTGCTTTATGTCATTCTGATCACAGAGAGAGCTGTTGATTCATCCTGCATGCTATGTGAGACCGCCACAGAGGATTTTCACCATCCAGCCCCTCCGAAGCCGGTCATGATATTTATGGATTTGTTGTCAGGCGTGCGGCTTCATGCCTGTTCTGTTCCCTTTAATGGCCAACTTAGCCTCTAATGATGTAATGCAGCGGCATAACGATGCTCTCCACAGCCAAGCATTCGTTTGCCCATTGTCCTCTCTCGAAAAAAAAGGTATGTGTTGCTTTTTCACACGGATCTCTCCGTCGGATATATTTCTCCATCCATCCATGCGGACATACTGTAACATCATCAGCCCACAGTCGTCCTGACACACACCTACTGCCGCCCACCTGCCTCCTGTTGTTGCACGTCATTGCTTGCTGTGTCATATATTTTCGTAAAGGTTACAGCTTGTTGCCGGGAGCGAGAGAAATGTGCGGTGTAGAAAAAGGGGGGGTCTCGCCGCTACGAGAAAGTCTGCCGAGAGACTTGTCAGGGAGCCTCTGAATGTGTCCCTCGCTCTCTTGTCGGGCTCCGTTCAAAGGTATGCATTGTTTCTGAGGGTCTTATCTGGCTGTCACTCTGCACCCATATTCCCCGTCCCTCCTCTCGCAGCTCACAGAGGATGGAAACTAAGCAATGAGGTCAGATCGACCTTGAAAGGGAGCTCCCTCCCAGGCCTCTGAATTTTTGTTACCCCCCCGAGGCACCCAACTTAGTTTACCTCCGTAAGCCTCCCCTCTGAATCATGGATCATTCCGGTTTGAGGCAGCCCTTCATATGCCTTCATTATATCTCCTCTAAGAAGGAGCCTTCAGTGAGCATTTTCAAGAAAACACACACACACACACACACAAATGGGAGATTATCATCCGCACAGCTGCTTTCAAGCATCTCCTGGCATCTCGAGTCACCTTGGCTCCGTATCCTCTGGTTTGTGCCTGAGGAGTGTGCGGTGTGCTAACAAAGAAAGAGAGGGAGTGAGAGGAAGAGAGTCGGAGGATGTCCTAATTAAGGGGAACTCAGAGGGTTTGAACCAGATAATCTTACATAACCTCGTTAGGGAGGACACAGCATTTGATACTGAGAAGATGGAAATGACGTGCCCTCAGAGACATGTCCCCATGGCCCCGAGCAATTCACTTTAACCATGATGATGATGGTGATGGTGATGGTGATGGGTCCGGCATGTGTATGTGCGGGACGGTATGTGGTTCCCCCTGCAGCTCGGCGTGGAGACCACGACAGTAGTGTGACACAGGGAGGCTAATCCCGCGTGAAAAGAGGGAACTTCAGGATGTGTCGATGTGAGCCGAGCAGAATATGTTGTTGTTGTTCGCCGCAGGTAGACTCATCGCACTTCATCACCCATCATCTGACACCTGTGTGTGCTGGCATGCATCAACACACACACGCACACACACCATACTTTGTCTTTGTCTTCCCTGACATTATCTTCTGCGGGGCTCTGAGTATTAGCATCCACTGACATGTATATATATTTTTTGATGGGCTACAATGTTGGCAAAAGCGGTGTAATATTGATATGTTAATTCTGGGATGTACGATGGAGGAAGGCTCTGGGTGGTTTTATTGTGGACAGTGTTGATATCGTGTCAAAATATTAGAAAGTCAGCTGAACGAAGCACATTCAAAACATTTTCTGGCCACAAATGTATTGAAGTGTCAGAAGCACAAGTAGATGTAAATCACACGTGTTGACAGATCACCCGAATGTTTTTATTGGACGGCTATAAAATAAACTAACCTAAAAGTACACAACTCGTTTTATTTGTTTTGTTGTTTTCTTCTATTTAGATTCATCATATTTGATTTATTCATTCACTTTTTTCTTTTTAATGCGACTTAGTTTGAGGTTAGTCAATATAACTGTCTAACACAACTTGTACACATTTCATATCATTGGCTTGCTTGGGAAAAATGTAACAATGCGGTTTTTTTCCATTTACTGACATTCTTCTTCAAAATAAGACACACTGTTCATGCTCCTGTTCTTATTAAGGCGAAGCCCAAGGGGGGATTTGTACTCCTGTAGTCTTCTCTCACGTCTGTATCCCTAACAGAGGAGATACTCTGGCTGTGATGTTAGGATTCAAACTGCAAGTTCGCCAGCAAAATAAGTTGTCAAATAAATGTAGTGAGTGACAAGTACAATATTTCCCTCCAAATTGTAGTGAGAGGAACTATAAAGTAACGAAACATGTAAATACTCATTTCCCTTTTCTTTTTACCTCTTACATCTCATCACTGATTGAGGATATTTCACAGCTAAGCCAACAGTTTTAACAGTGTTAATAAAAAGTTGTCAGCCCCACGGTTCAACTCATATACACGTATTTGTGCATATATTCAAACTATATTCAAATTAAAGTGACCTGGCTCTGTGATGAACGTAAATGTCTACGACCCTTCACGACACACGCGCTACGGTAAAAAAGCTTGTGCCCTAAATACCTGCACACGTCTACGTACGTTCACACGGCTTCAGCAGAATTTGGGGCACCTGCCAGGCTTGACTTGACGCACCTTTGGGTGTGTTTTTAGTGGCTGGTAAAGAGAAAATATATTTTCCATTCCTGCTGCGATGGAGCTCATTATGACTTTTATGCACCGATTTTATTAGGAGGACTTCTAGGAAACACTTGACGAGCTCTCCCACTCTCAATGAGTCAGTTTAAAAAATGAAATCTATTCACTTTTTTCACATTTTTTTCCACTCGGTGAACCTCCCGTGCGTCTGAATGCTGTCCTGTTTTATTCATATCCCAGTTGTCTAACTGTCCGTTCTGTCTGATTTCTTTCAGGTGACCCTTCCCTGCAATCACTTCACACGTATGTTAACATCACTACAGTTACATAACAGATAGTGTCCTTGAAAATCGATCCCAAAGAGAGTGACATTGGATTCATGGAGTCACTTGAAACTACTGCAGGGGTGAAAAGCTCCGCTGAGGGTCAGGACAGAAATGTTGCCCAGAAAAAATGCACCTCGGAGGCAGCGCAGACTAAAAGGAGTCCGTCGGTCGAACTGGAAGGAAAGGGGTGGCAGCAACAACTGCAAGACAGTCAGAGCAGAGACACGGGTGGTTTCACAGAAATGTCTGACTCAGGGAAATCACTGCAATTAGAAGATCAGCACTCCCAAATCCAGTCAACAAGCCATCAAGACTACGAGGTGTCTTCGCATTCACTACAGCCCACGAAACAGATTCCCACTGGCAGACAGAAAGCCGTCGGTCACTTGGTCTCGGCGCAGTCCCCGGGACCCGCGTCTCACAGGAAGTCCACCGCTTCACCTGAAGTCCAACAACAGTGCTCCCATTCAGGGATGGATCCGCTGTCAGAGACTGTGTGCAAGGTGGAGCAGAAACCACAAAAGCCTGGCAAGTATGTTTGTGATTATTGTGGCAGGGCATGTGCCAAACCGAGCGTGCTGAAGAAACACATTCGCTCACACACCGGGGAGCGGCCCTACCCGTGCGTCCCCTGCGGATTCTCCTTTAAAACCAAGAGTAATTTATACAAACACAGAAAGTCTCATGCTCACTCCGTCAAAGCTGGAACGGTGCCACTCTCAGAACTTGGTTCTTACAATGCCAATGCAGACCAGGGGTCTTTTGAAGGGGAAGGAGAGCTATTCTCTGATGCTGAGCAAAGCACGGACACGGACGAGGACACTCTTAACGACCCGCTGCTGCTGCTGGACTCTCCAGTGGAGGGATCAGATAACACTGCTGTAAAAGTACTAAATCTCATTGCTCAGAAAAAGGGAGCCACGTCGATGTCAGCTCAGGATGGTTCATCCCAGCCCCAGGAAATCAATGCACCTCCCGCTGCTGCTGCCGAGGCTAGCCGTGCAATCCAATCTTGCACGATCAAACAGAGGCTTGCACTTCGGCTGTCTGAAAAAAGGAGCAGCGACTCCGACCACAATCTGTCCCTCCCGAGTCAGTCGAGCAAGGGCAGCACGGACTCTGGCTACTTCTCGCGCTCCGAGAGCACCGAGCACCAGACCGGCCCTCCGAACACCAACGCCAAGTCCTATCAAGAAATTATGTTTGGGAAGTGTTACAGGCCGAGTCCGAAGCAGACAGCCGCTTTCGTGGCTTGCAGCGCGGACGCGACTGAGTACACTGGGAGGCGCTCGGAGAAAGGTGTCTCTCGGGTGTTTACCCAGGAAAAAGACACGGTGGAGTCAATCAGAATAAACACAAAGTCATTCACGAGGGAGGAGGTAAAGGAACCCATGTTAGACGCTGGCTCTGATTTGGGGCCTCTGATCCGAAGCAACTCAATGCCGACGTCCTCGGCAGCGTGTCTGACTATGCCTCAGGCCCTCAGAGGCAGCCACTCGTTCGATGAGAGAACAAGCACCGGGGGCATGAGGAGGCTCAGGCGGCAAGCTGCTTTCGAACTCTCGGCACATGACGGCCACGCAGACACCGACAGCCATGGAAAGATGAGCGAGAGTGGCACATCACCCTCAGGATTGGAAATGGAAAATTACCCCTCCGCGGCGGCTAACATGAGCCATCAGAGACACGCGATGGAACTGGCGACGCGGAAGCGTCGGAAAGAGAAGAGGGAAGAGGAGGATTTGCAAGGTCAATACGAGGTCCATCATGAACAGTGCGAGGAAATGTTTGATTCAAATAAGGACTTTGATGCAAAACAGGCCGCGGCCGGAATCATGGCGTTGGGAAAAGGACATCCTTCGGGTGTGCTGGCGCAGATGGACAGGTGCGACATGGACATATCAGTGAGCCTTGAAATGTCCGGCCGAAAAACTCTGGGGAATGTAATTTCTGTCATCCAGCACACAAACTCGTTAAACAGGCCTCACTCGGAACAGTCAGATTCATACAAGTATCACGGGCAGAGACAGGAAAGCGTTTCTTCATTTCAAGCTATGGAGGCAAGCGATTCATACGAGATGGAACGGAATGACAGCAGGCTGAGGCAGTCGTTTCAAATGGGCCCCAAACTTGTGCGGCAGCCCAACATACAGGTCCCAGAAATCAGGGTGACGGTGGAGCCCGACAGTCCGGAAAAAGCTCCGGAGGTGCAGGCGAAGGAGCCAGAGAAGCACGTGGAGGAGTTTCAGTGGCCTCAGAGGAGCGAAACTTTAGCACAATTCCCTCCAGAAAAGCTCCCTCCAAAGAAGAAAAGGCTACGCTTAGCTGATATCGAGCACTCCTCTGGCGAATCTAGTTTCGAGTCGGCCTGCACCAGCCTCTCCCGCAGCCCGAGCCAAGACAGCAACTTATCTTACAGCTCCACCTTCTCTTTTGACAGAGAGGAGAGCTTGAAGTCAGTCTCTCCGGCGAGGCAGGATGAGTTTGGCAAACCGCTCGAGCTCCTCGCCGTGCCAGGCAGCGGGCACTCCCTCTCTGTGCTCAACCAGCGTCAACAACATGAAATGAGACGCTCCTCCTCGGAGCAGGCGCCGTGCAACTTGCGCAAGGAGTTCCCAGAGGTACGCAGCATATCATTTGACTATGGCAGTCTTTCTCCCACGTCCAAAGTTAGACACGTGGACATCAGCGCAGGCCACTCGGCTGCGAGGGAGAGAAGGAGGGGAAACTTGGTGCGACAGGAGTCACTGAATATGGACGCCGAGGTAACACAAGTCCCGTCGCAAGTGTTTCCGCAGTACCTCAGCAGCGCCTCCCCTCCATTCACAGCAGTTGCCGCTCTGCCGCAGACTTTGCCAATATTCTCCGCCGGGAATACATTTCCACAGCTGTCACACCCGAGCCTGTTAGTCCCTGTAAGAATACAGACTCACGTGCCATCCTACGGCAGTATCACGTACACTTCAGTATCGCAGATTTTCGACAATCAGTACGACAGTATTGGCTCCAACTCAGCCACCTCTCAGAATCAAACCTCACGTCTGTCTGGAAATGTTGACGCGTATGCCCGGCCGCCTTCGATGCAGACCATCAGCGTCGAAGCCCTTGACCTGTCATCGGCTAAGCTCAAGACAGGCATCCCTCTCTCCCTGACCTCCAGAACCATCTCGACCACAAACGCGTCGAGCGGCGGCACTAACAAACGGATGCTCTCCCCGGCCAGCAGCCTGGACCTTTTCATGGAGGTCAAGCAGCAAAAACGTGTGAAAGAGGAGAGAATGTTTGGGCAGATCGTAGAGGAGCTGAGCGCTGTGGAGCTGGGAAAAAGTCATTTGAGTGAGGAGAAGGGGCACGGGTCAGAGATGCAGGGCGCATCCACACCTCACGCTCAGGATGACTCACGCAGGAGTACATTTATCACACTTCAGCAGAAAGCGTCCGAGGCCTCCGACCACGGATTTGAGTCGGCTATGGATAGCAGCTCCCTG
Source organism: Sparus aurata (assembly GCF_900880675.1). NCBI lineage: Eukaryota > Metazoa > Chordata > Actinopteri > Spariformes > Sparidae > Sparus > Sparus aurata. Next base: position 6,083,316 of record NC_044202.1, read on the forward strand.
GAAAGCAGCTCTCCTCCCTACTCCGTGATATCAGCCAGCGAAGTGAAAGAAGTTGGCACGGAGAAACGGGCGCAGATGGATATGGTGGCACAGCTGGTTAACAGTCAAGACATCCTGATCTCAGACGCCGAGCATTCAAAGCTGTTATCTCAGTTTCCAAGTCTTCGCACGACGACAGGTGTGAGCTGGTGTTATCTCAACTACACCAAGCCGAGCTGCTCCCACAGCAACGCCCCTTTCTTCTCCGTGTACGCCACCTGGTGTGTGAGTTCCCACAACCCGAACCCGCTCGAGCTGAGCACCAGCTCCGCTCTGGCTCTGCTGCGGTCCAAACAGAGGGGAGACAAGGTCATGTACACCGTGGCCGCCATGTGTCAGCCTGGCACCGGGAAGCTGGTTTCATCCCTGATCCTGTGGAGGCAGACCATGGAGCAGGTGAGAAAACGAGCACTGCACTGTTTAAAAAGCATACTCCTAAAGTTAAGTTCACCGAAAAAAAACCTCTCGCTCCCATGTCGGTGGAAAAATCGGTAGATGTTTTCTTGTCCATGAAAACGTTGTCAGGAGCTTCGCAGCAAAACAGTGTTGCAGAATTCTCCTCATCTACTGAAGGGTCTAGTTTCAAAACCTTAAAAAAAGAAGAAAAAAAAAGTAGAAAACCAACATTTACAGGCTCCATACAGCTCGCCAAAGGTCCAAATGTATTTAAGAAGACATGATTTACACCCTTGACGTCGACCCACTTTAAACAGGGTGCGTGTTAATGCAGCTGCAGTGAAACATTTGGCTGACAAAAGGGTGTAAATAACGTATATTCAACTTAATTTGGGATCTAGTGGCCTCTGGAAACTTGGATTACGCCAAACGAGCTGTGATGGAGCCATTTTAACATTGTTTTTGCTTGCTCACTTTTTCACACTTGTTCACTTCAGGTGTTTTTAGCAGAATGCTGCAACACTGTTTTTGTTGCGAAGCCCCAGAAAATGTTTTGTGGACTTCAAAATGTTCCATCTGCGAGGGGATCAGCGGATAATGACGGCACATTTTTCATTTTTGGCTTAACCTTAAGTTTGAACCCTCATAAGAACATTTTGTCATTTATGACATATTGAGCAGGTCTCACAAATATCACCATTACATATAAAGAAACTACAGTTGTTAAGTAAAAACACACTATGAAGTACTCTGCGTATGTCACTAAGAGATAACAGTTCTGAAATGCAGAAAGTTTAAACGACCTCAGTGACCAGAAAATGGCAAACGACACACTTCAGATCTTTTGGCAGAGGCGGCAGCAACTATTGGCAAGTATCTGGAAATATTTTTTTTTCCTGCTTCTAGCTGTGATTTTCTGAGCTTTGATCCCTCACTTGCTCGGTTGGCAGCGAAAAACACCAGACACCCAAGTTCAATTCAAGTGACTGTCATGTACCTTGGCACTGGAGGGCTGTTAAAATGTACATATTATGACATTATTCATTCCCAAGTAAGATTTTCTAAAGTAAAAACAAGAAATCATTAAAATCTGAGTTATCTGTCCTTAATTTTTCCTCAGCAGCAGCATCAGCAGCATAATTCATGTTTGCCAAACATGCTGTGTAACGCCACGTGTGACACACAATACTGGGAGCGTCGCGTTACCTCGTCGATAAGGTGTCCACTTAAAATGGATGTTAACAAAATGTTTGATCATCTAATTCAGCTGCAGAGGAAACCGGAGCCCAAAGAGTTGGACATCAGCTACGGGAAGAAGGCGAAAGACGTCGGCTGCCGGGTGAAAACGGCCAAGGAGGAGTGGAAAGAGAGGGAGGCCCCCACAACCCAGACAGTGCCAACGCGTATTAAGATATTCGAGGGCGGGTCAGTCAAAGATATTAGCTATCATAACACTTGTCATTTCTGCTGACAGCAAGCACAGCGGCTATATTAGGATGTCAAGCGCAGCCGCTATCCATCTGCATGTGCTCTTTTTACCGTTACTCATTGGAATGCCGCGTCTGTCTCTCAGGTACAAGTCCAACGAAGACTACGTGTACGTCAGAGGTCGAGGACGGGGGAAGTACATCTGTGAGGAGTGCGGTATTCGCTGCAAGAAGCCGAGCATGCTGAAGAAACACATCAGGACCCACACGGACGTGAGACCCTACATCTGCAGAGTCTGCAACTTCGCTTTCAAGACCAAAGGCGAGCGCGCTGCTCACAGTTTATATTTAAAAACACGCGCAAGATTCATATCAGTGTTTCCTGTAATCTGTTAGTGTGTGTCAGGTTTTAAAAATACCACTTTGCAGCGCAAGCAAACGCTAGTTTTTGATGCTATTTAGAGGTACTATGGTGCAATATCAGCAGCTTTGTCTCCTCATTTTTCTCCTCGCTGTCTTTATTTCTCAGTTTCCTCTCGTAGTAGAAAAAAGTGGGTGTGGGGGTATGCAATTTGGGTTAGGAGAGATGCTGATCGTGATCTATGTTGTGTAGTGGGCCAAAGTTTTGTTTTGCGAGCTCACAGCTTCCCCGATCTCTGACCGCCAATATCTAATCAGTTTATCCTCGAGTCCAAGTGGGCATTAGTGCCAAATTTGAAGAAATCAAGGTGTTCTTGAGTAAACAAGAACGGGACGGAGGGGCGGACGGACAACCTGAAAACATGATGCTTCCTCGGCGGTTGTCACAGGCGCAGGAGCATAAAAACGGTGACGTATTTCTTTGTTTTGCAGGAAACCTGACTAAACATATGAAGTCAAAGGCACACATGAAGAAATGTCTTGAGCTGGGAGTGTCAGTGTCGATGGACGAGGCGGAGATGCACGAACATGGTAAGACGCTGATGTATATGTAATGTTCTTGAACACAAAGCAGAAGAAAATCCAACTAAACTGATGTGTTTGTTTTTATTAAAGTGGACGACACTCAACAAGAGTCCAAGACAGAGGTGGTGGTCCCGACCAAACACCAGTTCTCGGACGCAGATGACTCTGACGGCATGGACGAAGATGTCGACGAAATTGACGAGGACGACGAGGAGGACGACGAATACGAGGGCGACTCCACTCCAAAGTTGCGCTCGAGAAGCACGAGTCCTCAGCCGGTTGGGATTACATCTCTGTCCGTCACAGCCACCGCAGCGATCCACGGCTATTCGCTCACCTCTCTGCCCGACACCGACGTCCGCCCGCAGTCGTCTGTCAGGCGGACGGGCTCGGATCATCGTCCCGTCCTTGCAACAGACCAGCGAGAGAAGTCCGTGGATGAAGACTCTTTGACTATGTTGTCTCCAGAACAGACCAGCTTCCTGTTTGATCCCTACTCTTCTTGTCTGCTCTCTCCTGGTTGGGAGTCTCCCATCAGGGAGCCCTCCCCGTCACGGTTGCGTTACCCATCCCCGAGGCGAGAACTCTCCCCTCGAGGTCGGTCCTCTCCCAGATGGGATACCTCCCCGCTGAGGCCCGGCTCGCCCGGCTTCACGCCCATTCAGCACCTCTCCCCGGCCTCGATCGAACGACCCATGTCTCCTGGAACGGAGCTGGCCGGGAAGCGGGAGTCTTCGGTCCGAGGCCGGCAGAGGGTCGTGCTGAGGGCAGTCTCACCACGCAGAGGCTCTCACCAACACAAAGGCAGCGGTGATAAAACCAGACACCAGGCGAAGATGGAGATGGCTCAACAACAAGCAGCCTTTGAAATGGAAATGGTATGTATCACCCAGGTCAACTGTACCGCTGCCAAACTGGGATTTAGTAACAAAGACTTGCTAACAGATTTGGATGATGTTTGGTGGAAAGTTAGACCGCTGGCAAAGGAACAAGTGATTTGGAGTTTTGGAACAGATTCGGAAATTTTAACACATCAAGACAGATTAGTTTGGAACATTTTTACTATTTTCTCATGAACTGATGACCGAAAAAAAAATAAAGTATCCTGTTTGTCTGTCACCGTCTATTTTTGATGTGGATCCAGAATAAAACATACTCAGCATTTTTATTTATTCAAATAAAAAAAACTAAAAGATGAGTCTGGTAATACAACAAGGACGGATTTGTCTACCACAGTTCCCAGGTGTTTCAGGAGGTTATTTAGCCTCTTCTTAAATATTTTGTATTTTGGCCTATTCTCTGAGAGTTCAGTCTTCAGTGGGAACAAAGCTGTGAGGTAACAAACTCATTGTTGGTTCTCGGTGTGGGAAAACACACCGATATGACAGAGTATCAATACACTGGCGCTGTCACTTCTTCATGCATCGTTGTGGTGTAAACTTCTGTGAGACTTAGTCGTATCCTTCCTTAAACTTTTTAAGTTCTCTGCTTTGTGGCAGTTCAGCCTTTCACCAGCTTATGCGGCTTTTATACATCGTTTCATCTCAGTTCATGTCAAATTTTGTAAAAGTGACACCGCAGTGGGGTGAATAAATATGTAATTCCGGCACGTTGATTTTTAGTTTCTTTAGTTAGATATTGGGACACATTGCAACTGAGTATTGCAGTGTCCTGATACTGTTGTTATCGTGAGAAACGTATCGTGAATCGTATCATATAGTGAATCTTTCATTTCATCTGTAGACGAAGATGTTGATTGGATTGTGCAGCCGTTGCGTGGACATATCTGTTCTCCGAATGCAGCCTTAAGTTTTTTTTTTTACTAAATAATGTTGTTTTCCTCACATTGCTGCAACTGTAATATATTTTCACATGAGAACTTATCCTGGCAGTGTTGAAGCTCCAGCTAACGCTGCCAATATGTCGTTTCAGGATCAAAGAAGCAGCTTGGCTTCCACTCTGCCTGGTGCTGCCAGTTCTCATCACCAGAACATCCTCAGCCACCTCCCTCTTCACTCCCAGCAGCAGGCCCACAGTTTGCTCCCCGTCGTTCCTGTCGGAGGGCTCCAGATGTTGCACTCCCCGCCTTCCTCCAGCGCTGATGTCACCCCCTCCTCGGCGCCAAGCCCCCAGAGCAGCGAGGGCCAGCGCTGCAGCAGCAGGGAGGGATCTGTCCACGGGCTGGAGACCGGAGGAGACGACATCAGAGGCCAGAGCCAGCCGTCCGCTCAGGAGAAAAGCCTCGACCCCGGCGTCAGGGACAGCAGACAGGAGGAGAGCGTCCAGACCTGCCTGAAAGCCATCGCCTCGTTGAAGATCACCACGGAGGACCCTCACTGAAACCCCCCCTTTTTTTTTTCTGTCTCCTTGATTTGCTCCAGGAACAGATGCCCCCTGCTCCGACCTTGTGGTCCCTCAGCCCTTTAGGCACATAACCTCATCTTTATCCCATTAGAGGCAATATACTAACACTTCCTCTGGTCTTGCACATGCTCCAGACAGCTCCTTTCTAAATCTGAGTGGAGATCAAACCTTCACAGTGAAGAAGAAAAAAACCCACCCTGTCTGATGTGCTCGTCTCTCCGGAGACTCTTCGAAATGATTGGATGAGCAGCGGGACGTCTCGCGAGGTGGAGAATCATTATTGGGTGCAGGTGCAATATGGAAAGATATTATGCTAATATGCCTTTTGTCTGACATAGTAGTTTGCGTACAATTGCACATAAATTATATTTATGGATTCTGTACAAATGTCCTTAACCTATACTCCTTCTTAGATGCATACAAACAGTGTATTTTACTGTATGTGTAATTTGAAAAATAGACTGTTGTTTAATGTAATCATATCAAGGTGTGATGCAGTAGTGCAGTAAATAAAGACTATTTATAAGGGGAAAAGTATGTGTATTATGAAACAGTCTGACCAAATTTTAAGTAGACGCTTCTTGTGCAGTTTGGTGCTTCGAATCAAGCGGCAAGGGTCTGTGCCTTTATTTTGCTTTTCATCATTTTCTGTTATCAGAAGGTTGTCGTTGAATAAGGATTGAAAAGAAAAAAAAATTGTCAAGGTACTCTGGAGTGAGGCGCGCGGCGGGAGATTTTTTAAACAAAAAGATTTTAAAAAGAAGCTTTTTTTTTTCTTTCTTTGCTCCGTCAGTTCTGCGCTGACGGACGGACGCAGCTTGATTTCACGCGAAACAATCTTAAAGAAAATGTTTCTTATGTTGCATTTTTTTCTTAATGTTGTGGTTTTTATCTTGGTAAAAATGCATGGGATTTGCTATTGCACAAAAATAGAGGAAGTTAATATGTAATTATGAATACTGTAAGATGTATTTATATATTAGAACGTGAGCACTTATTGATACTGGTAAATATTTGACTACTATTTATATGGTATATCTGTACTTATGCAGCAGTGATGCAGTTATGCAGTGAGCCACGCTGGCATTGCTTTTGATCTCATGTATTTGCTTTGATTAAACAGCTTTTTATTTCTTTTTTTCTCTCTCTTCTACAGATGACCATAAGCATTTTATGAGTTTTTACGATGCACTTTCATCCTTTTTCATCTTCTGATGTTTCACTGACTCGGTCAGAGGAAAAAACAGTGGGGGGGGGGGGGGAGTAAAAAACGTGTTATGTTCTCTTGTGGTTTTTGAAACATTCCAGTCGTTCTTTTTTCTTGATTTTTTTCACGTGTTTTCATTTTTTCGTGAAACATGTTGCACACAAATTCAAGGGGCTACGATGATCAGTCGATGGTGTGTTTTCTTGCATTTAAACTGGATAAATCAATATCACTTACTGTAAGTTATCCTAAAAGTAATGATGTTAACGGCGTGAGTTGGTTGACTATTACTGTGCTTCAGCTCAAAGTGTACAAGTAATCATTCGACCGATGCATTACTTCTTCTTCTCTGTACATATACGTGTATTTTTATGATTTAAACTATTTTTGCAGTGTTTGAATTCTGAAAAACTTTTTACGCAGACTGTTTATTGTCTCTTCGAGAGGTGAAATGTCTGCAGTTTGACGTAACAGAGGTTTAAACGAGGGCGGAGAAACGGCGCGGTGTTAATCGCTAACATCGCCGCGTCTCATCTTTTAAAAAAAAAGAAAAAAAAAAAGAGGAAAAGTGCATTCACATCTTCGAGTGGTTCTGTTGCCAGTTTGAGAACGGATTTCAACGTCAGAAGAAAAAAACACTTTGTTCACTCATGTTTACATAAAGAAATTTTTAAAGGTGCACTGCTTTAATTTTTGTGTTTTGGTTTTTTTTTCCCCCCCTATTTTTTTTTCTGGAGATGTATGTAGCTTTTGATTTATGTAATTTTTATTTGTCGTGGTTAAACGGTGCAGAACGCTCGTAAAAATGTGAAGGGAAACGTGAAGAAGCCTTTCGATTTTGCTTTTTGCATACAGTATGTATTCAGATTGTGTTTTGTTTCTATTGTGTATTCATATTTACTGAACTGCATTGTGCCTCTCATGTCTATGAAATTCCCTGTAAAACACACAGAGGACGAATCATTTTACCTCTCAGCTAAGATCTTTTTTTTTTTTTTTTTTTGAGGGGGGGGGGGGGAGAGAAACCTCAGTAGCCAATCGGTTTGTTCAGCTATTTGCATCAGATCTGGTTAGTCAGGACGGAGTGCCTCTTTTATGCTATTGGGGACTTTATTGTTTTGGTGCTCTACTTTTTCAGATTAAAATTCAAAAAATTGTTTTAAAAGAATATACTTCTAACCCAAGGATGTGTGTGTGTGTCGCAGACTTATTTCATGTTTTTGATGATTCAAAATGGCATCCGTGCCTTTTTAAAAAAAATGTTTTCCTTCCACCTGCGTAATTCACGGCTGTTTAAATCAAGAGCGCGCGAGGGAAGGTTTTCAGGTGAGATCATTCACCTTTTGTCTGGAGGGGGAACAAAAAAAAAACAAAAAAAAAAACAACCTTCCAGAGTGAAAAATTGGAGAGACTCCTACCAGTGACATCCTCTGGTGAAAAATTATCACTGCAGTCACAACATGGAACAAGAAAAAAAAAATAAATGAATGCTTCCAAAAATAGTTCTCACCTTGTGGATAATGTATTCAAACGTCTCCAGGTTGCATCGAATTCAGCAGAAACTCAGCTGCACACGTAACCGTGCAGCCGCTTGCTCTGCGCTGTGAGTAAATACTGCATGTGTTAAGCATATGTATTAAGCCGGGGAAATGACTGTGATCTTACAGCATATTATCTTCTCTGGGTCGGGGAGGAAGGTCTGCTCTAATTCTGGCCAATCAGAAAGACAGTTCTTTTTTTTTTTTCCCTCTCCCGCTCGGCGACTCGGCCTGTCAGGCCCATTTGTTAGAATAATTATACGGCTGTTAACAGCATCTCAGCTTAAAATAAAATTAGTGCTGCACTGGTGTAAAAGCAGCAGAGGTATCAGATAAAATGGCCGCTGGAGACAAACCTTTTTTAAACGGTGAGGCGCGCTCACGCACTCCGAGGTAAAAATTCCCTCTTCGATTACAATCAGAGGAGGTTGTTTTTTGCGAGCGTGGTGTCGTGGACGGACAGAGACACACAGTCCCCCTCTTGTCCTCCCTCTCTCTGCTCAGAGTGAGCTGTGCTCCTCTGGTTTATTTTGAGGTGGTCTTATCACAGCTGTTGTATCTGTGGTGGCAGCCTGTCCAAGCCCCTCGACACTCTTCCCTTTCCCACTCTGGCCCTTGGTCCTGGTAAGACCCTGTTTTTGCTCGTCGCCCTGCTTCTTCAGGGACATTAACACCTAAATAACGTAAATATACTCTTGTGTTTGAGAGGGTTTCCACACCTCTTCTTACCATTTAACTGTTTGTTTGAATGTGAATGCTTTGTGTTGGAAATGAGGAGTTAAATCAGTCGAGGTTTGCCTGTGTCACTTGTTAACAGAACCAGAAGAGATTCGTCTTGTTTTTGGACGACTCTTCTTTTTAATCCATCTCTCTGATTGCGCACAACCACTGTTTGTGTGAAGAGATCAATAATGCATTTTTCCCACACTACATTTGTTTATCAGTAGAGTTTCCGTTCCGCCTAACTGCCTCCTTTAAAACATATTGAATATAGATGCGGTCGCTTATGTAACACAGATATTTATAATGGTTGGGAATGCAGCGTTTTCGTACGCACAGCCACTGACATTGACATCAATGAGAATGGATTAGAAATAAATAAATATCTTGCCCATATTAAGAAGTTCCTAAAATAGCCTGTGGGGTCTGGAACAGGTGCCACGCGCTCCGCTTGTGAAAGCTCAGGCAGTGTGAAGGCTGCACTAATTTTATGCACGTAAACAGGCTCTCTGGCTGTGAGCCTCCAGAACAGCCACTGAGGCAGCATGGTGCTTCATTTCAGTCACCGTGGTGCGCTAATATGCTTTGTTACCACTTTAATTAACTGGGGTTGAATCATGTTAAATCGAAAAAGGTCACGTTTTCCTGAATGTTTCATGAGATTGCAGCATAATCTGCCGTCAAAGAGCAAGAAAATACTGTATGTCTGTGTGCAATGTATCTCACCGAGCTCCATCTGTATAGAAAAGAGAGCGGTTTTTAAGTGCCTTGCTTATTTGCTTTGAAAAAGATCAGAAAACAGTGAGAAATACAGTTATAAACGTCTTTCAATGGCTTATATTTTAGTTCTTCACCTGAGTATATTTAGTTTACTGTCATATATCATGAAGGCAAGATTTAATCCTCACACGAGAAACCGGAACCGGCAATTTCTCCGCCTCAAAAATGACTAAAATCTTTAATTGACTGGTTAAAAGACAGGAAACAACGCCAACTAATGTGATAATTGATTGATGCCGCTATTCTCCGTCTGGTGGTATCTTGCAGCCACGTTGAACTAAATTCAAACTGTCACGGTGCGATAATAAGAGGAGGTGAAAATGCAGAGCAGGAGGAGAATATTTCAAACACCCTGCGGTTGACGACAGAGCTGAGTGCTGATGTTAGCAACAAACGGTGCTAAACAGTAACCCGAACGGAGTCGATCAGTCATAATGGCGGCACGAAGAGAGCCTCATATTTTCCGAGGTGGTACGCGGTGTAAAAAGTTTCAATAACACTGGATTAATCGACTATTCGGCCGATATATGAGCCACGCCGATTCGTCAGTCCAACTGTGTAGGTCTTCCTAATGTTCACAGCCGTAAAAGTACAAGTGTAAATACTGATATTAATAATGGCCGCATTCTATTTAGCTGTTTCAGTTTCAGGGTCGCGCTGTTGTGCACACTGGGAGACCTGAGTGGAACACAGCCATTGTGAACGTTATGAGTTACACCTGTACTCTGCCTAAAAATATCTGCAGTGAAAAGGCCTGTTGAGAAGCTCTTTCATATAACCAGAGATTATGAATCAGACAAACAGCATCAGAGCGACCGGAAAACAAAACAAAAAAAACAACAAAAAAGCAGAACGTGGCTCAGGTTCTGACCCGAGTCTCCGGAAGCCCTGAGGTCCCGAATCGAGTTGATTTAGGAGAACGCTCCAGAAATGTTTCCCCTGACCTTCAACCAGCATGAAGGTGAGTAGATAATGACTAAATTGTCTTATCTGGGTGAATTTATCCTCATCTTGAAAAAAGTAAGACACATTACACAGATTTGATAAATACAAATAACCAGTCGAAATGATTCACGGCGTAGAAAAGTGTCAGGCGCGGCTGCTCATAAAAAACGCAGGGAACGTGAGGTCAGCGGGTCAGAGTAGATCACGAGAGACTAACCGTTTGGACGACAATGCCAGGAGGAGGTGAACATCACTTGTCTTCCTCCGCTTCGTCACAGAAAACCAGCTGTTTCCCTCTCAGTACCAGCTCAGAATAATGGAGGCCTGTCAGATGAGCAGCCCTGCACCCGTGGGTCCGGAGGCGCCGCCAGCCGAGGGTCAGCACATTGACCTGACAGAGGACCTGGCCAAGCAGCTGGAGGACATCATTAGCACCTACCAGGCCGAGAATCCCGCTGAGCCAGAGGACGCCGAGGAGGTCACAGCCGTCAAGGAGGCAGACACCCGCAAGGACCAGAAACTGGAGAAGAAGATGCTCAAAAATCTAGGTGTTCTGCTTTTTTTTTTTCCCTTTCTTTCTCAGAATGTTTTATTGATTTTAGCAGAGGTGGGTTTTCATTCAGCTCGGTCAGCAGAAGTCCGAGTTGTACTGAAACCGATAGGTGTGTAAGCGGAGCTGTTATGCGCGTAAGCGCATCCATCCGCAACAGACGAGCAGGTAAAATAGTATTTCCTCGTGCTGTTTATAGTCGGCTTCAGTTGACTCACACGGGGAGACAGACTTCTTGTAAACATGGACAGTTAACTGCTCTAAAACGAAGCTCAAACCCGACCTGACTGTCGTTCTCTGTGGCTGTTCAGGGAAGGAGGCCATGCTGCTGATGCAGAGTCTGAACAAACTCAACACTCCAGAACAGAAACTGGAAGCCATCATCAAGAAGCACGCCGAGCTGGTGAGTTGAGCCTTACAGAGAAGGAGGAGAAGAAGAAGAGGTGGGATGTGTCTTTACTCTTTAGGGGCGTGTGGTGGATTTTGTCTTGCGTGTCCTTTGCAGCTGGAGGAGCACCGGAGCGATCAGAAGCAGCTGAAGGTTCTGCAGAAGAAGCTGCTCCAGGTGATGAAGGAGAAGGACCAGCTGCAGAGCGAGCACAGCCGGGCCGTGCTGGCTCGCAGCAAACTGGAGGGACTCTGCCGAGAGCTGCAGCGGCACAACAAGACCTTAAAGGTACCTCGAGCTCCCGCCGTGCTCTCTTCTCTGTGCCGCAGAGGAAGTGCGTAATCGAGTCTGAGCCACTGAAAAAGGCCATTTGCTGTTGTTTGCTCGTCGGTGCCGGGTGTTGTAACCATATGTTGCGGCTGTCAGCTGGCACCAGAGATCAGACGATATGTCAAAGCTCCTGATCTGACCTGAAACCACCACACACACACACACACACACACACACACACACACACACACACAAGTCATGGTGTGAAGCCAAGAGAGCCGAAAGTCTTAAAGTGCAGCTCATCAGCATGATTATTGGGAAAATGTCAATAAAAATGAATATATAGCATAATTTGATCATAGAGCAGTTTTGGTTTGAATGTTTTACTTTAAGACTTACATATGATTTAACTTTAAAGGTCATGTTTCTACTCAAGAGGGGTTCGGGGTCTTTTGAAATGAAGTAATTCAAGGACACTTCAAACACTTTTCAATGCAAATTATTCTAGTGGATGTTCGGATTAACCAGTCTAAACCCGCACTGCACTCAAGGGCGTCGCTGTTGAAAAGTGACGGGGACATGAGGACTCTAGATATATGCGATTTCAGGCAACATATTGAGGGGATTGTATGATATCGTATGATTAACATATTGTTAAAAAGCAGGGGCAGTTTAAGGGGGGGCCAACAGGGGCCAGTGCCCCCCTGACAGGGAGTCTGCATTAATAACACAATGACAGATTTCTTGCAATGATTTTGTTCTGAAGGGAAAGGCAGAAATAAAGTGTCTCAGCAGTTTACCACCCAATCAAAATTGCTGAAATTGTAAACACTGCTTTGTCTGAATAAGGGATTTGTCATTTTTTCCAGGTTGTATGTGCCCCCTTACAAAAAAGCCAGCCTAAACCTGACCCCGCCTATTAAAACTGGTCTAGAGCCACCACTGTTAAAAAGAAAGGGGGGGCATTTCAAAAAATGGTGGGGGAAATGTCTCAACATCGCAGTGTACCCGCTGTGCATGACACCTGTGGTCTGAGGTGTGAAGTCACAACAGGCTCGGAAATTTCTTCACAATTTAAACTCGAGTGTATTTTACTTTTGGAAGACATCACCCGATTATAGCTTCTCAGCTGTTCCTGTTCACATCTTTTAGTTTTAGACGGTTAAAGAAACCACCTTTGCTTTTTTATCATATTCTAAAAGACATTTTTTCAAGATTTTCAAGACATTTTAAAAGACAAAACGAATCCCTCGAGAAAACAATCTGCACCGAAACAATCATTCATGTATGCCCTCAGAACATCACACACAGCGGTGGTTAATCAGTTGTCAGGCCGGTGTTGTGAAACCACACAAACAGGCTCTTCAGTCGCTGTCAGTCAGCTGAATCCATTGATTGTATAAAATGCTGACGTGCCTTAACATAGAAACTGCATTCTTTCTTAAGACCAGCAGGGCCAGAAATAGGTCAGGTTGTATGTAAGCTTGTTACATAACTGACCCTACGTCTTTCATCCGCAGCAGTTTGTTAACGGGTTCAAGGTTTCAGTCACTTGTTTCAAGTCTGATACAGCGTGGTGATCGTTTAGTAAATGATGGCTAATTAAGAGTAAAATGGACAGCAAACCAGCGTATGCAGCTACCTTGGCTTTGACATTTCACTACTGCAACGGATCCTCAGGTTCTCAGTCAGATACACTTTGTACAATATGCTCACCTCTGGCTGCAAAAGGAAAAAAAGAGATGGCGTCAGCTGTAATGGCTTCAAAACGGTCGTCTACAAAGCGATTGGTGACGTCAGAGCGGGTATTATACTTCAAAGGATAAGCTAAATGTGCCCCTGGCTCTATGTCACTGTGCTAATTGCAAATGTGTCACATGCAAGGTGGGTTTTTTTTTTTAAGCCCTCACGTCCGTCCCTGACATTGCAGGAAGAGACCCTGCAGAGGTGCAGAGAGGACGACCTGAAGAGGAAAGAGATCACCACCCACTTCCAGGGGACGCTGAGCGACATCCAGGCCCAAATCGAGGAGCACAGCACCCGCAACACCAAGCTGTGCCAGGAGAACAGCGCCCTGGCAGAGAAGCTGAAGGGGCTCATATCGCAGTACGACCAGCGAGAGAAGGTACTGATCCTGACACGCACGCACGGGTTCGAAACAAAGGTTAAAAAGTGGATCTATAAACCCAAACCTACACGCAAACCCGCCTGACATAACCTGAGCCGTACCTCACACATTTGGGCGTCTGCGCCAGTCTCAAACCTGTGAATTATTATCACATTTCACCCACGTCTTCCATTTATTAGCTGCACTATTTCAGTTTTATGCAGCCAAAAAGCTCCCCGAGCAAGAAATGAAACAGTCTGTCCGTGTGAGGACGACTCATAAATCCTCCTGATTGTCTTCCAGAACCTGGAGAAGGTCTTCAAACACAGAGACCTGAAAGAAAAGCTGCTGGAGACCAAACTCGCGCAGGCCAACGTGCTGCTGCAGGAGGCCGAGCAGAAGCACAAGCTGGAGAGAGAGCTCGTACGTTCCGTGTATCAGATTTGTCGAGCCAACACATTTGCAATTCTAATCCCCTAGCGCTCATTTTCATGGGACATTTTAATATTCCGCAGATGCTAAAACAGGCGACGGAGTACAAACTGAAAGTGAAGGTCATGAAGGAGCAGGAAATCGATATGAGGACCCAGGTAGTGTAACACGGCATCATGGGAAGTATTGGCTTGTTGTTCCCCTCTCTCTGGACGCTGGTATAATGTTTTTCTCTCCGCTTCCCCTCAGCTCGATATGTACTCCAAGAAGTTTGATGAATTCCAGGGCACGGTATCAAAGAGTAACAGCGTCTACAGCGGCTTCAAACAGGACATGGACAAAGTGAGAGCGCTTCATCATATCGGTTATATTGTTTGAACAAATGATACGATAGAAACTGGGATGAGAGCAAAAAGATCCCATGAGGTTTACACTAACACTCAAACTGTATAATCCTATTTTTAGAAGTGGCTTTGAGCGTGTCGCGTGTAACGTGCTTCTTGTTGTCGTCGTGTAGATGGCCAAGAAAATTAGGAAGCTGGAGAAAGAGTGCCAGTCGTGGAAGTCTCGCTTCGACGGCTGCAACAAGAGCCTCCTCGACATGGTGTCAGACGTAAGGGACATTTTCTTCAGCTCCAAACGGAGCATTTGTTTGTTTGGCATCGACGTAAAATCCGCCAGAAACTCACCACCATGTTTCCGTGCATTTCCGTCCTTTACAGAAAGCCATCAAGGAGAAGGAGTTTGAGCTCGTCACCATCAAGAACCAGAAGCTTGAGAATCTGTGCAGGGCTTTGCAAGAGGAGAGGAAGAGCCTTTACGACAAGGTGCAGGGAGCCGGAGAGAAACCAGACGGTAAGACCGGCGAACCGACGGAGAAGGAGGAGCCTGAGGCGCCGGAGACCCCTGCAGTGCCCAAAGACGACCACCCCGTCCAGAGTACCGCGGCCCCCGCTGCCACACCAACGATCGAAACTCCACTGGCCAAGGAACTGGCCAAACTGAAGTCTGAGCAGGCCCGTCTGCAGGAGATCGCCAGCTCTTTCACAATCTCCCACGTTATACCCACGGAAACAGACGTTAGCCAATCACAAGAACTCTCTGAGGGCGTCCAGGAGCCAGAGGGGAACCACATACAGGCGAGCAACGGCGAACACCTCCAGGAGGCCCAGGAGGCCCAGGAGGACGGAGGCCAAGAACAGAGAGATCTGGAAATGCAGTCTGTTGATTAACGTAGCAGCTACTGTGAAGAATTGTACCTGGTTCATGTGAGATTCATAGCAATAAAAAGAAAAAATGCTGGTTTTATCTTCAGTGTCTGACCCTGATGTGTCGATTTTTAAGAGATCAGCTGATCAGAGAGATGCAATTTAGAAAACGCGACAGTTTAAGGGCTTTAAAGATCATCTGGACATATTCCCAGTCCTCACCCGTCCACTTGTTTCCTGCGGAGGTTACTGGGGAAACCATCGTGAGTGATACTTGAGTTATCTGAGTAACTAAGTGACCGAATAACTGATGCACTGGCGGCACTTTCAAGGATTTAGAAGTGTTAGCTAAGTGGCCTGAGCATAATAACAGAGTCAGAAGTAGTCTTTCAGTAGAAAAGATCCAAACGAATGAATGATACGGCGTACGCATCGCTCTGAGAAAGGATGACGGTTCCGTTACCATGGAAAACACGTAGAAGGAGGTTGTGCTCATGATTCACACAAGGTATCTTGGGTGGTTCAGAAATAGGGCTGATAGCATTGCAAGCTGTTGAATGTTTACTGAAGGAATGAAGCATTTTGAAATTTGTGAATCTGTTCTCCATAGAAACAGGCCGCTGAGGCTCGTGGATAATTGCCATATTTAGAATGACCCCCAATTACATAAATCAATGGATTAAACAGAAATATCACTGATAATATAATCTAAACAGTCTAAATGCAATACTGATCCTTGTCTATGGTCTACATAAGCATAATAAACCATCAACGAGAAGAAGACACAGGGCTGATTTCAAGTTAAGTTGGATAAGTAATAAAAGAAAACATTTTCTATGCTGAGGATGAACTGAGGAGGATTTCCTCACACCTTACAAATTGTACAACCTCTCTCACAAACCCAGTAGCACTCCTGATGACTAGTTAACTGATCTTCATGTGTAAAATCAGCGTGGTGCACCTTTAAACTGAGATTCACCCCGGTGCAACTGATAAGAAGTTGCACAACTCATGCAACGATCACACACGTCCGCATCCAAACATAAAATGGCAGCTGGAGCCGACCCGGCTGCAGCCTCCTGTGTGAAAGCTCTCGCGGCTTTCGTCGAAAGAGGAAAAGCTTTACTGGAGCGAGCCGAGACGGAGAGCCGGGAAGGTAGGCAGCACTTTGTGCAGCATGTAAAAATAGACGCTGTGACCTGCAGCTGGTGGGCGATTTATGGACATAGCGCGAGTGTGGACAGCAGGAGGCCTGTCAATCATTGGACGTAAAGAATGAACGCAGGGAGACTGTTACACACTAACTTCATTTACTTTTGCTTGTGCAGACTCTCCCCACGACTTCATCAGGCAGAAAATCCGCATCGAGCAGAAACAGTCGCTGCTGGGTCTGATTGAAGCTGCTGCAGATCTGTACAGAAGGTCACGAGCACTAACCACATTATACAAACAGCCTCTGCAACTGCAAAACACTGACTTCACTTTAATTTCTAAAAATATATATGAGTTAATGTAGTTTTATGAGCGCCACAGATTCAGCTTTTCGCTGTTTGACATGCAGATATGAGTTTGTTTACTTCTATTTATTCTGATTTCAGTCTGTCAGTTAAGAAGAAAGCGGACGCAGAGCACCTGTGGAGAATAAACAATCAGTAAGAGCTTCTTATTGTTTAAGACCTGACATGACATGCCCTCGTTCCAGCGTCTCAAGAGTAATCATTTGCAAAGGGAGGTTATGTTTTCATAACTCGTGTCTGTATGTTGGTTGGTTTGTGAGCATGATTACGCAAGGACTGCTTATCTGATTTCCATGAAAGTTGGACGGAGGAATACGCCCGGTTAACTATTGGTGTAGCTCTAGGAACAAAAAAAAAAAAAAAAAAAAAAAAAAAAAAAGGGCCTATCCAGGAACTTTTTTCTCCTTTTCAGCAACATTTTTGTTAATTTCTTGAGAAAACAATGCAGGAATGTGAAAAAAAACAAAAAACACTGAGGTGTATTTTCAGGGGCTGATATCTATGAGGGTGATTACGTTTTGATGCAGATGCTGTTGAACTTTAATGTGTTATATTGGATTAGGCATGATTGAATTAAAGGGGCTGTCGGGCCTTGGCGGAGGTATATGCTCTACTGAGTGCCATGATGGTTTTGATCGGGTTTTGGACTATTTAGAGACGTCAACTTGAGCTTTAGGACATTTCTCATGATTGGACAATTAATCGAATATGGAAAAAACAATAAGTAGATGAATCAATAATGAAATTATTTGCTGATTGCAGCCTTCGTTGGAGCAAAGATATAATATCTAAAGTTTACAAAGTTAAACAAATGATTTTTCTTTGAACTAAAACTACTTTTCTGTATGACTTCTCCAGCTGCGCTGCATTACGGGCCGTGCTGATGGACTTTAACCAACTAGAAGTGAGTCACAGACGTAACAGATATGTTCACAAACATTCTTGTGCGGGCGCCTTGTTGTTTGGTTTTTTTACCGACTGTGCTCGATGTAACGCAGGTGCAGTGGGATTCCTTTCTGCAGCGTTTGGATGATGAGTTACAACTGAGTGCTAAAACCCTGGACAGAGACCATCCGTCAAAATGCGTTTCACCAGATACATCACTCGTCAGTGCCAGAACAGGAGAGTGGGTTTGATTTATTTCTGTGTGAGCAGCTGTACTTGATAAGAAACTGAGCTAGAAAACAAATTGTGCTCTTTATTTCATCGTCTGATTACAACTTTCCGATGTATTGCCCGTCTCTCACGTCATCAGCTTGCTCGTTTCTGTGTGTTGTGCAGACAAGTGAGCTTAGAGAAATATCTCGGGAGAGGTAAAAAGATCCTGCTGGTGTTAATCCGCCAGTTCTCCTGTCTGCTCTGCCGTCTCCATCTTAAAGATCTGGAGAAGAACCAGGTAAAGACACCAAAGGGGAGAAATCATGTTAACTGCAGTTTCATCAGGTTGGACAAAACAACAGCCAGCCGCAATCAACTATAAACTAAACTATTTGGCAAAGCTACCGTTGGATGTAATAATCCTGCATGTTCTCACCCACACATGACTATTATTGCCCTCATTATCATCCTCTGTATGTGACATTATTGCTCAGAGGTCCCTGGACGCACATTCAATAGAAGTGGTGGTCGTTTCCTTCGGCTGTCAGGAGGGAGCTCTACACTGGCTGCAGGAGACTGGCTGTCAATATGACATGCTGCTGGACCCTGAGAGGAAGGTCGGAGGTCAACTTTTTACACAACAATAACACAGAAAACACACTTCATATTCCTTCTGATGGTAAGTCGGCCGCTAACTCTGTTGGGGTGTTGCAGGTGTACGCAGCATTCGGCCTGGGAGCATCTCTAAAGAAAGTGTTGAAGTTCAGTAACATGCTGCTGTACGCCGAGTACGTGGCCGACAACATGGAGTTCCCACGAGACCTTCCATCGATTCAGGACGACATGTTTCAGGTAGAACGATGCCTGAAGCTCAGCGTTACGAAAGCAAATGAAATTATTCACAGTAAAATGAATAATTCTTGACTTGTATTCATAAATGTTTAAGATCACATACGGGATTTTTACACGGAAGGTTTATTAGTGTTCATTTATGGTTTAGATTTTTTTTTTCCTTCTCTATTTTTTAGCTGGGAGGCGACTTTGTTTTGGGCGAACATGGGAGGGTGCTGTTCTCTCACTGCTGTCAGAGCCCCATAGACAGACCCTCAGTCGACGTCATCTTAGCAGCACTGGGAAGATGAAACTGTAAAGTGATATATATACATAATGTGACAATCAGCTTTAAGAGACAAATGAAAAGGTTACTGCACCATTAACTCGCTTTTATCTTACTTTCACAATACAACTGATTGAACTCTGTAAATGAAATTGCATTAAAGACATTAATGCCTTCAGAGAAACTGTATAATATGCAACATTTCCACAATAAAATGCTAAAAAAGAAAAAAATGACTTGTCGAGTTGTGTACACATAACATTATCCTAAATGCTTCCCACAATGTTGGAACACCGAGAAATTGGCGCACATATTTCTGCCTTAATCGCGACAGATTTTCATCAGAATAAATTAAAGCAGCCGAAACACATAGTTTATGATATACTGTATGTCACGCTGCTCAACTGAAGAAACTGAATAAACACGCTTGCCTGATCAGTTAACACAGACAGAGAGTTTTGTAAGAGTGTCACTGATCTCTTTATGCTCCACTTTTGGTTAATATTTACAATAAGCTAAATTCTGTCTACTCACTGTGTGCACAGCTGTGTCTTCTGTGTTTCTCGAGCTACTCTGTTTTGTTTGTGCTCCTAAATCAATCTGAAGAGACAGTTAATCTCATACGCAGAACAAATTAAGATCTTGTTTTTTGGATTGCTGGTGGATTGAGGTTTTAAGGATTAAATTGAATCAAAGGAACACATATTTTGAAAGATTTTACAGGTTAAAAAGGAAGTTTAACATAAAAATTCACTGATCTGAAATACATAATTCAAAGACTAATGTCTGTAAAGACTCTTATGTGAACTTAAACTTGAGTAATATTTTGTGAGGGCAGGTTAAATCACTGTGGCTCTTTGTATGATGAGATCCTGGACCCAGATGTTTGAGAACGATCTTACTGATGAAACAAAGATGTCTTGATGTCGGTGTACATTAACACAGAAAACGTCACGCTGCTTAAGCTCAACCAAAGAGCCGAGACAAAATTCTCAGAAAACCATGTGACACTCTTGATGTATGATGTTCTTATAGGCAAAGGTAATTCAGTAACCTGCAATACAGTATGTCCCATTTCTCTACCAAAATACTCCATTTTGGTAAAACTTTACATTCAATTGTATGCAGAAAAGTGTGTACAGGCAAAGGTGATAGTGGAAGACAAACCAAGACTACTTTTGTGAATTTTATTTCGTTTATTTTATGTGTTTTGCGATGATCCAATAAGGCAAATAAACTCGTCTTAGGTCCGTAGAAGAGAGAAACTTGAATTCAGACGGTGTACAGTTGTATCTTTCTATCCAGTAAGGAAATAAGTGTAAAAACATCTCCTGTCTTTACATTTTATGACTTTACTGCTTCTACATGTCCTAGCTGAAACTGCTGGAGCTATCACTTCTTGCAGCACCACTGTAACTAGTGACCAGCAAGCTGTTTAGCATGCTAACCTCAATAGCATAGACGACTTTGACATGTCAACACTTGTTTCATCACATTTTAAATTAAAATTCCGGCAATATCATACAAATTGACCCTTTAAAAGAGAAGAAGAAGAAGAAGTGACAATTGGAATTTCGGGGAGGTACATTTGTTTAAACAAACCTTTGTGCAGATGAAGTGCTACGTAGCTAATGTATTAATTAACATCATTGATGAAAATATGCTATAAAATCCAAAACATGCTGAAGACAAAGTTTCCGTCCTTCCCTGGGGCCCCTGGAGTCACGTTTACAGGCCAACTAATCATAGATTGCAGAATTCCTGGAAAAGATGACCATTAAACTGAAGAGTGAGAGAGGAGGGAGGACTTTGATCAACACCTGTCCCCCTCTCGTCTCTTTAAAGACACATCCCCGCTGAGACATTCTCAGACAGGAGTGTTCTGGCAGACACAGCATCGTATGCAAGATACCAGATAACCAGCAGATATGGCAAATGTAGACAAACTCATGGAGCTCATAGGAGATTTTGGGCCTTTCCAGAAGAAGGTTGTTTTGCTCTGTTCATCACCGTTGATGCTCTTTGCTTTCGTACTTGTCGGGGTGGTTTTTTTAGGGCACGCTCCGGATCACTGGTGCTGGACACCTGAATCTGAGCGCCTCCAGGAGGAATGTGGTTGGACGGACCTCGAGATGCGGCAAGTCACCGTTCCCCGCTCCGAACAGTCCGGATCATTCAGCCGCTGTGAGAGGTTTGGCGTAGACTGGAGCAAAAGCAATGACAAATGCAACAAGCTTGACTGGCTGCTGTCTTCTAATGAGACCCAGTTGGCGCCCTGTGATGGCAGATGGGTGTTTGATAAAAGCCACAGCACTATTGTTTCTGAGGTAGGTGCATCTTCTTCCTGCCTCTTCTGCCAACATGAACAGTGTTGAGGCTGCACCTTCCATCTTACAATGTCACAGCAGAATTGATCTGTAAATACACTTAGCTTTCGTTGTCGGTGAAACATCATGTTGTATTTTTCCTCCTAGTTCTCGTTGGTCTGTGAGAGATCCTGGCTTGCTGATCTCAATCAAGTTTTCCTGGCATGTGGGTTTTTTGTTGGAGCTTTCATCACTGGCTACATTGCTGACAGGTCTGTTATGCACTGTTTAGTCTCAGCTGACCCCCACCCCCATCACAATAGGTTTTCTAATTACTCTAAATAATATTAATACTTGATATTTTTACAGGTTTGGGAGAAAGCCATGTTTCATTGGATCGATGGTTGGCCTTGGTATCTCAGGTGTCGGGGTCATGCTGTCGCCTTGGTACCCGCTGCTGCTTACTTTTCGATTCCTGCAAGGGTTTTGCGGAAAGGGTGCTTGGACAGCCAGCTACGTCCTCTGTATGTTCATACACTGGAGCTCATCTAAAAGGACTAGTATAACCTAGAAACCACAAACTATTGTGGAGGAGTTGTGCTCTTAATCCCTTATGAATCTGCCATGTTAGTAATTTAGTAAATGTGAGTTAAGGACATAAATCTAATTCTGTTTCTTGATGTTAGACACACAACAAGTGTCTTTGCTTTGACGAATAAATACATGTGTAAAAGGATAAATCTCATCTCATCTCATCTCTTTTTGTTGTAGTGATTGAGTTCTTCGGATCAGACAACAGGAAACTTGTGTCCATGGTGAGTCGGACTTTCTACTCCACTGGCATGGTCATCCTTCCGGGCCTGGCTTACTTCCTGTCCTCCTGGAGGACCCTGCAGCTGGTCATGAGTCTGCCCTGCATCCTGTTTATCTCGTACCACTGGTATGCAAACATGGTTCGCTTCTTTTATGCGGTGTAGCTCTGATATTAACATTGAATCCAATGCAGACGTGTGTTTGTTTCCAAAGGATTGTACCTGAATCTCCACGCTGGCTATTCTCACAAAAAAGGACTACAGACGCCTTGAGGGTTGCTGCGGATATTGCAAAATGCAACGGGAGATCTTTGCCACATAATCTTCAAGAGGTGTGACAACATAAAAAAAAAACCTACTTCTTCTTACTGTGCTGAATAAAATGATAATCTAGAAATCTGATTAACCAAATCTGATTAATTTCTTCTATGTAATATTTTCCAGATTAAACTTTTGGAGGAAAAGAAAGAAGTGGCTCCTGTTTCAGTCATGGATTTGTTTCGGACAGCAAATATAAGAAAAAACACACTCATTTTAATTTATGCTTGGTAAGTCAGGTGTTTCTTTGTTATTTTTTCCTACTACACGATACAATAAAATACTTGATCCCATCCCTGAAGGATGTGCAAATAATATATTATCTGATGTTCCTTTTATCCAGGTTTACAAGTACTGTCGTGTTTCAAGGCCTGGTGCTGCGGCTGGGGATCACAGGCAATAACCTCTACTTGGACTTCTTTCTCTCTGCTGTGGTGGAGCTTCCCACCGGCCTCATCTTCTACCTGCTGGTCGACAGATTGGGCCGACGCTCGGTCATGGTCTTTGCCAACTTCACCGGTGGCGTTGCCTGCCTCACAGTCCCGTTCATCCCCATGGGTAAGCACAGCTGACCGAGGCACCAGAAGTTGGTGGTTACATCCAAGTACTTGCTTGGTAAAGTGGAGATGCCTCCACCTGCATCCCATACCTTTCACAAAACCACCTCCTTGACCATAATCAGTCAGGCGCCAGGACTGTTAACCCCACCGAGACGGCCCTCCTCACCAGAGCCTCGTCCCGCTCATCAGTCCTCATTCCCCTCGACTTAACCTCTGCATTTGACACAGTCAACCACCAAATCCTCCTCTCCACTCTGGCTAAACTTGGCATTGTTGACTTTGCCCTTACCTGGCTCACATCATACCTGACAAATCTCACCTTTTAGGTCACATGGACTCCTTGTCTCCTTGTCCAAACCCTTTTTTTTCTGGAAACTGGTGTCCCTTATTAGGACCGCTTCCGTTTTCACTATACACTAGATCAATAGGCTCTGCAATCACATTGCATGGATTCTCTTACCACTGCAGACGACACCCAACTGTTCCTCTCTTTTCCCCCATCCATCGATACCCATGTTGCAATCGTATCTAGGAATGTCTGACAGACATCGCCGCTTGGACAGCTGCGCATCACCTCAAGCTCAACCTCAGTAAAATTTAACTCAAAGACTGCCATCGCATGGACCTGTCAGTCAAATCAAATCAAATCAATTTTATTTATATAGCCCAAAATCACAATCACATTGCCTCAGTGGGCTTTACAATCTGTACAGTGAACAACATCCTCTGTCCTTAGACCCTCGATTCGAGTGAGGAAAAACTTCACATGTTGATGGAAAAAAAACCTTTTAACAGGGTAAAAAAAACAATGGAAGAAACCTCAGGAAGAGCCACAGAGGAGGGATCCCTCTTCCAGGACGGACAGACATGCAATAGATGTTGTGTGTACAGAAAAGAGCAACAATTCACAGTTTACAGGTACATCGACAGAAGATCTGATACAAGTTATGCAATCACTGTCGAGGACGTCACAGTATCACTTTAGTTGACTGCGAGGAACTTCGGCTTAATCCTCGACGACGGACTGTCCTGCGCCCCCAACATCACTGCTGTGTCCCAATCCTGCAGATTTATCTCCACTGGCTTCCTGTTGTGGCCCGCATCCGATTCATGACGATGGTGCTTGCCTTTAAGGCTGTCAATGGAACTGCAATCGTCTACCTCCAAACACACGTCAGACCACACGTCCCAACACGAGCACTTCTTTCTACTACATCAGCTGGTCGGCTGGTACCACCATCGCCGAAAGCAAACAGCTCGCTCAGCGTGACTAATGTCAGGACAGCAGAATCACTCACCATCTTCAACAAAAGACTCAGGACTCATTTTGTTCAGACATCACCTCGACCCTGCATAGCATGACGGTGATATGTTGTGGCTTCTTATTTGTGACAAATGTACTTTTTGTGAGTCGCTTGGTCAAAAGCGTCTGCTAAATGCCCTAAATGTAAATGTATATATATCAATCCTTTTGTTCTATCTGTCTTTTCAACAGATTATGTCTGGCTGAAGAAGGCAATTGTGATTATTGGGAGGCTTGCTGTCGCCATTGGAATTGAGACCTTGAACTTTGCCAACACAGAGATGTACCCAACAACTCTAAGGTTTGAATCCAATGTTAGTTGGTCGACAAAGATCAGCTTTTGGTAAATTGTGATTGTCTTACTTTTTTGTGGTTGGATTTGCTGTTTCTCTCTCAGAAATCTAGGTGTGTCGGTGTGTTCATCTGCCGCTGACTTCGGAGCAATTGTAGCGCCATTTCTGCTCTACAGACTGGCCAGCATTTGGCAGGAGCTGCCTCTCTTGCTTTATGGTATGTTTTTAATCTTTCTGCCACAATATTCTTCAAATACTCTCTGAAATGGCACATAAGGGAAATTCAAACTCACCAACTTAAGATAACATTTGTTTCAGGTGTGATGTCGGTGCTGTACAGTGCACTGGTGACAATGTTGCCTGAGATGAGCGGAGTTGTGCTGCCAGAGACAATCGAGGATGTGGAGCATCTTGGACGGTGAATAGATTTTATTGAAAACACATCATTATATATATTTATGTCCATCTGTCAATGTTTGAGTATAATAGAAAAGACAAAGGTGAAGAAATTTAGCATTTATGGCAGAACAGAAAAGTGTTGAGACCGGAAGATGGTGAGTAGTGCGAGAAAAGGGGACAACTTGATGTCTGAGAGGCAAAAATACATTTACTGTTCATGCTTTAGTCCTTAACGTGCCTTTCTTGTGTTTCTTGTGCTTGCTGCGCTTTCTGACAGCGGGAAAAACAAGTCCAAGGATGCAGAGGGGAACAGCTTCATCGTATGACTGATGCCATGAAGACCTGGAACATTGTTGGTGTATTTCCTACACATGTGCCGAGTTTACAATACGCTTGATGTCCTGTAGTCTCGTTATTAGATGTACAGCCAGCGTAAAGTACTGTGAAATGGTGGCTGTTATTGCAGTCTTGTGTTACATTGGATATTCTGAAGCTTTAAAATGTGTTAACGATATATTCTTTCATTATGATGGGATGAAACACAGGAGGTGTCAGGAAATCAAATGATGAGAGAATCCATATCTTTGCAGCCTCACACCTCCACAGTGCTAATTTTCCACAGTGAAATGATGTTTATTTATACCCAGATTTTAATCTTACGTCACCTTGAGCTAATGGTTATTAAGGTAATGAAACTTACCATCGCAATAAGATAGTGATTTTTTTTATTGAAAAGCAGCAGAACTGTTGATTTTGGTTGCTTGTCTTTGTTTGTATTATGTTTGTCTGTAACCTGTCGGGATAAACTTGTGAACTGATTTGATTGAATTTGAAAGAATGCTCTCTATGATGGGTGATGATAAAGTTATAATGGCCATAGTGTTTCCAGAGAGAATTAAATCATGACCCCTGAATTTAGATACTGTGTAAAAATGTCTAAGATGAGTGTTTATTTTATTAAAGAAAAGACAGATTATGTAACCTGGACAGATTCATGCTCTTTTTTCCACTTTCTACTTTTCAACTTCCTTTACCCATTTATCGAATTGATCATTGTTTCATCTTCTCCACATTTTCTAACATCCAGACAACAATACCCTTGATTGTTAAGTTGTTGTGTGTGTGTGTTTTTTAAATGCTATACTGTATATCTAATTGAGGGTTGGTTTTGTTGAGGCTTTTGTTCCATTGTGGGCTTCAGGGCAGCCAACAAAAGCTGCCCTACATACACATAGGGCTAACTGAATGGGGAAGACCATAAATTGTGTTGTAAATCACTGGTATGCATGAGAAGTGGGATCCCCTCAAGCGTAAATATCCGTGTCGCTGAGAAAAGGAGGATGGACTTCTCTCATGGCTCTGAGAGTCCTGCACACTGTCAGCGTCACATGATGACTTCTGCAGCGAGGTTATAAAGTATGTGCAAAGAGGTGCACCAGCAAACTCTGGTGAGAAATCAAGATGTGCACCGTGGAAATGATGCGGTAAAGATTCAAGAGAAAGTGACAGATTACATTTGGTGGTGGACTGTAAAGAGGTGAATGGTTTGCCTGTGACAGATATATGATTAGGAAACTGTTCGCCTCACATAACAAAGATCCGCTGACCCGTTAAATGAGGGCAGGGGGATGTGGGGGCTTTGAGAGGGGACGTGGATGTGGGGATGAAGTAGGCAATTATGTTTAAAAACTCACCGCTACAGCACAATGAGGTTGTAACTAATGGGGAATAGATTGAAGAAGGGGTGGGGTCCGAACAGAAGAAACAACACCCGGGGACAGTTTAGAGCCACAGGATATTTCCTCTCTGGAGAAGAATCTGCAGCAGCCACTCGAGTTAAAAGTTAAACTTTTGAGTTTAATCAGGGGGGAAAAATGCCGGAAGAGGAAGAAAGAGAGAGATTAGCCAAAGTCATCAGACAGTGGAACAACAACAGACTGGACTTGTTTGAAATAAGCCAACCTGATGAGGTGAGTCATCTGACAGGGCTCATAAACCGTATGATTTCTCTGTTTGTGTTTGGTTTATTCTCTGAACAACTGCCAACACCACAGTTCTAGATGTGTCTTTAGACATAAACACTTCACCTACCAAAGTATATTTAACGGTTGAAGTCATGGGATGCCACTTTAGTGTTTTCCACCTTGTGAGATTTCAGATTTTTACTCTAACACGATCTCTTGTGCTGGTCTGCAACTTATTTGATTCTATTCAGTTACTCATGTTTTATCTGAACATCTTTAATATATTTCACATTTCAATGCTAAAGTATCTACTGGATCCATATACTATAATATTTATCATATCGTGGAGATTACTGACACATGAACTGCCTGTTTCAAAGTTGATTTAAAGTCTGGTATCAGTTTCTTTAGGGGGAAAACACTGAACTGGTTAAGTACATATTGTGAGAGCACTGTGTGCTTGTTGTATCCTAAAGTCTGACTGAAATCACATTTAGTCATCAAAATTATATAAAAAGATAGTATCAGAAATGCTTCTTGAAGGGGCGTGTCTCTGTGTTTGATTGACAGCTGCTGGCATCAAATTTTAGGGAATGACAGACCAAGTAAACAAACCTGCATGACAGTCTATGTGTCATCAGCAGACAGCTTATTTGTCCGTTGTTAGTCGCAGTAAACTGAATGTTTTTAGGGTTTTGAACTGTTGACTGGAACAAACAAGCAATCTGAAGACGTCACCTTGAGATGTCAGAAATAAACGAGAACTTTTTCACTTTTCATAAACATGTTTTGGACTTGAATGTCAGCAGTTCGGTGCAATCTACCATTCTCTGCCACTCTAATCTGTTTGAATCAGTTCTTTTTGTTGTGGCCCTATAGTTTTACATGTGTTGGTTTTGTATGTGTTGGGAGTTGCAGTGATAATAGTGAAGATGGCTCTGGAGATAAATACATCAGCTTTGCCTGATTCCATCCTTCCACGTTTACCTCTTTTGTCCGTTCCCACATACAGCAAACTAGAAACACTGCAATCAAAGACTTCCTTTTTAAAAGCCAGATTCCAACAGTTTTCTGTTTTGACGAACAGAACCTGGAGTTTCACGGCGTGATGCGCTTCTACTTTGAGGATCACGTCGGAGGGAACGTGGCCACAAAGTGCCTGCGCGTTTGCAGCAGCTCTCCGACTCACGAGCTGATCGAAACCCTCTCAGAGAAGTTCAGGCCTGACATGAAGATGCTGACCACGAGTTACTCCCTGTATGAGATCCACGGCAATAAAGGTACTCAGGAGACTCCAGGTGAAAAGGGTCATGTAGATTCTGAACCTGGTTTCTTCTTCTTCCAAACAATCAAGTGATTAATCAACAAAGTAGCGTTACAGTAGGTGGGTTTGTCACTGATTTATGAATATGCTCTGACCATTTTCCTGTGTTTTCACTGTGGAATAAGAACGCAGAGTGGATCTGGACGAGAGGCCTCTGGTTGTGCAATTAAACTGGACGAAAGACAACAGAGAAGGACGTTTTGTGCTCAAGAGAGACAAGAAGAGCTCGGAGGTAACGCTCTGAGCATTTAACTGCAGTCGAGCCGCTTCATTCTCTCCTCGCTCATGTACAGTCTCACATCTACGTTCTCTTCATGTGCCCGACAATAAAGGAAAACTGTCACGAGAAGGAAAAAGGAGGCGTGATCGAAAACTTCAAGAGGACGCTGTCGAGGAAAGACAAGAAGAAAGAGAAGAACAAAGCGGCTGACAAGGTTTCAGAGGATGAGAATGGGTAAAAATGTTTCATTGTTCACTATGAATGTTTGTTTTTTTCCCCAGACTGCTGGCTTCAGGCCTGTACAACCGTCAGAATAACATTCGCCCCTTTGAACAAACATCCAGGTCAACTGAGAAGCCACTGAACAACAACAGCATTTGTGTGTCTAACCGTGAGGCAAAGAAGCAACAGAGGCAGGCTGCCCCGGGTGAGTCATGTGCAAACTGTGGAAAAGAGAAATAATCAAGAACAGCACAGTCTACTGTATTAAATCACATACATATACAGGGCTGCAATTGACGATTATTAATTGACCGTTTAGTTGTTTAGTCTATAAAATTTAAAAAAATGTGAATAATGCTACACATTTCTCCCAAACGGCTCTTCAAACTGCTTTTTTTCACCCCTAAATCCTAAAAACATTACCGTTAGGGACGTTGATGACTGATGATTGATCATGTAATCGCTTTTAAAAATTTTAAAGATTCAAGTGTATTAAACAACAATCAGAGATGAGCAGAAATACTACAGAAAGTATCAAGCTACAATTAGAAATATATGATCAAATATATAAAATACAAAATACTGATAATAGAAAAAATATTTAACTAAAATAAATGTAAAAAAAAAAAAGATATTCTATACAAACTGATATGATTACATTGGTTCAAATGTCTTAATTTGTTCATTATTCAAGTAACTTGGTGTTATAACTCCTGATGAAGCATATTCAATCACAGATCAAGTCATACTTCATGATGTTTAATATATTATTGATAATTAACCAATTACCGATTGTTAAGGCAGACAACTATCAATAAAATAACTTGCTTTAAACTAACAGGCATGTCTACTCTCATAAACGAGAAAGAAAATAAGCAAATCTTCACATTTAGGAGGGAAGAAATAGAATATAATAGCAATTTTCTTGACTAATGAACTGATCTAGCTCTATTAAATGTTGTAAACATGTCGGCTGCCGGTCATTGTTTTTCTATTCCACACATGACTTCCAACACAGGAGTGAGGCCTACAGGAAGTCTTCCTCCTGACTTCTCTGATCAACCCGGATTACCAATTGGAATTAAATTCTGTGATCACTGTGAGTATGAGACTCTTATTTTCTCGCTTCAGTTGAAAGCCGCCTGCCTGCCCTCCGTCTCATAACGTCCTCCTGCCCCCTGCTGGTGTTCTTTAACTTTCAGCTGAGGAGGCCTTCCTGTCTGCAGTCATAAATTACACCAACAGCTCCACAGTTCATTTCAAGCTCTCACCCGCGTACATCCTCTACGCTGCGGGACGCTTTGCTCTGCAACGCCATTACAGGCGAGGCTCTCCGCCCTCGGGGCAGACGCACGGTGTCACCTCCATCGCAAACAAAATGGTGGCCGTGACAGAAAAGGTCATGCAGGCAAGTGCGAGGAAACTCTTTTTTGTTTCAAGTGCACACACTGAATGGATGACGGCTCAAACTGCAAAAGCAAACTGCGAGACCAAAGTCACATCTGCCAGGTGTTGTGTGAGTTTATGTGACGCCGCTGCTATATTTGCCTTGCAGAGGCAGCAGGCCATCGCCGGCGCTCTCGCCTTCTGGATGGCCAACTCCTCTGAGCTGCTGAACTTCCTCAAGCATGACAAACACCTCAGCCCGCTCACCCAGCAATGTCAGCTGGATCTGTCCCACCTGGTGCACAAGGCTTACAGGTAACAGACAACTGAAACTGCAGGACACACTCCACATCGCCTTTCCACCACCCATCAAATGAGTCCCTGTGCTAAAAACATGTCATCAAAAAGTATCCATCCAAGCCTCTGCCCTCCTGGAGGCACCACAAGTCTCCTGACACCAAAACAAACCGCTTTAAAAACAGGTTTCCAGCTGCAGCAGCAGCTCTGAGCTCCCAAATACAAAAAGTATGTATACACAAGCACTTCAGAGCCGACTCTCTGACTGCAACATGCAATCTTTCCGTCCTCTCTGTCTGTAAAATCAATGACTTATGGGCTGACGTGTTTATACATCGGCCAACGTTTTACCTACAGCAGACACAACACTGATTTCCGGGAAGTTGTGACAGCGTGTAAAACCTAAATAAAACTGATTTAGATCATTCTTGAATCCTTTTCTTCACATATACTCAATTGCAAAAGGCTTAAAGACAACACATGTAGCGCGTTTTTGAACACATAATGTGAATGTGCGGCGTAAACTTTTGATTTTAACATGTGTCTCTCACTCCCTCCAAGCTGCCTGCTGCACTGTCTACAGAGTGAGTTAAGGAAGCACCTGCCAACTTTTTTGATTGATCCGGAGCAACACGGCCCACTGCCGGCTGGTATAGGTAAATGTTTTGTTTATTTGTACATCACAGCAGTGATTAATTTACTCAGCGCACATCAATTAAGACTCTTAAGAGGAGCTGTGACGCTGCCAGCTGTGATGTGGAAAGTACCAGGAAGTCCTACGTGAGTAAGAATGAAGATACTGTGTTAAAATATTACTGTAAGTCTTAAAGTCTCTGATTTTTAAATGTATTCAAGTATCAAAAGTACAAGTAAAAGTAGATTATACATATATTTACATGTATGTTTATACTGTGTACAGTTTTTGTTCTGTTTTTGTGATGAATTAAATCAGTGTTTTATCCATTTGCAGATAAAATACATTAATTCAAAATGTGTTACTGGCTCTGATGCTGCATGCAATCTGCAAAATATTGAGTCACCTGAGTTTTAAAATAAATGTAGTATAATATTTGCCTCCAAAATGTAGTGT
Source organism: Sparus aurata (assembly GCF_900880675.1). NCBI lineage: Eukaryota > Metazoa > Chordata > Actinopteri > Spariformes > Sparidae > Sparus > Sparus aurata. The sequence continues at coordinate 6,114,858 of NC_044202.1, forward strand.
AATGGAAATATGGAGCAGCAAATAAGTACTTAGAAAATGTACTTGAATAAATGCACTTTGCTTCACAGCTCCGTCACCGGCTGCCAGATGTTTTGTATGCCTTAAACTTCTGTCTTGCCCGTTTGCAGAGATGGTGCTGAACACCTTGATGAACACGATGTCTCTTTTACGCCGCTGTCGGGTCAACCCCGCCCTCACCATCCAGCTCTTCTCCCAGCTCTTCCACTTCATCAGCGCCTGGCTCTTCAACCAGCTGACGAGCCCCGGGGCCGACACTCCCGGCCTGCGCTCCCACTACTGGGGCGCCGCTCTCCGCCAGAGGCTCATGGCCATCGAAGGCTGGGCGGAGAGGCAGGGCCTGGAGCTGGCTGCCGACTGCCACCTCGGGCACATTGTTCAGGTCGGTCCCTGCCTGCGATACATGGATGAAACACTGGTAGAAACAAGGCTCACGCCGCGTCTTCTGTCCATCAATCTGAGCTCTCTTTGTGAGGCGACACATGTCCGAAGTTGTTTATGCTTTGCAGGTTTTAATTACGTGTCAGAGCACATATTTCAGATGGTACAAGCTGTTAAAATAGCATTGCCTGGGCTGTTTCTAGGCAACCATGCTCCTGACCATGAATAAGTACTCAATGAAAGACGCGAAGGACATCCAGAATACCTGCTTCAAGTTGAACTCGCTGCAGCTGCAGACGCTGCTGGCTGGTTATCTCTACGCAACCAATGAGCCTCACATCCCCTCTGTGAGTACTTCAGCTACTCTTCCTCTCCTCTTACGCTTGTGTTGCCTCCCCTGTTTCACTCCGCAGTCTAATGATGCTTTCTGGGACAAATCCCTCCAAGACGTTTGTGATATCAAGAGGAACAGCCTGCAGAAATGAAAGTACTGCTACTAATAAGATCTGAGCAGAGAAAATGCACTGTAGAGTCGATATTTTGGGGGATTTAGCATGTCCTCGACCACAGAACAGGAGCTCAGCCGTATAGATTGAGTCATATGAATTATTTAAAATAATGAATACGACCATGAATTATATATGAAGAAAAGTGGGACGCTTTTGAGTGATTTCTCTAGTATTTTGCTGAATATTCGGGGTTTGTGAATGTGCGACAAAGACATGTCAAGTTCCCCATGAAATCGATGTAACAGGAAGTGAATTCAGTGGATCCGCTGCGTGCAAGACTACGGTCAAATACAATATCGCCCGCTCGACGAGGCTGGAATTACAATCCAAAACAAACATATCAGTCTATTGACACAAACTCAATTCAACCACCAGCTGTTAGACATCAGATTATCACAGCAAATTGCAAAATTAGCCACAGTTTTTGCCTCTCATGTACATTCAAGCCACTGATTTTCTTTCTTTCCTGCACAACAAGATGCATTTGGATTTTTCTAAAGGAGCACAAACCACAAAAGGAAATAACTGCTTCATTACCACCTCCTAAGTTTAGGTTAAAAAACATGAAAACTATTTTAATACAAAGAGTCTTTTGATTAATATCTTGAAAACAGAGGCTAAGCTGCAACGATTTGCACTCGAGTCCAGTACAAGTACCTCGGAACTGTACTGTGTTCTTCACACTGTTCGGCAGTTTCTAGTGAGTATACATTACTTTATTTTTGGACTTTTCTACCTCTCTAAGGAGGTCAGCAGTCAGAGTCGTCTGCAGGAAAGTCTCCAGTATTCCTCTCAGGGTCACTGCAGACAGATTGGATGTCCCCTCCCTGAAGCCTTGTCACACAATGACAAATGTCAATCCACATACGAGAACGACCTTTTCCTGAAATGTTTCCGCTGTCCGATCCACATGTCATCCTCGCTGCAGGATTTGATCGATGCTGTGGTGACGGCTGCGGCGGCCTCTGCAGATAACCTGATTTTGAGCGAAGGACGGGACGTCCAGCTGGAGGAGAGCCTCGACCTCCACCTGCCCTTCCTGCTGCCGGAGGGAGGATACTCCTGTGACTCTGTGCGAGGAATCCCTCCAGGGTTTAGGGAGTTTTTGGAGCCGATATGCCGGAAGGGTACGTCAAAATGTTAATATAAACCAGCAGGAAAGTGTCGCATGGAAGATAAACACACTTAAAACGGGCGTGACGTCATTCTCCTCAGGTCTCTGCTCCTTAACATCCCAGCCGACCTCTAAAGGTGACTGGACCGTGTACTTCAATGAACCAACTTCCTCTGCAGAGAGCTCGTACTTGGTAAGCATAAACACAGATTTGTTGAAATATAATTCAAACAAATACAGCACTTTTGGAGTTTTTTTTTCCGATTTCCTTCAACAGGCAGCGCAAAGAGAGCCAGAGGTCGTGACCGTCACTCTGAACAAGCCTCTGAACAGTGGCATGGGGGTCAGCATCGTGGCTGCCAAGGTGACTGCCTCAGTGTTTGTCCCCGATTCTGATGTGTTCACTAACTGGAACTGCTCAAACATGAAATGTATCTGCTGAACGTCTCAGCTAATTAACGTCCTCGCTCTTGTTTTGCCACAGGGAGCGGGGCAAGGTTACCTTGGGATTTATATCAAATCCATCGTCAGGGGAGGCCCGGCTGAAATGGTGAGAGCTGACACATTATCGATCGAGCTGAGCTGCTCAATGTAAAGAATACTTTCATGGGAATTAAGCAAGAAAAGATTGGAATAACTAACAAATTGTCTCGTGTCTCCTCTGTGTAAAGAACGGCAGGTTAACAGCTGGGGATCAGCTGCTGAGTGTGGACGGTCACAGCCTGGTCGGCCTCAGCCAGGAGAGGTAGATACATGACAGTCTGTTATATATACACAACCAGTTGCAACCTTGTGAGAGTTGAATGTTCACTGACTTTCCATGTTGATATCGATGAAAGACGAATTGAGGCCCGCTTATTGCCAAGTCACAAACATCTGTGTTTGGTCAGACAGTATTATTAAGATGTTTTGGGGTTTTTTTTTAGCAGCGCAACCTTCACTTTCCAAACTACAAATTTAATACGCCAATAAAACGGAGAATTGACCTTCGACCTGTTCTCACAATGATTCAGGGCGGCAGCGATCATGATGCAAACCGGCCCCGTTGTGACCTTACAGGTTGCCAAGTTTGGAGCGAGCTACCACGGCCTGGGAGCTCTGCTGAGCGAACCGACCTCAGAGCAGAAACCAGGTACACTATTCCACCTGTCAAACCATCGTTGTTTTAAACGTCTGCTATTCAGGCCACGAATTAAGACTTTTTTTTTCTTGCGTCACAAGGTGATGAAAGTCTGGCTAATTCGAACGGTAAGTCTGTGGAGCTGTACAGTGTGGCGGACGCCGCTCCGTCAGAACATCACGGAGGCGGCAGGAGGAAGAAGGAGCAGATAATGCAGAGAAACCGACAACTGTACCGCTCCAACCCCAACATGACCCGTGGGTGCACTTCTATTTTCATCACTTAAATGCATTATTGCGAAATGCGATGAATGTCTGAGTCATAAGAACGACTCCAATGTATTTATTTTCAGCAGATTTCAGCCCCGAGGATGCAGATGAACCTGCTCACGCCGTTGTGAGAGGAAACAACATGGCTGCCGTCTCCAGTATCAACCTTTGTGCCGACGTGAGTTTTCCAGATTTCTCCGTCTAATTTGCAAAACATACAGTTGCTGTAAAACGGTGTTGAGGAAGGAAAACCAAAATGTCACTGTCAACTGAATGCATTTCTTTCCGGTTACTCTCCATGTTCCGTATTCAGTCATTTCACAGGGAATACTTGACTCTTCCGACTCCTAAGTCCCAGGAGAAGCACCTGTCTGATTCCAGCCGACCACAGCAAACACTGAAAGTCTCTCTGAGGCCTTTAGACGGACAGCGCTCAAGTAAAAGGACTTTAATGGTAAGTCTTTAATAAGTAAAGAGTATTAATGTCCCTCTGGGAGCAAAAAGGTTTCATCACATGTATTATTTAATCAGCAGTAAATAGAGGAAAGTCAACATATTGTTCACAGTGCAGGAATGAAACCACACAATTACTCAAGGAGTGAATTCAGTTACAGTTTAGAGGTTCTTTTTACGGCGCTTTATCATTCTACTCCACTTTATTTCAAATGGAAATATTGTACTTTTTACTTTGCTACGTTCATCTGAAACATATACTTGAGTTACTATAAGTTTTCAGACAAAAATGTTTACATAAAAATACATTCAAGATGATAAAATCCAATGTATTTTTAAAGATCAATACAGTTGCTCCTGATCTTTTGGGTTGGAGACCTTTCACAATAAAACTGTGTCCCTTCTCATGTTGGTGGCACTTCCAACAAGGAAACACTCCAATAACTGTTCATATGAACTAATATTGTGGGGGTTGGTTCTTTTGATTTTCTTTTCTTGATTTTCTTTGCTGCTTTATTCTCTGTTGTTATTTTTAATCTCTGTGATGCACTCTGCACTACTTTTTGTATGAAAAGCGCCATGCAAATAAAGATTGATTTGAATATTTCATAAAAAATAAGATGGATACAGAAAGCTAGGATGTTTAAATGGCCGGAAACCAAACTAAATAAACATAAAACATTGTGTCACAGGCACATTAATTGAGCAACTGGAATTAGTTCTATTCCCTCACTGCATAAAATGATCATTAATAGTTGTTACATGCTAAAACAATCTCTGCATTTCCTCTTCTAGCGTCAGGCCCTGTCACAGGAGAACCTGTGCGTGGACAGTGGAGGCCCCCTGCTGGACAAAAGGCAGAATTTATGGGAGCAGAAGGAGCAGCGTGCAAAGCAAATCATGAGCCACTACTCATCTTTCCCCATCCGCTCCAGTGTTTCAAGTCATGACATCCTCTCAGATGACTGTCCTCCCACAAAGCGGCAGCAGGGCAGCCGCACAAGTGGCGCCGGTGTCTGGAGAACTCCTTTTTCACAGCATCCAACACCGACGCCTTCGATCCAGCCCATACGCATAGACATCCCTGTGACCAGGGCGATGAACACGCACACAAATCCTCCACTCACCACCTTCCAGAGTTCATCTCTGCTGGCAGCGACGCTGAGCCGAACCCTCAAAGTGAACGGAAACAAACAGAGTCCTCAAAACCAGGCTAACCATATTTACGCATGTCCCATTACTGCAACCAAGAAGCTACCTCAGCCCTCACATCCATCACACAGATCCTCCACACACAGGGATCCGGCAGCAAAACCGCAAGTCAGCATCACTCCAACAAAACACGTCTCCTTCCAAGAACCTCCGACTCAGGGCCCGACAAAGCAAAAAGACCCGCAGGAGCTGTCTGGCCCGTGGAGGAGGGAGGCCCAGGAGAAGCTGGAGAAGCAGCACAGGCTTCAGGCGGTGGAGCTCCTGGAGCAGGAGGTGCAGGAGCTCCAGGCCAAAGCCAAGCGCACGGCGGAGGAGAGCAACCGGCTCAGGAGGCTCAGCCTGGAGTGGCAGTTTCAGAAGAGGCTGCAGGAGGTTCAGCAGAGAGGAGAGGACGAGGACGAGGAGGAAGACGAGGGTTTGGACATGATGCTGACGATACAGCAGCTGGAGAGAAGAACACAGGTGAGGCGCCACACAGGGTCCAATTAAAGGGAAGATCCACCATAAAATACTTCTACTACTTTAGCAGATTAAGTGGGTTTAAGCAAGACAGAGCATCACATATTAATGATAAATAATAGATTAGAAGTACACAGGATGGGATGTTTTGGACCACTGTAATATCAAATACTAACGATTACACTTTCACGGAAGATTATAATCCTTCTGAAAACACATTAAACATAAATTTAAACATTATTTCTCCATGTTGTAGTGTATAATGATGTTTTACGACTAGTACAGAAGTATCTGCCTGAAACAGTTGCATAAGTAAGTCACTATGTCTACAAATGTTACATTAAAAGTGCCTTAATAACTTTAATGAATAAAGAAATGCTTCTGCGTTGAGTAGAGAGACGAGAACTTACATCAAATTACGTCTTTTCCTTGTTTAGAACAGGAGAAGCTCTGCCGGGAACATCACCGCTGAACCGAAAGAGTTGGAAAAGCGAAAGGACGACGAGGCAAAACCAGGTAATTGAACATGAACATTGAAAACTGCTGATACAAGAGTCTGTGTTCATCAGACGTATGGTTTTTATTGCACATTACAACATGTCCGTGTCTCTGGCAGATCAGAGACCAAGTGGACCGGGTCAAGATATCATCAACACTGAGTGAGTTTAACATTTGTTTTTTTTGGCAAAACTGCTTTTTATGCAGCATTTTTTCAACTCTTTATGACTTAATGACAGAAATCTCCATGCACAGTTGTTCACGACCACACAAAGCTTCTCTAGTTTAACTGTTTTAAAGGAACAGTTCACCCCAAAATGAAAAATTCAGTTATTATATGTGATTTAGGTTTCGAAGTAAGTGTTACCAAGGCTGCAGTACAGCACAGTCTAGCGTCCATGCCCGTCCTTCACCTCATAGATTTCATTCTGCCAAGTTGTTTTTTATGAAATGGCGTAATTCAGCGAGAGTGCAGCTTCCCTGAAGTCTGCATATCGCCAGTCTTCTTTAATCTTTATCTGCCGGAGTGTGTTCACGCACTGAAGCAAGCGTCCAGTCACACACGGCTGCCATGACAGCAGCCAAACGTGACGTGATTCTGAGAGGAGGATGTGGTGGAGCGATCACTGTCCTACTGATTGTTGAAACGACATGCGGGCATTTCCATTTTTTTGGGTGAACGTACATTTTTAAAGTGGCACATGATTGCGATTTAAATCTCCCAAAAACCTTTAAAGCATTTGAGAGAGATCCCTGAGTAACATAAATCAGCAGACGACACTCTATAAGTACATTTTAAAACTGCACATGCTACCATTTGTGCCCCCTTAAGTGATTCCCCGTTAATAAAATTCAAGTATTCTGGCTAATATCATCGTTTAATTACAGAAACCAGGAGGAGAAGATGAAGAGAGCGTCGGCTCCTGAAAAGCTCACGTTCAAGGAGCGCCAGCGTCTCTTCTCCCTGGCGTCCAGTGCTTAAATGAAGGTTACAGCCCTGTGAACGGAGGGCGAACAAGTCTACATAAACTATATAAACAAAAGTAAAGATGTGGGAGCAGGACAGAATACAGTACCATGTGAAATGAGGGTGTGTGCCTGTATGTACAGTAGAGATGTTTGTCTTAGTGAAATGTCCCAGGGCCAACATGTTCACTACTGTTTGTATTTCCCGTTCCAAGATAGTAAAGTTCATTTAGCAGTATAATCAAGGCACTTCCTTCCACTTATTTTATACTTATTAACTGTAAAAACTGTACGACATTTGCTTCCCAACAGAAGCAGAACTGTTTTTTTTACTGCTACTTTGTGCGCTGATAAAATTGTACCACAGCTTTTTCTTGTTCGTGAGTCTCGATCGAGCCGCTTCTCAGCCTGCGGATCTCGTTGATGGCATCGATCCCCGAGAGCTTCCTCGTCTTCACCAGGTAGCAGGCCAGCATGGTGCCCGTCCTCCCGTGTCCGTGCATGCAGTGAACTCCCACGCCCTGAAGAGGAATCAACATAATATTTACTCTGTTCAACAGTCTGTATCAACGCACACACATCCTGCAGTAGTTGTTTTTATTAGACAGGATTTTTACGTTCTGTCCTCGCAAAATTAAATGCCATTTATTTAGAGTATTGGAGTCATTTTATTTCTCTAAAACAATGCTTTTCTTTGACGTATGTGATATTAAACTGAATATGTTTAAATTATAGAGTGTTCATCTGACGTAAGAAGCGATTTGAAGACATCCTGTCATTTGGTTTTAAGAGGTTTAGTCAGTATTTTTCCACTGTTTTCTGACAATTTATAAAACTAATGAGTCATTTGGTTGATATTTGAAAAATTGTCATTAGTTCTAACTAGGAATAAGTACCAAAACCTGGTATTAAACAGGTCCTGGAGCTGAATAATTAAAAGACGGTAGGATATGAACTTTTTTGAAACTACTTTACTAAACACAACCAGGAATACTGACCCTGTCCGACTGTTAAAAGAAAGCTGACACGAAAAAAAACAAACAGGCTAACCTATAAAAACCTGCTGATTTGTAATCTTTTGTGAGGCAGGAATAAATATAATACATAGTATGGAATTCAACACACTGACAAAAGCTTTTTATCCCTGTTGCTTTTTGATTCATGCACTTTGGAGGAGCTGCAAGGTTGTGAAAGACAGTTTTTCCTTCCTACTGTTCCAGGATTTTTTTTTTTTGCCAGAATCAAGTAAATTTGCTGCCAGATGTATTCGGTTACAATGCCTGTGGTTTGTAAGCTTGTGCACAATGAAAGACTCAACCTCAGAGTACTGAAAGCACTTTATAAGCAGGACAATTCGTCAGCCACAGTCTATCAAGCATCTGAGCTCTTACCTCCCCCTTGGAGTTGGCTTCCTCCACGATAGAGAGGAATCTATCAATCTGACTCGGTGAGGGAGGAGTGAAGTCGGCGATCTTGATGTGGTGCAGCTGCAGCTCTGGGCACGAGTCGTGGTAGGGTGGTTTTCTCTCGCACAGGCAGACCAGATGTTTGATGCCGTTGTCCAGCAGGTACTGGTATTCACACGTCATCCTGGGCAGCGCCAGTCCGGCCAGTTTTCCCGGTTCAACCCAGGAGAAGTTGTTTGGAGACATGGAGGCCATGCTGGAGACAAAGATTACGAGATTTATTAAGCTCACGGGAACATTTAAAATCCTAAAGTTGTGCTCCAGGTGAAATCAATACCCTTCAGACATTTCAGATATTTTATTACCATTCATTTTAGTTTAATTGTAACCACTTTATATGACCTTGTTTTTGTTTTGCTTCCAATTTTAGTATAAATCTATTGAATTATTCTGGCATGGCTGAAAGGTTTTAGTATTTTTACGTCACTGGATGTTATTTCACACTATTTTCATTTGATCACATCATCCAACATTTTGTGGCTTTGGCTTTTTATTATTAGTGACTGCATTTATTTTGTCAGTATTTTCTCCCTGTTGTGAGTCACCTCTCAATGATCTATTGAGTATAAATAAAGGTTTATTGATTGAAATGTTGTTGTAGTCTTTACTTTTTGAAGTTTGGCCCTCTGAGCTAGCTTTAATCCCGTCTGTGTTTGAATGAATGTGTATTCAAGTATCGCCAATTGCTTATTTTTTTCACTTGATTGGGTTGAAACTTGCCCAAGAGACCCTGAAGCTTATTTGAATGAACAGAATATAAAACACATACACAGAAATATAAGTGATCCGATTTTAAACTTTCATAATTCCTAACTAAAAAAGTAATTGGAGTGTATCTCTAGGAGTTTATTTACACCAAGTGTTTCAAGAAAAAACATTTAGCTACCCAAACAACACTTTATAACTTTTGCTACTATGAATGAAGCAGTGAAATCCCTGCAGTGATCACTTATCTCTCTCTGGCTAGTAAAAAACACTCGTAACCACACATTGATATATATTAAAAAAAGGACTTTGGCATTTTGTAGCAAGCTTTATAGTGCTACCTTTCCAGCAAGTTGGTTTAAGAGACCGTGAGAAAGTGCAGAACGTGAGAAAAACACTCAGACAGTGTTTGACAGCCTCAAGATATTTGTCTAGCCAACATTAGCATACTGGCTCTGCTGAATAGTTCAGTGTCTGACTGGAGGATTAGTTTAACTACAGCACATATTTCAATATAATAAGATACAGACCTGATGGGAAAATACACTCTGCAGGTCACACAGCGTGTTATGTTTTCAGAGAGATTAGAAGAAAAGGAAAAGAGTGTAGCTTCTAGTTTAGCTAAGTTAGCAAATGTATCACCAAGTTAGTAGCTAGCTTACCTAACTCGCTGCTAATGCTAGCCACTCAACCGTTAGTCATTAGCTTACGTGAAGTAATTAATTGTCTGGCTACTACTCAACACAACCGTGTCAGCGCTGTGTCCCTCTAAAAAACTACCTTTAAGATTACGTAGAGCTTTCTGTTGAGATGAATGGACGTCCTCGCTGTTTGTCAAGCTTGTGCTACCCGGCTAGCAGTCAAGCTAACGGCTCCGTTCACTGCTAGGAGTTGTTTTAGTGTGTTAGCTCGTCAACTTGCGACACAATAAAGTTCAGGGGCGGTGCAGCGGTCATAAACCCATCGTTTAAAATCACCTCTACTCTGTGGCTGTTTTGTTTAGATATGTATTTGATGAATTAATTCAACCTGAACACAAATAGGAACCTTCTGGTGTTTTTGAATTATTTGGACACTGACTGGACTCGAACCTGCGAGCTGTGCTGCGTGACGTACATTGCCTTATTTGGACATCCCTCCCTGCTTAGGGGGTGTTCCCCAGTTAAACAGCTGGGGCTACACTCCACCCCCTTTTCCCCCCCCAAAAGTTTATCTTGTAAATAATTAGACAATAAATTATAAATGCAGATATATAATATTAGTTTATACATTTAAAGGATCGGGTAGAAATATTCTGCTTCATACTCAAAACTTTGTCATCGAAACGCTGTCATTTATAACCAACCTAAAACCTTCTGTACTAAAAGTGATGTCATATAAAGCACTATGGTAAATGTCTTAACACTCATCATGTCGCTTGAGTAGATTTAAACTTGTTAACTTTGATAGCGTTCGTTATATCCTATTTACTATTTGATGAACGCCCCCCTCTGGAGAGAAAACACATGTTCCCCGCTCCAACATTTCTCCATCCTGATTGGTCACGTGTTGGAAGTTTGGAGAATTCACCAAGATGATTGGTTGCAGTATGTTGTTGTCGCCGACATTTTTAACGCGTTCAGGTCGCAGTCTCCCCTGGAGGCCTGGTGGGTTCGAATCCCACTTCTGACAGTACGCCTGGCATTAACATGTGTGTGTTGAGTGATCAGCTGTAATTACAAATGTGAACGATCACTTTGATGTGTTGTGTTTGTACAATCCTGTGCCGTCTGTACATCGTCAGGCTCGGGGAACCAACCAAGAGTGTTCTCTCTATACGTTTCTCCCTTATTTATATTGAAAATATATAATTTCTACTTTATCTTGAGACATTTTTGTATCAGTTTGTTTATACACACACATCTTTCTAAGAACAAAACCCACATTTCTTCTGTTCATGTATATTGTACTTCAGTTACTTTGCAGATTATTTGCTGCATCAGAGCCAAAAGAAACATAATTTCAGCAATCACATAAAAAAACCTGAATCTGATAATCGTTTAACATGTAAATATAGATATAATTTACTTTTACTTGTACTTTTGACACTTAAGTATGTTTAATATCAGATACTACGACATTTACTCAAGTATCATTCGTATGAGCTGCTTTCACTTTCACCAAATTCATATTTTAACACAAAATATTACTCAAGTATGACTTTTGGTTACTTTTTAAAACACCGCTTACAGAATATTTATGACACAGTACATTTTGTTAAATCATAAAGTTTTTAGACGGATGAATATATTATCTGTGTGATCCATTTAATCACCAAATCAGTCCAAAAGATTCCGATGTCTCCTGCGGTTAATTATCTCATTAGCGATATAAGAAAGTTATGTTCTCAGTCTGCAATGCTTCATGTTTCGTCACCATTATTATTTATTTATATGCGAGAGACGTCCTCGTTGAGTCCGTGATGAATCACTCTTGTTTTTTAATATGTTCCGGCACTTCCAGACGGAGGCCGCCCCCCCCCCTTGTTCCATACAAATTCCACATTAAAGGAAATAGAGAAGAACTTGCTTGTTCCATTTCATGCAATAGTTAATGATACAAACACAAAAACATCCAGAACTCACAGCACAGCACAGTTTACTTGCTAGTCATTTTGTACAAATAGTAGAAAGAGGGGTTTGTATCTGAAGGAGACAAACTGCATCACATTTGCCAGATAGGTTGTCGATACACAGAGACTGATTCTTTTTCAGACAGGTATTTTTTTTTTTTCGTAAAGAGAGTCACAGAGTCGAATGTTTCAAACATCCCGTTTAAAAAAGCTTTCACTAACCTGTTGTAAGAAAAGAGTGAACAGAACTGTTTCAGTAAGCACGTACAGGTATAGAAAGATATCTAGGTGGTAGGTAGAGTTGAAATAAACGTAAAATAAACAACAACTTAAAAAAAAAAACATTCCAATAATCAGGTGGCGTATTTTTGTTTGCTGTCCTACGATTGCTCGACCGACCCACGAACCATTTAACAGAACATCTGGAAGTCCCAACAGAACCACAAAATATTTTTTTAATTCTCATTTTATCTTATTTTTTTTGTTTTTTTGTTTTGTACACATCACAACCTGAAGACTTGGTGGGTTGACTGGGTGTCCATCATGTCTCTGGGTTATCCTCCTCCTCCTCCTCCTCCTCCTCATTATCATCATCATCATCATCATCATCATCATCCCTTTTTGTGTCATCTAAAAAGCACAGATCCCTTCAACATGCTGCAACACCCTTCAACAAAAAAGCAATCACAACCCCTTTTCACGGTTACATGTAAACTCTGTGGGTTTTTAATTTTTCGCACTCGTAAGGTGCCGTTCAAGAAAGGGGGCAATAATCGCCGTGCCCTCCGACTAGAAGATTTCTACGTATTTTGAACGTCCGCGTTCAAAGTCCCACACTGAGCAGACTGCTGAAGGGCCATGCCGAGTTTACAGGATGGCACAGAAGAACTTCTTCTCCCTGAACGGGTTCTCTGAGGCCGGCACCGGCGATAACAGAGGGTCCTCTTTGGCATGAGCTTCGCAGTATGACATTAAGTCTGCTGCTGCTTTTGACACCTGGAATCAAACAGACAAATAAATACAATTACTTGCTTTCTTGTCGAGAGTAAGATAAGAAGACTGAAGCTATTCTCACGTCTGTATGTTTGAGATCTAGCAGCTGGTTGGCTAAGCTTCGCTTAGCTTTGCTTAGCTTAGCATAGCTTAAAAACTGCAAAACGGGAAACAGAGCCAAAAACCCAACATGAAAATATTTGGTTTTACACTTCTGATTCCTTACGGATTAAACAATCAAGAGATATTAGTGAGCTTTAAATGTGTAAGTAGGTCAGGCTAGCAGTTTCCCTCTGTTTCCAGTCTTTGTGCTAAGCTAAGCTAAGCTAAGCTAAACACCTTCTGGGTCCAGCTACACATTTATTGGACAGACATAAGAAGGTATAAGTCAATATTTTTCAATACATCAAACTATTTCTTCAGTACAGGGCCAGAGCAAGGGTTGTGGTTGGTTATTAGCCTAGCTTAGCATAAAGACAGAGTATTTAAAGCATGTGTTTTCCACTGAAAAGAACCCTCCTGTTTTCAAATTTAAATTTTTTTAAACTAACTATATACAAAATATTTTTATGAGCTAAGCTAATCTAAGCTAACCAGCTGCATATTTAACAGACAGATATGAGAAGGGTATCAATCTAAAGAGAAAAACACCTGTAGAATTCATAAAGTAAATTCTCTGTCATTGTGTTCATGTGTCTGCTCACCTTTATCCTGTCAATGTTGGCCTCCATCTTCAGCTGCTCCACCAGCTTCCTGGCTTGTGCGATGCTGGCCGTGTTATTGCTCGCCATGGGCGCCGTCAGTCAGGTCTCGTGTGCTGTGCCTGCGTGGAAGAGAAACACACTCAAACATCCACAACGTCACAGTTCACCCACGGCGTGACACTGACGAGGACGAGCACGATGATACAGCAGGCATCTTAAGAGCGGCACTAGTAGCAGATGCCCTGTTTACTGTCACATGCCTGTGAAGACACACACACATACCAAAGACACGGGCATATTATTTATGGTGTCAGTTGCTAGGCAGCCTGTGACAGTGAGGGGGCGGCAGGGACGGTGGGAGGAGAGTGAGGGGGCAGTGCTTTGTCCAACTCTATATTTAAAAAAAAGATAAAGGGATAACAAACATTACCGGCTTCATATTGAAAACCCTCTGATTTTAAACTGATAGTGACAGTTTCCTTCGTGCCTTCTCACGCGTATCGACACTTTTCAGTAACTGTGTCACACAAAGGCGCAGTGTCAAGTCGACCGTCTGCACCGTGTGAAGGATGTAGAATCAATACATTGATTAAGTTTGTCTTGATCCAAGGTAAGACGGGTCACCTCGCAGGCAGCGTACTGTTGTATCTGTAGTGTCCACACACAGTCAATGGGTTCCATCACAAAGCTTTATTTATAACTTTGTCTGAAATAAAGTTCATTTTACCATAAAATTTCAGCCTCTACAATTTAGATAGTGCTGTAGCATAGGCAACTGGTCGTGTTTCAGTGTCTTGAAGACGTTTCACCTCTCATCCAAGAGGCTTCTTCAGTTCTAACTAACTGGAGGGGAGTTGCGGGCTTTTAAGTCCTGTGTGGGAGTGTCCTTACAGAGTCATGTGAATGGTTTTCAAGCTGTCTGGGGAGGGAACTCAGAACTGCATCGTAGGTGGCTGATAGGAAGTGTCGTAGGCCACCTCCTCTGCTTGAAGACAGTTGTTCCAGTTTGACATATTTCAAACTCCTATTTCAAACTCGGAGCTCACACGTGTCCTCAACTTCTCAGTAAGGACACTCCCACACGGGGTTTAAAAGCCTGAAGCTCCCCTCCAGTTAGCTAGAACAGAACAAGCCTCTTGGATGAGAGCTGAAACGTCTTCAAAAAACTTAAACAGGTCCAGTTGCCAACTATAAAAAACTTGGTCATCTTGCAATTTTGACTACATTTCGATTAATTGTGCAGCCCTAATACTAACCATGCAAACTGTATGCTGTACAGAGTAGATCACAGTGTTTGTGTCATAGCGATTTATGAATAATGAATGAAACTACAACTTAAACAAGTCTCGGTAAGATGTTCCTTTAATTAGGAAGTGTCGTAGGCCACCTCCTCTGCTCGAAGGCGGCTGTTCCAGTTTGACATAGATGGATTCTTTTCCTCCTCTTTCAAACTCTGAAACTCAAAACTCACACGAGTCCTCAGCGACTCAGTAAGGACACTCCCACACGGGGTATAAAAGCCTGCAACTCCCCTCCAGTTAGCTAGAACAGAAGAAGCATCTTGGATGAGAGCTGAAACGTCTTTAGGGAAGTCCAGTTGCCACCAATATTACACTTAGAAAAACTTGGTTATATTGCAGTTTTGACTACATTTTGATTAACTGTGCAGCCCTAATATTAACCATGCAAACTGTATGCTGTACAGAGTAGATCACAATGTTTGTATCATAGCGATTTATGAATAATGAATGAAACTACAACTTAAACAAGTCTCGGTAAGATGTTCCTTTAATTTGTCCGCACCGGTGCACAGTTTTAGTTCCCCGTCCTCAGATGCTCCTCTGGCTTTTATAACCTCTTTGATTAGATGGATCAAGCTGCGAGCGCTCTAAACCAGCGTGTGAAATCAATCTTCCCCGCGCCGCTCCCCCTCCGTCGTCCCTCTGCGTGCACTGTGGTCTGACTCAGTGTGTGGTTAAGACTGATCTCAGCGAGGTGCAGGGAGCTGAGCCTGAATATTGATAACCCCACGGTGGCACACCTGCTCATCAGGACGCTGAACTGCCGCAGGAACCTCCACGCTGTTACAGCACACTGACACGAAAACCCAGATGAACTGATCATCAGTTAAAACCGGTTCCAGTTTGTCTGGAAGGCATTCACACATTTTTTTTTTTTTTTTTAGGCCTCAAACATTTCCTCCGAACTGGGCTGGAAAAAAATCTTGAATCACTGTCGGCGCAAACCAAACGACAATGTGACGAGGATTAATGGGTGAACCTGCGGCAGACGGCACGGTGTTAACAGCGCAACATAAACATTATGTTTTATAGTCACTGCGGCAGAGGGAACCTGGATGTTCTCACGCAGACAAGTGCGTCACCTTTTAGGGTCATGGAGCTGTAATTCAAACCCAGGTGGGTGTCGAAAAACTAAAACCCATAGCTTTTCTTTACACTTAAGTACAGAAGACAGAGACATCGTAGACTAACTGTGTTACGTTGGGTTAAAGTAGTAAGTAGTTATTTAGTTTTATATGTCAGGGTCATAATTAATTACATACTTTTAAAAAGACTTTAAGAGAGTTACGCACAAATATCTTGGGACTTACACACAAACCCCACTTTTGTCCCTCATCAAAATAAAAATAGGCCACAGTCTTACTACAAAAGGTGTGATTGACAAGGAGAAATTAGTCTTCGGCGCCTTTCCTATCGAGGCCATAATATTGTTTCAACACTCGGGGGAGGCGTCGAAGCAGGGCAGCATATCATCAGACTATTGATAGGGAGCAATGTCACACTTTAAGGTTTCTGGGATGTCGGTGGCAAAAGTGGAGCTCCGTTCTTTACAGGAGATAATCAGACGCTGTGACACAATAGCCTGGTTTGAGTTGGAATTGACAGGAGATGATGAGAAATTATGTTTTAAATAAATACCGTAAATGGAAAATGGGAAATTGTGTCTTTAGGGGCTGGAAGACGCAGGGAGAAACACCCAGTTTTGATTGCGTTCCAGCTCAAGAGTTTGTCAAGTTCCTAGGAACATAAGACAGCTTGCCACAGGAAATTAAAGTGATCAAGAGACACTTGATTTCTACAAATTGCTTAAAGTCAAACCACCTCCCTGACAAATCATAAGTTTTTAAGAGCTGCGTGAGGAGAAACTTTTTTCTTTCCTCGTAAAAAGGGTCGATTTGTTGAGGCATCACTGTAGCAGCTCTGTCTGTGTTCGTGTTGTCAGTGCTTCCTTCCTCCCAACAGCTGTTTTCAATCAGATTTGGCCATTTATACACTAACACTAACATTCTATTGACAGTAAACATGTCAGATTTTACAAAAACCATGAAAGCAAACTAACACAGGCTTCTTCTCGGCCCGCCTGTGGAGAACGCTCCCAGACTCCATTTAAAAGACACACATTTTTAAGAGTTGTTGCGCAAGAAGAAACTTTATAACCTTTGTGAAGATCTGTTTCCAGCGTGCTCTTCACTATTTGGGCCCTCTTGTTAATTCGGCAAAGTTATACATCAAGATATGTTGTGTAAAAACGCTGTACGCATTGATTGTTGCATGTATATAGAGAAGGGACGTGAGATCCCAACACAGGTGGTCACTCGAGACACGTGTTTATTCCAGGTGTGAGCTGACGGGCTTAACGCTGTCCACTTGTGATGGCATCACACAGGACGGATGTTAATAACATGTCTGATTTCCCCTCCTAGATTCGACTTTAGACTTAAGACTTAAGACTTTTATTTTATCCCACATCAGGGAAATTTCCCCTCCTAGATTAATTTTGTGCTTTTGCTCGCTTTCATGCAAACTCGGCTGCGCTTAACACGCAAGAAAGCAGAACATAAAACACGTTGGAGGCTATTTAGCCGAGCTGTCGCCGTGTCTACAGAGTCAATTCCTTGCTCATTGTCGTCGGAGCGTGCGAAAATGCCACGCTGACATTTTCATATCTGCACAGGGAGGGCGAGGAGATGGATGCTCATGCATGTGTCGACTCTAGGACGGAGAGCTGGTACCTTGAAGGCAACTGAGAGGGTTTAATGAAGAATGAACAGAGTAGATTGTTCCCTCTCTTGTTTCATTCTGCCTCTTCTTCTCGTCGTGGGTTCTTGGTTTTGTGTAGTTTCACCTCTTTGTCTTGTGTATCACGAAGCCTCTTGTGCTTCTTTTCCTCCCTATCTGTCAGCTGCCCAAAATACCTTCCTGAGATGGTGCACATGGTGTCAACACGCTGATAACTGTGACATCGCAACAGGCGCCGATAAACAATTACTTTCGGATGGACGCGGGCCTCGTGGAAAGCTGCGATGCCGAAACTCTTTCCCAAGCACAGGCCGAGGGCTGTGGTAGGAAACCGATTTTAACCGATATCAACACTCTGCAGCTCCTCTTGTCTTGACTTACCTTGTCTGCTTACTCCTCCGCACTCTGCCCTGGTGTCTGCCAGCAGTTCACGTCCGCCCAGCTCTTCTCTGCGAATAGAGAAACACAGATAAAGAGCATGAGAATCAACAAGGGCAGAAGAGCGCCGCACATGCCAGATAAATAACGCAGAGGCTCGCGCGTGTCGACGCTGACTTCTGATCACTGTGTGTCAGAATGTCACACTCCAGCGAGGAAACACCGACAAGTTAATTGAGGGGATCAATTACTTTGTGATTTTTAAAGGAACAGTTCAGGATATTGGAAGATGTGCTGAGAGTCAGAGGAGAAGGTTGATACCACTCTCATATCTGCCAGCCAGGAAACGGTTATCTTAATTTTGCGTAAAAAGAATGGATTACGGGCCGGACTTCTTCAGAAAGTCTGTCCTCTAGCGTTTATGCTAAGCTAAGCTAACAGGCTCCTGGCACCCCCCTTCCTGTAGTTTTTAATCTTCTCATCAAACTCAAAAAGAGCAGTGAACAGTTCCTTTAAGCTGAGGCCTCTGCTGGTGCCGACCCAATCACCTCTCCTCCTCTTCCTCCTCTCTCTCTCTGGGCCAACAGATCCATTCTTGCTCCTGATAAATGGGCCAATTACCCTGCACGAGCAGATCTGCAGAGGACGCAGGAATCCACCCATCGTAAATCACGGCAGCTCGCAACACTAGCGACGCTACAGTGAGGCGACCGCTAACGGCAGCTCGACAACAGCAGGCCGAAACCCCCCGAGCCAAAGAATTCTAACGACGTGGAAACTGCTCAGAGTTTAAAAAACAAACAGAAAGGAGAGCGGGATTTGTTACTGTACTGTGTTTTTTCAACATTATGTCTCCAGATATTAAATGTTGTCTAACCTTGCAAGACCTTTTTCTGCACAAACAGTCTATAATAAGCATCATTTGTATTTAAATCTGAAGCAGTCAATCAAAAATAAGTTAAGAAGATTATGAGTTTGATGCAGTTTTGAATAAGTAATGCTCAGGACACATTTTGGTCATGAATAAAAATGCCTCAGTCTCTATTTTGATAGAGAAACTATACAAATACAGAAGCAATCATGTTGTGAGAGATGTTCATGAACATCTGATCAGAAAGACGCCGTTAGTGTTTCAGGACGGTTAATATGTAAAGCACAGCGTGACCCAGTAACGACATAACCACCGTTATTGACTTTACCTCTCCGGCTGACAGAAGAGCTCAAGACGACAAACAGAACTCAGAGTCACATGACTGTAACTTGTGACACGACGGGTTTTATTTGCTCGCAGCACGTGTTCGCTCTCACAGACATCCGGCTCGTCGCTCGTCAGGACTCACAGTCACATCTGGGAAGTTCCCAGAAAGGGAGCACGACACAAACAATCATCCGTTGTTCGTTTTGGAGGTTGTTGAGATGACAGTAGGGTTTTATAACGGTGGAGTGTCTTCTGTTCATGATTCGAGTGGTTTTGTCCATCGTTCCTGACAACCGCTGCTTTTCTAATCGTTGACTACATATATATGAATGGTTTCACCCGTTATCATCCTACCCTGCAGTTCCCTTTCAGCTCTGCGGGGTGTTTTAGCATCTTCCAGCTGCTAAAACAACAGGTAGCGGCTAGCTGGCGGACGCAGTGAGTTATTAAGCCGCGAAAAAATACGATATTTTTGCTGGCAGTCGGTAGAAACCAAAACCTGAGCTAAAACACAGAGACTTTTGGTCTTATATTCATCAGGTGACCAGAAATATAACTCTAAATTAAAGGATAAGTTCACCTATAAATCAAAATTGGGTCATTATCCAGTCGCCCTCCTGCTGATGGGAAGTCGGGTAAAGTTTTGTCGTCCTCAAATCATTTCTGGACCTCTACGGCAAAACTGTGTTGCAGCATCCGCCTTAACAACTGACATCATCTTTTTTGGGGTGAACTAATCCTTTAATGTAATGACTGTTGATCTGTGATCAGATTCACGTCCTGACTGCCTGTACATGTCTACCTGCAGTGAGATCACTTTTTTTTTTTTATCTTCATGCTTTGGCAACATTGTTCTCTAAAGTATCTTGAACTTAAGTAAACAGAAAGATCGCTCGACGGGACGCGACTGGTGATCCATTTCTCTCCTGTGTTCCAGCCTTCTGCTTCCCATCCCCCCCCCCCCCGGTGGCGGACAGGTGTTCGGTGATGGGACTAAAACACCCCTGGCGCGCTCCGCCCCGCTGCTAACACCGCCGAATCAATCTGACCCCCTCCGCCATCCTTCCCCTGCCATTTGGAGCCGTTTTGAACCCCTTCCTCGGGGTGTTCGGGGGGTCTGTGTTCACGACGAGGGCCTCCACAGATGTGATTATAGCTGCTGCTCCAACTCTGGGTGTCGCTGACTTAGAGGGCGATTAAGCCCGGCAGGAAACATCCTGGTGAGGAAAATATAATTCCTGGCCTGTCGAGAATGATGATCTCTCGCGCACTCTGACACACGCTGACTGTCCCTCCCTCCTTTTTCACCCTCTTTGTCTTTCTGTTATTATTATTTTCACTTTTTCATTTTTACGGCGTCCAAAGAGAGAATTTAAGGCAGCCAGACAGGGAGTGCTCCGTCCTTTGTGAAGCCCAGGGTGTGAAATCAGAGCGTGGTAATTAAAAATTTGTCCTGAGCTCAGCCATCTGGACCCTGGAGAGCCGGTGATTAACCTGCGAGGGCCTGCAGGGAGCCGAGGAGGCAGGATGGGACCCCCGCTCAGAGATAAGCGAGGCTAAGTTACGAGGGCTGCTGAGCCGACTGTTGCCGTGAATGTCAAGATTTGTTTTTCTCACACTACACTGCAACGGTGGAAGATTTACAACTCGGAGATCTTTGTGAAACGACGCGTCACTCGCTTCAGGTGAAGGTAGCGTAAAAAAAAAAGCTGTGGTGAGGTAGCTAATTGAGCTAACATTAGCTCCAGAAGTCGGCATAAAATACTGTCAAGGAAAAAAACCGGGATGCTTCTTTGTTCATCTCCTGACTCCAACTTTGTTTCTGTAAAAGCTGACTCGATCCTTTTCCTGTGCTGACTGAGTCGTTTTTCTTTTATGTGTTTTACTACAAAAACCCACAGAAGTCATTCGAAACCCCGTTGCAGATCCTCAAAAATGCAAGCTTGTTTTATCTCAGCGGCGGTTCTCGAGCGTGCAGAAACACTGGAGCACTTGCGGAAAGTTCAGCCATCAAGTCACCCTCAGATGTCCCCAATATGAGGTACAGAGCACGATGTCACCATGAAGGGCACAATCAGCTAAAACGGAAAAAAAAAACAAAGTCATGAATTGATCGGGGAGGTTACGTAGAACGAGGATCAATTAATAAATAAAAAGGAAACAAAAGTTTATCAGATAAAAGAGGCCGAGATGTGACTCTAATATCTTCGCTTTCACAGCAAGGTGAGGTAACACAAAACTGACCTCCGGAGTTATTAATGAACACGATCAAGAGGATATTGACTATTGGATGTAATACAGCACGGACTGCTGCCCTTGAACAGGAGAGAGGACGCCCCTCCCTGAGCACACAGAGAGACAGGACACGGAGAGCGGCGCTGTCAGGCAATGATTGTCTGGGGAGATGACGCTGAGTGTGACAGCTGAGCATCCTTCTCCATCACTATTTCTGTCTCTGAGGGCGGACTCAGACCAGGACCTCAAGCCGACCTCCGGGATCGCATCGCAGCAGCCTCCTGCACCCCCTGATACACAGGGAACATTCAGCTCAACAATGGTATACACGAGAGGTTTGAATACGAAGGCATCTGTTGCTTAATTTGCTCCACCGCTGGTCTTTCTAATTTAAAATGTGCATAAGTAACAAGAGGGATGCTTAGAAAACCGCCTATGCCGGGTTTTTCTTAAACTCAGCATCTTTTATAAAAACAGATGTAAGCTTTTTTTTTTTCATGAATGAGGCCCCTGATGTTGAGCTCATTGATGTTTTTGAAACAATCACACTTTTATAGGTAGAAATTAAGAATGGGTACATTATTTTCCTGCACTGTTAGCTGGATACAAACGGTCACACAAAGGTTTCAGGCGCGGGTGAGCTCGGTGCAGCTGCACGAGTTACAACTTACAGAAATAAAAGCTTTGATTCTCATTAAAAATGTTGCGCCGTCTGAACTGAAAATGACGCCCAACGAGACAGACAGAGACGAAAACATCCGACAAGAAATGAGCATCTCTTGTGTGTGAATTACTCAGTATCTTTCTCATTTTGGATGATAATAGTTGGTTTTTGTATGCGAACACGACGATATGTGTGTGTGTGTGTGTGTGTGTGCTTCTTATTCCTCTTTCCTTCCTTGTGACGCTGCCTCTCGGTCAGACCACCACCACCCGTGAATATTCGATTAGCCCGGACATCTGTGCCACCCCCAGCATGCCCTGCCCACCCTGCCATCTTAGAGATAGTGGAGTGTGTGTGTGTGTATGTGTGTGTATGTGTGTGTGTTTGTGGGGGGGGGGTTAATCTAGGTCCCAGAAGGGGGGAGGGGAGAAGGCAGTGGCCCAGGAAATGATGCCTCTCCTGGGAGTCAAGGAGGCAGCAGGGAGGAGGTTTATTGCTCCAGGGAGCGCAAATGTGGTCTATTATGTTTATTAAATCAAACAATGAAGGCCTGGCATGTTTCTTCTTTGTGACATTCAAAGCAGTGACCAAGTGTTTTTTTTTTTTTTCTTTTCCCTCAAACGATTAAAGACTCGCGTTTAAAACCTTTTGTGTGCGTTACGTAACAGCAGTGTCGTAGTTAGTGGGGTAGAAACAATGCATGTCGCTGCTGTCATGGGGAAAGCGACAGAGTTTAGATTGAATAAACGCGAGTGTTTGAGTGCGACCAGGGTGGAAATATTAACACCAGCCGGCGGTCAGATAATACTGGTGAGTTCTGGCTGTGAGTGAGAGGGTTGTTTGAAATTCCCCCTGACAAGTTTGGCAGGAAACCGGCCATCATGCGAAGCTTCTTTTTTTCCGTAATCTCGACTACGGTCGCCAAGTTTAAAAGGTTGACTTCCTGTCACAGATGATAGTTTCACCAGCTTCTGTGTACGTTAAGCTCTATTCTCCGTGCATTAACTGTGAGGACTCGGTATTTGTGCATTTGCCTTGAGTGAGGAGGCATAAACATACTTTTCCTCTGGAATCAATCAGCATGCCAAGAATAACACGGCCAGGCTCCTGGGCTGTTAACAATATTACAAACATCCGGGCTTGTTTAGATTCTGCTGAGAGCGTGAGCGAACCGCTCGGACCGTTTCAGACCGTGACTTGCTCCAACTGTGGTAAAGTAATAAAAGTGTATCTGGTGTGGGGAGAATTTAACACGTCACACATTTCATCCAGGTTGTCAGAAACATTTTATAGCTGATTCTTCCAAAGGTGAAGACTTGAGAGACTTGGAATCAAATCAGACAAAAGTCACAAATATGCTGACTTAGACTTGACTGTTCAGAGACTTGACTCCCTAGAGACAGAAGATACTTGAGATTTAAGAGCTGCGCTTGAGTCATAGTTGAGTTTCAAACAAGGACTTGAGTGCTTTGAGAACAAAAACATTCCAGAGTCACGTTTGTTGTAAGGCTTTGAGACTCTATGTATGACTTCATAGGACATGACTTGAGACTTGCCATGATCCTCTGAGACTTGGACTTGGGTCAAACTTAAGTCACAAGAACAGGACTTGGAACTAAACTTTGACTTGACAACTGTGAGACTTGATTTATAAAAAAGATTCATAACTTGTGTTTTGAGGTCACAGACCTGAGGCGTGGCTAAAGACTTATTTGAACAAGACTTGAGACAAGAACTTCCTACATACTTGACTTGACTTGAGCAACAACAAGAAAGTCGCATGCTTTATTCTCAAGGACTCGAGACTTGTTTCGACAAGACTTGTGACAAAAGGTTAAAGTAAAGTTCTGGTAGACTTGAGGCATTCATTCAAGTCAGACTGTAGTCGCAAAAATTGGAACTTGTGACTGTGAGTATCAGGATGAACCAGATGGTTGGTTACACAGAACCATCTGTGAAGATGGTTCACCGGTCTGTCACCATCTATCATGAGCTGGCTTCAACCAGTCGGATCAAATGTTGGAGAGCGCTACCAGCAGCAGAACCAGCTGGTAAATCAAACTTTTTCTGAAGTCAGTTGAAAAAGAGCAACAACATATTTTCCGTTGGGAAAAGCTTTCAGTCCTGTTTTTTCTCTTCTTTCAATGAGGAATACTCTCCAGTTCTGAAATGACTGATGCTCTGGCAGCATCTACGCAAACCTCTCAAATCACTTCTCTTTCTGGTCGCCATTAGCTGCCAGTAGTTCAGCAATGGACACTAATTGGTTCAACCACTGTGGTTTGGTCACAGGTCTGGCAAGTTGGATTTGCCAGATCGTATGATCACTTGTTCTCATAAATTCTTCAAATCTAAATCCTTTCAATCGTAAACCTAAAACCTGACTCCAGACATGTTTGGACAAGACTTGAAACTTGATTCGAACTTGAGTCCAAAAAATGAGGACTTGGAACGTCAGTGAGACTCTCTACATGCTTGACTTAACTGATGCATTAAAGACAAAAACAAGAACTTCCACAAAGTCTCATGTTTTACCCTCAAGGACGTGTTTGGAAAAGGGCACTTTCAAACCATACTTGGCAGGTAACTGGACAAACCACATGACTATCACCATCTATCACGGCTAACACCGACCAATAAGATCAACAGCAGTAGAGCACTGCCAATCATAATCAAACAGTTGTTTCCCTCGCGGAGTGTCACACCTAAACTACGCCTGTAGCCGCCAGCTGCTCCTCAAAGTCGGCTGATTGATTAATACGTTGTGGTTCGGTCACAAGTGCATAGCTTGAGGTCTGGTGAGATGGATTTGTGAGATCACATGATCACATGATCTTGCAGATACAGCTGCCTTGCACAGTGTGCAACTGTGTCGCTTCCCAAAAATCTTCACTTGACTTGTGACTTGAAAGCAAAACAGTCAGATCTCATTTTTTATTTCTTTCATGGACTTACAACCTGAATTAAGGTTTGGTTGGACACGACTTGAGACACTATGAAGAGTTGGATTTGAGTCAGATTTAAACAAACTCACACAAATGAAGATTTGGAACTTCACTTGGACTTGACTCTGTAAAGAGTTTGCTCAAGTTAAGTCAGGTTTCACATTTTGCCTTCAAGGACTTGAGACTTTAGTCGAGACCTCGTTGGATAAGACTTGAGTCAAGACTGGACTTTAACCAACTAGAGTCTTCAAATCCAAAATATTCAAGTCTCCTGTTTAGACTGTGACAGAGGACTTGTGACTAGACCTGTTCTTTCCCCAAAAGACTTAAAAACAGCTCCGGATGCTCTCATCCAACCACTTCACGGCTGAATAAGCATGAAACCAATAATCAACACTGTCAGAAGCAAACAGGTGCAGCGAGTACAAAGGTCGAAGCCTTCAGTGGGACCTTATCCTTCCCACCTCGTGTTACCTTCCCTCTGAACACGCCAACATCTCTGAGAAACAACTTTGTCTGTTCGAAAGTACAATGTCTGTTCACACGGACGAGGCTTCAGCAGGCGAGAACTGCTCACACTTTGGCCCGACTTGGATTTTCTTGGACGAAGGCAGTGATGGGAGTGTTGAGGTCAGAGTGGTCAACGAGGCGTGGATGGCTGCTCATTCTTCCTCACTGTCCTCCATCATTCCTCCCTCACTCCCTCATACACTTTCTGGAAAAAAAAACACTCTCAAGGTTTTTTGATGCTACTTGTTTATCCCGCGATACTTTGTTCCGAGCGGCTCTTCTAGTCTCAACATTGCTGTGTGTGAAACCATCTGTGGCCTTGGAGCAGCTTGCCTTTTTGGAGATACAGTACAGACGCGAGCGCTTGCGTAATTCTGACTCGCCGTGTTGCGTTTGTAACACGCCTGTGCATGTAACACGCGAGCACATGATAGGACGGTTTAATGAGTTGTACGTGACGATGCCTTTCGCGTGACGAGCTCACAGCGCGTCTTTCTCAGTTTTCCTGCGAATGCGTTCCCCCCTGTCAGCGACTGTATCTGTCTATGAGCAACATAAAAACACCAACCCCTCCTCCTCCTCCTCCTCCTCCTCCTCCTCCTCCACCACAACCACCACCTCCTCCTCTCTCAGCCATCTGCCTGATACAACCACTACATGGACCTTGTGTGTGGTCGACTGTTTCCTCCTTTGCGTTGTTGAGGGCAGGAATGGCAGAAAAGAGAAAACCACACAGGAGGCTGCCGGGATCCTCTCTGTTCTGTTCTCGACTCTGCCACATCTCTCCCCCTTTTCATCCTTCCCCTTCGCTCTCTTTTTTTTCATCCCCTCCGCTCGTGCAAATATCCCCTGAAACAGATGCCCTTAATTCCTCTGGCTCCACATTATAAGATCTGCCCAATCCTGGGGGGAAAGGAAGAAGGAGGGAGGAGGAAGAGAAGGGAGAAGAGAGTGCTTTCTCTTATTCCCCCCCTTTCACATATGCACATGTATGAAAGGATGATGGGGGGGAAATAAAGCAGCGGTTCACCTGCCTGACAGCCAGGAGGGTTTGATTTTTTATTTGTTTTTTTCAGATTTGAGATGGGAGGAGGGGATTCCATGATGTAAACCAGCCAGTGGCATCAATCTCGCCCCTCGAGCGCTGACAAAATGACAGCGTGGAAATGAAACCCCCCCCCCCCTCCTCCTCCTCCTCCTCCTCCTCCTCTGGAACACACCCTGTTTATAGGATGCGATTAACCCAGATGCCACCAAAAGAGAAGAATTCAATTAACACACACCAATCCTTAATAAAACGTCCCAAAAAATCCTACCTTTTTGTTTGTGTCTGTGAGGCCAAACACATCCAGTCCTGTGGAGTAGTATCCACGCGTTCGCCTCGCTTTCTGTCTGTCACACACAAACAACA
This sequence comes from Sparus aurata, assembly GCF_900880675.1. Lineage (NCBI taxonomy): Eukaryota > Metazoa > Chordata > Actinopteri > Spariformes > Sparidae > Sparus > Sparus aurata. The sequence goes on from NC_044202.1 coordinate 6,141,717, forward strand.
CACACACACACACACACACAGCCAGTCAGCCAGCACAGTCAGTCAGTCAGTCAGTCAGTCAGAGAGGCAGGCGAGCACATCCACACAGCACACACTCCTCTCTGTATGCCTCTCCCTCTCTGCTCCAGCTGAGATCCTCCCTGCCTCCCTCCTTCTCGCTGCTGCTCTGAGTCTCCACCCTTCAGCCAAACGCTCAGGCTGCAAGAAAAAAATCTACCCTCCTCCTCCTCCTCCTCCCCTCCTCTCTCTTTCTGTCTCTCTCTCTGCTATCTGGACACCCTCCCTCCATCTCCCAAAGGTCCACAGGAAAAGCCTTGACTGTCTCTCTAAACACCTTCAGTAAACAAATGCATGGCAGGAAAGCTGACAGTCTGGACCAGCTGGATTTCCATCTTGATAAATATTCAGGCGGGCGCTTGCGGCTCACTTGTTTCTGCCTTCTTGACTCACGTTAACGTCACGTTTTCCTTTGTATGATTTCAGGCGTTGCATGAGAAGAAAAAAAATCATTCCAACCTCAACAACAACAACAACAACAACAACAACAACATCCTGCGCTGCACACACGACATGCGCTCTGGCAGAGCCCGGGCTTTAATCTTTAGACCGCTTGTGTATTACAGTGAAGGCATCAAAGGCTGAAGCAAAAAGAGAGCGACGCTCCCAGCGACTGTGCAGCAAAGTTGGAACAACACGCATAAACAAACAGCGCGCTGCACACATGGCTCTTTCTCGTACACAGTTTCTGCATGTACAGGATGCACTCAATTAAGACGAGATCAACAAGATCAGGTGTGTGAGTGTGTGCATGCAGCTGGTGGGTACATGAGGAGAGTTGTTACCTTCACCAAGTTTTTAGTCTCATACATACGTGATATATTCCTGTTAGAAGTGAATCGCAAGAAGATTGTAAGAGCTGTGTCATCTTGGGATCCATTATAAAACACACAAACTCAATTTTGTAAGATACAAGAATTTAGTTTTATGGATTTCTTGGTTTAAGATGAATCCATTAATATAAGCCACTGTGGAAATAATGCAGCTTCAAAACTAAGTGAAAAGTGTCCTAAATCTAACTGAAAAGCTATGTTTCAGTTGGTCGTGTCAGATATTAAAGCAGCTACAAAGAATCATTTCTTAATTGATTCTGGCGCCCCCTGTGGACATAATGAGTAGTGTCTCCACTGCCTCCTGTCCAAAGATCTTGATGTGGCCATGCATTTTTATTCATTTTTTAACTTTTTTGAAACACTGCTATTCACAGGATGCATGACGATGAGCTGATGCATCCATTTCCCATATCCGCCATTTTGATTGTTTTTAGCCATGCTAGCATGTTAGCTGACGTTACCATCATCCTCACCTGTATATTTTGCTCAGCTTTAATTCACAATTGTTGGCGTGCAAACAAAATGAAATTGTCAACATTGTAAAAACATCCTACCTTGCGACTATCAGCACATTAGCATTGTTAGTAAGACTATGTTAGCATGCTGAAATTAGCCGTTAGCTGAGCTCAATCCACTGTTATGCCTTAAAACAGCTTGTTTAAATCTTCCTCCAAGTTTCATCCAATCTTACCCCAAACCTGGAACCTTAAGTCATTCAATTAGCCTGTGTGATGGTTTCATTTGCCACATCTACACAAAGAAATCCTTTTGAAGCAGTGCCACAGCAATTAAGTTCATTTAAAAGGCCATAACTAAGCACTCATGAGTCTGACTCTCTTTTGTGTGTTTCTCAACATTTCATATGATTTGTACGTTGTTTGAAAGCTTCCTAGTTTGGGATGTTTGTCTTGTACACTGCTGACATATCCGTCCATCTGTGTTTGCACGAGCATACTGTACATCTGCTCTCATGCATGTTCGGTCTCTGCCTGCAGGGAGACTCAGCTCGACGTTACTCATCCTCTCGCCCTACTGTCTGAACCCAACGCCATGTTTTCTATGAATCACATTTTCCTCCGCTCCATTCATGCAGCTGTTATTCTCCGCGAAACTTACAACAGCAACAGCGCACGTCCAAGGAAAGACTCAGAGAAGAGAGGAGGAGGAGGAGGAGGAGGAGGAGGAGGAGGAGGAGGAAGATGGAGAATTAATGAGTCATGGTTCCTTTGGAGGAGAATACAGGAAATGTCTTTGTCACCAGGATACAACATTGATCTGTGATAGCCTTTCCCTGAGTCCCATGAGTCAGTGATTACCAACCGTTTGAGCCTGATGCCTTCAAACCGTCGGGTCAGCTCAGGCCGGCTCCTTCCGTCATGTCCCTAATTTAATTTTATGAATTGATTATTAACTGGATGTTGTTTGACGCCATCAATTATAGACTACTGAATATTTTAGAGAGCTGTGTTCAAGTTTGCATTCAAACTACTCGACTTGCTGTTTCAAATCTTTAACATTCAGCTTATTGATATTTATCATAACTCTATATTTATTGATTAATACTTTGGGCTAAGTATTCTAATCATTTAACCATTGAACTACTTTTATTTGCTATGTCAACAATTTAATTACAGTTACAGTTTATCCAATATTTTGAGTGTTTATCTATCAATTTGATGTCCACAGGTAATTCCGTACTTCTAGCTCACTAGATTTTTCATTAATCTGAGCTAACGATACCAAGCGATTTCTTTCAATCAACTATTTCGACAGTGTTTTTCCAGTACTTTGACGACAACAGGCGATGGATTATTTTAGCTATCCGGTTGAACAGTTCACCTAATTTCAGTTGAAGTGACCACGAGGAGTTTTGTGTTTCGTTTGCTGTTATCGGTGATTTATAATCATCAGAGGAATCGTGTGACTCTTTCATAAACGCTTAGAACTCCACTTTAATCATGTCCATTACTTTTTTCTTACAATGTCGAGCGTGTCTCCGATGTTTATCCATTAGCCTACGCTAAGCTAACTATTTCACTGGTATTCATCGCCCTGAACCAGAGCATGGAACGGCCCTGTTGAGCAGAGACGGTCAGAGCGAGACCCCTCCCTCCCTCCATCGCTCCCTCCATCACTGGAAAAGAGATAAACCCAGAGATTTGTTTATTAGTAATCTGATTACTATGTTTTATTATCGGCTCTGGGGATCATCTCTGAAGCCTGTGGTGTCCGTGCAGCTGTTTTGGTTAATAGGCTGGTTTATTAAGAGCTGCTAATCCACCTCTGAGAGGAGAAGGGGGGGCAGATGTGGTGACTCGCAGTGTTGATATCACTTGGAAATCGCCCTTTCTACCGCGTTAAAAGGTGCCGTTTCGTACCAAGGGTGGAGCTGAGACGACAAGTCAGCTTTTCAGGAATGAGGAGAAGCTACCTTGGATCCAGACTGACAATTTTAGAGGGTTGTAAAACTGCGTGCTCCGTCAGTTTAGGTTAAACGTGGTCATGTTTAATATTCACAAAGCAAAAGGTGATTTTAGGTGAGGTGGAGGAGGGTGAAGGATGCTCAGATGATCCTCTGTGTGTGTGTGTGTGTGTGTGTGTGCACGAGGGGTGGGGTTATCACGACCGGCGGTGGAGGAGGGGCCTGGATTTTCATTTCAGATTTTTTTTTCGACCATCTGGCTCCTCCAGGCAGCTGCCGGCCTGAGCTGAGCAGAGCCGCCCCGCCTGTTCTGCCCCAATGCTCCATGGGATTTACGGAGAGGTCACCACCGCTGCTGGAGACGCACTGTCACCTAATACTCTCAAACAATCGGCTCAAATGATCTCACACACACACACACACACACAGGCGCTCACAGATGAGGAGATAAGACGTATGGAAGTATCAGAACAGAATGAAAAAAATGAGAGGAAAACCTCCCGAAAATTAATCAAACATGAGGGTTTTTTTTTTTTCTTTTAAAGGTCAGCAAACAACGACAGCAACAGCACAAAAAAAAACAACACCACGGTCTGAATAGAGCTACACCTAAATCAGCAAGACAAAAGAAAAAAGGAGAGGGAGAAAGGGAGGAGGTGGGGAGGGGGGGGTTGGTTGTTGGTGACAGAGAGACGGAGAATGGATTTCCCCCTCTGTGTTGCCATGGCGACAGCAGTGGATGGTGGATGACTGATTTCCTGTACAGCTGTGGAGCTCGGAGGGGAGAGAGAGGGAGAGAGAGAGAGGGAGAGAGAGGGAGAGAGAGGGAGAGACGTTATCTGTGGTGGAGGAAGGAGGAAGTGGAGCTCACTGAGGAGAGCATCCATGTTTTCTCTTTAATGGTCCCCCTCTCTCTCTCTCTCTGCCTGTATGTGCCACGCGTAGCTCTTCTTTTCGATTATTATTTACATTTTCTTTTAACTCTTTATTCAAACAAAACACAAAGCGTTAAGTCATCACGATGCCACACGTCCTTTATTATCTCTAGATATTCACAGGACGGTACGATCGCCTCTAGCATGTTATAGACGGCCCGTTACTCCTGTTCTCTGAGGAGGATTGTTCCTCTACAACTCAGACAGAAAGTCATCATCTCCATTACAAAGATTCTCCTCCATCAGGTCCGTCCACTGCCTGAGGCCTGCAGGCTCAGGGTCGTTCTAATTGTTTGTAATCGCTTTCCCACTGGCAGTAAACATTGTTTTACACAAATACCAAGATACAGGAGCGTAGCATCAACAGGAATCATAAATCTGTTTAACGCTGAATATAAAAAAATATTCTAAATCTTGGATACTGCCAAAAGATGTGGGACAATTTTGGATTTATGCTGAAAAAACCCGAGTTTAAATCAACATTATTCCATATTGAAATGTTGCTGCTGCATCTTTTCCTTATTGCAAAATAACAAAGCCACATATCCATGCAGTGTTCCCACCCAGGTCCATTAACAGTCACCCAATTAAACTGACATTGACAATGCAGCATTTTAGCATTTTTTACCTGTGTGAGAGAACGAAGGCATCTGATGGATTAACTATCCCTCAAGGAAATGCGCTGATTGTGATGCACCCTCTCCTATTTAATGTCGTCACAGACCTCACACCAGTGTTTTCTTGGAGTTTCAACAGTGTGTTTATCTCTGTGGGACAGTCTGCGTGGACACACACGTGTGCAGCAGCTCAGCCATGCAGCCGTCACACACTGCTCCAACAGGAAGTGTGGCTCAGGCGCTGGACTGCTTTGTGACTTTGAATTGTGTTTTTAGTACAAGTTGTCTTCTCTGCCTCCTCTCAACATTATCGTGGAACATCCAGGCAGGGATGGTTTGTATCATGGAGCTCGATGGTTGCCAAGAGCCAATCTGAAACCAAATAAAGAGATAGTTGATAGCTGATAGGGGCTCTGGCTCAGGCCAGTGGCACGGCAGGTGCTGAAGCCGGAGCTGAGTTTCATGGTACTGTTGGGTGGGGCTGAGGTGGAGGCACAGGTGAGGGGAGACTGATTAGCTTAGGAGATTGTGAAGTTAGAACTGAAGAAGCCTCCTGCATGAGAGGTGAAACTGAAAGATACAGGATCTAGATTCCCCGCCTCTGTTTTGACTCTTGAGCCGCTCTGACAACTAAATTTCCTCAAGTAGGGGATGAATAAAGTCTCATTTAAGACTCAAGAAGATCTACTATATTTATGTGACTGTGTTTTGCTTATGAGCTGATACATCACATTTAAAATGGACAGCTTGTGTCTCATGTTAAAGACAACACCGCCACCTTCAGGCCAAACTAAAGAAACACTTACACACCTGGAAAATGAGTGAGAGCGAGTGAACAGCAGAGGGCAGCACAGACTAACATTCAGGTACCTTCCCTCTGACAAACAGAAATATTCTTTATCCGATTATCATTATTATCATATTTTAGAGGCAGTTTTAGTTGTAATTTGTGTGAAACATACAAAATATTAACTTTCTGTTACTGTTTTCTGGGTAGATTAACAGCCACGAGGGCTCAAAAGTAAAGTGCCTAGAACTTGAGTGTTTTTTTATTTGAGTTTCTTTTTTACATTTTTGGAAAATAACATTCACTGAAATCACCACACACCAGCAGAACTTTGGCAAATAAATGTACCTTTTTATTGGATATTGAGGGCATTAGTACCAAGAAGGCACAGACCAGACTTCATAATAACAAATCAGTTTTTTTAACTACAGGGTGACAAAAAAAAAAAAAAAAAAAAAGAACCTTTAACGTTTTCCTGAAGGGAGGATCCTTTCACAGAAAGGATTATGGACACAGACATACAGACTCTTACACAGCGTAAGTGCGACCATATGTTGAAGTCAGAAAAAAGGAGAGTTAGAACAATTACGAAAGACTTTTAAGGACGTGGGTTATGACTGTATGGCTATGTACCTTAAACACATAACTGTTTTAATACAAGAAACATCATCATCCATCAAAACATGACCTTAGATGTTTTCCATTAATGAGAAGAGATAATCACGAGCTTAAAACAGTGAAAGAAATAAACCGTAAGAAATATAGAAGTTGTTTTTTTTTCCTTTTAATAACATAGTATCAAATTCACGTATCACACAAACGTATTCCTTTAAAAACCTTTTGCTTAGATGCTGCGTCACCAGTAATGCGAGAGACCGTGTGTCTGAGTGGTAATAGTTACTTAAAGCTGAACTGGAATGACTCAGTGATCTGAATGACTGTGATGAAGAGCGAGTTTGGAGTTCTGAGCCACATGGAGACGAAATTACACATCGTACAGCTCGACCTGGCAACACAGTAATGGAGTAAATTAAAAGTAGCTGAGTCATTTTGTTTGTTTGTGTTTTGCTGACGGACACCTAAAGATAGGACGTTAAAATCATGCAACACAGTGAACGCTACACATTTAAAGGAAGAGTCCGACATGTTGGGGAAATGCGCTTATTCCCACAAAGAGATGAGAAGATTGATAACGCTCTCATGTTTGTGGGATGAATGTGAAGCTACCACCAGCAGCAGGTTAGTTTAGCTTAGCTTAGCATAAAGACTGGGGAAACGGGGGAAAAAGCTTACATGGCTCCAACCAACCAGCACCTCTGATGGTCACTTGGTAGCATGTTTGTTTGACCTGTACAAAAAACAGCCACCATGTTTTTTGTTATTTTCAGTGAGTTGCACGCTGAATTATTTCTTAATTGAGAGCAGTAATCTCCTGGCTAATACGCAGTCCTTAAAATATTGTTACCACCTGCTGAACGACGGGTCGAACCAATCACAATGTTTGTTTAGGTTGATTTAAGGGTAGAAAACCACTGCATCACACACTATAGTCTTTTCTCATGATGTCATTTTAAAGTGTACACATCTCATTCATCTAAAATGCATGTTTGATGCTCCCACATCACATTAATAATAATACTTGGACTAACTCGAAGTCTGTTGGGTTGGGTCAATATGAGAGACGCTAGCAAAGCAACACAGTACATGAAACAGAGAAGTCGGACCACCGTGTTTAACTATTTATCTCTAAATGTTTCATTTATGTTGGAAGATGACAATAGAAATAAACAATTTTGCTGACGTGTGACGTCATTGGAATTCTCTCTCTCTAGATTGAGGCTATTCATGCTAAGCTAAACATCTTCCGGCTGTAGCTTCATATTTAGTGAACAGACATCGTTCATGAACGGTCAATTAAAAGTTATTTAAATTTGTGTGAATTGTTTTTTTTCACTGTAAACAAACGATGAAAGGCTTTATAAATAATTTTCAAACAACTTTTTGTTACAAGTCATCAATTCACAAGAGTTGTATCCATTAAGCGTCATTTTATTCTTTTATTGCTTTTTATTTAATTATTGTGTTTATTGTGGAGCACTTTGGTTTTGAAACATGCAAAACAAATAAGCTTTTTAATTATTGTTATTATAAAGATGGAACTTAAACCTTTACAATTGCTCAATAAATGGTTTATGAACATTTCATCTTTTGTTAACCGTTAAATAAATATTCACTTAACTTTAATTTACCCGAAGAACAATACGTGTATTTCTCAACATCTCAACTTTTCCTTAAATATCAATCTTTTCCATTTCTTCTTGACAATTCATTGATACTTTGAAATCGAAACATAATTCAGTGACCGTGATAAAAGGTTGTGTTGCAGTGTTTTCCACCTGAATCAAACATGTAGTTGAAGAGTGAGTTTCAGCGCAGAGAAGCTATAAACGTGATGCACGGCAGCGTGGATTTGAATCAGACGAAGATGTAATGTGGCACTTTGAATTTCAGCTGCATGATTAATGTGTAGAATCACCTCGTCTACAGCTCCTGTCCTCATCCATACCGTTTGTGAGAAATACGAGCTTGTGACACATCCTGTCAGCTTCCACAGAAATGAAAAAGAAAAAAAGAAACAGTCTTTCTCGTTTAGAGCCACAAACATCACACTTCCTTAATACTGTCACATACATTTGCTTGTAATACTGACTGAAATCAAAGGTTTAACATACACAAGTCTGGACAGTTCATACAAAAAAAAAAAAAAAAACACAACGTGCAAAGAGACCTCAGGTAAAACTAGAGGGATGGGAAATAAAAAATGTAACAAATTCCAGTTTCAAATGATAGATGGAACTTAACAGAGTGAAATAAAAAACCGGGCAGAAAGGAAGACGGACATGTGTGCAACAAAAAGTAGTTTGTTTTGGCTGACAGCCAGCCCGGGCTCCATTTTGAGTCTAGATTACAGGGAAGCTTTTGTGGCAACAAACTCAACGCACGTCAGGACATGTGGGGACTTACTCGACCTCATTCCTCCCGGGATTTTACAGGACATGAAACAGTCTGAAATCGACTCTTTCTGACATTTAAGATGCTGAGAGACCGGCTTGATCTGCTTCAGTGTTGTGTGTTAAAAATAAAACAGAGCTTTGAATTCTGATGGCTTGGATCTTTTAAAAAAATGACTGAAGGTGTGTGTGGAGGGTGTGTGATTGTCAAGGCGAGGGTTTGACACCTGCATAGAGTGTGAAGGCACGTCGGGTGTGTGTTCACATGATTAAGAGTCCAGTCTGAGAGCGGGGAGTTGGCACACTGCACTTCCTGTTGAGGTAAAATGAAGTGGCGTCGAAGAAGGATTATGGGTTCGTCTTCCCTCCCAACACGACTCTGAAACGTTTCCGTCATGGCTGCACGCTGAGAATAAGTCGGACATTTCGTTTCAGTTTATTTCCATTTCTCATCTTTGGTTCGTAGCTCAGAGTGATTTTGTCCTTTGCGTCCTCCAGAGAGAATCTTTGATATGCTCTTCATGTCTGTGCATGAGTCTGTCTGCTGTAAGCCCACGTGAATGCACTCAAAGTCTTTTTGTGACTTCATTATACAGCCAACACGACCTGTGGTTCTTGAAACCGGTCTGGAGGAGACAGATTTGAATATAAATGTTTTTTAAAAGAAGATCCCTTTTGTTTCCTTTCACTCAGGGGAGCAGCTCAGGTTTTGTTTTAAAGACACAGGTTCTCTTAAACCCAGTGTTCGTTGTTAAAAGTTTCAGCCAGAATCCTCCATCTTTGTTCGTTTATTATGTCTTATTCATCCGACAGCCAACTTGCTGCCACTTCACCCATCTCTGCCAAGAATAGAAACCACCTCCAGCGCTCCCTCCTCTCGACTTATTCCCTGAGGGCTGAAACATCTCCACGTCTGACACGGAGGAGCAGAACAGGTCACCCTGAGGCCACCCTGTATCCACCTCCGTCACACCACAAACTCGGGGACCTCTTCGCTGGTCAGGTCCAGGGAAAAGTACTTGTTGGTTCTCTTGATGGGAAACGGGTGCTGCTCGTTCAGCATGCCGGCGCGCTGATCGGCGAGACTCTGATAGCCGCCGCCGTCGCTCAGCTCCTGGGCGCAGCCAAACGTGTAGCTGTGGGCGGTGTCCTGGCAGAGCTCCGCCCACTGAAGGCAGTCCTTCTGGTAGAGCCGGACGTCGTCAAGAGACTGGCTGTGCCGGTCGGTCGAAGACTGAGGCTTCCTGCACGCAGATGTCTGCGGGAGGAGAGCAACAAACCGGATATTATAAAAACGCTGCAGACGTTTAAAAATGACAAAAGACTTCAGCTATCCATTGACTTGTTTCTAAAGAAACAGGAAGCTGTGAAATCATAAATAATTGTCAGATTCTCTATCTTTACAGCTGTATAACATTATCCTGGTGTTTGAGCCTCCCACCGTGAGCGTGATATCAGGGGAAAACAGCCGCCGTGTGAATCTACGGGTGAAATCTGACACTGGAGTATAAATCAAAGCCTACGCTGCAGGTATCTTTAACCGCTTTACTTTGTACTATTGCAAAACAAAGAACTGATTGTCTTCAACATCCCCTTGAGAAAAAGATAAGGGATGAAAACCAAACAGCTGCAATACGATCTGCTATCTTCCACATCACTACAAATATTATTCTGCAGACTACATATAGAAACTATATTTTTCTTCAATGCATTTATCCAAACATTACTTTTTTGGATCTTGCCATGCATTGATATTGTGTTACTACAGTCGAACATACTGCTGTGTCTTAGATCTGATTTACCTGTGGCAGGGACTCGATGCTCTGTCCTCTCATCTTGACGACGGTCTCAGAGGAGCTGGACGTGGAGGAGCTGACATCTTTCACGATCAGTCCTGTGGAGGAAAGATGATGAACATTTAGCTACAGTATGAAACAACTCTCACTGTGTGAGTCCTTATAGATAAACAGATATAGAAATAATTTACCCTAGATTTACAAGCTTCTTTATGATTGATGATATGTTTGTGCGCCGTGGGGTTGACTCTTCACTCGATAAACTACATTTTTAACGAGGAGGATAAAACAACATTTCTGTTCCGCTACATTTCCAAACTTCAAACTGTAGATTGACATCAGTGAGACGGCATCTGTACCTGAGTATCCGTTGCTCTGATCAGGCGACATGGTCAACATGTCCTCTGTGATGTGGATACACAGCTCCTGGTCCAGAGCCATCTCATGAAGCTCCTCGTAGTCTTTGGGGTCGTCCACCAGCATCTCAATCTCTGAAGAGAGAAATGTTGTCTATATTGAATAATTACAAATGAAACATTCCGTTCTGGTACCTTTCTCTTATTCTCTGATATTATTGAATATGTACAGTAAATACTTGTGGATAAAGCATCAACTCTTACCGTCATCATCTAGTGTGCGCTCCTTGCCGCTGCTCTCGATGCCGGAGGTGTGTGAGCTCCCGTGGCTGGTTGTGGACGAGCTGCAGGTTCGTAGGGGCCTGTGCGGGGCCTGACCGGGGGCCCTGAAGCTGTCCGTCTCGATGCCGGAGGTGTGCGAGCTGCCGTGGCTGGTCGTGGAGTGGCGGGACAGACGTTTGTGATGAGAGACGCTCCCTGCGCTGCTGCCGCTGGCCCTGGAACGTTTGTCCAGATGATCCATGTCCAGTTCGAGAGCATCGCTGATGTATGACTCTCTGTACTGCTTCTTCTCTGAAATCAGCCAAATACAAACACATTTAAGACATAGTACTTATATCTTATTGATAAATTACAGACCTGATATTGTGACATTTATATTATTGGCTATTTATCGGAATGTGTGCTGATGTTGGCAGTTAGCAAGTGACTGAATACGTATCGATGTGCAAAAATACCTTCGTTTTCCTCCAGCCGACGGACTTGTTTGAGGACCGGCTGCAGGTTCATGTAGAGCCGGTGGCTGTTGCTGAGCAGCTGCAGGAGGTGGCGGGAGCGAATGGGACAACCGGTGTAGTAGATGAGCTTGCGGGCCGAAGGCAAACCGTCGGGGAGGATTTCAAATTTCTTTCCCTGAGAGAGCGAGAGGAGAGGGCAAAAAAAAAAAAAAGAATCACATGAATGTTGATTACAGGACTCTGTGATTTATAGCAAGCAGTAATATAAGATTATGAAATAGGAATGTAGATTTCAAGTTACGATTATGAGCCAGTAAGGCCCGGAGGCAAACCACAGAGGAGGAGCAGAGTCTGCTCTTAAAACTACTCTGCAGCCAAACACAATGCAGCAATCAGCTCATATATCTGGTCTTGAGACTCTGAAACGACGCATTTTTGAAGCAGCTTTGGTGATTCTCCAGGAAGACGACATGTTGGCTGAATGCATGGAAAAACTAAAATGGCGGATTTGTGCTTTCTCCCTTTCTTTTGGCAGGGACGCGCCTCAATAACAGCTGTCTTTAGTGTCAGCGGGGTTGTTTACAATGCAGACCTATAAACATTTCTGCAAGGGTTTGGACTTTCAAAGGCAACGGGTGGGTTTAAAGTCCTGGAAAATGCAAAGAGCTGCACATTTTGACCACAGGACTGAGCTTTCACTTTATTCATCCAGACTTTTTTTTTTAAAAAGAAACCAGCTTCATCCAAGTATGTTTAAAGCCTGTGCATAGGTAGGCAAGCACATTAAAAGGTATCCAGCTTGTACTACAGGGAAATGAGTTCATAAAAGAAGTGACAGCGGTTTTCCTATAAAAGCTCATTTTCTCTTGGCCGAGGTGTCTTTGAGGCTGAAAGACTTCCCGGACCTGCGGGGAAACTGTGGGTGGGAAAATGAAGAAGAAGTAGTTCTCTGCCATCCCTCAGGTCGAGTATTTGTCTTTAACCTCTAAGTGCCCCTCTGCAGCTCCTGGTGGCCACCGCTGAAACACTGAAATCATACTGGGCAGCGGGCACGTGTGAGCGAGCCAAACTGTGCGAGGCAGAGCAGGTCACTGCTGCAGGAGATGTCTGTTCTCCGTGGTCCATGGCTCACTGGGGCGTATTTACATTTAACATGTCTTAGCCAGGCATCCTATTCATCTTGCTGTTACTTTCACACATGATCTTCTTGGTACTTTTGATGTTGTAGACATGCATTTCAAACTGTTTTGACACAACATCTCTACATCCAGTTTTTCTTATTTTATTTTACACATCACTGAAGAACTACACCAGACATTCCTACAGCCCCCCGTCATCGAATACGTGATCTGTGTTAGTCAGTCAGTTCTCTCCCTCTCTTTGTGTTTCTCGCTCTCTCACAAAATTATTGAAAAGTGTTGAAAACTTTGCAAGTTTTTGCCAACTGACTTTCCTCTCATTATGTCTTGCCGTGGCACATTTTTGCTCAGCTGTGTTGTTTTCGCCTGCCAGAATTCCCTGTAATTGGTCCAAAAGTTTGAATCATCCTAGAAAATATTTTCATATAAGAAATGAACTGAGCCGGGGTTCAATTTAATGCTGACTGACATCGACTCACTTCGATGGAGGTTCGGCTGATTCATTCAGACAGGTTTCAGGACTTTAACTTTGGTTTGGATTAAACTGAAAGGTCTGAAAGTGTGAAGTATATCTGAAGGCTGTCCATCATCTTGACAGATTAAGACTCTGAAGGTGATCTGCAGTAACATTAGTAACTCGCAATCAAGACTGACAATAACTACATGTAGACTACCTGCAGAAGACTCCCCCTCATTTGACATGCTATGTCTCGATAGAAAAAAGAAGAGATTATGACAGAATTCTTATGATCATTATTGATGAGCCTCAGTACCGTCAATAAAAAGATTATTGATGTATTATTGACTGTTTTTCTTATTTGCATGTGGCATCAATCAGAGAGTTTTGGCACCACAGTTCCCATCATGCTCGGAGAGAACTCCATTAACTCTGGCCTTCAGCCTCGGGAATCGTTCCCATCTCTACCACCGTCCCACATGACATGAATGTGGCAAATGTTTGACTCATTTTTAGCATAAAGTCGTTAACGTTTTTGCCAGATCTGCACCCTGGCGAGTCCTGATTTGATTCATTAACTACGAGGAGTCCCTGTTGGCACTGTAGCTATGAATTTGTTAGATGTGGGATTCATACTGAATCAGTGGCATCTCTGCTGGTGGCAACTATTCCAGACCAAAAAACACACAGCAGCAGACTGGTGTCAAGTGGCGGGTTATTAAAAGGTATTCAGACGCCGCTTAGAAAAGTTTCTTGTTTCATGCAGTTCACATGGTCAGTCCGTCTAAACTCTCTGCTCAGGACAGCTGGACGACCTTCTCCCTCGTCCAACAACCCCTCCGCAACGGGCCACACACGTCGGAAAAACTCCCAGCAGCACCCAGGGGCCGTTTTTATCCAACAATCCCTCAACAAGACCAGCATGAATCAGAGTACTGGCGAGGAACGGAGTCTCAGATCCAACACCACAGGAGACGAGGGTGATTACTTCTTTTCAGCTCTCTCACAGGGAGAACGTCAAACTTTTCACAGGCTCAGGAAAGGCATTATTGCATCAGAAACACTGACTCCCATTTTCATATAGCACTCCTTATGTTAAAGTTTGATACAAAGACGAGCTGAAGTCATCCATGCCAATATCCTGAAAAGAAAATCCCCCTGAAACCATTGCAACATCTGGTGTTTATTGACCCACACGTCCCTCCGCCCTGCTGAGCACTCTGGCTCGCTCGGCCATAGCTGCAGCCGTGGTGGCAGCGGTGTTGGATGACGTGACTCGTGGGTGGGGTGGAGGAGAAAGCCTGTTATTCAGGAGAAGGGCGGGACGGGGCCACAAGAGGCCCTTCGCATCCACAGTGGAACCACAGCCGCGCCACCGACCGCTTCACTCTCACGACGCTGCAGACGGCAGACGCGAGGAAACCGCCGAGAAAACAAGAATGAGGAAAACAGGATGTCTTCACCGTGAACTGTGTGGCAGATGCAACGGCTGCTTGCACCAAAATTAGGACGGAGCCAAACTCTACTCTTGAATGAGAACCTTCTGGGACAACAAAGCGAGTCTCTCAGCAGCCTTTCAGTCATGAAACCTGCCGCTAAAGTCCCTTCAAATGGATAAAACCAAAGACGTAGCCGAATTAGAGTCAAAAGGGCTTGTTTTTGTGCAACAGCACTGATAAGCAATAATGACCTCTCTTGTGATTAATAGCTCACTGGCAGAATCCGTGAAGCCGTCACAGTGAAACAGATATATAGTAAGCTCCTTGGGCTTCCTGCGATAACAGAAACCCCTATAGAAGCAAATTAGCCGACTGCTGTGCTCAGCTTAACGACGGGATGACTCAGAGCCCAGACGAGGAGATTTAACAGGATTTCCTTCAAAGGGATACCAGTCATAACTGATAAAATGAAGGCATGTGTATCATACGAGAGAAAATATTGCTGCCTATACATGATGTGTGTTTACAGTATACAATGTCTGCACGTGTGTGTGTGCACATGGAAGGAGGGTCTTTGCGAAATCCCTGATTAGTTCCAGAGGACTCGCAGGGTTAAGATAAAACAGCAGTGTGGTGAAAAAAAAAAAAAAAACCTGCGTAAAAATGTCCACAACGCTGAGCACACAAACATCGCAAACATCCCCCATAAGCCAGGAGATGTTTGGGTTTCGTCATCGCTGAAGTAAGTGTAAAAAAAAAAAAAACAAGCCAAAATAAAAATACATTACAGGTGTAAAATGTTTCTCTGGGCTACGTGTTGGAAAAAGGTGTGATGGTGCATCTGACTCACCACAAATACCAGCTTTCCCACGTTGGTCCAGGGGAAGTCGTACAACAGTTGCCTCACAGACCCGACGTTCTGCAACACAGACACATGGAGAAAAAGAGTTACAGGTACAGTTTTACTTTTCAGCTCAACAATGACAACGCTGCTGCAACAGGCTGCAAAAGTGAGAGTAGAGCAGAGTCATCGTTCAACCAATGTAGTGCAATGTTGAACTGAATTCCTCAGGACCCAGTGTATGTCTACTGTTGTTCATGTTCATTCGAAAACGCAATATTTTTTATTTTTTAAGCTATATTATATTAGAAAAAAGTCAGAGACTACATTCAAAACACAAACTTTAGATACATGAAGTTATTCAATTCAAAAACAGAGGTTTCAGCAGAGGCTGAAATGATCGACCACACTGGCAGATTTTTAGGAATCAATACAACACGAAGATATTACTGTTATAAAACAGTGCAATGCTCGTCTTTTCAGAAATCAGGAATGTGCAAAAAAGTAAATAAACACCAAAACAGTGAAGTCTTGAGAAAACGTGTTATACCTGGAATATTTGAATGCCACGTAAAGTCAGCCCCAATGTAAGAGAAGCTTCTACTTCTTTCTTGTCCTGTCGAAAGAAATGAGATCAAATATTTATTGGGTGAAGATCAAGTCAAATCTGATACAGCAGAATAATCTGAAATCCAATGAGCTGCGATGAAAGGATCCCTTAGACAAATGAAAAACTGGCAATGCAACAATATTTCGATGCCAGTATTGGTACAACTGTATCAGAACTGAAACTGAAACATTGACTTTTGTCACAGTAATACATTAAATATCCAAGAAAGCAAAACATTAAGTAGTGTCAGTAGCAGTTTTAGTCTAAAATGCAATCCAATCCAATACAGAAGGTATGTCCAGTTAAGTGACTAGGTGCAAGACAAGCCTTTAACATATGTAGTAAGTAATATGTAGAGATTCAACAACCTGGACTGACACTGTGTTCCATCTCTCACCTTGTAGAGTCTGTAGTAGTGGACGGTGACGTCATCAAGCTGAGCACACTCCTTAATGTATTTGAGGTGTGCCTCTGAAGCTGTGAGAGCAAACTGGTCTTTATGCATGTTCGGGATATGCCTCAGGATGTACTCACGGCCGCGCTTGGCTATCACCTGTGCCGGGAGAGAAAGCGGGAAACGTCAGGCCTGGCTGCCCTGAAGTTGTACTGACACATTACAGCAGATTGGCAGCACAGGATGCCAATGAGGGTAATGAAGGTCCCTGCTGCAGGGCAGACAGATGTCAACCTGGAGACTGAACAGGAGCCAGAGGCACAAACAGGAAACGCACTCATTAAGCTGCGCATATGGCTTCTGAAGGTTTTGTAAGTAAGCTTTCTGAGCAGCTAAATCTGTGGGAGGTTTACTGTAGGGTAACGCTCATCATCAAACAATTTCCTGCCGCTGCTGGTTTCAAGTAGCGATAAGCAGACAGGAGGCTAATTACAGGAAGTGAAGGGCAATCAGACGGGCGTGGCTGTCACAGCCGGAGAGGTAGAGGATGGTGGTGGTGGTGGTGGTGGGGTGGTGGTGGTGGGGGTGGGGGGGTTGCCAGTGCGGCCAGAACAGCCGTGTCAGCCAGAGCATTTCTCAAGATTTAAAAAGAACAACAGTGCGTGTGCCACTTCCAGGGACGAAAATACATTTCGTGCCCCAGTTCTCTTTTATCCCACATGCTCAGATGTGGAGCTGTCGCTACGTGTTTGTCCGGCGTGATTAATGGAAGGTGGCTATAGACCCACACATTGTATTCACGGTGCAGGCCAGGACACTGAACACAGCCGGACGGCCTCACACACACCTTTACTGTATGTTTCATCTCCTCAGTCAGTGACGCAGCATTTTATTTCGGGTCTGTTTAAGCAGAGACCTGTTTATGTCACTGATGTTTTCCAAGGACGTTCACTTTAACTCACTGAGACATCAGACAGACTTACTGCAGAAGGATTTACCAGTCTAATACGGCAATGTGTTAACCGCGTTAGTCACATTTAACATTACTTTGAAGCTACTTGTGTACACCGCCGCCTCACACCAGAAGGGAATTAAGACTATACTATAACAGTTACTGAGTTAGAAGCTTTTCGTTCCACGGCACCTCAAAAGTCACATTTTGATTCACATTAATATTCAAATAAAAAATATTCTCAAATACAGGTGAAATCACTGAGGATTGAAGATATTTGATATTTTTGAAGAAATATCCGTGAGTCTTATAGACAAATCAACTCACTGATTAATCAAGAAATAACCAGCAAGTCTTTCGATGATGAAAATAACTGTTAGTTTCAGCTCTAATACTAAACAAAATGGAATGTATGATGAAATATTAAAAAAAACAACTCCTCCACAATAAAATCCTGAGAGCGATAAGCTTTACATTAGCCACACTGGCCTCGACATTAATACAGGATGTGACGGGGTGCTGCAGGACAGCAAAGAGCCAGATGGGCTGTGGTGTGAACAGGGAGGTAAAGGAATGACGGTCAGTCATCTTAAATCATCTTTTCTTCTCTGATAAATTTCACATGTGAGGGTTCAGCCCACATGCGGTGCTTGTTGGACATACTCACCCACGGGGGGAAGTAGGCTTCTGGTTCAAAGTACTTCCCAAAGTGCTTGTTACGTTTGAAGTTGCCGAGGTCAGCCTGCAGGGCGAAGGCTGCCAGGAGGAAGTAGGCCTCCTCCCGTTGGATACACTGAGAGAGCAGCACCTGTTTCCTCAAGTGCCAGTAGTAATAGTACCTGGCTGCCCGGTCACTGCAGGGCACATGGAAAGCAACATTAATCAGATTAAAGGTTAAGTGAGTGATGGGAGGGCAGGTTGTACAGCGATTGAATGTTCTGTGAGGCTATAAACCGCGTGCAGTCAGTCGAGGAGCTTTACTTGCCTGATCAATCTCCCGTTCTCAACGTAATACTGAGCCCTGAAGTGAATGATCATCGGAGGCCCGAACTGGTCGATGCCCTGGAAAATAACACGAGTGGAAATCTTGTTTATTTTCTGAAACAGCATGATTGTAATCCTTCCATCAGACTACACAAGTAATAGTTCATTAGAATGGTCATGGGTCGCAGCCTTGTAATCCCATCCAACCTGCTGCCACCACTGCGCCGTCCAAAAGTGGACAAAAAGCTGCTCACAAAAAAAAGAAGCATGAACCAAACTGTGGTATAAAAATCAAGGTCTGAACTGAAGCTTGGATTTAGAGAATTGTTCAACCACTTTAGGCTACTTATAAGCCTTCACGGTGCAGCTGAGTACCATATAACTGTGTCCCAAGCTGTTAAAAACAAAAACTACATTTCTCAGTTGCGATGTGAATGTGACATGAGAAAACATGTTTGCCAACTGGGCTGATCTGGCATCAGTTTATATCCAAGAATACCTTAGTTAAAAGGAGCTTAAATGTCTCATGTTGGTGGGTTCAGTTTCCTTGATTTGTATCTGCTATTAATGGTACAATCTGTAATTAAATGTAAACAAAAGGACAGCCCAAACACATATATATAAATGGCTATGACTCCAATGACACGTTAGCTAGACTGGCTAGTTACAAGAAAACATTTTTCAAATGTTGAAACAAAGGCGTTTCAACACCTCTCGAGCTGGCTGGTTAACATAATATTTCTCTAACCAATACACAAACAAAGTGTACAAACAACAATTTGTGGCTTTAGTGGGAGTTACAGACTGCGAAAAAATGTCATGGTGACTTCCTGGAGTTTATCCAGGTTCGGTTCTCTCAAGTCTGAAGAGAGAGTCAAACCTGTGCTCACCAGCTCAGTCTGGTAACCAGCGCTCATCTGTCGCCTCTCTTGTGAATAAGCACACTTTTCCAAAACCTATCAAGTCATATTCTGCAGTTTCATGCGCACCCACAATTCACTGTATTGGTCAAACTTAGAGAAAAGGCTTTTTAGGGGACAGTTTATATTTCCACTTCCTGTGGGGAGAAAGGCGCTCTTGACAATGAATTTGATGTAGATACATCTTGAGGCTCGAGGAGAGGCTCTAATAAATCCAGATTTTTGACTGATTTTTAAAACTGCATCTTGCCTTTGAAATGGGGATTTAATGTCCTCTGCTCACTGTTAAACGTCTGATCCAAAGTCAATAATCCAGAACATCATTTCTTACCTTACTGGCTTCTCTCTTCCATTCTTTGGGGCAGTATTTGGAAAGCTTCTGATCCAGCTCCATATAGATGTGTTCATTATCTGTCGGAGGAGGACGGGAACAGATTTAGCTTAGACACTCTCTGCGTCATCGGTGTGTGTGTGTGTGTGCGTACACGTGTATGTATACTGTAGGTGACTTTATGTTTGTGTAGGCACTGAGAAATCCTCCCTGAATGCACCCTGTTCAAAGACTGCCTCAGAGGCATCACATCAGACATCCTCTTCACTTCCCTTTGTACTCGAAGCCTCTGGTGCTCCTGCTCATTTCTTCACCTCGCTCTGTCATGTCTTAATCTGCTCCTGAAGTGACGACTTTCCTGAGCTGCAGGGCCGCTGAGCTGACAACTCTGAGTTTCTACACAATGAAAACTCATTGAAAAGCAAAAGTGTATGAAGAGCAGAAGCAGAGCCTGTCTGGCAGAACATCAACGCATATTTCCTGTCAAATTCGATGACAAGTTTTATGACTTCTGTTTAAATTCTTAGTAGTACGGTTGTACTATGATGTCCCAAATATTGTGCTGCATGTTAACGCCTTGTTTTCCCTTGTTAATTTAAAAAGATACAATCACAAGCCAGAACTGCATCCTTCTATAAAGATTCTGGTTTTATTTGGGCACATTTTGAGATCTCAACCGCGAAGACTTCTGCCGCCATCCAGATACAATTAAGGTCAATGATATTTGGTTCGTGGTGCTCAAAGAACCCAAATATTACACTTGAAGAGCTCAATGGCGAAGTCTGTTTCCAGAAACAATATCTGTGCTGCTCGGGCTGATCCACAGACCTCATTGTGAAAAGTTGAGAACTATTTGTGGTTCTACGTCGCCAGAATAGTAAACAGATCAGGGTTGATATATGTGTTTCAAAATGCGAGGAAGGTCTGTGTTGCGTTAACAGAATATTACATCAGTTACTGCGGATGAAGACTTAAAAACAGCTGACTCTGCAACGGTTGATTATGTAAATGTGGAGTGTATGGTGGTCTTGTTCCTAGAACATCATTATTGATGGTGTTTCATAACCATAATAAAAAAAAAAACTGACAAAATCCGGATTTGGATCAACTCCTGGTAGCTGGGTGAGTTAAGCACTGGACTCCCAGGTTCCTGTTGCACTTGGAAGATATTGTTGAACTGTTCACTTTTTATTTTTACACTAAGTTTGCTTCTTATTTGCTGTTTCTTTCTGATTTTCTGTTGCTGTGTGGTTTAGGCAACTGAAAAAGTTGGTTGATGATGAAAAAAATACCCTTTCACAGTTTTAAAGCTATGACATTAATAATATGTAATTGGTCTGTTTCAATGGTGGAGCAAAAGTAATTATGAGTTTCCAGCAACAACTCTAACACAGCCATGTCAGATCGTGCCTTTACGTATGCAGAACGAAGAAAATGTGAAGAGATTTCATGAGATGTTGATGAAAATTGGAGTAATGGAGGGACAAAGTGGAACAAATCAATCCTACACAGCTTTACAGCTGCAACTTCATTTTCACTGTTAGATAATATCCTGATTCTTATCTTAATCGACGAATCCATTGGTTTAAAAAAGTGTAGAAAAGAGTTCGACAAAAGTTCAGAGTCCGAGATGAGGTCTTGAAATGGCTTGTTCTGTCTGATCAACAGAGCAAAACCTACAGATATTTAAATTACCGTCATAGAGGAATAAAAATACAGAAATTTCTTATGCTTGAGAGGCTCGAGCCAGTGAAATATCATCCATTTTGCAGAAAAAAAAAAATCTTTAGATACGAGGATTAATTGATTTTCAGATTTCAGTTGACAAACTAATCAAGGATTCTTTTCAGCTCATTTAAGACAGTATCAACCTCATCTTTTCTTGCACTCATCAATGTTGGAAATAATGTTTTTGTCATCTGAAGTAAAACCTCTAAACTGCGAGCAAACGAGGACATATTTGAGCTCATGTCCGATGTGGCAGCTCGGCCGGTCAGGGGGACAGTGGGTGACACACAGGGAGTGGGTGGCCTCTGTTTGCCTTGGGGATTTCACGCTGTTCAGACAAGCGCTTCAGGAATGTCCCACAATCAGACCCATTGGCTCCTGCTCAACTGACCTGCTGGGCCGTCATTGGCTCATCTGGAGGCCAGCTGTCTGAAAACACTGCCTTTGCAATTTACTCTCCCTTTGCAGTTGCCTACAACTGTCGCCCGCTGTCTGCCTCGCCACAGCACGGCCACTGTGACTCATTCCAGACGTACACAGTACCGTCACCATAAAAACAACTTTAGGCTAGGCTGCACAATGGGAGCCACTCAGGAAGCAGAGGCCCTGGTTCCTGGAAGACCGCCATGACATGTAGGTGAGAGATGCTACGTTTTGGGCACATTCCTGTGTCCCAGCCTCGTATTTGTTTTGAGGCAACTAACTGCCTGGTTACACTATTTATAAGAGGCTCTGTAACGCTGTACATGTGACTGCACTCGCTCAACAATTTGCATGACTTGACCATGCATTTCAAATATTCTAAACAGAAATGAGGCTGTTGTCCACAAAGTTGAGTAGTCACCCAGAACTAGGTCAGAAATGGATATTTGGAGGACAGTAACAGAAAACAAAGGCCGTTCTGTTCAGCTGACGGGAAAACAAGTTAATAGACGGATAAACTGTTTACGGCACACTGCAAAACAAAACAGAATGAACCGCTCAACAGAGGTAGGAAACAACGTTATCTGTGAGATGAAAGGTCGTACTTTGAATAACGCTGAGTCCAAACAGGTGACAGTCCTTCAGTCTCAGGAGGTCACACACCTGGGCCAAAAGTTCCTGGCACAGAGTCTTCACCTGAGGAGGAGAGAAGAGGAGGAGGCTCACGTTTAGCCTAAGGATGATCTTTTCACCATATCATAAACAACACATAAGAAATAATCACACACTGCTAATGTCTATCGTAAGCAGGTAGTGCAGAGAGGTGCACGCTTCTCTTTCTGCGTCTTGTTGTGCACGTCTTAAGAGATTTTGATCTTGTTTGTGGCGACAGGGCCAGACTTAGTGTCTCCCCATTTCCAGCCTTTACACTTAGATGAGCTAACCAGCTCTAAGTCTCAAACCAAATAAGAGCATTTGCTAAAATGTTGAAGTTTTCCTTTAACTGTGATTCATATTAGGAGATAGAGTTCACCGGTGAAGTAAAATTGACTGTTGTTATAATGAAAAAAGATGCACCCTCAATGATAACTTGCTCTGTTTTTCTATTATAGGTTGAGAAACAGTTTGTCTTTGTACTCACATTGACTATGACATTGAGCGTATCATCATTGGGCAAAAAGACACAGACGCAGCGGCGGTCCTGCATGGTTTTGTTGTTGTGGAAGTTCAGTTTGTTCATCTTCGAGTGGCTGGCACAGGACAGGCCCTTCCGCCTGCTACCAGGGCTCTGGGCCCTCTGACGACCCGCCTCCACCACCGCAGGCACTGACACCACCAGAACCAGTCCCTGTAACCCTGCTTCAGCTGCAGCCCAGTCCAGACAAACCAGCACCTACGGGCTCAGCAGGCCAAACAGCACTCACAAGGCAGAGCATGGGGGCACGAGCTGCAGTCTGCACTGTGGAGACAAAAGAGAAGAAAAGGGATTGGATGTTAGAGCAGCAACTTCTGTTTCTCAAGTTTGAGGAATGGCTATGTGGTTGACATGAAAATGATAAAAAACAAAAACAAATCTGCAGATTAATTCGCTCACACCAATAGAGTCTGAAAGGATGAGAGAAATAACAGACACATCGAGAAAAAGAGGGAGGGTAGCATTCCTGTTTGTGTCCATGAGCATGTGACATCATTCTACGGGAATGTTAGTGACTCCTGAGGAACATGTGAACATCTGTCTGGGGAGGAACTGATGAGATGTAATGATGGCGTGAAGGAAACACAGAGACGGAGTGACTCATACCCAAAACCGACTGATTTTTCACTTAAAACACAACAGAACCAGCTCTAAACATTAACCTGGCAGCAGAAAACTACGTATTACCATACTTGACAATAGCAGCTCGCTCACTCAGATGCTGATTGGTTGTTTGACTTTTTCCTGGCATCGGTTTCGTCAACTCATTCGGTTTTGTTGACATGATGTCAACTGTTGGAATTGGTTGAATTGCTTGCAGCCACATGCAAGAGTTAAACTGTAAATACAAGCACTTAAAACGTCTTAAACAAGTGCTGTTCTGTCCTTTGCAGTGGTAATGTTTCTGGAGGAGGTGCTTACCTTTTTACTAAATATAAAACGTGTATTATTAAAGGGAAGCAACAAAGTGTTTTGACAATGTGCTTGGGAATTTTGACTTTATCCTGCACCTGCAAGCCTGCTCCATATTCACACTTCTTCTTGAACAATGTGTTCTCTTGTCCTCTGCCAACTATATACCCCTCTCAAACATGCACTAGCGAGAGCACACTTCTCGAACATTAACAGCTCTTTGGCCGGCGAGTAGCTCACGGCATGAGCTGTGCCGGAGGACGTGTGAGACCTTCAGAGGGCGTGAAAAGTCTCAGACCAGACAAAAGAATGTTAAAGAACAATCAATCCAGATTATCACCCCTTCCTGTCGAGAGTCACTCGCCTTGGAGCCTTGTTGTCATTAAAAACAGACACTGAAAGGATCACATCACAGATTGCAAACAATTAGCATTTAAAAAGACGACTATGACTGAGTTAAGGTGTGTTCACAGGGTTGTTGTTAAGTCACAAACCTGCCTTCGAATCACTAAATTGTAACTACAACAAAGCAAGCAGCAGTGGACACAACACCAGTGTTACTGACTGGACTGATGCCAGTAAACAACACCTCCAACTGGAGGCTTGGACCTGTGCTGCAAAGTCTTTTCCAGCTAAGTACCCAGTTCAATACGCCTGCTGTCGACATATACCGCCGCTTTGTTGCAGCGGGGACAGGGAGCATTGTGAGCAGAGCAGCAATAAATACACGTACTGTTGACATACAGCATCAGTTCTCATTAGACCTGCTCATTGGATGTGCAGTGTTGCGGGCAACCAGCCACTCAGCAAACTCTGCTGATGAGCCATAACTGGGATGACTTCCTCTGCTGCCGCTGACCTTCACTACACACAACACCGCTGCACCAAACAAACACACATGTACACAGTGTGCAGACAAAAATAGAGACACAAGTTCCACAAACACTGTCATCCACCCTCACTCACTCACTCACACACAATGGGTATGTTCCTGCTCTCTTGCTATGACCATATGTCAGGTGCTACTACAGAACAGCTGAGCTGTGTGATGGCAGCGGGGGTAATTAGAAGTGAGATCCATCTAACCGGATCACTTCCCCCCGTCACTCGCTTCCCCTGCAGAGATCGAGAGTGATGCCAGCAGGCTGGGACAGATATAATATTTGCAGAAAACTCTGTGTTTGTAATTGTTTGGTGTGCCAGATTGCTCAGGTGCCAGACACAGGAAAAATAAAAATAGAACCGGAAACTGCGACCAACTAAAGCAGGATTTACATGTGACGTTAACAGCAGGCCCACCGCATATACTCTATGTGTGGATTGTCTGCATTGTATGTGATCAGGCTGTGTCATGCTTTTATTATACATTATATTCTCCATGATAATTGTGTTTACATTAATTTGCTTCACCTTCTGTATGAGGAGACTGTAGGGAGGATTTGCTTTGTCTCCCATTTTGACTATTTCCAGACTATGGCATCAGCCTGGAAATAGTTTTTCTACTCAGAAATAGTCCTGGACATGAGCCCACATTACAACCACAAGCGGTCTCTTTTTAAATCTTTGGTTTCTGATTAAATAAAACCTTGTTTACCCCTGTTTCCAGCCTTTGTGCAAAGCTAGGCTACTTAGCTGATGGTTTAAGCTTTATATTGAACTTAAAAACATGACATTAATCTTCGTGTTTAACTCTTGACAGGAAAGGCCAATGGGTGAATTTCCCAAAATGTCAAACTACTCCTTCACTATAGACTTCACCATAAAAATGTCTTTGGAAACATGAGAGCTGAATAATCACTTTCCTCAAGCTCAGAAGTCAAAAACAGTCTCCAGAGTATATGAACACACCAGCCTCACTTTTAAGCCTGACAAAAAAAACGTAACTGTGATTTTTCGTTAACAAAATTTTGTCACTCTTACTTTGTACTAGATGGCTGTGCTACACACTGTTGTTGCTTGCCAACTGTAAAAGGTCTATGACAAAGAGCCATTGTCATTTCCTTAGTAAGTAGTTGTTTTCTTATTTTTCTTAGTCGTTTTCATAGTTTAGACATTTAGGGGTGGAAGGAAATGTCAGGAACTACTAGAACATTTGAATGTGGATATTTTGACAGGTAAACGGCATCTTCTTCATTTAGACAACTTTCTCTTTTCAATGCTCTTTTCTATGCCATCTAAAACCTAAAATTTTAAGAACTTTTTCTCCCCGAAGTTTTTTTCCTGCCGGGGTTTGACATTTGTGTGCAAGGTGGAAACATTCACACATCCAGTTTCATCTCCCTGTAGAAAAGTTAATGGCCCTTGCAGTGGGCTCGGCTGAAGTCGTATCATCTTGCATTTTCTGCTCGGAAATATGATTCCTGACTTCAACAATCCTAGTTACTGCTTGTTTATTACATTGTTGAGTGCTAACGATGAAAGCGGATGCCTGTGTTGGGCTCTTGTAGAGACAGGGGTTAGCCATAACTGAGTATAGTCATTATTGATTTGTTTTAAGGTCTAATGTGTCATGTCTGGTCTACACGTGAGACATCACCACAGAGGGGATGTCCGCTGTGAAATGATAGTGTGTGTTCTCTTACATACTGTGTACTGGGAGTCCTGCGTGAGGGAAGAGAGTGCTGGTTAATGAAATTACTGCTGCTTTCCATCCCCCTTTCACTGCCATGCGTAGTGTGATGCAACACTGAAGTCCAATCTAAAGCAGCACAAAGAGCAGCCGCCGGAGCTTCCTCCTGCCTTTCAGCCTCAAACAGGGATTCTGTCAACGTGGCAAACCTCAGAGTCCGGCATGACACCAAATCCCACACTGCGATGCAGAGAAAGGGCCTCTGTCACAACTACACCTCTCTCTTTCTCATTCTTTCCCTCCTCCATTGACATCAGAGGGGTGGAGAGTCTCTATGTCCAACTGTTGGACAGTGGAGCCAAAGAAAAAATTTCCCCTTTGCTTTGTGGAGAAGGAACAGGCCAACTTAAGGAGGCTGTCGCCACGCTGATTTAAGAATAGCTTCAGGTACAGTACGTGTCAAAGTTAAAAAAAAGAGGGAAAAAGACGAGGGTGGATATACACAGCAGAGAGAGAGAGAGAGAGAGAGAGAGAGAGGGAGGGAGGGAGATGGAGTGAGGCTCGAAGCTTATGCATGAAAAAAGAAAAAACTGCTGCAGTCAGGAGAATTCCTCGCTAACATCTGCTTCTCATTCCAACAATGGCGACCTTTGATTCCTGATACACACAACGAGCAGCAACATCTACATGTGCAGAGAAACTCCAGCGTCTGACAGCATCCTGAAACCTGCACTGTAAACCCTGATGTGGAGCATCTGGCGTATTTAACTAACTTTTCCATAGTGACGCCAGCAGTTACTTTGTTGTTGTTTTTGAAGTTTGTGTTGTTATATAGTCCATACTTTGTTCTGGGGATGTGATCAAGCCTTCATTACACTCTCTTTGACAGAGGACCAATTTCACAATTCAGATATAGCAGAAGAATAATCTTGAACTACTTTACTCATCTATATAATTGTCAAAAATGCCCCAAATTACTTAGTTTAAGGTTCTCTGTGTAAAACAGTGGCTGCTTTCTTTTGTCTTACTTCACAGTAAATGTATAGAGCTGTTACTCGCCATCGGCCGATACACAACGCAATGGTATTGGGATTGGTATCTGGAAGAAAGGATGGTGTCTGTACCTTTCTGAATATTCCCGTAAACATTCTCTAAGGATTTAAAACTTCCATGGGACGGAAATAGATGAAGAATATACCAAATATAACCATGTGGGAATGCGATTTTACAATGGGCTGAGGGAAAACAACAAAAAGACAAAGCAAAATCTAATTTTGAGTAACCAGTCATTTCAGAGGAAGCCTGTTTCATGGGCTGTACTTTACTGACCCAGTCTGCCCTCGCTGAAATATTTAAAGGCCTCCCTTTCAAAGGGCACGACTTTCATAAATGCTGCCAACGACTGGATCGGAGTGGGAACTGGTCACTTATTTCCCTCAGTTCCCTGCCAAGAGATGTGTTTATTCAGCTGATGAGAAATGCTGCCGAGCTGACGAGCAGCTCTAAATCACATCGGTCACAAGGTGGCATTTGCCTTCGCAGTGAGACTTCCCTCCTCTACTCTGTTTAACCCTAGTGATATGCTAAGAGGAGGAGCCGAGTGTCAAAAAATAAACAGGAAAAAGCACGCTAGTGGGCGACATGCTTGACCACCCAAACCACACATTCTGGATCGTCTAAACATCTATTCTGGATGCAGGCTGGCTTGTCATGATGTCGGGAAGTGGCTGTCATTATGGACAGGAAACATGCTGTTATGTGTGTTATACTTGGCAAATAAAGCTATTCTAACTCTGATAGTGTCGTCTTAAATACATAAAGTACATATTTGACTTTCTCCGCTGTCAGTAGCCTATGGGCGGTGTAAACAAATAACTGTGACTCTTGCTGGTATTAATAGAGCCTGGAGGCGTGTTTAGTTGCTCGCCCATAAATACCTGGATGCTCTCACTATATGTGTGTTTTTAGCCTTTAAGCCTAATCTCAGGGGCAGGGGGGGGGACACACACTGCACAGTTGTAAGACTCTGATGCTGATGATCCCTTTCTCATAAGATCATCGGCAGATATTTGTGTGTCTATTTCCACTGAGCACGCAGAGAGGATAAACAATCTGTTTCTGGATCAGAGTCGGACCAAAAGTCTGAGAACCTGAACCACATTTTAACGACTTATCTCAACTTGATGAAATGTAAGATGTGAATAACAGTAATCATCCACAACACAGACCGACCCTCTGAATATACTATTTGTTCAAGCTATATATTATTAATGTTTACTGGTACAAAACATCTAACAAATGGATGCCTGGATGTCGTCCTTCATCAAATGTCACGCTCATTAACCGCTGAAGGTCAGGCCAGTACACAGCATGGTATTGTTAGCTGTTATATAATTCACAAAGAGAAGTGGAGGAATTAGATGGTGGGTGGCCTCGGGCTAACTTGTATAGTATACAAGCTGCCGCAGCAATATTTATTATACACTATCTGAATTCACTGGAAAGACATCGTTTGGCACTGAGTTTCAGTCATCCTTGCACCCTTGTGCCAGATTAAGAAGCTGGAGCGCCTTGTTGAATCGCTCTTCCTCGTGATTAAGATGTGAGTATGAAAGTGACAGTGAAGGCCTCACTCAACAGCTGCCTTCACTAACAACCTTTGAAATGGCAAAACAACAGCTTCTCAACTTTCCTAGTTGAGAAGGTTGTTGACTTATAATTTAAGACGAGTGGCAACGGCTATTGGGGCTTTAAAGACAGATGAAGGTTAAAATTAAGGGTGGGAATCCTTGGGAATCTCATGATTCAATGCACATTCTTGTTGGCAAAAATTATATTGGTTGATGGTTTATTATCTAGAAAACAGGGTACCACTTTCAGGCTCTCACTCTAGTTTAGAACCATTAAATTGTATCTTAAGTCCGACTACTAGTGCTTTGCTAGGGCTGTAGCAACATATTGGTTTCAAGGTATGCAGTGGTTGTAAAAAAGGATAGTTATCAGTTTTATGTCTGTCACGACATAATATTTTGTGAATATATAAAAGTCACTTCCGTTTTAATTCCTTTAAGGGTCATTGTAACGGTTAATAATAATTGGAAAATACAGTGTGCCCTGATAGAGCGGTATCTTTTTATCGTTCCAGGAAAATGTTACACCGTTGCAACAATAGCTGTTACCAACATTATGTCTCTGCTGCCGTGTTAGTACTATGGTTACCTGATGTAACCACAAGGCTGTACAGCTACAGGTTTGCTGAAATGTAACAAAGTTAAAGCCAGGTTAATTACTATCAATTAATTGCAATTGTTATGACTTTTCTTCAACGCTTGCTGAAATTATCGAACCCTGGCTTTCTTTGTCATCGGTGACAAATATGTTAACAAGCAGCTCAAAGCTTGGTTACCTCTGCAAAGAAAAAAATTCAACATTCACAACACCTGGCTTCCATGTGGCTCCAAGAAAGGACTGAGTGCACACACACACACACACACACACACACCTCTAAAACTGCCGGCACCGACAGACATGTTAGAACAGAGTCAGCAGTCGCTCCCCTCCCTCCCCGCCCAGCATTCAGACTTGGACTCTGCATGAGTAACACCACAAAACTAGCAATCGCAGTGCAACACACCGCGGAGACGTCGAACCGACCATTACATACGCTTGAAATAGTGCAAGCGGCCTTAAAGCAGAGGGTAAAAAAAATGAGCTGCAATTATAACAAACCCAAACCAAACCCTGTTGTTTTGTTTCAGGCAAAAGCTCTTCCGTTTTGACAGAATGAAGAGGGCTATTGCAGCCAATTTAAAATGCTTCCTGGGTTTGTAACAGGAATGTCTGAAACTGTTTACACTATCACACCTGAGGAGAGTCACAAGATTCAAATTTGTCTTTTTGTTTGAGGAAAACATTAAACTGTCCAGAAAGTTAACTGCAGTGTCTCATGAAAAAAATACCTGTAAATATTTGAAACTTGGCAGAGTGTTAACAACACACAGCTGCAAGAATTTCACCTCTACCGGTCACTTGTTAGAGTGCCAGCATTTCCTCTAGCTATAAAGCTCTCTACAGCCTGAAAATTACCTCAATTGAAAGACAAAGTGAAGGCATTGTAAGCCCATAATTGCTCCTAATTGTTCACTCCACACCACAACCTTAAACAAGACTTTAAACAGGAATTACAACTAAGATACTGAGATATAAATATGCTGCATAGATGTATTCCTACAATCTGGAATCTACTGACCCAGGACTGAACTTGGGTCTCAGTAACACAACTACCTGCTTCCAATCCAACAAAAATCAACCAAATATCCTACAGGAAACACTGGGAGCTGTACTGAGAAGCGTGTGAGATAAGCTGATAATATCCTCAGGGGGTGCTGGCAGGTTAAATCTCTCTGGGCCACTTCCATGAGAAGTCTCAAGCTTCGCTATGAAGGAAAAAAAACACAATCCAAGGAAAAGGGAGAATGGGAGACAAATGCAGGAAGGACTGACCTATTTTTTTTTCTTCTGTCCCCTTTGGTGCACTTGAGACATGGATGTAAGGAGTCATGCAACATCCCTACAGTTGCAGAAAAGACATGCAGCACAGATGTCTTCTTTCAGATCTAATCTTTTCACTTAAAATCAGGGGTTTTACAGTCTTCTGTGGAGAATTTTCGGGACTTACAACACCATAAATCCAGTCAAAAGGTTAATCTTTAAAAACATATGGCCCCCTCTTTAAAAATCCCTTTAAAAGCTGACTTTCTTGAGAATCAAGTTTTGCATCCAAAAGCTGTTACATGGACTACATAGCGTAGAGTGATATGCGTGTGGAGCCCAGGGCACCTGTATAACTTACACCAACAAGGACATTCGACTGTGTACACACCCGTATACTGTAGACAAAATGGTTAGCAAATGTTTGGCCTTCATTATGTCGATAATGTAATCTCTTACTTTCTCATGGACCTGTGCCATCCTCTTACCTCAGTCACATTGTCCGCACACTCAAAATATGGTTCCTCTTACACCTTATCTTCTGGCAACAAGGCCGAAGGCAGATTGAGTGATAAATTCCAGAGGGAGCGTTTTATAAACAGGCTTTTGCAACGGTATGAAAATCCCCTGCTAGTGTGTATCAGGCTTCCCTGGAAGAATTTGCATTATGAAGAGACGATTATGTAAAATGCGTATAACAGGTTATCTCCAGTTACCCATGTGCAGCACCACAGATGCTTTTTTGCTTCAGCCCGAGTACAGTTTTAGTATTTGCGGCATGGTTTAAGCATCAGAGAAAACCTGCCCAGAGGCTAAGGATTGAGTTGAGCTTTTGATACGGAGGAAGTCACTCATAAATTCAGAAAAACAACAGATCCAGCACTCACTTTAGAGTGCATGAAACAACCCAGTGACCATTTTTCCATTGAAAAAGAGTAAAAGATTTGTCATGGTCACTGTGAAAAGACAATTACAAATGGTTTAAAGGTGACCGTTTTTAACCAGCTTTTTGAAGACATCGACTAAACGTTCACATATATATAGATGATACTTCACAATATTTAAATAACTGAATCCAAGTAGACAGAATCTAAAATGATGAGAGTCAGCCTCTTTTTAGCACACTATATAGGATGAAAGATGCCTTTATAATAGGAATCCTACCCTGCAAAATCATATTAACTGCAGGGGTCAAGGATCGAACTGTCAGCTGATTGATGGACGGCCGCACTTCTAGAGGGTGAAGCACGACGAGGCTATTTACCACAGAAATGAACTCCAACTCTTCAAAATGATAACACAACTTGTTGTGTTTTGCAATACAATGATGTTGTAACTGCATTATAGCTGGTTGAAAAAAAGACGAAAAAGAAGTCTCCACACAAGAAAACCATCTAGAAATCAATGCTGAAATCCCGGTTGGTGCTCGAGTAAAATCATGTCATGTTTGGTTTCATGACAGCGCAGTAATCGGAAAAGAGCCCCAAATCGATGTACCAAAACATACCTGTTAGTCATGTAAGGTTAAACGTGGGAGGGGGAATTGCCTTGTGCAATAATGGGCCATCCCATCTCACATTCCAACACGGATTCATCTGAATGAGTCACGGACACGCACACCAACCATCTTTGTTCACACGTTTCCTCTCTGTTTCCTACTCAAGCGGAGCTCTTCCTGTCCAGACAGCACCTGCATCATCGCTCTCTCCCATTCACTTTGCTCTGTCACAACATCGAGCAAAGAAGACAACGTTGCGATCACAAAAACACAAGTTGTTTTTCTTCTGTTCCTCCTCTCAGCTGGAGCGGAGACCTGGATGGCATGTCGCACACCGGGCCACACAAGCAAGCTGATTAACCTACCATGTGTACTGGATGAGTTTCAAGTATTACCAGCACTTGCAAGGGATCGCTTGATGGACCATGCTAGTGTCTGCAGAGCATTACAATGGTTTGTCTACGTTTGTGCAAATTCAAGAGATGCAACAACCTTTATTACATTATATTCATATTACGTAATAGCTCTTTTTTAGCAAGTCCTTGCACAATTGCGGTATATTCTTTATTTTCTATTGTTGTCAATGTTTTGTTCTTGTTAAATGTCGGTCTTACTGCAAAAGGATGTGAGCAAAACTAACTAACGACCTCATTATAACTTGCCAAAGGATATATGGAGGGTAGTTAAACCACAGGACACAAGTTCAGATGTCATAGCATCCCTCTGAAGTGCCCTTGAGCAAGACATTACGCCTCCATAGCTTTAGGGAGTGCTCAACATCCGACTCTGGAAACATTTGCCTTGGGAGTAAAATTAAAAAACAATGTCCACATCCTATAAAAACAGCTTAAACCTTGTAGGAAAACGGGAAGATTCACATTCCCTTTCTTCCCTAATTGCTCCCTGGTCTAATATTAAACAGAGGGGAAATAGTTGGCATTCCTGAGTACTAAGACAACAACTTTGCAGTTTGTTGAGGGGAAAAGAAAAGGGGGATTTGCAGCTCCAAACAGGATAGATTAGCATGGGTTACACATCACTTTTGCGCCATTCAAGAATGCTATATTGGCATTACTTGCATGGTAACTAAACAACTGTGACAAAAGAGGAATTTCGTGCATTCTTTTCCAAAGAATTTCTTACTTTATCGTTAGCAAACAATGGAGAAAGAGACAGCGACTGTAAACACTTTTCTAGGAGAGCACCACGCTGGAGTTCGAGCAACATTAGTACGAGAAGAGTACGTGATGAGGTTGAAAAAGTGAGCAAACATTCAAAGTTATAATTAAGCAATCCTACTTAACTCATCTGACAAGTCAAGTAAAGATAAAACGCCTGAACTAGCATTAAAAAAAAAACCCTCACAATTCGTGCCAACATTCCCTGTATGATATCCTGGCAGCATCACCCTTGTTGGAGCAAGACACAAGTTAGCTATGAACACCTCAAACACACTCATATAAACCGACACAGATGAAAAAAAAAATCACATTAATGTGCTCCATTTAAAAACACTTAAAGGAAACTGGACGTTGTCCGTTGAAATGACGTCGTCGCCGCCAAGATTCCAAACGTGACGGGTAAAAAAAAACAAAAAACGGATAAACGCATTCAAAGCATCCAGTAAAGACAAAACTCACCTTTTACAATGAAAAAGACAAAAGAAAAACAAGATATTCCTCTTTTAACGTGTTAGTCCAAACGGGTTAATTTGTGTTCTTTTTTAAAAACAAAAGCGAAAAAGAAATCCACAGTTTGGCGAAGACTTCAGTAAGTTTGGGAGAAGAGTCGTCGTTCTGCCGCCTTCGACGAGAGCCACATTCTGCCCCTGCTGGAGCTGTTACAAGTAGATAGGAATACATGTGCGGTGGGTGGAAGCGTAAAAAAAGGGGGTGAGGGAGAAGATTTTGGACGACAAATCGGACGCAAATGGTCATAGGCAACATGTGTTACCAAATCAACCAAATGTGAATTAATAATACAAGTATTATCCCATTCGCGTGTGTGTTTTGGGATTTTAATCTCGAGAATTGCCGTGGTGTTTGCAGTGCGCACCCCTAAATGGAAGCCGAAGTTGGTATCGCCCACGGCTGCCTTTCATTCCATTCCTCCTGCCCGCGCTGCTGCTGGACTGACCGGAGCGGTGCCGCATTCATGTTGGAAGTCGGTCGGCGTCGTCTGTATGTATTAAAAGCATGCTCAGAAAAGTTTGTGATGCGGGGCAGTTTATTTTTACGAGCGGATCACCAACACTCTGCAGCTGGTTTTCTTTTATATGCCCGTTTTGACCCGGGTCATGATGATGAAGAAAAAAAAAGTACTAACCCTGTAATAAATCTTTTCACAAGGATAAAGGAAGGATGCCAAAACTGTAAATACTTATATGACATCATAGGACATGCAATTATCACAATGCAGCCGGCCATAACATGACTTTGAACTTAATGAGGTGTCAAATTTTAAGTGCATAAATATATGAATAGTATTGCAGAGTATGTGAAAGTCATTTTAATCAAATATGCAATTTTAAAGCCAAAATCGGCTACTAAATTATACTTTGAGAAAATTCACAATTGCATGCACAACATCTTTATTATTATAGATTGTTTTATTACAACATTCAATACAAGAATTGGCTTTATTGACCAAGGATTTGTACTGATACTTATATTTGGGCCACCTGCTCTCACTGAAACCTGAACAACGAAGGGAAAGGATGATTTAATAATAGAAGAACTGTGAATGTTCAGGACTGTACTAGATAAAGTAGTTTGTAAAAAGAAGGTAGTTGTATATATAATCTGTGTATACGTCAGCTGTTTAGTGTGTTTAGTGCAAATAAGCTATAGAAGTAATGCAAAGAAATAAAGAATATTAAATCACCAATGGGCTCAAATAAAAGGAGAGGAGATATTTTGTAGCCTTCTAATTAAAATCAGAGCCAAAGAGTTTTTAGACGGGAATATGAATGAAACCAGGAGAAGTCAAGAGGATGCTCTGATATTGCTGCACTGCCAGGCTTGGAGTGGACAACAGCTGCGCCATGCTAATAAACGCACACATGCTTCATCTCCATTTTTATTAAGATGAATTTCGTGTACGTTTCCCCCCTTTATGATGTCAGCCACAGGTTTAAAACGCGGGGAGAGCCCCCTCTTAGTTGACATGGTGACC
Source organism: Sparus aurata (assembly GCF_900880675.1). Taxonomy (NCBI): domain Eukaryota; kingdom Metazoa; phylum Chordata; class Actinopteri; order Spariformes; family Sparidae; genus Sparus; species Sparus aurata. The sequence continues at coordinate 6,177,325 of NC_044202.1, forward strand.
TGTAATTAGTGCTCGGGGGCCCCACACTCTGTTCCTTCTGCCTGTCAGAGAGAGAGAAATGGAGTGCCATACATGAAAAGGGGCGCGGAAGTGTGGCTGGTCAAGCCAGGCTAAACCCCCTCTGGCCTGGATCGCACGCGGCTTTGAAGTGACATCAGAAAAGGGACCTGTGAACAACAAAGGTACCCAGAGACCATTATCTTCAAAAAAAAAAAAAAAGAAAAAAGGGAAAAAATTGCAGACCACAAATCCCCAATCCCCTGGATCAGACGCCACGCTGATCACGTTACTGTCATGTTTGAAGATCAGAAGAGTCAAAATGTCAGTCTTACATCATCCGGTGGATGACCGGGAGCGGCATACAGTTTTCCTTCACCCTGTCCACAGAATAAATGTTATTGATGTTCTTCTCCATGGATATGTTAAAGCTTTACATTTCTGTAGGTGCAGTTTGAGGCTGTGACCACCCTGAGCTTATGGTCTGGGGAAGGTTTAAGCACAAAAACGGCTTGGTTAAGAAAAACGATCACGTTTTGGCCTACCTGGTTCTGTCTCCGCACACTTGGCTGGCAATTGTGCTGACATCTCATCAAAAATATCCTGTTCTGTTGCCACTACCGCAGCTGCAAACTGTCTGAATATCTTGTCAAAAATACCTCTTTTTATTGCCACTAACGCAGCTGTATATTGTCTGAACATCTCGCCAGGAGTATTCGATTTTGTTGACACTTGACACAGCAGGAAATTGTCAGAACTTCTTGTCAAACAGATCTGATTTCGTTGGATGTCGGCAACCGACTTATGCAACACGTTCAAAACAGTTTCATGTCTTCTGGCTGTGGTTTGCTCTGCTCGTTCTCCATCTGCCTCGCAGTTCCTTATGGGCTGCTCATTTAAAGATTCTGTCCCCTAAGACGCTGGCGAAACACAATCCAGAACCCACTTTAATGATTGGCACTCCAAATATGGCACAATATACCCCCCCGTCTTCCTCCCTCTCAACCAGCGGAGTGCGTCCGCTCTTTGTCTGCTTCTTGATTTGATTAGCCGTCTCTGGCCCGGGCTGGAGGTGCAGCGGGGAGCAGGTTGGGCCTTTTTGTCGTGGCAGTATCTGACTAATTGAATGAACTCCCTCTGTGTTTCTGTCTCCCGAGGGAAAAGGATGAGTACCCCCCCCTCCTCGCACCAGTCATCACGGAGAGCCCTTGCCATCAGCCCTGCCCTTGCCTTGTGACACGTGCAGCCTCTCCATCCTCCAACGCCGGGTTCACATCGTGACATTTGCTAACAAAGATGCAGTGGAAAGCCGGGCTCAATCGAGAGTGGTAGGCTTTTTTTATTTTTTATTTAAGACATTCATACTGTTGCACCCAGTTGTTCAAGATGAAGACTGAGCAAGAGAGAGACGTTCCTATCTCAGTTCTGCACAATCACCCCATAAAGTGGTTGTGAATGTCGGACACAGCGCTCCCCTCTAATCCAATGTGGACGGGAGGGCATTCCTGGGGCTATCTGAGCATCTGTCAAATAGCTTTTACAGACTAAATGCTACTGTAGAAGCTTAATGGACCGAGTGCATAAAAAAATCCTCCAAAACTGCCGTGTTCACATATTATTTTTTTGGCCATATCGTGTGCAGAAGGGTTTTTTGTTGGGCTTACCCGGACGTAACCATCACCCCGTTGTAGTTGATGATACTAACATGTATTGCTGCAGGATAAAACGTGACAAATTAACACCACCTGGATGATTTTTGAGGTGTAAATGCAATCAACGTCAGTCAAAAGCAACCACATGTCTCCACTTACCTTCCTTCTACGCAATACTATACACACACTCAACAATAAACTGATAAATCTACATGTTGTAAAGTCAGAGTTTGAATAGTTTGTGAGTAAAGTTGGACGAGTGAGTGAATATCGGAAGCTTGTGGTAACCTCAGACTTTATGTCAGGCATCTAATCAAAAAAACCCATCGACTTCAGGTTGAGGGAACCGAAAGTCCAAAATTGTTATCGTATTTCAGGTTTTAGGACTCATTCCTGTGGTACTACTATAGTTGACGTAGCTGCTGCCATTGACACACCCGCACCCGTACTTTAATCTGTCTGCGCACTACATGTCGGCGTCGAACCTGATGACCCTCGTATTATTTTCTTCACCTCACCCTCAAAGTTGCTTGCAAGTTGCCGCGGCTCAAATCCGACAACGGGTGCGCGTTCCTGAAACTCCTCAGACTCCTCAGAGCTCGGACTCGAAATCTATGAAGCTGCACGTTCAATCAGTCCGCAGCAGATGTTCTCTAATTGCAGTCATCTGGCGGCGCTGCGTTATGTAAGGACGCATACCGGTCCCGCTGAACAATCTCGGGTCTGGAGGAGCCGGAAGCTGCCAGATCAAACAGCGCTATCTGTACGGTATCGCCCGCTCATGTTTATTTTATGCACTCCTTTATTTTAAATTTGAATGTAGATCCGTTCTCAGGCAATAAGGCAGATGGCTGGTCAGTTGCACGAGCTCCTTGTTCCAATATTCTTCACCCCCTCAGGGAAATATCATGGTAATAGGGGAGGGGTTCCTGCTCGGAAGATAAATTGCAAAGTGTTCTGGTGAAAGGGAAGCGGCAAGGTGCACTCCAGAGTATACTAATTCTGTTGGAGGGCTTTATTGAAACGGATCACTCGAAAAAAAAAAAAGTTTTGAGAATGAACTTTCTCTTCTTGCAATATTGTAAGGAAAGTGCCACCGTAATTCTGAAGCCCCGGTGCGCCGTAAAGTGAGTTCAAGAACAGCGCCGTAGAAGCCGGCCCACATCCCTGCAGGCGGACGGATAGATGAGTGCATTGATCTACGTTATTGTGCCAAAGCCCCTCTTCGGGTGCTGTCTGCAGATCCATTCATTTCTCTGTGGCACCAGTAATGGCACTGTAAGCAGAAATAATAGAGCGGAGATTAGACAGCTTGTTATATTGTCTAATTATTATGCACACAAAACTGTTGCGCTGCAGCTTTTGATAGCAAATGCCAGTGAGATTTTCTCCCCCCAATTTCCCTCTAGATCTGAACATTGTTTCTTCTCATTGTTTATAAAATGTGATTCACCAACAACACTCGTTGTTTTTTTTTTATCTTTCATTGTCTGGCAGAGACAATTGCTGCTGTGTCGCCGGCACAAAAGGGCCAAGCACCCGCCGCTAAGAAACATTAAAGTCATCCTCACATCTGCACTGTCACCGGCAGGGCGGACGGTGCCGGACAGAGTGACACAGGAAAATGTAAACAAAGAAAGAAAGTGAGAGACGAGAGGAGGGGGTCGGAGGAGAGCGAGTCACCAGATGGTACAGTGAAAAGAATACACAATGGTAACACTACACTGGCCTTATTCAGGGTGCTTATGTAAGCCTATACCGCGCTAGTATAGGTCGCTCAGATGGAGAATGTGGCATTATGTTCATCAGTGGCGTGGACATCATCTGAGAAAGCACTCTTGGATGATGTCTGAAAATACAGTATTTTATTTTATAAATACACAGATGCAGTATATGAGCATACTTTCAGTATTGGAGGCCAATAAATCACAATATTGTTACTGCAGATTGTGGTTTAATCTTGTCTGTCATCATTGTATCAGACATTACGGTCATTCGCGAGTTCATAGTTTTATTTTAGGTTACTACTAGAATAAGTGAACATGCTTTAATGCGGTAAATACACGTCAGTTTTCTCCTTTCTCTTTAAGGCCCGCCCTCCTGAATACCCAGCCTGCTCTGATTGGTCAGCTCATACACGTCTGAGACAGCACCGCTAACAACGACAGAGCAGCTGTGCTAAATCAATTCTGACGCGCCAAACTAGTTGCCAGGAAGTTAATTTCGCAAATGCATGACATAGTGACATAGTGTGATGTCACAAAGTCACAGAATTAAAGGCGGGGATACTTCAGGAGCAGTGTTTTCTGTGGGAGAGAGGAGCTTCTAATGGTCCAGACTGTGACCTTTTTTACTTCCAAGATCTTTTCCATGCACATTTATCTATAAAACACTGAAGGAAAGGAAAACAACTGAAAAAGCATAATTAGTCTCCATTAAAAAGAAAATACCTGATGGGATTGTTTTATTCTGAGGCCTAATTATATAGGCTCATCTATAAACACGTTCTTAGATTTATCCTTTCATTAAATTCTGAGATAATTAGAGTACAGAATACCTTCCAAGAATCCAATTTGCAATTGAAGCAGCTGTGATCCATAAATCTCAAATCAGCTGAAATTGACGACACCTGCCTCGCGATGCCCGCTTATATTATAGCCGGCACAAATGAGGGTTGAGTCGGGAACACAGACGAGGGAACCAAACTTTTTCTGTTGCTCTCAGTCGCTTCGAGAGATACCTTTGTTTTGACCAGAAATACGAGCCAGGATTCGGTGAGCAGCCTGTGTGTGTTTTGGGTGCAGAGGGAGGTTGTTTTGTTTTGATACGGTATCCGCGTGGCTAATGTAGCAACATGGGGTCGTTCTGGTAGCTGTGAGTCAATACGGGCCAGCTCTGAGCACCAGCTGTCGTACCTGGCCTCGTACCCGCGCATTCACACGGCCTCCTGGCATTTTGTCAGCTCTGCCGAGGGTTCACTGCAGTCGTCATCCAGTCAGACACACAGAGAAGAAAACTAACTAACAAGGGAAACAGTAATCAGTGTTGGAGAGAGACATGCTGGGTATCAAGTAAGACAGAAAGTAAGAAGAAGTCGGGATCGTTCTGCTCTGCTCAGCATCGTAAAAGTAAAATCTCATATCTCTCCTTGTGTCGGGGAAAGATTTGTTCATCAATGAAAGATTCGCCGTGGAGTTTTGCTCTGGGGTCAGTCTTTTACGAGAGAATCCCTGTTATGTTTATCTTATCCACAGGCATGAGGAAGCACATGGACATGCAAGGGCCCGGCGGTCACATGATATACATTCCTCCTAATGGTTTAACGCTGCGCCACTAACCCTATAATCATGGTCCTTTTAGGCAAATCTCAACCGCTGAACAGCCGTGTTTCCGACGCGCCCCCGGGCAGGTATTTTGGGCGGACAAGACCAGGTCCTCCAATGTTGCTGAAGTCCAGACGTGATGTCATTAGCTGTAGCTGCCCCACTCGCAAACCCGTTCCGAGCACTGAGCACCACTTTCCTGAAGATCACTGACTGGTAGACGTGCTAAATTATTAACTGCAGGTACTGAAAACAATTCTGAGCATGGCGTGATGCAAAATGTATACGCGCTCCGCCCATGTGTGGCCTCTCTGACCACTAAAAGATCCCATACTGAACAGACAGACATTGAGATAGACGGCTAATGGACCTTTTTATAACAATCGTAAACAATTATTGATTCTCTCTGTATGCCAGCGTTGGTTCAACTTTGCCGTGATCGGGCAGAGCCAGATATCAACGAATCAGTGGGCGTCGACGACGGTCAGTCACGGCTGGTTTTTGTGCCTTTGAGCAAGGTCAGTGAGACAGAATGCATAGACGGTCAAGCTGAGTTCAACAGGGGTTTTCGTCCTTAATGGTCACAGCCGGATTTGACTTCCAGCATGCAGTTTTTGCAAATATGTATTGAACAATGGAATAAAAATAGAGCGCAACCTGCGGCTGGCGTATACGTAGTGTGACCCGTGCTATTAATAACCGCCATATATTATGTGTTGTCTGGCAGTCAAGGTTAACGTGTGCGGGTGAAAAGCTCCTGAGCAAGCACTTCCATTGTATCCGACGCCGTGTGCACAAACACGGGACACCTTGAAGCCCATTCTCTCTCCCCAAGTCCATCAGCTGCCGTTACCCAAGCTACGGGCGATTAGCTGCACTCTGAAAGACGAGAGTTTATTGTTACTTCCTTTCGCACATCCGAAGTCCATTAACATGAGTTAAGATGTTTACCTTTCGGTGAAACGTGAACAGCAGCTCTCAGTCAGCGGCTCATTGTCCGTCCCAGCGCGGGTCACCGGTTGTTCCTGAGTCATAAATCACCCGAGTTCACCTTGTCCAGCGTCTCGCGTCAGGGTTGGAGGATTGTCACAGCGGGGATTAGAATATCTGTTGTTAGTGTGTATCAGGGATTAGTGTTGATTGTAATCACTGATCCTTTCCCCGGCCGTGGAGGTCACAGAGCCGGAGGCCGCGGAAAGGCTGCAACAAAACAAACACCCCCCCCCCCCCTCCTCCTTCTCCTCCTTCTCCCCCCCACCCCTCTCCACCCCCACTGCATGGAATGTGCATGTATGTTTGCTCTGGTGCCCCTTTGTTAACTCTCAGCGTCTGCAACACAAATGTTGTACTAACTAATGTACCAATCCAAAGTATAAATGCAGGTTAATGTTCCGAAAAAAGCAGCGCTTGCACGCTGAAGTCGAGCAGGTCAGTGCGGGGCTGAGGTATCTGCAGGCTATTGAAGCGTGACCCCCTCCTGTTCCGACTGCCTCCCCCCTTTACTGCAATAAAAACATTCTCTGAATATGTGAGTTGGGGGTTGAGTGCAGAGTCAGAGCGGGGCGGGTGATGGAGACCAAAACTGTTTTACAGGTGACTGGTCGAGCCAAAGCCCCAAGACATATGCTTGCAAGAGCCGTAGTAATGACTGAAGTCAAAAGGTTGAAGCTATCCTCGAGCTCGAAGGCAAATTAATTCCTCGGAGAAAAGTTAGCGATGTGGGTTTCTGCAAAACGGCAGATTCTTTATGTTTCAACGTTTCTTTAGCTTCAATTTTCCATCTCTCTCTTGTCGGACCATCCTCGTCTTTGTTTGGTGACCATTTTAAGCCCAACCATGATGCTTTGCTCACCCCAACCAAGTATTATTTGTGTCTAAACCTAAAGAGAGTGTAGGCACAGCGTTGTGTGTTAAAGAGAGAAGTACAAAATTCAACCGAAACAAACGGAAATTTCCGCATTTTTCCAATTTTCAACATCTGGTTTTGCAGAAACATTGTGGGCTAACATTTGTTCTGGCAGTTGGGTTGCTCTTGCAGATGTCGACGCAAGTTATGTCGGAAAGACGTCGTATGCGGAGCGTTTGCTTATTGTGAAGATGTTGGTGGAACGTCCTCCTAGAATGTCCTCCCAAATTTCTAAAATCTCCCCACACTGTGTCTTTTTCAACATAACTTTTATTAGTCGGGCCGACGTCTGCAAGAAGTATGTGCGCTATCTCGGAGAGCGGTTCATCAGAGCTCATCCGATGAAATCGGTTGCCTCCTGCTCCTGGAAATTACCCTATTATTTAGTCTGTTACTAAATCTGAAGCTTGATTAACTCGTGTTTGAAGTCATGAAAATCCCTTTTCACTGATATGCGTGATTGGCAACATTGTCATTCTGGTATTCAGTCCAATGTGTCGACCCTTGTGTCCTCTTTTTTCTAACGTCTTTCATATATATAAATGATATCAGTTTGAACAGGCCTTGTATAATCTATATTCACAATAATAGAAAAAAATAGTTTTTTTCATTGATAGAACCCCCTCGGCTATCTCTGATGTTCACCTTTCTTCATGTTTTCTCGGTCCAACTACAGAGTTATGATGACAGAGATCTGAAGCATAATGCAGATGCGGTCACATCAAAGATGAACCTCGACTGTGTGCTCGTCTCCGTCCACAGATCTGACACCTCCAGCTCTGGTGTGAATCCATCTGTCTCTCTCCCCTTCCCAACCGTCCTGTTACTATCCTGCAGGCGACGATCTAGTAAAGCCGACATGCGCGCGATATCAAAAGAGAAGCCCTTAATCCTGTCATCCCGTCTTCATATCACTTTCGTATATTTCGGGCTCAGGGTTGCAACAGTCTCTGAGGGCACAACATCCTTGTGCAGCCGTACTTTTGTTATCTGTGCTGAGTCTAAATCAGAGACCTTGATTATATCCTGTAAACTAAAAAGCGTCGGTAAAACAATGCAATCTGTGCCACAGGGTAGAAAAGAGGACACGTCTCTGTGCTAAACAGACGAGGGGGCCTGCAGAGGGATTACTGTGTTAAAAGGAAAAGGAAAGGGGCGATAGTAAATATTTACCCTCGCCAGAGAGGTGTTTGGGTTTCGAGCGCTTCGTCCAAAGTCCAGAAACTAAAACTGTCCCTTGGCTCTTTCGTCTGACTCTCCCAAAACTCGGTCGAAACCGAATCAGGCGACACCAGCAGGCGAAAAACATAAACTCCATTTCGGAGGTCTGACCCTCACAGGTGTTGTTCGACCTTGGATTCCTACATGCGTGTCATTTTTTTTTTTTTTTTTTTTTTTTTGCTGCCAGGATGAAGACAGATATTATGTCTGCACCGGGGATTATAAATCCTGTTGATGCACGTCGTCAAGGCTGGGAAGGCCTCCTCACCTAACCCTGTCAGAAAACACACGCCGATACAGACTGTCCTCCCACATGTTCGACTCCCCGCGTGTTGTATCTCCACAGGCAGAGATAGCAGCGGTGCCAGCCGTGGGAGGGGGAACGATGGAGGCCGCGGGATTAAATTTACTGAGATGGGGGTTTGTGGGCGACGTGTGAAGTTTCTGAAGGATTAGACAATGAATCAGCACAATTACCGATAAGAGACAACTCTAAACTCACTAAGGTTAATACCACCGAGCTATATTTACACAAGAGCTCAACTCGTCATGTTTATATGACACCTCAGAGGAAACATTTGTGCTTTTAATCCTCCGCCTTGTTGCTATTATTACTATTAGATACAAGACTCTACGCCACACGAAGCTGCGAATGTGTTCTCAGGCTGTTGTGTGTATACAGTTGTGTCAGCACTTTTAAAGCTGTCGTACTGTTGCTATGTATTTACAATAACAGTGTCAGATTTAGCACTAGAAATCCGTACGATTTGAAACAACAGGTCCTTAATTTCAGACCTCTTACCTCGAGCTTTCGGCTGTTATTCACGCAGACAATAACAGATTGTTAGATTTGTTATACACTCTGGTGAGTTGTGCTCCCAGATGTTTCAAACGATGTTCAAACACAAAGAAATCCACAAGTTTACGCAAGCTTAAGTTTCATTTGGAGGCCCGACACAAGACATCCGGGGCAGAGAAGTTGCGTACGAGACTAAATTTAGTGTAAAGCAACACCTCACCTCATCATCACTCCTGTTTATCAACCTGACCGCAGCACATCTTCAGGCTGTTGCTGCAGTCAGGTTGATAAACAGGAGCGAATATTAATCCTCGTTTTAATCCCACAAATTAAGATGTCATTTCTGCGCCCTCCTCCCATCGGTAAATGGATCCGAGCAGAATCCGATGTGACTCCAGGTGTTTATTCCTCCAGAAGGTGTGGCTCTGCCCCTCCACTCTCTGCTCCAGAGCCGGCTGGCCTTTCTTTTGTTTTGTGTCGACAGAGAGATCCCTCACAGGAGAAACAACCTGTTGTGCATTCAAAAAAGTCTTTACTATTTATTCTTTATGTTTTCTGCCTTGCTGCAATAAAATCATTTAATCCCTTTGGTTGATCCAGACCTGCCAACATCATGTCAAACTTGACAAGCACATGACTTTGTCTCGTGTTTGCTGCGTGAGACAAATGAGTGAACCTCTTTCTCCCTTGTTGAACAGAAACATAGTGTGCTCTGTCAGGGGCCATTGATTTAGCGCTGGGGGGACAGGAGCTGAGAGGTCAGGCTCTTTTGGTGGACGAGGGGACGTAATGAGTGAAGGAACCGTCCTGTTCTGTCCCCCTTTGGCAGCGCAGAGCATCATGCGCTCACACAAAGGCTCAATGTTTGGATCTTATGCATCCCTCTAAATGCGTCCCACACTGTCAGGAAGCTAAAAATAGCAGGTTGGATGAAACGTTTTGAGGCCCTCGGGGTTGTGTGAGAGGGGCGCATTAGTCCTGCTGTGCGCTCACTGTTAAAGGTTTAAAGGTTTGTACTATTTTTTTTTCCACGCAATGGCAATAATGGAAGGAACGCTGCGTCGGACGTAAAACAGGACCAGCAACAAAAAAGATAAGTTTGGCCGTGGAGGAGAGAGAGCGCACCGACCAGCGAGCCACCCTGCTGGTTCTCCATACTTCAGCCTCAATTAACAACTAATTAGATTTCCAGATTGATTTTCTTTCTTCCGGGCATTATTCCTGTTACCGTAGGATGAGCGTGAAATTGAATTTGAAACTTTATTAAGTGAGGTAATTAATTCAAGTAAGCATGAGTCTACTTTGGGTTTTAGTTGTATTGTAGTGCAGCTGGAAGAAGAAAATCATCCTTTGTGTGTTCAAGTGGACTCAATATTGTCCAAATGGAAAGATAATAAGAATCCACCTTATTCTGTGCTTTTATATATAATAATAGTGAGCGGATAATATGAAACAAGGGCTTCCTGGAATCATGAAATTATATTGTGATTTAAAGTTAATTGGCGGGGTTAATCATGCAAAGCTTACAATATGTTCATTTAAATATTACTTATTTTAGTTAATGTAATTAGTCTTAAAACTACATTTGAAATGTCCGGAAAGATACTTACATGGCAGAGATCATCATGCCAAAGATGTGATGAGGCTGAACAGTGGCGTGCGCAGACTTTTTGAAGGGCGGGGGCGAAAAGAAGGGCACTTTAGCGCGCGTTTTGGCTCCCAAGAGGGCACTTTAGCACGCGTTTTGGCTCCCAAGAGGGCACTTTAGCGCGTGTTTTGGCTCCCAAGAGGGCAGTTTATCATGTTCTAACCAGCCAAGGGGGCAGTTTAGTGTGTTTTGCCAACCAAGAGGGCACTTTGGCACGCTTTTTTGGCTCTCAGGAGGGCACTTTAGCGCGCGTTTTGGCTCTCAGGAGGGCACTTTAGCGCGCGTTTTTCAACAATTGGGCCACGAGGGGGGGCGATTACCCCCCCTGCCCCCCCCCTGTGCACATCACTGAGGCTGAATATTCACGAAACCACGTGTTCCTCAACCTAACCAGCTATTTTTGTTCTCTAAACCCGACCAAACAAAAACAGAAAACAGAAAAGAAATGGAAAAAAAGTGAGTCAAAGTGGTGTAACATTTTAAGTGAACGACATAACAACGTTTTCAAGCTAGTATAGAATACCCAGTCTCCTGAGTGAGAGACCTACGCCTGCTGCAGGTGAGGATGTCGTCGCTTTTTCATAAGTTACAATGATTGTCCTGGAGCGACACTAACATGGCGATATCAGATACACCATCTGAAACAGTGCTCTCTCGCTTGGCAGCTGTTCACCCCTCCACCTCCTCCACCCCTCCTCCTCCTGCTGACATGAAAGTCAGCTCATATATAAAAAGCCTGAACATGATATGACAAGTTATAAAGAAATGTTGATATCATATGCACCAAATGGACAAATTGTGATTAATTACACCTGTACTCTTCCTACCAGTTCACCCGTAAATGGCACCGAGGGAAGATATAAGTAACGTTTCTTGCCCGCGTGCACACGACTGTGATGTAAACCAGCGGTTGGTTGCGACAGCAGGTCGTCCTGCTGACGCTGAGGCTTACACTGATTACACTGATCGCTCAGCGAGGTAAAGACTTGATGGTTTGTTACAGTCAGTAATTGTAGGGAGACCTGACGCTGACAGAGCGCAGGATCAGGTCTGACATCAGGGAGTGGTGGTGGGGGGGGGGGGTTAATGCTTACACTGCGGGTCTCCCCGCTGCCCGTCAGTTACATCACCATCTGATTACATCATCTCCCACTGGGACTGGTGAGACGACCCAGCGGCTCCTCATGATTGGACCTTTGCAGCGGCCCACACCGCAGAGCAAGATGCCGTCAGTGCAACTGTGGGGCGATTGTGAAGAGGCAAAGACGTCCCTGTCTCTGTTATTGTGTCCGTCCCTCTGTTCATCACTCTCTCTGTTATAATTCAACATGGCTGCAGGGAGAGTTCACTCAAAGTTAACAGTTAACAGCCTCACTCGCTCTGTGGCTGCCTGCCTGCCTGCCTGCCGGCCTCGCCTTGAGAGCACACAGCAATCCAAAGATTGACTGAGGCAATAAAACAGACGAGTGGCCGGAGCAGCTCAGCTTTGATCGCGCGTCCCGCATAGTTTTAAAGCCTGTTTACACCCTTCAGGTAAGGTTTCACTCGCTTAAGTGGGATGTTACATCAACTGGGATTCCCCTGACGCCCGACTAACATCCTTATTAAAGGCGCTGGTATTCATTTACGCTCGTTTTATAACGTTCGTAAATATCACATCAGACAAGGCTGTGATGTCTAATGTTAAACATGCTCAGCGTCTTTCGTTCGGAGTGTTTACTCATAAATCAAACTAAAACGTTGACCTCGCGATGATGGATGAAAAGTCGGCGGATCACCACATTTGTTGCAAATCGCTCTGAGGGGAACATGAATGTCTGTGCCAAATTTTCAAGGCAAACCACCCGATAGTTTGGAGACATTTCACTCAGAATCACAAATGTGAACCTGCTGGTGACGCTGCGAGAAACATCAGGGGAACACCAAAGTCAGTCAGCGTCATCCTCTGGAGACCGTGAATGTTTACAGCGAACTTTAAATCCAGTCCAACGGATGTTGGGAAAGAGAATTCTTGGATGGAAACGGATGAGTCTGCATCCCAGTGTTTGTCCTGCTCCGGGCGTAATCAGCTTTTATTTTAATTGGAGACACTAACGGCTTTTTCTCCGTTGTTGCAAAAGCCAACGCGCATATTATCAGAGCAAACAGCGAGCAGGGGGATTTTTTATTTTTTTTGCAGGAAGAGAATGTGGCATAAGCAGGCACTTTGTATGCAGCGAGTCATGAAGTCGCTCAGATTAGAAACAATCCGCTGTTCATGGCCGCCGAACACGCAGCACTTGCTAATTGCGAGATTGCGGAGCTGAGTTATTCTGCTTCCAGCGGCTCAACGGCCTCGTCTGTCTGCGAGCAGGAGGAGCATTTCTCGAGCTGCATTCATTGATATTTCCCCGCAAATCTTTTTAATTCTCCGTCACAAAGATTCTCTGTTTTTGAGCCTTTTAATAAAGCCATTTATCATCTCCTTCTGATGGTTAGAAATTTGCGTTTTACGGTTCGGCGTGGGCAGATGATTATGCACATTAGCGGGAAATGTCACCAAACAATGAAGTGACATGAATCAGAAAATCACTTTCTCAGCTTTCAGAGGCCTCTTTTGTCTCGTGGGGTAAAAAAACAAAACAAAATGGCGGGCGACGGCGAGGAGACACAGCGCGTTTGTCTCCGCTCCAGATGGACCGTGTTTATGTGGGATAATGTTGCCGTCAGTAATTTCACCTGTCATTACCCTCACAAATAGAAATCCCTGTTTAATCAGCATTTCCATCACCGGATGCTTCTGTTAGTACAAAAAAGAAACTCCAGAGCTAATGATTGGAAAAGACTGCTGTGTCATTCGTTCGGAGACTCACGCACACACTCTGGGTTTTCGTACTAAAGAGTTCGTGATGTGCCTGTTCAGTCATGTGGTTTTATCGCCGGTTCTGATCTTTACTTGCAGCCTTTGTGCTTTTTGATGTTTGTTTAAAGTCCTGACTGGACTTCATTTTCCGTGCCGCTGCACGAGATCTTCCCCTCGCTTTTACCCCGCTTGCTCATATTTCCCAAAAGGCCCGTTTGAAGGAAAGTCAATGTCGCGTCACATCCGAAGGCTTTGAAATCGATCGACTTGATCCAAGATGTTCCTGTGCTTTCGCACAAACGAGCAACAGGCTCCGGGAGACGCCGGGATGACAACGCGGCTCGATTAACAAACTCGTGAGTGGAAGTTTCCTGGCTGCTCCTCAGACGCAGTGAGCAAAGTGAAGAATTATGATGCTGCGAGTGAATGAAATGAGCGTTGTGTGACTCACGCTGCGCTCTGCGGAGCCTGCAGGAGGCCCGCCCAGCACAGCAGCCGCTTGTCTCTCAGTCTAAACAACATCCACAACACACTGTATATCAACCGCAACCTGCTGGTGCTTTTAAATCTGTCAGGAAGACACATTATCCACCTACAGATTCAGTCCAACCTTCCGTAATAGTCCTGCAGTCTGTTCATGGCAAGACAGACAAGATGATGACCTTGAAGCACTGAAGGTTTGTGGAAAATTCCAACTAACTAATCAGTAACATGCGAAGTAGAGTCAGGGAGATGTTTCTCTGAAAAGCAACAGCTCACTCCAAACTTTAATATCCTGCAAGTTATCTGAGGAAGGAGGAACAAGTAATCAGTCTGCCCTTCACATACCTCGAGAACTGTTCATCCATGCAGCACATCACACTCTGCAGATAGGGTTATCGGACCGGGGGAGCAGCGTGCACACCTCACGTGATCTCTTGGGTAAGCAGACATAAACAAAATGGAGATTAGCGCAGCACAACAACTTGCTGAAGAGAAATGAGATGTTAAGCGAGTCTGGATCCGTGAACTGGAGGTGAGGTGTTCGATTTTTGTAAACAGTTGTATGCTAACTCACTCGCTACCGTTGAAAGAAAATAGTAGTGATAGTAAATGTGTCTGACTTATTTGGTCACTTCACAGTCTGTGGGGACATGACTAGAATTTAAAATAAAGTCCGGTGAGGTTGAACAAAGTTTAGGCACAGCAAGAAAAGAAAACAGTGATGACCTTTAAAACTGCTCGAGAAAACCCCCCCCCTGATCTCCGACGTTCGGATTTTCTGGGAGTCCCCAGCGAGGAGTGGAAAACAAGTCTGAACCTCGAGCACACGAGTGAGCTATGATGAAGCATAAACACACTCAGGTAGAGGGTAGAAAAAAAAACACACCTGAAGGCACATTCCCTGTACGTGATTAAACAGCATCCTGGCGCTGAGTCAGCCCTGCAGGCCCGTCAGGTGTTCAGTGATGATCCAGAGCTCCCGACTTCTGATTGGCTCTCGGTGTTATCCTGTCCCGATGACGCGGCGCTGAGTGTCCTTCCTCTGGCTGACATCGACATGACGAGACACGAGGAGGCAACGCGCTCGTGATTTTCCTCCACCTGAATCGGTTGCTCCTGCGTGGTGTCCGGATGTTTATGATTAAGCCTTACAGAGTCATAACGATGTTTACCTGCGTGTCTGTGCTCGCCGGTGGACTTCACAACCAAACATCCCACCCGCCGACACGCACGTCAGACCCCCGTTTAAATGTGTGACAGTCTGTAATTACACTTATTGTTTTTTTAAGGCTTATCTTTTACGGCTTCGCCCTCCACCGTAAACGTGCTTTACAGTATCAGGCAGGACGGTTGCTGGTTGGATACGGAGGGTTTTTTGCGAGCTACGACTCCCCTGCAGGTCGGCCTGTTTCTCTGTCATCCAGTAACGGGCTAATTAAGGAGAACAGTAACCCGTGGGACCACCACCCACCTTGTTGCTCGAGTCGTTTTAAGACTTCCAGAGAAACTGTTTCATCATGGGGCAGTAGGTGAGGTGTGTTCACAGGTAAATGTGTTCATTAGTGTGAAAAAGCCTGCGTGTTGAAATATATTGTAAAAATGAAGATACGCTATTTCCCACTGTTTCATTTTTGACTTTCCCAGTGGATCCAAACCTCGGAGGGGACTTCCACACCACCCTGTGATTAGATGGGAGGACGCCGTGATATTTACTCGTCGCTCCGTCGCTCTCATCACCTTATTATTTTTGGGCACACAAACAAGAAAAGCAAAACCCGAGCGCCTGCTGTAGTTTCTCCTTCTTTTAACACATTAGGTAATGATTAACTGGTGCCTTGTTTCCTCCCCGGCTCTCACCGTGTGATCTCGTGCTGTGCGTTTCAGCCCCGGCCTCCCTCCCTCCTTCCCTCCCTCCCTCCACCTCATCCTCACCCCCTTCCTCCCACCGTCAATATAATACTCCAGTGATCAAACCCCTGAAGCCCCCAACGGCGAGCCAGGCGGCTTCAAAGCACCTGTAGACCGACTCCTCCCTCCTCACGACCACACTAGCGTGTCTGTCCCGGCTGAGAACTCATTCTCATTGGCTTGCCGGGCTGTTTTTTTTTTTTTTTTCCTCTAACAGGGTGAAGTGTGGATTAATGAAAGCGTTTGATGTCTGAAGAAAACAACCCGAATGGCACGACGAGCCTCCAGGAGCTTTTCCTACAACGCCTCATAACTCTGCACCAGATAAAAGCTACCTGAATCTAGTTTACGTTTTATATTTAACGTTTGCAAAAGTGGGAGACCGTCCCAGGACAAAATAAAGTGAATGCATTCTGATTATACATATTTTTAAAAAAAGGCATGTTTAGGGGTAAAATGTAGTGAAGTATGGCGTGACATTTATTTTCTGTATTTTGGATCCAAGCGTGTATCAGCAGTTTGGGGATTTTCAAAATGTTCATATAGTTGAAGAAGGAAAGTTAAAGGAAAGAACTTAAAAATACCAATAAATTGTATCAGAAAGATTCAAATTTAAATGTCAGTTAATGTTTGTTTGTATTTTTTGAAACCGTAATGTCAAATAATAGTCCAAACCTGGATTTATATTAGATTTTTTTGGATTCAATCAGACAAAATATTAGTTTTTTGCATGTTTAATGTGGATTTTTTTTTTTTCATTGTTGCCGCTGTTTATTCATCTCATTGGTTATACTCTTTGAATTGGAATTAACTAACTTGACTTTTACCAGTTCAACATTGTAAGTACCAGATTACATCTTCCTGTTGAGAAAACCTCCTAGAAATTTATAAGAAAATTGCAAAAACCCAAAAAGTTTAGATGAGAAGATTCTGTTGTTCAACGTGATAATCTGCCATCTTGAAAAATATTTCATTTCTTGCTGAAAGTGAAAGGATTAATGCCACATTCGTGTCCGTACAGTAGCCTAAATATAGCTTAGCTTAATTTAGTCAAAACCATTCACAACAGCAGCTACAAGTTTCTGACAGTACGGCCCAGGATGCTCTGTGGGGCCCCAGTGTCCTCTGGGGCCCTCTTGGGTCCTCTGGGGTCTTCTGGGGTCCTCTGGGGTCCTCTGGTATCCTCTGCAGCACTGACCGGCTCTCTGACAGGTCTACAGAGGTCGCATTCACCAGGTCTGTCTCAGCTGTCTGTCCCCGGGGCGGCGGTCGACCACCAGCTCCCACGTTCTGCGAGGTTAAACGTCTGTTAACTCAACCTGTTAATCAGTTTGTGTGCTACCGTTGCCTGTAATGGCTCCTTTCAATCGCTACAACAATCTGTGGTCAAGCACCCGTCTGTCTGCCTCTCTCTTCAGCCAGTCTGGCTCCAGATCTGGAGGCCGCAGGGTTCTCTAAACAGTCCTCGCCTGTAGATATGTTTACAGCCTCTCCTAGAAAAACACGGAACACTGTATCCCCGCTGCCCCTGATAGTCGGGCCCGGAGGTCACAATGCCTGATCTGAAAAGCCGGCTGAGGTCACCCACTTCCTGGTTATTGTCGGGGAGAGGTCGGCAAGGTAGTCGTGATAAACTGGGCCGGGAAACTGGTAGACTGGGAGCGTTGAGTGGAGCTCTGGGAATACAGTCGGGTCTTGAGGTTGGGGTTGGAAATGATGGTGGCGGTGGAGATGGCGGTTGTAGCGATGGGAATGGGAACAAGAACAGGAACGTTCAATCCGCAGTTCAGTCACAACACTTCTCTTAAAATTAAAATTTACAGGTCTGAGGTCTCTGTATGGCTGTAACTTTAGTCCTTTTTCTTTTCTTTTTTTTTTTTGTTCGAGCAACGGAAATGAGTATGTGTCATGCCCTCCACTTTCTATTTCGGGGCTTTAACAGTGCAATTTTCTCCTCCTAAAACAAAGGCTGCTTATAAATGGCAGCGTTACCCGCGAGTGGTCCCAGTTGCCCGGCTGAATGAGGAAATTCCCCGTCTAAATGCAGAGCTGAACCACCTGCCTTCCGCGCTAAACACAGCCACAGGACAATAAGACGAAACTGCACGTCGAGCGGAGGAGGGACGAGATCGTATCTGACGGTCAAGGAGGAGGGAAGATTATATCCATTTCGACGGCGCTCAGGGACGATCCTGAAGACGGGGGGGGGGGGGGCATTATCTCTGCTTCCTCGCGGCTGAACTCGCATCGTTGGGACCTCGCAGACTCGGCGGACGCAGGAACGCATTACAAACAGCCCCTGGAACGACGCGTGGAATAAACACTGTGCCTAAACCAGAACCAGATGTTCCTCCGGCTATGAACCGGAGAGCACTGTGATCCCGCTCTGGGTTGGGCTGATCCCAAAGCGTCACCGAGGCAAAAATCAGCCCCAGCTTCAGGCCTTTAGCAAAACAGGTCTCTTCCTGTGCCTCACAGGCGCAACTATTCCCATTCTGAGGCTCTTTATTCTGCCGTGTGTGCATTTGATTTAGAGAATATTGACGGTATGAGCGACTGAAGTGATGCCTCAGAAGTGACCCGGTGACTATGAGGCCTCTAAGTGCGTCAGCAGGCTTCCTTCAACCCCGACGTGGCCTCAGTCAGTCAATATGTCTTTTGACTCGGACCTGCATATTTGCTGGATGACAATCTTGATTAAATTAAATGATTCTGAGCTACTTTATTCAAATCAGCCTCCTTGAATGAACCTCCAATGACTGAAACTCCCTATGTACAGTAAGGAGCCGTGCAATGCATTCTGGTAGCGCTGTGTTGCATTTCGCTGCAATCCCTGCTCCGCATTTATTGAAATCAGGTGCATCCAATGCAACTTGCCACCTCTGGACCCCTCTGTCGATTGAATATGGAGACAGATTCTGCAATTGCACAGCTTACTTCTCTCCAAAGAGCCAAAGTGTGACCGTTGTCCAATCAGCTGCAGCTAGAAAGCGTTTGCACGGTTGAAGGAGGGTGTTTTCTCTGTTGGTCAAGCGTGTAATACGACCACCTGCATCCAGAAATGCTCCCGCAGACAGATATCGTAAGAGAGCAGGGCACTGCAGTGCTATCCACCAGTGGTCCTGATTGTTCGGCTGATTGACGATGACGTCTATGTACACGCTGAGCCGAACCACTTGCCCTGTAACATAAACTTTGCTATCTCACGGCTTAACCCAACTCACTCCCTTCCCTATAAACTCTGCGTGCTTGTCTTTCCAGACTTAAGAACATATAATCCAGGTCGTATAAGGAAAACACTTGGTACAATAGTGTGAATAATTTCCTGGGAACACGGTAAAAATGGGAAATTTTGATTACGAAAGGAGAAAACAAGGCCCTTGATATTTCTCAAGACTTTCGAACCTGACGCTCTAATGACAGCCCATAAATTTGGGAGATGAAAACCTTGCTGGCCGTCTTGGCAGGAGGAACATGCTTTTGTTGTAACTCAAAACTTCGGGCCGGGGAAGTTTGGAGAGGCAACAGCTCTGTGGGATTAGTCTCCATGGCCCATGTGTATTTTCACTGAAAACAACAGATTTTCACATTCCGCAGCATCATTTATTCATCTGACAAGCATTATGGTTTCAGACTCGCCTTATTAGATGATGCAAATATTTTCCTCTTGGGTGGAATCAGTCTTTTTTCTCTCTTCTTTTTTTTTTTTTCCCCTGGATGAAGTTTTGAAATAAAGTGAGTATCCAGTTCGCAGGGACTTGACTGGATCCACCCTCTTTTTTCTTTTTCGGGGGAGGAAACCGCTTCCATTCCCTCCAAATGGAGACTTTTGGAGCCCACAGCTCCCCGTCTGCTGTTACACAACCGGTGGGTTGGAGAGCAGCATTCTCACATGCTGATGTGAGCTACATACGCAGCACTTTCCGCAGGTCAAACCCCAGCCGACCGAACCCACAGAGTATCTATTAGACTCAAAGTGAAGCTGTTCATTTGTGCCTGTGGTACAGAATTCCATTTATGTTACGGTGTAAAAAAAAAAACTTCAGCTTTGTCATGGTGCAGTGGATGATGAAGAATCAGCGCTCGGTGAAAAGCCGAGCCGTGTGACTCATACAGTGGAGCTGGTAGTTATTATGCACACTCACGGATTGTACGTGTGCAGAAGTCACACACACGAGCTGCTGTCTTTGCGTCTGTAGTTCATGAATGATTTTTTGTTTTGTTACCTCACGGAGGTGCTGGTTGGTTGATTAAATTTGTCAGCTGGATTACACACTGAATGGATTTCCATGAAACTCCGATGGAGGGCGGGTCACAGCCCAAAATAGAGCCCATTAACTTTTGATGTGGATATGGCACTTTTTGGGAATAATGCATAGACCTTGATGATTAAGATAAGGTGGATTTGGGTGGTTAGTATCGATGAGTGGGTACAACTTGATGCAGACCCAAATAAACATCTGGAACCAGTGGTTTTATGGATTCAGCAGGCATCGCTGCGTAAGGTATAGTCTGGTAATTTGGTCAGGCAGAACTGAGAGGGCCTTCCGGGGGTCCTTTGCACGTTCTTCGCTGCAGATTTTCCTCTCTGAGCTCGGTGATCGAGCAGCATATGAGTCAATGTAGAAAATGTATAACCTGCACCCTGGATGGATGTTTAGGCACAACGGCGTCTTGGTGAGAGTTAGGAAATGATCATGTTTTGGCTTGAAATGCAGTCTTGAGCTCCACCTCCCGACATGAAAGTCCGGTATGTGATACGTAGGAATGTCAATATGGTACACATATGACACGAGCAAACGTGGATGTATCAGTGGTTTGCAGACACGTTTTAAGCCAACATTTCATTCAGACTAAACCAAGCTTAAACCGACTTCTTCTGAACTCGTGTGACGCGTTCCCACACGGGAAGACTCTTCTGGAACGACACGTGACAATCCATGCAGCTTTAAAAAGTTTCCAGGAAGTGTGAAATTTGTTAGAAGTTCCACACCATATAAATGAAAGACGAGGGAAAAAGTGTGGTGACGGTTACTGTGGGAAAATAAAACTTTTGATGGCGTATCCCGTGTCAGATGGAGAGTCCTATAAGCCGCGCTGGAAGTGCAGCAAAGGAATGCGAGCCTCCTTTAGTTTCTTGCCTGTCCTCCATTCGTCCTCGTCATGCTCTCCCCCCTCATCGTTAAGAGACAGACCACCAATAACAACAAGCTCGAGTGATCATACAGCTGCGGCCCGGCTGGTACTGTACTCTGGCCCACATCAAGAGGGGTCGTAAGTTTGCTCCCCACCACAGCCGATGCGTCTGTCAGCAGCCATGAGCTCGAAGCCCAAAATGCAAATGTGATTCCAAATAATTAGCCTCGTACAAATGCGGCCCTGATAAAACTCTGCGTTCAGCAAAAAGCCCGAACTAGCCGGCGTTGAAAATCTTCAAAACACCCTCAATTATCATTCCAGCGCCGTGCTGGTGCGGACCGCAGAACAACAAAAATAACACGAGCCATTTGGCGCCCAAACATCTCATGCATCTGTCGTGCATGCTGGGGCTTTGATAGTTTCTGGATCGCCCACAGAGCGAACCAGATTTGCTGCTCTCAAAATAGCTGGCTGTTAAAGTAGATGATGTGTTTAAATTGAAGTGGTGTTTTCCCACTTGTCATTTAATGTGGGAGTGTAGGGAGGGAAAAAAATCTGCACGTAAACATACGACCGCAGTCCGAGAGGTCAGAAGAGGAGGATTTTCCCTTTTTTCTTTTCTGGTGTCTGAATGATGTTTACACTGTTTTCTCCGCAGCGTCATTCTGAGGGATGTTACTCAAGACGAGCTCCTATAATTGGATTATTTCTCTTGTTTTGCCCCAAAACTGAAACGAATCGCTGTGATGGGATACGAATCTCCTCTAAATTGATGCCTAAATGACTCCTGTTAGGAAGCATTTACAGTAAAAAAAAAAAAAACAGCACGGCCATTAGTGACGCATAATTTACGCTCCTCCTGAAACAAAAATCTCTTTCATAGCTTGCAAATGATGCAAATGCCAGGGAGCTTTAAATAGAACAAACACAGTACTGAGATCCGTGACTCAAAGACACATTATGCAGCCTTTTCACCTTAAAATAACGGCTTCAAAACCACTTTGTATTTTGGTTTGGCTTCGAATAACTACCTTGCATACGCGACTGCAGTTACGTAATGTACGCAATGTCACATTGCTGTGTTAGTAAGTTAAAGCTTACATCCTGCCTGACCTCCTCCTTTGCGACCGTAATAAATACTACGGCCACAAGAGGTCGCTGCCTGACAACAAACATAAATATGGGTCATAATAAACTGCTTTCACCGTCCACCTGTATGGCTGTAGGATGGATTGGACCACTCGACTAATTATTTGAGCTCTTCTTGTATAAACTGTCGGGTTGTTTAACTAGTAACATCATGAAACATCATATTTTTTTACCTCCTCATAAGCTTTGCCTCAAATTCGTACACAAGTGCAGTGCCTGATTAATATACTGGGGTTGGAAAACCACCACGCACGACTACAAGTGCATCTTTCAAACGCGGCGCTCTGTTCGGCCCGTGTGCTCGCTTCGACATGTCCCGACCCGCAGCTGACATTTGCCAAAGGAGTGAACCGAGCCGCCTCCTCTCCAAAACTCCAGAGTAATCTGAGGTTTTGTTTCTGTGTTGTCTCTCCGCTTTGTCCGCTCCGCTGTTTGGGATTCGGTCCGAGCAAATCCTCCTGTAAATACCTTCACGAGAGCGTTTTTACGAGCGTAAAAAAGAAGAAATAAAAGCCCCGATGGCAGGATGGTGAACGCAAGGAGAGAAAAGATAACAGATCAAAGCCTGGAATCGATTTTGTGTGTGTGTGTGTGTGTGTGTGTGTGTGTGGAACAAAGCCAGTTTAGTGTGGCCAGTAAAAAAAAAAAAAAAAAAAGGGCAGCATGAGTGAGTGATTGTTGTACCGTGCTGTGAGGGAGGGAGCTGGATGTCAGGAGAGCTGTGAACAGGTTAAGGCCTGTCCCGCGTTTAGAGGTTCAGGATCTAAGCTGACATGCAGGAATGTGTCTCCATGTAGAGCATGAAATCTGTGCAACGCAATCTGCTCTGTGTGCTCCAGAATGATGACAAAGAGATGGGAAAAAAAATCGGGATCTTTGTAGTGCGGGGAGCTCAAATTCATTATTGTATCAATAAACAAGACAGCAAGCGTGACAATGCGAACAGATGTCTGTCAGATGTTCAGGCCGGGACTCATCACACTTCAAGTCTGATGCGTCTTTTTACATTATACTTCCGAAAGTTTGGTTTTCATACGTTTTATGTTTCATTAAGAGGCAGTTAAAGCGTATAAAACATGTCAAAGATTCTTCCGAAGATTAGGCATACAGAATTATGCTTGTCACTATTCAGTATACCCGTTGTTTTAACACATACATTTCAACTTAAAACATTTTCTGCAAGTGGAAGGCGAGCGTTATCTTTTTGGTGTGAGATCGAAAACGCAAATGTCATCGCACATAATCGATAAATGTCGATAAAAGAATTAAAAGGCTGTTTTGTCTAGCTTAGCTTAAATATTTTCCGTGTTTTTTAGCATTGCCTATGTGATGTTTTTCATTATCAGACTACCATATTTGCCTGGTTAAGAAAATACAGGCCTGTAAACTGTTCACAGCCTCGACTTTCATCAAGTTTTCACATCGCTCCAGGAGCTGCTTCGACACATCACACAGTAAACTTTATGATGACAGGAAATATCTTATAAATAAGCAAAGCCAGATCGGATTCTTAACACAAACAGATGATGATAATAATAGAAGAAGTCTCCTGTGCTGCTCCCTCCGTCAGACAGGAAGGGAATTCTGCAAAGAGACGAACAGCAATCATTGTGGTGTGAACCCTCCTGACCTCAGCTGCCTGAGACGCGACCTCTCAACCCTCTGGCCGACCTCGGCCCGGCTGCTGCAGCGCTGATTGTGGCATCAGAGGGCCGGAGGCGAGCCCCCTTTAGTCAGGAGAAATGAGTCTTCCACATGCTGCGGGAGGAATGTCATGGTCCAGACGGTCCGGAGATCCCCCCTGGGAATTCAGGAATTTGGGCACCTGTGAAAAGCCCTTTAGTCTTTAAGTGCATCTTCAGGCGCATCGACTGGAGGACAGAACGATGTTTAATTTGTCTTCCATGCCTTGTCAAAGAGTCCCTGTCCTCTACAGATCATGCCATGCGGTTTTACACATTTGCTTGGTGTGAAACAGCTGTAAAACAAAACTTTCTGCCGCCGTCTGCCCGCAGTTTTCTCTTTCAGAACAGTGAGCCAGAGTGGGAGAAGATCTGAATTCATGTAAGTTTTCATCAAGCTGATAAACATGCTGCAGCCGTGCTAGCAGCTCTGTGAGGCTGTACTATTGCACAGTGGCACTTTGAGCTAAACGCTAACAACAACATGCTAACTTGCTCCTAATGATGAACAAGCTGATGTTCAGCAGGTGTAACGTTTACCATGGTTCACCGTCTTAGTTAGCTAAGGCTGATGTGAATGTCACTAGTTCTGCAGGAGTTTGGCCGTAAACTTCTGTATATTTCAAAAGAATACTGTTCATTCACTACTTGATGGCGCGAGATTGAAAAAGAAGTCGGCAAGAAAATGTAGTTTGTTCTGTCATCTAGCGTTGCTGCAGTGGCAGAGCCTGCTGCTGCCTGCTTACAGTGATGCTTAGCTGGATTAGTGTATAGTTCATCCTGAGGAGGTCGTGAATGTATGCAACCAATTTAACAGCGATCCATCTTATAAAAACGCAAGTGTCAACGTCATGGCGGTGCTTGAGGATCACAAAAGTCAGTAGGGTTCATCCTCTGGGGGCCATGAGTGTCTGTATGCAATGTCAGTACATCGAAACGTTGTTCAGATATTCCAGTGAGGACAAAAGTGGTGGACCGACAGATTAACATTGCCACTGCCACGGCAACATAATCTGTGTTTTAATGATCTGCTCAGTGGTTTTAGTGTCTGTGTGTGACAGTTTTGAAAGACATAAAATGTGTCCATAAATTAAATGTTAGCGAGTGTGAATGAATGACACGCACACACAGAATTTGTGAGGTCCACTTCGACCTTTTTTAAAACACCTTATAAATCACCCGGACTTCTTTTCGGACCAGGAGTTTCCACCAGAGTTTTATCACCGTCTCACTGCCTTTTTGTTATGTGTTTTTTTTTTCTTTCACCGAAACAGTGACTGGAATTTAAAGAGGAGAGTCTGTGAACTTCGCAGGACGACAAAACCGAAATCTTTTGATGTGCTGCACAGTTGAATCAGTGTCAACTGTGCCTGCAGCCCAGACAACGTGTTGGTGTCGCATTTCATATAATCTGGGCGCGAGGAGCCTTTGAAGCGGCGCGGCTGCGCCTTGTGAATGACAACAGAGGAAGAAAAAGTCTGTTGGCAGCGCCCGAACATATTCAGAGGCTTGTGTTATTCCTCTGCTGATTGATTGACTGATACAATACATGTAGAACAAGCAGCGGGAAACCGGTTCAATGCTTTCTCTGACGACCTGTGTGTAAACCGCTTTCCTGGGCTGCCTCAATGAAATATGTGTCTGAATGTTAAAACTGCATTATTCAATACACTATGCAGCGTTTTAGCATCTTTCAAATTGTTGTTTTGGTCGCTATCTCTTTGGCAGACACTACAGGAAGCTGTTTTCAGTGAAAAACAAAAAAAAAAACGAGGAGGGTATGTTTCCTTGGAGGTGGAGCGCTATTTGCTAACATCGTATCAATTATATGACATGAAAAGAGAGTGCTGCAGGGACGACGTGTTTTTGTAGGCTAAACCAGAAGTTAGCATCGATGTGGCTTTTGGATATAATCTCTGAGGCGAACACAAGTTTATGATACTTACAGGTTTTGTTCAGCAAGATAATCAAGCTAACGTTAGGCTATAAACGGACTACATTGTGGCAGCATGGCTTCATCGTTGAGACTCCACTAAGCGACACCGTACTATACAAGTTCTACTATGAACTGATCAATCTACGAGTTGGAAAGTCCGAGTTAAAGTAGTCGGCAGCTAAAATTGTGAGTAGATGAGTCTGTTCGGCGTATTAACGTGTAATGTCCCCGACATCTTCTTTAGCCTCTTCAGCTGCAGTTATAAAAACACAAACATTTCAAAACACATCATCACATGGCTGGTATGTACCGACGTATTGTGCTAAAGCGCTAACTTGTTTCCAGGTTTATGGACTCAGACCTGCAGCACTTGTTGAAAAAATGTGATCTTATGCAAATTAGCGTGCAGTGGAGTGGTTTTGCGTTTATTTGCACTTCACACCAAATTAAAGAGAGAACTGTGATGTAAGGAAACCAGAGAAGGTGGCGGTGATTAACATAAGTACAGTAGTTGTGGTTGAGAGATGAAAGCGGCTGAGCGTTCAGAGGCCGAGCACGTCATAAATCATGCAGCAAGTCTCTACTTAAGACATTTCGGAGGAGTCGACCACAAAACATACACACGGACAAACAACGAGAAGGGTAAACACGTGTTTCTACAGTCGTGCGAGGGCTCCGATCAGGTGCTGCGCTGAAGGTTCGTCTCTCTAGGTTTTATCAACTCGCTTCACTCAAACTTTTTCTCTGCTGCAGGCACGTCGTGTCCTCCCACAGACTGCACAGTGCTTCACAGAGTTATGTAATTCATAATGTATGGCTGAAGTATCGTCCTGGAGCTCCATGTTCACTTGTCATAACTTTCGGAATATCGTGGTAGAGCTCGCACAGCGCCGCCTGAAACACTGATATATGCTGCAGAAGACGTCCACAGCGTCCTTCAGGGGACAGACAGTGAAACCTGAAAGATTTAAAGGCCTTTGCGTGATGTGTTCTCGTGTTCAATCCATACCCGATGTGTGGAAGGTAATGAACATGTCAGAGGACGGAGCGAGTCCTCTTTAATATTCATCAGCTGACCACAGCAGATGAGGCAGCGGAGTTCAGGCGGCGTGAAACACGAGCGCAGTGGCTGATAAGTTCATTAGCGGGGTGAGTTGTGGCCTGTGTCCGTCCTCTGAATTCGAATTAGCAGGACATAAAATCTGTCCTGCCTCCTGGTCAGGGACAGGATGGTTGTTGTTGTCCTCTTCTTCTTCGGTGGACTCCAACCTCGCTGCAAAGTCAGACAGACCGAGCTTGTCGGACATTTTACCATAATATTATTCCACTAGTAATCCAATCCACACCCTAACCCCAACTTGAACCCAAACCAGACCCAACAAAAGCTGGAATAGACTGGACCACTAATGCAGGACTGACGTGAGGACACAATACAGACAGACTGACAAAGACTAATGGAAACACAAGTTTAAACACACAGGGACTAACGGACAAATGAAAGAGGAACACATGGAAAAAATGGCACGACAAGACACATGAGGATGAATTCTCCAAAATAAAACAGGAAACATCTCAACCGAACTAATCCATTAAATGTGACAGTATTAGGAACGCTGAGGCTCTGGGCTTTTAATGTATTTTCACTCTGTATGTACAGTATATTAGCTTAGACATCTGTAACCACTTAGATGTCTTTAACCAATTAAAACTGAATTCCCCGTTTCTGCCAGGCTCTTTAAGGACGTCCAAATTGGCAACCCTCTAGGCATGAAACCTCCTCTGTGGAGACCATTTTTCTCGATCGTCATCGTCTCTCTGATAAGTGATGCCCGAATAATGAAAGAGTGTCTCCACTTGGAGCTGCCGATCCTCTGATCCCGGACCACATCAAGGTTGCCTCCACACTTCCCTTACCCTTCGCAACATACTTCCTGGTACAACTCCTGCCATACAGCTCGTACTTCCTGTTTATGTTTGAAACAAAGTGTCAGGAAAAGTGCTCGCAGCAGGATTATGACTCCGGTGTTTCTCTCCGGAGAGCTGCAGCTGTTGGCGAGGAGGAGGAGGAGGAGGAGGGGGAGGAGGAGGAAGAAGAGGAGAGGAGACGGACTATTTCTGTCCAGCCTTGCAGAGAGAAGAAGCCTCCGTGTACATGAGGTAATTACAAGGTTTATATGACAGGGGAACAATTACTGAACTTCGTCAGCAGCAGCCACTGTGTCTCGCAGGCCTTTTAATTGCAGGGCTCCCGTGTTTGTCAACATGTATTTTTATGGGCAGGCTCAGGAATAATAGAGGGGTTCATGTGAGACGATAGGAAGCCTAAAATCCATAACTTGTTGATCCCCGTCTGTATCCAAAGACTCCGTGTGTGTCCTCTCCTGTCACTTGTGTCTGTACAGTGATGATTTAGCAGATTGTCAGCAGATCTGAGGTCAGAGAATTTAATTAACCGTCGAGGCGCTCATGCATAAAGAGTCCTTCACTGCCTGTGAGGCCGAGACGCCGGGTCACTTGACAGCAACACAAATTGCTGTCGCCTGACTGGTCATAACTTACAGTAATACACTGCACACACCATCACTTGTGGCCGGCGTGGTCGTTGGTTTTAATTCACGCCATCACGGTCTTCTGTCTTCGCTGCGTTTTTTATAGCATTAGCATTAGTATGTAAAGTTTGTAGGATGAGGCAGTTAAAATATTAAAGTCATGTAAGAACCAACAATTTGGCAGTAATTTTTCACATCACTACACTGTCGCGAATCCGCTGTCACGCTTAACTCATTAAATACCGCAGTCTGCTCAATTGTACGACACTTTTAGCACTGTACTTACCCTTATAGTGTCATTTCTGGAAGTTGCCCTCTAGCATAATAGTACAAAGAGCAAGGAAAGCACCCTAACCATATATACTTCATTTTGTCAAACCACTTTACTTTCATTTAATTTAATGTCGTATTCTTTTGGTAATTTTGCACAAATAGTAAAAAGAGTAACTTAGGTTTGGCGAAATAAATACTCGGCTAGGTTTAGGCACAAAAACTACTCAGCTAGGTTTAAGCACAAGAAACTACTTGGCTAGGTTTAGGCACAAAACTACTCAGCTAGGTTTAGGCACAAAAACTACTCAGGTTTAGGCAAAAAAAACTACTTAGCTAGGTTTAAGGACAAGAAACTACTTGGTTTGGTTTAGGCACAAAAACTACTCAGCCAGGTTTGGGCACAAAAACCACTCAGCTAGGTTTAGGCACAAAACTACTCAGGTTTAGGCAAAAAAAAACTACTTAGCTAGGTTTAAGCACAAGAAACTACTTGGTTAGGTTTAGGCACAAAAACTACTCAGCCAGGTTTAGGCACAAATACTACTTGGTTAGGCTAAGGTATAAAAACTATTCAGTTGCTTTGGGCACAATAACTACTCAGCTAGGTTTAGGCAAAAAAACTACTCAGCTAGGTTTAGGCACAAAATCTACTTGGTTAGATTAAGGCACAAAATCAAATCGATTAGGTTTAGGCACGAAAACTATCCAGTCCATGACACAAAAACTACTTGGTTAGCTTTAGGCACAGGTAGATCTAACATTACCGGTTAAAGCCAAAATAACCTGCCACGACTGGTTGGAGGAAGTGCTTTGATGCCACATGTGACTGTACAAGCACAATACCACTCATGTGAATTACACACACAGTGCTGCGGGGCATCGCATGATTATGCAACTGCAGTGTAACCCATGCTGAATGGTTTGCTTCACCAGTCAGAGAATTTTTCTCACTGGTGCCCATAAATAACAAATATTCATACTCTGACATTTTCTGCAGCAGTGATGTATACTAAGGTCGTTCTGATTACCATAACGGCTGCTTCACACAGCCTCACACATGCAAACGCTGGACACAAACTAAGGATGAGCACAAGGATTAACTTGAAGATATTACTTGTCACATTTTAGGCTCAGAAAAACAGAAATCAAGAATCCCATCCCTTCTATTTCCTTTTGTCCTGCTCCTGTGAAAAGATTTAAGATGTACAAACTGAGTCAGGAATGCAGAAGTCTAAGCACTCCCAGATTTCGGCTCATTCTGCTGACCCCTGATATGTTTAAACTGTGGGTGTGTTTCATGTGTTAGTTTAGGGATTTTTTAGAAAAGCCAAAAGGACCAGATGTGTGTTTCGCATCAGGTGACGCGCTCCAAAACAAACCCTCAGACCAATGGAAACCGCTGCACAGCTCACGGAGTTCAGTTTAAAGTTTTGAGATTTGAGTAAACATCCACCTCCTCCTGGGCAGAGGATTTCTGTCTGTACACCAACACAAACCACAAGACACATAAAGGAGTGAATCATCACTTCCGCACCTAGATAAACTTCGACATTCAACCATCTGACATCCTTTTCACATGTATTTATTAGGTTTTGTTTATAAGAAGGTCATGATCAGTTGTCTAAGACCCATTTACAAAGTTAACATTCATTCATTTTCCATTCAGAGATGGTTGTAACATGTTTCAAGCATTCATCCTGAGACATAGTCATATTGTACCATGATGATATTTCCACAAAACTTGATCACATTGCATGTTTGATGACCCGACCTTCATTCTGGGAGGTGGAGGGGATGTTGGCAGAGTCACAGGTGGAGACTGCTGCCGAGCCAGTGACCTCAGTTCAAGATAGCACTTCAACAACTGTGAGAGTGAAATCACTGGATATTACCAACGAGACCTCGGGACAACTTCCAACCATGTAACCAAATCATGATATTTTCCTGACAAGGTACAAGGGTAATTTATTTATCATTTTACAAAATCAAGCGTTGACAGATTGAGCAGATTGTTCTCTGTACACCATCCTGCAAGATTGTTGATTTCCCCCTGATATGAACTCTCATAGTTGTTTACAATTCAGCTGATGGTGTGGGTGTCTGCATACTTCACAGTAGAGTTTCTACCAATTCTCCTGATGCAGTCATGGGTGTTTAGTGTGAATATGAGGGGGCTGAGCACGCAGCCCTGGGGGGCTCCACTGTTGAGCACTAATGTAGAGGAGGTGTGACTGCCAATCTGAACCGTCTGGGGTCTGCTTGTGAGGAAGTCAAATATCCAGCTGCAGAGTGTTGCACTCAAGCCTGGAGTTTTTCAATCAGCTTAATGGATGAGATTGCTGAGCTGAAGTCAACAAACAGCATCCTGACGAAGCTGTACTTAATTATTATTTCCAAGTTGTTTTCCTTTGGTTTTCTGCCTGAACCTAACCAGACAAGCCGTGTTTTCACAAGATAAAGCTTAAAACTGAACCTAAAGAAACGTGAAGTTAAAACATATTCTTGATTCGCAGCATTTATTCTGATCAGTGGTGGAAGAAGTACCTCAATCTTTACCTTCATGTACCACAAGAATCTTTAACAGTCTCTATTTACGCCGATGACTTGATATTAGACCATCAGCGGGAAGAAATTCAAGTAGAAAGTACGTAACATGAACATTGTACGTTAGTATAGTAGAGAGTAAATTGTGTCGTCCACTGTCTACGGTGGAGGAAATCTCTAAAGTTGGTCTTTCCTGGAGGTGTCTCTTTATCTGCTGTCATGTCGGGACGATGTCGACATCTTCAACCTGAGTCACTGTTTCCACCTCAGTGGTGAGCAGCAGACCACAAACACAAACAGAAACTTTGAAGGTCTGCTTTCCCACACTCCTCCTTCCTGTTTCCAGACTCAACGTTCATCCGAATCTCCCTATAAATCTACTTCATTTCCATTTTGGCAAATACATATTTTGTTTAATTCTATAATGATTATAGGACTGTACGCCAACAAATGATGAAATACATCAAGTTAATCGGCAAAGTGCCTCGAGAGTTTCATTGTATGAGAATAGGGCTGCTCTTCAGTATGCAGGAAGAGGCAGAAGCATGTTTTTTGGATCGACGTCTTATTTGAATATAAATCCTCGGGCCGATGTCCAGGAGGTTTTTTTTTTTCTTCTTTTTTTTTTGCCCAAACCACAAAAATCCCTGAGAAAAACAAGGCAGTGTTATACGATCCCGCCTCGCTCGCTGAGCTACTGGACGCCAGCGAGGTGCGAGTGTGAGCTCTCAACAAGGCAGCACTTGTTCTCTGAGCCACTGTGTCCCTTCAGTGTCCTCCATGTGGTTAGACCATTAAATCCCAAAAAGAAGATGAAGAGATTGAGATTCCTCTGTTTTGGGTTTGTGATGATGATTTATTCATTGATCTGAAATGCTGCGGAAGGACAATCAGCAGGCTGCTATTGCTTTTGTTCTCTCTCTCTCTCTGCCTCCTTTCTTTCTAAAACTGCCTCCATGTAGGAAAACATTTGGCAGATCAGTCTCATATTATGTGTCCAGAGTAAGTAAGTTCAGCAGCTTTTACCGTAATTTGAAATAAAAAGTTTGACTGAGACTAAAGACCTATTACATGCAAATAGGTCTTGATCTACATGCCACTATGTCATTTTCTTTACCTAATTTAAGCACATTCATGTAGATGACGTTTTCATTTTATTTTTTAATGCAACATGTTTACAAAATATGTATATTTTGTGAGGATTTCATGATATAAATGAAAGGGCAGGACAGTGTTTCTGCGAAGGGTTACTATAACAATAGGTTGAAAAATGGAAGCAGACTTATCAAGACCCATTTATACGTTTTGTTGTTAGACAGCAGCCTCTAGTGGCTGTGGGAAATACTGCAGCTGCAAAGGAGGAAGTGGGGAGAAGTTCTGCAAAGGGTTTTGTTAAACCAGAAGTCAACTGTGAGTCCTTTTCACGTCACGTAAGCAGAAGCTTTTTCATGCTTTTATCTGTCTCCAAACTCCTGTACTTCAAAGCAAAACACCATTAAACTGCAACTGCAAGTTACTAAAGATGGCCACCGACCACTGACCTATTGATTGACGCCTCAATCGACCAATGAGGAGCTCCTACGTCCGGCCTGTGTCCTGCAACAGCCAACGAGTGATCAGGAAGACATGAGACCCATCTCTCTTTTTTCCTGTCTCTCCTGAGCCACTTTCACGCCAGCCTCCGGATGACTGACGCATCATACAGCCAATGAGATTTCAAATCCCGGAATATATTGTATAAATAAGTTTTAAAGCCTAACGCCTGGAAATTCTGCAAGTTTATGTCATTTTCTGCAATTTTCTCTTCGTATAGGCTGTTTTTCCACCCATACATATACCTTTTACTATTTTATATACACAAAGTTGGTGTCAATTAGGAAATAATGAGTTTAATGCTCAAAAAATTGCATTTTTTTTGGCAAGTGCCTAGATGTTTCCTCAGAAAAACCTAAAGTTAGCATTTTATGTGATATTGTTTATATATCACTATTTGTTTGAATAATTTGAAGTTGGATCATGTAAAACTATATGATTTGGACCCTCTGAGTGTTCCAGCTAATAGGATCAATCTGGATCAATAAATCTAATATCTATGAGTCAAACAAATCACACACAATCAAATTTAAAGTGTTGCAGAATAAACTGTTCAAACTACTTTCCCGATGGTTGCCACAGACCAACGCTTGAAAATGTAGGTCAGGTGAGGATGATGAAACTGTCAACATGTGAACTCACCTTTTTCGCCCTCATGACTAATGTGCTTGTCTGGAGCTCGGGCGCCATGTCGCAGCTACGGTAACTCCTTCTTTGTTCGGCCCACATGTGTCCACTGCAGCGCTACACATCCATCAAAAGGCTCTTCGGTGACTAATTGTTTCTCCACTATGATTACCCTCCACCGAAATGATTTTTTCTTCCACAAACGCCGCCCTCTGCCCACCCACATTTACATCTACGGACTGTGTGTCACTTCCCCTCCGACCAGATGATTATACGGTGGGCTCGAACAGAAATAAAAAATGAACACAAAGGTTTGTTGTCCTGTCTCCCCTTCGGTCTGCAGCAGGTATATTTCCAGGAAAGCGTTGTGGTCACGCCTCATAGAGAACCCTGCCCCTTGTCTCTGCCTGGATGCAAAGCTCGTTCTCTCACTGTATGCGGGATACTAAAATAGCAGCACGCGCTCCCCGAGGTATAAACAAGGGAAAATGTACTGAGGGCTGAAGCGGAGACAGAAAAAAAACACACTGAGGTCCATTCAAAGAAAGAATAAGTGTGGGTGACACGCAGCAACTCCATTATACACGCTCTTGATTACAGTTGTGGAAAGTAACTAAGTACATTAACCCAAGAGCTGAACTTAATTACCTCAGCATCGTGCTTCGAAAAGAATAGGATGACATGCTCTCTGCGAAACAAGCTCCATCAGTCACACCGTCCCCGATCACAACAAACCGGCTGATTGTGAAAGTGAACCGTCCGCGCGCAGCCACACTTTTTCAATTTCGCGATTCAGAATGCGGCCACATGATTGATGGCGACGCTGACAACCAGGTGAGTGAAGGTGAAATAATGAAATCCACTCTGCGAGATGGCGTGCCAGCTGGTCCTGAGGCGGACCCGCAGCAGCAGCATCAGATTTATAGTTGGTATAAACGGCTCGGTTCACAGCGCGGCGATAGTGGTGGAACTGGAACTTTATGAATGGGTTGATGCTTTTGAATATTTGCAAATATTTTTGGTTTTATTTTAGTCCTAAACTACGTTTCCACCAGAGCAACTTTCCCACGTGACTGCTAACCTTTGGAGGACCTGGTTTCCACCACAGGGTCTAAATGAAGTTACAGTTTATTTTAGCCACCTTTGTTAAAAAATCTGCAATAGTCTTCTCAGATAACACCAAGATTTCAAGATGTACGGTATCATGCAGCAGGGAAGGCAAGTCCCGGCAAGTTCATATGAGTCTTTTGCTCTCGACGAAATAAGAAAAATCTGACGGAGAATTTTTGTTGCCTTGGTATTGTGCTGGAGAACAGGGGCGGGAGGAAGGAAATGTACGGTTTACTCAGATCACAAATCAGACAACAATTAGCAACCAGCTGGCTTTCGACAAAAACAAAACAAGTGTTTGTGATTGGCCAGAGAGTGTCTTCTTCCCGAGATGCTAATGAGACAAAGCTAATACGCTCCTACCAGTGTAGGAGAACACCGAGAGTCATCAAAACTCACCCTACACCGAGATATTCCAAGATTTTTCACTCTGAACTACCAATTTTAACCTCATGGTGAATCATCAGCAGGATTTTTCTATTTTGGAATCTGGAAAAGTCTTGGTCCAAACAAACAACGCTGCCATCGTAGGTGCTACTCACATCAAACAGGATCGTTTAATTGTGTAATTATAGCGTATCTGAGCCGTCCTCCTTTGCTGCCGAACAACTTTCCTGTTGAAAGCGAAATCATGGACAGGAAAAAAACCACACAGACCACAGCGTGCTCAATGAACAAAAAACAGAAACCGCTAACCCGGCAGCCGAGCCATCTGCGTTCACTTTGCACTGCAGAACAATGAAACAGGCCGCTGCCCGGCCGGGGCACGGAGATCTGTATGTGCCCGATTAATCAAAGCCAGTAGGGCAGCTTCAGCATCTGCTCGGTGTTTCACATGTGCACACACTACACTCTCACTGCAGTGTACATCAGAAGGGGCCCTGCAGCCGGCCGGTGCAGCAGGGGAACCCCTACCAACACCTTCCACCTCCTCCTCCACCCTCAGAAAGATAAAACCATGTTTAACAGAGCGCGAGCAGAAGGCTACTCGGGCTGAAGTGACAGCACTGATTGGAGATCCACCTCTGAGACCAGCTCCCCTCTTAATCCAGGTCCAGGGGGAGTAACACCACTCAGGAGACACGGGGAGGCCCCTCGAGGAACAAATCGAAGGAAATGTCAGCTGTAGCTTCACGTTTGCGACATTAAGTGCAACTGAACGTTTCCCGTCTCCTGCTCCCCGAAGTGCAGTGATACACTGGCAACCTTTATCAGCTACCTGCTTTTGTCATGTCCCCCGTTTTCCTCATGGAATCACATTTTTACAGTACATTTTACTCTTTTAAATCCTGTTCTATGTTTTTATTTTCCTTCTGCCTCTTGTCTTAATGCCTTTGGTGTCTGATGTCACGTCGTTAAAAGGTGCAACGCAGATAATCTTCCCTCGTCTTGTACTTTAAACACAACCAAACATTAGTACAAGGGTGACATCTGCTGGCAAGGACCAGCGCTCCTTATATCTTCAGACATTTAAAGAATATAATGATGTTGCTTATTAAATTATGCTATACAGTAACGTGCAAATCATTGTCCCTATCTTAAAAAAAATCCTAATTGATCATACTTAGATTGTGAATCCTTCTTCAACCTGTTCGCAACATGTAACAAAGTACATTTCTTACCGTCCTGAACAAGTTTATACCTTTACAGCTCTATTTTTCTGAAAGAAATATGGTACTTTTCACGCCACAACACAAATTTTACAGGTACAGTTACATTTTACTTTTCAGATTAAGATGTGACACAAGACCCAGAGTTACATTTATGCAATATTAACCAAACAGTATGTTAAGCGTTAAATCTAGCTCCGCCTCGAGCAGCTACGACAGTTAAATGATGCTTCCAAATTGATGCATCCGGACTCAAACTACACTTACTCTGTTATTACTTCTGTACTTGCACTTAAATGTACTTAAAGGAACTTTTGACTGGTTATAAAACAGCTTCAGTTGAATATTTCTGAACAGCAGAAGCAAATGAGACCTTTAGCAAGAAGATCGTTTATGTTTGTATGGTTTTTGTAGTTATTCTCCATGGGTTGGATACCGTTTCCATGTTGCAGCTTCAGGTTTCATCTTCATCTTGTTCCTCGTATTTTTACGTTGTCGTAGTGGTTCTTTTATTAAATAATCATCTGTATACTTCTTCAACTACTGCTGCAGTATGTACCAACCTTCATAGTGTGCAGATTTGCCTCTTCAACAACCCGTTTGTTTTTCTTGGTGCTTTCCCAGCACCATCTTTAATTTGAAATCTCCTCCTGCTCTGAGGAACTCTTCCATTTCCTTGAGGTTCATATTTCTGTTATTTAACTCAGGGTTCGTACACATTTTCCAAGGTCAAATTCAAGCACTTTTCAAGCACTTTTAAGGGTCATTTTCAAGATTTTCCAGCACCTTTTTGCTGGGGTAAAATACATATCTACAGGAATATATATACTCATGATTTTTTCTTATCACAATTATGTACATTGTATTACGCTCTAAACATCTAAAATTATGTTGCATAATAGCAAAAACAGTTATAAGGTCAAGCACTTAAACTAAAATCCAAGTACTTTTCAGACCTTGAAAACACAACATTGAAATTCAAACACTTTCAAGGATTTCAAGCACCCGTACGAACCCTGTTAACTAGTCAACGCAACAGAAGTGACACCAGCGCGACAGTGAGTCAGAGTTAAACCCTTTATTTAAAAGAAATGTTCAAACAATGAAGGAGCACAGCCGGCTCAGAGTAAAGTGTGAACGCTACAAGCTGTTAATAGTGGTCGGGTAAAAAAAAAAAACAACAACAAAAAATACAACCTGTT
This sequence comes from Sparus aurata, assembly GCF_900880675.1. Lineage (NCBI taxonomy): Eukaryota > Metazoa > Chordata > Actinopteri > Spariformes > Sparidae > Sparus > Sparus aurata. The sequence continues at coordinate 6,214,518 of NC_044202.1, forward strand.
TTAACCGTCTCTGAAATGAGCAGTTCATTTATTTTGAGTAGGAAGCAGGATAAAAATAACACCAATCATCGTCAGCCAAAGAGTGAAATGTGTACTAAAAACACTCTCTTTTACACACACACACAAACTCTCTCTCTCTCTCACACACACACACACACACACACACACACACACACACACACACACACACACACACACACACACACACACACACACACACACACTGAAATGGATACAGGCAACTTTAAGTGGCATTAATATTTGAAAAAGATGCAGCCATGTGTTTATGATTTCAGTGAGGAACCATACCACAAAATGGCACTCGTTTAGATACATTTAACCTCAGAAGTCGAGGTTTTTGATTAATTTTGAGCCTTAAAATAAGTGACTACGTGGTTAGATCCAGTTAAAACAAGATTAAGATGAATTACACCTCCCTTTGCCAAGAGGACAACTTCATCAAGTCCTCTCTCACTGCTCCACAGAGCGGAGCAGCGTCAGGACGGATATGTCAGACTTTTCTCTGCATGTGACAATTTATAAAAAGCAGCTCCAGTCCCTAAATTGTGCCTCTTTTTAAAAAAAAAAAAAATTGTTCTGTGGCATACAGGTACTCTGCTGTCGACAACACATCTGGGTTCTTTCAGCAAACATCCTTTAATAAATCGGAGAATCATAACTAAACAATATCAACAAAAAGAAATAAAATTAAAACCTCACATTGATTGATTATATGATACATTACACAGACATACAGTATCTACACTACAACATTCACCAGGCTGTTGATCTGCGGTGAATATTGTTTCTTTTTTTTGATTCAGCGTCTAACCTCGTGTGATCTAGTTTCCTGCTCAGTCAGACTGAAAAGCTTTTGGTGTTATTACTGAGCGAGCACACAACGATCTATTTAAGGGGTTCCTGCCCCATTTGTACCTGTGCAGAGAGGACGCACACATTACAGTCAGAGGGAAACAATTAAGAAATTAAGATTCAAATCTCCCTGTCCTGCGTTTAAAGGATAAATTCAACCATGGACAAGGAAAACTCAGTCAATGACTCGATGTAGAGCCGGTGGAAAGTCAGGGGAAGTCTCGCGGTCCACAAAACATTCCTGCTGCAAAACAGCATCGACTTGTAGTTGAGTAGAATGGGACTTGTTTTAAAATGTAAAGAATCAACCGAACACCAAAAATATAACCCCGAAGTCTTGGATCATGTTAATTAGTTGTATGGAGCTATTTTATGGTGGTTTATGGTGGACTTTTTGCATTTGAAGACAAGTCCCCATCTACTGCTGTGGAAACTTCACCTGACTTTAGTTTTTGTTTTCACTTTGATCCCATAATTAGCTGTTTTTGCTCCCCTAACACTGCAGCACAGAGTCTTAAATTACTGCTAACTCACACCAAACATTTGCTACTGCTCCTGCGTCACATTAAAAGCATTACTCCGGCGACTCAAGAGGCGGCTTTCATTGTGAAGCCCGGTTTGTCACCCAGGTTAGCGCCGACCACAACCGTTTATCAGCATTGGTCATGTTCAGCAACATTATTGATCGTAGCTCCTTAGAAACGAGCTGCAGGTGACGCCTTCCTACTCCTCAACAAGGTTACCAACTCTACTTTGACCCGCTGTGCATGAATCTCCTGACGCTCTCTGCAGCACGACACCGAACTGCAGCTGTAGCCATTATCAGCTTTATGAAAACAATACAAGTCCGTTTGGTTTCCCTGAAATCACACATCAGTTGAACTTTTCTTGCATTTCTGAAAAAAAATATCTGCTTGAGTGTTTGCTGTAGTATTAAACCACACTTGCCGTTACCACGGTAACCACAGGTGTAACTAACATCGCAGGGTTATTTCTTTCCCTCTTTGCCCTTTAAACTGTACACTGAGTGTTGAATGGAGTGTGAACGTTGTCCAGTTGGTTCAAACCGTCCGGGTTTGTAAAATATATGTAACATAGGATAACTATATGTATGTATGTATGTATGCGTTAGCTGAATAGTAAAATCTAACAAAATAATCCTCAAACAAACCTGGTATAATGATTCAGAGATAAACATATAATAACACATGACTCTTTAAAAAAAAAACGATGCATAGCATAAACAACATTGCAAAATCCATCTCTGCTGCACTTCATACCTAAACCTCAGCCAGGCGACGTGTTTCCACGGGTGAAAACAGGTGTCAGGAGTGCTTGTTCCGGGTGGAGCCTGGTGGTGAGAGTCTTGAAGCGATCCCGTTAAAAACAAGGGAAGGAGAAGAAAAGAAGCGAGGGGGCCCAAAGGAGGAGGAGGAGGAGAAGGGGGGGTTAGGGGGAGATTTAGGGCTCCCTGCTGTAAACACTGCTGCTCAAGACCAAGGCTCCTCCGACTCCATTGACTCCACGCTCTTCTTAAAAGGAGTAGGGGTCTCGTGACTCTCTAAGTGTCCTCCTCGTCGTCTTCGTCGTCACGGTTGCCCACCACCCTCTTCCTCAGGGCTTCGTCAGAGAAACCATGTCCCTTCGGTTCCGGGCGGCCCTCTGGGGAGCCTCTCCTCCTCCTCCACATATCCTCCTGCTCGTCCTCCTCTTCGTCGTCGTCTTCCTCGCCGTCAGCCTCGTGTTCGTCCTCTTGCTGTTGGAGTAGCCTCGCCTGCTGCAGTGACTGTTTCTCTGCAGAATAACATTCAGGAAAAAACAGTCAGTGACCGCTCAAAACCAGCAGACAATCGGTACATTTTTCTTCTAATCTGTGCATCGCTATTGCCATTTCTGTATATAAGTTACATGTGTAAGAGCTAGTAAACGATTATTTAGTATGATCACACATGAAACTCACTCTGATAGTAATCCGGAGAGGAAAATCGCCGCGAGGGGAAGACGAAATCTGCGATGAACACCAGCAACTGCAAAGGCAAGCCGAGAATAACAATTAATTTACTGGCAATAAATGTGCTTATGAACACTGTGAGAGCATTAACTGTAGTGTTACTGTTTTAAAAATCACGAGTAAGCGCTGTAAAACTACTCACCAGTCCCAAAGCAAGACCCGAGAACAGAGTGGCCAAGCCAAAGATAACATAGGAGCCCCAAACAGGGATCCCCAGCTGCTCGGTCATGTAGTTATGGCAACGCTGGACAACACATGTAATCGGTCAATAACAGCAAATATAATTGTCTCAGCTACATGTCAGAAAAGTCTCATTTCTTCCTCTCTATTGTGTCAGCCCTGTTTCCTGCTTTTTGTTATCTCCTCGTGCAGTTTCACATTGAGCAGCAAATTCTTCTCTAAACGGACTGAGGGAAGTGAAATAAACGCCATCCTAAATATATTAACCGACATGTTTTTCAGTCAGCACTACCAAGAGTGAAATCCTCACTTACCCGGATAAACATGGAGAGCTTGAACAAGGCGGACATGGAATTCATTCTGCCAAAAGAGGACAAAACGGCAGCATGTAATTCAGCAGGGATTTGTCAAAATAAAACAACAATACAAAGCCTGGACACAAAAACAAAACTACAGGGAGGGGGTGTTTGAGGTTTGGATTTTAAACCAACAAAAGACACTAAAAATAGAGCAAACAGAGAAGGTATCTGATGTTGTTTTCTGTTATTTCAAAAAGAGATACAACCATTGGACTGTTACTGTGATGAGAAAAGAAAATACTATCTTTATTATCACCGGGGAAAACTGAGAAATGGTGAGGCTGCATCCATAGGACAAGGTGATAACAATATGAATAAAATGTATATCAACCAGAAGAGATTCTTTTGGTATATACCTACAATATATCATAATGTTTACCAACACTAATGCCGAGTAATGATTCATATTTAATAAATTCAGGCCATATTTTGGTACCTGAGAGAGAAAATCTGTATCAGTCCTGCAGCTTGTCCAAATCACAGTGTGTCTGGGTAAAGGTGAGCTGAAAACTGTCACAGGAGTGTCCACTATTTTTAAAAAATTTGACACAGACAACGCCTGATGCAATATTTGGTAATGTAAGGTTGGTCACGACAGCCTGACAAACCTCAGAAAACACCTGCTCAAAGATAAAATATATCTACAATCTAAAGAGTGTACTGTGTTTGACATTAGTTCGCCTGCAGTCAGCGCAGAAGAATTTCAAACATTCGTGAACACCGAAACCTAAATGAGGCTTCGACAACGTCATCGACAACTAGCTGGATAAGATGTTGTAGACCTTTCCCTCATATGTCCGGGTAAAACTTTAAACTCACAGAATGGAAGACGGCCCCAACCAAGAGGAGACTGGCTCCACTGCTTGCCATTTCTGCTCATCGACGAAGCTGAGGAAGTCGTCTTTAGTGCGAGCTCCTTGGTACTTCCTGAAGACGCCGTCCTTACAGCTAAAACACAAAACAGAAACATGCTGCTGAATTTTGTCACTTTAAGGAACAGCGCGGTGTTTTATTTGATGTGCATGACCCACATTTTCTGTAATGGAAATCTCATTAGGTGAGATGTTCTCTCAGCACTATTTCTGTCCTCAAAGTTGGCGAGAAATAGTGCTGAAAGAACAGGATGATAATCAAGAAAATGAATCAGCAAAAATCTTGAGACTCAATTAACCATTTAGGTAATTTATCAAGCAAAAGTCCTTCCCTGGTTCCAGCGTCTAAAAAAGGAGGACAATCAGTTTAAAACAATTTTATTAATTTGATGGCTCGTTGGATTCAGGACTGTAGTTCCACTTCATCACTTCCTGTCAAGTATAGATGGAATAGTTAACATAATAAATGCCAGATCAATCAATAAACATTCATTGCATCCCTTGACAGAAGCTATTTTAGCCCCCAATGTGGCATATTTCTGAAATTCACACCTCATTTATGCTTAAAAAATCTAAACTTCCCCTCTCCCTCTTCTGATTATGTCTAAGCAAATTATGTAAACAATATATAGGCTAGTCATGATAAAATCTTATTGTGAAATATACTTCACAGAAGAGCGAATAGTTTACTTACACTTAGTGGTTCAACTAAGTATAAATAAACTGTTAGCTCTTCTGTGAGGTATATTTCACAATAAGATTGGCGTATTTTATTTCAAATGGTGCACATTAGTCTCACAGAAGAGGAAGCAATAAAAACCACAAAAAAAACAAGAACTTACTGGTAAATAGTAGGAAGTGAGGTGATGATGAATCGCCCACTCAGACCTACAGAAGGAGCAGACGGGTGCTGTCAGTGTGCAGGAAGGAACAGCCTGACTCATAGCTAAACTGAACGGACTCTCAGACTTGGCAGACGGTCTGAATTATTTGTCTGAAAGCAGCTGCAGAGCACCACGGGCTACCATTAATATTGATATTTTTCACAGGGCAACACACAATAAAGCAGAATACTTTGGCCTTGATTTGAATACCACTGCTAAATCTTATTTTCCAATATCTTGACTTGCAAAAAATGCAATGTGGGTGCTAACAAGCGGAACGGTGGACGGGGAGCTTGTAATAAAGTGGGAACTGTCTTTAATGCAATTTGTGTTTTAATGGTGCAGATGGAATAAATAAGCCATTTCAAGTCTGGGTTTGAGCTGCAAGGAGTTTCAAAACTGAGCAAAAACACTGCAATTCTGATCTTCCATTTAGATTTCTTTTAGCCAGATCGCCCACCCTCCCCTACTTTAATTTAAGCCGTGATAGTTGAATGTTTTTTCTGTTGAACCTGTTTCAGAGAGGTGTTGACTCAACTATAAAGGGATTGTGTAGGCTGTACTTTGTAGTGCTGTTGAATTATAGTGTTATATACCAAAGAGATGTTTCTTATATTTAGTCCAAGGTCATCATCAATGGAAAAATGGCGGACAAAGTATTAGAAACACATCCTATCCTGTTGTAATAGTTAACAGAGTTTATAGTAAATTACAGTACAAATACTTATAACAACAATAAACTTAACAGTGCCCACAAGGAAGCCCTTTCTTGGAATATCTGCAACATTTGCAGTTACAACAAAAACATGATGAGCCTTGTCTTGCTGGTGTTTGCTGCAGAGCTGTTTGTGCTACTTTGCACTGTCATTAAGTACAGTAGAGATATCCAGCCCTGCCTTTGAAGGCTATGTTTTGTTATGCATGACAAATCAAACATGGTGCCAGCAGATACATGTCATGTCAGGCCTACCGGGCTGATCCGTCACGTCCACCTTGGCTATGTTGACCCCCATGTCCTCCCCCCAGTCCGCAAACTCCTTCCACACCGGCTGCAGCTGCTGGCATGCGGGGCACCAGGGTGCGTAGCTGTGGGGGGTGAAATTTCACAGGTGAAGCTTCAGGAACAAACTGCACAATCACGTACATGAAGGTGTAGATAAGCATAGTGCACCAGCTTAAAATGTACTGATGACCTGATTAGCTGCTTGTGTACTTTATGAGCCTGCACACTGGCTAGCATACAACTCTGGTAAGCTGGTTAACAGTTGGCTAAAGATAGTTGTTAGCATAGCGGCACATTTTAACAACTTGTCAGGACTGAATGACAACAGACACGATAATAATCACATTACACAGAGCGATTAGGCTTGAATTTGATGGGAAGCGGAGCGTGCCCTCGTTTCCACGAACTCAAAATAGCTAAAGTACATGACAGCTAGCTAGCTCGTCTGTTAGCCGTTAGCAATGGACGTTAGCAGGACACTGACAATTCAATCATCCATTCTCCTGACAGGATTTCCTCCCAGTTCTCGTCGGTCACTTCTCTGAGGCTGTCCCGCTTTGCAGAGGCCGGCAGCGACGGTAGAAACATCGCCAGAAGTAAACAGCATATCAATGAGCGGTGTGTTGTTCGCCGTGTTAAAGGAAACATTGCTGAGCCTGAGCTCCTGCCTGCTAGCAAACACGCCATGTCTGTTTCAGACAGCCCGCTCTCACTTCCGGTATGCGCCCAAACGTCTGAGTCATTATTATATTATTATTTCATTTTATTAATGTTGTTATTATTAATATTGTCATTATTATTATCAATATTATTATCAATATTATTATTATTACTACTGTATTTTTTTTTTATTACAACTAAAGGAAAAAAATAGTGTAAATAGTGTAAACGCCTTTTGCCAGCAGGGGGCGCCATTGTCCGTAAAATAACTCAAAATGGAGGCGCATTTGACTGTTGCAAGTGAGGGAATAGTATGATGTATTGCAGACATATGGCAGTATATATCTAGATCTTAAATGTAACTGGTTATGCCAATATTAGGCAGTAAAAGAAATCAATATAATATCAATATATCATCTAATATGCACTTTTTTTTTGCAACAATCCCTCACATGTGGTCATCAAACGCTTGCAACAAAGTTACGCACCTAACTGAGGCAGGATATTTGACAGTTTAACTAAGTGTCAAGTTTAAGTTGATATCAAACAGATGAAAGTAAAATCTGTAGCTAAACAACGTTAACCAGAAAATGTGTTTTTTTTTATAGGAGAAACATGATTTATCGACCAAACGCCCTCCAACAGTGACTTCCGTTGGAACACAACTATTTAACACTTGTTTTAATGTAAATGTATCACTTGCAGCAGCTTTAAGTTTGGTCACGTTCGCCCACTTTCTTTCCTCGCAGTCTGACTCTCCAGCCGTCGTTATAGCAACAGCCGAAAAGTGAACCACACACCGTCACCGTGGAAATCTTTAAGTATTAATCAGTCTGAGGGTTGTGTGAAAGTTTCTGCTCCCGATTCATTCCAACAGCATGTGATCACTGTTTAGATCTGAGAAGGAACCACGTCCTCCGCTCAGAGTCTTCAAAGCTCTCTGCAGTGTTTTGAACGAGAGCCGAGTGAAACCGATTTGATTTGACCTGAAGGTGAAGTGCAATCCTGTTAGGCTCCACCGTCTAAAGAACGCCAAGCTAAATCTCCCCCTCGACGTTTTCATTTGTCTGAAAAAACCTTGATGCAACTTTGAAGAAAAAATCACGACTGCCAAATATGCAAACATCCTGCCATATTCTCAAAGGCTGCATCAGCTGATCTCTCTTTCCGTCTCTCCATCAGTCAATCCTCACATTTCCTGTGTTTTAAAGCAAAAACATGATCTTTTCCTGATACTAACCGAGTGGAATTTGTGCGTAAACATAACCAGAACATAAACACAGACTTTTCACAAGTTGCATTTGTCAAATTAGACAAGAACAAGAAATAATATGGTCTTTATTAAAAATTAAACAGAAGATAAGCACACTTCAAATCGAAGACGTCGTCCTTAGACCCTCGATTCAAGTGAGGAAAAACAATCTATATTGAGAAAAAGAAAAGCTAGAGGAAACTTCAGGAGCCCTCTCCCAGGATGGACAGACGTGCAACAGATGTGTCATGTCCAGAACAGAACAACAAAATCATAGTTTACAAAATTGCATCGACAGAAATCTGATACAGTAATTCAGTATGTGAAGTGTGTGGATCCACTGGGACGACTGAGCGGGTCCAGGCATCGCCAAGTGGAACCAGAGTCACACAACCTCACAAAAAAAAAAAAAAACCTCAAAAATAAAAGCCAAAAGTTAAAGAAATGCAATGTCAATCAGAAATAAACCGTAATAGCTCAGCGTATCAGCCATTTATTCTTGCTAGTTGACGACAAGAGTCACAATTAATCTCTATTAAACAACATTTTCGTGTCGTGTGGTGGTCCCCGTGGACAAAATCTGTACGAGCACCCGACATCCTGTCCTGCAGATCTGCATCTCTCTAGTGTTTGCATTTGTTTTGGGAAGCGAGCAGCGTCTTTCCTCCGGCTGTGAGACTCCTCAGTTCATCCTCAGCACTCCAACATGAAGAATAGTGTACATATTATGACACATCAGCTCAGATATGAGACGAAATTTAGAATAACTGTTAACTATTTGGAAAAAGTCCACTTGCTGATGGCGTTGTTTGCTTTTGAAGGTCATAAAGAGGAATTACTATTAAATTAAAACTGTTTTCTAACCTGTTAAAAGCTCCTTATTGACCGTTGAATCAGCGGGAGGGCTGAGGGTGATCACAGGTGCACCAGAGAGCACACTTTAATTTGGAATGTCTGCATGAACATCACTGACGAACTTCCACGCGAACTGACGGGAAATCTCGCCAAGTTTCTTCTCTGGGATTCGTTTTTCTGCCAAACCGCTCGAGAAAATACAGAGAGCAGATTTCAATCCGAGCGACAGATGATCCCCCCACTTCTAAATCTCGACTCCGCCCTGTCACTTATGAACTTTCGTGTTTCTGAGCATGTGTGTGTGTGTTTGTGTGTCAGAGTTGGAGAGAGAGAGAGAGTCAATCAGCCCGCCTGTGTTTCTCTGCCTGAGAGGTTTCCACTCTGAGTGAATCCGCGGAATGAGAGCAGTTATTATTGCCGGGAAAACCTGCAGGCAGATTGCGATGGCAGCCGGTTATCAGCGCACCTCACGCTCTAAAAATACCCTCCAGATGACATCCTTTTGTGCCCCTGCCGTCGCCCCCCCCCCCTTTTCTCCAGCCATCAGGCTCTGCTCCACTTACAGCGCAGAAAGAATCTCCTTCCTCCTCGGCACTTCAGCTTAATGTGGCAGTGAGGAGAACAAGTGGCAGGCCGGGGAGTTGTAACGCTGTTTTGTGTTGCTCTCTCCAACTCCATTACTCTGCTGCTGCTGCTGCTGCTGCTGCTGCTGGTGGTTTAACAGCAGGAGCACTGTGTGGCATTTTTCTTTTTCTAAACCGCGTTGCTGATCAATCTGTTGGCCCCACACACTTCAGGCGGTTCACATTCAAGGTGGAATATCACGACGGCCGCTGAACACATTTCCCGCACCTCTCCCGTTAATGGTGCTTTCAGCCGGGCCCCTCGCTAAGAGTTCCTCTGAAGGACCCGCTGATACAAGACGCCCGCTCGCACCAACAAACAAACACACGCTCGCCTGCGGAAGATTTTTTCTAATTTTACATTTAATTTGCTGCCTGATGGCTGGCCAGAGGCCGATTGTTGCCATGGCGACCGTGTTACAGTGCAGCTGCAGACTGACTGCCGGTCCTCAAACCATTTTCTATGAAACGCGTTTTCTCCGGGCTTTGAGTTTATACATCACTCGACACCATTACAGGGACCTCGAGGTGAGATCGTTTCGTCTGTCGCTGCTGCAAAAAGATCAGGACTGAACTCCGCAGCTCAGGCAGATGAAGTGCTAGTGTTGATGCAGTTGGTTCGCTAAACAGCAATCTAGTTTCCGCGATTTAACGAAAGCTCATTGATTCCCAGGAGATTTCAATCACAGGTCGCGACATCTTCTGACTCTGCTGTAGCCCGAAGTCTCTCAACGTCTTTCGTTGAAGACAGTTCCGTGTTTGTTAACATTTAAAGGTCCATAATGACAAATCAAAGTCTCACATTTGTGCAAGCGCATTCATTAGAAGTCATGAAATGTGAGAGAGATGTTAAACACTGTCATCAGCACAGCGGAGGAGTGTGTGGGCGGCTGAATTCAGATGAGCTGCAGCAGGGTTGGAAGCAGCTGATGACCTATTCGCTGCTGGAGACGCATTAATGCTGAATGATTGATCTTCCTGACGACGTACGGCACTCCTATCGGGGTTTTGTTTCTGCCCTGTACGAAGCGGAATCGGCGCTTCCCGAGGCCTCTCCGCGGCGGAGGGACTCGGGCATACCTGTGAGCGAGAAAGATTAGCGTGGCAATTGCATCTAAACACCAGCTGTGCCAGGATCCCCGTCAACATCTGGAGCCACCGGAGCGGTCCTCGGCCCCCTGTGAGATTTCGTACCGTGCCCCGTGTCCTGTCGTACATCTTACTTCCAGCGGTTCAGACCCTCCAGAGAGAGTGTCACAGCCAACTGCTCGCACATTGCGAGCTTCAGGCGGCGACGACGACAACAACAACATCATTCGGCGTGCTCCAAATTAGATCTTAATTATGAGAGGATGTGTCGTGAGAGAGCAACCAGGTGTTGATTAACGCATCTTACGCACGTCACGGCTTTCAGATTGGACGCTTCCCGTTTTAATTTGTGTGCTCGTGTGTTGTGTTGTGACCTCCCACTTCCTGTCTTTGTCTTTTTCCCACTTCCTGTCTTTGCTCCTTGTGTCTATTGTTGCGGTCCTGCCCGTGCTCCTCAAGCTTCACCTTGGTTTGTACTTCAATCATCCGTCTTAAAAATCATCTAATAGTAGTTTTCTGTCTCCTGCCCTCTAAGTCCACCGAGGCTCCGCCATAAGTGACTGTCCTGGCTTGTCACTGCAGTGCTCTGAGGTCTGTCGGCAGTGTTGCGTGCAAAGGAAAGGAAAGGGAGCGTTGACGCACCGAGTGACGTAAGAGGAGGAGGCGTGTTTGAAAAGTGGATCAGTCGGACAGTGGGTCACTGGGCCGGGGGAGCGCCGCTGATTCTGCTGAGCTCAGCTCTCAGTCCGGCGTCCTGACGGGAGAAGCGGCTCTCAGATTTGATCTTTATTGACACTTTATGACTTCCACTAAGGCCGTGAAGGGCATAAATTACCGCCGCAAAAGTAATTGAATGTGTCAGTGCCTCGAGATTAACTCACCAAGGGGTTCATTTTGACCAAATGAAGTTCATTTTATTACGCCTGACTCGGCGAAAGACAGCCTGAATCGCCTGTGATCCTTCGCTCACGATCAGGTTCTTTTTCATTTTGCAGATTTTTGCAGAATGAAACCTCCTTAATGACCCCGTGCAATTAGGTCTCCAGTATAATTAGGGAACAAAGAGGCCATGAGGTGGTGAAGAACATTCATCTGTCCGGGGGGGGGGGAGAGAAGTCAGAGATATTCAAATGAGAATGACTTCATCGGTTGCTCTGCTTGTGTTTGTTTCATTCCACCCTGGCCTGGAGTTAGTGTGATGAATGTAAAGAAATTCCGCAGCAGACGCGTGTTTGCATCTGCTCCGTGGTTTCTGCGGGCTCACTGGGGTTTTGCATGCTGTCGATTAGTTCGGGAGCGTTCGTGGTTAATGGTGTGCAGCCTGGGACGCCTCTTTATGAGGCTCTGTAAATGTGTCAGGCATCAGCGGGGGGAAAGCCAAACTCCCCCGGTCGCTCTAATTGGATCCGCACGTGCCGAAGAAGGCCTGGATTCATTTGGAACAAAAGACTTTATCCGACTCATCCTGCACAGTCCGTCCTATTGTGCGCCGCTTTCAATTCCCTCACTTCCTCCCTTGAGCCGAACCAAAAGCGCGGCCAGGAACGGGCTCGCTCGTCACGGTGAGCTGGTTCAGAAAAGGGACAGTGGAGTTTTCAACCAAACACATATTGTGTGTCGTCCGCTACAGTCATAAACATGTTAGCTACGTCGCTGTGAGCAGGTTAGCGTGCCGATGTTAGCGATGCTTCGTCACAGAGCTGTTGCAGCTGTAGACTCTTAGGCCCAGATGTGAATGCATTGCGTGCGTCCATGGTTTTCTAGCTCCATCAGATAAATGGTTGGTGGCATTGTTATAATACCAGGATTTTCAGAGTGTTGCAGGAGAGACCACCACAGCCGAAGACGCCATATTGGGAATGTTCGGTCGCGTCAATGACAGCGGTGGATGTATGAGGATTGGAACGGGATTGAACCTTTGTCATGCTCACCTGCGTTCTCTTTCTATCAAACATTTTAATTCTCACTGAAGAAGAAAACAGGGTCACAACGACCCGGAGATGCCTGCAGTCCGGTGTCACGAGCTCAGCTACGAGAACCTCGGCTAGACTGTCAAACAGATCACCGTCGCTGAACACTGTTAATCTGCTGTGGACGTAAAACTCCCTCAAATAAAGATGAAACTCCACACTTTAACCTCATTAGCGCTTATTGAATTATCTGTGACTCAGATAGATTTATAGGAAAAGCTTGATTTTTGAGTCTCATTCCAAACTCGGCAAAAACAGGGTTGGGGCCGTAGGACGTGTTCGCTGCCACCCCAAAGCTTCAATGACTCAAAAATCAACTTTTCTGACAAACAGCAAGTTTAAGAAGGAGAGGAATCTTTACTTGAATCATATTTACTCCGGGCCTGTGATAGGAGAATTAACCTATTAACATAACGAGGTGTCCCTGAACTGAACACTGAACTGTTCGGGTAAAAAAAAAAAAAAACAGTGCAAAATGTGCAATCTGTTCACTTTTTAAAAACACGCTGCTCTTTTTCTTCGGCTGGCTGCACATCAGAGGACGACACGGTTGCATTTGGAAGGTGCCGTGCTTTCAGCTGCTCCTTCTCTCCCTTCACTTCACAGCCACGTCTTGTAACAGGCTGTTTTTACCGTAACACTCTGCTGTCGCCGCTGTGATCCCCCCCGAGGAGACATGCTACCAAATAAGCCTCTTCTACGCACACAGTGTACCTGAACATTCATCCGATCTAATTTTAAAAGCAGCGACGATTACAACGGCGGCTCTGTTCTCTCTTTGTCTGCGACTCAATGCGTGTGATTCACCCCGATCCAAATATTGAGGAACGCGGCTCCCTGTCTTCACCCAAACTTGGCGTCAGATGCATTAACGCTAAGAGCCCCCCGAGGAGGCCATTAGAGTTCACACGAGCTCGCATTAAGGCCGACGCTCCTGTACGGCAAGAGGTGTCGAACATGTGACATTAAAAGCAGCGAAACAAATTGCCTCCTCTGGTATCTCATCATGCTGCTAATGGCATATTTAATGGCGAGGCGTGAAACACACGAGATCGCTCGTCTGTCGACGCATAATGGAGCCGACAAACTCGGTCTGCTTCACATCAGATTTAAAGAGAGATGCAGCTCTGCGCCGTCTCTCCGGTTTGTGACCATGAAGCGTTGCTGTAACGTGGGCGTACGCCCGCTCAAAGGCTGTTGTGTGTTTTCAAAGGGCCTCCGGTTCTATTGATTCAAGTACAGTGCAGCTTCAGGTTATTTGATTGGCCAGACGGTTATATCTGGATCCGTGCACGGAGGCTGCGCTTCCCTGGAGTAAAAATTGAGTTTGTGGGAGATACATAGCCGTGACTCAGACTTTAAATCCATATTTTTTAGGAGTGATCGGTGGCTGAAAGTACTTAATTTTCTTTATTCAGAAGGACAGCAGACATTAATCAGCATTAGTGCAGAACTATCTGCGTCGTATGGCTTAATTTCATCCATCCATCCAATCCTTATCCTTATAAGTAGCCTGTGGAGCGATGGCCGTTTGTTTTTCGGAATAACGAGCCGTCGGATGAATTGGTTTTCGTTCCAGCTGGACACTTTTGGACTATCGTGGTTTGGGAACATTGGACCGTCAGGAATCTCTAATTCATGAATGTCAGTGATCCTGGGGCATTTGAGGCGAACGATCTCCCAAGTCGTCTCTGTTTTGAAATGGGGTTTAAGCGAAGGTTCGGAGTGCTGTCACTTCTTGAAATAATCATTTCAGATTTCCGCGCTCTGTTTGGCAAACACAGACGCTGTTTGCACTCCCCGCAGGCCCGTGTTGCTAAAATACCACCAATCCTGCTCATATTCATGAATAAACAGAGGAAGACTCTTATATAAAGCGGATATCTTTGTTTCTAAAAAGGCCCGATGCCCATAAAAGTACACCCATTCATGACTCAGTGACAGATGATGCTCACGCAGGCCTCTCCTGGTGTCTGAGCGAGAGGAAGGATTGTTGGAAGCAGTGGGTGGACAGCACAGGCAAAGAGTGAGCAAACAGCCGGAATAGCAAAAAAAAAAAAAAAAAAAAAAGTGTGGGAGGCGCACAATGGCGACTCATTCACAGACAGACTCCCACACAGACACACACTCATCAGATACCTTTAAAAATATACATTTACGTAACGCGCTTCCTGCCTTGGAGCAAAGAACACGAGTAAATCAGCTTCCTTCAACCAAAATAAACACGTCCTTTGAGAACAGACACCTCTCTCGGATGTGACGTTGCGGGCTGCCCTCGTCATAATGCGCCACTCAGGTTTATTGAGCGTTACGTCGCTTGTCAAGATGCCGAGTGCGTCGAGGACCCGAGCTGGCAAACCGAACTGAGTAATTTATCGATTCACGATGCCTCGTCGAGCGAACAAAAGATGGAAGATCCGCAGAGGTTTGGAGCCCGTCTCCTGCTTGAAATGTGTCCACCCACTTTTCCACGAAGAGGAGGAAAATTGCACGACGACTTTTTCAAATAATCCCACAGAAACCCCCCCAAAATTTCAGTCTTTACCTACTCACCCTCGAGCTGATGTGAAAGTCGGGTGAGGTTTTGAAGTCCACAAAGCGTTTCTGGAGCTTTGCAGCAAAAAAGTGTTGCAGCACAACTGAAGACGATGGGGACAACAAAAAAATGGCTCTATAGAGTTTGTTACATCCGGTGTAATCCAAGTCTCTGGAAGCCCCGAGAACGAATTCAACCAAATGATTTGAGAAGATGCTATTTACACCCACAGCCTGCAGTTGAGCTCGTGCACCCAGTCTGAAGTGGGTACACGCCAACACTTTTAGCTACGCAGCTACAGTGAAGACGGTGAAAATCACGTCTTTCCAAATCAATTTGGGATCTCATGGCTTCCGTACATTAAAGGAGAACTTCGGTCGATTTAAACATGCAGCTTCATTGCTCAAGCTACCCTTGACTTGCCAGTACCGAAGAACGGAGACTTAGCATTGAACGCTAACAGCATGGGGTCAGAACTTTACACTGTGTTTTAAGCGTCTTAACATGCTCCATATCTCACACCAAAAGGTATGCAACATCAGCAGACACCTTAGCACACAGCACTGTAGCGTGTATGACTCAAACTGAATAAAAAAGTAGTTAAAACAGTGTGTTTGTGCAAGGAGCTACCTACCTGTTTGTTGACATCGGCGTCTTCCGGTAGCTAGACCAAACTAGTCAATCCGTCGAGCGTGCACTTACTCCCTCACTGGCGGAGACGGAAACGTATTCCAGCATTTTCGTGTTTATGTTCATAATGTACATGTCCATGTTACAGCCTGTCATGAGCCATGAGCCTTACAATAGCCTGTTAAGCCTGTTAAGTGCACACTTGATGGATATGCTAGTTTGGTCTAGCTACCGGAACACACGGATGTCAACAATCAGGTAAGTAGCTGCTTGCACAAACACACTGTTTTAACTACTTTTTTATTCAGTTTGAGTCATACACGCTACAGTGCTGTGTGCTAAGGTGTCTGCTGATGTTGCATAACTTTTGGTGTGAGATGTGGAGCATGTTAAGACGCTTAAAACACAGTGTAAAGTTCTGACCCCATGCTGTTAGCGTTCAATGCTAAGTTTTTGTTCACGGAGCTCTGTAATGGTTTGACCAAATTTGTTCGCGTCTTCAGTACTGGCAAGTCAAGGGTAGCTTGAGCAATGAAGCTGCATGTTTAAATCGACCGAAGTTCTCCTTTAAGGTTTTGCCAGGTGAGCTGTTTCTTTGGTTGTTTTGTTACGTTTTAAAAAAGTCTCTATGTGTATCAGTTGTTTCGGAGAACACTGCATCGATGTTTTTACTGTTCTGTGGCAAACTTCACCCGACCTCCCATCATCGTGTGGGCGAGCAGACAACGACTGAACCTTCATTTTTTTGGGTGAACTTCTCCTTTGATTCTTTGACACGAGGCGGCCAGCCTCCAAATCAAATGTGACCTTTGAAACAATTCAGAAATAATTCACGTAAAACCAACATGCCAAAATTCCCAGTGCACCCCAGTTACATTCATTATAATTAGTGCGCTACGTCTACAGCTGTTTTGGCAGATAGCATACAGGAAATAAAAAAAAGGATTGTTACGGTTAAGTTTTTAATAGCTTTTTTTTTTTGTGACTGCTCTCATTATCTCAGGCACCAGAGCTTCTGCAACACAGTCCACCATTTCTATATGGTTTTCCAGATGCAAGCAGTTCCGCTATTTTTACACTTTTGTGACAAAACTTCATGTTGTCATGTTGTTTTCACGTGCGATTATTACTCTATGCTGTACATCATTCACTGCAGGATGTTTGATTGGAGCTCAGACAGTGTTCATTTTGAACAGAGAATGAACTATGTGTATTATGCGCCACTCTCTGTAGCTAATGTCATGATGTAATGCACAATATTAAATTATTATAATAACAAAATATTGCCAGTTGTAGCAGTTAACAGCTTAACTGTGTTTTTCTTCCTGCAATCCTTCATCATGTATTATAAAATATACTCTGGTTGTACAACCTTGGAGCAAGAGAGAAACACAATTTCTCATTCAGAACATAAGAACATGATTTCAATTTCTCACACCCTCTCTGTCGTCTCACACACAATCCCTATTCGGTGCAAGAAGAAGCACGAGAAGGTTGAGCCGAAGCCGACGTGAAGCTGCTGCAATCTGTTGCAACTGCTGAGATGAACTGTACATTTTTAATGCGGCTCAAAGCCTCGATGAAGAGTGATGACAGGGCTGCTTTTATGTGGATCGCGGGGGCTTTTTGTCGTGCTTGAAAGAGGATTGCGGGTCCGTCCCCCGCCATTGTACTGAACTCCTGTAGAGCAGCCCGTAAAAGAAAAAAGGTGAAAAGAAAAAGGGTAGGTACACGTGAAAAGAAGCGAGTGCATTTGTTTTAAAAAACACACAAACAGGACAGAAGAGCAGATTAAAAATGAATAACCTCAGCCATTAGAGGTACAGTATGTGTGCTGTTTCCCGTTTTCCGGCGTCTCCCTGCGGTACAGTAGACAGGCCTAATATTAGATCTACTGTACGGTGACATTTTAAAGCTGTCAGTGTCGGTCTGTGTAGGTTGTAGTGCATTAACACGGAGGTTTCCCAACAACCTCGGCTGCTTTTGGCCCATTTCAGCGTCTATTTTTGAGCTCTTTGCCTCTCAAAAAAGAGCCAGGAATAAAATAAAGGTCGACGTGGCCAGAGACAAGAGTAGCAGCTCGCGTTAGACCGTTCCGACCACATATCTTTTTTCAAGTCAGAGATATTGGGAATAGAAGAAACCATCCACTCAGTGTGTTTTTTTCCCTACTCATTTACATTTCCACAAGATCTGCTGCTTTCCAAGAAAAACATAAATCCAACCGTTCAATAATGAACCTTCACCTTGATTTATTCAGCCTGCCAATGCCGAGACTCGACTGTTGGCTTTCTAATGTCCTTCTCTGTCGGAGCCGGTGTTCACCACCGGGCCTCTTACCGCTCCCCAGGGGGGCCGACGGCTGCCGAGATGGGGGGAGGCGTAAGTGAGCAAACCGGCCGATCAATGGTCACCAAGCCAACCTCCCCGTCCTGATCTACTGTCTGTGGGAGGTCAACTCTCAATAGCAGAAAGGAGAGATTTACAAGGAGACCTGGGCGCGGACGGCCTTGAAGGGTGGAGGAATTAAAGGTTAGGCGAAAGGAACAAAGAAACAAGGGAAAGAGAGGATGTGGAGCGGAAATATAAGAATCTACAGTATTTTAGGAGCTTAATATTACTGGAAAATGTGTAATAATTATTTTTTTTTTCACCAGAATCCTCAGTGTGTCGACCCGTTTGCTCTCAACAAAGAGAATTTCTCTCTTTTTTTATCCCTCATACAGGCAATTGGAATCTAAAGACGACAGCGATATTACTTTTCTAAACAAGATTTTAATGTGAGAATACGTTAATAACTAAAATTTCCAGTATTTATCTACTTGGCTCTTTACGGTGGCCGTTATGGGTCATGCTGATTTTTCCCTTCGCCGCCTCTCTCTGGAGATTCATCCCGCGCTTCCCTCGAGCTAAAGGTAAATCGACGTCATAAACAAGTCCCACTTTTTCCGGAGCGAGGTTTTGCTTGTGGTCGAGCACAACAGGCGTTGAACCGATCAGTGACCTTCGAGCAATCAGCAGCTTCGGGCATGTTTAGGTGTGACAACCAGCGAGAGAAGTGATTTCTTAATCGTGAACCACCGCGGCGCCTCCTCAGGATTTCAGCACAGCTGCTGTAGAATCAGTGAACTCAGAGCTGGAGAGAATATTTTAAATATGAAATAACTCACTTTATCGGTTCTAGTCGCTGACGTTTTGCAGTTTGGAGAAAGTGGGGACTTACTTTTTTCCGTCCAGCCGCTGTTAATGGCTCTTCATATTTGATAAAGGTGTTAAACGGGGTTACATCTTTCATCTTCAGGCTGCTCCTCTGTTTTACTCCCAGTGGATTTCCCACGTTTTTACCTCCACCCATTAAACTTTTACTGGACCAGGATTCATTTCTTCCCCATTTATACCTTTTCCTTTTTAAAAACACAATCTTTAAAAGCGGCACACACTGCCTCCTTCTCCTCCATCTCCTCGTGAGGAATGAACACTGTAACATCACACAGGCACGTTTTTGCATCTTTGAGCTCCATTTTTTCCTGCACCTGTTCAGTTTTCACTAAATCGGAGGTAAACAAAGGAGTCCTCGAAGCCTGCAGTAACAGGAGCTGATTCTAGGAGCGGGGGGTCCCTGATGGATGCTGAGTGGGGGTTGGGGGAAGGAATGAATGTTTGGCATGAAGCTCGTGGAGCGATTTGCAACTGTTTCCTCTGAGGCGTTTCAGGTTCAAAATCACGTAAAGAGACCAGAAGATAAGAGGGTAAACAATACCAACGACAACATCATGACTCCTAATTTACTTTGCATATCTGTGTCGGACAGAATATTCATTATATCAGTCTTTGGAGGAGGGGAAAGGTGGAGCTAGTCAATAAAAAGGGCACAACTGTATCAGTCAAATAAACGCTCCCTCGACACATTGATTTCTCCGCGGCTCAACTGATGTCAAACTACATGTCGCGTAATGAGTCTGCCTCGGCCCGCAGGAGCTCAGAGCCGCTCACATCTGACCGACTGCATGTTTAACACACTCGAGAGGGTCGATATTTTTCCGCCCAGCTCTCAATACTCGGGTTTCTTTGGGTTAGGAGGACGCTGTTAAGAGTCCTCCCGTGCAACAGGGGGGGATCAGTTTAGTAGCAAAATCCCCAACCCACTCAGAATAGAAAAAAAAAAAAAAGAAAAATCATCAGTCTATTAATTGCAGCACAGATTCCCCGCTGAGAAATGTGGAGAGAGATGCTGCACGTGGAGGCCTTCCCCTGCTCACATGTCTCTTCAGGCAGCCCACACATGCTGTAAGATGACAATCGCACTTCTCCCGCGTTGCTATCCATTAGCGCTGCAGCAGTACGGCGCCAACTGCTTGTTTTGTTCGCTGTAACTTCCGTAACCACGGCCGAGCTCTTACAGGGAGGCCGTGCGCAACAAGCAGGCAGAAAAAAAAAGACACAATGGAGCACTTACGCCAATCTCAGCCGCAGTTCCAGCTGCTTTTGGTCTTTTTGTATTTTCACTGACAAACACGACTCCGGGAGGCAGAGAGCCAATCCAAACCAGTGGCCGAAGGAACGCATCATTAAGGCATTCCTCTGCAGCATTTAAACTCAGCGTGCAAAAAGGGAACACAAACAGGAGAAACACAAGTTCACTGGTGTCAAGAGATGCGACAGACTGGCGACTGAATCATTTTTCTTGTCAGCTTACAGTACCTGTCATCGGTCTGTAGTCATGGCTGGAGATATTCAGACCTCCCATGAAAAACAGAACATTTCTGCAGCTCTTTTTACAGAAACACTCAAAAACAGCTGGAAATAACGAGTTAAAATGACAGTTAACGGTACCATGAATCAACCCCGATCAACTTTTTTGAACTGTTACACATAACAAGCTGTAAACGGATTGAATATTCTCCTGGAGGTCGGATGAGTCGCCTGGTGCCAAACACCCGTGCGACCTTTGTAACTTTGCTATTTTTGCCTTCAGGCCGTGTTTATAAAGCTCCTGTTTAATATTCGCTCACTCCCACTTCCTCTTCAGGATATTATATTAATCTCTGGTCCAAAGTCATGCTCCAGTACCATCAGCAGAAAAAAAACAAAACATCTCAGCTTTTTTGTTGACTGTCATTAATTCTGGAGCATATTGAGTTTAGAAATAATAATCATAAATACAAGGCATCAGTTCCCGGTTTCCTCCCCGAAGGCCTAATTTGCAAATATTGCATTAGGAAAGTGTATTTTTCAGGTCACTCTGAACAGAACAGATGGTCCTGAATCCATAAACATGAGTTCGTCTGAGGTTGGACAAGATTCTGCAGAGATGTCAGGAAGTCACCAGAGTGACTTTGGGCTTTGGTCGCCCATTGTGTTCGTTCTGCTACAGAGAAGCGTAATGGCAGATGGCGGTACGACTGTTGCGTAAGGAAAGGTTACCGGAGGTGATGCTTGGAGGCAGCGGTTTTAAAAACTTTCAGCAGTTTCTAAAGGT
This sequence comes from Sparus aurata, assembly GCF_900880675.1. NCBI lineage: Eukaryota > Metazoa > Chordata > Actinopteri > Spariformes > Sparidae > Sparus > Sparus aurata. The sequence continues at coordinate 6,235,794 of NC_044202.1, forward strand.
CAGATAAAGCCTGAACTTTGTCAACTGTGAAAGCACTTCATCAATGTGCAGAAGTGCCTAAAGATGTCCACATGGAGCGATTCTGCACATCTCTCTCCAGTCCAGTTCCGATGTTGAGTGCCAGCGTAGGAGGGAGGGTGCCCTGCATGTGGCGAGGCAAAAAGTACTGGTGTGGTGGATGGGTCTGTTCCAAGTCTGACATGTAGGACACCAGAGTGTTCCCTAACCTTACAGCCCCCATGAAACAGCTGGTGGAGTGTTATTAGCTGTATAGGGAGGGACCTGTCGCGGGTATTGATTTGGGTTAACAGCAGCCGATAGCGTGTCACACCTCCGCTCGTCAGCGGCACACGTGGTCCGACACTAACCACACTGCACGGCTAACATGGAAAACTACAACAGCGAGCATCAAACTACGATCCGTACATCAGGTTGGTGTTGTAACTGGAGGATGTTTATGGCCCCAGTCTGCAGGCTTTCATTGGGAGGCTGCTGGTGTGTGTTTCCTTTAGCAACAATGAAAGCAGCTAGAAGACTTCTGCAATTACAAAACTCCAAATAACCAAAGAATACCTGCAAAATGACTGTTTTGCAACTGGCATTAGTGTTCAGCTGAGACATAAAGCAATACATAAATGATTAAAAAGAAAAAAAAACACTGAATCTGGAGACTTCCCAACAAGAAAGGAAAGCCTCAGTCGCCACAATCTCCAACTGTAGTTGCTATGATACAACGGAAGGCTGTGCAGAAAGTGAGAAAAACATTCGACATAGAAATGTTTCTGAAAAACTTACCAGGCTGCGGCTGACAGTGTTCTCACTTCATATAAAGCATTTTTTTTTTTTTTATCTCAAAACCAAAGAAACTCCAGAGCTTGTTGAGAACGTACGTTTAGCTCACAGTGTAATTTTGGGCCCGGTGGAACCATCAGTTCTCTACAATTACACTGATTTCATCCTTTCAAGTGTTGTCAAAACCACGACTGTTGTTAAGCCAGAGCTCGGTAACAAAACAGCAGCCACTTCTGTTCATATCTCAACAATATCTCCGCTCCGTCCCGTGGAGATTCATATCTGGCTGCAAAGCTCCTGCAGTCTGTGTTCGTCTGTGCACAGACAGCTTGATGCCTCCGGCGCTGCAGAGGGAGTCCATGGTGAGGACGGTTATTAGACTCAGAGCAGAACACCAAGGAGATCTCAGCCCTTATCGATGGAGGGGCCGACTCCGATAAACTACGTGAGCTCCTTAACTGCAGGTTAACAATGCTCCAACTAACAAGCAGGCATCTTTTCTCTCATGTGAAAGAGATCCATGCGTCAGTGTTTTAATGAGCTTTCACACCGTCTGTGAGAAGTGAACTTGGAGTCGAGCACAATGCGTCCAGAGAAACATTTGTTTTGAGGCGAGGACAGATTTGTTTTGTCGTCCAATCACAGCAGGCCTCTCAAAATGTGTGCGAGCCAGTGTGCAATGAGGCTGAAGGAACAACATTCGTGTAAACATGATGAATGAATGAATGTAACTAAGTGCATTTACTCAACTACTGCACAATTTTTGAGAGAATTTCCATTTTTTTCTACAACTGCTCCCACTTGCACTACATTTTTGAGACTGACATTGTACTTTTTACTCAACTACATTTATTCAATAACTTAAATTACGTGTCACTTTGCAGATTATAGCTTTAACAAGCACTTTTAAATTGATTTATTTTATCAGTAATGACAAAAAAAAGAACACACTGACCCCAATAATCAAAAAAAAATATATATATATATAAATATATGATATATATAATACATACATGCTTGTACTGATGACTTTTGAGTATGCAATAGGAACTTTAAAATGTGTTTTGAAGCACTCTTTGTAAATTACTTTGGTAAAAGTGTATCCTTACTTACTTAACGTTAGCTTTGATAGCAAACTAGCTGCTAAGATTACCCAGCTGTCATATTCCAGATAGCATAAACTGTTTAAAATGATGACTAAGGATTTAAAGTTTAGTTTGGGTTGCAAAAATGTGACTTTTCCTTTAACTTGACCTCCTGATCATGTCGCCTCGTCACACGCCAGCTAATCAGCAGCTATTCGCGCGTCCCCACGGCGCCCCGTCCGTGTTGCTGCACACGAGGTCGCCGAAGAACTGAAACTCAATCAGGGACTCGGCAGCATTCTGGGACGTGATCAGAGAAAAGTAAAATCAGTGAAGATTTCCTCTCCAGTTAATGTTTGTGTGTGTCCTGGCAGCAGGAGAGAGAGCAAGGAGCTGGCACCGACTCGAGAAGACAGAAGACAAGATAGATTTAGAGGGATTGGCCGCTCGTCTGTTCGAAGGCAGCGAGCAGGAAGACGCGGCGCGGCCCCGAACCGAGGAGATTACACGTAGAACAATGTCATCATGCCGGAGACGTCAGCGAAGCGCGCGTCCCAAAATAGCTGATGGTCTTGTAGCAAACATTTGGTTCGAATCAACACTGTGTTCGTCTAAATCCGGGGAAATATTAGCTCGGATAAACTCGCCATTTGTTGTGTGTTTTCCCAAACGTGAAGAGAATTATGAGCAGAAACATTATCAGCTGGGAAAGCTCTAATAAGACTAAACAAATTATATCTAATAACCGTGAAATATAAATGTATAGCTGTCAGCTTTTATCGCCAACTATCAATCCATGTTGTCTTTTGTTGTGCCTTGAATGAACATTACTCATCGCCCAATGAGATTATTCACAACTGCACTTTGATATGTTTATCAGCCGGCCTACATTCTGCTAAATGCCAGACTTATTATCTTTATGAGACAAAGACGTCCATATTAATGGTCCTGCTTTACAAAGTATGCAAATGCGATCGCACCGAGTGGCCCCGCGATGCCCTCCGTGGGTCTGAGAAAACAGGCAGTTCCGTAAAATGGGATTATTGCGTTAAATTCCCCAGCCGAGGAACTGAAAGCGGGAGCTCACGTTGCCATGGACGTCTCAGGGATGACTGAGGTATTTGGCCATAGAAATGGAGATGGCTCTGGATACCGAGAGAAGAGAAAAAAAAAAAAAAAACCTCTTTTGAGAGCAGCAGAGAGTTAGTGCTTTATCTTATCTCACAAGGTGTCAGTCTCCATGTTCTCCGTCTCCTCCAGGACCGGGACTGATCTCTGCTCCCTCGGCAGCTCAGACGAGAAGCTTTCCAGCGAGCAAACAGCTCAAATCTGGCGAGTTTATACCGAGCGGCGCGGAGCTGTTTGTTTTATTTGGATCTTGGATGAGGAATCTGAAAATAGTCTGTTCTGTTGCTGTCGGTCCAAAAAAGCAATGAAGTACAGTCTTTAGGATTTGTAACGTTCATCTTCATAATTCCTTTTCATGGTACATTATCAACACTGATCCACCAACCTGAGTGCAGAATAAATGTTGGGATTATTTCCACAAACTACAAACATGTTGAAACTTTTCTTACAGCGCCTTAAGTTTGGTTAAGTTTTGGCACAAAAATCACAGAGATCACGTTTTGGCTTTAGTTTCATTGCCACAAACGCAGCTAGAACATGTTCACAGTTTGTACAGTATTTTTTTTCCCCCACAAAAATGGCTGCAATAATCCCAACGGTGCCTAAAAATGATCTGGTTTTGTCCGTGTACCGAGCTGCATGGAGCTGTTTGGTATTTTATATTTGGATCCTGGATAAGCCATCTGAAAATAGTTCTGTTCTGTTGCTGTCAGTCCAAAAAGCAATGAAGGATTTGTAATTTATGTTCATAATTCTTTTTCATGATACTTTACGACACAGATCCACCAACCAGAGTGTTATTCTGCAGAATAAGTGTTGGGATTATACGTTGCTACAAATTTATACTGTGCCCGAGGTCTGGTTACGTAAAACCAGACCACAAAGATTTGTTTTGGCTTTAGTGTTGTTCCCACAAAGACGTCTGTAAAATATCCCATTGGTCGCTTAAATTACCTGGTTTTGTAACAACAAAGGACTCAATCTGAGGCGTCTCACCTGGCTGTCAGGTCCAACACATCTTCATACCGAAACAGCTGAAACATAACTGTGAATACTGGTTGTGTTTTCACCGGAGTTCATTTGTTGGTTGGTTTCTCAGCACAATCACACAAAAACTACTCAACGTATTGTTGGGAAATTGGGATGGAGGACAGGTGACGGCCATTTTTTAAAACTTTTTTGTTAATTTATCAGGTGATCAGTAGTGCATAGATCGATGACAACAACAGGCTTAATATGTAGGTGACTGGTATCTTTGAGTGAGTACAACGGAAAGTAAGCGCTCAACTACGTGGTTTTCTGGTTTTCTTTCAATCGATGGCGTGTTGGACCTTTTTCGTTTGGGAGTCCTTGAAGGCATCACCCTGGGCTTTAATCGGTGATGTTTAAAGTCTAATATAATACGATGGTGTGAAGAAATGCAGCCCTGGAGCAATTAAAGTTACTCTGCTAATGATGAATATATTGCATTTCTATGATTTAAACTACCAAGCAGTTTCTAAAGAATAACAATCCAATTTTGTAATCTGATTTCAAACAAAACATGATCATAAAACACTTAAATCCTATTTTAATGGTCGATAGACTCACTTAAATACTTTTAACTGGTAATTCAGGACCTTTAATTAATGATGCTCAGATAAATAATCTGCATATTTATTCCTCTACCAGACTAATCGTTTTAAGAGAGCTATTTTCTAAAACAATACTCTACTTATTTGGTTAATTTACCAGAACAATCTGCAGTTTATCTCTTATAATTTCTGCCTCATCCTAACAGATTATTAATTAGTGTTAATTGATGTTAATTGATGCGGTGTTTTAAGGACAGCCCCGCGTTGTTTCCTCTTGTAATCCTCTAAACAATCACGTCTACAGTCAGCAGCAGACTATCTGTTGTCGTATCTCGGTCTAAATCTCATCAGCGCGTCTCTCTCCACACTGACACCGCGCTCATCCAATGGCTGTTTGGAATCCACTGCTTGTCCAATGGCGGCCCGGTGTGAGCTGACGCCGCGCGCCTATTGGTGGAGAGTGTGCCGTATGGGTTCAGTCTGCCGATGCCTTTCCTCCGGTCAAGGTTGGACTCGCAGTGATCGCAGTAGGACGCGACTGGAGCGACGTTTACGCACCGACAGAGCAGCAGCAGCCCGACCAGCCGAGACTCCGCTGTAACTTCTACCTGATTGTGTTTTCAGAGGAAATCTCTCAGCTCGCACAGGCAGCCATGGATGAAATGGAGGAAGAGTTAAAATGCCCTGTTTGCGGCTCTTTCTACCGGGAGCCCATCATCCTGCCGTGCTCCCACAACATTTGCCTGGCTTGCGCTCGGAATATCCTTGTGCAGACCCCCGACGCCGAGTCCCCGCAGAGCAGCCGAGCCTCCGGATCCGGCGTCTCCGACTATGACTATCTGGATTTGGATAAAATGAGTTTGTACAGTGAGGCGGACAGTGGATACGGCTCCTATGGGGGCTTCGTGAGCGCTCCCACCACCCCGTGCCAAAAATCGCCGAACGGGGTGCGAGTTTTCCCCCCGACCGTCCCCCAGCCTCCGCAGCAGCACCTGCTCCCGCAGCCCGGCTCTTTGCCCCCGATCCCCCGCAACTCCTGCATCACCTGCCCGCAGTGTCACCGCAGCCTCATCCTGGACGACCGGGGGCTCCGCGGATTCCCCAAGAACCGGGTGCTGGAGGGGGTCGTGGACAGGTACCAGCAGAGCAAAGCGGCCGCGCTCAAGTGTCAGCTCTGCGAGAAGAGTCCGAAGGAGGCCACGGTGATGTGCGAGCAGTGCGACGTCTTCTACTGCGACCCGTGCCGCCTGCGGTGCCATCCTCCCCGCGGTCCCCTCGCCAAGCATCGCCTGGTTCCGCCGGCGCAGGGGCGGATAAGTCGCCGCGCAAGCCCCCGCAAAATCTCCACTTGCACGGAGCACGAACTTGAGAATCTAAGCATGTACTGTGTGCAGTGTAAGACGCCCGTGTGTTATCAGTGCCTGGAGGAGGGAAAACACGGCACGCATGAAGTGAAAGCTTTGGGCGCGATGTGGAAACTGCACAAGGTACGTGCGTAAAAAGAAAAAAGAAAAAAGGCTGTAAATGTTTGTTTGCGTCTTTTTCTCCGTGTGTGTGTGTGCGCGCGCGTGTGTGCGCGTGTGCGTGTGTGCGTGCGCGCGCGCAATGATTCATCATCCTCTGAGCTGAGCAACAAGTCCGCCCCGAATAAATGATTTGCGCTGTCTTGTCAGCTCCGCTCAGCGTCCGGCGGATCCACAGAGCTGCGTGAATGTTCCCGTCTGTCGCGTCGGATTTACACGAAAGCTCGACAATGCACAATACAGTAAGTGGGATTGAAAGTGAACCTCCGTCACTCACGCAGTTTGGGGGGGTGTGAGGGGGGATTCTGCTGTGTTTTGGGTGCGCAGAAACCTGGTCAGGAGGCAGCGAGCGGCTCTGCTTGAGATTCTGTTCACGAGTGGACGTCCAGGAGCAGGCCTCCTTTATCAACGGGGATCTGCCTCCACCACATCTGCTCTGTCTCTTAAAATGGAGAAGTTGCAGGGTGACCATTTGTCTCTGTCTCTCCATACATCACATTCCTTCACTCCCTCTCTTTCTTTCTCTCTCTCTCTATATATATGTTCCACTCCTTGACAACTCACAGGCGCCCTCAGGGATCATTAGGCACGGCTAACATTGGGGGCTTTAATAAGAGCCAGCAGTAGTGGAGCACAGATGCAGAGGCCCTCGGTGTGGACTGAGAAGGCTATTTTGGAAGCAGAGTTGTTGCAGGGCCTCAGTTTATCCACGCCTCTGCAGCAGCGGGGACCCCTCACCTCCACACACACACACACACTCAGCTTGCAGGATGTAGAGCTGGATATAGACGGTCTTCAGCACTCCTACACAGGTGGAGAGTGATGTGTAGCTGGTGGTAGCTCCGGGTTTCCAAGTGAAGGAAACAAAGATATGGTGAGTGTGTTCTGAGCTTCTGTGCACCCCCACACATACACACACACACACAAACGTGGCTTCTCCTCGTGATTTACAGTCAGAATTGGTCTCCGAAGCAGCCGTTTTAAGCGACCTCCAGCGCAATCATCTCTTCTAGATGGCGGTCAGGTAGCGTGTCACCTCAGATGTACGAGACGATTGTGAAATTGATGGGAAAATCAGAGGGGGGGGTTGATCATTTCGCTCACATCGAATTGCCATCGCTTGAGAAGTTTGCCGACCTCTCGCGCTTCCATCTTTCTCTTGGAACCGAAATTGGAAGAAGGAAAGAAAAAAAAGAAGAGCTGGAGGAGCATTTTTAGAAACCAATTGACGGTGCCGGGGAGGGGGGCAAGTGTGCCAGTACGCAGCCTGCCGCCATGTTTTTGGCTCCTTTTGGTGACACCTGCTTACTCCTGACCTGTTATCTGAAGCTGGCTGTGACAGATGGCAGAGAGCTCGGAGCTGGCAGCGGTAGAGATGGGCATCTTTCGGAGCTTCGGGGTGTTCCTCACATAACTCACCAGGGGGAAAAAAGAGGAGATTGTTTTCCGTACCCCGCGGGGGGAGGACACACTGTAGGTCCTCGAGCGTCACGTGTACTCGTACATAATGCAGCGTCGAAACTCGAGAAGCTCCCCAAAGCGGTGGCTTCCTGTGAAGTCTGAGTCAGCGGTCGACGCCACAGATTTTCTCATGTTTACTGGCTGTTAAACTCTGACGCGTGAGTCGAAATCTTCAGAATATGAAGTCAGATTTTTCGAGTTTTTAAGCGGAGCGAGAACAAGAATATTGCGACTGTCCCTTTTCTCACCCTGTGGTCACAAGCAGTGACGTGCGCAGACTTTTTGAAGGGCAGGGGCGAAAAGAAGGGCACTTTAGCACGCGTTTTGGCTCCCAAGAGGGCACTTTAGCGCGTGTTTTTGCTCCGAAGAGGGCACTTTAGCACGTGTTTTGGCTCCCAAGAGGGCAGTTTATCATGTTTCAGCCAGCCAAGGGGGCAGTTTAGTGTGTTTTGCCGACCAAGAGGGCACTTTGGCACATGTTTTCGCTCCCAGGAGGGCACTTTAGCACACGTTTTGGCTCCCAGGAGGGCACTTTAGCACGCGTTTTGGCTCCCAGGAGGGCACTTTTATGCGCGTTTTTCAACAATTGGGCCACAAGGCCCTTGTGCACATCACTGGTCACAAGTTTTAAAATGACGTTGTCGGCTTTTGGTATCACTGACGCAGCATCGATTGATTTGTTTTTGGCCGCTTGATGGCAGCGCGACAAAATGTTAAACGCAACACCGACACGTTTATTTTCTGATAAAGCTGTCGTGGTGAACACATTAGCAAACGGTTTCTTGACTCACACAACCAGCAAACACCTTGACTCGTGTCTCTGGCCTCCTGGAAAATGTCACTGCAGTGTCAACCTTTCATTCAACTCTGTTTTTGGACTGCATTCACTCAGTTCAAGTTCACTGTTGTTCAATGCGTGGAAGATTGTGTACAGTCGATTTTTAGAGCAGTAAGAGTGAATCAGCACCAGAAAAACGCGAAAGGCTCTTGGTTTGTCGCTATGAGCAGCATCTTGCACTAAACCTGGCATTTAACTCTTTTTATACGTAAAAACAAACAGTTGCTAGGCGGCCCTTTCGAAATCTGCCGCCAGTGAAGAGCATCCCTCTGATTGGCTGTTCAGCGAAGCCAATCAGAGCACGAGGCGGGAAACGGAATAAGAAAGGAAAAGCCTCTTGAGCGTGTCACTTTAGCACCCATGATTTCATCCATTTAGTGAAATTTCTCCTTATATTTCACCTCTGCCTCTCGACCCGCGCCGTTTGCAACCTTTTATGTGACGTATTCTTGATTATTAGTGGCCGTATTAGCAAGAGTGCTGTCAGAAAACACAGCTTCAACATGATCTGAGTCTCTCTCGCAGGCGCATAACAAACGCGCTAGTTGACCGTCGGCTGTGGTCCTCGCGGTGTGTTCGAGTGCAGCTGTTTTTCGGGAAACGAGCGAACACAACAGTCGGCCCTCATCGCTACCAGTTGTATGATGTTGGTTTGGTGCGTCGGCGGCTTGAGGATTGATTTTGGCCATACGCAAAAACCTTCTAGTATTCAAATCCACATACTGCATAGGCTTGAATCCATATACTTAGCCTACACAAATACACACGAACACAGACGTAAACATCTGTCTTCTCTTTATTCTCAAAGTGATCAAAGCTGTTGCCTGCTGTGTGACTGTACTGCTGCTGCATCACTGTCTAATATCCATGCAGGAAGTACAACAGCGAGACACTGCAACCTTGTTTCAAAGCAACGAATCTCCAAATCCGCACCTGCAGCATTTACACTCCAGCCCTCGTATCATTTAATAAGATCTCTTTCTATTTTCAAACCCAGATTTTTCTTCGTCTCTTTTTTTAATCTGCACCATCATCGTCCTCGTCCTCGCCGTCTCGGTGCGTTGGGACACGCTGTGCTCTCTCTCTCTCTCTCTCCGTCTCTGTGAAACACTTCTCTCTCTCTCTCTCTCTCTCCTCGCGCAGAAAAGAGTTGAACCACCTGCTGCCATGCCAACCGAATCCCTCTTGATGTTGTGCAGAGCGGCGGAGGTCTCTAAGATACCGGACCCTGCGAGGAATCCATCCCAGATGCTTTACAGGCTTTCCCCTCCGTCCTCCGCAGCACACGTGCGTCTGCGTGCCGAATTAAAACCTCGAACGCGACAGATCATTACTCCTGACGTCTTTTCAACTTTCCCTGCCGATCCCACGGGCGATAAAAACTGCAGCGTTTCATCTCCACCCCACCCCCGTATTTTCTCGACTGCGTGACCGTGTCTAAGCCACGTTGGTAATCAATTTCATGTCTCCGAAGTCGAGTTCGCTCACGAAAGACGAGTGGAAATTTAAGAGCTACGCAGTGTGACCGGTCCGGCTCTCGTCTGCCGCTTCGTATTTGTGTCAGGGGGGTTTTTATGTGGTGACGGGATGTCTGCGTTAATCTCCGTAAATCACGTTTAGAGAAGAGTAAAGGCGCCTAGAGTGTTGGAGTGGTGGTCGGCTCTTCGCGCGTGTCATCGGAAGGTCGCCTCACGCAGGACCCTTAATGCAATCTAGGCCGAGCTCCGTCGCCTCAGTGTGTTTGCCGGCAATTAGAGGTGATTAATCGCGCGGGAGATTCGGGGGCGTGCGGGAAATAAGTCGCAGATTGTGGCGGAAAATTAGTAATTTGCCCTCCTGCCACGGGGAGGAAAGATAACCAGAAGCAGCGGAGGAGACGTTAACCCGGACGAACCTGAACATTTCCCTTTGAGGTCTGCGTGCCTGCAGCGGGAGGCTGTTCAGAAGCGAGTTATCTGAGGAATTTTCCAGGTGATTTTCAGTGCGCACATGTGGATCCCTTTAATGTCACCCTGCGTTTGATCCTCCACCTCCTGACACAAACAGACGGCCTTGCGCGCCCCGACACGTAGCGAACACAGACGGATGCTCTGCTAACTCGCATCCAATATGCCCTAAAAAGCGGCCTAATGAGGACAGACAGAGCAGGTGCCGGGCGGAATATTAAGAGTCCCGGCGCGATATTGACGTCGATGCTGTCGGCTGCACTTGATTTGCTCCTGGATGAGCTACCTGCAGCGCTGCCCGAGCTCAGCAGGAGGAGAGGAAGAGCCTTGAAAAAAGGCCAGACTCAGGCGGCGGGATCCCCGGCCTTCGCTGCTGCTAATAGTAATGAGGCTGGCTGTCAGTCTGGATCCATTGTAGGTCCTGCTGTCCTGCTGTGCGGCTGCACAGGACCTGCACACAAAGACCAGCATGAAACTTCCCTGTACACATAAATAACAGGATGGTGACTTTGAATGTGAAGTGTGTCCGGCTTCTTTCTCATGAATTTGGTAGGAATTCATTCATTAGCGACCTGGATGTTCACAGGTGCAGTGAAACTATGGAGCCATTTTAAACCAAAAATGTGGTATCGGACCTTTGTTAAACAGTCGCGGTTTGGTTTGGTTTAGGTAGGAAAACATTGTGGTTTGACCTAAAATAACCACTGTAGAATCACGTACGTTATTTATGTGATGTAACTTCAATATGTCAGTGAGTTGAAATAACTCACTGTTGACTTTGAGTGTCACACTGGACACGGATGTGTTTGTTTGACCTGAACATCAACCGGACTTCCTCCTTTGCTGTTGTAATGAATACTACGGCCACAAGAGGTCGCTGCCTAACAAGAAGCATATATGCTGAAAACAGCAAGAGTGCTTTTGGTAAACACTTCACATTTGGGACAAATGAACAAGGAAGTCAAAGGATTGGGATCAAAAAACACGAGCTGGATCAATATTTGCACATAAACGGTGGATTAGATGTGCAATTCTAAATTTAAACCCAGCTCCACATTTTAGCCTCCTTTAGTTGGCCCACAACTTTTTATTGTTTTGATCAGCCGAACAGATCGACACGTTTGGTGACCAGCTGGTGAGCATCGTGGAGAGTTTAGCAGTTAAAAAGCCAGATTAATGTTTTTCCTGATACATTTGTAGACTAGCTGTCCAAAGCTGTGAGGAGAGTGATTGTTGGACTGGGATTCACCAAAACACAACTTTGCTAACACGTTTGTCCCAAAACTAAACTGCGTGAGCGCGATGTTGCTTTCCTTGTCTTTTACATCAGCTCATTTCTCATGTGTTTTTGACCGGTACAGGACTCTGGGGTGATTAGTGGGTTTAATGACACTTGTTTTTGTTGATATTCTCGGTGTAACTTCATGGGAATTAGCCCAGATTTGCGCTGTATCACCCAACAGCTTCCTGATGTGTTTCTCTCGTCAGTCTTTAACGCCCCCCGCTGAGTCCTACAGTCTCTCCGACGAGTCAATAGCGGCCCGGCGGCGACGACATTGACTAAATCTGTAAGTACGTCGTCTATCTGTAAGTGATTCCACGCAGATAAAAAAGACGCGGCTCCCCGATTGTTCGTGATAGAAGACTGTGATTCACTGATACGGGGATGAGACGGAGGGCAGAAAAGGCGGGACTGAGGTCTACAGAGGACGACATCTCGCAGCGGGGGGGGCTCGGATGTCCTCAAAGCCGTTCAGCTTGACGCTGCTCCATTACGGGCAGTGATATTTACCCCTCGAGCTGCCATGTCGGGAGATTAGCTGTGTAAATGTTAATGAAAGAGGGAGATAAAGAACGGGAGAAAATGAGAGCGGAATGACCCAGAATGCCAGGAGAGAGGAAGCGAAGCGGAGACGGAGGGGGGTAAATGAGGCGAGTCTGATGAGATACTCAACAGAATCTTTCATATCCAGTAGTATCCTTTTGCTTTTGCACTCAAGGTGTTTTCTTTTTTTTTTTGTTTTGACATATTTTTTACATAACTCTTCTGGGTGGGAGAACAGACCGGCTGAATATTTCAGCTTGCTCCAGGCGAGGGGGGAAACTGGAGGGAGATAAATGCCTTCAAAAGCTCCACTGTGCCAAGTTTCCTTTTGTGGCCCAACGGGGAAAGAAAAAGAATAAAATGCTTCTGTTCTTTTCTGTACATAAATGAGTCCAAACCCGAAGCGAGTTGTCAAATTCTTTCGGAGGCTTTGCTCCATTTAGAAAAACAGAATAACTGATTCTGCTCGGTTACATCTGGCTGCCCTAACGCAGGCAGCCCACATTAAATGGGGACACCAGCGGCATGAGAACGTGAGCGCGACCTGAAGTCTGCGCGGCGGATCATCGGGACGGGTTACATCATCGCCATCGCCGTCATCGCCGTCATCAACACAGTCATCGTTAACGTGACTGATCCGAACGATATGAGCGTCCGTGTCGCCGCCTTATTTAAAGAGAATCAAATCATTGCCAGGTGGTTCATTTAAAGAACGTCGCCTGGATACACGATGGCAACAGGAAACCCTTGTTTCTGATTGGCTGACAGGTGTCTTTTAAAAGTGTGCACCGGGACAAAACCAACAAGGTGTCCACGTTTACCGTCCGTGTCTTACTTCCCATCACATTTCTGTGAATAAACAGGATGTTCCCCTGACACCTGACACGAGCAGCACATCTTACTTCACCTACTATTAATATCCATAATAATTTAATCCGCGGCTTAAACAGCTTAGCGGATGTTTTTTTAAAATTGGTTCCGGCCTCAGGCCTTCAAAGCCCCCCCCACACACACACACACACACACACACACACTTACAGTCCATCAACACAGGTGTTTTGACTTGCTCTCTGAACAAACTGCGCTCTATTGACTTCTCTCTCTCTCTCTCTCTTTCTATCCTTTGAGTTTTCGCTGCACCTGTCAGTCAACTTTTCAGCACACGGAGCTCTTTTCTTTGTATCTTCTTTATCCTCCATTTTGTACGACTCTGTACGAACCAAGTTCAAACAGCTTCCACCACGGTGATAGAAAAACACCTGCGGGGGCGTGTTTGGACCTTGAAACTTCCCCACTCACTCGGCAGCCACTTGTAGAGCGGATAATGAAAGCTGTCACCCAGGAGTCTTTGGCACCCGGAGAGGATTTCACAATCTTTTGAGGAGGATAATTAGCAGATCGACTTATATCCTATTTGAACTTGACACGGAGATCAAACACATCCATTTGTCGACGCGTCAAAGACGGTTTAGAGGAGAGGATGAGGTTTGCGGCAATTTGAGGCTGAAGCTCAAATGTTAAAATCCAAAAAGTAGCAGAAACATCCTTTTTGAATTACCTTTAGGGGAGTTTTTATGCCTTTTATGATACGGTAATTGTTGCTGCTCCCCAAGCCACCAAAGCACCCCCAAAACATCATTTTTGACTAAACAGTTACCGCGCAATTAACCAACAAATGTGCTCTAGAGAAAGAAAATAGTTATTAAAGTATCTGAGAGGCTGCAGCGCTGCACCAGCCGGGCTGTTTCCTCCAAACATTTAGCAGCTTAGCATTACATTTATGAAAGAAGACGCCGTGTTGTTGATGGTAAACGTGTCATACAGCTAACAGTAACCAGAATTGTCCACTTCTTTGTCACCTGTGGAGAAAAGTCGCCAGACTCCCTTTAAGAAATGCTCAATTTTGTGAATTGTAGAGTCGTGAGGAACTTTATTAACTTCATGAAATGCTGTCTACAGAATAAATCAAACTATTTTGGCCTTCTTGTGAATTCGGCTAAGTTATACATGATGATATTTCTTTCTTTCTGTCATAAACTTGTGGCTTATAGCTCTACTCTTCTGTTGGCGGATGTTCATACATGGTCTGAATCGCATCTAAAACCTGAATCGATGACCTGCCGGGACCTTTTTCGTTTTCTTCCAAAATACCAACGCTTCTTCTCTCGACCACGTGCAGTCTGTTCGACGCGTTCGAACTTGATCGTGTGCAGAAGAAGACGCCGCCGCCCTCTCCAGATAAAATCCAGGGCTGACTAGAATAGATCACTTCTGCCCCATTTCCTGCTGTGCTGTCCCATGTGCCCGTCAAATAAGGACTCTGTTTCTCACACGAAGAAACTGTGGCAACTTTCAAAAGGCCCTCGGCTTTATTATCATCTGGAGTTTCACGGCTTTTCTTTGTGCGTGTGTGTGTGTGGATAGTTAATGACTTGCTCTGCATTATTGATGACGGCAGATATATGCGATGAATAATGCACCGGCCACTTAGGTTTGTGCTTCTGGATGACGGTTTCATATGGGATCTTGTTAAACACGGAGGAGAATCACAATCCGGCCAAATCTCAGCTCGTGCAGCACGTCGGAGGATGTAAGAGCTTAATTTTTTAACAACGGAGAGGCTCCCGAGACACGAAACATCATCATGTCGCCCCCGCTTAATATTTCAGAGTGTATTCTCTGAGGGCTGCGGCGACGCGGGTAAACAACCGCGAACCTTTCATGTGCGAGTCTCTGGTTGCTGATACTGTAAGGGGGGGGGGGGACACAATCAGTCATCAAGCTGCGAAAAATCACTTTAATCTTTCTGTTTTCTCCCATCAAAGGGCACTAGCGGAAGTTTTCCTTCACCAGAATTTGACCTCGCTCTTTGTTTACATCTGCTTGCAAGGTGTGTTACCGAACACACGGGATTAAATTAGGCTAAAGAGACTGTTTAAAGAACCCCGGAGAAGGTGCTTAACCCTGAAGCTGTGAGAAGGAACGCGGCGCTTCAAGAAAAAATTCTCAGAGAGGAAACGCAGCCAGGAAAAGTAGGTTACGGGAACCCAAAATCTATCTTTGCCGCGGAAAATGTTGGAACGTTTTTTTAGCGGATGTGTGTGCGTTTCTTCATCGGCTCGAGGAGGAGTAGTTTTCCGTCGCTGCGGCTTTAAGAGCTTAGCTGTGACATTACACCTTCCTCCTCCTTTTTCCTTTTTGCACTTCCCACTTCCTAGTCGGGGGCTTTAATCCAAATTGGCTCTGACGCCGCTCTGACATCCTCGCTTTTCCTGTGACAGATTGGCTAGTTTTGCTCGGCCACGGAGAAGGGGGGGAAAAAAAAAAAAAAAAACGAAGCGTACCAAATGGCCCTGGAGCTGCTGGTGAATTATTCATGCCGTGCACGTGTTCCCACTCGGCTTAATTACTGAGATGATTAGTGCTCCCAAATAGCAGGACATCCTAAACCCCCCCCCCACCACCACCACCACCTCAACAAATCCTCCATAGCTCATTGCAAACATTCCAGTATCCTTTTTTTTTCCTCCGCTAATATTGCACGCTTTGATTTCCCTAAACAAGCTTGTATTCATGTTGCATCAGCGTAAGTGGAAAACTGTTGAGCGCGGCCTTGAATAGGCCCTCGAACCACCAACAGCTCTCATCGTAGGAATAATTGGGACTGTTTCCTCAGAGTTTGGAGGGTACGATCTTCTTTCCAGTACGCGAAACTTGAAGCAAAAGTGTCGGGGATGTGTTTATCTGCTCTGAAGTAAGCTGAAAACAAAGTTTGACAACCAACAATGAAGCTGTGGACTTAACCCCCGTCGTGCCCTTTCAACACATTGTGTCTGTTTTATCCACATGCCGACCTTCCAGCCATGGCGCCGTTGTCTTGACCAAGCAGGAAGTAGCCGCGAGCCGTGTGGAAATAAAACACTCGCACGGCACGTTTTGACCTGGTTCTGATGAGCGAGCTCTGCAGGCTCTCGCACAGACACTGTGAAAAAACGCCTCCAGACAATCAAGTGCTTTTTTTTTCATCTCATCTGCTCTGTCACTGAACACACGCCGACTGTTCGCCGGACAAAGCAAGCGAAGGGCCGGCGCTCCCTCGACGTCCCTGCAACACGGAGAGGAAAATGAGAAGCTGAAAGGGAAAATGGATTCAGGTTTAGGACGGCTGAAAGGTCAGGTGTGAGTGACCTGACCCGAGCGTTCAGGATGAGTGTGAGCGGCAGCGTCCTGAAACGATAATGGCGACTCAGTGATCCAAGTGAAATGGAGCTTGATTTAGAGACTGAAATAGGCTCATCTTCAAAGATAAGGCTCAGCTGGAGTATCTTAACACAGCAGGAGGCAAAGGATGCAGAGAGCCTGCTTTTGTTTTTTTGCTATTTTGGGTTTTAATTCAACATTTCAAGTCTGATGCAATCATTTCAAGATCATCCAAGCCAAGAAATGTCCTGAATTTTAACTTGTGGTAACACTCCAGCTAAGAAATAGTCCGACGCATCATTCCTCCCATCAAATTGACGCTTTTCACTCATTTCCTTCCTTCACTTCCATTTTTTCCTTTCCTGCAGTGTGTTGTATTTGTTCTTGAGAAAGTTGAAAAGTTCTGGAGAGTTAGAGAGGTCAAAGTCCACTGCCACAGAAGCTCCTCTCTCCCACAGGAAACACTGCTCCTTAAATGCCTCGCCAGTAGTCCCGCCTTTAATTCTGTGACTTTGTGACATCACGCTACATCACCATGTAGCACATTTGCATGATCTATGCCTTGTGGCTAGTTTGGTAGGTAAAAATTGATTTAGTACACCTGCTGTTCTTGCTCAGGCATGTGCGAGCTGACCAATCAGAGGACAATGGACCGGATATTTATCTAATCAAATTGCAAAATGTGAGAATTTGACGGGTTTTTTTTATGCATTTTATCAATTAAAAATAATCCAACATTGAGCACATTATCAGCTGCAGCTCTAACATCCATCTCCTTTAACAAGAATGGGAGAAACACTCATGTCGCAGCTTCTCATTCGTGCAGGTCTCTCGTGATGTTGATATACGAGCCCCAAGTTAACAAAGAGGAAGCTTTTTGAAGTCCTACACAATCCAGGAGAGTTTACATTCAGTCTTTGCTCAGCTGTTGCCCGCTCAGACTGTCCTACCCCCCCCTCAGTGCAGTGCATTCATGTTAGCGGCAGCTGTCATGGTTTCCCAAACGCCGATGTCAAAGGTCGGCTGCTGGCCCCCGCAGGCGGATTCCCGTTTGACCGTCTAACGTCAGAAACCAGGAGCTGGGTTGATACAGGGTTGTTTTCACAGATTTTTTTTCACTGTATCAGCTAGTTCCAGGTTTTATTGCCCTCTTCCGGAGTTTTTTTTTTTTTCCCCTTTCTTTTCTGTATCCCAGATAACGCCCGGTACCCTCTTTTCCTCCCAGGAGACAATACGCTCCCCAAGTTGACGGTTGTTCAGTCAACCGCACGATGTTCCCACAGGGTCAGGCCGCGTCCTCTCGCTCCGTCACCTCCCTGTTCACACAGCCTCGCTTCACATACATGAACGCCCCTCTCTTTCCCACCAACCAAACAGAGGCATTCATGTGTCATCGCGCTCATCCGAAAAGGCGCTTACTTCCCGTCACGTGCACTGTGCTCTGTGCACTGCGCTCTGCGTGGCCACGGGCTCTAATATACCCAAAAATAAAACCATGCAGCAGTCAAGTGCATTTTTTTTGTACGTAAGCTTTAGTTTTGAAATGTCATTGTGTGAGTGAGAATAAGGCTCGCAGTGATTTCTTGTCTCGGGGGGTTGAAGACTTTGGCACTTCAAAATGTCAGCCTCTCCGCAGCGATGAAAAGCAGCTTTGTTTCTAAATTGACCGCTGAGAATTTTTCCCAAACTTCAAAAAAAACGTTCCAATTCTCCTCCGTATGATGGATGTATATAGGTTGTGTTTGTGGCTTTATATTTGGATCTAACAGGGACACGCTGGCCTGGGAATCTACATCTCAGATATGTGCTGCTCAGGATGTCACGCTGGGCTGCCTGCATGAGTCCTTCCTGTCAATCCTCAAGGTCCCGTTAGGATTGTGTGTGTGTGTACATATCTTACATGGTTTGATGTGTTGCATGGAGCGAGATGTTGAGGTGGGATTTAGTTCAGGGGATATAAATCGAAAGACTCCTCCATCATCCCGACTCGACGGCTACAGAGAGGAGGAACCTGATTCGATCCTGGGTGTCCCGGGTGTTGTTCGGAGCTTGTGGTGCTTTTTTGTCGGCTTTATTGTTCCATCTCAGTTTGTCACCGAGCCGTCTGTCACACTGTTGGCCGTCTGCAACCTGAAGCAGGCAGCTACGGTTGTAATCGCGTGATAAATTCACAGTGCGATAAATGAAAACGTCACGGTTTCACGGTGTGTACGCACGAAACACCTCACCCAGATCACATGGGCCGCCTACACGATCGTTTTTCTTTTTGAGGTTTTGAAATCGATTTTTTTTTCAATCCCTATACGTACCTGCAGCACAGTTAGGGATACGTATACGCACGTAAAGCTGTTCATCTCTAACGTCCTCTCTCTGGGCTCTCCACAGGGTCAGCTGTCTCAGGCGCTCAACGGCCTGTCGGACCGAGCCACCGAAGCCAAGGAGTTCCTGGTTCAGCTGAGGAACAGCGTGCAGCACATCCAGGTACTTCCACCCACACACACACACACACACACACATGGCAGACACACGCGATCCCGGTCATAATCTCTCGTCCCCCCTCTGTGATCCCAGACTGTCCCCCTCACAGCACGACACTGCAGAGACCGGCAGAAACAAAAAGGCTTATGGAATTATTTTAAGTGTCACTGTCGACATTTTGTAATCCCTGGCTGGGAGTGTGTTTGCTGTCCACCTACAGTGACAGGTGCAAAACACTATTTATAGGACACTGAATCTTCCTCGAGGTTCCCATGAAGTCTAAATTATTAATAATACCTCGCCTATACTCTGGCATCAGGCCCAACAGGAGTTAAAAAAAAAGCTGTTTTGTAAGTGTTTATAATGGTATTTTAGAGTGAATTCTTCCTCTAAAGCGTATGTGTGGACAGTGCGTCAGATACAAACTGTCAGATTGTAAATTGCGGCAATATCGGCGACGTTCTTTTCACTGCGTGAGTGAGGATATCGACCTGAGACGCGGCGTCCCTCAGTTTACAGTCTTGTGGCATCGCGTACTGAGTGTAACCACAGTATATCGAGCAGGGATGGATTCCTTCTGCTGTGTGCGGAGACAAAGCTGTGGTGAGCTGGAGAGGCTGATTAGAGGCGAGGAGGAGGAGGAGGAGGGTGGGATTAAATGCCCCTTGCTGATTATCGCCACGCAGCGGGACGACACTCCTCGGAGGGGGGAGATCCATCAAGGTGGGAGGACGGACTGAATCCAAATCACATACCCCTCATTTATCCTCTTAAGACAAACGTCGCCAGTACTATGAGTCATATTACCTCTTATACATTACACCATCACGTTCCCTGCAATGTTTTGTTGGCCAACATCCATTGAAAGCGTGTGTAATTAAGTCTTTAAAGGAACAGTTCACCCCTAAAATGGAGTCGCTAAAGACCGAATTTCAACTTTTAGGGGTGAGCTGATCCTTTGAGATGTCTCCCACCCCCCTGACAGTGTCGTGATTTTCCCAGCGTTTGTCTGTTGTGTCGCAGGAGAACGGCGTGGAGTTCGAGGCCTGCCTGGTGGCGCAGTGCGACGCCCTCATCGACGCCTTGAACCGACGCAAGGCCCAGCTGCTGGCCCGGGTCAACAAGGAGCACGAACACAAACTGAAGGTGAGTGACCGGACGCAGTCTGAGAAATATGGCGGTTTCTGCGATGTCCTTTTTCGTATCGACACTCCCACCTCCTCCTCCTCCAATAAAAGTAAATCTAACAGTATTTGTTTTTCAGGTATTTAGGGAAGGGTACGTTGAGTTTGATGTTATAGTGGAAACTGTTGGCTCCACTGACGCGAACTGGAGGCAATTACTGCCCGGCAGGACGGAAACCGCTCTAAATATTAATGGTGTTCTTTAATAATGGATGGCCGCGGTGTGAAAGGCATGTTATTCAGTTTAATTGGCTGAAAGCGAACGACTGACGTGCAGCCATGTGTTTCACATCGCATTTCAAATTATCTAAATTATCTCGGCGTTTGGATGGTTTTCTCATAAACACCCTCAAAAAGCTGCAGGTGAGAATTCAGATTCAGCCGAGTTCGTTAAATAAAAGCGCCATATTTGTCTTTAGACCATCCGCGACACACACTGAACGGAGGACACATACGTAAGAGATGGAGTCAACACGAGAGGAGGAGGAAGAGGAGGAGGAGGAGGAGATACATTTGTGCTGTACAGCATCCAATTTCACGCCTGGACGCTCTGTAGAGTCGAGGTTTCACACGTGTAGGTGGTTCGAGAAACGCGGCCCGCGCGCGGCAACATGCTCGCACACTTACACGCTCACTTACATACAAACATACATACGCATATATACATTCTGCCCTCCTGTCGCCATATGTGAAATATTTAGACGTGGGGCGTCGCCTCATAAATCAAGCGCAGATTGGAAAACTCATTTCCATTTCATCTAGGTTTGGAAGAGGAGCCGCTCGGTACCCGTCAGCCCGCCCCACCTGCTGGAGACGGACGCTTCTGTAGAGCTGCTGCTGTAGTTTTATGGCACCGCAGTTTTTATAGCTGCTTTTTGTCTGATTGTAACTGAATTCATCTTTTTTTTTTTTTTTTGAGTAGCTCGACATTTAAAGCAACACATCATCTTTAGGGGGGGGGGTAACGTGCTTATTTGCTTTTGTGAGATGAGACTTAGTGTCGTCATCACCGTGAAGTCAACCACAGGGTTCGTACACATTTTTCAAGGTCAAATTCAAGCACTTTTCAAGCACTTTTAAGGGTCATTTACACAATTTTCCAGCACCTTATCGCTGGGGTAAAATACATATCTACAGGAATATATATACTTTTGTTCTTTTTTTCACTTTTTATCACAATTATGTACATTGTATTATGCTGTAAACATCTAAAATGATGTTTCATAATAGCAAAAACTTTAGAAATTAAAGAAGAACACAAAGTTTTATCCAAAAAAAGGGAAGCCACTTGGCGTTCTTCAGGTACACTTGCATTGGGACAAAGAGAGACCTGAGAACACCCTGTAATTTTCTTTTTTGACATAAACCTTTATTAGCTTTTCGCTAATTCATCAAGGTTTATTAATACTGAACGTGTCATCAGTCCAAATTGCATCAAATTCACCTTCTCCTCAGCCATCCTTCTCTATTGTTACCAGGCTGCATGTGTGATGATACACATACTGATTTTATTTCTTCTTGTAAAAAGAAAACTGTCCAGTCTGATCCCAATGTTGCCAAGACACAGAGTTATAATGTCAAGCACTTTCAAGCACTTAAACTAAAATCCAAGCACTTTTCAGACCTTGAAAACACAACATTGAAATTCAAGCACTTTCAAGGATTTCAAGCACCCGTACGAACCCTGCAACCAGGAACTCAGATCCACCTTAAAACATGTCCGTTTGGTTTTTCTTTTCGTATAACTCATGTCTGGGTTGTAGAGCTCATTCTCGCAGCACGAGAGAGCCAAATCAGCTGTGAGCGTTGATCGTTAAGCTAACTCCTCCCTCCTCTCCATGTCACCACGGACGAACAACTCGTTTCTTTTTTTTCGAGGCAGCTCTCGGTGCCTCTTTCATTTCGTCAAGAGCGTTTCATCACTTTTTTCTGCCAGGTAAGCCGTCACATCGAGTGCTGGAATTGGAAGCTTACCCTCCACATCTCTCCAGGACCGCCTCTTTGTGGAGTCCTCTGTCCTGATTGGATAAAGCGGGCAGGGATACCAGAAAATGGATTCTCTCATTTACTGCATGAGCGGGACGAGGAGAGACGTGTTACCGACCAAACAGTGAATACAGAGAGCTATTTCATTCTCTTTTGAATTCGAAAATAACGCAGCGTTGACTGGAGAAATCATTTCAGCACTTCTAGGTTTTGAACATAAATATTACGTTAAACTATCAAATATTTAGAGGCAAACAAAGAGCTGAATGACATTTTTACTGTCGTTTCTTTTCCGCGCGTCCCTCTCAGGAGACTTCCGACGTGTAATGACACTCTGAACAGTGTGTTCTCTCCCCGGTATTTATCTGAAAATATGCCCCCGTCAACAGAACTCTTGCAGGCTGGAATATAAAAAACCTCTCGTTCTCGCAGCAGCCACGAAACCTGCAGTCGTTACTCTCAACGCCTGCGGGGTCGCAAATGGCTAAATTATAGCAGCTATTACCCTTTTTTTTTTTTTTGTGCAGGCGGATTGAACGTGCTGCGACGTATTTACAGCTGCGGCTCTGAACCAACACTGGAGGCAAACTGCAGCACCGCAGAGCCTCCGTGAATGATTGATGGCTGTTGCGGTGGATGGATGGATGAGCGGATGTTTATCGAGGGGCAGAGAACTATCGGACGCGTTCGCGCGTTCAAGATGGAGGAATGTAAATGCGTCCCGGCACAGATCTGGTCCCTCCTGTCGGCTGACGGATCGGTGCCTCCATGCGTCGAATCGTAATGCCAGAAAGACACATTTCTCCGCGCCGGATCCGATATTCTTGACACGTCTGCAGTGTCGATCGTCGCGTGAGCCTCGCTCGCTAACTCGGGGACTCTGCCTCCGTCGCAGGAGTTTCCCAGAGAGTCAGTGAGGCGAGAAACTCTGCTGCTTAGGTAGATATCGGCCGGAGTTACCGGGGGAGGGAAGGGATCACCGGAGGCGTCGCTTGTTTTCTAGAGTGCACCTCCAATAATTGGAGCCCTCTGACATGGGCGGTCGATCTGATGCTTTCTGCTTCATTAGCACGTGGCTCGGCGGCGGGAGGTCATCCCGCGGACGTAATTGAACGAGGCACATTTCTGACCTGATGGTGATGCCGTCCTTTGCGTGGATTCTAGATGTAGCGTCCATATGAAAAAGGCAGATTGCTGTATGGGAAAAAAAAAAATGCCAGCGCTGCGTTTTTATACGTGTCCAATTAAGACTCTAATGAAGTGGCCTGATTAATGCTGCTGATTCGGTTACGTGGAGCTCAATTTACAAACCACATGGGTGAATTAAATCTCCTGTTTTAAACGGAGAGGTGGGCTGCCTGCGGATGACTCGCCACAGAGTTCGCCGCACTCTCCTGGTCCTGCCAGTCGCCATGGTGACCGGGACACGTCGAGCACGTTGTTTGAATCTGCGGAGGCGAGAAGTAGTCCTCAACAACATGAGTCAGGTCTGTTTTTCCTGCACATCGGGAGGACTGACCCCCTCGTTTGTCGAGAGCGACGGCAGAGGTGGAGAGTGGTTTGACGGCAGGTTTGTCACGCCGAGCGGTGACAAAGGCTGCGTCAGAGAACGAATTATGAACAACCACCGACAACGTCCTGGGTATTTTTTTATTCAGAAGTTTAACTGTTCAATCTGCCATAGTTTGGGGGTTTTAGTTCAGTTATTTCCCGTTTTAATTTGTAGGTTTCACCCTCGTGTCGTCAGCTGTTTCCCACCTCTGTCCCTGTTTGTAACTGCTCCATAAAAACACCTTAATCAGCCTTGGTACGTTTCTCCGCTTACTAAAGATGGTGGCTTCTCAGGTGAGCTGGTTTTTAACACAAACTCGTAGAGAACTTAACTCAGGCGATGATTGGTATCCATCAGACAGGGAGCTGATAAAACCAGCAAAAGAGATTAAATATCTGAGGGGGAAGAGGAATGCGTGACGTAATTGAATTTGTTGTTGCAATTAAGCAACATTGCTGGCTCGATATCGTATCTTCTACCAAGATATAACTCTAGTGGGCCTGATTCTTCTTTGATACTTAAACTTGATATTTTTAGTAGGAAGGCAATCAAATTGAAATATTTGAAGTCTTGAAAAAAACTCGAAAATCTAACTTTAAAACCTCCCTACGTCTTCTAACAGCCTCCACTTCAGGTTCCAGACATAACACTGATACATGATCGACTACAGCTCCGTTAACAGCTGACTGGAAATTGCTCACTTCGTCTTTTACGGCTGCAGTTTTTCCAGTTTCGAGCCTCTCAGGCAGCCATTTTTCTCACTTTCTGTCACCACGACGTGGAAATCAACTTACAACAATGTAAAACCGGTTTAATTGATAATCCATCACGTCAGTGAACCTTTTACAAGCTCCTCTTTCTTTGTTTAAAGTTTGCCCCGCGGTGCAGAGACGACGCACTTAGCCAACTTTTGTCAAATGCACAACAGTCCTGTTTAGAAAATCAAGCGCAAAATAAGAACGATTAGGGAAGATTTATGATTTTATTTGCACTACAAACTTTGAGAAGTCAGAAGTCTGAGCTTTCTACACACACTTGAAAATAAGCAGCTTTAGGCAGATGGTCTGACGTCTGGGTAAATCATTTATTGGGTTTATTACCGAGAATTAATTCAGAAGATGGATGTCAGCCGCAGCGAGGACATGGTTAGCGTAGCCTAGCATCCGGGCTGGGAGCGGAGGGAGTTAAGCACCAGCACAATGCTTCAGTGTGATGTGGGGGATTAATCTTTTAATGTAATGTGGGGAGACAGTGCACCTCTGCCGTCAGCTCCTTTCACTGGATTTCATCAGGAGATCGGCGCTCAGTCAGTCAGTGAGCCGATGAGGGATTCTTCTGATTGGAGAAAACACGGAGTCGCCCGTCACTCCGCTTCTTCTTCCTCCCTTCGCCACCGGATGTTTCGTCCTCTGGACACCCAGCCCGGGTCGTTTTAATGAGCACAGCTGCTCTGAGGACGTTTCTACCTCCGCTGTAGTCATTCGCGGAGCTCATTGTTGACTCCTCGTCATCTAGCGGAGACTGTCGCTCCCCGCGGCCCCTTCACTGTCACTTAAAGCACTCAAACGTGAGGAACAGTGAGGACTGTACAGTGGCTAAAAAAAAAAAACAATGGAGGCAAGTGATGAACAATTCCCTCAGATCTTATTTCTGACGCGGGGTCTGCAGAGAGGAAGAGCATAAAATACTCAGGACCGAGCAGATGCATGTCGATATTTTTCTAAATGAACATATGTGTGTCGTGGCCTCGTTTACACTAAACCAACGTCCTTTTTTAGAACATATTTCTCTGCGCCCGCCTGAGTCACACATGACACATTAACGCAGCACCTTGATCCTCGCTGACAGCTGAAGGTCTGTGGAAGTTGTTCTTGTCACTTCCTCTGACCGTCACTGCAGCGGCGAACACGCAGGTCGAAGCAGGAAGTGATTTTGAAATCCCTTTATCCGTCCTCCTTTCATCCTCCGGCACTTTGATTCCCGTCCCGGCCCCTCGAGTGTTTCCTTTGTCTTCCTCGTCTCATCTCGGCACGTTCCCTCTCTTCTTCGCCTCCTTTCTCCCCCCCTTCGTCCACTTCCCTCTAATCTTTCCCTTCATCTGTTGCTCCGAATCGTTTCGCTTCCTCTTCCCTCTTTCACCTCATCTAACCTCCCTTCTCTGCGCATCGCAGCTCCCTTTCCCCTCACTTGCCCTTCTCCTTCTTCCCTGTGTTCCCGCCGTGCAGTATGACGTATCTTTAAATCATCGTGAAGCACTTCCATAACGTTAAAGTGATTTTATACTCTGGTCCTTGGCTGCCGGTACAGCCTCCCGCCTGCGCTGCTGGAGAGGGACAGGTTAGGACACTGCAGTCGCAGTAATCCTACGAGGCCAAAAGTGCCGCAGTGGCCTAATAATTACAACAGAAACAGACAGAAGAAGGCAGCAGGTCCTGCACACTCCCAGCTGATGAGATGCAGGATAACATTCCCCCTCTTTTTAATGATCCTGCCTTGTTTTGTTGCCGGTGCATATTTTGCGCAAATTTCTTCAAAGTCGCTACGATCAATATTATCATAATGGCAATGGGTTGAAAATGGGTCTTATGAGTCTACAGTATAATGCCGTTTTTCTGTGAAGCTCCAGGAACTTCATCCGACTGAATTTGCATTTTTGGGTGAACTCATCCTTTAAGGACCCGCTGTGCTGTATTCAAACCTCAGAGCACTGAGGAAATTCACTTCCCCCCCCCCCGTTCAGCTTGTTTGAACATCTGAAAACAATTCTAACTGACCTCGTGGGCCTTCAGGCGAGCTGCGCAAATGTTCACTTAAAAAACACAATGTTGATTTTATAGTTCTGAGCCACCAAAGACGTCTCGCCCTCCTCCTCCTCCTCCTCCTCCTCCTCTTCTTCTTCTCCTCCTGCTGCTTCCTCGTTGTCTTATCTGCTGCGAACACCAGGGAGGGTAAATTCACGCAAAGTCTGCAAACACGTCAATCATTTTCAGCTGCAGAGTTATGAAATCACATTTGTTTTGACCTCCTTCGCTCTGCCAAAATATCTGCGGATTCGCATCCCTCCGGCTGCAAAATCAACCCGAGGTTTGGTTCGTGAGCTCAGGTGAACCGAACGTGAAACTGCATCCCCTCCTTCACGCTAAGTGAAACAAATCGTAGGTGCGACTGCACTTAAAGAAGATTAAATACTAACTGCAAACACAAAATGAATATTTAAAGCGCTGTGATCAATCAGCCAGCCTCTCGTCCCCCCACAGCGAGAGGAGATCTCGTTCAAACTCTGATGATTCAGTCTATATTTGCGTGGCCGAGGGCCAAACCCTCCCTGCTGTGCCGACCCTGGAACATCCACACCCCTGCAGTGGCCTGGCACGACTCCAGGAAGAGTTTCTCACTGCTGTCACTGACTGTTAAACAATCAGACTTACTATCCCTCCTCCTCCTGCTCCTCCTCCTCCTCCTCTGTACGCAGCTGGAATCTCTTAATCCACAGAGCACAATACATATGGAGGGATTTTACTCCCGGCTGCGGAGATATGCCAACTTTTATCGTGTCTCGTGTTTTTCTCCTTCTCCTTCCTGTCCCCCCCCCCCCTTTTTTTTTTTTTTTCCTCCTGGACTCGACACTCCGCCGTTGCCTCTCTCAGCATTCCAGTCATCTACCCTGAAATCTGCTTCACATCAGCTTCGGAGTGAGATATAAAAGCTGCCAGCGGCGGTACAGCTCCGCCAGCTGATCAGCAGATAATCAGCAGAGGGAGATTCATTCATCTGAATCTAACACGGGAGGAAGTGACAGCGGCAGCAGCTTGAGGTGGGACGGTGGCGGAGGAAATTTGGCATCGCGGGGAGAGAATTGGGAGGGATTGGACGAAGAGGGAGGGAGGGTGGAGGGATGTAGACAGAGTGCAGGGTGGTGTTAGAGGGCAGATCTGGCTGTGAAAGTGGGCCAGTGTCTTCTGCAGCAGCGGAGATGAACACAGCTCGCGGGGGGGAAACTAACCTCGTCCTCTCTCTACATATGTGGCTGTCAGGGTGATTAAGCACATCGTCACGCGGAGTCGCAGCAGCAACAATCCCACGCAAAGAGAGGGAGAATTAAACCCCCCCCCCCCCCCACTCCACTGAGAAATGTGTTCTTCTTCTTCGTGCTCCTACAGTTACATGTTGGAGCTTCGCTGTGTAGGATGAGCTGACACTTACAAGGTTTACACCCTCGACGTGCGGTCAGGCTGTGCACACACTTCAGCGGGGTGCAGGCTTCTGCAATTCTTAATAAAAGAGTGTAAATATTGTATTTCCAAATCAATTTGGGTATCGGAAACAGAGGCTCTGTGGAACTCCGGCGCTGTGATGGAAACCCGTCGTTAGTTTATGTTAGCGGAGGGATGAGATGAGGCAACGGGGAGCAAGAAAGTCACATCCTTTAGGCTGTCGCGGAAAATCCAACCCCGAGTCCTTCACAAAGAAATCCACCATCCAGCATCATTAGAAACAACTTCAACAAATCGTCCACAGGCTTGTTTAGGCAGCCGAGACAGCCCCTTTTATACAAACACCAGACTTCCTGTATCGGTTTCAAATTAAAAGCCCTCGTGTTTCACTGAGCAGAAACCTTTTGTTTTTCTTAACAAGGCTTTATTGTGAAACATTTGCAGGAACGTCTTTTTTTTTTATGTTAAACTTTAGAATAATAAAAGTTGAACTGTGAGAAATAAAAGCCGATGTGTCACAGTTACCCTGATGGACTGTAAATATTGTATTTCCAAATCAATTTGGGTATCAGAAACAGAGGCTCTGTGGAACTCCGGTGCTGTGATGGAAACCGGTCGTTAGTTTAAGTTAGCGGAGGCATTGAGATGAGGCAACGGGGAGCAAGAAAGTCACATCCTTTAGGCTGTCGCGGAAAATCCAACCCCGAGTCCTTCACAAAGAAATCCACCGTCCAGCATCGTTAGAAACAACTTCAACAAATCGTCCACAGGCTTGTTTAGGCGACCGAGACGGGCGGGGAGGGATCGTGGTCTTCATGTCACGTTACAATCTGCTCACTTATAGCCAAGAAAAAATGTCTACAAATTGTTCCATAGAGCCCCTTTTATACAAACACCACACTTCCTGTATCGGTTTCAAATTAAAAGCCCTCGTTTTTCACTGAGCAGAAACCTTTTTTGCAGGAACGTGTTGCAGAGAATCTTTTTTTATGTTAAACTTTAGAATAATAAAAGTTGAACTGTGAGAAATAAAAGCCGATGTGTCACAGTTGCCCTGATGGACTGTAGCGTCTCGTGCGACCGCTAGTGGTGAAACTCGGTATCGCGAGTCCGGTCAGGTATTAAGCATCGTGTCAGTCTGGTTTGTGAGTCTAAACATTCAGAAACTATATATTTATAAACTGTGTAAAGATAGATGTTCTAGCTGTATAGAGTTCTACGTGATTACCTCATGAAGTAGCCAATCAGTGCAAATTACTAATGTAAAGCTATACTGCAATAAAACACTTTATCCAGATTGCCGCCCACGCGTGATGCTATTCAGAGCATAAATCTCCTTCTGTGCTCTGATTAAAGAACAGGGGATCATGTTGGAGCTTACTGTGTCGTACAGTAATGCAACGTACTGTACGCCGAATACGCTTTCATGATGCGAAAGTCTTTTGCTGTGTGTTGTGTGTCAGCCGTGCAACATTTGCATGTCGATGTGCTCCGACTGCAGCCGTCAGTAAATCATCCTCGCGTGTTCTGTGGCTGCAGGGAAGGATTTTCCTCTCCGTTCAGCCTCGGAGCCCCCTCAGACGGCAGCGACGGGCGAAGTTTCTGTTACCTAGCAACCCTTCGGTCCAGCACCTTCCGTTCCTCGCTGCGAGGAGGCTCTGTGGACATCGGTAGTGTCAGAGGCAGGGAGGGAATCTCCCGAGTCACGTCCGTCAGATAGATCTCGTCGTACGTGCGATCGGGACGGTTTTGAATCCTCTGAAGATGTGTTACGAGGAGTCACATTTGTTGTTTTTGATTATTTTCTGAGACCTGGACGTGTTTCCACTCCTGTGTCAGAGACAGACCCGTCTCTGATGTAACCCGGCGAGCGTGAAAAACAAAATGTCACTTTCCTTCCGTTAACGTCAATAACAGGATCAGTTGTCCCTCCAGCCTCCTCTTCCTCCAAGCAATCTGTGTGCAAGTCTCGACAAACACGAAACATTACTGACTAATCAATCACTTCTGACAATCCTGGTGCTGATCTCATTATTGGTATTCCTCCTGGTCGCTTCCTTTAGCTTCCCCTCAACCATTAACAGCCTTGTTTAATCTGTGTTCACCTCCCTCCCTCCCTTCCTCCGTCCTCCATCCTTTTCCTTCTCTGTCCTTTTATGTCGCCCCAGTGTCGCCATTTTTTTTGTTGCTCTACCTGCATCCGTCTCTCTTTTCTTCCACTCTTCCTTCATTTACCATCGCTTCTGCATCTTTACTTCCCTTTTAATTTCTCTCTCTCCCTCTTCTACCCCTGCCCTGTTTATCCTCTGCAGCGACGCTTCACTTTATTAAACCATCTTTGTGCGTTTTTTCTTCATGTTCCACTCCGGAGTGATTACACGAAAAAAGGGCTGTTGATTAACATATGATTATCCTCAGTATGCTTGTTGTATAAGTGCATTATACTTGCAAAACTGAAGTCCCTCATTGCTGTTTCTTCTTTCTTCTCCCTCTTTCCTTCCCCTTTTATTTATGTTTTTTTCCCTCCAGGTCGTCCGGGATCAGATCTCGCACTGTACGGTGAAGCTGCGTCAGACCACGGGGCTGATGGAGTACTGCCTGGAGGTCATCAAGGAGAACGACCCCAGCGGATTTCTGCAGGTGAGATGCAAAACAAGAGAAGATGTTTTTTTTTTTTACTAGAAGCAACAACTCCCACTTTCATCCCGAGCAGGATTAATGAAGCGGAGCCGGAAGCTAAATGTTTCCCAGAGCACCAGTTCCAAACCTTTTTTAGCTCATGACTGCTTGAAACGAAGCAGAGGAGCCAATATTCTCATATTAACAGAATAATAACACATCTTATACAGCGATTCCTCATTTATGGCTATCAAACGCTGAAAAAGATACATATGCAATAACATTTTATATTTCACAGCTAAACACAGTAGACATTGTATTGTATAAAGAAATGTAAAGTAGTGACATTTTTCAAATTGGTGCTTTTAAAGCTGCAATTTTCTGAACAGGAAGAGGTAAGTTGAGTGACATTTCCCAACCCAGAAGAGAAGTTCCTCCTCAAAGTGCTGAATTACCGGCTGCAGATCTGACTCAGAGCATTTTAAAACAGATTTGACATTACGTCCGTGTGAAAACAAAAAAAGTAAAACTACGGTTTGTTTGTCGCGGGGAGAAGTTCTCATCACCTCTGCCGAGCAATTTCAACCCGTTAGAATCAAACTCGTTTGACATTCGGCAGCTTTTTGTCTTGTGTTGTTGTTTTTGCGGTCCATGTCGCTGAAGAGCTGAATCTGGCGGGATGACGAGCAAACGCAGTTGACGGCGACTGTGATTGTGTGTGCCTGATGAATGCGAGCGTGGCAAGACCTTCTGGAGAGAAACGTATTTATCATGACTGTTTTCAGATGGCCCGAAAGGATTACACCCATTATGCTAAAATATTTCGGGGGGGAAAATAAAAGGGTTTTTTTTTCCTGTAGGAGCTCTAAAAATAATATAAATATAAAATATCCTGATAATTTTCCTAGAAATGCAAATTTTTCAGTTTTTCTTTGGAGGGCAGCTCCTTTTGAACCCATCTAGATATTATAATACTTAATGTATGATGTTTTTTATGCTCGCCTGCAGAGAAATTTCATACCTTTGCACGTTTAGCTGACCTTCTTTTAGCCCATCAGGTGGATTTCCCATCTGAATTAAGGCTGTAACGTATGATTTGGGAATTAAAATGTATTAACTGGAAGCGTGCTGATTGAAAACTGCCTCCGTAAATCTTGGATCCTCTGGGTTTGTTGGTTCCCAGGTCAGAGTTAGTGAGTTATTGATGAGCTCAGGTATTTAATTTGGTCCACCGTTGTTCTCAGATCTCTGACGCTTTGATCCGGAGGGTCCACATGACGGAGGGCCAGTGGGGGAAGGGGACCCTCACCCCCAGGATGACCAGCGACTTTGACCTCACTCTGGACAGCGGACCCCTCCTGCAGACCATCCACCAGCTGGACTTTGTCCAGATGAAAGGTAACAAGAGAGGAGAGATAACGGGGGAAGATTTAGAGGCGTGGGCTTCGAGGGAGAGAAGGAACAGAAGTCTTTTTATAAACTCAAAGAGGAAAGTTCAAAGACTTCCTGAGAGACTTATTGAACTGTTTTTAAAACTCCAGCAGCCTGTGAAGGAGCCGCTCTGTAGTCAGACCTCTGTGTTTATGGGAAATTATCATAATGTACCTGCAGGGTTTGCTCACAACTCATTACATTTATTAAGCAAAGGATTTAGACTAGTTTAACCACTGATTTGCTAAAATATGAATGTTAAATCATAATTGTGCTGTGATATTTAATGACATTATGTCTTTCTGGATACCAAAGTGCCGTTCACACCAACAACAAGAACATTAACACCTAGAATAGCACTCAGTAGAGCGCATACCTCCGCCTCACTCTTAGATACCAGCCGCCAAAAAACACTAATGCAGTCTAGAGACAGCTTGTTCTCGCATATGCCCGTCAGTCTTTTGCAGTCGCAAGTTCTTTAACAAGAAAAACCTAAATATATTCAGAAGCAGTTGACGTTTGGTTGCTTGCTGGATGTGTTTGATTCCTGCCGTCACGTACGTACCTGCTTCACACAGTGTGACATCACTGATACACTGCAGGTGTGTCTGCCGGCGAGTCGAGGTAGTTCGCCGTGCTTATGTTCAGAATGCGGAAGCCTTTGATTGATGCGTTATAAATTCATATATTCATGATTGAATTTATAGATGATAAATATTGAACGGTGCCCTGCAGAGCCGTGTGTGTGTGTGTGTGTGTGTGTGTGTTTGTCTCTCCGTATCTCACACGGGCTGTAATCTGGCCTGCTTTCTCAGTCCCAGCTGCTCCGATGCTCCAGCTGGAGGAATGCTGCACTCAGAACAACAGCGCCACGTTGTCATGGAAACAGCCGCCGCTCTCCACCATCACCGTGGACGGGTACATCCTGGAGCTGGACGACGGGAACGGGGGTCCGTTCAGGGTAGGTTCCCTTCTGCAGGTACTCCTTTGTCTCCTCTCGGCAGGATTTATCTGTCCGCTTTAATAGAAGACAAACTTTTTTTTCTTGTAAAGCTCTGACTCGGGGGAGTTTGCTGGATTTGCATTTAGAGTACGGGACAAAAAAGTGAAAAACAGGACCAGCTACAGTCATAATTCACCTTTGCAGAACACAACCCTCCCTCGCTCTCAACAAAGACTCCTTCAGCTGGTGCCAGGGAGCACGGCAGCTCAGCCAGGGGAATGTGAAAGCGGCGCTTTGTCGCCGGAATCCCTCGAGACGCCGCGTTGCGGCCGTACGGCACAGCTCGGAGTGATATGAGAGCAGGTCATGTGACGCGCTGTATTACAGACACATGCCGCCAGGAGAGGGGGGGGGTCTGTAACGCAGCTGTCCGCCGGGATGATCCCGCAGGAAGTGTGATCTGGGATCAAAGCCGCGTTCAGACCCTCTCAGAGGTTCACCATGTAATCCATCCACCTAAGACCCTCCCCAGATCTCTGTGCGTTGAGGCCCTGCTTTGTTACAACGGCAACTTAAACCTCCTGGTCTGTACTCTCAGCACAATGGCGGAGGGTATCTGTAAAAATCTTTACGTTCCTCCATGCATGCAGCACAGTCGCTCTGTTTAGTCTCAGAACAATCAGGCCGGGAGATCTTTTCCAATTTCTTGCGCTGCGAAACTCTGGGACGAAGCTCCCTGACGACCGTTTTAAATACTTTTTGTTGTTGCTCTCCTGCTGTGTGAGTGGGAAGCAAATTAGTTTTCTGGACCTCAGGAAATAATGTTTACCAGCAGCGGGAAAATAGAAGAAATCAGACTCTTTTACACAAATTCCTACCAGTTATATTTGTCTTATTTCAAGTGAAAAGACCTCATTAAACTTGATATGCGACACAATCACCAAACAGGGGACTTCTTTTTAGACATCCCAACTTATTTCAACATTTTCACTCTCACTCAGTCTTTTTGTCACTCATTTTGAAGTGGCGTTTCGTCCCAGTGTGACTGAGTGTGACTGTTTTTGTTTTCAAATGTTTCTTTATCCGATTGAGGGCCGTTGGGAGACGTTACACGCTTAAACTAAAAGTCTGGTAACCATGATGCCACAGTGAGATCGGGATCTGATTCACGAGTGAGAACTGAGTACAGAATAAAGAATAAAATGCAATAAAACAAAAAAAAAACCAGGGAGAATAACATAAAAATAATGATAATAACAATGGTCATGACCTCTAAATATGTAAAAACAGACCATCCATATAGTCAGCAGCCTGACATTATAAATAAATGCGCTATAAAATATCCTTGGCATGGTGTAAATAAGAATAAAGATACAACCATGTCAGTAAAACAGTCACACCTTTGCATCAGCTGCCCTGTTGCTGTCAGTGCATCACGTCTGAGTCGACTAACGAGCCAAAACATCTGAAGGCCGACTGAGAATCCACGATTAGTGTCGACTGCAGGAACATGCAGCAAAGTGTTCCCGAGAACAGGTTGTCCAGGCGCGCCGCCTGAGTCACAGGGGCGAAGATCGGCGAGGTGGTAATTCTTTTGACGCAGCTCTTCACGGACAAATTGTCTTAACAAGAGAGGGAGAGCCATCAGCACCCGGCAACCTCTGACTCAACGCCCCGAAAACGCGAGATGATAAAGGAAACGTCGGTGCTCGCAGATGGCTGCAGGTTCTGTCGTACTGAGTGTAAGAAGAAGGTGACCCGGGAACAACAGTTGCTGCCGACACTCCCCTCCACTCCCCGTGCAATGCCGCTGCTCCATCAGCTGTTTGCGGAGGCATCCTGTGTTTTAATTTAGAAGAAGAAAAAAAAAAGGCAGCCGCTGACCTTGAGTCGGTTTGCTCTCCTCTCTAAAAAACCCAGCTGCTCCTTCCCTCTCAGCTCATTCCGTAATTGTGTGTTTGTGCGAGCCTTCATCCCTCGGTGTTAATTACGACCGTTGCGTGAGAGGGTGATCGTTTACGTCCGATCTGCCGACGGATTCACCGACCGTATCCGCTCGCTGCTAATTGGTGGGAAGTGGATGCCAAATTGAGTCGCAACTTGAGACTTTTTCGCCAAA
Source organism: Sparus aurata (assembly GCF_900880675.1). NCBI lineage: Eukaryota > Metazoa > Chordata > Actinopteri > Spariformes > Sparidae > Sparus > Sparus aurata. Next base: position 6,270,692 of record NC_044202.1, read on the forward strand.
ATTCAACACATTTTGTAGCTTTGCATGATTTTTTTTTTTCGCTTCAGATTTGCCGTTTTCCCCGTCTTGTCAACTTGATCTCAGATGATTTGGAGTCATACTTGTGTACCTTCACTTTGCCAAACAAATCGCGCAGGCAGGAAGTTTATCCTCATTCTCTTCTTCCCTCTCTGACTCACCGAGGCTCTGCCAACGCAGCGCCTCGCTGAGCTTGGCGAGTTGTGTCCCCGCGTCTATTTATACGCCGGTGTGTGGGCTGCCTCGCCCACGCTCGGTTGTATACGACCTCTCACGCACTACGCTCACCGTCGAATCCAAACAGGACACTCCTTCAGAAGCTCTGGTTCAGAACGACGCGCTTGACGCGTCCGCCGTCTTAACGGGACGTTCTGTGTGTGTGTGTCTTTTACAGGAAGTGTACGTGGGGACGGAGACCATCTGCACGGTGGACGGGCTGCACTTCAACAGCACGTACAAGTCCAGAGTGAAGGCCTTCAACGCCAGCGGAGTGGGCCAGTACAGCAAGACCCTGATCATGCAGACCTCTGAGAGTACGTGAGGCGTCGTCTCCTCTCACCACGACTGTAGATCTTTAAGGGAAAATACACTCTCTAAACAGAATTCATTAATTTGTTCCTCTGATCTCGAAAACACTTCAGTCAGCTTTCAGAACAAACTTGTCATTTAGAATCCACAAAGAGCCGAAGACTCAAGTCAGAGACTCGTCAGTGAACCAAGCTAAACTCAGCGAGCAGAGGCTGTCAGCGCTGTTCAAAGCAGCAGGACTTGATCAGAGCAAGATCAATAAGTCAGCCGAGCAAATACGTCTGCTGATATCAGGCTGTTGCAGACATATCGCCGTGATCGCTAAGGTTGTAGGTCGCAGGTGTCGTGCAGAGAAGACACATGTGACATCGTGCAGGTAAATGAGTTGCCACCAGAGAGCGCCAACACGTTTTTAAAAGGGATCCAAAGATTAGTTGTTTTGTTAAAGAAAACACTGCAAGCTAGTGTTTCATCATCGGATTGATGCTGGCCTTGAAGATCCCGAACCAGTCGAGCTAACAGGGACGGCAGACGGGAACAGAGAGACCGGATGACGAGGCTGAAGGCTCAGCTTGGCAGGAAACTGAGAGAATGTGGCCAACAGGGCTGCGGCGGTGTGATAACTCTCTGAGAAAATATCAGAGTTTTGACAGACGGCTTTATTTATAATACAACTGTCAGTATTGTAATATAAATGTACAATTTCCTGACGCAACAACAGCAACAACAGCAGCAACAGAAAGGATCATATAAGTGATTTTCATGTCTGGTTTATTAATTATAAGATCAAACAAGGACACACAGTTTACAAATCATAAATTATAAAGTCCCAAGATCAATAAAAAGCTTCGATCGACATGATTGAATATGAAGGTTTCACTTCTGCAGGTATCCGCCACATGTCTGCGACTGTCTCTCTTTGCTTTTGGACATTCATTTCAACTTAATCTCACCAGGTGTTGTAATTTACTCATGTCTGATCAGATGTTCGGGAAGTGTTTTAAATTAATTTCCCTCCATATTCTGTTTGTTTTGCGTCAAGACGGTGATGACGAACAGGTCTAGCAAACAGCTGGCAGGTGTTTTTATCACAGGTCCAATAATGGCAGTAACTGTGACAGTGATCAGGGAGAGTCTCGGCTCGGTTTCCGTCTTTGCCGTTCATTAGCAGCAAATAAGTTGTGACTGAACTCGCTGAGATCTTAGGAATAATAAATTGTTGCTGTCAGACGGAAGCCTCGCATCTTCAGAAAGACAACTTCTGAGGAATTTTAGGGGGGGGGGAAAGGAAGACTGACTTTCCTTCTTTTCCGGCAATTTCTCTCTCATTCTGAATTGAAAACCATTATTTTTTTTTGCGTTTTTAATGATGGTTTAAAAGGGTTCTCTGAGGGCTCGTTGCTCTTTTATCTTTCATGTGACACAAACATAATAACAGTAAGAGCCTCCGGAACACCAGTTGCAGGGTTTTAACCCGCAGCAGCGTCAGGATGTGGATTCTGTTTGAGGGGTGTGTTTGAGCTTTTAAACCAGGTACATCCGGCAGCAGCTGGTTGGCGTCTAATCCACCCACGCGCTCGCTTTCCCATTAGTTAAACGCTGCTCTGCATAGATGTTGGAGCTTGTCGTCTATCAGTGGACCTGACGGAGGGAGCACTCAGCAGCTGTTGGGGGGGGGGGGCGCGACAAAGTGATCTAACCACTTTCCACTTTCAGAGACGTGACCTCCTCCACCCTGACTGGACTGTGCTTTGATTTTTCTTTTCATTCCCCCCCATGTGAGGACGGAGAAGTGTGAACTCCTCCATCTGCCTCTTTGCCCCTCCTGAGATCTCTTCCTCGGAGCTCTCTGCTTTTGTTTTTTCCGGTGTTTTGGAGTTGAATCAGCTGATCGAACCTGCTTTTTAACCCTCTCCTCCACCCCTCTGCTTCACTGCTTCGCCACGCTCTCCTCCTCCTCCTCCTCCCCCTCTTTTTCTCCTCCCTCCTTCCTCTATCCCCCCCCCCCCCCCCATCATTTCACATTTCAGCTGGACTCCCCCCATGCGATATTCAGTCTATAGGCGCAGGTATGGACGGCTCTCATTGCTGACTGTGATCCCCTCTTGACCATTTCCTGTTTTCATCAGTGCGGTGTTCACTCTCGAGCCGGCAGGAGGGCAGTTTGCGGCTCTGTGGGCTGCGCTCGTTAAACGTTCAATACAGGCCTCTAATGAATGTGTTTGTTTTATTTCCTATGGGAAATAAAGCCATGTAATGAAACATCACAGCACATGTGGCAACAATAAAAGCCGTGGACAGGAATGTCCAGTGGAGCCCACATGCAGCGCAAACGGCCTTCTGTTCAAGCCCCATATTTCTCTGTATATAGAACATAGAGTATATATATATTTATGTTTTAAAGCCAGAGTCAAACAGTCTGCAAAGCGAATAGCTTTTGATTTCGCCTGCCGGCAGGGTAATGAGTCTGCAGGAGCTCACAGTTAAAGGGTCAGTTCACCCAAATCACGAAACAAAATCCATGCAGATGGTTTCAAATCTGCACCACAGACTAGAACTGTTGATTAACCTTTAAGTGAGCTCCAGATGTCACAAGCCCCACCCGCCTGGTGCGCCCAGCTGGTTAAAACAACTGCATTTGTTGTTTGCAGACTGTCCGACAGAGGTGTTATAATATTAAGATAATCAAGATTATGATTATTAAGTTAATCAAATGTAAGTTAAGTTGTATAGTGTAATGCTAAGAATAATGAATAATCATTTTGGTTTTAGTGAATCTTCTTCCTCTCGTCTTCTCTCATGTAGTTATTTTTTACAGTGTAGCTTCACCTCATCCAACCTCCAGCCTCTAGATTCACGTCACCTCTGTAAACTCATCGTCAGTGTCTCAGGTGTTGCAGTCGGTGATACTATCGATGCTAAACAATTTGTACAACTATCCCACAGTCGCCTGGTTCACCTTCGACCCCGCCTCCGCTCACCCGGACATCATCCTCTCCAACGACAACCTGACGGTGACGTGCAACAGCTACGACGACCGGGTGGTCCTGGGCAACTCCGGTTTCTCCCGCGGCGTTCATTACTGGGAAATGACCATCGACCGCTACGACAACCACCCGGACCCGGCCTTCGGGATCGCCCGGGGTGACGTCCTGAAGGACGTGATGCTGGGGAAGGACGACAAGGCCTGGGCCATGTACGTGGACAACAACCGCTCCTGGTTCATGCACAACAACTCGCACACCAACAGGTGAGAATCAAAGTAATGCTCAAGTGATCAGTGACGTCTGGTGCAGATATTTATCTTGTAATTCATGTATTTTTAATACTCTTATTGTCCTAAACTGGGCCCAGTGTGTGTTTTTTCTATTGTACTGTACGGCACAGTTTATTGTCTCCGGCACAACAGTTTCCTTCAGGATAAATAAATGTTATTGCATCTTATGAATATTTCATTGATCCATTATTAGAAATACCTCGTCTTTTTCTTTTATTGCAAATGGGAATTAAATTGTGTCTAAAATGTGTCTTTTCAACAATTTTTTACACGTCATTGAATCTGTAAATGAATTAATCAGGATTTCCGAGGTAATAATTGGTTCTCTCAACGCGAATTAAAATGCATTGTTATTCTAACCCCTGCTTACTTTATCCACAATGGTTTGAACAATGTGTTGGTCAGAGAAATCCTAATATAAGATTTGTTCTGCGGGATGTCGCTGACAGAAGCACATATCTTACATGAACATCTCTTTTCTTCATTTCTGACCGTGCAGGACGGACGGCGGCATCAGCAAAGGTTCTACGATCGGGGTCCTGCTGGACTTCTCGCGCGGGATCGTCATCTTCCTCATTAACGATGAGCAGCAGGGTCCGGTGGCTTTCGAAGGCTTGGAGGGCGTCTACTACCCGGCCATCAGCATCAACCGAAATGTCCAGGTACACATCGATATCCACTACATGAATTATTTCTACTACGTTTACTATCAAACTAAATCTTCACTTACAGCCCTCATGATCGTATTTAATACTATTTAAGCTACTCTCATGTTTAAATTGGTCAACATGTGAGCTGTTTATTAGCCGGCCTTGAATCACTGTGCTAAAGAATCGCCCTCCCCCTGCACCGCTGCAGGCATCAACAGAGGTTCTGACTCGTAGATCAATAAAGAATCACACGAGTACAGTTATTATTCATTAAAACTGCCTTTGCAAGTTTTACACAAATATGAGCTCAAAGGGATTCAAACCTTGAAAGAGAAGCGGCTTCAAAGACTCAACAACAGTTAGCAGCTTTGAATTTCTTATTGCTCTCAGCCAGTTCTCTCATTTTAAATGCTGTCTCCGGGTGATGAAAGAGACGTGCCTCCCAGACAAAACACTCCGCTCGCCGACCAACTAGACCCACAGCTCCACCTGCAGGCAGGAAGTAAACCAAACAGCCCTGCCATGATTTATTAACACATATGTTTATATGTTAATGTGTTTTTCTTCAGGTTACACTGCACACTGGTCTACCCATCCCTGATTTCTACACTCCCGGGGAGGCAGATCCCACTGGCTCTGTGTGCTGAAGACTGACAACCACCTACACCCGGCTGGGGAAAACCTCTCCAGGATTTCCCAGGGTTCATCCTGCCAGTCAATAAACTATGACCCCACCCTCTCCCTCCCCACCTCCTCTTGTCCCCCTGACCGACTGACCCCACGACTCTCTGTAAGAGGCCCCATCCAGCGCTGAGCCACGCCGACATCATGCCTAAACCTTGGACACATGGACCATCCGCAGGACAATGTCAGAGTGTACAGTGCTTTGCAATCTGTACCTGGTGTTTTGACATACCGATAGTGGAGGAAGGTGGAGAATAATTATGATCTCAAGCTGACGGACTTGAAATTATGTGTCGTGATCATAATGTGTGCTTAAAGGTGCAACATGTAAGAACTGACCACCGACTCCAAACCAACAGGGGACAGCAAATCACCAGAGTAACCGCTACCTGCTGCTAGCTGTATTCTGTTCATAGGCTACATCCATGACTGTAGCTACCGTTAGCTTGTTAGCTCAGTTAGCCGTGCAGCTAGTTGGACCAGTGGCAGAGCGCTGGTGGTCACACTACTCGCAAAGGAGCTTTGGACCGCTGGGAGAAAGAGGTTTTCGGTCCCAGGGCTAGCTGATTAGCATGCTAACATATTTGACATATTTCATTCTATTAATACTTTTAGTTCAGGTTTGAATGTTTGAAACTGAATATTTCTAGGGGAATGACACTATTCCCATGTCTGTATCTAAAATATGAGGCTACCCGTTAGCGGTCAGTTTGCTTAGCTTAGCATAAAGATAGGAAACAGCTAGCCTGGCTCTGTCTCAAGGTATAAAATGTGTCTACCAACACCTCTAAAGCTTAATTATTAAACATGCATATCTAATTTGTTTAAAATGTACAAATGTTCTGGTTTTACAAGCACAAAGAAAAGTATGTGTAGGTGCTGGCAGGCCGATTTTGTTACCTTTGCGTGCACCAGGCTAGCTGTTTCCCCTTGTTTACAGTCATTAAGCTAAGCTAAACAAACCACCCAATGGATGTAGCTTCATATTTAGCATAAAGCCATTAAAGAGGTATCGTCCCTCGTATCGAAACTCTCAGCATCAAAGAAAGAAGCACATTTCCTAAAAAAAAAGTAGCCAACTTTCAGTTCACTATATCTTATCCTTTCTTGCAAAACACAACATTCTCTACATTTCTGTTCCTGCCATGATCCCTTAAACATTTAAACCATCAGGGGGATCATGAGAGGTGGTCTTGTATGAGAGGGTGGGGGAGGGTTGAGACTGGTCAGCAGCCGCAAAGATCCCTGGACGAGAGCAATAGTCCGACTCTCAGCCGCGTCACTGTCGTATTCTCGTCCGTGTACATGAGACGCTTTTCATAGTGGCTTAGCTCATGTGACCCTTCTGTATCGTCTTTAAAAAAAAAAAGGAAAAAAAAGTACTAATAATACAGCATCAGCGTGTTATATGCTACTGGAAGCGAGGCCTTAGCGCAGCCTTTCTCTGTGGTGCAGCTCTCAAAAACCGATGGGACAGATTTTTGGTTCTAATGTATCATAAAAGCTTAGATTCTGTGTATTGATGAGTGTTGAAAAGTGGGTTTAAAGACTGTGAAGCTTCTTGAATAAGGTGCTACAGCAGCTCGCTTCATTCTGGCTTTTTTTACCGTAGGTGACTGAATCCTGGTAGTTTTGTAACATTGTTATTGAAATGATCTATCGCAGAGAGGTGTGTATAGCTAAATAAGTTATTGATGTTCAGAGTTTTTCAATGAGAATTCTTCATTGTTCCTTTATTTGATGTATAGTTATTACCGGAAGAACGAAACTGAATCTTTTTCGTCGCTTTAAAAAAAAAAATGTAGTTTTGGAGTTTGTTCATGAACCGAAGAGGCTTTTACAGTAATCGTGAGAACCGGTTTAATGTCCTGCTAAAGCAACAGGAAAGGTGGTGATGCACTGGGATGTTTCTGTCACATCGCATTTGGGCAACAGCCTCCTCAACATGCAACAACGTGAAACAGGATGTTTTTCAAGGCTAAGCCATGCTAGCAGCTGAGGTACAGCAGTGCTTTGAGCTGCTAATACTAGCATGCTAACATGCTTACAATGAGCATGCTAACGATTGCTGATAAGACAATGTACCCAAATGCATTTTGAGTAAAAAAAATAATACAATAATGCGTGAAAATTGTGGAGTCAAAGTATAAAGCACCAGAAAATGGTACTGTACTAGTGCTAACATGGTTATGGCTATTATTAAGCATGAATAAAGGTTATGATTATTATCCCATTTAGCCTGTTAGCATGCTAACATTTGCTAGTTAGCACAAAGCTCAATTGAGGCTGATGGGAATGTCTGTAGTTTCAGAAGTATCTGGTCAGAAACCAAAGTATTGGACAAATGAAGATGTTTTGTCCTCACAAATAAGTAATCACCAAAGTAACTACAGTGAATCCTGAGGGGAACATGAATGTCTTTACCAAACTTCACAGCAATCCATCCAACAGCTGTTGAGACATTAAGATAAAAAACACAAATGTGAACTTCAGGGTGGTGCTAGAGGAAAAGTCAGAGAATAACCAAAATCCTCAGGGTTCATCCTCTGGAGAGCAGGAACGTCAGTATAAAATATTATGCCAATCCAACATGTAGGTATTGAGATAGTGTTGATATTGTTAAAGTTGAAAAGCTGCTAGCATGGCTAAAAATGTTTTCTGGTAACAGGAACTCGAGGAAGTTGCCGCACCTCAAGTTGCCCTAAAATCGCTCCCGGTGCATCACCGCCGGGAGACGTACGGTAAACGTGTCGAGCATTCACATGAGGTGCTATCCTGTGTTTCAGCTTCATGGGTGTGCCTTTTCCCTCCTTCAATACCCAAAAGATTTATTACCAACTTTGCTACAAACTAGATTCATCGCTTCAGCAGAGTCGACTGTAACATCTGTGATGCCTGACTTCACCTGCTGCTACGTATTTTTTCTATCTAGCAAAAGTGCAAACTCAACAATAGTCATGTGTGTTATTGATACAACAACCGCAGTATTGAAGGGAGTGTTACAGTCAGGTATGACAACTTTCTAACACCTTTATTTCCTCTCTCGTCCCCCGGGGAGTATTGATTGTGAATCCTCTGGGACTGATGGCTGCTCACTTGGATGCTAAAAATGGATGCTAACAGTGAACTATATACATTTCAGTATGTTATGTGCATGTGTGCTGACGACGTTAAACAAAAAACAGACTACTGCAGTGATCAGCACGTTGCACGGCCTTTCCTGCAAGGCTGGACTCAAGCTTCGATTTATGCAACATCTAATTGGTGTTTTTTTTTTTTTTTTTTTCAAGGTGAGCCTTTTGTCCGGCCGTAATTATAATACGAGACCACAAAAGCGGCCCATTCAGCCGAGGGTCACCGAGAGAGCCGGAGCTTCCTTTGACTCATACAGAGACAAGAGCAGCCTTTATCACAGCGTTACACAACCTCAGATTCCAGGACAAATAAACAAAATGGCTTTAATTCAGCAAAAACAGTTCATTAAAGGGATTTTTCCTTATGTCCAAGAGAAGCTGACACACACTTCAGTTTACAAATTCATCCTCTCACGAGTGAGCGTGCGAAGTTAACGGAACTTCTCTGATGGAAAAACAACATTTCCGACGTTAAAACTGTGTGATTGTAACATTTATTTGTTTCTAAAACCAGCCAAATACACTTCAATGATATCGAACTAGAGACCCGGGGATGATTTTAAAGTCTATGATACAGCCTCGTCAAACTTTTATGAATTATTAAAAATGTACGCACAGTCGCTGGGCGACACTGGGTGCTACATCTCCAAATGTACATACATATGTGTGTGTGTGAGTGTGTGAGAGTGTGTGTTACCTGCATTATAACCTCATTTTAACTCCAAAGTGATTCTTTTTTTTTTGCCCTGTTCGACCCGCGGTGGAATGTCATCACTCGATATTATTATTTTACAGTGAAACTGAAATATGTCTATGGAAGAATTTTATGAATATCAAATGAACGTGGCTACGACTATGATTTTAACACGGTATGATTATTATGGTTGTTATGATTATATGTCTTACCATTACCATATTACTGCTATTATTATGATGATCTGAAGTGTAATATGAGCCTCCGTGTTTTTGTATGTGTGAATATTCAATAAATAGGTGTCAACAAGGTCTCATGTTGCCTGGAGTGTCTCGTTCTGCGCGTTTGTGGTGGGGGTTTTTTTACACAGAAAATATGTCAGAGTGGAAATAAACCTGCTACAACGTGATCTAAGCTCATAACCTCATTACAGAACTGCCTCAGTTTAACACAGTTTAGGATGACATTTAGTATTTCTGGTGAAAAACAGAAATATGTTTTCATCTTGTGGTCATCGAGGTCGAGGTTAATCTAGGTGGACTCGTTTCACTTTCTTGAAGATGTCTCGCCTCTCGTCCAAGAGGCTTCTTCAGTCCTAACTAATTAGAGAGGAGTTGGCGGGCTTTCAAACTCTGTGTGGGTGTGACCTTACAGAGTCGTTAAGGACGCGCGTGAGCTCTGAGTTTCAGGGTCGTTAGGGCCACTCGTGGCTCGTTGGTCAAACCGGCCTTCATGTGGGTTTCTGAGGCCAGGTGAGCTCAGGTGTGACTGGTTGTTAAGCTGTCTGGGGAGGGAACACAGCGCAGCATTGTAGGTGGGTGATACGTGATGCGTAAGGTGCTTTTGTCCTTAGCATGGACGTGTTTCTGCCTCAGTGTGCTGGAAGGTTTGAAGTGAACCGGGATATGATGTTTTTATTAAAGATCCTGCTGTGTTGCTCAGATGTTCCTGCGACAAAGGGAAGGACGATGTTGTTTCGTATTTTTCGATAGAAAAAAAACTCAACTTACTACTTAAACTTAATGAAGGAGCCATCCGAACTTTCCACGCTAGGAATCCTAAGTAAGGATGGCATACACCAGGCACGTCCAAACTATTCCACAAAGGGCCGCAGGTTTCCTTTTCAACCAAGCAGCAGCACACCTGACCTGACTCATTTAATCAACTGATCTCAGTCTTCAGAAAGTTGTTTGGTCAAACTGTGTGCTCTTGACTGGCTGGAACAAAAACCTGCAGCCACACCGGCCCTTTGTGGAATAGTTTGGACCTGCCTGGTGTACACGCATCCTAAATTCCTAAACTCAAATAATCCAAAAGTAGCAGCAAATATATTGAAATTGTAGCTCTAATGTTGGCCTACTGATGAAGCTCACACTGTTGTCAGCCAGTCAGCTTTAAATGTAGCTGTCCATGTGTTAATGTGTATATTGCTGATACTCACTGAGACACTGAATTCCTGTTTGTTCAAGTTTGACAAGTGGAGCGAGACAGTGGTTTTTACAGACAGGCAGTCTCATGCAAAAACTAAACACAGATACAGGTGTGACAGGACGAGTGCAGATTGAAGAAGTTCTGGTTTAGATTTCTAAAGATATTCTGAGATAGGAGATGGGACATTTTTCTGTAACAAGGCTCCTGCTCAGCAGCAGGACCTAAACATTTTTTATTTTACCGCTTGAGGTTCTTCCTCCAAGTTACAGATTTCCTGCGGGTTGCATCAGGCACCAGGATCTCTTCCGTATTGTGCTGCACTCATTCGACCCTCGGGGCCTCCTGCAGAGATGTGTCGGCACAGCATGACATACATCCCGCTGGGGATTCTGCGTTTTTTGGATCAAGGCCACTGGAGGGCATTTATATAGTGCTTTTATCCAAAGTGCTCTAAACTTTGTCTCTCATTCGCACGCAACAATGGCGGCGAACCACCGCGCAAAAGAAAAGCATGGCTGGGACCCAACGCTGCAATGAATGGACGACCCACTACACATGCCAACTGAATGAAATGAATGAAAAATAATTGCTGTAAATATAATTAAGCGACCGACGGATGTGGAATTTGGCATAAATAATGGATAGAAATATTTTCCCAGAGTGGACTTGGGTCATAACGCTTTTCCACACATGCAGTAGTACTCCACTTTGCTGTGGAAACTTGGTGGGGTTGCCCTTTAACTTTCACTCTGTAGTCTCTCTGTGCAACTTTTCCTGCAGCTCAGCAGAGGAAACACCCTCCCCCTGCGCGCACCAATGAAACGCGGCTGAGGGAGGAGACTGCTGCATGAAAAACTGACGCCACCTTCGCTCTCAGCTTCACTTCCAGCCGGGAACCACAGCACGAAAAACCTCACCTGCCCCACAAGCAGCATGGCGACGCCTCTCACCGACCAGGAGAAGCGCAAGCAGATCAGCATCAGGGGGATCGTGGGAGTGGAGAATGTGGCCGAGCTGAAGAAGGGCTTCAACCGCCACCTGCACTTCACCCTGGTGAAAGACAGAAACATTGCGACACCCAGGGATTATTACTTTGCCCTGGCTTACACTGTGAGAGATCACCTGGTGGGGAGATGGATCAGAACACAGCAGTTTTACTATGAAGCAGACCCAAAGGTAAAGACCAGAGGCTCCAACATGACACTAAAACACATCTCATACTGCTCACATACATTCCACTTATTCTTTAGAGTGTAAAAGTCCTTAGAATATGTTGCTGACATGTTTGAGACACTTGCAAAGGTTTGAAATATGTTTTAGATTGTCCAGAAACTGACTAACATATATAAATATCACATTAAAATGTTGTTTAAAAGTTGCTCTCTGGTATAACACATGCAAAAACATGATTTTTCTGCTCACTTCGACTGCATTTCAAATACCTTCTACCTCGTTTGCTGTAAAAGGAAGCTGCAAATGTGTGACAAAGAGCTCATTCTCTCACACGTCTTTTATAGGAAGTCGTTTTTGTGCAAGTATTTCTGTTGCGTAAGACTTCCCAGGTTCCCAGAGAGCGCAGCCCTTTTAGGTGGTGCATCATGTTTGCGGAGCTATTTTGTGCAGGAATGCGTTTTGCTCGTCCCAGTTTCAATTATTTGCCGCTCGGCTCTGCACACTCGCAAGAGCATAGGTTCATATTGTATCTATAAAGTCTCTGAAAAGTTGTGTTTCTGTCTGCATGTCCAGAGGGTGTATTATCTATCTCTGGAGTTCTACATGGGCAGGACGCTGCAGAACACCATGATTAACCTGGGGCTGCAGAACGCCTGCGATGAAGCCATCTACCAGGTCAGACGGGGCAGAGACTCGACCTCAGATACACACACGCACTTTTTATATTTTGATATGAAAATATCAACAGCCGGCTTTAATGTTCCCGTCTCCCGTAGCTGGGCCTGGACATGGAGGAGCTGGAGGAGATGGAGGAGGATGCCGGTCTGGGGAACGGAGGCCTCGGCAGGCTGGCAGGTAAGAAGTCAAAGGATCTGCTTTGAGTTATGCGCTACAGACACCTCTCCATTACAACACAACTCCATTGTTATTGCAACACAATGCAGGCAGTTGTCCATGAAACACCTCTTTGTCTCTGCTGAACATTTGAAGGAAATGACTGTGTAAATGACTAAATGAACTCTTCACTTCCCCCACTGACACCACGAACGTGAACACGTCATTTTATATGTATGCATTTTGATTTTGCGTCTAACTCTGAGTGTCTGTCTGCTCCTCGCAGCATGTTTCCTGGATTCGATGGCCACCCTCGGTCTGGCAGCGTACGGTTACGGCATTCGATATGAATATGGAATCTTTAACCAGAAGATAAGAGACGGCTGGCAGGTTAAAAAAAAACACACTTTCTACAGATTACAGTTCATCAAAACACCATTAGCTGCTGATTAACTGCCTCTAATTTCTAAAATACAGTCTTTAAATGACGGCATAACACCCTGTAAACACATCAGTTCTGCTCTGTAGAGTTCATGGATTGTATGTCTTATCTTTTACCTCGAAAGTCAGGATTTGCAAGATTTGGTTGTCAGGGCTATAGCAGACATGAATGGGGTCAGAATACATCACAAGCTAATCATTAACAGTCACTTAGCGTGTGGTCTGCTAACCTGAAGCAACAATGTAGGGGCACAAGTTGGTGCTGGTTGGTTTTCAATAAAGAAGCCAAATAAACATTGCGTATCTCGCGATAAGAGAGCCCCATGTTTGAAGGCTTTTTGCCCTTTTGAATTCTTCTGGCTGTTTGCTGTTCGGCGCCTGTAAACATGCACTCCTGAACACTGGACTGAATTGAAGCTCGGTGTTTTCTCACTGGGGTGGATGAACCCACAGGATCGGTTCAGTCCCTGCCGCTATCTGAGAGCAAACGTAGGGCGAGCTGGTGCACGTTATTCACACCAAATCTAATCTAATCACGCAGCTGACTGTGCATGATGCAGCGTCTTAATGACAGCTTGACTAATTACAGGAGGGAGTTCCTTTATTCACACCTCGATGTATAAAGTGGACTGATTGGTAGAGTGACTTTTCCTTCTCTCTCCACCACTGATACACTTTGTAATATCATATGAACATTTTGTCTCTGCCTTGGACTGATCCATCATAGGTGGAGGAGGCAGATGATTGGCTGCGGCATGGAAACCCGTGGGAGAAAGCGCGTCCCGAGTACATGCTGCCGGTTCACTTCTACGGACGGGTAGAGGAGACGAGGGATGGATCCAAATGGGTCGACACTCAGGTACCGAAGACTACAAATTGACCACAAACGGATGGAAACGACAAAAAAGTGACACAAAACCACGACTACTTGACACAAGATGGCTACGATGGGATGCAAAACGACTTAAAAGTGACAAAAAATGACCAGAAAGTAAAGCAAACAGCTACAAAAGGGAGACAAGGTGACTACAAAGTGTCACAAAACTATGAAAAAGTCATATAAAACTACAAAAAAAGTGACAGAAATGATGAAAAAGTGATGCAAAATAACTAAGTCATGCAAAACTATGAAAAAGTGACACAAAATGATTGCAAAGTCACACAAACCAACCAAAAGGTGATGCAAAACAACTAGAAAGTGGCACAAAATGACCATAAAGTTATGCAAAACGACCACATAGCTATGCCAACCCATGACTAAGTTATGCAAAACTATTAAAAAAGTGACAGAAAGTACTACAATGTGATGCAAATCTACTGAAAAACAGGTTTAAAGGGTTTAAATTCCCCCTCATAGTATGTCAGTATGATCTCTGTTGTCCCTCCTCAGTTTCCACATTGCGCTGCTGTGTTTTCCTGCTGACTCACTGTTTGCACTGTTCGTCCATGCAGGTGGTTCTGGCGATGCCGTACGACACGCCCATCCCCGGCTACATGAACAACACCGTGAACACCATGAGGCTGTGGTCCGCCCGGGCCCCCAACGACTTCAACCTGAGGGACTGTAAGTTTGAGCATTTTCTTCACGTTAAAAACACACTTCTACAAAAACTTTCCTCTTTTAGTTTGTCGACAGAACAAGTTGGCAAGAGAGACGGGAACAGCTGCAACACTGGCACCTTGCAAAACGGTGTCTGTGATGCAAAACTCACCTTCTTCTTCTTCTTCTTCTTCTTCTTTGGCAAAGCTCAATCAAGCACTATAATATAAAATATGTGGAGTATTAACTTAAATGCACTTTATTATCTGCAGTCAATGTGGGCGATTACATCCAGGCTGTTCTGGACAGAAACCTGGCAGAGAACATCTCCCGTGTTCTCTACCCCAACGACAACGTAGGTTTAGTATTTTGTCCTGAAGCACACGTTGTTGTTATCTCTAGAAAACATTCTCTTGTACTTAAATCAAGGTCTCTTCTGTCTCTGCGGTCTCTGTGTTCTGTAGTTCTTCGAAGGAAAAGAACTCCGACTGAAGCAGGAGTACTTTGTTGTGGCGGCCACACTCCAAGACATCATCCGCCGCTTCAAGACCACCAAGAAGGGCGTCCCCGGCAGAACCTCCTTCGAGAGCTTCCCGGAAAAAGTAAACTTCCAAATTCAGTCATTTATCGATGAAAACGAAAAGCAAAGGAGATGAGAAGCTGACAACTCACAGCAGAGCAGCAAAATAACAGACCATCACCTCGTACAACAGTCTCCCCTGTTTGTGTGACATCAATACGAACGCGACCGCTGTTTCACTGCAGGATTTCATGTCTTCCAGGTCGCCATCCAGCTGAACGACACTCACCCAGCCATGGCCATCCCCGAGCTGATGAGGATCTTTGTGGACATCGAGAAACTCGACTGGGACACTGTGAGTGAGAGTCGGACCCGGTAGATTTGACTGAAACCACTTCAGGGCTCCAGGTTTTTCATAATCTGAGCGCGGTGGGCAGAGGGACACTTTGCGTTGGGATCCTGGTAATATTTTAGCATCGTAACAATACAGTGAGTTCTAATTTCGGCCCTCAAAGGAAAAAGTTTGGGCACTCCTGATTTCGAGCATCAGTCGAAAGTGCAACAGGCCTAAATAAGGAAATAAAGAACTAGAAGTAACACAAAGGTTGTTTGAAACCACAGAGCTTGATGAAACAGACATTTTCTGCGTTGCATAATGTTCGTGCGCAATAGAGAAAGTTGCCATTCAGATTAAGAGATAAAATAGACAAGTAATGTAAATTAGCATAGAAAAGATAACATCATGAATGAAGGAAGGATTTGGACTTGTATTGTTCAATCTTTAAAGTTGTTGAGTCTAAATGTCGATCGCCAAACTGTGAATATGACTCAGCAATCGGCTGTTTCCTTTAGAAAGTTACATTTCGTTGCTTGCCAGCTGAAGTGTGATGTTAAACCTGCAGGCCTGGGACCTCACTAAGCGCACTTTCGCCTACACCAACCACACAGTCCTCCCCGAGGCTCTGGAGCGCTGGCCCGTGGAGCTTCTGGAGACCCTCCTGCCCAGACACCTGCAGATCATCTACCAGATCAACCAGGCCCACCTCGATGTACGTACACCTGCTTTAGACGTCACAAAAATACAGATTTTTTTTTATCGACCGAACACGTCTTTGACACGTCAGTCTGAATCTGCCGCGACAGAGAATCGCAGTCGCCTTTCCGGAAGACATGGACAAACTGAGGAAAATGTCTCTGATCGAGGAAGACGGATGCAAGAGGGTGAACATGGCGCACCTGTGCATCGTGGGATCTCACGCCGTCAACGGAGTCGCTGAGATACACTCCAACATCATAAAGACTCAAGTGTAAGCGCTCGTTAATCCGTTCCATCATTTTGGCCCCAAATCCAGATCGTCCTCTTTAACATTTGTGCTTTTTTTTTTTTTTTTTTTCTCCAACAGCTTCAATGACTTCAGCGAACTAGAACCAGAGAAGTTTCAGAACAAGACGAACGGCATCACTCCCAGACGCTGGCTGCTGCTCTGCAACCCCGGACTGGCTGAGCTCATAGCCGAGGTCTGTTCGAGCCGCCTGAGCGATCAATAAATGATGGCGAGCCAAGTAGAGACGTTACAGCTACAGTACAGCCGTTAAGACTCCCCGAGGCGTCCGCGATATATTCCCCAGCTGTCCCATGATCGAAGCTCGAGTCTTTAACGGCCTGTAATCCAGTCAGAGTTCCAGATATACGGCGTTTGAGGTGGAGAGTAGTAAACGCCGTCAGTGTGATGTGCGCGCGTTTTATTGATTCACACTTTAACGTCTCTTTCAGGTGATCGGGGAGGATTATGTGAAGGAGCTCAGCCAGCTGAAGAAGCTCAACGACTTTGTTGACGACGCCGCCTTCATCCGCGACGTCTCTAAAGTGAAGCAGGTAAAGTAACGTGGTGTATTCACTGAAGGGTGGCAGTGAGGTACTTAATACAACTCTTCACCTGAACTACCTAAGATTTGAAATGAAGGCGCAAAGGGGTAAAATGATCTAATATTTTACAAAAACAGCAAAGATAATTGAGAAATCATGAACATACATTTGTGCTCGAGAATTTAGTATTAAAGAAACAATTCACTCAAAAATGAGAGTTCAGTCAGTATCTGCTAATGTTAAAGTAAACTCAGGTGAAGTTCAGAGCAGACAATGACTGAATTTTCATTTTCGGGTGAACTGTTCCTTTAACGTTCACATGTAAAATAACTTAAAATCACTTTTTCTGCTGAAAGAGTACTTTTTTACCTGATAACATTTTTTAGTATAGGATTTTGAATTTAGGTCTTTTACTTGTAATAGAGTACTGTTACTTTGTTGTATTGGTACTTTTACAAAAGAAAACAGAAATAACATAACACACAACACAAAAATAGTGAGTAATGTCCAGGCGCTTTGGTGTTGTATTTGCACAGGCAGCTTTTAAAAAAAAAACTGAATAAAGAAGGCTTATCAACAGATTTCGAAGCTTTGTTTGACATTAAAGGAGATTAAATGTATTGATAAATTGTTTAGAGGAGTCTTGACTGCAGGATGTTGCCGCACAAACATATTGAACATTTTATTCTGAACCTTGAAGCTGTGCATTAAAAAAAAAAATAGTGAAAGCCCTCTCTTGGTTGTGCAAAATTCCTGCAGGTCAAGGCAGGCGCACACATTAAAATCTGAGTCATCTGAGCTTTGCAATGCTGCGGCTTTAAAGTCAGTTCATGTCCGGACAGGTCCAATCTGTGAATCAGCTCCTTCACTTCAATGAGTAACATCTCTGTTGCCTCATCGCATTTTTGTGATTTTTCTCACAGGACAACAAGGTGAAGTTCGCCCAGTACCTGGAGAAGGAGTACAGCGTGAAAATCAACCCGTCCTCCATGTTTGACGTCCACGTGAAGAGAATCCACGAGTACAAGCGGCAGCTGCTCAACTGTCTGCACATCATCGCCATGTACAACCGTATGTGAAATCGCTCGTTGCTCGGTGCCAGAGGGTTTCACAAGCAAAACCGCACAGCTCTGTGTCTGTTGAGCTGCGTGACACAATCTGACATGTCCTGATGCAAACAGTTCCCACCTGACTGGTGCCCGGAGCAAGTCGAAACAAACACTTAGAATGAGATGCATCCGCTGTCATCGAGAGCGGGAATTTTCCACTCGAGCGTCAGACCGTGAGGAGGAAATCGTTTTCGTCAGCCGGTCTCTTTTGTGCAACATGCAATTTACTTTCCCTGCACCTGAAGCCTGTTTCTTGTCGTGGGAATATCACCAGCAGATATGCAACATATACGCTACTGCTCAAAAGTTAGGGGTCACTTAGAAATGTCTTTATTTTTTAAAAAGAAAACCATAGTTTATTTCAATTAAGATAACATTTAATTGATCAGCAGAATAAGTACGTTTCTGCAAAATCACTGTTAATTTAAAATCGAATGTTTCTTTCTGCGTTTAGGTTGAATTCTGTATTTCTCTAGCATCACAGCACTGCGCTCATGCTCTGGTTTGGTTTATGCACAAACGCCACTTGGTTCGAGTTAGGGAAAAAATTTAGTTAAGCTTAAAATGCCAGTTTCGTTCAGCACGGTCACGGATGGAGATCTGGATTTCCTGTAGAGCTGGAATAGCCAGAAAAAGCCGGAAATTTCCCCAGATGTCCAGTTGTGTGACTTGAACTGCAATCATCTGTTTGGCAGCCTTGTTGGCTGTTTCCAACAACTCCTGATGTGAAAGGAGGATAATAAGCACGTGAACATGATGTGCCACGTTTGGTAGAGGCGTCACGCTCGGACGTATCTGTGGTTTGTGGAAACGTTGACCAAAGAAGCGATAAAGTTGGTCTTTTCTTAGGCGAGTTGAATATCTGGGGCATCTGTGGGTTCGAGTATAACCTCAAAAAGGCCAGAAAAATATAACTTTCTTCTGAAACTCGTCAGTCTGTGCCTGTTTTTGAGCAACTAAGTCTGTTCCATGCAAGAAATTGCCAAGAAACTAAAGACTTCATGCGACAGTCTGCACTACTCCCTTCAGAGAACAGATCATCAGAATAGAAAGAGTGGGAGGTGGACGAGGACATCTGAGCCTCGAGTTTGAGAAACAGACTTCTCACATGCCCTCAACTTGCTGCTTCATTATCAGATCAGAGTCACCACAAAAAAAAACAAAAAACAGTCTCAATGCGAACAGTGAAGAGGCGACCCCAGGATGCTGGCCCTCTAGGCAGAGTTTGAGGCGTTGCATAAAAACTGAATAACAGAACGAGAGCTACGTGTTTTTCATCATTCTTAACGTGTCGTTTCTGTTCCCCAAAGGCATCAGAAAGAACCCGACCGCACCTTTTGTACCACGAACAGTGATCATCGGCGGGAAGGTACAAGCTCAAACAAAGCGGACACAAACAACACATATGAAGTCTAATAAACAGACAGAGAAGAGGTGTGACGTTTGTTTGTTTGACCATGAGTCGTTCTCTGTCGCCCTCTGCAGGCTGCTCCCGGGTATCACATGGCCAAGATGATCATCAGGCTGATCACTTCAGTGGCCAGCGTGGTGAACAACGACCCCGTGGTGGGAGACAAGCTGAAGGTCATCTACCTGGAGAACTACAGAGTGTCTCTGGCAGAGAAAGGTACCGTTCAAGTCAGCTTCCTTTAACTTTAATGTTGTCACTTTACTTTTGGCATGCTGAGAAAACAATGTGCACGTTGTAGTAAGGTCTGGTATGAGGAAAGAAACACTTCCTGGATCCGTCCCTTGATTTTTATCTGCACCAGATGTTCGCGGCGTCTATTCTGTGCGAGACCCATCCTCCATCCAAGTGTGGTGGGAATCTGTTCAGCAGTTTTTGTGTAATCCTGCCGACAAACCAGCCGAAAACGCGACCTCCTTGGCAGAAGTTCCAAAAAATATATAACCTCTATAATGTTCTCTCTGTCCCTCTCTCAGTGATTCCTGCGACCGATCTGTCCGAGCAGATCTCCACTGCTGGAACCGAAGCTTCAGGAACAGGAAACATGAAGTTCATGCTGAACGGAGCTCTGACCATCGGCACCATGGACGGAGCCAACGTGGAGATGGCCGAGGAGGCCGGAGAGGAGAACCTGTTCATCTTCGGCATGAGGGTGGAGGACGTGGCTGAGATGGACAAAAAGGGGTAAAGGAGTCGTATTTCAATCCTTATATCTACGATTTTACAGCTTGTTTATGTTTCTAAAACTGTATGAATTGTGATTTTTTTTCTTTTTTTTTTTCTAGATATGATGCCATGTCGTACTACAAGAAGCTTCCAGAGCTGAAACAGGTGATGGACCAGATCACGAGTGGATTCTTCAGCCCCAAAAATCCAGATCTTTTCAAAGACATCACCGACATGCTCTTCAAACATGACCGGTGAGAAACAAACACATCCGTCATTCACACTGGAACCGAATTCGACTTAGTTTAAGTTGATCCAGAAGTTATTTGTATGGTTTTCTTCTCACGATGAATGTCAAACTTCTGTGCACTTTTTCTTTTTTATTTTATGAAGCTCGAGTTGTCAGACCTGATTTGTTTATCCTCCCTCGTCTCTCTTCAGTTTCAAAGTGTTTGCAGACTTTGAAGACTACATGAAATGCCAAGAGAAAGTCAGCCAGCTCTATCAGGTAACATTCACCTCAAACTGGAGCCTGATTTCTCTTTTCCCTGTCTTGTATCGAGATTTGAGAAGCGAGAAGAAAGAATTTTCCAAAACACAACGAACCCTCAGACTCGGAAAATACCAGAGTGCACATGAACCCCTCGACTTAAAAATCTTTTCTTCTCCTCTGAAAGGATCCAAAGGAGTGGACGAAGATGGTGATCAAGAACATCGCCGCCACAGGAAAGTTCTCCAGCGACAGGACCATCACAGAGTACGCCACCGAGGTGTGGGGCGTCGAGCCGACCGACCTGAAGATCCCGCCTCCGAACGAGCCGAGAGAGGCCATCGAGGAAACGGCCCGGGCCCTGAAGAAGATGTGAGGCGGTCTCACCGACGAGGGCCGCCTTCATGTTTACAAATCATGTTCTCTCTCTCTCTCTCTCTGCTTTTAACCTTCGAGTTTCACGTCACTGGATCTTTTTAAGAACTTTTTTCCCAAAAAAATCACATCTGCACGGGGTTTTTCATTTTCTCCACAGTTTTTATTGCCCATGCACCTGAGTAGAGGAACTCGCATTGTAAAAATTGTCTGTTACAGTCTTTTAGCACAAGTAAACAGCGAGGAGTCAGTGTGGAGACGTCATATGTGGAGTTCAGGGTCTGTGGGGGTGTCTGCATTTCAGGAATTCAGCGGGATGACAGAGCAGCCGACTAGAATGCATTTTAATGACATCACTGCGACTTCATATTTGTTGTTAGTGACAGTTAGTCCGTCTTTGCTCCTGGAAGACTGGTGGAGTTCTAAGATTTATTTCTAAGTTGACTTCATCTGTGATCTGCAGTATTTTTGTTGAAATAAAAAGTTTTTTTTGTGAGATAAAATGTGCATCGTTAGTGCTTTTTTTGTGTTACTTCTCAGGAGACAAACACACGTGTTGATGGCGAATATAAATCTTTGTTATTTGTGCAAAATGTACAAAGACGCACAAGAAGACGGAGAGAGCCGATCTACTGCCTCAGCTTTTGTAGAAATGTCCTGCAACCAAAAACAGAAAAAAAAAAAATGTATTAAACGTTATGTGACATATTAAAGGAACAGTTCACCCCCGAAATGAAAATCCAGTCGTTATCTGCTCAAACTCATGCTGATGGAAAGTCAGGTGAAGTTTTTTTTAGACCAGATAACATTTCTGGAGCTTCACAGCGAAACAGTGTTGAGAAAAGGTTTGTAAATATTTTAGGACCTCAACGCTGTCTCGCTGTGAAGCCCCAGATCTCAAAGTCCTGTCTTTACGTCTGAATGTATGTTTTGTCAACTACGAAACCTCGCCTGACTTTCCAAGCACATTAAAAGTTAATGACTGAATTAATTTTTTTTAGGCGAGATGTTCCTTTAATCGATTGACGAGCATCAGACGTCAGTGTAACTCAAACTCACCCGACCACGCTCATCAGATCGGGGTCTAAATGGATGCCGTTGTGGTTGTACCCAAGTTTTGCGCTGTAGGAGACCATTTGGACCTGAACATCTGTGTTGGATTTCTTCTTGGCCTCAAGTGAAATCTGGTGCAGCTGGAGAGACAAAAAAAAAAAAAGCAAAGTAATCCAGAGAGGAGGCGGCGATATCCACAAGGAAATGATCTTCAGAGGAAGCATGAATAAAGAGCGGCTGTACCTTCAGGCCCATGTGATACGGGACAATTCTGTCATCCTCTGCGTGCAGAATCAGAAGCGGACTGATGAGGGCCTTTAAACTGTGTACGGAGGGTTAAAATATATCACGATAGCTGAATTAAATCTATTGTATTCTTTTACACATTGCTGATTAAGAGATGGACAATCCTGCAAACTGAACGAACCGACACTTACTTTTCATCGTTAGCGAATTCAATGTTGTTCAGTTCCATTATGTGCAAAAACAAGCTCTCAAATCCCGGAAAGAACCTGTACATCTGGAGGAACACAGAAATATTCAGCAATTTCCCGTTTACCGTAATAACACACGAATGCTTGAAGAACAGAAATGTTTGTCTGGTCAACTTCGGGAGTGATGAAATTCAAAACAGTGGCACTGAAGGAGGACACAGAAGCGACATTTGTCTACAGTGTGATGCTTGTAATAAATAGCAGTTTAAGGAGCCAAATTGGGAGAAAAAGGAAATGTAAAAAAAAAAGTGATTTAAAAAATACACTTTTCATCTTGAACTTCAGAAAACAATGTATTCCAACTAAAGATAGGTGTATGAAAAGTGAAAAAAAAAAAAAAAAGATCTGAATTTGAAAACAATAAAACTCCAAACCTAAAACCTCAAATATGAAAATATTTATGAGACTAAAACATGAAAATAAATTCAATCTCAAAACTTAAACTGTCACTTTAAAATTGAATTTTTTCCACTAACTATTTTACTTTTACATTAACAAACCTTTTGGCCCTGACCCTGATTTGGCTCCATATCAGTTGAGATAAAGTAGTAAAGTTGTGTAAAACATGTAAAATATGCGCTGATGGCTCAGTGATACTCTCATATAAACATCATTTTGTGGATTCAAATCTTCTCTAAATCTTGTCAACTTGTCCTAAAATTCTTGTATCTACGTCTCCCGTAAACATTTGTTGTAGCCGTAACAAGAAGAAGCTCCTCATGTTTTAGGATTTGCGTTTGTTCTGAGACTAGATAAAATGTGGACAGCTGTGTTTTCATGATAAACAGCCTGCGGCGCTGCAGGAAGACAAGAATGTACCTGGCCTCACCTTAGCGAGCGGATGGTTGGCTGCGACTTCTACAATTCTTGTGAACGGAGCTTCGAGGATCACGGCATCAACGACCGACCCTGATATTAAAGACGGGGCATCAAATTCAGATTAAATGTGTCGATTGGTTTATTAGATGTATATCTTTGCCCTCCTGGTGCAGTTGAGTCTACATGATTTATGTATTAAAGGCCTCTGAAGACTTTAACCCACCTTGCTCTTGTACTTTCAGTGCAGTGTTGGTCGCCACCCTACAAGAAAACAGAAAAAAAAAAAAAAGTAGTGGTAAGTTTGACAGATTTCGTACTCAGTTACAGGTGAGAACGTCTGGAGAGAAAACTGACCCGGTGCCGAGCGAGTGTCCCCACAGACAGACAAATCCTCCCCCGCTCTGGTTCTTGGCCCACTGGTACAGATAGAGCGTGTCACGGGTCAGTCCAGCTTCACTGGGCTCCCCGGTCGAGTCTCCAAAGCCTCAAAAGAAGACATGTGACCTGTAAAAATCATGACTTCATCCGGACCGTACTGTATTTCGGGTTCTCTAAATGTCTAAATCCAAACATGCTACTTTGTCACAGATATCGAGAATCGGAAAATTGATTTGATTTAACGCACGTTTCACAGCTGAAGTCCCTGAAAACCAAAAATGAGACTCTGAAACTCTGAAATCAGTTAAATATTTCAATTTTTACAAATGTAATCCCATTAAAGTTCACAAAAAAATGCATTCAATTTAAAGTTATTTCACTTGTATAGCACTTTTAATGACCCTTGTTCTGTCATTTTATGTTCCAGCCAGATCACTAAGATCACCTCCACCGCTTTATCTTTTAAATGTGTCCCATAAAAGTGTTTCTTATGTGACAATACTTCCTGCCACTGGATATAAGAACTGCTCTCTCTCTCTCTCTCTGGATGTTTTAAAAGGAAATTAAAAACTTTCTTTTAAAAATCTGGCTTTAAATTTCCATTAATGTCGTACCGTTTTTAAGTTTTCATCATCGGTTTTAATATTATTTTCTGTCCCTGTTGATTATTTTATTTCATTTTATTGACTCTTATCTTTTGATCTTTAACATCATATTGTTTTCATTGTGATTTTTAGTCGTGCATTGTTTTTTCTATCCTCAATCAACTTTGTTATGTGAATCACTTTGGGCTGCATGTTCGTATAAAAGGTCCTATATGAATAAAGTTGGGATATATTTTGAGCCGTTCAAGAGGCCGCCGGGTCCTCAGAACCACAAAAGGAACAGGAGTTGAGATTAAATTAAAAGATTAGAGTTGTGTTCAGAACATCTCTTCTCATCTCACCTCTGTAGTCTATAGACAGGACGTGGTATCCCGCTGCACTTAAATCCTGCAACACACAAAAATACAAATTTGCATCTGAAGTCAAAACAATTCGCAGAACCTGGACCCTCTTTAGAAAAACAGACACCGTACCTTCACCAGCTTCACTCTGTGACTCATGGCCCTGCAGAAATGACAGGAGAACATGAATGAATGCAAACAAACAACCGAGCGGCGTTCAGACTCGTTCACTCCGAGCCCACAAGCCCCTGCGTTCATTGTGCCTGCGATGAACTCGGGGGCCTCTGATACCCACTCGACTCCATTAGGATCAATTCAAGGGCCTGTACCCCGCCGCTCGTCCCACCTGGTCCCTGTGTTGCCATGGAGATAGATAATAACAGGACGGCCGTCTCCAAGAGTCTCCCGGTGCCACTCAGGGCTTCTCCCTGCGGCCTCCTCCCATTGGCTGGCAGGGAGCGTATGC
This sequence comes from Sparus aurata, assembly GCF_900880675.1. Taxonomy (NCBI): domain Eukaryota; kingdom Metazoa; phylum Chordata; class Actinopteri; order Spariformes; family Sparidae; genus Sparus; species Sparus aurata. The sequence continues at coordinate 6,295,747 of NC_044202.1, forward strand.
CTGTGAGACACAAAGAGAAAGAGAGAGAGGGGGGAAACACTGAGTGAGGTAAACAAACACGCCTGTGTTTCGAGATGCCCAGCAGGTTTTGTTCCCAGTGCTCTCTTGTAGATAAGTGCGTAGACTCCGGTTCTATTCATGCACTTGAAGGGACGTAAAAGAGGAAACCCGAAGAAATGACCCACCAGACTCCCACTGAGACGCCCTCCTCCGGGTTGAGGTAGAAGTTACATGTGTGGTTCAGCAAGTGTTCGGGCCGGTCGAGATCCACGAAGAATGGCAACCTCACTGTGGCAGATAAAGAGAAGACACAAGGTCAGTGTGATTTATTTACAGTAGGATGTTTTTATCTTAATCTATAATACTGTATCGCATCGTATCGTGTCTTATGTTGCAATATATTGTATTGTGTCGAATCAGATCATATGATATCGTTTACATGATTCTGCATCCTCTTGGGTTGTGTTCAATAATTTTACATATCTGTTATAATTTTGTACCATAATATATCGAATTGCATTGTTTTTGTTTCATATCGTAACGCACCGTATATCGTATACTGTGTCATATCATAGGCATCATGCTATATAATATTGTCTCATATCATATATAATAATTTCAAGGGTGTCTGTGGCTCAGGGTTAGAGCCAGCGTCTTGTTATTGGACGGTCGCTGGTTCGATTCCCCTGGTCTGCATGTCTAAATGTCCTTGGGCAAGACAGTGAACCCCAAACTGCTCCTGATGTGCTGGTCGGCACCTTGCATGGCAGCCACCACCATCAATGAATGAATGAATGAATTACTTTAAGTTGCTTTGGCAAAAGCGTCTGTGAAATGCCCTAAATTAAATTTCATCTAATATTTTGTGTTATGTATCATATTGCACCATATTATACAACGGCGAACGTCAACGTATTGTATATAATATCATATCGCATTGTCATTTTGAAACATTTCGTATCATGTCACATTGTAATATTTCATATGACATCAAATAGCATTACTTTTTGTATCGAATAGTGCTATAACACACTGCATATTATGGCTGCAGTTTCATGTCATATCACTTTTTATCATAATGTATCGTATAGCATCGTACCCAGCTGCAACGTATAGTATAACATGTCAGATCGGATGGTTTTGTATCATATTATAGTGTAATGTATCATATTGAATCGTTTTGATGTCTTATCACATTGTATCATATCATTTTGCATCCTATTATATCAAACCACAGCGTATCATATCGTATATCACTTTACGCAAGACAAAGGTATCCGTAACCGTCTATAATAATCTATAACTAAACAGAAAGTAGTCGTTATTACAGCTGCAGTATGAAACATTATTCGTTATTTCAGTTGTGATTTGCTAATCTGGGTATAAATGATTGTGACATCAGACAAACAAAGATCCCATGTGATGACCACATCTATTGATTTCCCTCACGTCATCAATCCTTAACTGTCTCACACCATAATGTTCAGGGATGTGAGTCTGATCTTTACTGATGCTGACTGATTGGAATCTGTGAAACAATGCAGCTGATGTCATTTAAACGTCACATTGTTTGTCTGTTTTTGTAGCACGCTGCATTTTTGTTTTGCTGCTCAGAACTCAGGACTCCACTTAATAACACAGAACCAGGACATTGTGCATGACCCAGTTTCTCACAGCAGCATTACTTTTGCTCTACCAACCACTGAATAAACACACATTACTTACCCAAGTGAGCATATATGGCGTGTCCCAGTATCCAGGGGAACAGGTAGAGAAGGACGGGCACTGACACATACACAGTGATCACAAATGACAGAGCTCTCTTCATTCTCGCCTCAGATTAAACTGTTTCCCCTCCTGCAGCAAGAAAAACCAGAGTGTTTCCCTCCTTCTGCTTCCTTGTTTCAGCCGTGAGACTGAGGGAGGATCCTGCAGAGCTCCTCTCCTGACAGCAGGAGCATTGTGAAACACACAGGCTGGAGGTCAATGTTCAAGTGAAGCTGATCAGATCCGCTGCTGCTATTGGTTCACACTGCACACTGAGATCCAAACATTAAGTAAATGAGTAAATGGGTCAATTATCGGGCCACAGATAAAAGCATGACGCGCGTCCGAGCACGCAGAAAAGACGTTTTTACAAGTGACGTCACGACAGAAACACAAATTCATCACAGAGAGCAAGAAAAAATAAACACAAGAGCGAGAAGAAACATCTGATGATAGAAGAGTCTTTACCATGGAGACAGTCGAGACCGAACAGAATCCCCCGAGCGGACATGACGCCACAGTCAGTGCAAGGCATTGTGGGTAGTTGAGTTGTTTTTACATAACAAAGTAGATGCATACATTTTTATGCTTGCATGAATATTTTCATACATATCTCTTTATAGTCATTAAAGATTCACTGATTTAAAGATTACTTACTCAAGTTAAAATAATACCACCAAATATTCTGATACATGCAAATTACAACATATCAGGCAACATAGACCCCCCAGCATCAAACTGGAGTCATTGATACCAAATTCATGAAGATTTATGTTCCCTGAGAATGTAGCAAAAATGTAAAAAAATAAATAAATAAATAAATAAATAAAAAAAGTAAAATTAAACTAAGTAATTGAAATAAAAAATCTCACATTGATAAAGTAAAATAATTCCAGGATCTGTCACTTTATCCAGATCTGCACCAAAAGTTAACGGACATTAGTGAAAATCTGACCTCTTTGGTGCAGGAAAGAAAAATGCACAAACAATGCAATTTAGCTACTAAGTGACCTCATTGGAGACAAGGAACTTCTTGACTTGAGCAATGTTTCAGATGATATGGACCTTCTGCTGGAGCCACCAAAGGCTTTATATGACTTTTTTCACACATGCAGAAGTTCTGTCATTACAGCATAAAGTCATGCATCATGTTATCAGTGTCTCATTCTGAGATCCTGGAGGAGTTTTTGTCATTTTTACTATTTTTCACTAGATGGGGCAATTTACCCTCATGCTATTTCCCTTGTGACCTGTAGGGGGCTTTACCTCATAATGAAACTTCACTTCACTATTAGTTAGCATTTGGGATGTATTAATTCATATTGCATACATTTTGGCAAAGGTGTTGGTAATTTTTTTCTTTTAAATGAAGAAAACATTTTTTTTTTTCCATATAAACCTATATATGAAAAAAAATATATATGGATAAAAAAGTGTTTTTTAATTTAAATATGTTTTCTTATATATGCATTAAACAAAAAAAAATAGTTTCCATACATATACATATATAGAAAAATAAAAATATATTTAAAAAAAAAAAAAGTTTTAAACGAAAAAAAATACAAAATTCACATGTTTTTATAATATATAAATATAATATATATGTGAACAAACTGGTATCTTAATGGTTGATATACATTCTGGGTAACTGTTATATTTTGGATCAGTTTCATGAGGGTCATCTGGGTATTTCCTCCGGCTCAGTGCCGGTTCGGTCCACACGGGGCCAGCAGTCAGGCCGCTGCAGGCTCTCGGTCACCGCCTCTTCCTCTAACAGCCGCTTTTCAAAATCCGCTGCAAACTGAGAGGAGGATGTTACACAGCCGAGGACACAAAGCAGCCAGCACACCATCAGACTGACCGCTGCTGTTTGAGACTCCAACAAAACCCTCAAACGAGTCTCCATCTTCACGCGTAAAGACGCATCTGTGTGCGTGCAGAGGATCATCGGCTCCGCGGGAGAAATGTTGTAAAAGTTTATTTTACACCCGCGTTTAGTTTATCACGAAATTCCACTTGGAGAAGGAGCCAAGTGTCGCCCAAGTTCGGAGACTGTGGTGAGTGTTTCTCTGTTTCTTTTCCTCTTCTGGGGCTTTATCATGGTTTTTTTTTATATTCTCCAAACTCCTGGATGATGTTCGCCGACAACAATCCGGACAGAACCATTTCCTCCCGACATGCATCATCGCCAGGACGCAGTCGGAGAGTTAGAGGAGCAGACTGCATTCAGACTGAACTGTGGAGTGTTTTCAATGGGAGATGTGAGCTCATTTACTCAAGTGTTTCCTGCTTAAATCCTCTGTGGACTTTGAAAATACTCAAGTTTATTTGTCTCTCCACATCCTAAAGGAAACTGAAAATGATCTCACCAGAGCTTTAAAGTGAAGAATAAGACGAGATTGAGATCATTGAATTGAGCTTTGAGAGTTTGAAAGTGGGGTAAGTGTTTTAAACAACATGAATGCAGTTACCAAAGGCTGGATACCAAACTTTGCATCCAATACACTTAAATTATGGGCATATGGTGAGTCGGGGGTTCATTTTTTGCACAAAAGTCATAGAAATTGGAGGATTAGAGCAATTCCAAGCCTAATATTGACTTCAGTTTGGTGTGTTTCACAGGAGGAGATGATTGGCACACAATTATTAGAAATATGACCATTAAATGTGCAAACTAAGGCCTCACAGTCAAGTAAATGTTGTTTATACAGCCCACAATCACAGTCACATCGTCTCTGTGGGCTTTACAATGTGCACAGTGAACAACATCCTCCGTCTGCAGACCCTCTATTCAAATAAGGACGAATTCCCTTGGAAAAAAAATGGACAGGTTGCGTTTAAAAATGTGTGTACATCAACTGCAACGTCTCAACTCCTAAATATTGACATTGGTACTGAAAGGCAAGCGTGCTTCTGAAGCATATATGTCTTCATAATGTCATTCTATCAAAAGGCAATAAGGGATAATATTAAAATCAATAGAGACATCAGTTTGCTTATTATAATGCAAGAAACTTCCTTCTGTTCCATCTTTTATTCCAAGATGTCCCACAAAAACGTGGCTTGGCGAGGCAGATATCAGGGGGAAAGTTTAGACATCTTCACTTTTTCAGGTTGACATCTGTTGCTGATGATTAGTAAGCAGACCAGAGCCAGTGAAGGCAGGGACGGTGCGGGGGATTAACCTCCTGCTTGTGACCTGGACTGAGTGATTCTTTGGCCGCAGCAGCTGTCAAACCACCGTGAGCCACCGCGGCCGAGCAGAGCCGAGCCGAGCCGAGCCGAGCAGGAGGGCCACCGGGATAATTGGCTCAGTCAGAGAGCGCAGAGTGAACCAGTGCAGCATCACAGGCAAAGTGTTGTGGGCTGGAGTGTTGTGATTCCCACAGTGTTTGTCATCTAGACGAGCTGCTGCAATGCTGAGCCGTGATCTCCTTGCTTTTTTCATAGGCCGCTCAGTTGTGCAGATGCAGAATACTGATTTGGTTTTTGTGCCCATTGTCTGCGGTGAATGGGGACCCCCGAGTCTGGGGTGTGGGGGAGACACCTGGCCCGAGAGGCTTGATGATCTCGCTGAGAGCAGCTGGAAAGGCCGGGGTCAGGAGGGGCTCTTTGTATAGACGTTCGGGCCTCGAACTGGGAAGTTTTCAGCTCATCGGATATAATGATGTGATCTTAATTTCGAACTTGATTCACAAGGTCTGATGGTGCTGTGTGGTTTCAGCAGCACAGTGTGAGTATGTGCAACGTCAAGTAAAACGAATGACTTTTATGTTGCTTTAATCAGATGGAAAAATAGTGCAATTCTCATTTTCCATCATTAATATACAAGAGATGTCCGTCTAATATAATGTAGTTAATCTGATTGAAGGGTTTCTGGGTACGTGGGAGCTACAGAGAACCACCAGTCACAATCATTCTTGAACATACATTGCAACATAGCTATTTTTCCAGCTCTAATATTGAGATTGTTGCATCATAACTTTCATTTACCGGGTGAAAAACTATTAAAATCATGACGATGTGACATTTGTTGGGGTCTATACCAAACAAACTTGTTTTCCTAGATCTGGAGAAAATGATTTGTAGGCCAGGACGTCTCTGCAGCACTGCAGTATGCATTTGTAACACATTTTACCTTTTAATCATTACAACTGCACCTTCTGCAGTTTGCTCTTGGCTATAATTTGATAATGTTTGGATTCATTGTGCAGCTCTACAGCATGCATGTCATGCATATGTTTGAACAAAGTGAGGTTAGATGACAAAGAAAGAAGACTCCTGATTTATCCATCGTACAATGAGGGATACAAGTTCCTCCAACTGCAAAAAAGCCAGAATTTAGCATGAAAACAGCTTATAATAAAAGAACATAAAGGTCATAAAAATCAGCTGCAATTCAGGAAAGCAAAAAAAGAAGAAACAATACCGACACTGTGAACATCCGACTGGTGCCAGCAGTCCCAACACTTTTGTACTGTGCAGAAATGTGATTCAGTATTTGGAACGTAACGTTTGTGGAAAATGTCCATCATTAAAAATAGCAGCAGGTGAACTGTGCTCAGCTGTCTTTGCTATTTCCATCACGTTAACTCACTTTTACCTTCGTTAAGCTCCAGGTGGCTGAACCGGGCTGTTCCGTCTATGAGTTATGTCATTGCTTAAGTTCGTCAGACTGCATCTTTTCTGGTTTCGACCCGTGGAGACCTCTCTGGTTCATCACGCTTCCTGAAGAATCACCTGGGTTCATTCTTTGTGTGTTTTTAGTTGAGAGACACTGGTTGTGGCCTTTTGTGTTTGGGCTGAGCTCCAGAAGACTCCAGACTTCCGTTCGGGGCCACAAACCGGTGTTGCTCTCCGTCAAATGGCTCTCATTGTTATGCTGTTACAGCTATGATGCATCTAAATAGGAAGTTTGACAACTTTGTCCTCGTGTTTGTAACCGACGCTGCTGCCAGTGATCGTTGGCTGGAGGCTTCGGTGTTACTTTGGTCAATTAGTTCCTGGCTGCTTGTTCCACTTGGTTCGGTGCCACTGTGCCGTCTTTGTCCTTGGTCTTTATCCACAGTGTGTGGAGCATTTTAGTCTAACAATGTCAAACATGCAGCTTTCTGTCTGTTTCTGCCTCATTAACTTGAGCCTTGTTATTGTCAGCCTTTAGAAAATAAAATAAGAAACCCTTACATTTGGGTATCACGGCTGTTTTTTACACCACATCAAACTGTGTTTACAAGGCGAAGTTTTCCTCTCGTGGTCGCCTCGATGGAATAACGTGGATCATGAAACGGCCCAGCTAAAAGAGAGAGTCATGGTCGCTGTCACTTGGCTGCGTCCGTCAATTTTTACCTGATTGTCTAATCGTTCTAATTGGATTAGCCAAAGCCTGCAGCACAAACGGCAGTGGAGCGGTGTGTCGGTAGCTCAGTCGCTCAGTCGTTCAGTCGACACTCTCAGATGAAGGCGCTGGCGGGGATGCAGGCTGTCGAGATAAATGCCTCCACCCTGTTTGTGAGTATCTTTTAGCCGTGACCGGGCACATTATGGTGCGAGGAGATTTTAACTTCTTGCTCTTGTTTTGATTTTGATGGATAGAGTTTTATTTGCTTAATGATTGGGATTTTTAAGTTGAATTTTGCTCTCGTTACACCTAATCTTCATTTGGTACAACAGGTACAAATACATGTTTTACTTAATTCAAATAGCAGCCTGACCAACAAGAAATCACACTAACTACAACTGTTGAATAACAAAAATCTGCCTAATTTCGGGCACATGAGTGAGACCAATGAAAATGTTTGTTTCTGGATACGTGTGCAACCCAAATATCCGAACCCTGGAGCTTTGCATCCGTTGAAATGTGAAGGAAAGTTTGATTTTTCTCTCCCTGTTCTCTCAGGGCAGGGTGCTGTCCTGTGGGATGGATGACGCCCAAGAGCAGGACCAGTACGAGGAGCGCCTGAAAGAAGTTTTCAACAGCTTTGACGCCAGCGGCTGCGGCTCGCTGTGCCCGGAGGAGCTGTCTGACCTCTGCCTGTCTCTGCACCTGGATGATGCCACGCCGGCTCTGCTCCAAACGCTGCTGCAGAAGCAGGACCGCCTCACTGCCAGGGTATGTTTATTCCTACCCTTACGATGCGCATGTGCGTCGTGGCCTTTTGGCTTTCCTGCGTGGAGGATCCTTTGAATTTGGCCCGGCGCCTGTGTCGAGCCACTCCAGCTCTCAGGTCTTTGTGTCTCCGGGCTCGCTGGTGCTTTGTTAGCCGTCTTGTTGAGGAGAAAATGTGGCCCCCCCATCACCACCATCGTGATCCCAGGTGTCTGTCGTCAGGACAACAGAGCCAGCTAATCACCAGTCACAGATGCATTTGTTTGAGTGTGCTCCTTGTGAAGATGCATGATATAAAGAGGACACCGGTCTGATCTGAACAACCGGACCTCAGCTTGTATAAAATGCAGATTCGCTGGATCTCCGGTGTGACGTCTGGGATGAGGACGAGGTGTATTCCAAAACTGCTCCACACTTTTGCATAAACTTGTGTTTGTATGTAAGCGTGTGGACAGACGGATGGCTATTGTTTTGCCTGTCAGGGGGAAGGTGGGCGGGGGTGAATGTTAGCAGAGGGCCGGTGAACTGATCGCCAACAATAAAGTCAACAACAAAAAAAAAAAAGGACGAAGAAAACGCACAAAAAGCCGGCAGCCGCCCGCCTCGACGCACAATGCAAATCAGCATATTCAGGGTTAGCAGCTGTTGATTCTTGAAGTGTGACCTCCGCTGCTCCTGCTCAGCGCACCCTCCTCCACCCCGACACCAAGGAAACACCCAGCCTCCACCCGGCACACTGGGAATTGCATCCGGCCTGAGGAATTTCATGAACTTCTTGCTTCACGTGCCGAGCATCGCTTGCATCTCACCACATTCGGTTTATAACAAAAACTGCATTTTTTTTTTTTTTCTTCATTCTTTGTTTCAGGTTGACTTCGACCAGTTCAAGAATGCGCTCATTCTGGTGTTGTCATCAACCATCGAGCCGGCTCAGGAAGAACAGGAGACGGTGTCCACGCAAGGTAACGTCTGAATTCTGTCGTCCTGAAGAGATTTCATGTCTTTCATGTCAGGCTGGAAACAGGCGCAAAGCACGGAGCTATGTCAGTAACATCGGTTTATTATTAACTCTAAGGAGGCTTGTTCCATTCAGTCATGAAGGTGACTTGTGAATCAGTGCTACAGCCCACATGCTGAGTCAGCGGTAAATCTACATACAGGGCCACGGAGCCAAAAGCGTCGGCCCAAAGCCAATTAGCAGGTGAACTATTTGCACCGTCATGGTGTGACCGGTGGCAGGGTTTGTTATTGTGCGGACACGGCTGACGCGACACGACATGTTTAATCTTTCTTGTTTTCGTGAATGACTATTTCCTCCTGCTGGTTCGTGCATCATTTTAGCTGTGGTATTTTATGTCTTTAAGGCAGCACCTCACAGTGGTGGTCACACAAGACAGATGACAGAACATGTTGTTTGGTCTAGAGCTGATTTAATATTTCATGTGTTGAAAGTGGTAGTGTAGTTAAACTCATGATAACTTCCTGTGAAACTTTAATATATAAATAACTCCGACTATCTCAAAGTTTGCAGATGCTGCGCTTGTTTAGTCAAGGAAAGCAAACACACTCATTTCCCAGATACTGATAAACTGCCAATAACGTAATATTTCCAATATGTGGCCAATCATTTATTAGTCTGGTATAAATCGTGTAACCCTATTTTGGACTCCTGTTTAGATAAAAGTAGAAATCTGAAGCCCTACATATACATGTTCAAGACTAAATGATTAACCTGCCGCTGGTAAACCTTCTGTGAATTTCTCTGACGTTTTCTCTTCAGCTGACTCTCTGTCAACCTTTCAGTTTGACTCTGACTCTTTCAATCAAACAAATGGGAACATGTGGCTGCTGAAGAGTCTTTGGTCATCAGTTTTACAGAAGTCGTTTTGGAGAAGTATCGGCTGAAGGCAGATATGAGTCATGGGATATATCCTCTGTTTTGTATTTAGCAATGGGGCTCTGTTGTGCGCTTTGACTTATTTTGACGGTTTCTTGTCGTCGTATCTCCTCAGAGTCTCCTGAGATCCAACCAAAGTTCGTGAAGGGCAGTAAGCGCTACGGCCGCCGCTCCACGCCGGAGTTCATCGAGCCTATTTCGGACTTGTCCGAAGTTGGAACTGCAAATCCGGAGGAGCAGGAGGATCTGGAGGACAACTATGACTCGGCCGTTCCCAGAAAGCGTGAGGTAAAAAGGCTAAGAGCGAGCGCTGTCCTGAACCTCCAGACACAAGGATGCCATCCTTATCGCCTCCTGTCCTGGCATGCACTGAGTTTCTCAGCAGCAGCAGCCACTGACGGGCGGCGAGGCGTTTATTCTCGGCTAATCAGCTTAGTGGCATGCAGGGCAGAGCCTGATATGTAATGTAGGTGTTCAAACGCAGGAGGTTCTGTTCAAGGCTCTGCTCATTGCATAACAACACAGCACTGTCTGTAAATAACACTGTGGGCATAATTACTGTTAAATAAGTCTCCAGTAATGACGGTGTAAAAGCGGTGTTTGTGTGGCGTCAGTGTTGACCTGTCAGTGTGTCCTGATGTGATTGGTTGAGTTGGACTTTGCCTGAGCGTTCACGCCGGCGGTGAAGTGGTGGTCAAGGCAACAACGCAGCGATTCAGGAATTTTCTTTCAGATCTGAGATTTAAGAAAAAAAGAAGAGCGACAGGCGCTGATTGGACTGTTTTATGGTTGTCAGTGTTTCCCCTTTATTTAAGATTGGCAGCAGGAGCCTCCCATTGTCTGGACAGGACGCGCTGCTGTGTCAGAGCTGTATACAGCGTCAGTTCAGTCTCTGCACGGTTCCTCTGCCTGATCTTCTTGGATAATCCCCGCCGCTGACACAGAGAGCCGTTTGACATACGTACGCAGGTCTAAGCTCGCAGTCTGCACGTCCACGGCCTGCGACGGAAACAACAGCAACAGCAAGATGTCCGGTGATGTGGAGCCGGGCCGTACTGATAATTCATGGTTTGGTTGTCGAAACAGAAACTTGTTGTCAGAGGTGCAAAACAATCAGTAACACAGCTTCTCAGATGTGAGAATTGTAAGATTTGTCTTTGGTTTTGGACCATTTGGTTGCATTAAACAGGCAATTCGACGACATCACCTTGGGCATTAACTCTTAAAGACCTTCTTGGGCGCCTGACTTGCCTGTATTTGCCTTGTTTTGTTGTCTTGCCTTATTCTAACAGTCAGCTTCATGCATCATTTGATTTGGGAGAACTTGTGAACTCCGTCAGAACCACAGGAAGTTGTGTTTTTTTTTATGTCTTAATTTTTATCTTAAGCAACTTACAGCAATTTATTGTAATATTATCCCAGCGATTTCCTCTGGACTTTACTGACCATCACCTTTTGACCTAGAAGAAGAAACTATGTGGCTTTCCTTGATGAGTCATTGCTGCAGCTTGTTGTGGTGTGATCACGTTCACTATGGCCAAACAGAACACATCTCTGAGAAGCTGCTAAAAACTCGGCTGATAAAGCATATGGACCGGATTAACACTTCAAAAGTCATTACACACTTCAGAACAATAGTTATTTTTAGCTGCTGCCGGCTGTCTTGGTCTTAGAGGATGAAGAAGAAGAAATCTATCACTGTTTTTTGACATCTTACTTACTAAACGACTAAATTTATAGCTTGAAAAAAGGGCTTGAACTATTAATATTTGCTGGAACTACTGGTTTCTGCCAAGTAAAAGACTGACCTTTTTAGTGAACAGGTTGATTTTTCATATAGGCGGCAGGTATAATATATGTGCTGCAGCGGAATAAATCACGACAAAGAAAAGTCCCCACTGAAAGGGTTTAATGACGGCCGGTTCAGCTTGTGCACGGATGGATGTGTTGATATTCTGCGTATTGTCTGCGGCCCTCGCTCCGCCCCAGATGCCTTCCATCCAAGACAAACGCTATCGGAGACACTGAACTGAAGCGTGTCTCGCGTGTTGACTAATCTACGCCGCAACAATGCAGCGATGTCCGGCCCGGGGACCAGCAGATGGGGATGGGTCAGGGGGCTCTGCTGCAGAGGGGGTGACTGCAGGCCTGGTGCTGTGGGAGGAGGAGGAGGAGGAGGATCGGGGTGTAGCACTGTGACAGAGGAACAATGAGAACCCCACCACCCCCACCCTCACGGATGCCTTTGCACCATGTATCAAAACGCCACTTGCAGGATCCCATCTGTTCTTCATTCCCTCACTGTTTGCCTCCCAAACAATAGAGTGGTTTGGTTGGCTGGGACTGGGCAGGGGAACAGTGGGTTCCCTACAAAATAAAAGCCCTGCTCTTTTTTATATTTCATGACGATCACAAAAAACTTTCAGATCTTAAAACTTTGCTGCAGTTTTAATTTAAGTTTTTTTTTTAGATTTTTTAACTTCAGAAAGTGTTTAATTTTCAGCAACATCTTATAATTTCTGCAGTTGCAACTTTAGTTTAGAAAGGATACCACAATCAAATATCCCCACAGGTTTATGTTCTCATGTGTTGACAGTACAAACATGTTTTTTTTAAATGAGGCCAGGTTGAATATGGGTGTAAAGAGGGTGCAGTCCTGGGTGGGGGTGTGGGTGGGGGCTGTCTGACAAAAAAAACACAACAGAGCTTTTGTAAGGGCACGAATAGCAAATCAGGAATGTGGGTAATAACCAGGCCGAGTGTGTCTGGGAGTGACACACTTTGTTTACCTCTTGTCTTTTCCAACATATTAATCATTATGTGTTATTTTCGCTCTTGTGCATCATTTAAAAACAAAACCACCTGTTAGTTATTTAAAGTTTTGCCTCTTTAACCTCTGTGTTTTTGTCTCTCACAGCGCTGGAACGCTCACGAAGCGAACACAGAGGAATATGAAGCAGAAGGTACGTTACGTCAAATCTCTTTCGGAAAAAATTGACTTTGAGTGTTCGTTACAACCTGATCACCCTTCTACCTCGTGTGCAGGTCAGATGCATCTCTGGAACCCCGATGAGCCGAGCACGCCCCGGGGATCCGTCGCCTCCCTGTCGGCCTGTCTGGAGGAGAGGCTGCGCGAGGCGTGCGGCGAGCTGGCGATCCCGTGGACCGGATGTGCCGGACACGCTGAACTGCTCGCTCTCTGTGAACACCTGGGCCTGGAGGTGAGGATCAAAATCAACAGATGGCCTTGTTTGATCTCACTTGTTTGAATCAATTCATCAAGAAATCAATCGATAAAAATGGCACACATAAGCTGAACGTCGTAAAGAACACGCCCGCTCGCTCTGTCAGCAGTAACTACAGAAACATCTACATTTGTCTTTCAGGTCAACATGGATGTGCTCCAGAGTCTGACCGGCGACGGAGTGATGAACGTTCAGGAGTTTGTTTCCAGGGTTCTGAACCAAAACAAACCCCCGACACCATCCGCCTCCACCCCCTACAGACAGCTCAAACGGCACCACTCCACCCAGGTACGAACGTGTTTGTAGAGCTCATGTGGGAAAATTCATGTCTTTTAATACATTATTTGTTTGTTATAGCTTTAGAATAGTTTCCTACTGTGTCAAAGATCTGTAATTTGAATCCTGTTAACAAATTACACCTAAATGAGGAAGTTGGATCATGATGAATCTCCAATAAAAACATGTTGTTTCCCTGCGTGCAGCCCTTTGATGAGGGAGGTCGGAGGATAGCCACTCCATCAGCCCTAACGAGCACCATCGGGATGCGTCTCTTCTCCACCCTCGACGACGGAACCGGTTTCACTCCAGTCGAACACATTCTGGACGCCTGGTTGGAGGAGGGCATAGAAAACAGCACAGAGATCCTGCAGGTGACGCACTGCACTCACTCTGTTGAATAAGACTGTTGGACTTTAGTCTTCACTCATTTGTGCATTTTGAAAGAGACAGCTACGATGAACAGTAGTCAGATTGTAAAAAAAGACAAATACTGCAAGCGATTTCTTTTCCTTTTTATTTGCAGGCTTTGAATTTCGACCTCGATGGAAAACTGAGTCTTGGTGATCTCACCATGGCGCTTGAGAACGAGCTGCTCGTTGCTAAGAATGGGATTCACCAGGCGGCACTGGCAAGCTTCAAAGCTGAGATTAGATATCTCCTGTGAGTGTGACTCATCATTCCAAGCCAAACGCCGTTTATATTGGATTAACTAAATTTAGAATCATTGCGAAGCTGTTATTCTGAAACAAAAACCCGCGGGATTTACAGTCGGTTTGTTTCTGTCGCGTGTAAATCTCTGTTGTTGTTGTTTCTCCTCCTGGCAGAGAGCGAGTCGACAGGGAACTCAGGGAGAAGGAGAAAATCCGATCGGACCTGGAGAAAGCTGAGAAACTCAAAGCTCAGCTCGCCGCTGAGGTGGATGAGCATCACTCTGCGATCGAGCACACGAATAACCTCAACCTCAGGTAATTTTAACCGTCAGATTGCGTCACCAGATGTTTTTTAAGCTGTTTGTGCAGCTCAGTGGACGGAGGCATGCTGGACAACAGAGTATATTTGGTTCGCTCGGGATAACAGTGTTCTCTGAACGCCTACAGGAAGCTTGAACAGGAGCACAAAGAGAAGCTAGCAGCGATGCGCTCCGAGCTGATGCAGGAGATGGACCAGCTCCAGCAGCAGGCCGGCCTGCAGCGAGAGGAGCTGGAAGCAGAGGTCCAGAAGATCCGGGAGGATGAGTCCTTTCTCCGGGATCACCTCTCCATCTCTGTGAAGGTACCGAAGACTTTTCTGCTGATGTGTCTCGTTCACAGTCGTAGCTTTTGTGATTTTATGTAGTTTATTAATGCACAAAGCTTCATATTTCCTCACCAAACGGTGCATCTTCTTGTCTTAAATATTTGCCGTCGTTATCTTTTATTTTTAGGAAAACAGACGTCTGGAAATGGAGTTGCTGGACAACGCTGAAAAACTGATGGAGGCTCAAAACCAGATTGCAAAACTCCAGACGGTTGTGGACAACATTACGAAAGAAAAGGTAGCGAGACGTTTTATGCACAGGCTCTTTTTTTTGCTTGTGTCTGATTTACTTTCTGCTTCCTGTGCAGCAGGCTACTAACAAATGATCTTATTGTCTTCAGTTTGGAGACCTGGACCCCGGCAGCGCCGACCTCTTCCTCCAAGAGGAACGGATTAAACAGCTACGTAGCAGCTATGAAGCTCAGTACAGGGTAAGTGCATGTATAAATCTAGGAAGAATTTATTATTTGTATTCAAAACGCACGTGTTTGACTAACGCTGCTGTCATCTGGTAGGAGCTGCAGGACCGTATTGACGAGCTGCAGTCAGAGCTGCAGGAGTTCCACAGTCTCGGGCGAGTTCACCCGTCCTGCAACAAACCTCTCTCTGAGGAGCTGGAGAGTAAAAGCCCCGGCATGGAGTCCGATCCAGGTAGGCCTAATGAGGACCTGCAAGACGCACGCAGTCCCCGGAGAGCTCATTACTGAGCGCTAACTGCATGTGTTCGGGACAACAACCTGTACATAGAAACGCTGTCGAATGACGTCAGCTTCACCCGCGTCTGACTTTTCGCAGGTATCGGTTCGGAGGAGGTTCAGCCGTTCAGCATGAGCCTGGAAGCGGAGATGATGCTGGAGCAGCTGAAGGAGCAGCACCTGCAGGAGATGGAGGACCTGCGAAATCAGCTCGAAAGCAAGGTGAGTCTGGGAGATACCTCTGCAGGACTCCTACTTTATTCCCCATCGTTGTGGAACCGAGTCGATCCAAACCATCCCGCAATCAAAATGCTGTTGATTCAGACGATCCCGTATTCTTTATATCGCCACAGATCACCGAATTTGACAAGATGGTGGAAAAGCAGAGGGCGACCCACGAGGACCAGAAGGCTGCTTTAGCCCTCCAGTACCAGCGGGAGGTCCAGGCCTTGAAGGAGGAGGTGGTCAGCGTTCAGAACCAGGCGCAGGAGCTCCAGAGCCAGCTCGAGCAGGCGGAGCTGGAGAGGACCGGCCTGGAGCAGACGCAGGCCGAGGAGAGGGAAGAGCTGGAGAACCTGCAGGAGGAGGAAGTGGGAGCTCTCAGGCAACAGCTGCTGGAGGCCCACATCTACACCGCCGACCTGGAGGAGCAGCTGAAGACCCTCGAGGCCCAGCAGGCGGAGAGGGACGAAAACCTCGCCAGTGCGACGGAGGAGCTGAAGAAACGGCACGCCATCGAGATCGAGAAACTGGAAGAGGAGCGCGAAACGGTTCTTGAAGCCAAACTGGAAGAGGAGAGGAAGAAACTGCAGGAAGAAAAGGCCGAGGTGGAGAAGAGACTGTTGGACGACGGTGAGAGAGAGAGGGAGCGGCTGCAACAAAGCCATGAGGATGAGCTGAAGGCCAGGCTAGAGGAGGCGAAGGCGAGGTTCGAGGAGGAGCGTGGCGAGGTCGTACAGAGGCTGACGGAGCAGTGGCGGAAAGAGAGGGCTCAGCTGGACGAGCAGAATAATGAGTCTCTGCAGGTGCTGCTGGAGGAGGAGATGTTGAGACTTGTCAGGGAGCAGGAAGGGAAGGAGAGCGAGCTGAGGGAGCGGTGGGAGAGCGAACGAGCCCGGCTTCAGGAGCGCCACGAGGAGGCCGTGCTGGAGCGGGTGCTGCACGAGCGGTCGCAGCTGCAGGAGCAGTTCGAGCAGAGGGAGAGGAGGCTGAGGGCGGAGTGGGAGAAGGAGAGGCTGCAGCTCGAGGAGGACTACGAGGGGATGCTGCAGGAGAGGCTGAGCGAGGAGAGGGAGAAGTTTGAGGCGGAGAGAGAGGAGGAGGAGGAGAAGAGGCTGGAGTCGCTGCTGGCGGAGGAGAGGGCTCGGCTGGAGCAGAGCCACCGCGAGGCGACGAAGCTGCTGACCGCCAAACACACCGAGGAGAGGGACGCTCTGAGCGGCATGCTGGACAAACTACGAGACGACATCGCTCAGGAGAGGTGAGACTTTTCAGATTTTTTTTAATCATAGTAAGTCTTTAAAAGTGAAACTTGCTTTGCTCTTAAACAGGAAATAAATTTTTTTTTGTCTTGCAAGAATAAGATGAGAACATTAATGATGTAATGTGCCTTATTTGATTATGAAGCCACAATGAGCACATGAGCCGACTTCCCAAAATATCACATTAATCCCTTTTAAATCATCTATTCTATAACGATGTTTGCTGTGCTGTTGCTGTAACGTTAAATGACCACGTACAGGAGCGACATCGAGGTCAGCTTCTCCCAGAGAATCAGGGAAGTGGAAGATCGTTTCGCGGGCGATCAGGACTCTGTCGCGAGGCGCTTTCAGGCCGACGTTCTGAAACTCGAACAGCACTACCAGAGTGAGCTGAAGGCCCTCTCTGAGAGCCACACCGAGCAGAAGCTCCGCTGGGAGGCTCAGCTGCAGGAGGCCCTCGAGAACGCTGAGGGACAAAGAAGAAGGATGGAGGAGAGCGTGGAGCAGGAAAGGGAGAGGCTGGATCAGCAGTGGAAGACGGAACAGCGCGAGCTAGAACGGCTTCACAAGGAGGAGGCGGAAGAACTCGCGAGGAAGAACCGGCAACTGCAAAATGAGTTGGAGGAGTTCATCAGCAGGGCTCAGACCAAAGAGATCGAGCTGAGCAGGCAGCTGAACGACCTCCACAGCCGGCTTCAGGAGAGCCTGGAGACCAAAGACGAGCTTCTCGCTCAGTCCGAGAAGAAGGCGCTCGAGCTGGAGCTCCTGCTGAATCAAACCGTGGAGGATTTCAAGCAGGAGAGGGAAGAGCTTCTGAGCAGCCAGTCGGAGCTCGAGGCGAAAAACGGCGAGCTGCTGTCCATTTCTGAGAGGCAGATCAGCGAGAGGATCGAGCTGCTGACGGAGCGCGATGACCTGAGGATGAAGATCGAGGAGCTGGAGGCGCTGCTGAAACAGGCGGCGGTGGACTTTGAGCTGGAGAGGAAGGAGCTACAGGAACATGTAACCGTTCTTGAGGAGAAGCTGAAAGATAATCCGGAGAATGAGAGAGACGTGCTGAAAATCAGAATTAAAGAGCTGGAGATGGAATTGAGTCGGGTTTCGTCTCCTGCAGTAAAGTCAAGGCAGGAATCGTGTTTCGTACCCCCCGAAATCTGTCTCAATGATGCTGCTATCCTCGGACAAGATGTCGACGTGGAGATTATAACGGAGGAAGTAAAGATGGATCCAACCGAAAGCGACAGACACGATGCGCAAAAATGCGTGAGTGAGAGTGATGAGGCATGGCCCGAGAGCGCCCAGGAAGCCGGAGGAGAGCCACATGCCGGCTGTTGTTCCGCAGACATCAGACGCGGTGACCCAGATGAAAAGAGTTCGAATGCTGTATCCGAAATCCAAACCGTTTCCCCAGAGATGCCATGTGATGCCGCCCCGTCCCTCGAGGCGCTCGAAGGTGAAGACGCCGTTGAAGTCGGTGAGAAAACAGCAGCTCTGGGATCATGTGAGGAGGGAAACAAACCTCAAGATGCCCCGGCTGCGGACAATGAAAGAAGTTACCGTGACGATGTGCCGTGTCATGGGACTGTGGTCGATCCCTCGGTGCTGGAGGAGATGGGTGACCCGGGTGAGCCGTCTCCGGTGGGTGCTGAGGTTACTTGTTCAGCAGAGAACTCCCACGGCCGCGAACAAGAGGATGAACTTGTGTCCGACTCGGATTGCGAACGGTTAACCGCTGAGATAAAGGACGATTATCTGGAAAGTCCGGAGGATGAAGAGGCCGACTGGGAGGAGAGGGAATATTCTCTCCTGAAGCTGCAGGCGTTGTATAGCACCGCGACGGAGGAGAACGTCCTCCTGCACGAGAAGATCTCCCTGCTTCAACAGAAGACGGAAATACTGGAGAACCTCCTGGCCCACAACAGTGAAAAGCTCAAAACTGGCCATCAGATATTGGAGGAGAACTACAGCCTCAAAGTCAACATGCTTCTCCTGATGGAGCACGTCAAAGAGCTGCAGGTGAAGGCCTTAAAGACGACGGAGCTCCAGATCAGATACGAGGACTGCGTGTGCGAGAACGCCAAGCTGAAAGACCAAAACGGGGAACTCGAAAAGAGAGTTTGGAGCCTCGAAGGCAAGATGAACTTCTTCCTCGATTTCCAAGATCATTCCAAGATTTCGCTGGCGGACGACATCAGCAGGATGAGAGGGGAGAACAGTAGGCTCTCCGAGTTGTTCAGCGAGCTGGAGAGGCAGCAGAGCCCCGCAGAGGAGGCTCTCCTGGATCTGACCGGTCCGCTGGAGGTGAAAGATCAGGCGGCGACCGACCTGGAGGAGCGCTGTGAGGAGTTTGAGAAGGGGAACACCAGCCTCCGCCGAGCCATCACAGAGCTGCAGGACAAGTCGCAGACACTAAACGAAGCGACGCAGGCTCATAGGTAACGTGGAGAGAAAAACACTAGGAAGCAGTCCCTCCGTGTCTCCTGTGGCTTCCCCCGTCCCCGTGGTGTGTTTTTGAGTCATAGGAGCGCTCCTCCTTTTTGTTTCCAGTCACAACGTAGAGCCGTTCGTCCCACCTGTGATTAGGATCCCTCAACCCCTTCGTGCGACTCAACAGATCTTGAGCTCTTGTGCTGTTTTGATCCCTGTAGATCACAAGTGGGACTTGAAATCATAGAATGAGATCCAAGTGACTGTGATATCAGTTCTATTTCCACCGAATTATTATTTCTTTTTCTGATGAAGTTTTGTCTGATTTTAGATCTGAGGCCAGTCGTCTCGCCGAAGAAAATGGCGTCCTCAGGCAGAGGCTTGCTGCGTTGAAGGAGGAGGACTTGAAAGAGACCCGGGAAGAGTTGATGTAAGAAACAATTCATCAGTCAGCCAACAGACACCTCTGTTTCGTTGTCGGCATGTAACATTTTCACCCCATTTTTGATTTTAGGCAAAAATTGGTGCACTTAAAGAAGGGGAATATCGCGGCTCAGAAGGCGGCGGAGAATTTCAAGAAACAGGTACTGTAGTAACTCATGAAAACAACAGGCTACGTTCATGCTAGCAGCTCTGTGAGGCTGAACTTGAGCTCAGTGCAAACGGCGGTGGCGACATGATAATAAGCCCACATCAACACCACCAACGTTCACCATGTTATGCTGCGTTCCAGTCAAAGACAGAGGTTGCAATTTCTGTCGTTGAAATGTCCAACTTGTGACCTTCTGACCCTGATTTCTTTAGACTGTTGGTGAGCTAACTTTGCTTAGCACCAAACACACAAAGAAGGCAAAGGAGAATGTCTTCAGGTTGTTAAAGTATTGGGCATGTTAAAGTTCTGACCTGATGATGGCGCCAAATCACCAAATTGTAGTAAAAAGAAAATGCATCCTGTGCTTGTCGAGACATTTCTCTAAAAAAAAAACAGAACCTGATCTTTGCAAAAATGTCTTCGTACAGTTAAATCACTCACTTCATCTCCTCGTCTGCAGATTTCAGAGCTGCTCTTGCAGAGCCGGCAGCTGGAGGACGAGAACGGGATGCTGTCGGAGAAAGACGCCCGAAACATCGCTGTGATGGAGGATCTGCGACAGCAGCTGGCAGAGCTGATAACGGAGAACGACAGGAGGGAGAGCGTCCTCGCTGACGAGAAAAACGAGGTAAGCGGTGTTTGACGACGGGCGGGCGGGCGGTGGTGGTCTTCGTCGTCCTGGTGTCGAGTTAGTTGTAGCGAGTAGTTAATCCGTGGTTGTCTTGTGTTAGCTGGCAGCTTGTGTCTCTGCTCTGGAGGCAGAGCTGACCAAAGCTCTGGAGGAGACGGCACAGCTGGAGGACAGGAATACCCAGCTGTCACAGCAGCTCTCTGGCCTCAGAGAGAAGGTGAGCATCAGGCCATGGACACTTTGATTGACCTAACATGAACACTAGCAAAGCATGACACGACCAAAAACATAACCACCACCTCAACTAACACCATGACATGACTAGAAAAGAAACACCTTCTGGCCTGAAAGCCCCTTCGATCTGCTGAGATAACTTGTGGTGCTCTAGCTTGAGCAGTGAAGGTCAATATGACGAAATGTTTTATTATAACTGTGGTCATCTTCTGGTTTTCAGGCTGCCGGCTTCGACTTGATGGAGAGTCAGCTCAGCCACGTGATGGACGAGCGGAAGTGTGCGGATAAGGAATCTCTGGGCCTCCGCAACCAGCTAGACGAAGCCGAAGACAGGGTGAGAGTCTGCTCTAAACCACAGAATCGTCTCTATGTTGGATCATGCATAGTTCATTTTTGACTTGCGTAGTCCTAGAACAAGTTGAAACAGTGTCACTCAGGACCAAATGCATTCCTCTCTCCACTCCAGGTGAAGACGGTGGAAGAAACTCTCCAGGCTGTGAACCACCAAAGCGTCCGTCTCAAGTCGGACCTCCGTGTCC
Organism: Sparus aurata; assembly: GCF_900880675.1. NCBI lineage: Eukaryota > Metazoa > Chordata > Actinopteri > Spariformes > Sparidae > Sparus > Sparus aurata. Next base: position 6,316,936 of record NC_044202.1, read on the forward strand.
TGCAGCAGGAGAGGGACTCCCTCAAACATGACGTGGCAGTGCTACACAAACAGCTGCAGAATGTCAACGATAGGGTGAGATTTTCTGACGTTTTAGCGCAGAAATGATGAAAAACTTAAAACAGTCTTTGGCATTTTTTGCAAGTGATGTTGAAAGATGAAAAGGGAGCACAGCTTTGCCCAGTTTGCTCTGCAGACCTTGACGTGTGCCTTCATTCATCACAGAACCACGTTCTGGAGAGGGCCCTGCACTCGAGTGGCCTCCAGAGTAAGACCAAGAAGCGCTACAGAGACGAGATGTCTCGGCTGATGGAGCAGGATCACCAGATGCTCAGGCAGGAGAACGAGCGGCTGCAGGCGGAAGTGCGCAACGTCAAAGACGACCTGGTGCAGTCCAGAGAAAAGGTGAGAAAAGAGGACGACGGCAAACTGTGGTGAAGTCCGTAAACCTCCCCTCTCTGTCGCTAATCTATCAGCGCTTTATTTTATCTGCAGGTCCGTCAGCTCGATGCGACCGTCCTGTCCCTGAAGCAGCACAAACAGCAGAGCCAGGCCTCCCTGGTGAAGGCCTTGGAGCAGGAGAACGCCTCCCTGAAGCAGGAGCTCGAGGCAAAGAAAGAACTCACCAGGGTACAAATCTGTCCAGATAAGCTTTTATCATTCTTCTTCTAAATATGCCGATTATGTGGCGACTGCTCAAATTCTTATTAGATTTGCTCCGTGTGTTTCAGGGCCGTGAAGCGGGACAAGGAGAGTCGGAGGTGGAGAAACTCCAGCAAGAAAACGAGGCACTCAAAACCCAAATGGCCCGATTGTCCACACAGCTGCTAGATGTAGGTCACGGCGCCGACGTTTTTCCTTTTTTATTCGAGTGGTTTTCATTATCATAAATATACATTGATTTTAATAATTAATTTACATTTAGACTTCTTTGCTTTCTTTCTGGTTATGTTCACTGTTTCTGGTTGCAACTTTTGTGCTTACCTTAAATCTACTTTTTGTGGTTTTCTCTTAGAAGAATGAAATTGGAGCACATGATTAGATTTTTTTTATTTTTTGTATTTCAATGTTGCAAAAACAAAGCAATACTGACGCTTTGCAAAACACACAGATTGAGAAATGATCCCCTTACATCAGTGTTTTGTTTGGCACAGTCGCACATAATAAGTGAAGTCTGTACTTCACTCGTATTTACTGACATTATCCCTTTTAGAAACTTTGTCAAGGCTTCGCGTAACATCACCAGTTCTTCGGCAGCCGCATTAATAATATAGATTAGAGTTGTTTTGCCCACTTTCTGCACGTGTTGGAAGAATAAATACACATTTGCGGCTCGTTCAGACCCAGTAACAGATGCTTTGCGGCTGTAGTTGAACATGACGACCTTTGTTGCTCATAACCTAGTGTGTCATCACTCATTTTTAACATCAGTAAACGGGAGACTATCTCATAGCACACATTTTCATCTTATCATGAGCCGCGATCAGAGTTCAAACTTGTTCAGCTGTCTGACAACAGCAAACACACAATACAATACATTAAAACACCAAATCACTAATAATGCAGATTCACATGGAACTCATTTTATCACATGACCTCTTTGTTTGGTGAGCTATGGTCTGTTATTTGTGGTGGAGTCCTCTGAACATCCTCTGTAATGATTACAAATTACAAGAAGGCCCCAGGTCGTACTGTTCTAGTACGAATAGGGCAAAAAACAGACAACAACAGTAGAAAACAGGGATGAAATCGTCCTATAATTATAATAATTAGTGTTTTAGAGATGATCTGTTTATAGTACATGTTTGTATGTATGAGGGGGTGACGGAGGATTAGATTATTGTTAATTAAAGTATATATTTCTCTTAAGAACAGTGTCGCTCTCTTCTCTTACTCTTTTTCTACTTTGTTCAGTCGTTTCAGGCTCAGCTGGTCGAACTTCTGCCTCCGTCGCCTCACAGGATGCCCCGGGGACAACATCGCGGTGACGATCCGGGCAACATGCAGGTACAGTGCAACCCGATCCCTCCCTGATGGCAGCAGTCAGGCAAACATACGCTTAATTTACAGGATAAACATTAAGAGCTCGTGAGCCTGCTTTGAAATTCAACACAGTGCCATTGCATCACTGCACAGTTTGGTGTCGCACTCATCTCTCACTGTCATCGTTTTGTTTTGTAGCCACAGTTACCGCACTGTCACAGTTACCATTACTTCATAATTAATGACTGTATGGAGGGAATCATGACCTACATCTTATGTTTTGGGATATAATGGGAGTTGAGCGTAAATACACCCAGTGTGTTTCTGTCATACTGATTTCTCGAACACCTGCGCTGAGTGTCATTTTGTTTCTCATGACCTTTATGTTGCATGTTATGTGAATGCTGGGTGTGCGGTGCTTCTCGTCTTGGTGCTCGTCATAGATCCGTCTGTCCTCATCTCCTCATGTCGTGTGTGTAGTGTTTACTTTCTGGGTTTGGTATTTAGTCTGTGGTGCCTGTGTGTTTTCTGCGTCGTGTTTTTCCGAACTCGCCGTCATTATTTAATTTTCCATCTTGGGACTGAAGGTAGTCGCGGCGGTGACATCATCTGGGTGTGGTCCTGGTGGCTGTTTTTCCATTTGTCACCTTGTGTTAGAGTCCTACGGCACGAACCTCCATCGCTCCCTGAGTAGATAAACATAGTTTATCTGTAAATGGAGGAGTCATCCCACTGTTGGTGTGTTTTAATAGCATCTGACCTTCTGCTGTGTCACTTACATCTGCGGCATGACAATACTAGTTATCACCAGATTATGATGAATGTAGAATCTGTGGTTATTTATGAGTATTTCTTATTTATTTATAAAACATTGGATGAATTTTGTGTATGTAGCAGCCGTAGAAACCTGTGTGAATAGGGCTGGGTTTAAAAACAAATGTTTTCCGATTCAAATCAATCATAATTTGAATAATTTGATTCATAATATCCCATGATATGGGGCTACGCATTTTCCTGTGCGACCAAAATGAATACTTGCCAAGCACCAAATGCAGTCAATGTTTGCATCAAAATAGTCACAGACAAAAACTATAGTGAGAGTCTCTAACTTTGTTTCCATGGTGCATTTAAGTGCATCTGGTAAACGCAGAAACCTTCCTTTTGTTAAAATACTCGGGCCTACATCTGTCATTGCTTTCTTGTTCTGTGACTAAAGTTTTTCTAATAAATAGATGCTATAATCATAATGTTCAACAATATCCTATACATTTGTTTATGTACACCACAAATCTCTGAAACCATTTAATTCAATTCTTAAGTAAAAAGTAAACAATCTTTTTAACATGAATGGCGCCTACCTCCGCCAAGGCCCAACTGCCCCCTTTAATTCAATCAAGCCCAATATGAAGTAAAATATTTTAAATCTGCCAGATCTGGATTTTGGAATTGGATCCACATTTGATTCTCACTCAGAATACAGATACAAGCCACTTTAATATGGCTGTTCATCTGGCAATGAAAGTTTTTGGATCCGTCCCTTAATCTGGATTTGCTCCAAAAGTTAAAGAGACCCATCCTCCATCCAGGAAATCTGTTCAGTATTTTTTGCATAATCCTGTTGATAAACCAACCAATAACCCACAGAAATGGGTGAAAACATTACTGGCGGATGTAATTACTCTAGTTTAGGGGGTTTCTTGTACAACTCCCAGAATCTGTAAAATCTCCAAGCAAAATTGGCATTGTAACTGTAATATCCTTAACCAAACTGATATTGAATTGAATCGGAATGGCTCGTGGCGTTACCCAGCTCTATGTGTGGAGTCCTGTGAACTGAGCAGGCTTGTGTAGGTGTGTAGGATTGGCGGACAGGTAGAGCCGTGGTGAAGTGTTCCTGCCTTTTCTCTCCAGGGACCGATGCCGGAGCAGCGGGCGGCTCACGCAGACAGCTACCGGCGGATCGGTGGACTGTAACTCCAGCGTCTTTCCCTGCTCTTCGCTCTAGCCTCTTCTTCTTCTTTCTCCTCCACGACTGCTCTTCCTCAGTACTGCTCTTCCTCTGCTATGCTTGGAGCCCAGAATCTGACCGTGGCACGCGATGCCGTCCTTTTCCTGCATCCTTATAGGAGACTGTGAACAAAATGTGGTGCCTGATTCAAAAGGCACAAATGTGTAGTTGTATTTTCCTGCTGCTAGGTGGCAGGAAAACACAGAAAAAAGGCTCCCGAGGTTTTTTCCCAATGGGATTTTTAATTGAATACTTTAAAATTTAAAGTTTCTCCAACATGCCATGTCAAATTTAAATATCTCCCAGCACAATACAATGTCGTTTCTTGACACACTTTTGTAAGAAGTTTAAAGTTTTTAAATACAGGGAATCTTTTTAAGCAGGGTGTATTTTGGGGGGGGGGGGGGGGGATGTTCTGCACTTGTACCGCTGATAATTGTCTGAAACAGGGTATGTACATCCTCAGAGGCTAAATGTTGTGCAACAGCTCGCCTTACGATCATCGAGGAGTGTTAAGTTGAGGCGAGGTCAGTGCCTGACAGCCTTCTGAGCCTTTTCTAACAATCAAAGCAAAAATTCAGCCTGCGGTCGTCAGGTGACGTTACTGTCTGTGTCCAGTCAGGGTCTAAAGAGATTTCTTCATCAAGTTTTCACTGTTAATCTTTGTTGTTCGTGTCTGTATTTCTTATCTAACACTACAAATAGTTGAACGTTCATGTTGTGTTTGTGTTTCTGGGACTGTGTGTGTTTTCTGTATTTCTGTTTGTCTGCTGCTACACAACCAAAGCGAATCGCGTCTTTTCAGGTCATGTTTCTTTCTTCTAAACAAACGACTGTTCACAAAACTGTTAGCGCTGAATGTTTGTCTGGTATCAATTATTATATTAACGAGTCCCTGTTGGTGTCATCTGTGTTTTGCTGAGTCATTTAGTGAGTCTTTATTTTTTGCACCATGTATAGACCCGAAAGTCTGATGATGTGTTTCTTTATTTTATTTATTTCTAATAGAACCATGTTAGAATTTATTTTATTTATGAATTAAATTATTTTTTGTAGAAGTATCTGGAATACATGGCTTAATTTTATACTTATTTATATTTTATTTATTGGTTGTTTTTTTTTTTTTAGTCATTTATCATTTTATCATTTAATGCTGAAATCAAGATAAAATAAAGCGTCTAGCTCGTAAAAACATTTTGGTCTCTGAGTCGTGTCATTCTTGTCGCTCGCCAGTGTACGGCAGCTCAAAGGGAACAAAGTTCTGGTTTCGTTATCACTCCGTTGCATCTGCAGCATTTTGTTGATCTCGCTCACTGTCTTCTCACCAGGACGACAGGGAGAGGAAGATGAAGAATATGGAGGAGCGCATGAGGGAGGTTGAGCTGTCACTGCATAACGTCAAACTGCTGCTGAGAGAGAAAGTCGCTCAGCTGAAGGAACAGGTCAGTTAAAAAAACTTGCATTCATTAGAAAAAATTCTGTGGGCAGAAAAACACTGTCGTCATGAACGAGTCTTGCATGTAATTTGAAATATTTTTCATGTTCGCTGAGATCACGACACTCAAATGTCTTTCATGAATGCACACGTTTGAATTTCATCTTTTTAAAAATGGGGAAAAAAAGCAATGCTGAGTTCAGGTGCGCTCACGTGGATCAAAAAGCCTTGGCCCCAAAAAACGCTGCTTCATTTACTCGCTTACAGGAATCAAGTAGTCCTTCTACAGTGTCCATGCTGGGTCTCTTGATATTGACAGCATATGAAAGAAATTCAGAAAACTGCCGATTAGCAGTGGCTGCAACCAGTAACACGCATGCATCCACACATCAGTGCATCCACATGTGCAAAACCTCGCAAACACCTGACCATCATGGTAAGTTTCAGCCTCGTAGATGGAGAGTTGCAGGTGCAGACACACATCTGTGGATCAATGAACTGATCTACAAAGTTTGGTCATGTTACGTGAACCCGTTAAGAGGTTAAGGTTTGGACAATTCATATCCGAAACTAATCTATGAATCAAAATATCCCTAAATGAGTCGAATCAGGAACTTGAATCAAGTATGATCAGCTATCTCCAGATGAAACGTTTACGCCCTTTTAATGGAACAAAGAAACACAGCTGACATGAACAGATTAATAAATGTACTTTTAAACATAATTGGTAAATAATTGTGACCAAGACGTTTTAAATATCAAGTGGTACATTCACTGTATTAAAGCCTTCATCCTCTACTTCCTCTGACTTTTCCAGCTGCACAAGAACGGCAAGGCCGACGTGCTGATCAAAGATCTGTACGTGGAGAACGCCCAGCTGCTGAACGCTCTGGAGATCACTGAGCAGCGGCAGAAAATCACAGAGAAGAAGAACTACCTGCTGGAGGAGAAGATCTCCAGCCTGAACAAGATTGTGCGCGACCTGAACCCCTCGCCGCTCTCCTCGCTGCCTTACCACTATTAACGCTCGTGCCGGATGCAAGTGACCAAACTAATTTTACTTTGAACAGCCAAATGCACAAGAAAAGGGCCTTTAAACCTGGCAGGTTTAATCCTGTTAAAGCCTCATTTCACTGTGTTTAAATATGAAGTATTTTTTATTTGATTTGATTTCATATGAAGTAAGAATGAGCTTTTGTCACGTTGGACCTATGAAGAAACCAAATGTGAGGTTAAACTGTAAAGAAAGCCTTTTATTTGACAGTAATTTATCATTTTAAACAAGTAACTAAATATTTTTTACCAGGACACTATATCTTCTAAAAGAGAGAAGCGATACTGAAGTGCACTATTTATACAAGTGTCCTCTTGTCTGTGTTGTCAAAGAGATTAATTGTGCCGATCCGTCTCTCCTCTCCTGCTTTAGACTTTATGTAAAGAAACAACACACCTGTCTGTCGTTAAACCATGTGAGCGGAGAACGCAAATAGTCTGCTGACCTTTTCCAGGTGTTTGCTCTCATCAAACAAGACCTGGAGTCACAATCGAGAGGCAATACTCGCTATTTAAAATGCGTCGGATTAAAAAAACGGCCACTGAATGTTGCAATATGTAAAGTTTTATGTGTAAAGCTCATTATGCCAATATGAATGTGTTTGACTCAAGTGACGGATGTTGTCTTTGTAAATGCTGCCACATAAAAAGCACTAAAGTTGTAAAACAGGGTAATATTTTGTTTTAACATGTGCAAAATAAAATACATGGATCATTTTTGGTTTGAATTCTCACATGATTAATGTGTTTGTGCTGCAGCATTATCAGTCCGTAGACAGGCCGGGCAATATGTTGGTGTTATTTCATTAGGATATGAGACTATGCAAGATATCGTCATAGAGTTTGGATATAATTTTATCATGTGACATAAGTGATGTAATTATCTGAACTTAGCAGATGATTCTACTCATTCTAACACTTGACTTTAAACACTTAGTCATCGTATCCACATTACTGATGATTATCAGGAATCTCACTGTATATTATCATTCATAATTATGAAACAAAAAGTCTTAATTATGAGATAAAAGTCATAATTGTGAGACAAAAAGTCTGATTAGATGAACAAAATAATTATGAAAAAAAAAATCACATTTATTAGATAAGTCTTATTAGATAAAATGTATAATTATGAGATAAAACTTCATAGTTGTGAGATTAAATGTCTTCATTATAATATAAAAGTCACAATTATGAGATAAAAGTCAAAATTATTGGATAGAAAGTCATTATAGTGAGATAGAAAGTCATAGTTATGTGATAAAATGTCACAATTATTAGATACGAAGTCTTACTTATGAGATAAAAGGTCTTAATTATAAGATAAAAGTTATAATTATGAGATAAAACGTCAGTTATTAAATAAAATGTCTTAATTATTAGATAAGATTAGATAAAACGTTATGATTATGAGATAAAAGTAATAATTATTAGATTTTAAAAAAAGTCAGTTATGAGACGGTCACAATTATGAGATGATAAGTCTTAATTATATGGAAGTTATAATTATGAGATAAAAAAAAAAGTTTATACCAGATAGAATGTATCTCATATTTTGACTTTTTTTAATCTTATAATTGTAATTTGTACTTTTTTTTATCAAGTCTAACTTAAGTCTTCATCACTTTTCCCTCTTTATCTGGCAGGATGTTGCCTCCACACCTGACACACTTCAGGTTTACCCGTATGTCACTCTGTAATATGAGGTGTGAGTCAGACAGTTACACTGAGGCTCAGTCGTTATCAGTCTGAGTCTGACTCGCAGAGGTTCAGATGGGCAGGACCGTGCAGGAACGTTCCCAGTGAGGACCAGCAGCGCTGCTCACAGCGGACTGGACCTCTGCAGCAGCACAGCCTCCTCCAGCGGCTCGGGGTTAGCTGGCTAACTTGCTGCTAGCTAATCTACAGCTTAAAAATGTTTACTTTCCGCGCTGTGCGAGCTCAACGGGATGGTCGCTTCGGGGTCGAGGGATTGTGCCATGACATTACAGCGACGTGTTGTTGATGTGTCCGAGCCTTGAGTTATGCTCTCACGAAAGAAAAGTAAAAACGAAGCGTCGAAACCAGCCGAGGTACACGGGAAGTATGTGAAGAAGGAAACGTCGCCGCTCCTGAGAAGTAAGCGCAACAAGCTGTTAGCCAGCCAGCCTGCTAGCTCGAGTTAGCACCAGTTAGCCTGCTAGCGAAAATAAACTTTAGCACCCATGAGTAGCGAGCTAATCATAACAAACAGGCTGAAGTGAATGTGTCGGGATGTATTGTCATATTAAAGCGGCTCGTAAACCTGTAACCAGCTGTTTTATAGAGTTAATGTACATCGTAACTAAACAAGTTGCTAAGTTGATAGTTGACGTGCTAGCTAGCTGAATGCTCATCTTGCTACGTTAACATCAGCTGCACTGCCAAAGGAAAAGTTGTGAGATAACGGTGACTGCTGAGACTAATAGAAAGTAAACAAAACTACACAGTGAAATAACTTCTGGCACTTTATATTCCCATTTATTTTCCGACTCCATTCAGTGGAGAAGTTAAGTGAAAAGTCAGATTTGTTGCTAGTTAGCTTTAGTTTGTCCATTGATTGAAGTTGAGTGTTGTCATCTGCTCTCGACCTGTTGAACTGTCCTCTGATGTCAAATAGATTGGCGTGTAACGTGTGTAATTAGTATTACTACTTTGTACCAACTAGTATGAGTCATAGAAATGTTAAAACATTTACTACAGTAGCTTAACTTTGCTGCAAAGTACAACATTGCAATTAAAAGTCCTGATTTTATAATTTGACACAAGAATTATCATCAAAGTGACCATAAAGGTTATGATTATGCAGAAAAAATGGCACCTGTCAGTGTAATAATGTATATTATTGTGTTGTTATGATGCTTCAAAATGCTAGTAGGGTTTAAGATTGCTTAAGGTGGAGTTAAATTTAACTTAAAGTGTAACTGTTGCTTGTTGAATTGACACTTTAACATATTTTGCATTGAAGATTTGTGTTTGCCCAATGTAGTTGTACTAAATGTATAGTATCTTGTCCTGAACTGTTGAAGAGTAAGAATATACTCAATGAGAGCAAAAGTGCCTCCAACCTGTATTTAGTTACATTAAGAACCCACCTGATACCCTATTTTAGGGGCAAATGACAATACCGATATTAGGGAGCAAAGAAATTAAAAGCTAACACAATTAGACGTGCCATGGTCATCAATACTATGATGGATGAATGGGGAAGGACTTTATACATTAGCTGTTATTTTAATATACACAGAATAAATGCAGAAACTTGTGACAATGACACGTAACAGAGTTTTACAATTATCTTTGTTTTCCAAACTTACACGAGTGCACAGAAACGCTTCACTATACTGGCCAGTCAGTATGCAGTATGCATGTAAAATATATGTATAATCTACTTCCCCTGGTTATTAACAGATGCCTTGTGTACCTGGTTGCAGATCTTATGCCGTCATTCATCCGTCATGGCCCCACTATTCCCAGACGCACAGAGGTCCCTCTGCCCGACATGGGGCCCTCTGCCTACCCTGTGGCACCCAGCCGGGAGCCCGTGGTGTCCCGCAACAAGAGTTTTCTCCGTGCCCCTGTGCAGCGGCCCCCTCATGAGGTGGCCCGCAGAGAGAGCCACCGCATGTCAGCACCTCCGTACCTGCCTCGCAGCCTGGGAGACCTGCCCCACGAGTACGGGGGATCCTCACAGTCCTTCCTCACAGACGTGAGCCCCATGTCTGAGAACGGAGACGCTGCCCGATATTACTACCCCTCTGAACCTTACTATGACAACCACCAGCACCAGCAGCAGCGACAGCCCAGGAGGGTCCCGGACCGCTTTCCTGAGGACTTTAGATACTATGAGCACAATGAACACAACTTCCAAAGACTTCCACGACAGCACACACCACCAGCTCCAAGCAGACCCCCTTCAGGTAAACATGAAGTGTTTTTACTGGTTGAGATATTTCTCCGTTACAGGAAAGGAAACAAAGGGCTGTGACAGCTGGGAGAAAAAGAGAGTTCAAAATGTGACAAAGATCAGGAAATGCATTCTTGAATTGCACACATGGTTTTGGAAAGTACATGGCAGCCAGTCATCGACTCTTAAGGGACTAAAACTGTCTTTTATTGCTTTCTGTCTGCAAATTCTGAGTTATGAAAGTGGAGCAGTAGTGTTTACGGATGAGTGAAATCACACCAGCAGGAGTTTTCAGATTTGTCTTTTCGGGAGAATGTTGAGGAGTAAATGATTGCTGCTTTGAAATGACAAAGTATGATGGATGGGTTTTGGGCCTTACATAGGCCACTTTGAAAGGAATGCAAGTATGACACTGAGCGTCTCAAAGGAGCATTTTAATTTCAGTTTTTTTTTTAAGTTTTCATTAAATATTTTTATCTTGCTACTCCACATTGTAAACACGAGTATGGTGTAAGTGTGTAATTTCCATGGGATTGGATGTTTAGGAGGTTGCAGGAATTTTCCAACCTACTCCAAACAATAGAGGACCTTTTATTTTGCGGCTGACCCGTCATGTATATAGTTTAGTATTACGTCAGGCCCGCCTATCGCACATCATGGAGCCGTGTTTGGAGCGAAGTTAAACAAGCATTAGCAGCTCTGCATTTTTCACCTCTCTGTTTGCTGAATCTTTCTGCCGGCAAACTAGCAATTTACAGACCGCCTGCAGTCAAATGTCTCAGCCTCAGACTGCTTCACTTCTATGAATCATGTGTGTGCGTACTGTAAGTGGGTGCTGCTCTCTGAATGGTTACCTTGCAAGGACGTTTTGGAGGCGTCATCGAGCTGCAATCAGCTGATGCCTTCTTTGTTTTTGCACTGTATAAATACATGTTTATTTATATAGCACCTTATACACAGAGAGACCTCCCGGCTTGTGCTCAGTAAATATTTCTGTGATATATTTTAGGCGCAGACCATTGAGGGACTTTTAGACAATAAGCAGGGCCTAACTGGGAGCCAGTGTGATGATCTAAGAATAGGAGAAATGTGTTAGTTGGTATTCTAGCAGAATCATTTTGAATGAGTCGCAGCTGTCTGATGGTCTTATTGGGGAGGCCAGTAAGAGTCATGCATTACAGCAGTCCTGCCTACAGGAGAAAAACAGGAAAAATGATCTTCTCTAAGCTTTGTTTTAGTCTTACAGGGCTCCAGACTAACTTTCTACGCTTGTTGCACTGGTGCATCTAACCTCTCCAGCACATAATATAGGTCAATTCCATAACACACTGTGTAAATGATGTAAATGGGAAGAAAGGTGAAGACAGATGTTTTTGTTTCATGTTAAAACACACAAGTTTGCAATAATGTCAGTTTTTAAAAAATTCAAAGTTAGGGTTCAAACATGAGTGTTTTCCCCGGACCTCCTGGGATGCTGGCTATATGTGTGGATTTGCTTTGTTTATTGTTGTTTTATTGTTAAAAGTGTTTTATATATATTCAGCAATCTGACCTGTTGAATATCAGGCGCCATATTGACATATTAAAATGTTTAGTCGCACTCGACAGTCAATAAGCAGTCGCAGCCTGGTCTTGCTTGAACACAAAGTCATGTTTTTAAGATGCCAGAATGACAAGTTTGTTTCAGCGTTGATACAGGCGCTGACATTCAAATCCTCTTCAAGGATTAAACTAAGTTCTTTAATGTGGGTTTTACTGGAGGTAAGGCACTCACCGCGAGGCTGCCTTCTTCATTACCATCGGACCTGCACTTAAAAATGATTCCATACATACATTCGTAGGACTTCTTAGATTTTTTTATTTAGAATATGTGGCTATTAACTCGTGTTTATCTGTAATGCAAATGTGTGAAAATTGGATAATCAAGTGCACAAACACTTTGCTGTTTAACTTACTTACTTTAATTTACTTATACAGTAAACATTTGCTGCTGGTGATTCATACTCGTACTCAGTTGATCATAGTAGTAGTGGAAATACAGCTGCTGCATCACCAGTTGTAAACATGCTCGACTACTCTTGACTGTTTCCAGCGAAATTCCTGTGATGCATCAAGCTTTAGGTCTGCAGTGAGTATGGCCCTCTGCCATTTTTCTGAGGAAAAGGGCAGAGATGATGATGATGATGAGGTGGAAGAGGAGGAGGAGTGCATTTCTGCGGAGCGCTTGCACATTCCGTCCCTTCACTCAGCAGCTGGCAAAGAGCTCCAGCTCTGTTGCTGTCACTCTCGTGCTGAATTTATCAGATTGTAGCCGCCATTTTGCTGAGATGCTTCATTCTCCGCTCATTCTCCCGTGTTTTCAACACTTTCCGAGTCCCTCCAGGCTCGTTGGTCGTGAGTCATGATAGTTCTCACTCAGTCGAAGTCATCCACACAGCTGTTGGCTCGACATTCCTCGCTGACATTGCTCGCCAGTTAAAGTACAGGACCTGCTGAATGAAGCCACTCTGCTGGCTGCTCTTACAGGCTGCCTGGGAGTTCAGTGGTTTGTTCTCTTTCACTGAAGCTGCTGTGTGCTCAGCCTTCCTGTCCAAATGTAACAACACTCCCATTTCCTACCATTCATCAAATGAATAAGATGCCACAGTTGGACAGAGGCAGACATTAAGCATCCCTGCATAAGTCATGCTTTAGGAAATGATTCATATCAGTCCTCCCTTATATTTCTTTATATTCAGCTGCCACATCAGAATGACCTTTTAGATGCTGGACATTCCTCCCTTCTAAATTTCATTTTCCCACACATGCTGTTTTTAAGAAATCTCCCAAAATATGTTGTCTTTCCCGGAGGTGCTGTTTGCTGGCAGCTGCTCAGCTGTATGTTTGGTCAGACATCTCTCCCTCTCCCTCTAGGTTTCTAAAAAAGAAATGTTTGTTTTCCTCAGGCATAGGTCGAATACAGGCCAAGTCCCTCGGGAACCTCTCCAGTCTGACGGGAGAGGACCTCCCTCTTCCTGCCGGCTGGACCGTTGACTGGACCATCCGAGGCAGGAAGTACTACATCGACCACAACACTAACACTACACACTGGAGCCACCCTCTGGAGAGGGAAGGGCTCCCTCCAGGCTGGGAAAAGGTGGAGTCGGCCGAGTTTGGGGTCTACTATGTGGATCACATCAACAAGAGGGCACAGTATCGTCACCCCTGCGCTCCCAGGTATGAACAGTGAAAGGTTTTTGGTTTTCATTTCCATTTTAATTGCAGTAATCACATACAAGTTTGAATTTTTTTCCTCACAAAAGACTTGACCGGGGTTATCACCACAGTATTTATTACAAATTGGTTTCACAGAAAAGTATAAAAACTATATTCCCTCTGTCTCTTCCAGTGTGCCTCGCTATGATCAGCCTCCACCTTTACCACCTCCTGTCACCTATCAGCCACGTCCTGCAGAGAGGAACCAGCCGGTGCTGGTGCCGGCTAACCCGTACCACACAGCCGAGATCCCAGACTGGCTGCAGGTGTACGCCCGCGCTCCACTCAAGTGAGTACCGATTACTGCAGCAACAATCAATCTTTTCTGTCATCAATTAGTCTGCAAATTATTTTCTAGATTATTTTTTTGGTCTAGAAAATGCTGGCAAAGTGTGAAAAGTTCAAATCACCTGAAGGCCAATATGAGGTCTTTCAAATACTTTTTATGAATATGTGTTTACAATCACAAAGAAGAAAATTAACACATCTTCACATTTTTGTTTTGAATTAAGTGCTTTTATTTTTGTATTATATAGTTGGTCAAACTAAACATCAGTGATGCTTTTTGTGGGTTTTCAGCTTGACTAACATATCTGCAAATATATTGGTATTGGTGAACAGTATATGTGTCGAAAGAAACTGCGGTAAGAAGGTGGCAAACTAGGTTCGAGTTCATTTAGAAATTGCATCCCTGTGGCATGACTTGACCATAAAAGAGAACTGATGAATGTATTTTTAAAATGTCAAATGCCATGCTAAGCTTATCTGTGTAACATTGGTACAATTTGAAAACAAAAATGGCAGAAATATGAAGATTTCCTCATTTTTGTTATCAATCATATTAAACTGAAGATCTTTGGGTTTTGGACTGACAAATAAGATGTTCAGAGACATTACCTTGGACTTTTTAAAGATAGGATGGCCATTTTTGTACAATTTCAGAAAATAAAAGCAGATTAATCGTTGATGAAAGTAATCTCAAATTGCACCCCTTCAGCTATTACGAGGATCGCCTCATCAAAGCAGCACTCAGCAGCACCATAATCATCCAACACTTTGACAAAGCACCTTTTAAAGTACCACATATATCTTCCCTTCAGGTACGACCACATCTTGAAATGGGAGCTGTTCCAGCTGGCGGACCTGGACACGTATCAGGGCATGCTGAAGCTGCTCTTCATGAAGGAGCTGGAGCACATCGTCAAATCCTACGAGGCGTACCGGCAGGCGTTGCTGTCAGAGGTGGAGGCTCGCAAGCAGCGGCAGCAGTGGTACGCCCAGCAGCCCAACAAGAACTTCATAGGGAACATGTGATGTGTGTGTGCAGTCGGGACGTCTTGCTGCCACTCCTCTCTGAGGTTTCCACAGTTTGGGAGCGGTCGAGGGTTTCCTTTGAAATCATGATTGACTCTTAATTGCCTCTTTACCAAACACATCTGTGCCTTCGCTTGATCCAAATATATCAGCCAGGAAGTCAAGAGACACGTCGGCGGGGGGCTGCCTTCCCCCGATGTGACACTCAATTTATGAATGACCGTGTGACTGAAAAAAAACACTCCAATGAAGAAAGAGAACCTATAATGTTGTACATCTGGAGAGAGACTGCTTGTGGTGCCATTTACAGCCCTGAGAAATGAATGGATTTCTGTTTTTACGACTGAGGAGGACAGTCTTAAAAAAACTACGGATATTTGTCCAAAAACATCCTGAGATTGTGCCTTTTTAATACAATAAAAAAACGCAGCATTTTTCAATGTCTGCTCATGTCTTGTATACACCAGCTACACCGTCATTTGTTCCTGCGGGAGAGAATGACCGGCAGCTTCTTCTCATTTCTTTCTGTTTTGAAATACTTCATTTTTTGTCCTTTGCATTTTTACCCTCTTAAAACTGAAACCAACTCTTTTACATTAAACAAAAACTGCTCATTTTTCTTTCTTTTTTTTTATGACGTATCCTTTATGAGACAATCCGCCAAAACTTTCACAGATATTTAAGTTTTGATATGAAACACGTCTTTATTTAAAGACCTTCTCTTGGATGAAGCATCACATTTGATGCAGCAGGTTGAGCATCTCTTCGGCTCTCGGCATTACTGTAAGTCAGGAATATTCTCGTATGTGTGTGTATAATGAAACATAAATAAGCTACTGGAACGTTTTAAAACACTTCAGAAGACACACTAAGTTTGCCAAAAGTGCAATTCAACTTCTTCTTTCATTCTTTCTGGATATTTCTCGCCTCGGTAATGCTTTATTTTTACGGACTGACACGTCTCTTCTGTGGAAGAAGTGCAGGTTCCTGGAAACGTATTCTATTGATCGCTAATCAGTCAGCTTATTCCTCTTCTTGAGATACTCAGAAATGTTTTATGCTGGAGGTTGTGTAGTAGACATGGGTGCTATCTTCCAATCAATGAAAGAAGACAAATGTGTTTGTGACACTAGTGCTTTCAAAATATGCAACGAAAAACAACTTCTACGGTGTTTAATGGGACGCGTGTGTAGAGCGATAACATTTCTGAATGTCCTTCGGTTGTCTGATTGTGTGACAGTAACAGTGGAATATGTTTGTACGGACCTCTCTTCATTGAGTCCTTCACTATGCAAGACGGTCTCGGTCACATCTTGTCAGAAACGGTGTCATCAGTTTGTACATATCTGATTTTGTTGTATTGCAAATACAGGACATAAGCAATAAAGTCTGCAGTGAAGAAACACAACTCATGTCTGTGCAGTTGTTGCCTCTCGCTGTCCGTTTACTTCCAAATGGAGCCTTAAAGGGTCAGTCCACCACTTTTACACATTAAAGTGTGTTTACACGGTGATGTCCCTCAGTGACTAAGTTGCATTGTGGGTAATATTTTGAAAAGGAAGGAGGGTGTTTGGAATTAAATGGTGATCTCTTTTGAGTACAATGCAGACCAGTGGACTGCTTTTCAAAACCTGGTGCCTACATTACCCACAATGCAACTTTGCTTGGTGGACTCACCCTTTGAGCAGATGTGCGTTTACCAAACGAATTAAGTAAGACTTTATCTTTCAAGTCTTTCTCTTGTCAAATCTTAAAATACTGATGATTGAATGATGAAAATTAGTTTGGTACAACAAGAGGGGAAACTTTCACTGTGCTCATCTTAAAGGGGAATTCTGGTATTTATTTTTAAGGCTGGGCTTTTACATATTCTGCTGTGTAACTGAATAATAATAACTATGGAAAGGATCCCTACAGAGATAATCCCTTAATTTGCAGAGTTAGATAAGAAAATACAAAGACTGGAGCCAGATGGAGGACAGTTCCCGGCATGCAGAGGCAGAATATTTTCACATCTAACGCGGCGAATTAAGGCTTTATTTTGACCAAACCACAGCTGGTCCACAGTTGCAACAACAAGCACATTTTTGTTGACGATCAACAGTTGATGATCATTTATACACCAAACACAGGGCCCAGGTTTAAAAATACCAGAAATCCCCCTTAAATCTAGATAAGTTTAAGACGTGTCAATACAAGATGATTTTGTGACTGAAAAAGGGGCAGTATGTCGTTTTGGAGAAGAAATTTTTACCTTTATGTAACAAAAACTCAGAAGTATTTGTTTTTTCATAACTGAATAAACAAGCTGTTCTCAGAGGGAAAATAAGGTCACCAGATCCCTGTTTGAAGCTAGAAAGGTGGCAGGGTCCGCCAAATATAAACAGTAGGAAACCGTGTCGTCCTTTAAGCTCAGTTTGTTTGTTCAGTTATGAAAACAAAGAGTTTGTTTAGGCTCAGTGAAGATCTTTGTCTTCTGATTAAAATGTCTTCCACAAAACCACATCGTGTGCCTTTAAAACTTCTGAAACAAAAAAAAAAAAAAATCTGCAAATTCATCATTTCTGGATGCAGTTTCAATACATTTCAGTGGAGAAAACATACAAACATATCGCACACAAATGATTATTTAGTGTTTTTAAGACTTAAGAAATGTCTGGAGGGAATCTTTAAAGAAATTACTGGACTCTAGTTTTCATTAATTTGGTCCAACTTTATTTATTTCCTTGTAACTGAACTTTTGCAGTGCGTGTGTGGAAAAAACTCTGCAGTGTTGACTTGGAAGAGGTTGATTCATTGACCCTTCGCTGAGGCTCCCACGACATCCGGAGCTGATTTAAGTGTTGATGGGGGCGTCTTCAGGAATGAATTGTTCCTTCCAAGAATAACATGTTTTTTGTGGTTTTTTTGAACACGTCAAATCTTCCAATTCTTATTTAATCTGGAGTGTGAACGCAACATGAAACAAAATGCTACTTTTTTCTGACTCATGAATGGACACTTGAACGCAGCCACGAGGGGGGGAAAAAAACCTCACGAATCTTAAAGCGGACTTAGATGGTTCTTTTGCGTGAAGGCCTCACTGATGTTGATTATACATTGTGGAAGACTCGAGAAGCCGCTCCGCCGCAGTGCCTTTAAATTTTCATCCCTTGAGGTCAAACCTCAGTATAAACTTGCTAAATATGCATGACAGTGTTCCTGTACCGCCGGTGACCAGATCTACGGAGAGAGAAGTGCTGCAGCTGTACGTGAAAAGCAGTGAGCTCTATGATTAAAAAAAAACAAAAAAAAAACAACCACAGTTTTACAAATGTACAGTAACAGTCTACCAAGCCGAAGTATTCACACACCAACACGAGCCTTTTGTTTACAAATGCAACTGATGCTTTTTTGTTGGTTTTTTGTTGGTTTTTTGATTGCAGATGATTCAACTTAAGTGCGTGAAGATGATGACAGAGATGTGGAATGAGGATCGCTTTCCAAAAAGCAGGGCCCCCGTCGCCCCGCCTAATAACAAACTCGCTTTGATTCCTCGGCGGCCGCGGAACAGCTACATTCCTCGGATTTGCTCGAACATTCAGTGAGAAAAAACGCAACAATGGCTTCACCCACCACCTCTGCATCACAATGGAAAAACCAAACACACTCTTTCCCCTCAAAGACCAAACACACACACACACGCACGCACACACACACACAGAGAAAGAGGATCACTGTGTAATTACAAAACTGCAAGCGGACTACAAAGTGAGAGATAATGTCAGCTGTGTTGTGTAAACTTTGAGCGGCTGTCGCTCTGTATTTGTCTTTTCCACCCGGTGCTCTTACACGTCCCTGATCCAGAACCAACCTCCAAAACAGAAACTGTGTACAACTAATAAATGTGCCTTTGTAGATGTGAAATCATTTGTTTTTTTGTTTTTTTGTTTTTTTTTACATGTCATGGCACGATACCACTTTGTCACAACCATTAAAACTCGATTTTTTGTCTTTTTCTATAAAGTATACCTGGTTTTTAGAGCTTAAAGATGACAGACATTAACCATTTACCATGCTGATGATGCTTGTAACGCTTCGTTATTTAACATACAGTACATATTTTGGCTTTCAAACATCGCAGATCGTAGATATTATTAATTTTTTTTGAAAAACAGCACTAAACTTCAAAGAACAGAACGATCGTCACAAATGGGGAGAGAGTTCACAGATCTGGCTATACTTTTGAAAAAGTCGATCGTTGTCGGCGACGAACGAAAGGGAAAAAAGAAACCCGTCTGGTATGAAACCAACAGCTGAGTGGAGGTTGGATGTGCCGAGGTCTCCTACAGTATCTGCACAGGTGTTTGTTTTCACAGACAAAAAAGGTGGGAGACAATGATAAGTGGCATCCATCGCCTGCTGAGGAGATGCTCTGACTTCGCCTATACATGAACATTATACAGTCCGTTATAGGTTTAAAGTAGTGGATGTATTGGTGGGCAGTACCAGCCAATACCCGAATAAAAGAGTGCCTGATGGGTGAGGATGTTCCTCCTCCTCCTCCTCCTCCTCCTCCTCTTCCTCCACCTGTCCATCACCAGGAAGTCCCTGCTGTCTTATCTAATCAGTCCCTCTTCTTGTCCTGCTCCTCCGCCTGCTCCTCCACCTGAGGCCCGGGGAAGGCGTGGTGGTACAGGTGCCTGTGATTGGCTGCTACATTGTACAGCTTGTAGAGAGCCTGTGGAGAAGAGAGGGAGATGAGGGGCAGAGAATCTAACCGGTGTCACTCAGTGGCGAAATTGCATTGTGGGTAATGTAGGCACAGTGTTTTGAAAAGTAGTCCACTTGTTTAACACACTGCACTCCTATAATACTGTTGATATTGACAGATTAAGAACAGCCGGAACGCTTTCCTTTTCTTTCTCAAGATTTGGTGTCAACATTACCCAGAATGCAACTAGGCCTCTAAGTTTCATGCTCATATAACTTTATAATACATATCTTTAAAGGATGTTTCCTGAAGGGACTGATCATATATCAGAGTATTTTCCTCCTGATTACGGTAATTTCTGATGGATGGTGCGATAAAAAGAAATATCCAACATTCCCTCTTATCTGTACGAACCTTTGACACCAATATTTCAACAGAATGAAACAAACATTTTGAGCCTGGCTTCATCCCACGTTCAGATTTATGTTCTGGTGATTCATGCAAATATCATGACATGACCTTTTCACTGTCAGTAACTCATTGAGAGTTTCCTCTTTTTATTTAAGTAGCATTTTTCAGGAAGCTTGAGCTCATCGATATTCTCCCAATCCCAGCCTTTATTAAACACTCCCACTTGGATTGCTTCACTTACCTCATTTGTGCTCCCCTGCAGGAGGCGTTAGAAAGAAAAAAAAAACATATACTGTGAGCACATACATGCATATATAACATAAAGTGTGTTCAGTGATCAGTGAATGCTGCTGTGATGAGTCTCTGCCATTCATTTAAAGGAGGTTGTCGCCCTCTAGTGGTTCAAAGATACTGCAACACTGATTTTAATGATGAAGAAGAGAACTAGTGTCACAGAAGTGAGCAGAAAATGGCTAAAATGTCTAAGATTTGTGTGAACTTGTCCTTTACTTTCACGAATGTTTATGTTTTATTTGAATTACCTGGTCCCACAGCGCACCAGCCACCTGGTCGATGACGGCGCCGAGTTCCCGGTATTCCCCAGAGTACCGGATGTAGGCCCAGGTGCAGAGTGTGATCAGCGCCAGACCCAGGATCATGTTACACAGGCTGGCAATGATGTCCACGCCCACAAAGCCCGTGATGCCCGCAGCCACGTACATGACAAAGATGACCACGAACAGGGTGGCCGGCGTGCGGGCTGCGTGGAAAATGTTCTTGGAGTCATTGTGCTTGATGTACTGGACGAACACCTCGTCGATCTCTCCCTCCAGCTGCTGCAGGTAGCGGCGGCTGAACTCCTCGCCTCCCATCTTCTTCACGCCCCGAAACACCTGCAGGGCCTCCTCTCTGATGACGCTGTGCCGGGCCTGCAGCTCGTTGGGGGCCAGGAAGGGCCGGTCACCCCCACAGACCTGGGGACACAAAGAGATGGTCACTAATGAACAGTTTGATGTGGATTTACTTAAAGGAGCCCTGTGGAAGTTTTCATGTAAACAAATAAAAGTTATGTTTACAATCTGTGTTTCTGCTTCTTCACTTGATTTGTTGTTGCAATGCTACGTCTGATGGCGCGTCCAAGGCAGACTCCCTTGTAAAAACATTGCTCCATAGTGCCTATAGTAGCCAATAACTCCACAGGGTACCTTTAAAAAAAAAAAGAAATGTTTTCACCTACCTCCTCCATTTTCTTGTTGTACAGATCCTTCGCTGCTGCGACTGCTGCCAAATTATTCGCCTCCGCTGTGGCCTTAAGAGCGAGAAGATGAAGTCACGGTGATCATTTATTTCGAGGTGACATTAAATCATGTAAGATAAGATTAAGTTTATTAACACGTGTGTCACAGTGTGTGACAAGCTGATCACCAACCATAGCACGCTGAAACCACAACCAACTACAAGAACAGATGCAGAGAAACTTAAATAAAGCTAGAAAACTACATACACATATAAACACGTGTGTATATAAATGAAGCGTTAAAAAATCTATGATGCTACAAACCCCATCTTTAAAATAGGGCTGGTCAATATGGCCTTGACATAATATCACAACTTTATCTCGACATTTTGAAATCTCCTCAAAAGGACCCTGAAATCAAATATCACAATATTCTGGACCCAATACCTCGATATTGATATTGTGACAATATGGTACGGACAAAATATGAACAAAATTAGATTTTTAATAAATAATCACCAGTAATGTGGATATAAAAACTAATAAGGTGAAGGCAACGATCAGAACAGAAATAGACATCCCTTTACTGTAACTAAGACAATAAAGAGTCTTATATCATGATTAACAATATGCTATAACAGAAACAACGTAGTTTAATCAATAGGGAAAATGTACCTGCAGCATAGATTTTGGATGTGGCAGCTCCTCCCCTTGGTATATTTTGATATACGCCTGAAACAAAGAAAAATGTTGGATTTAGTTCAGTCGTGTGCAGAAACTCAGAGTTTGATAGTGACTGGTTACATAATGAAAGGACAATGTGACTCCATGTCCAGTGAACAGAGGGATTCAACTGTTTTATTCATTACAAAAAAGAAAGTACAGTGTTTAATTTAACACGGCGGTCCTTTGCTCTGACCTTGAAGTACTCCACCAGGCCTCTGCAGGTGATTTTGCTGCCGTTGATCTCCTTCACGTCGATGTTGCCAGGACTGAGCAGCCACGGCACCAGAATCTTCAGGTTGTTCAAGAAATCGCCATCAATCTCTAGACGGCGAGGGAGAGGAGAACAGCTGGTGAGTGACTCCGGTACGTGCCGAAATTCAAACTGTCTTCGCTCGGTCGTATTCAGTTTCTGGTGCAAGTCCAGGAAGTAAGTGGGAAATATAAGCAGTTCAGAGCGGCAAACAGCTTGTTCCCCTCGGGCGCTGCTTCTCACAAAAGCTCCAGTGCACCACCTGCTCCTGCACAATTCATTAATGCTCAACCCTGCACCGGCTGCGTGGTCACATATTTACCTCCTCTGTTTGTCAGAGGGATTACAGAAAAAAAACACAAGAACGATATTCATGAAGGTTGGAACTGATGAACTCGATGTCGAGTTCCAGTCTCTGAGGAGAAAAACTGTGAGAGGGTGTGGAAATCTTTGTGGAAGGCATCGACTGGCAGACGTACAGAGGTGCTGGTTGAACTTCTCAACACTGAATGAAACCGTCAGAGGACGTGTACCTGCAATTCTTCCATCAAAGTGTGGGTTGGTGGCCACTTTGAGGCCCGGGTGAGGCATCAGGAAACAGGAGATGTTGGTGAAGCAGGAGTGGATGTGTTTACGCACGTTCTGCAGCTCTTCGTGCTGGTTCTCTGAGATCTGCACCACGAACAAGAACACACGTATCAGGGTTTAGACATTGAGTTAGCCAAAACTACTCGTTACAAGTGAGATGTTCAACAACTGACCTTCAGTCTCTTCTCGAGGAACTTCATGCCTCCTTCCTGCCCGTAGCAAAACTCATACGGAAAGCTCCAGTCTCGAACGAGGAAAATCATCGACTGAGGAAAAAGAAAAACACGACCATGTGACTCTTATTGATGTCTTGTACTGCACATTATGATCAAATAGTAAAAATCACTGCACTTTCTTAGCTAACTACAATTCGAAACCTTTTCAGTGACCAACAAGTGAAAAAGATAAACTGTACCTGGAAAGGTTTGAGGAAAGTCTCCTCCATCGCTAGTCTGCCGTACTCGGTGAAAAGCTGAAACGAGACGGATGAGACAAAATCTGTGAGGATATGAAAAGATGTGAATTCCAACAGGAATGGTTCAATTACCCAGGATTTATGTTTGTATTATAAGCCAAAGCACACAGCTGCACACCACTGAGGATTCACACCAGGACCTTGCTCTCCGTTATGCTCTAGTGTTGACACTTGACGGTTTTACCTGCAAGTGCTGAAGGTCGTCCTCTTGTACATTCTGTGAGATGTTGTAAACCTGAAAAAAAAAAAAAAACATTCATTCATTTATAGTATAACTTCACATGTGGAAGTATGTAGTACAAATATTTAATAAAAAATCCTTTGGTGTGTGAGAGTAAAGGAAGAAAAACAGTCAAAGAACGAAAAACCAAAACGTTAGCGAGTAAGCTAGCAGCTCAGTGAGGCGTCACTTATAGGGACAGCAGTGTTACGAGCCAAATGCTAATATCAGCATGCTTACAATGCTAAATTTAGTAGATATAATGTCTGTTTTGTTAGCATGCTAGCATTTGCCAAATAAAAGTTCCTCTTCAGTAGTAGAGGATGATGGGAACGGACCAGAGTCACACAGCCGCCATTTTCCTCTGGCGCAGGGTGGAAACCTCAAATGTCCAATAAACGTTGGGAATCTGACAAATCATTATCATTTCATCACCTCCTGATTGATGAAAAACCAAAAAACCTATTGTGATTCCTGCACATGAATATGCTAATGACTAAAGCAAAAGCTACATCAGACAGGTGAAGGTCACTGTACCTGCATGGAGCTTATCATGGTGCTCAGTGCGAACACGGTGGCTGAATCCCTCAGCGTCGACTGGCTGTCGAACGTGCCTTGTGTGTCCATTAGCAACACAGCGACCTGCGAAATGAGACAGATAAAGACACTCGCTGACCTCTGCTCGTCCAGCATGCACTGAGGAAAGTGATTTGGTATAGTGTGTGTGGAGGATTAGAGATGACCTGTGACTTCCTTTAATGACATGAGAAACGAGTAAGGAGCCAGTTGAGCTCATCAGCTAGTAGGTTCAGTTCAGAGGGAAGATTTTAAAGGAGGAAATATGTTTGAAAGGGACAAAAGTACAATCGGATAAGGTCAGATTTGAAGCTGACAACCAGAAGCGCTGTTGCTTTTTGTTTGCTTTGCTGCTGTGTTCAGTGCAGGCTAAAGATTTTGCTGATGCAGGCGTAAAAGAAGCTTGTAGGAATTGTCTAAATGCAAAACCGGCTTCCTTCGAATTGTGAATGTGAGCTGAATGAAAGATGAATACAAATATTAAACAGGTGGTGTGAAATAACGGGCAGAGGTTAATAAAGTATCCATGTCATATTTAATCATGTCTCTTTGCGCCTGCATGCGTTGTATAATAATGTTATCCAGCGACAGACTTCACCTTTCTGCCGTCTGGTTTGTCCACCAGGAACACCTCACTCCAGATCTGGATCCCGGTGGTCTCCCTCTCGGAGCCCCCCCTCCAGGAGAAGCCGGTCAGAGGCTCTTCGTTATCTCCGAGCCAGCCTTCAGACGCCTGAGCACAACGGGATCACAAGTGCTGGTGTCAATGGATTAAAACTCTCACAGCTCCGTCTGCCAGGGAGGTTCTGTTTCCACCATGTTTATTAGTTGGTGGGTTGGTTTGTCAGCAGGATTACACAGAAACTACTCAAGAGATTTCTATGAAATTTAAACAGACGATGGGTCTCAGCCCAGAATAGACCTCATTAACTTCTGGTACGGATCTGGATAGATGCAGACCAGACACTTACATGGTTGTACATGTAACGCAGCATGAAGTCCATGAGGAAGGACTTGCCCTTGCGGAAAGCTCCGGCCACAGAGATGGCCACCACCTCTCGGTCTCTGACCTCCTCAGCCAGCAGGATGCGGCTCAGCGCCGCCTCGTCCAGCTCGAAGGTGTGGTCGTCTTTGACCAGCAGGACCTGCACAGGCCGGGCTCGTCCGTCCGGCTCCTCCTCCTCTGAGCTCCAGTCGTAGACTTGTTTGTCGCTGAGGGACCCTGGAAGACAAGACAGAGGGGGAAATGTCCAAATAATGACCTTTAATTATGTTTACATGCAGAGAAATGATCATGTTGATGATTGTTATTGTGTCTGGTGATAATATTCTGCAGAATTACACTTGAAAGCCAACTAGAATGTGTTATCACTGAGGGAGTGAGGAGCTAGAACTTGTTCCAGAGATAAGAGGTGAACTTAAATGGCCATTAGGAGAGGAAACAGGAAAGTTAAGTCCATTACTCCTTCCTGTTTGGCCCGGATCAATAGCAACGCCTGCAAGCCTGTTAATACTAATAATGAATCACGTCATGCCATCCATCCCATCTGTTTATATCCAATGAGATCATGTGCATTCAGAGCTTTTTCCGGCACTTTCCAGGCCGTGACTCAGTGTGTTTCCAGTCTCTCTGCTGTCTTGTGCGGAGCGCGCAAGCTGCATGACCGTCCTGATGCAGAGATTTAAGATGCCAAACCCCCATTCATGAAATGTAAACTTGTGTCTGCTGAGCTCAAAAATGACTCCTGAGTTTAGAGAGGAGGAAGAAAACCCTCACACACATCTCTCACTCCAATCTGTGTGCATCTAATTGCAAATTAAGCATGCGTGTGAGCTCACAAAAGGCACAGTGTCAGATTGAGGGAGTAGCAAAATTTGGGAGGGTGCTAAAAGATTAATGCAGGGGGGCCAAGGATGCACGGTGAATAATTTAAGGAGGAATCATCCAAGGTTTCCTCTCAGGCCTGAAGAGGACTGTCAGTTTGACTTCACACATCCCTCTGCAAAAAAAAAAAAAGAAAAAAAAAAAAGGCCTCACCCGGCCCGGCGTGAGCCTGCCTGGTTACCCCGATCATGTTGCTGCTGCTGCCGCTGCTCTTGGAACAAGCAAAGACGTCAGAGGCTGTTTCTGCTTAAAGTGGGTCAGAGCAGATAAACTCTCCTGCTGACAAACAGCAGAAATTCCCCTTTATTTCCCTCAAACCTGATAGAGCCATTCAGTCCATTTTTTTTTCCTACACCCTCACAGGCCTTGATATAAAGTTAAGAGTGATGTCAGTGACAATTGGGATGCTGGTCATTATTATCATGGTGGAGGTGAAGATGATGATGATAGCAGGGGTGGCTGCTGAGAAAGGTGATGCTGATGGGGATAATGACAAGCTATTTACTGATGCAATATTACATAAGTTGATGGCAGATGCAGCACAGACATCATGAGGAGGCTCAGTGTGATATACAATGAAATCAGAAGGTTATTTTCAGGCCTTTTGGGGGGGCCTGAACCGACCCTACAGAGCATTTCCTGTATGCTGAAGATGGGAAACACCTTCCAGCGCAGGTTTAGATGGCAGAACGTGAGATTTTGTGTTAAATATCTCTTCGTTTGTGCTTGATTGAGCGATATCCATGCAGTAAAAAATAAAAAATCTAAAATAAAAAACGGTGTATTCCTTCACTAGCAGCGATATTAATTCTTATTATGAATAAATTCACACTGGTCGCAATCAAGTCGAAACGAAAACAAGCCCTTCACGATGGAGCCTAGAATAAACATCTAATTGGCTGCAATGCTTACACCCTCGCCTCGGCAGGCATCAGAAGGAGAAGGGGAAAAAAAACGTATGTGCGTCAAGAGAAAAGAATGAAATATCAAATTGTACGTACACTCACCCCAGCTGTCTCTGTCTTTACGGTGCTTCGCCATAATACTGTCCTTGAATCCCTCTGTTTGTCCGTTAATGAGCGGCCCTAGTCCGCAGTCATGGGTGTAGGGAGGATGCTCAATCTCCACCGAAAACGATGCTCGTATGGCAGGAGGATGATGGAGCTTTTTATTCCCAGCGTCCTGCGCGGCTCGCACCGGCCGCCAGGGGGCGCTGTTGTCTGTTGTTCCCACTTCGCTGTGGAAAATAGCAGGTTTTTATAATGCGGAAAAAATGGACGTGGCTCATCCCGCGCTGTGTCAAACTGTGTGTTGAGTGGAAGGGTTGAAATTCACGTCAAGCATTTTTTTAAATTTAGTCTGGAAAATACATGTTCAGCTGCTTCCGGTAGGTGGCGGTAATTACAAAGAGATCGAGATCACGTGCTGCTTTCGCGTACCATCGGGAATATCCAGATTTATCACACTTCATACTGATTCATACTGGCAGCGGTGGTGTAAGTATTCCTCACTCAGGTAAAAGCAGTTCTGGAATATAACTGACTACATTTACGTACTACTTTTTGTAGCACGTATGCACATTTTATGCTAGTTAATACTTCTGTCAAATGTTGTACTTTCCCACTTGCGTATAAGAGGGAAATGCTTTTATTTTTGTTTTTAATTGGTTATATGTAACCTTATAACCTTGATGTTCAAGAATGTATACCCGCGTTGTCATGTTCTACGATTTAATATTTCTTTGTGGCTGCGTGGGACCAGACCAGATTTTTCGAGTGAGGGTGACAGATTTTCCGAGGAGCTCCTGAACGCAGCATCAGGATCCTGTAACTGCGGGTCCAGAGAGATTAGCAGCAGCAGACTGTTGCTTTTTTTCGGGTGATTTTTTGGGGGAGTAGATTGAAGAGCAATACTTGACATTATTAATGTAGTTCGCCGGTTATGTTACACACGTGAGACCGAGGCTTCTCTAAAACTGTCAGCAGGAGGAAATGACATGTCAGCGGCGAAACTTAATGCTGGAATTCTTGAACTCGACTGTGCTGCCTCTGCACTGAAGGAGACGGAGTGAACAGCAGCAGCAGCAGCAGCAGCCAACTGAAGTTTATTACTGTTTCCTCGATAACAAAGGGGGGCTGCTTTTCTTTACGTGAGATTATTCGACGCCATCGTACGTGTAAAGGTCTCGACTCGGTTTAAAATGCAAGACGTACTCGTCCGAGGTGTTTGCATCGTGAAAGGTAGGCACGGTTGAAGTTAGAACCAGCAGCGAAGCTAACTTAACATTTGCTAGCTAGCATTAGCTGCTAGCTGACTTGCCTGGATGCTAACACCCCCCAAACTCACCCATTTCGACTGTCATGTCAGACATGGCTCCGGCTATTTGCTGGTCGTGCTAATGTTATACTCAAGCTAATGTTTTTGTAGTGGTTTGTTGTATACTCTTTTATGAGCTCTAAAAAACTTTAATTTGATTACAAGTTAAGTTTGGGGTGACAGAACTCAGGGTATGTGCCAGAATATCAACGTCCTCATCTGTTTTGATGCTTTTAACGCACTTGAATGACATTCCTATTAAATATGTGTTACTATTTTGTAGTTTTTAGTCAACTTTTATGTAAAGGCTGTCTTGTAAAACGTTATACTTGTCTTTTTCAGGACATGGATCACGGAGAAGGACCCTCTGAGTAACAGTGATTAACTCATATCCAGGATCTTTGCTTCATCAAACCTCCACCTCCACCACCACCATCAGATTTGATCAAGCCAACTAAATGTAAAGAATCGTCTGGTTCAAGCTACCATGGATATCTTTCCCCGGCCAAGCGGTGAAATCCAGAGGAGGAACCCTCAGCATGACTTCGAGCTCATTCAGAGGGTGGGAAGTGGCACATATGGAGACGTGTACAAGGTACAGTGAAGTTTGGGGTTCCCACAGCCTGTCACCAGAGCTGGACATATCTTGGCTTCCCATCACATGAGTAATCTTCCTAATTTAAAGCAGAGTGTTGTACGATTTGGAAGTCATGAAAACATGTGGTGAGCACATTTGACAGTAGCTGTTGAGGGAGGGCCAAGTTCTGCATCTACTGCTGGAGTCTACACTTACTGACAGAGGCATTTAAAGGTGCTATGTGTAAAAAAAAATGTTACAAAAAAATCCATTTGGACGTTATGTCAATATATTGCAGGGATATCTACTGAAGTTAGCATGTGTACCAGTTAACCTCGGCCCATCTGTCCTCATAATAGAACACCAGGCACCCAGTCCAGGCCAATAGCTGCACAGCTACCTAAGCTAACAAGCTAACGGCAGCTGCAGTTAGCAGCAGTTAGTGGTTACTGATATGCTGCCCCTTATTTGTTTGGATTATGAAAAGGTGTCCAGTTCAACTTATCTTACAATAATATCAGTTGTAAGTTTACTTTGCTGCAGTGATTAGTTGATTATTGAATTAGTAGATTGAAATGTGCAACGGCTTTGGCAGCTGATTTAGTCGACTGCCAAATATTTGCTGTGCATGTAGGTAAATTATCTAATTCCTTCACTATGGAGTAAAGGAAGTATACCACTAATTAAAAAAAATACCCAATTGCACATTAAGTCATTTATTAAGAGTTTCAATTAAGTTAAAATGCAGGAGAAGTTCCTTAGAAGCAGGAAAAATATTCTTAATATTCTGCTACCAACGCTGGTGTATTAGCATGCTGGTAGCATTATAATGTTGCTGGTCAAGGTGGAGCTGATTGTTGGATTCATGGATTAATTTAATGTATAGCTAAAACTTACTACTATATATGGTCACTGAGACTTTTAAAATCTGTATCTGCAAAGTAACCATAGCTGTCAGATAAAAGGAAGCGGGGTGAAAAGTACAGTACTTCCTCTTAAATGCAGTAGGGTTAAAGTAAAATGTCACTGAAAATTTAAATAATCTACTGTGTTACTTTCTACCACTTAGAACTGTGCATAGCAGATATTTCCCTCATACTCCTTAAATGTACGGGCCAAAACACTAAACTGCAATCACAAGTTGATTCTTTGCTTTGTAGATTGAAAGAAAAATCTGCAACGTTTTTGGCATTTGATTAATTATTTCAGGTCACTGACAAACATTTGCTGGTTTCAGCTTCAGGATTTCCTACTTTTTGCGGTGCTATTTGAAAGGAAATAAAATGTACTGAATTTCTGTCAGAGGGAACAAGCCAATTGAAGATGCCGCTTTGTGCTCTGGGCAACAACAATTTGCATTTTCTCAGTTTTATATGTTGAAATAATAATAAGTCAACTAGAGAATCAAGAATATCATCTGCAGATTAATCAGTAATGGAAACAACAGTTGCAGCTCTTGATTTAGGTTCTGTAAATATTGTGATATGACTAGCAGTTGTCTCTTCCTGGTTGTGCAGGCTGTGTTACGCTTGACTGAAACAATTTTCTGAACTTGTTTGACTGTTCAGGTTGCATGAACACAGAGTGCTTGTACCTGCTTGTTCTTTTTATCCACATTAATGTTTTCTTTTTTGTGGTGGAGACAATATTACCCATCCCTAGTCCAAAGCACCAGTATTAACTCGCGTATTAAAGTAGCAGTAATTGTTCCCAAAAAAGTGATTATTGGATTATTATCTGATTTTAGGTTGAATTAGAACTTGAGTTGTACAAATCACCCTCAGTATGGATGACACAATGATGCATGCAATTCTGCCATACTCATATATAGGCTACATTTTGCCAGACTATCAGCTGTATATATAGAGAGAAAACATAAGAAAGCATTCAAGTTCAATATTTATTTGCTACCTCTCAAAGCCCCTCAAGTTTTCCCAAGTTTTGCAGCAAAATTTCCACATCTGCAATTATTCACCAGCCCCAAACAGGAATATTTCAGAGTTATGACATGTCTGTCATTCTAAAATGACCCCTTGAAGGTCTGAAAATAGAATGGGCTTTGTAGTTGAACTTTACTATGATTTCACCAAATATATTGTCCTGGCAGACATGAAACTTGATATGAACTTGAAGTATATATATTTTTAATAGCACTAACATGGTAGTTTTCAATACCGTCGATAAGCAAATGTACACAGTTCAGTAACTGTCAGTTTCATATGACGTATACCTTGAAAGCAGTTTATTGCTGCAACACTACTCAGACAGCAAGATTTAACACCACTGTCCCAGAGGTAAAACATTTCTGTTCTCCTTTTTCTCATAGCTGCTCGAAATTTGCAATTCACACATGCAGCATAACATCCATAGAAACATATTTCTGTATGGCTGGCGAGTATCAATTCTTCATTGGCATGCACTGGAGAGACAGCTGGCACTGTGCTACTGAATCTCACTTCTCATATTTTCAATGAGATATGAGATAAATGAGAGTCGTTACAGAAACTGTTCAGCTAAACAAGATAATTTAAACAGATTATTCCTGCTGTCTGTTGGCAGGTGTGTTCTGCTGGAGAACTTTCTTGTTTATCCATCTGCTACGGATAAACAGACGATCCATGTGATACAGGGTGTGATAGTTCAGGCAGCCTGTCATGGTCCCTCTCCATACAAAGCCTCAGTGGCCAGCCCCCACCCCCAGACAGGCCACCGGTGGAATGCTGCGCCTGGTATTCTCCCACAGCTCGCAGGCTGCAGGGCTGCAGCGGCCTGAAATACGATCAGGCCCCTGTCTAAACATGCGCTTCACTGTGGGTGTGTTCAGGGCCGTGCTGACAGCGGAAACACCTCAAATTGGGAAAAGTCCTCCTTTGGCCCACTCAGTCACTCTGTGCTCAGTTAAATTTGGATGATTGAAGATGATTCATTACCTCTGATTATAATAATTTGAGAATCCCATTTTCTTTGTCCTTGGTGATAATGATCAGTTTGTCTTCATTATCATGTCATAGCCTTGGCTCTCAGTGCAGTTTGTTGTTATAATATCCCTTTATATGCTAGGATTCTGTTTAGAGGTTTATTTGACATTAGACATTGGATGATGAAAACCTAATGTTTGATTATCCGGGTCAAAATGATTGTAAAACAAACAATCTCAAATAAGGCAATCATTAATCATGAGCATGAAGAAAGTACAAAATAAATGGTGAGGACCTCATCTCACTGTTGTTATTTAATTTTGATCCATACTAATTCCCACACATCCAATTATTTTAACAATTACAATATGGTTTTTGCATCACAGTCTTCATTGTCAACATGTTTTCTTTCTTACGTCTACAAGATTTGTCGCCCAGGACATTTTTGCAGCACTACAGCACGACTTAGGATATTGTAATTTTTGATTATTTTTCAATTAATTGTGCAGCTCTACAAAGAAGGAGCCAGTGGATCCTACACACATGTCGATAAGCCCCTCATAGTTTGCAACAACTTCTTTATTGTTAGCTGTTCGTATAAGGAAATCATTTTTGTTTTTGTGAAGTCATTGTCAGCTTTAGGTCTACATAGACGCCCGCCTTTCCCTCAGTCTCACGTGGTTCATGATCTTGTGTCATCACCACATCTCTTTAGAGGTCTGTTACATGCCAGACTGCTTCTTCTTAAAGTCGAAGGTTGTTTCAGGTTGTTTAAGCTGTTGCATCCAAGATTTGAACAGTCAGTTCAGAACTTCCCCTTTTTTGGGCTTTTTTCTCAGGTTGGCCACTTCAGGAAATGTGAAGATAGACACAGGACACAAGAAAGTATTTGATCATTACCGAAATATTCTCTGTCACGAGTTGAAAGCTAACTGAATATGCCAAGCCTTTGTACAGCACATACGCATACATATAAAAAGGTTTCTGTAAACTGGTTTTCTGTTATGTATGTGTGGTGGAACAAGTTCAAGCTTTGTGTGGTGAACAGTTTGTGTGTGTGAATCAGCAGCACATTCCCTGTGTTGAAAGGTGGCCGAGCTGGAGGGTTTTATGGTTTACGGCTGACTTAGCTGCTCGTACCATTGCTTCACTCCCACGGATTAGGGAGCATCCCGTCTTGACCTGGATTCAGAAGTCAGAGCCGCCTGCTTTAGGATAGAAATTTCACAGATAATGAATGGACATGTATTTACATCTCACACCATTAAGATGCAGCAGTTGGCATAATAAAATATCACATTATGTGGATGGTACGGCACAAATATACAGAAGAAAGAATGAATAAATTACGCAACTTGAAGATTGACTACATCATAAGTCATCTACAGCAAGAGTATTTAAAGGTTTACTGTCATAGACGGTGTCCAGCATCTCCCTGCTGACTAACAATGGCAACACGTTGACCTAATGACCCTCGGTGAAGATGCTTGTCTTAGGTGATTTTCGTAGAGGTGACTGATGGCTTGAGAATGTAATGATGTTGGATTAGTCTAATGGAGGTGCTGCCGTTTGTATCTCACATTTAAATGTTTTCACTCCAGTTCTAACAGAGGCGAAAGGATCATCCAGCAGCATTGGTTCAAAGCTTATGTAGGCAAAACTGCCACTGATGCTTCTGTAGAATATTTTCCTGTAGATTGACTAATCAAATTACTTGTTTTGGTTGGCAAATTATGATTTGTTACATAGTGTGATATTTGTTTCATCACTGACTATTGTGCTGTTGTGTCTTTCAGGCCCGAAACATACAAACTGGGGAGCTCGCTGCTGTGAAGATCATAAAGTTGGAACCAGGTGAGAGTGATCTTGTCATTATCTGAGTTTTTCTCATCACAGTGCTGTTTTTTTATTTTTTTTAGCTGAAAAATATGGAGAAGTCTGGAAAACAAGTCTGGAATTTTCCAGGGTTTTGAATGGAATGCACAAAAACTTCTAAAGAGAAAAAATATTGTTGTACAGCGCCAATACTAATGATTGCAAGTATTTATGTGCTCATAGACACGGTGTCGTTTTACATGTTTTGATATTTTTATGTGGAATTGTGATCTTTGGTTAATAGAGAGCAACGTTTCTGCACTCTGTATAAAAAGTGCTTCATTTGTTGAAGACAAAATCTCTTCTTCCACAAGTTAGATCTTTTCTGTGAGGAAGACGAGGAGAACATTAGTGTCTGTGCCCAGCGCTGGGGTCTGTGCTGTTGGTGACCTAGTGACAGAGTTAGTGCGATCCAGATTAGTGGGATTACGATGAGGGCTTTATGCCATCAGCAGCCAGACTGAGCTCAGCTGATTACCACTCAGCGAAGGCAGAGATTCACTGTTGTTTGTTTTCTCTTTTCATTCATCGCGTCACTGTTAGGCTGGCAGTGAGAGGATGTGGCACTTGTGGGATGTTTGTGTCTGAGATTTAAAGGTGTTTATTACTTCAGGTTAGATGGCATTCTGTTCTGTGTGGGAGACGGAAGTTCAAAGTGATGGCTCCGAAAAACATTTTTTTTAACTTCCTGATAAGACGGTGAAGGTCCTGTGCTCGTGCTCTTATTTAAAGCATAGACATATTCTGCCAGGATATAAGAGATTGGGCAGTTTAGTTAGTGTGTGTGTGTGTGTGTGTGTGTGTGTGTGTGGTGTGTGTGTGTGTGTGTGTGTGTGTGTGTGTGTGTGTGTGTGTGTGTGAAGCAGAGGATCAGAGAGCTTAGCTGTAAATTGGAAGAAAGGGCAGAAGAAGGGAAAGGGACTTACTTTACTTGCTACTTGCTGTTTTGACTTTTCAGAATATAGAATTTTACATCTACACCTCAGGACTACCAATTACAGTTATTTTCATAAGCGATAGACGGATTATCAGATCTGATATTAAACGTTGTTTTTTTTTTTTTTTTGTCAGTATCTGCATGTTAAAAGTGCGCTGCTTTGGCTCTGATGCAGCATCCTCTCTCTCTCTGTAGACGCCACTCTGTGGTCTCACTCTATGTCCTGCTCATAACGCTCTCTAATTGGTTACATGTCACAAGTAATAGCCTAACACTCAATAATCTGAATCTGCAAAGTAACTACAGTTAACAATTAAATGCCTCAGAGTGGAGGTTTAAAGTAGCACAAAATGGAAATACTCAAGCAAAGTACCTCAAAATTGTAGTTAAGAACAGTATTTGAGTAAATTGTACGTTGTTACGTCCATCACGATTTATCCTGAACTTTGATGTTAACATTTTTATTTTACTGCAAATGTATATCAATTACAAATATCTCTTATCAGTCTTCCTGAAACAAACATATCAATCAATCTCTTAATGTCATTACCCGCTAATTTTATCTATAAAATGCCCCTCTACAATTTTTCAGAGTGATGTTTTTTATTTTTTGATTTTGCCAAACAACAGTGTAAAAATCAGACATAAAGCCCTCGCACTGAGAAGCTGAACAAGAAATTATGACTTTACTGTTTTCTGTTGATCAGTTGCTTAATCGACTAATCGTTTCAGCTCAAACACACTCACTGATCTACATTCTTAGTAAATCTCACTTGTCCAAACTTGGATAATAAAAGATGAAGGGTGAAGTCAAGTTAATTGTTTAAAGCAACTAGTTAGGTTTAACAGAGGATTTTCTAGTCACATATTGTCCTGTATTCCTGTACATGTACTTCAGTTGCATAACACTGAGCAGGTTTTTCCTCCCATAAGCATCTTAAAACTCCATTTGTATTTGCTCTGTTCATATTTGCTTTATCTTTTTATGAGATGACGGGAGGATTAACCCAGCCCAGGTCGTCCTGTTTAAGCAGGACTCTATTTTCTTTACCCCCGCTTTTGCACGAGTCACTCTTGACTGTGCTTCAGGTAAACAGCTTTGGGTGGACCATAGGCTCAAACAGGTTTGACCAGGAGAAGGAGGAGGAGGAGGAGGAGGAGGAGGAGGAGGAGTGACGCTGGTGTGAAGAAAGGGACCCAGACAGAGAAAGGAGATAGGAGTGGTGAAGCCCTCTGGCTGCAGAGGCTGCAGGGAACAGAGCAATTTAATATGATAAATTGGGCAGTAAACAACTATTGAAGACCTAGTGAGTGTTGGTCGTCACTCATTGACCATTGATGGAAGACTTGCAGTGTACAAACTCGTAATTGCCAGTTCTTCTTAAGCCCGATTACTACATCTCACTATAATTATCTCTATGACAATTAATTTGTCTTTGTTTTGAAGGTACTGTCGGGTAGATGTTGGCACCAGCCTCCTGGCAGTTTCCATTAGGGATTCAGCTTCATGCCGTTAGGGTGTGGGACAGTGTCTCTCATCTCTGTGTACATTTTTTCCCTATAAGCTGTCCCGTCAGAACAGAAGCTGTAACTTTCCTCAGACGGTTTCATTTTTAGAATTGACCATAAACCTCTTTCCCTCGAAAGATGCAATTTTAAAGGTAAACTGACATATATCCGTATTGGTCAAAATAGCTCCAACACACTGAATTGAAACTTGAAGCGATGTGCGAGGGTGTGGAAATTCAGAGAGCAGAGGGAAGCGTTCGTTCTGGGAGGAAGTGGTTTCACTCTTGAGGCCTCAACTCACCAAGAAGAGAAGACGGTCTTGTTTTTTTTGTTTGTTTGTTTGTTTGTTTGTTTGACCAAGCCTCAGTCATGTTACTGAAATTACCCTTGCTCAAATTTTTGTGGCTCTAAGCACCATTTGCTCTCTGTCAACCGATACATTTGAAAATGTTTGTGATCAACAGTATGAACATGACACCAACTGATAAAGCCCTGTAATTACAGATGCAATCATGTGGAATTGTAACACAAGTTCCCCAAAGTGTTACTTTTTTAAAAAGAGTTTTCTCATGTGCAAACAAACAAGACTGAGGGAAATTATTTCCATATATATCATCTTTGACATAAACCCCACCCCCTGTGAAACCCCTCTACATCCTAATTATGCCACTTAAAAAAAATGAAGATAGATTTACAGATAGAAGGTCAGGGTTCAAGCTGGATAATATTTGCACTCACTGCAATCTCTGTTGACATTGTTCTGCATGCTTAATTTATTCCTCTTGCAGACCTGCCAAGCTGAAACCAAGTCTCAAGCATGGAAAGACGGGGCACTGAATGATTAACATGACCTAATAAGGAAGTTGAATCAAGCTATTATAAGTCATATTTTAAAAGTGGTATCCAAAGCTGCATATCAAACCATTTGGACATTCGCTTGCACATCAATATCTCAGCTGTGCAAAAGCTAAAACATATTTTTGTGACATGTCTCCTCCCTTTGATTTATAGACAAGGTTAGCCATATTCTCTATTTTTGATATTGTCTCAACAAATCCCATGAAAACCCCTAAAGCAATCACGTGTCAGTCTGTTTCTGAATACTTTCTGACCACCTCACAGTTTGTTACACCCATCCCCGTGGAAAAACTTAAAATGAAACCGATAGTTTTGTTTACAAAAGGCTCAGTTATTTCTTAAAATATCCAGGCAGTTTAGTTTTTTTTAAACGTCACTCAAACTCTGGTAAACGATGTATTTGTTGGTGGGACAGCGTGTGTAGGTTGACTCAAAATAAACTACAGTTGAATGAAGCAACATAACCCAGTTTTTCAGTTTAAAGAAAAAGTTAAAACTGGTTTTGGCTACACAGAAAACACATGTTAGTCGGATGAATTCATTTGTTATTTTAGTCCTTTTTAAAGTGATTTGTGGACAGTAAGATTTTTGCTTAGACCAGCAGCTCGTTAGGTTGCTCAGTTGATCAGTCCACAAAAAAGCGGTCGCTGAGTCAAAGGGATACCTGGGATACCTTGCCTCTTAGGTTAGTCTGATAACTTTGTTCAAGTCTTCGGCTGACACTTAATAAGCAGAC
The DNA here is from genome assembly GCF_900880675.1 of Sparus aurata. Lineage (NCBI taxonomy): Eukaryota > Metazoa > Chordata > Actinopteri > Spariformes > Sparidae > Sparus > Sparus aurata. The sequence goes on from NC_044202.1 coordinate 6,354,695, forward strand.
AAGTAGCTGAGGATACTTTGAAAGCTACTGGAAGTTCTCTGGTTTGTTGTTTATCAGGGCAGTTATGCACGTGTTGACATTCCAACCAGACTTTAATTCAGACACTCACGTGAGAGAGCCTAACCCCTCCCGGACAGCCTGAAAAACAGGGCTGCTGTTCAACAGTCGTCTCATTGGGTACAAACTGTTTATGCACTCAAAAAAACAACCTCTGTGGTCCAGGATGTTTCTCCATTTATCATGTTTTCTTCCACAGTTCAAGTTCCCCCTGTACCACTTAAATTAGGCTGGACCACAAGCCACCTGGTACGGTGTCTGGACCTATGTATAAAATCCAGGTCAGGGAGGCTACAGTTGCTGTCGTTGCCAAAAGTTGCTAGACTGTTTTGTGAGACAGCTGTTTTTTTATGACGGAATATAACCATCAAAATATCTTCGTTTACATGCAACACAGATGAACAGATTTGACACTCTTGACCGTGTGCAGAGGAATAAAATAAATGATTTGACAGAGATTTGTATGGTTAAATGAGTTTAGTCTGGACTCATGCAGTTAATGACACTCTGTTGATAGAGCGCTGAAGCTGGCAGAGTCTGGTAGATCTTAACCTCCTGTTAATGTATTCCAGGGCCGTGTCCCTGCACAATTGAGAGCAGCTGGGCTTACATATTTTTGTCTTCTTACTTCCTACTGGTCGGATGTGTTAGAGTGCTCTGCTGAACTGGAAAGCAGCCTGGATATCAGCCTCCACCACATAAAATTTAAAAGTACAAGGTGTTCCTTCTATTGTGATTGGCTGTCCTATAATCTGCTGTATTTGATATTGAACCGTATATTTAGAGGGGATTATGGGAAGAGTTTGTTCTGTGGTCTTGAGTTTGGCAAACTAAAAGGAAAGATTTTAGTTTTTTCTCTAAAAGTTCAAGTCGTACACAACCTTTGCTCCATCTGAAATGCTTTGAGTAGTTGTTTTTGTCAACGTTTCAAATTCAAGGTTTGCTCTCGTGTCAGAAACATAAATTTTATTTTTGTGGGTTTTGCAGATGAATCATAACCTAAATTGTTATCCCCAAAAGTTGTAGTGTTCATGCCTGCAATCATTTTGTGAGGTGTTTATTTCCAAATGGAAAATATCTCATTTTAAAAAGAAAAAAAGCCCCTGCACAGAAAATGAAAATATAATTTTTTGTCCATGTGTCTGTGTGATTTCTCTTTCGGTTTCCAGGGGATGACTTTTCCATCATACAGCAGGAAATCTTCATGGTGAAGGAATGCATGCACCACAATATTGTGGCCTACTTTGGGAGCTACCTCTGGTAAGAGCCAGCTTAAAATACTCCTGCTTTATCATTTTACACTGTATTTTCTCCTCTCCACAGCCAGTCTGATCTCTAACATTTGTGGAATTCATATGTAACTGTCAAAAGCATTTAATGACCCGCTGCCTGAAACTCACATGACGTCTTTAATTACTTAGTCACACCTGTGTGTGAAAGTATGACTCAAACTATTGAACTGGGCTGACTGGTGCTGACTTGGCCCTTTAGTGCCAGGATGCAGCACTCATGTTTTAATGCAGCCTATGTTTTGTGGCTGCTATCTGAGAGGAAGTAGTGCCGGTCCGCCCACCACTGCCTCCGACTTCCAGCAGGTTTAACTGGAATATGAGCCTGTGATCTGTTTTTATATGGCTGTTAGTCCAGAGAGATGAATGTCTAATCCCAGCAGGAATGTCTTGGTACAGTCTCGCCACACCGCGCTCAAATGGTTACCGTAAAATGTTAATGAGCAACACACCATGCATCAATTATTGTAAAACTGGATTAATTGAAATAAAAGAACCACATTTTTATTCGGGGAAGTTCCTGACTTGAAATCATTTCCATGTCCAGATGAAAGGTGTGAAAAGTGGCACAGATGTGATCGGATATCTGGGGCAGTGCGCAGTATCAGCTGTGCTGGCCAAATGTCACAGTTTGATCACAGTCACACGGTTTTATTTTTAGCTTTTTGTCAGAAGGATGACATCATTCTTTAGTCAACCCTCTTGTGTCATCCAGTTCACCTGCTACAAACGCCATAAACTCAACGTTAGTTGTTTGGCTATCTGTCAAAATACTTCGCTACTTACCTGCATAGCACGCCCAAAAAACTGGACTATTTGACTATTTCTTTGTGGTATTATGTTATTAAAGAGCAGAAAAGAAAAGGGGCTGATATGTTGGTAACAGGATTAATGTTTTCAGGGGCCTCACACACCAGGTCGATGGTTAATCGTCAGGCAATGTTGGGGCCATTGATGAACATCTGTGGCCCTGGGGCCTAGTTTGTGCAGTGTGCCCCACAGGGTTGGCACTGCTCAGCTGTTGTTGGCAGCCTTTCAGCCCACTGGTTAGATAAATCACTTTAGGTTTCGCCCGAGAGAGACGACATGAGGCAACAGGACAGTCAGACTTTGTCACTGCTAGTTCTTGGATGTTGGTTTGGTGTGCCTGTGCCCATATTCTTAATTGTCAACAACATCAGACTAAGCTGTGGAGTAATGCAAAAGTAATTCAAGGTCAAGTGTAGAATTGCATACTACTGGGAGTAAATAAGTAAAGCAATGCCTTACTTAAAGAAAAAATATGGTAACGTCTAATGCTTTGCATTTTTTGAATTACGACCCCCATAATGATTGTGAGCTTGTGGTGCCAACTGTCAAAGCAGCTGATGCTAACTATTTTTCTCTGATTTCATCAGTCGAGAGAAGCTTTGGATATGTATGGAATACTGCGGTGGAGGATCCCTGCAAGACATTTATCATGGTGAGTCATAAAATGGTTTTAAGAACTGTTCATACATTGTAAAAATCAATCTCTGCCTCAATCTTTACCCTGCAAACATGGAATGCATTGTGTTGTTATAGTGACGGGACCTCTCTCAGAGCTTCAGATAGCGTATGTCTGCAGAGAGACCTTACAGGTGATTACACTTTTAAATCTTTTATTGAATTAAATTAAAGTTTAAGTCTGAACTCCACTCAGTAAACATGATTTCCTTTCCAGGGTTTGGGATATCTCCACACCAAGGGCAAGATGCACCGTGACATTAAGGTATCTTATCTTTTATCTTTTATGTTTTTGTTCTTATTGCCTGATTTTATCCACGTCAGGCCCACTGACATGCACCACATTCAGACACTTTGCTTCATGTCAGCCCAGACAGATTAGCACTGAAATCTATAAGATATAAAGTTCAAAACTTTAGAGAGAGAGACAAAGACTAAAATAAGCAGCCGTAGCTCAGTTTGCAGTACAGCGGTCTGACACCTCTCTGATGGAGCAGCTCTGCAGAGGTGTGAACTCAAGTCACAGGAAAGCGTAACCGATGTGCTTACTTTACAGCGGTGACCAATAGCGTCATTTACTGTGGTTTTGAGGTTGAAGTGAAGCTGATGTTGCCCGGTGTACACACATAGTCTGAAGCCTCACTCCTCATGTGTTATCACAGAAGGTCAGGGCTGGACCTATTATCTTTACTCAGCTCTACGCAGCATGCACTTCCTGTTTCCTCTGCTCTCACCGCAGGATGCTACCAGAGACAGTGTCACTCACAGCCAACAGAAACACTGAGTTGAACTGTCAAAAACCTGTGATAGTAATGAACTTCACTGCCAGTCAGATCAATAACAGAGGAACAGTTTAAGACAAGATGTTACTGTGATTTTGTCATAAACCAGTTTGACAACACAGCTCACCTCAGTGCTTCAAGCATCAGTCACGTGAAACTAAAATATGATTGTCTCTTCAATGTGTGAGCTTGAGGGTAAAAAAAAAATGTTTATTGGATTTTTTACAGGGTGCCAACATACTTCTTACAGACAACGGAGATGTGAAGTTAGGTAAGTTGCTCTTTAGCGTCTTAATTCTCAAGGACTTGAACACCTCTAGTGTTCAGTCGTATGTGGGTTACATAACCTGAAAGGCCCTGTCAATCCTCGTTACAGCTGACTTTGGAGTCGCAGCCAAAATAACAGCCACCATTGCCAAAAGAAAGTCCTTCATTGGAACACCTTACTGGTGAGTGTGTCACCCTCATCAAATTATCCATTCTGCCTTTGACAGGCCATGTTGAATAGGTTCCAGTTTTAGTCAGAGGTGCATTGATTCAATACCGTCAATCAGATAATGAAAAGTTTTGCAGTCAAGTGTCTGTTTGACTAGTAGAATGTAGTTTGTGGTGAAAAGGTGGTTAGAGAAGTGCGTCACCTTTTTAAAGATACAAGTTCAAATCCCCACAGCAGCTGAAGTGTTTGTGAGTGAGACACTGAATCCTTGGCGCCTCCGCTGATCCTGACTATTAAAATCACCTCCACTTCCAGGACGACTAATTATCTTAGAAGAGCCAGTTTATTTCAGGAAGTGCAAGGCTTCTTTAGGACATGTATTCTGACCTAAAACCATTTGCATTTTAAATCTCATTTGTTTCAGTTGTTTTCTCAACCTTTCGTCATGGTTTTTTTTAATTTGCCATCCTGAATTCTTGTCCCCGAATTTGTGCAGGATGGCTCCAGAAGTAGCAGCAGTGGAAAAGAATGGTGGCTACAACCAGCTGTGTGATATCTGGGCTGTTGGCATCACATCCATAGAGCTGGCCGAGCTACAGCCTCCGATGTTTGACCTGCATCCAATGAGGTATGTTCTATTTTCCATAAAAATGATCAGTCGGCGCTTCCTCAGATGATACTTGGCTTACTTTCAGCTCTTGTCAGTACTTCATGTTTGATCACATCTTTGGCTGATTGAATGGTCATCCTATAAAAAAAAGGGTTTTACAAGAAGAAGTCACAAGCCATTTCATCTAAGTTAAGTCTGTCTGAACCAGTCTTGATTCATTTTTTTTGCACTTCCATAGAGCTTTGTTTTTGATGTCGAAGAGCAGCTTCCAGCCTCCGAAGCTAAAAGACAAAAACAAATGGTGAGTTCCTCAGAATATTCACTGTGCTATTCTGGGATTACAGTATCATACTTTAGTTTTACAGAATAATACAGCTGATTGCATTAAACCAAAGTCATTTTCTTCTCCAGGTCCGCCGCCTTCCATAACTTTGTCAAAGTGTCTCTGACAAAGAACCCAAAGAAGAGACCCACTGCAGAAAAACTTCTATCGGTAATAAATCTTAATGCCCACTCAGACATAGATTGAAACTGATTGCCTCTCAATGGAAAGTTTGCATGTTCACCATGTCTCAGAAGTCAAGTTTGTTTCTTCATTGATAGACCCAGTGGTAAAATCTAGTTGTAGCATATTTATTAAAGAAAATTTATTAGATTTCCAATATTTTTATAATGTCAACAAAGCCTCAGTCCAGACTGAATGATGCCTACATGCACCATTAAGAACTGCAGACAGTTTTGCTGCTTCTTAACAGATTTCTTCATCATTAACACCGTGTGTGTCTCTGAGGAAAGATGTCTGCCCCTAATGTTCCAGGAATCTGATGATTAATGCAGACAGTTTAATTACTCTAACAGTGAAACTAGGGAGTTTGATATCATTCCTTCAGGGATGTTAATCTTCCTGGTTGCCTGGACCTTGTTTGTGAGATTAAGATATGTATGAACTATTATTCCCAAACTATGCGTCAGTTTCCTAAAACCTGCAATCCTGTCTCGTTTTTTGCAGCATGTGTACGTGGCCCAGACGGGTTTGACAAGGAGGCTCGCTGTTGACCTCCTTGATAAGATGAACAACCCAGAAAACCACCAGCATTACAGCGAGGTGGACGATGATGACCTCGAGGTAATGAATGTTTTGTTTTGTTGAACAATGACTGTGGGAAAATTGGCTTTTGCTTAAATAAATTAGGAAGTAGGTTGAAAGGCCTCAAAGAACTGATTAGCGATAAGAAGATAAGAACAAACCACTGAAAGTATAAACCTGAAAATGTAATAAATGTTCTCCATTTTGACTGCAGGACAATGTTTATGACAATAAATCCTTCATCTTTCTTAACAAATGACTTTAATGCAAACACTGACAGACTATCAGCAGTCAATGTCAATATTACCACAGCATGTTTTCTCAGCAACGTGACAGTAAAAGATAAAAGGTGAACTTTGCTGAAGTGTATTTCCACGTTCTCCTAAAACTTCCCTTCCCCCTCATCTTGATTCTCTCCATCGACATTATTATTCCAACTGGAATCAACGTCACATCTATGTGGCAGCCAAAGAGGTGGTACCAGTGCCTTTTAAAAGACCATTGTGCTGTTCTCCCCTCTGACAGCAGTAGCACTGTGTTGGCCACGATGAATGAAAAAACCCTGAAGGCTATTGACTGCAAGCAATGGAGCTTGTTGCAAACAAACAGCCTCTGGGATGCATAATAATGTGATGATGCAAAAAGTAGCTCTCGGTTCTGCTCGGGAAGTTATTTCTCCGGATTATTTCATAAGAGTAAAATCATGATTGTGCCAAATGACTCAAAGCAATGCAGCGTCGTCATTTCATAATTTGATAACACTTCGCCCACTCGTCTTGCCAAGTGAAAAAGTCTATTTTCTTATCTTTAAATCTCTGTCTTCTTCGCTCTTTGTTCCAGCCCCTCTCTGCAGTCAGACACACCATCCGCTCCACCAACAAACAAGCCCGAGCTGAGAGGACGCGCTCAGAGATTGACTGTAAGTGAACAAAAAGCCCAAACCCATCACCAAGACCCAGCCCCCCTGCCATGTGTCTGTCCTGTCATTGGTCAGCATGTCAGTCACCCCGGCTGTTTAGCCTGATAGAGCTCTGGCGGCTTGTCTGAGGGTCATCCCACTAATCCTGAAGCAGTCCCTGGCACTTTTCCAGACCACAGCATGTGGTAGTGTGTATAAAAATAGCCCGGGGATTCACGGAAGAGAAAGTGGATGTAGTAAAAATCCATGATGCTTCTGTGTTGTGTGATAACTGTCGCCCATTGTTTTACTCAATGAATAATGTGTAATAGCTTGTCTGAAGGGGTCATAAAGGTTTCTTGAAGAATTTGGTTTCCAGTCAACAGTTGTTGGAACTGAATTTGGAAGAGGATCCAGCTTAATAGATTGTCCCCCTTCAGGGAAGTTGTTGCCTGTCTGTGTTGTCGTCAATCGTTGTTGGTAGAGTTGGAAGCTAGCTGTGTCATGCCTGTCGTGTCTGAAGTGTGTGTTTCTCATATCACCATTTTAGGTCGATGTTGTAACAGTCCATTGTTGAGATATGTGTCTTTGTTGGAGGTGTGTTGTTTAAGTTAAGTTATCCATTATTGTTACCTGCTGGGAAATTCATTCTCTGCATTTGAAGTGGGAGTAAACTCTCCCTTTAACCCATCCTAAGTAATGAGAGTTTAGTCGAGAGCGCTGGCATTCATGTAACGTACATGTTTTTGATGTCTTTATTTGTAGCTTCATTGTGTTTCGTGCTTGTCCGTGCTGTGATCGTTTGTACCAGATTCACTTCCTGTTTAGTTGTAATCTCTATTTCTCACAATTACGTCTGACTTTCCCTCCTGCATGAAGCAAACAATGGGACTGTCCAAGGAGGGCCAGGCTCAAGTCCTAGCTTCACTGAGGGACACAGGGGGGCTGCAGGTCAGTGACAGTGTAGTGAGACAGTGTGTGTTTGTTCCCCAGCTCACTCCTAAGACTTCCTGAGAAACAGGATCATGATGTAGTACATAACAGTACATTGTGTTTGAGATTTAAGTGGCACTAATAAGGTGAGCTCCTCTGCATGGGCTGATTACTTACAGTTCCTTTAGCTAGCATATTTTGAAACATTGTGACATCTTGGTTCCTGTAAGACTGACTGAAATAAAATGACATTGTAGTGACTAATCAGATCTTAACAAGGAAGTAATGTTTGACTCGCGTCTCACCTGATTCCTTAACTTCACTTGCTCAAAATGTTTTTACTGTATGTTGGTGACTCACCTCCTCCTCGTTGTTATCAATCTTGTAAATGCTGCAGCACCTCCACATTATCAGCATTCCTCAAGCGGAAAAACACACAAATCTGCGGTTTGAATTCTTGAATACAAAGTTTCTTTGTTAATGAGAAGCTGATTATGTGGGAGTATTTATTGGCAGGTCGGTTGATTTCCTCGCCTCCATTATTACAGCGGGATCACACCATGTTTACACTGGACACTAAACCAATCTCCTGTATGAGATCAACAGTTTGAAAGAATGTGACCTCAAACCTAAACTCAGGCGAATCTGTTCTGTGATTTATTTGTAATTCTTCCCCCCCGCACCAATATTTTCCCCAAACTGAGCAGATCTGGTTAGTGTCGAGGGTAATCTGTGTTTGCCTTTGGTGACCAACTCATCAGACTCCAGACCAAACATATACATAGCGGCATAATAAATCTGCAAAGGACCTCTGTGGTGTTTTGGCAGGTACATTGTAATGGAGTTGATCTGCTTTTGGATTTCTCTTACACGTGATTTCTTTTTTTGTGTGTTAAGAATGGACTGAGCGTGTTTACCAATGGTCTTGGCTGCTACTAATGCACACGGGTGCTACTCCCAAGGCTTTGTGTGTCGTGAAGTGTTGGGCACTGATGCCCTCTAGTGCCTAAGGGGTGTGCAAGATGATCGAAAAGCTCAATAAGATTTTTTCATTTACAGTTGACAAGCTCCAGTTTGAACCACCGCTCCGGAAGGAAACTGAAGCTCATTCTGAAATGGTAATAGTTGTTTTTGGTTTAATCAGCATTCAATCACTTATCACTTAATTTTATTGCATGCAGGAAAAGGAAAAAAGAATATCTGCGAATTTATAAAGGCAGGTTTTTAAAAGATCTATTTGTGTGTGTGTGTGGCTTTCCACAGGATGTGAGTAAAGATAATGACTTCCCTTCCCCGTGGAGTCCATTTGCAGAGGGAGGAATAACAACCAGGTAATCCATGGAAACTGCTGTCACGGGAACTGCTCCTATTTACCCCTCCTCACTCTCTCTCTCTCTGTCTGTCTGTCTCTCTCGATCTAGACCTGGTTTATGTATTAGATGGATGCATCTCTTGAGATTCATCCAAAGAAAGGAAAAACACACAGTTAAAGTTTTTGTTACATATTTTGAATCTGCTACGTCCTCGCTTCCAAAACAAAAAAGTTGGGATGTTGTGTAAGACATAAATAAGAACAACAATGCAAGCATTTGCAAACAAACTGGATTTACCAACAACAATCTTATGAAGTGTTCCTGAGTGGTCCAAATGTTGAACCTCGCCCCATCCATCACTTCATGTCAGAGATTATAAACAAATTATTTAATTCTGTTTCATACCTTACACAGCGTCCCAACTCTTATGGAATCAGTTGTACTATTCACAAGACACAAAATGTAAAGCTGCACAATATAAGTATTGGTGGTAAAATATAATTCTGTGATCAGATATCCTTGATGACATTGATAACATTGTCAATGCATTTTATTTTTGATCCTCACTGTCTCTCGATTTAACCAGCTTGTTTGCTAGAGCTAACCTGTGTCTGTGCATGAGCTCACTCTCCCAACCTGCACTTAAAAAAATGTTTTTTTTGGCTCCTTCTCACTTGTCCGTGTGCTTTTGACTGTTTTTCTCCTTCCACTTCTTCTCTCTGTCCTCCTGTGGCTGTCTGTCTCTCTTTCACATCAAGGAGCCTTCTCAAAAGCGTTGAGGACGAATTGTTCCAACGGTAACACTAACACTGTGTGCGCTGTAAACTCTAAGCCACCCACCCCTCGCCTGGTCCCCCACCCTTTTCGCAGTGAGGTTTAGTTTGCACCGTGTCCATAAATCACCCTTCCTGGCACCTCTCCATTCACTATGTTTGGTGTGATGATAGCTGTAGATCCAAACTGTGCATCCTGCTGCATACATGCAGCCCAGACAGGCAGGTAGAACAGTGCAATGTAGAAAGAGACAGGAACATATCCACCTGTAGTTCTGTTCATCTGATACAAAACAGGGAAGAAATTATCCATTCTTGCATTTAAGTTCTGGTTCAAGTTCCCACTGACTTTTGACAAACACAACGAGAAGTAAATGAAGTTAAAGTTGTTGATTGGACAGTTGTGGCAGCAGCAGCTGATTAACCACATGTAGGAATAATCAGGCCTATTAAGAGGTTGAGTTTGGAAAAAAAGGAGGCATTTGGAGATTATTACTGTGGGATTGCTGTCACAGATTTTTAATGGCGTAAATAAAGTCACAAAGTACAGGGAGTTGGATACAGGCATTAAAAGTTTTAACAGCTTTTTACCTTTAATTTAGGGTAATTACCCACATTGATGTGCATAGGTTTTGCATGGTGGGCAATGCATCAACATAGACATAGATCTTACAGCGTTTCATGTTCATGTAGAAAATCATGTCACGATCATCCTGCCCATAGTATTTACATTTTTCGATATTATCCCTATAATCATCAAAATATTCTTAAAACTCTTAAAGTGATGCACAAATTTACTAGAATGAATTTTAGAATATTTTTTTATCGCATCACAGTAAACACACTTTTTGTGAAATGCAGTCAAGAATAGTTTTATGGACAGATGAATGGAGACAGCTTCTGAACTTTGTTTTGGTCCGACTGTTTACATCATATTGAACATAGAAAGTGATGATAAACCTCAAAGTGCAACACCTTGTCTAGCAAGACAGAAAAATACCTTGAATGCAGCTTTAAGAGTATTTTTCTTGTGGTTTCCATCCCATGATGCTCGGTTTTAGTATCACAATGATTCTTCTCCTTAGAGTTGTACTCTCATTATCTCTAAGGAGGGATTTTACACAAACATTTGCACCATTAACATGCCTCCTGAGCTCTAATGAGTCCTATTTTCCACACTGATTACTGTGTCTGTTTTCGGCAGGGGACACATCGCTCACCTTGAAGATGCCTTTGAAGAAGTGGAGCTGTGAGTGCCATCAGTACATTAAGATTTCGTCATTCATTGCAGTAGTTTACATCTTTTTAAATAAAAATCTCCATTTCAGGTCAACCATCAAGCCAGGGGTTCCTCCTCCTCTGCCGCCAAAGGTGAGACCAAAAATGATTTATATGTTATTTTGTTTTAATGTTTGAGTTTTTGCAGATGGTTTCACTCTTTCTCTCTCCCCACATCCTCCCTCAGCCGAGATTAAACAGCTCATCTGAGGAGCTTGGCCTTAACGATGAGAAATCTCTGACCGTTCGGAGATTCCCCAACTCTGAGAACGGACCGAGCCAGGTGACTCGCAGACAGAGCACACCTGAGCAGGGGAACAAGGTGGAGCACTCGTCTCCAGATTACCTCTCCGCGAGCGTCAGCAGTCCCGGCCTTTTGTCCCACGCCTCCGATCCTGGTGAGCATCAGTGTTTTGTATATTTACGTGCAATTTCCTTTCATTAGTTTCTGTCATCTGAAACCAAGCGGGTCTCTAAATGAGCGCTGATTTTATTTTTTGCAAGCTCTCAGTAAATCTGAATGTAAAGGTAAGGGACCGTGATGTAAATGTTTTATGATCACGCTTATGCAGAATTTACATTCAGAGATTACAGTTACACCACAAATGTCGTCTGCCCGCTCTCCCATGACAGATAATGACTCGGATGACAGTGTGAATGGAGGCAGTCCCAGGGCACCACCCAACCGACAGCACCGGAAGGAGAAAAAGGAATTTCCTGTGAGTCTATAGATATTCCACATCATAATAAGTTTCAATAAGTATGTCAGTCGTAACAGCCACACTTCACTCATCTTTAGCTTCAGTTGGTTTTAGGATCAAAATGTCATCCGTGGTTTAAGAGTCTATGTTTTATATGTGCCGTGTCTCCAACTATCTGGCTGACTGAAACCTCAAATATGGTGTTTTTTTCCCTCGTCAAATCCAAACGGTAACAGTTAAAGAGGGAAATTTGGCATCCACTCGTGTTGAACATTTAACTGAGTTTGACAGACACAATAGAAAACAGCCCATATTGTTTTTTGTTTGAATGGAGCTAATCTAAGCGGCTAAATTGAAAGCGGTTGGTGTTTTGTGTGTGTATTCTGGATCTACATTACTTTATTGTTTGTTTCCTCTCTCTTCCTCAGAAACCAGCTATCAACGGTCTGCCTCCCACTCCTAAAGTGCTGGTGAGTGAATCATATGTATTGTCCCTCACGTCTTCCCGCTGGCCTGGTTTCATGGACACTGTTATTAAACTCGTCTGAGCTGCCGCTGCTGTACATTCTGTAGATATTTGGGGTCCACAGAGCTTTCTGCTTTGTGGTTTCTTCTGCTCGGCTCAGCTTCAGATCATTAAACCCTGGCTGACATTTAGCGCTTCACTGAGCCAGAGGCTGCCTGTTCTGAGCCATGCTGCTTTTCATTTCAGATGGGAGCCTGTTTCTCTAAAGTGTTTGATGGCTGCCCACTGAAGATTAACTGTGCTACATCATGGATTCATCCAGACACCAAAGGTAAAGCCTCATGCATTAAATACAATACAGAATTGACATGTTTTCTTAAAACCAGTGCCTCATTTTATTTCACTTTTCCCTCTAGATCAGTATCTGATCTTTGGGACAGAGGATGGCATCTATACGCTGAATCTAAATGAGCTACATGAAGCTACAATGGAGCAGGTACCAGCAGCTAAACTCTAAGACAGTTATTAGAACCAGGATTTGTTAAACGATCTACAGTGTTTATTGTTCACACAGCCCCGCCCCCCGTAAGTCAGCAGGAAATTACTAGACAGTGAATGTCAACCCTTAAAATAATGCAGTTAGTGCATGCTCTTTGGCCTTTAATGCTAAACTAAAATGTTAAGCTTTAAATGTGGTTAAAAAGTATTTACTAAGTCAGCAAGTATAATATTGAAAGGCGACTGGTTCCATATTTTGTGGGTACTTTGCTAAAAGCAGCTTCCTCAAAGTTTTTTGTGGTGACCTCAGGAAAAGTCAGTAGTCTATGGATCAAACACTCCTACTCACTACTTCCTTCAAGAACTGATGTCCTAACTCCACAGTGATTTTGACATATTTGTTTAATTCCCCATTTAGCTGTTCCCGAGGAAGTGTACATGGCTGTACGTCATCAACAACAACCTGATGTCTTTATCTGGTAAGCTATGGACCTATCACAGCCTCCTGCTTCACTGGCCACTGTCATAACCTGCTGCTTCTTTGTCCTGTGTTATCTGGCTGCCCCTGAGGGTAAGACAGGCCCTCTCATATCTGCAGCCCTGAAATAACTGATTCTTTTGTTTACCATCAGAGAGCCTCTATACCAAGCTAGTAGCGCAGTGACTCACGAGTGACGCATCTGGCTTTACAGCCTGTCCTTCTGCTGAGGAACCACTCAGATATTCTGATCTCAATGTGTATGAGACAAAAACAATGGTAGTTTATTCTTTACATTTTAAACAGACAGAAAAACCATTTGAAACCAAAACTGTCTTTGTATGGCTGACCTAGTCGCCCCTGAAGCCTTTTCTCAGTTAAACAGTTGAGGATGGGATTACAAAGTGCGAGGTCTACTTTCGGTTTTACCTTCAGCAGTTTGCCCCTTGGTATACTTAACCTCTTTTCTCTTCTCCTCTTCCCTTGGACACTGTCCATCCTCCTCTCGCCTGGCTTGATTTGATATTCTACTAACTGGCTTCATCAGAAGGTAATCATGCTTCACATCATCATCACACTTCTGTTTTTACCCCTGTTCACATCTAACCTTTCTACATGTGAGACCTGCTTCATGTCACGTGAAGAAATAATGATTAAAACATTGAAAATGTGCAAACTCTTGTCTTGTCATATTTAAGATGAGTACGCTTTAACTTCTGGCTTTGATTACTACTACACCACTTACTGTTTTACTCACAAAGCTGATCATTACATATTCTGTATTCTGCTGCAGGGAAAACCTTCCAGCTGTACTCCCACAATCTCATCGGGCTGTTCGACCAGCTAAAGAAACCCGGCCTGGCTGCTCAGTTCCAGACTCACCGCTTCCCAGACAAAATCTTACCCAGGTGGGACCAACAAGCCTAGCTGTTTTTTTTTTGTTTCATTTTGTGATAAGGTCACTACTTTACGTATGTTGCTGCACTCATGCTGTGCAGTCTTTTTGTTATCACTGTCTAACATCACGACAGACTCCTGCAGCGGTAGAAAAAAAAAAGAGAAGCTCTGGCTGACTTCCCTTATTCTAGACGTCATCGGCTCTTTTAAGACTGCGGTCACAACAGCTTGACTGTTTTCTCTCCTCAGGAGGTTTGCCTTGACAACTAAGATCCCTGACACAAAGGGCTGTCACAAATGCTGCATCGGTGAGTGGCCTCTCCCTCCCAACCACCATGTTTTCATTTACTTATCCCTCCATCATTTTAAACTGTGTCAATACATGAGGAGCAACTCCACACCAGCCACGTATTTCCTATTTCTTTGCTGCATGTTTTTATTCTGTTTATGTTTTGAATACATTGAATTTCTCTCACATACTAGTTATATAAACTTGACCTACATCCCTCACAGTCTTGCCACAACTTTCTGTTTTATAGTGAGAAACCCATATACAGGCCACAAGTATTTGTGTGGAGCGCTGCAGTCTGGGATCGTGCTGTTGCAGTGGTATGAGCCCATGCAGAGGTTTATGCTTATCAAGGTCAGTTGGCTATTTTCTTTCTTTCCTCTCAAATATTATTGTTCCTCCACAAGTCTCTCTTGTAGGAGTTAGAGATGGGAATCTTTAGGCACCTCACGATTCACTAACCTCTTTGTTGGCTCTTTCTTCCCGTGGCAGCACTTTGACTTCCCTCTGCCCAGCCCGCTGAAGGTGTTTGAGATGCTGGTGGTCCCTGAGCAGGAGTACCCTCTGGTGTGTGTGGCCATAAGCCAGGGCTCGGAGCCGGGTCAGGTGGTCCGCTTTGAGACCATCAACCTCAACTCCTGCTCCTCTTGGTTCACAGAGATGGGATCAAGTAAGTCAAGCATGTAGAGATGAACGTCATGAAATCAATACAGAGAGACGTGTTTGTAGGGATGTGTTTGACTAAAATGAACAGGGAGTTTATTGATTGTAGCCTGCATTGTCTTTATGGATCTGTCATTGGTATCATGTGAAATACAGCATCCTGTTTAAGGGCTTTTGTTTGAAAGATTTGAAAGAAATGTTGTTCTATAGCTTCCTCTGCAAAATCTTGTAGTATTGGAAATGAAACAATCCCGTTGTCATTTCTTTTTTGTCTCCTGGCATCAAAATTTCATTTTCATTAAAGCACCAGCTCCCAAGTGATGATAAACGCTTTGAGAATATGTTAATTGTTGCTTTAAGTGTCGTGAAAGTGCTTGAAAAGTTGTATTTTTTCTTCCCGCAGCTAATCAACAGGTGGATGCGATCCACGTCACCCAGCTGGAGAGAGACACAGTGTTGGTGTGTCTGGACCGTAAGTACAGTCTCTGTTCATCAGCTTCGACCAAAATCTTCACAAGTAGCTTTTATTTGCTCCAGATGTGAGTGTTCTTACAGCCTTTTTATTATTTCTCTCTACAGAAAATTTGAAGATTGTTAACCTCCAGGGCAGATTGAAGTCCAACAAGAAGCTGGCGTCTGAGCTCAGTTTTGACTTTGGCATCGGATCTGTTGGTAAGATTTAGAGGAGTGATGAGTTGTACTGTCTGTGTACATTAATAGAGGTAAAGGGGGAATATTGAGAAAATAATCCAACACATGTACAGAAAAAACTGGTGGTGTATCCACCAAAGGTACTCATTTAATTGACAAATGGCTATTTGTAAACTCAAACTGAATGGTTGGTAATGTTGGCCTCTTATTTCCTCTCCTGACAGTGTGCCTTCAGGACAGCGTCCTGGCCTTCTGGAAACACGGCATGCAGGGGAAGAGCTTCAAGTCCAATGAGGTAAAATATTCCATGACCACGACAGCTGGGTGAAACCTTAGAAAAAAGATATTTATCCCTTTACTTATTTTAAGGGCTGAGTTCCAATTCTGCATCACTTTATTGTTGGAAGCACTTAAAAAACATCTGACTCAGAAAACTTACCATTAAACTAATTCAACATTTTAAAGCTTTCAAAATCAATATCTTCATCAGTGTATTGGTATCAATTTTCATTGGTTGCCAGTGACACTTGTGTAGAAACACTGAATGCACAGTTTGTCACGTCCATGTATACAGACTTGTTTGTTCAACATGTGAACAAACACCTCTGGCTCTCGTCAACAAAGACCCTGAGTGCCAGCTGGTTACATGCGTGGCTTCATGCTGTAGGTGATCCCAGGATTAGACCTCGAGTGGAGCCAGACAAGGTGTCTTTGTGTCGGGTCGAGGTAATGAATTTGTCCCCCTTTCACGGAGGGATTCCATGGTCACCTGATCACGAGCAGCAGAATAAAAGTTCAAGAGATCACAGGGAGGTGAAGCATTCTGTTTTTATGAAAAGTGATATGGCGGTCGGGGCCACCCTTTTGAAAGCTCGTCGTGTCAGACGTAGTCCTGCGGCGCTCACATGGAACAGAGGGTCTGTCTGTGGAGTCTGCTCAGCGCAGCTTGACAGTTCTCCCATAGCGAGGATTTTTGAAATGTCAGCGGCCATGCAAAATTCATGCTCAATCATAAACGAAAGCCGTCACACAACAGGGATCAGCGCTAAATAATTCAGCCTTTGTCTCGTTATGATTCCCCTCAAAAGCAACGGCATTCAAAGGGGGGGCAGGCCCATTGATCCGTGCTAGCCTCGGTGGGTGCTTCTCTGAACACCCGAGACCATGTTCTCAGTTAGACTTAAACAGATCAGATCTCTCCTGGGGCCAAGGACTTACACCCAGCAGGTGTCACACGGCGACTATCTCGCATCTGTCGACAAGTTTTCATGTCATGTCAACACGTGAGAGTGTGTTTTGAAGGGGCCCTGGTCTTTTACACTGCAAAGTGTCAGGCTTCATCTTGTGACTGGAACAGGTAAGCTCCAGGGTTGTACACAGTAACACTGAGTCCCTGGAGACAGCACTCAGTTACCTACAGTCTGTTAAAAGACTGTTTGTTGGTTCGCTCACACTAAGTAATCCAAATGTCAACAGTTGAGCTGCATGGGAACTTTCTCACTCTGAAATTGATTGACAGGTCTTTTACTGACTCTAAACAAAAGATGAATAATTATATTTTGTGATGGTTTTCCTTTCTACTTAGTATGCCACCAAAAGGATTTACGAATACATAGTATGTCAGATGTAGTATTCGTAAAAATACCAGTTTATACAGCATCTAGTTGCATTTTGCCAGTATGTATTTCTGGCTGTTCTGACCCACAATCCTCTGTGTAGCTGAAGACTGCTTACATCAACTGAGCCACAGAGAGATTTCAAATCACACGCTGCTTCTTTTTACTTCAAATTTTAGGCTATGGATCGCGACAGATGTACGAGCAAGAGAGTCAAAGATAAAAGTGCAATTTTCTGAACAAGTCGTGTGTCTGAACTGTATCTGTACTGACTTCAGTATGTACTGAAAGTAAAAAGAAAAAGTAGGCAATTTGGAGCTGTACAGAAAAGTGTTGCGTGAGTTAAAGTACAAAATTAATAACAACATAAAGCTTGAGATAAAAGCCACACTGATGATGCTGAAGACGTAGATTTATGCCCCTGTGGTGAAACTGTGCTTTATTCAATGTGCACTTGAATGCATCGTCAGCACCACCATTCATTAAGATGCACAGACAACCAGCTGTCAGTTTAAGTCAGTTGTGTTTTTTTCGTCCCCAGGTGACCCAGGAGATTTGTGATCCAAGCAGAGTCTTCCGCCTCCTCGGATCCGACAGGTGGGTGCAGAGATATTTAATCTTTACATCAAACACACAGAGTGAATGAACACGTACCACAAAAATCTCACAGGACAAATATCACACCTCACCTTATAAAGAAACAAGCAGAACAACAAACAGGGCCTCACTCTCCCTCCTCCCTCATCCTGTTGATCTATCTTTCCATCCTTACTATAATTTCTCAGCCCCCTGACCTCCATCGTAACAGGCCCTTGTGATTATGGCCGTCCTCCCTCAGGTGTTATTACCTGGAAACCAACAAACAACCACTGCTCACCTGTTGTGCTGTGAGCCCACAGCTCTCCTCTCCTGCTGGCTCTCACTGTGTCGGCCTCTCTGTCTCTACCTGACCTCCTCAATCTATTTTCATCTCAACTCCACCTCACAGGAAAAAACAGGAACCACATAATGTTTTGCTGTTTGCTTAAAAAATGACTAAAACCATCGAGAATAATTTCCTGTAGATATTTTAATCATCTCAGATCCAGACTGATGTCATCAAGTGATTTAGCTCCCCACCTCTCTCTCTCTCTCTCTTTCTCACACACACATACAAATAGACAAACACACTGAGCGTATGCTGCTCTCCCAGCAGTGGTTCTTGATAAGGCCGCTGTGCCCGTGGCGCTGCAGCTCTCTCTGCCCAGCCCCTCCATGTTTTATTTACTGCCGCCCGGGCACTGCCAGCCTGGTTTGAGTGTCTCTCCATGCCTCTGTAATTTCATCTGATGGAACGGACAGTATGGACTGTAGCTTCCCTGCTCACCTGTCACCGCCACGAGACGGAAGATGCACCCACAGCCATCATGATCTGACTGTGACGGCGACATTTGGGCGGTTACGTGCCGTTTAGCATCAACTGTCAGTCCTCTGGAGAACGACACCAAAAACATGATGCTTAGAGTTTTGTCATTGGTTGTTCAGGCTGTAAAAACTAGCAGCTTCTCTCAATCGCTTTTCGAAAGATAAAGTTTACATTTCCAGGTTATGGTGGTGAAAGAAGTCGATACCCTGACCTCATAGTACTCTCTAACATTTTCACTTTCCAGGCCGCTATAGCTTTCCTTCAACTTGCATTCAATTTTAGGATTACATAACTGAAACCAATGGCTGGTAGGAAAAGAAGAACAATGGGATTTCCTCATCCTATGAAACTGTTGTGAATCAACTGTGCACCTGTGTCGGTGCAGCAACAGGATTGGATGATACGTTTCAGCTTTTTCAGCTGTTATAAAGCAGAAAATTGGCTTTTGGGGAAAAGGGGCCGGATATCTGTCATACAACTGTCATCTCTGGCATAACAGACTATTAAAAGTACCTAAAGTAGCGTGTGTCCTCTCTTACCATCTCTGGCTGAGCTACCCAGCTTCCACCACACAGGCATGACGGGTGTCAGTCTGCTCATTTGACTCTCAGAGATGGAAAAATGTATTTTACCCTACAACGTTCAAATATTCTAAAACCTGATCATCATTTAAGTTTCTCAAAGGTAAAACAACATCATCCTTTAGTATTTCTGTGACATGTGCTGAGTGTCCTGTGTGTTTCCTCTGCAGGGTGGTGGTTCTGGAGAGCCGGCCCACAGACAACCCAACAGCCCTCAGCAACCTCTACATCTTAGCAGGTCACGAGAACAGTTACTGAGCCTCTCCAAGAGGTCGGATGGTTCTTAGGAAAGTGGACGAGATGCCTAACTCCAGACTTTCACCTCAGAAAACATCTGGTTTTTGTTACTGATCACAGGATCGACAGGTCAGCCTCTTCAGCCTTACACCAGCACCACGTTCACTGTGGCTCTGCTCATCACAAAACAAAAGGAAACCGTTGTGAGCAGCAGGTGAAGAAATCTCAAACGAATGTTGTTACTTTGCATTTTTCTCACTTTTCCGTACTGTGGACTGAGTTACAAACAAGTTATCTAGAGGTATTATTGACAAAAGTGCCATTAAAACTCACAAGAATTTGTGATTGTATTAGCAAACGATGGGAGATTTATTGTCTTATTGTCTGTAACATGTCGCTCATAATCACTGCCAGTGGCAAACGTTATTAGGCTTGAGAGGAGATTTTACTCTGTAGTCAAACTAATAGATCAGTTTAAACAGAAACCCACGAGCATTGTGGGTTATTTAAGCAATATTTATTAACCTCATGTTAAGAAATAGGGTATGTTTGATTTACAGACAGTGACAGCGCGGTCCTGCTGTGTGAGGATTAACTACCTAGTGAACAGTTCCTGAGCAGCTTTGGGTTCTTTTTACTGCTATGTAATATAGTCGCATCTCTCCTGCTCTGCTGCATTTTTAGAAGTTGGATATAATGTAAATTTTTTTTTTCTTTACCCTCCTCTTTTATAGACCTTTTACTTCTCATTATTTGCACCATGTAAGCACTTTTGTACATTTTTTTATTTAAAATAAAATGACAAAATGAGGGACAATGCTAGGTTTTGTTAACATCTTTGCATTCCCTTCGCAAAATGTTTAATGTATGCTGTTTTTGTAATAAAAAACGCTGTTGTTAACAAGAAAATACGAACAGACTCTGGTTTATTTTTGTGTTGTGGCGAGTGTGATGTAACGGAGCTGGTGATCTGCAGTTTCCCCTCATGATGATGAGTCTCTGATGGGAGGAACGGGGGGACACGATGAGTATTAGTTTCCATCATTTCCCTCTTTAGTCTGCCATTCCTCTGACTTCACCAACCTGCACTAATTGGTCCCAGTGCAACAGAAGAAGACGTCAGGATTAAACCTCCGTGTTTACATCTCGCTGTTGTGTGTAGAATGATGACAGACGGACAGATGTGGTTGTTTTGATGGCCACAAAAACATGAAGTGGAGCGTTCGAAATCCTACAAGCAAAAACTGCAAACTTAAATTGTTTTCAGACGTGTGAGGATTCAGGTGTTTGTAAGGATGAGAGTGTCGGTGAATTCCCCTCTGAGTTGTTTACCTGCGTCTTTATTTTAACACTTGTCTCTGATGCTCAGTCTGTCAGGTGTGAAAGACTACAAATCCACAGAAACCCCACAGGAGTCTGATTTCATTTGTGTATATGTAAGTGTGTTTGTGTGTGTATCTATATACACACACTAGATATAGTAAATATATAAATTGTGTGTGTGTGTGTGTAGATTATATAGTGTGTGTGTGGAGGTGTGTGTGTGGAGGTGAAGGTGAAGGTGGGTCCAGCTGTTCCTATGGGAACTGTGGTGGAAAAGGGAGAAATGTGTCAAGTTGCTCAGAGTGAGAGTCAGTGGCACATACAGGAAGTGAGATGATTTCACCTTCAAAATAAAAAACTTTTTATAAACAAAAACTGATGAAAACGACAGTTTTAGTCTCCGTAAAAGACAAAACCCTATAATATAAATCAATACTAACAACTAAAAAAATACACAAAGGATATATTACCATCAGTCAGCTATTAGAACTGCTGATGCAAAACCTACATATTGCATCTTTAAGAGGTTTATTCAGTATATAACAAAAGTGATTTCAAAAGTCAAAAACCGATATCTTTGTTTTGCATAAAAACACCAAACTTTGCACAATTCAAACACAGGAAACAAAACAAAATCACCACTGTCAGATTTGCTCCAGTGGAAGTATCAGCTGATTCACGAAAACAGATTATCACAAGGTTTTATTCTTTGTGCTTCAATCACTTTCTGCCTTTGTTCTCCTGCTTTGGTTCGTGCATCTGTATGTTTTGTTTTATTATAAAATCTATAACTCTTCTTCTTGTCAGATTACGGTTAGAATGAGATTAACCCAAAGTTCATCATGTATCAAACATAATCAGTTTGTATATTTATTTCGTTTGGACATTAAACTTTTTTTTTTTTTTTTTTAAATGAGTCAATGAAGATTTCTTCCCCAAAACTGTGTAGTACACCTTTAAAAGTGATGGCACGGAAATGTTGTTCGATTCAGACAAAAATAAGAAATAAAGAAGCTTCAGTACAGCTGAAACCTGAACAGATATACGAATACAAATTAAATTCCCTCTCATGCTTCTTGAACAGGTTGGATGAAGCGGCCAGAATCTTTCCTCTGGATGTGTGAAAATTGGAGGAGGTGACGCTCTTTCAAGTTGTATTTTATTTTGAAAGTCGTGACCGGATGCCAGGGTTTTCCATTCTGTGTGTTGACTCTTTAAAGCTGCCTGCTGCTCTCCTCTGCAGGGACAGTTGAGCTGTGGTCGTCCTGCTCGTCGTGTGGAAGCAGCAGCAGCTCGTCAGACTGAGCTGAGATCATTTCTGCCTGATCAACATCTGTCAACATCTTCACTGCAGTAAGTTGAGACTTTTACATCGCACACAACAGGAAGTGCTTTTACTGGAATATGTCTTTGTGTAAATATTGAGATGTGTTACTTTTTTATGATCAGCTGGTTTCATGTGGTAACTTTTAGGATTAAGGGAACTATTTTTTCCATCACATAAGAGCCTTTACCTTCAGTTATAAACATGCAGTCTGAGCTGTCCATTCGCCTTTTCTGCTTTTTTATTTCATATTTTCCATCATTTGTGTGTTTATAAGTGCAGCACTTTGATTTTATTCCCCTGGCTGTTCCCTCTGTTCTCTCTGTTTTTGCTCTCTGTGCCCGCAGGGAAAATTACCTAATATACTTTGCATTGCAAATGTTTTCGTTACGCAATCTAGCAGTTGGAGACAGGTGTAATGTTGCCCCAAAGCAATGAAATCAGTCTTTTGGAGGCAGTTTAAGAGCTTACCTTCACATATGCAAGAAGGGAAACTCAATCTGAGCTGATTTGATAAGATAAGATAAAGAAGGAGTGGGTGCATGGGAATACTCCTGAGTGCTTTTCTTACTTTCAGCTCTGTTTTTCACGGCAACTCAGAATCTGACGCAGAAACAAGCCAACACATCTGATAGCATAAGAAGAAAAGCTGCAAAAATAAATCAAATGTGTTTATTGTTGATTATTGAATCTGTTCCAGAGAAGACCAAACCCTCACATCACCCAGTGTTGATCCCGATTCTGAATTTATTCCAGCTTTAATTGAACCATTACATAAAAGCACCAGGTGGTCAGATTGGCCCCGCTGACGACCCCTCCTGCGTCTCCTCTCTGCAGAGACACTCCTGCCTCCTGAGACCCTCACAGACAAGTGCTGTTGTTTCCCCCCCTCTGGATGTCAGTCGGTGCAGCCTGAGGATGGAGAAGTATGAGAAGATCGGAAAGATCGGAGAGGGCTCCTACGGCGTCGTCTTCAAGTGCCGGAACAAAGACACGGGGCAGATCGTCGCCATCAAGAAGTTTGTGGAGTCGGAGGACGACCCCATCATCAAGAAGATCGCGCTGAGGGAGATCAGGATGCTCAAGGTCAGTTATCATCTTTTATTCCTTCTGTGCCTTCTCACAAAAATCCACTCACAGCAAACACAAAAGCAGAACCATAAAATACATGAGATAATAAACTTAGAACAATGGATGATTTAAGAAACATAAAACACCTCAAATAAATGTGAAAACTCTGGGTAAAACTAAAAACAGAGCAGTGGAAGACTTGAGGTGCAGTGTAACTCAAAAAAAATAAAAAAAATAAACATAAAATGTAAACACTATTTTTATAAGAAAGCCTCTTGAAATAAATTTTAGTCAAGATAAAATAAAGTATCCCATAGTTACAAGATAAAAAGTCACTTTGAGACACTGAAACAAAACGTGTGAGTTTGTATGTCAAGCTTTGGCTGAAAGTTTATAGCAGGAAATGTCAAAATCATGAGATAAAAGTAAACATTTGGATGTACTGTAAGTTAAAATGAAATAATAGTGAGTCATGTTTTATCTTATCAAGTAAAAATACGGAGATCAACAGTCTAACGTATGAGATAGTGCGTCAGGTTTAGGATTTAGTGCATAGAAATGTGGCTACAAATAAATCCTTAATCAAAGATTGTGGGGTAGCAAATCAGAATTATGAGATGAAAACTCACAAATTGACATTAGAATTAAAAATAGCATCAGTTTATCGTTTCATTTCTGCCAGAAGAGGTTTTTTTTGAGATACTGCATAAATCATAAATATGGAAAAATGTTTGGCTCATTCAGTCAAAATTAGGGCAGAAAATATCAAAATTATGAGACACAAGTAAACATTTTAATGTACTAAATCACATTTATGTGAGAGTGAATTCTCTTTTCAAGATTATGAGATAGCAAAACAAAAATATTTTTATTATTCTTCCCAAGATGTGCTTCATGTCTATTGATATGATTAAGATGTGATGAAAGAAGCGTGCACAGTATGTTAAAAACTCATGTGATGTTATGTCTGAAAAATGTCAGAAAATGTGAGATTAAAAACATTTTGAGATATAATTTCAATTTCATTGGCGAAGAATTTTGAATTTGCTCATGACTAACTTAATTAATTTCATCCTTTTCCTGCCTTCTATACAAGTTTCCTCAAATGTATGCAAACGACTACTCCGAATACCTTTCATAACACCAATATGTTGATAATCTGCATCACATTGTGTCTGTATACCAAACCTTTAACCTTTTAACATCACTTTTACATGTAAAGTGTTGTTAACTGTCTTATATTCGTAACTTGGACGATGGAAAAATGAGAATTAGACTCCTCTTATTTTACTCTTTAACAGCTTTACATTCCACCCTGGAAATACAACGTAAAAACAGACAGTCAAGCTATAAATTGTTAGTTTAATAGAAGTAAATCCTGTTTTTTAGTCTTGGTCCTCTGTTGTGCAGCCAGCAGGACGGACAGTAGGCGGTTCATTCTGCAGACGGGAGGGAAGCTGCACAGAGAAACTCTCGTTCAAAGAGCAGCGTTCAAAAGAAACCTCTTTTGAAGGGCTGTAATCAAATGAAGGAGCAAACCCTGCAGGGTCAGCTCTGACTGAAGCACTTAAATTAGAATGTGAAATGTATTTTAATAACAGGAAATGAGGGAGTGAAAGGGCTTCGACACCAGAGGAGCATCATTAGTCCAGTTTTTAGACAAGTAACAACATAAACAACAAAACCTGCTTGTTTCCTGTTGTGTGACACTTATCAAAGATGTACTGGTCCAATTGTCGGTGGTTTAATTAGTCATGCGGTGGGTGGGAGTGTTGGTGGCCTGCTGGACACCAGCGCTCATAAATAGGACGGGATGGGGACAGGTTGTCAGGGGCAACGGCATGTTTATTACCAGCTGTTAACAGTTTAGTCTGTTTGCTAAGAACAAGCCGCAGATGGTTCAGTCCTCTGAACGGATGCGCTGGTGAACTAGTTTTAGTTAAGCTGTATTTTTTTGTTTCGTTTTGTTTCTCTGCAGCAACTGAAACACGCCAACCTGGTGAATCTGATCGAGGTGTTCCGGCGCAAGCGGAAGCTCCACCTCGTGTTCGAGTACTGCGACCACACGGTCCTCAACGAGCTGGACCGCCATCCCAGAGGGTGGGTGTGTGTCCTTACTGTTCACTGTGAAACAAAATAACACACTGCATGCACTTAGTTTAGTGTAGTGATAAGTAACAGATTACCAGCTGCCCTGTTAAAGGAGAAGTCCACACAAAAATGAAAATTCAGTCAGTGTCTACTAACCCACATGCGGGTTTTGTCGCCCACGCAACATTTCTGGAGCTTCTCAGTGAAACAGTGTTGTACTTGTAACGTTCCCCTAAACAGCTGAAGTAGATGGAGACTTGTTTTGAAATGTCAAAAACAACTAAAAGAAAAGATAGAATCGCTCCATACAGCTCATCCAGTGTAACTCGAGATACAGAGATCCCAAATTGATTCGAAAAGACGTAATTTACACCCTTGACGTCTGGTCAAGCTCATCATGGCCCCCCCCCCCTTCAGACCGGGAGCATGCTAACACTATTAGCTCAGCAGCTGTGGTGAAAATTTTGCCGTAATAAAGTGTTTAAATAACGTCTTTACAAGCAACTGTACCTGTACTCAATATTTGGAGGGCATTAAAAAACTTTTTAACTTAAGTTTAACTATACATTTGATTGATTAATGATCGTTATTATAAAGTGTGACTAAAAATAGTTAGAATAGTCTAAAACATCAAATGAAACAATAAATAAAGTTATTTTTTTTATGCATTTATCCAAACAAGTATACAGGACAATTCTTTCTGTTGTTCGTTGTTTTTAATTTGCATTTGGAGGGATGTAAACAGAACAAATTGTCTGTGAATATAAAAAATATGGATATTGGAACAATAGTCATATATTTATCAACATATTTAATGATAAGGTGTGATGACGAAGGCCATGCCAAGCAGCAGAAGCGTTAGAAACTTGTATTAGTAATGGAATCAAAGGTATATATCTGCATTTAAGGACTTTATTCTGAGTTATATGAAACGAACACACAGCTCAGTTCACTGTACGGACATAAAGCGACAAACTGAGAGCATAAATCTGAGCGCGGTGTACTTTCTATTACCTCTACATTACATGTATACCACACTGTACTCGGAGCTTTGTCGGGCACAACGCTCGTCTCCCGGGAGGCTGACCTGCTTCCTGTGGAATGTTTACAGTGATGCTCTCCCAGAATGCCTTGCTGCCGGGGAGCTGTCGGGGCTCTTCAGGCCTCGGCAACATTTTACACGGGAGTGTTTTCGCTGTCTGGTTCCCCCCTCTGGTCCTGGCCTGTAGCCTCCTGGACACAGAGGGTTCACAAGAAGAGAAAACAAAGTGGGGAGAAGGGGAGGGGACTGGTATTAATTGCCCGTCACAAGGCTCGATTTAGCCATTCCCCTGGCAACACTGATAGATGATGGTCCCTGAACCAACAAAGGCCCCAGTGTTGAACATGCGGGCGCACACTGAAAACTCGCTCGCTGTCCTCTACAGCTGTCTGAGGGAGAAGAGACGTCTGAAAAGCAGAACTGCTGCACAGAGGGGAACTAGAGATGACGGCAGGAGTGGACGGATAAAGGAAAAGATGTTTTGCTTCCTAATCGTCCAAGAACAGACACATCAGTCCGTCTATCATTCTTTTATTAGTCTTCAAAAAAGACAGAAATCCAAAAATCAACCAGTGCAGGGGGAAAAAAATCTGGTTTTTCACCTGTTGTCTCACTTTACACTGATTATTTTCTGTTTACAAGTAAATTTATGACCGTTTTTCTCAATTTAAAGACACTTCAAGACATTTCTCGTAATTATGCTCCATTTCCCGAAACTCTTGACACAAATGTGTGACTGCACACTCTCTCTTTACAAGCTCAAACCAAACTTTGACCTCAGGTGTCACACTAAAGCCACCAAATCAAACACGACCACAACAACCTGTTACTGCAGTGAAAAATGGTGCATGTGGTGTTTTATGAAAAAAACCTCTTTAGGCTACATGATGAGCACGAAATGAAGACACAACATACGTTTGCAAATGTTTTCATTCTTAAATCCACTGTAGGAAAAAATGTAATTAAATTTAATGGAGAAGTAAATGTTCTGTAAAAAATATGCAAGGAACAGTGAAAAATATAACATTTTGAACATAATGCGTGGAACTTGCCTGAACCAACCAAGTGTTTGGTTGAACTTTAGACCTATTTAACTCTCAAGACCTTTTACAAAGAAGCATCATATGTTTCCTTTAATGTTTACATGTGGGGGAACTGTGTGTTAACTGAGTTGTGATGCCTTCAGTTAATGATATTGAACGCCTGTGCTTTCTAACTGAGCACACGGTGCAGGCAAGGGATACATGAAGGAGTCTGTGTGGAGAGTCTGTCACCAAATATTAAGAACAAATCTGACTCGTGTAAAAAACAGGGACTGAGTGTGTATAAAGAAATGCAATTATGAACTTAACATTTTGTTTTTATGTGTTACAGTGTTCCTGAGCACCTTGTGAGGAGTATAACCTGGCAGACGCTTCAAGCCGTCAACTTCTGTCACAAACAAAATGTAAGTGACCGACTCGTCCTCTGATTCTCCTCTTTTGGTCTCCTCATGAGGTATATTGTCTCGTCGTGGAAGCTTCCCTTCAGCTTGTTTTCGAATTCCTCCGGTCTCCTCCCTCCTTCAGCTCCCACCGAGCCCTCAGCTGCTTTATAGCTTTTTTTTTTTTTTTTTTTTTTTTAACAAGAATTCCTTCCCCTTGGCTGACCAGCAGTTAATGTATCACCTAGACACAACAAGTGCTACAAGGCCCCCATTTAACAGGGAGGCATGAAGTCCAGAAAGCACTCTCTCTCTCTTTCTCTTTCCCTGTCTCTCACACGGACCCTTTATATCCTCAGCGCCTCACGCTGATTTAACTCTCTGTTCCTGCAGTGCATCCACCGAGACGTCAAGCCGGAGAACATCCTCATCACCAAACACCAAGTCATCAAACTCTGTGACTTTGGGTTCGCCAGGATTCTCAGTGAGTCTTTAATAAAACAGCTGCTTTATATGTGACACCGCCACCTGCTGGACTCTGCTGTCCCTGCATGTCACATCCAGGGGTGTTGATGTGGTGAGTGAGTGTAGCGGGTTTCAGGTGAGCAGCTCAGAAGGCTTTAGGTTTTTGATGTGTTGATGCTGAGGCATAACTTAATTTTTGCATTTTCTCGAGCAAGTTCCAAGAGAGATTTACACCGCCAGAAACATTATTCAGATGTTGTAAAAGTGAAAGTTTTCTATATAACTGAATACTTTTGATTAATAATCAATATAGAGAAGGTGTAGAAAAAGAAAAGAACATGTAATTAGAAAAGAAACCAATACAGATACATACATATGTGATCAGATAAATCCACTATCTTTACATGTTTTCTTCTACCTTCACCATGAACTCATTCTGTTTGCACCTTATGTGACGTCTGTTTCTGCTTCTGTGCCATCAGCTGGTCCATGTGACTACTACACAGACTACGTGGCGACCCGTTGGTACCGGGCCCCCGAGCTGCTGGTGGGAGACACTCAGTACGGACCTCCGGTGGACGTCTGGGCGATCGGGTGCGTGTTCGCTGAGCTGCTGTCGGGGATCCCTCTTTGGCCCGGGAAGTCTGACATGGACCAACTGTACCTGATCAGGAAGACTCTCGGTGAGAACGGCCTGCTGCTGAGGGGAAACATCGTCACATATTCTCCTGGAAAACAAAGAAAAATGAGCTTGATTTACTAAACAGTGTGTTACGCTCGTCTTTCTCGTCCTCCGCAGGAGATCTGATCCCTCGACACCAGCAGGTCTTCAGCAACAACCAGTTCTTCTGTGGAGTTTCCGTCCCAGAGCCACAGGAGATGGTGAGGCACACCGCACACTCCGTCTACATGCATCATCACTACATCACGTCAAATCAAAAACCTCACTGAAACGTCTTTCTTTCCTGTCTGTAGGAACCTTTGGAGCAGAAATATCCAAATCTGTCGCATCAAGCTCTGAGTCTCATGAAGGTAAAGATGTCACCTGTAGCCTGATGGAGATCTTATTTTTACACCAGCGTCAAAGAATAAATCTCAAACAAAATACACACGAAAGATTGAGGTCTAACCTGAACGTGCATGTTTTACTACATTTCTTTTATCGTTTGAAGAAATGTCTGTAAGAAAGAGTGATCAGAAACTGTGCGTAAAGCTCTCGATGGTCTCGCTGGTTCAGGGCTGTCTGAGGATGGACCCGTCCGAGCGGCTGACCTGCGAGCAGCTCCTCCAGCACCCGTACTTCGACAGCCTGCGAGAGAAGAGCCAGAGCACGTCTCGAGAGCAGGAACGCTCCAGCAACAAGAGGACACGTTTAACTCGCAAACACCTTCCTCCCGGGGTAATCAGCCCTCTGTACAAAGATAATGACTGGACTTAAAACACTGCATCTAGGACTAGGTTCAGTTTTCTTTTTTACAGTACTGCATAACTAAAAGTGAGTGTCCAACATCTGCAAAATTCTATTTTTATACCTTCAGGCTGATAATCTCGGGAACAAATTGAAGGAATAATGTAAATAGTGCAAGAAAAAAGTTTGATCAGGAAATTTTTTTATCGGTTTATTTGCATATCTTGGAACTTTGTGATAATAGAAGTCAGAATATGCAATGAATATTGATAAATTCAGGAGCGACTGTCTCACACTGAAGGACCTGAGGATGCTGTAAATTGGTGAAAAATCTAAAGATAAATGGACTAAAAAGGATCGAGGCATGTTGGAATGTTGTGCCTTTTATTGATACATTTTCTGTTGACAACTAAGCAGATGGACCAGAACTAAACATTTTCCCAAACTATTAAAACATTTAAACTTGTGGAAAAAGAACAATATCAGGGTTTACTTACATGGCTATACTTTATTTTTTTGTTTTATCAAGTCTGGTTTCCAACCAAGATGTAATGTAGAATAAACTTAACCACTATAGATTGACCAAAAAATAAAATGAATGTATGAAGCTACTTTTGGAGCAAACTCTGGAGCTGCATTTCCTCAAAAAAGTACTTTAAATAAATGTTTGTCATTTAACCCACAGAAATCCCTTTCTTATCATTTCTCATCAACTCTCATTTTCTTCTCCGTCCAGTATTTGCCGCAGCTGACCAGCAGCAGCATCTTTCCAGCCGTGGACAACAAGAGGTACTACAACAACCTGCGCAAGTTCAACTATCACCTACCGAACATCTAAACTCGCTGCTCACCAGCTGAATCCAACACCTTCGACCGGCAGCGTTTTCTGAAAAACTCAGGAAATGAAGCAGATTCTGGCAGCACATCATTTTATTTTTGATTTTTTAAAAAAAAAAGAGGATTCAACCACTTTTTAAAGTTTTGTTCATCACAGCTGGCGTGTCGGCTGCGGATATAGATGTCAGTCTATGCACTATTTCCCAACATGTGGACTCAAACATGTTGGTTTACGTATGTTGCCTCCATTTCACATGTTGCATTTTGTATAGTTTGTAAAGACAAGGAGCGACGTGCCGCTCTGCTCGTAGTCGCTGAGCAGCCTGAAGGTAAAAACGACGCCTGGTTTGCCAAATGTAGTTTTTTTTATACGACGAGGGACTCTGTTGGAGTGACATGTTTCTGTTAGGGAGTTTTAAATGTCTAACTGTCTTCAGTCAGTTAAAATGTAGGACAAGAACTTTGACTTTTTTTGTCATGACTTTCTGAAAATATTTATTGACTTCAGGAGTGAATACAGTCGTAAACAATCGCATATTTACTAGCAGATAGCAGCAAAAACACCACATTGTACTCATTATCTCTGGAACCTTGGTGCTAAGGATGCTCGCAGCCATCCGTCTGTCCTCAGATGTTGTACAAATGCCAAACTAATCGAAAGATAAATTATGTGACTTCACAATCTTTTTTTTCTGTGTACCCACATATGGAGTAACCTTTATTACCTTGAATGTTGAGCATATAATAAACTAAAGAATAGTTCCCTCTGGTGTCAACATTATAAAGTGCTTTGATGTTTCTCTTTGCTGGATTGTTTCTTTAAAGCTTGATTTTACTTCAAGCTGAGAGGTGACACGTAAAGGAACAGTTATCCCAAAAATAAAAATTGAGTCATTTAGTGTTCATCCTCATGCTGATGGAAAGTCAGGGGAAGTTTTGCAGTCATTTCTGGAGCTTCACAGCAAAACAGTGTTGCAGCATTCTCCTAAACAAGTGACGCACATGGGGACTTTTTTAAAACGTAAAAAAAAAAAAACTGAAAAAATTAAATAAAATGGCTCGCCTACTGCACTTACAAAGGGCCTCAAGTAATTATGGGACAGCATTATCTCCTTTCATTTCACAAAGAAATTGTCTAGTGTACCCCACGCTAAAGACGATAAGAACAAAGCAGTTACATTTCTTTCCTAAGCATTTAAGGATGCAAAAAGCTCTAATCATTGCAGCCACTTAGATACCTCTGGGTCTTTTCCCAGAGGAAGAATAAATAAAGAATAATTCACCCCCAGCCTGGGTCTTTTACTTTGAAAACCCGTAAAAAAGATGTCCATGTTTTCCAATCTTAAACAGGAAGTTGTTCTCGGTCACTCCAGGTCCAGTTCTACTTCCAGACGTGGAAGTGCCGTCTGCAGTCTTTCAACTGTCTTTTGTTTATCTGTGATTCCGGGAAGATCGCTGAGGAACAGATACTCCAGATTCCTGCGTGGAATTCAAATTAAATATGACATCAGGAAACATTCGTCAGGAAAATGGATACGGAGAAACAGATATAACAAAACACACACTCACTTGAGTCTGTGCAGCGCGATGAGGCCTTTATCCGTCACATTTCCACATGACACCACCTCCATCATGTACAAGCTCTCCTGCAGATTCTCTATTGAGCTCAACCTCTCCAGGCAGGCGTCCTCAATGTAGATACACTTGTTAAACTTCATTTCTTCCAAATGTTTCAAACCATCTGGAAATAATAAACAAAAACACAGCATCAGTACGCGGTCTTCTGATTCTGAAGTTTTGCAAGTCTGCATTAAAATAAATCTTTGTGGACACTGGCACCAAAAAAGCACAGTTTGGAGTGGAGCAGCCAACAAGGTCAGAGATGGTGCTCCACGTGTCCTGCTCAGTGTAAAACATCCCAGTCTCTTGCGTCACTTTTGGATAATCAGTCAGGGAGAGGTGCACTTTCACCGTCACCTTTCCTTTCTTGTTAACACAGAGGGGAATCACTTTCAGGTCAATGGTCCAGGTCAAGCTCATGTAAACACAGTGAATGCAAAATTGACAGTTTTTGAACAGAGCCTTAATCTTTGATTTGACCAGGCCCTTTAGTCTGTTATGTTCAGATGTGAATTTTTAAATTGATTCCCATTAAATTTGGTGGTGTATTTGAAAGTACCCAGAAGATGAATCCTGATGACTTTGGTAAACTTGACCTTTCGCCTCATTATTAATTTACTTCTTCCAGCAAAATATGTCTGTAACTCAGAGTATGGGAAACTATTAAGTACTTTTTCATGAAAGTACTGTATAAAGTTTCATATTCTGGTAATGGGATAACCTCAGGAGGGCCCAAGCAAATATTCCTCTCTATTTCTCATCTTTGATCTGGGTTTGTGGCTGAGCTTTAGTCAAGTTACGTCTATTTAATTGAGAACATTCATGACCACATGGAGGGAAATGGAAATGAGAGTGGGACACTTCACAAGGACAAGAACATTATATTCTCCACACTGTAACACTGACCCAGGTGGTCAAACCCTCTGTACATGATGCAGGATTCGGTGGCGTCAATTGCCTGGATCTTGTATCTGCCCAGAGGCCCAGTTGGCAGTCCGTTGTAGTCCTGATGCCAGCGTTCGAAACCTTGAAACCTCACTTTGGCTCCGCATCTCAGCAGCCACTCTGCTGCAGCACGGTCTGGACCAACAGCTTTAATCCGTTCATAGTCGACCCTGAGAGAAGATCAACAAACACTGAGTACGGTACATATTGATGACGTCATGTGATGTGGTAATGGTTGTTACTGAGAGGGCAGAACGAGCCGGCATAAAGTACAACTGGCAACCTGCCGACCAGGTCAATTCTTTTAACCTGAGCAAATCACCAAGAGTTTGTTTATTTTGTTATTAATCAAGTAAAACACAAGATTATCTCATTAAAACTTAAAAATCTCGCGGATTTGCTTATTTTTTTTTAGAACCAATACTTTGGGTTTTCCTGAGAAGATCAACAAGACCACGGGGAAACTCTGTGATAAATAACAGACAAAATATCATTATTGTGAATATGAAATAATTACATATAAAATCATGGTTATCATTAGGGCTACAGCTGATTATTTTCATTGTCATTTAGTCTCTAATCAATTATTTCCCCAAATTCATGTTTTATAATGGCAAATAAATAACACGGACATTCTTGAAATTTTCAAAAAGTTTTCAAAATTCCATGATGACGTTCTTTAACGTCTCGTTTTGCCCACAACCCAAACATATTAAGTGGACTTTGATAGAAGAGTGAAGAAACCAGTAAAAAACCCTAAACCCAACTCTAAGAAGCTGGAATCAGAGACTTTTTTTCTTCAGAAAATTATTCAAACTGATTGAAAGATTAGTTTCATCCATGTTAAACGATTAATCGTAAAGGCGACAAACAGCTGTACAGGGATACAAATTTCTGACCATAGAGCAGAATCAAATTATTCGGAGAGCCTGTAAAAGAAAAGTTAAAAAGGTAAAAATCTGCACAAACAGGAGCTTCTCACTATTCCCACAGTAAATGCTGCTCCTGAAACGCTGTGTCAGTCATCTCACCTTTAATTCTGTGACTTTGTGAATCACGCTATCACCATGTCACACGTTTGCATAATTTCTGTCTCGAGGTTAGTTTGGCTCGAATCAATTCACCAGAGCTGCTCTGTTGTTGTTAGCGGTAGCTCAGGCGTGTGTGAGCTGACCAATCAGACGAGACAAAGAGACAGCATCATTTCAGACAGGGGGATGATGTATTTTTTTTAGCCTTAAAGCGGGTAAACCTATTCTAGCAGTAAATTATGGACCTAAAAATGAGCATAATGTTTCCTTTAGTGTATTCTCTACTGTTTGTTTTGCTGTCATGTCAATAATAAGTGTTTATTTAGCAAGACTTTGCCTGTAAATCATCCCCAAAATACAATGTTATTATGAACATTGAGGCAGCAGCTATGAGCTACTAGCTACACAGCAGCTACATCCTTAATTCTATGGGATAAATGTTGTCTCACTTGTTGAAGACTGCATTGAGCCAGCCCCAGAAGTGTCTCCGGCTCGACTCCCTCAGACCCACAGCGGACCGCACTGCCCTCGATAAAAGCCTCATATCTTAAATCTGAAAGATAAAAATAAAATAAATCAACAATCGGCTCCTGTTTGAGATTTAAAACTGCGACACAGGAGATGTTCTCACCTCTAACAGCCAGGGTTGTTTACATTTGGTCGGCGTCCATTGCTGTAACCGTTGACCTCGTGGCGTAAGGAAAACGTGCCGCCCCATTGGCTGTACGGTGAACTTACGCAGGGGGCGTGGTTACGTCTGTTGGGGCTAGAGCAGCAACAGCAGCAGGATGAGGAGCTAGCAACGGCAGGACAGGAGGAGGAAACACAAAACAGAGCTCAGGGAAATCTTTGTGACAGTTGTACGATGTCGGAGCTGCTGTGAGGAGCTTGTAGACGCTGTGATAATGATTCGGACACTCAGCGGAGCCTCTCTGAAGGCTGTCGGAGCAGCGCAGCCCAAACTGCTAAAGGACGTCACCACCAGGCAGCTGCACAGGTAAGAATGGCATAAGATGCGAGCTAACTGTGTGGTCCTGTAGTCAGGTAAAGCTTAATGAATACTCTTGCTCACTTTATAATGTAACTGACTGACAGATAAAG
Organism: Sparus aurata; assembly: GCF_900880675.1. Lineage (NCBI taxonomy): Eukaryota > Metazoa > Chordata > Actinopteri > Spariformes > Sparidae > Sparus > Sparus aurata. Next base: position 6,389,799 of record NC_044202.1, read on the forward strand.
TTAAGTAAAGGGGGCAGACACGCTGCTACTTGCTTTAATGACTAACTTTAATTGCCACTGCCAAGGACTTTCACACAGCAAGATTGCACAATATGTCTGCTGAACCTGATCCTCACACCTCACCACAATGTTTACACACACATAACATTTGTCGTCTCTACAACCAGGCGTGCTCTATCCACATGTGCATGCCCAGTCTGACTGTCAGTCACTTGTTTTGAGTGAACTGCACCTTTAGGAAGGCACGTCAGCTGCATGTAATTATACCTAGCAACTCTATTGGATCGTCTGGGGACATGGTAGGCAGCTTACGTAGTGTGCCCCCCATAGCAATATAAGCAAACAGTGAAAGACAGATGTTGTAACTTTAAGTCAGGGGTCTCTTAAGTCAAGAACACACCTGACTCAATCAACTGAATTGTCTTTACACAGTTGATTTGTTGGATCAGGGTCAGTTGATTGAGTCAGGTGTGTTCTTGCTTGGTTGGAATGAAAACCTGCAGCCACAGCGGCTCTTTACTGGATCAGTTTGAGACCACTGCTTTAAGGTATACATTCAGAACTTAGGCAACTCCTTTACTTTGTCAATGAGTTTAGTGAGACATCAGGACCCAGTGCCATCGCGAAATTAATGGATCCCATTTGGATTAAGTGTCCCTCAGGTTTAACCAAAGACGGCTGTGCAGGTTTTTACAAGTTCAGGCAGTCCTCTCCTTCGTATCTGAATGCAAATTAGGCAACAAAGTCCCTGAAGCCACGTTTCTCTTTAGAACAACTGCAGGTTTAGCGCGTAATTCTTCTGCTTCTACATGGTGATCAAGCGGTAGATGCAAAGCAGCTCTGATCCTTCAGCTGGTTTTATTGGTTCTTCCCCTGTCTGCTTGGTTTACAGCCCTTTGCCTGCTTCTAATTTTCAGAGAATCAAAACAGGATGTTGTCTGTTGACAGTGTTCGGAACATTTTTACAAGCACTGGATTTTAAGTGTTCTCCCGGGCTTGAACATTGTGTACTTCCAGTTCTTTGCAAATGCTTAATTATGTAAAATCCTGTGGTGGAGTGTGGACAAGTTTTGGTATTTTGTAACTTTTGCCTACACTCTGAGCACACCACTAGATCAGAGCCTGATCGATACTCGATTTTGGGGGGCAGATGGCAATACAAATAACTTTATTGTCCGAAATGACATCCGTGCACTGAAACAGTGAACTTTAATAGAACAATTTGTAGCAATTTTTATATTTTAATCACTATTTTATTGGCCCCAACTGAACGGAAGTAAAAAATTAGACATTGAGTTTGTGGATGATTGGTTTAAGTCAAATTTTTTCGTGAGAGTCCAAATAATGTGACTTTATGTATCTGTATCAGGCCAATATCAGAGCTGGATATTCTCTTTTTAGATATGAATAACCTGTTCACTACAACATTTGTGTCAAAGGTTTCCCTACTGACCGGTTTCAAAGGTCTCATAGCTGCTCTAACAGTCCTGTACAGTTGGACATTGAACCACTGACCTTAGTCCTCTATTCGGCCTTCTACCTTTTGCAAGCTGTAAAGCTGGTTGGTTATCAGTAACCATCTTTAATTTTAACTGTCTGTAATCTCGCCTGTTTATTTTCCAGGACGTGTGACGTAGCCGTAGTTGGAGCCGGCATCGTGGGCTTGGCCACAGCCAGAGAGCTCATTCTGCGGCACCCGTCGCTCAACTTCATCCTGCTGGAGAAAGAAAAAGAGCTTGGTGGGTTGAAAGTTCTTGTGGGGAAGGAGGACAACAACTTGCTCTAAAGAGAGAAATGTTTTGCATGTCACAGTAATTAAAACCAGTTGTGTTGGCTCTGTGCTCCAGCACATTGGTTGTGAAACATGAGAACGACATTGAGGGTTAAGTGCCAAGTCCTCGCTTTAATTTATAGGTATTGGGTGAACAGCTGCCATTGTGCTGGACAGAATTAAAAAAAAATCTGCTAGAGTCGCACAGTGTTTGTTTGACCATTGAACACCAGTAAAGCCTCTTAAGCCCCATTATCGAGCAAGCATCTTAAAAAGTAAATTTAAATGTCTTGCCAGTCTTACATTTTTAACATTTCAGTGATGTGTTTGACATTTTGGGCCTTGGAGGAGTTGTGCAACATTTTGGGAGAGTCACTGCATCTGGCCAAGAAATAATCCATCCCATAAAAACGAACCTTGTCGCTTTTAAAAATGACGATGTGCCACACTGTGAGCTCATGGGAGTGAGTGAGGTGCTGGTTTGGGAGTAGCTTGTATGAAGCTGACTGAAGTATCCCTCTTTGAATATATTAAATGTTATAGATTGAGGATTTAAAGTCCCTTTCTGTCTATCTAAGGATCTTAATGAAACCTCCCTTTCTATCTGTTTTGTTCTTCTTCATATTGTTCTTCAATTCGAACTCACCAGCTGCACACCAGAGTGGGCACAACAGTGGAGTCATTCACAGCGGGATCTACTACACGCCGGGCTCGCTGAAGGCCCGACTGTGTGTGCGAGGAGCCACTTTAGCCTACGAGTACTGCGAGAAGAAAGGGCTCCCTTACAAGAGATGTGGAAAGGTCTGTCTCTGTGTTTTAACCAGATGAGATCATTAAAATATGCATTGGAATACTGAATGGAAGAACTCAATTATCATATAGATGGAACTTTCATTCCAATGACTCTTGACAGATGAATTACAATATTTTCGTGTACCACATGTATGGAGCTGCAATATGAATCTCTGTGCTGTGCCAATGTTGGTATTGATCAGTATATTTCTGCATTTGGCAGCTCATCGTGGCTGTGGAGCAGGAGGAGATACCCAGACTGAAAGCTTTATATGAGCGCGGCATGCAGAACAATGTGCGCGACCTTAGTATTATCGATGGCAAGGAAATCCGAGAGCGAGAGCCGTACTGCAGGGTAAGAGTCTCGCAGGCGATGCAGTTATTCATGCAGAAGAAAAGAGGACAGTGAAGGCCTATAGTGTGTCGTCCTTGCAGGGTATAATGGCCTTGGATTCGCCCTACACCGGCATTGTGGACTGGAGGATGGTGGCTCTCAGGTACGGCGAAGACTTTGAAGAGGCAGGTGGCAAGGTGGTAACAGAATCTGAGGTTGATGACATCTCCATGGTCAAGGAGAGCTCAGCTGGGAGTACTGAAGGTAATGAATAGTTTTCTGTACATCAGTATGTCAATACAGTCAATTTTGAGCGAGGGTTGTCAATATGTAATTGTTTTTTTATCTGCAGGAATGAAATATCCAATCGCAGTCAAAGACAAAAAGGTAAGACACGTGCAACTAAAAGCATCACGATGTTCAGATTGTGTTCTGTCTTTTTCACTGATGGCGTTATTATTTCAATAGGGTAACGAGATATGGTGCCGTTATGTCCTGACCTGTGGAGGCCTGTACTCAGACCGCCTGTCGCAGATATCTGGGTGCAGTCGGGAGCCGCGGATCGTCCCCTTCAGAGGAGATTATTTGGTCCTGAAGCCAGAGAAACACTATCTGGTCAAAGGAAATATCTACCCTGTAAGTCTGAGGAAACCATATGTCCAATCTCCAGATTTCTAGTTTCTTTCATGTGCGCCGCAGCTTCTAACTTTGGCGGCCTCAAGTGGCAAAAAGAGATTAACTTGAAAATCATGTAACCTGAAATCAATAAGCTGGTAGAAAAAAAATTGAGAAAACTGGTTCAGCTGCTGTTGAATCCAGTTTGGATTTCCTTGTAAGTGTCAATACGTCACTGCAATTACATTGATTTACAAATAGATCCAAAACAGATGAAAAACTACCTTCTGCATATCCACATTTCACTACATTTTTGTTTTGCTTTTTATAAAATACACCTATAGGTTCCTGACCCTCGTTTCCCCTTCCTTGGTGTTCACTTCACCCCGCGGATGGATGGAAGTGTTTGGCTCGGTCCCAACGCAGTCCTCGCCTTCAAGAGAGAGGGTTACAAAGTGTACGATTTCAATGCCCGAGACTTCGCAGACGCACTATCATTCAGGTACCACGGAAATTATTTCATCTGTTCCTTTTATCATCTTTGTGTTGTGTCCTGGAGCTTTATTTTGAGAGGAGGCAAAGATGCTGAAGTCATGTTAATAACAGTGTAATTGTCCCTTGGTGGGTGATGCTGAATATTTAATCGTTTCCTTTTTATTGTTCAGGGGCCTTCAGAAGCTGGTAATGAGGAACATAACGTACGGGATTGGAGAAATGTATCGAGGGGTTTTCATTGGTGCACAAGTCAAAATCCTGCAGAAGTACATCCCTGAACTCTCGCTGAGTGACGTGCTCAGGTAGAGAAATAATACAAGAGCTAAAAATGCATGCACACTGCAGGATTTCAGTTGTTTGTAGCACAAGCAAGAGGATAAATTATCTGATTAGAATGTGTTTTCTGTAACCCTCATTGTTGTTCGTCTCCAGGGGTCCTGCGGGAGTTCGAGCCCAGGCTCTCGACCGAGACGGAAACCTTGTAGACGACTTTGTGTTCGACGGCGGGGTCGGGGATGTGGGCAGTCGGGTGCTCCATGTGCGGAACGCTCCCTCGCCGGCAGCCACCTCCTCCCTCGCCATCGCTGAAATGGTAGCAGACGAGGTGGAGAGTCGATTTTCTTTGTAGACAAACACGGTGATGGCAGAAGGGTGAAGGGAACCAAAGTGAAACTACAATGTTGTGTGAAGCTGCCATGACTTCAGCGCCATTGTCATTGTGAAGACCTTTTGTTTATCACAGGTCAAGCCTTAATTTAGGAGTAGAAAGTAAAATATATTAGATTAGATTAGATTTTTACGACTGTTTTTACTTGTGTGGTGCTGTTTCAGGTTGTATGTAAAAATGTATTTTTCTACACTACATTTCTGTCTTACAAAGTGTACGATGAGTTACTCTTAGTGAAAATATTAAGCATAGCCACAAGGTTCAGCTTCAATAATATCAGTTTTCATTATCAAAAATGACATACTGTTTTCTTTCATATGAACTTAACTTTTGGGAGATTTACCTTTTTTTTAAATGATGGATTTTTAAAAGTCATGGGTATAATTCTTGTATGGACGTTTTATTTTACTCTCATCATGTGTGTTTTTCTCTTAAGCTACTGACTTAAGGAGAGAAGTTTGTCTTTGTTGTTATAATATTGTAATGCCGCCTACTGGTCCCAGTCCAAAATGCTGCAAAACTATTTTCAGAAAGAAATCCCAAAAATTAATTGAACAATCCAATATATTATATTTCAATATGAAATGTAGAGAGTATCTCAGGTTTCGAGACATGGTTTAGCTCATTTTGGACTGAAATGAAATGCACAGTTTTAGATAAAAATACGCACAGATAATGAAGAAAGACGGGTTTTTGTAAACTGATATAAGACTAAATATTCAAAGGTCTTAGGTGATGTTTACACAAAACTGAGAACATGGTTTTTATAAGTTGTTTATGTGTTTGTGGGCAGTGATTTGATTTAATCCTGCTAGAATTATCTCTCTGTTAGAGCTTCAAAGGTTTCACACATTGCTAGAAATACTGTTTATAAAAAATGGTGTCACCTTTGCTGATAATTCATGCCATAGATTGACAAATGAATGTTAAAGAAAATGGTGCATAAATTCATATTTTGAATAGCAAATATATGAGTGTTTGTGGTTTGTGACATATGCCATTTAAACATAGGCCACACATGCTGCAGTATGTTACACTGAGGTGCTTTTTACAGGGCGTGTTCACAGGTCTTGTGCATGTGTGAAAAAAGTAGTGTAAAATGTTGTGCGGCTCCAGAGGAAGCTGCATGAAATGTGATAAATTGCCTCTAGTGATGTCACTCACGTTGTATTGTGGGTAATGTAGGCATGAAGTTTTGACAAGCAGTTTGACTCATCAAAATCGATACAGCAGCACCAGAGATATCACCTTTTTCATGCCAAGCACTCTTCTTACTTTTTGATATCCGGTGCACTCGTAACCCACAATGCAATTTAGCTGCTGCAGTGACATCACTTGAGGGAATTTATCACATTACATGCAGCTTCCTCTGGAGCCTGCTTATATTCACATGTGTAGTGGTACTCCACAGGACCTCTATACACTTTCAAAGTGCAATATGTAAAAATTCTGGTTTGAAATATTTTTTAAAACTATGATTACAGACAGGGTTCTTGTGGCCCATAGAGCGTGCAACTTCCGCCAACCGAGGCGGCTAACTTCCTGTTTAGCGCCCGGCTAACTTGAATGAGGATAAAATGATTTAATAGTGCGGCTCTTCTAGACTTTCCAAATGTTATTGGACCGAATGGCTCAAATAACAATTACTGTCATTCAAAAAAATTAATCTGCTGTTTTACATCCCCTTCTTTCACAATGTTAGCATTTAGCGATTAAGCTGGTGATATGCTGCCCCCTATTTGTTCGGAGCATGAATTCAAAAAGTGTCCAATTCTTACATATTGCACCTTTTAATAAGGAAAAATTGTGGATAATATCAGGAAGAAAGTTGGGATTTTTGTGGCACAACTTCACTTTCCTCCAAGGTGCATGTAGAACAAAAGATAATAAACAGAGAGAGATCAGTGTCACTTCAAGTTTTGACCTTTTCATACTTATTTATTCAAGCAGTTGTCTGCAGCAGATCAAGCACTGAGTCATTTTGTCCACAAGGAGGCAGGATGTCAGCAACAAACATGCTGTTTGAGCCCCAACGTAAGCAGGAATTATGTCTCAATGTGATGCTTCTGCTGAATCCGGTTGTTTTTATGTTTTTACTGGAAGTGCTTTCATAATTCCTTGGAAATAAAGTGGCTTTATTTGCATGTACCTGTTTCACAAAATCAATTATGTGACGTTTCGACTGTGTTGTTTTAGCACCACTCTCACAACAGGAAAGTCAGTAAATTAAAGGTTGATTTTATGTGACCTTTTTTTAAAAATATATATTCCGGGAATTATTATAATTATAATTCTGTCGCCAATATGAGATGAGGCAGAAGTCCAGCCTTGTTTTTTTTCCTCTGTCCAATAAAATGTGAAATTACGCAGCGTGCGTGCCTGACAGCGGAGCGCGGCGCAGAGAGCAGCAGCAGACAGACAGGCAGCGGAGTTGGTACGAACATCTTCGACTTCACAAACCAAAAACACCTCGACTGCTCCTCAGCTGCCCCGCTCACAGACATGCCTCGGACTGCTCGCTGTTCCGGGGATTCGCGTTGGATTTAGCGGCCGATCGCTCCGGAAAAGATGCCTGAATGTGAAGTAAACAGCGCAGGAGAAAGTGTGCCTTGTTTGGAGCTGAACGGGTCGTGTGCCACAACATAAAACTCGGAGCGCATCAAGGCCAGCAGCAGCCTGTAGCACCAGTTAGCTAGTCGGCTAACGCTAGCCTGCTAACGTTACAGGTGTGAAGGCAGCAAATAACCAAACATAACTTGTAGCTGTAGTTAGCTGGCAACGAGCTGAGCTCCCATGTCGTGACTTAATACTGAACTTAATGTGCCTATTATAAGCTTTTTAGGAAACGCCAAGTAGCAAGTATAACACTTAGCAACATTGTTGTTAGCCATTAGCTTTTTAGTTAGCCGCTGTCCCGTGTTTACAGCAGCGGCAGGCTAGCCTCGCTAGCCACCGAGCTAACGACCTAACTTTATAGCTACATGTGCTTAATTTCTTTTTTAGCTCATTTTCCGCTGCTTAACCCGACTCAGCCCCGGACTTGTAGTGTGGTTTGGTGATACTCTTCATATTTGCAAGCGGGACTATTGGACTTTTTCCACCGTGCCTGCCCTGGACTGACCCACCCACAAGGACTATCTATCCGGGGCCGATGCTGACAGTTCAGCCCGGATCACGGCAACGCCAGGAGCCGCTACAGCAATGCAGCCCCAGCAGATATACGACTTTTCAAGTGACGAGAACAGTCACAAATGGAGAGGCCTGTTCGTGCAAGCTTTACGAAAGGTAACACCGCGATTACTACAACAAGTAACCGTCTCCACACTGCCTTTCAAAACACGTATTCCCATACTGGTGATTCATTGGTTTGGGGATATGGAGGTATTGGTTTCATCTGCATTTACTGACACAAACTTTTGTTGCATGTTTGCTACTTGTCAACAATAAAAACACACACTATTATTATTATTATTATTATTATTATTATTACAATAATTATCAGTAGTGGTATCAGTAGTACTATGAGGAATACAGGCACATCTGTCATGTAACCAGCAGTATTATTTATGATTTTATTTTTTTAGATAAGGAAAAAACTAAAATCAGAAGAATAGCATGTGAAAAACACTAATTTCCAACATGCTCCCAATTGGAATTAAGAGTTTTTCCTACACTATAAGTGTCCCCGTTAAATCAAATAAATGAAAAGTAATCAATGTTTTGTCGGTCGCTCTTGTCAGTATTGAAACTGATGTCTTCATCGTCTGTATGTGGCTGTTACAGTTTGTTTATTCAATAAGTCTCTCACGCAAGTTCCCTATTATGATTTTTTTCCCACACTGTTTTTGAAGAAGTTGATCAGTGTGTCACGATCTGTCGATAGTGTTTCGTACTTTTGAGGGTAAACGGGTCGTACTAATAACTTGCAGGGTGCTGATGTTACCTGCAAGTTTATATCAGTGAGGCTGTCCTGGGACTGCTGCCCTGTTGCTCGAAGGCACTGTCAAACAGTATTTGACGTGTGTGTTGCTGCCAACGACTTTATTTGTTCCTCATTTGGTCAAACAGCAAAGATGCATCATCTGTGCACGGTAGAGCCCTTCTGCAGCTGTTTTATGATGAGTAAACGTCAAGTGTTGCTCCTTTTTCTGGAGAAATGCAACCTCATTCTCATAAACCTACTTGAAACTTTTTGGACAGGAAATATTTTAATTTCAATGTCACTGGTCAGCAGGACTGACACGTATCAGTTCCTTTTGGACTGTCCCTCTCTTTCACTTTGCTTGCATCATCTTGGCTTCTCCCTGTCATCACCAGATTTCTTTTCTCTGTTTTCTGACCCCCCCTGCTTCCCTCAGTCTTGCACTCAGACTTGCAAACTCATGACAATCCAGCTCCGAGTTCAAACTGAAAACACAAAGTTATCACTGCTCTGCTATGCTTCACTGTCAACTTTTTTTGCCTGGCTGTTCCATTAGGTTACACGCAAAAAAGCCACATTGTTTAGATACTGGAAGATGCACACAGCTCTGCCTGCTGCTCTCCCTTTGAAAAGGTCCTGTGTGTAAACCTACAAGGCTCTGTGAAGATCCTTTTTATATGTTTACGTGTCCTGATGTGGTTGGAGCTCCAAGGAGTCGCTGAGAGGGACACAGACTGCTGTGGAAAAGCTGTGTTGGTGTGCAGAGAGACGGGGCAAACTATAATACAAGCTAATGATTCAGTGTTACATTAAGCATAGTAAAACGTGTTGCTCACCTTGGAGACCTGGCAGAGGTTTAAGTTCAACCAAACAGCAGCAAGCACTTCTAACCTTTTACCTTTTTATAATCCAGCCAGTTCACTGTCAGCGTTCCTCCCTTATGATGCATCACTTCAAACGTATAACTGATCCTCTTTCCGAAAAGAATGCTGAAAAGTGTCCGTTCATCACTGCTGACTAATATTTATCCAACAATACCCAGAAGTCATGCTTGAGTAAAACTATAGTTATTGTGTGAAAACATTACTTACTGTAAAAATGAAAGTCACCCATCCAAAAAGCACTTGATTAAAAGTCTTAGAGGATCTGATTTTAATTGTACTTGAGGTATCAACTCTATATTTACATGTATGTATATACTCAGTGTTGGCAAACTTACTTACTTTACTTCAGTAGAAATACAGATTACAGGTCTCATTGTCATTTAAATAAACCATTTTAACATTTGTTGGTGCTTTGGCTCTGATGCAACATACAGTCTGCACAGAAACTACTAACTAAAGTTGTTACAAATATGTAATAGAGTAAGAAGTATAAGATGTATAATATAAACATTTAACTTGGTAGAACATGGAATTACTCAAGTAAAGTACAAGTACCTGAAAATTGTACTAAAGTGCAGTACGTGAGTCAATGTCCTTGGTTACATTCCATCACTGTTAACTCACTAAGACTTTAACAAAGACGTTATTACAAGAGAAAGTTGAAACTTCACGGCATGTGGACGTGAGTATTTGGAAAAGGGATGCTTTTAAAAACACTGAAGTTCTTGAGTCCTGAAATAGATGAATACACTGCAAACAAAGTTTATTTTGAAAGCATGAAAGATGCATGCCTGTGCTCCAAAAATAGACCTCTCACTCCGTCCGTACTTTTTGTACTGTGCTTTGATGAAGTCGGTTAACTACCTCTTTTGTTTTACGTGTCTATTTTAGACTTGACCTGTCAGATCAGAGACACACAGTCTGCTCATCCTTCTTTCTATTTAGAGGCTCGGGACATTTGTTTACCATAAAATGATCAAAATCACTCCAAGAAACTGTTCATTTTGTCATCCATTATTAAAATGTTTGTTTAAAAACAGTGCTTTGTCACTATTGCCAACAGATCCCCAGTGGCTGCAGAGGCAACCAGCCGTGTAGCAACATCTTGTGTATAAATAACACAGTCCTTTTTCTGTCAGTTAGCCGTGGCACAGTAGAGATGGTGTGATGAATCAGGTGAAACTGAGAGAGCAGGTGGTGGGCCGTGGTGCCGCGGTTTCATTGTCTCAACTTGTTACACAACTGCCGGAGGGAAAGCCTGTCAGAGATTGACGCAAGAGAGGTTTGTTATGGTTTTGACGGACTGTGACTCGCTGTTTTTCACAGCTGTCCACCGGGGGGTTTCCTTGTCAGAAGTTGCCATGGTGGATGACTCCGGCTCCGAGAATGATTTTAGATTGTTGGTTAGAGGCAGGATTAAAGAAAACCTGTTGATAGACAGACACTCCTCAGAGCTGGTGCAGGGAAGTGACTTTATGATCAACCAGGGAGGTAGTTTAAGAAATGACACCTCATAAATGACGCAGACTTATCTGGCTTCATTTACTGACATTTGAGAAACTACTGTGAAATCAGGCAGACGATAGCAGGACTGAAACTAGCAGTTGACTGACAGAAAAAAAACGTTTTGATAATCAATTACTGTGTCATTTTTGGACTGATAGTCAGACAGCAAATGTAATTCAAGACATCATCTAGGGCTCTGGGAAATTGTACTCTAAGTCATGTGTTGATTAACTGAAAAAACAACTGACATACCATACTGAAAGTGATTGTAAAGTTGCAGAATCATGGCATCCCTGTCGCCAGTATTGCTTTCTAGCAAAGGCAGAAAAGCACGTTTATATCGTCCACATGGAATTGAATAAGCCTGCCTGTTATAATGTCAACAGCAAAGCATTTTGTGCCAAAGGTAGAATCGAGATCTCTCTAGTTGTAGTTTATGTGTTTCTGTCTGTGCTCACTGATATTTCACCACGGAGGAGTCCAGTGTTTGTCCCCTAGCTACGTCTGCGTGTCCTGGCTATTCTTGATCACTGCGGCTCGTGCCCGGTGCTATGCAAGAGCGTCATTTAGCCTCTGACATGCTGGTGTTGATAATAACTGTGCATTCCCCAGGGCTGCTGTTTCACTGGCAGCGAGAGACGGGCCAGAGCTCTGCTGGGTACAGTTTCATTCCATTACCATGTTAGCACAGCACGATGCTTCACGGGGCTTCGCTCCATGAGGCGCAGGCCTCAGGTCTGTTGTCAGGTTACAAGCATGCTTTGTTTATGTGTGTGTGTGTGTGTGTGCGCCTTTCCTCTTTTATCTTCTTCTCAACCTGAGTAGTCGGTTAAATCCTGACATTGGGACTTCACAACAGGCCAAAACTTGCAGCTTGGATCTTTTTTTAATCTCAGTCAGTCGGCTCTTGTCACTCCACTCTGGCACTTTCCTGAATGAGGTCCAAAACAAATACGTTATTGAGTATTTCTAAAGAGTCCCAGAGAATCAGAAAGTCTCGAGTTCAGTATTTTTAGATGACAAATAAAGATATTTATAAAGTGCCTGGTGTCAGAAACTGGTCTCGCCATGTTTATTCATGTCAGTTATTTTTATCTCCTCATATCAGTTTCATCTGTGATCTGTTGTCAAGCTGGATAAAGAAACTTTCACTTCAGGAAGGTGACAGATGTGGTGACCTGAAGTGATTCTGCTGCGAGCTAACCTGGCAACATTATACACTGAAATAAATTGCACTTGGCATGTCTTTACATCATCAGAGCAACTCTGTATGCAAATAAAATTACACCACTGTCAGAAGGGGGAGGTTGCAACTGTAACGACCAATAGTGGATTCCGGTTATCAGTAATCGGAGAGACTCATAACTGATATCAGGAACTGATATACATTCAAAGTTAAAGGAAAAATCTTGATTTCAGAATTTAGAATAAACAGTGATTGAATGTAACTGAGAACAATTTACCCAAGTACTGTACTTATCTACAATTGTGATGCGCTTTTCTTGAATATTTCCATTTTCTGCTACTTTCTATTTCCACTCTGCGTTGTTTTATAACTTTAGTTACTTTACAGACTCAGATATCTCAGTGTTGATATGCTGTTACTTGTGATTTGTTCGGCCTGGGTCATACAGCTCAAAAGTCTATCACGATAAAGAAGTTTAAAATCGGTCGATATGCATAATTATTTATATTTTAAATGGCCTGTCCTACTTTTTTAAAATACATTTTAAAGACCAGGTAAAAAAAAATTCGAATTCAACCTCTTTATCAAGGCACACAGGTGATGATTTTAAGTTTAGTGGGTTATGTCCTTGTACCGTTTGGATGTTTTTTCATACAGCGTTGCAGCTGAGTACCGCTCCATCGTGACGGCTTGAGGTGTAGCAGCAGTTGTCGGAGACGTAGATTGTCGTGATTGACATGTCGTGAACTCCAGTAGATGGAAGTGGGGTCGGGACAGCTTCCCCGCACCGTTTGCACACAACAGTATTCTAATTTGTCAGAAAATTCTGCCATATATTTCTTATTTACAAATTCTTCTCTGCAGCACTCATTTTCTCACAGCACACTCTTCTGTTGTTGTCAGTCACATGAACATTGTGCACCAAACTACTCACCCAAATGGTCGGCTCTTTGCTACGGATATGACCGACTGTTTATGAGCCGTGACATATTTGTTGCATTTAATGCATACACGCGAAACTATCCAAGACATTATCACACTGTTTTCTAAATGCTATAGATGGCGCATCTGTATCGATACGTCTTGCTATTGTTGTATCACCCTGCCCTACGATGTGCAACCAATCCAGATAGTGTTACAGGTGGGAAATTAACTGTGACTGCTGAGATGGCACCTCTTTGATTTAAATTTTACAGAGAAAGTGACATAATCTGCAGCACATTGTCAAGTCTTCTCGATGAGCGTTGTTTGTTCACTGGAAAGGATGTTCCCGGTAAAAGGTTGCACTTCCTGTACACCACTCCCAGGCTGTCAGTCTGCAGAGAGGAGCGTGGGTTGAGAATCTGGTTGATGAATAAAATGCTCCCCTCCCGTACCTGAATATTGAATCAAGCCTGTGACCTCAGATGGAGGGAGGATGTGAGGATGCAGGCCGACAGGGGTCACTGGGTCGGGTCAGACTGGGGTCACTGTGAGGCCACGTGCCGTCAACGGCACGACCACCAGCCATTGTCTTGATGATGTGAATGTTAGGAGGGCCAGCTAAATGTCAGGGGAGTAGTGTGTGTGTGTGTGTCTGTGTGTGTCTGTGCATGTGTGTGAGAGAGAGTTTTTGTTTCGTTGTTGTGTACATGTGCTTATATAACATGTCTGTGTTTATATTTGTGTTTGTCTAAAGGATTATCTATGTCTGTTTATGTCTCTTTGGCTCTGTATGTGTGTGTCTTGTATGTCTGAACCATGCATCTTTTGTGTGTGTGTGTGTGTGTGTGTGTGTGTGTGTGTGTGTTTTAATATGTGTGTGTGCCTGTTGTCTCGGCGTTGATCTCTGCCCTATGGTTCCCCAGACAGTCTGGTTGTAATGGCAGATGATGTCATGGCATGAATCACAAACAGTGACACATGCTCGGGTATAATAACAAGCCCCACCCCCACCTCTCCACCACACAAACACACACACACACACACACACACACACACACACACACACACACACACACACACACACACACACACACACAAGCCACATTACCTGCAACCTGAGCCTGATGCAGCCTCGTATACACAGCCAGGAGAATAATCAATCGAATTAGAAAATGTTAACCCTGTATTAACACCGTCCAGCCTCTATTATTACCTCCAACTTTTCTGCTCCTTGTACCACCAGCACACACAGCAACACCTGATCCATGTGTGTGTCGCAGACGAGACGTGCATGATTTATTTATTTTTTGTTACTACACAAAGCTCACTGCAAGCTGACCTGCAGCTCTTCATTGCACAAAATCTGAACCACCTTTTTCACATTTTTGCGTGCATGTACCAGCTCCTTGGTACGCGAACGTGGCATCGAGGAATCTGTGTCAGTTTCCACGACTGATACTTTTGATGATGCAGCAATTTTTATTCTGTAATAAAATATTCTTTGAGGTAAAATGTCTGTGGTGCGGAGCTTTCGAGAAATGCTGCGTGTACTTTTCCACTTGAGCGATCAGACTTTTTCCCTTCACTTTCGCTTGTAAGCCACAGTCTGCTCCATTGTTTTCTGTCAGGTCTCATTATCGCAACATGTTGTGGCAGCACATGATACCCGGTTATGTTTAAGATACTGAGTGAGTAAACAGTGTGTGTTAGTTACATTATATTCACGTGACATAGGTTGTTCCATGAGCCAGGTCTCATATTTGCACCAACGCAGATACTTTTAGATTGCTTGATTGTTAGCAATGATAAATTGGTGCTGCAATGATTAATTGATCACTCATTCAAAATAAAATGATTTGATTAGTTGCCAACTATTTTTAGAATTGATAACTGTCCAACATTTGCTGGTTTCAGCTTCTGAAATGTGGACTCACCGGTTTTCCATTGTTATTTGTGAAAATAATTGGAGGGTTTTGGACTGTTTGTTGGTCAAAAGAAGCAATTTGAAGATGTTAATTTGGGCTCTGGAAAATTGCAATGATTAAAAAAAAAAAAAAAAATGTTATAGACTAAATGGTAAATCCATTAATCTTGAAAATGATAGGCAGATTAATCGATAATTAAAACAATCGTTAGTCGCAGCCCTATTGAACTGAACAAACATGTCTAAGTACATTACCTGAAACTGGTTCATTGTGATGGACATTTTTACCTATTTCTAGCATTTTATAGACAAAAAAAAAATAGAATAAAATGGGAAAATAATCTGCAGAATAGTGAATAATATAAATTGCAGCCCTACATTCAAGATGCTAAAGCTGAGTATTCCTGATTGTTTCAGGAATAGTTTAACGATGCTGCAGGGAGATCTTTGTTTAATTTAACTTACAGTAGCATGTAGTGCATTCATGGATAGGTCTTTGAGAAGTGAGTCTGCTCAGTGTGTGGTCTAATATTTGCACTTAATCCAGAAATGGATATACTCCTTTAGCTGTGAGGCATTGTGGATGAAACCCTGACCAGTTGGATTTTTTTCCTGGTAGTTTTGTGGATCCTGGTTTTCCCTCTCCTGGCTTTGGCTCTGCTCCAGCCTGTGTGTGTAGTATGAGCCTGCTCCTGCTGCTGCCTCCTCGTACACGCACATCAATACCTCTCAGTCTGCTGCTATGATCTGCTCTCCCCGGGGGCTTCGCTCTGTGTGGGTAGAGAACAAGGCAGGAGGAGGTGGAGGAAAAGGGAGAGTGAGTGAGTGAGCGAGCGAGTGAGCATTGGGACTTCCTGTACACTAGCCTTTCCCCTTCTTAATGGAGCTGACCCATGAAACTGAACACCTTAACATGGCACAGGAGGATGTGCATGAAAGCTCACATGATCAGGATCCTGTTAATTTAAAGTCTCTGAATTTTAATTTGACAAATTGGATGCAGTGGATGGCTGTTGTCTTTGATAATCACAGTTGTTGAGTAGACATGGCTGCCTCCACCAGAAATAGCAAATGTTTTCACGTTTGATGGATTATTACTTGGATATTTGCACAGAATTCCTCTGTGAATCTGTTCTCTTGAGCATAATTGAGTTGCTGCACATTCAAGTAATAAGTGGAGATTTTTTGAGTTCACCTGACGTCTTGGAAGGAAAAGTTGTTTTGGCTATCATTAGAAACCCAGAGCCTCTTGTCTCAGATGTTTTCTGTGCTTTTTTTTCAAATTCAGGAATTCCCCTGCTATTTTTCCACACCATTGCTTTCGCTTTGCTCACACTTACTTCAGTGTCTGCCGCCAACTATATTAGACCATGTTACATCCATCACCCATTAAGATCAAGTTTCAGTGGTACTGTAAATACACTGGGCCGCAGTCCTACCTGCGGGTGGTCTCGCTCTGCTTTCAGTCCTCAATTTAGACGCCGTCATCCAGCAGGACTGACAGATTCATAGGGAGAAGCTCGCTCATGTTATGTCTTTAAAATTGAAAAGAGCTCTGTGATCTCTCCCCGTCAGTAAACTGCTCCAGATCAGAGCAGAACTGATGTGACGCTGGGCGTTTATTCCTCCGGAGGGTCTGGCTCTGCAGTCGACTCTCTCCTCAAGAGCTGGAAGACTCTGATCACACACTCGGCAAACAATTTCTTTGATTTTATTTTTGATTGAGAGGGCTCTAGCAGCACAAATCACATACTATGTGCTTGATTAATTATGTGATTATCAGATCTGTTGCAGATGAATCCAAATCTAGAGGTTATTCAGTTAAGTAGTAGAGGAAACCAGAAATTTAGTCAAGTTCTGGCTTTTTTACTTGAAATAATTACAACTGGTTAATTCAAATTGTTGCAGCTTGATTCTCTATGAATAAAGGTTCCAACACTGTACTTCCTTGTGTTGTAGGGTACCTATAGAGCGATGTTGCAGCAGCATGTATTGTGCTTGAATGGACTTTCTATTATGTTTTAATTCGAATGACATTCAAAATTGTGTATTTGTGTTGCTCTGTCTCCCATCCTGACATTGTTGGAGATAGACGACACTTGTTGGATGTGGGCCTCTCAGAAACGGGCCAACTATTCTGTGAATGGAGTCGAGGGAAACCCCCGTAGTTTCAGTGTGGTGACTCACAGCTCCTGGTGTCCTGTGGAATTTGGTCAAGTGCCTATTTGTGGTCAAGAGGATATATCTCATAGCCTACTTCTGCTTTGATATATATTTTTTTTCCAAGTAGAGTTTATGCTTGTGGCTTATTTATAACTGTTAGGTCTTGTGAGTGTGCATCAAAACAGAGATGACGTACAGAAACGTAAACGAGGCCAAGCTGTGGCTTCAGATTTTCCAGCTCCACTTGTTTTAAAAAGCATCTGAATGTGGTTAAGGAATCCAAAACCAATCGAGGAAAAAGATGGAGGGGGGGTCTTTTATGATCCCCTTTCACCTTCCTCTTTTTTTCTCTGACTTTATCTCAAACAAATGAACTCAAACTTGAGACAGAGGGGACATCCTGCCTGTCGCTGCATCTCTGTTAAGTCAGAGAACAAGAATGCACGAAGCGCGCTCTGCGTTGACCTTTTTAACTCTCCTCTCACATTCCTTAGTCCGGGGGCAATGTTTTGTCATCATAATGCCCCACTTTACTGTATGCCAGGGTAATTCCATCACTAGCATGTGAACAGGCCTGGCTTTTGTGAGTGGAGAGTAAACGTTAGGCTGTCTTTCTATCCACCTCTCTCCTCTCGTTCGCTCCCACAGCCTTTTTTTTTTCCTCCCCCTCTGAGTCTGCTTTGGGTGCTATAATAGTATCTCAACTGACAGCATTCCTGCAAGAGGGCACGGCCCGAATGACGACAACTTTTGGGAGGTTGGAGGTTGGGGGGGGTGTTCTTCTCTTTCCATGCATAGACCTGGTGATGCCACACCTTCTCTCCTGTCTGCACCTAAAAAAACACACCTTCTGTCAGGCTGCCTCCACCTTCAGGAGTCCCACTACTGAGGAGGATGCCTGGATGAGTCAATAAATCAGCAGAAGAGACCTTTTTGAATCCATGGCTTTGATATTTGTTGACAGATTAATTGTTTGGCAGTCTCTTGCAGGTTGTTTTGAGACTGATTAATAATTGCATAATTGAGAGTGGATTTCCCGGCTGTGTGCAGCCAGATTTCATACAAAGATGCTGTTAGATTTGTCCGTTGTTGTCGAAACTAACAAAGCTTGTTTACCTTGCAGATCAAGCTTTTCATATGGTTCATACGTGCTAGATCAGTTTCCTTGTTGTCAGGCAGCAATTTTCAGATTTCTTTAATTTCATTTTATGCAGACCGGTTTTGTAAACTCTTCTTCGTGATGCATTCAAGGACACAATAACCTACATCCGAGAGGTGTTTGAGTTGGTCAAAAAATGTCTGTTTCCCAAGAGAATGTCTTGTTTTGTTTGCAATCCAAATATAATTTAGTTTTCTGTCGCACTGTTTCATGCCTCTTCAAGTTGATTTTCAACCCTGTTAAATGAATGGAAACTTAAATTATTTAAGGTATATTATACTACTGGAAAATGTAGAGCTAATTTGTAGTCAGTGGGCTGAAACATGCAAAAACCACCAGATGAAGGTGTTTTTCTACCATCATTCACTGTCTATACTTGCTGTCTGACGTCATAAAATGCAACCTTAGCCTGACTGCTATGCATCATACCAGGTGTTACTATCAGTTTCACCACAGCTTCGGTTGACATCATGTTAAAGGTGCAGAAAAGGGCTTGATTTTGGTCTTCATCAACTTTCATCTTCTCTTCCAGTTTTAAGTTGCAGGATGCTCTATGAACCACACTGCTGTTATTGGCCCCTCATATCTTTGTTTGTCTGTAACATTCAGGTACAGAAGCAGGTCCATCCAGCCCTTATGGCGAAGGAGGATGCCCTGCAGCACATCGAGGAGCTGATCCTGCAGCTGCTCAACATGCTGTGTGTGGCCCAGCCTCGCTCTGTGCAGGATGTAGAGGTAAGACTTTCTATGGAGCATCTAAATATGAACTCATTCAGGTTCAGATTCATCATAACTGTCAGCCACTCCTCTTGTGAAATAGTAGAGTTAAGAAACGTGCTGCCATTGTTGTTCCACATAACTAATTAAATACTTCTGTGCGATGCAGCTGTCAATCATCCTAATGCTCCCAAATGTATCAAGTGTTAAGACAATAATTTCCTTCTTTCCAGGAACGGGTCCAGAAAACCTTTCCCCACCCTATAGATAAGTGGGCGATTGCAGACGCCCAATCGGCTATCGAGAAGCGCAAGAGGAGAAACCCTTTACTTCTCCCCGTGGACAAGATTCACCCACTGCTGAAGGTAAAGACTCCTGACGAACAGTCTTCTTTATTCACTACATAAACTATACTCTTTACTCCAAAATGACTTTTTATGAATGTCATTCAGTCTTACCAGCGTGCGAAGATTAAAGGGCATGTTTCAGTTAACATATTATGGCCTCTGGCAGTTTTCACATTCTTATAAGACACAGTCAACTCTGACGCAGGTTTCAGAAAGTTGCAGCAGTTCCTGGGAAATATTTATAATGCAATTTAGCTTGCTGGTTTTACAGTGGGTTTAAGACAAATTGAATTGCCCTGAAGTGATCGTCAGTGCAGGTTAGAACCGACTCATTGAATGATTTTGAACTGCCGATTGACTTCTGTTTACTTGATATGTTTTTATTCTGCTTTTTATCCAACAGGAGGTTTTGGGCTATAAAGTGGACTACCACGTGTCCCTGTACATCGTGGCTGTGCTAGAATACATATCAGCAGACATACTGAAACTAGCGGGCAACTATGTCGGCAACATTCGGCATTATGAAATCAGCCAGCAGGACATCAAGGTGTCAATGTGCGCGGACAAGGTCAGTATTCTGAGAAGGGGAAAACCAACACCCATGTATATCACTTAATTTGATAAACAGGTCTGTGGATCATCATAAAAATCATTTCCGCTGTCTGTTTCCAGGTGTTGATGGACATGTTTGACCAGGAGGAGGACATCGGCTTAATGTCTCAGTGCACAGAGGAGCCGTCGTCCTCCGGGGAGCTCACGTACGACGACCTGGTGAGGCTTGAAATCGCAGAGGAGAGGCAGTACCTGCGTGAGCTCGACCTCATCATCAAAGTGTTCCGCAATCACTTCCTGTCCAACCCCAAAATCTTCACGCCTGAGGTGAGGAAGACTCTCAAAGTTAATTAAAAAACTGTCTAAATGATCATTTCAACAACGACTTACAGCAAGGAACTTTTTACTTTTTACAGCTGCTCTCAATAAGATATGTGTATCACAAGACTAGGAAAACACTGCATTATAAACTATGACTGTCGCGTATTAAACAAGCTTAAAATAATAGAAGCGTCATTCTGTTATTACCAGATTAAAAATAGAGTTACCAAGAAAATCAATAATTCCCTGTAAAAATGACTCACCAACAGAGTTATTTGCCTAAAGGTGCCGGTTAATGAAAGGCATAAAGCAGCTGTGGCCAGCTTTCTCTAAAACCAGCTTATAAACAAACAGTCAAGTTTCAAAGTAAAAACCTAATTATAAAGTCATTTCACACAAATCCAGCGTAAGAACATTTAGAGATTACAACTCTGTAATCGGCTAACTGGTAATCAGCATCAGCAAGCACTTTGGAACACATTTCATTGTCGTGATTTATGTCGTTAAACCTGAAGAAAAGACCGCTCAACTGTTGTATGTTTCTCCTGTAAGTAATTTGAGTTTTTGCGATTAACCAATGCCAAGTTGCTCTTAAATGATCTGGGATTAGATAACATCTCTTCTCTGATGAATGACCAGAAACTCAAAGCAATCATCCTTTCTGTGGAAGGACAGATACTTGAGCCAGTATGTCTTTTCCTGATAACACTAGCTCCAACCATCTCCAGGGGCACCACCCATGCTCTCTGACCTCCAGTAAACAGTCCGCTAAATAGACATTTGTGTCTCTCCCAGAGCGTTTACCAAGGAAACAAATTGCTAATTAAGTTGTGTCTATTATGGCAATTAAGCACTCGAAAAAAATAAAGAATAAGAATGGGTATGGGTAAGGAAACGACAGTGGGTCTCAGGGTTGAGAAGTGAATGGAAAGTTGAGTTTAATGGGTCGCTGTGGCTTTGCATATTTTGGGTTGGGTAATTTGTGGTATGATTTGGGTGAGGAGGATAAACCTTTGTGAGGCCCAGTGGAATGCAGAACATGTAATTATGTTGAGACAGGAACAACATCTGCAGCCCTCGCAAAAATAACCTCAATTATGTCTGTTGAAACTCAGCGTAATCTGAAATTACGTGGGAGATGTCAAGAAAGTGTGACAGTCAAATAATGACGGGACCGGGCGTCTATTCAGACTTTAGCAGTCAGTAATCACTCTGTGCTATTTTTGGGTTCTCATCTGCTTGACTAATGATTTCCTCAGGCAAAATGAGCATGTTGTTGTTTGGAGCTCATTCTCACCACTCTTCTTTGGCATTTATTTATCCAAGGGAGGTAGACCAAGAATGGGAGCTCTTTCAGCACCACCCTGCTACTGTACACACTCGTATGGTTGTACAACTTCATTGTGTTTACGGGCTCTTAAGTAACCTGGTCATTGTTGTTTTTTTTTGTGGTAAGATGATTTCTTAAACGTCCTTGAAAGAAGAACTTGTCTTTTATCAGTGTAAGGTTTTTAAAGCCTGCCTCTCTGCCCCCACTTCCCTCCACCAGAGAAAACTAAGACATCTGTACTTACTTGTAGATTTTTAATGTTTAAAATATTTGAAAGTTATAAATATAGCTCAAGCAATTTCTGGAGTTCAGGGTTCAGGATTCACACCAGCCAAGCCCACCTTTCCAACCTTGAAGCATCTTCCCTTGTGTTGTCTCGTTAATGCAGGATGTGGAGGTGATCTTCAGTAACATTCTGGACATCCACGAGCTGACAGTGAAGCTGCTCGGTCTGATCGAGGACGCCGTGGAGATGACGGCCGACGGCAGCCCTCATCCGCTGGTGGGCAGCTGCTTTGAAGACCTAGCAGAGGTATGAAGCTCTTCTGACCTGAATACCATACAACTCACCATTTAAAGATGTGTGCTGGCAAAATACAATGTGTAACATTTGTGCTAATTTAGCAGCAGTCTAAACAGTTGGTAATCAAGCAAAATGTTAAATTAAAGGCTCCTTAAATGATACTTCCTTAAATACAAGCTAGCTAATGTTTATTGTCATATTAGCTTGTGTCTGAAAATCCTTTATTCCCTCCATGTCTACAGGAGCAGGCGTTTGACCCCTATGAGACCATGTCTCAGGATATCCTCAGTAAGGATTTCCACGAGCACTTCAACAGCCTGATGGCAAAGCCGACCGTCGGCCTCTACTTCCAGGTAAGACGTTCTCCAATGTGATATTGATCATGATATTCATATAACTGTCATGAAGGAGTAAAGAAACAAGAAAATATTCATAATTTTTCATTTTCATTTTCTTAAAAACTTGCTCACTAATTTGTGATTAATGTCATTGGTGACAACTAATCATCATTGTAAGCTACTTTTGTCCAACTATTGGAATACTACAGAACTTGACATATTTTTGAACAAAAGAATAACATTAAATAAAATACAGAAGAAAATCTAGGATGACTCATTTGATTGGAAGTAATAAGTGGCTGATATTAAGTTGTTATAAACAGTATTAATAGTATTAAACAGAGTCTTAATGTCATTGTTATTTTATAGGCAAAAATGTGCTAAAAAAAGAAATGCACATGCACATTCAAGCCAAAAAGGGCCGGTGTTGAATTGAAAATAAACAAAACATGAATAAACACTAAACACCAGAATAGTGACGTTTGAAACAAAGCTGTTCTTCATATGTCTGATGCGAGCCATCTCTTTTTTATTTAGGTCAAATTTTTCCGTTATATCTATCACGTCTCCCGCTCCTGTATTTCCTGTCATTCTCAAATGTAAACTTTCTTGAAAAGCAAAACTTCCATAATATTGAAAAGAAAAATGTGTTTGTTTTTTTTAATATGAAGGCACAAGTAGGCCATTAATGTGTTTACACCAAGCAAACAGTCTTTGAATATTTGTTCCCGTGTTGCTTTGAAGCTAACCTGGTGGAATTCCTCCCAATATCGTTTGAGGGCATGTCATGACATATCTCAGCGTCCTGTGTACAGTTTATTCACTGCTGCCGCATTGTTTTATTTGGACATTCCTCACAAGAATAGCATTGAATTATGCTCGGCGGGGTGCAGTTTGGCAGCCTTTGAAGATGAAATATTTTCTGGTGTTTTCTCAGGCCAAAGACCAACGAATCTGACCGTTCACATGAAGCGATATCACAACTCCAAACAGTATTTACAGTGTGAGGTGGTTCTGTGTTGTTTTTCTTTATGGCGCTGAACACAAATCTGGCATTTTATTTAGTAGATATTAAGATGTTATGCTATTAGACTGACCTAATGTGTTCTTACTCAGTTAGTTTTATAGTGAAATCATAAACCCTGCTGCTGGCTGACCCTCCTGCAGCCCTACTGTACCTCAGGTCGAGGCCTCGCTGTGTTTACCCTCAAACCACCAGTCAAACCCAAGTTAGATCAACACCGATGGCACTGTCCTCTGATTACCCACACCCAGTGTTTATTTTCTTACGCTCATTGTGTGAGAGTGGGGAAAGGGCACACGAGTTAAAAATAAAGCTTTATTTATGTTAACAGTTTTGATGGCACCACTGTGCTCCTTTTTAAAAACACCTTGCATTGTTTCACATAATATTTTTCTTAAAGGCAGAAACAGTGTGTATTTAAAGACATTGGCAAGTTGTTTCAGCCTACATCAATACGCCCTTGATTATCAATATTAGCTTAGATTTTCCAGCATTGCTTAACTTCCAGCATTCAAAATGTCGTGATATATATCTTGTATCAGGATATAGCCGGACAGAATCATGAAAGCTGAAACATTTAATTGAAATCTAAAACGGTCTTCTTTTGATCAAACGATGAATTGATTGGTTAACTAATTTTACATCGCACAGATTTGGATTCTGGCAAAACATGGTAGTCATCTTGGTTCCATTGTGCTCCGCATGCTGGACCACCAGTGTGTGTGTGTGTGTGTGTGTGTGTGTGTGTGTATGTGTGATCATCAGCAGTGGTCCCAGGGGCAGATGGTGTAATGGTCTCCACCAGCCTCCCCTCTAAAACTCCCCCACCCCTCACATACAAACACAATGACACACACACACCTTTCACCCCACAAACTGCCCCTGCCCCGTTTATGTACCGTGAGCTAATCTTATTTTAGCGTCTCTCACTTCGTGCATCATCTCTGACCCGATGGCTCCTCGTCTCTCCACCTTCTTTAAACAACGTGAACCATCACGAGAACACTTTTATCCACATGCACCTGGTGTAAATTCATACAAATTGCACTCATTGCTGTAATGGGGATCGAACCCCTTGTCTGTCAGTGGCATCATTAGTGCTTCTGCTTTACCTCCTCAGCTTTTGTCTCATTTCATGTTCTTCATCTTTCTCGCTCCATCCTCCTTGACTCCCTCCCTCCCTCCCTCCCCGCTCTGTCAGATAGATGTGTCTGTCGAGCACTCAGCCCCTGCACTCTGCAGCGTCTGGTATTGTGGGTAAATTACATCGCCTTTTAAAAATAGAACAGGCAGCCACACTGCGGGCCATTTTTCTCCTGGGGAGGAGGAGGAGGAGGACAAAGAGGAGGGGGGGGCACGTGGCCCAAGGCACATTTCATGTTGAAAATAAGCCGTGAATTAAGACGGCAAAAGACAACGTCAAGGGTTCAAGCAGCCCTGTACCTCTGTGAAATGGGAACATGCTGTTCTCACAGTCGTTCTGTACCGTAGTCTTACAGCGCTGTGTGTTTATATTTAGGCTGTTCTCACAATGATGCATGTTCCTGTAGAGACTCGTTATTAGATGTTATCCAACACAGTATTTACTTCAGTTCCAGTTTACCTGCTCGGATCACATGTTTAAGAAGATGAAATCACTTCTGGGATCATTTGTAGATGTAGATGATCATATGTAGTTCATCAGCACACATTTTCACCAGGATAAGTCAGATGTACTTTCTAAATACCTGTGGCAGGATGTTTTACAGCTATTTTTCTGCTATTGTTTACTATATTCATCTATCTTGAGAAACAAAATTGTTTCACTGCCTGTACATATTCAAAATAAGAGTAGAGCTACAACTTACGGTTATTTTGATTGATTAATCTACCAGTTATTTTCACGATTAATAGTCGATAAAATGTCAAAATGTTGTGACAAATCCCAAAGAAAGTATGTTCTTTTATCCGACCAACAGTCCAAAACCTAAAAATTCATCATTAACTTTCATAACTGACAAGAAAAAGCAATACATCTTTATTTTTTGGAAGGGAACCAGCAAATGTTTGACATTCTTGCTTGAAACAGGACCAAGCGATTAAAGAATTATCAAAATAGTTCACACGCACTCACTTTTTACTTCATTATGAAAAACTTCATTCCATTCATCGGCCTTCGAAACCGCATAACTTGTGTTTTTATTAATACAGAGTCTCCACTTTTACTACCATTAATCAATGCACGACAGTATTTTTATTAAATCATCCTAATTTTTTAAAAGCAAGATAACATGATTAGCATAAAGAACATGTTGGCATGTTATTACCACTTTCCCTAACGTCTGTACTTCCATTTTAGAAACGGTGCGTCTGGTTATTCACCAACATGTTAAAACAAAATCTTACTCTGCTTGTGTGGAGGAAGTGTTATTTCAGCTGCACTGAAGTCTAATTTAAAATTCGGGTTCATTCAAAGTCTTTCAAGTTTGGAAAGTGCTACATTTTTTCTGTCGGTCTTGGGATTAATGAAATACTCCTTGAAGAATGTCAGCATCATTTGTATCATGTGGCCTAAACTAGGGACACATGATACAAAGTTTTCAGCGTATGACACCAGGAACTAATAATGTCCTGCCTCTCATGGACAATACTAATAAAATAACTCATCATTTCATCTGCGGATTAAAAAGGCTCCGATGTAGAGTATCATCGGTCCGATACATATCGGGCATCCCTGATAATCGAAAATTAAACAATCCTGTCGTCATATTTGTTTGTTTCCTGGCATTGAAATTAGCGAGAATTAAATAATCATGATCCAAACATACAATCCAAGTTAATATGAACAGCTGGTAATATAAACAAAGTGAGGTAAGGTGCATATTGATCGCTGTGGGTATAAAGGAATTCTGCAAACTTTATTTTTCGCAACTGCGATTATAGTCATTATTTAGATGTGTTGATAGTAAAGAAACTAGGATGGACATTTTTGGTTTAGGTACCCTGAAATTACTTAGATTTAATTCTATGAGGCTGTAAGAACCCTGTTAAATGTGCAGCAGCAACATTTCACCCAGTCAACCCAAATTCACAGAGCTGATTATGATCCATCCAAACATGTAGCCTTAATGCGGCTCACTAATAGGCGATCTGTAAACCTGCAGGGTGCTGACATATCAATAACATGATCTAAACTTAGGTCATTGTTCCCTTGGCTGTCCATCAGTGTGCGTCAGGCAGCTGATGTCTCTGTCTCCACCTCCTCCCCTCCCCGCACACAGACAGCATGGCCGCTGCTGTGGAGTCTGAGTAGTAGCATATTGATTTTGAGTCGTCTATCAGGGGAACAGGAGATTTAAATGGATACTATGACGGCCTGCTCTCCGGTTACCCTGAAGCCTTAATCGGTCAATCGCTTCTCCCTCGTTCCATCCTCTGTCACTCTCGTTTGTAGACTGAAAGATGCACGTTTAACAGAACTCTTTTTATTTTGCTGTAAGGAAAACCCCCTTTGTTTGCCGTGAGACATATTTCTGTATTTTTTTGGAACATCCTGTGTGCCAGATGTGATTTGATGCATTTATCTGGCTGGCATCATAGTAGACGGTGTGACCATGTGGAAAACAAAAACCCAAACAACTGTAACTACATGCATTTTTCCAAAAGCTTCCAAACCCGAGCTTCAGACATGTTCAAACACACGTAGTCGGCTAACTAGTACTTCTTTAGAAGTGAAAACGAAAGGTGAAAGTTCCGTTGATGTTTCATGTAAATTTGATGGTTTGCAAGTGCAGTATCATGATGAGATGAGAATATAGATTTGAGGCCCCGATGAAGACCTAGCAGTTGAAACATGTTTGCTTTTTAATGATGTGGCCACAATAGTAAAGGTTTGGAAAATTTCCTTCCCTGTGTGATACATTGTCTTTTATTTGGACTGATGACAACATGTTTTCTCCAGCTTGGATTATTTTCTAAGCACGAAATTTGTAACTGGAAACTTTTTCTAAAACAAGAACACGTCTCTCAACCATCATTAACACTTCTTATGTGTCTTTGTGTCTCCAGTCAGTTGCAGAAGGCTTCAAAGAAGCAGTCCAGTACATCCTTCCACAGCTGATGATGGTCCCAGTATACCACTGCATGCACTACTTTGAGCTACTGCAGGTACGTCCCCACAGATGGACAGTTTAGATTGGAAAACTAAAACATCAGTGAAAACCAGTGTCTTATTTTGCTGTTCAGGTCCTTTTTTTGTAATGGATAATGATAAACACACTGATTGTCATATTATTTAGAATTGTCATCATTTGATTCTGAACAGAAAACCGATCAAGATGAGCTTTCAGTTTCGATCATCAAAGTCTAAGCCAGGATTAGTGACTCTGAATATTTTTATTTGCAACACAGCTGCTTCCCCTGCTCTGACACAACAACTTTTCTTCTGTATTATCACGTATAGTAATATCTGTCATGTCTGATGTTTTTACAGCAACTTCAGGAGCGCAGTGAAGACCAAGATGACAGAGAATGTCTGAAACAGGCCATCACAGCGCTGCTAAACCTCCAGTGTAGCGTGGAGCGCATCTATACCAAGCACCAGCCTCGCCGTAAACCTGGGTACGCCTTCTCTACTACTACTTTTAATAATTGATATTCATTTGATCAGTCTTTCTGCATGTTGGTGACCAAATGGCAGAAATAAGTTGTGCTACATTTGCCAACAAAAAAAATCTGATTTAAACAGTTTTATCACAAATCTGTTGACCCATCTGTGATAAGTGTTTTTACTCAGTCGCAATGTTTCATTTTTTTCTGACTTCAAACTCCTCTCCTCCCTCGCAGCGAGCCCATGTACCGACTGTACAGCAGACAGGTTCGTAGCAAACAACTCGCCATCAAACGCATGAACGAGATCCAGAAGAGCATCGACGGCTGGGAGGGGAAAGACATCGGTCAGTGCTGCAGCGAGTTCATCCTGGAGGGCGCGCTTCTTCGAGCCGGCGCCAAGCACGAGAGACACAACTTCCTGTTTGATGGCCTGATGATAAGCTGCAAGGCCAATCAGAGCTCACGGCTCCCAGGTTCGGGCAGCGCGGCGGAGTACCGCCTGAAAGAGAAGTTTGTGCTGAGGAAGATCCGCATCGTGGATCGCGAGGACTCTGTAGAGCTGCGGCACGCCTTTGAACTGATAGGAAAAGATGAAAACTGTGCCGTTTTCTGTGCACGGACAGCAGAGGAGAAAGCGGCGTGGATGGCAGCGCTGGTGACTCTGCAGTACCGCTCCACTTTGGATCGCATGTTGGACACGGTGCTGCAGCACGAGGAACAGGCGCATCCTCTAAGACTTCCCTCCCCGGAGGTTTACCGCTTTGCTGTGCATGACTCTGAGGAGAATATTGTGTTTGAGGACAAAGTGCAGAGCAAAACGGGCATCCCGCTCATTAAAGCCGGCACAGTGGTTAAACTCATAGAGAGGCTCACCTACCACATGTATGCTGGTAAGATGCTCTAGTAGATCCTCTTGTGTTGTCACTTTTATATGTTCCAGCTTAACCTGACTAACTCACAGGTTAAATTTACAAAGATATCTGTTTCGTTGTCTAATTTGTTTCATCTCCTTGTAGATCCTAACTTTGTGCGCACGTTTCTCACCACATACCGATCATTCTGCAAACCACAAGAGCTTCTCGCCCTGCTGATAGACAGGTACGGTTCAAACAGAACAGCTGTCCTTACAGCACTGTTTTGTTGCTGTAGTTGTTCATTGAATTACTATGTGAATCATAAAGTCTTGTTCAGACCAAATTAGGCATTGTGAAGTTAAGCGCCGAGATGTGTGGTGGTGTGGGAGGACACAATTGGCAGGGTGTCATGGTTTGGTCCATGAAGTCGCCTGAATAGCTCCCATTTTCTGGCGCTCTGCTTGGGAGCAACGGCTCTTTCAGTTGTCATCCGAAACAAGTTTGCTGATTATTATTTCTGGTGCAGCTTCCTTTCAAAATTATTGTTTGTTGCTGTTGTTGTGTAAGGCGCCAAGCAACATAATAGAAAATAGAAGAAGTCTGGAGGATCTGTAACTGTTTGTGCTTGTGTCTTTTTTTGGTTCTGCTGTATATGACACTATCTGTTTCACCCTGACCCTGAACTTGTCTGTCAACCAGTGTTTAGGAGAAAAAATGTCCATTACAAGTGTGTAAAAGCTGTATTCAAAGTGTCATTGTATAGCTAAATTTAGTTTGAACCACTTGAACAACAACACTGTTGACTGGTCGGTCTCATTACTGGCTTATGTGATTAGCCACCACAGCTTGACTTAGGGTTGTGTTTCTCCAAAATCTGATTATGTTTCAACATTTTGCCGCAGGGCCGCTGTATATTTGTACGCTCTGCCGTAGTCTAAACACACTACCCACACTCAAAAAAGAATGTAAGGACTGAAATGTTTCTCCTGGATGCCTGGTTTGGTTTGAATAAGTCTTAAGAGCAGTCAGCCTTCACTTTTTTCACATTTTTCAGACAAACATCTGTCAGTCCCCTGACATTTTGAAGTGTCAACCGTCTGATCGTTGTTTTTTCTCAGGATTGAGATCCCTGAGCCAGAGCCGACTGAAGAGGACCGTCAGGCTCTCTGGAACGGCGACCAGCCGATGGCAGCCGAACTCCAGAGATTCCGGAAGGAATACATACAACCAGTCCAGCTCAGGTACGACGGCCGTCCCGTCACAGCTAAGTCCTGTGAAGGCTCCGCGAAGGCAACTGCAACTCTCAGTGAAAACTAAGATATGAGAACATCCACAAGACAGAAGAGTTTAAGACGGATATCTGAGCTGGATTGATTCAAACAGCTTTTATTATAGCACAGAATAATACTCAATATTTATGGCAGTGCACAAAACACATGTGGACTGGTTGGGCAAACTGCCATGAACCCTCGAGCACCCTCCAAGTTTTGAAAACGGTTGTAGGTTGTCAATAATTAAGTACATTTTCTACAATATTCAGAACAAATCAGAGGACAAGACAAACTAAAGGCATGAAATTTGGGGTTAATGCTCGGCTAATCTTAAATCTGAGGCGGTCACCTTGTGAAATGTTGTGTCCAAGGGTCTTTAAGGGTTAAAAATCAAATGTTTGCTTTTATGCACTATTGGTGATGCACAAGATAAGAAATGTGTTTTGTCTCTAAACTTGTAGATGAAATGTAAAAAGTTATTTTAGCCTCTTTAACTGCTTTCTTTTATTTCCTCACAAGGCCTTTGAAAATGCCACAAAAGACTGCTCTCTCTTCGTCCTCTCCTGTTAAGGCCTGAATGTTCTCACAGAATAACTTTTGTATTCGACTTTGTGTCCTTATAAGGACGAACAGAGTCAGGAATAGTCTCATAAGTATCATTAAAACACTGAGAGCTTCTCGGTATCCAACTGCACTGCTGCTGTAGCTGATGGCAGCTGCAATAAAATCCTTTTAAAACTCAAGTCACAGCAACGGTTAAAACACAAGTGGGTAGTTACAGTCGGTGCACTCTATCGTCTGTATCAGCAGTATAATGCAAAACAATAAAAGATGGTAATGAGTCAGGAATGATATGTAAGGAAGTGATCATGTAGTTTTGGGTGGCCTATTGTTGAGTAAGCATTGCAGTGTGGTCCAGCTGTTTATTTTAAAGACGGGATACTCAAAGTTGGTAGAAATACCTCTTCAGGCACGACTTTAAAGCACAATACGTCCCTGCTGTTTCTATTTTTAAAGCGCCCACTCTTTGAAACAGTAAAGTGACCAAGGTGACGAATGCACACTGGCTTCAAGCCAAACGCTCTTCAGTTAAAGACTCTGTTTCCTAAATGTTTCTGTTTGTGTGATAATCTACTATAATTCAGATTTCTCGATGGATGTTAAATTCAGATTTTGCTGGCGGAGCGACACTGTATTATGCACATGTCCTCATGTTTTGGTGGACGACAAAGCATTTTAGCAGTGAATAATGAGAGATAAATACATAATTAAACAAGTTTGAGTTGTGTCATGAATGACAAATAGTCACAGTTTACTGCTACACACAAATGTAGCCGTCATATTTGCCGGATTTTTTGTGATTTTCATACTTTTTCATACTTTTTCTGTGCTGCAGTGACGGCCATGTTGGTAACATATCACTGTCATTTATCTTTGAGGCTCTTCTCTATCCTCTTGTTTCCTGTCTGCCTCTTCAGAGCAGACTTCCCAGTAAAGGGGAAATGGACAAGAAAACAACATTAATTAGAAATCTGGGTGTTTAATTTGTAATAAAACAGGAAACGAGAGATTTTTGCTGAGTAGTTTCACATAAAAGGAAAAACACTTTCAGGGTCACAGTTGTACCTACATACACAATACTTTGGACATTGGCATTGGGTATTGGTGTGTATGATAATAAGCGGGGAACAATATGTGCTGTTTAGTTAATACTATAATGTGTCTTTAATTCACAGGGTTCTCAACGTTTTCCGTCAGTGGGTCGAACATCATTTCTACGACTTTGAGAACGATCCAGAGCTGAGAAGTCGGTTAGAGGAGTACATCACCAGCAAAATTCAACTGCGAGGTCAGAACTACATCCAGTATTTATACAGTAGTGTGTATACACCTCTGCTCACCTAAACACGTGTTAGCTTTGTTACATCAGTGTTGGACATCCGCACAAAACATCTCATCTCCTTACCTGTTAAAGCATACTTTACGAAAAGCAAAATTTTTAGTATTAAATAGTGTTCTATCAAAACATCTTATTAAACAGTCCTGTGACATCGTTCATCAAATCTGACTCGACGACTTTTCTTTGATAGGTCCCTCTGATTTATTCTAATTTTGCTCAGATTAAATGTATGTTTAGTGATTTATCTTTCTCCAGCATCATTAGAAATATATATTTTTTGCATTAAACAACAATATCTCACTGTTTTGGAGAGTGAAAATGAAATCTGGAATATTAAGTTCAGTTGAAGTATATGCTCCTCTGAATTGAGCCTGTGTGCACAAGTGTGACACAAATCAGAGTCAATTTATTCTGTAACACGTGAAGAAACTATCTGAGTGAAGTTGTGGTTGTTGTGTTAAAGGTTTTGTTGGTCTTATGATAGAAGACACTCGATGCTCGTTGACATTGAGGAACCAAAGCTTTGGTTTTATTCACTGTTTTCTTTTCCAGGCAAGTCCATGAGGAAGTGGGTAGAGTCCATCAATAAAATCATCAAGAGGAAGCTGCAGACGCAGTCAAACGGTGTCAGTCACAACATCACCTTCGAGAGCCCGCCTCCTCCCATCGAGTGGCACATCTGCAGATCCGGACAACTGGACTCATTTGACCTCATGACCCTTCATCCTATAGAGATCGCCCGTCAGCTGACTCTGCTTGAATCAGAGCTCTACAGGTGAGTCACAGAGCAGTGGGAGAGGCTGGAGAAACAGGCTTAGGACCAAACTGTCAGTTTAAATCTATGTGAAGCATCGGTTTGTTTATAAGATAATCTGCAGCAGACATTTAGTGAAAGTCTCACTTTACTCTGGTTTGTTGTTTTCGTTGTGTCTCATACTGCCCGTCTGAAAAATAAAAACCCCTTTCCTCCACAGAGCTGTCCGGCCATCCGAGCTGGTCGGCAGCGTCTGGACCAGAGAGGACAAAGAGAAGAACTCGCCTAACTTGCTCCGCATGATCCGCCACACCACCAACCTCACACTGTGGTTCGAGAAGTGAGTCCAAGGAATCAAACAAGAAATCCACAATTGGTTTCCTTGGGAGGGGGGGGGAAACAAAGCTGTAACTGTGTTTGTTGGTCGTTCTCAGGTGTATTGTCGAGACGATGAACCTGGAGGAGAGGGTGGCCGTGATGTCTCGGGTCATAGAGATTCTGCAGGTTTTCCAGGAGCTCAACAACTTTAACGGAGTGCTGGAGGTTGTCAGTGCCATCAACTCTGTCCCGGTCTACAGGCTCGACCACACCTTTGAGGTAAGTAAAATTATAGAAAACCTGATATAAACGGATATAAATTAATTGCTACATGATTTAATTTAAACGATATATTACTCGCAGTTTTGGATGAAAAAAAGACGAGATCTGATGTGTGAAGGCCCTTTATGTTTTTAAGGATGTTTGGCCTTGATTATGACCCTTATGACAGTTGAGGAACATCAGATGTTTTTTTTGTTTTGACATGTATTTGAATCATTTGCTGAACTGGTGGTCGCAAGATAATTTATGGCACTCCTCCTCCTCCAACAGGCAATACCAGAGAGAAAAAGGAGAGTCCTGGAAGACGCTGTGGAGCTGAGCCAGGACCATTTTAAGAAATACTTGATTAAACTCAAGTCAATAAACCCACCCTGTGTGCCTTTCTTTGGTAAGTCTCCTACAGTGGGACACAGAATCCACGACAAGTCAAGTATTAAAGACCTGAGACAAAAAAATGAGTTTCCATTTTGAGTCAGCGCTATTTATTAGAAAACCTGCAAGAGTTAAGCTTACATATGATTCCATTAAGACTGTTTTAATCTTCATCCTCAGGTATCTATTTAACAAACATCCTGAAGACAGAGGAAGGGAACCCAGACTTCCTCAGACGTTCCGGCAAGGACCTGATCAACTTCAGCAAAAGGAGGAAAGTGGCCGAAATCACCGGTGAGATCCAGCAGTATCAGAACCAGCCCTACTGTCTGAAGGTGGAGCATGAAATCAGGGTGAGCTCTCATTCTTATAATTTTCGCTTGGTTTTAAAATGTGTTTCATAGATCCTGAAGTCAAAACATGTCCTTTTTATTTCTTTTTTTTTTTTACAGAGGTTCTTCGAGAACCTGAACCCAATGGACAACAGGAGTGAGAAGGAGTTTGCTGACCACCTGTTTAAAATATCTCTGGAGATTGAGCCACGGCACTGCAGGCAGCCTCCCCGATTTGTAAGTGTTCAGACAGTGATTACTGTTGGAATAAAGAGCATTTAAGACTTATATTAATAAAAATAAAAAAAAAAACACTTAGAGCTGCTTTTCTTAAGTTCTCACTGTTAATTCCCGTCATTCCTCCTGCAGGCCAGAAAGACCATGTACTCTCTGAAGTCCCCGGGGATCCGGCCTGTGCGAACGTCTACCTCTGGCACCATGAAGGGCCACCCAGTCGCCCTGGAGAGGGAGCCCCCACACAAGATCACCTTCCGGAGTATCGCTGAGACGGAGACGGAGATGTCAGCATCGTCATCAGTGCCCACCTCTCCGAACACGCCGACCCCTCCGCAGTCAGCCTCCTCCGACCTCAGCTCAGTCTTCATGGACCACGACCTCAGCAGCTCGTATGGCGGTGAGTTATTGTTCCTCTTCGGGAATATCAGAGTCGGCATCAGTTGAGAGAATGAGGTCTGTGTCGAGGGAGGGAAGTTAGAAAATTAAAGAAAAAAACATTAAGATCTAAACACACATCTGCTCTTTCTTTGAATTTTACAGGTAGCAACTCCATATTTGCTACAGTTCTTCTTCCGCCTTCAAGTGAGTTCTCAGTTTATCCTTCTTCTTTTGTTTACCTGATAGTCTGAATACAGTACTGCTAGTGTCCATACTGGTATTTTAACCCCATGAATGTCTCTTCATTGTCTCAGAGTTCCAGTCTGTGTCTTGCGGCAGCCTCCACCACCTCGGGGAGGAGCAGCTGAAGCCGCCTCCTCTGCCACCACGAAGGAAAGATGCGATGTCTGAAGGCAAAGTAAGAGCAGCAGCTGTACCCGTAATTACAACACATACTTGTGTGCAAATTAAAACACAATTCACTATATGGTGCTGTGAATTGTTCCTCTCAATCAGGAGATTCGAGTGAGCAAAATGGAGCAAATGTTCATTTTTGTGATGTGTTTTTTGGGGGGTGTAACGATACACACGGGTTAATGCGTATCTCGGTTTTTGAGTTACAGTTCTGTACATGATGGGTACAACAGGAAAAAAGCAACTAGATAAACCCAAATGCACAACTTGCATTTATAGTAGCAAATAAGAAGTGATGATGAAGAGTTGGAGAGAGAAGTAGTTGTTTTAGATTCCTTCCAAGTGCTTGAACAGTGGTCGAATTGTACTCTTAAAAAGCTGTACGAAACCACAAAACAGCAAAAATTAGTGGGATATTTTAGTGGCATAAATATGTTATAGTAATCGTCTTCTGTTAGCAACGCTTATTGACACACTTCTGTTCACTCTGTGTCTCAGCTGAGCTCCATGTCCGACAGCCCCCCTGCCATCCCTCCCCGGCTGCCCCCTCCTCCGCCCAGGAACCAGCCTCGACCGCTGATCTACAACGGCCCACCGAGCGACGGCCCCCTGCCCAGCCCTCCGCCTCCGCCTCCCCGCGACCCTCTGCCCGACACGCCTCCCCCGGTGCCCCAGCGGCCTCCGGAGATCTTCATCAACTACCCCCTCAACCTGCAGCCTTCCCCCGTGGGCCGATACCACTGGGACTTCAGCAGCTCGCCCAGCTCCCCCAACACCCCGCCCAGCACGCCGTCTCCTCGCGTCCCCAGGCGGAGCTGCCCGCTCAGCGCCAGCCAGAACAGCCTCTGCCCTCTCCCCATCACCGCTCCACCTGTGCCCCCACGCCACAACTCCAGCCCGCAACTCCCTAAACTCCCACCAAAGACGTACAAAAGGGAGCTGCTACCGCCGCCACAAGGCCTCACATTGGTGGAGAACACCGACAGCAGCCAGTGAAGCGAACTTCAAACTGTCTCCTGCAAACTAAGACACAGTGGACTCAAAGCTACTGATCAGAAAGAACACACTCAACTCCACCTTCCCTCCCTCTGCATCGACCAATCACACCCCCGCTGTGCCTCTCAGGGGATCAGTAGCTCCGCCTTCATTGTAAACCCTCTGTGCCAATGAGAAACCCACACCGGCGTGCCAGCTAATAAACAACAAGGAGTGTTTGTGTCTGTTTCTTCTGTACGGAGCGGGACCGCCTGCTCCTGATGAAAGTTCTCACCCCTCAAAACTTACACTTTTACCCCACGTCCCACTCCTCCGTCAGGGTGGGGCGAACGTGGGGGGCCTTGGACTTTGTAGCCTCAACTGTCATGCTTTGTTTCTTTGGGCATTGACATCATGTGGAGTCCTGCTGCAGCTCACACGGATTTTTACGACCTCCTCACTGAGACGTAGCTCTTTCGCAGTGGTTGTGAGCAGCATTGACTTGTTTTTTCCTACAAACTGAAACAGTTGCCAAAGTCTTATTTTATGCAGGGGGATAAGGGATTTCTTTTTTTTCTTTTTTTTTTTTAAGAAATGTGACATTAAAAGAAACGCATAAAGGAGGCGACACTGAATCCCCCACCTTGTATCTCAACTGTACACTGTGACTGTAAAAGACGTGAGTCAAACTGTCTGACTGTTTTTTGTCTGCAGCCACAAAACGTTGCCTTTCAAAAGAAATCCAACAGCGGTGACCTCTGACCCCAGGCTCCAGTCATCACGAGCTGAGAACACTCCATTTGCACATCGAGTTTGGGCAAAGTCAGCAGGTTTCGATTAGACTTTTTAAAAAAAAAAACAAACGTCTGCCACGATATCAAACAGGAGAGGAAACGCGTATTTTCCCGCTGATGTCTTAACCGAACCCCTTACAGACGTGCGCTGCTGTCTCGACACTGTGCTCTCCTCCAAAAGAAAAAGCCCTCACGACCAACTCTTCTTCATTGGTATTAAAACTTCAGCACTAGCAACCTCCCACCAGTGGCTGCTTGAGAAAATACCTTAAAAAAAAAACAACAAAACAAAAAAAAAAACACGAAAAAGAGGAACTTTTTAACCTTCTGTATCTCTCTCTTTTTTTTCTTTCTGCTTGAAAACATTTTGGAAAGACTGAAATAATCCATGCATCATGCTCAAGATGTGCCTTTTATTTTGTTTTCTACTTTACAGAAATAAGCAAATGGTGTCTAAAATGCTAAAAAATAAAGTTGCCTATGTAATGTTTAGAACAAAAGCTATACACTATGAAATTGTACATGTTTGTGGATACTGTGTATATATAACATGTATACACTAACTAAATAATTTGTATAAAGTGACAAGTTTTTTTCTCTCCCCCCCCCCCCGCCCCCCCTTGTTGTATTGTACCCTCATCCGCATCTGTTCAGTTGAATATTGCCTAATAATCCAATGCTGCTACAGTCGGATAAAAAAACATAAAAACTTTTAAAAAAACAAGAAAAAAACAGGTCACTGTCACTAACTTACTTACAGACAATCTCCAGTTGAAACACTGGGAGTATTAACTGAGGAAAGCCATTTTTTTCTCCCCCCGCCCCCCTTTAGCTGTTTTAAAGCAATGAGAAAAAAAACAAACAAATACAAGTTCAATATGCCAAGCACTTACTTAGACGTGTGCTTCACTTTGTACATCCTACTAATTGCCTTTTTCTCCTTTTCAAAGATTTTTTAATGCTAACACTCATTAAAAACAGAGGTTGGAATCGTATTAAAGCTGCAGTTGGATATACACCATACGCCTGTATTCAGCTGCACGTGTTCGAGCGTAGTGAAGAATTGGGACTTTATTATTTTGTTGTTTTTTTTTTCCTGAGAAACACACTTTGTGCACTTTAGGCTGTACTGTTGAAGAGCCACAGTTGTTATAGGTCATGTTTGTTAAAAAAAAGAACGAAAA
This sequence comes from Sparus aurata, assembly GCF_900880675.1. Classification (NCBI taxonomy): domain Eukaryota; kingdom Metazoa; phylum Chordata; class Actinopteri; order Spariformes; family Sparidae; genus Sparus; species Sparus aurata. The sequence continues at coordinate 6,427,948 of NC_044202.1, forward strand.
GAAAAATGCAATGGTCCTATGCAACTGTTCAACTCACTTTCTACATGGATCAGGGCAGAAAAACACGAGTCTACCGCCTCACCCTCATCCCCCCCCCCCCCCCAGAAAACACCTGAGGATGTCCGACCACAACATCACTCGCGCCCGTTTTTCTCCTCGCTTTGCCCTGAAAATAGACCGAGCCCTCCTCCAGAGATGAGTTACAGAGGACCGATATCTTTGCTCACGTTCTGTCCATTTTGTCCCGTTTCCCAAGTCAGTATTGGTGGGGTTATTTTTGCCAAACTATTCTTTTCTCCTTTGTTTGTTTTTTTTCTTTTTCAAAACCCCGACAAAATAACAGATTGGTTTTCCTCCGGTGGCACTGTAACAGCTTGATCCAGCAGTCGGTTTATTTGGTGGTATGTGGCCTTTTAACTGCTTTGTATTAATGGTCTTGATGAGATTAATAAATCACCCAGTCTTATTTTGTACTGAACTACTCATTTCTCTTCTTGTTTTTTTTGTTTTGTTTTGTTTTTCTTTTGTTCTAAGTGTTGGAAGTAAGCTGAAGAATGAGGAGTAGCCCGACATTATGGGACGTGTCTTGTCATCTGATCGCACTTTGGTTTGGAATATATTATTAAGAATTATGTTTCCATTTTTGTATAATAGCCACTAAATCCTACACACTGGTCTTTTTAAATATGCGGCTGCAACTAGCGTCCGGTTAGCTTCGTTTAGTATTGACCGGAAACATGAGGAACAGCTAGCGTCTCTCTGTCCGTCCATCTAGTGACGCCTCTAAATCTCAATAATAAACCAATTATATCGTTAATGTGATACACTGTTTTTTTCCAACGAACCAACTCAGTGAAGGCAACAAATACTATCCAATCAGAGGCAGAGAAGGGCGGGTCATGTAACTGTCATCCTGAGAAAAGAAATATGAAATTTATGACTATTTAACAGATGCGATGAAATGTAAGTACTGTACTGAAGTGCAATTTTGAGGTACTTTCCTTGAGTATTTCCATTTTCTGCGACTTCACACTTCCACATTTTGAAGGCAAATACTGTACTTTTTACTCCACTACATCTCTCTGGAAACTTTAGTTGCTAGTTACTTTGCAGGCTGCATCGGAGCCAAAGCAGCGCGTTTTAAAATATATTTATTTTATCAGCAGTCGGATAAAAACAAGATTTTGTCAGTCAGATAATCGGCCAGGTTGATAATAGTTTGATCCATAGTATAAAGTACATGAAGCACATGTTAATGCATGTATTATTTACTTTTACTTCTACTTTTAAATGTATGTATTGCCAGAAAATTACTTTAGATAAGTAAGTACATGTCAGATACTTAGAGACTTTTATTCGAGCACAAATCATGAGTGACTTTCACTTTTATCTTTTAGGATGATATCTTTATTTTTATTACTTTTGGGTACTTTTTACAAAACTGCTTTTACACAGAGGTGTTAGTTGTTTCCAGTATTTGTGATCGCTGAATTTTAACTTACAGTAAGAGGAGTGATGGTGACTGTTGTTTTATCATTTGGTGTTAATTCTCTGCCAGAAAGCAAGCAAGTGTTTTTTCCCCCAAAAGCTTTCCGTCACATCTTCCTTTGGATATTTAAAAAATTAAACTAGCACCGTGCTTTAGCTGCATTTCATCATCACATGTCACCATCTCACCTCCAGTTGAAATCATTTGTTTTTGAATATTTAAGTGTGTATTTCAGTATTTAGTGCGACCTATTTGTTGAATAACAGAATCTTTTTTTTCTTTTTTTTTTGACACACAAACTCCAACATATTCTCAGATTTTATCCAGCGTGTCAAAGTGTAATCCTTAAAAACCAAACAGCTGAATAGAGAGAGAGGTCTGCGGTGTCCAAAAAAGGTTCAGATTCAACAGAAAGTCCAGAAGAATTTCTGTTTCAGGTCCATGAATTCAGTTTTCACTTTTGAGAACTTGTATCCTTCACAGAACTCACGGCTTGTAACCTCAGAGTTTTTTTGTGTGCAGCAGTTCGTAGTGATCGTCCTCTCGTCTCCGGTGAGGACAGCGGGGGGTGGGGGTCAGACGGTGCTGCAGGGTCCCTCGCTGTCTTCGCTGTCGTCCCACAATCCTCCGCCGCTCATGACCGCTGCGTGGTTACCTCTCTGATGAGGCAGGCCCGGTCTGAAGAAACACAACACGCAGAGGTTTTAGATTTTACCTCCAGAGTGTAATGACATCATGATTCCACCGGCTGAAAGGATCTCACCTCAGATTTTCTCTGTTCGAGTTGAAGGTCTGAAAGCTTTGCCGCGTTGTAGCTTGAATCGGTATGAAGCCTTGTCTGCTGTCTTTCTCCGGAGCTGAATCAGCCTGCAGAGAGAAAGTTTAAGAGTAAAACTAACAGGAAGGGAGAATGTGGTTATTGATCTATACTCTTAGCATCAGTCCATCACCGTGACGATAGTAGATGACAGGGGCTCCAGTGTGGACAGGTACCTGTTTGGATGGGTCGTCCCAGATGGGCCTGAAGGCACTTTTCGGGTGTAGAGGCGGCGACCCCTTCCTGACGCTGACCAGCCTCTTCCCGTAGGAGCTGACCAGGCAGGGCTTGGGCCCGTCCACGCACGGCCCGGCTGTGGTCCTCAGAGGAGGGTGAGGGGTCAGCCGGGGGATCTGCCACCTCAGACACACAGTCCTCTCTCTGGGCGCCTCCCTCGACTGCTGCTGCTGCTGCTGCTGCTGGCTGTACGAGGGCTTCAACAGCACCGGCACCTGGCTGTCCTCCCCGCTGTCCTCCTCGCTGTTGCTGATCTCCCTGCGCAGGGTGCCGTCAGGACTGCAGGAGGTGACGGAGGAGTAGTCGAAGGCGGAGGTGTCGTCCGCGTCCGTCTCGCAGTCCTCGTGGTCGTCGTGAGGCGGCTCCAGCCCGTTGGTCGCATTCCCGGTGGTCTGGCTGAAGGTGCCCTGACCCGAGTCGCTGTTCTCCCCCCACGCGGCGGCGTCGGGGGTGAGGAGGGAGCAGCAGGCGTGTCCGCAGTCTCGGCCCGGCTGGATCGGGGCGGTCCGGTCTCTTCCACAGTCCTTCCTCCTCACCGGGCTGCAGGACCAGCACTCGAGACGCATCGAGTGGCAGGCGTCCACGCCGTTAGTGAGGCCGACAGCCTGCGGGTCGTCTCTGAGGGAGAGACGGGGGACAATCTGTAGAACATCTACTCAGGGGCCAAAACTTAAAGGAACATTTCACCCAAAAGGGAAAGTTGGATTCAATTTCATAGCTGATGACTGAATTTTCATTTTTGAGTGAACTTTTCCTTTAAAGGTGTTTTAAAGGATTTTTTTTTTTCTCACACTTGTAGTTACTTTGCAGGGAATCAAGGCCTTGAAAGTGTTTGAAAATAGACATAATGAACAATTTAGAAGTGTTCACACATTCAAGCCTCCGTCTGTTTTTAAATCGATGTCCGTGAGCGTCTGTAAAGCCTGCTGGTTCTCAGTGTTTAAACAGTAATTCACCTTGACCCATTTTGGGCGCTTGAATTTGCAAAAAAAAATGGGCCTGGAAAGTCATTGAAAATACCTGGAATTTGATTTTTAAACAGGATGCAAGCCTGTTCTTTCATAACTTGTTTTAAGGCAAATATTCCATTTAATAATAATAATAATAATAATAATAATAATGAGGTTACTTATAGAGCACATTTCAGGAACAAACATCACAAAGTGCTTCAATAAAGGAACAAAAAAAGAGAGAGCAAAAAACATTGAGACAAGCAGCTAAAGAAAAAAAGCTGTGTAATAATAGAGCGTCAACAAAAATCTGTCTGCAAGTTGTTTTTCTGAGATGAAAGGATGGTAGGAAGGTAAAATCATGAACTCCGGCATAGGTGTAAATGTCTGTGAGGAGAGCCACTCAGTCTGCTGCTGTGTGGAGCCAGCAGAGGGCGACACACTCACCTCTGAGCTGCAGCGGTGGACTCCTGCTGACAGTCTCTGGTCTGTTGGCTCCTCCTGCAACAGTTCGAAGAGGATCCACCTGCCACCGCATCAGAGCAGCTGCTGTCCACACACACACATAGAAAACACACATTTTAATCTCTGAGTCTGTTAATCAAAGACACAGAGTGCCATCTCATGTGATGTCAGAGGCTCTGATGTTTCTCATGATGCCCTGACCTTTGTCCTGATGCTTCTCCCTCCTCCCACCGGACGTCTTCCTCCAGGGTGACGTGACAGCGGGACAAAATGCTCCTCAGTGCTCGCTCAGTTCCCAGCAGGAGGCTGCAGTCAGGATGCTCTTTCCCCGTCCACTGCAACAAGTTCTAGAGGAGAATGGAGAAAAAATCAGCAGAAATTTACCAGAAAAATTGCTACATTGTTCAGATTATCTCCAGTTTTCACGCGTTGTATCTTCTGCTCTCAGTGTTTTTAAGATGCTGGACTTGAGGTTGACCTGCGGTGTCACACTGATGTACCTGCAGCTCCACCGGCGGCCGCTGACTCACCTGAATGTGGCTCAGGTAGCTGTGTATGCGAGACACAGGTGCCAACAGCAGGGAGAGCAGTTTCATTTCCTCTCTCTCCATCTGGCCGTTCTGTTGAAACAACATCCACGAGCACGTTTTATTTCTCAGGTGAATTAGACTGATGATGTTATAGCTGTCTACTTTACTTTACAATACCTGCGTCTTGTGACTTTTCTCAGCTTGATTTAGTCGTCTGAACTCCAGCGAGAGGAACGACGCCAGGGTGGTCGTGTATCCGAGGTACATGTCGGAGAAGGCTGTCTGGAAAACACAGAGTCAGAGCAGTCGTGAGCTCCGTTGGTGTTCAGAAAAACAGATTAAAATCATAAAAATGATCAAGCAGCCCACGTCGTTCTGTCCGATGAGCTGCACCAGGATGTCTCCGACCAGAGACTTCCAGTGTTCGGCGGACAGTCGCTCCTGCAGGGTGTTTCTGAAGAGCAGATGTCTCTGCAGCAGCTGCTCCACAAACTTCAGATACGTCTGACTGGATCACAAACACAAAAAAAGGAGGAAGATGGGAGGAAATTAAGAGCAGAGAGGAGATTGTTCAGATTTTGCTCCCCTGACCTGAGCACATTATGTGTTTGATCATGCTCACATATTAAAGCCCACTTGAGATGATGCATTTTCAGTTTTGGCATCTGTGTTGCATCATTTGCGCAACTGTGTTCTCAGGTTTTGGTGTCCCGGAAGAATTCGGTCAAGTAAGTATGCGACATGTGTCAAATGAACTGTCTAACACTCACTATGGCTCCGCTGTCATGAGGTGAGCCGGTGGCGATCTGTATTTGTCGTACAGCTGGTTTAAAGTCGACACGTACTCCCACTCAGAGTGGAGAAGCTGCATCGCCACCTGATGTCGCGCATCTGCAGGAACAAGAACATGTTAAGCGAGCTGCACGGACGAGGCTTTCGCAGGGAGGTTTGTACTGTCGCTATCGTCTCGCTGACAGAAGGTGTTCGCTCACCTGTGCCTTCATTCAGTCCTGCCTTGAGGCCCTGCAGGAAACAGTGGAGGAGCAGTTTCCCTCTGGACAGACAGGCGGGCGGAGCAGACGAACACTCGCACTGTCTCCGCTCACAGGACGAGTCCGCTGGATCACTGCCGAGACAACAGAGGTGGAGGAATGTCTCTAACACGGCTACACTTTGTTCTCTATGGCACAAACCAGAAAGAGCTCCACTGCCCCCTTTAAATAAATCAATGTATCTGTATTTGTGCTTTCAGTCTTGCATATATTTCAAAGTAGTTGTTAACTTCAAAAGCCAATTCCAATTCTTGTTTGGCTCTTTTTTATTTCTTGTATGTGTTTTTGGCCTTTGGGGTCAACTTCAGAGAAGACACCAACGGAGCTAAAGCATCTGCAAGTAAACACAGATGGAACTGTTGAACTTTGATCGAGTTAAACAAGTTAATCTTTATCTGTCAAGAGATACTGATGAGACATAGGAGTCAGCGAAGTTCTTCTGAAAAAATGGCAATGTAGCAATTTCCTCAACAAATAAATACATTTTTTGGGTGAACATTTCCTTTAATTTTGCTAACACTGGATTGTCTGAGCAGACTAGCTCCTGGACTATAATCTAATTTACCTATAGATATAATTCCAAAGCTTGTTTTTTATTTTATGTGCTGTACCTGTCTCTGTGTTTGGATGAGGAGCTCTTCCCCTCCTGCAGCGGTCTCTGTCTGTTGCTGTACAGCTGCAGGATCTGACACTGCATCACGCCAAGTTCCTCCTGCAGGACGACACGACGATGAGAGCTTTCGTCAGAACTACATCTCATCATTTCTGCACTGTTAATGTTAATAAAAGACATTCTGTAACCAAACTTTTGCGCATTTTCAGGAGTTAAAGTAATCCGACCCTCACCCTCAGTGACTCCACCAGGGCCTCCAGGTGAAGCGCTTTCTTCTGGCAGCTCCTCCGGTTCTCCTCCATCTCCTCCCGCAGGTACGTGTCTCCATGTTGGATCTGACTGAGCTCCAGCAGAGCGCTGGTGAAGCCCGTCTTCAACTCCGACACCATGCATTGTAACTGACGGGACAACAAGAGTCAAAATACAATCAATGAGGCACAACAGCAGTGACTTTTGGACCTGGATTTCCAACAGTTTAGTGCGAACTGTCTCTTTAACAGAGCCAGGCTGGCTGATGAGGGGGAAGGTGTGGAATACCTTGGAGATCTCGGTGACGAGCTCGGCCTCCTGAGGCTTCATGACCTGCACGCAGCGAACGACACAAACAAGGCTGTTTGCAAACACACAAACATTAATGGGAACAAACTGTGCAGCCTGACCTGATCTGTTTCATATCTTTATCTGTACAGAGGAGAAAAACACAGCTGAGTTTGTTCTCTTTAAGTCCATCATGCAGAGAAAAGCTTGTTCTCCTGTGTGATTCCCTGTCAAACAGATAGTGTTGCATTCACACAATAGCTACAAAGAAGGGAGGTCAGCCTGCTTTTTTCCCCCCAGCACACTGAATCTTTAACCTCTTCTTAACCAAATGCACATGGAAACAGACAAAAACATGAATATCTGCACAGAGTTTATCTCCATCACTTCAGGTTTTCAGCACAAAAATGTGAATTAAGCATCATTAATTCGTCTTAAAGCCTATAAATGAACCAGAGGAGTTAGAACAAGCTGATTTAAAGACTTTGGTGCCTGTGTGCGTGTTTGTGTGCGGTACCTGCTTCAGTGTTGCCCCTGCCAGCAGCCCCTCTGCTAAAGGAAGTGGCGAGCCAGCCAAAGAGCTCAGCCCTGCAGGGGAAATGGCTGCAGGAGCCAAGATCCCTCCTTATAGGTCTGCCGACAGAAGGACAGGCACGGATCAGCAAAAAACAAAACAAAATGGAAAATGCATTTTAGCCTCGTGTTTTAAACTGCAAATACACCAAATAAAGTCATTTATACACAGAGTAAGAGAGGTTAATAGGAGGCTGATTTTAAATCACTTGTGGAATTAAAATATGTTTTTTTTTGTAGGCTGCAAGATTATAAACTACATCTTTAAGTATGTTATTATATTTCCAAACATGATTATAATGTCACTGGTGTCCAAATATTCAAGAATCCACTATTAAAAAGGAGAAAAGACAGAGACAGGCTGAGTGCTGAAGCTAAAGATAAAGGCTCAAACAAACTCACCTCAGTCGAAGCTGTTTAAAATCTCTCCTCCAGACATCTGCAGAGATGATAAGTGGATCCAAAAGCACTTTCAGACCTCCAGTTTTCTCCTCTGTCCTCTTGTTTTCATTGATTTGCGGTGTTTGATGCGGTGGAGCGCTGCTGAGCTGCGGCTGTTCTGTGCGGACAGCAGATGTCCCGCATGACGCTCAGTGAGCAGCAACACTGTTCACTGCTCAGGATGAATCATGCAAATCACCTAATGGACATTTACAACACAGTTACTGACCGTCATTTAGTCAGTGTTGTGCATCTGCATACACTTGTTTTACAACGATGTGTTCAGGTTTTTTTTTATTTTGTTCATATAGCATTTAAAATGTTGCTCGTGAAGTCATTTTATTTTGAGGTTTTCAGTGTGAGAACATGAGATTCTGTCGGTGGTTCTTCAAGTGATTCTATGGAAGCCCGTTTGAGTCAAGGGGGGAAAAGGTTGAAAGCTAAGTTTGCAAAAATGATGTTCCTATGGTAGGCCAAGTCATAAATATCAAAGTCAGAATTCTGAGATAAAACGTCTAAATGATGAAATAGAAATTGTAAATTATTAAAGTCGAAAATATGAAATTATTTTTATATAATATTTATATAATTTATAATTACAAAAAAGATATGAAATTAAAAGTACAAACTATGTAATAGAAAGTCGAAATAATGAGATAAAAATGTAATAATTCTGAGATAAAACGTCTAATTTACAAAAAAATAATAAAAATGATGAATTTGAAAGTCGAAAAATATGTGATCAAAGTAATAATTCTGAGATAAAACGTCTAAATTACCAAATAAAAACAAAAATTATGAAATATGAAGTCAAAAATATGAAAAAGAAAGGCAGGTAAAAGGTAAAGGAAGGCAAAAAAGTAGACATTGTTGGACAAAACATCTAAATTATGACATAGAAAGTCAAAATTATGAGGTAAAGTAGAAAATATGAGATGGAAATTGATCTTAAAAAATATCAAAGTCATAATTATGTAATTGAAAGTCAAAATAATGAGATGAAAAAGTAAAAATTATTAGAGAAAACATCTGAAATATTAACTCGAAAGTCGAAATAATTGATTTAAATTTTCTTTAAATTGCAGATATGGACTTCCATACATCACAGTGCCTAAACTATCTAAAGAAATTGTGTAAATTATGTTAATATTTTCAAATAAACTGAAAAGCATGTCATTTCCTCGATATTCTAGGGATGTACATATACTTCACTCCGCCCCCGTGGCCCGATCTGTAGAACAAATCCAGCTCACACAATCTGCCGTTGTTATGGTAAGGGGCGTGGCTAGGGGGCAGTACTTGAATCTGATTGGCTGCTCGGCTCATGGAGTTTTCAAATCGCTCTGCAGCTGACGGAGCTGTCAAAACAGACGACAGGAGGAGAGAGTGACCGGTGAGGACACAGAAAACGATCAAATTACACCCCATAATAAGCTAAACAAAACATTTATGCACATGTACGGAATTCTAAACGGCTCTTTGCGCTTTTCTGATAGTGTTTAATAGATAAAGATGTAATTTAAATGTCTGTTTTCGGTCTGACAGAGCTGCACAGCTAATGCTAGCCACAGCCTGCTGCCAGTTCTCCTCGAGCTGTGTCGCCATTCCTGACTTATACTGAATACACTATCAAATGTTGTGTTGTCTTCATCTGCAGAATAATATATGTTTAGTACTGGAGAAAGATCTAGGAACTAGCCAGGTTACAGCATGTTTAATTAATAGTTTACGGTGTGTAAGCTAGCTTCCTGCTGACACGATAGCCTATTTAAAGGGCCATACCTAACATGGCTGTAGCATGTTTAGCCTATATCATGAGGGAACAACAGCTGACAGTGACATAAAGACCTGCACAGTGTAATTCAGTCAACAACAAAAGTTATTTTCTTTGAAGTAAACAAACCAAGCAGCCATTGTTTTAGTGTTAAATCAACATCCTTCTTGCAGTTTCAACAAAAACTCAACATTATGAGCTCCACAATGCTAAAATGTATTGATTGGCTGTTGCATTATGCTGTGATAAAATGCTTTGTTTTTACACCCTGGACTTTGGATGTTGACTGCACATTTAGTAAGTTTCTTGCTTAGACTTGAATCCATCACAACACAAATGTACTTATTTCTAAAAATCTAAAAAGTCTCTTTAAAAGAAGCACACTTATGTGAAGTAAACAGGTTTTGTTCTGTGACTCTGAGCACTGAATTTTAATGTCCTTCCTTTTGTCTCAACAGTCTGAAGCCATGAGGACAAGCGAGTTTGACTCCTCATCCGAGGACGAGGAAGTTGGAGAGGAGCAGCTGACTCCCTTCCACGTCTCCTGGTGAGTTCCAGCAGTTTTCAACCTGTGTGATCAGATAAATGTTCGGTTGAATGTACAAAACAAGCATCCCTGTGTTTATGTTTGTATAATTTTTTTGGTTGGTTTTCAGGTTACCTCTGTCCATAGTGGAGTGCTCGCAGTTTCTCGGGATATGTGCACTACCAGGTAAAGTCATAGTTTATCATGTCACACATCTCTGCGTGTTGCTGGTGTGCCACCGAAAGTAAAAATGTTTGCTCGATCTCACTTCAGGTTGCAAGTACAAAGATATCCGCAGGAGTCTGGAGAGAGATGTTGGTAAGACGAACAAAAGTGCAAATGTTTTTTCAATATCGCTTCTGTTTCTCTATTTATTGTGGACTCGTCATGTCAGACTTGGAGGTAATAAGCCTGCACATTAGATGATGCTGTCGTGAATATGTCTTACCTGCACATGTGATGTTTCAGGTATCTATCGTGCAGACTCCATTTTCTATTTTTGACATTACCTCATACTGGAAAATTGGGGCAATATATTATGTGAGAGTGAAATTATATGGATGGCATAAAGGGAGCTGTCTTGTCTAAAAAATAAAGATTACATTTTAATTTCTAAGGTCCGGTTCAGCAACTTTTAAATGAAATTTAATTCCCCATTTTCCAACAATATGTGCCAATGATGTACCTGACTGTGTAAAATATTCCTATGTGTTATTATGTGTTAGAGAGAAAAGGCCTCTTACGTCAAAGGACAAAACGTCTGATCTTGTAGCAGCAGTTTGTAAGTGCTCTTCTCTCCTTTCTCGTTAACAGAAGAGCTTCAGAATCAGGGTGTACAGGAGGTGTTTGTGTTCTGCACCAGAGGAGAACTGAACAAGTACAGAGTTCCCTCCCTGCTGGACGTCTACCAGCAGCGAGGCTTCACAGTTCACCACATGCCCTTTCCAGACGGAGACGCTCCAGAGCTGGAGCAGTGCTGCCAGATCCTCGAGGAGCTGCAGGTCAGCCTCGAGAACAACAGGAGGACTGTGATCCAGTGAGTGAACTGATGCCTCACACTGCGAGTCGGCGTTCAAACAAAGTGCAGACGAAGAGAACCTTCCGATCACGTAGAGCTATTTTACATTTCCCAGTTTATCTTCCTCGTTGCTCTTGATAACAAAGGAACAGAAATGACTTCCAACATAGAAACACTCACACGTTTGAATTATTCTCGCTGACAGTTCAAGCTGCTGTCAGTAGAAGTTTTCATGTTAAGACAAGTAAAGTGGTATAAAAACAACACTGCTGACACTTGATGTTCTTCAGAAAGTCTGTACTCGGGCTGTGCTGACTGAATGTAAATTATATTACATTCAAAGCTTCTATTGAGGTTTGAGGAATGATGCTCTCCTGTCATACTTTATGACATAATCACAAAACTCAAAGAAAACCTTACATTTTAATAAAGGGATTTATCATTTTAAACAATTTTCTTTTAGCAATGTAGGTTCGGAAGTTTGCTATCTAGAAATAAGGAGATTTTATGTCCTAACACATGAAAAATGATCTGCTCAGATCCTCTTTTTGAATGTGAAAAGTTTTAATTGGACCGTCTCCAACCGTGCACTGTTTTTTGGGGCATGGCAGCAGCTGCACACTTTCAAAGGATTCTGAACTCAAAGGAAATCCTGTGATGAATTCAGAGCAACGTGTTCGCATGGAGGAGGTAAAGACATCTACTGCAGCAGTGAAAAGAAGGTTTCCTGTTTACGTGTCACCCTGTAAAACAAGGAAATGCAAATTCAGCTGAAAAATTACCTGATAGACCTCTTTAAAGGCTCTTAAATCCCAGAGTGAGCTTGCAACAAGAAACACACTGGCTGGATGCCCTTCATATATAAGTGGGTTAATGTAAATGTGAGGCGGCATATTTGTCTCCTCCCCCGGCTAAGGTTGAAAATAAACACTGATGCAGATGTTGTGTTTTTTAAAATATTTGGAGTCCTCTTAAAGCCTCGAAGTGCGAGAAAGCCCCAGAGTACCTCTCACCACAAAGGCTATTTTCTGCAAACCATCACCCTCAGGACACCTCTTATTACGCAACTGAGCTATTTGATTTCAGTTTCTTGCATCTGATTGGATTTTGTGGTTTTTTTTTCTCTTCTCTCTCTTCCCCTTCAGCTGTTACGGCGGCCTGGGACGCTCTGGATTAAGTGAGAATATTTAATTTATCCTTCTACTTTGAAAGTGAACCTCTGCCGTGTGTCACCTTTCTAAATATATCATTTTTACGCTGAATAAGTTTTGACCTTTTTGTTATAAATGTTAAATCCTCTCTCCGGTGAGTGTTATGTCACCGCTCTGATCACACGGCTGTCTTGTCGTGTTTTTCCTGCTGCACAGTCGCTGCCTGCCTGCTGCTTCAACTCTCTGTGACTCTGACGGCAAACAAAGCAATCGAAATCCTCCGGGAGCACCGAGGAGGAGGAGCGATACAAACGGTGAAGGTGAGAGGTTAATTCTCCCTCCCTGAATCTCTTCTATTTAAGGGACTCCAGCCTGATATAGCTTTTGCACAATTAGCACATTAATCATGCATATGCTCAGTATTCATGCCAAACATTTTCCACTACATAAGAATTAAAGATACGATATGTAATATTGCTGCCCAGAACAGATGAAAACATGTTGACATAATTCTGCTCTCTCTCACAGCAATATAACTTCCTCCATGAGTTTCGGGAACGCTACACGGCCTTCCAGGAGAGCAGAGAGGCGTCCACAGAGCGCCCGGTGTCTCGGTGATCACCGCTCTCTCCTCAAAACACGCGCTGTAAAAACACCGATTTCTCTGTTAGCGATTCTGTCCTGAAGCTGTGATGTAATTGTATTCTCTGATGTCTGCACTTTAACAGAATACTCTAATATATTGCTTTTTTTTTCTCTCATCCTCGTTATAATCAAACTGAGGACGTGACGAGGGGATCCTGCTGGGGTGTCGACTTTATAATGTCTTGTGGCGTTTATGCTGCAGTTAAAAGGCAAAAATGGAGGTTTTGGTGATAAACTTTTAGGATGTAAACTTGGGGAAAGTCTGTCTGCTATACTGGAAGATGAGGATGAATAAAACTTGACATCTTTTCGGATGTCAACTCTCATTTTTGGCATTGTTGCTATTTAATTCCTCGTAGTTGGTATCGACTACTCTTTAAGTCCGCAAATCATGTTTTAGAAGACACTGAACAATATTTGCTTGTTTGATTAAGTCGCTGTGAAACTGCTCAGATGTAAACTGTGTTCTCTGTTGTTTTTATAGGCCCTTAAAATAAAACATTTTAGTCTGATTTTGTCTCATTTCGACCGTAGTCATAACTTAACTCTGTACTATAGCAAGACTTTGAGGTACATGGTAAAATAAGTATTCTAACATGCCTACCATGACTATGCTAACAAGACAAATATGTTTCATGCTCACTATGATTGTTTTTGGTGTTGGCATGCTAACGGTACCAGATGAAAATTCAGGGGATCACCACAGTTATAATTCATCCCATGTGGACAATGAATGTCTGACACATTTCAGAGACATTGATGCAGTAGTTATTTAAATACATCGATAACAAACAAAAATGTTACAGGAAAAGTGGGGGGGGGTTACCACATTTATCATTTGACTACATCGTCTGGGAACCATGAATGTCTTAAACGTTGCTCATGTACTAATTTTCTTTAAAGGTGCAATATGTAGGAACTGGATACCTGTCCAAATTCATACTCACAATAAACAGGAAGCAGCATATCACCAGAGCAACCGCTAAGTGCTAGTTAGCTGTGTTTGTAGTTGCCTGGACTGGGAGCTCAGAGTATGAGGCTAGGTTGTTAGCACGCTAACTTCAGTAGATATCTCTGCAACACGATACATAGACGTAATTTCAAAACTTATTTCTTCACATTGTGAATTTTTTAAAATTTAAATTCTTACATATTTCCCCTTTAAAAGTTAACTTAAAGCACCATTCCAGTCCATAATAACAGAGTGGGATACTTTATTCAGATTCAAATAAACTCATTTCCTAGATGTGACATGATGGGATCTAATACAAAAAAATTTAAATTCTTATCTGTGACAAATGATCATCCCTTTCCCTGATAAATTTACACATTTGAAAAATGGCAATAAATACTCTAGTATTTACTAATTTCGTCTAATGGATGCGACTCTGAAGAAAAAGAAAAAAAAACGATCACTTTCCAGATTTGATTCTAGAAATGACTCGACACTGCGAGGAGTGCTTGATATCCCGGAGACATAAAAAGTCAAATCAAAAAACACTGAATAAATAAAACACTGGAGTTGCCAACGCTGTGAAATATTTGATGTTGAAATGGACGAAAATGCACATTGACAAGAACAGTTTAGGAATTTCAAAAAGGTACATTCAACAGTATGGCACATCAGCAGTTCCTAGCGAAGCTCATATGCAAAAAGCAGAGAATAACCGTACTGTTGCTGCCTACAGCTGAATTTATTATGGTACTGTTGAGTCTACCTATTCTGTTGTGGATAGCTGCGAGGCAGAGTCTACAGAAACACAGGTCACATACACATCGCTGTCTCTACTCTGGATTCACACTTAAGAGAACAAATATTGTCATTGATCTCAACAGGGATTACATGATTCAAATGTGATGATAAATAGGTCTGAAGTATGGAAACAATACATCAGATAGTTTGAAAACTGATGTGACAACCAGACTATGATTGTCCCTGTGCAGCACGCTTCACTAAGTGATAATAACCCATGCACTTCAGCCCTCACTGTACATACTGTACCTTCAAGTCCCAAAGTGCTCCCAGTAAGACCATATGTATCTGTGGGCAAGAACAGAAGTCTAGTTTGCACTTTCTTTAGTTGTTATAGTGATGATAATGAATCACGTGGCAGGTATAAATTAGCTGTTAAAGCCAAGAATCTAAATCACAGGAAAAAAAAAGCTAATGCAATTCAGCACACAGCTCAGATTCTCACAGATAATACACACCTGAAAATGTCTACCTAACCTGTAAACACTCAATAGTTTGGAACCAAGATGAAAAAAACAAACAAAAAAAAACTTTATTCAAATCCCAAGCATCAAAAATCACCACACCATTAAAAATTCAAAATAAAAAAGGAAAAAAGAAAACTTGTCCATTCAGGTTTGTCCTCATTTTCCATAAAATCTAAACTATAGTGCTTATGAGAGGAACGCTGCGACCGAGATATTCTCTTAAAACGGGCTAAATGTTTCCGAAATGACACTCTGCGCTGTGTGTGTTGGGAATCGAGAGTTCGTCCGCTTGAAATGGCGTCTTGTGTTGCTGAACGGTGGTCTCCAGCAGGTCCAGTGTTCCAGCACTAAGATCATAGTGTCTGGTCGTCTACTGTACATGCAGGTCCTTGTCCTTCATCAGCCGAGTTTAAGAGCTCACCAGAACATAAATCATCCTGTTAGAAAAAGATGAGAAAGTGGAACATGGCGTTAATTATTTAAAATTTGTTTCTCAATGTCAGCAGGTATCAACATGTGTTTTTGTTCTGTTAAAGAGGGAAGCGTGAACTAAATTACAATAAATGTTAAATGAACAGTTTAAAACGTTTGAAAACATTTGTATTTGCTTTCTTGGTGCGAGTTAGATGAAAAGATTGATACCAGTTCTATATGTCAGGTAAATCTGAAGCTACTTTTGCCCTCCGTTAAAACTGAGGGGCAAAGGCTAGCCAAGATTTGTCCAAAGACAACAAAAATCCACCTATAAGCATGTGTAAAATGCACAATTAAGCACAATAAATCTTTCATTAGTATGAAAGCTTTACAGGGGATAATGTACGCCATTATTTCCTGACCGGGAGAAGCTGAGACTCCATGAGAAAAACCAAAGTGTAAAAGTGATTGAAGGCATATTTCCTAATCTTTGATTTTTGCTGCTGGCTGTAGCCTGAATATGTTTGTTTTGATCCTCTTATCTAACTCTGGGCAGGAAAGCGAACAAGTAAATTTCCCTAAAAAAGCAGGCACAGGATCAGTGTGATCACAGATTTACCATCTTTACTTTTAATCAAAATTCTTGATATCAGGATGAAGTCAAAAGACAGGAGAATTATTTTGTACCCGTAGAGATAGTAGAAGAATGACAGGAGGTAGAAAGCCAGTTTGCACCAGCCTTCTTTTTGACAGAACGCCAGGATGTCAGCGTTCATGATGGTTGTTGGGTCGTAGAGTCCTGGACAGCTCATCACAGGTCTGCTCATGTACCTGCAACACAGGAAATACAGCTGTGTGTCAATTCAGACTATACGGACTAAATGGTACTGAATTATATTGATGGACTAACACTAATGAGACAGATGCACACCTCCAGACATGATAAGCCAGCAGCGGCAAGTTGAGACAGAGGGTGAGCCACTCGGCCGCACAGAAGAACATCACGCAGAAGAAGAAGTGGATGAGATACTCTGGGAGCACCAGCTGAAAAGAGGAACATTTGAATAAAATGTCAGAATCACAGTGAAAAGTCAAATCAACTCCCTTGTTATCTGCTCTAATAAGCCTGGATGCTGATTCAATGTCAATGAAATATGAAAGACAAACTTTTTATCTGTCCACACAAAATACTTATATTACCAAGTGTGGAGTTGTGAGAAGATAAAGTACACTGGTTAGAAGTTACCAAGCCTCAAAGGCATTGAGGCCATTTTACAAAAGAGAAAGCTGGGCTATTTAAAGAGCCAGACGACTAAAAATGCAGCCAGCTCCACAGAGAGTGAGAGACTGGAGTGAAATACAAATGAGCTACAGTGATATGCTCATTTTAACAAAGCACTGCATATGTTCTCAAATTTCTGTTTAGCAGAGCCTCTTGTGTTGCACCATCAGGCCCAGCTTGACGTTATAATACTACACATTACTACAGTGTGGCAGTGAGATATTATGCTGTATGTGAAATACATGAACAGTGCTTTATCATGCACTGATCTGATACAATGTGTAACAAAATAAACAGGGTGGAAAATAAGGACCTACCACCTGCAAATTGGAGTGATTTTTGATGCTGAAATTTGAGATCCAACTATGAAAAAAGCATATTTGGCTGACTTAAAACTCCTACTGTGAGGCTTAAGCACTACCAGGAGAGTTCCTCTATCTGACGTGGAGAAACAGTGAGGAAGGTCAAATGTTTGTATGACGTGTTAAGCCTCACAGGGATCCAAATCATGCGTCACATTTGCCCTTGACCACTGACTTATAGTTGTGGTAAATCATGTTAATTCCTGGTAGAATTACAAAAAACTACAAGTGAGTTTCAAGTGGACAGAAAAGGTTCATTTCCCACCCTGTTATATGTCATGCATTATCAGGTCTGGTCACAGGTATAAAAGGGGAAACCCATCAACAATTTGCTTTGGAGAATATGCGCATCTCAACATCAACATCGTCTGCAGTGAGGGCAAACCTCCAGATCATCCAACTGCCTGACAAACGGATCATGCTGTGAGCACTAGCAGTGTTGATGCAGCAGCCTGCCTCGGGTTGACAAGAGTTCGAACTGGTGCGGGGTTCAGGGGGGCAGATGGAGGCACCACATGGAAGCCATGCATTCAAAGAGAGCAGAGGGCGGAGAGGGTGGGGGCAACCAACAGCCCACAGATGGAAAAGGTGAGGGGTGTGTAGGAAGAGGAAGGTGTAGGGGACTATAATGAATCCTGCACTGTGCTGCCAAATACAAAACAACTGATCACAGCACAAAAAATGTGCCAACTGAGCTGAGCGTTCGACACGCAAAAAAGGACGGGTCAAAACTGCATATAGTTCTGTGGACTGCGTCGTGGATTAGAGACTCCAGGACTCTGTGGTTTTAACCAAAATAACTCCTCCTACTACTGAAATCACTGACCAATCAGTAGACACAAATATCGCTGAGCTGGAGAGTGTTGGGAATCTGCAGCCATCTGTTCAACACCACAGGTGATAGAGGTCAGAGCCAACACTGAGCTCACATACTATAGTAGCTCATTTCTGCTAATTGCTGAACCAAACTGTCGCTTCTACCACGCAGCAAAACGAATGATTGTCATTTTTGTGAATAGATTCATTTAAAGCTGAAACATTAAATCAATGTAGTTGTTTTGATGACGATCAAGCATCGAACCATCCTCACGTATCAACTATGAGAATCTACGGACATCATCTGACTTCACGTGATTACTATGAATAGAGTGCAGCAGGCATTTGTCCTGAAGCCTGGATATAATTCCAGTTCCCTCATCCTGAAGTCTCTGGGTTGTTTTAGATTTTAACATATTGCTCTGATACATAAAATACATCAGTGAATCGGCCACATGTGAATCTGAAAGTGTGACTGTTTCCAATTTCTTTGTCTTGTCTAATTGAGAATAAAGAAGCTGTTGAAGCGAGACACGTAGTAGTGGCAAAGGTGAAGCCACGCGACCACGATGTGTTCATTTATACTGTTTAGCTTTTTACTTCTGGCGATTGCATTTGTTTGCCACAGAGCTTATTTTCTGCAATAATCCAAGAGGAAAATCCTGTTGGCTTTTAAGAGGCAACCAGAGTGATGCCAGCTTCCAGGTATGCCAACAAAAATACGTCATCCCTGCAGCACTCTATAGTGATATTAAGAAGCGTCACCTGGATGTGTATCGGCCTGACATCGTGTTACTATTGGCTAAAACTCAAGACTCGTGTCCTGTCTGGCTGATTTTTCTGGGAATTTACCATACCTGTATTTATAACACTATTTGCAAACAAAGGGTAGGTTGTAATAAAGATCATGCATGTTTTGAGCATTTGCAAGTCTTTTCAGTTAACAGCTACACTTCATCTATAATCAATAACACTTTTTTTTCCCAGTCCTAGAGAATATTGTCCACTACTACGCACAAACACACCGTGGTTTCTATACCTAAGAGAGCTGCTTAACACTGTCAATTCAGATAGGGCAACAGAAAGCACAATCAATTAGCCATAAAGTTGTAATTTAAAAATAAAAAAAAAGGTCTTTAAGGCGAGAAAATACACTTGAAAAAATATATATTAAAATCCACAACAGCTGAGAGATTCCCACAAAATTTCAAAAATAAAATCTATTGCCTGACGGTGAAAAAACAGAGGCACAGGTGGCATGGCGTCTAATCCCGAGCTGCACTCTGGCCTCGACTCTCAGATTAGTTAACTGAAAAGACATTTGCAAACACTTCTCCGTGCAAAATGACAAGACTGCAGTTCAACTGAGCGGGCATTTTAAAGATTGGTACAAACCTTTAATGCAATTTTGACTCTTTTAATCTTTTTGACCTTTTCAACTGTCTTTTTGCCGTTAACAAAGTGTAAAACAACAACAACAAAAAAGCAGATTAGGGAAAAACAAAAAACAACAAAAGGCGTTAGAGTTTGACAGCTGACAAGATCACTGAATTCATAACAGGCAGGTTATTTAGCAAAACAGTGCAGAGAAATGATTGAAAAAAGACAGATAGGCGGATAAAGTTATCCTAAAGTAAATGGAAAAACCTTTCAACAGAGCATATCTGCATGCAGTCAAAGAGGCAAGGAGAGAGTGTCAGGTGAGGTTGTGTCACTTACCGGATTTAAAGTGTTACACTGATCTATAGGATTCTTGTAATCAGTCTTCAGCTCATCAAATGCTATTATCTGGGGGAGCAAATGTTCACAATGTGACAATGAACAGAGAGCAGCTCAATGTAAATACACATTTTATGGACATGCAAAAAATGTGTGTGAAAACTGAGTCAGAGATATAGAACTTTAATTTCAACATCGATTGTTCGGTCTTTGTTTCAATTAAACCATTATGATTTTCTTTATTATGTTTGTCAGAGCATTTTTTGTTTGTTTGTATTTGTTTGTCGATATTCCGACAAATTCGAATAATTTATCTTCAGTGCAGTGATGTTATTTTAGACTGTAAACATCCTGTTTCCATTACACACCTTTATCACGTGTTTAATAAAAGACATTTGAAAGATCAATGCAAAATATTTGATTTTTTTTTATCAGCATCAATATCTGGCTCCAATAACGAGCACAGTAAGAAAATAATTAAGATGGATTACTACACCTTTCCATTGCAAAAGATGTCATTAAATTATATGTTTAGTCAGGCGAACAGTTCAAAACCCAACAATTTACAAAAATAGAGAAAAACTAAATGTTTTTTATGTAATCGATCAACTACATTTTTGAACATTACTGTCAAATCAGTGTACTCAGTAGTGCATCCTTCATTGTGTCAAATGATTCCTATTGTTCATTCCTGAATCTTGAAATCTAATAATCTGTCTATGTCTAAATTATATTGTTACTGCAGACTGACAAACCACAGATTATATGTAAGACAGGTAATGTTTGTCTCTCTTCAAATAACTGGGCTTCTACTGGGAATCTATTCTAGTTGTTTACCATTGTGCGATGGTTTTGTTCCTTCTGAAAAAGTAAATCTGACCTTTAATTCATGCTCACAGTTTTAATCCCTATCATTTAGTTTTCTGAATGAGACATTGTTGTGGGATTCTTGTTTACTTATTATACCTGGCAGTTTCCCAGACACATTGGATAAAAAATGAAATGACTTTAAGGATGTAATTTTTGATTTTTGGAGTCACATAATCTGTGGTTACAATCTTGTCGACGTGACAATAAAACTAACGGTCCAACCAAAATCAAACAATGTGACAGGAAACTGGTGACAGCAGCATCACAGGACAGAATGGAAGCTAACAGGTAGCCTGCTAACTAGCTGCTAACATTAGCCACTAGCTCATCACTAATCTTTAGAATAGCCTGAGAAGTTATTAAACATTTAAGTAATAAGGTAACGACTAACACAACGTAAACAATACAGAATGATAACAGTTATGTGACGTTAATTCAAAATAACGGTAATGTCTGTCTCGGCGCTTTAGCTAACTTTAGCTAGCTCCTAGCCAAACCTCCCGGCTATGTGGCTACAAGCTGGCCTAGCGTTAGCCCGGTCTTTTCCAGAACTTCCCTCCCTCCTTAACCTACTTTCACCGGCGCCGTCGACGTGTCAGGCCTGCAGTCTCATCTAAAATGGTCTGAATGTCTACTTACATGCCAGATAGCGAAGAAGATAAGCGCCGCCGTGAGCAGCAGAGCGAGCATGTAACAAAAGGCCGCGAATGTGAACGCCATTTTTTCTCCGGTTCTGTTAGTTGGGTTCCTGGCTCGGTCGGCGGATGATGCAGGCAGCTCCGTGCCCGTTCCGAGATTTGTCAGCGTGTCTTCTTCTTCTCCAGTCGGGGTTCACCAGCTGGAATCTTTTATTGTTGCATTACTGCCATCTTCTGGAGCTATCTGTGTCCTTCAGTCTCTCTGTGGAGGTGGACACTGTTTGTGGATGGTGGCGGGGTCCGCCAATATAAACAAAGAGAGAGTTTGTTTGTTTTAGTTTGTTTAGGCATGAACAAAAAATATATATATTATATAATAAATATATTTTTCTCTTCTGATTAAAATGTATTCCCCTAAACTTCATAATGCACCTTTAAATATAATGCTAAAGGTGAAAGTCACATATGAATTGCACTTAAGTAAAAAAGTGTCTGAAGTTAAAAGTATTTTAGTATAAAAAGTAAAAGTAAATTATACATAGTGACATGTACAGTATATATATATTGTATGTGTCGACTGGCAAATTATCAGATCTGTTTTTCTGATTATCAAAATCTGTTTCTTTTTATCTGGTTGCCAGAAAGTAATTTGCAAAGTAACTAGTAACTGGAGTGAACTTATAAATGTAGTGGACTAAATAATACACGATTTGCCAGTACAGAAGTGCAGTACTTGAGTAAATGTACTTGTAATATAGTAATTATGAAGTAACATGCCATCTGCCGCACTAAATATGATGAACATGCACATCACACATCATCTGGTGATGGAAGGTAACTAAGAGCATTTACTCAAGTACTGTAAATACTGTACGGCAAATTTTGTACTTTTTAATCCACTACATTTATTTGATAACTTTAGTTACTATTTACTTTGCAGATTACATTCTGCATCAGATCAAAATATGTGTATACTTTACTTCTACTTTTGATACTGAAGTACATTTAATATCAGATACTTTTAACTGTTACTCAAGTAGTATTTGCATGGTTTTGCCAAAGTAATATTTTAACATGATATCTTTACTTTTACCGAAGTATGTTTGAAAAACAAGTCTGAGGGAAACACTGGTAAACATCACTGTCATTTTATTTGGACAATAGGACAATAGACATTTTATAAAGTATGGGAAAATACAAATATCTCAAGTTTCACTGATGCCATGAGGCAGCTGGTTATGATACATGTCTCAGGTGTGTTTTTTATTAAAAAGGAAAGAAAAAGTAGAATATTAGGCATTTGATCAGAGAGGACACCAAGAGCTGAACAACACATCTGCAGGTAAAAGACTCAAGAGGCCAAGTTTACAACAGGTTCACCATATAGGAGGAAAAGCTATTAGATCCACAGGACAGAACCAGATACATGGCTCAATAACAATGTATTGAGGAGGTTGATTTTGATACACGATCAATAGTTTATTTTCAATGAGAAATAGCAGTAGCAGAGGGCTTCTTCGTAAGAACACAGCTGAGACCAGATGTTAGAGATGCGTTGAGATAGAAATAGACAAGCGTTGCCCCTTTTTTAAGAACGTATGTGCAAATAAATGCAGTTGTATCAACTTCACGTAATAATTTTAAATGTTCTGGAAATAATTTGTGCGGCAGAGAAGCGAATTCTCAAATAAGTCGTATAGAAACTTCTGTCAGTCGTGCATTAAAGAATTCAGTCGGTTCTTTTACAGTAGCTCTCCACATTTTTAGAGGTTTTGAGAATTTCGTTTTAAACAGATAACAGCTGCATGTTTTTATATATTCACATTGCAATTGTACATTGCTATTGTACATTGCACTTTTCATTGTTTTAAATCAAATATGAAGACCGTGACTGAGTTGTGCTGTTTTTGCCAAAACAAAACTTCATAAACAAACCACCGCCTTCGATTTCAGATTGTGCATTTGTGAAATATTTCAATTTAGCAAATTGACAGTTTTTAAATGGTTTTGCAGATCGTAGGGTCTTAAATCTCTCACCCATAAAGGATAGCAAACATAGCAAGTACAGAAAGCATCATAATCACAAGAATCACCCACATTAGAATCATGTTTTTTCTGCTACAGCAGCATTAAACTGTGTAAATTTGAGCTTTGCTGCCATTAGTAGACAACAAAACATGTGATTGCAGTTATACCCCATCGTTCCTGTTGGATTAGTCCCTGCCCTGACATGACACGTAAATCATAAATGATCAACGTCTAACATTTGACGTCAATAAATGATTTACATGAAATGGTGTGATTGTGCATACATATCTTTGAGTCAGATCTCTGGAAGAAGGAAACTGTTTTCACCAAGATTACACTTCAATACAATAAAAAATCTCTTGGATTTTGCAGATTTGAAAGTAAAAAAAAAAAGTTTTAGTGTCTTTAAATTAAAAAAATTCCCCAACAAAGCTTTTTTCTAATCACCTTTTTTTCCATTTTGGCCTCAAGATTTGTTTTTAAAAATAGACGTAAAATGTCCCAAAAATAAAAAATTAAGACAAGGCATTGGTATGGTAGACTTAGCAGTATGACATCTTGCATGAGGGGGGGCGATTTCCTTCCACACCGTTCCCTTAATCCATTTCCAAAGTTTCTGATGAGCGAACACGTGGAATTCATTTGTGCCCATTATTCTTCCAAAGGTCAGATTTTTAACAGCTCACATGAAACCAATCTGCAGCACCTGAGGTACAAGTTTAAGTGCATCTCATGTAGCTTTAATAACTGGGATTGGTTGGCACGCTGTTTGGAGCTGTCAATCCTTCAAGTATTAGCGACTAGTTGGAAATTTTAGTGTGTTGGATTGGTTTGAATCCTGTGTTAAAGGATCTTCAGCAGGGAAATAGGAAGGACTGCCAAATACATACAATAAGGTCCATAAGTGTTTGGAAAGCGACACAATTTCCTGTTGTTTAACTCTGTATTCCAGCACGTTGGCTTTGAAAGGTGGCAAAAGCTCAAATTTGCAGAGGTGTTGGATTTTTCAGGTATCTATACTGTCAATTTTTTACTTTTACTCCCGGCATTTAATACAAATATCTCCTGAGATTTTTAAAACAGGCTCGTTACTTCAGTTTTAATGCATTTGTGGGGAATTATTGATTATTTACGACACTTTACCAACCAAAATGTCGATATTTGACCTCCCGGGAATGAGACTCAACAATCAGTTATCTCTGTGGTGCGTTTAAGAACAGCTCGGGCAAATTCTACCAACTCTACCTTTAAGACTACACGTGTACTTGAGTAAGGAATGCGTGCCCTTTTGCCACCTCTGCAAACGAGTTAATTTCAAACCCAACATGACAGAAGACAGAACTAACACAACAAGAAAGTGCAGAAATAGGCATGGAAAATGAGCTGCTGGCACATTCAACACACACATCAGCCTTTGAAAAAGCTATACTGGTGGAACCTGGTCCTGTATGGAAAATGGAAATTGCCCAGATGTTGTACTTTACCCACCAAGTCTAAATATTAAGCACAACTGGCATTTTGGAGAGGTCCCAGCCATCATTCTCAAGGCTGCGACCGCCACTAAGCAATCAAAGTGGCTTTACATCAGAATGAAGCACAACATTCATTAACACTAATAACAGCAATAGCTATAATGCACAATATTAGCTAACAATCTCCCTAAAGACACAGCAAGTAACCCACTAATACAGAGCAGCCCAGTAGATTAGAAAGAGGGCAGGCGACGCCACCCTGTGGTCAGTGCTTTTCAAGACTGTCGTGGTCGCTAGACACGGAGGTTTGTTGTAGGTTATAAATCTCTCAGTCTGGAATGTTTCAGTGGAAATATTGTTTTCATGAGTGTGATATCGTTGTTACAAATATGCAGGTCAAAGGCAGAATAGAGCTTTACCCACGGGCCACACTGTTGTTTCTCTAAACAGAGACGGAAAAGATGCGATCTGAGGTTGGAAGTCCGCAGTGTGCCAAGCACCACTCGAGGGCTTCTGCCAGCTTGTTTATGTGCACAACAGAAGGTACAACACATCATATATAAGTGGTAGTGTCAGATGATCTTAGTGTTATTGTTATTTACAGTTTTAAAGGAATACTGACGGAGAAACTAAAGCTGGACTCTACATTGTTCTCTGAATTGCAGCTATGATTGTTCTGATGTTCTGGCAGGTTTGTCTTCACAACAAAAAAAAAAGGGAATTAATGCTAAAATAATCCTTCACACATGGGAAAAAATAATCTAAAAAGACTCCCTCAAATAATGAAACATAAAAAAGGTGAGATTCAGGAAGTTGAGAGTTGCACAAAACACTGTGTAAACTACTTAACGAGAGAGAAACCGCTGTTACAATGCCTTTGAATTCTCCTGAGTGAAATGTTTAGGGAAGGGCCGATGAATACTACCAACTTCAGTCCACTTTAAGAGCTATGGGAGTGTTAGTTCAATACAGACACAACTGGCACATGGAGAGATTGTACGGGACACAAACCAGACCTGCGTCAAATAGTATTTTTTTTTTAGTTCTAGGCTGCCAGATGGGAGAAGGTTTAGTTAGTGTTGACAGTCACAGAAAAGCACACAAACTGTTGTGATTGTCTGCATGTTCTGGCAGTTGTAACATGCCGTAAACTATTACCAAAACGGCCGAAAAATGAGAACAGGAAGTATATTTGCAAACACTATTTAAATCAGGTCTGGTGCAGAGAGGAGGGAAACATTGACTGTGGTGTGTTCTTCCCAAGAGATGACACGAGTTGTGCAATCTGGATCCTCCTCGCGTCCCAGACCACCGGGTGAGACGACTTTAGCCGAAGAGCCGAAGTTTCTCTCTGAGCCATTCCTCTGTCAGGTCCTCTGTGTTTCTGATCTCAAACACCTGGGGAAAAAAAAAAAAAACATAAATAGAAGAGTGTGGTTTAAACTTTTCTTTTTAAAACCATGTCCAGATATTTCAGTTAGGACCAAAGTTGTATTACGAATTGGCGTCTTTGTTAGAAGCCGCTCGCTCACCTTGCTCAGCTGAACAGTGTGCACCAGCTTGTTTTTGCTTCCCGCGTACATCATCATCTGCTCCGGTCTGCAACCTGCCAAACACAAACATATACCAGCGTTCACCACCTTGATGACTAAACAGTGCAGCGAGCAATGTGTGCCATACACCCAGAGCAGGTGTTTCTTACCCACGGGACTGGAGAAGATGAAGCAGAGGGGATAGGAGACACGTCCGTCGTCATGTTGGTATTTATAGCTGTAGACGATAAACGTGCCTGGTGCTAAGGACAGTTCACAGATCTCACATCAGGATATCAGCAGTAAAGCACAGTCAAGACGGAAAGGACACACAACTAAAAGAGGAAATGACAGTAAAAGATTAATGATTAAAACACATATTAAAAGGATATCTTGGCTGTCTCTCAGGCAGTTCATCCTTCAGATCATCAGGAGAAATATCCTTTAAAAAAAAAAGACAGATATTCATGAATAGTTCAGTCTCAAGTTACACTTCATCAAGTAAACATTTATTAATTTAACAGCCGTTGGGCCAAAACAAGTTTCACCACACATAGTTCAAAGTTTAAAGTAAATTCAATATGTAAAAGTTGACCATTAACTTGACAACGGCTGAGTTACCTCGTGTTCTTCTTCGAGAATAACCAGCTGCTTGTCTTTGTCGATCTTCACTGAGGAGTTAAAAAAAAAACAGGAAGGCAAAGTCAACAGGAAAACAAACAATCACATGTGTTCAGTAGTGGCAGCACATCTATAGATTTTTGTATGAACGACTAAAAGAAGAATAAATATAATTTGTTCACATTTCATATGACAAAATGTACTGATGTGAAAGGTGTGTGCGTCGGAGTCCGAGTCCATGGCATGCAAACACAACCCTAAATCCAGTTTAGCAGCAATGACATTTTGATCCAGAGATAGTGGAGGATAAAGCTTCAAACTCATGCAACAACTGTCACACCACCTGCTGCATGTGGAAGTAACTCCTCTGTCCTCCAGATATAAACTGAAGATGGCCTACATTTGATGTTTTTATGATTTATTTTCATCATGCGGCAAAAAAAAAAATACATCACGATCATCTGTTGGAAGGTTTTTAATCCTAACCAAACATGAAAGAGCTTCAAAAACAGACACGCACTTCAATGAATACTTTGACATTTTAGGAAACGGCTGTCTTTACTATCCTGAATACTAGATTCCACTTGCTTCCTGGACTCCTTACATCACCATCCCTGTACGACCCACAAAACGCGATCAATAACTGGCGAACAAAATAAATTGAATGAGGTAAAATGTGAACACTCACTAACGATGGCGGCATTATTGGTCTCTTTCCGGAAACGGAACTCCTTCAGCTTTTTCACCAGATCCTCATCCACCTCACACACCACCAGTGATTCACTCTGATAATGACAGGAGAAACATGTAAATACATCACTTTTATTTGACATTTTGCTTTCTTCTTTTGTACACAGTTAATGAGCCAAAGCCTTGAACTTTGGATCCATGACTCGAGACAGCTCACTTGACCAAACTAATGTATCTGATATTTGAAATATTCTGTAGAACAAATGTTTGTTCCTCTGCATTGTTAGTCACAGTGCATCTGCATGAGGAAGTGCCTCCCCACGTCCATTACCTCCCTTTGTTCCGGGCAGCCTCTCTCCTATATATCATCTATATTGAGGGGAAATACTAATATGATGCCTTTGTTCCGCAGAGAAGCATAAAGATAATAGAGCCTATACATTGAAACCTCCTGCAGACAGACCCTCATTTCTGACCCCTAAATCTTTAAATAGATCCTATCCAACACCATGTAGATTATAATTGATGCAATCCATATCAGCTGTGCTGATTCTCTCCTGTCCAGTCACATGTTTACTCAAGAGAGCAAAGGCCAACTTTATAGCAACAGAGCAAGCAGGTCATACCCTCTAACGAAATCATAATGGGCCAAATGTATGTCAGCGCATATAAAGATGTATACAATCAATAACGCAGCAGTAATGGACAATCAATCAGAAAAGATCAATAAAAACACGTGCATTTATTTATTTATATAAGTAAGAGGAGTTTAAAAGCACAATGAGTGATTTCTGCAGCTAAGAGGTCTGCCTATCAAAACAAAACAAAAGACATTTACTGCGTGTCGTGTGGGAAGCTTTGTAATAGAAAGTTGAGCACAAAGCCAGAAGATCCGGAGCCACTGACAGGCAAGGGAAGAGCTCAGAGATGACACTTTAACCTGACTGCAGCAACGATCAAGAGAGAGTAAATGTACTGTACTTAATGCACACAACGTTAGAGAAAGGAGACCCTAAACCTACCTATCAAGTACTGAAAGGTGACCGAATGAAACGCACCGTGATCTTGATTAAAATTCTCTTCTTGTCTCTTTAATTCTCAGACTTTGGGGGTTTATCTGTATGTAGGACAGATGAAAAGTCTAAAGCTTGAAGTGGTTGCTGTGCATTTTACCGCTCAGCTCTAAAGCAGCGGATTAGTATCCTGAATTTTCCCTAAAAATTAAAAACTACAGTTCAGGTCTGTTTCTGCAGTCTAATCTGACCCACCGGCTTCAGTCAGAGAGACAACAAAAACCCAGTCTCGTCAGGATTTTATGTCACGTCCACACACGTTATTACGTAACTCCAACACATAGACATAAAGTCTTTAAGAGTCTCTGCAGAATCCCTGAATTTCTATAATTACACCTTCCTGAACAGATGGCTGGTGGGAGTCAGGATTTCACTGAGCTCAGGGAGAGATCTTCACAGATTAAGAAGGAGGATGGGTGTGTGTGTGTCTGTGTGTGTGTGTGTGGTTGGGACTACAGAGAGTGGAAAACAGGATGCATATAGGAAGCTGATGGGGAGCAGGCAGGACAATAAAAAAGGGCCACAGGTTTGCTGCTGGTTCAAATTCCTGCAGCCACTGACAGCTAGCTCGCTGGTTCGGCTGCTAATTCATCCAGGAAATGAGTCGGCTCACTTTAAATGTCTGAATTTAAAAGTGTAGAAACGAGGCAGTGGCTCGGGAAAGATGTGGATCGACAGTGAAATACAGTCGAGCTGTCATGACACGCAGTCAAAACCCCGCAGGGACACATTTTCATCATGATAAGCAGCCGAGCTAGCGTGAAGGCTGCTCCCCAAAAACCAGAAGCAATGAAACACAGGAAGCCTGTTCAGATAGACTTCAAAATAAGAGCATACAGGCTGTCTGGTAAATATGAAAACGTGGAGCAACAATCACAATATAATTAATTATCATGGGCACTTTTCTTCAATTAACAGAAAATAAAATCATGAACGTAATCTGCAGATTAACAATTAGTTTTAGAGCAATAATCCCACTTTTCATTTCTAAACATAAAGATCACTCAATCAAATACATTTGTTGCAGCATTAATCCTTAATTTAACGAAGTTACCCTGATGGAAAGCAATGTACTTAATTTATGTTACCTGTGACTGTATTTTACGACTAAACCTACAAGTGTTTGAAGTAATACAGAACAGAAAAAGTAAAACAATGCTGTCAAGTACTGTCACCATTGTAGTTATTCTTGTATGAATGTATGATTAACTGCAGACTCTAAACTTTAATCGAAAATATATTCTTTAGTATATTTTTACGGCGAAATAGCATGTTTGAGATTTAAAGTGTTATTTCTAACAAACATTGTTTTAAATACTTGATAATTACAAGGACGTAAACTGTAATGATGCACACACACTAATAAAAATTTAAGAAAATATTTGGATTTGGTCAAATCTAATTTTTGGGGTCCAAAAATATCTGCAAAACACACATTTAAAAAGATCAAGTGAGACACTAAAACATCTCAATATCCCTCAGTAATTTTGAGTAGTGTATATAATTATGTGAAAAAAAAGAAAAATGAAATCAATCCTGATATTTTAAAGCATTTCGTGCCGACAGTGGTTTTATTCTGAAGTCCTTAACCGGAAACCGCGGTCCGCTCCTCTGTCTAACTCGACACCGACACAATAGAGGGTGGAACTAATGCTAGGCTAGCATGCTAACGCTAACCAATCTGCGACCCTACTTTTTTCTCAACAGTCTCCTGAACTCCACATGTTGTTGTGGCGGATGATTAAAAGAAACAGAGACGACAGTGACGACAGATGTGTGACAGTAATACAGAACAACTCACCATTGTTGAAGAGTTAAAGTCCCTGAAGCTGCAGCTGCTGCTCTGAATGCTACAGACGCTTTCAATGTTTTTTTTTTTTTTACTTCATCATCTTGTGACTCGTCTGACCAATCCCTAACAAGCGCCCCCCCCTCCTGCAAAAGTTGGTCATAAATCTGTCCTCTCTATTGTCCTCCAGCCCCTCGAGTTCATTAAAACACATTGACTGCCAAAGCTTTATGAAACATTTAGTTTCTGCACAGGGGAAATGGCTTTTCTAGTCATAGTTCATAGAAAAATACTGATTGCTGTGCATATTACGTTTTTATATAGCCTGCAAATATATGTTCATTTAAAACAATATATTCAATTATGTTGTAAAAAAGCAGCCGACTGTCATACTTAAGTTATCATGTTAAAATATTACTTTGGTGAAAGTGAAAGTCACCCAAACGAATGGTACTTCTGAATAAAAGTCTTCAATAATCTGGTATCACATATAGCCAAAGTATCAAAAGTATATTTACATGTTTATTGGAAACTATAGGTCGACCAGTTCTCAGCCTGGATAATTATCTGACCCACTATTTAGCATATTTAGCAAGTTTTAAGATCTAAAACATGTTCTACATACACAAAAGAACTCGCTGCAATATACATAAAAACAAAATGGACTATGGGTGAAAAATCCCTCAAACAAATTTGTGGTCAGTTGTGTTTAGATTATTGATTGCCGGCGACGCTGTCGGAGGGTGTGCTCACCTTTTAGTTGCATGTCATCTTGTAGTGTATGATATTATAGAGAAAAAAACCTATAAATGTCATGTAAATAGGATGTTTGTCTGAATTCCAGAGTATTGATGCATGGAGGTATTGAGGGCGACATCGTATACATGTCGGATGAATTTGGTGTACATGGGAAATTGTGTGTGGAAGTTATAAGGACTTGAAGCATAAAAATGTCGCACCGCTACACCCCACCATGTTTGACGCAGACGAATGCTTTTGATAACTTTTCACGTTCAAGGTCTGAGGATGATACTGATAAAAGATGAAATCAATTTTAATTTTAACAGCTGTATTTTATGACGGACTGTACCAAAGGATTTTTGGAAGTCTATATATATGCAACTGTCTGTCCTCAGTCCCAAGCCCGGGGCAGCAAGTTGATGAGTTGATTAAAGGTCAGTTTCACATCTTCGTTATCTGTTCATCTACCAATTACTTTCTTGGTGAAGTGATTAACAGCTTTGTCCATAAAATGTAAGAAAATAGCGAGACATTATAATCATTATCAACCCGAGGTGGCATCTTCAAAGTCCCTTTTTCATCTGACGATCAGTCTTACACGCCAAAATATTTAGTTTTTCCATTTGTACATGTTGAAGAAAATCCACAATCCATCATATTTTAGAAGATAAAGCAAGAAATAGTTTGACAAAACATGAAAGCTGTCTGACTCCTGCTTCTTGTGCCTGGGTAGCAGGGTGTTGAGGATATAACATAAAGCTAAAACACACTGGTTCCACCGTCATCAGGTGTTCAAACGCTGAGCCAAAACACTCAGTTCCAGCTGGGCTGCTGCTCTGTGAATGACCTCCGACCTCCCTGTGGAGCCAGTCAAGGTGTTTTTAATACAAAGCTGCACTGAAACGCCCTTCAAGTCCTTTAGATGGTGTGTGTGTGTGTGTGTGTGTGTGTGTGTGTGTGTGCTGTATATTGTCGAAATATGCAACCTTCATCCAGGAAGTCACATGGATATAAACATTTGGTTTGACAGTGAGATCTCAGCAAGACAAGCTCTAAGTAGCAGCATCAAGGACACGACAAGACAACAAACCAAAAATGTATTGAGTGAAACGTACGCTACAATTTTTGCCTCCAAAATGTTGTAGAGGGTAATCAAGTAACGTAAGCTACATGTGCCTGAATAGTGTAATCAGGTAAAGAACATGAGAAAATGTACTTAATTACATTCTGTCACTGTGGAGTGGAGGTATAAAGTAGAAAATGGGAATACTCGAGTACATGTACTTCAAACCTTAGCTGAGTAGTTTAAGTGTTCTTTCTGTAACAGCATGCTTTTGATGGTATTTCCCTTTAAATTCAGAACCTCCACCTCTTTATATGACACCGCTGTGGCCCCGCCCATTTATGCAAATGACCGTGACGTCACTAGAATTCAGCGTTCTTATTTCAGCACATTCCAAATACAGAATAGAATGTTATCTCACCTGTCTTTGATTGTGATGATGTCACCAGACATCAAAGGGACGGATGATGTCACTCTTGTGGAATATTATATAGGCCTGACACATTTCACTTTTGTCTGATCTGGTCAATATTATTAAGCTGTTATCGAGAGGTTTTTCTGAAAGCAGGTCAACAATCACAGATAAGGATCATTTTTCAACTTCGCGGGATTTACTTACGAACATTTTATAAGTTACTGTAGTAGTAATTTGTCATTTGCAACAGCTGAGTCAGTGAGCATGTCTCAAAACACATCTTCTGATTGGTGCCAGTCGCTGTCACCAGAGGAATCCAGGCGCCTCTCTGTGTCAGAGATGGTAGATTTACATGAATCACTGATGCCTGGTAGAGATCCTGGGCCGGAGATGCCGTCCAGAACTTCTCACGCTCGGACGGAGGTCAGGGAGGAGACGCTGGAGTCATTCAAATCACAAGTTGAGACGCTTCAGTTGGAGTTAGAAGGTACGAAGGCTGAGAACTCCAGGCTCAAATCTGATGTAAGCGTGCTTCAGTTGGACTTGAAAGATTCGAATGCCAAAGAGAAGATTCTGAACGGCCGGGTAAAAAATCTCATTGCTGAAGGGTCCCAGTATAAGAGTCTGAATGAGGAATACCAAGCAGAGATACAACAGCTGACAACAGAGGTGTATGACCTTAAGTCTGGTGCAGAGGAAGCTCAGCAAGCACACACCAGTAACGTTAGGGTCCCTGAACTGGATCTCCTTGAACGGACGATGCAGACTCAGGACAAAGACTTTTTGGAAGCAGTACAGGAACTGCAGGAACATGCGAACTCTCTGAACATGCAGAATAAGTACATTACTGAGCAGAAGCTTGCTCTTGAATCTACCATGAATGAAAAAGTCCACGTTCTGCAGGTAAATCAGACAAAAACACATGAGCAGATCCAGAGTCTGACTGCTGAGGTGGGCCGACTTGAATCTGTGGCGGAGCAGAAACAAGCAGAGATTGAAAGACTGAATGTGGCATTGCGGAGTCTTTGGAACAAAGAGGCGTTTCTGAACGAGCAGGTCAGCTATCTCACTGCTAAGGGGGAAGAACTTGAAGGTGTAAATGAGGAAAAACAAGCAGAGATTGAACAGCTGACGGCCACAGCGCGTTATCTTAAGGAAAATGAAGACTCTCTTACGCAGCAGCATGACAGCATGGCCACTGAGCTTTCTCAACATAAGTCTCTGACGAAGAGCCTAAATGAAAAGAACAAGAGCCTGAAGATGGCTCTGCATGAGCTTCAGCACCTACTGAATGAGGCTGAGCAACAAATCTTTGACCAAGATGAGCTCATAAAAAAGCAAGAGGGTCAAGTTGAGTATAATCAGCAAGTGGTAGAGGAGCTTTACACCGAAAGAACCGATCTGAAACAAACAATCTGTGAACTTAAAGACCAGCTGGAGAATAGGCAGGAAGAAGAGGTGATGGCTGGTGCAGAGAATATCAGTCAGGAATTGAGGCTTTGGGCTGAAAATGCAGAAAAACCAGGCCCATCTGAGAAGCTGAGAGACGACAACCTTGTAGAGAGTCCAGCTGCAGAACCGCGAGCTGCTGAGGGTCAGACCAGTAGTTTGTGGCGCTACTGTGCCAAAGGTGTACTGAGATTAGGTGTGAGTGTTGGCACCTGCGCTGCAAGCACACTTATTGCTAATGTTATGCTGGATAACTTCAACATGTAC
Organism: Sparus aurata; assembly: GCF_900880675.1. NCBI lineage: Eukaryota > Metazoa > Chordata > Actinopteri > Spariformes > Sparidae > Sparus > Sparus aurata. Next base: position 6,462,227 of record NC_044202.1, read on the forward strand.
AACATAAACCTTACGCACCCCTTCTGCAACCTAGAGCCTGGAGTACCTCGTCCCTTTTAGACAGGACTAACTGCCTAACCAGGACAATTTTGGCAAAAATGCTAACGTCTCTCTGATATCTTGCCAATTAGAAATGCTCCCCAAAATACATTAATAACAACGTGGGGAACTGAACAGTTGGACCCCCCAGCTGTCCGTGCAGGAGGGATCTCAGAGTGACATCGTTCCCTTGATTTTTGTGTGGGGTTTCCTCCGGGGGCTCCGGTTCACCCACTGGCATTCGCCTTTAAAAAAAAAGATTACCAAAATCTGAGAAACTAGTAGTAAAACTTGTGAGGGAACTACTACTAAGACGATGCAGACTAAGGACAAAGACTTTTTGGAAGCAGTGCAGGAACTGCAGGACCGTGCAAACTCTCTGAACATGCAGATTAAGTACGTTTCTGAGCAGAAGACCGCACTTGAATCTACCATTAGCGAAAAAGTTCATGTTCTGCAGGGAAATCAGACAAAAACACATGAGAGGATCCAGAGTCTGACTGCTGAGGTGGGCCGACTTGAATCTGTGACAGAGCAGAAACAAGCAGAGATTGAAAGACTGAATGTGGCGTTGCCGAGTCTTCAGAACAAAGAGGCATTTCTGAACGAGCAGGTCAGCTATCTCACTGCTAAGGGGGGAAAACAAGCAGAGATTGAACAGCTGACAGCCACAGCGCGTCATCTTAGGGCTCTCACTTGATTTTTGTGTGGGGTTTTCTCCGGGGGCTACGGTTCACCCACTGGCATTCGCCTTAAAAAAAAAAATCCAAGTCAAGCTTCAAAGTCCTATTTTCATCTGACGATCAGTCTAACACCCCAAAATATTTAGTTTTTATCTGTACATGTTGAAGAAAATCCGCAATCCATCATATTTTAGAGAATGAAACTCTGGTTCCACCGTCATCAGGTGTTCAAACACTGATCCAAACACTCAGTTCCAGCTGGGCTGCTGCTCTGTGAATGACCTCCGACCTCCCTGTGGAGCCAGTCAAGGTGTTTTTAACACTGAAACGCCCTTCAAGTCCTTTAGATGGCGTCTGTGTGTGTGTGTGTGTGTGTGTGTGTGCATGCGTGCGTGCGTGCGTGCGTGCGTGTGTGTGTGTGTGGTTGTTTTCCTAAGTCTCTCTCACACACACACACGCACACACAAAGGAATTTGCTGTTACCTTCTCTATAGAATTTTATCATCTTTGTTTTTCTTATTTAATTGTTAATTTTAACAGAGACACTTAAAAGTAATTGCACCAGAGTTAGCCAGCAGCTAATTTGCATCTGTTGGGCAGGTAAACAAGTACAGTAAAACAAAAGACACATAGCAGCAACTGTATGAAGCAATTTGGACATTACACTACATAGTCAACCCAATCATAATATTGACTGAAGCTAACAGAGTGATTAGGTTTGTAGCATTTAACTGAAAAGCAATAAGTGACCTTCACAGTGGCAGTGTACTGTAAGAAGTGACACAAAAGCACGACTTCTGTACATTTAAGATAAGATAAGATGATCCTTGATCTCCCGTGGGAAAAATTCAACAGATGCAGCAGCACAAGGGAACAAAACTTACTTTGCTCTTCTGTGGCCTGCAACCATTTTCGGGTTACAACTTTCTTGCTGGCTGCTAACAATATTCTTAAAAGGAATTTGTCCCGCACCAGTAAATGGGGTGCAATATTGATTGTAAATAGATTAGATAGATAACCAAATAGATTGTAGAAAAAGAGCAGTACATTTCATCACCAAAAAATATTTTGTATTACCTGTATAATCTCTTGCCAGTATGGCTGAATAGCTGGGCAGCTTCAAAACATATGAAAATGGTCTGCTAGGTGTTCTCCACAGTTCCTCCAACATAGGACCTGTGATATGGAGCCAGAACGGTGACTTTAAAATTGGGCTCCAAAAAAAAAACTGGCATCGAAAACAAAACCAGTACTGAAAAAGGAAACATTGTCATTGAAACATTTGTATTGAAAACAGTTGTGTTGGCATTGAAACAAGTATTGGCACTGAATAAAGAAACTAATTCAAATAATTCAAATCCGAAAATCTTATCATTTTATTTTATTGGGATTTTTTTGTATTTTTCAATGACAATCTTCAGATTTTTTCTTCATGTCACTTTTTTTTTCAGTGACAGATTTTTTTACAATGTCAGTTTTTTTTCAGTGTCACTGATTTCAGTTTCAACTTTCTGTCACTGTCTTGGCGTCGAGAGGGAGGGGCCTGAAGGGAGGGGCAAGTAGAGCGTGTTTTGCATATTATTTGAGAAGGTAATGGCAGCAGCCTGCGGGAAGGCGGGGCTGGACGGTCCAGCCACAATACACCATTTTAGGGCCCGTGTGCCGGCCGTCTCTGGGCAACACAGAGTCCAACTACTTTGCAGAAGTTTTCTTCAACCTCTCCTGATGTGTCCAAGTCTCTGTGTATCTTGTTCTGTCCCGGAGCTCCCGAGTTTTGTGCCACCATACCGCTACCGGAGACCGGAGATTGGAGCTCCTGAGCTCCGGTCCCAATATGCGTATGGAGTGTGGTAGTAGTACGGAGCTAACGAGCATTAGCCCCAGCTGTGTCGCTCCGAGTTGGGGTTGCCTCGCTGACAGCAGTGCTCCGTCTGCTCCCCGAGCTCTGTGCCACCGCACCGCTGTACACGCATACAGAGACCGGACAATAAAAGAGAGTGCTTGGAGAAAAGTAAGTCAGTTATGAAAATATGTGTCTGTTACTTGATTACAGCCGTCTGTTGTACTTTACTATGAACCACAGTAGCACAATCACAGCTGACTTTCCCCGCATACTGACTTGTTGAGTTTATTCACTTCGACTCAAAGGAGTCATTGTAGGAATAGTGATATTATTCACATTAACTAAGTTTATAGGGGAGCTTCGGTCTCCGGTCTCCAGTAGCGGTATGGTAGCACAGAGCTCGGGGAGCAGCCCCGGCTCGGAACGACACAACTGGGGCTAATGCTTGTTAGCTCCGTACTACTACCACACTCCATACGCATATTGGGACCGGAGCTCGGGAGCTCCAGTCTCCGGTCTCCGGTAGCGGTATGGTGGCACAAAACTTGGGGAGCAGACCAGAGCGCTGCTGTCGGTGCTGCAGCCCTGGCTCAGAACAACACAACAAGCGAGAACAGCCGGCTGTTGTACGGTTGTGCTAACTGGGGCTAATGTTCCATGCTCAGCGTTCTGGTACTACTACCACACTCCATACGCATATAGACAGACAGAACCAGATACACAGAGACTTGGACACATCAGGAGAGAGCTTGAAGAAAAGTCCGCGAGGTAGTTGGACTCTGTGTTGCCCAGAGACGGCCGGCACATGGGCCCTAAAATGGTGTATTGTGGCTGGACCGTCCAGCCCCGCCTTCCCGCAGGCTGCTGCCATTACCTTCTCAAATGATATGCAAACCACGCTCTAATTGCCCCTCCCCTCAGGCCCCTCCCTCTCGACGCCAAAACAGTGACAGAAAGGTGAAACTGAAAATCAGTGACACTGAAAAAAAACTGACATTGTAAAAAAATCTGTCACTGAAAAAAAAGTGACATGAAGAAAAAATCTGAAGATTGTCATTGAAAAATACAAAAAAATCCCAATAAAATAAAATGATAAGATTTTCGGATTTGAATTATTTGAAATAGTTTCTTTTTTCAGTGCCAATACTTGTTTCAATGCCAATACAACTGTTTTCAATACAAATGTTTCAATGACAATGTTTCCTATTTTAAAGTCACCTTTCTGGCTCCATACTCTGACCGTCTCCCCTGTCTGCACACATTTTAACTTAGGAGTTATGAAATATCTAACCAGATTCTGCCAGCGGAAATCTCTCCAAAGACCAGAACGAGTGGAAGTTGACTGCACGGAGCATATATTCAACCACTCTTCTTCTGTGATGACAGTTCCAGATTCTTTCTCCCATTTTAATCTAACCTTATCTGTTGAGTGTTTCTCATTAGATCGAAACAAGTTTCTTATTGACCTTTTTTTGTACATGTCAATAAATATGTCAATTAAGTTCCTCTCACATTCCTCTGTTGGTTTTATCTCATCATTAAAATAAGACCTGATTTGAAGATACCTAAAGAAATCCAAATTTTCTAACCCATATGTGTCCGAAATTTTCTGAAACTATCAAATTCTCCCTTCGATGAAATTGAGCAGTAAGAAGTGATTTAATTTCCTTTGTGTTCCATTTAAAATCAAATCTATTTAGCACATCTTTTTGAGGGGTGTAGTTTTAGCTTAAAATTTGGGAGTTTTGCATATTTAATTTATATTCAGAATAAGTTCCAAAGTCTTTTAGTGTAGACATCAACCTAGGGATGCTAACCTCTGACGCTGTTATAAGCAGTAACAAGTCATCCGCATATAGACAAATATTTTGCTCCAAGCCTCTGACCATTATTCCTTTTATTACCGGGTCATCCCTAATGGACTGTGCTGAGGGTTCGATAAATAGGGAGAAAAGAGCTGGGCTGAGCGGACAACCCTGACGGCAGCCTCGCTCCAGCTCAATGGGCATGACTGAGTGATTTTTTTCTGTTGATCACCTTCTTTAAGTGTGTGGTTAAAACACTATTTGCTCTTTAAAGGCCTCATACCATTCGGCCGGAAAGCCGTCTGTTCCCAGTTCCCAGTGCAGCTGAAGGACACAAACGAGAGCAGGGATGGTTAAGAATAAGCTGCCGATGTAAACAAAGAAATGTTGGAAATGTTGTTTAAATATGTATAATTACAGCCTGACCGCAACTGGACTTTTGAGGCCAATACAAATATTGAAACGTGTTTGTTTATATCAGCCATTAGTCATTTTGTTAAACATTAACAACAGTCTTGATACAAATACCTTAGATATTATCCAGGCTGGTAGAATGACTACGAATGGCAATGTCAGTCTGTCAGCTGGTCGAGTCAACCAGACTGAAATATCTCAATATATAGAATAATACTGACTTTGTTATTCCAGATCTTACTTATCTTGTGAAATATCTGATTACACAAAAGAATTGTACAAAAACAGAGGACACTGTAAATTCACTTCTGCACCTGGAAATTCATGGAATTGTACAGTTACCACTGCCCATGTTGGTGGGAGTGCACATCTGGCAGGTTTGTGTGTCTTGTTTTCATCTAACTTATATGATAATAATACATATATACATTGGCAGTATTTGTAAAATATTCAAATCAACCACAAAAAATAGATTAAAGCTGCCAGTGGCTGATCCAGTTTAGACTCTTAGACCACCGGTAATTCGAAAACAATCTTCTTAGTTTAACTTTAAATCACACAAAAAAGAAAATTTAACATCATCTTTTTAAGGTAAGTATTCAATCTAAATTAAGTTCATTCAATTCAATTTGACTAGAGTCTTAAAGTATCTGGTTTTGATCTAAAGTACAAATAAAAGTAAATAGTATACTATGTGTCAGATCTGACATTCAGCATGTTTCTGATTATCAGAATTAATTCAAAAATGTCTTCTTCTTTTTTGGCTCTGGTGTAGGAAGTCATCTACAAAGTAACTATAGTAAAGTAAAACATAGTGAGTTAAAAGTAAAATACTTCCAAGATGTAGTGGAGTGGAAGAATGACATAGTGGAAAACAGAGATACTCAAGTAAAATACCTCTAACGTGTACAGTACTTGAGTGAATGTGTTCCACCGCGTATGACACTCTTAACATGTCATCTTATCTCATCTCTACTTTTTATTCACAACTTATCAGACTATATTATTTTTGACATTGAAATGTCGACAGCTGGTGAAAATGAGATGACTCAATTTTGTCCTGAGTGTTGAAACATCTTGCTTGAAATGGGAGTGGAGATCTCTCACCACTGAATTTGTGATGCAACATTTCCAGTAAGAGCTGGAAAAGGAAGAGAGAGAGAGAGAGAGAGAGAGAGAAGAGAGACCACTGCGCACTTCACCAAACAAAACGTGGTGCAGCTGGATTGTTGTTTTCAAAGCAAGCACACGGATCTAACTTGTCCCAGCATGAAGTTAACGAGGTAAAGTTGATAATTCTCTACTTTCCCACCCAAATAATCCCACCCGTCGCTCTTAAGTAAAGAAAAACAGCTTGTTTTTCTGTTGTGTTTCCCCTCCAGGCCAGTTGGCACACTGCCCGTCACCCTGCTTATTGTAGGAAACATTGCAACTTCTATCGCTCGCTCTGGTACGCACATATACGTGGACACAGACAGCTTTAAAACGGTGGTTTGTGTGTGAAATAAAGTCTAATCTTGTGGTGTTGTGTTCATTTTGTACAGTTTTCCAAAATCTTGATTGTACCCACGACTTCCACAGTATGTCCTGTGACTTTGACGCACCAGTCTGCTCTGGATACAACCTGACGCTTCGGTGCCTCAGCTTTGAAGAGTAAACTGATTTAACTTATTTCTACAGACTTAAACAACAAACTTCTATTTATTTTTCGTAGTTCTAGTTGATTCATCAAATGGTAATAATCATCCGTTTCACTAGAATATTCAGTAATGCATTCATATAAAGTATATATAGAGGATCAGCCTGAGAAGCGAGAAATATTTAACATAGCAATGTTGTATCCATACATTTAATTATCTGGTGTTCCACAGTGAAAGTTCTTGCATTTTCAAGAAGTGCGACAGGGGAAAGTGTTGTTGCTCTACCCAGATGACTATTATCTACGGGGAGGATCACAATGCAACAGTTTGGAATGGAGCTGTAAACTTGGTCTCCAAAATCATCAGCGTCGCCGATAGCTGTGAGTTGACTCCCTTTTTGTTAACCGGAAATCTGCATCTGCCTGAAACAGACTGATCCGGTCCTAGAGTGTCAGAGTGGAGCGGGAGAAACTCACTTCTCTTGCCTCTCTTCTTTCACAGTTAAGCCCAGAGCCCCAACAAATGTCACAGTGGTGGAAACCGACGTGAATGTTAAAGTCACCTGGAGTCTGAACATGGATCACAGGCCCAGTCTCAGAGACGACTTGAAAGCTATTGTGACTTATCGTGAAAAAGGGGAAACACCACAGGTAACGGTGTCACGACTGAGGTCACTTGTCCTGGAGATGTAGACACAGACACGGACTTTTAATTATGTCATATGTGTTTATCAATTCCAGGTATCTGAACCTTTCAAACCAACTATAGTTAATGGACTGGGCTACTACGAAATAAATAGTAAACACATGGAGCCAAGTACAACATATTTGGTCAGTGTGAGGAGTGTGTCCTGGAACAACCTCCCCAGTGACAGCAGTGAAGAGGTGGAATTCACAACACGTGAGTGTCATCTTTACAGTCCTTTTGTCAGTTTTTATGCAGTGTTCTGTATATTTCTTTGCAGGACTTCGCTGAAAAAGCTTCGGAGACTTAAAATAAAAGTGGAAGATGGACCTATTGTATAAGAGATTAAGCACATGAAGAGTGTAAAATAAACAGACACATTATTCAAAAGTCTTGGACTGCTGAAAACCCTAAAATCAACTTTATTTTTCACTTCATCTATACTGTAAACTTGATTTACCAGTTATTCAAAACCTGCTTCAAAATAGAAAAAGTATATGTTGTTATGATGCTATCTCTCATATTTAATGCAGTTTGTCATCATTGGGTATCTGCTGGCCAGTCAATGACAGCGTTCACAGACGGCGGCTATCAAAGCGTGCACCGCTGAATTTTCAATACACTAATTTTTGGGGGCTTCTTTGGATTATAAACATCGTTGAGATATGTTGGAAATAAAAGGGAGGAAGAGGGTGACAGATCGGACTGCACCATGACTTCTCACCTCACACCACAAGCTGGTCTGCATTACCCTGACGACACCTTGAAGATTGTTTGATAATGATAATAATGCTGTAAAGTTATTTAAAGAAATCACATCTGTGCACTTTAAGATCAGCTGCTTTGTTTCCTCTGTAAATACATTGCAACTGTGCTTAAACACCCACGTCTGTACACAGAGAAACAGAAGAAAATGTGAAAACAGCTGCACTTAGTTCATGTATTTCAATAAGTGTCGATTGTGGATTTTCCTGAGTTGTTTGCTTCAGGGAGACATCACTGCTGGGTTTACTGAATGTTGTTTGAATGCATAAGAAGCAATTTCTACTGACTTCAGTTATATTGTTGTGACGGCCCTCCTGCTTTAGCAGGGCCTGCTGTGGGTGTGTGTGTGTTTTTCCTCATGTTTGTCTGTTATCCTGCAGGTTCCTGGTTTGTGGAGTTATAATCAACACCCCTGGACGCACCGGATCAGTCCTCCCAGGAGTATTTCAGACCTGGCTGTCTTTGAGATGCCCTCTTCATCTTTTGGTTCCCTTCTTTTTGGGCTCTCCTGTTTTAAGAGCACCATGTTTTTGGTTAGTTGGCCTCGGCCTGTTTACTTTAGGTCCGGACTTTAAGTATTGTTTGGTTATTTGGTTAATAAAATGGTTCATTTTTGCAGTTTACACCTTGTGTCTCTGTGATTGTTGCTGAAATTTAATGAGAGAAATCCAGAGACAATTTTCTCGCTGTTTGAGCGCGTGGCGGACACAAGAAAGTGGTTCTCTTAGCCAAGGCCCACTTTCTGTTTCATCAACCACGAAGATGGATTAAAGCTGCCTAAGATCCACTCAGTTACTCAAAAATCATCATGTTAAATGGAATCACAAACCGAAGTATGTTGATATAAGTGGATATACACTGAATAAAATAGTCTTTGTCAAGATTTCTTGATGTCCGTCAATGTGTTACACAAGTCTCTGGGGAACACTCACAATTTTACTTAGAAACAAACCTAACCAATTACTTGTACTGGTACAAGAATAACTCACTCAGACATCCAACATCCAATCGCAGTGGTACCTTTAAACTGAAGATAAAACGTCTGCCGATGAAACGGTCCTCAACAGACTTCAGCAACAACGTGGATCTGGTTGCTGCTCCGACTGATCCATCCAAGTCCTCCACTAACCTACACAAATTACAGAGAGTTAACTAGCGAAACACAGCAGTTTCTTTGTAGTACGGGCCTCATTCTGTGTAGGTCCACACAATCCACACAGAGACGATTTAAACAAAAAACAATGATAATAACTGGAAAGGTGTATGTAAGGTGCTCCATATGCAGTCTAAATGTTCAGTGGTTGCAACTACATAAAGCTGGAATAATGTGGAGAAATCATGTGCTTACACCAGAGTGATAAATTGCAGATATCTGGAGTACATGAAAGACCATTCTCCACGCTCACCTCTGTAAACCGCTCGCATGAATGCCAAAGAATGGGTTCAAGCAGGCTCCGAATGCTGTTACACCTGTCCCGGGCCACCTTCAGTGAGAGGCGATACCCGTGTTCAACCTGGTCTCCCAGACAGCTGTAGCCACACCTGGAACATCTGCATCCGTGGCGGAAAAGACAGATAAACATGTGTCCGTGTAAAAGAGTAAGAGGATGATTTGTTTACCTGCTGGCATTCATTTTCAGGGAAGCCAGTCAGTAACCGCTGTTTCCGCTTTACAAATCACACCAACAAGTATTTTCCGTTGTTTGTTTGTGCGGTTACCTCGTCGCATCCTGCTGTTCCACATCAACCCTCGACAAACAGCCACCGCAGCAGGGATAAAACAGACTTCTCTGAGGAAGAAACACATGAAAACGTTTTTTTTGTGTAGCGTATTTAACGCACTTAACTTAAGAACTGGACGATGAGGATATGTCTTTGTCTTTTTCGGTTTAAGTTTGTACAAAAAAAAAATGTGCAGTGCCCTAAAAAAAAAGAAGAAAAAAAAAGTCAAAATGCAAAAATAAATCAATAAATCCCATAGTTGGGTAATTATGGTGCAAAAACATGTTTATTTGTATGATAGTCATGTGAAATGTAACCAAATGTGTACCTGTGATAGAGTAAGACATCAGGAAGAAGGTGGAATGATAACAAAGAGCTAATCTATGAAGGAATTAGTTTGGTAAAAGGTCAAAGTCAGATAACAGCTTTTGACTTGTATTTGACCATAAAGTCAAAATTCAAGAAATTCACTATTTCTGGATTTCATGCATGATAGGAGAAAGTTTTATGATAACAAGACAATGTTAATGAGCCTGCATGCTGTAGCCACCAAACTATACAGCATGGTCTGCCTGCAGAGGAGGGAGGAGGGCTCCCTGCATCAGCTGTGAGCTGGGTGTGTGAGACTGGACGTGGTTCGGTGGTACCCCGGTCCACATCGACAGTAAATGCAAATAACGTTGTTCTTGTGGCGAGAACCATCTGGCAGGGCTTTGAAGCCGAACTTGCCATTCAAAAGACCCCCTTTCTTTATCTAATCCTGCGCAGGGTGGTTTGTTTCGGCTGCCATCGACTACAACGTGCCTGCTGCATCGCTTCCTGATTGCCCAAACTACGTACGGAGCGTGCCGAGGGTCAGAACGTGCGTGCGTGCGTTAATCGCGCGTAAAAACAGAAAATCATAATTTACGACATTAAGAGGAATTATTATCTCGTTTACTATGACAGCCCTAATTTATTCATGTTGTAATATAATCCCCCCCTCCCCTCCCATCATCACTGCCAAACTGGGAGCCTGTCTCTATGACAACCTGGTGCAGGCGGGGTCTGCCAGCTGGAGGCAGAGTCAATCAGCTCTCAGTTGGCATCTCACCGCTTTAGACCTCCACACCGCATCACGCCCTGAGTGGAATGGAAGAAAAGGACAAGAAAGACCATGTATGTATCCGCCTTTTATGCATGCCTTGCAACATTCCTGCAAAAATTTTATTATATTCATTGTGTGAATTTTACATTTTGGCGTGGCTCGCTGGCAGAAAAAATCAAGAAGAATAGTTTGTCCAGCTGAGTCACTGATTGTTAAAAAAAACGCGTGGATCAATACAGCTATTGTTCCCATCGGTGCTGTAGGTGGCAGCTCACCGCACATTAAGACAGCAGCCGGCTGCATGATAATGGACCAGCCTGTGCTAATAAACCCATAAGTGTGCTGTTCTGTTTGGAGGTACAGGCCTCATCCTCATCTAAAACATCTCTATTGTTTCACAGGGGGAGTATATCGGAGCGATAAAGGGTGGGATGCGGCCTTCAATGAAACTGGTTATTATGGGAATTATTAACAAAAAACCAAAAAGGTAAGCACAGAGGAGAAAAAAAGCGCATTATACATTATTGATATTTGCACTGTTGCACATATGACGTGGCAGCAAATATAAGTGGGAGATATATATATATATATATAAAAAAAATGCCCTGTTGGCTTGTCATTAAAACAGAATGTCCAAGCTGCTGTTGTCTTTGCCAACCACCCATCTAGTCTCTTTTTCTGGGAAAAATATATTTGTAATGCCAGTGAGTCTCCTAATTATAGGCTGGTGCGCTGGATGTGCGTGGGAGAGGTTCAAATCCCATGAAAATCTAAAGAGTCACACTGGAATTACTTTGGTTGATAACATCAGTTGGCTATTTATTTAGTCAGTCGTCATTTTGTCCCGTAAAAGACGACAATTAGGCTGCACACACACACAAAGACATGCTGTACAAAAATAAACTTAGTTTTTATGTCACAAAACTTTATTTTTAGCTGCAGAAACATCAGGAAAGGTTTTAAGGACAAATTCTCTCAAAGGACCCTTTTCCCAGACACTGAATGTAGCCAGACTGAGCTTTTGATTTCAATCATATTCTCTATTTCTTTGTGATTACATGATTCTTATTAATGACTGTGTTTGTGTGAGACAGCTGCAATTAAAAGAGTTAACCGCTGGATCAAGTGAAATGTAAATTACTAAAGATGTACCATAGGATTCCCTGCAAAATGAAACATTAGTTTATGTGTTTAGCATGTAATCAGAGCCAAATATAACGCGATGATCAGTGTTAACAGAAGTGTTCAAATCATTTACAATTTCAAAGTAGTAATAATACATTATAAAAATACTCTGAAACAAGTAAAAGTCATGGATTCAAAATGTTAGCTACTTAAGTTAAAGTACAGAAGTGAACTTTATAACTATTGAATTATGCAGAATGGACGTTAGATTATTGTGTAAAAACATGTCAGCAATGTTGCTAATTTAAATTAGCCTAGTTTCACCTAATCTTGGATAGTGTAATGTTCTATAAACTTACTGTATCATTTGTTTTGTCTGTAGAACTATTAATCTGTACACTTTCTTTAGCTGTTGGATTAATCTGTAGAGGTAAATGTTCTTTGTTTTCCTCTGAGATAGAGAATTAAGAAACATGTAAGAAACAATATTAATACTCAAGTAAAATATATATGCTGAGTTATTTTCCACTGCGGACACGTTTTTGGAAATAACTAAGATTGCAAGAATACAATAAAATCCTTTTTATTTAGATTATAATGGAGAAAAAGATGCTTGGGACAATTTATTATCATATATTTTAAGTTTGTTGATTTAATGTTTTAGTGCAAGTTGGAAAAATCATAGGGGGAAAAATTACATGCATTCATTTATCACATAAATATAACAAACAAAACAAATATAGTTAAATAAAAAACTATGCCTCAAACATAACAGACAGAATATCAAACTGTAAAATGTATGGCCTCTGTTACATATTTTTGTCGCAAATGTTAGTTGAGAAAAAAAGGTGTTTATAGCAGGCAATAAATCAATATCAGTTCAGTTTTCTATTTCCTAATATCTGACTAGGCTTTACTTTTTGCTCTCATGATCATCAATGTAATTTGATTAAACTGTCATTTATCAAGATCATTTGTCAATCAGGGTTTCTTCACTACATACTTAATTACTACATTACAGTAGTCGTAAAGACCAGCAGAGGTCACTGTTATCTAAAGAATCTACAGGTTTATAACTCAGACAGTCAGAAAAGCTCAGCAGTGTCAGCGTTAATGTAAAAGCAGTATGTCAGTGTTATAGTTGAGGTGGAGCTCATTTTGAATTATTCTGTGCAAATAATGATTATTATAATCCAGGATTAATCTGCCAGTTATTTCCTCCATGAATCGATTGATTGTTTGGTTTGTGAAAATTTTGAAAATGGGAAAACATGCTGTCACAATCCCCCAAAGCCCAAAGTGATGCCTTCAGGAGCGCTTCACTACAATATTTTCCTGTTACATGTAGTGGAGAAGAAGTCAAATCACCTCAAAATTAAGTAACTGAGTAAATATACTTTGTTACATTTCACCACTGCATGTCAGTCATTTAAAATTCAGCACCACGTTTGTGTGTTCCTGATCTGTCGTGTGTGTTTGTTCAGCATTGAGCTGATTCTGTCCAGCGCTCCTCTGGAGGAGGACACAGACGGCGACGTGGGACTTCAGTTAAAGGTCAACTTCCCCGATAAAGCCGTCCAACGCAACGCCCGCCTGGCTGGGAAGTGGGGTAAACCTGAAACTACCCTCTCTTTCTTTCCTTTTGCACCTGGAGAATCCTTCAAGGTATGTGTAAAATCTTTCAAGCCTTTAGTAGATAGTAGACCGGAGTCACTCCTGTTGTTCAGTATATCGCATGTAACTTTCAATGCACAGCTTTAGATATATAAAACAACTAATTTTCTTCTGGTCCTCTTTGACTCTTAGATGGAGATAGTTTGTGAGCACCAGCAGTTTCGTATCTTGGTGGACGGACAGCCTCTGTGTGGATTCACCCACCGGGTCTCCCCACTCGCCTCCCTCACTGCCTTACGAGTCTTCGGAGATGTACAGCTCACCAAGGTGGCCTAACACCAATGATTAACAAAAAGAAAAGAAAAAAAAAACATACAGAAGGATGTTCTGGGACAGTATCAAATACATACGTTTAGAATTGAGCTACTTTTTCGAGTGAGTAAATTAACCCGCGGTGGGGACGTTGTGTCTCCAGATCCAAATGAAGTGACGCCTGCCTCGTAATCACGTGTTAAGACAAAGTGCCTTCACTAGATTACCTGTTTGGAGACTTGAAGATAGTGACTGATCGTGACAGTCATCAATGTCTTATATAAACTGAAGAATGTGATTTGAGCTGAAGTGAATTAAGTTTTAAGCAACAATGTGGTCAAAGCTATAATATTTTCCCTCAACGAACATTTGTGCAAACACGATGTGTCACCAGTGTGATTCATCTGTCTTTGTGCATCTTAAGGTCCAGTGTGGAGGATTTAAAGAAATCTAGCAGCAAGGCTGTAAATTGCAACCAACTTGAATACCCCTCGTTTAACCCTACCTCCCCTTGTGGCCGCTAAAAAACCCAAAGGGCCCTCTCTGAAGCCATAGTTAGGTTTGTCTGTTCATGGCGACTGCAGAGACAGAGACACGCTCCCTCTGTTTATATAAAGGGCTCATTCTAAAGCAACTAAAACTCAATGATTCTCGCGTTGCGTTCCAGTCGAGCCAGACGAGCTCGAACATTTCAGACTTACCAGAATAAGTACAACATAATGTCACTTCAAGTTCCTACAAATTCATCCACCCCGGCTTCCTGAAGAAGCAGCTGTCTGATGTCACACAGCAAAGGCAGCAGCGATGGGAGGGTGGGAGGATGCGTTTGTAGACTACAGTATTTGAATTAAGCTAGTAAATGGAATATCAAGATATGTTTCCAAGTATAAAAAGGTTGAAAAATAAGATGTATAATGGCACACGTTACCTCACGCACTATGTTTCCGCCTCTGTGGGTTCAATTGTGCATACAAATGAGAAAGAAATATCAGTTTGTTGTGGTAAGCCATGTTTTCGTTTACTTTGGGTGAACCTGGTAAGTTTAGGGCCCTGACACACCAGGACGACAGCCAACTGTTGGCACTGGTCAGCCCTTGTTGGCAGCTTCACGGCTGACTTAGCATGTTAATTCAATGTGAGAAATCACTCTGATCGCTGTTTAGTTGAGCGAACAAGTGCACAAGAAGAGAAACATAACGTGATTTGTCCCCTTTTGTTGGGTTTTTCCTTATTTTTTGCCTCCACGTCTTCCCGAGTGCTATTTGACACTTTTTAGCAGACATATTTTTCGATTAGAAGTAAGAGTGGCAGGAAAAAAATGCCGCTTTTTTAAAACAATGTATTGTATTTGAGTCCAGAGTTTTCTGGTTTCCTATTTTAAATGCTGAATACAGACTACAGCCTCCTAGCAGGCTGGACACTGACTTTCGTCTTTGTGGTGTGTTCAAGTGCAGCTTTTGGATGAGACACTTGCAACACGAGGAAACATTCTGACTGACTGGAACGCAGCATTACTTTCAGGTGATTGTACACCAATAAAAACATAATTATAAACCTGATATTTCTGCCTTTAAATCCCCGTTAATCCTGCACACCGGACCTTTAAATCTCAGACGTTTGTCTTTGATTTCTCTGGGGTTAACCTTTGGAAGCACTTACGTTTACGAGCGCCTGCATGAAGATGAATGTCTCTGAACCTCGATTGATTGTCATTCTGTGCCCGACTAAGTACTGTAACAGGTGTAAACATGTAAAACAACTTCTACGTTAGTGCATGCCAGTAATACATACAGTACGTTTCCTCCCTCTGAGCAGGAAGGATTAGGTTATGTCACACTTTTGAGTTATTCTACCTTTGAAAAGCTATTAAAACCCACTGGTTTGTGTACGTGTCTTTTATCACTAGCACTTTTTATGTGAATGTTTCATATTGACTTTACTTCACTGCAATAAATCACTTTTGTTGTTATGTTGTATTGTTGTTTCACGCTTTGAGGTTGATTAGCAGCTGCTTGGATTCACTCCAAAAACCCCACGTTATCATATATGACTGAGGTATTGTGTCACTTTTTATTATTTCACTGGAACGGGCCTCTAAAGCAACGCCAGCTCAGCCTGAGTCATCCAGATAAAGGCTCGACTCAGCTTGCTGAGTGGGAGTGTC
Organism: Sparus aurata; assembly: GCF_900880675.1. Taxonomy (NCBI): domain Eukaryota; kingdom Metazoa; phylum Chordata; class Actinopteri; order Spariformes; family Sparidae; genus Sparus; species Sparus aurata. The sequence continues at coordinate 6,478,124 of NC_044202.1, forward strand.
TGTCTGATTGCTGGAAGCATCCGGCATGAATAAAACTTGATGATGGTGACGAATACCTCCGCAGACTGTTCAGGCTTCTACTTGTACTTCTTCATGGTGTCGGGTCCTTTGATTACGTAACGGTATCTCTTATAAAAATACTTCCCTCAGGGCTTCTGCAGGGTTCATCAAGTTTTTAATACCAAATGTGTTAATGCTTAACAGGTCATTACAATATTTGACAATTAAAGAAGTGTAGTATTGAGTAAATGTGTGGAGTTGATAAAAATAACTGTGGAGAATACAGTCATAATGATAATATTTATTTATGAAAAAATATTGTAAAACATGTGAAAAACATTTAACTTAAATTGAATGATTACAGGATAATTATTTACAACTGTTGGGCTTTTAAAACCCTTTGAAATGCAGAATAATTAAACAGAGAGCAATAATCAAGGCATTACAGAAATGTTACCTTTAACACTTTCATCTGATTGCATGGTCCCAGTGTGTTGCTACAGTTTACCAGTATACATTCACAGAATGTGTAAATCCAGTCGTCTTCACTGCTCTACGTCTGCTCTCTGATGGCTTCTATCCAGTCCATCTTGTCCTGGTGGGTCGGAGCCTGGATGAAGTAATGTGTGTCGGACTGGGTGATGATTTTAAACAAGTTGCCTTGAATGTTGCCTTTCACACCTGTGTGAGGGGAGAAAACAGAGTCAGTGAAAAGTATAACTGCATCAGGATCAACACTCTGGACAGAGAGAAGCAGAAATAGTGCAGAAACTGTTGTTTTCTTTGAACCCTTTCTTTTTATTTTTGGTTCCCTGGAAGGTTTTAGAAGGATTTAAAGGAAGACTTTGCCTCCTAATGAAGGAGGATATAGTTTCTTGACACTGATCAGTGTTTTAAAAAGTACTTACTTACATACTTGAGTTAAAGATATTGTGTTAAAATATGACCTCAGTAGAAGTAAAAGTCACCTGTAGGAATAGATGGGTTCTAAAGTATATGATATTAAATGTACTGAAGTATCAAAAGTAAGAGTAAAAGTAAATTATACACATATTTTAGAAATTCTTACAGTTTATACATAACACTATTGGTTGAAAGAACATTTGCATGGCTGATTATAAGGCATTATCTGCCAGACATATAACCACAGTCAAAATAAGGAAACCACAACCATTTCTTCTCATTACTGGTCCTGGCTTGGCTACTTATTTGCTTGTTTAGAGGTGAAAATGTTTCTGAGGTAAGTGGAGTTGGAGACATTGACTCACCTGAGGGAACTCCATTATCGTCCAGAGAAGACACCAGACAGCCTCGCAGCGTGAAGCCGCCACTGGGGCTGATGTCATCCTGACAAGTGATATAACAAAGGAAGTGGATTAGACTGACTCAGGTTTGTGGATAGGAATTATCGAGTATTATGAGTAATGTGTTGGTGTCATAGCCGGCCTGAGGCATACAGTAGAGACAAACAAAACAACTGCCTTGTTTGGGCAGTGTCCATGTTTTAGTAGTTATTTAGTTTCTTTACCCTGTTTTCATATTTGCTGTGTCTGTAAGTAAATTGACTTTCTTATAGTTTTGCCTGTTTGATTCTGTAGCCCTTTGTAGGTCCTAGTATGACCTGCAGACTCACCTTTGTGGGATCAAAATAGTGAAGAAAAGCTGGTTCTGAACGCAGCACAAACAGTCTCACTTTCCAGTTCTTCCTTCTGTGTCCCTGTGAACAGAGGAGGGGTGTCGGGTTAGTTTGAGGAGTCCTCATGTCGCCATTAAATTTGTCAAAGTCATAAGAAATAACTGTTATTTTCAGCGTATTGAAACAGGGTTAACACCGTGTGTTTACCTGTTTAAGCAGATATCCTCTCTTTATCACCTTCCCACTCATCTCCACTGCAGACAGCGACGTCTCTGACTTCACGCTGCCTCTCTTCTTCAAGCTTTCAGCCTGTAAACAGTCAGTGAACACCAACATGTTGTGGGTTAATTACTGCACTGCCGGCTCAATCAATGGGTTCACAATAAAAAATCTGTGTGCAATGTTGTCAGTAAGGCTCTGGAGGTCAGTACACCAAGACTTCCTGGTACTCACAAAGCTGTACAGTGCGGTGGAGTCGTCCATGAACTGCTCACCGAGGCCGGCGGTGCGGAGAGCCTCCACGCTCCTCAGGCCGACGGTCCGCAGGCAACCCTCCTCCAGCAGGGCCGAGGCCAGCGTCACGGCCTCCACGCGGGTCAGAGTCAGCTGCATGAACACCAGCCAGTCCACCACGGCTGAACCTGCAGGGACATCACATCTGTATATGACATGTCTGTGCTTCACTATGAATTTTAAACAATTGGCATCCATTATCTCAGCTGCACATTGGTGGTAGTTTCGTACCCTAAAGTGGCTAAAAAACTACCCTCTATGAAAACAAATTTAAATCTGCTAGATCCAGATTTTTATTAGGATCTGCATCAAATTGTACTCACTCATAGATTGATCGTGATGTTTATCATCAATTTCCATGCATTTATTCCCTGAGAAATGTATGAAAATGTCTAAAAATGCATCTTGCAATGTTAAAAGAGTGAGGAAAATCTCTGGATCTGTCCCTTCATCCTGATGTGCACCACAAGTTAATGTAGTCTGTTCTGTGTCCAAACCAAACCTCCACCCAAACTTGTGTGGGTGCATTTTAAATGATGATGGAGAAGAACAACCCTGCTGAAGAGGCTCACCTGAGAAACAGTTGCTGTAAGTGCTGCCATGCTCCACATGAGCGCTCATGTTGATCCCACTGTGGACGTCATACATGGCGTCCAACACTTTGCTTTAGAAGAGACAAAGAAGTGGAGAGTGGAGAGTTATAATGAGATGCTGTGGTCATAAACAAACAAAACAGTGAAAGCATAATAATGTTAAACATGCTGCAAAGTCTGTGGGCGAACAGCTGTTTGCTCACCTCAGATTGATGTTGTGTAACTCGGATCCAGCAGCGTCCTCCTGGTTTGTCACCTTCCTGTCTTCAGTCGTCCGCAGCTTGTCGACGGCAGCGGTGATGTCAGCGGCCCAGTCATCCCTCTCTTCCCGGGAGCAAGCCTCCAAGAAATGATCCGCCCCGTTCTTTGTGTCGAGCTTGAACACCAACTAGGAAAAAAACACATAAAAAACAGAAGATTGATGTTCAGGTTTGTTAATGACAGAGTGGTCGGTTAGAACAGATAACATATTGATGATGGAGATCAGGTCCTGACAAAACAGAAAAACCTGAGGCAATAGATTTTTATCATCGAGGGAGGTGTGAGAGGAAGGTCTCAGCTGGGGGAGCCGCACCTTCACTGTGGTTTCTACCAACAAAAACATAAACAAAGGAAAATGCTGCATGCAATCTTATAGACAGCAGCTGAGACATGCCATGAAGCTTTCTGTGAATACCCGTCATGTAAATATCTTTTTTTTTCAAGAATCAAACCAGCTGCCCCTTTAAACGCCATCAATCATCATCCTCTGAAAAGTTAATCTCTAACCCCACACAACAAGTCGTCTGGGATAACTCACCGGTCGATTTTCGTACTCCAGGAAAGGACAAGTTATCTCACAGTCCTTCAGGAGGATTTTCCCCCGCTGACACGAGTCCCTTTTGCCTCCTTCGTACTTGTAATACAGCAGCTTGTCTGACATCAACACGAACCAGCGCGCCTTCCAGTTGTGTACAAGGTGACCCTGCATTCAGATGATTAAAATTAATCAAACATGTGTGTTATTCCTGGAAAAGGAAGACACTCTTTGCTCTTTCAAAGACACTGTTCTTATATCTAACGTATACAAGAATGATTGTACATGAGATACTTCAGAAATAGTCAAAACTACATGTCAGACTGACTCAATTAAACCTATATTTGTTGTATTATTTCACAAAAATTGTCTCACCCTTTTCACCAGGAATCCCTCTCTTAGAACCTCGTTCTTCTTGTCTGTATCCATGCTGTCCGGTGTGATATTCACAACTGAGCTGCCTGTTCCTGCCTGCTCAGGTTTTTAAATGTAGAGGGGGAGAATAAAAGTGAGTCACCCCTTGTTCACACCCACACACCGTCCCTGAAACGCTCATTCCAATCCAAACCTGCACTTTCTGCCCGTTATCACACGAGGGCGCAAAGACTCCTTCAGAGGCTCAGCAGCATGTGAGGAATTCAGATCCTGGAGATGAAGCTGTACGGAAGTTTTCTTTTTCTTTATCCAGTTTTGATGAGAAACCAGCAGCTGGTGGTCGAACACAGCTCTGCTTTGTTGCAGCTGCTGCCAATAGCAGAACAAAGTGCACATGGTTAATGAGAGTAATGTGGGTATTGAGCTTGAAGGAGTCTACTGAGACTCTCCATGTGGCCCTGCTGGACATTGTTCTCTTTCTTCCTGCTCTTCTCAAAAGAAAGAACACGAATAAACAGAAATCTCTGATTGTTTCAAACCACAAACGCCACTTGGGAGCAGCGGGAAACAATAAACTGACACACAGTCCTGTCAGTATAAACTTTAAAGCACACAATATGTGATTTCTCAATCAAAACAAAACAAGATGTAAGCAGCGTGGGATCATGGGAGTTGTCATCTTCCTCTAAACAACAGTCATTGCCAATGAAAATCTATCTTCATGATTCAGGCAGAAAGGTTTATGGACGAGTTAATGTTGTAAAGTTTTATTCACATTACATTCAGTCTCACTGGCCGACTTCCTTCTGAACTCTGACTCAATACTGCAAGTTATAGCGACAGGTGACCGAATGAAACGCAACGTTACTGTGAGCAAGATTACAGATTTCTCTGGATTTGAAGTTTTTGGAATCATATTGGATTATGTAAGTACACAGCTCAGCAACATATTTAACAAAGGCTTTTAGATATTTTAATGCAAAAACATTAGCTATTATATCTTCAGTTAAGTTAGTTTGGGCCAACTGTCAGGAAACAGTTACACACTCACTGTATGTCCAGCAGACATATAGCAACAATAACAATAATTTGGTGACATATTTCTGTCCAATATTCACTCTCTTTTGTCAATGTTTTGGTCACTACCAACTCCTGAGGGATTTATCTGGCTCGTTTTCTGCTAAATGCTCAGACATCTTCACAACAGACAGTGTGTTTTAGGAATGCAAGTGACTGTGAAGTATTAAGACTGACTGTGCAGTTCAAGTCTTCAGTGTTTTAGCATGTTTAGACTTCTGTTTAGGATTTTAAATGTTATGACTCTGGTGATGGTATCAAAAAGGTGATTGACAAAGGAACGGTTTCTATCTCCGTGGTTTCTATCTTGCTAAACGAATGAGAATTTCTGACAATAAGAAAGAATATCACCATCACTTCTTAATTAATGACCTTTTGTGACATTTACAGAAACAATTTCCATGATATTGATGTAGTTATGGGGAATCTCTTGCACAGTTTTGTCTGACTGAATACATAACATCACACATCTTTTATCTCAAAAAGAGCAAATTCTGCAGGAAATTATCATTATTCCTTAAAAATCCAGTCTGCAAATCCTCATCAAGTATCCTGCAGAATTAATTTGTTGAAGAACTTTCTTATTTTTATTTTTCCTTCAAGGACTTCTGAGTTTTTCCAACAGGTTGTCGGACTTTTAACGTCATACTATCCTTTATTCTACATGAAAACTAGAAGAAGAGTCTCTCCTCTCTGCTGCAGGACTCCTCTAAAGTCCCCATTGTGTCTCCCAGGTGAAAGAACCTGCACCTGCAAGAATGCAGCTGTAAGACGACAGGAATGTGCAGCAGATCCAGCGAGGCAACCAGCCAAATAAGTGTCAAAAGGAAGGAGTCTGTTAAACACATAGAGGAACAACAACCCCAAAAAGTCCTGCTTCTGAGACTCAAACACCTTTCGTGAGTGAGAGCCACACATGCTCCTCTGAGTGTTAAGTCAAGTCACTTGTTAAGGTGTGTCTGGAATGCTCTCTGTATAACATTAACCATAAATCAAACATTAATTAAGCAAAAAAAAAAAAGATGATGTGTTTTGGCACGTCAGGATATGACGGGCTCTGACGCAGGTCAGCTCACGCGGAGCGGCCGGTTGTCTTGGTCACGCTCACTTAAAACGCAAACACTCGCCGGAGTCTGTTTTCTTGGTCCACAGACTTATTGTTCAGTGGGTGTGTGCTTGTGTGTCCACGTCCACAGCTGGTTACACAGAGCACATCGCTGGTCAATCTCTCTTTATGAGAAACTGGAGACAGGATTCTTCTCGAGGGTAATAAATCTTTATTTAGTCCCCAAATATGCCTGTCAGAAACGCTACTTCCTGCTGAAAATGATTATTTCAATAGTAAAGATGGTTACAAACCTCCAAACTTCAACGCAACGCAGCACAACTTCTTTGTAGGAAATAGTTTTTAAGTGGACGCACCCCTCCACTTTTCAATATCCTGCAACTGAAAGGAAATTGTTTTGATTTTTCCACAAATGACAAATGGCCCTTTTCTATAGTCGTTCGACTGAAATTGCCCGTATACGGTATAAGTTTAAATTGCCTTTATAAAGAAGGGCGAAATTGAAAAACAGGATGTTCCAGGAGTCAAGAGGAGAAACACGGCGGCAGATTATCCTGCTGTTTACCTTGAGATTTCCCAATCAGTGGCCTCTTCAATAAAAATTGACATGGTGACACAGTGGTTTATGGTTGTTGACCCATTTTACAGGCGCTGCAGACCGCCTGCAACATGTGTAATGTACTTTCTGAAGACTTTTCCTTCTCGTGGCACAAAGACAGTGAAACAACAGCCGTCACTCACATTTCAACTAAAATCCTAGAATTATTGTATAAACTTCTTATTTCAGATGAAACAAAGATGTCACCTACGGGCCAACACTCGTCACAACACTTATTCTCCATTAGTGCTCTCTTCACCTTTGTCTTTCAATAAACACACAAAACGAGCGTGACATTTTCCAAATGACGGCTACTTTTATTCACTAGACTGTCAACATTAAAATGTTAAATACATACAAAATTAAAGTGCTTCACTATCAAAAGCGTACAGCCATGGTTTGATGCCGCTGTAAAGTACAGTAACATGATATCTACCCTATACAGTTAAGTTAAAAAACTTGGAACTCAGCTTTTAGGAAAATAAAGGATGAATCAATGATATGTACATTCTTCTTTTTGTCAACAAACGCCATGAAGAGACTCGAACGACAGTATGGAGGTGATTTACAGCAGTTCTGACCAAGACTATGACTCCTGGAACGAGAAGACACTGCAGAAATGTAGCGACTACCACTGGCTGAAATTCACTTTATGTGGTATTACAGGACAGGCTGGGGCTGGCTGGTTAGCATGCTTACTTCAATATGGTCCAAGATATCTCTGCAACAGTACATAGACGTCGTTGACATCATTGACCTCAGCTCATTGTCGAGCTAATCAGTCCATAAATGTACTTTCACAGGGTCGTTTTCAGCCGCAGCAGACAAGTCTAACAAAGTGTTGGTTTTCATCCTTTTATGGGTTTGTTGACATTTAGAAAATATAGAAAATGACCTGCTTCAACCTCCCAGATGGGCCTTAATTACAGAACAATAACATATGCTCAATAAAGTGAGTCTGTGACTTTCTCTGCTTGTAAACTTTCTCTCCAACTGAAACAATAAGGTTTTTAATTAAAAAGAAGTGACATGCAGCAGGAAAGTGACTCACATAATACAGCATGATATACAGCGAGCAATACTCTGCTGTTGTTTAAATAATGAACATAATGTTGTCTACACAAACACCACCACAAACCTTTTCCAGCACCTACACTTTGTTCGAAACCCCCTATTTACAACCGAGCACCCGAACTGTCTCTGTGGGAATCTGGTCTTCTACGGCGTTCAGACCACGTTCAGTGGTTCACAGTCAGGTCCGTCGGAGTCCACTCAGCAAGCGCGCAGGACCTTGACTGGCCGACTGGAAAAGCAACTGGACCTGCAGCATGAGAGCATCACGTCCATAGTGTGCAGAGATGAAGTCAGGAGGGGAGGTTTAAACAGGGCTCAGCCGGTGCCACGCTGACACCACTTTCTCCGGATGAGCCATCGTGTCCTTCCACTGCTCCACTGCTTCTGGAAGAGGGCTGTCGAATCCCAGCTGAATCTGCAAGGACCAATGAAAAGGCAATAAGACTTCAGCTTGTTGCATTTAACCTCTAATTATCTCAGAACATGTCAGAACAACTCACCTGTCCCAGACACTGTTTCCTCCTCACCGAGCTCCGGCTGTAAAGTTTGACCGACAGAGAGAAGTCGTGGTCCAACGCTGTCAGGAGGAAGTGAAAACTCTCCTTCCACTTACACTGACCCGCTGAGGCCTTCAGCACCCGGGTCTTCTTCTTCATCGCCATCCGCCCCAACTGGTGCATCTCCACTTTGACGAAAAACGCTTCAGAGTGGAGGGAGAGGTGGAAACAGAAGCACGGTTACTGACTGGGGTTACCGGAGTTCAAATTAGACTTATCACCAGTGACACTTACCTTGGGTGAGTGGTGAGGAGGATGCTGGGAGGTTTTGGGCGGCGAGTACTTGGAGCTGGATGCGTCCGTTGACCGGCTGAAAGCAGGTGGTGAGATGCAGCTCAGAGTGGCACACCTGAGAGAGAAGATTAAATTATTGTGAGTGTATTTCCCTTTGGCAGTGATCTCCTCATGATCATTTCCTTTCTGAACTTTAAGTGGCAACCAAGCACAAAAGTGTCAGGACAGCTGTTCGGTATCAGCTGGAGCTGCACGTTAAGAGTTTGAGACTTTAAAGCTACAACAGTTTGACCTTTAATTATCGGCTAAAAAGGTGTTTCCCTTTAAGAAGAAAGGTGCACCAGCCTTCAGGTTTTGACGTCAAACTAGACCTAATATTTTGACCTTTGAATGCAGCTCTTCACCGGTCCAGACATCGTGTTTTTATCATTTCGTGTTCATCCGATCTGAAGTTTTCTGACATATATAACATTCAACATTTAAAAGTGATAACTGGTAAATGGACTGCATTAATTTAATGCTTTTCTAGTCTTCCCTTCCACTTTAAAGCATTTTGCTACACAAGTCAGTATCCACACTGAAGTTCATACTGGTGGCAGAGGCTGGATGCCAATGATTGAATAAACTCAACTTTGTTTTTGTTATTTTGCGACTCTGAGGAAAACCGACACTTGTCTTTGCCAACAATAATACCCCACTGAAACACTAGGGGGGGAAATCTGACTGCTTCGCTTTAAAAACAGCTGTCGTCTCTCGTTCGGTGATTCATCCTGGACTGCCAGCTGCCCCGCTTCTTCATAAAATGCTGCAGATATTCTTCTTGTTTGAGAACTTCACAAGTTCAGCTGTCGTCACCGTTAAGTGCCTCTCCTGAGAGACAGTGATTTGGACAATTTGTGCCTTTTGTGCCCACCAGATGGATATATTCACAGTCTGTATCAATTTGTCCCTCTGAGAACCCACTGATGATTCACCGTCTGATCCCCTAAGTGCAGAAACAGTTCACATTTTACTCCCACTGGCCCGACATGTATCCATTCATCAACAAAAACCACTCTGCTGTTGAAATGGTTTGAGGTTTGACCTACTTTCCATGTGTTACATTTCCAGAATCCACACGCTGATTTTCTCTTTCCAATAACAGCCTGTTTCCCAATTTCCCTTGATAATGAATCCCCTTTCTCTTTTTCTCCGTGATTATGCAACAACATAAAGTCTGAGTCAACGTCAGTGTTATCCTGTTAGGGCCAAGAGAACGGTACATGCCAGTGGGCTACAATGCATTACGGAAGACAGTTTTATTAGGCACAGTGCGTGCTTTGTTCTTATTTGCTGTACCCATACAAAGGGGTGATAAAACACAGCAGCCAGAGGAGGAAACGTTGGAGAATAAGTGGTAAAAGTCTGGAATATTCCCACACCGAAAGTGTTTCCTCTTTGCCACAACAGCTGGAGAGCAGATAAGACAATACCCACGACAACCCTACTGCGACAATCCAGAATATATTTGGACAATTCTTTGAGCGGCCATTAATAACACCGAACAGCAAACAAAGCACTTTTTAGACTGTGTTATTCAACCAATGCCAATAGTTTGTCACTTCTGGCTTAATTTTCTTGATTTTAGTTATCCTGTTGCCATAAACTATGCAGGATTCTCATCGAACTCTTTGCCTTTTCAAGTCAAAGTCAACTTCTGAGATCAACATCTGGACTAAACAAGTTAAACAACAAAATCATGTCAAGAAGTTAAAGCCACTATGTGTATATTTTACGACATGCCAGCAGTAGTCTATCAATCGGTTGGTCCACCACTTTGATTCAGACTGATATATGTCAACAACCATTAGATGTATTTGTGCAGCAATTCACGGTCCCTACAGGTTGAACCCTACCAATGTTGATGGTCCCCTGACTTTTTCTCAAGCGTCACAATGAGGTTTACATTTGTGCTTTTCTCACATCTCCCTGAGGTTTACTTGTAACAACCTACTAATCCTCTGACTTTTTAAGTTATCGACCAAAATCTGCAAAATAAAAGACCTGACCTTCAGCCTCAGATGTACTTTGTGTCTTGTGGCTAATTAGGAAATGTTTGCACGCTAACAGGATACACTAAGATGATGAACTTTGTCGGTGGAATATGGACACATTAGCATTGTGAGCCAACATTTCTGCAGCCTCACAGAGCTAAGAGTGTGGCAGAAGACTCTCATCTTGTTAAACTTGTAAAAATGTTTATCAGTTGGCCAGGAATCTGTTATTTTTGGGGCTACACATTGTTTTAATTAGATCTTGCTACTAACATGGCTGCAGATTCTTTGAAAGTCTTCTGACTAGGTAGTTACATCACTTGCTTCTGATTGGTCAAAACAAAACAATATACCTGACTTCCCACAAAGAAGAGAGCAAACATTAACAGGATGTTACACTGGATTAAAGAAGTAAAACAAATTGGCAATTCAATCTTATAATCGGCTTTAAGTTGTAGTCAAACAACCTGAATTTGAGATTTTAATTCTTTAATTCCTGGTTATCTTTGCTCTCAAACTGTGTTAGTATTTGAAAAACCAGCGACAGTGAACTGTTAACAGAAAACCAGACAACAGACTTAAGACCACAAACAGACTTTGGCGCCACAGTTCTGACTCACAGAGGATTTGGACGGAGGGTTGAGGTCAATCCAGTGCTCCGTCTCCTGACAACTGATCTCTCTCAAGGAGAGGACGCACTCCGCCACCGTACGCTTCCGTGGGTTGTGTGTTTGCAAGCGCAGCACCAGCGCACTGCAGCGCAACTGCTGGAGGTGCAGCGCAAACACAAAGGTCTCCATGAAGGGCACATCCTAAAGAACAGAGGCAGGAAAATCAGGGGTTTTGTCCTCAACAACTGGGATAAAAACCCTGCAAAGTTACCCTCCAAGGGAATAAGTTAACATTTTTATCCTCAATCCTCCTGAGCCACAACTTTATAACTACAAACATTCAAAATCTCGACGTCAAGATGGATGATTTCAACATTTCATCGGATTTGAGACAGTATGCTTTGACTTTACCTGACAGTACTCCTTGACCGAGCTCTTGAACTGTATCGGTTTGGGGATGGTGATGATGCCTTTAAATCCAATCCTTTGTTGCTCCACTCCATCCAGTAGGTTGAGGTCTGAACACTGATAACGAAAGAGGGGACAGAACGTTTCAGTTGAGGCGAGTCAAATCCATTTATAGGCCAAAGGTTTGGAACAACTTGCTTTACTTTTCGGGACATAATTACAAAAAACACACACAACAGGCTGCTTTTATGTGTGTAGTACTCTTTTCTTTTTTGCTTCCATAAAAACTTCACTCAGGCAGGGTATGCTTCATTTATGTTCAATTGCTGTCATAATGTCATACAACAGAGGCTTAAGTGGAACCCCAATAGAGAGGCAAAGTCATGTCCGTTCCAATGTGCCCTTGGGACATTACTTGGAAATAATGGCAAGAAAGTCGCAGTTTTCAAGGTCCCATGGTGGCCTTGACTTCACCTCTCTATGCCCTAATTGTTCATCCAAATGTTCCAATGGATGGTTTAAGTGCTGCACTTATGTAACACCAGGACAAAAGTGAAACCTAACTGAAACCAAAACCCTAATCTTTAATGGTATTCCCTATTTTCTAGAGGAATCAGTGCATATCTCTTCATTGAAGTCCTGAAACTGTAAACAAAGATATCATGTACAGTGCACACACATCACGGGTGTTCGGCCTTTTTGAGTGAATTCACACTTCCGCAAATGCATGGATCACCGAGCTTAAACATCAATGGAGACAGTTCTGTTTCTTAAAAAAAACAACCTTTTCCTCCCGAGTGTCTGAGCCAAAGTTAATAGCGTAGTGAGAGGAACTAACAGAGGCTTGTGTTCTGGACACACAGAGGGTCCATTGAGAGATGCTGCAGAAGAGCACAATGGAGCTTTTTGTGTCCTCATGCTCGCCTCTCCTCACCGCATGTAACCTTACCTGGACCAGAGTGATCCACACCTGCTCCACAGCCTCCTGGTAGCTCACTCGGACGCACACCTTCCCCAGCTCGCGCTCATCCCCAGATAGGGTGATGGAGTCTGTAACAATTGGGAAATCAAACGACAGCAGCACAACAGGAACAAATTATTGAATGTTTTTGAATGTAATATGACAAGGACAGCTACACATGTGATTGTCCTTATCAATCCACAAAAAGCAGATGCACTCTTGCACAGTGTGCGAGAAATGAAACAAAAGTAAAAGCAATGTGTCTAAGGTACGGAAAAACAAAGTTATCTTCATACAAATCATCTGTCTTATTCAAAACAAAGCTGCTTCTCTTCGTGAAATAATATCTTTATGTAAGGAGCTCAGCGGCGGACTATAGTGAAAACATTTGGAGGTGATTACTGTGACTGCCCTTTCATGATTACACACAATGTAGAGAGAGATCTTAATCAGGCTTATGTAATGACTACTTGTGTTGTGAGAGGGTTGTTTTTCTTTTATTCACCGAAAAGAAGACAGTGGCAGGAAAAAGGTTCATCCAGACAGAAAAGCTTGAGAGGGAAAGTGTTTTTAGATAGAGACAAATCTGTGTTAAAGTTACCCAGGCTGCTTTCAATGGAGCCGATCATGGAGGACGTGCTGCTGAGGACGCTGGAGACGGAGTTGAAGCGCTGCAGGTGGATCCAAACACACATGGAAGTAATCAGCATCACTGTTAATTTCATTAAACTTTATCAGATTTACATGATTTACTGAAACACCCTGTTTTAGCGCCTGTCTCTTTAAGGCCCCTCCGTCCTGAATAAGTCTTCTCTGATTGGTCAGCTCACACATGCCTGACCCAACAACAGAGCAGCTGTGCTAAATCAGTCATTTCTTACCAAACTGGCCACGAGGCGTAAATTATTATTATTAATGTGACGTGGCGACATAGCGTGATGTCACAAAGTCACAGAATTAAAAGCGGGACTGCTGACGAGGCGTTTAAGGAGCAGAGTTTTCTGCAGGACAGAGGAGCTTCTGTCGGTACAGACTTCTGAGATCTTTTACAAGCACGCACACATATGTTTACTGTTAGTTTTATTACCTGGCTGCTTTGCCCTCCATGATTTTAATTGCTTATTGCTGTTTGCTCATAATGTTGCCGAGCTAATCGAATGGTACGTGTACGCCCACTGCATGTTGCTGTTGATAACAAGGGCACCAACAGAAAAGTGAGCATGAATGTATCCTTGTTGACTCACAGCGGGCAAAACAGTTAGCGTGTTGCATACACGTTGCTGTTGCGTTTATCTTTGTGCCAGTCTTTCATGAGATAATCTACTGTGTGTTGAGGTTTTGGGCGAGGCATCAGATCAATTGTTTGTAACACAGCCTCAACTATTCGTGTTAAGTAATAAAGAGCTCACAACAGGCACACTACACCACATCCTTTATAGAATAAAGAAACACACCCCAACTTACGCATTGTGTTCCTTATTATATCACTGATTAAAAAACACTTCATCCCAGACAATTAACAGCTGAATCATTGGTAGCAAACAGAGATGGAGTCACGGACAACCACCAAACAGGAGGAGTAAGCGACGAAGCTGAAATTAATCTTCAGTGACTCAATCATCACGCTGAAATTAATTTACAGTGCAGACCCACTTCAAAAGGAGTGGCAAGCTTATCTCCATCATTTGCTTTATGTAATGAGCAGAGGATCTCTGAGGGAGTTCTGGCATTTTTGTTATCATAAACACTTAAAGGCGTTTTAAGGAGAGCCAGATATGACGTAAAGTAGTTGTGTGACTGCATACATCAATAAAATACACAGATGAGGCCGCTTAAAAGACAAGGACACAGAGCTCAGTGAGGCTCTCAACCTTAAATTAGGTGGTAAAAGAACAAAAACAGATAATCAGCTGATAAACTAACTGAATTTTAACTTAATTTGTTGAACCTAGCAAGATATATTCAAAGGGCTAGTTTTACATTTTGGAAAGGAAGCGCATTCGTTCAGCAGGATCAAGGAAACAAAATATATCTATTAGCGCCTCCGAGGCTCATTAATTGACACAGCATTTCTTATTTGCTTAATACATAAACAAACAACTTGTAAAACACTGCGGTTTTACGAGTTGTCATGCTCTAGAATATTGGTGGAGGCTCCAGGAAGTTATCGTGCCCCAACCAGGAAATGGTACTGTACGTAATTCCCCCCTAAAATTCCCATTTCATGCCAACATTTTGTTTTCGATCAAACGAGATGAGCTCTAGATTTTTCAGATTTGGTTACCTTTGAACAAAGCCATGCAAGGAAGTTGCCCCAATTTTTAGAACAAGGATAAAGTCTTTGTCTGCTTCTCAGTCGTATTGATTTTGTCCTTTATCCTGCGTCGTAAAATTGGAGTTACTTTATGATTTTTGAAGTAGGCATTCCCTATTTTTCCCATGCTTTATGTCACATTCGGGCCTCCATACATTTATGAAATCTTATTCATCTGAAGTGTCAAAGTTATTCTAAATTTCAGAACTTTTAACCACACTTATCCTCGTAGTGCAGATTAGCTCCACCCATCCAGCAGCTCACCTGCTTCCTAAAAAACTCTCCAGGATGAAATGACCCCCTCACTTTGCCCCCTTAAATCAAAATACCAGCCGGTGAGGCTTGTTTGCAATGTTCCACTATGCTGCTGAGAACAGTGGAAAGTATAAAACTATATTTAGTCTGGGTTAATACGGGGTGAGAAAATGCTGCGTGAGTTTAGATAAGATAGGGAACACGCTCACCTGCATGTGACTCTGAGAGCTGGTCAGATCAAACATGGAGCTGCTGAGTCGCTGCTCGCCGCCCGGCGTCAGAGTCAAACCTGGAGGGAAAACGTCTGTCCACATTAGCTGGGTTTAATTAGGTTCTGAGATTTATGCTTATTAATTTAATTATGGATATCCAAGCACAGATTTCCTCTGACAACGTTATTAACTCTTTAGAAATTAAAATCAAGTGTAAGTAATAAGAAAAAAAACAACATTGTCAGATATAAATGATACAAATGATTGATTTCTGATTGTCAGACATTCACAAATAATTATCTGATTTCAAAATGAAATGAGAGATGCATGAAAATGTATACTGCTGCAACTTCTACCGGAAGTGGAGTTTCTGTTCTTCAGTGTGTCGCGGCGGGTCGATCCAGGGGAGATGAACTCAGTCATCCGGCCCTGGTGCAATCTGGACTCGGGGCTGTAGGCGAACTGACTGGAGCCCAGCAGCTCTGCCTTCCTCTCTGCATACGTGGACCGTGCTGAACCTGCAGACAAAGGAACAGGGCTGCAGGTCAACATGCTTTCATTTGACCAAATCACTCTTTTCAGTCAGTAAACTGAGAGACCCGAGCTATTCACTCAGAAACAGGATATCCTGGTGTTTGTCTCCTGTGTAATCAAATGTTACGCCATACCTTGGTAATCTCTGATCTGATTTTAATGAAACTTAAACGGCCGTTTGCTCTGTGAGTTCTGAGTGAGTGTTGAGCTTGTTTTGGTGGAGTTTTGTATGTCAGTCCTCTTAACCTTTGGCTTCACCTAAGCCTGTATTGAGGCAAGCCTGCATGTGTTACACTCGTTAACTGTGTGTGCTCTTTGCTGACGTAGTTTTTTAAGTAGGTACATACTCTGAGGTCCAGACTGTAAATTGGGGAAGCGGGATCCACTGGGTTGGATAAAAGATGCCTTGAAGGTCGGCAGGACAAACGGCACCTCTCTACCATCTGGGGGCAGCTTGGACAGGAGGTAATCTTCTGTGACACCCCTCCTCTCGTCATCTAGCGCCCGTCCTGATGCAGGGGGCATCTTCAGTGTGATAACTTGAAAGCAAAGGAAATCCACCAATTAGGAACAACACACTCTGTCAAAGCTGTCTGATATGCAGCTGTGCAGAACTCCACTTTACCTTGGGTGTCCTGGTCTCTCCCCTTCTTGTTCATGAAGTTCTTGCAGCAGTCTTTGAGGCACTCCATGGCCTCAACTGGAAATATTGAAATGTTGAAAGAGTAAGTGGAAGTTACAGTTTAAATAGAACAGCGATAGCACCAGAGCTAGAACAAGCCTTTCCAGGGACCTAATCAGGAGCTGATAACACTCCAAAATGTGTTACAGCAAACCACCCAATATACTTATGGTGACCCCCAAGTCACCAAAGTTTGGCATAGTGCCCCCCAAGAAAGTGGTATTACACAATGTTTGGTATTACAGGCCTGTCTGCAATTTGATAGAACCAAGAAATTTGATAAGATGCCCTCCCCTATGATCCCAAATCTTCACCAAAGTTTACCAAAATTCCCCAAATTTGGTATAATGTTCAAAAAGTTGTTGTTCTGCACCCAAGTCCCTGATAACCAGTGCATTTTTAAATTTGATACTATCAAATAAATTGTTACAGGTTTAATGCTCCCAAAATGTGTTGTTATAATCCTACAACTTGGCAACAAAGTCCAAAACATATGACGATATAATCCCCAAATATATCCCATTTATACCAAATTTGGGATCGCAGCTCCAACATTTGTTATTCAAAGTTAAACAAAATCCCCCAAAGTCGGTGCAGAGCCCACAATATGTGTCTTTGTCAATCATGTCATATCCTAAAAATGTGTTGTTGTGCCCAAAATCTGGCTAAACTGGTTTATCTTACATACAATATTTTATATCATTGAATCATTAAAATCATTGTTGCCTCAATAAATCCCTAAATTGTTATTTGATGTATCACCGAAATTCTTCCAAACCCTGGAAAATTTCATTTAATGGCTTCAAATCTGCTACAGCCCTGTCCTTACAATCACAATGCGGTACTTTGTCCCTGTCTTATTACCTGTTCCCCTCAAATCCTTTATTTCATGGATATGGTTGGAGGATATTTGGGGGTTTGAGAGCCTGATATACTAAAACTTTCTCATGTTTTATGTCAAAAATGAACAAAGGAGCACATTTTCAGTGTTTCCAGGACCACTAGTTGTAAGACTAATGAATACTCAGCTGGAGATAAAAAGTGAAAACAGTTTAAATAAATCATGAACCCAGAACCAACTATAGTGAAGAAACACTGCTTTGTGCTGCGGCTGTATGAAGGCATCTGCATTGTTGTAACCTGATACATGGATATACAATGGAGCAATTAATCAACTAATACTGTGAATTATTAAACCAGCAGGTAAAATGCAAACTTACCCATGCAATGTTTTCACTGGAAGAGGGTAAAGTTTGTACATCCAGCAGGTGCAGTTCACTCTCACGGGGCCGACTGGAGAGAAATGCCAGTGAGCTCAGGTTTATGGTTCACTTCAGTCACAGGTCTCTCTCTCTCTCTTTCTCTTTCTTTCCCTCCTCCCTCCCTCTCTCCCTACCAGACTCTAATTCCCGGACTGACAGTGTGTTTGCACTTCCTTCCCTTAACTGCCATGAGAAAACCCTTTTCTCTTTTGGTTTCTCTGTTTCTCCCGTCCAGCATCATTGTGTTCTCCCCGTCATTTAATATTCATCTGGGTGGAAAGTTGGCCACCGTCCAGGTCCAGCAAGCCTTTTGTTTACTGACCACACTAATACAGTTTTGACAGTTTTACAGTTGTATGGTGAAGAGATTTATAGTCGTTATGTTTGTGTATTGTCATGCTACCTCATTGTTTTCCAGGATATCCTCATGGCATTTGGTCTGCACTGTGAACACACTGGTTTCGTAACATTGCACCCCGTTGTTAAACATGTTTAAGGTACCCGAAAATGTGCAAATATAGTTAAAAAATGTGTTACGGTGACCCAAAAAAACCCTGTTCTGTTAAAAAATGGGTTGTTATATTCTTTAAAATGTTCATCATGCACCCAAATCCCCAAATCCCCAAATCCCCAAATGGTCCAAAAATATTAAAGAGATTTTTTTAGTTATAGTGTTCCCCCATTGGAGAAACGTGCATAGTTCCTTATGTGCTGATATAATCCCTAAATTTGTTACAGCGCCCCCAGACCCCCCAAATTTGGTAGTTACCCCCAAATATTTGTTGTAGGCTCCTCAAATATTACATCAAAATACACAAACTTGATATAATTTTTACGAGTTTCAAAACAGTTGAATCGGGAGGATCGTTGTTGACCACCAAATTTGGTATCTGCTCTAATGTTTGTTAAAGGTTATAGTCACAATTTCTTTGAGTTTGTCACAACGTAATCCCAAATTTTAAATTGCCCCCAAACCCCTAAAATTGGCGTGCAGCAACTCCCCTAAAATGTGTTCTTCAAATTGATTTACCTGCCTGATATTTGTTATTACACCCAAAACATTATATAATCCAAAAATGTGCTATAGTTCAGAAGTTTGGGGAGCTTGTTTATCCCAGAAACAGTTGTGTAGTGGAGACATTTGTTGTTTTGTTCAAATGCGCCCGATATTTGTTAAATGTTACAGCCCCAAACTTTTTTGGCAAAATACCCAAAATGTATTCATTCATATAATCCCAAATTGTGTCCCCAAATACCCTAAATATGGTGTCGTGTCCAAAAAATTTGTTATTTGATTTTCAACCCCCCATATATTACATATACTCCTACAATTTGACATTTTAAATTAAAATGTGGTACTACAAATGTGCTGATATGATCCCAGACCCCACAATGATATAATTATGCATTATGAGAAGCGTGCTCATGCCAGGCACAGTGGTGTGGTGAAGACATTTATTTGGTCTAAAAGAAACTGTGATCAATAATTCAGTTAATGACTGGTTGTTACATCATTTCAAATATTGCCGCTGCAAATGCATGATTACACTTCTGCTCAGATGACCGACTCTCCTTCCAGCTCATAAAAAAAAACAAAAAACAACACGACAATGATCTGATAGCGTCATTACGATGTGATGACAGCTCTTGAATTCAGGCATATAAAAAGTCACTTTCACAGCTTATCTGAAGGGATGAAAATTCACAGACAACTGGGGCAAACTGTATTGTGTATAGACGGATACTCAGTGGGGGTAATTCCCATTTCAGGTCATTTTCTAAATAGAGGATGTCAGAAATTGTACACCATAAACATCCCTCTGTGTCGAAAGTCCATATCGCAGCCATAAAAGCTCAGTGTCCATTAAACCAGGGCGGGGATTCCAGCACAGGGATGCTTTCCCATCAGCTGATCTTTGCTGAGTCTTTATCGGACGTGTCTTTACTGAGGATGACCTAATGATGATTTAAAAATAAAAAAACGAACACAAAAAAAAAGATGAGCTGTCTCAAACAAACAATTACATCAGCCGCAGATGAGTGCAGCTTGATTCTTTTGGGGCGATGCAGTTCATTTGGGACGCTCAGAACGGGTGCTCTGAGACAAATATCGTCAGACGTATGATGGAGCTGCCTCTGAAGTTGATGACGTTGTTGACGGTGACCATCTCCAAGTCCAGCACCACCTCTCTGGGGCCCTTGATGGGCCGTGACAGGACGAGTGTGGCGCTCACATTACTGGTTTGCTGTGAGATGAAGAAGACAGGAGAGGAATGTGAGTTAAACGTGCAGGAAAACACTGGAATCTGACAGCTGCACATGATGGGGGAAATCCAGGACTCCAGGAGCTGTTGTCATATCGCTTACAACTAGCAAACACATGCACAAAGTCAAGGAGAGTTAATGTGTTTTCCACAGTGCGGGAGGTCAGAGCAGGGCTTGTTCAAACAAGGACAACAGAAGGTAACTGAGTGAGATATCTGAAAATCTCATGTGGTTGATTAAATCACACATGACTGAATGGTTATAATTTGAATTCCTCCTAAAAAGTCTCTTTAAAGTTTGTATTTAAGACATTTGAAAAGCAGAAATCCCCTCTCCAAAACACATTACACGCACTTGTTGCACCATCTACTGGCTGCACACTGAACTGAAAGGTCAGGTAACCCTTTTTACAGTGGAAGTCGCTAATAACATTTACAAATGGCTCTTCTCTGTTAAAAGTTCTCAGTGATTTATTTTCCTGTAACATGTCGGAATGACTTTCTTGGAAAAGACTTGTTTGCATGTAAACAAATGATATCAGAGCTGAAAGATTTAAGTTTCCACTCGGTTTATATTCAGAATCTGTTTCAGATCACAGCTACAAAAAGGGGATTTGGCAAAATGTCTTTAGGTGGCTCTGTTTCCTCCGTGTGTTTATCCCTCGAGCTCTTGCTTACTACTTAATTCTTGCTTTGTTTATTACAGTTGCTTGCTGGTGTCAGTATCATAACTCACTTCCTGTATGAATATTGCCTCATATATATTACGAGAACATCTTATCTCATCCTCCTGAGTCATGACTGTCTGCTCTCAGCATAAAGTATGAGCACTACATCATGTTTCCTTTCGCCTTCGTATCTACGCGTCAGTATAATCGCTCATTCATCCTTGAAGTACTCACTCTCATGTAAAACTCTCGTCCTTCGTTGCCCGACTTTATCTGGAAGATGTAGAAGGCGCCGGGGTAGCGCGTGGTGGCCTGCATCTGGAAGATGTCTGCAGGCACACTGCGCCCCGACGACAAGTCCATGTGTCGGTACAGAATAGTGAAGGGTTTGTCCCTGCAGGCAGGGTTCTCAGCTGAACACATACACTGACTGCAGAGGAGGAGACACAGGGTGGGTTATATACAACAGAATGAAGGAATGTAAAGCGTAATAATAAACATACAACGAACAATAAGGAACATAGAGACACTTACTTGTCACTAACTTCGATGTAAGGAGAGTGACACTGTAAAGGATCCAGGCACGTGTGGCCTCCCTGGAAATTGAAACATACTTGTGCTGTTGTACAGGTGTTGTTACCAGTGTCACATTCATTGATATCTTCAAAATCAAACACACAAAAATCAAAGTCAGTTAAAACGTCATCATCAGACATCATCATCATCATCATCATCATCATCATCAGAGAAACAACATTAAGAAAGCATCAACAATAAGATATGACTTTGCCTTAAAACAGTAGGAAAAACAAAGAGAGCATGAAATAAAACTACATAAAGTGACATTGCAATGGAATTGAATTTCCCTAAGTATCTTCAGTGTAGCATCGCAGTTCCAAGTGTGTCATTTTAACCAAAAAAAAACATAAAATAAGACAATCTTAGGTGACAGATGAAACATATTTGTTGCAAAATGGATCAAAGCATCACAAGATTGAATTCTACTCAAAACTTTACTGATAAAAAAATACAATTTGCAACAATTCACAGCAGTCTAAACTGTGATGACTTTATTCATTTATTCATTGTATTTATTCAGATCAGTCACTGCCACAGCACTTTACCTTCACAACTCCTGCCGTCCTCGAATACATAATATCCAAGCGGACAGACGCAGGAGAAAGAACCGGGGGTGTTCACACATCTGTGCTGACACAGAAACTCAGAGAAGCTGCACTCATCCAAGTCTACAGGGAATAAAAAAGGCAGGATTAACACTCATCGGAAAAAAAAAACTGAAAGGGTGCCACTGCCCAACAGCAGCGACTGAGAACTGTCTGTTCGGATTACCTCAAAGTCTCGAACCACTTCAGAGACACGCAGGCTTAAAGACGCTTTTGGTGTGAATGTATTTGAAGAAGACAATGAGTATATACTGTATCTAAGCGTTTCTAGACATCAATTGCACATTTTCATTTCTTTAGAGGGATGTTTTGACAGTTTATATATAAGTTTAATTGATAGTTGTACATGTTGGAAGAAAATGTGAATTTAAAAAGAATATATCAGTTTCTGTCAATGTTACATGTTAATGCTTGTCAAATGGAACATGCTCTGAGGACAGACAGCATTTTATAATCCAAAATGATTAGTAAGTAAGTAAAATTGCATATTTTAATGTCTCCCTGTTTGAATACTAGATCAAATACTGATTGGACACAATTCAAAATACAAAAAACACAAACATTTGCATGCTTTGACAAGACAAAACCCCTGACTTTTAAGGGAGGTTCTAGCAAGTTCTGCATATGAATCAATCATCTCTGTGCAATGCTATTGGCTGCTTTATCACCATAGTGCTTGTTTGTTATAATGACACAACACAACCAGCTTGTCTCACCGATGCAGGAGGTACCGTCGGCTGCCAACTCGAATCCCTCGTCACAGTTGCACATGAAGGACCCGTAGGTGTTGAAGCAGGCGTGAGTGCACGGTTCATCTGCACACTCATCCACATCTGGAGGAACAACAGGGGAGTGTGTTCATCTGTCTGACACCACAGAAACAATATGCCTGCCTGTGTGTGTGTGTGTTTGTGTACCTTGACACGTCCTGCTGTCTGTGTTGAGGATAAAGCCTGGGTTACAGGAGCAGGAATACGATCCGGGGACATTAGCGCACAGCTGTTGGCAGTAACCATAGCGACATTCATCAATATCTGGTGTAAAAAGAAAAAAAGACAAACTGGTTATGAAACATTTTTTGGCAACAACTTTGCTGAGCTGCTTTTACTGCAGATGACCTGAGGAGGGCGCTGTTCTGCAGGAGGAGAGCTGACGCAGACAAACAGCTGCATTGTCTTTTCTACATTATCCAACAGTTCTTTCATGTAATGTGGTCTTCATTTAGGTAAATACGTGCACTGAATTCCCTGCTTGGCCTCATGAGTTAACAGCACTTACACCAAAGTGCGATGGACCACTTTGGTGGTTTTAGGCCATTAACTGCAATCTACTATAATTTATGAACCCGGTGGCTTTCAACAAATGGTTCCTTAAATGCACCATGTTAGAAAAAGGTCCTCAACAGCTGTTTTGTGTTATTTACTGCATAAGTGTTAAGCAACAATGTTCACTATCAGGTATTAGCTTTGACAAGCAAGATTTACATCAAAAGTTGATTTTTACAACCCTCCAGTGAACCGACTGGTTGACCTAAATCTGCCGGATTCTTGATTACATGCAATGTGAAGCTAGCTGTTAATTTGACAGTGGTATGTTAACAATAAAATGCACAAGCGTTGACTCACCCTGGCACTGTCCACCGATGAGCCAGTATCCTTCAGTGCAGGAACAGGTGTAGCCACCTGCCGTGTTGATGCAGACCTGGGTGGGGTTACAGTGATGGGAGTTTGTCTCACATTCATCAATGTCTGAAACAAAGAGAAGAGCAGAGAGTAGATGTTTTAATTTCATTTCTTCTTTAAATCAAAAATACAAACAAAGAAACTTGTCCCCCCTCAAGTGGAGAGCAACAAGACAGGCGGACTCATTTCAAAGGTGAAAACTCTACATCAGCTTTTTAAGGTTTACATTAATTGCTCAACAGTATTCCCACTAGACTTGAATTTCCCCGGCTGGCATGAGCGTTGCACCCGCAGTCTTCTGGTCAAAAGTTTGTTTCTCCACCGCTCAGGTTTTCACCACCCTGTGTTTAAATCTCTTAACACAACAGTTAACATTTCAATGCAGCATCAGCTTACCATTGTTTTCGCAAAAGATTAAAGATTTCTCAGATTACAATCTGAATTCCTTCGACGCCCTTGGAGCAGCTCTCACACTACATCATAATAGCCACATTTCCTTATGAGGATATGACAAATCAAAAATTCCAACCTCTGTTTATGGTTCTCAGACCATGAAGTCACCAATCTCTAGAAACCCGGTGGGGGAAGTGGGTGGGAGGCCGGCTTTATGTTTTGACAGGCAGCTATGATAAGCGATAACGTCTGTCGGGGAGACCGTCGCCCTTTGTGCCAACTTGGACCAGTGGTCCTTTCAGGGGGGGGCCGGAGGAGGCTCGGAGAGCTCGGCCGCCCGCCAACAGCTACACGGCCCCCCGGCACCTGCTTGCAGTTACCAGTCAAAAATGAATGGTCTTCATCTGCAGCCCATGTGTAAGCCTCAGTGCAGATCTCCAACACACACAGGCCGCAGGAGCATTTCAGTTCAGCTCCTTATATAGACTGTTTCATGAGCTGCTGCTGACAAACCTGATCGGCTTCAGGGAAGACGTGACAGATGGGGTCTGTATGAAACGCCTGAAAGATGCTAAAACGTTCGGAAAACTGAGAGGTGAAAGATTTGGACACCAGCTTTGTGCACAAACTGATTCAGAATAATCCTGCAGTGGCTCAAAGGTTCACGCGTCAGCTTGTTACCTCTGCGGTCACTGGTGTCCAGTAGTTTGTTGGTTCGTTGGTTTGTCAGCAGGATCACACAAAAACTACTGAACAAATTTTTAAGAAACTTGGATGCAGGATTGGTCTCAGCCCAGAATAGACCCCATTAACGTTTGGTGCAGATAAAGGGATGGGATTTTTACTTTCTAAAACATTCTGAGATATCAATTTATCAAAGAAAAATACATGGATCTTGATGACAAAAATCAGGCGTATTTAAGTGGCTGGTACAAAAGGCTGGTAGGATAATACGTCAACATGTGAAGGAACACCTCATCCTTCAGTTTATCATAAACATTCAAATTCAAATCAACAAATTCTGAGAAAGCCTGAGATGTAGTGGAATAGATGTATGAAGCTGCGTGAAACAGTAACATTACATTCCACCGCTGGACAAGGAAATCACAACCATTCTTGTTTTGGACGAGCTATCGTGCATTTTGAGTTTATCTGTTGCTTACAGAAGCCCAGAAGGCTGGAAATGTTTCTAAAGCCACAGAGGAGCATGTAATCCTTTAACTTGAGTAAAAACATGAAATTCCCCCAAAACTTGAATTACGAGCGGAAATGAGCGGAACAGTCCCACATGCAATGTAAAACACAAGACGAGAGCTGAACTCCGGAGGCATCTTTTAGCTTACGTGACGTGGTCCCACACATGACAGTGCTTGAGCAAACTATCTCCTGCTTAAAGGGCCAGTTCACACAAACTAAAAGCTACCGTTGTATGTTCCTGCAAACCACAGATACGTTCAATCCTTGTCATATTAACATTTCAACGTAAGCGTCATCTAGCTGAGAGAGCTGCCAGGCGAGAGTTTCCAGCTGTGTTTGTGGTGACAGAACCAGGTATTTTTATCCATAAAGAAACGTAAGTTTTCAAAATATCTGAGGTTTGCAGAAGTACAAATTGCCTACCTTTATTGTACCTACTGCGGGGCACCTACCAACACCCCTTGATCCTGTTTAATCCATACAATAACCAAGTGAAAACAGTGAGAACAGCACAGCCATGACCTCAACACCATCCAGCACCTCTTATACCCACTGCAAAGCCAGGCCTTGTCACTCACCATCAGTGGCGGGTGGGGAGCTAATCCCTACAGACAGGATGTGGGCTAGGAGCAGATTTATGCGCATGGTTTTGGAAAGTTTGCACATGCACACAACCTCAGAAACACTTGACCCTCATAGCAAAATCCAGCCTCATAGATAGAAAGTTGCTTTTGCGCAGAGAGCTTTGGGGACCAATGAACTGACGGACCAACAGAAGGAGATAAAACAAGGAATAAGGAACTCCCCACCCCGCCACAAGAGTATACGACCGACTGTTGAGGAGTTACGAAAGGGTGCGCAGCTAAAGGGCTCATCTGTCATCCATGAAAAAGGAGCTCTGCTTATTCTAGACATGCCAACCTCGATACGCCGTCAGAGCGTATTGTGTGACCGGCTTCAAGGATGGGTAACATACCTCATAAACATATCCCAGATCTGTTGTTCTCCCAGACCGGTGCCATTAGTGACACTGATGGAGCGCAGTGCCTTTAACTTAAAGACAAAGCCATGTTTGTTGTAGGTTCAGACAGGATGTCACAGTCTGTGTCATTTCTGCCCTATAGCGGCATCAGTCAACAACCCATTACATCACCACACACACACACACACACCAGCCTTTAGGGGTGTGAGGTCTCATTAGGATTGGCCCCCACAGAGGCATGCCTGTTCTCCAGGCCGGGCTGCGGGCACAGATTTGGCAACACATGACCTCATCTCTGGCACTCTGATGGTATAGTTTACCCAAACACGGTTGTGAGTCGATTCCCCTGACAGGCCTTCACTCCTACAAAGAGAAACAGTCCGTATTTGTGCATGAGCTAAACTCCTGGGCTCCCTTTAGAGGGAGAAAACTGCACTATACGTGTACATTTTCCACTCATTACAGGGTCACGACTGATTTAACTAAAATGACAGAAAAACGCCTCAAATGGACTCCAAGGAGGCCATTTTCATCAGCGTGTCCCGGCAGGACACACTGTAATAATTATGTTAAGATGTATTTAAGACAGCTGGGGAGGAACATCAAACATTCGGTGTTTATCTGACAGCTGGGATCTCTTGAGGTTGTGAAATTCAACAGAATGAATTTAGAAAGCAGAAAATGTGGAGGCGCTGAAGGCCCCTCCGCTCCGGCAAGGCGACGGTAGACGCGTCGCTGCACCGGGGCATCAAACGACATCTGTCCCTGTGATCTGACGCATTCAGGCATTTCCCTGGAGTTCAACCATCACCTCTAATGACTTACACTGAATCTCGGTCGCCTCTCCCCTCGCCTCACCTCGTGAATTTAGTTTCACTCTCACATCTGATAAACAGCAGGAGGAGGCCGATGTCGGGAAAGGTTTTCTAAAAAAATTCAGCAGAGGCTCGGAACTGCAAACAGCTGCAGAGGAGGACAGACGCCATCCACCCTCGCATCTCTCGTAGCTAATTATGCAGTAATGATTCTCAAGACTTGATGTAAACTGTCACTACACTACAGCCAAGAAAAACACAAAAAAATGAAGATCCCATGAGCCTGGAAAAGTGTTGGAAAAGTGATTCCAGGACACTGAACTTTGACCTTCATCTAGAATCTGCCAGAGGCTTGCATGATGAATGAAGTGCTGCAAGATAGAGACCACTGTTCAAGACGGTGTGTCAACATTTGTAAGAAAAGAAAGAAACCACTGGATATTCTTTTTTAGGATATTTGTGGTGACAGAACCAGATTTTCTTTATCCAAAACATGATCTCTTCCTGATCCTAACCAAGTGCCTTTTGTGCCTAAACCTAACCAGGTGAAAGCTCAGCATTGCCACGACGTAAAATTTAACCTGAAGAAATGTGAAGTTCCAACAAATCTGTAGTTTTTACACCTGTATTAACAGCTCAATCATTTATAGTAACAGTATCAGTCATGGGAGACATCTTTCTGCGGAACAAGTAGTTTTGATACAACTCTGGTACATTTTGCTGCTTGTACCGAGAGCTTCAGCGATTGTCTGATAATCGATTATCTGTCACAAGTTAAATAATTTACCAAATATAAATCCGTTTTAGTAATCTTTTTAAAAGAAGAGGCACATTTCTCTGATCCCAGCTGCTCAAATGTGAATATTCTCTGGTTTCTTTAATCCTCTGTGACAGTAAACTAAATATCTTTGGGTTTGGGACAAAACAAGACATTTGCGGACCACATCCTCTGACATTTTTCATAATTTTCTGACATCTAATTAATTAAAAAGTACATCGATTAATCAGGAAAAACAACAATAGCTTAATCAACAATGTTAATAATGAAAACACTGTTGTATTGGTAGTTTTACTGAAGGAGTACTTCCTTCAGCAGTGAAACCAGAGGGCATCTCTTCAGACTCACCGTTACAGGTGCCGTCCTCTGCAGGAGTATATCCCAGGATGCACTGCGCAGTGGTCCTCACTCTGGGGTAGCTGGGCTCCACGGATCTTCCACCTCCGGGAAGAGATGGGAGGAATGTTTCTGAAAATCCAGTGGACTGGTCTGGGTAAACCGGCTCAGGGTCGGCTGGGATCTCCGGTCTGTACGGCTGGTTGTACAGGGTCCTCGGGATGCACAGGTAGCCTCCGTTCTGGTTCACACAGCGCATGTCTCCCCGGCACGCATCTGGCAGGGTCCGACACTCGTCCACATCTGGAATACAGAGCCGTAAATTTACTAGGCATTCAGAAACATCTGTGGGGGCGCTGTGATGCGTTTACCCCACATGGTTCATTTGGGAACCTCGAGGATCCCAAATTGTGACCTTTCACAATAAGAGAGTGGGGCCACTTACCTATACACTGTCTTGCCCTGCGGTCGTATGCAAAACCTTCTGTGCAGGTCTGAGGAGAGATCACCAAGAGGCTCAGTGTGGTCAGACCATAATTCACTTTTACTGGGATTCATTTCTGACAGAGTGGTGAAGATCTCTGAGCCTTCTCACACAAAATACACACGTTTTTCCCATCTTTGCATGACTTTCTGACTGTTATAACAGTTTCTGACTGCATCAAAATGGGCTGGCAGAACAACACTTGAAGACTGTGACCATGAACTTGGTCTAAATGAATGAAATCCCCAAATGAAAGGAAGGTGTTACCTGTCCGTGTCCAGGCTGGATACACAGCAGGATAAATACCAGAGCTGCCAGCATCCTGCAAAAAGTGAATTTAAAGTTGAAGAGAGAAAAAAAAACAAACACAGGAACTCGCTGCAGGCATCCCGTTACATATCCATTCAAACATGCAGCTACTGCAAAAACAGCTCAGCGAGGTCCGTTACGCAAAGGTCGAGAAAGAGAAAATGAGATTACTGACCTTGCACAAGAGCAAAACCTGAAGCCACGTATTTCCAAAAACATGGTTTCTCTCAAAGGAAACATTTAGACGACCCGCGAATCCCCTCTCCGCTACCCAGCAGGGCTCTCGCCACCCCCCAATTATGCGCCTTTACGCGAAAGCCGACACCAGGTTTTCATTAAGCGCTGTCTGGTCGAGCTGAAGCTGCGGCACATTGACCAAGTGTTGCAGGAATGCCTTTTTCAAAATGGACTGTTCCGTTTTCTGCCCCACTCTGTCGCCTCTACAGATTATTTAGCAATGCAAATTGACGGGACGGGCCCCCTCCGAGCGCTTTCACAACAGCTGGATTCAATCATGGAGAGCCAGCCCCCTTCAGTCAGAGCGCGCAGAGAGGCAGCGGCCCCACAGCGGCGCACTCACTCCGACGAGCTGCTACTCCTGTGCCGTTTGGGGGGGGGGGCAGAAAGGCATAAAACATACACAGTGAGTGTCTGTTTTCCAAAGATATAAACAGCCCCCGCTCCCCTCTTCTTTCAGCATGACCTCTTCCAGTACAGCTGAACGACACTGCACATCTGGAGCAGCCAGAGCAAGTTATCCACGCTGTAGTAGACGCATCTGGCTCGCGTGAATGTGCGTTAGAAGACCAGAAAAGACAAAACGCACAGCAGTAAAAGGGTCAGCAGAACCTTTATTTGATCTGAAATTCCAATTAAGTCACAGGTTAAAGATCATCCAAGTTCAAGGTAATCCAACTCCTCTTGTGACGCCCTCTGAGTTTCAGATTTGACGCCTGCAAAAGTTCTTTTCACAGCCAGGATTTACAGTTTTTCTGCATTTTTATCAATACGTCTGGAGAAACCCTGTAACATTCCTTCTGCAGCGGCTGATTGATGTCCATACAAAAGTTCAATGCAGAGCAGCTCGCGTACAGCTGGCCAGCTCCGGTCAGGTAAAACGTCTTAAATGTGCAGTTTTTACATTTTGTAAATATATATATTTATATTAACCATTTACAATCCTGATTATACAACTTTCCAATTAGCAAAAATGCAGGCACTTAACTTCCAAAACTTCCTCAGTGCCCATAAATAGGAAAAAAACGCCACCCATTTACATATATATAACTATATAATAGTACTGTACTTATACATAGGAGCAGTCTCAAGCCTCTGATCAACCACAGTCCATGGTCAGAGCCATAATTATAACGCTTGTTGCATATCACAGTCTGGCCGTCTGGAAAAGACAAGATTTAGCAAAAAATGTCTTTATGGTTTTAACAGATGTAGTGAACCACATAAATCTCTAGGCAGGCGACCGCTGCCAGAGTTTTTAGGCAGGTCCTGGATCAGAAACAATT
This sequence comes from Sparus aurata, assembly GCF_900880675.1. Lineage (NCBI taxonomy): Eukaryota > Metazoa > Chordata > Actinopteri > Spariformes > Sparidae > Sparus > Sparus aurata. Next base: position 6,508,530 of record NC_044202.1, read on the forward strand.
CACTGCATTGTTGAAAAGCAGAAAAAGGACTCAGAAGACAAAGAGTTGTCAATGCAAGTTAAAGGATGAATACTGAAGGACACGTTTCCTCTCGCAAACAGAGGTGATGATTAGCTGAAGCCACATGTATCCGACTGCACACAGTGAGTTTACAAGGTCACTTGTGTTCAGCACTGGTGTGATGAAGACAAAAAAAAAAACTAAAATGTAAAACATAATTCATGATCAGAAGGACACTTTCTGTATTGCTCTATCTCTCTGAATGATCCGCAACTTGGAAGTCGTCTCATCCTGCGTCCTTTTGTGCGCGTCGAGTCACTTCTTCCATCATTTTCAGCTTGTGGGTTAAACATGTAACAATAATGTCGCGTGACTCTGATGTGTAAAGGGAGACTCTGTTGCATAGAACAGTAATTGCAAGTAAAACTGAGCCCCAAAAAAACAAAATTTAGCTTCAATTCCCTCTAAAAAAAAACTAACAGGGAATAATAACCTTCTATGAATTCTCAGATCATTTATTTTTGCAGGAAATAAAAAAAGAGCTCGACATGTCGAATACTTCAGTCTGTGTAGTGTAAAACTCGTGTAGAATTTAGTCGTCTATCTGGCACTCGTCACTGCTTTAACAAGTCTTTGAGCACAGCTCCAGCGCTGGCCTCAGCTGAGACCGGCACAGGCGTGAAGGTGGGCAGGGCATCGGAGATGGGCTTCATCAGCAGGTGACCTCCTGAGCCGCCAGAGCCGGAACCAGCTAGAAGCGGCACCGCGGCGGAGCGAGGGGCCAGGAAAGGATTGGACTCGCCGGGCCGCTTGCCGAGTGCTGCAGCTCCTGTGATGAAAGAGACATTGATTTAAGTCAAGTTGGAGGATGGAAGAGAAAGAACATCGCATTCCGTTTAACACACGAGGGAAACAAACATCCTGGCGGCGGTTGTTCCCAGAGTAGGTCATTTACCTGCGAAGGTGCTGGAAGCAGCACCGCTGGTTCTTCTCGAAGGCGGGGCGCCCAGAGGCTTAATATCATGGACTGGAAGCCTCGGTGCCGGCAGTGAAGGGGTCGACTCAATCTCCAGGAACTTTACAAACATCTCAGAGAAGGACTGAAACAGAGAGTATACAAAGATACATCAGGAGGGAAATTCTTCTTTACACTCTAAACAAGAAGTCCAAAATAAAGATAAGATCTGGTGAGGAATCCGTCTTGCTCAACACACTGCAGCAGAGCAAAGCAGTGTGATTAACTATCCCAGTTCAAAAACCGCTGGGATGTTGTGTAAAACATAAAAACAGAATAAAATGAGAGAAAAACCCTTTTGACATGAACGAAAGCTGAAAACAACATAAAGACTGACACTGAATGTTTTACCCTATCAAGTTCACTGATCCTTGTGAATATATGCTTAGTATTAAAGCTTAAATCTGGGTTTGGATTATAGATTTCCTTTTTAGTACCACGTTTACACCAAAAATAACACGTATATGCAATTTTTTTTAACACGGGTAAACGAGGGAGACTGACTCCTTTCTCACTGCCAGAAAATGAGTTTGCCTTTCCAATTTTTTTCCCCCTCGTGTGTCACGTCCATCATCACCAAAGCGCCAGAAAAACAGTTGTTGTTACACAAGCACAGAGAGCATGTTTGCAAAACAGACTTTGTGAACACTTTGCTGCATTTCGCAGAATCAATGTTTGTAGATCATTTATTTCATGAGACTTTTTTAGTGTAGGCTGTACCGCGCTCTCTTCACTCCTGACATTCCCCCTGTGAATTGCTTTCTTTCTTCCTACCTAGGGGAAAGTTATGCTGATGCCATGTCTTGTGCCTTGTTGCTGGTGCCTGGTGCACTCCTCTGTGTTCCTTTGTATAAAACAGAATCTGTGACGCTCACTTCATGCCGTGTTTCTTACCGAGTTGAGCCCCTGGCCACTTGTGGGCCTCTGAGGAGTGTTTGGGACACTTTGAGCTCCTCGGCCTCCCAGCCAGCTCGACATCCATCCGGTAACACCGTGTCGTCCGTCATCCACCAGCATCTGCAGATGGGAGAGAAGGAAGCGTTGACATATACTGCTGGATTGATTTATAGAAGGAAGGAAGTCTTCAAATCATCACGGACGCACCATGTGTCACAATCAAGCGCACGAAAAGACGTTATTAAAAGGAACAATGAAGGTACAGTTCTTCTGTTCATATAGGCTTTTTCTGAATAGTCGATTTTCTTCTGTTTTCGAAGAAGTGGCTGGATTATTTCAGTTTTAATTGCCCTTCAGTTTCCTTTCTGCCTGCCACCACGTACTGGAAAGTTATTTAGTGGAGCCACTCACTAGTTAAGCTAATATACAGGCAGTCTGATTCTTTGCTGACAGCCCACACTCCTAGAAGAAACGTGGTCATTCTGTCATTCTTACTCCCTAATCATCAACGTCATTCGCCTGGCAGGATTCGGCTGACTGGACCCCATATATGGAGTGTATGGCTCACAGCTTTGGGCTAAAAATGGCACCAGGAGAGGGATCCTAGCTGCTCCACTGAGGCCGATTCTGAAAAGTCGGCTGGTTTTGTGGGACACTTGGCTGCCGTAAACACGAGTTGAGTGGAAAATTTAAATGGCATTAACAGGAGATGAGGGAGAGATGAAAAAAAAAGAAAGAAAAAAGAAGTGGAACGACCTCCAACACAATAAAAATGGCTCTTCTGAGGAGTTGTAATCGCATTTGCCCCTCACCCTGTATCTGTTTTCCTTTAAGAGTGTTGGGTAACAGACTTTGGAATCGTTGGACGGAGTCCCACAGGGCTCCTGCCAGAAGATCTGGATAAGGAAATGCTTTCTGCTTCACTGCTGAGCTCCGAGAGGATTTTCAGCGGCTGCTGGTGTTAAAATTCACTGTTGAACAGTGAGTTTCAGGATTGACTCTCTGTCTCTCAAGGACGTGTGGGACCAGTTAAACATTTCAAAAGTGAATAAAGCCTGGTTACTGTCACTATGACCACATGTAAACAGCGCAATTCTCCCTTAAACTGGACAAAAAAGCATTGTGTCCACGTAAAAAAGGTGAAGTATCTCAACGACAAAGTGACGTCTTGCCTTTGAACTTTGTCCATCCATTCATGGTACCCAGAGGATGAATAATACTGACTTTACTCACTTCTAATTTAGTGCGACCAGCAGGGAGACAGTTTTGTTCGTCTGTGGAAAGTCATGACAACTACTGGATGGATTACAATGAAGTCTGGGACACGTGTTCCACTCAAGACGAATTGCATAAAATTGGTGATCTTTGACTTCTCATCTGGAGCCATTATTTGTTGGATGTTAGCACTTATGTCGTGAGCGTGCTGATTTTAGTATTAGCAGTGTGGTGCCACAGTGCAACTTCACAGAGCTGCTAGCATGACTGCAGACTCCCGTTTGACTAGTTTTTTTGTTGGATGTGACCACACATCAAAAACAATCAAGAATCAGAAACTTCAGACTTGATTTTGACAAATTTTGTTTGTGTCTCTCAGTCAGTGAGCTTGAGCCTGCCCCATGTCATTCATCTTAATGTTGTCATGTTATTTAAGATTGTTCTATTTATCATATTAATTATGGGACACAGTCAACAAAGCTCTGCTGCCTGCATTAAAAAAAAAAAATCTATGCAACACCTCCTCTGTGGGCGACCCCAGCTAATCGAAGGTAACGTAACAGGACAATTATGGAGCTGCCTGTAATCGTGATTTTTGTTACTTCTAACAGGGTTCGTACGGGTGCTTGAAATCCTTGAAAGTGCTTGAATTTCAATGTTGCATTTTCAAGGTCTGAAAAGTACTTGGATTTTAGTTTAAGTGCTTGACATTATAACTCTGTGTCTTGGCAAAATTGGGATCAGACTGGATAGTTTGCTTAGTACAAGGAGAAATAAACTCAGTGTGTTTGTATCATCACACATGCAGCCTGGTAGGAATAGAGAAGGATGGCTGAGGAGAAGGTGAATTTGATGCAATTTGGACAGATGACATGTTCAGTATTGATAAACTTTGATGAATAAGTGAACAGCTTAAAAAAGTTTATGTCAAAAAAGAAAATGACATGGTGTTCTCAGGTCTCTCCTTGTCTCGGTGCAAGTGTGCCTGAAGAACGCCAAGTGGCTTCCCTTGTTTTTGGATAAAACTTTGTGTTCTCCTTTAATTTCTAAAGTTTTTGCTATTTAAAACATCATTTTAGATGTTTACAGCATAATACAATGTACATAATTGTGATAAAAAATGAAAAAAAAATAATAATGAGTATATACATGTATATTCTTGTAGATATGCATTTTACCACAGCGATAAGGTACTGGAAAAGTTTGAAAAAGGCCCCTTAAAGTGCTTGAAAAGTGCTTGAATTTGACCTTAAAAAATGTGTACGAACCCTGTTCTAAGTAAAAATAAAAAGAACAAAAGTGTTTACTTTAGTATCAGAATAGAGCAGACTGCAGGAAGAGACTATATTTGTATTTATTAGCGTGGTGATGTGTGGCACAAGGCCACAAACACTGCTCACTGGCTGTGAATGCATTACACTGCCATCAAATTTTATAGTAGTTATAATAATTGCTCCCTAAAATTTACCACTGAGGTAAAGACTTTTAAAAATGAGTCAAGGAGTCTCACCTTGTCAACATCTTCTCGGGTCAGTCCAAGAACACTTCCCATGAGCCTCAGCACATCGGCACGCTTGGTTTTAGGTGTGTGGAAGTATCCCAAGAACAGGTTACGCATCAGGACTCTGGAAACATAATGACATGAATAATAAGGCATGATGTAATTCAAGACTCAATCAATCCTCATTTTCTATATACAGCAGTATGAATGATGAATAAACCCTAAAATGGATAAAATGGTGGATTTGTTTAGTTTTGTTCCTCCGGGGAAACGGAGGCACCGAAGATTTATTTATAGCAAATCCAGCATGTTACAGGACGGGAGGACCCATATCTTTCCTATTTTTACAGTAATCCAAAGGCTTTTTACAAACTTTACTCAGTAAAAGATGCAGGAACATTTTCTCAACCCATAAGTAAAACTTGATCCTGTCCTAAAAAATAAAAATCACCAAATTTGGAGACATAGTTTGCTTTTGACAGTGACAAACCGACTTAATACAGCTGCAGTCACAGGTGTCACGATGCTTTAAAAGATTGAGTCTTTATTACATTTTTAAAGGGCATTGTGACTTTCAACAATCCTTCAAAACTGTGGGAGAGAACACAATATAATGACAGTCCAATGGAAACCACATGGGTCCTTAATCATAATCTCATTTAGACGAATAAAGGAATGTGCGATTAAACCCAGACGGACTGAACTTACTTGTCTATCTTCCCCTCCGTGCTGTTCAGGAGGTTCATCAGTTTCCTCTGCGCCTCCTCCAACATCTCCTGTCTCAGATCCACTGCAACACACATACGCACAATGCAAACACGCATACACAGAGAGAGTGAAGAGATGTTTTCAATCATTTGAAGTCATGTTCATGTCCCTGGTGCACCAGATGTTTGTGTCCTTAAACAACACCAACCGCTGTTCTAGAGGGTTTTGTGGGACAGTGGGACAATATAAGATTTTATGACTTATGAATTTCCTGCTCAATAACATACAGGTCAAGAATGTCCTGATTTATTTTGAATTGCTATGGGTGCCTGTACAGCCAATTACAGGTTATTTGTAAAAAACATAATTATTTATCTTATTTAAATCACACACTGCTGACCTTGAAGACCCATCTACCCAACTGCAACCCTTTTCAAGTTGAGACTATATTTACTGGCCATGTGGTCAGAAATGTCCTTCCATTTTGTAAAGCACAACATATGAAAGTATAACAATATACCCGACAATATCTTTAATTTTTGGCTCACGTTGTGGGAATTAAAACAGAGGATGTGTCACTTCTGGCTCCCATAACGGTAAAAGAGGCACGAGTTGAAAAAAGGTTAAAAAGGCTCTGTTACCTTCAAATGTTTCATATAAAAATAATGAATAGCGTTTTAATATTCTGCTTGCATGTTCTACGAAGAGCAAAGATCTACGTGATTTCCAACTACAGCAACCAAAGCCACTGCAACTTCAGAAATGGGTTAAAAATCTGTTATATTTTGCAGCAGGCTGAATATTTCTTCATCCAGATGGTTAGAGGAGTGTTTAAGGAACCTGGAAATACTTTCAGCCATCGTCTGGTATTTGTTTTTCAAAATATTTTCTGTAGCAAGAGCTGAGAGTTAACACAACGGCTCAACCTGAGGATATGGTGCGCAGTCGCACGAACCTCTCACTGGTGAGACCGTGAATCAGAACGTTCTCACAGAAACCCAACTACAAATAGACCCAATGTAAAGTTTCCATAGGTGACTGGTTTGTAAAGCAAACATATAGCCTCATATTGGGTCTGATGTCTGGACAAGACCAGACGGGTGAAAAAGGAAAAACAGTCTGAGAATGTGCGGTGATGTAATGGTCATACTGTATCTGAGAGTGATAAGAATGAAATCTGCTGAGTGTGACACAAAGTAATGAAGGGAGGGAGGGGGGTGAAAGTTTCAATGATTTTGTTCAGGCTCTGTTATTCATTGCGTGCGTCAACATAAAAAATGAGTCTGGGAGAAGGAATAAAAGACCCATCAAATGATGGCAAATGCATCCCATAACTTCTTAAATAAATGGTTCCTTGGACATAATATATCTTAAAATATGTTCATTTTATTGCAGCCTCGTGAAGATAAATTTATTCTGCTGTAGTGATGCGCGGCAGACCTTTATGAGGACTTTTGTCTGATATTTTAATCATTCCCATGTCCAGCTTTTGTGCAGAAGTTGGCAGCTGAAAACACTCCGGCTGCAGCTCACCTTGTCTTTTCAGCTCCTCCAGTTGCTCCTCCTTCAGATCGAGCTGATCTGTGAGGCGAGATGCTGAATCGAGAGCAGCGTTGGCTTCATCAAGGTTAATCTGACGGAGAGCAGAACACCTTCAGTTATCACCGCTTTCATTAAACTGTCATCAAGAAATATGCAGGGCTCAGAATCTGTCACGTGTTCATAAAGTGAATAGATTCTCTGATCTGTTTTTGATTGCTGGTTTACCTGCAGAGCAGATGCTTGATCTTCCAACCTCTGGGCTTTTCTTCTCCACTCCTCCTTCTCCTTCTTGTGCCTCTCAAGCTCTGCTGAGTACATAGCTTTCTCTTCTGATCGGGGAAGAGACAATAAAAGTGTTACTACAGGTACTGTGGACTGTCATTGCCAGATTGCAGGCGCAGACTATCTCAGAAAAATATGTTGGCCCAAATACTACATTCTACTACACCTCGCGTGTGCACTGAAAATGTAAAAAAAAAAAAAAGGCTGTCTTGCCTTGTTGAAACTGCTCTAGCACCATCTGCAGGTTGGAGAGCGAAACTGCATACTGGTTGACCTGCTCCTGAGACGTTCTGAGGTGGATGAGTGCGTCGTCCCTCTGCTTCACCACTCCATTCAGCTGCTCCTGCAGAGACTCCACCTGCATACTGGCATGTTGGCTGAAGGCAGAGGACCGATTAGCAAAAAAGAAATGCTCTACCTGGTCTTCAATCAATCCTACTAGTCTCAATTTAATGTGGCATGGATATTATTGGGAACTAACCTGGCGTTCTCCACAGCATTCGAAGATGTGGCCAGTTTCTGATCCAGCATCGCCACCCTCCTGCGCAATTCCGTCTCCCTGTCTTCTGCTGCGAGGGCTTCTCTCGTGTACGAGTCCTCAATCTCCAAGAGGTGATTACGCAACCTTTCCAGCTCCAGGTTGAGACGCTGCTCTTTATCCCTCATATGATGAAGCTGCGATGGAAACACAAACATCAAAATCAGAATGACTGATTTCTACCTGTCGCAAAATAAAAAAAGGATAGTGGGCAAATGACTTCTGTCCTCCTACCTCAGTTTGTACTGCAGTGGTCTCCATTTGTTTCTGCTTGAGTGCCATCATCACCTGATCCCTCTCCTGCTGGAACAGCACGGCTTTCTCCTGCATGGACTTCAGTTCATTCAGGAGTTGATTCAGCTCGCCAGTCTTACCCTGCAACACAGCAACAGTTAATCATGAATGTAACTTATCTATCAGGAAGCATGGGTAAATGTTGGTATATTACATCAAGCTATAAAAGTGCTTTTTCCTCATGTAACATTGCAATAAAAGAGAAACAAAGATTATAAGTCTGAATCTTAGTTTCCAGCTGACCTGATCTTTGTCCTTGAGCATCTTCTCCATAGTTGCAGCCTTCTCGCTCACGGCGCTCATTTCAAACTCCTTCTCTCTCAGCAGGAGGGAAACCTGCATGTTGGTTTCCTGCAGCGCTCTGAACTCAGACTCTTTCTCTCGAGAGCGTGCGGCCACCAGCTCGTTCTCCTCCTTCAGCTTCCTCCCATCCATTTCCAGAATAAGAGCACGCTCTTTCAGGTTGGTCACAGCCTGCTTCAGCACCTCGTTGTCATTCTCGCGGTTGCGCAGGGACTCGCTAACCTGATTTAGCTGGTCGCTTTTTGATTTGATAAGCAGGTCTTTCTCCCTCACAGACCTCTGCAGGGCGTCCAGCCTCTCTCTGACCTGCCGAGTCTCCTCTGCTTGACTTCTTTGCTCGCTCTCCGAGGCAGATGCTGAATTGGAGAGCCGGTGGTTGTTCTCCTGAATAGTCCTGATCATGTTGTCCTTCTCAGCCAACTGAGCTCGCAAACGTACGACTTCATCCTGCAGTCTCTCGCTGTCTGCTGTTGGAGACGTCTGGTGGCTTGGAGCATCGACTGTGAGAGAAGGTGCACTGGACTGAGCAGCGACAGCTTCAGGAGTCTGTGCTACGCTGTCAAGTTTACCCAGCAGGACTTCCTTGGTGGTGCTGAGCTGTGTGATGGTCTGCTGAACCTGAGCCAGTTCCTGACTGAGACTTCCAAGCCTCCTTTCTTTCTGCTCATAGCTCTGGATCAGTCGAGTGTAGTCCACGGTCAGCTTGGAGCTGCAGTCGCTGTCAGCGGTGACCTGACCCTGCAGTTTGATCAGTTCCTCCTGCAGCTGAGCCGACTCATGCTGCATGTTCTTGACTGTGGTGATCACCTGCTGCTTCCACTCCTCCATCTTTTTCACCTGTTGCTTCAGTGTGTCCCTCTCCTGCAGCAGCTCCTCAAACTGGTTGCTGCTGACGCCTCCGGATCCGGCACCGGACTCTCCCCCTGAGGTCTGGAGGACAGTCACCAGGGTTTGGCACTTCTGGGTCAACGCGTCAATCTCTATGTCCTTCTCCCTGATGATGCGGGACAGGTTCTGGATGGTCTCCTTGAACATCTCTTGACTTCCCGAGGGATCACTCATGTTGGAGAGGCGTTGGTTCTCCTGCTGAAGCTTCACCAACGCCGCCTCCTTTCCTGCGATCATGTCCATGAGACGGTGATGGTCGGAGCGAAGCTGGCTGTTCTCCCTGGTCTTCTCGTTGAGCACGGCTAGCACTTGCTCTCTCTCCACAGCATAGGCCTGCAGCTGCTGCTGTAAGAACAAGACGTCCTGGTTGTGTCCACCACCTACACCCATGGACACTCTGGCATGAAGCGCCTGGATCTCCAGATCCTTCTGCAGGATCATCTGGGACAGTTTGCCCACTTCATCGCGCGATACAACCAGCTGATCCAGCTGTTTGGTCAGTGAGAGGTTCTTCTCGTTCAGCTGGCTGATCTCAGTCTCTTTCTCTTTGATGCCCCGCACCAGTTTTTCTATTTCAACCTTAGACAGGTCGTGCTTCTCGTTGCCGTTCTCCTGATTTAGAGTCTGGGTCTTCTCCTCCTGCAGGATGACATCTCCCTGCACAGGGGGGGAGTCGGCACGACTTCTACTCTCACTGAGCTGATCCACCATCTGCTGGAGGTTGGATATCTCTTCATCTCGGGCATGGATGAGTCTGTCGTAGTTCTGGGTGGTCTGCTGGTGGCGAGCATGAGCCTGCTCGAGCTCAGTCTGCTGAGCTTGGAGGGACTGCTGTGACAGTAGGAGAGAGCCCTGCTGCTCCTCCAAAGTTCTCCTCAGAGTTTGGACCTCGTCTTCCAGACGACTCCTGGAGGCCTTGAGCTGGGTGATCTCCGTCTCCAGCTCTGTGATAATGTCTAAGGTCCTGGGCTCAGCGAGAGACTGAGGCCTGCTCTGCTGATCCCTCAGTCGGTCAATCTCCTCTTTCAAATGGCTGTTCTCCTCCTTCATCCCTCCCACCTGTTTCTCCTTTTCGTCCAACACCTGTTTGAGAGCTTCTGCTTCCTTCGTCATAACCGTAATTCTGTTCTCCATCTCCATCTGCAAGTCGGAAGCGTTTTGCTTCAAAGTCTCCGTGAAGGCGTCTTTCTCCTGCAGTAAATCTGTTAGCTGTTTCTGCCCTGCAACTGTGATCGACAGCATCTCGTTGGTGTCTCTGTGGTCGGACGCCACCTGCTCCATGTCCCTCTTCAGCTGCGCTATCTCCATGTCTTTGTCCTGGTTGAGTTTGATGGCTCGCTCATGCTCCATCTGTAAAGCCGAGGCATCCATAGATCGCGCTCGAGTCAACTCCTCGATGGTCTGCTGGTACTGTTTCGCCTGTTGTGTTATTTTGCTCTCTGCCTGCCTCAGCTCACCCTCCAGTTGAGTTTTCTCCAGCTTCAGCGCTTCGATACGAGTGTCCTTCTCCAGTACTGTCCTTTTCAGAGACCCCTGGCTTTCCTTCATCTCTTTCAACCTTCTGTTTTCCATCTTCAGCTCATAGTCCTCAGACAGCACCTTCTCCTGGGAGCTCCGCATCTCGTCCAGTTCTCTTCTGAGGTCTGACAACTCCCTCTCCTTCCCTGCCAGCACCTCGTTAGCTCCCTGTACCTCAGTTGCTCTGTCTCCAGCCTGATCTTGCTCTGCTTTAGCAACAGACAGTTGCTCCTCTCTCTCCTGTAAAGTCTTCTTCAGCTCTGCGATTTCTCTACGTGCCTCCCTGTTCTGCTCCTGTGCATGTCCCAGTTTGTCCTTCAGCTCCTTCACTGATCCTTCCAGCTGCTGTTTGCCCATATGCAGGTCGTTGAGGGTGAAGGCGCTCTGACTAATTTTCTCTTTTTGGGTCTCCAGCTCTTGCTTCAGTGCCTCATTCTTGTCTTTGGTCGTGTTCAGCTCGGCACTCAGACTCGTCAGCTCTGCCTCTGCCTTCTTCAGCTGCCCCTTCACAGAGATCATATGCTAGAGACAGAAGAAGCATAAAGCAAACAGAAGTATATGTAAGTATATGTATAAATGATATAGATGTTTAAATTTGTGGGAATTAACTTGAACTTAGATGAACTACTGAACTATTTTAACAAACTTTATCATCATTACATAACATTAAAAAAGACAAGAGGCTCCAGTTGTCAATCGGACCTGTGTTGCGTCCTGGTTCTGTCGGTCGAGTTCCTCCAGCTCGGACATCAGGGTGTCTCGTTCCTCCTCCGTGTTTCTGAGGACCTTTTCTCTCCTCTCCAGCTCGGCCCTCAGATCCTCCAAAGCCTCCGATTCACCAGAGTCGGTTTCATTATTGCTAACTGTTTGGTCCTCGGCCTTCTTCAGTCTTTCTTGCAGATTCAGCTGTGAAAAGAAAAAACCACAAAAATCAAGGATTACACTACTGGATGTATTTTATATAACCCAAAAGAAATCAGTTATCTAGATCGTGACACATGTCCCATTATTAACATTTTCTTGGTGAAAAGAATCAAATTCCATCAGATAAACAAACCTTTTCTTGTTCTAGGACTTCCTTCTCTTGTCTCAACGTCCCAATGATAGTGTTCAGTTCTAAGATGTCAGCGTGCTCAACTTCTTCCTTTGGTTCTGCCTAATTATCAAAAGGTTAGAGAAGTCATTAAATTATACCAATCCAGACTTTATAAATCTTGAACATGGTGTGTAATTAATGATTTATATTCACACTTACCACAGTCAGGCTACTCAGTCTCTCTATTTCTTTTTCTGAGGCTGGAAGGTAGAAATTTTAGTTAATATGCAGGCTAATAATAAAGGGAAACAACCTATGACTCAAGTAAAGAGTCTGTGACTACATTGGTTGAGCTGGATTCAAAATGAATGACAGTATACCTGCGAGGTTTTTCCTCAACGCTTGTATCTCGTGCTCTAGCTGGACTTTCTGCAGAGCCTTCCCCTCCTGCTCTTGCACTCGCGTCTGAAGCTCGGTGACGGAGGCCTGCAGCCGCGTGTAGTTCTGCAGCAGCCCGGCGTTTTCTTCAAGGGCATCGTCTCTCTCCAGCTGCAGCGAGGCCTCATTCCTCTGTGCCTCCTCCAGACTGGCAGACAGCTCGGCCAGCTGCTTCTCCCGCTGATCTGCGGCTTCCTGCAGAGAGCTGATGGTTTTCTGGAGTTCTGGCACCTTGGAGTCTGATGGCGAAGTGGGTTGACTTCCGCCTGGATAGAAGAATTTGTAGAAGGTTAATTTCTTGCCTGAGTAGAAACACTGACTGGAAGGGATTTGTCACAATTATTGAATTGCATTAAGAAAAGATGACTTGCCATAACATTTGGTCTCACAATGTTGTAGTATAAAGCACCTTAACATTTAAGGTCTTAATTCCAAAGTAAAATCTCTGAATTTCCTGCAACTACTAAATATAAAGTTAGACGAACCACTCTGAATCTGTTCCTCCAGCTCCTCTATCCTCTCCTCGTACTCTGCTAACTCGTCTCTATGTCGTCGTGTGATGTCAGCCATCTTCTGCCGCTGGGAGTCCTGCACAGCAGCCAGTTCATGCTGGTGTTCATCCACCTCACGACTCATCTCTTCTCGCAGATCCTGTTCCAGAGCGGCAATAAAGTCAACATTGATATAGACTACGTAGCAAAGAGTTACTTATTTACATTAGAGTCATCTACTAAATACTGCAGTCAGTGCAGCCAAAAAAATAGCAAAAAAAAACTATAAAGCTCCACAGAGCCGAGGTGAACTTCAGAGTAAGGTAATACACACACCCCCATGCACATACACAGTCATTTAATTCATTGTTACTATAAAAATACATTAATTATAGCAGCTTTAAGATTTTGGTTCAAACATAAAATATAATTTATTCTGGAAAAAATGAAGATATTCACCTTGATAGTTCTTTGAAGTTTGAGAATCTCACCCTGGTCGCCGGTACCAGATCCTGCTGCCGCTGATGTCTTAAATAAATAAGTAAGTAAACACATAAACAAATACATATCGTTTAGTGAGCCATAAAGTGGAAGTTAAACAAATCTGAACAAGGCAAAGTATAAAGAACTAAAAGGAAAGTGACATGTTAGTATTTGGCATCAATGTCAGTGTTTGTTCTTAATCTTCTCATGTTGAATTTCCAAAAATGTTGAACTGTTCCTTTACCTGGATGACCACAGGTTCAACTCCCTCTACATCATCATACTGTCTCCATCATTACCTGAGACATTCGCCTCCAGTGAGCCACCTCCGCCTCCAGACGCATGACCTCTGTCGACAGCCGGTTGATCTCCTGCTGCGACCAGATGACGTCACTGAGGTCCATCTCATCGCCGTGGAAGCCCTGATGGGACCCTGAGTGCTGTGGCAGGTAAGAGGAAACAGAAGAGGAGGTAGTGGTTGAGGAAGCAGTGGTGACTGGCAGCATTGCGGGACCGATGGCGGCGGACTGAGCCGAATGCTGCAGCTTCTGGAATTCTTCCTGGAGCCCGCTCTGCCGAGCCTTCAGGTGACTGATCTCCACCTGGGAACAGACGCAAACAAATATTAGCGCCCTGTATTACCACTAACACGAGCTTCAAATCCGTATTCAGTCTTGACAAGATGTTTATTGGATGCGTTTACTCCAAATGGCATTTAGTTTATCTAAATATAGATGGTTGTTGGGATTGGGAAAGAAATGTACGTACGTCTTTCTGTTGCAGCAGGGTTCTGTACTCTGCAGACTGCGCTTTAATCTGGATCTCGGATGCCTCCAGCTTCTCCTCGAGCTCTGCATAGAGCTTTCTTAGTCTGTCATACTGCAAAGAAAAGAGAGAGGGATGGGAGAGAGAAGAAAACTAGGATTTAAATTCTTTAAATTCATTGCATTTTATAGGACAGGCAGGAAATGTTACTACATTTCATAATACTAGTTTTATTAGAACAACTTCAGCAGCTTTTTTTGTCTCTTGTCTCCATCACTGTAGGGCTGGGTATCACCAGGTACCTACGATACTATCACGATACAGCGATTCTGCGATAATCGATATATTGCAAGAAATTTAATCCACAATACATCACATATCTGTGTCAATGAAGAAATTCAGAATTTATTGACTGCACTGAATCCATTTCACAGGAATGACAAAATTGTCAATCAATTTCACTTAAATGACAGCCAAGTAAACAGAGAGTATATTGCACAGTGTCTCTTCTTAACACACACACTGACTACAACTATCATTAAATATCTATATGTGTGGGTTTCAAAACTACTTAAAACATTTTTTAAATGTTATTTGGTTGTATACCTATGTTTGAATAAAGATAAAGCTGTCCTCCGAAGAGGGGTGGAGGTGGTGGGCCAAACAAAACAAAAAAAAAATATTATTATTTTTTTTTTTTTTTACATTTTTTAATATCGATATTTGGCACCAGTGTATCGCTAACGTACCTCAAGACAAAATATCGCGATATATCGTAGTATCGATATTTTGGCACACCCCTACATCACTGCATTTTCAACCTCTGCTTGTTTCTTCCTAAATATATACAGCTTAACATCCATTCTGTCAACGCAAGTTCACATTCGTCATCTGATCTCACATACATCGACTCGATTCAGATGCAAATTTGTGTTTCTGCATGATCATTTCCAAAAGTCTGTTTCTTCTTGTCCAGATGTAAAGGTTAAAAATAGAGTTTCTAATCAACAGTTTCCCAAAAAATGCTGTACAAAAGGCCATAGCGGAAGAAATTAATTTTTAATGTTATTAGTTACAGGTGTGGTCTTCCTGCTGTGACAAGCGAAAAGGTTTATCTTGAGAAAGGACAGCTGAGCGAACAAAGAATCTCACCTCAGATTTCTGAGTGGTGAACGAAGCCTCGACTTCGGCCAGCTTAGAATTGGACACCTGCAGCTCTGTGACAGCATCTGCAGTTACATGGAAAAGAGCACTGAACATATCAAGATACGCACAAGTCATAATTCTTAACAAGCCAAGTAACAAAAAAATGACACGTGGCGTTTACCATTAAATGTTGACAGTCGACAAGAGCAGTTTCATGGTTTTTTTTCCACATACACAGTCAGAAAAAAAAACCAGAAGTATATTATTAAGCTTTCTGGTAACATTAATTTCAAAACGAGAAATGCTTTTTAAGTGTGTGTGATATGACACGCAGCACATTCGGAAGACACCAGCTGGTGACTCTTTTTCCTTCACCGTCTTAGTCACACACTCGCACACGGACCCGCTCAACCCGGCTCACATGACAAACAAACATGCATGCATGGCTGACCATGCCCACATTTCTGGCGATCTTGCGATATAATCTTAACAGCTGGACGAAGCTCGGCCAACACACAACATTCCTTTGTGCACAAATTAAACTGAAGTCTCCGGGCAAATCTACTTCCATTTAATATCCTAAAATACTTAAAAGACAGATTTGGGCCTGACATGATGAGTGTTTCACAGCTGGCCTGCTGCTGCACACTCACTGATAAGAATTCATACTTTTGGTTTTTGACTGAAGTTGTGAGTTGGAGATCTGCGGCCAAAGTTCTCTTTGCGTCGATGCTTTATCACTCATTTTCTATCTGCTTCAGATTGATTGTTCTTCTGAGATTAATCGGTCAAATTTGATGAAGCACTTTAGATAGATTTAGATCTTTTGATTTGATCAGGAAGGAAAGAAGAAACAAAACAATGAAAGCTATAATCTGAGTTGTCATCAGGCTGTTGGCAGCTCCACTGACAATGAGGGAATGACTACATCGACTAAGAACGTCAGCTCGAGATTTTCCTTCCTGTTATCTTTTATTTTGAACTTTAACTTCAGAGTTGTTACAGATAAAAACGCTGACTAGTCCAATTCAAAATCTTTCTACCGGTCTTTTAAAAACAAAGACCTCTGGTGGGGAAAGTTTAACCTAAATTTGTGGGTTACATTCAAAACGAAAAGAAACACATTATTAACCCACGCTACAGGTAGCTGCACATGCATTAAGTTAAAAACAGGAAACAGTAACTAGTTTAAATAAACGGGGATCAAAATAATGCAGCTATTGCTTTGGTGCGTTTTAAAAAAGAAGTAAGAGCTCTTCAGTCTGGTTTCCAATTGAGTTTTCGAGCGCTTTAAGCTACAGTGATCCTGACAGGAAAAACTTAGACAGTCCTGTGGGTTTCTGTAGAAAAAATAATAATGTATCATCCTGTGTGTACAGCACAGGAACTAGCTGCACTGGGCGTTCAAGACTGATAGTTTAATGCAGTGCAGTGGTGGTGTGGAAAAGGCAAAGCACTTAAAATCACCACAAACTGTAAATGTAACTGTACAAATGCAGTCTTAAATTACTAGAAGTCATTTGGAGAGATGCTGTCAAATAAAATCTGTGGGCACAGTTATAAAATACTCAGCTGTCTCACAGACAGAGATACATTTTCTAGCTAACTGCGAAGGAAATAGTTTGAGGGCAAAACTTAAGCAAACATTCCTGCGATAAGTCAGACTACCATAAAGTCTCTACAGAGCGCAGTACAAAAGGGAGTTCTCAGTGTTATAATGTCTATGAATGTGTAATAAATACAAGAAAATCTTTCAAACAGTAGACAAACAAAGCAGTGGTGTAAATCAATCAACTCATCATCACTAATTTGTTTAATTTGTTTAATTGAGTCAGTCGTTTATGTATGGGACACGTTTTATCAACACAATAACATAATTGTAATAAGTCTATAACTGAGAAATGTTTGCAACTTATTTCACTATAAATAAACTAGATCTGGACACTGATAACTCTAAATAGGCACCCGCAGTATGAAACACTCGATTGCTAAATAATCAGTTTTTGTAGTAATGTTTTGGTCATTTTGGAAGATGTTGTTCTAGGAGCTGCTGAACTGCTTTATGTTGTACTGCAAGGTGTTTCACTATTTAGTCTATATGCATGGATGTAAATGGGGTGAACAAAATATTAGAAACATCCCTACAACATAACTAACATTATAACGGTCATGAGGGCTGACATATTGTTGGGTTTAGGGCTGCACAAAAACATCATAATGTGATTAATTTGACAGATATTTTGATTGTAATGTGATTCAGGATTAGTCAAACGATTGTATTTACTGTTAATGACCAAACAAACATATTTTCTTACATCTGTAAAACATGTTTTGTTGGAAAGGACACCTCCGCAGTAGTTTGATTAAATGTGCAACTCCTAATGACTCACAGAACGTTATTTTAAGCCAGATGTATCTCGTCAACTGGCAACTCGATGTATTGTCTTACGTCTGTTTTAGCAGATATCTTGAGGATCTGCTAGTTTATGTTGGTTTGTTTTGAATCCATGCAGTCTTCTCTTATAAATACTCAGTCTTTCAGTCAGAGCTGTGGACGAGCTTTTTCCATGTCACGACTGAAATTTGCTTCCAATTATGGGAGCTACACATCTAACAATGTTCCTTAAGACCAAAACGTTTACATTTCAGGGAGATTTCTACTTGGCAGGGACAAAGGAAACACCAGCCAGCAAATATATACGTATTATGACTGTTTTCAACAATGTCTAGCTGTTTTTCACTTAGAGTAGGACAGCCAAACCTTTTTGGTAATTTTCCACTTGGTGGATCCTTCTGACACAGTAAGCATTTCTTCTCGAGTTACTTTAGAGACTGCAGCAAGAAATCTTCCCTTGCTCGGCATAATTCTTACTTTTTCTCTGTTCTGGGGAGACATTTGCCTCTTTTCATCCTTCCTAAAGACGAACATTGGTTTTATTTTACAACCAGCTAGTTGGGTAAACTTGGGTACCTGAAGGCATCTTTAGTAGGTGTTTGATTTGAGGCTGGTGGACTTGATTTGTAAGTCAGCTGATGCAAATATTTGCAAAACACATAAACTGCAATTATCAACCAGGAACTTGTGTATTTCAACAACAACTTTTTGTGTCGTCTGAGATCTACAGATGTGGCTAGCTAAAAAGAGTAAACACAGGGACACAGACTTACCTCCGACTTCTTCCACCCCTTCCAGCAGCATGTCTTTGGTAAAGTTTGATATCTGCCCGGTGAAAGAGGACAGGCTCCCACCGACCTGGCCCAGAGACTGGCCGAGGCCGGAGCCGATTCCTCCCAGCCACGATGACATGTTGAGGGCTACACACCAAATCAAAACAAAGCTAGGCCGGAGAGAACCGGAGGGGGGGCTAGGCTAGCTTTGACTCCAGAGGTGACACAGTCATTAAGCCCAGCGGTAAACTCTACACCACAGAGACGCGTTTAAACTTCAAAATCCACTTTAATCTTCGGAAACAAAGTCTCTTTTCAGGCTGACAGACGCTCATTTAGCAACAACAGCACCGGCTAGTTAACAGCTGACGGGACCGACTGGAGGAATTCGTCAAGCTAAGCTAAGCTAAGCTAAGCGACGTTATGTCAGTTAATAACTTATCTAACGTCCTTGTGTCGTCATCCGTGCTAAGTATGTGGAGTATTTCCAGCAGG
Organism: Sparus aurata; assembly: GCF_900880675.1. Taxonomy (NCBI): domain Eukaryota; kingdom Metazoa; phylum Chordata; class Actinopteri; order Spariformes; family Sparidae; genus Sparus; species Sparus aurata. Next base: position 6,527,253 of record NC_044202.1, read on the forward strand.
TTTTAACCCGGGCTAAACAACACAGCGCCCAGAAAGTGCCACCTCAACTACAGCCATTATCGGCTCAGCTGCGGCGATGGCTGTCAGGTTTGACGTGGACACAGGGAACGGAAGCGGTGCATTGTGGGATACTGGAGGACCAACAGTCCGAGGTGCGTTCAAGAATCAAGTGAGCTACAACGGAGTCAGTCACATATTTGATAGTTTAAATGTTTCTCAGGATAACGTTTTAATCTAGATGACAATAAGTGTAATATCTTCTTTTTGTGCAATAATCTTCTTCGTCTTCTTTTTTTAATTCAAGAACTTCAAATACAATAAATTAACAATAAACAATCATTACAAGTTCAGAATTCCACTCCATCCTCAGCACAAGCAAACATCAACAAACAAAATAAAATAAAAACACTACAATACAAAGTTTAGAGGTCTGCTAGTTAAAATGATAACATTTCAAATGTCTAAGTAGTCTAATTGTTTTTGCCATTTTTTTTTTAAATTTAACTTTTCAATGGAAGTCAAATATGATTTCCAGTCTGTAACTCTAAAATTTTATTTTATGAATGTAATACTTATTCGTCATCTTCTTCTTATAAGTAGTAGTTGTATTGTTGTTGTTCTCTTTATTTATTCTCTTACAGAGCTAGTATACAGTATTTTTATACAAATACTGTATAGTTTTTAATCTTATATGATCAGTGACAATGACAAATTAACCTGACGTTCCTGTAAAAAATAACTAAACAATGAGCTTGATTGATTTTTTAAGTATGTTTGATATCACTATTAATGTTTTTGTTAGAGCCTGGCCAATTTGTATTTATTATTTATTTGAAGCAATATTATGTAGACATTGGAATTGTGTGTGATTTGGCGCCTCCCACTGTTTTTCTGTGCAACATCACTGTCGTAAATACAAATCCCAGGTCTGTGACAATTCATAAGCTGTAATGTAGTTGCTTACTACAAACACAAAATCATCACATCATAACAATGTTAGGGTTTGAAAACTTGTATCTTGAAGTAAACTTGTATCTAACACTGTGATCCTACCCTCTCACTGAAGTAACATAGTGCAGAAAACAAGTTAAAAGTTGGGCCGAGACACCATGTAACCTGTTACAAGACACTGTACCATCAAAAGTATGTAGTGTAAACTGATGCAACGCACCACGGCATTTAAAGCCAAAGCTACTTTGCAATGCCCGTTCCTAGATGGGCCTTTAAATACATTAAACTCAACAATACATTAAAAAAAGACAGTACAAACACAGCAAAAATAACAAGAAAATACAAACAGAACAGTATAAAACAACACAATTATAGTAATGCAATACTATATGCTGATGCTGATTTGTGGCTTGATTATCTATAAGAAAATTGCCAATAGCTCAGACAGTAGAGCACGCACAACATTCACAGAGGCTGTGTCCCTGCTGCAGCTCGTTAATGCACGTCTTCCCTCCTTTCTCATTCTGTTTCCCGTCAAAATAAAACAATAAAAAAGGCCCAAAAAAGTGCCAGGTACTGTTGTTTCTTCTAACTCATTTATTAAAAGACTCTTTTTTTTTTTTTACATAGTGTTAAATACAATCTCTCAAGAGAACAGAGGTCTGAAAGCAGATGAGAGGAACAGAAGTGAGATCACATTGGATTTAATGTCCTTTTAGCCGACCACCAATACAATATATCACTCTATTTATCTTAAAACCCAATACAGTTTTCAATTAAGAATGAATCAGAGGAAATGTCTTTAATTCATAGCATTTCTGTGCAAAACTTGGAGAGTCAGGACCCAGAGCCCGCATTCAAGCAGCTTGTAGCATCCTTATATTGAAGGCCGTATATCAAACGCCTTTAAACAAGTGTTAAATTCAAGCCTTCTATCTTCCGCCAGGATGACTGTGGTGCATTTCTGGTGTGTAAGTCAGGAGAACAATCATGACCCACAGGTGTAGTACTGCCTGTAAAAAAAAAAAAAAAAAAAAAAAAGGAAATGTTGTTCATTTCTTTGATTAATCAGGTGGAAATCATTTACTCTTCAGAAACTCACCATGTACAGGATAACAAACACTCTGGCCATCGGGTACCGCCTCAAGAAGATACCCAGTCTGATGCTGAAAAGACACATTTTTCAAATTAACATCGGATATCATATCTCACACAAGAAAGAGTTTAATTACACTACGATTATGTGAATCCTGTGAATTGTTACCTGAAGCGGTCAATGGTGCTGGCTGCCTTGCGTACTTTGCCATACACTCCTGGACTGTCCTGATCACTGAAGAGGATTGGTGCGTTTCTTTGTCGTGCACCTAAAAATACAGCACACAGAAAAAGTGATCATGAGTAAAGAAGTTACAAGTCGACACTGAAATTTGATAAACTATTGAGCCCAATAAAACACAAAGAAAGAAACAAAAGGACATGTTCCCTTTTTTTGGTTTTATGTTTACAAAACCTATTAACTGTCATCTAAACCTCTCCTACCTGGTCCCTCTAGGCCACTCATGTTGATGGCTGGCCCTCCACTTTGTCCTCCCTGAGCGTTCTTCAGCTGCTGTTCCAGACGCTCCAGCTGGAAGACCAGGGAGCTTTTTTCTGTGCCCAGAGCCTCCAGCATCGTCTGCTTCTGGATCAGCGTCTCCGTCAGCTGGTGGAGACGATTCTCCAGCTCTGTTTGGCTGTTGCTGATAGTCTTGTTGGTTAACTGGAAAAATACATCATCAGGGCTGTTTATCAAATTGATAAAGTTGGAAGCATTTACTATATGTCACAAAGCAGATGTTGGCCAAGCCCTGACCCAAGAAGGGGGCTCTGCATTTGTATAATTTTAAATGACTGACCTGGTTCCTGAGTTTTTGAATTTCGTCTTCCCGGTCCTTCATTCTGCTCTGCAGAGTGGTTTTGGATCGGTGTTGCTCTTCCTCTAGGTACTGCAACTCCTATGATTTAAGAAAAACACATAAATATCCCAAATAAATTAGGAGTTTGGTCGGACTAAAATTATTAATGAGGTTTCAGGAGAAATACATCTGTGACAGACATCATCACTTTCCCTCACCTGTTTATAGCGCTCGACCTCAGCCTCCATCTCTTGCTTTGCTCTGTTCTGTAAGGCCTGTTGCTCCTCCAACTGCGCCTGCTGCTCCCTCCATGACTCTGCCTCCATCAGGGCCTGATTCTCCAAATCCTGCGCGAGAAAAACATATTTCACTTACAACTTAATTAAATCAACAACATCTCAGCTATCTCAATAACCTCAAACCAAAGTTAGAAAGAAAACAAACACTTCAAAGCAGCATCTCACCTGTATTTCAGTCCGGAGCGTGTGCACTTGCCCCTGTAGTTTTTGGATCTCCTCTCTCTGAAGTTCCTTGTCATGACGCAGATCCTCGAGCTCTAGAGCCATGGCCCCGCTGCCGTCTATATTGTCCAGACCAGATCCCTCCTTCAGACTGCTGATCAACTTCTCTTTGGACTAGAGGATCATTTAAAACATGATCAACACAGGTTAAACTTTTCAAAATAAAACTAAAAACAAAAAGGACACAAAGAAGGTTTGTACAGTATATGTGTAAACAAAACGATTGTCTACACTACGTATGAAAACCATTAAGTCTTACTTGTAGGATGCGTGAGGCTTTGTGCTTGTAGTCTTGTAACTCCTGTTTGGCCGACTCAGCTGCAGCTTTGGCACTTTTCAGTTGCTGTTGGAGGTCATCGACCCTGAGCTTCTCCTCTCCACCTCGCCGCTCTGATGCAGACACTGTCTCTGCTAGGGTCTGCCTCTCAGACTCCACTTTTGACAGGCGGCCAGAATACTCAATCTGTAAAATGACAGAATTAAGAAGTTAAATAATTTCCGTGTTCAGTCTAGATTTAACCGTCATGGATTGAATAAAGTCGATGGCATTATGTGCACCTGCATCTGCCGGTAGCTGTCCTGCTCCCTCCTGAGAGTTGTTTCAGCCTCTCGCAGCCTCTCCTGCAGCGTTTCGAGAGCTTGAGAATGCATGCTGCTCCCTTCTGTGTGGTCTTGCATAAGTCTGAAAACATAACAAGACTTATAATATCTAAATCAATTCATAAAAAGCTGGATTCCATCTCTTATTCAAATGTGGTCACAGGAGCATACCTTAGCTTTTCCTTCTGTGCCTCATCTAATGCAGTACTGCGGGACTTCAGCAGCTGATCAGCTTCATCAAGCCTGATTTTCAGGACTGCAAGTTGACCGTCTTTGGCAGAGAGGGCTTCTGTGAGGTCATCAACCTGTGACCGAAATTCCCGTAACATTCGGTCGGTCTGAGACTGCTCTGAGGTCCATCTGTCTGCCCGGAGACGCGTCTGGTTCAACTCTACATGAAAGAACAACCACTTAATCAATACAGAGGTGCAGAAATGTTAGCCATCATTCGTCCTGTCTTGTCTAATACCTTACCATCTTGCAAGTCTTTTGCTCTCTGGATGACTGAAGCCATCTCCTGGTTGAGGGAGGCCACCTCACTGCGCAGCAGCTGATTCTCCAGACGCAGACTGGACAGTATCTGGCTCTGCGGCTCCTCTGTGGGAGGAGCAGGAGGCTCCTGCCTGCTGGACTCCTGAGGGACAGCCAAGCCTGAGTCTGAACTCTCAGGTGTGTCTGTGGTGGGCGAGTAGTGGTGAAGAGACAAACAAAGAAAACTATTATCCAGATATATTAAATGCCTGAAGAGGATCTGGACCTGCTATTTATGAAAATAAATCAATAAAAATATGTCTGATTGTGGGGCACTTTTGTATTTTTCAGCAGTCTATCTACTGGTAATAACACATTAATCTACATGTAGTAGTTACTAGATATCTTATCAAAATACCATATTTCAATACAACTACCACACTACAGTGGCAGCATTAACAAACATATATCAAACATTTTAGTATACACTGACTGGAAATGATGGAAACTGTGGTATGTAGTGTCTAATTATTCCTACCTTGGCTTTGTTCTTTAGCAGAGCTCTCCTCTGTTTTGATGCTGTGAGCAGACAGTGAGCTCATGCTTGAGGCTCGGGATACACCCCTGGTTGAGGGGGGCGTTGATGGGGCCGAGGGGAAGGGTTGGGGACTGGTGGAAGGAGGAGGAGGTGTGGGGTTTAGGGCCTCCGTAACGGGAACTGCCACTTTCGCAAGTTCTCTTCTTGAATCGCTCCTGTTGCTGACAGGAGGATCCGAGCTGTTCAGAAAGTCAAAGAGCAGGTCATCGTCCACATCCTCGCTCTTTTTGGGCCGCACAAAGCCGGACGAGATCTTAGCAGAGTTAGCAGCACTGCTGCCAGAAGCAGATGATTTACTGGCCATGTTTGCACTACCACCCAGCAGGGTTGCATTGGATTTCTTGATGTTCCCTGCTGCTGCAGAGATGAAGCTTGGTGCAGCACTGGAGGATGCAAAGTCATGATGTGTCACAGCTGCATTGGTCTGGTACCCTGCAGTGTTGTATTCAGGTTTGTCAGTCGATTCTTCCTCATAGGGTGACGAAAAGGATGATGATCTTCCCTGGTTTTTGGTGGTTAGGGCAGTGGCAGCTCCTTGGTCCACTTTATTCAGGAAGTCTTCAGCCTTCCCAGCCAAGTCAGCAAACCAAGACATTTTGTATCCTAATGCAAGAAACATGAAAGCTCATTATCACCACTGAGGTGCCTTAAACAAGGACATAATGCATAAAGGTTCTGATCTCCAAAACATACTGTACACTACTTCCACCTTCCTATTAGAGGAATTCCAATATAAACTTAGCTAGCTGAGTTTTCTGCAAAATCACAGCGTCATTTTCTGGGTAAATCTACATTATAGACTGTGGTTAAAAATGCATAAACCAATTACATGCATTAAACCTCTAATATCTTCTAACAAAACTTTAGAATGACTGTAGCCTTGGATATCCTATAAATAAATAAATGGATAATATACCTTCTGCATCCAAACACTAATATACATAAGATCCAGGATCAGACATTTGTATTGCAAATACTACTGCATTTTGTATTTATTGACCGTAAGGGCGTGTATGTCCTGCTTCAGATCTATTCTTCATGCATATAAACTAACACCACAGTACCTTAAATTGTTACCATGTAGGAGCACCAGCTAAATTGCCAAAACTGAGAGTGTATTCCCTTTAAACAAACAGCGACAACACCCAGCGACAGATGATTACGGTTCCGATCTATTTAGGTCATACCTAAAGTGAATACTCTTATATTTATCTTTGTAAGCAGCCTGTGAGACGGAACTCAGAATAAAACTCCCTAGTCAATTTACCATGTCTGCGAAGCTAGCATGCTAGCTCAATAACTGAACACAGTCAAAGCTGGCTACTTATTTTAAGATCATTATAACGACAGCGCATTCTCTCTCTGGCACAGATACGTGGACATGAAGCAATAATTACATAAGTCATCAGCAGCTGGCTAACGTTATCATAAAACGAGTGTAAACACAGTTGGGTCAACATAAACTCCATCACTGCTAAAGCTAACAGGCTAGCAGGCTACTTACTCAAAGGAAGCTTCTAACGTACCGTTTCAAACGACGTCCAAGTTTCAAAATGTCTCAGGCCACCAGGCTACCGCCGGGGTTTAACTGGTGAGCATGTAAGATTAATATTGTTTGTATAAACACGGTCAAATGTCATTATCTGTCAAAGAGGATATTGGTGATCTTCTCAATACGTGGACCAGGAAGCGCTGCTAGCAAGGACCCCACAACAGAGCGACTTCGGAAACGCCTGATCAAAAACAAACCAATGAGGTTTCCAATGCACAGCACCCGCCTCCTTCTTCTGTGTTAATAATGCTCCTGTGATCAGAACATATATGTTAAGTAATGGTAAACAAAGCTGATTTATTATTTAGAACAGTAACGAGCAGATACTTCAAAAAAATACTGCTCACCAATTGATAAAAAAAAGAAAAAGAAAAAAAGAAAATGTGTTTAGGAACCATTTAAGGAGGTTCCTAAAAATATGTAAGATTTTTAGGAGTGGTGATATTATATATTTTCCATGCTTCCCATTCATTGTCTAAGCAAGCAGCTATGCAATGCATTCTGGTAGCATAGCACTGCTTTACAAGAGACATGAAAGTAATATATGCGGTACTTGTGAAAACTTTTCTAATGCAATAAAGGATGTTATGGACACAGGAAAAAACACAGCGTTTTCTTTTCAGTCTGCTTAATAAAATACCTAGAAAAGACATCAACTGACACAGAAGTTATGAAACAGTGCCTCTTTATTTTTTCCGCACTCACTCCAAAATGCATATTTACATGGCATGCCACATCAATACAGGAACTGACTATGGACACAATCGATAACACATAGAATCTGCTCTGGGAGTTTAGGGCATTGGGAGTTATCCCATGAACAACCAACCAAGATATAACAGAAACAAAGCAACACTTTTATAACCAGGTCAGCCATAGAAAATGGTTCCTCTTAAACTGGGTTGTTTCAAAGACTTAAAAAGTGATAAATGTACTGAACATGTACGGAACTTTTCACGTGTGTCACGTTGGGCTGGCGTCACAGTCCAGTTGGAGATGGTAATCATCTACTTAAAAACCCAAGGCTTTAAAAAATCAGGATGGACTGCAAGGGTACATGATCACACATTGATGGGGGGGGGAGGGAGATTTACAACAGTAATTCATCATTTGTGAGGCTCCATTAGAGATCCAGTCCAGTAATATCAAGATGCCTCAACAATCTAAGTCTTCTAAAATAGTGTCCTTGTTCAAGGTAATAATCCACAAGCGCTGTGTCCTTTCAGAAGAAAAAAAAATTGGAGTGGACTCCAGAAGATCCAAAAAAAGAGGGGAGGAGACGTTAAATACATAAAAAAAACACAACTCAGTACATGAGTTTGTGTGCGATTATGCAAAAATAACAAAACAACAAATATCTGGACAAGATTCTTCCGAGAGAGATCCTTTGAGAAAAATGTTGTCTTTACTCAATCAGTATTTCCTCTGTGTTCGGATAATCAGTCTGTTTTATTAACACTCACACACACGTCCTCTGGGAGTCATTCTCACACATACACATACACATACACACACTCACACACTCTCTCAACCACACACACACACACACACACACATACACACACTCACACACTCTCTCAACCACACACACATACACACATTCTCACTTACACAGCCAATTACACATGCAATGTGGATTCCAATTGATGGACTCTCCGTATCAGATCAGCCCCCTCCGCTTCTTGTAGTCCTCCAGGTTTAGGGACCTGCGGGGGGCGCCGTCCTTCACCGGCAGCGCGTTGGAGCTCACGGACAGAGATTTTGCCTCTGCGGAAGGAGAGTGTAAATAATTCTACTTGCTTCTAAAATCCTGTGTTTTCACCAATAACAACCACCTTTGCAATGCAGGCCGAGCAAGTATAAATAAGACATTGGAAAAATCATCTTACCTGCATTGGGAACCTGTAGGTCAATCTTAACGTCAAAATCGTGGACTTTGAACAAGTCCTCTGAGAGGTCAGTGGTTGGCTTGGGAACATCTTTGTCTTTTGGGTTTGGTTGACCCTATAATATAACAGAGAAAAAATAGAAGTTTAGAATTTTTTTTTTAAATAAAGTCAGATTTAGTTGATTTTCTTTGCAAAATCGCATTTTAGGCACATAATCATTGTTAATCATGGCGTTGTCTAAGATCAGCTAAAACCTTAAATGTCCCATTGTCCTTCAAGCCAAAAAAGTCTGCCTTTATAGTACTACAATGTCGACTGTGGCTGACTCTTTCAGAAAATGTATCTGCCAAAAATGTAGCCATAAAAATAAATAGTCCCTCTTCTGATGACTCAAAAGCAGACAAAAATAACACAAGCGGCACAGCAATGGCACAAAAAGCTCTCAGTTTTCTGTTTGAATGACATACGGCTTGGAACAGGATCACAACCAGGATTTTGGCAAACAACTGAAAGTGAAGTAATGACTTCAGCCTTCACTCTCCAAACGTTTCTTTTATATGAAAACACGGGGAGTGCCTCTAAGTATTTGCTTTGCTTACCAGTTTGTTCTTGTCTCCACCAGAAGGATCTCCTTGTGACCCAGAGCCGTACTTCTGGTTCAAGTGAGCAAGAATAGCTGCGTGGACTGACGGGTCTCTGGCCTGCAGAAATAAAATGAGCGGGACGGGTTCATAAAATTAGATTTAGCAGTGCTCATGATACTGTTCATATAGAAAATGTTAGAAATGATTAGAGAAATCTTACATTAGACACCATGGTGGGTTTACACTGTCTTCGTGTGAAAGGATCCATTTGCTGGTTTTTGGCATTTTGTCCTTCAGCCTGTGAGAAAATAAATATGCAAATAAATATCTGGATGTTTTGAATAGACGCTGATGAATTAAAACACAGTTTTCATTTAAATGACAACCGCACCAATATATGAAATACATATGTTTGAAGTTGGCGTTTGAACTTACCACAAGAGCTTTCTCAGACTCAACAATGTTCCAGCTTCTGTTCCTCTGATTGATGTAGCTACACAACAACAACAAAAAGAATTTCAGAGTCGGACACGATTCTGTCTTAAAACCCAACCAGCTCCAGAACAAAGACACATTTTTTTAAACGACTGAACATTAAAAATATGTAATGAAGCAATACTCAGGATTATCTTGTAATGTTGTGGAAATTTACTTCCCAGCAACCTGTAATGTCTTTTTCAATCAGTGACAGAAAGGAATACACCATTCCTGATAGAAAACATTTGACGGAAGCTTTTGTAGCAATGCAGATGAATTTTTACTGCCCAATTAAAACAAACTCTGGACTCTAAGGCCATGTATCTGAAGCCAGGAACTTTATCCCCAGTTTTATTACAAAGTGCAACTTCAGTGAGCTTTAAAAGTATTTTTAACTGCAGCTTGTTTACCTGATGGCAGAGATGTTCTTGGTCCTCTGTCTGTCAAGTGCTTCTGCCCTCTCCTCAAGCTCGTTCAGCTCATCCTGGATCACTTTCGCTTTATCACCGTCTCCACTCTCCTCTGCCATGGCCTGTGGTAAAAACACATAAAAAATTTGTGAGTAAAAGGCTGATAGTCACAAACTGATGACACATCTGTGCACAGTACAGTGGCCTTCTTACGTTTAATTTGTTTTTTTGGAATACTTTACATGGATTATCTTAAAATGTTAAAGGCTGCTATCATTATGAGCAAACTGGACTTTCTACGTATCATATTTCAAGGGCGTTCAAGCATATTTTCCTTTACCTTATCTTTGAGTAGCTGCGTTTTCTTCATGGCATAATTCGGAGGGGCTTTTCGGAATCGGTCCTTCTCTTTAACAATCTGCAGCGAGAAAAGACAAAAGAAAACATGTTAGGTACCACTGAATAATGCATGAAACAAAATAAAGAATTAACCATCCAGAGACAGACTCACATCCTCTATGTCTTTGTCATTGAACTTGTAGTTCAGGGCTTCTTTGATCGACTGCTCCTTTTTGGTGATTTCGTCAAGAGTCGGTACCTGCATTCCAGCAACGATCATCTAGAAAGAAAAGAGACCAACACACAAAACTTTAAGTTGTACCACCTATGACGGCTCCTTGCGTTTCTCTTGCAGAAGTTACCACTGAAACTGATGTTACAGATAAGATATTTTTGCTTTTTCAAGCAGACCTACCGCTTCTTTCCACTTCATGAACTCGCTTTCTGTAAACTCCTGATTTGATACAAACTCAAGCCTGAATACCCGCGTGTCACCGCCATGCCTGAGAAAGATACACAATAATAAAAAAAAGTCAGATTTCTGGTAAGAAGGAACAATGGAAGAGAAGGTCCTAATTCTTGATCGTTTGCTTTAAATGGTACAGAGTGACTGTAATTGTAGACCTACCTTAACTGTAATCCCTTGTTTGTTCGTGTTGATCCGAGTTGGTAAACCTTTGCCGTCTCTACGACATCCACAATTTCAGCAACCTTTCAACAAAGAGAGGACAAAGATTAAATTTAACTTTGCTAATCAGCTTTTATTTAACCAAGTCCATTTCTAAAGAGTCTCAGCTCTTCATTATCACCAATATACAAGAGCACATTCCTGTTGAATATTAAAAACTGTAGAAGATAATGTTACCTAGAAGCCAAGCTTACCCTGTAAACTGGTTTACTGCTGTTGTTTCCAATCCCTATCCTCACAAAGCAGCCGGTCACAGTTTTAGCAAAGAAGGGCATGTGGCACCAGCGCTCCAGCTTGTGTCTGGACAGGCGGACCCTGTTGAGCTCATCTGGTAGTGAAACAGGCTGCGACTTTGGTGGAGTTTCTTCTTTTCTGTTTGCGGAACAAAGTTAAGACGTTACTTTACATCAAAAGAGCATAGAGAAGTCCTGAGATGAAGCTTGAAAGACTTGGAGCAGATTCCGACTTACTCGTCATCATCATAAGATGACGAACGCGAACTCCGGTCACTTTTGACTGACGACTTGTCATCATCTTCCTCCTCTTCCTCCTCATCGTCAGAGTAAACCTCGCTTGTCTTCAGAGGCTGGCGTTTGGCCAGAAGCTCCGCTGCTCAACAAAAAAGATGAAACGTCAGCTGCTGGATCTGATTGACTTGTCACAAAATTCACGTCGTAAAAAGGGAAAAGTCACACGCACCTGTTTTGTTTTTCTTCTTTTCACGTTCAGCTTTGAGTTCTTCCATGGCCTGGGACTTTTTGTCAAGTTTTTCGTCACGCTTGGATCGTCGCTCCTTGTTGTGTGACATGACCTGGAAGGAAAAGAAAAACACAATCAATATATATAAATAGACAAAATGTGTAAAACATCAGGCAAAACACTGACAAAAGAGTGCAGAGGTAATTATGTACTTATATTTCGTCTATATGCTGATTTGTTATGAAAAACTTTCAAACTCCAGCATGATTCTTAAGAGTAAAGCACAGTGACACATTCCAATACTGCAATCTCTAATACTGATTAAAACGTCCTTGAACTCACCACTTGTGTGTCTTGAACCTGAGATAACTTCCGTTTTTCCTGCTCTTCCTCCTGCTTCTTTTTCTTCTCCTCTTTCTCCTTCTTCTTCGCCGTCTTCAGCTTCTTCTTAATTTCAAAACTGTCCACACAAACAAACATCGTCTTGAGTAAATACAAAGACAAACGCACAGCAATGATACAATGCAAAACTTTGTCTTACGCACAAATGTTTTCTTATTTTTCTCCTATGCTCCTTGAAAGCACATCTTACGTATTATTTTTTTCTCTTTGTGTGGCCTACAATACTCACCGTCTCTTCAGCACCTCTCTCTTCTCAATTCTGTTGAACAACTCTTGCTCTCTCTCCTTCTCTGTCATCTGCTCCAGCCGAGCTCTGTCCTCCGCATCTCCCATCAAGTCATCATCGTAACCATCCCTGAACACCTCGTCCTCGGAGGAGTCTGAGTCGGAGCTGGAGGATGAGCTGTTGCTCTCTGAATCAGACACCTCACCTAAAGATTAAGAACAATTTATTGGCACAAACGGCAAACGTTCAGCTGACTTCAGTTCTTATGCAGATTGCAGTAACACAGATAAAACACTACAGCGTCCTCATCAGTATTAGTTACATTATGTATACATTAGTATTAGTCATGCCTTTATCTTAACCACCATTTCACTCCGTTGACACCAATTTCAAAAAGTTACCAAGTGACTGAAATGGAAGTGACGTCTAACTACTTTAAAACAGGAATGATAAGACACATATGTAACGTACAGACTGAAGGCGATTTAATGTTATTTTCTTGGGATTTACGTTTTACCATTTTCTGTATATGGAATAGATATAAATAATTAATCAGTCAGTCTGGAAAATAATTGTGAGAGTAACTGACAATTAAAATACGTTTCCCGCCAACCACTTAATCCTGTGTGTAGTAGAACAATGTAGCAAACAAACAACCAACCAACCAAACAACAGCTTAGATGCTTCCCTGAGTGCCAACTGGGATAAAGGAGATGAGTGAGTGAGTCACCTAATCTCAGCCACCTGAAATACCAGTGGACATCTCACCCTGGATGATGTCTGTAATCTAGACCTGTGTAAAATGTCATTAACCCGAGGACGCGTGGCTCATTTTTGGGGTGAAATTTAGGACATCTGCACAACTGCAACCACAACAACTTCCTTGACTTCAATCGGAAATGGTTACTGAAACCTTTGTGGTTGCTCTGAGATAAAAAGATTACAATCAGAAGAATCAAAGTTTGTTTGTAACAAATGGTGCATATTTTCACCACAAACACTGCAGACATACCCTCCTCCGGTGCGCTGCTCTCTGCTGAGCTGTCTCCATCTGAGCTGCCAGACGCCGTTGCTTTATTAACCTTCTTCTTTGTGGCGTTCTTCTTCTCAGACCCTTTCCCTTGCTTAACCTTCTTTTTGCCTTTGGTGCCACCCACAGTCCACTAGACAAAAGGAGTGAAAAAAAGGGTTTTGGTTATTGAATAGTTGCCACTGACGGAATGTGCTTGATAATAGATTAAAACAAAAAAACTGTCATACCTCATCATCACTATCGGATGTCTCAGAGTCTGTAGAAGCTGCAGGTTTGCTGACTGGCTCTTCCTGCTCACCTGAATCGACCCTCTTCCTCTTCGCCAAGGACAAGAGCTCCTGGAAAAGAACATCGTGATGTGATTCAGAAAGAGCAGCCAGTAAATTCATAATCTTGCAAAGTGTTAAAAGCGGGAAAATGCCTTCTGCAAGTGTATGCGATTTGGGTGATCTAAGGGTCATCTCTAAACGCAGGTGTAAATAAACGCGTATGTATTTTGATAACTTTTTTTATGCTACATTTAAAGGTGAGAAGCATATGGCAGTACATAGAGTAACGGTGCCCCTGATCATATTCAAGTTCTGACGTATCCACTCTTAATACGCATATATGAGGACAAACCTCCTACACACAGCTGTTTTGCCAAGACATGGGTTTGAAAGCTTACTGTCGAGCTGAGCAGGCAGAAACAAATGTGTGTTTTGGTTTTTCAATGGTCAGTTTCCCCACAGGTAAAATATCATGTGAGCAAGGAAGCAAAAACCAGCCACAAGAAGTCATAAACACATTCTGATTGAAGGTGTGAGCAGCAATGGTTCAAATTATAGCTCGTAACATAAGCGCCTAAGGCTAAAAAATAATTAAAACCCTGAAAGTTTAAGCGCACAAAGCTGAGCTGTGACTCTGTTGCAGGAATGTGGAAAAGCTGAAATCCATAGAGAAGGCCTCAGTCGAGGTGAAACCACTGACTAATGATACCGACCAACGCTAACGTTTATTGTTGTAATTGTGTTTTTGTTGATATGTATTCCCCCTTAGTGCTTGGTAAACCAAGAAGCCATATAATAGAAATAACTGACCTGTTTTAAAGTAATTAAGCCCTTCATGACACATTTTGAAAGAGCAAACATTTGAGCTGAAAAGATTCAGCTTTAGGAAACGTAACTGCTTCAAGGGTCTTTTTGGCTGAATACACAACTACCTACTCAATCATAAGAATTCAGTACATGCACACATTAATGTGTCAGTGCACAATTAATGCCACACAACAGATAAAGATCAGCCACTGCCATTATGAATGCCATCTTTTTTGCCGATGGGCTGCTACGAACCAACAAGGCGAATATCAGTCAATTACGAGGACCAATAGATTTTACATCGGTGCAGATAACGGTGTGATCAATTCCGAATGAATTGTTTCTTAGTCTTTGTCATTATAGAAATCAGAGGTTTGTATCATTGATCATATGATGATTCAAGGAAGCGCTCGTACCAGATCAGTACTTGACAGTGTTGGAATAAATACCCGGACAGACAAAGTCAGACCTCTTCCTCAAACCCACCTCCTGCAGTTAAATGTTTGTAATCTGAACAGTTTATATTAAAACAACAGATGATTTGTGCTTACTGAGCTCCTCTAAACTCATCAGTTCTGCACTACTTGTGTCTGAGCACAGTGTACTGTCAGGTAATCTGCATGGAGGGTTAATAGTGACCAAAATGACTGAAGCAGTAGTCCTGCAAAGCTCTTCAGTCAGTTTGCCAGGGCTTGTTTGACAACAACACCGAAATAGACCTACAGCCCTGCGCCCATGACGTCATTCCGGAGATAAGGTTCTTCTAGCTAAATGAAGTGCGACTCCAGCACGGCTTCAGTCCGTGCAAACACATCCCGTTGTTGTTAGGCTAAACGGTAACAATGTATTTCCCCAACAGCGCACTGCTGTAGCCCAGCAACGTATATTCGAAACCAGTAAAAGGCCCGTTGCGCGGCATTTTCGTGGCAACATAATACTGCAAGATTGCTAGCGTTGAGTACATCTCTCGGAATGTAACCTTAACGTTAGCATACCATAGCTGCCTCATGCTAAGACACCGTTTTCCGTACAGCCTCATACACTTCCGTCGGTGTTGAACACCCCCCACAAACATTTGAGAAAACCCAGCAATTTATTTGACTGTAAGAACGTCGTGTTTACTGAGAAAGGAAGCAAGGGTTGTAAATAAGATGGGCCCTCTCAGCTTGTTCAAGCGAGGCCAAACACAGCGCAGTCAGTTAGCATACATTAGCTTCACCTCAAACTGTTGACAACCTTAATAAGGCGATCTAGGAGAAACAAATTAAGAAAAATGCGAACCTACCTGATCTAAATTATCGTCACTAGCACTGTCTTCGGAGTCAGAGTCAATTACGACCCGACCTTTCCGTTTCTTTACATTCACCATGATTAGCTGCACGGCTAACCTGCTAGCTACCTCTGTGTCGTCTAAATGTTTGAGGCTAGCCGCTGCTGCTACCTAGCTAGTCGGCTCTGCAGTCAACCACACAAAGGCGCTACTGAGCATGCGCGCTCGCACTGATACCATAGTTACCGCTGGATTATATATCCATGTCAATACAATTTAATTCTTATCTGTGCATGGGCTTATTATATTTTTTATGAATAGAGTTTAGATGCAGAAAAACAAACGGCCAGTGTGCAAGAACATTGATATTTAGCTGAAAGCGGAACTACACATCGACAGTGAATGTGTCGGTCAGGACACATCTTTGGTGCACCGGGGCTGCATTCACGGTCCGCGGGAATTTAAGCTTTTAATGTTGTAAATCTGTTCTTCCATGTGTTTGGCTCGATGGATGTACGCTGAACGCAGCACGAAGTGCTTCCGCCGGGTCTCCCGTGTAGATCCGGACAACCTTGAATGTGTAATGAGTGTTACACGACCAAATTGTGAACTGTTAAACTCCACGATTGTGTTTAAAAAGAGATAACTTTACGTATTATCCCAACTGAACCAGGAAATTAAGTCGGGGACTCATCCGCCCTTCTCGTTCTTGCGCAGCATGGTCAGGGTAAGTACAGACAGATTATTCTAACCGTGTTCACTATCACATTGAATGTTGGGTCTAATACTCAACACCAGCTGGTCACAGTTATTTATGTAACGTTAACGACATATGAAAATGTAAATGTTGTTAAAATGCAGTCTGAAAAATGGTTGTAACATTAACTGTGTAACTGCCATGCATGAAGATCAGGAAAGCAAATACTTTTTTAGGGGGTGATTTTAAAGGTGCACTATGCAAGAATGGGCCATCTGTCAAATTAATGCTAAAAACAAATAGGGGCCAGTTTATCACTAGAGTGCTTGCTAACTGATGGTACCCATAGCTAGTAAGCTCAGTTAGTGGTGCAGCTACACCACACAATACATATCAATCATAACGTCAAAAATGTTTCCTCTGTACATTGTGTTGATAATGTGTTTGCAAACTGTTGGATGTTTTCAACAAAACAATATGGCACATAGTAATCGACACACAGTTTAATGTTTCAAGAGGATGTTGGTGCCAAAAAAAATATCACACAAGTTAGATATAATAGTCCAATTATAAGTAACATGACCAACACGATTAGCAGAACATTGATGGACTTCCTAGATGGTTTTATTAGAGCTAATGATAATGTAAAGAGTAAAAACTGCACGTGTTAATCACAACCTGTCGAGCCAGTCAAATTAGATGTTTTCTTCTTGTAAATTATGTAAATCTGATCACCCATTACCACCCTGTTACTCCAGTATAATGACACCACTTTGCTGTGTGATATCCCAGCAGTGAACTCTCTGAAATGTCCCTGCCAAAGATCACACGTCTCCCCCCGGCGAGGCTACTGGGCTCCATCCAGCACCACTGCCAGCAGCTGCTCCTCCCCTCCATCACTCCTCTCACTGTACCCAGAAGAGCTATTATTCAGAGTGAATACAGACGACCCGGCAAGCCCAAAGAAGACAAGCTTCCATGGCAGAAGATCAACTTCAGCCTCTCAAAGGGTTTGGACGGGATAAAGAAGAACTTTGCGCTGTTGAAAAAGGAGTTTTCTGACCGCTGGGTTGGTCCAGAAGGCAAACCCCTCAGAGAGCACATGTTGGAGCAGACCAGAGTGATATGGGAGTTCAGAGGTCCAGAGAACCTGGAGCAGTGGGTGGTGTCCTCAGACAGTGAGATCGGAGGACAAAGTGAAGCTTACTTGAAGCTTAGCAAAAACAACAATACGCTTTTTCTGTACGGGACTCTGAACTCTACTCCTCCAAGAGATGGAGAAACGCGCTACAGTGGCTACTGCACCATGCGCTCAAAGCAATCACTGGTTAGTGCCATCACTTTAATTTTCTTTCATGCAACATTGATTGTTGTAACTGTAGTAGTATCCAGAGATATTTAGGATGCTGAGCTGTATGGGTTTGAGCAACCTGGGAGACTTTTATTCCTAAAAACATGGCTGAAATGTATATTTCATGGGTGGTTGACAGCATTTCCTGCTGCACTAACAGTCAACCTCCAAACCTTTTGTCTCTCCCAGGCTTCCTTTGATAGAAAAAAGTACTACGATTGGACCAATTTTAACACCCTGCATTTGCGTGTGCGTGGCGATGGCCGTCCCTGGATGATCAACATCGGAACAGAAACGTACTACTCTCACATGAAAGATGACATATACTCGTATTTCCTGTACACCAGGGGAGGACCCTACTGGCAGGACGTCAAGGTAAGAATAGAGGTCTTTCAAGAATTAGTGCCAAGATATATGTTGATATACCAGAAGAAACAACACATTTTTTTTGGTGTAATGTAAGCAGTTATTCTAATACTTTGGTGTTTCTCATTTACAGATACCTTTCTCCAAGTTCTTCCTTACACACCGTGGGAGGATACAAGATGAACAGCATCCTGTCTGGCTGGACAAGGTAATGTCATACTGATCTAGGTGGATTTATCAGTGGAGCTCATACTGATTTTGTCCACATAAGGGAGATGCCAAAACAAATTAAATGAAAATCTAGCTCCTTGTATGTGCTTTTACTCCTTTGTACTCCCTGTAGTTTCTTCAATCCATCTTTTTGTATTTACAGATAAACACCATTGGATTTACTTTGGGAGACAAAGCCGACGGTCCATTCCAGCTGGAGATTGATTTCATTGGCGTCTCCAAAGACTATGCACACACTGAGGAGTTTGCTTATGAGCAGTTCAAGAGGAATCCCGAAGTCTGAGATGCAGTTTGGAGATGATCCGTATACTGAAACTGCCATAAATTTACCTGGAAATGATGTAAGATGATGTACAACTGCACTCTAGTAAAACTTAAACTCTGAGACATTTCTTATCCGTTGAATTTGGCTCAAAGCCCTGAGTCAGAATGTTTCTGGTCTTAAAACAAGCAAATATGCTCAAATCAGGACTTGAAGGAGATAAAATACATCTGTAGCTGATGGTGTGTGTGACCTTCTAATCACAGGACATTAACTGAGAGCGTGTGCCCCTTCACAACAAAATCAACTCTTTCTGCTCCAGGTCTAACATGTTTCCCCCCCCCAAGAAATAATGTAAACCAGATCTTAATCAACAATAAAAATATTCTTCATGTGAATGATCACATTTTGTTGGGTAGACTTACTCAAATCATGACTGCACAGAAATGTTAATGCTTGTATTTTGGAAAAGATGCAATAAAACATAGAACAGACAAGGAAGTATTTTGTATCATCGTCTTTTTATCTGTCTTCACTAAAAAAGTAAAAACATCAACTTTTTAAGAACAAAAGTAACACTATAGAGAGCACCAAAAAGGAAATCCATTTGCTGCTCATGAAATTACATAAACGGCTATATTGGAGCTATAAAATGTGACCGCTAATGCACAAGTCAAATCTAAAAATGCTGCGTGGTAAGATGGATATAGAAGCAGAAAATGTAAGCTTGTCTAATTTCCCAACAGTATGCTAAAAATGATAGAAAATATTTACACTGAAACAGGCTGTACAAACGAGCATTGACAAGTGCGACACTTCTACATCATGACGAGGCCTCTTCTTGCCCCGAGCGCATTCTCCTTTTTTTGCTTCCGGCCTTCCGTGTGTTTTGCTCGTCTGTCCTCCCTAAAATAAGATGCAAAAACATCCATAAGATACTGATGTTGAGGAAGAGAATTATTACAGGAGATGAATCAGTATATGCCAGCGTGTAGACGTTAAGACATACCGTGTCTGGACTTGGTGCTTTTTGTAATTTTTCTGATGCGAGTTTGAGATCAGCGACTTGTTTCCTGCTGTGTTTTCTTTGGGCTCCTCAAACGGCTTCAGCTTACCTATGTAAAAAAGGAAAGAACAAAACAAAAACATCACATATTTGTCTGTCAACTGATACTATATTTCTATGAGGCAGAGGAATTGAAAAGTGATTCTGTACCTGCATGAGGCTTGTAGGTGAGCGGACGAGAGAGACTCGCCTTCAGATCAAAGTTTGCCTTCTTTTGTGTTCCAGGGGTTTTTGAGATACTTGTGTTTCCGGTGAAAACGAATGTTCCTTTGGAAGCCAGGGGGAGAAAAACTTAATCACTCACTCTGTACATATCTACAGGCAAATTCAGCGATTGTTCCAAGGATTTTAAAAGGTACCTGGAGTTTTTGTGGCAGAGAAAGTAGAAGTCCTGACATTGTTGGGCTTTCCTCCATCAGCCGCCTGTTTTTGTGGGGTGCTCGAGGTCAAACAGGGCGACATACGTGCTGGCGTCTTCACCATGGACCTCTTGTACTCATTGTCATGAGTGGCTTCTGAGAACCTGCATACAAACACATCTGGTTGTTAAAGCGTCACACTGAATACTACTCACTATGCATGTAACAAGTAATAAGCCCCCATTGGAAGTCTTTATGTTTTATTATCTAAGTGCTATACAAAGACAACTGGACTTGCTTGAGTTTCACCTCTCATCCAAGAGGATTCTAGCTCAGTTTTCTATTTATCATTTTGACAGTGATCTATAGAAAACGATTCTTTAATGTCAATCTTGAAAGGGTTCAATATTTGAACTGTGTTAACACATAGTGGTACAAAGCTGTGGATGGTTTATGTCAACATGTGTACTTTTTGTAATTATAGCAAATTGAAAATACATCTCTACAGAGTAATCTAAATGAAAGTGTTATTTTTCTGTTGACCTGTCGAAGAAAGCATGACTCACCGGACATTGATCCTGCGAGTGGAAAGGACAGTTGGTCTGAACAGAGCCTCTTCCTTCCCAGCAGGTTTCTTTGGAGGAGCTTTACTGGCCGAGAGCAAAGTGTGTCTACGTTTGTCCTCAGCTGCCCCCTTGTTAACCGCGATGGGGCTGAACATGGACACACGAGTTGCTTTCTGTAGAATACATGCATGATTAGAGATTGCCACTTACTTTGCTCCCTTTTATCCTGCAGTTGTACAATTATGGATGTTCGCCAAGTGGTGATTCTTACCACTTGAGTCTTGCCATGAGCTTGCAACGGTTTAGTTTTGTCAGAAAGTTGCTGGGAAAAAAAGGGGAATTTAAATTACAAACAAAAACATTATATTTACAGATATAACATTTAATGTTATTAAAGTAAGAAAAGACTGTTAGAAGCTTTTGTGTACCTTCGGTTCTTTAACTGAACTTCTGTAAGTGTCCATCTGCTTGGTCTTTCGCTGGACATAGGAGTCAATTGACTCCATCTTTTTAAAATGTGCCTCGTGGAGTTTCTTGAAGTCTGTAAGAGATCATTTTCAAAATATTGTCTCTTTCTTTATTGTTCAAAGGGAGACTTTGTGGAAGCAACGAGAGAGAAAAAAAATCAAAAGAACTTACTGGGAGTGACGGGCTTCAACACCGGCTTGTTCATCTGTAGCCCTTGGTAACGAGGGATTCTACCAGCTCTGGCCACTTTTGTTGCTTTTACTGGACGAAAATGTATATAATATAAATAATAAGTATATGATCACAACCTCAACATAAAGTTAAGAATCTCTGGAGAAAGAGGACATCAATACATTAGGAAGGAGGAGGCAAAGAGAAAGTTTGTGTTCACTTTAATCAAACCACACTACTGACCTGCATCACCCTGCACAGGTGCTTCATCCTGAGTTTCAGGCTGCTGCTGCTCACTGTAAGTGGCCTCAGCTTTACTTTTGTCAGAATCCTTTGTAAAGGACACTTTTCTCTTCTTGGCACCCCTGGCACCAGTAGATGCAGCCACCGTGGAGTCAGCCTTAAAAGACAGTTGTCAAGTCTTTGAATACAAGAAAACTGACCCAACACAATGTTGTGCCTCTCCATTGTCAAGTGGGCGAGGCACATGCACAGAAACATGTGCTAGGATGCAAACTTTTTATAGTGGGGACGTTTATTACATGCAATCTAGCTGGAGTTCTCTTATTGTCATGGATTATGTTATGATGCGCAATACCTCTGCAGTACTTGGAGGCAAATTGGCATCACACTCGGCCACTGGTTCAGGATCAGGGATCTTTCTCTTGGTACCGTTTCCTCTGCCTCGACGTGTGTTCACAAACACAGTGGGGCTGGAAATGTCTTCATCGCAAGATGAGTCTTTATTTTCCTGAGTACTGTCCATGGATGAATTTTCCTCTTTCTGGAGAGCAGTGGCATCTTTCTCTTCTCCCTGTAAAACATCGCAACAATAGACCAATATTGAACATTAGATGTAGGCATGGCTTAAGATTTCAGTTGCAAGGATACCAAATAATTCACAGGATTACGTTACCTGCCCTTCTCCCTCCTTGTTCTTTTCGTGTTCATAATGCTGCTTGATCGCTTTCAGAAGTTTTTCGGCCTGTTAATGAACACAAAAAACGTGAGCAAGCATATATATTTCGCCCAGTAACACTCAGACACAAACGTTAGCTTAACCGTTAGCATAATGGACACGCCTCGGCATGTTTCCATTCAGATCAACCTCCGAGTATTAGCAGTTACATTTTTAAAAAGTTCATCCCCTCACCTTCATGTTGGCTTTAAGTCCGAGCTCCTTGGCGAGGCTTCGCAACTCCGCATATTTCATGGAGTCCATATCCATGTTGGTGCGATAGTTCACTCTTTTTTGTGAGGAGGACTTAACACGTACACGCTACAGCTTTGTTGTGTTTTGTGAGCTGTGGCGGCGCTTGACGGTTAAAATTCCCCCCCGTTCAAAACATGGCAGCAGACGCCATTTGATTGGCTACTGCGTGCGACCGGAAGTACCGTGCATCCAATCAGAGCGAGGCTGAATTTTTAGCGTTCAGACGATTATTAAGGTAAAAAAAATAAGGCTTCAAACTTCATCAGATAACAATCCCGCAAGAAGTTTGATCCTTAAAATTAATTTAGAAATACGTGTTTTTTTATGAATGCGCTGTGGTGGTATATTGTCACTTCTATCATTACTCCACGCGGTGACAGTGTTACGCCAAGTCAACTAAAGTCACAGCGCGCTGAGTTTAAACAGAAGAAGAAGAAGTAGTTTCCTGTTTTCCGGTTTGTTTGGTTCAAACTCAAAGCGGGACGACAAACCAGCTTTCTGTCTGCCAGAAAAACATCGTTGACATGGAATTTGATGGGAGCATCTTGACCAAATGTACCGGTGATGAAAAGGTGGCCGAAAAGGCAGAACCCAAGCTGCAGCAGATGACTCTCCACTGTCAGCAGTGCAACACTGTGCTGGGGGACTCTCACGGCGTCTGTGGGGAGATTAAATGTATGGACTCTATCATGTGTCTAAGTAAGTTCATTTTATCCTCACCTTATTGTAGATGCAGAGGACAATATAATAGCTGTGTGTGTGTTTTAAATATTAAGAAATCAGCTAAGGTTGGTAAATTGGCTAGTTCATGTTGGTATAATTTCATGGAAATGAAAAAAGTTGACTTTTTTGATAACAGATTAAAATGAAATGTTGTTATATTATTTAAAAAAAAAATAGAATAACTCAAGGTCCACAGACAAGTACTGATTTTATATGCATCTTGACATCACAGATGTTTGTTCACAAAAGTTTGCTTTCATTGTCATTTTGTATTTACCTTTGCTAGTGTGTATTCTGGTGCATTATTTTCTTCAGTTTGTGTTTTGCAGGGCTACTGTACGTACCCTCCCTTTTTTTTTAATCCAAATGTATTAATCAGTGCCTTGCTGCTTGTCTCCCTTCAGAAGTAAACAATGATGTGGTCATCAGTGATGCAAAGGAGTTAAGACACAAAGGGGAAATGGCTAATTGGTGAGTGGAAAAAAAAAAATGTTGGTTGCAGTCTGTTTGTTCTGTTGGGAAAATCCTTAAATATAATTGTGATAAAGTTCTTACCGCATCTTATTTTCTGTCTTCACCCCTCGAGTGACCCACACATACATCACTGCCGTTGTCTCCTCTCAGCATCTACAGTTCTCTGAAGTGTCGCAGCTGCGGCTCTGCTGTGGGGAAAGTCATTCACTCAGCCCCGCCGCATTTGGCCATGGTTCGCTCCATCTTTCTCCTCAACAAAGCAAACATCAGCTGGTAAGCTGGGCTGCACACAAAGCACACAAAGCATATTGACTTCTTCTGCACAGGTTTACCGCTGTCGTGAGAGGCCAAAATAAACAAGTGCCTTATGAGCGTTTTCCATTGTTTGAGCCGCTCGGGTTAAAGATGAAAAAGCCAATTCCTCATGTGTGTACACAGTTTTTTGTTCTGCAGACACTGTTGATATTAAAAGATTTTAGAGTACATCGCAGGTCCTATTTTTCTCTGCAGTTACATCCTCAACAGCAGCTCAATGGTGGCAGCATCCAGCCTTTCATTTGATAAGAAGGACCTCAGAGACATCATTAATGAGGTGAGACAACAAACGTCATATTGTGTTTATACTGTTCTCATTATGTGAGTGCTGTACTTACATCGATAAGCATTCACTTGTTTTGTGATCTGGCAATTTATGTACAACTAAATATATAATTGTGAAAGCAGAGTCCTTTTATTTTTTAAGACACATTCAGTTCCCTTGTGAAATATGAGCTGTTGAAATGGTGTGAAAGTTGAGCCCGAGTCTGACACTAAAGTTATATTGTTGCTAAAATCCACCAGCCTCAGCTGCACTCACGAAGCCTTCCTATAAACCTGCTTCTCTATAAATTTGTACCTCCTAGATGTTATGTATGACAGAAATGCAGGCAGGAACGACGAATGCCTTTGGGGAGGGGGAAAACAAATGCCTTCTACTGAAAACACAAATCTGTCACTTTTCACTGCAGGTGAAACAGCAGTTTGAAGAGAAGTTGGATCAGATGACGCGCGTTAAGAACGGACTGGCTGACAGGAGTGGTACGAGTACATCTGACAAGTAGTGTGTGTGTGTGCACAAGCAGTCCCAACTGTACCATGTGTTCTCCAATCTGCTCTCCA
Organism: Sparus aurata; assembly: GCF_900880675.1. Lineage (NCBI taxonomy): Eukaryota > Metazoa > Chordata > Actinopteri > Spariformes > Sparidae > Sparus > Sparus aurata. The sequence continues at coordinate 6,552,039 of NC_044202.1, forward strand.
GCTCCTTTTGTTGACTAATTTATATTGTAAATTGTTTTTTTTTTCTATGTTTATGACCGTGAATATGGCCAAATGAGGAGTTTATGTCAAAGGGGGTAAACATCCATGTGAAATATCAACACAACACTGGACAAAATCTGACTTATTCATACGTTTGTTTCATAGTGGAGACATGAAAGCAGATAGAAATGGTGCCACGCTGAGTGGATCGCCAGTCAGCCCGTGTTTTCCCAGGAGAAAACCCATCACTGTGACAGTGAGGTTTATAGGGAACCAAACTTAACGCTGATGGTTTCATTATTCTATACCATTACACTGTGCATTCAACATTTAAAGCAAAAGAAAAAACTCTGTTGCCAGTTTAATTTTAAACAGTTTCTATACGCTCTAACGGGCAGTGAAAGATATTCGATGTTGACGTAGAAAAACTCAGAGCAGACTTGATATTTGTGTCTCACTTGGGGATTTAAAAATGTCAATGTAGTCTCAACTTTTGTTTTTTGCCATGTAACAAGCAACACGGCCTCATATGGGCTGTAAACTCAACTACAGACTTTTCCTGTTCTGCAAAGATAATGTACACTTTGTCATTCATTATGTAAATGCACTCAAACTGTAAGTAAACATTAACACACAGCCATCCAATTGGCACCATGCTGCATTTTATTGCTGAATTTCTGATACAGATATCTTTTTTTTTTCTCTTTAGTTAATACAAAACCAGACAAGAGGCTCACACGTAATAAGCATGCCCATTTCCTCCCTCTGGAGTGCATAGTTTCCACACAGTCCACCTCCTCAGTGGAAAAAGTTGATCAACAAAGTAATGTCATTAATCATCTTCCCTAAGCTTTTGTGTTTTCTTGTTGCTTTTTTCTCTGGGAACAAAAGGTTGAAGGGTGTTTTTCAGCTGCACTGTGGCTTTACTGCCCTGGTTACGTTTGGCACAACAGAGCGTGAGAGCAGAAACACTTCAAACTCTCTGACATACTTCTTCTTCTTCTTCTCTTTTTTTTTTTTGGGGTGCAATTTAGTCTTTTAAAACCACAGCTCGTGATCGAAGCTCCTTCAACATGCTTGCTGTTGTGTCAAAACAACCGTCCCGAACGTCTTCATTAGCCTAATTACACTCATTCACATTACAAAGTTGGATTATTGCATGCAATACAAATCATTCATTATTCTGCTAAGTCATGCATATTTTTTTTAAACCCATATATTCATGTTGCTAGACGCCTACTTGATTATAAATTGTGGTTATAAATCCCAACAAAGAGCATCACAGGGTTTTTCAGAACACGGTATTCAAGACAGGATGGTGATGACGGTGCAAGTCAGTACATAGAGAGAAAGTGCTTTTCAAACAAGTGTCAAGTCTGTTCAATAAGTCCTTTGCAGCCACAGAGTTACTGAAAGTCTAGATTATGTAAAAATGCTACAACAACTGAAATTTTTTAAAGCATCTCTCATGTACCGATCGGTATAGGTTATTTTGGCGTTTCGTAGAATACAAGGCAGGGAAAATAAAGATGCTACAGCTGTCCTCGCGTATACCTTGTTCTGCAGGAAGTATCCAAAACCTCTATAAGTGATACTGTATTCTAAAGTCGATTATACGACTTCCAACGAAAGTGACTAATAGATAGGCATAACAGAAAGGGAGGGAAAATCCTTTCCACGTGACATTACAGACTTCTTTTTAACAGGTATACCCTGGCACTAAACTCATGCATCGTTGTAGGTTATTGCTTCTAAAACTCTAATCAAATACAATTTTATGGATTAAAATATATCGCTTTGAATCCCGAAAAACTATGAGGTATTATGTACAATACGATGTCATGGTGAAGATCTTAATTCTAGGACTAAAACGCTATGTCGGATCGCGAGCAATTATACCCAAACCTAAGATTAAAGGACGACTCTTAATATAACGTTCCTCTCTAAAAGTTTCTATCATCGTCACATCTGAGCTTTTTGGGGAGCTTTTTTTTGGCCACCGCATAATGGCTAACTAATTCTTCTGACGCTTGAGAGGGCAGATTAGGACGTCTCTTAAGCATTTTTTTTTTTAACCCGGATAACAATCCTAAGAACATACAGCAGTTCTCTTAGAAAGCACTTACTTAAATTGATCATACACGCCTACATAAAACAACTTGAAATACTTATCAACTGCATTCCCCGATTGTGTCATTTAATCATGCAACTTATCCTACATCCCAGACATGAAACAAAAAAACGAGATCTTGCATTAGATTTTTAGGGCAAAGCTGTGTCTAAATGTGGTGTGTGTGTTTTTAAAGGTGCAGTGCGTCAATCCACCACCTTTTTGTGTTGAGTTTTTGAGCTCCAGCTTAGTCTAGAAAAATCGATTTCACTATTCTCCATGAAGCAAGCATCACTACTGGTCATGCATGGCTACTATAATGTTGGCACCACAGTCCCGCTAAATAAGCTAATGCACATGAGTCTATACATATCTTAATGGAAGACATTGGTGATTTTGTTGCTTTTCAAACAACTTGTCACTTGTTTATACAATATACAGTTTGGTCAACAACATGACAGTTAAGATCAAATATTGCACAAATCCCGGTAATGTGATATTCGTTTCCCCCCCCCCCCTACAGAGATCATGGAAAATTAACCTAAGTAAAAGTTGAAAAAATGAGACCAGGGTTTCCTTCAGGTAAGGGCAAATCCACCGTGAGCTTCAATCAAAGAAACTAAAAGGTTTTGTTTACTGGACACATAAAAACAACAGGTGGAAATAAAGCCTAATATTTGATTCTCCCATCTTACATACGACTTTCTCTGGCACAAAAACAACCAAATAGTCAATTCTGTCTCCACCTGCAGCGATTAAAGAAGGGAGCACAAAGCGAGAACACATCATTGACATAACTGAACGCTAAGGGAGGAACATTGGACTGGACTATCATAATAAAATAACTAATTTTGAAGTTAAAATATGCCAAATTTTAGGGAGCATAAGGTTTAAGTCGCACTAGAAATATTGCCAACTTTCTCTACCTGCAATTTGTGAATAAACCTGCAGACTGGACAAAGGGAGAGAACAACAAACCCAAACATTTAGAACCGATGCGCAGTTTCCTCTAATGCTAAAACCAAATGTGTCTTTAAAACTGCTGTGGCGCTTGACAACCAATCCTGTACTGATCGCGCTTCGCTCCTGTTGGACTTGTTATGGCGATGAGGTAGTGCAAAAAACAAAAAAGATTTCACCCTATATGAGTCTAATTTAATCACAGGCCTTGATCTTTTGCTACAGTATCTTGTGTCTTTACTCTCTTCCCGGGAAACGGGAACAATTTGTTCATTATCAAACTGGTTTGATCTAATTACAGAGCACGTGGGGACGACTTCTTTTTTTTTGGGCGCAAGCATCCGTGACTACGTTTACATGCAGCCGGATAAGAATCAAAAGCAAATCGGACTTAAAATGCCCAAATGATGGGGACTTTCAGGCAATTACAAAGAGACCCGACACTTTCTGGCTTTTCAGTCAGCTCAGTGACTGCAGAGCCAGAGTTTGGCTACATGTAGACGTAGTCAGAGTGTGCATGATTGGCTTCACACGAGCGCACAATCTTGGCAGATATCCTGGCGGTTGATATCGCTGCAGAAACAGGCCAGGACAGTGGGGGATGCTGGGGAGGAGAGAGGGCCAGTGTCCCAGCTACTGCAGGAAAGAGGGCACCAACGTCCCCGAGGCCCAAAAGAGGTCATCTTCTCAGTAAGTCTTCGTTTTTAAAGTCCACCAGTCTGGATGGCCGCGGAAGTGATCTGTTGTTGGTGCTGAGGCTGGTTGGAAGGAAGATGTTCCTGTAGTCTGGGCTTCAGCTGCTTGCACAACTGAATTTACAGGGAAACCCATCCTAAGGATATAAATTCACATAGAAGTTTCGTGTTAATTTGTGAATGTGAACCAGTCTCTTCTAAAGCTGAGCAGCTGAATGGCAACTTGGGGTCTATACACTATCAGACAATAGTGAAGAACCTATTAATGCAAAAATAGTGCATTTTGCTGATATGTTATATAAAATATCTACAATGAAGAAGCTCAAACTAGGGATTTATTGGTATTATTGCTTGAAAAATGACTTAAACAACTTGTTATTTATCCTAAAACGCCAGTCCTGCTAAAATAAACATGGTGACATTGATTATTAATAGGCCAGTTAAGTAATCTCGTAGGAAGGAGTTCTGATTTTGTAGATACTGAATTTAGTGTATAAAAATCACTGGATTAGCTAACTGTATATTTAATGTAAGAGAGAAGCAGCCGAAAGGAGGAAAATGTGCATAAATATGTCAAGCACAAGTGTAGCATGACTGAAAATCACTGACCTTGGTGTGAGCGTCGGTCTGAGATGATGCAGAGGTATTTCCACTGTGCTTCTTCGCGCTGCAGCTGCTCATAATGGTAAACAAAAGCCAGGGGGGTTTCTTCTTCTACGGTGGCACATTTACGTCTCCCAAACTGGACGTTAGCCGCCGTTAGTCTGGGGAGAGTGTCCGCGCTGGGTGAGGGGACATGTCGAGAGGAAAAACGACGACAACCTCCGGGCCCCCTCTCCTCCACCCCGGAGAGGAGAAGGTCCCCTCGTCCCCTACTCCGCTCACCCTCCGCTCTACGCCATTTTCGCTCTGCTACTACGGGCAAACGAAAGAGGGCGGCGATTGTGGCGGAGACCTGTCAATCAAAAGTAAATCCCGCCCCGGAAGTAGTTCTTCTTCTGTCATGACAGTTATCAATTAACTTTGTGGTGCGTTTACGGCCGATCACTGAACACGAGAATGACCAGCATTTAAACAGATATTTATGAAATTATTTAAGGGAACGCTAATGTCTATCAGCACAAAATTTACTAAAGCAATAAAATAGAACATAATACCCAATTTAAGAGTGAAATATTGATATAAAAAACGCTACACGTTAGCCAGAGGTCAATCAGTGATATGTCATCTAGATGACTGCTGAAATTTAGTTGGTGATAAAACGATTAATTAATTATCCTAATGACATAAATGATGAAGTAAGCTTTTGTGTTTTCTTGTTGCTTTTTTCTCTTGGAACAAAAGGTTGAAGGGTGTTTTTCAGCTGCACTGTGGCTTTACTGCGCTGGTTACGTTTGGCACAACAGAGCGTGAGAGCAGAAACACTTCAAACTCTCTGACATACTTCTTCTTCTAAAGTAAATAAAGTATTAGTTGACTAATTTAGTTGTCAATCAAAAAATACAAATACATTTTGACCAACTCATCTTATCAGTTATAAAGAACTGTTTGCTGCTTTTATGTAAATTTACTAAATGATTAAATATATATTTTTTAATCTTATAAATGAATGATGCAATTAACACTTGCATTCTAATTCAATCACATTTTTCATTTAAATTAGAAGCCTATCAGAGTAATATTAATAAGTCTCCAACAGTGTTCGTATGTTAGTTTTGGCTTTGGTTTGCGTTTGTTATGTTTTTGTGTCTTTTTGCACAGGCAAAATTTTAACATGAACTTTATTAAGTCTGTCTGTTCAGAAGCCCTCAATAAGTGAAAACATTTTTTTCTGTTGCACTTAATTTTTTTCTCCCATGGACAAAAAGAAAACACTGTGAAAGAGCGTAAAATAACATTTCATGTGTGAATGGTAGTGGCAAAAAAAATTCAGGAGAAAAAGAAATGTTTTTCATGTGTGAAACTGAGAGAAATAACTTTTTTTTTTTTCTTTGTGTTTGACAAAGTGAAAAACATTTTTGGGAGAGAAATAGATTGCGTGTGTGAAAACTTGCCAAAACCAATTGAGATCAGATTTAGAAAATGGATCACCAGAACACTAATTTCTTCACTTCCGTATCACTGACCTGGGCCTGAAGTGTTCATACAGTACAAACATTAAAGTAAAATCAGATACACGCATTGAGAAAAAGCACACAAAATAAGCATGGCACTTGTTTTATTCAAATCAAATTCATGAATCACTTTGATAATACCTAGACCAACATCACATGACATTTGAATCACACCCTATTGATAATTACACAATGATTAATAAGATGGTCAAGTTGTCTTCCCAGCACTCCTCTGCTGCAGGGTATCTTTATAATGATTGAATAAATTCACATTTAGATTTAAGGGTCAGACATTTGCACTCTGATTCATGTGCACTAACCTGTACAGAAAATATACTTTGAATAAATTTGAGGAAAGACAAATGTCGAGCAGTGCATAGACACTTTTTTACCTACAGGGAGACTGGTTATATAAATAGAAGCATAGAGAGTCGTAGTGAGTTTACCTGTTTAAAGTCTAGAAACTAACTAGTACACAGCCCAATTTCCACCACAGGGCCTGACTCTCTTATCCAGGGATTTATAAAGACTCAATCTGGAGATAAGCTTTTTGAAAGCAGGCCACGTTGGCAGCTAAGTCTTAATGATACCATTTTGCAAGAGCACTATGATTACCTGTCAGAACCTGTGCTAGGGAAGACACGAATACTAGCCAAAGAAATAGCAGGGAGAGATTTTGTGTGAAATCTTCATTATTACCACCACAGTTTTAGTTCTGAATGAATACATCGTTCACATGTTATATCAGCTCCAACAGGCCCTGGGTGGTTACTGGCTTTGAAAGAGGGTCAAACTTGCTTAAGTTGCAGTCCAACAATTGACACAGGTATTTACAATCTATTGGCAGTAGCTAGGTTAACCCATATGAAAAAAAAACAACACACAACATGACCACCGGTTCCTTTTAACTGTTCAGATAATAACTTAGGAAGGGGAACCAAAGTCATGGCACTTCAGTGAGTAAAAACACAAAAATCTGTAGAGACGTTAGGTCCTGCTTTGCTTCGAGGGACAAACTTGCCAGTCTGGCTGCTCTGACTTGTTCTGCCTCAAGTCAAAGAAAAGGAGTCATAAGATCCTCTTAGCAATAAAAACACTGTCTTTGAAGATGAATCATACGCTTGACAAGTTTCACTTGTAACTATTGCATATGTATATGGACAAAGACACGGCATGTGCTAAACATCCATGGAACAGCGTGATTAAAAACTTACTCACTGCAATAGCAAAACGCTTTATCGTACCGTGCTATAAAATACATTTTCATGTGAAAGTAGAACAGCAGTGGTACTAACTGTGACCCTCTAAAGTTTTCTAATAAATAATGATCCATAACTGGGAGAAAAAAAAAATACACAGGGACATTGCATAAAACAACCCAAGGCACGCAACTTTTCCCTTTGTTTACAGAGCAGTGCAAAGGCAGAAACTTAAGATCTATGACATTATCTACCTGATGCTTGATCTGACAGTGTGAACTTGTAGTGTGGGCCACAGCAGCCTGCCGAGAAGCTGGATGAGGTTGTGTTCCGACATCAACTGACAAGTTGAAGCTCTACTCAAAATAAAAAAGAAATGAACGAAGAAAAGCCTTTTAGTGCAGGAACCGGATGCTCATCTTCTGTTCCACATCCACCTTCTCTAACACCTGAGGAAACACAAACAGAACAACATTAGGTACTGACAGTAGTGTCTTGTGTGTTGTCGTCCTCTAATGAAGAATAACAATTTACCGCTTTGAGAGTGCTGCAGGGATGACTCGTTTCTGTGGGCCAACCCTGAAGATAGCATTACTCTGTTTCCCTTGACAAAAAGCCTGTGGGATTCTTTGATTTTCAGCAAGACCATCTTCACAGATCAACACCATTTCATTTTTGAGCGTATATACAATCGGCAGAAGTAAAAAGCTAACATTAGGCTGTACCTGGGGGTCACATGACTTCAATGTGACCACCACAAAGCTTGCTGCTGCACTATACTTTACACACTAGACTGTATATTGATCAATCTACACGTTGGAAAGTTTAACTTAGGATAGTCTGTAGCTAAGGTCGGCCTGTAGAGACGGCGTAGTGAGTTGATGAATTTCCATGTTCGGCATGATGATGTTTAATGTCTCTGACAAACTCTCATGTAGCCACTTGTTAGCAACTGCCATTTTAAGACATGTAAATGCTCTATAATTCACATCAGGGGTATTTACTGACGTATAGAACAAACCATGAAAATCTCCTCAGCTTGTGTTAAACACAGAACGTGTTGCAGGCAACCAGAAGTGCAAAAATGCTCGCGTATTTGTTGGGTTTTGGGACTTGTCCCTGTGACCAGACTATACACAGCTTAGTGTATTAACATTACCACACAAATAAGTGTTGAATGAGTGAGTATTTTAGTTGATTTTAATGCATGAAATGTTCACTTGTCAGCAGTTATTCACACAAATACTGAACTGTGTTGAAATAATGGAAACCAGGGCTCAGCTACACCTGGAAAATTCATCTTTCATATTTTGTTATCTCATAATAACTAGGCAAGGATTAAAGTTCTATTCTGTGCACATGCCATCCTGTACTGTGCACAAAGTGTCCCACTAAAAATGTACAGTATGTGCTCTTGTTAGAGGCAGATGGTCAGAGCTTTCCAAAAGCAGCTGTCAAACTTAACTTCTGTTGCTACAACTTTAGTAGAAGTTGTTAAAGCCTCAAAAGTAAACAGAGCGTGTTATTACAAAACTTGCCTTGATGAATTCATTGAAGGAAATTGAGTTATCTCCATTTGTGTCAGCTTCCTGTATGGTCCTATCAGCAATGCTGCCAAGCTGTTCGTCGGAAATGTTTACACCAACCATCATCCGTAAGACCTGGAAGGAAGGAATAAAAAGCCTCGTCATGGTTAATGAATACCAGTGAAAGACAGTTCATGGCAAAGATTCAAAATAAATTGTGATGTTTTCTTAAACAGTATGGAGAAATGTTCTGAAAAAACTAACAAAGCCACATGTATTTAAGCACTAGACTAGATAATTTATAGATATTAAGGTGAATTGGTGACTAAACAGCAGCCACAATTGACTGTATGAATTACAAGATCATAAATACAGTGAAGGGGCTTTAACTTAAACAGGCAGGCAAACATTACTTGGAGCGTTAAAACCTCGTGCATGACATGAAGCCAGGCACGCACAAGTGTTTTGCGCAAAACAAGAGATTTGTCTGAGTCATTTAACCCCGAGCTTACAGCAATTACAGGTCACTGGATGTTACTGAAACCAAGCTGGCTTCACAGAGGGACAACAAATAACATAGAGGGAAGCCAAAATACAGGATGTGAGACTATCTGGGAAAAATCAACCTGTAGTTAAGGTGAGATATCGCTTCATTATCAGCACAAGGGCAAAGTCCTGTCATCAACATGGAAATCCCTCTCTGTACAGGATTTTGACATGGACATTGCACAACAGCATTTGTTCATCTGTTGAGACATCTTTGAAATGAAATTTTCATGATTTGCCTGTTTAACTAACTGCATGAACCAGTAGTTTCTGCAAAGTGCACAGTGATTCAGCATCATATTTCCATGACAAACCAATCCACTCACCTGCAGCAGCTCATCCCGGGAGATTTTGTCATCTCTGTCCAGGTCATACAGACGGAAAGCAACTGGAAAAATATAAAAATATGTAGATAAGTCACGGCAGCTACAGTAAATCCTGTGAATGTTCATGACACTCCACCTGGACACGCCCGTGTGACCGAGCTCTATACTCACAGAGCAGCTTGTTTGTCCTGCTGTTGAGTGGCTCGCTGGCAGCTGCGTTCTTGTTCTTTTCATTGTCCTCGATTGGCCTGAAGTGAGCCAAGGTCCGCATGAAGCCCCTGAAGTTTACCTGGTCCTCTCTGAAAACCAGAGACAGAGAATCAAGTAACTAAACAGCACATTATTCAAAGAAAACAGAGGATTTACTACAACATACACAACATCAGAAGCCATCACTAATTGTGTTGGCTCAGATTACCTTTTCATTCATTAGCTGTGACTGACACAATGAAATCTCAAACTAGTCGTAACCCAACACCATTTTACAGAATAAGAAGCTCTCCACCTCTATCCTCAAGTTGTTCTGAAGCAAACAAGCCAAAATTAGAGCAAGAACACACATCTAAAACCATTAAAATCCACAGCTAAAATTAAGACGCCTACACATCTTACTTTTTGGGATTTTAATGATATATCTGAAAACATCTGGTTTTCAACTTTCAGACTGATAAAAACAGCCAAACATACAGAAAGAACCTGCAGTGGTCAAGAAACCCACGTTATTTTATGTTTTTCAAACACAGAATTGGCAGTCGTGCCTGAGCCTCTCAAGTTTGCAGTCGAGCAGCCACAAGTAAGAAACCCCTGATGGCCTCGTTCAGCTCTGTGGTGGCTCTGACTCAAACCTATAATGCACACTCCTGCGTAGGAAAACAAGATTTCCAAAAGCAGCAGACAAATAACAGGGACAGCTCACCCCTCAGGAAAGAACGCATTGATGATTCTGTCTCCCAGCGGATTGATGGCCAACTCCGGGATCCTCTGGAAATCTTCTCGACTGCAGATCGAAATTTAAATTCAACAAATGTTTCAAACATGAAATCAAAAGATGTTGTAACTTTAAAACCATAAAACAATATACCAAATATCTTGAGACTGAGGACTCCTCTAAAAAGAGTACAACACTCTTATTTCTACAACTATTAATATGACAACAGGAGGAGATAAACTGAACAAAGGATTGCAAACACATTTTGTGGTTCAAGTGATTGTATGATTGCATGTTTGTCAGCTGATGTACATGTTAAATCTCACTGTTGTGGCAACTAATAAATGATAAGAATGTCACCTTGGGGAAAGCGAGAATGTACTGGACTGTGTGCTCTGACTGAAAGCAATGGAGCAAGAACAAACGGAACTAAAGACTTGTTATGTGTAAACACAACGTCTTTCAAAAAAGATCTGTACAGAGATGCTTGAGGTTCGTAGTCAAGTTTACGCAACTTTCAAGCAATTTCAAGGGGCATTTTCAAGCTTTTCCAGCAGCTAACAGCTCTGATATATTACATATTTATTTATATAATCAGGATTTGTTCATTTCATTTATTTCACATCAAATCAGATGTTATGGTGCTATAAACAACTCAAATTATGTTTTGTGAAAACATCCTCCATAAGGATGAAAAATTATTTTTTAAATCTGTCATCCGTTTGTAAGTAGACTTGACATCCATATTCTGACTGAGCTGACGTAAAAAAAAAGGTTTTATCAAAGTAAATAAAGTAAAGCAGTCTCAAGCTCTATATCCAAATCCAAGCACTCTTCAAACCTTGAAAACACCACATTAAAATTCAAGAATTTCATTATTTTTTCACTTTACCCTTGAGACACTGATCTGTAAATGACCCCTCATTGCCAAAGGGCTGTGCCAGACTAAGTTTCAAACAAATGCTTAATGATTACTTATCTCTTCACCTATTGCTTGTTCTGCTCAGACAAAAGATTGAGCCAAAGGGTTAATCACAAACCACAGAAATGTCACACTGAGGTCTCAACTGAATACTCAAGTCCCGAGTGCCTCAGATAAAAGTAACTCTTTCAACGAGAAAAATTTAATGATCAATCACAGTGGAAGTGGTGTGTGGATGAGTGAAGTGATCAAATGACCTTTTTGTATTCCTATATAGAAATTGTTTTAAAGAATACTGTTCTACAAAATGCTGTTTCGGGATTTATTTCTAGTATTCACCTGTGATAACACACTGTACCTGTTGCTGACTGTAAGAACTTGAAGAATCGCAGACACAGCTAATATTAGGCTAGAATTACCTGTATGCATTTTTATTTCATAAGAATTCACAAACCATAGTGCCTTGATTACAGGTTTTTAAGTCACTTAATCTGTCCTCCATATCCACAAATCTGGCTGGGATTTAATGCGTTTGTTTTCACAGCAGTGGTTGTGTTGTTGCTTACCTGAGGGTGCCGTTTTCACCTTTATCCAGGCTGGTGAAGCGGCTGTACAGGCGGGTGATCTGACTGTGGGAGACTGTGGGGAGGAAAACCAAGATTTCACAATCAGATTATCAGAAGATAACACACAATTACTCCTCACCTGATAATAATTATCATGTCATCAGAGTAAGACTGCGTGAACTATTACCCCCGTTACACAGCAGCAATGTAAGCAGCATCAGAAATGATATTAACACAGCTTCTTTTCGTAACATGATTTTGGGGGTTTCAAGTTACTTGCTAACTGCAGCTAACGTGTGACAGTTCTCATCATATTAATTAGTCTGAGCTCAACTTACACCCGGTCTCCTTCTTAATTTCTTCGATTTCCTCTTCTCGGAGTAACGTGGACGCTCTGGATCCCATGGTGAAATGTTTTGAAGTGTGTCGAAAACCAGCAGAATTGCTACCAAATCTTTGCGCAACCCAACCAGCTGTGAAAAATCTCGACCCGGACCTGCGGTATGTTGAAGTTAGCAAACAAGCTAACGCGGCGGGCTAAAGACAAACGGCTTCGCTCGTGGAGGGAGTCAACAGAGACGGTACCGCTAACGTTTAATCCTCCCGGTCTTCTGTTGCCCTCCTTGTTGCTTACTTTGACTGCCAGTGGACATTTACTGCCGTCGGTAATATTTTCATGTCGGGTTTCGGTCAACTTGTCTTCCTGTTTTAAGAGGAGGGCAGGAACTAAATGAGGCCGCCTCCCTCCCAGGACCCTCACGACTCAGTTAGGTAGCAGAGTTTGTGCCTGCTTATAATTCCTAGCAAATGCCTTGCCTATAACTAGCTTTATTTTTAATTTAATATATCATGTTATCCACTCTGTTAAATAAATGAGGTTGATAGTAAGAATTCAAAAGATAACCAATAAGCGCCGATTTGTGAGTTCACAGAATTCTTTCAGTCATGCTCCAGAAAAGCTCGCTGCGGAATGAGGGTCCATCCTGCGAAGGGCACCATATCGAGCATAACAGCGCCCCTGACGAAAAAAAACCCTCAAGAATGTGGAAAAACAAAAATAATTTCATTTGTAAATTAGTTTTAAATTCCTCTTTTTATTGAACAATGAACAGCTAATTTGTTCTATCAATAATTAAATGAGCAAAAAATAATTCATATCCAATTTGCTGTATTACTATTTCCACAATTCCTGTTGAATTTTGCAGTATGCATCATACACTACATATTAACATGTACATACGCTGAAAATAACCACTTCTTCATGCATATTCAGTTTGTATTTATTTGCATTATTTATTTTTGTTAATAATTTTCAGAAACTCTAAACCTGCATATGGACATTTTATGTAATTGCTCATTTTTTTTAATTATTAACTGGTTTCACCTGAATGTATATAATAATTTCAAGTTTAGTTTACCGTTCGTGTTGACGTCATTTAATTTGCACATCCTCAAGTAATTACCAACGAATTTCTTGATTTTATTGTGACTTTTATTGAGAAAGTTATTATTTTTATTATTATTATTATTATTATTATTATTATTATTAGACAGGTAGAATAATGGAATACAAATAAATGGGTATAAAAAAGTGACAGCACTGCACAAATTAAATATGCTACATCTTCACACTTAATTAAAAATGTTTAGCTGTAGGTCACAAATGTCGCCACTAGATGTCACAATTTCCTAAATTAATGTGAGCTTTCATTATTCTGTGCAGCATTTGTTGGATTGGTGCGATGCAGTCATAAAAAAAAAAAAGACTTGACTGGATTTTCACTCCAAAACACAAATGTGAACCTCACGGTGGCGCCACAGGAAAATGTTATCAATAAAATCAGTAGGCTTCATCTTTGTGGTAAACATATGTTTCTGTTTTGTTTTGTTTAGGAGAGTTGTTGATATATTTCAATCTGGATTAACTCACTGGATCAAGTGAAATATATCAGATATCACATTCCATCTCCACTTGGGTGATCTAACTTTTTTTGCAGGCATTATTTCGAAATTGATTGCATAAATACTTTATTTCATGAACTACCTACAGAACTAATACCATTCACATCAGCCCCTGCTGCTCTTGTATGATTCCTGGTTTGGATCAAGCACTAAATCTGCTTAAATATTATTTTCATGAAAGAAATATCCTGTAAAATGAAACATGCTCAGAGGGGAGCTATAAAGCTGACAGTGGTTCATGGTTTAAGGGAAAAAGGCGGTTCTGATCACAGGAAAATAGGCTTAGGTAGAATTATTTTGACACCATACAAATCCTCTCCTGGAGACGACCCACTGTTAACGTGTGAGGAAGACTACGCTGCTGTGAAATATACGGAAATGTTTAAATCATGGGCAGAATATCCACAGGAGTAGAAACACTGGAAATGCGAGTCATTTTTTTGGCAGTTTTGGTCTTAAGATTTATTTCAAGATCCCTGTGCGACAACAGAGTCTCTTGAGGTTCAGCAAACATTCAATAGATAGTGGTATGTCCTTTACATGTCAATCAAACATTCATTCATGTAAAGCCTTTCACACCACAAGTAAAGCTAAGAGCAAATTCCTTTACATGAATCTCGTATTGTATTTGTCTGTCTTATGGATACACGAATAAAACAATCACAAAGCAGTAAAATGTCATCCACAAACTCTTCACAGCAATAGTGCAACTCATCACGAAACAAGTTTAAAAATTCTCAGTAAAATCAAAAAAACAGTCTTAAAAAAAACAACAGTTAGTGTGCTGATCAAACGATAACGTCAAACTCCACGTCGGATTGATTCCTAAGCAGTGCAAAGAGAAGCTCCGTCTTCCCACACGGAGGAGGAAGCAGTTTGATGTGAGGCTCTCCTGGATCTGCAGAGACACGTCTACTTTCTGAAATGACACGCTGAGTCCATGGCACTCTGGATGCTGCAGAGTGGAACAACAAAAAACACAATTGGTTTCTGTGTCATATAAAATATAAAATAAAACTTGACAAGAATGACACAGGGGAGAGTGTCGTAGAACTTTCTATCAGTTTAAAGGGACAGTCTGTAACGATTTAAGTAATTTATTTACTCAAATCAACGTCTTCGTTCATCAGTAAGTCCTCACTGGTGTACAATAACCTCTGCCAACAATCTGACTTATCCTCTCTGAATATACATAGCACGGGCAAGCTCTATGGAGGCCGCCATGTCTTTCCGGTTTTAAAAAACTATGGACTGCCGAGAGGGACACAAAGCACTACGTGGTACTACGTAGTAAGGCTAAACGCGTTTTCGCTCAGAGCCAGCTTGACTGCGGAACAGAGAGGGAGCCTCTAGTTTTATAGCCTTAATAACTAACTACGTCTTTACCTCATTACTTGAATCAGTAGAAATACTCGACGCTGTTGGGAAAGAGTCCATATTTTGAAAATGAGTTTCTTATCCGTCAGGGCCACCGCAGCTTCCAGAACGTCTCCAACGACTTCAAAACGGGAGGGGTGAGCAAAGGAGTGTTGCAATGTAGAACCTCACAGCTAGATGGCGCTAAATACTTGATATATTACACACTGTCCCTTCAAAAGCACTATGTGTAATTTATGATACTAGAGCTCTCTCGATCAAAACAAGACATTTGCAGAGCGTGGGGAAAGCCGGGCAGAGTGGAGAAAGGAGAGAGTTGGCCTTCTGGAGGAATAAACATCCAGCGCTACATCAGATTCTGTTCAGATTTAAAGCCATTTATCGACGGGAGGAGAGCTCAGAGATTACTCTCTAACTTTTAGGATTTCAAAGTGGATTTATCTCCACTCTCATTTAACAACCTGACTCTTTGATTTCCATTGTTGAGTGTTTATGTGCTGTAGTGTGCTGCTGACTGGAGCTGGAGGCGAAATGTTCTTTACTTCATGAATGTAAAGGTGGAGAAGGGCGAAAGAGAGAGAGGAAGTAGAATCGTAGACCGTACCTGTCAGCAGAGTATCCTCTCTCACACAGGTTCACCAGAGCGTACAGATGTCTCAGAGCGTATTCATACTGAAACAAAAGAGGACATCACGTGTCAGAAATGTCCCCTGAGACAAACAGTGATGCTTCTATGTTCGTGACCACACCGTTGTTTCCCACTCGTTGTATTTGTGGAAGTCAAAATGTCAAACCGTTTCAGAGAAAAAGAAACGAATGAATGAATGAATGGAAGTACCCAAGAAAATGTTATCAAGTTACATGATCCAGTACTAGCTTTGAGCTAACAGGTAGGCTAAAAATAAGAGAATGACGTCACCCTAATTTTTTATATATCTGCACTTCTGTCTTACATGCAGCGATGGAAAGCGACTAGGTTCATGTACTTTAGTTCAATTTTACTTGCTAGTTTTATTCTTTTTTCTCTCTACTTATATTACACACGCTCACCTCATAACCAGGCGGCACTTTTCAGGTGGAAACGAGCAATTTATGAGACACAAGTTAAGAGAGTTTGGTGAATTCTACTTGAGAAGTTTAAATAAGCTAAAAAAGGTTTTCACTATATTTGCTGCTTAGTCAGTCTCTGTATTGGAGTCAGTTGAGTCAGTTGAATGCAAAGAAAGCGAATGAATGTAAGTCTAATACCGGCTGATGAGTAGCATGGGAAACACATCTGCCGCTTCCTCTTTTGAAAGCAGAACCACACTTCTGGCATGTCAGTAAGTTTCAACCATCAGCTGCAGATGGATCCTGCCAAAACTCTGACTAATCAACCGTAATGTAAAAAATAACCCGACACTTTCCGAATATGGAAACCCGTTCTGCTTTAAATGTACTGAGGGGACTCTTTTGCGCAGCTCTACCTCAGTTTTGTGCCAGTTGAAGCAGTTGTGTTTGAAGTGGTTGAATGCAGCCTTGTAGCAAGCGTGCTGGGAGAGATCGGCTCTCTGGTCCAGAACCTGCTCGGTCTCCAGCTTACTGCCGGTCACCCTCTCAACCACCTCACGCATGGTATCAGCCATCAGCTCCCTGACCTGAACACAAACACACACATATTCACACACAGAAATCTGTAACATGAGATCTGTTATGGTTGAATTCGTGCAGTTATGGTAAAGTCACGACAGCTCGTTTTTACCTTGAGGTGGGTGCTGATCTCCATCAGCATCCCCCTTGCAACTCTGATATCGTTGGAGGCCATCAACTTCCTCTTGAGTATGGCGAGAGGAACGTCAGGGCTCGGGGTCAGATCCGGGTTTGTGATTGGCTTCAGGGTCATTGGAGGAGCAGGGGGGCTGTTTGCCTTGGGGTTACCCTGGAACGCCATAACCTTCATGTGCGCCAGAGTCTGAGTAGAAAGAAAGAATCTCAAGGTAAGTATCAACATAAGGGCAGGGAACAATCGTGTATTCTAGCTAAAACTCTCCCACCACATTACTTTGTTGCATGTCACAAATACCTCAAGATATCACAAGAACTTGGCTCTAAATTTTCCCTTCTTCAGCAGTTTTCCGTCAGTCTTTCTCTCACCTTGTTTCCGTACTGCTGGACGTGGCTGGTGTTTGTGTGGCTCTTCACGATCTTGAACTGCTTCACCAAAGTTTCTTTGGTCAGGTCCTCCTGAAAGCACAAAAAAAACCACCACCACATAAAAATAGGCAACAAAATGTTTCCAATGCACAGAAGTGAAGCTAAGTAAGCTGTAAAACTAAAGCGTTTTTTTAAGAATTTGATAAATAAACAGTTTTTTTTTATCTTTTTCCTTTTGATTAAGTTTCTGTTTTGGATGCTTCTACAGTATATTATTATAGGCCCATGAGTGCAATCACTGCTGCTTATGAAAACAACCTACCCGGTTTTTATTCTGCAGGTTAAAACAAACAACTGCTGCTGCTGTTGGAAACGCTCACCACTTCCTTTTCCTGCCCTTTGAAACCAGGTGTTTGGAACGGCAAATACACCTTTAATGTACCTCATATATTCTGAGTTGCTTTCGTATCATTAAAATCAGTCTGCAACCGACAACCACGACATGAAAATACAGGAAACTAAAGACAGATATACACATTAACATCTTGTAAAGCACGCACAATTGTTTCTGTGGTAGTTCCCGCTACAATAGGTGACAGTGTATATTTAATAGCAATGGAAACAGCTAATAAAACCCCAACATTTTCTTCTCCTTATAGCCAACACTTCAATAACACGACTGGCTAACATTGTGTAGCCTTTATTGCGAAGTCTTCACAGGAAATACATTGTTTTTGTCACCGAGGTTAGCACTCACTGTTGTACACATTTATTTATTTTGTGCGTAAATATTGACATGTTTATCGGCATATAGAGTGTCCCTACTTCACTGTGATTGAAATAAAACACCCACCACATCAGAGTCCTCCATCCAGTTCACGCTGTACCAGTCTCCCAGGTACGTGTCCCTCTTCTCGTCGTAGTAGCAGGCGTAAGAGGACTCATGAGGGTTAGCCGCTGTGGTGGCGTACACTGAAAACACAGAGACATTCTCATATTGTGACAGTTTGGCAGAAAAATGATAGTTTTTCAGGAAGCAAACCTAAACACAAACCACGTGTCTGTTTGAGAGGCTCAGAAACATTTCAAACACAACACACGAGGCTCGAGAAGAGTGTGAACGCTCGTTACAAGTTCAAAAGTGGATATGTGTGAAAATAAACTGCTGCTTTACATGTAGACATGGGATGTCTTAGTGTCATCAAAACCACAGAGGGGAGTGTGTGAAAAACTCTGGTTAACACAATAAAACCAGAACCTTGATCTGTGCCGTGTTATGGTTATCACATGAGGCCAAACACATGACAGAGTGACTGGGCTCACATGTTACCACAAACCATAACGCTGACCTCAGTGTTTGATGAGACACAACACAGGAATACGAGTCACAAACTAAAGTGCTGATCTTAGTCTGGTCCAAAGATGACATGTGAGTCACTGAGGGGAGGAAAAGGGCCTATAAATCACATGAGCCTCTGCTGGCCATTTTTGCTGATTGGCTTTCAAGTTGTGACTTTTAAATTCCTCATCAAATGTGAGTGAGGTCGAATGGTCACAAGGTGAAGTCAAGTTCAAAATGAGTCCAACGACTGATGCTTTATACTGATCCTACACTGGGATTGAAGCTTCATTATCTCCTGGTTTCACCGGAAAGTGACTGATAAGCTAAAGTTCAACTCACCGTCAATGTCAGCAGGCAGGTGGTTCATCATTGACCCGGACTCACATGCCTCGATGTAAAACACCATCTGTGAATGTGCGTGTGGGCGGAAAGAAGATAAAAACAAGTTTTATCGTCTGATCTTCCACCGCAGCTTCATACATCCTCACCTGACTGTATACATGTCATACAGCATGTAGGTCAGCGATTAAGCCACATATACAGTATTTCTTAAAAAAAAACAACAACAAAAGCATTGTTGAAACGTACCTTTTTGTATTTCTTATTGTCGTGCATGTATTTAATGGTTGCCTGGAGGTCGTCTACACTGAGCTGCAGACAAAGAGGGAGGACAGAAACTGCTTTTAATTTAAATGTTTCAAAGTATCCCGCTGGACTCTACATACAAACCATTCAAGATATAAACAGTACACAGCTGCAACTAACAATTGTTTTCTTTATAAATGAATCTGCCATATCATTTCTTAATAACTGATTAAAAGGTAGTGAACAGGAGGCGAATTTGGACAAAGATAGCTGATTGTTGAGTCTCATTCCCAGCTCGTCACACACAGATGAATTTGGGTTCGTATTTTGGATCCAAAACGTCGGTATCTGACAACCTGGGAATGAGACTCAACAGTCCGCTGTCTTTCTCCAGAATCACCATCCCGAACTTTAATCATTAAGACTATAAAATGTGCCAAAATGTGCAAGTGAAACATGCTCATCACAGTTTTCTAGAGCCTAAAGGGAAGTCTACAAATTGCTTTCTCTTGACCAACAAACAGTCCAAGATCCGAAGAGTCTTTACCATTGTAAGGAGGAAAGCAATTATCAAAATAGTTGGTGATCATTTGTCTTTCAATCAACTTACAGATCAGTTGGCTAATTGTTGCAGCTCTTTATGATACATTATAGACAGTGATATTGTGCCATCATTCCACTTTGCCTTCTGTATAAAAGCCACAGAGGCGGAATGGGGGCAGAGTGCTGTTCTGCCTCTGATCCCCCAGTGGAGGCAGTAACAGAGTTGCTTGGTTCAGTGTAAAAAGAACAAAGGCGGTGTAGAGGTGAGCTGTAGCTGCGTCGCTATAGCAAAATCTCTGTCTAAAAGGGGCTGATGATACCTTTTCTGTTTCAAAGACTTCAACCAAACTTTGTGGTGCAGCATTCGACTATTTTTTAGATGTCAAAACGCTGCTCAGATGTTAAATCAAGGTGTTCAAATATGTAAAAGGGAACATGACTCATCATCATATGACTGACATAGCTGCCTGGGAAACACGTTCGATAGCATTAGAATATTTAGTTCCTGGTCTATACTCTGTGGTTAAGAGGCAGCTCATCCGTGTGATGCTCGTGGGTAATGTGCAGGAAGTAGAAAAGTGCTCACATCATCATTAGGAAAGGCCAGAATACCAGGCGCCCCGTGGTCTGTGAAGTACACAAACACGTGATCGTTGGGGCCGCTGCCAAGACAAAGAGAGCAGAGTTATAAACATTATCTCGACAAACCGGATTTTTCTGATATCAAGTTTCATCTCTTCGCGAGATTCACTCCTCCATATCTTGTTTTATTCGATCACTTGCCTCTTCAACACTTTTCCCGAGCCCCCTTTGACTTTCGAGGAGTCGCCCTTCAGCACAGCCAGGAAGTTTGCCGGGGTCACATCCTGCAGAAGAAAAAAAAACACCCACCCAGAAATCAAAGTTTGCTTCACACAGCTGTTGGAATGTGAAACGAACTGCTAATGGTAAACATTTACTGCAGAGCTATGTACAAATATTTGCACTCACATCACCAGTGTAGTCTTTTGGAACTCCCTTGTAAACATCGGTGCCGTTTGGCCTGTTGATCACTACTCCAGGGGTGGGATTGCTGGTAACGAAAACATGATTCAGATTTTAAAAGGGGGAAATGAAAATGGCTGACAAAACATTTAGTCATGATGACGGAAAGCAGATGAATGACCAACGGATCAGGTGACAACTCCACAGTATTTCACGCTCGTTTCCCCTTTCACTGCAGAGTCACTGTCTGGAACAACCACCACCACCCTTATCTATCTTATTGTAACAGCTCTGTTACAGTCGTTTATGTAGAGCTGAAACTTTTCTTTGTCTCCTGTGACTGCAGACAGAACAAGTTTTAGATCGTCAGTCGGACAAAACAACACATTTAAAGGTGTAACCTTGGGATTTAGGAAACTGTGACAGACAGTTTTCACCATTGTTTGACATTTTGTAGACAATGGATGCAAATATGAATCAATTTCTTTAACATTCGGTTAAAAGAACATGTACCGATGTTTGATGCTACACCATGAGTTAAAAATAACAGATTAAGTAAAACAAAATTACTCTAATCTTAGACTAAACCCGTCTGTCACTACTCAACAACTGGCCCAACAAGATCAAACCCATACTGAGGTGACGACATGGCTAAAATGGAATAATATCAGCTTATATAAGGACAACTTTTTGTATGTTTTAAACTGGAAAGTACTTTTATTTGATTTAAATTAAATCATGTCTTATGTATTTAATACGTAAGTAAATGCAATTTGTACAAAGACACATTTTCATATTTGTGCCCATCTGTAGTTGTAGGTTAGTACATTTTAACAGGTTTAATTCCTAACAGCGTTTAAACGATCACGGATTAATCATTAACATCCCTATTGTAGACAATTTACTGAGAAAACAATCTGCAGTTAAATCAATAATGAACATGACTGTTAGTTGCAGTCATCAATTTGTGATAAGATAATTTAATCAATGAAAAACTTGAAAAGTTGTCTGTTATCAGTACAGGTGGCCATCGATTTGTCTTCATGTGACATCATGCAAGCTGCACGGTTAGTTATTAACCAAAAATCCAATATGTGTTGATAATGACCAGGATATAATACAATCGCTGTTGCATAACCTCTCTTTAAAACTTGACCTACATTATGTGGAGTTACTCTGATACACGGACACTCAGCCCAAGTTCAAGTTTGCAGACGGTCAACAACAGCGGAACAACTATATTCCTCAGCATGTCTTTGGTTACTTTCTACTAAATTATCCTTCTTCAGCTTTGTTAAACACCTCAGTGTGCAGCAGCGATCCCATTTGACTGAAACTGTGGGGTCTGCTTTCACTACGGCTCCTCTATCCACACATCATGTCAGTAATGTAACTCTTCGTCAGTCCTGCAGGAACGCTAAAATCAGTTCCTTGTGACTTCGCTCAGTGAGTCTCTTTGACAGCTTGTTAACGGTGCTGCTGCTCTGACAAAGAACCACACAGAGCTGACATACCACAGCGAAATGAGAAATACCGACGTGTCTGTGGTCTTCAAATGGGGCTGCATACGAGTACAGTACTTTCCTAATCAAAGGGCACGATGTAGTTTCGGGGAAGAAATCCTGACGCTCAACTTTCTAATGCTGTCAAGATTTATAGGGTAGTAACAGAAACTAAGAAATATTTTCTTCCATAACTGAAAAAAACAAGCTGTTCTCAGAGGGAGAGTAAGGTCCCCAGAACACTGTTTGGAGCTAGAGAGGTGGCAGGGTCCGCCACATATAAACAAAGTAAAACAGTGTGAAATTGTGTCGTCCTTTAGGGTCAGTTTGTTTATTCAGTCATGAAAACAAAGAGAGCTTGTTTACTTAGTTTCGTTCAGCATAATGAGTCAAAGACGATCTTTCTCGCCTGTTCAAAATGTCTTTCCCAGAACTTCACTGTTCACCTTTCAAAGTTTCACTCACCATACCAACGATTTAAGCTCATGATACAAGTTTAATCAGGTCTGATTTGGCATCAGCAGACACTCCTTAATTACATGACTCTGATCAGTTTGGAGCCAAAAAAGACTTGATCAGGACAACCCTAACTTAAAAAGGTGTCAAAACAGGTGCTAATACTCTTGTCGAGCGAGGACCTCAAAACACATGTCGGAACACAACCCTAACACCTGACTATTGGCTCAACTGATGGATGATCTATGTACGTTTTTATCATCATGTTGCTGCTGGAATAGTTTTGTTAATCTATTTTTAAATTTGGAGTGTTATGCTGGTCATACCTTAGCTAGCGAGGTGGCAGAATACTCGTCAGTGTATTGTTTTTATATCTATCCTCATGATTATGCTGGTTCCTCTGTGCAATGTTTGTTTATTTTACTTATATCTTGCACTTAACAAATAAAGTTGCCCTTGAACTTAAATAGTAATAAAGCATGTTAATAACGAGTAACTACAGTCTTGTTACAGAAACGTGCAGTACAGCGTCTATACAAGATTCATAACCCTGCAAATGTTATTCACATATTCTGCGAAATTGCAATTGAGCAAGACTAAAAGGGTCAAACGCTAAGGAGCTAAACTAATGTGTGTTTTTTTAATATGTCAGGGGAAAGGAGAAGTCTGTTTCACAAAGATAAGCTCCACAGAAACCGAAAAGAAAAGTCAACTCAACTCACTCCTCATTCTGTGCCAAGTCATCGTACATCATAACCACAATCTGCTCATCTGGGATGCCATTCTTGTGGACGATTTGGTAAGCATGGCAGGCATCGGCCTGGTAGGAAAGTAAAGAGCATTGGATGAAGGTTAAGGCACATTTTAAAAGGTTAGGTGAGTATGTATGGTGAAGTGGAAGTGCCTTATCTTATCACAATGCGGATTATAAAGGAAAACAACTGGGTCATGCAAAGTTTGCACATGATAAGGTGACTTTGAGGGATCAGTTTCATGTACAACTCTCACCTGGTGCCTGTAGTTGTACCAGCCATTGGAGCCAGCAACGATGACTACCCAGTTTTTCCCTTTGTCCGGTTCCTGGGTAGGAAATGCATTCACCAGCCCGAGACTCAGGCCGAGCAGGACGGCGAAGACTGACGTAAACATGTCCTCTTCTTATGTGTGAGTCCTGGGTGGAAAACATGGACCATTAAAATCTCTCCTCATTAAATAAACTCTTAGAATAAACTTATTGTTGATGGTTGGACTGTGATGTGGCGATAAACAACGACGGGTATGCAAAAAAAAAAAAAAAAAAAAATAGATAACACAAACACGCCACCTGACTGCCTGGACATCACATGACGATATCCATTCTCGGCAACTAGCTAGCTGGTTGGTAGCACAACAAGCTAACAACACGATAAAAACGCTTTTTTTAAAAACAGCTGAGAGTGCGAGAAAGCTTTTACAGATATTCTGTATAAATCCCAGCGATATCAGGACAAGAGAAAAACATGTTTTTACCTTTTCTTTGGCAGAAGTTTGCGGTGAAAACAGCGGTGGAGTCAATACATGAACATGCTCAGCGACTCAATGGGACATTTATATGTGACGTCGGGAAAAACAGATGATAGGAATTCTCAGGCAGCAGCCAATCACAGGGCTCGAGGGGGCGGGGCTGTACTGTAAACAGTCATGTGATTGGTAGAGCTGTAACATGTATGAGCTTGTCTGTTTTCTGATGAAGTGAAAACTAGATTAAGGAGATTTTCCCAGTGGATTATCATTTCCCAGAAAACAAGACTTTAATGATTTATTTATCTTAAAAAAAAAACATGTTGCCTTTACTAACATGAGAATGGACGGTACAGTGGTGAAAAGTAATATACTCTTAATATATATTACTTTCTCTGTGTGTGAAGGGGCTGCAACTGCTTTTTATTTTACAGTCCAATATTGTATGATGACAATAAAGCAGAACTTTGAACTGTGAAAGAAAGTCACCAGGTACTTTGTTGTATAAGATGATTATGAAGATTTGAATTCTTATTTCTGGGAAACATTTTTCTCATTTACCACTTTGCATATTATCAATAATATTGACAATGGTGTCAATTATTTATGTTTTCCCCTCAGCTGTGTCATACATTTGCTACCTATTTTTTTGTCTTAAGGTTGAATGTTTCACATAAAGCCCTGATGGGTATTTTGGCTCACCCTGCATTGGTTTTGTTTTACTTGTCGATCATTATATACTGTATGTATTCTGTTTTATTTAACCAATCTATAATGCATTTTTTTTCCCTATGTGCATTAAACTAAAAAAATAAAATAAAGCAGAAATTAAAAAAGAAGAGTGAATGAAACATGAGCTGGTAGATGCTATAAAATAAATCACATTATATTCTTGCTCCTTTATTCTGTCAAGTTCGCTAAAGTCTGACTTAAAGTTTAAATTTTGATGTACTGGATAACTTCACTTTTGATACTTCAAGTACATTTTGCAGTCAACTCTTTTCTTAGTCTACTTTAGTGAGCTTTTCAATGCATTATTTTCTGGATCTGCATACTTCTTCCACCACTGCTTGTATGCCAAATCATATGAAGTGAGTCTTGACACAATTACAGCACATGGCACCAATTATTTGCAGCGTTTTACACAATTCCTTATAACCAGTGAAAGTGGGTACAAGGAAATGTCATGTGATTCTGTGCCATAAAGAATATTATAAAGCACAGCATGAAACTCATAAAATCCCCTATCACTGCACTGTCACTGCACCTGCTAATCACAAGTTTCATTCTAACCTTTGTCTCTTCTGCAGCATCCACTAAAAACCCTTGTTGATGACGGAGGTTAGTGTGCACTGGTGTGTTTGTTTTCGTCTGCTAGATTAGGAAATTCCGAATTAACACAAACAGGAGGCGTATTAAAGATGTCAGCAATAAATCAAACTTTTATTTCTCCATATAGAAAAAGAATTAAGTTAAATAGTGAAACAGTCCATCAAAAATTCGGCATCTTGTTTTCAACCAATGGTCCTTAATACATTAACCTTTGTCCCAAAAAGAAATAAAGAAGATGTAACAAAGTGTAAATACCATGTTCACAGTAATAAATATTGAAAACAAAATCTTTTATACATTGACATTATATATATATATATTTGTGTAAATATATATATGTATAGATATAGATATAATCATATACAGTAAAAAGTTATTTTCAAGTTTATCAAACATAAAATAGTAAAATAAAAATGGCTGAAAACAGAATGACGATTGCATTTTTTTTTCATTCCCAAGGCATCGGTAACCATGGCCATTCAGAGTCTGTAATAAATAAAATGTGATATTATCTAAAGAGTGTAGTGCATCACTGTAAATAAAACAAAAACAAATTATAGTGCAAGTTCTTTTTTTTTCTTTGCGCAAACGTAGTCTTGCAAATTTTAAAGTAATCCAAACGGAATGACAACAATTAAACAGAGGAGTTTGTTGAGCGCAGCGTCGTCAAGTCTCTGCATCACAATTCTCTGTTGTCTTGGCAGCAGGAAAAAAAAAAAAAAAAAAAAAAAAGCTTTCACGTGTATGAAACCGTGGCAGATATTCAACACCAGGCTTATTTTGGCAAATTATTTAAAGACAATCAAAATACAAAGAAAAAATCTCCACACGCTCGTTTACACTCAACTCTGTCAGAATTGCCAACGAAATAGTCGATGAAATGCATAGAAATTAATTACCAGTAGCAAGAACTAACTTAATTTAAGGGTTGTTTACTGTCATGCAGCATTTATGAGACGCAAAGCAAGGCAGATACTGTGGCTGTGTATGGATGCAGTAAAGGATCTTGGATGAATGTATACTCTGCCTCTGCTTGCACTTTTCCCTGGCTTCCTTTCCCCCTCAGCGATAAGGAACAGGGGAGGGGGGAGAGCTCCCATTTCCTATTTGTCTGTAGGCTCCCGCGTCCTGCTGAAAGCCAGGGAGGTCTGGCTTCATCTTCACACAGGTCTGTGTGGATAATGTGTGTGCTTGCTCGTCTCAAACCTCTGCACCCAACTCAATGACCCCAGTCTCAATAACGGGCACTAGCTTATCTTCCACCTGTACCAGCAGGATGGTCTTGTCGATATGGGAGCGATTGACTGGGTCACGGCTACAAGGCACCCACCGGTGAATCACCTGCAGAGGGCAACACAGACAGGAAGCATCCAATCAAATTTATGAGGCGTTTATTGTTACGGAGCAAGTAGGTCGCAGAGGCTGTTACAGGGCCCAAAAATAGGGCACGAGTACAAACAAGATAATCATCATGTTTTAAGCAAAAGAGGTCGGAGAGTGAGAGAGTGTGTGAGCTGTGAAACAATCATAACAGATTAAATGTAACAGTCCAGAATAAGTCAACGTAGATCTGTTTTTATGCTTTTACAGATGTTAATAAAGACTTACATGTCCTTCCATGCCCTCTAAGGGGCTCCAGTCCCTCCAGCAGGTCCGTCCTGCCCTCAGTCTCATTGTCTCATCAGGCCACTGCAGCTCCTTCCGCTTCGATAAGTTAATGTTCTCCAGCACGTGACTGACATCCACAATCTGAGAGACATCACAGAGGCACAACAATACGATTCACATCAAGGCAGGACTGACCGACTTACTGAGTGGATACAGATACACAAAGTGCAGATGGTTATTTTGATAGCATTTAAGTCTTGTAAGGTTTTTCTCTTCGTTTTGCTTTTATATGACAGCTTGGAGTTATTAGTAGAGAAAGAGATTATTTGCAACCAGTGCAGCAGAATAGGCCGAACCATTTCAGTAGAGTGTTACTGTAATTAGAAGTTGTTAAGCGGATGCTGGCCTGCTCTTAAACTCTATTAATGGCCTATATTTTAATTACATGCATAACAAGACTAAGCTCTACTGCCATGCTAGAGGCTCTGTGGGGCTGTACTTGAGCCAAATACTAGCATCAAGCTCACAAAGATAATGCAAGCATAATTAGCATGTGTGTGTAAGTGTAGCGTTTATTATGATCACAAGCTAGTTTAGTGTGTCAGAGTACAGCTGAGGATAATGGGGACCAGGTGGTATGTTTTGCAGGTATTTGGTCACAAACCAAAGTATTGGATAATTTTTTTTTTGATTTTGACCGCATAGCGCCGCTAGATAAAAAGTAAGGATATCACCATAATCAGTGGGATACATTGCTTAGAATGCATTAACAACTATACATTATGAAGGCTGTAAATGTGGTGTTGATGTTAAGAAGTTGTATCTGTCAGTGAGCTACAACACCAACAAAACAGAGCACAGGCAGCTGAATGAGAAACACTCTGGCACAGTTTTCTGTTTGTTGATCTCTGAAACTGTGTAATTTCACTTGCTAGCTGCCAGCGCTCTGACATTATTTCATTCCAGCTCATTTTTTTACACACAAACCTGCACTCTGTAGGAGATGTCGTCTCTGCGCACGGTGGAGACGGTGGGGTTGTGTTGTTGCGGGTGGTGATGATGGTGATGATGCTGGCTGAGGGGGTCGGTCACGGTGCTGCACAGGCCGTCGTTGCCCAGAAGGCCCACCAGCGTGTGGCGTTTGCAGGGAGGGATGCTGTGGCTGGAGAGGGAGGCGGAGGGGCCGGCAGGGTCAGATGTGGAGCCCAGCCGGAGCTGCAGGGATGTGGGGAGTGTGCGTAGAGACAGCTGGCTGGTGGAGGAACGTCGGCAGGGCTCCAGACCTGTGGTGGAGGTGCGCAGGGACGAGTGACGGCTGCTGCTGTAGCGGTAGGACGACGACTGGCTGGCGACGGAGGCTCGGGCGGGAGAGTGACGTACTAATCCCGACTGAACAGACTGGGAACTCTGACTGGTGCCTGGACACGGGGATTGCAAAGGCATAGTTAACTTTAAATAAGTACACTCGTGTTAACTTTATCCAACTATATCTGTGATGTATTGCATATTGTATGACTTTAAAAAAACAATTGGAAGACCTTCAGCAGAAAAAAGCACTATTATGCCTGATGAGTAAACCAATCTTTATAATTAAATTAAGCAGGGCAACCCTTTACTTAAAGTTCATTTGTACACTCTAGTCTCTTAAGACTCAAAGGAGTACATTTAAGTTCATTTTTATAAGTGGCTCCGGTTAGTTTAACAGGACTCAACAACATTAATTTGCCATATTAGTTATAGTACTAGTGGTTGTGTCGGGGAGCATTGCTCACCCAGAGTGTGTGGCTGGTATGAGTGGGAGGGGGCAGGTAAAGAGGTCCCACCCTGCGACACCGAGCTCTGCTGAGAGTCGCCTCCAGTCCCATTCCCACTGCCACAGGACAACCCTCCTGCGTCTGAATCCTCGATGTTCCCGCCACTGTTACAGCCGGCACCACAGCCTTTCCGTAACCTAGAAAGAGAATTGCAATTTAACTAAATAATTATAAAGGGAGAATAAAAAACAAAACATTAACAGTGGCAGTATGAAACTAGTGCAGAGAGTTACAAACCTGTGCCAGGTGCTCACAACAAAGTTTCGTATATTCCCGATGCTGATGGGGCCTCCCAGGATGTGTCCAAGCTGGGGGTGTGAGTTGCAGTAGGAGGTGGTCAGCGGGGAAACATAGATGGGATATCCGATGGGCTGGTCACAAGAAGAATTGATCATGTTTCGTAGAGCCTGCTTAGCGTTCTGGATGCTCCCGCGCTCTGGGTTTCTGTTTCTCAGGAACACCAACTCCTGCTGCTGCCCTGCCCAAAGGCCTCGGACACATTCTTTATTAACCTGGAGCAAAAACAGTTCAGTTCTCGTTAAGTGACTTAACATTGTAGCGATTAAGGAATCAACAGACTAATTTTAATATGTTTCAGTTCTCACCTTGATGACACGGAAACTGAGGTATCGTCGATTGAGCATAATGATTTTGTACTCATTGGTTCCTTCATCGAGGACGTGGCGCAGGGCGAGGAGCGAGGGGGCGTTGGACAGCACAGCGCTCCTCCAGGCTGGGTCGCCCTCGTGAGCAATGACCAGGTTCTGCTGGTGGGTGGAGATGGCTTCGAAAAGGACCGCCGGCTCATCGTATTCATCTGGGGACGTGAAGTGGTCCTAGAGGTGTGCAAGTGCAAGATTTTGTTAAAAATTTGACCCTGAGATTAAAGGTCATCATGTGGTATTGACAACAATGTGCGTCTCACCTGGTGTAATTTGAGAGACATTCGGATTCCAGGCACCACAACCTTCCTGAGCAGCTCCATATCTGCGAAGATCCACTCGTCTCGCACTGAGGAGATGCGGAAATCTCCCTTGAATAATGCATGAAGTCCATAAAGGAAAGACTCCAGATTGCTGTGATGGAGAAAAGAGGTTGAAGACTTTTAGTCGACTCATGAGGTCAAAAGCAGAGCAAAGGCGAAAAGCAAAGGAGGACAGAAAAAGTGTATGTGTATGCATGACCACGGGTCTGTTTGTTTGCCCTACATAAGTGAACTCTAAGTCAGCACTTAAAGCTTTATAAAAGGTTGACTTATTATAATGAAGATTACTGAATAACCTGGACATATGATGAGCTGCCGTTCCCAGAGCTCTCCTTCCAAGTACGCACAGGCCGAAGCAGAGCAGCACCAGAGCCGAGTCTTTCTCACTGTCCAGTGGCTACAAAGAAAGCAGAGACAAGGAAGATTTATGACGGTCAAGTGCTAAGCTAGCTATCACTGCCTCCACTGCCAGATAGATTTCCGATATTCACAGCCTGATCCAAAGTGTTCCTGTTGTCGCTCAGGAAACAATAATCAAGCATTACCTTGGCCCTCCGAGAGTTGCAGTACTGGATCCAGCCCAGGTAGACTCCACAGAAACT
Organism: Sparus aurata; assembly: GCF_900880675.1. Lineage (NCBI taxonomy): Eukaryota > Metazoa > Chordata > Actinopteri > Spariformes > Sparidae > Sparus > Sparus aurata. Next base: position 6,582,656 of record NC_044202.1, read on the forward strand.
GTCTCTGGAGATGCCTGCGAGTCGGTGGTCGTAGTCCTCGTCGATGTTGGGATTGAAGGTAGGATCCAGGTCAACGTAGTTCCTCTCTCCACATCCACGCAGGCCGTCTTTCATGGTCTCGTTAGCCAGCCACTCTTCCAGTTTGGGCGAAGCGATCACGTAGTAGATGATACCCTGGGACCAGGAAAGGGGGATGCATTTAAATCATGCAAAATAATCTACAGCGCATTTAAAAGGTTACCGTCCAGCTCCATCCAACTAACCTTGACATAGTAGGTGGTCAGGATGCGTCGTAGATCGAACACCTGCAGCATGGAGGCGGCGCTGTTATCCGTGATGCTGTAGCCCTCCAAAACGTATTTGGTGACCAGCACCTCCCAGGCCAGCCAGCGCTGTCCAAAGGCAGCATTAAAGGACAGGATGTGAGGGAGGTGACCCGGCTCGCAGCAACAGCAGCCCTCGTCTTCCTCCACCCCCTCAGTGATGGCCTCCACTTCCCTCTGTTGGCAGTACGTTCCTGTGGAGATAAATATCAACATATTCTTATCGTCAGAATAAACAACGTAGATTTCAGTCAAATGTTAACACACAGAAAAATTTGATTAGATAGTTAGATTATGTGATCATATCTTCCTCAGTGACAGTTGAAAAGATGCTGACAGGTTAGTAATGAGTGTCATGCTCTGAGGACTGCCTCCAATTCTGTAAGAAGTTAACAGTGTGTCACATGCAATGTGTTTGTTGTGAGGCAGAGCATGAAGTCATGCTGATAAAGCACACACAGGTGTGTTTAACAGGAAGATAAAACATGACTGGGCTTATGTGCTGGGCTGCTCATGTAACAAATACAAATCTGGGCAGGTCAAGGGTTTGTTAATCATTTGGAGGGTTTAGTTTAATCTGCTTGGGAAAAAAAGGTGGTGGAGTTTTATTAAATGTGTACGAATTAGATTTTGGGAGTGAAGCTGAAAGTTGAGAAGTGGCAAGTCCATTTTTTTTTATATCTTACCTCTGAACTCCAGCCCTCGGAGCTGGAAGGTGACCAGACCGTTGCCGATTTCGATGAGATGCACCAGAGCGTTTAGGTAGTCGGAGGCCAGGATGAAACAATCCCCCGTGCTGAAGTTGCCCCATCGGCCCAGGAGGAGGTCTCCACACAGGCTGTGCTGCAGTGAGCGGGTGAGGTGCTCATAGAAGATGGAGTTCAAATTGTTGTCATCAGAGCCTGAAGATGGAAAGGCAGAAGGCAGGTGAGTCACATGTACTTTTAATCACTAACATCACAGGAATAGACGTGGTTCTTTTAGCTTAAATCACATAGAATGACTTAGAGAAGAGCATAGATTCTTCAAGTTTACCAAAATTAAATTCTGGCGCCAGCTACAGATACCATGCTTCCCAAAAATAAATGAATAAATTTCAACTTTAACTCGTGTAACCGCGTAAACACCGCGTAAACACCGCGTAAACATTTCTACATAAAATTAAAAAGGACAATGATGCACACACACCTGGATTTCTGTCCAGCTGAGAGGCCAACCGAGTGTTGGAGTGATCCACTCTTTTGGTGCTGCAGAAAAAGAAGATTTAAAATCACACATTACAGAAGCATATTCACAAAGACAACTTAAGTTTCGAACATGGAACAGGATCTCAAAATGTTTCCCTACTTGTAGTCCCTCTCCCAGAACTTGACGGGACGGACATAAGAGGTGATGAAGATGGCACTGCCCAGGAAGGGGTTGAGGGGTGTGGAGAAGATTGCTGACACTACAGCCTGGACAAACAGCATGGCAGAGTCTGGAGGGGCTCCGATCAAGGATCACTTGAAAAAAACATGTATACTTTGCTGTGTTTAGCATCTGCTGTCCGGATGCAATCCCATACATTTAATACACTGAAAATGCTGAGCCAGTGAAGGGTTTCTAATGTTTAGCCAACACTCATTTCCATTAATAAGAAGGGCAATAACAAAACACACGTGAAACAGTAGTATAAGCTTCTGGGACTCAGGTCTGCTTAAGAAGCTGGTGACTCAGTGTACAGTATATGTGTTGATAAATGACTGCAGTAAAAGGATACGAGGTACAGCAAAGGGCTGAGCAAAGGCGTGGAAGGCTGAGCCCCATGTGATCTGCCAGGGGGCGATGTAGGTGTAGACAAAGTGCAGCTTGTAGAACAGCTCCCACATCTGTAACAAATAAATGAAAGAAATGGTACATCAGTGAGAAAACCTTTAACTACAAAGTCCTTCGATTGCGTAACAAAGTAATATCATGTTTTGCCCTTAGTCGTACAAAAATAACAGGCCTGCACTGATTATTCGTGTCAAACTTAAAAGATCAAAACATTTCAGGTGACACTAAACATATGCATGATGTCTCTTATGCAGATTCAGAACAGAACTCATTGTATATTCCTCTCACCTTGCTAAAGACGATGGACATGAGGAAGAGGTCGAGCAGCAGCGTCTCAGACAGATGGCGGTAGTCGAAGGTGAAGAAGAGGACGGTGAAGAGGATCGTCACGTACTGGTAGGTAGGACTGCTGTAGGAGGAGCGAAGCAGCTTCAGGCCGGCCACTGTGATCATCAAAGCGCCGACCCTGGAAAACATTTTGAATAACATCAGTGTCAGTTTGGACCGCAAGTTCCAATTATTTTCATTATAAATTAAACTGCAGATTGTAAATGACGGAAATAATCTCTTGTTTTTCGATGCGCACGCTGGTGAAGAAGTTGATCCTCGCTTCAGATTATATGAAAGTTCTAAGATGAGAGAACCATAAAAATACAAATATGTTGGAAAGTAGTAAGAACTCTCACTCGGTGTCTAGTCTCTTTGGGCTGGCGAGCTCTCTGGCGCTGCCACTCAGCTCATTAAGGATGACGAGTGGATACAGGACATTCTTCTCCACAAACAGCAGCCACACATGAAGCTTTTCAAACCACATCACATGAGCCGCATCTGACGAGAGAGACAAGTTTGGAGAACGTTAACATCACTGTGACACACGGCAGAGTTGATAAACACCAAGAGTCTTCTGTCAATGTCTCTGCTGCACAGGACGTTATGATATGTGTCCATAATCATCATGACTGAACAGTCAAAGATTTTCTTGCATCACCGCATTTAGGGTTTGATTTGGAGCTGTTTTCGTTGCTATATGATCCACTGTACTTACCCCTGACTTCAAACTGATAGTATTCCTTAGTTTTGAGCAGAGGGTGAGAGAAGCAGTACCAGGGCAGCTGCTTACGGAATTGAGGCAGCAGGTAGTGGGTGAGCAACCCCACCGTCCCCAACAGGGCATACAGGACATAACTGAGGAAAGGCTGAGGGGCACAGACACAACGGAAAAATAAATCATTAAATATAGTAAATATGCAACCATTTGTATTTAATCTGTGGTGTCACATCAGTAAAATGTAAATAGAAAGTTAACATGAAAAGAGATGGCTTCAAAACGTTCACTGTACCTGCAGTGCAATAAACACTGTGCTGACATGGATGGCGAAGTAAAGGACAGCAATGACCACACAGACGATCAGGTCAGACTGCAGACGCTCGTTCTGTGCATTCAATGACACACATTGGGGGTAGGATTAGAAAAAAAGGGGGAAAAGCTGTTTAAAGTAAATGTAAATGCAAATGTAACCATATGCCCGATTCTAGTTCCAGTCGTGACTTTAATCACATAAACGATGAAGGTCTACTCACCACCGAGCCTCTGAGCTTGTCAGGTAGAGGGTCTTGTACTTCTGACAAAGGGTCCTCTGGGTTCTTGTCCTTTAAATTGGGCAAAATCTTGGACTGTATCAGCGAGCTATAAAGGCAAGAAGAGGAAAAATATTAGCTGGTTCAAATACCGTGAATCTCTTGGGGGTGATTTATCTCAGAGGGAACGTATAATGACTCACTGTTAACACTGCTACCATTGTGTGAAGCAGCTTGAAACTATTTGAACGGGGCATTTTTGAAATGCTTCGAAAATTGCTGTCTGAGATAATCCACAGCATATGTGTGAGTTGAAAAGTCAGAGATTATTCATTAATGTGGATTTCTAGCAGATGTGGGTCCTGTAGGTAATGGAAAACCCTTCTGATGAACAGTATTTCACCACACACTGTTGTCACTTTTTCTGAGAAGTCACCGGGTCTCACATCTTACAAAGGACTTATCAGGTTTGTTGTAAAGGCGGAGAACTTACATGAGGACAGAAGGGTCGCTGCTTTGCCGACTCAGGTGGTAGGACACTGCCACCAAGAGGCCGCAGAACACAGAAAACAACACAGGGATGTGATGAGGCTCCCAGGACTCCTGAAACACACAACAATATTCTTTTAGTAAGTGAAATATTTTGATTTTCTGTCTTTCCACAAACTGCAATGAATGACAGCACTTTCTTGTGCTGATGTGCAGGATTTGTGGTTAGTTTCAAAAGAATTATAATAATCAGATGCTAAAAAGGGAAAAAACTTCATCAATACTGCATGAAATGATGAACTAACAGTGTGATCCAGGGTTCATACAGACATTACAACCTTTTATTCAAGGACTTTTAAGTTCTTTTTAGTCACTTTTTAGTCATTTTGAAAGGATGCTGCTCAAGGAAAATAATTCATTAAACATGAAGTCCTCACAATTTTAGACAAATTGCTTTGGTTATATAATGTAAACAAAAGCCTACAGACTAATGCTGCGACTTTATGTTTCAAAATAGTGAAATAAAACCAACATTGCTCTGGAGCTCCCCCAGATTTACTTTTATACATTATTAAACAGAAAATACTATTTATACTAGGGCTTGGCTGGTTGTTATTTACTGAGAGATGTGCATCCATATTGCCCAGTACGCCAAGCTAATCGTCATCTTAAATTAATGAACAAGTCAATGGGCCTCATGCAGCAACATTCTCTTAAATTTCTCTTATATTTTCTCTGACTCTTTTGTTAAAATAAGTCAACTGCAGATGCACCAATGTGAAACAACTCAGCAGTCATTCATCTGTCTCATCAAATATATCACGTGATGAGTTTTTGTATGTTCCTATAATTTAAAACCTATGTTTCCGTGCATTGGACATCATGGACACTTAGTAATGTAATCTACTTAAGGCAACAGTGGTTTTGGCAGTTTAAATACCTGAGGTTTTGTTTGCATCAATACTGAGGGAGTTTTGCTGGATATACAAGTTTCAATTTCTAATGTTGCTTTAATGTCGAGGTTTTTCTAATTCTATAATCTTTGTGTCTGTAAAGATCCTCATTTTATGGTGTATTTGTGTCACAAGATTACTTTTAATTTACAGTTGAATGATATCAAGAAACTTTCATTGCATCTTAGTTGGCTTTGCTCTTACCTTCAGAGCTCCGTAGCAGAAGCCATAAAGCAGAGCGACGGTGACGATGCTGCGCAGGATGCTGTACAGCGCTGACAGAAGGCTTGTGGAGGCTGCAGAGAGCATAGAGAGGATGTCAGCGATGTGGCCACTCAACCTGACAGGCACCAGGCCTGGCAGAATGCTAATCAGCACTCTTGATGAAGCCTGCCATATCATTATATATAAAGGCAAGTGTATAGCGTGTGTATTGTCTCATTCTGTGGAGGTCAAAGTCACCCCTGAAGAGAAGCTGCGCGTCTATGAGTCACTCACCGTTGCCCCCGAACACATGGATGTCCAGCTGCTCAAAGAGGTACATGACGAACGTGTTGACTTGTGGCAGCAGCCCCACAAAGAAGATGATGGGAAAACACAGAGTGAATACTGCAGGGAGAACCACAAGGGGACAAAATGAAACATCGATTTTCTTTGATTGATTTTTCATACATATCAAGTTTCAGATTGATGAAGAGAACAATGACTTGGTGTTTGTTGTTCTGCATCTTTGACAGACTATTGGCTTATTGATTCGTACTGGTGCACAGCTGCATGTCTCCAGGGCAACTAACAGCAATTAATGTTCATTGTAATCTGATGAAAGGTCGTCTTAACGCTCTCTCAATGAAGACACATCGCTTTTAGTAGAGAGATTGTGGCTCGTGTACATATTGCACTTTCCAACCATTTTGGCGGATGAGATTCTAATCTCGTAACCGCAGCTCAATTTGTCTTTTGTGTGGGGAAAACGATTAAAGTCTTGAAGTGGAGTAATTTCTCACCTATTACAGAAAATGTTGTACAACAAATCTCCAGCCAGTGTTGTAAATATGATATTATGTCCTGGTACACAGCATAAGTGCCAGAAAGATTGGTTCTAAACTGACTTTTGATGAGTTAGATTCAATTTAAAAAATATAGCCTATAAATACATCTTTTAACAAACACCAACTGGGTGTGTGGACAGTTGCTTCTGAACAAATATTAATAACATATTTTCTGTGAGGAGGTTTTATGTCTTATCTTGCACATGTGCCGTGTTTGTCTGTGCGGTACCACTTCCCCATTCCTTGCTCAACCTTGATTTGTCACTTTGAATTGGGCTATCAATTACTTTTTCAAAAAAAAAAAAAAAAATTCGCTTCTGGGGCGGCTGTAGCTCAGCGGGTAGGGCAGGTCGACTAGTGATCGGGAGGTCGCAGGTCCGGCTCCCCTGGGGTGGAACTGAGCTACATGTCGAGGTATCCTTGAGCAAGATAGTGAACCCCAAAATTGCTCCTAATGTGCAGTTGGCACCTCTGCCATCAGTAAGGGCCCTGCGATGAGCTGGCGACTCATCCAGGGTGTACCCTGGCCTTCGCCCATAGAGATAACTGGGATAGGCTCCAGTAATCCCCGTGACCCCTTGAAAAAGGGGGATAAAAGCGGTAACATCCCCGCCTGTTCCACATTATGCATTGAGAAATTAAATCAAAATGCGTTACTGGTGCATCTAAATAATGCACCAGTGCACCTAAATCAAACATTTAGGCATACCAGTGCAACCAGTATATAAAGTTGCTCTTGGGACCAGCATTTCTGAAAGTGTACATTTTCTCCGTACTAACATCTGATTTAAAGAAGCCAGAGCATGATCACAAATAATTTGGAGGCCCACAAAAGTGTGATGCAGAACTTGAAGCCTCCAACGCACATACACTGAGAATGAACTTTCCAGTGAAGCAGGAAAACATCATGTGCCCAGCAGTGAATGTAAAAATATTTGCATATTCATATCTTCTGGAATTTTTAATGAGGGAGAAGGAGTAGGTGCAATTTAAAGAATTTTAATGTGTTACTTTTTTCTTCGTCAAGACCATGTCAGACACACAGCAGAGATTTTTTTTTATGTATGACGTTAAAATGTGTTTGTAGTGTCCTGATCATTTTTGTTATTTAATTTTTTTGTCATGATTTTTTTTCTTCTGTTCTGCACTTTGTAAAATGCCACACAAATAAAGGATGTTGTTAGGAATATCATTACCGCATATAAATGCCACAGGGGTGTACACTCACCAATGACAAGGTCCCTGGCTGAGGCGAGCACCAGAGAGCTGGTAAGTGCGACACCGTACAGAGTGAAGCGGGATGAAGTGGTCCTCAGACTGCCGTAGTGAAGCAGCCAAATGAGGCCACAGCACAGGCAGAAGTAGACAGGCCGGCTGTATGCGATGATACGATTATGGCCCTGCAGGGTGAAAGGTATGTTAATAATAATTGCTTTGTAATAGAAGCTGGGCTTCCCATTAAAAGAAAAAAAAAAAAAGAGTCAAACACCTAGCATCAAATAACATTTCTTCTGAATGTATTTTACTTAAGTGACTGTTTTATTTCTGGAGCATGATACTGCAAAAATTAGACAGTCGATTCCCACCATGCCCTTCAATTCTAAAAGTGTGTGCCCTCGTGATACACGGTGGATAAAAGCATATCACAACAAATAACATTAACTGCACAACTCAATTGTATAATCATTTTAAACAAGAATTACCTCTAAAGGAAGATTTCATTCAATGGTCTCAGTGTCATATGAGCCCCAGGGACAGTGACACAGGTGTAAACAGAAATAGCATCATGTGTATGATTTCACAAGAGAGACAGAATGTGTTCACACTGCAGGTTTCAACCCAAGAGGCTACGAGCTGCCCTGCTTTTTTTTTTTTTTTTTCCCCTACCAAAGGGAGTACTGACAGTTTGCACACCAACGACTGGATTAAATAGACCAGGTTTGCTCAAAATGTGTCAACAGTGTCGTGAAAAGGGGGAAGGAAAATTCCTGAAGGTGAGCTGAGGTGAAGGCAAAGGGGAGACGCAAGGGGACGAGGAGGAAAAGAGAGGGAGAGATACAGACAAAGAGAGAGAGAGTGAGCTGTGGTCTAAACTCTGGCCAGCTATTTAAAGCTTGTGCCTGCAGCTGAGTAGGAGCTGCATTAATAAAAGACGCCGCTTCAGAGCAGGCTACTGACGCAAGGGAGGGAGGAACGCACAAGTCTCGCAGGGGAAAAGCAACATCATTTTCTGGAACCAAAACAGAAACAGTAAAAAAAAAAAAAAAAAAAAACACTGAATAATAACTACAGGTCATATACAGATGAAAGAAAACTGATTCTATATTTGTCTTCCTTAAGTCTAACATTTAAGTGCAAAGGCCATTATATTTTCTGTGTGTGAGTGCTATGCTTTTTTACATTTTGCACTCCTGAGAAATTAGTTGTTTACTGTGTGGGCTGGCCAGGAATTTAATGATCACCCTTCAGAATGTTAGCATCAACTTTAAGCCCAAAACTCCTCAAAATGTGATTACTTTAATTGCCCCAAAAGTGTCAGAACGAAAAATTATTTATGAGCTATAATTACTTACATGTCGAGGGGAAGAGGAGTCTGGTTGAACACTCTGTCAGTAAAGAAAGAAAACAGGGGACTTCATGAGTAATGTCTTCACATACCTCTGAGAAACAAATAGTTCAGTTCCCTTCAAGGCACACCAATCCTTGAGAAAAATGCGTTCAAGTGTTTTTCATCATGCCAGAAAAAAAACAAGTAACCATGTTTCTCTGTTTTACCATTTAGGGTCAAGTCTGATAATTACTGTGCTGTTAAGTCAATTATTCACCTTCAGTAAGGAATACTGGCAACTTGCAATGACGAGGCAGAACTGAAAGACCCAGATGTCAGTGAAGAAGCCGTGGACCAGCAGCACTGAACCCAGGAAGGCCACCAGGACAGCCAGCACTACGGCCAGCACGTTCTCTAAAACCTCACGGTTCCTGGAACACAATGGAGAATAGTCAGCTTACAAGTACATTTTTTTAAAAGGACAAAAAAGATGCCATATTGGTTGTATTGTGACATCTTCAAACTAATGTAATGACACCAATCCTAGTCACACCTTCACATGATACAGCTCCTCATTTATAGATATTATGTCCGAAATTCACATGGAGAGGGTCCTATAACAATCCCATAAGAGATTTCTGTTGATCCATGTCATGTTTTTAAAGCTCAGAGATTGTCATAAAATGTTCCAGTTCATCTCTTTATCTAACAGCCTACAGAGAAATCTGACATTTAAGGAACCTTTATAAATATGTGCCTTTAAGTATGACCGGTTCATCTGTGAGAAATTGATTACACTAGTGGTATGCTGCTGTCTCAGGCTTGTGTTTCTCTTGCTTTTCATTAGTCAGAAACTGTGCCGCGGCCATTTTTGACTGCCCTTAATTTTAGTGAGACTGACCTGATTAAAAAAATGGTTAATTCTGTGCCCGGCAGCATTAAAATCTGTACATACAACACTGTCATTAGTGCCAATAATACATTTGGGTTCCAGCTGAAATAAAGTCAGATATACTACATATAATGGTCCATTTATGTGCAAGAAAAAATAAGAGTAAGGTCAAAGCCCTGATATACTATAGCTGCCTTATAATTACACGTAGCATGTATTGGAATTTGTGCTGGTAAACAACACTCAAAAATGTAGCATCTGACATTCAGAGGCAATAAAGTTTGACAAACTGATACTGATCTCTGGTCTGTCTTACCTGTCAAATAATGCCAGCAGGGTAAGCCTGTCAAAGTGCAGACCGACCCAGAGGAAAGGCAGAAGCCACAATCGGTAGTACTGTTTGGCTTTGCCGGCGGCAGCGGTGGCCGCAGGGTCCTCCTGTCCCATTGCTGCATCTTGAAGCTCCGGGCTCAGATCTCCGTCCTGCTGCTCCAGCAGCTCTTGGTCCATCGTCAGCAGACGTGTCGCGCGGATATGATGGAGGGAGATCTGTCCGATTGTCAATCAAAATTGATTAAATACGTTACAAATGTGTTTTTAAAAACAAAACAGTAAAAGGATAAAGCAAAACAAAAACAAATTAAAGCTGCAAGCAGCGTTGAACGGGCCCTCGCAGTCCACGCGCGTCGGGGCGTGCTGCCGTCGATGCATGCTGCCGTCGGGGCTTGCTGCCGTCGGGGCTTGCTGCCGTCGATGCATGCTGCCATCGGGGCTTGCTGCCGTCGATGCATGCTGCCATCGGGGCTTGCTGCCGTCGGGGCATGCTCGAGCAACACCTTCCGCTGAGGAAGTCGTTGCTTCATAATTCGATGGACTGCTATTGCCGGTCTGAAATGATGTACGCTGAAGTCAGAAAAACTGTGTGAACTACTGCATGATTGCCTGGACAAAGACTGAGTCGATGCCAGGTCAGAGAAGAACTGATTAACTGATGGGATGTGAGATGTCACCTGCTGCATGATGAAATCTGAAGAAGAGGATGAAATTGCAGCTCAAGGGGGGGTTTCACGAGTACAGTGTTCGACCCTATAGACGGCTAAACAGCATGATAGCTTTATATACTGACTGTTAACCACAGTACATATTTCGACCTTTAAACTGTAATGAGCATGGTCACAATCCCAAGAAACAGACTGAGTTGAAAAATCGGCATTAAAAACGAAATATTCATCATTAAGTCCTCACAATCCAAATGAAGCTGCAGTGCAAGCAAAGTGCAGCTAACTACTACTGAGACACAGACTATGTGTAAACTGCAATAGTGATCAAATTATCCATAACTACAAGCAGAAACCACATACATTTCCTCAAGAATGCACACATCATTAGGGAAACCCACAGAAAGTCCATGCAGCTCCACACGGTCTGCTCACTGACTGGTCTGCTGCATTTTAGTGTGACTGAGCATGTCCTGACTCTTTGCACCAGTAGAGGGAGCTGTTGGACCTTTACCTGTAGAGCTTTCTTCCAGTTTCTGTGACTGAGCATGTCCTGACTCTTTGCACCAGCAGAGGGAGCTGTTGGACATTTACCTGTAGAGCTATCTTACAGTTTATGTGGCTGCACATATGCTGGAGCACTAGCAGAGGCAAAGTAGGAAATGTCCACACAAGAAGAAATGGGAAAACGCCTCCCAAACTCCATTATTACTATAAAGATATGTATTATGATTATATCTATATATCACATAAAATGTCAAAACAAATCTCCAAACATTTATCATTAGTAATATTATCTTTCTAAAACTTACAGATCAAGTAAAATGAATACTGTTACAAACATTGTATTGACATGTAGTGGTCAGATGAAAACAACAGCACTGCACATTAAACTTCCAATGTTATATGGTTCTTAAGGTTTCATGAAACTGAAAAGAATACAGGAGAAAAGGTGGGTTGTTTTGCTCCGCTGCCTTATAAGCAGAACAATGTTGACAATTGGTAGTAACATATTAAACCTGTGAAGAAACTGTTCAGGTGTTTTCAGTTGTACTTTTTATACATACATTTAGCACTTTTCTTCTTGAAAGATGCAAATTTCTCAGTGACTTTGTGGTTTAAGTTGTGGATGTCTTTGATAAGTTTCTTCTCCATACAGAGCATGGCAACTGCATGAAGAAGATATTATCTTCCTGAGGAAGGTCTTGATTCTCTTCAGTGTTGAGAAGCACCGCTCAGATCCAGCTATAGTCATAGAAGTTGTGATGAGGATGTTTAGCAGAGCCACAGTCTCTGAAAAGGTTTCCTTTTCCTTTTCTGTGACCAGCTGGTACAGAGCCACAGCTCCACTACGGTTTTTGAACTCATCATTGCTGTAGATGTGAGACAGTTCAGTTTTCAGCTTGTTCTTGTTAAGCAGTGGGTAAGCCTCCATGGTGGTGTTCAGTACTGTTTCAGGGAACTGACTTTTGTACTGTTTGAATTTGTCACCCTGCAGCAGTGTCACAAACCACAAACAGCCAAAAGTGTAAGTCCTACATCTGAAATAAGACTATCAGCTGAAAGCCAACGAGATTTCCTACATTTCCCTGTATACATTGTCTATGTGAAGTAAAAGTCGTGGGATCCAAATCAAGCTGAAGAGAACTTTTTCTCCAGTTCTTCCATCTGCTCTCCACTGTAGCTATGATGTCACGCACTCTAGCTCACCCAATACACACCCATTATAAAATCAGAAGACAGCCTAAAAATCCTTAAAACTAAAACTGTGATGATTTGAAAACCGTAAAAGATTTTCAAAAACTGATTACATGCCCAATAGTTTGAGGTCTTGACTCTCTTAAAGTTGCAATGGAGTGTCTATGAGGGACAAGAAAAGGATGAAGGTCAATGAGTTTTGAAGAGGACTTGAAGATCCCATTGACACTGATTAGACTGCGACCAGAGCGCCATCTATTGGCCGATATGCACCAAATTTTACACAAAGCCTCATCATGCCATACCACACAATGAAGAGTATTCATGTGATAATCAGACAGTATTTTGTAAAGATATGCAAGATTGTCTGTTTTCAACACAATATGCAGGAATTTGTCATTTTATTTTTCGGGCAGTTTATGGACTATCAAAATTCTTTTGATAACTTTTTGTCAGGAGGGTCTACAGATGCTACATGCAAAGTTTGGTGCAAATTGGTCAAATTCTCTAGGAGGAGTTCGAAAAAGTACGTTTTTCATTTGTCGCGATTTTGCGAACGGAAAGTTACTGCAAAAGTGGGCGTGGCCTACACCAAACAATTCATCTGAATGGAGGGAACACATCGGCATGAGGTTTAATAATATGCAACATATTAAGTGGGAGTTATGAGCCAAAAACGCTTTTAAATTGAAAATAGCGCCACCTGGTGGTCATTTTCGGTGAGTGAGTCACAGGGGCCATTCTATAGCACCTCTATGAATTTCATTTCCATAAGTGTTATGGTGTGGGCACAGGACCAATTATACAATTAAAGTGACGCCAGAGCGCCACCTAGTGGTGGATCGGTAAACCCTTTGTCAGATGTCCTCAGGAGGGCACTGACAATAAATGTACCAAGTTTCGTCTTATTCCGATGCACCGTTATGGAGATATAAAATACATCAATTTAAAGAGCGCCACCTTGTGGTCATCGCCTAAAATTTTGCACAGGGCCTCAGGGGCTCATGGGGAAGTAGTATCCTGAGTTTCATGTCATTAGACCACACCAATGTGGAGATATGCAACACTTCCTGTTTTGAGCCAAATCTGCAGGAATTTGTTATTTAATAACTTCAAAATTATTTATTTTAATTAGAATCCTTTAATAACTTTTTGTCAGGAGGGTCCACAGATGCTGTGTGCCAAGTTTCGTGCAAATCGGTGAAATCGCCTGGGAGGAGTTCGAAAAAGTAGGTTTTCGACATTTTGCGACGTAGCGAAAAAAAACGGTAGGCGGAAATGGGCGTGGCCTATACCACGAGATTCAGCACAATCCACTGAACGCGTGGATGTAAGGTTTTTGAATGTGCGACAAAGTTTATGGGAGTTATTAGCCAAAACGCGCTTTCCTTAATAACAGCGCCACCTAGTGGTGGAAATTCAGGACGACAATAGATTATAAAATTTTTCGCCAGGTGTGACTTATATTCCAAGTTTGGTGAGTTTTGGGGTATGTTCAGGCAGTGAAAAATGCGATCATTTTGGACAAAGGAAAAAAAAAAGAAGAAGAAGAAGAATTAAAGCTGCAAGCAGCGTTGAACGGGCCCTCGCAGTCCACGCGCGTCGGGGCGTGCTGCCGTCGATGCATGCTGCCGTCGGGGCTTGCTGCCGTCGGGGCTTGCTGCCGTCGGTGCATGCTGCCGTCGGGGCTTGCTGCCGTCGGGGCATGCTCGAGCAACACCTTCCGCTGACGAAGTCGTTGCTTTATAATTCGGTGGCCTGCTATTGTCGGTGTGAATAATGTACGCTGAAGTCAGAAAAATTGTGTGAACTGCTGCATAATTCCCCAGACAAAGACTGAGTCGATGGTCTGAATTTTTTTTTCCTCCGGTGAGGGAGGAGGGAGGAGCGAGACAACCGCATAAGTGATGATGATTGGCTCCCTAACATTGAGTGAGAGTTCTTAAGCCAATCAGTGGCAATGTTCGGTGTCCAAACAAGCCACACACACACACACCAGCCTCACACACTCATACTAGTAGAGGGGAACTGCGGCTATGGCGAGTCCGGAGGGAAAGTTGATGTTTACAAAGTGGAAGTACAGACACTGTTTTAATCTAATTTGTCCACGTCCATTGTAAGCAACTCTGATCTAATGAAGCATCTCTAAAAGGCACACGCTTCTACACAACTAACACTGGACAAAACTCTGTTGCTGACGCTGTTGATGATGATAGCAGGCCAGGTGTGGCTAACGTGTGCTTTAAAAACTGAATACATGCCCAATAGTTTGAGGTATTCTGACTCTTTAAAAGTTAGAATGGTGTGTCTAGCTCAAAGTATGAGGGATAAGGAGAGGTTGAAGGTCGATGAGTTTTGAAGAGGACTTGAAGATTTCCCCATTTACTTTCCATTCAAAATGATTAGACTGCGACCAGAGCGCCATCTAAGGGCCGATTTGCACCAAATTTTACACAGACCATCAATAGGCGATACCACACAATTATAAACATTTATGTGATAATCGGATAGTATTTTGTAAAAATATGCAAGATTGACTGTTTTCAACACAATATGCAGGAATTTCTCATTTTATATTTCAGGCGTTTTAAGGACTATCAAAATTCTTTTGATAACTTCTTGTCAGGAGGGTCTACAGATGCTTCACGCAAAGTTTGGTGCAAATCACTCAAATTGCCTAGGAGGAGTTCGAAAAAGTAGGTTTTTCATTTGTCGCGATTTTGCAAATGGAAAGTTAGCGCGAAAGTGGGCGTGGCCTACACCAAACAATTCAGCTAAATTCAGGGAATACACAAATATGAGGATTAATAATGTGCAACATATTAAGTGGGAGTTATGAGCCAAAAACGCTTTTGGATTGAAAATAGCGCCACCTGGTGGTCATTTTCGGTGAGTGAGTCACAGGGGCCATTCTATAGCACCTCTATGAATTTCATTTCCATAAGTGTTATGGTGTGGGCACAGGGCCAATTATACAATTAAAGTGACGCCAGAGCGCCACCTAGTGGTGGATCGGTAAACCCTTTATCAGATGTCCTCAGGAGGGGACTGACAATAAATGTACCAAGTTTCGTCATATTCCGATGCACCGTTGTGGAGATATAAAATACATCAATTGAAAGAGCGCCACCTTGTGGTCATCGCCTAAAATTTTGCACAGGGCCTCAGGGGCTCATGGGGAAGTAGTATCCTGAGTTCCATGTCATTAGACCACACCAATGTGGAGATATGCTACACTTCCTGTTTGTAACCAAATCTGCAGGAAGTAGTTATTTAATAACTTGAGTATTGTGTGGCCTATCAAAATTCCTTTAATAACTTTTTGTCAGGAGGGTCCAGAGATGCTGTGTGCCAAGTTTCGTGCAAATCGGTGAAATTGCCTGGGAGGAGTTCGAAAAAGTAGGTTTTCGACATTTTGCTATCTAGCGAAAAAAAACGGTAGGCGGAAATGGGCGTGGCCTATACCACGAGATTCAGCACAATCCACTGAACACGTCGATGTAAGGTTTTCGAATGTGCGACAAAGTATATGGGAGTTAATAGCCAAAACGCGCTTTCCTTAATAACAGCGCCACCTAGTGGTGGAAATTCAGGACGACAATAGATTATAAAATTTTTCGCCAGGTGTGACTTATATTCCAAGTTTGGTGAGTTTTGGGGTATGTTCAGGCAGTGAAAAATGCGATCCTTTTGTGAGAAGAAAAATAATAATAATAATAATAATAATAAAAATCATTTCAAAAACAATAGGGTCCTTGCAGGTTCCCTGCTCGGGCCCTAATAATAATCATTACAATTTCAATAGGGACCTCGCAGGTTCCCTGCTCGGGCCCTAATAATGCAGTCAAAAGTGGATGAATAAATAAAGTATTAGAATGAAATGTTTTCTCTAAATTCCACTGAGAATGTTTTGGCTGTTACACAGGCTAAAGACTGTAGCACCACCCACTCTCAGCCATCTGGATACTTGTAACAAAAATGGTTAAAAAGCTAGCAAGTTAGCGACAGACGATTAAATCCACCTTTGTTGCTCAAATAGAACATATATCACATACAACATATATATATATATATGTATAAATATATATAAGTATGTGGGTGCCAGGTTGTAAAGCGTTTTGAAACCAATTTTGAAAACACTGTGTAGATTTTTAAGTTCATGTAGTATGATGGATTTTTATGTCTGAGGTAACAGGAAAGTACAAGGAAAAGGAGAGGGGAACAACAGCCGGCACAACAAGAAACCTGTTCAGACTGACAATCACTAATGCCAAAAATAATATGCAGATATATGCAAAACAGGCACGCAGAAGAGGAGGATGTTTGTTTATGCCTCTGTAGGTCCAGTGTTTTCCAGTGTGTCCCTCGATGCAAGTCTAACTCTCTCTGACACACACACACATATATATGCACTCACTAACTACCACACACACACCTTGCTGGTTGGGTACTCACCAGGTCATGAGGATAGAAGCGAACTGAGGTAGAACTGGAGAGGTGGGAGTCGGTGTCCCTGCAGGGCATTAGACAAAATGAGTACACTGATGAGGCAAAAGCATCTGCTGCACTTACTGTATTAAATCATGATTCATTTCCTTGTGACCTCAAACTTAATAGCCAACAGGCAATTTTGCTCTCCTTTTGTATTGTACTGTATGACTGTTTAAAGCTAAAGTTGGGGGAAAAAAAAGCAAAAAAAAACTCGGTCATCTCACACATCTTAATGCACCCGGTGGAGAACGAACTGCACAAAGAATGAAACGAAATTGAAAAATCTCTCACTAGATCAAATATGATGAGACAAAAAGATATTTTTCGAGTGCATTTAGATAAACTCGAATAAAGTTTAGCCAATTTGCTTATAGAGTGGACTTAAAAACAAATGTTCAACAAACGTAATTTAAACATGTACTATGGTCAGCAAATGTATTTGTATACATATACAATTTATGTATAATAGTTGCAAATTAATTTTCTCTTAAATCAACAAATCGTTTAAGATTTAGAGATATTAAAATAGATCCCAAAGGAAACAGATAAAAGAGAAATAAAAACAGGTTATATGTAACCCTGCGGTACACCACAGGAGAAGGGCTCAGAGGAAGAGAAAGTCTTGTAATGATACAAAGAGAAGTAAATGGGCTACAAGGGTACATTTGTTTTTTAAATGTATAATTGTGACTAAGTTAACTTTTCTATCTTTAGCGTAAAAATTAAGTCTGGTTTAAAATTTCAGTAAATGTCAACAAATGTTCGGCTAACTAGCAAGCAGACTAATTCACCTCAGCAGCTAACAGCATATGCAACCCCTAACGATCCATCTATTCTTTACTATCTATTATCTGACATGCTTTACTTGGTTCAACAACAGTGATGTATAGCTTATGAAATATTAGCTTTCCAGCAACTGGACAATTTGTCAACACGCATGCATGCATCATTGATTAAATCATATGTTCCTGGTCAAGAACAATATAGAAATTAAACGTCTTTTTTCAATTTTGCAGACACAGCTGAGGAGGAAAACACAATGGGCTTGCTGCAGCAGCCACAGGGTGTATTTTATCATCTGAAGACCAACAACACAAATAAGATGAACTGTCAGTTTGACACTAACCATACGTTATTGGAGGCTCGTCTGGTTACACTTTCAAAATTGCCCAGACCTATGTCACACCCACGAACCTCATACAGGGAGGGGGTGAGCGTCCCTGGAAAAAGAACACACAAAACAAGAGGGAGAAACAAGTCAGTCCATGGAAGTCACAAGCAATGAGTGATTCTGTCTGTGGGAATAATTTAATCAACTACATGTTTACATGAAGGAAATTAAGATTGCTGTGTTCATCTGAGCTAATGGGTCACTGAGTGAACGTGCCTCCTCCCAAAGAGGCTATAAGCGAACCAGTCATTTCCTGCCCGTCTTGAACAGCAGTCAGGTTGTTCCCAAAGTATATCCGCTGCTTCAGTGGAGCTTTTTTGCAATCGTGTCGTGAGAGTATAATCACAGGGCTTAAATGTAGCGACAACTATAGCAAGTCAAAAAACCTTGATAGAAAGGTTTATTTTAAGTATGTCAACACATCCTACACAAGATTAAGAGAATAATTGAGGTGACTTAATCTAAAAACCTTTACCCTCTGAATACACTCCTGAAATTCCTAATATGTTGCATTATTCCTGGCAGTCCGGGAGGAATATAAAACACTGCCGTGGTAACTCCGGTAAATGAAACCTTGATTGCAATCCAAAGTCTTGATGTTGTTTGTGTTTGTAATGGTTCGGTTGTGAAAAACGCTGGCAAAAATGTGATAAAAAAAAAGGAGGGCGGGAATGGGGTGTACCGTCTTGGATTGTTGGACACAGAAACTAAATAAGAGATCAAATATTGCACAGCCAGTATGACCCTGAATTATTGTCCAGTGTGAATGAACAAAAGCAATATAAAGAAGTGTCTACAGGGGTGTTTATGTCTCACAACACAACACTGTTGACAGGGAAGGCCCAAATCATACCCCCCTTATTTTCATTACTAAGGATGATTATGTAACTGAAACTGAACTTTCAGGAATTCCGTCAGGATTAAAAATTTATTTATTCAAGGATATTTGATATGGACCCAAGTTAAATTTGCGCAATGCATTTTTCGCCGAAGAAATCATCTGACAACTACAAAGGGAAAATATTTTCTCAAGAACGTCAATACAACCAAGCAGAGGTGTTCAGTAAACCCATGTCTGACATCTGGGCCGGATATAAACTCAGAAACTGTGAGAGTAGTGAAATTGTATGCAGATAGACAAGAATAAGTAACGCTCTGAGAATACAAACACACGCACACGCACACACGCACACACACACGCACACACGCACACACACACACACACACACACACAGTCAGACTACCAAGTTTCTCATCCCAGCAATCTGCTCCAGGTCAAATTATGAGCAGGAGCTGTAATCCATTTACCAGTGGTTCTAAGTGAGCACATAAAACAGCTCTCACAGAACCTCTTTCTTAATTTTTTACAACCGCTCAGTGAAACAAGTTCAGGGTTATCAGCAGTCAGGTGGGAATGCTATGACCAAAGGATAACGTCCAAGTAAGGTCAAGTATTGGCTACAGACACAATATCACAGACAGAGATAAATGGAGCATGGATAATTGAACGCGGCTTTGAGTGAATGCATCAGTCCACCGACCGTGGATAATAGTGCTCTGCTCTGACTGACTGCAGCAGTCATATCTGTGACCAGCTCTCTTCATGCAATTCCAAGCCCTCAAAGCTACCTTCTAACAAGAGCATACAAAATCCGAACAATACAGCCAAAAACAATGAAAATTTCAAATCTGTCATATTGAGCCACCTACTCACACACTACCCAACTCTCATCTACCAGAAAATCCTCTATCTTAACATCTCAGCTTTCGTCATGCTCCCTACCGAAATCATCCTGCAAGCTGGTAGCGCCCACGGTTGAGGCCTTGTCCTGAGAACCCTCCAGGTGTGTGCTTCCATTCCTGGCCAGCAGGGAGGCGCTTGTGCTCAGCACGGTCACCTGGGACGGGGTTCTGGATGGCTGACTTTTCACCTGGGAAGTAGAAGGCTGGGAGGCCTGGCTGAGAGCCTCCTGAAGACTGTTGGAGGAGAAGGGAGAAGGGGAGGAAATGAGAAGTGATGGAGGCCAAAGGGGTACTGTTATAACATCACAGGGGTGAGGGGGGTGACACAAGTGATTACACAAAAGAGGGATTGCAGGCGGAGTCATGCACATGCTGGTTGTCATCGTGGAGATCCCCAGGAGTTGACTTTGGTGTCTCAACAAAATGTTAATGACATTATGGCCAATACACCTGATTTGCATAATGTCCTTCATATCCAATCATCATCATGTTCAGATTGGCTGCATTTTTTTGTGATGGGCAGAGGAGGATAGCGTCCACAGACAAAAGACTCAAATCTACCAACAGCACAACTTTACTTTAACTTATACTTCTTTTTTTAATGCTTCAAATTTAGATGCACACTCTCGGTAGATCTCCACGATGGCACCAGCTATGGATGAGATTTGTGACAATAAGTGTAAAGCCTGTACACAACATGTTTGGACAGCTTTTCTTCTTTAGACTGCTAAACACTATAAATTTAAGTCCAAGCGGTTCAGAAGTGTATTAGCTTTCCATTCTTTTGATTAGAAAGAAAAAGAAAAAGAAAAGTCAACCCTTAGTGTTTGTACCGTATGATATATATACCTGCATGCTAATGAATATTCATATATGTATATAGAAGGGGAAAACTAATGATTGGAGTTAAGGTAAGTATTATGTGTTTCACATCAAGTACTTTACATTGGGTGAATTCAGACAGAGAGCAAATACAGGGTCTAAAAAATAAATCACTGGTAGATGAGTTACTTGTATTATTACTTAAATCAATAATATTTTAAGTAATAATACACCGACAGAGCCTAAGAAGTTCAGTCCACTACGAAGAACATCAAAGAGGTGTTTGGAGTGAAGGGATGGGTGAAGGTGGAGGGATCATTGGAAGAGGGAACAATTTTGCATTTGGCAAGTTTATTGACCTCTGGCAGGCTGTGGACTTGTTTTCCTTGATGAACAATTTGAAGGCTCAGCATTTAGAAATGTGACCTTGCTAAATAGATTCAGGAAAACGTATCTGTAACACAAGTGGATGAGTTACACTGATCTCATGAACTAAGGAACCTGATGCATATCCACAGCTTAAGACACGTGGCACATAAACATTCAGCTTTAAGTTGTCTATGTTTGTAGTGCTAATAGTGCTTACATTTCTATCATACATACAGTAGTGCAGTTGTTTCTGTTAGACTGGCAGGAAGCGACACGCGAGCTGCTGTCACGAGAGAACCTGTGGCCTTCCAGTTACGACGTGGTCTCTCTAATCAGGCTCCAACCTCAGGAGTGACAGTTCATTTCAAGTATTCTGTAAGGTTGTGATCAATCATGTCAGGTCACTGTCATCGTGAGCAGCAAGGATTAAAACACAACTCTGCCCGAAGGGGGACTTCAAGGTTAGATCCCTCGTAAAGTTACGAAAGAGACTGATAAGGGGACTGGAGACCGGCCAGGCTTGACATTAACAGTCCAGTGAGACAGGATGTGCCCACATTGTGACTGGAAACAAAACGGAAAAATGGTCATTCACCATTATAAATCAGTGAAAATATGTATGTTAAAGAAAATAAACAGAAATCTACTATTATCTTTTTCAAGAAATTGGTTTTGAAGATGTGAGGCGACTAAAAATCTATAAATGAGCATCCAGAGGCTCTCGCAATTAAAAACAACAAAAACACAGTATATTCCTGTGGGGACAGACCTAATCCTTTGATTTTTAAATGATCAATATCATCTTCATCTCTCCGTTTAGAAAGGTCGCTCAAAAGGGCAAAGCAATGTGATACAGCGGGATGTCTGTATTATTGAACGAATCATGCGCAGCTCTGAGGGGAGACGGCGTGTCAGCCAAGTAGATTAGTCAGACCTTGTGGCCTTGTGGTGTGCCTTTGAGTTTGTAAGGACTCCATTCTTTGATCCATGCTCAAAATGTGGAATTTGAAAGATTAGATTTTATGATAACAGGATGAAAACAGAGAAGTCTTGAGAAAAGGAGGACGAAAGACATCACATGCAGAGTGGAGACACCCATCCAGTGAGAGATGATGTCTTGCTCGGTGTCATGCACTGCAGAAGACGCAAACTGGTGATGTGGGACAGGGAGGAGCGCCACCTGGCAACATGCTCATACCGGGCAACAAAACGACACAGAGGAATCCCTGCTCCATGCACGGCGTACCTGAGAGGAGATCCAATGAGAGAGGTGGGTGGGGTGGGGTTACTCCCTGCGTTGTGTCGCCGCCGAACAGCCTGCCGACGAAACGTGCTACGTTCACGCCGAAATATGACCGTCTCCTCGCTCCCCGGGGCTGTCATGGTGAGAGACATCATTGGCCAGTCAGACAGGATGTGCTTCCTTGTTTTTAAGAGCTTTTATGTGGACGCGTGTGTGAGGTGATATTCCCATGTGTTATGCAGGATTTCAGCGACATTTCAAAAACAAAAGCAACAACTGATGCAAAATCTGACCCCTACATGAGAGCAACCATGACATGACTGACAAACGACACTGAAACGGTGCGGACAGGTGGTCTAACGTTTAAGACGTGAGCCATAGCATCCTTTATACCAATTTAAGTTTGGTAACTTTGTTTCATATCATGCACCCCACTCTCCCCCCGCATTTTCCGACTGCGTCTTCACTGCCACAATCAAATCCCCCCCCAATTATTTGTGTACAATACTGTAACATCTATCTGAAATTAGACATTTTCTGAGCATTTAAAGCTAGCTTCATATTTTGCAAAAGTTTCAGTTGTGGCCACAAGTGATGATTTAAGGATATAGGAACATTGAATTTCCCAAGATCCTTGAGTGAGTTCCCTTAAAACAAGAATAACTTTTTAAAGAAGAAATAAAATGTGATTCTTAAATTCGGAAGCAATAAAACACAGCTGTGCTCAATTCATTACACACAGGGGATTTTGCTGCTACAGCATTAATTGGTCTAATATAACCCATTGTGATGCTGGCTGCATTGAATCAACTCAGCTTAATAGTACCAAGTTGTTTGATGGGTGGCATTTAACCATTTTAAAAGTCCATAAAATTCCCACCCATAACAATACTGACGACTTTAAGTCAGGTCAAAGAAAGAAAGAAAGAAAACAAAGTTGTAACCAACCAACGCTACACTGGATTCTTTCAGTGGCACTATATGGAACCCACTGTGCCATTGCCATCTACGCATCGGGAATCAAATGAGAATCAAACATTAATTATGAAATGTTTTCTAGCCAACAGTTGGAATGTCCAGGCACATCCTGGGGCTAATATCGTTTATCCTACGAGTTTTGCACTGTAGAAAACTACGAAACAATCAACAGCGACGTCATAAAAATGTCCACAACACACTGAAGCGAAAGAGCACGCACCAAGAAAGGCAGTGAAAATACAAGACATTAGCCTGCGAGTTCGAGGAATGCGGGCTAGAGAATGTCTATTTGACTCGGTGTGTATGACACTAATAAGAGAGCTGCTGTTTGTCTAACCTCAGCACAAAGCACACACTGTGCCGTCATGCTAATAGTGATCTACACAAGGAACACTATGCCTGGGTCAGAATTGTCACTCCATGGAAACTCACCATGGTTACACTGACCAGGCGAGACAGACGACATTTCATATGCAGACACACACACACACACACGCACACAAAAGCAATAATGAAGCAAAGCCTTGTGTCAGGAGGACTACACCCAAAACAACCTCAATTGTGTCAAATCTGTCACCATGTTTCTGCTGATAGGCTCGAAAGCAGCCATCTGGTTAGGTGGGCATGATATATGGTTTCCATCTACGGTGTGTTCAATACACATCCAACGAATCGGTAGGTCGCTGGTTCAAATCCCAGCTCCCTTCAGCTGCATGTCGAAGTGTCCTTGAGCAAGATACTGAACCCCAAATTACTGATAAGCAGTTATTGTATCAATGTGTGTGTTGAAAAGCGCTTTGTGCGGTCAGTAGACTGGAAAAGCACTATAGAAATGCAAGTCCATTAACCATTTACCATCAATCAGTTATGGATTAAACAATTGAAATCTGCAAAACAGGCAAAAATAACAAAAAGCAGGCATATAATGGTTCCTATATTTTGTCTATGTGCATATCAGTATAATGCTGTTCTGCTGATAATTCACAAAATAGAGCAAATGTCCTGTGATACATTTCAGAGTCAATACAGCGGAGTAAACATGTGGAGTAGTCATCAAACACTAAGTAGTAAGCAGTAAACCAGACAGAATGCTGTGTGTACAGTATGTTAGAGCGCTGTGTGTGGTACATACCCCGCAGGGAAGCAGCAGTGGCATCCTGAGGCTCAGTGAAAGCTGCCTGGTTAGGCAGACTGTTTCTTGAGCGGGTCACCGACTCAAGCTGGGAGGCCCGACCCAGCAGGGACGCAGCATCCAGGACTTCCCCTTCTTTGGCTTCCAGGTCTGACTTGGAGGTGGTGAGGGGTCGGGGCCCAGCTGGAGCTCCTAGGCGGCTGGGATCGTTAAGGCAGGCAGCCGTACCACTATCCAAACTCAACACTCTGGCATGTGTTTTGGCACTGCCTGTGCTGGGGGTACGGCGGGAGGTGCGTCGCTTCCCTCCTGTTCGCTCCCGTCCTGCCTCCGATCCTGACACAGCTTTAACTGCGGAGGAGGAGGAGGCGGCTGCATTGGCTGGAGTGTGCTTGGCTTTCAGGGCCCTGTAGCGGCCCTCTGGTGAGTGGCAGGAGCGGGAGGTGGTGCTAGATGAGCTGTCTGTGCTTAGGTGGTGGGTGGAGTGGAGACTTGAGGCACAGCTAAGTTCACTCTGATCGCTGGAGTCCTCCTCTCCACCCCCAGTAAACACAGCACTACAAGGCTTGGCCATACCACGCAAAGACACATAGTCCCGGTGACGGCTGGCATCAAAGCTGCTTGCCCTTTTCTTGCCGGTCCGCCTGCGTCCACTGCGCCCTGTTGACAAGGAGGAAGTCCTCTGAACATTGTTGGCTGACTTTGGTTGAATGTCATCTTTCACCTGCTCCTGCTCCGTGGCAGCTACACCTGTTGAGCCATCAGCACTGGTCCTAACGCCAGGCTCTTCCTGGCACCTGCTAGGTTCTACTAGCTCTTGTGTTGCAGAGGATGGTGTGTCAGCAGGTTGTTTAGATGTCAGCTCATTGGCATGGGGGTTTTTATTGGCCTCCCTGGAGGGGAGGTTGTTGAGACCTCGAGAGCTAATACTGCCGAGGCTCGAAGTCCTGCCGTCTGCAGGAGCAGATACAGCATCTCCTCTGTCCCGTACACGCTCATCTCCTGAAAGTGACAGCAGGCTCTCCACATGTGTTGAGCTGGTCTGTTCACTGTGAAAGCTGCTGACAGTGCTGTTGGTGTCCCTGTCTGTGCCACTGCAGTAGCTTTCTGTGGAGCCACTACTGCGGGTGCTCAGGCTCCGCAGGCTATCAGCACTGCGCTCCCCTCCCTGGGACTTTCCTCCTCCACCAGAGCCTTTTCCCCCACCACCCGACTCCACCTGGTATAGTCCTGAGCTACCTTCCCCTGCCTCCCTGGAGGCTGAGCGGGCTACTTTGCGTGGTTCTTTGTGCCTATAACACTCCATCCCCGATGTTGAGGGCACAGCTTGGTCCTGCTGGTACAGCCGCTCAGCCCCATTGCCACACAGCCCTGGCCTGTGTGGTCTGGCAGTCTCCAGCTCACACACAGGGTCAAGGCCACCTCTCCTGGGTGGAGGGTACAGAGCAAAGTCTGGTAGACACGGGTCAGGGAAAGCAGAACCAGCCGAGCTAGATGTTCGAGGCAGGCCCCGAGAGCGGAGCTCCTTCCTAAAAGTCTGAGATTGCATGGATGCATGAGTGGTCACTTCAGTGTCACAGGACGAGTGTGACAGGCTGAAGTGATAAGCAGCAGAGTTACAGAGATCAGCAGGCTCCCTGGACAGCTCGGAAGGACACAAGGAGGTTGACGGCTGCAAGGAGGCGAAGGAGTCATTGGGAACAAGGCAGTACATCTTAGTGTCCGACAGCAGATCTAAACGGACAAACGGAAAATAAACATTCAGGACGTTGAAATGTCGCAGCCAGTAACACAAGAAAGACTTGTTGTATGTGAATGATATGCATGTTTACCATGATCATGGCTGCAGCTTTCCACAAGAGTCAAACTGATGTCATCTGAAGTCTTTCCCACATCTCCTGCAAAGAAAGAAAGCTATTAAGAGATGTCTTTAATCAATTATTCATATCTTTACAACTACTAACCCTGGGCACCCAAACATAACTGGCATCCACAGGGGATGAAGGAATAGATACCCTGCCCTCTTTTTAGATCACAACTTCTGAGAGGTACTCCATTACCTAATACCTGTAACTGCTCAGAAAGATGTTCCATGCAATCACTGTTTCCCGAATCCTGCAAAGTCTTTCTCGGCCATACTACCGGGGATTTTATGATGGACAGTCTGCGAGGACGGAATCCTTGAAGGGAAGAGGATTTAAAACACTAAACCCCAGCAGAGCCCTTGTCCCACTTCAGACCATTTCCTGTCATCGCAAACTGCCAGCTAATTAGAATGGCAACGAACAGACTCGCTGAATTATTCAGACGACGCAGACGCCTCCCTCCAACACTCATTACGATAGACCCAAAGCAAGGCTACAAGTTAATTTATTGTCATCTTCTCAGTATTCCAATAAAGAGATCCTGGAGAATGACTCCCATGCCGGCTCTTACACTGTATTACTTTTTCAAACTCAGCGGTGCCCATCTAAAGCTGCCTCATCTTTGTCTGACTGTTGAGGTCACGGAAATGCTGAGTCAGACTACATCTCCCCGGCAGCTGGGGTGATCATGGTCAGGGATGTGGTGATACCGCAAAAAGGAAATGCATTACAGGGTCGCAAAGAAGATCAAAAAAACCAAAACAGTAATAGTGTAACGTGCTTCTAACAAGTCAGTTCCTCCACACAGTCACAGGCACAGAGAACAATGATTTAAGTAGACATGACAAGGCAGTCGTCGTTACCTTTGGCTACTGTTGCTCTTCCGTGGCTAGATGCAATCTGAAATTTGAATAAAAAGATAAGTCAGGCAATTTGTCTTTTGAGAAAGGTGCTCCGGATTTCAAAGGCAAATTCATGGAGCAAAACGTTCGTAAAGGCAAACTGACAAGGCGTGTGATGATTAGAGAATACAACATCCAAAGAGAGACGCTGTTATGTGTGCTACAAACAGCCGGTGCCTCCACTGACAGGGGAAAGTTTTGGCGTCCCTTCCCACTCTGTACACAGCAGCTGAACAGAACATGCTGCCTTATTAGCGACTCAAGGACACACGCTGTTCAAACGTAGTACATACACAGCCCCCCCTGGGGATTCAGAGGTTAAATATATCTCCTCAAAAAAAAAATGAACTCACTTTGAATATTAAAAGGAGATACTAGCTGACAGCAAGTTATGTGAGAATCATACCTAATGAATACACTCACAGCCCCCTCTTCCAGTTGAATAACAAAAGTCAATGTTAAACTTGGACTTTTACTCCTTCGGTTTGGTATTTGTGTTGCCCTTAGACATGTTACAGTAGGCAGCAGTACATGTTACACTAAGACTGGAGGAGGTTTACAGGCTGTCAGGACTCAGCAGATGAAGCTTGTTTGTGGGAGGATTATATTGTTCCCAGTTGTGTGTGGATGTAGTTAACTGGTTGTTTATCGCTGGTAACACAAGTGGTGAATCACAGGACGGTTTTGTGAATAAACATTAAGCAAGTGAAGGTTTCGGGTGATTGTGATGCAGTTCAGTTTGAAATGCAAACATGATTTATTTTTGTTCAAAGCATCTGAAACAAAAATCACACTTTGGGACCTGGTTTCGATTAAAACAACACACCAGACTATGTATGTTTCAATCACAAAGCGGATCCCATGTTTGTTGAATTGGGGCTTCTGTGGTGACTCCCTAAAACTAATAGACTTGATTACATTTGACAGATTTGGAAGCTCAAATAAAATGTCAGACAGGAAACACAGGGCTTTACATAACTGTAATTATTTTCAATACTTGTGTCAATTACTGTACATAGTATATTGTGTAGCTGATGTCTCCGTGTTGTTGTTGTTTCTTCATTTCTAAAAACAGCAAAACAGCAACAAAAAAACTCATCATGATCATGGCTGAGTTGGTAATGAACAGGGTTCACATTACACTGTTCACTTATTATTTAAATACTAACTTCTTTCATTATTTTGTGTTCCTTTTCGGTTTTCTGTTGCTGTTTGGTTAGGCCTAGGGAACTGAAATACTTGATAAGTTTAAGAAAATCATGGTTTGGGTTAAAACAGACTCTTTCACAATGTTAAACACGTGTTTGAAAGGATAACTTCTTCCATGTTGAGTATTTTTCCAGTTTTTCTACCACGTCACAAAGCTATGACATAACAAACAGTGTCAGTTTCAATGATGGTCCTGGAGGAACACCAACATGACAATATCATTCCTGATTTGGGAATTCCTTTCATTGAAAAGCTTGCACTTCAACACATTTTTCGCAGTGAATGACTTAAATTACTAATCTATAACATTTACATTTTTGCAAAAATAGAGCAACAAATCAATTCATTGATTGATTCTGCACCACTTTAAATTGGTGGTGCACAGAGCACACTTGATGCAAGCCAGAACATTGTAAGACCTCAGTGTTAGTGCAGCCCAGATGTAAAGTTTGACAGCAAACTTATTAAACAGTACATTGACAGAAGATACAGTGTTTGCCTGATTATTATATAGGTGTATATTTGCTTTCTCTTCCTTAAAACAAACAGGAAGGGGGTGGGTTTATAATCAGAGGCATCTTATATGTACAGTACAGTGTACAGTTTGTAGCAGGCCCCTCCTCTGCTTACCTGCTGGTTTGACTCCATCCCAATGTAAGAGTTCCTGGAACTGCAGTCCACTGGTGGAGTCTCCTGCCTGATGAAGTCTGCCATCTCTATACCCCCTCCAGGGTCCCTGCGCACATGCACACACAAACACAATGCATACTCTTGTTTTACCAGTGCAGACACAGTGGGGCCCCCCCCACCCCAATCTAAATGGATGAATGACGTGTTCAGATGATGTGTACAGTAGCCACTGTTGTACGTAATTCATGGGAAAAGTCGTCACGTACAGAGTCTGATTTTTACATCTTTATAAGGGTTTCTGAAATCGACTAAAGGAGGGAAAAAAAAAGATCCAAAGCATCCATGTGGATTTTCTCCAGGCCTATATTTAGCCCGGACGTGCTTGTTTAACCAATTGGTATGTCGAAACAATCAACTTGCCAGGGACGGCCTATAAATCATTTCCATATGCCAAAAACATTTCATAACAGGTCAAACCACAACACAAACACTCCAAGCAACTAAGTCCAACACGTAGAGCGGCTGAACGCGGCCTGGAAAAAAAAGGACTAGTCAGGGGAAAAAGGGTGGGTGGTGGTACACAAACACCTCAATCAACTTCAGCTCAGCTTGTCTGCTCTACTGTAAACTCAAACAACCTGGAATGTGACTCCAGATGTGTGGGCAACGCTGCGACTGCGTCTGCGTCTGCCCCTGTGGTCCAGAGCTCTCATTCTTCTTGTTGCCTTTTCCTCTCTCGCTCTCAGCGTCCTGCTAAGCGCTCCCTCTGGAATGTGAATATGAGTCACCTCTTCGAGTCATGATGGGCAGTAAAAAGCTGTAACCTCACCGGCTTTTGTTCCTTCTGGACTAGAAGTAAAGCACTCCATTGGAAAAAAGACTGACGCCTGGCATTCAGACTGGCGGGAACTAATTATTTTGTCCCTTTTAAAATGTCACAGTAATTACCATGTAACGGTAACTGATGACATAACTGATGTGAATTGCTTTTTCAACTTCTGTAATTCATTATCAGTTATAGGTGTTATTGTTCCTCCATATTGTTTTGTTTTAGTTCAATAAAACACACAATATAAACAGATAAAGAAACACAAAGTCCCTCGATACCGCAGCCATTTTCAAACATAACCCTCACACTAACGAGATCCTTAATCACTCTAAATTAGGCATTAATTAGCACATATTTCACTGTCATAAGACATGACTACAGATTAAAAAAAAAACCTGGGTTATTTTCTGTGGTATATGAGTTATAACAAGTTTCATCATGTTATTCAATGAGCCAATATTCATGTGTCTGCACACGTACTGGGACATACAAATACTGCACTAACAATTACATATTCAGCATATTGAGTCACGAGCATGTTGACAACGGAGAGAGAAGTTATCTTGAAGGTACCCTGTGGAGTTTCTGACCACCAGTGGCGCTCTGGAGTGATGTTTTTATGAGTGTTCCCCCGGTTTGTTTGTTCCTGACAGAGGCGTTGGGTAAAGAGACTCACATCGCCTTTCTTTACTCCAGTGGGCTGTTTTTTAAGCAATGGCAACACGTGGAGCCTCTCAATAGTTCCCAGAAAGTCATCTGCAAATACTAGCAGCCCAGTGCTGCCAAACATCGCACTTCTGTCTCTCTTTATTCATGCATTTATACTGCCTGCTAAGAACTTCCTGGAACTATCTTAAGTCTCAGGGAATCACAAATCATTTGAGCTTCAGCCGTAGCGGCTCTCTCTTCTCAGGGGCTTTGGTTCTTGCGCAAAAGATTGAGGTCACAAACTCTCCTGCCAACCGTTTCACGCTACAGCACATCACTGGTCTACAGGTGGCTGTAAAGTACCATAAAATACTGAAACGCACCAGCAAAATCAGGGAAGAAAACGACAGCTAGTTAGTACCAAATGAATGTAAACAGTGCAGGTTTCAAGATTTGATAAAACACAATAAGATTGTGTATTTAACTGGGAAAGGGTTCCAAAAGGGCTCTACGTCACATTTTGTAGCAATTTACAAGTATCAATTCCTTTTTTATTGGTCATTGGTGAGCAAGCTGTAAGGGGATGTGAAAAGTGAGACTTTCCACGTCTCTCTCAGTTGCCTATATAAGCCTGTGGACGACTTGTTGAAGTTGTTTAACGCTGCTGGACTGTGGATTTCTTTGTGAAAGACTCAAGTCAGATTTTCCGCTACAGTCCAAAGGGTTAATAAACAGCAACAGTAGCTATTGTTAGTTTAGATATGGAGTCTACTAACACAAACTTAATGGTTCCACAGGGCCTCTTTGAAACAATCGATTTTCTGATTCAAGTCAAATCCTCATTGGAATGATCTACACTGAATACAAACGAATCGAGTCAGGATCTTGTTAATCAGAATCAAATCTATCCGGAAATCAGTGGTAAAGCCCGGGCCTGCAGTCACCACACCTTGTTGGGTCTCAAAGATGCAAACAACCATGTTTTGCCCGAATAACACTGAATGTAAACAGAAAGATTGTTTACAGGAAATCTTCACATGGCACCTTCAAGTGTGCATCAAATAAATGACTCCAGCTTTCAGTGTCGAAGCCAATCAATAATCTTCTCAGCACAGGTAGCCATTATGTGTTCAATCTAATCAAATTAAAAGTAATTTAACAAGGAAACAACTGATGACTTTGGAAGTAAATGTTCGTGGGGTGGGCCGGCTTGCGTGGTGTGTTATCATCCAATAATTAAAACATCTGTTGCATATGGTGGAACTACCCTGTGCAGGTCCCTCCAACAAAAGGTGAAAAGTAGAAAACATTTCAATTGTGATGGTCCCAGTCACTGCTGCTGCTGCTACAACAGGAGCTCATAAAGCCACATATTGATTGTTCCTGGAGCAGCCTGTCTTTTCACTTGAGGACTAGACCTTTGACCTCAGCTCTAATAAACAACTCCAGATTACATCACCATTAAATGACACTCACAAACATGTGACTCCTTCCACTCATTTATCAGAAAGCATGACGTCTTCCACTCTAATTCACCAAACTCTTACTCAGCCTTTTTACTGAGTGCTCTTCCTGCCTCATCATCTGAGCAGCTTAGTCACACTCGCGGGGCGTCTTTGCCCGACGTCTCCAGATATCAAATCCACCGCTGGACTGTGTGAGACGTGAACTTACCCCGGGCCGTTGCTGTCCTCTCTACGGGTGACACCGCCATCATTAGCCCCCTCGGTGCCACCTCTGCTGCCCTGACTCTCCTTGGCCTTGAGCTCCACCACCTCACCCTCATCCAGGGCATGGTGGAGGCGGAAATTCACTGTCTTGAGCAGCAGGAACATGGCAGCAATTACACCACAGTAGATTCCCACTATCACCATGGTTGGCTGCAGGGCCTGGGATTAGAGAAAAGCAGAAGTGATTGTCGAGGAAACAGGAAGATGCAGACTGTACTCGTACTTGCAACAAAAGCTCTGTGCCCTTTTCTGCTATATTTTATATACAAGGCCAAAGGAATGATTTTGTAATGTAATATCATTATGGATGGTTAAGTTTGTGCTCTGATTATGACAATAAAGATATGTTTAGAAGGGACTAAACTGAAGCGCGCGCTGGATATTTTTATCCAAAGCGACAACGAGACAGGGAGGCAGTTTGATACCGTCTCGCTGAAGGACGTTCGGTCATGAGGAGTGAAAAAAGAAAAGAGGAGATGACAGGAACTGCAAACAACTCCTGCACCCAGGCTGACTACTCTAAACACAGCTCGAAACAGGAGGAATCAAAAGCACTGTTGCATCCACTGTGCCACTTATTTATGACGCACACCGGCTGCGTTTTCCAAATTGCTGCATTCGATTATAATCTCAAAGCGTCACTTAATAGGGGAAGCTGTCGAGGACGGAGGCTATCACCAGGCACCTGTGTGTTCACCACCGGGCCCCATCTTTGGCGTTGTCCTTGAGATATCCTGCTGCTGCATCTGTTTGCAGTTATTACAAACAGCAGCACCAGTCGAACCTGTGGCTCAGTGTAAACCACAGAGCTGACCGGCCTGTTTCCACTCCAGGAATAGAAAGGGAAACCACAAACCGATATGAAACATCAGCTTCTCAATATAGAAGTTTGCATGTTTAGCAAACAGCTATATCCTGACTTGAGTGCATTTATAGAGATGCATCCAAAGAAAAGGAGAACACACAGTGACACAGTGACATTTGAACTACCAACAGTTTGATAAAAGTGTTAATATTTGACAAACACCCCATAAGTAACACGCACCAGCGGGCTGTGACTGCCACTCATCTGTCAGGGCTGTTTGGACAGTCTAGAGGGCAAAAGTAAACACAGAGCAACACAAACAGGCAAACAAAAGACCTGATGTGGCAAATGAACTGAGCAAACAGCAGCCAGTCAATTGAGTCCGTTACTCGGACATTAAAGTTCACAGATTAACGTTAACGTCCCTGTCAGCTGTGCTCTTGCAGTCACAGCTGGTAGCGTCTGAAAACTGGTGATACCGCAAATCACTACCGACAGGAGGAAAACAACTAGATAAGGAGGGGGGTGGGGGAATTAAATTCACTGATTACAGCCTGGCACAGTGTAATCGACAGATAACATCCTGGCGGGTTCTGACCGCATCACTTGGATAAAAACAGAATTAAGACAAAAGAGCATTCCGGTCCCAGCTAATTGGTGGACTGTACACTTCAATTGGCAGCCATTTAAAGCGTATTTTGTCCGTTTTGTCTAAAAAATCCGTTTTATCTGCGTGTAATCCCGACAACCTTGTGTGTTTATTCAATATTGTGACTGTGGTGAAAATATTCCGTGGCGTTTCGGGAGTTTAATGAGACGCTACATTGTCTGCGCTCCAGATAATAGACTGAGACCGACCGTTAGTATCCTGTGGCTGCTAACCTCGCGGACACTTGCTTTGGTAACTTACGTTGTCAACACTCCCGGCTAAAAACATCCATAAAGAGGCTGTAAAGGGGTTAAAAAGGCAAACACAGCTCACCATGTAAAGCGTGAAGGGGAAACATAGCAGAAACAGCCAGATGTAGAGGTGTAAAGCGTTGACGAATGTGTTTTGATCGGGGTCGTAGTACCATCCGCCTGTGACTGAAGCCCAGACCCCCTGCCTCAGGATCTGTAGAGTCTGCGACCCCATGTTGCTTTATCCCCTCCGACAAATCCGAGCGGAACCGACCGACGGGACAACCGGGGTGACACGCCGGCTAGTCGTCGCTGAACATGACAAACGGTGCTATGTTTTCAGACACTGGCCCGAGAATCCCCTCTGCAGCCATCTTCTCTGCTGCTAGCCAGCCAGCTGGGGCACTGTTTCCAGTCCTCCACTGAGGAGACTCCTATCCCACCACGCCCTGCGAGAAACTTCTTCTTCGTGGCATCGGTTCGCGGTAGCTACAATCATGCTGTCCTCACTGAAAATGGCTAATATTGCTGTGTGCTTTCTCCCATTTTGCTGTCCGCGTATTCTCTCTGATGGGAGGCCATATTTCCTGCGTGACTTGGAACTGGTGGCAGAATGCACAAAAGAATGAAATAAAATGCATTTGATGATTAGTAGCTCGCGCCAAATACGACAAAATGGTGACACCTGCTGGTCACATTCTGTCATTACCAAACTAGTCTGCTACTCAATTTTTCACATTGAAGTGTGTTTACAGGTCTTTGGGAGTACTAGCTCATATATGAATAAATTACTAATGTTATATTTTCACATATTGCTCCCCAAAACCTGAAAGTACACTTTAATGTGTAACATTGATGAAGTTAGCCCTTAAAGAATAAACCAAAACCATCATAGAGGCATCAGATTTTCAAAAGCCCCATGTTTAAAATGACTTCTGAAGTAAAAGTACAGAAATATAAAAAGTTAAAGTATTATTTCAGCAAGAAACAACACCTGTGATATATTTCATTATAAGACTGGTACCCCAATATTCATGCTTTAATGTGTAGACATTTTACATTTATAGATGAGGTGAAGCTGGTTTTTAACACATTTTTATATCCAGTTTTGTGTGAAATATTGGATAATTTTACCTCTTTCTGCCTTGAGCTGGGATTTAAAGGTGCCATATGTAAGAATGTTGCATCAAGTCCAACAGGCCGGGTATCACTGTTTTAATTTTGTGTTACATTTTATAAGCTTCATATTTTTTCAGTATCTCCAGCTGTCAAGTACATGTAGTGTTGTAAAAAGTATAGCATTTCAGTCTGGAATGGAATTAAATAAAAGTATAAAAAACATAAAATTGAACTACAAGTATTTCAGTTACTTGAGGAAATCTGCTTACTTTCCACCACAGTAGATCATCATGTTTGTGAGGCATCCAAGGGTAAATATCTTAAGCCATGGAAAATATACTTAGAGCTTTTGATCATGACAAAAACTAATATAATTGATATTTTGTTTGTATCATGAGGAAAAAAACAATGTGATCAAGGACGACTCAAGACTATTGCCTGCCAACAATAAACACATCAGGACACAATAGCTGATACCTTTTAATACCTTTTAATACAAAAACACAAAGAGCAGGGTATTCTTTACAAAAAAACATACAAACAAATGAAAGTGTTTGTAATTAAAGACAGGTGCCCAGGCAGAGGAGCTTTTTGCTTTTCAGATGAGATAATGCTTTATGACACATCCCCCTGTAAAGCACGCAGAATCAAACCGTCCTCTGAAGTTACTACAACACAAATTTTATGCTGATGTCAACAGTAAACCGACACTGATGCTGAGGTCAGCTTATCATCATAAAAACCTCATCCTTAGCATATACTGCTAAATGCCTGCTGACATCAGACAGTTAACCCCTGTTGGTAGTACAGCTGCCAGAAATGTCCGCAGTGCCAAACCTATCAAGTGTACAAGACTAAGGTTACAAGGTAAAAGTAGTCCTGGCACTGAGACAAGCCACTGACTGACCCTTTTGGTGCCAGATCATTCTTAGCATCTTATAAAATGATCAAATGAGCAGAGCGAAAAGAGATCAAGAATACTCCAAGCTGTTCTCTCAGTTAGTGCTGCAGGACTTCACATTTCTTTGCTCCATCTTCCCAGAATGTGAGAAAAGAATCACTGTAGCCTCGCTCTCTTCTCAGGAGGAGGTTTGCTTGGCGGTGCTGGGGCAGAGGACTTTGTGGCTGGTTCCCTTTCCTCTTGTTTTACAACTTCTGTGGGGGGTTCAGGCTCCTTCTTCACCTCAACTGCAATACCAGAGCACTCAATTAAAGAAAAACTCATGGATCCCCTGGATATTCTAGATATCTTCACACCATTATCAATAGCCCCATTTATACTGTCCTTTGAGTGCCGATTATCTGACATCAAATTCAAAATAAGCATATATTTACAGAAATCATTTACAAAGGTTATGAGGTAAGATATTAATACATTTGTCTCTGTGCTATTTTCAATTATGTGTCAAAAAAGCAAATAATCACATTCCGTTTTATTTGTTTTACAATGTCCCAACTTTTATTGAATTAGGTTTGTAACAATGGCACTACCAGTAAAAGATTAACCCACCAATAACAAGAATGAATATAATCCCATTTACAACCCTTTCAACTACTGATTATGCAACATCAGGATCAGAATATAATGTATTTAAAGATCATACCTGGGATAGGCTTCTCACCAGGCTTAGGCTGAAATTGCAGAAAGAAAAACAATATTATTGATATTCAATCACATTAACATTAAATATTTTTTTATTTCAAATGAAATGACAGAAAAGATTGAACATTAAAAACTGCAATGTGTAGACCCTTTCATAATGCCTATGCATTATGTCGACGTTGCTTGGTTCAGTGTAAAAAAACAATCACGACAAGTTTTTTACGGGCCTTATTGCAGCTTCTCTGTTTAAAAAGGGCGAGTGTAACTGCGTAACTGTACCTGGTAGAATGTTGGTGGAAACTTGGACCTGAGATCCAAAAGGAGTGTGTCAACACGGTGCCTCTGAAACAGTGAACTTGGTTCCTCCTTCTTCTTAGACTTGGGCTTGGCTTTTTCTGTAAAAAAGCGAAACAGTTGTGTTGATCACATGAAGTTATTATTTTAGTTACATTTTGCTCTGGCTCCCTTTATTTGATGTCTTTAAGTTCTGTGGCAAATGTCTGATTTAGCAGCTGTTTGTTAACACACTGTTTCAATTGATTTCAAATACAAATGCAGTAAAAGTAATGTACATAGACTACTGCATCGCCCTTTTAAAAAGTCCCCAGACGCCCTTAAAAAAATCAGTCAATTATGTGAGTTGTTGAGTTGAAAGGTGCCATGTGTAAGAAAAGGTGAGTCTTATTCCCAACTCATCAAAAACTGACACTTTGGGATGGCAGCCATCCCATCCTATAATCCCTTAGTGTCCGTTTTAGATTATTTCAGCGCCCAGAGTGTCATTATTTAACAAGTTCTTAATTATTTGGGACTCCTTTTAAATTTGGCAAGTGCTAAATATTGTGTTTTTTCTTTGTGTCAAAGTGCTGCAAGTGTTTACTTAAAGCGGGCAGGTGAGATCTGATCAAAAGTGTTCACTCGAGACGCATACAATCAAATGATCGACGTAGAGCTGTCAAGTTGTGGTCGTATCACTAAGGACAGATGTTAAAAACAGGTCTGATTAGGGCCACCGATCTTGTTACAGGAACCATTTTACCTATAACTACATTAAATTAACAGCCAAAGCTTAACCTCTTTCCTCCTGGTCCTTGAAGTGCCACCAGTATCCTTTGGACGGGTGATAGCGGCAGTATGACATGGCTTCATCAAAAGCAGACTGGATTCCATGGACAGCAGAGAGCTAAAACAAATGAGATTGAGTTCACCCACAATTAAACCTCTATCCAGTCAACACACCAAAATCCCTCTTCAACAGCCTTTATAATACACAGTTTCAAGTGTATTTTTTAGGAACGTTGTAGGAATTCTTACCGCTCGAGAGCTGATAACTGTTCCCAGGTCTGGGGCCTGATACACCACTCCTGCTATGATGTAGTAGTCAGCCATTGGGATAACTAGAGGATGAACACATACAGTGGAAGAGACGATGAGATTCTCACATGCTAGGTTGTGTATGTTACCTTTATGGTGATAAGCATAAAATCATATAATCAAACATCTAATTAATGACATTTTAAATCAAATAAGTATAACAGTTTCAGACTGCAGAATGCTTATTACCAGTGACCACTTTTAAGGAGCTGGACAATTATACAAAGGAGATCTATGGACAGTTGCGTCACTGATAGGCTGCTTATTAGTCAATTTGTTTTTATTAAACAGTCGTATACATGCTCCTTGGCCATTGGCTGACCAGTATCCCACAATTTAATCATCTGAAATTCAATCAGATGCTTCACTGCTCACCTTGTGTTGCTGACTGCCTCTGTTGTTTACGGATTATATAAAGAATTGGCTCCTGAGCATGAAGAAGAATGTACTCCACTCCCACCATCTGACTGAAAATAAACACAAACAATGTTTGCTTTTAGTTTTGCAAATGTAAATCAATACTGCACTTTTGCTGCTGGGTAAACAGAACAAGTTATAGGTACAAGCACCACAAGTTAATTCATCTACATGAATTCAAGTATCCATTCAGTATCTTTGTATGATGTGAGACTTCATTTATTTATTTTCAACTTCCTTATTGTGCCACATAACACCACGGTGTAAGATAAACTTACTTCAGGTGTTCCAGGGTAAGCCGCTGCATCTTCACTACCTCATTGTTACACGTTCGGTCGTAGAAGGGGTTGCTTCTCTCAGAGAAGTAGTCCAGTACATTTCCAGGGTTTAGAATTGGCACCCAATTACTGTCCACCCAGGATATCCCAAGAAGGTCCTGAGCTGAGGGTGCATTACATACATGTGAGGTTCACAATGATTAGGACATACTGAATGATCATCACAGCCTTATTTGAAATGTAAGGCTCTGTTTTAATGAACATAATAACAAAACAGCTTCAATCAGAAATGTAAGACCTGATTAAATAACCTCATAATAACCAACCTCCTGAAATCTTCAGACATATTATCCCATATTGATATTGTTTGTGTTTTGTTTGAGCAACATGAATTCATTTAACATCTCCTTTTTTTAAAGGAAAGAATTCATTTGCAAATACAGGTACCTCTTTATATTCATTTTCTTAAATCGTGTGTTTTTGCGCACTCTGGGCTATGTCAATCATTTTACTGATAAATATAACGAGTGAAAGACGGTCATTATCTTATGTTTGACACTAACGGAGCAGTCAGTGACCGCAACGTTTAACTGAAATGCAAAGTTGTATAGCGTCAATTGTTCAAACCCTAATTTTCAAGACGCATTGCTGGAATGTATATGTGGCATGTTTTTTTTTTCTTTTTCTTTGAGCTCAGATGTAGAACAAAACCTAAAGCCAGCAAGCATTAGCAAATGTAGCCGACCTGCTAACCAAAGCGGAGGAGATGCTAATGGCTGCTAACGCTAGCTTTTAGCACGGACAATATATCATATACAGAGCAGCTTCGTCTGAAAGGTCCAAACAGAACATATAAAACAGACTTGTTAAATTGACGAAATAAAAAGTAAAAAATGAACGCGAATAACAAAATATAAAACGGGGATTCGGCTACCTCTGAAATCCACCGCCGCCATGATGTAAACAATTGTCGCATAAAGATGACGCCTTCACTAGGTTTCCTGTCGTTGTTTGATGACGTTGTTTTAAGAGTCCTGATTAGTTAAATTGGAAGAAAGAGCACGAATTAAGTGTATTAAAGTCATTTTAATAATAGAGAAATGTGTACAAAACTGAGACACTTCTTTTATTATTTTAAACTTCTATTATATTATTAACTGGGTGTTTTTTAGCCTCACGTAACAAAGGTAAACACAGAAATTCAAGAGAACAGTGGTTGAAAGTGCCATAATTAATCTGTATAGCCTATAGCGCTTTAAAAAAATAAATAATAATCTGGCAATATTTATATTTAAGTCTAACAAAGCATTATAATGAATCTGTAAGGATGTAGTACTGTAGGCTAAATCCCAGTAAATGTATTGCAAACAAGCATCAGTTTGAGGATTACGCAATAATATTTATTAGCCCCCATGGCTCATGGTCTTTATTTCCGATCAGCAGCATTTGCTCCAGAGAACTGAAATTCCAGGGACACACCCAGACAGCTGAGTTCACTGCCCTTGGAGTGTGACAGGACAGATGGATTTAAGCATGGTGAAAACACAAGCTTACACACATTCCACTGTTGTTGATAGAATGGCACTGTAATGAGAGGCAACAAAAGGAACAACCGTATTCATCACTTAGCTGTCTGCCCCCCCTCCCCACTGTATAATAGAGGCTCATAACACTATTACACAGGTTTGAATGACATCATAGCCTGTCATTAAGGACTGTAGCCTGTCATGAGTGTGTCCAAAGTGGCTGCGCAGAATGCGAACAGTCAGGGGGAACAGCAGGCTGCCCGGGCGAGAGACGACAGGCTGGATGATCTTTATCTGATAGAGATGGCTGCATTCCTCCAATCTGAGATAAGAGCGAGGGACTGAAAGGTATATTTAAGTGTATGGAAGGGGTTGATATCCTCTTACTGTAAGATATTTGGTTAAAGAGGCTGAACTGTTGCCAATTTCCAAATGAATTTCCATGGGGAGACACAGAAATCTGATAAAATGAGTCATCATCCATTCGTTAGAAAAGGCCTTAAGTATTTTATTTGATAAGACAAGACATACAAGATAAAGAACACAACATTGAGGCATATTGAAGCAGGAGCACATTTAACTGGAAATATTTAGCTTGAATAAAAAAAAATAACTCATGTGATTTTTTTTATAAATACAAATTATTGCACATTCCCTTTATGGATTAAAAAAAACGTATCTAAAAATAAAGCATCGTCACTGCAGTCTGTTTTTTTGTTCAGTTTCTACATAAACTGGTAATGAAATTATCCTGAAATAAACTGATGATCAAACCTCTCCTCTTCCTGCTGGAGGACCCTCATGGGAATACTGGCCTTGTATTTATCGACCAATCGGCTCATCGGAGGGGTAAAATACGAGAACAGGCTATAGCGGAGGAGCGCGCATCGCGCAGGGTTGCGCACAGAGAAGACGTAGCTGCGACACTGGGAGGCGAAGACGCGACTACACGGCCGAGAAGATGCAGTGAGGAGGCTCAATTTAACAGCTAATTTCCAGCCGGGCGTCAGGGCAGCTTTAATCAAATAACGTCGAAAATGAGCGTAATGAAAGCTGGGCACGACGGCAGGGTGGACGGCGGCAGAGGCAGCCACACCGACAGCGGCGGCGGCTCCCCGAGGCTCCAGCAGTGCGCTCAGCCTCCCAACAGCAGCAGCAGCAGCAGCAGCAGCCGGACCAAAGATGCCAGATACCAGCAGCAGCTCCAGCAGCAGCAGCGGCATCATGGTGGGTCGATGCTGAAGCAACCATCTCACAACGAGCCGGCCGACGTCGTCAGGCGGGCGCTGGACTTCAAGTGCCAAGGCACCCAGTGCTACAAGGATAAGAAGTACCGAGAGGCGATTGGCAAGTATCACCGCGCTCTGCTGGAGATTAAGGGGCTGTGCAGGGTGCTGGGGGATCCGGACCCCGGCTCCAAGCCCCCGGCCTCCCTGCTGCCGACCATCAGCAAGTCCACCACGCTCACAGATGAGCAGAAGGGGGCCATGGAGAATGCAGAGCTGGAGTGTTACAACAGCTTGGCCGGTAAGAGACGTCTCTCTCACACATTCTCACACACACACACACACACACACATAGTCTCATTATAGTGATCTGTCCCCTTTTCAACAGAGAAAGATACTGGGAATACTCCAGAGCTCATGAATGATTCATAAGGAGAATGAGTCACTCTCAGGCTTACCCCCACTGTCCCAAGCCATTTATTTGATACCCACCTCATATTGATACTATATTTATCCACCTCCTGCCAAATTCACTCATTATATATTTGATATTAAATAACCTGATCTGGTTGCCTGATGGGACACACGTTATTACTCCTGCTTTATAATGAAATATTACCGTTGGCTCATGCAGTGTTATCAGTAACTTTTCCACCCCTCCTGTCATTTCCTCTTCTCCCACTCCAGCCTGTCTGTTGCAAATGGAGCTGGTGAACTACGAGCGAGTGAAGGAATACTGTCTGAAAGTGCTGCACAAGGAAGGAAAGAACTTCAAGGCTCTGTACCGGTCCGGCGTGGCCTATTACCACCTAGGAGACTTCCAGAAGGCCCTGTACTACCTGAAGGAGTCACACAAACAGGAACCGTCAGGTCAGGACTGAGCTTCAGTACCGTGCAGTCGACTGTACCGACCAACTCACTGGTTTTCTGATCTTATTTTCTTCAGAATCTTATGACAGCGATGAAAAAATTAGACATTGATTTGTTGATTACCAGAAAATTAGATGAATTCAAACTAAAAATAGGTTTTCAGCTTAAGATAAATATGAAGAACTGCTTGCTTTTCCGCTTTTTGACACAATTTTGAATTGAAAACTTGTTATTTCTACCATTTTCTGCTTTTACTCTGCTACGATTGCAACGGAAATAATGTACTCTTTGCTTCACTGAGTTTATGTAGAGCTATAGTTAAAGTTACAGGCAACAAAAAGATGCATTATAGATAAAAGTGGAAACAACTTTTCCCCCTTAGCCTTCTCTAAGTGGTATTATTGGTGCCACGGTCAAAGACATCCAGATTATTCTCTGTTTTTCCCAACTACCAACATCACAGTTCAAAATGTGAGTTCATGCATTTATTTGAGTCTATAATGGAGATGTGACAGTAGATAGAAATGCTGCCAGCCTGATCAAATCTACACCCGTCAAAACAATATAGTTAAAGTGAGTTTATAGGGACCCAATCTAACGCTGATGGTGTCACCATCAATCAATCCACATTATTCTTAACTATTTTTTTTTTTTTTAATGTGTCTATTGCTGCATATAAGGCAGTTAAAATAAGCCCCACTAGGCTGGCTACACCATTAAGATGCTGCAAACAGATTAATGCATCAGAAATAATAATAAGGCAATATAATATATGACAATGAAACCTCAGTAAGAGCTGTTCTGCTGAACAATGACTACTTTTATTTTTGATACTGTACGCAGTTTTAGCATCGTTGTACGTATGGTTGGGCTTTAAAATAATATCAGGGTATTTTTAGGCTGTAATACAAATACTCAATATCAAGATTGCAACAAAAATGTATAAACAATGAGATATTTGATGAATAATCATCATCAATGTAGATATAATGTCTAATTGTATAAAGGCAAGAATACAACAAGTGAAACAGTCTGGTTAGTTTAGAAAATCTCATCACTATACTCTAATGCAGCCTTTAAAACCAGGAAAAGGTAACATGCCACATCACAATAGAAACATATCTAAAATCTAATACATATATAATTTCACATCAAGATAACGATATATATATATATATATAATAGTTATTCCCCATCTCTATACTTTTATGTCTACTTCTGTATAGAAGCTGAATACTTCTTCCGCCCCTGCTTTTGGAGATTTGACTCAGTTGGCATTGTGAAGGCTTCACTCTGGCTTCTGCTAACTTGTGATGGGTGTTTTTATGGGCTTTTTTTTGTTGGCAAGTAAGCAAAAGATGACTCAGTAATATGCAGAATTTGGTGGGCTGTATAAATTTGGTGCATTCCCACAGATCTGACCTGGGGCCGCTGAGATGAGCTGGCTGAAAGAAGCAACTCAAGAAACTGCATCAAATCTAATCAGGACTCTCAAACGAAAACGAGAATCTTCTATCGAAGGGCTCCGTCTCGTACCTCGTGTAGTTGTCCTGTTCACTGTCTTAGAGGAAGTGGATGTAAAGGCTCACAGGGGCAGGTGAAGGACTCAGGTGAAGGACTCAGGTGAAGGACTCAGGTGGATGTCTCAGGCAACAAGCAGGTTTGCTGTGTTGGTGTTTTCCGCAGGCAAGAGGTCCAAACAGACAGAAACAAATAAGAAGGTTGGATGCAAAGACAATGTGTAACAGACTGACTCTGTTACGTGAGTGAAGACACCAGTGCTTTTCCTACATATGTCAACCTGAGGGGGAAGAGTCATGTTTATATATGCAGGGGAGCTCATTAAGGGACTGGAAACAGGTGCACAGGTAGGCGTGGAAGTCAGGTAACGGCTGACGGTTGGAAACACCGGGGACTACTGCAGAACTGGGGAGGAATAACAGGCTGAGTGACTGTTTAACATGTTCAATGCATTTCCTCCCTCATAAAACATCTGCAGAGCTGATTTTTTGAATATATTCTAAGTCCAGCAATGTTACGTCCATGTTTACCAGTTTGTAGTCTCTTCTTCTCTTCCTTTGTTGGCGCTACTGTGTCAGGAATGTGTGAGAAATGCAGTGCTTGTACCATATATGCCACTAGTAGAGGCCATCCGCCTCCTTAGGGTACATTTAACATTTATAGACTCTACATTTAATTAAACATCTAGAGGGAGAAATTAAAGTAGTTCTAATTTTTTGGTGACCTCGTAGAAACCTCCGAGGAACCCAGGCCTAATTTTGGGAACCACAGCTATGAGAAACTTTTCACTTGTCTCAATCACAGTGTCCCATTTGATCGAGTTTAAAAATAATGTTTGTTATGTGGTTTCTTTTGTAGTTCTAGTGAAGTGCGTGTGTGTAATCAGTGACAGAGCATTCAGTTTATTTAAAGAAACAGGGTCGGACTTACGCATACTTTCCGATGTGAAGGGGGAATTCGTCACCTTGGGAAATCAACGCATCTTCAATTGTTTTTTTCTATTTCTGTTTTTGCTGTTGTCATATAAATGTACAGTACACGCAGTTTTAATCATGTTGATTTGCCCGTGTCTGTCC
Organism: Sparus aurata; assembly: GCF_900880675.1. NCBI lineage: Eukaryota > Metazoa > Chordata > Actinopteri > Spariformes > Sparidae > Sparus > Sparus aurata. Next base: position 6,627,476 of record NC_044202.1, read on the forward strand.
TGTAACACCCTTTCAAATCCACACTGGATAAACTAAAAAACAAATGCACGGCGGTGTTTCGGAAACATAACCATGTTTATCCATTATCCCTGATTTCTTTTTCCCGTAGCTGCTTTACAATGTCCCATGCCCCGCTGAGTTCACTTTAGTTTGGAAGATTTATGAGCACATTTACGCACATTTCCTGCCTGGGCAGGAACTAAATCAGCCTTTTCCTGTCTTTGTTTTCCAGACACCAATGTCATCCGCTACATCCAGCTGACAGAGATGAAGATTCGCCGGAATGCCCAAAGGGACAAGAAAGAGGCGACATAAGCACTTGCCGTCTGACGAGTTCTCACCCGTCATAAATTAAAGCCCGACCGTGTGCCACCCAGACCTTACACACCACGAGTTAGAGGTCCTGGTGCGACTCAGTATTTGTTTGCTTTTGCCTTGCACAGCATCTGGTGGTTATGTGATTGAACTTTATCATTGTGTGCTTGAAGCATTTTTATTTTAAAGAATTGTACCTGAATACTGAAATTCTGTCTCCAAATGTATCTGGTATGAATCCCAAGTATTTTTTAACCTTTACAAAACTGATGCACTGCCAGTCCAAACATTGCACATACAGGCCAACACTTGTGATAGAGACAGGAGCAACAAGGTCCTCGGAGTGAATCCAGCATGTCTGCAGGCGAGCGTAACTGTAATTTAGCAAGTGCCCTCGCACAAGATGTCTTTTCGAAATGCCATGGAGTAAATGAGTAACAACCACCTACACTTCTGTCACCATACTTTGTTTCTGAAGTACAACGAAAAGTCAAGGTTTTTTTTATTCTCTCGATTATATTTGATGGTGCTTTTTAGTGAGTAGGTTTTTTTAAAGTGTGTAGGCAGGGACATCAAGAGCACATGGTTGCTAATTGCAGTACGAACTAAAGAGACATATCACAAAATGTAAATAGGCTACGTTTATAAAAATCGTTAAAAAAAAAAGGAATATAATGGAGAAACAAGCTATTTGTGTTTATTAATGCCAAAACAAAGCACTTCACTCATAGCATTTTCTGTATCTACAAATACTGTATGTTTACTGTAAAGGTATGCGTGTAATAAAAGTGTCTATTGATTGAAGTACTTTTTGTTGTGCTGCACTGGATTTCCCTCCTACGTTCCTAACAAGCTAAAATAGATCTTTGGAGAAATGCTGATGAAACCACATTTGTAAATACACATAAATTAACTTTCTTTCTTCTGTGGTAGCTGCCACAATGAGGCCTCCTGATATAACACAGGCAGTTATATAGAAGTGGAGGCATACCTTTAGATTACCATTTAAATTGATATGGCAGCTAGCAAACTTATTAATGGATACCAGCAACAACAGCATCTGGAGTCTAGTGTCTGCCACCTTAATGAGTCCAAGTCAATTTTTCACTGTCTTTTGGCTCTGTTTTTGGTCTCCACCTTCTCGTTAGGGAGATATTGCTAAACGTTTACCAGCTAACTTCTGCCTGTCGGCTGCATGATCCTTGTTAGCTTGTGTCTGACCTGTATTGGCATTAGTATAAAGTTTGAACTAACATTTCTCAGAAAGATAAACATCTGGTGATGTTTAACACTGAAGGTTTCTCCAGATTCCTCAAAGACCGATTTAACCTTCCAGATGAAAGAATATTCTGTCGACTGTGTGATTAAAAAAAGACTTGTGACTCTGCAACTCTGTTTCCTAATATAAACCAAGATGGCAGCCACGCAGATGGATCAAATTTAGAGGGTTTTTCAGACATTGCAAGGTAACTATCTTTTAAGAAAAGGACCTCTGTGACTAAAATGCTATGCTACATAAGAAGCTGTTGTCTACTAACTCCTCACATTCAAGTCACAATGGTGAATATTTATCTATCCAAATCTTGTTTTTGTCGAGCAAGTATCTTTCTGATAGCCGTGCGACTGAATTGTCAAGCTAATGCTAATTCTTTGAGCACATTAACCATCGCTAGTCTCCACTAGCTTGTAAGGTAAATAATCAGCTCTGTAGCTGCTCAATGCTCGACTTTTTTCACCAGCTAATTTTTTAACTTTGTCTGTCTTCTGCTGTGTGATGAGCAAATAGTGTACAGTGAGATTAATGTTGTTTTTTTTGGTTAGTTTTTTGAAGACAGCTGTCAGAGAACAGTGCCAATGAACTAAAGTAGAAAAGTTATGGGCAGGTACAGAAAGTCATATACTGATTAATTCAAGAAGGATACACAAATAACCCAGTTGGATTGTTTACTATGATTTTACTCAAATCAGTGTGTTCCAGTGCAAATACAAGTCAGTCAGTAACAGTATCATTCCCAACCTGAACAACGTCCATCAGCAACGGTAAGATCAGCTTATTCGTGGTAACATTTCAGACAGATAATCACGCCATGGCAACACCTCAGAGGAACAGCTTCCGTTCCAACTATCACCCTTAGTTGAAATGCTGAGTTTTTTTTACTCTGATCACGTGATCACATTCTGCACAGTCCTCAGAGAAAAAGCATTCACATTAACATGTACAATGAGTCACACTTTGGAGAAAGACAGATCAAATCTGAGAGAGTGCGGTCCTCCAGGCTGAGAGGCGTCATGACATTTGAAAATTAAATGAGAGAAACAGGCATTCAGACCATTGACATAATTGATACTTAGCTCTTTTTTTTTTTTTTTTTTTTTTAGACGGTTAATTGGTCGGATTTATCACCTCTGTTAGCACCAGTAACCGGACAATGCCTGAAACATTGGGAGCTCTTTGTAAAGCAGGTTTAAATAACAGTCAACATTTATATTTAACTCCAGTCCAGTCCAGACAAACCCAACTTAAATTTGGAAATAAAATCTAACCAATGTGCACAACCAGGTTCACTGTGTTTAGCTGAAGGTAATAACTTCTTGCAACTTCTGGATTTAGGGCCGCGGTTAATGCTTAATCTGTTGACTGGAGCCTGACCGATGTATTGGTTGGCAAATATCACTGGCCGATGTTGGCTACCACAGTAAATCGGTATATCTGCATATATTTTGTCCGATATGTGCTGACACCTTTTATTACAGAACATGTTACATATAAAGATGCTTGTGGCCATTTACAATCATTAAATTACCAGCAAAGTTTATTGTTTTCTGTGAACTGTCATGTTGGACGATACAATTTATCATCCAACTTTGAAATACCCTGACTCCATTACATATGTTAATGAACACACTTGGGGGGATTATTGCAAAAAAAATCGTGTTTATGTATATATTCTGTTAATATAAGAGTATCGGCCAAAATATACAGTATATCGATACAGAAAATTGTCTAGTCCCTAATATCAGCATTGGCCCAAAATATTTAGTATCTGTCAGGCTCCACAATTGTTTAATGTTTATGAAATAAAATAAAAAACACTCAAGGCAATTTCCCTAAGCCCAAATTGTCAATCAAAATGAGCATTTTTCAAGGCCAACTGTCAAAAACATTCTTGATTCTCAGTTTGAAATTAGCCAAGATAAAGAAAAGCAGCAAATCTCACGGCTGAGATGCTGCGACCAGGGAACATTTGTTGTTTTTACAGTTCCACAATTAATCGATTTTCAAGGTTGTCTGCTTTGGCTCTGCGGTGGGATTGGAACAACTTGTGCCCTTGTTAAAGATGTTGAAAAAACCTGCAGCAGAAGAATGAAAAAAACAACCTGAAGGTGATTGAAAATGCATGAAACAAACAAAACGAATACGAAGCAAGTCACATGTGGCAGCGTTTTGTTGGAAGCCACGCTCACTCTTAAAACATTCATGGAACAGCAACGAGTGTCAAAAATCAAGGCAAGTGCAACGGATTATAAAAATAAACCATCATAATAAATTAATACATCAGTGAAATTAAATAAATCATTGCAAATATAAATAAGCAAGAATGAACTTCCACACATGCCACCAGGGCCTGTTTTTCACCTGTGTGCCGTTCGACAGGTTCATGCAGTTTGCTGCTTACATAATCAAGTGATACTTCACATCCCTCATCTTATCTTGGTCAACAATTTATGAGGCAGACATTTTACACAGTTACAAACACATAGTTCCCTTTTTAGTTCGGAGAAACATGTCTCAACTGGTGGGTCGGGACCCAAACGAGCGGCTCTGTCAGGCTCACAAACAGAACTGAACTCCACAGAGACTTATTGAGCTCTCTGATATATCTGGTTGTGACTTCCTGACAGTGTTTCGGTCCCGATTCAAACCCAAGGAGCAGCGACATCCCTCTCCTAGTACAGTTCGCCGTACAGGACTCGAGACGGTGTCAGACGTTATTGTTCCGACACTGTTTCGAGACTTACGCAAGGAATTGCTCATATTACACAACAGCATCCCCTGTACCCAGAATATTACTCTGTACAAGTGATTGGTGATGACAGGTGCTCAGCACAAAACAGGAATCCATCAGCCGCTAACGCAGGAGAGTGAGTTAAACAGACAAATCACAAATAATCAGAGACCACGTTTCGTACAAATGGAAAAACCCTGAAGCTTTACATTCATGACGCTTTCCAAAAGTGCACTTCATTAAATGCACAATCTTGAACTCAGGCTTGAAATTAAGAAAAAGTATGTAAAGCTTTGTGACTATCAATGGCATCCTGCTACAAAGCCATTAATCAGCTCGTTCCCAAAGAAAAGCAGCCTTTACAGCTTGACAAATGACAGTGTTCCTATAACTGAGAGAAATCAAGTAGTGTTAATGCATTAACCAACCCGACCTGGGTCAAATAAGACTTTCAAATACTTTGCATGGTTTGTTTTAGCAGATTTAGATGTCATATAGAAGGATTTTCATCACAACACATGTCAGAAAGGCCAAATATTAAAAGTAAATGTCTTCCTGTAATTTAGTGAAAATATTGTACGTGGAGAAAGGTGAACCACCTTCATAAAGTCCCGATTAAAGCTGAAAACGGATTCATTTTGTGAGTATTTGTTGGCCCACACCTGTTACAATCCAAAGGCTACCAGTAGTCCCCTCCTTGAGATGGGAGGCGTATGCACTTGGGGCTGATTCAGGACCAGAATCCGGGTCTATAGTGGTACGGTGAGTCTTTGGGAAAGCTGATCTCCGGTCTGCAGAGGGGGACGGTTCCGTCGCGGCACTGTCCCTCGTCCAGCTGATCCAACAGGTTTTCATTCCTGCGGGGGGAGTAGGGCGTCGGCGCCTCCATGGGGGTGGGCAGAACCGCCGGGTCTCTACCAAACTCTACAGTAGGAGGTGTCTCTGTGCTGGATGTGTGGGCAGGGGACTCGCCGTTACCCAGGTTTTGTCCGTTTCCCCTGGGCCTCACTTCTGCCCAAAACACATCACAGCGAGCCCGCGGTGAGGGCCGAGGCCGGGCCACAAAGTCAAGGGTTTTGGGGCGTTCGGGAGCACAGCGACGACGGGGAGTTGGAGGGAACACAAGATTTGGATCAGGAAGTCGGGGTACCTCGGGACAGTCGTCTTTCAAGCCTCTGAAGCCACCTGTTTTTTAATAAAAAGGGAAAGAAAGAATAAAGAAAAACACTGAGAGAAAATAAAACGTTATATTCACATACTGAAATGTTTTGGTTAGAACTTTACCTGTGCTCTCTAATGCCGTTTTCTCTGGCAGTGGCTCCAGATTATTAGGGAGGCAGCTCTTCTTGATGGCCCCGTCTGATGGTGTTCGACGCAAGCTACGTGAAGAACTCGGGGCCGAGGGTACATGTGTGGGGGTCAGGGACTGGCGGGGGTTACGCTTGAAGCTCTCAAGGTGGGTGTTGACCAGAGGGTTGACTGGGGGTTGGGCGGCCTGATGCTGCGAGACACGAGGCGGTGAGGCAGGGCGGCAGACCAACAACTCCTCGCTGTCGTTGCGCAGCAGCGAGCGTGTGGAGTTGCAGTCAGACACTGAAGATAAGGACAGCAGCGTGTAAGAGGACGGCAGGCCTCGCTCAGGCAGCGAGGGCGCCGAGGGTTTCAGCGGGCTTTCCCGCCGGAACAGTCTACGAGTCGGGGGGCTGGTGCTCCTCCTCTGGCCCACTGTCCTGTGGAAGAAGCCCTCCCATCGTGATTTAATGTTCTCCTCCGGTTGGGATAAAGTTAGCAGGTTGCATCCCAGTCCGACGGCTGCCAGCAGAGCTCCGCAGCCCAGCAGGACCAGCTCAGACCGCCGGCCTCCACCGGGGCTCTTCCTGCATGGCGGTGTTCCTGGAACCTGAACGCTGGGGCAATACTCATCTCCGTCATCGTCAGCACCAGCAGCTGTGTTACCCTCCTTTTGGAAGGGAATGCAGAGGTAGGACTGACCAGGAGCTGCACCTGGCTCAGTAGTGAAGCAGCAGTCTTCATTTTCTATAAGTAAGATCATTCACATGTTAATTTGGTCCAGCCAAGCTCATATATAGAAGATAATGCGCAGATGACTCAGTAGTTTATGTTTCACAGTCGACAAGATTTGAATATCATGTGATAATCCCCCTGAGGGCTCTGACACACTGTCAGCCGTCGGCCAATGTATGTCCATGTTTTGACGTGATTAATGACATGTTAGAGCACGTAAACTGGAGTAAGAACAGCTGCATGCAAACAGGAATATTAGTGTTTTATCCATTTTCATTAGCCTTGTAAACAGTTTAGTAGCAAAAAAAAAAAAGAATGTTTTGTGCATGCAAACTTAGTCAGTGCTTCTTGAATTCCAAGCATTCAAGCTTGGTTTTGCTCAGTGTGTGTGTGTGTGTGATGCTTTTTTCGGCCTGTTTACATTCACAAAGCTGCAAACGTGCACATATGTGAGTTTCAGGGCAACCACTAAGAGCTATGTGGCAGTGGAGTATCTCACTCACTCACTCACTCACTCACTTTCCCCTTCCATGTTTTCTCAGCCAGTCTGCCACTTCTCTAACCCTTAGCCTGCAGCCACTCTCTGTATCATTATGTGGAGTGACAAAATAGATTTAAGTTGGTCCTGCTTACCCATCTCCACAAGGCTTGGCACTCCAGGCACTGCTGGACTGTGTCTCGGGGACCTTCGAAGGTTTGGGGCGCTGCAGGACCGCTGCCTGCTGCCTTCATGGGGAGGCTTCACACTGTCAGGTAGGAAGGATATTTAAAGACAGAAGTAAGGACAAACTAATTCAGATTTTGTTTTTTAAAAGTATCTCATTGAACTGAGTTAAGTTGTCGACTTTTACCTGGCATCAGCACTGTGCTCCCTCTGTGGGCCACATCCCCGGGATCTACCTTTTTTCCTGGACCCCTTCCTCTCACTCTCCTCGTCATCCTGGAGGAAACCTGTGGTGCGACCCCAGGCTGTGCATCCCTCACCTGGTGTGACTGCAAGATGACACATACATTATGAGAATTGACCTCAAGGACAAAACCACACACACACAAACTCTGTGCTCTTATAAAGATCAAAAAATTAAATATCAAATACAAGATTCTTACGTTGGATGGCTCTCAGGCGGGGCAGGATCGGCGGACTGGTCTGAGGACTGGAGCCGCTGCTGAGCAAACTCCTCCGCCGATCATGTGAGGGAGACGCCTGCACGGTGATTTTGTGCTGAAAATCTAAATAAAGATTTAAAAAGACATCTGTTAATTTAAAGTTAAATGTATGGCCTGATTATTATTAACAACCTGAATTCCAGATGATGCTCCACAGTTGTTCAGCGTACCTGAAGGCAGGCTGATCCTGTTCCCATCCTTGAGTTTAAGGCGGTTGCGGCGGAACTTGCCCTGCCGGCTCTCCACGTGAGGCTTTTCCTGGTAGAGCTGGTGAATGATGATGTTGAGCTCTCGCTCCAGGATGTGGATCTCCCGCTCGGCCAGCTCCTGCTCGCGCCTCCTCAACGCCTCCTCCTGGCACTTCTGCTGCAGCGCTGCTTGGGTCAGCTCCTCCTCCCACGATCGCAGCTCCTGAGTGTTGCCAAAGTGCAGCAACGGGGGTAAAACAGCTGAACGGATTAGCTGCATATTTTAAAAATACATTCGACCATCTTTACCTTCTCTTTGGTCCTCAGTTGATCAAACATTTCTTGGATCTCCAGTTTCCAGTCGTCCTGCAGAGAGTGAAAGGACTCGACTGGCATCTCAAAAAAGCCAGACTCCTCGATGGCCGTCAGCTGGTCCAGGATAGTTGTGAACAGCGGTCGCGAGTGAGGGTCTGGACTCCAGCACTCTGTGGCAAAAGATAAAAAAAAAACACTCTCAAAGACTTGAGCCAATTTTTTCTCTGCAAAAAAATATTTTTGGCTCTTTAAGTGGATCCAGAGAGTGATAATCTAGTCTGTTTGTTTATCTGATGCTGCTGAGCCATATTTCAAAAGCTTTTCTTGCCGCAGTGGATAATTTGACGCGTTTCCTTTTTTAATTATAAATGTTCAAAAGTATGTTTCTGGCACATTAACTGACGCTTGTAATGTGGTTATGCCAGTGGCTCTGCATGACAAAAAGACTGGAGACAGTTCTGCAATAACTAACCGATCATTTTTTATTTTCCAAATGTGTTCCTCTTACCCTCCATAAGACGTGCAAAGGGCTCCGGACAGGTCGAGGGAATGGGCAAAGCCAGTTTGTTCATCGCCACCCCATAAGCCACTGCGAGACCGTCGATTCCCCGAAATGGAACTTCTCCTGTCAGCAGCTCCCACAACAGCACGCCATAACTTTATTGTCCAAATAAGGGGGGAAAGGAAAAACACAGAAAACAGATGCTGAATGTAAATCATCAAATTTTGCACTCATGTAAAAATCAAAGTGAGACAGAAAATGTGGGATTATTGAGTGACTATTGACTCATGTGGCCATTAAACAGGGCAAAACAAACCATTTTAATTATTTAGTATTATCATTTGACCAACGTTTTATTCTATTCCAGAGTTAAATATTGATTAGGGTGACAAAGTAGTGTCAGTACTCCTTTTCACTGTCATTACATTATAAGTCGTGCTGCCTTCTCTTGGCTCTCTCACTGATCACACGTTAATCCTGGGAAACCCCACATTCAGTCAGCAACAGCTCAGCCACAGCAACAAATCATCAGAGAAACATAACAGTGAAGCAATCAGACTGTCTCACAGCATCACTGCACTGTGAAAGTGAGTCACATTTGATATTCATATATGGTCATCTTTGTCTTAGTGGTCTGAAAATATGACGATCTAAATTCTTATGTCTGAGGTTCATAGGCATTCATACACCGTCTAAAGCTAGTTTAATCTGCACTTGGAAATTAAACTAATGGTTATTTATATTATTGAGTAATCTCCTCATTAGTCTCTTGTTTAATCCATGAATCATTGGGTCAAAAAATGTATGTCACAGTGCTTCTGAGCTCATGATGACGTCCTCAAAGTGCAACTAACAATCCAAAACCCCAATGAGAGTCTACTTAATATGATGTAGAACAGTTTTGCTTAAATTCTGGCTTGATGAAACCATTTTGATTAAGCTTTTGTCGATCAACTAATTAAGGTCCTTGTAATAAGCACTGTCTCTTTAAATTCCCCCCTCCCGAATACCCAGTCTGCTCCGATTGGTCAGCTCACACACGCCCGACCCAGTACCGCTAACAACAACAACAGAGCAGCTGTGCTAAATCAATCCTTACGTGCCAAACAAGCTGCTAGGCGTAAATCATGCAAATGTGTGACATGGTGACGCAGTGTGATGTCATGAAGTCACGGCATTAAAGGCGGGACTACTGACGATGTGTGTTTCGGGAGCAGTGCTTTCTGTGGGAGAGAGGAGCTCCAGTTGGTGCAGACTCTGACCTTTTTAACTGTCAAGATCTTTTACATGAACAAGAAGCTAATAAAAGCATAATGTCTCCTTTAACTATGCTTTGTGCAGCCCACCGTATCTAAAGTGAGAACAAGGACTTTTGAGGACCTTATTAGATATTTCCTAACACTTATTACAAGGACCTTAATGGAAAGCTTTACTGCTATATCTCTGCAGCTCTAGTACGAGAATGAAATGGATAAATGGATAATCTCGGGTTGTCCAATACGGATACCAGTACTGGAAATGCCCCCGATATGGCCCAAGATGCTTGAACTAACAAACTGTACCCTGTAACTCCTCACAAGCATCACATACACCTGTGTACAACTTGTCAACTTCCAATTAATGACCATGCCAAATCAAAATCCATCGAGTCCAGCTTCTTAAAAATGTGAATATTGTCTGCTATATTTACAGCACATGAATCTAATGTTGAGTGTATATTTATAGTTATATCTACTCTGTCGCCTCGTCTAGTTTTGTCTCCGTCTCATCACAATAGTCTGTTCTTTCCCAATGTGCCAGTCGGTGCCTCGTTACTATGGCAACTGCTGCCCGAGCTGAACTTTTCCTGATGCACGGCCGACAGACTGATTCTCCTCCTGGCTCTGTTTCCAGAGCAGTTCTAAAACCTGGGTGTAGTTTTTTTTTTTTTTTTTGGTTGCACGATGCGCCTCCTCAGCCCACCTCCAAATGTCGCTACCCTTGGAGAACGTAGACGAGCGGATGACTTCGGGAGCCATCCAGGCGTAGGTGCCAGCGGCGCTCATCTTGGTGGTGCGGTGCCACTCTCGAGCCAGCCCAAAGTCTGTGATCTTCAGAGTCTTGTTGCTGAGGTCTTCCATCTCAACCCTCTCAAGGATGAGGACTGAGAGAGGTGATGAGGGGATTTGTGGTTGGTAGGATGTAGGGGAGGGGGAGGGTGGATGTGCGTGCAGATAGGCAGGTGGGTTGACGGTAAAATTAAAAGGTTTCGGGTAATCATCACCAGGGATTGTAATGCAGCGGGAGAGGGAACACCGGGCCCACGATAAAAAAAACAACACAATGCATGCGGAAACGCAAAAAAACATTAGACACACGGTGGATGAACAAAACAGGGTGCGGTTGGTGGGAGGCCATGATGAAAGGATTGGGGGGATAAAAGCGGAGTAGAGAAAAGAGAGAACAAACAGAGAAACCAAGAAACGGTGAGCCACTACAACAGAGGGAAGCAGAGATGAAAAACCTTGATCAGTGCTAACATCTCAAACAAATACTACAGCTGAACTACAGAAATAGCCCGGTTCCGACACACCCATTTGCTCTGATAGGCTGTAAAAAAGACAACGTACAACATTTGCTAAAGCAAAGTAGTGCTCCTCCCAACCACACAGTCACTCTCCCCCCCCATTCAGCTCCACAATGCCAGGCCATCTGCTGTGGCTGTGCCCAGTGGAGAGGGTGTGTCTGCAGGCTGCGGTGCACATCAAGCGCCCCTTCATCTGCTGCTCATGTGGCTCTAATGCGACAGAAGCACTTTCCAAAGAAGAAACATGTGGCTGAAGTAAGCCCGGCACCCGTGTAGCTCGAGAGCTGGAACATGAAACAAGCACGGCCAATCCCCCCCCGAGGCCGATCATGCTCCAAATGTATGCACTCAACGTAATGCACTGCGCTTTAGGAAAGAGCGTCTTCTAATGGCATGTAAGGTTAACGAGAGGCAGGAGGGGTGGCTGAAAGGTTGACGGTGCAAACAGAACAAAACCGTTGTGGATTAGCTTACAAATAGAATACATGAAAGTTAGGTTTGCTGCAGAATTGATAGTTTTTCATATGACGTCAGAGTCGGACGGATGCTGCTAAAGCTGGTTCAAACATTTAAAAGAATGGCTCACTCAAAAATGTTAATTGGTCATTATCACCCACAAGTGGTTAAGTTTTATAGTCCACAAAACATCTCTGGAGCTTCACACCAAAACAAAGTTTCAGCATTCTCTTAAACAACTGAAGTAGATGGAAGCTTGTTTGAAAAAGTAGACAAACTACCAAGAAAGAAGATAAAATGACTCCACGCAGCTCATCTGATTAAAAAAACAAACATTATTTAAAACAAGTCTCCATCTACTCCAGTTGTTTAGGAGAACGCTGTTTTGCTGTGAAGCTCCAGAAATGTTTTGTGGACTGTGCGAGGTTGCCATTACGGATCGGTGCTGCAAAGTGTTTTAGCATAACAGTAGCTGGCCTGCTCACACGGTTTCATGAGGAATTATGCGTAGACTGTCATCACATACTCGTTGTTGATAATGAGTTGGATTAATTGTCAGGCATATAAGCTTTTGAAAAACATAAAAACTTTAAAATGACTATCAAATCATTGTTTGGCCTCCCGCCTGCAGTAACTCTGAGGACCCCCTGGGGATGGTGGACCCCCTGCTGAAGACCCAGATGTGAGAGGGAAAGTCAGAGTCATTAGGACACATCCTCTTTCCATCAGCTGGACAAAATGAAGTGGCTACACATGCTGGAAAAGGCCAGAGGATTCAGTCTGGATCAAAGATGTAGGCCGACTGACATTATCATCCCCAGAACCACATTACTAGCACGGGCTAAAAATGACACCGTTAAGTGGTTCCTGTGTGCTCGCCTTTTTTTTTCTTTTTGAGGGATTAAGCTTTATAATATTGCCACCAACCACTTCATTACCACAACGATGCGTCACAGGGTTAGGTCTCAGTGTGCCACATCCTCCCCCTGCATCTCCAGCGACTTCTGTAACCACTGATTAAACATGAGTGTTTTTCAACTAAGCCGTACGGACCTCAAATAAAGTCGACGTGAAATCTGTTTTAATTCAATTGTATATAAAGCACGAAGAACTCCCACCTGGCTCCAGAACAAAATGCAAAAACAAAGAAACACTGGCTCTTAATCAGGTAAAAACCTGACAGCTCTCTTCTTAGAAACACAAATTTGAAAGCAGTGTGATTAGACGCCTGCATTGATTTATAAAAGAGTAAACTGGCATTCTTGTACTTTCCTATCCTCTGCTGAGGGCTTGGGTTTTCCCCACAGAGCCCAGGATGGCAACCAGTTAGACTGACACTTAACACTTTAAAGCAGCCTATTGGAAGTGAAGCGCCTGAGCTGATCACCAGCGAACGGGCCAATGGCAGGCGAGCAGCCGGCTGTGTGTATCACCCGAGCCTCCAATAGGGAGGCTGGGGCAGAGCGTTGGGTAAATCCTCAGTAATAGGCTTGGGATTTAGGGGATCCAGTTGGGTAAAATGCAAGATTACATGTGCTCCACAAACATACATGCACTCTCCTTTTGCTTTCTGCTCTCGTTTCTGAATGGTGATTAGTCGTACTGAAAATCCGAATGTGTCCGGATTAAATCGTGTTCAGTCGTTTTGTATCATATTTTAAATTTGTGTAGTGTGAGTTTTTTCTTTTACTGTCTCACAGCCGAGATCTAAAACATCTGTGGGAGAAAGTCTTGACTTTTCCAAACGCTGGATTTAAAAACAACACATTTTCTGGCCTGTATTTGGTTTAAAACAAACCTCCCATCTGCATTTATTGATCCAACAGTCGATACAAATAACAGCTTTGAGTATCCATAATTATATTATAGTAGGACAGGATATAATAAATTGTGCCACAATTGATGAAACTGCAAATTCTGTACTCTCCATAGAGTTAATGGAAATGTAACTATGCATAGAACACAGCAAAGACGCTGAGGAAAAGGGCTGTAAATAACTATTGTTATTAATATTGATCAATCAGGTTATGATGTGCCTTATAATTGGACAACAATATGAACAAAGTTTCCTATAACTCACTAAAACTAAATCTCCAATGATGTAAAACAGAAAAATATGCTGCTGAAAGAATAGATTTGTTGAATAGTTTTGTTGATCTGAAGAAACTTAAAAAAGGTGAATATTCTCTGGTTCTGTCCTCTCAAATGTTAATATTTTCTGTTCATATCAATGAGCGTCGGTCTGTTGGTTAGAGATAACAAGCACCATGAACACACTGCCTTGACCTTTAGGACATTTTTTATCTGCATATGTATTATCTACAGCCTTTTTCAGAAGAAGAAGTCCTGATAATGATCACCAAATTAATTACCTCCACCAAGGAGATTATGTTCTCGCCTGTGTCCGTTTGTTTGCCGGCTGGTGTGTCGGCAGGATTACACAAAAAACTACTGAACAGATCTCCAGGAAACTTAGACGGAGGACGTGTCTCGGCCCAGGATAGACCCCGTTAACTTTTGGTGCAGATCATATCAGATCAGGGAGTTCTTTCTCACATCCCGGTATCGACGAGTGAGAACAATTTTATATGGATGCAAATAAAAGTCCACATCTAGGAGTATTAAAAATGTGTGATATTGGATCAGGCTTGATTGATTTAAAGGGGAGTGTTGGGCTTTGGCAGAGGTATGCGCTCTACTGAGTGCCATCCCAGTTGACAACGAAAGCAGCTGTTTAAAGATGCAGCCCTGATTAATGTTCTGGTGACTCTAAAATCAATGAATCAGCTGATAATTTGTCATGACACTTCCACTGAGATTCAGATATTCCTGACACTGCAGAAACAAAGGGAATCTTACTGTTGCTGGACTTGAGGTCCCGGTGGATAATGGGGACAATGGCCTGGTTGTGGAGGTAGAACATCCCTCGGGCGATCTGCACGGCCCAGTCCACCAGCGTGCACGGGGGGATACGTTTCCCTGCGAGGGCCCGGTTCAGAGGGCCTCCCCGGGCGAACTCCATGACCAGACACAGGTTGGGCTCCTGCAGACACACCCCCAGCAGCGCCATGATGTTGGGATGGTTGAGCATGGCGAAGAGTTTGGCCTCCTGGCGCACGCTCTCCAGGGTCTGCTCCGCGTCCTCATCGGGGTCCCGTCGGGCCGCCTTCACCGCCACCTCTGAGCCGCGCCACACTGCGCGGTACACTTTCCCGAATCCGCCCACGCCGATGATTTCCTCCAGGGTGAGCTCTGAGAAATCAATCTCCAGGACTGAGAAAAAGAGGACAGAGATTCAGGACAATCACAATCTCCTGAGACAGTATTGATCTTCACAGAGCTGTTACATTTTTTTTTGGAGGACATTAGAGGTCAGGGTCAGCCCGTCTGGAGCTGGTGGGGATTCTCTGTTTTACTCTTCAGAGAGGCCAGCGCTGTGCTAACAAGGATCTCAGAGAAACCAGGTCACCGAGTTGAAGGATGCCTTCCCTAAGCCACCCTGCTGCCCCAAATACAAGATCTGGTGGAGCTACCCCTCCTGCTATTACACAAGGGTGAGCATCTGTCTTTAAATCTGGCTGGGATGTGAGGAGAATGAAGAAATGATGGATGGGTGGGAAAAAAAAAGATCCCCCTCTCCTCGTCAAGCGTTTCAGTGAAAGGTGTGCGTGATTGATGCGAACGGCAGCTTTTGTGTCCGTGGCTGCAAAACTCTCCCGTGGTGGATTCCTAACAGCCTACCAGGCAGACTGACCTTGATGAATATTTCAGGTGGGACGGTGTGTGAAAGTAGGCCAGCTGCTGGCGTACATGAAGAGATGAAAGACTGAGACAGCCAACAAAGACAGCCGAGGTGGTGTGGTGTACCCAAACAACCAGGGGCTGACGGAGGTGGCAGGACGGGTTGAAAACACACACTTAACCAGCCACGATACAGATGTGAGATGTGTAATTATCTGAGTGGAAAGCCGGCTTTGCTTTGCTGCTGCAGAGAAAGCGTTTCCACCGTGGGTGATTGTGATTGCTGTATCTCTCTGAGGCCTTGGCTGCACTTTTTTTTTTTTTTCTTTTGCAGCAGAAGCTTTGTCTCAAGCATGATGTGGCTTATCTCATGCAGCACAGCTTTTGGTGCAAAACACTACCAGTTACCATGAAACTGAATGCACATCACGCCACAACACAAGGTCTCATCTAATAACTCATGCTAGTTGCGTGTACAGGACGCTGTTATGTGCATGGTAATGTGAGTGCAGAGGCGGGGTGCCTCTCTGACCGCAGCTGGCTGGCTGTTTGTTTGTTTGACAGGCAGTGTGATGAATAATGGTCCTGAAGCTGCGAGGATGCCCGGACCAGCCTGTTTCTAGGCCATCAGGATGGAGTGCGCTGCGCCTACCATGACACAGCACTCTCAACGTGTTTATCTGGCCTTCTGACAACAGACAAGGGAAGACCTGTGCTCCGGTTCAGCGAGGATAGCACAGCTATTTCATTTGGCATGAAACACAATGGGATACTCACGGTGCAGAGGAGGCACGGAGTATTGCTGCTCCGGGGTGTCCCGTATTTCCTCCGGAATGCCATTCCCTCTGCTCACATAATTGGACGGGAAAATGCCAACCCGGTCTGCTATCATACCGGTCCACCAGCCCTCATCTCCCGACACAAGCGAGTCTTTGGACAGGACCTCCACCACGTCCCCCCTGCGCAGGCTGAGCTCGTCCTCCGCAGTCGCTTCATAGTCGAACACGGCCGTCCAGAAGCCCGCTGCGGCGGGTCCCGCATCCGGCGCGGCGCTGATGCCATTCTCCGGTGTGGGCCAGCGAAAAACATCTGCCTCTGCTTCTTCCGAGGAGGACACGCACGCCTTGGGACTCAAACTATTGTCCAAAGCGGGTTTGAAGACATCCATGGACGCGATCCATAGGGGCGACCTGGATCACTGCAGGCGCATCCACCTGACGCGGCTGGCTGGCTGGCGGCTCGGTGCGCCCTGCGTCTGCACACACACACACACCACACGCACGCACACTCACACACACGGCTAAGTAGCGGCTAATCCCGCACACAAACACCGCAGGAAACCGGGGGCTCCATTCTGCTGCATCGTCTGCCGTTCGGTCCCCGGCTGGCTGCTATCAAACAGCTCCAGCTTGGTGATTTTCGATGCACAATCCCTCACCAATCATCGCCGTAACTCCTCGGACGCAGTGGTCTTTATTTTAAGCCAATTGTGCCAACGTGCGAATCATCCTCACCTTCCTATTGGCGCAGAGACACGTCACTAACACATTAGGTCCCGCCCACCACTCAACGTCAAACGCTCTGAGCGTGAACCTGAATACAGACACACACACGGAAGCGTTTCTTTTCTTCAAATAGTCGCCTTTATTAAGTTATTGACCCCCCTCAGAAAAAAAACCAAAATAACCAAAACATAATAAAATACTCAACCTAATGTTAAATTCCATGCACAAGTCCCTACAAATAAAAACAGAATCCATAGCAAGGAGTAAAAAACAGTCAACATAAGGAAAACCAAACGAACAATCTCAACTAGTTCAGTGGTGTGATGAGAGGACAGGACAGGGTGTGTGTGTGTGCGTGTGTGTATGTGTGTGTGTGTGTGTGTGTGGTTGAAACTCAAACTCCATGTGTGTTGTGTTCAAAAACAAGACACAGAAATGAACCTGGAACATTGTGTGTGTGTGTGTGTGTGTGTGTGTGTGTGTGTGTGACATCAGGAATATACTGCAGCTGTGAAGGACAGCGTCACCTGGCTCAGGTGCTGCAGGCTTCACACAGCAGAGATCCAGTAACAGTGCAGACTCCAGAAGCACCTCAGTCCACCTCATGACACATTTCACAGGCTAACCCTAACCCTAACCCTTTAAAAGAAAGTGTGTTTAGGAAGACGAGGAGATGTACGGAAGACAAAATTATGATTAAAGTCATGATAAAATAAATGTAGAAATGTCAGAAATCAAAAATGTACTAAAGCTATTATATAAAATGCTGAAACTTTGGATCAAAATGTACTTTGTATTTGTTTTGAGTCTTGCGCTATCTATATAAAATGTATTATTATTGTTTTTATTATATGATGTATAATTATTATATGATAGTGAGTAACAATCATTCTTAAATGTATAGATAAATCAAAAGTGTGGCTACGATTATGAGATAATTTGCCCAAATCTTAGTAAGTCAGACCTTAGTGATAAAAAGAGTCAAAATCTTACCTTATTAAGTAAAAGAGTAACGAGTCACTTAGTCAAAATGTTGGGATAAAGAGTCAAAATATCTTTTGTGAGATATTAATCAAAACCTGAATTTAACTCATGTACAAATTTTGGGTTAATAGATCAAGTAAAGTAAAAGAGATGAGGCAAAAAGCTCACAAAGTGAAAGATGACTCACCCGTCAGTTTTCCTTTTCTTCTGAACATCTTTTCATCTTTTTTCCAAATAATGTACGAGGTCCAAATCATGACAAACTTAGTCAAAAATTTTCTCTAATTTTCTTCTTCAAAGTAAAAGATTTGACTCCGATTATGAGATAGTGTGCCCAAATCTTACCTTATTCATCAAATTAATGAGATAATAAAAGTCAAAGATGAAACATGAAGTCAAAACTGTTAAAGGGCCGTTTTTTAGCTTCAGTCAGTTTCTCAAAATTATAAGATTGCAAGAAAAAATATTTTTTTTAACCTAAATGATGACATCACAAGCCAACATTTTGGATTACAGATATTTTTTTTATTTTTCATCTTGATTTAAAGGATTTGGTTTGTTTGTAGAATCCTTTAAAAAATACAATGTCAGTTACGATCAGTTAGTTAGTGTGTGTTATTGTGTGACTTTGGTGTTTTAAAGGGTTAGTTCAAATCCAAACAAACAAAAGTATTTGTACCTAGAAGTCATTTTAACACCAAAATATAAAAAAGGGACCTTTTATGCTTCTTTTGTTTAACCAGCTGTTATATCGGTATCTTCATATTCACCAGACTCCATTGACAAAAACAGGGATTTTACCCTCACTTGAACATTGATCATTAACTTTGTTTGTGTTTTTGTTTCACTTCAGTGTATTAGTTCGGATCCAAACGTATGAACCTATTAGTCATTTAAACGCCATAATGTGGAAAACTAGAGTCCAATTACCCTTTAAATCAGTGACAATATGATATTAGCATGTGTTTTTTTAATAGTCTCCAAGTGGAAACATTGTCAGATTTGAAGGAACAAGGTTTGTTTACGTCAGTGCAACCAGTGTTTTCTCACGACCTTCGACAGCTGATTTTATTCCAGAGGTGAAGAAACAAAACGTCTTGATCTGAAAACACCACCGTCAGCTTTGGAAATTTGCTTTTTTATTTTGACATCTCATTGCAGGCCAGGAAAAACATACCAATCCATTAAAATGTGCCCCTTTTCTGTTACACACACACAAAGAAAAGAAAAAAAAAAAACAAGGTCAAAAGAACAGTATTCACCTTGTCAATGAATCTTTCCTCAGTGTCTCACAACATCATCAACCACATGTCCAATTACTGAACCCGCTTCCATCCTGCAGGCTGAGAAGAAAAGAAAAAAACTAGAAAACAAAAAGACTGGTGCCTTGAGAGGTGATGTGTATGATAAATATATTTCATCTTTTACATAATTAAGACTTTTAAGACATAAAATGACAGAACTGATTTTCGAGTCGTGCCCTGTTGTGAAGACCAGCCACAAACTGGAAGAGGACGCACAAGCCTGGCTTCAGCACGGCAACATGCACATCACACCAACACACACTGGCCGACGTTCCTGCTCAAACACATCCCCGGAGGAAGATAAAATCAAAGAATACAACCAATTAAAACGATATATAAACAGCCACTAAAGGCCGAGATAAAACCAAGAACACTGGCAATTCCTTGACATCATGAACACCCTGCTGAACACATTTCCCGTTGCAGGATTTTTTTTTTATACCAAGGAAAAGGGTGACAAAGAGAGCCTCGCTGACCCCCCCGAGAAACAAAACAGTAAGAACGTCACACTTCCACTGACACTGGCTCAGATGAAGCGACTGCAGATAACCTGTAAAATGAGATGTGAGAGTCGTGTTGACATGCTTCCCCCCCCTCCCCCTCCCGAAAAAAACCCCAGGACACCGATACTGTGTCTATGTAAACATACACTGAAAATTATGTACATAATGTGGGTTTTTGTGTTGCCTCTGAATGGGGGGCCCCGGTCAGACCCCCACAGCTGTCCCTCCCACCTGTGCAGCAGTGGACCCGTCGCTCTACTCCGAATGTGTCAGAGATGTGTGATAAAGAGAGAGAGAGAGAAAGAGAGAGAGATAGAGATAGATAGAGTGGGGCGAGCAGGTGTGTGTGTGGTCCAGGGCCGGAGGGGGGGGGGGAGAGCATCCGATTCAGCCACGAGACTTATTTACAACACTGCTCACCACAGAGGAAGAACACTGAGGAGGAAGAGGAGGAGGAGGAGGAGGAGGAGTGCTAAGTAGAGAAGTAGAAGACCACAGGGACTGGAGGTTGACATCCCCCTTGTGGAAATACAGTGTCACTGCCACTAACTGTCACTTCTATCGTATTTGATTATTATTATCATTATTATTATTATTATCATGAACTGATGTTGCTGTCCCACCTCTTTGGTAATCTCTTGGGTGATTTTTAAATTAGCCCCCCCCCCCCCCCCCAAAAAAAACCCTAACAAATTGACAGATTATATACTAACATACACTTTTTTTTTTTTTTGTTAATGTAAATTAAGTTAATAAAGATATTTTCTGCTGCTCATGGGAGTTTCAAACGTGTGTTTTTTTTCTCTCGTTTTTTTTTTTTTTCTTTTTAAAAACAAAGCACCAGTCGTGTGTTAAACAGCATTCAGTATCAAATGTCAGGCTCGTTTCATGTTCGACCCGGAGCTGTCTGCTGCTCCGACACTCACGCCGGGCTCTCCACTCAGCTTCTTCACTGAGGGGGGTTTCAATCCAAAGAATCTACTTCTTTATAACGACCACGAGTAAAAACTGTAATTTACGAATCAACACCTACAAATCTGTAAGGGGGAATCGTCTTGATCTGCTGCAGTGTCAAGAAAGGGAAGATTTATTGTGTTAAAGTTGCAGTCGTCAGCAATCTGAGAAGACCAGGCTCCTGTCTGAATGAATGGTGAGAGAGCTGTAACTTCATAACGACTGCATTTATAGAATCACCGTCAAATCTGTTAAATAAATGGTTAAAGCACATTTTCCCACAGGTTATACTTATAGCAGCCTGTCAAAAGCGCTTGGACAAATGCAAGTTTAGTTCCTGATTTTGTATATTAGCATGATATCCTCCTCTTCTCTTCAGAGCTTATTAGAAGTCTACAGCAGCACTAAATCGGTAGTAAATCTTTAACCGTGCACTCATTTCTTGCTTTTGTAGGGTGGGTCATAATGTGTGTCATCAACCGTCTTATCAGTTTTTATCTCCTCTTATTTAAAGTCTCTGATATAATGTGGCAGATGTTGTGTTATCAGCTTGTCCTGCTGCCCCCAAGTGGCCAAAAATCTGTAATCGCAGCTTTAAAAAAAAGAAAGAAAAGAAAAACGACTGTGAACCATTTTAGGATGAAACTTTAGGATGAAATGAGCTGGTGAGTGTCGGCAGCAGACGTCCCTCCCTCCACAGGCACTCTGTTCAGTCCATAGTGACACCTTTTTAAATATTGGCCTTTTTGCACATGTACAAGTAGAAGTCTCCATAAATAGAACTATACAGCAAAGTGCATGGAAGGAACAGTACAAAAATACCTCTGAATTTACCTCTGCAGCAACACGTTTTATAATTATTTGTAATTTTTTTGTGCGTTTTTTTGTTTTTTCGGATTTCTGATTGAAAAGGTGAAAACTCGAGTGAGACCAAGATATCAGTAAATAAATAAAATACAATGTCATACTTTTTACCTAGGCAAGATACATAACTCTTAGAAATGTGAAGACATCGTTCCAGTATATAGTTTGAACCCCCCCTCCCCCGCCCCGCTTAGCCACAGCAATCCTCTGTCGTTAGAGCAGAAGGTGACCACATTTAAACAAATATTCAAAATATACAGAAAATATGGAAATATAGTATATATAGATACGTATAGAGTACGGAAGTAATGTTCAGGGCAGTTTGACCGTGTTCACCGTGTCCACCGCTCCGCCTGTTTTTGAATGGTGACTCATCTGCCAGCATGAACTGTCACTGTCGCTCCTCTTATTCTTCTTCTTCTTCTTCTTTGTGTGATTTCTGAGAAAAAACTCTGCAGTGCTCCTTAGGAAACTATGCAAATAAAAATAAATACTATGAATCCATCCCGCGGTCACTCAACGACATATTCCCATATTTTTTTTAGTTTTTTTTTACGATATAATCTTTTTGTAATTCCTTAACATAGATCAGAAAATAGTTCTTTTATTTCCTCTTTTCGTGTGTGTGTTTGTGTGTGTGTGAGATGATTTTTGAATTTTTTTTGTTATTTTTTTTTGTTTCGTTTATTTTTTGCGTTTTTATCCCCAAAATACTTTTTAAAAAAAAGTCGTTCTCGTCAGATGTTGAGAAAAATATATACCTCTGATTTACTCAACTCTCTCCGGATATAAGACTGCAGTCTCTTCCAGTGGAATGCGGAACCACCCCCCCTGGGGAAATCGGCATCTTCTGGACTCGGTGGTAACCCAATCCCAACTGTAAGCACACTCGCGCAGGCTCAGGACGGCTCTCCTATCACCACGGCGAACAGGCCTGTCAGCACTAGAGGGCAGGATACACACCTCCAAGCATCCTTACAGAAGGGGTTGAGGGAGAGAGAGAGGGAGAGGGAGGGGGGTGTCTGGGAAAACCCCGGGTTTACCTCTCCTGTCCTTTCATACCATACAAGACTGACCCAAATTCCACAGTGAGAATTCACTCTTTTTACCTCTGAAGTTGTACTTTAAACCCCTGTATGTGTGTATTCTCTCACGCTGAAGTCTTTCCCGTTTAGAAGCCCTCTATATGACAGTAGGCCTCCAGACTGGAGAAGAGGATGTACAGGAACCAGAGCCCGAAAAAGAAGGCCGATGTAGCCAGTCTGTGTCCCCGGGGCCCGCCCAGTTCTCCTCCGATGTGGGCCCGGCGCCGGTAAAGCAGCACCGAGATGGCCAGGAAGGCGAAGATGGTGAAGAGAGTGACGGAGAAGGCCAGCGAGCCGGCTTCCACCCTGAACGGCTTCCCCTGCATGTGCCAGTAGATGGCGGCCACCGACCAGGCCACGCCGATCCCCAGGAAGACGTTGACGGCGTTGCTGCCGGTCACATTCCCGATAGAAGCGTCCGCGTAGGTGTCCTGGACCGCTGATACCTTACTGGCAAAGGTGTCTGTGGAGAGAGGAGACATTTGTTGTTATTAAACTCAAATAAACTTTTCTCAGTAAAGCATTTCTATCTTTATTGTGAAGGACTGTTTATTTTCCTCATTGTTATCCGCTTTAATCTCATATTGTTTAATTGTTGACTTCATCTTCCAGAGTTGGGTTTAAAGGGGCAACTTTTGAAGTTCCAGGGGCCTAAATTGCCTCAACAATCTCATCTTTTAAGCCAACATGAATGGAAAATCCTTGAGGATAAGTTTTAGAAAGTACATTTTATTTACCCTCTACTTCTATGTCTGTGTGGATCAAACAAATAAACAATATAGAACATGATAAGTATAAGTTTAGAGCTAGCTTTCCCCCCTGCCATTACTTGTCCTATCAGGTCTTAATGCTAAGCTAAGAAACCTGTAAAGAAGAAGAAAAGTGTAAATTTGAACAACTATTATTCCCTTAATTACTGAGCTTAGTGTCTCTGCTAAGGAACATTATGTGATACGGTCAACTACCACTTAAGGGATCTTAAGTGATCAACAGCTGTTTCAAAAGTCAAGAATGCCAAAAATGTTGAATGTGCTCTGATGAATCTGTATGTTCTCAAAAACGACATCCTAAATAACTTCATCATTTCTTTGTGTCGTTGTGTGGTTTGATCAGATCTGACTGACACAACAAACCAACAAAAGTTTGATTAATCATTACGTTTTGATCCAAATGCTGCTAAATTGTGATTATTGCACCGAAATTCTCCCCTTTAAATCACCTCCCTGCTGGAAAAACCAGCATAGACCAGCACCAAAACACAACATATGCTGGCTCTTTCAAACTGAGTCTCTCCCACTTCAAACCATCGAGAGGAGGACAAACAAAACAGTAACCCAACTGCTCATTCTGCTGAATCGTCCACAGCTGATTGAGAAAATGTTTTTTCGGTGCCTTCTAACATCACTTCACTCTTTACTAATTCAGAGTATAATTTCAATAAACAACAGAGACCGTCAAGATAATTAGCACTAATGCTAGTGCTAATCCATAAGACTACATCTCCCAAAGTTCCTGTTTCCTTTCATCCACTTCCCCCCCAGATCTTTCAGTTTCCTGACGTAGATAAACACGCCTGAAGTGACTCTATATTTTCTCCCATTTCCTGCCAAATCCACCTGTCAGTCAAAGTATACATTGCACTGTGGAGGCTGGCAATCTTCTCAGTATTGGTCTTGTTTGTTTATACTATTTATATATACATATATATATGTATTTTTTTCTCCTCTTCAAAATGAGTGCAGTGATGATTTATTAATGCTGCGCAGGACCTTTAATAACAAATGTGCTGACAGCGTCAAGGTTTTTGGTGACACATTCTTCCTGCTGGGTGAAAATGTCAGTCTGGAGGAAATAAGAATATCAGCCATCTTGATGACGAAGCATGTTCGCCGTTTGAAAAAGCTCATGAAGCTGCATATTATTCCCGCACTATCAAAGAAGCATATAATCCATCAACTGCTGTAAAAAGACATTGATATGCAGAACCTCAGAGGACAGGTTCTCACGTTGCAAACATGACTGTACTGACAATGACCTGTCCTCACCTGGGACGGATGTGCCGAGTGCCACAAACACCACGGCAGTGACCGAGTCCTTGAGGCCGATGGTGCAGCCGAAGTGAGACGCCAGGTCCCCGATGACGGCCGTGAGCAGGCCGATGATGATGATGGAGACGACGAAACAGGCCCAGCCGTTCAGGTAGTCCGTGGGAGGAACGCAGGCGAACAGGACCTTCCAGAAGACGGTGAGGAAGTGCATGACGTAGTCGAAACAGGACGGCAACCGTTCTTCCCCTGTGTCATCTTCGTCCTCATCTCCTTGGTCAAAGTGGGGGCGAGCGGCGGGGAGGGGAGAGGCGGCGGGGGAGACGGGGGTGTGAAAGGTGGGACAGATTGAAAAGTAATGGGATGACAGGAGGGAGCAGAGCGGCAGGGAGGAGGAGGAGGAGGAGGAAGAGATGGCAGAATATTTGAGCGAAGATGAAGAGAGAGGGGTGAAGGAGGGGAAGTAAATATCAAGAGAGGAGGCAGAGAGCAGAGAACACAAAGAGATAGAGGGAAAGAGAAAGTTGAGAGAGAGCAGGGAGGGTAAAGAGCCAGAGAAGAGTTGGAAAAGATAAAGGATCGATGGAGGAGATCAGGGAAGACAC
Source organism: Sparus aurata (assembly GCF_900880675.1). Lineage (NCBI taxonomy): Eukaryota > Metazoa > Chordata > Actinopteri > Spariformes > Sparidae > Sparus > Sparus aurata. The sequence goes on from NC_044202.1 coordinate 6,652,607, forward strand.
AGAGGGGAAGGAAGAGAAACAACATTCACTTAGAAATGGCACATTCACTTCCTCCTCAGTGTGAGACATCATATCACCACAGCCCGAGGTTACTGTTGTGTATAAATATGCTGCGAATACATATCCAGATGAGGAGCTGCTACAGGATGTGACTCATTTTTAATGAATTCAAAGAGCATCAAAGTTTCTGGTTTTTAATGGATGGGGATGAAGTTTGCAAGAGGATTCAACACGAGAGCTCGAGAGAACTTTCGGGGTGAAGAAAGGTTCACTTTTAGGGTTTCTGGCTCGTGTTACAGTTAGAAAATGATGCTAAATAAGGTTGATTTTTAGAAAAAGGATCTTTTTGGATCCCTTATTATTTATTGTTCTATATAACCTGAGCAGAGTGACGCTGCACAGGACCATTTGGGGACCCAAGTACCATTTTGCATCTTAACAATACGTTTCAATAGCTGTTTGCTTTTGGCCCAAGGCTCGCCATGAAGTTTCAGTTTTGGACCTGCAATGGAAAAAGTTTGGACAGCTCCGCTATAGACCCACAATGCACTGCAAAAAGCGCTGTAAACACTCCACTTTTTCTGATGTCTTCACCCAACTTTCCATCGTCATGAGGCTGAGTAGATAATTAAATTTTTTGGGGTGACCCTAGACCCTTTAAGTAATCGAATGAGCTCCTATATGCACATTTTGAATATCGCAGCAGTTTGGTGTATTTGTTGGCACTGGTTGGAACGGTTCTCTAATTGCCTAAAGGTCACAGGTGCGGTCACCACACCAGCTGCTTATTCTGCTAAAGTGAGCTCGAACAAGACACTGAACCGCACTCAGCTCGCTGTGTGCTCCTCTTGCATAACGGCGTCATCCAGGACGACAATAACATTAATGTAAGCGGTCACCCTCTTCAGGTGGAGGAGCAGGGCGTCCTCTGTGTCCCAGCAGCTCACAGGAAACTTAGCAGACGGGAGACAGTGCGCTGATTCAAAGTGTCAGGCCATGTGAGCTGCATGCATTTTTCAGCCACGGGGTGGATGATGAAAAAATAAAGAGCAGCGCCGGATTAAATATTTCAGGACCAAAGTGACAAACCGAGGCCTTCATAGTGCTCTGCGTGGCGGCTGTGACTGCAGCGGACGCAGCAGCAGCTGCACTGCAGGCTGAAGGCTGATCTGATGCTGCTGCTGCTGCTGGCGCCTGACGTGATGGATGACTCCTCTCTCAGTTACATCAGATATTTTCCAGAGCTTCAAGAGGAGGATTCCACTAATATGAGTTTCTGACGGCTCATAATGACACCAATATTTTTGGGGCTGAAGTCTGTGAGAGCCAATATTAGATAAGAAGATCTGTATCACTCACATATCTGTCTGTAAAAAAAAAAAAAAAAAAAAAGCCAGTAGAATATCAGCTTAGCTTAGCATAAAAGCCAAGAAACAAGGGGATCGACTAGCCTGACAGTGGTTAATACGATCCATCAATCAGCACCTCTACAGCTCTCTTACTGACACATGTTGGCTTGTTAATTTAAAGGCAAAGTTCACCCAATACTCAAAACTAAGTCCAGGGTTAGGGTAAGGGATGTAATCAATCTCATTGTCTCACTCTCAGTAGAAAGTGAAGAAGCATGTTACCCAAATTGTTAACTTAGCATTCCGACTTTAGAATAATCAAACCGTCCACAAAGCAAATTGTCAAAATTAGCAGTTCTTAATAGTAAAAACACTATACACACACTGTATATCTATATCTATATGTATGTTTATACATTATAAATTTAATGGCAATCCAATGAAACTTGCTGTCTGCAAAAATGAAATTACCATCAAACATGTACGATTACATATTTAAATTGAAAAGAGTCATCACAACTGATAAAACAAGGGTGTTAAAGCTTAATTTATCTGTCCTATTTTTTATCTGGTGTTGCACTGAAGTGTGTTTCCAGGTGATATGTGCGCCATTTGCCAACCACAACCTGCACATCTGGGTGGCATTGCGGGAAACACGATGCTAACAGGAGGGCAACATTATATGACTGCGACGAATTTCCTGTTACAAATAAGGCAGCGTCAGTCTTAAGTTTGGGAATGGCTGGAATAGAATATCACATGTTGTCCACACAGTAAGAGAGGGCATCGTGTGGGCATGGCTGAGGAGACACACAGTCAGAGCAAAGGACCCGGGGTTGTGTTTACAGTACCTGCGCTGACTGTGATGGCCTCCATGAACTGGTCTCTCCACGAGTTTGTTCCCACCACCAGTGCCAGGTTGGTCTTTTTGATCAGCTTGTCCACTGTGCTCTGAAAACGAGAATGAAATCCATCCATTATTTACATCCGGAGACTGCATCGGAAATGAAATACACGGGCTTCGCCACATGATGGCAGTGGCATCCAGGTCCAGGCGGCTGACGGCAACCACACGGCAGAAACAAACATGGAGGGGCTGTTTTAGAGGATGCATATGAAGCACATCTTCCCCACAAATGCTAAAATTAGAAATGTGTCTGTTCTTTCATACAAGGCGGCAGCTGAGGTAGTTAGTATATATTTGAGTCTGCATGGAAAACACCAGTTTCAGCTGTAATCATCGTTCCCTCTGTTTGAAGTGTGACCTTTCCCACCTTAAACTCGTACGATTCTTCAATAATGACTTCCAGCTTGGAGTGTTCCCCCAGCACCGGTTTCCCCATCTCCGCGATCCGCCTGGCTTCCTCCTCGTCTGATGTCATCTTCCTGTCTGGTACATCTAAGCGGCGAGGGCGAGAGGGAGCAAAATGAAAAGAAAAAAAACAACAAGAAATCTCAGTGAGGAAGATGGCAATCAAAACAAGAGGATGCTCGGTTGATTAGCATGTTGTGTTGTACTTCGCAGCACACAAACAAAAACATCAGAGGGTTTCCTCGCCGGTAACAGTTTGGATTTATTCAGCCTGTATTATATTCAGGCTTTAGGAAGAGACAAGATGTGTTTTATATGCAGTGTTTAAGTAACAGCTGTCACAATCACTCAGCGCACGGTGAAAAGCTGAGAGATTTACTGCAGTTAACAGGAAGCCTTCCCTGTCGCACGCGTCTTATCAAGCTTTGTGATAACCTGCATGCTCCATCAATCCACACGAAAACACAAACAATGCAGAGGCAAATATTTAGCGGATCCATTTCTGTTAGTTTTAACTGTTTCCCATTCTCTCATCCAGAAGTGTTGGAGTTTACAATGACTTTTAAGGCCCTACACGTGATAAAGTTTGCATGTTCTACCTATGACAAAAAATCCTACAATTTAAAGGGTCAACTAACCCAAATGACCACAACACATTAATTCCAGATCATCAACTGATTCGTTATTAATTAAGTTTTGGGGGTATCTGTCTCCAAAATCACGACATTGTGCTTGTGTTAGCTGATTTTTGGACGACATGGAAGCTGCTGAAAGGAGCCCGACCAATACATCAGCTGATATTATCAGTCAATATTGTCCTATCACAGATATATAATGATATCGACATAAATATATAACTTTTTCATAGAGATTATAATGCAGAAAAAGATGCTGTTTACTGTTTCAGTGCATCGATGTCATTTTGAAAAACATAGTTAATTTATCAACTATAAAGTTGACAAGTCAGTATAAGTTGCACATACACAATTGTCGCCATTTTTCTGTCATTATTTCTCATGAATGTAGCCAGGTTGCTGCTACATATGTAGGAAGATGTCAACCTCATTTTTGGTCCCGCCTCTTAAACTCTGATTGGTTTGCATGTTTCTCAGAGCGGTGGCCAGTAATGGGCACAACACCAGAACCTGCGTATCAACACGGATCTCCATCATGGAGGATGTGACGTTCTGATTGTCGGACAGAGCTGCAGTAAGCATTCGTTCAAAGCCAGCACTCTTTAAGGGGAGACGCTGCAGGTGAGTCAGGTTAAACCTTTCAGCTTGTTACTTGAAAATATGTTTTTGCATGACAAGTTTTCAGATATTTTGTGGTGGTGGTTAAGCATATACCGAAATGTCTATTTTTCTTTCACCAGACTAAAAGAAGACATGTTATGGAAGCAAAAAAAGGCCCAGATTCTCTAAATTGACCTGTTGTGCCTCCCCTCCAGGCCTTATTTTCTTCCCTAATACAGAATGATTTTGCAGGCTCATGAAAGCCCCGATCAGCCCTTCTCTATCTGCTTGTCAGACGTGTCCTGGGTGGCTCTCTGCTGTAGAAAGGAGCCACGGTGCTTCACAGATCTTCTGAGTGCACGGCGCACAACAAAGCGCGCCATAACATCAATTCTGTGCTGTCAAACTCTATCAAGGAGGAGCGCTTGTGCATCCAACGGCTCTCATCCCGCTCTGAGTGTGACACCCCCACTGAGCCACCTGGTGCAGAGACCTTGTCATCTTTTATACGAGCCCCTGAGTCCCAGCCTGCTGCTCTTTGCTGACAACATGCTTACCATTAAATATTAATGTTGCCATTAAAGATCACAGCCAAGTCCCCTTGATAGGAGGGCGTGTCGACGAGCGTGCGCGCACACACACACACACACACACACACACACTTTTAAGCTCAATCAATTAAACACCACGGGTACCCTTAAGTCCTGACAGGATTTCTCTTGCTCAACTTTAAAATTTGATCATCCAGTCATTCCTGGTCGCTGCTGCACCACTAACATGACACCATTTTCTTGACAAGGAAGGGAGAAAAAAATATATACTAAAACAATCCCAGAAAGGTAATTAAATTTCTAATTTCAGAACTGCAGGTTCTCTATCTTGACGGCTATCAAGTGTCTGTACCTTGTTCTCGACTGGAGAACATAATTTATGGATTTATGATTAATTTATCAGCTGGTTAGTGGGAGAAATCCATCACTTAGTGTGGCAAAGAGCAGCAGAAGACAGTTGGAGAGGATAACAGCGTAGGCCCCCTTCAGCACTTGATGCGCCGAATGGGATCGAGGTGATCCACTCTGATCTCAAACATAATGATGGTGAATCACCAAAACACGACCCCTCGAGCTGATAGACTTCGCTTTGGCCATTTCCGGATCAGTTGGTGGTTGACAAGTTTTCTCATGAAGGAACGGCTGTGTGCTTCGTCCCTGTAACATGTCCTCTCCATGTGCTCACTTTCCAAATTATGACGGCGTAAACATCCAGTGTAGTGTCTCTCTATCTTGGACCTTCCATTTTCTGAGGCTGTTCGTTTGTGGGCTCTGTGATGTACAAGGTGGTTCAAGAGGTTGTTTGTTACCTTGAAGAGGACAGATTCTGTTTTATGTAAGGATCTCAAACCTGATTGGAACTTGTCAATATCGCATCTGTCCAATTACAGCCTGTGTTGAACCATCGTAGGTCCATGTTGGTAGCATTAAGTGTGGCGTCTACATTGCATTTAATCAATACAACTCGGATCTGATGCGGTCTTGCATTTCCTGATGACTTATTACGTCAATATTAGATCACCTAGGGCATAACTGTGTATGTTACTGTCTAAAAAGATCATATTATTTCTAGTTTGTGTAATTTGGCATAAAGTACTGCTTAATACATCTTGAGACCTCAAAATCTTGCAAACTCTACGACATACTTCGAGTGATTCTTATTCCACACACCATGCACCTGACCCTCAGGTTTACAGCTGTTGTTTAGCCCACACCACACACAGAGGAAGGTGTTGTTAGTGGAAATGCTTTGGAGAGGAGGAGGGATGACTTACCATCAGCTAACAACAGGGCTGTGAAGGAGAGGGAGGAGGGAGGAGGACATGGAGAAAACAGAAATGTGATGAGCAACAGAAATGGAAAGAAAAAAGGAGGAGAAGAATGTGATGGCCTCAGAGAGATGGCTGGTATTGACCCGGATGTGTGATATATATGGCGCTGATTAAACAAGTGGACGAGGCTGTGGGATGAATGTGGTGTTTTGTAGTTTTTTTATGGGCCTAAAGGCTCGATTGAGGTTTATTAAGGGAGAAGATGTCCGATAGAAATCAACAAAATTGCAGAATATTTTGCTCCATGATCTCCAGCTATGAGCATAACATTAACTCAGAACTTTATGACTCCCAGCTGCTGTCAGATTGGAGGTAATATCCACTTCCATAACTAAGCTTCCCAAAAAATGCAGTGCTGTTTTGCTCCAGAAATATGTTGTCGAATGCAAAACTTCACCTGAAATTCAATCGGTATAAGGGTGATCAGATAATGATAGAAGTTTCATTTTTGGGTCAACTTGTCCTTTAATTGTGAGTCTTGCTTGTCCTTCAAAATTGCATAATAATAGAAATAAAATATTTTGTTGGCGACATCTACAAACCTTGAAGTAAAAAACAGTTGGAGGGATCTATATTACGTAAGAGTCTGTGTTGCCACTGTCAATAGTTTGGAGGTGAGGATGACAGGATTCTATTCGACAGCCTCAGTTAGGAGGCAGCGAATAAACAAAAACAAAACCGGCCCCAGCCTGCCATGAACCGCTGCCAGCCAGCCTAAAAACCTTGTTAGCATGTTGGAGCGTTTTCATGAAGGCCTAAATGCTGCTTCAGAGGCTTTTTCTATTCTGCAGACACATTAAATGGAGGAAGAGGCAGTGAATCTTTGTAATACTCCTCCATGCAACACAGATATAGAACATTTACTGCATATAGTTGTTTACAAAGATGTATACTTACATATATATACACCCAGGGAATTATTCTGTGGAGCATTTTTTTACATTTGCATTGGGGTGAATGTAAACAGCTGCAGCATGATGGTGATAATAATAATATTGCCATCTTCATATTAAATTTGGACATCAGGTAAACACTGCCCATCAATACTGACTTGTGACTGAGCACCAAGCATCAATGATACAAACACTTAGTCCACGTCTCCTGATCCTGCCCTCCGTCGACTTGGTCATCCCGCCAAGTGTAACACCTTCATCCAGGATTATGCAGGTCTCCTTGTCCTTTTAGACACTGCATGTGATATTGGCCTGTACAAACTGTGGCTTTTCCATTGGACGTAGATTTCTATTTACTCGCGTTGGTCCAGTCAGATCTGGTATTGTGCCAAACTCTCCACGGCGATAATCACCCAGTCACAACCAATCACCCACACAGCGTAAACTAAAACACGGTGATGATGAAGGTGCCCCGTGCAGAAGCTCAGAACCATCACGCCCCGTTCTTAGCATTTTGATTACGACTCTGGCTGATTGTTTATTTGCATGCCGCTGTTGCCGAGCAGATACGTGACACGGAGCGACGTGCTCAGACTCCCTCGGCAAAGTGTAAACCAAAACTATATCGTATGATTAAGAATGAGAACAAGGTGTAAAAAGCCGTCCAGCGAGGCAGATAATTACGTGACAAGATACGTCGTAAGTGGATGAAGAGAGAGGAGAAAGCCTTCCCGTGCCTTTCAACCTCAAGAGAATCACGTCGACAACTCTTCCCTTTGACATCTTCATCATAAATTCTCCTTACATTCATGAAACAAGGACAAGAATTTCATAGTCTGAAAGCGATCAGAGGCTCTGAAGGACAAAACTGAGCAGTTCACATCTTGCGTGAACGGTCCAGCTCCTTCTGAAATCCCTTTCACCGAGACGTGGTACTAATTAACCTGTTTGTGTTCGGAGGCAGCTTATCAACTTCCTAAATCAAATACAGTCCACAGTTAATCATCATTAGTAGCTAAGTGCATTAATTGCTGTGGGCGACTTGCTTCATTATCGTTAGTACTAGCCAAGCCGCGCTGATCCGAAGCCAAGTGTGGTGTAAAAACCCAGCTGTGGTGAGACTCAGTGAAGTGACAAACACACACACACACACACACACACACACACACACACACGGGATTACTGGACAGAAGCCTGCCAAGCCAGTGACTGTAGTTTGAGACTGAGTTTCAACATTTGTATCTCGTGACATCACTGGATATTTTCAGGGCGATCTCTGGACATCTCCAGCTGTGTTTGTGGGGACCAAAACACGTATTTCAAGCCACAAAATGATCTTTTCCTAACCCAAAGAAAGGTAAATACTGTCCATCGACTTAGGAGCGGGCACCAAGCATCAGTGACGTAAACACAGAGTCCACCTCTCATGAAATGATACAAACACGAACCACAAAAAAATGTGATATGGGAGATGTTGATAATCAGGGTTACAGGTTGACAGGTGAGGAAGTTAATTGTAATGCTGTAGTATAATTAGCTGATGGACTGGATCAGATTTATGATGGATTGTGTCACACGTATCAGTTCTTGATAATTAGTAATAAGTGTTTTAAAAAATAATGCCCCCTTAAACCTAAAGGATACATACAATGAAACACAGAATGTCAACATAGCTGTGCGCTGTCTTTAATTTTTGATTTAATTCAAATAACTAATTGATTTATCCACTAATAGTTTCAGCTCTGCAGAGATGAATACGAGCTAAAAGAGGAACATTTGCAGTTATGTACAGACGTCTGAGACACAGGTGTTTCAAAGGCAGACTCATACTGTAGTACCAGAAGGTTGTCGTTCTGCCAGCACTACAATTGCGATAGGGAAGATTAAGCAAAGGGTTGTAATTGAAGGGGTGGAGGAGTGTGTCTGTGTGTGTGTGTGGTGGTAGGGTGGGGTGTCTGTGTTTAACCGCTGTCATCATCGGCGTGTTTCTCCTGCGCACTCGGCCGATTCGGATCTGTCTCGTTACAAAGAGTGTCTCTTTCTCTGGCGCTCGCACACAGCCGAGCTCTGAGTCACACGGCGTCGATACGGCGCTAATGTACGCCTCTCCGTCTCCACAGCTCATTAAGAAAGAATCATCGTTTGACTTATCGGGGGGCTAGTCTGGTCGGATCCGGGCCTGCGTCGCAGCTACATGTGCAGATAGGTGACAGGAGAAAACTTACAGATATTGGAGGAATATGGTGGAGCGGCAGAGTAATAGGAACCAGGGCTGATGGATGGAGGATTGTGGGGGATTGGATAAAGGGATAGAGTGGTAGTTATGAGCAGGAGAGGAACGACAGGGATGCAGGGATTGATGAATGGATGGAGGCACTGGTCAATGTGTGACAGGAGGATTGGATGGATGAATGGACAGATGGAGAACGGATTTATGGAGGGATAGAGGGATTGGAGGAAAGAGGAGAGCCAGAAGAAGTCAGGCAAGATTTAAATATAGGAAGGTAGTATATGGAGTGTAGAGCGATGGCCGATAGATTTATGGGGGGACCGAAGAATAGCAACATGGATGGATGGATGGATGATTGATTGAGGGATTGAGAGAATGCAGTGACTGGTGGAGGAATAATGAAGTAGAAGAAGAAGGAGTTTGAGTTATGGAGGAATAGTAAATGGACACACTTATATGGTGCTTTCCTACCTATGCAGGACAAAGTGCTCCACACGTACACACCTATGGAGGCCGAGTGTGGAGCTTGACTATCAGGAGATTTTGCTCAAGGAGGACCCCGGGGATTGAACCACCAACCGTGTGAAAAATGGGCAACATGCTGAAGTAATATCAAACAAAAGGCAGGATATAGAGGAATGGAAGAATGAATGATTTGATGGGAAGATAAGATGGACAGATGGAAGCTTGTGCGGATTGGAAGGTTGGTTGCAGTTCATGCAGGAATTGTTGGATGGATGCGAGAGGTACAGACTGACGGAGACAGTGGTTGGTGAATAGACTAAAGAGTGGTTTGATCTGTTGACACACATGGAGGGCTGGATGGAGATGGAGACAGAAGGATGCAAGAATGGATTACAGAAAAGTGAAGGATAATTTGATAAAAGATGACAGGTTGAGGAAACATTTTTGAAAGATGAGGCACAGAAAGATGAGAGATGATTCATCTTCTTGGGACCATGACAAGGGGGTTGGGAAGCAAATCTTTCTAGTTACCGGTTGTTCTACGTTCCAACCCTCACCAATGGTCGTGAGTGGTGAGGGCTGTGTTCACCCTTCGAGTTAGGGCGAGGAGCTTGGTGATTTGGGCCAAGATGCCTCCTGGGAGCCTCCCTTTGGAGGGTTTTTCCAAGCATGTCCAACTAGGAGAAGACCCAGAATTCCCTGTAGGGATTACATATCTCATCTGGCCAGGGCATGCCTCGGGATTCCCTAGGAAGAGCCGGAGAATACTGCTGGGGAGAAGGACGTCTGGAACATCCTGTTTAGTCTGCTGACCCAAACCCGGTTAAGTGGATGAAAGAGGATGAATGAGACCATGAAAGTATGTCCAATATTTCAAGTCAACCCATCAAATAGTCATTAACATATTCCCGGACGGAAGGACGGAAAGCAGAACGTAAGAATGGAGAAGAAAGAAGCGGAGGAGATGAAAACAAAGAAAGCGATACATGATGTTTCTCTGTTCCTGCAACTGTCCAATCAAGAGGCTTCATTAGACATAATCTTCTGTACTGAAGATGAGTCATCAGTCTTCATCAGGCACACACACACGCTAATATATGCATGAGGATATTAATACCCATACTGTACTTCCACCTACGGACATATTGGCACAAACAGTGCAGTGAAAACACGCTGCACTGGGATCTCAACAGCGCGTTTCCTGCGCTCCGAGTGATGTGTTAAATAATAAGGGCTCAGGATTGCAGCTGAGCGGCCGCGGCGCCGGTCTGCACCGCTACTCAACTCGCACCAAACACACACAGTCGGCCTGCGAGCGAGACGAGATGACAAAGACGGATGCTTCAGCTGCCTTTATTATCTTTCAATATGCAGGCTGTGTAACGCGTCCATCATCTTGTTGTGCTGTATCCATGTTTCTGACGGCACGGAATCGGAAGGAGTCAAAAAGCTGAGTACACGCCATACTTCATCTTCTGAGGCAGCGCTGGCAGACTGAATGAACTGATAATTCAACTGAATGCTGGATGATTTTCACTCGAGCATCCTGATGAAGGTCTTTCACGGCTGAAAAGTCATGTTTTTAATCTCGCTGAGCTAATTGAAGGCGCTACGTGTAGCATTTTGACATCAATAAATCTTTAACACATTCATTTTCGAGATATTAGGGTGATTACTGTAAACAAATACAATCATTGCCAGGAAAATTGGCAGCCTAGCTACCAGCCACAACACTGTATGTTTGAATCGTGCGCTATCGACTTGAGCTTGAAATCATGCTGCTGGTTTGCCTTGACTGCACAAAGTAGGAAAATGTCACAGCGTCTTCAACCACAATAGAAATACACAAATTCTTGTCCAGAGTTACCACGAAAACACAGGCGCCTGTCCGTTAAATATAAAGCTACAGCCTGCAGCTGCTTAGCTTAGCTTAGCCAAACATGTAACCCCATAACCCTGTGTAATTATAAACCTTTTATTATTAAATGACTGTTTTGTACAGATTAAACACACAACATACAATGAGTTAATAGTGAACTTTAGAAGTGCTTGTAGCATTGGAAAAAGCCAAGCTAGCTAAGCTAACCGGATGCTGCCTGTAGTTTCATATCTACAGTACAGACATGAAAGTGGTTTTAATTCTCTCAGTAGGACAGTAATCAAGCATATTTCCCCAAATGACAAACACTTCCTTTAACGACATGTACCAGAAGAAAACTATGAGAGTCCATATTCGGTTTAATCCTCATCCCAGCACTCTCTGGTGTTGATGGGGAAGCCCTACGAGCTGCAGACAGCCTGCCTCTGGACACACTAGAGAGGCTCCTAATCGTCCCATATGCTGCATTCCACATGGGACAGTTTTGCGTGTTAACAAGAGTCTCGTTCCTTTTAAATATATACCTCCGATGGTTCTCCCTCCACGGCCTTTTGTTTCTCCCTGAATCTCTTGCCCCATCTCTTCCCTACCCCGACAATCCCTCACATATCTCTCTGCATCTCTACTGATTCCTGTCTTTCGCTGCTCTGTAGATAAATATCACAATTAAACAAATTCCTCTACCTCACTCAGCATCTCTTTCAGATCTTTCCCTATCACTCTTCCTCCATATTTCTCTGCTGTACATTATGCATCCCTCATTCCCTGCTTCCCTGCGTCCGTCTGCCCCTCTCCCTCATTTGTCCGGTCCAGATGTCACGCTGTGCTGTGCGGATCAAGTGGAGACGAGCTCCCTCTACTTGTTAACAGTCTGTTTATTCTGCAGCCGTATCAGCCTCACTGCCGTGTCAGCAGCAGGCAATTACAGAGCCGATTACCATCCCTGATAATGTCATCAGACCAGGACTTTCACACAAGTACACACAGTGAACACACACATATTCGCTCAAACAACAACAACAACAACAACAAGACACGTATTTATACAGTTCACAAGTTCACTGCTTGCTCACTTACACGTTTAGTATATTCTCACACATACTCACACGAACATATACACTGTGTATGTGTTTGTCAAGCAAAGGACAATATAGTGGATTTTGACGGTGTCCTGGAAAGTCTGTTGACATCCTTGTATATAGGGTCAACTCCCATATTTGTCTTACAGTTTTGTATGTAACTCGTCCTGCAGGTTCCCATAGATCACGGCTGGCTCTGCTGCTGTGGTGCAGCTGACTCCTGCTATCACCGCCATCTTCTCTGTTATTATAATTATAATAATAAAAGCTGTATCAACAACAATAACAACAACAAAAACAATAATGTTGTGGCGTCTGTGCATCTTCATCCCTCTCTCTTCTTTTCTCCTCTCATCTCTAAACTCTCCAGCAGGGGCTTTCTCTCTGGAGACGCTGGGCCGACTTCACCGGGGGCTGAAGCGTCTCTCGGCGTGATGTATTGCGGCCACTGTGCCGACATCATTGATGTAACCCTGAGCGCTGATTAACAGCCCTGCTCGACCGAGGGTGCACAGACAGAGAGCCACGGCCGCCTCAGAGTCGCCTTTTCCACAGAGGCGAGGCCCCAAGGATCCTTCTGAAGCCCTCAGCATCCACTTATCATACGCAACATTAATAACTTCAACATTATTATCCATTTTCCACAGAGAACTGCAGTGGAAGTAACTTTTTTCTTCATACTTTCATGTCTTACCCTCTGGGCATGAGACAGCCTGCGTATGAATATTTTATCATGTGTATTTAAAGAATTTTGTTCCTAAATGGGACATCCTCCAGAATGGCTGTTACCACACAATTAAAACAAATGATGGCAATGTAAGTCTTTTGTTGACACAATAATAACCACTTTCAAGACTTATTCGACTGTTTATTCTGGCATTATTGAACAATGACATACGAGTGGCTTCTCTCTAAAAAGGACGAGGGGAAACAAACTCATTCATTCATTCTTTTACACACTTCTCATCACATGATGGATTATGAGACAAGGGGCCCCTGGGCACAGACATGTAAAAAAAAAAAAAAGACCTCCTCCACAGGAGAGGACGCTGAAAGAGACTCGTTTTGCTTCCTGCCACATCAGATCCTCGCTGACACAGAAATTATACTAAACACGACAGCCCGCTATGCAGAATAATACAGGAAAGCATCAAAGAAAGCCCGAGATGCAGGTTCTGTTCTCTTAAAGCTGAGCTGCTCTTTCTCATGTGTGTGTCGTTAGCTACTAATATTACTGTGTTTATATGAAATGGTACCATATAGTTGCAGCAGTGGCTTGATATCACGCTCAAAAATTACAATATTTACAGGCTGATGCTTAGCTGGTTTAATGTTTACCATGTTCACTCATTTAGTTTTGCACATTAGCATGCTAATATTTGCTAATTAGCGCTAAACAAAAGTGGAGCCGAGGCTGATGGAAATGTCAAGAGACAGCTAATCTTGGAAAATGGCTGCTGGCATAATCCAACATCATTGAGGTTACGAGATATCTGAATTTTATTTAGAATTACAAGTATTTTAAAGGGTAACTCCAGCATTTGTATGCGTTAAGCTGTTTTTACAGGTACTCCTCATATGTGAATCCGGAGGAAGCTGCATGTAATCTGATAAATTGCCACTGCATTGTGGGTAATGTTTTGAAGTTTCGAAAAGGGGACAATAGATAGAGTTATATAGCTGTTGTTATTCCAAACATTCTTCTTCCTTCTCAACACGTTATACCATTTGTTTCACATACATAGTAGACCTAAGACATGTAATCACACTTTAGTGAGCAAAATTGGTGGAGTTACCCTTTAATAATGCGCAATTTACATGCAGTCTTCATCTGTGGATCAGTGACATTGTGTAAGACCAGTGGCAGGACTGTATTGTGCTTGTCTACATTAATGTGCAACCTCATGCACAATATATGTGTATATCTAGTAGTTTGCATCGTTAGTGGCGGAGTCCACGACTCCTACGCAGGAATTATATGACCTTTACCCATGGGGGATTCACAGGAAAAGAAGCGTGCATATAATTCATTATAATTTGATTGATAAATGTGATCTGATGTCACTTCTTTTAACTGAAGTTTCCAACCAGCGACGTTAACAGTCACGTTGAACTGAGCCTGTGCCTGGTAGACCCATTCGGTAATCCATCCAGACAAACAAACACACACACACCTCCATTCACACCTTTGAGGTGACTGCTGAGCCACCCAGAATCAATTCTGGTCAAGATAAATCAGAGTGCCACTGGGAGCGGCCCAGCTTCAGAGTGATGGACCTTCACCGCTTTCAGAAAGATGCAAAGCACCTGACTTGCCCCTCCTCACAGCGCCGGGTGTGTCGGAGTGCAGCGAAGTTGTTCTTTTTAGGGGGGGCTTGAGAAGGTCATCCCTGACATCGACATAAATGAGAGCCCACATAGAAGGTTAGTGTCCCGGCTGGCCCTCACCTGCGCGTGAAGACAGGCCTGACACTGTGGTGTGCCACCAGCATGGCAGGTAGCAGCGCAGCGCGGCTCATCCATATCTCCGTGCCGAGAAGAGCCCCCACACGCCTCTCAGGAACAATTACTGCTCTTCCAGCTCCTCATCACAGATGGTGAGGGCTTTCAGAGCGACCCCCTCCTCTCTCTCCTTCCTCTCCTCTATCTGTGGCTCATTGTCTCTCTGGTTGACTGTCTCTGTCTCTCTCCACCTCCCTGTCTTTTTTTATGCTCAGACTATTTCTGTCGCTCCCTCCTCCCTCTGTCTCCACAGCCGTCCTCCTCCTTCCCCGCTTCTTTCCCTCGTTGCCTCTCTGCCAGCTCCAAATTCAACAGTTCAATTTAAATCCATTACACCTAAGCCCCCGACGGAGTGTGGCATCCATGGTAACCGTTACTAGACAACAATCTCGCTGTGACTCTGCCTCCGCGGCGAGACCACCGACGGCAGGGAGATGCACCGAAGGCACGCGGGGTGTGTTGACGTAAACGCTCGTGTCATTCGCTAAGTGACGGGTCCCGTCCTTCAACTGCGACCTCAATCTGGGAGGGGAAGGGATTGCAGCATAAATCACATTTGGCTGTAGGAATGAAATGTATTTGTTTAAAAGGAGCACCACTGCGATGCGGAGCAGAGGGATGAATCTAATTTGATAACAATACGCCAACCTTCTATTGCCATTCCCTGTGCACGGCTGCCCCTGTTACTCCCCTATCTGCTGCAAACAAGAGCGCGACGCCGAGGAAATGTGGATGAGGATGCAGCAGCAGAGACGGCTGATGTAGCCCTACTTCACGGTTCCGTCCTTGAAGAAAGAGTAAAGACACAGTAAATCAGTGGCACGTCGTCTCACGTCCTACACTAACTACTGTACAACAGCACAGTAATCACAGCAGAGGAAGTCGGCTCTGACCTCCACGCTCGGGAGGCGGAGCCGTAAGTATACACTGCAGTTCCACCATTGTCTCGATTCATGGAAAGTTGGACAAACAATATACATAAAGATGAAGATTCACAATGTCAATATGCAAGGTTATAATCACAATCAGGGATAATTAAAGGGACCGCTCATGCAGCGCTTCCCACAATAACGCTGCATCGCTGAATTACCATTTAATTGCATGTTGATACAATCAATGCTGCTTTGACAGTTAGCTCTGCGCTAGCAAAGGGAGGAAAAGCAGCCTTTATTTCCTCTCTCTAACAGAATGACGCTGCAAAACAGACATCTGCCTTCTCAAAAGTGACAACTATTCTCGCAAAGTGTCCGCTGCTGTTAAAGTAGCACACCAAATGGAAAGCTGTCGAGGTTGTGAGACATCGCTTGAAGGTTAAAGTTATAGTTGTTAAGATTTTCACGCCATAAACTTTTTAACGCTACTTTTTTTTCCCCTGCAAAGCCTTTTAATGAGAATCCTTGAATATTAGTTTGTCATAGGAGTGTGCCGTTATATCTGAAGAGGCTCGGGTAGGAATGTGAAAACGTTTTATTCACATCGTGTTCAGTCGTGTTCGCCAACTTCCTCACTCTCTGGACAAACACTCTGCTACCTTGAATAAAGTTACTGACCTTTACAAAACTCAAAATATGCAACATACTTGTATCTTTAATGCAAATAAATTCTGTTCCTGTGCTGGATTCACTTTAGCCTGAACATCCAGCATAACTTTGATTTATTAGACAGCCTTTCCCTTTAGTGTTCACGCTCTTTACACCATGACAGAGCTGCATTGAGTCGCTGATGCTTGTCATGAAACCTCCTTCCTCTGCTCCTGCGCATTAAAAGCATGCACACAGGGTGACTTTTATTGTGAAGAGGCCGCAGAAGACGCAGCGTAGTTGTGATGGCTGTTAGCGCTTAGCTTTAGCTTTGAAATCCTGAAACCTGAGTCGCCAAATCAACCAGGACTTAAATCCAATCCGATTGCAACTTCAATGACTCGAGTTCCCGACATTTAAACAACTTTTTTTTTCCCGATCGAAGCGAGCCCCACTAATGTAGAAAGTGCATTAACTCGTCATAACCTTCATTATCATGTCACACCCTGCCTCTGACATTCCTCCCCGTGACCCCAGAAAGGAGTGGAGCTTTAATGAAGTCGGGGTCTGCGAATGCATGAATAGCGCCGGGCTCCCATTTGAATTAAATCTATTCATCCGTGCCAGTGTGATTTCTCTGTGGTACCGAGGCAACCGAAGGCCCTCTGAGTCGTGACATTTGTGCCATGGCTGGTGGAGCAGGCAGGGAGGTGAACGCCCATCTGCCTGTATCCCTGACCACCAATTCCAAATCCAGTGCAATAGGCAGGCTTTGACCGGGCCGGGCGACGATAAGAGGGTAAGAGAAAAAAACGAACAGCGCGAGTGAGATGTGTTTGTAGCCTTTCTGCGGATAGTTACACTTGTTCCCTATTAGGAGGAGTGAAAGGAGGAACACACACCTCTTGATTTTGCAATTAAACACATGAGCAACCGCAGACACAAACACAAACAAACCTGCGTCGAATCTCCCCGACTGAATCCCGCAGGTCGCTCCGTCGCACACGCTCCGTCAAGATTACATAACAATCTTTACTTAAATCCAAGTCTCACTCGGTGTCACATCATTCTAATTTTGGATGTCTCTTGACATATTAAGGTAATCCCTCTCTCAGATTCCGGTATTAATTGTGTCATCTGTATTCAAAGAGAGCCTTGTGCACTTTAAAAATAAAAGCCCAGAGCGAACCCGGAGACATTGCCGACAACAGAGAAGGGGATTTAACAGATTTTAGCCAGGGAGCAAACCGCCAACCACCCCCCCGCCAGGACTGACGCAAGTCCATGAGGCAGGTGTGCAACACGCAACACAGATCCTCGGCAATTAGGACGAGAGAAGAAACAGAGCGCCTGAGATGTCCTCTTAAGCTCAGATGTCAAAGTAGTGATTTAGAAAGACTTAGGCGATGCAGCACAAAACTCAAAGCGCCGAATTGTCTTTCTAACACAGCTAATTGAATCAATTGAAGAAGATAGCTCCACACCGCGCCCACGTGTTTTGTGTCAGTTTGCAAGTTTGCAATGGAAACGCTAAAGGCTTCAATCACACCACAGACCTTTACACGCCGTCGTTTAATCGCTGCTCGCGTTAATTAATATCTGAAGTCAGATCTGACACCAGTGTGAACCGAGATAACGATGAAAAGAAGCACGTACACACCGCAGCGCAGACGAGACGTTAATTCCTCCGCCGGCAGCCGCGTCTAATTTGTTTTAAACTTAATTTTATGGTATGTGCTTCTGTATTTGACTGGATTGAGATGTCTGCCCCGAAATACAGACAGAGCGTGTTATCTTGCTGTTGTTTTGGTACATTGTTGTGTTTCTGTTCCTCACCGCTAATACCAGCTCAGCCACGCTGCAGAGTGTGGTAATGTTATGGCTTAAAGGATAAGTTTGACCTTGTTGGGAAACATAGTTATTCGCTTTTTTGTTTAGAGTTGATAAGAAGATCGATACGCCTGTTCGCTTAAAAAAAAACTGTCTGAAGTTATGACCGGCAGCCAGTTTAGTTGCTACAAAGACTGGAAACACGGAATTGTAGATATAGTATTCCCACATGCATAAACCCCCCCGTATAACCACAACTTGTCCAAGTATTTGTACAAATTAAACAGATGTACGGTGGCCCTGGGGGTAAAAATACAACATATCGGAAAGCAAAATTTTAGACAACGCAACGGCATTTTGGAAAACGACACATAATTTATGGTTACAAAAAAGATGGGACAACACTTCATGATTGTCACTGGACAGAACCAAGTCCTCGTCAACATGTCAATGTCATTTCCTGTTTCTATTGTGTACATCTTTCAGTCCTAATTCTTAAAAAAGAGCTTTCAGGGTTGACGGGACATTTTAAAGGGATAGGGATTTTCTAAAATGTTGTGCTCTCTTAAATGTTTTCTAAAATGAGGAGTTTTATGAAATGTTGCTGTGCTTTGACCGTCAGTGCCGCTGTACAAACGCGATATAACGTGACGAGGAACCTTAAACACGCTATGCTAAGCTAACTGAACCCCATTTCTCTAAGTTCTTGTTTATGAGCATTTAATAACGAAGCTGCAGTGATTCATTGAAGAAATCTCACATTTTTAATGTCCCTTTTTCCTACTTAAACTGGCGACAGACAACATTTGGCTTTAACTTATCATCTTGAAGTATGTATTTATAGCAAAGTGTAATGGCTCTATAAAAATGACATAATCTGCGTATAGAGTGGAGCCGCCCCCTGGTTTCAGAGCCAGACGCTCCATCCACTATTTCTACTATTTAATTAATCCTTTATTTTTTTAGTTTGAGGGAAACAGGCATGATTGAAACTAAGCTAACCACGATGAAGGTTCACATCAAGCTTGTTTTATATTTTCCAACCTTGAGCTAATTATTTGACCGTAGTGGAGTTGAACTCACAAGGCAGCAGGGAAACTAACATTTTTAATCAGCTTAGAATATTTGACAGCGTGAAAACGTTTGAGGCGGCGAAGTGGTCCCAGACATCAGACGGTGGATTAGTTTTTGTTCGGCATCGTTTTGACCTCAGTCGGTTTGTCTGGAGGACAGGTGGTCTGGAGGACGACGCCTGGTGCCTCGGCGCTCCCTCCTTTTTTCTGTTCTTATGTTAAGCTCATTCTGATTAAAAAGGAGACCTCTACAGTAGCATCCTTTGTACTGTATACCTGTGTTTGTGTGTGTGTGGTGGCTGGATTACAGGAACATTTACTTGATTGTACAGTGGAACCTCGCACAGCGATACCAACATGTAAGGACACATCTGTTCCCCTGCGTCTGCCGGGGAGGGTACGTAGATTGATAATGAGCTGCTGCAGCCGTCACAAGGACAGACAGGAAGTGATCGTCTAAAGATCTGTGGATTAATGTAATTTGCGGATCAAATGGCGCATTTTACGTGGGCCCCCCATAAATTGTATTCAGTATAAGCCTGATACCTCTTTAACGAGGGCTTATGCCATCATATGCATCATTACACAAAAGAACCTCCCACAAAACAATCCATTATTACCTCAGCTAATGACTCACAGGAGCCGCTAATACCTGCTGTCTCCCGGCGCTTTCACCATCAGTTTCCCAGAGGCTCGGCGAGCTTTGCCCTTGTTCTGGCGACCGACGGCAGAGGCAGTGAAACCTTGGTGAGTGAGCGATGGGGAACAGCTGTCGCTCCCTGCAGGAGCGGCGACCTCACCACCTGTTGGCAGATGATTCAGGGACCTGACCCTAAGACCTTGGTCTGTTTCGTAACTGCAGTTTAGGAGGAGCAGGGAAAAGGTGGCGGACGGACGGGGGCGGTTGACTGACACGGAAAATCTTGAACAACATTTATGCTGCTGCTGAAAGTATCCAAATTAATGAAGAAGATATTAGATTAATTTGCATGGCATCATGTTTTAGGTTTAATAAGGACGGTAGATGTGCAGGACAACATCAGATCCTAAAGAAGTAGACCTAATGAAAATATTGCCTTGGAATGCTTAAATTAATAGTTTGACATTTTGGGGAAATTCACTTATACCTTCTTGCTCTGCACTTGCAGCCTGGCTTCTGTCCAAAGCAACAAAACAAACGTAAGAATCCCAAACTGACCCAGGATTTGTATTCTGTCTACAGGATCAGTAAGTAACAAAACCTGCCTAACTTATTAATACAACCCGGTGTTTTACTGTGGCTTTTCAGAGCACTGAGATCAGGGTTTCTGGGTCAAATTGGGTTTCTTATGTTTGGTTTTTGCTTTGGACAGCGGCCAGGCTGCTAGCAGAGGCCACGCTGCTAAAACTGTTTTGTCCAAAGGTAAAGCCACATGGAAACGCTTTGAAAAGTTGTGTATTTCTGCTTCAAGCTACTGACAAAACAATAGTTGACCCCACTAACATGTACACTTCCTTCTTCATGGATTACAGTGAGATCACCAGGACCATCAGCAGCTTCACTATGACCTACTGGCACATCCAGTGGGAGATCCTCAGTGCCATCTGTAATGGCTGGTGGGGCTGGTGATAAGGAAACGGAGTCTTTATCTCAGCCCAATTAGGCAGCTAATTGATTCAATACCAGTCATTTAGAGTTGCTCCAGGCCCAGGATTGAGCACTTCAGCCCTTTGAACAGACGTGAGATCCCTCGAGGGGCAGCAACCAGGGAGCGAGTGTGTTCGACCCCACAAAGCCTGGAGATTATAATCTGGACGGAGAGAATCTTAACGACTTAATAAATTACATCAGGGATAAATCTAAATAGAAAATTAGATATAGATAGAGAGAGTTTGGTCAACCATTTAATGATCAAACCCTTGATGATAAGCTGCATGCACTGCGCCAGCTGACGTTGGCTGTTTTCGAAATCAATTGATTTTAATTAGGTCAATTAAATGTCTAAAAACAAACGTTACCATCAACTGAATTCCCTGAAAGTATTTGCTTCCACTTTATTCGACATGTTTTGTAATATTCTGACCGTTTTCTCAAATTGGAAACTGGGATGGTGGTGGAGTTAGACGCGACGGGACTCAAACTCAACACAATTTGCGTTCAATATTGGAAAAATGTATTCTTGCGTTGAACTTTATGCTTGCCTGAACATTTGTACATGTTCAGCTGACCTGCAGCACACTAACTACACTAACTTAAAGGCTGTCTTGGTTATAACTTTAGCATTTAACCTAAACTAATGAACTGAAACTGCAAAAACCGAACGCTGTCGCCATTGTTACTATAATCAGCAGCAAAATACAGGTCACTGGATCTTAAATGTACATGCACGCAAGACTGTACAGTCTTTATGGGGCGGTCATGTGGACTAAAATCTTCTCTTTATCAGAGAGGACCAAAGTATTGAAGCTTTATTTGCAGCCACAGGAGTTGCAGCCTTCTGTCCTCAGCGGCCTTTCATTTCCTGTGGTTCTAATCCTGCACCGCCTCGAGCTCTGCATCTCACCGTTCCGTCGAGGCAAACGGCACTTTTTCCTTGACACGCAGACAACACTGAGAGGAAGAGACTCATTCGAGGTCAGACACGGGTTGACTGCTAACAAAGGGATGATAAGCTTGACTTTTAAAGCAACACAAAGGGCAGGTTCATGAAACTCACCGAGACACAGAGATTTATGCAGCCCGTGACCCCCCGGCCAAAGGGAATGTAATGAGCTCTAAGTTCAGGCGTGGTGCGCTCTCGGTTCCATCAAGGTGGAGGAGGCAGACATCGTTCCTCGGCTGATGAGCTGGAGGAGAGCGCGTGGAAACCTTGAGTGGTTACTCGAGGTAGTGAGAGTAACCCAAACCCCCAAAGGAGCAGTTGTTTGAAATCAAATCAATATCTAATACTGAAATATTGTGGTGTTACATGTAAAACCCTTCCCCCCCCTACACCCTTATTGTTGCTCATGCACGCAGAGAGTACAGGCGATACGTTATTAAGGTGTGTGTCTGGTTCCCAGGGGGGGAATCTCCTGAATTGGTTTCACTTTATTGGATTTTACGGCTATAAATTGGTTTAATTGACAGGGTCACTGAATCAATTATCTGCAGTTTGCTCACTGTGATTCATCGCTGAAACACAACTTATACCACCATGTGCACTATCACTACTACTTCTACCTCTACCGTCATTGGTTTTGTTGTTACTATAAGCTACTAGCCTACATACGTGCCACTGCTATTGCTGTAGATTCATTGTCTGTTTTACGTTTTCCTGCGTATCCTGCCACAAAGCTTTGCTAACAGAACCATGCCTCATTCATTTAGCCTTGCTGTGCCCCCTCTGTTACATCTCTGTACCTCTTAAGGGGCCCATCCACCACTTTGGGAACCACTGGCGTAGATGACGATGAATCTAAACCACACTTGCAACCTCAAAAAATAGTTAGATAGTTAGATTTTGAAACCAAAGCAGAGGTCTCGGGGTCCTCACCCAAAAGTGTGTTCTGAGACTTTGTTTCTGGTGAATTTAAAAGAATAAAAATAGATAAATACAGCAATTTTCTGTGAAGTTATTAAAATGTTTCTTATAATTCTGCAAGAAAACAATGCAGAATAATTTGCCACTCTGCGTGCGGCACTGCCTCAGTCTCGTCCGCCTGTCATTGGTTATTTACAAAATACACAACCCTTTCTGTTGAAACCTTTCGTAGAAAACCAGAAATTCTTTCCAGGACGTCTGAAATTTGCTCGAGTACTACTTTCTATGCCCGGCGTCACCCCTGTTAAAAACTGACAAATCGCCTTCTGCCTAAAACATTTCACAGTCATCGAGTGTGTTTTCAGTAACGTCTAATTCAAACTTGATCTGAGTTGCTTTGGCTTAGCGTCCCTCCACAATCTGACTCACAGCTCATTTAGAGGTAATGAATGTGTGCGTGTGTGTGTGAGAAGGACCAGGCAAGCTGGAACAACAGCATGTGAAGTGCCCTCAGATGCCACGAGAGCTCACAGTGAGCGAGGGGGCTGACGGGTGGCACATTTCCCCACGCTAGGCATGATTTGAATGGAAAGTGGCAGGGTGGGAGATGGATTACCGCAGGGGGAGAGGAGCATTAATCCAACGACCGCGCACGCACGCATGCACAAACACACTGACACATGCAGACACACGCACATGTTAATATAATGCCTTCACACACGCTCACGCTGGTGCGCAGGAGACTCACTTTAGTGTTGTTTCGTACTCTTTTGCGCGCACGTGGGACGACACACCGAAGTGCACGGCAGCCACACAAGCACACCAGCGCACATGAATGATGACACTGCCAACGACTGCTTTGTAGCACACTTTTTGCAGTGTCATTTGAAGGTCCCACACTTCCAATACTCTCCACCCCCCCTCCACCCATCGCTTCCTCTCATCTCCTGATGTTTTTAGACACTTTAGAGCAGCTCACTCCGTCCTTTCGCTCCTTTTTTTCCCCTCAATCTGTCCATCCTTATCATTATTTCAGCACGAGTGTGTGTACTCCAGACCTTGCCATGACAATTTTCATCCTCATGAAGAAGACTATCCAATTCTCATTGTTTATTTACTGCATCTTGTTCTACTTAATACTCAGAAAACTAGAAAAAAAATAACTGGTCTACCAGCACACTGGTCTTTTTAAAACATTTTTTATCTAAGCTGCAAAAAGATTGGTCGATCAATTGACCCGCCAAATGTGAAAAACTCATATGGAGGACAAAAATCAATATACATTTTAAAACATGAATATATAACTCAATATATGACTAACTAGATAAAAATTCCTTTGAATGCATTGGAAATAATAACAGCAGTAATAACAGTTAACATGACAACATTATGACGTCTGTGGATTGTGTTGCAGAGATTTCTACTGAAGTTGCCAGCTGCACGGCTAACTGAGCTAACTAGCTAATGGCAGCTGCAGTTAGCAGTAGTTAGTGGTTATTCTCAAGATCTGAGGCTCAAGATTTTTTGAGTATGAGGACGCCAATTCTTACATATAACACCATTTAATCAATTCATTAATCATTCATTTTAAAATTAATTAATTTATGTATTGTATTATTGTCCTGTCCTCCATAAACATTCCATAGCTTCTCAAATTATTGTTTTTCCTGATTCTGTTATTATTATTATCATCATTATTTAACATTTTTGTAAAAGCAATTTAGGAACATGTGATGATCATTTCTCACAATTCTCTGACATCATATTAAATTAATATCTGATGCTGCTTTAATGACAATGCTACAATGACGACATGCAGCTATTGTATAACTTGATATGCATTGATTTCTGTGCTGGGCAATTTGTTTTTGCTTGACAGAGAGGTCAGCGGTCACAGTCAGATATGAGGGCGCTTCAGCTGGATGGATAGTTGCTGAACCCGACGTGCACTCTGATTCTCTGGTTCAGAGTTCATCGTCAGTTGTGCCACCCTCTATTAATTACATGTAAAATGATATATACTGTCTGTGCTGGATTTATGAGGTCTTGTCCGCTTGTCCTTGTGCTCTTTGTGTCAGGACGCAGGCGTAGTTTAGAGGATAGCGAATGCACAGCGGCACACCATAATGCCGGAGGTTATTCTGTTGCATTTTGGTCCATTCAAGGTCAAAACCCGAGAAAACGACCGGTTGTTGTAACTGCAGCAAGGCCTCACACGTAGCATGTTTACTGCACAGAGCTTTGGTGAACCGCCTCATGGGATTCTGGTCGCAATAATAATAACTGGACCACATATTGCTTGGAAGAGAGATATTTTCATGCCTGGAGGTGGGGTGTAGCATTTCCTGTTGGGATAAAGGTGTAGGGTCAGGTGTTTGGGCTACATGACCCAGCAAACGGAGGTTTTTCAGAGGCACACTTCAAATTGAATTGACGAGCACGAAACTGTAACTACTTGTTTGCTACGAGCTAGTAGTGCCTGTATTTTTTCAAATGTTCTGCAGTGCTCAGGACACAACCAACCCAAAATGTCGGGACTTGAGGCACTTGGAGGAAGAATCAGCTGTCTTTGTGGTGCGTTTACGGACAGCTCGGACAAACAAAATGTTCAAGAGTCTTTGAATTATATTAAATATTCGTAAGGTTCATGTAGCTTTCCAAAGAGATGGCTGTCTTGACTCTTGACTTTTATAGTTTTCTTCTGCACAAAGATTGACGCCATCGACAAGTACTGATGATGTCAGAGTGTCTTGAGAGGTTGTCCTGTTTCATAATAGGAGATTTTAACCTCTACACCTCCTGTAACTCTTTTCTGATGGGCAATGGGGCACTAAAAATGAGGGCTAGGGGTAAAAATTGAAAGTGGGATTGAGCCTTCATTTAGCTGATAGCAAATGAGGTGAATGAGGTGCTGTCACCTGCACAAATTAACCAAAACAACAGAAAAAAAATGTCTCACGGCTCGATTAAAACATCCCGAACACACCACAACACGCCTCAGTTTTAGAGTCGCCAAAATAAAGTCCTCTAATGCCGCGTACAAATGTAGACGTGACTCTCATTGTGGCTGTAGAGTTGTTTTGCAGCTGCAGCAGTCATGGAGTGTCTTGCCTAGACACCCTCACCAGAGGTGCTAATGGTATTGACCACTTCAGTGTAAGTTAGAGAAGGGCATAGCTGGAGCCGGCAGTAAACAACTCCAGAGTGACATGTCAGGGTGACTGTTGGCGTGATTGCTTTCATTACTCACACACTGTCCAAAGTCAGACCTGCCAGCTTAGGACTCGCTCACATCTGCCAGGTTGTTGCTATCAGCATCAGTGCGTGAAGAAATGTAGAAAAGTTGCAATGACTGATGCAACCGCTGGTAATATATGAAAAGACCGGAGAGTTAAAACGAGATCTGACAGTTGGTTTTGTGCTCCTATTTTGATCATCTATAATTGTGAAATAATGGGGGGGAGAAACACGTTTTTCTGTCGGTGGAAAGGCTGTGTAGGAAAATGGAGCAAGGCTCTTGCATATGAAAAAAGAACAAAAAAAAAACAGGCACTCAAAACAAAGACTCTCATAGAATATTCATCAATTCTGCTCCTCCACTCCGGCTTTAATAAGGAGAAAAACAAACCCAATCAGCCCCACATCAGCGGTTATGAACAACAATATAATCGCCACATTATATACGAAAAGTGAGAAATTATCACATGACTCACATCACTGAGATCTGGCAGCACCTTACTGTTGCAACGGGAGAGTAAAACGTAAGCCCGCTGCTAAACACCAGCTTGTGTTTTTGTCTAATTTCGAAATCACAGCGATTTTATCAGCACGAGCACATTCATAAAAGATGATCCTGCCCAGGAAACAATACAGAAAGGCTTTTTCATTAACTCCTCATCATGTATAGATCAAACATTTATTACCCCTGATCAAACATTCATTACCTCCTTGCATTTTAAAAAAAAGTAAGTAGAGGTATCTTATATTACTCAATGTCAACACTGGCTGCACTTTCATTAGCGGTTCAGTGGTGCTTTTTCATCGTTCTTGTACGGGTGTATGTAGAATGAGCAACATTTTAATCAGTTTGTGCTACTTATATACAATAATATATCAACAAGGAAGTTGCAGAGGTGTATCACCATGTTGCACGCCATGATGACGGATTAAAGGGAAAGATTCTGCGTCATTATCTCATGACCGCCGCGCCAGTGTTCACAGCAACTGAAGAGGATGGGGACTTATTTCAAAGTTTTTTTAGGTTCCTGATTTCATTTTGTTACTAGATTGGGTTTACGTGCTTTAGTGCTAAAAAAACCCCCACCTGCAGCACTTTATTCTCCCTCTGTCTGAAAACTCAGATTTAGCTCCCGTAGCTTTAAGGCCTGCCCTCGTCTGATTGGTCAGCTCACACACGCCTGAGCCAGCACCACTCACTGTGTTTCCAGTCGGCTCTGTTGTGCTTTAGCTTCACTTCTACCGTGAATATTGCAAATGTGTGACATGGTGACGTATTGTGATGTGAGGAAGTCACAGAATTAACAGTGGGACTACTGGCGAGGTGTTTCATGCACTTCAGGAGCGGCGGTTTCTGTGTTTATTTTGAACTTTCAAGCCTATATAACACACTGAAGGAAATGACAAAAACAAAAAGCATGACAGGTCTCCTTGAAGATGTAAATACAGATGTTTTTACACCCTTTTTACAGTCGAAATGTTCACTGTAGCACCCTGACCAAGGTGGGTGGGTGAGCTTGACCATGACCAACAACGATGGATCTTTTCCAGTCCTGGGCCAGCTGGTCCGGCCACCAGGGACACTTTGTCTCCATCTACTTCAGTTATCCATGAAAATGCTGCAATTCTGTTTTGCTGTGAAACTCCGGAGATGTTTTGTGAACGGCAAAACTCCACCCAGCTTTGCCTCAGCGTGAAGGTGAGATGTTAGTGACAGAATTTTAATTGTTGGGTGAACTTATCCTTTTACTGGATGTAACTTGAAACCCGGCGTGTTGTATGTGTTAACATGCAGGTATCACTGGACGCTCTGAGCTCCTGGAGGCAGAAAAAACACGCACATGGTTTCACTTTCTCTCTGCTGTCGGTGTATGACCCGAACAAAGCAGCTGTTTTGATCTGTTCAGACTAAACCTGGCCATTGGCATGTGTCCTCCTTAGCTCCTGCTGTCGTTACCTATCTTCATCTCTGTCTCTCGTTCTCAGCAGATATCTCTCTCTTCCTCCACTTCCTCTGCTGCACCTATTCTGTCAGTGACAATCCAGACTGGTGTTCGGTGCAACGAGGACTCAACGGTCCTGCCGCAGAAACCCTGATGGCTGCGAGAGATAAAGAATGGCACGTGTGTTCGCGCTGTATGTCTCTGTTCTCGTTGCACCTGCAGACTTACTGAGATATTTCCACTGTTGGAAAGATGAAAAAAGAAATCATTGGTGGCGGGATTTGTGCTACTACCCGATCAAGGCACCTGATCTGTACTGAGCATGTGCAGCTCTCAACAGAGATGAGAAAGAAGCCTGACGTCTCACTCCTTCTATTATGTGTCTAAAAATAAAGAGAGTGTCAACTTAAGTTATGAGGAATGTTAATCTGTATTTGTTGTAATTTTTTGTTGAGGAAAACAGCCGTAAGATTACAGGTAGTTGTTTGGAAATGAATGTTAACTGGTATATAAACATGCTGACCAATATAATAATACATTATGAATGCCTTTGTGCATTTATCTAGATTATATTTTGGCTTCTATTTAGAGAAAACGAACAACAACCGCAAGAGCGCAGTGAGTCTAAATTCAGAGTTCACTGATATCACACGCAGACAAACAGAGACGTGTGACAGACAGCTTGGCGTGCGTCTTCGTCGCGCGGGTAAAAAAACCCTGCACCGACACGTAAAGAGAACAAAAACACGAGAAGCATCATAGAGCAGCGGAGGAGTGTTTGGAGCGGCGCAGTCGTCACTCATGAAAGATCTGCATAGTAACCGCTCTTCATCATGACTCCCAGAACACAGGGGGCCGGCGCCACTCAGACAGCTACTGCCAGAGCCAATAACGTAAACATAATGAGCTGTAGTGTTCGGAGGCAACAGCCAAGTGTAAGATTCTGCACCCTGCGCACCAGCTTGCGAGCCTCTCCCATCCTCTGGCCTTAAGCGTGGTTAGATAACACCGCATTAGATAACGGTGCGCGGATCTTAAGAAAATGCCTGTTGGCTTCTTTCAGCAGACATTACCGACGACGAGCTGGAAACAAGGAAACAAACAAAACTTATGATGAAAACTTGCTCTGATTGGAATTCTTCTACGTCCTACTTTTATTTCTATATTCACCTTGCCGTGAAAAAAAAAAAAAAAAAAAAAAAAAGGCCCGAAGACAGGCTTGTTGTGCAGCGGGCACATAATCCTGCCAGAGAATACAAGACCTCAATATGAGCCGCACGAAAGATAGCATCGGAAAATTGTTTAGGTTCCTGAAGTTTTATACAAACTTACTGAACTCAAAGAGCCCTGTGAGCTATACCGTCTAATAGCAAGAAATAAATCAATGATCTCATTTCACCGACAGCAGTTTACTTGCATTTTTCCACCCAAGAAGGTGCATAAACTTAAAAATAGCTACTTTTCCAGACTGCATTTAGGTAAAACGGGCCTTTACATAATAACGGCTGCGTGCTCCCTGGAGACTGTAAATCACAGCAACTCCTCGACTCCCTGTTCTGTTTTTATGCAGATGACGGCGTCGTCTGGGGAGGCTGTCGCTGGGATGGCGATGGAGCGTTTGTGTCTTGACTGTGCGGGAGGTGCCATGTGAAGGCATGGCGATGAGATAGAGAGTCCTTGCGTGCACAGCGGTGTAAAACAGAAGAGGGGAGGCAGGGGGTGAGGAAAGGAGCAGATACAGCAGAGTGAAAAGGAAGTGGGCAGAGTAGACACCCGGGGGGAGACGGAGGGCTGAGAGAAGAGACAACGTGTGAGAGCGAGAGACAGAGAAAGTGACAGGAGAGAGAGAGAGAGAGAGATTCAGTACTGCACCTTTCTGCAGACTCATGTCTACCATGCGAGGCTCGGCCAGCTCCAGGAAGAAGTTCTTGTTTTTCTCATACTCCTCATCGTCAATAATTTTCACGTGAACAACTTTGCTGCAAGAGGAAGAGAAAAGTGGGGGGGGGGGGGGGGGGGGGGGGGGGGGGAAAGGGGAAAGGGGCGTGAAAGGAAAAAAGGGAGAGAGGAGGACAGAGAAGAAGAGAAGAATAAAGGTTAATTTGTGATGGAGGGACACAGGAAGTGCTCTGTAAGTAGGATTAATAATCAGCGTGGAAGAAAAGGTTAGGAGGTGAAAGGTCGGCCCGCTGTCTGTCACCGGCCGGTCTCGACACACTGGCAGGTTCCAGCGGGCTCATTGGCTCCCACGGGTGTCATGACAACCACATTTATCACGGCGTCTGATACAAGCCGAGCGGAGGGGCAGAAAAAAGCGCTCCGACCACGGCGGCAGCGGGGATAAAAGAACACAATGAAGTGAAAACAGCGGCGTGATAATCAATCAGGTTGTAAAAATGTGTAAACGGACATTTCACAAGGGCGAAAAGGTGAGTGAGCGATTAATGATAGAAAGTGTCGCTATCTGAGTCGATTTTTATGGCTCGATGTTTCAGTCAGAACACTTTCAATGAGTCGGCTGGCTGGACACTGCGAGGACTCGGCCTCCTCCTCCTCCTCCTCCTCCTCGGCCTCCTCCTCCTCGGCCTCCTCCTCCTCCTCTCGGGGCACTGACGAGCCAGATAAGAGAGAGGCAGCTTATTGCTGAGTTTATTGCTCCGGTTTGAGGAGAACACCCCTTTAATGAAGTCAAATGTCTGGAGGGGTGAGGCGCCTTCTCCGGGAGAGAGCTGCGTGTGACATCATCTGACAGAAAACAGCTCAATATGGCACCTCGGCCCCGGCGGCGTTCTCGCCACTGATCGCCCTAATTGATCTTTTTAAAGAGTTATTGACGAGCGCAGGCAGTTAAGTGGTCAGTAGGTACCCAGATGTCTCCGTGCCTCCCTCCATTGTAGCGGGAGCTCCTTGAGGAATAGCTCTGAATTCAATTGGACGCAATGCAAAGGACAACAAAGCTCACGACGAGACTGCATCCGCCCTCTCAGGCCTCTAGAAGCAGCAGACAAGTCAACAATAGCGCCGAGTGGCACAGCGAGCCCTGAAATAGGGATGACAGACTTCATTATGCGTCTGACGTCTCATGGGAAGACGCTTTCCCCCCCGTCATCCGAGCAAAAGTACCATTTCTTACGCGTGTTATTTGGGGAGCGTGTATTTGTAAAGAGGGAGCCGAGCTAATAAGATAAGTGGCGCGGTGGCATTCATTATAGATAGCTGCTCATGTATCATGTATCGAGTCAAAAAGCGAGCTCGTTCCCTGACATCCCCGCTGATGTACTTCCAGCACCGTGACATATAGCGAGGTTTGTGTCAGTCAAAGCACTGACACACAGACAAACTCTGCCTCTCATACACCCACACAAACTCAAAACACTCGCACTGCACGCACCGTGTATATAAAAGTATTAATCCCAGTATCTCCAGAGGAATTAAAATGTATTTCTATGGCTAAATCCTGTTCTCTGGCAAGTGAATCCCGCTCGCCGAGGGGGGAAGTCGACCATCCGAGATCCCGTTAGCACGCGGCGGAACAATCCATCTCTTGTTCTCTTCAGATCCCACCGGCGGTGCTTTCCTCAGATTGCCTGGCGAGATATCTGCCGCCATCGGGAATGAGAAGAGGAAGGGCTGGAGTCTGATGGACAAGTGGGATCTAAAACTAGCTGTTCCCTCCACTTTCTGTAAACGGTGTCGTTTCACCAAACTACATTTTGTCACACGCCCTCTTTAAACCTGCAATAATCAACTTTTTCAAACTGTTAACAAAACATTGACATATCGTCCATCCAGCAGATATAGAGTAACATGAGTATTCATTTGGAGTCCTGTTTGTGTCCATAGGTGTAATTCTCCCTCCTTTTAGTCATGCTTTGAGTCTCTGTTAATGTAAAGACACATATTCTCCTCTTTGTTCACCAGCTAGCTGCTAACGTTGTTGTGAAAGAAGAAGAACCATGACAGTGAAGTTATGGGCCATAAAACCAAAACAATGAGCTGAAAGATGCTAAAAAGCTACGCAGCGTACATCATCTATTGACAATCCTGTGTGGGTTTGTCACTATAAATGAATCATTTCACATCAAACCCAGTTACCATTGACTAGAGCTGCTTTAAAGGAGAAGTGCACCCAAAAATGAAACTTCGGTCTTTAACTACTCACCCTCGTGCAGATGTAAAATCAGGTGAGGTTTTGCAGGGTGAACTTATCCTTTAAGACAAGGCCCCAAGATTGAGCAATAAAGCAGAAACCTACCTTAAAGGCTTTTATCACGTCAAATCAACTAATGTTTGTGTTTTCGTTGCACATATTACCAATAAAACGTAACCGTAACTTAATGGATACATTAGCACAAACAAGGTGACACAGCTCTGGGATCCCGGAGCAGTTTCCTGCTTACTAACTCAATATGGTAACATCTTAAGGCATATCAACACTTTCAAAACACTATTAGAATTCAATCTGATTCCCTGCCACAGTTAAAATGTGGCCCTAATTTCACAAGGGACTTCTCTAAATCAATAAAAATATCATCATGCAGTAATCAAAAGGCATGTTGGTGTTCATGGACACGGTTTATCTTCATATTGCACCTTTGTGTGGTATTTCTCTGGAGCTCAGCAACATAAATTAACTTGTCAAATACATTTTACACTCTGGTGTTCCACTCCAACAAGACCGAGCCACCTGTAATTAGTCCTCATCGTATACGGCAAGGAGCTGCTCTGGAAGTGACAGTGTTTCTGTAATTTTGACAGACCGCAGTAAAAAAAAAAATGCCGCGACACAAGTGCTTATCATGTTTGCTTAGCACTGTAGACGTTTGATTTGCTGTACATATTTGAGTACATAAGTGTGAAAAATAAGTCCAGGGAAGGTTTTTATCTGATACATAAACACATCCATGTCAGCAGAGTCACCGGGAAATGAGGGCTAGCATGCTAATTCCTGTAGACGCCTCTCCGATACACGTTTTCTGAATGTTTTACAGTTACATTCTTAAAAATAGCTCCTTTAAGTGATACCAATTTACATAAAACAACTGATTAGAGGACACTAATGACACATCACTCAGTTTGTAGCTCATCCACAGTCCCGCGCTCTGGTGCCATTTTCCCCATCTCGCCCCGGAAAGTGTCCGTTACGCCTCTGACAGCAGCCCCCGCACGAAGCTAAATAAAAAACATAAGAACCGATCACGACGCCGTAAACGAAAAACATCGCAGTGGAGACGTGTGAGCCTGCACGGATACACCTGTGAGTCAGTGTGAGCGTATATACGAGCGAGCCGGCCGCCGCGCACTGTCACACCCTCTGTGTCTTTTCTGTCAACACGCTACGGTGAAAGCATTCATATTACACCACCATCCACCGCACCGGCAGCAGGACAGTCCCTGTAAACACTGCACTGTGATTTGTGTTTGTGTGAACAGCAGGTGTTTGATTGTATCCACACACACACACAGACACACACACTCTCTCTCTCTCACACATACACACTCACTGCCTCACTCAGAGTGGCTTTTCTGCAGCTTCCACAGCGGCGGATGCCAGATGTTGGTATACATATGAATTATTGATGTTTGTCATAGACACATGCAAATGTTGCTTAATGTTCCCCACGCACTGCTCCACGAGTGTGTGAGTGATTACCGACGACTTGCGAGCGGTTTGAAGGTGTATCTGTCTGCGTGCGAACAGAATTCTCTAGCAGTTGAGTGTTCGCCAAAATCTGAGTGTCATTTTCATCAAAAAAAAGGGGGTCAACTTTGAATAAAGATAGAGATGTGCTCGTAATGCGGCACATAACCAGCGATTGTGTGTTTGTGAGTGAGGTGGAGTTCATCTTCCAACCACAGACGCGCTCAAAATCGTGAGGAAGACAGATTTATTTTCTCTCATCCCGTTCCTATAACGACTACAATGTCGTCTTTTACTTCGACAAGACAAGAATAACAAGACAGCTCAACAAGCAGCAACCTGGACGACCCAACTGCCAGAATAAATGTTAGCTAAGTATGGCTCTGCAAAACCAAGGATAACTTTAAGCTTCTTTGTGCTGCAACTTTATGTTTATTTAGCATCAATTTTCTGTTTCTCTATCATCGTATCTCTGTGCTTCCGCTCTGGTCAGTTTTAGGCGCAAAAAGACAATCGGTTAGGTTTGGAAAACGTATTGGTTCAGATTAAAACACCTCTTTCGGTCACCAAAAACACACTGGAAATGGCCTGAGACGTACTTAAAACACCTCGTTCTGTCACCACAAACGTGCTGGAGGTGGTCCGACTTCCTGTTAAAAATATCCGGATTCGGTCACTACAAACGTGGCAGGAAATGCCCCAAGGGTTCCTTAAAAATATCTAATGGTGTCACGCTTACAAATGCCTGAACACAGACTTGAGCCGTAGTTGTCCAGTTGTCAGACTTGTGGCCTGCAACGCCACCAGCGTCCCCTACACCTCCCAGCGTGAAAGTCTGTTAAACCACGCTCACGGCAGCAACCATCTCATTTGACTCAAGAAAGTCAATAAATGTGTTTCCAAAAATGTCCCTCAGTTCATTTAGGGATGCAAGAGAAGATGTTGCATCACCTCTCTCCTCTTCTCTGTATCACTTTGGATCAGAGCCATGTAAGCCAGCAGAACTCCAGTAAGAAAATCAACACAATAAGGTTGAAACTAGAATCTTCTCTGGCACAGAGCGACCTCCCTCCCCATCAGTGCTCTCACCAGTGTTCTCATCTGCTAAACCGAATTAGACTAATGTGTCAAAACGAACGTGATAATGATTTACTGATGCTAACATGTTAGACACGGCACCCTTCAGTTGAGTCTTCGTGTGGGAAGCGCCGCTGGGTAATGACAGCCGATTAGAGGGTTCACACCTCCGCTGCACTGGGCCGCCCGCAGCCAGCTCGGCCTCTGCCTTCCCAGAGTCCCGAGCAGACGGAGGAGGGGAAAGAGGAGATGGAAATGGTGACGGGGAGTGAGACATGAAAGTGGAGGTGGTGCAGAGAGATGGAGGGGCAGATGCAGAAGAGAGAGTCTCTCTCTGCCTCTGTTCCGCGGCCAAAAAAAAAAAAAAAACCACGCTGCGGCTGAAATTTGCTTTAGCCGCCCGCCTCCTCGCTCTTTTTCTCGATGCCTCCTTTTCTTCGACAGCAAGATTTACTGTTTTTGGTCTCCTCCCCGGCTTTCTCTCCACAAACACTAAATAATACTGTGCAACCGCGAGAAGTGTGAAACCGCTGCGGTGGAGTAACACATCAGAGGAAGTGCTACGCGATACGTGTTATATCCGTTCTCCACTTCAAAAAGTCTTCTCTGTTGGCGACCCTGGAATCGCTCGGCTTTTTACTCTGCGGAGCTTCTCCTTTATGCACAGATTTTCAAAAAAAAAAAAACCAGGAGGACTTAAGCACTCCAGGCGAGAGCAGGAGCAGCAGCTAAAAGTGCTGCAATTAAATACGACCTTTCTTTTTTCTCTCTCTGGTCGTCTGTAGAAAAACACCTGCTGCCACCGACCCGAGCCCTGGGCTCTCTGGTCTGAACTAAACACAACCTTTCCAAATTCTCTTGAAGGTTTCCTCTGCCTTCATCTCTTCCCTTAATCTACTTAGTGCTTTTTCACCCTCACGCAACGCTGTGTTTAACCATGTGGAGGGACTTTTTTTTTTAAGCAGCGCGCATTACTTTCACTTCGCCGCAGCACGGAGGGCCTTCACGGGACGGCGAGGCGTTCGGTTCCTCAAAAGTTTTAGTAGAAGACATCACCTGCATCTTTGCTAGAAGTGAACACAGGCCGGGACGTGAATAATGGAAGAGAAGACGCGACATAAAAGAATATATGAGAATCCTCCTCCAGCGTTTCAGCCCGGTCAGATCATGGCGACGCCTCCACTCAAAATCCCAAATAAAGTCGAGCCAATGAAGACGAGGAGAGGACAAGGGGAGGGAAAAAAAAAAAAGGCTCCAGTGCCTCGTGGGAAATCAGTGCCTTAATTAAGCAGGCCTGCTTTCTGTCACCAAGCGCAGGGATTATGTGCCTCGCTCATTATAGTCCTGATTATTGCTTTTCCCCAGCAATCACAGGAAAAAGCCAGTAAACACATTTGTCAATGATTTCTTGCCAATCAGATGACAAACCCACATCAGATTTAATATTCCACACGAACAGAGCCCCCCCCTCTCTCCCTCTCATCCTCGTCTTCTTTTCTCTCCCTGTCTGCTTTTGCTTAATTCCATCCAGCGAGGGCTCACAAATCAAAGTGTACTTGACCAACTGACAGAGAGCTAAAAAAAACAAGGAAGGAAGATTCCCTGGCGAAGTGGCGACCTACCGCCAAAAGCTGTGATTGCGAGATGTTTAAGGCGAAAAGAAAAATCACCGAAGTTGGTGCAACGGCGGCAGATGCCGTTTGAATAATGCATGTGCGCAACCCAGACGGAGAAAAGCGAGAGACGTATGATCACAAATTTACCAATGTTCGAGATCTGATGTGAGTGTTTTGGCGAGAGCGTCCTCGCCGCTGAAGTGTCCTCGAGCTGCTCACAATGGAAGCAATCTCAGAAGTTTTGTTCATTTTTGAGAGAGTTCTCGATCACTCCTGGTTTGTATCACGCGTCCAATCAGAACAGGCGGCAGATGGGACGGTTTAGAAATAAGAGAAATGGGAGACAAAGGCATGCTGCTGCTGTTAAGGATGATTCATTAGTGACATTAACATTAATTTAACTAAATACCAAAGTGGAGCTGGTTTAAGGTCACGCTGCAACTTTCTGACACAAACTTGAATGATTCATGTTCAGATTATTTAAAGTTTTATTGTTCTTAGTCAACCTTATAAATATTTAGCTGCTCTTTTGAGTCCTTAATTAGGAGTCCAGATGTTACTTCTGCAAGATTTCTTGACGTTCCCTTTATCGCAACTGTTAAAAAGCACAAAAAGAAAAAGAAAACACGTGGTTGTTGTCCCGACCGTCACTCCATCACGGGAGAACGGAAATGACTGAATGTGCATTTTTTTTTTTTGTTGAGCTGTTCCTTTAAGAAAAGATTGCGGTCACGGATATTAAAATGCAAATGTACATGGAAGATCCCCCGCATGAAAGTCAGACGTGCCTCACTTACTTCCTGCCTCGCTAAATACAGTATGAGGAGCGCCACACGTACTTCCCCGTTTTGATACCAAATGCGAGGACGCGGAGGGAGTAAATCATGAAGGGCTGATGTAATTCCTCTGCAAGCACCTTTTCAACAACAATTGAACGAGCGTTATATAAGACATAATGGGCACGCTGGGATGGTTTCGGTTGGACAGAAGCTATTAAAAGATTCACATTAGGGGCTCGTGATTGGCACTTTTGACTCATTTCTGACAGCTGATAATGAAAACGATCATTAGCCGCAGCCCCACACTGAGCGCTCCACTCGGGACGCCTTCTCATCTCGGCTCGGCCATAAATACAGTCTGTCTGCTACAAAACAACCAGTTAGAAACCAGCGGTTGGTGACAAATTCCCCTCGTCCACTGTTATTTACTGTCAGCGGCAAAAAAGCAAGCAAAATAAAAAAAGCAGCGTGTTCAGCCTTCAGACTGAGCAATCGACCCCTAAATCGCTACAATCTCAGGGGACACGGAGCTGTAGTTGACTCTGGAGGGAGGGTGAGGGGTCACGGCAACACACCGGTCGATATAAGTATTGTATGAATTTCCAATACGAGTTAGAGGACGCGGGCAGTGGATACAACAGTGTGGCGCATGCATATACACAAAACCAGATGGATAGGTGAAGCCTCACGGTGAGAGCCGCAGACATGTGACTCACGATGAGAGCGCCCGGCAAGCACCCAGCCAGGTTTATTAATACTGTTGCTAAGAGGCACCATGGGTAGTCACGAAGCTGGACCGGGAGTCAAATGATCTGAATTCCAAGGCAGGGCTGCAGCTGTCACTCCCTCAGCTGCCTCACCTTCTTCTTCTTCTTCTTCTTCTTCTACACATCGCCGTGGTCTTACATGACCTGCATTCATCTCTGAGGGAACAGTAAATCTCTCATTTAGCTTACCTAGTGGGCAGCCGGTCAGATTACAGCGTGTGTCACATTTGAGAGAGGACGGCGACGATCGAATGTGCCCTCAGTGACAAGGTACCCCCCCCCCCCCTCCTTCCTGATCTGGATCTCTCGCATTCTCAGGTCGAATATCTAGCGCACCCATTCGCCACTCTCTCTTGCTCTCTCTCTTACTTGTTGTCATGGATACAAAACCCCTTCCACCAGCCTGGGTTCCGCTCTCTCTCTCTAAATGCGACGCGTGACACACGACCACTTTCCTTAAAACTTCAACCTTTTCCATTCATTTCTATTCCGAACCAAAGCAGCACAATAAAACTGTCCCCGGAGGGAATAAAGTGTCCTAACAGGTTTACCTCCGTCTGCTGACACACACACACACACACACACACACAGTCTATTACTTCATCCGCACGCCTCTCTGACAAAACCCACGCACGCACACACACAGAGCTCCAGCAGCCGACGCAGGTGAAAGGAAGGGACGACCGAGGAGATCACACGGTGGCAGCTCGCTTCCTGTGTCCTGTCAGATTACTTCAGGCCTTAAAACCGTTGTCCAAACACGCCAATATCACCAGAGAGAGGAAGTGCAGGTGCTGCCTTTGTGCTTGCGACTGTGAGTCTCTGCTTGTCCAACAGGGACATCCCTCTTAAACCAAAGAAGGATAACACAGTGAACAACAAAGGGGTGCGGAGGATAAAGCCCTCCGGCCCTGCAGAGAGC
Organism: Sparus aurata; assembly: GCF_900880675.1. Classification (NCBI taxonomy): domain Eukaryota; kingdom Metazoa; phylum Chordata; class Actinopteri; order Spariformes; family Sparidae; genus Sparus; species Sparus aurata. Next base: position 6,691,341 of record NC_044202.1, read on the forward strand.
TGTCACCTGCAGTCATGAGCCTGTATCCTGATGTGGATCAGGGAAAAAAACGTGTTTCATGGTGATCACATCACCGAATTGACTTTTTTGTGTTGTGCTGTAACGATTACTTAACAAATGATCTGTTGATTGACAGAAAAACAGTTTTATTTTGCAAATCAAGCGAAACCTTATGCTCAGTTTAAAGTACTTCTTCTGGCCTTTTATGGCTGAATAGGTGACAGGAAACAGGATGAGAGAGGGGGGGAAGTGGCACACAGCAAATGGCCCCAGGCCGGGAGTCGAACCCAGGTCCTCTGAAGCGAGGACAAACCCTCTGTACATAGGACGCCTGCTCAGTTTACAACAGCAACTATTAACTCACCAGTTGATGGACCGTTTCGAGCTGCTTCTTCTCTGCCGGATATGATGCCAGTTATATGCCAGCTTGGTCACTGGCCTTAAGATTCAAACTTTAATGCTCTGACATGGTCGCAGTTTGGTTAGGTTGGGGAAAAGGTCATATGTGTTGAAATAACTACATTCAGACTCAAATTATAGCTTACAGAGGTGATGCAACTCATGTGACGTAACGTAAGTGGCGTGACTCATTCACTCAAGTTACGTCATTTATGTACGTTGACGTACTTAGGTGGTATAAATCAAAAATAAATCACTCTTGGTCACAGAGCCGACACAAACCCATCATAAAACTCTGACGAAACACAGATTCAGGCTTTTCTTGCCCTTCGCTCCAGCACTAGACGGATGCTTCAAGAAGTGTCAAACTTAGAAACGAAGGGCCGCCGACCAGACTCCTCGCTGCAGGAAATTAGACATTTTGACTCTTCTATGGCATATCATTGACAAATGACCAATCAATGAATTGAGTAAGCACTCCGTAGAATAATCCTTCATGAAAATAACTGTTAGGTGCAGCTCGACTGCACTTTTGTGTGATTCTCTTGGCTTTAATCTTGCTTTAGAGCGAACACCCCCCCATCTGAAATGATGAGGTTGATTCATACAATAACAGCAATTTTTTCAATACAATTGGAAACAGGAGACCAAAGTAGGAATTTTGGACATAAAATAGAGACACGGAGAGCTCTGTGAAACCGGCAATACTAAAGACATGGGGGACATGGCTGAGAATAAAATGTACTTTCTAGAGAGGCAAGAGACTGTCACTGATCTGAACAGAGAGGCCTGGATACGGGGGGGAGGAGGAGCGCAGTTGGTCGGTTTCACTTGTCATGCACCCTTGCAACACAGTCTCCATAAAAAAACATACTGACTGCCAGTGCTGAAGGAGAAAAAGACAAAAGGAGAGGATGAAAAAAGGGAGAGGACACTCAAAGGTACAGGAGAGGACGGGGGGGGAAAGCGATTGAAAAAACAGACAGCCATGCTCCATATTTTCTCCGAGCCAAGAGCAAGGCGAGCAAGAGGGGGTAAAAAAAAAAAAAAAAAAAAAAAAGAAAGAAAGAAAAAAGTGAGCAATATTTTTTTGGATGTCTGGAGCCAGCCCAAAGGTCCTCCTCTACAAGGACACAATGCAATAAAACACTCAGAGATGAAGTGTCTGATAGGGGGCGACAAGGGAGGGTGAGGAGGAAGAGAGGGAAGTAATAGAGGATGCAGCCGGGCCTCCAGAAAGAAAGCTGGAGTGTAACCCTGGTGGGGGTGAAGGCAACGCTCGGGCTGAGGGCAAGAAATGCACAAGGGCTATTCTGGGTATCAGGCATGGGTCTGTGACAGCTTAGAGAGCCGGAGCCGGCCAAGTCGCAGCGCCTGCAGCCAAATGACAAACACCATCACACTGTATATGAATGACTTGGGAGAACGACAAGCTTCTCTTTGCATCAGGGAGCAGTAAACAGAATCAGTGGAATGGTCAAACATAACATCTCCCGTCGGCTCGTCATGCTAAAGCGATTTTCCCCGTTTATGTAACTAGCCGATGGACAGTGCCGCAGAGCGCGGACGCACTGGGCGTCAACGGGCGCGGGACAAATACATTTTCTGATCCCGGTTGAGTTGTGCCATGACTTGTGCCATAATTTTCCAGGCCAGTAAAGTCTGTTTGTCCTAATCAAAGCAAAACACCATCTAGTCTTATCTCGAACCGCTTGGTGAACTACATCGTCTCGCTCAATGTACGTCACCAACACCGACGCGGCCGCCAACTTGGCACGGGAAGAAGGCGGAGCTCACAATAAGTCTGGTCATTTTGACGGCTGCAGTTATGTGAAAGGAGAGTTTGTCAGTAATCGAGCGAGCTAAGACACAGGAGCAGCTCTACAAGGTTTCAGCTACTACATCTCGCTCCGCACATTGCTGCCACACCTATTTCTTACAAAATAAGATCCAATGAGGGAAACTGAAAAGGTCTCCGTATATGCGTCACATCATCTTCATCTTTACGATCTAAAGATTAGATATTAGGGTGCAATCTATTTTCTGTAAATAACGTAGGAGTTAACGACATGTTGCCAGATCTTGTTGGAAGGCAAAATGGGGAAAAGGAATACGCCAGCAGGGGGCCGGACGCCATAATCATTTAAATATGGCATAACGGACGGATTTTCCTGGAAGGCGTGCGTAGTGTTGCACTATGCGTATCTCTTTTCAGACTTTTACAGAAGTTTATTTCTTCTTCATTTCTAACAAAAGAGTGAATTAAACTTTATGTGTAGCTTCAGGCCTCAAGTAAGGAAGCTTCTGCCTGATTTCTGGATCATATACCCTATAGATGTCTCTCTTTGAACAGTAATCATTTTAACACATTCTCACCATTTGTTAGCCTTGAAGCGCTATCAGCTCGTTTCATGGCTTTAATTCATGATATGCATCTTTATGTAGGGACAGAGAAACGCTCTGCTCTGTGTAACACCATGTCTGTCTGTAGAAGTTGCAGTTTTTCACTCCACGGAAATGGTACAGTGGCTGATTTCGCTAATTAATTACTTTTTTTCTGGTTGAAGGTGTGGTAATGAGTTAAATGAGCTGCTGTAGCGTTTGGTTGGAATAACAATGAGCAGGCTATTGAGCCTCAATTCAACGTGATTGAGAATCGCTTCTCCACACCGTTGTGGTTCGGCATCACGGTTGTCGGCCCAGTTAAAGGGGAACATGTTGTCTCATTCTTCACTCCGGCCCCCAAAATGTTTCATTGAAAGTGACCATAACTGTCTATAAAACATTACTGTACCAGGATATCTGACCTCCGCTGCAGAAATCATAATTTACAATGCAAACAGAAAGGTCATGATACTGTCCAGAGGGGCTGAATGTGATACATTATTGATGCCTGCGCAGAAATACTCTTTTCAGCTCCTCTCCAGGGAGGACACGGCACAGTCAGCTACAGAGGAACACCACAAGTGAAGTGATGAGTCGTTCAAGGACGCTTAAGAGGGTTTTTTTTTCTGCAAGGCACATTGTTTTGTTTGTTGCCAATTTTCACAAAATTTTAAAAAAATAGGTTGTCAACCAGATTGCAAGACCACACAAACCGGAAAGTGATGCTTTCTGCTGCAAGAAGACACGGATCTTAATACAGAAAAATAAAGGATTCTCTATATGTATGGAGAGAAATTATGTGCAAGCTGGAAAAGGAAACTATGCCTGTTAACTCTGAACTCAAGTAGCTACAGGTCACTAACCAGCCCTGCAAGTAGTCCCAATGTCAAAGAAAAAGAAGAGCCGAGAAAAACAAAAAAAAAAAGAGCCAGAAATCTGTGAACATGTAAGTTAAAGTACGTCTCTGTAATCACTAGGCCACCTTATCGTGGTAAAAACAAAGTACACGGGCAGCCGATCAACCCACAGCACATTTCAAACATCATGCAGCTCCTCTGATCTGCCCTCACACGGGTGTTACTACACGAGCTTCTATTATATCTGCATTCGCAGACAGGGATGGAGGAGGGAAACGAAAAAAGAACTGGTCATGCCTGAGTGAATCTCTAATCAAGCAACAGGAAGCACATTCATGAGTGCGAGTATGTGTGAGCTGATGCAAATGTTCTTGTGCATAATGTCTTTTTGTGCTTTCTGTGGAAGTCACCACTTTTACAGTTACAGTGGCGGGGGAAGTGGGTGGAGGGTGTGTTACTGTATGTGTTTGCACGTGTGCTTTTAGTACTTTGTACGGACCATTGAGACCTTGAATGTGAGCACATTTTGAAATAATACTGCATGACATCACTTCAGATATTTGGTTCGTACTTGCTCAAAAGGCCAGTTGACAGTTAGCGGCCCTTTCATGTCTTGTATGAAAGAACCTGACTTGTAAACAGCAATTATGTGCTATTTACAGTTATATAAACAGACGTGGATGCCTCACATCAACCAAAGTCCAAAGACAACATCCCTGCCAGCCTGGACAGCTCACCGGTATGAATTCAGAACCAACAGATCCGCAGAGGATGCCGTATCCACTGCCCTCCGCTCAGTCGTCACACACCGTGAAAATAACAACAGCTTCATTTCATCTCAGCGTTTTATACAATCTCGCCCATTAAGCTGATTGGAAAACACACTTGCTTGACTACCACCACCGCTGTGCACCAAACCACACAGTGTTTCTATATTTTGTTTCATTCTTTTTATAGTCTTGCCTCCGTAGGCCTCAGCTGGTGGCTGAGGAAGACACGCCGCAAAACGACGATTTAAAATGCGGTGGTCACGGGCAAACCCCTCTGTTAGGAAATGTGTTATTGTCCTCACAAGAACTGTGTCAAAGTGTAACATCTGTACGTGTGATTGCTTAGCAGTCGGGGGTGCATTTGCTGCAGAGACAGAAAGAAAGACATCACTGATTGAGAAGTGGATGGCATAGGGAGGAGGCATACACTTCTAAAAATAGTCAGGGACATGGATTTTCTCTGGAGGGGGCTGTGAGACTATCTGTGTGCATGTTTGTATTTGTGTGTGTGTGTGTGTGTGTGTGTGTGTGTGTGTCAGCCAGAGACTGCAACTTCTGTGACATTTAATGGCTACGAATGCACACACACACACATAACGCGGGCACGCACGCATTAAAACACACTGACACAAAACACTTGAAAACACACCATGAAATTATGATCACTATTCACAGCCTGGAGTCCTGTACACACAATGCTCCCGTACACGCTCCGCAGTACACATACATATCAGGCCCACAGCTGGGTTTTACACCGCAATTCTCTACAGTACATCACAGCTTCCCAACCTTAGGGCTGCCAACCAATGTAGTGTCTTCTGATGTTGAAATGGGTCCCTTGATAAATTCATAATTATACAGAAATGACTCTTCCAGTGGCCTTTGGGCTGCACGGCACCGCTATAAAACGTCACGCGGCTTGCCAATGAATTTCCCACTGACCGCCTTACGAGAGCTCGCGCTCATTTATGTCCTCTGGAGGATTAAAACTCTGCATGGAGTCCTCAACATAAACATTTTCCCTCTATAGTTATTGAGGTCAGAGGAGTGTTCTGGCCGTAACACAGGGCTGCTCGCCAAAAAAACAAAAGCGGTGAACTCCTGCTTCATGCTTTACATTAATCCGCGCCCCTGCTGTTCGCTTCATCCGTACTCCTGTGTGGCAAAGCAGGTGCAAGGAGTGACTGTTGCGTCAGCAGGCAAGGGGCGTTGGGTGGAGGAATGGGGTGTTAACAACAAGGTTAACCTTCTCTGAATCAATCTTCCTCTATATTATATATTATATATATATATATATTCTTGTCCCAGTAGGTGCAGAGAGATGAGCCCACTGCAGCAAGAAAAGAAATCGTGTTAGAGGCGAGGGGAGAAGGGCTGCAAAGGCTGCCGGCCCTGAGAGAGGACGCACTGGAGGTAGCTCAGTTTTTATTTCCTGAACTTTTCCGAAGACTGTGCTATCTTTACTTACTTCTGCGCTGTGATGGTGTCAGATATAAATACACAGTCGGACAAAAACATCCCCAACTGTCTCGCTCACTAGCAGGTGTCACGTTCGCTCTGCTCATGTTGGAAACACCTTCAAAAATACGCGGAGAAACGTGGAAAACTGATGAACTCTAATTCTGGTGAACTGGCATACAAAAGCCGCCCAGTCCTGCTCACTTTTCTTCACCGCACAGCATCACAGCCAACATTTTGTACCTTCACACATCTCCAATTCCCCTCACACAGTCACCTTACATGCACACTGTATCTGACAGCTCCCCTGACACATTACACCTTCCTTTAATGCAGTGAAGGATGCTCGCACACACGCACGTGCGGAGGAAACATGGCTGCGTTGTGTATTCCCAGCTCTCTCACAAAGATTCAAACACACACATGTACACACACACACACACACACCCACACAATGACGGGGAGAGGAAGGGGGGGAGAGGCAGAGGAGTAACAGGAGAGGAGGGTGATTTGACATGTAAGGGAGGCACTCTCCTCCATCACTGTGCATGTCCTCCGGTCTCTGATGAGATTATTGGACGGCTCCTCCCTCCCTCCTGGCCCTCTGCTGTGTTGTCTTAAAAAGATTAACCACACCATTGTCTCTGCCAATAATGACGGGATAAAAGGACCACTGCCTCACAGGGAAAGTTGAAATGCTCAGCGCTAATTCCATCCCACGGAGCGTGTTGCCATCATCCGTCCTCCCGAATCCTCATTACCATTAGCTAACAGCGCAGGAGATCGGATTGGACGCTGGAGTCGCGCAATCTGTCCACTAAGCACAGACCGGAGGGGACATTGCGAGGCATTTTACCTCTTTAGGAGAGGACAGGGCCTTGTAGCTTATCATCATCAGCAGGTGCAAGCTGTTGACAGACAACGGCGTTACCTGAAAAAACTGGGGCTGATTAAAAATAATGAGCTGCATGAGCTGATAAGCGACCGATATCGTGAACGTTCATCATAGTTTATCATGACGCCATGTCAAATCAGTTAGATCTCAGCTCAGCGTGGAGATCCATCCGCCTCTGGATAAAACAACTCACATGAGAGTAGAAATATGCGATTTCATCAAAGAAATTAGACCACGCGTCTCCTCAGTGTTTAATTCTGGTGCCTCAAAGGATGACTAGTGTTTTTACAACTTGGGTCTTCTTCTATCGATCATTTCCATCCACTAATTTTACCCATATTAATAGTTAAGATCTGGGAACATGGAGAGATTCAGTGGGGGCAATAAACGCTTTTTAATAAACCAGAGACAAAACAGAACAAAAGGGTACGCCAAACAATAAAGATCCCTGGATTTAAACTATCATATGATGTGCATCCGGTACAGATTTTAAACAACCCTCAGGTTACCCAAACTTAGTTGGTGAACTGTAAAATTATCATCCACATGGTCGATTAACAAGCCAGCTGCAGAGCTCCCTTGACCCCTTAAATCCAGGCTTCACTTCACCGCCCGCCCGTGAAATATAGAAGCGAATTCTCCAAAGTTACCTACGAGGCCTTCTAAAATCAAGCGCCCATGTAATTTGTGAACTTTTCAGGCAGTTCCCTAAAGTCTTCAGGCCAGACTTGCTGTCTTTCCTTCAGTCAAAACTAAAAAATCAACTCTCACCATGGTGGCCCGAGGCTCCCCCCAAACACAAGATTAGTGAGCACGTTGAAAATAAACTCTGCCGACCTACTTATCCACCACAGTTTACAGACCAGAGCCAGAGATGTGGACTCATGTCATTGTCACTTGGACTTACATCAACTCAAGTCACAGTTTTGATGAGTTGCAACTTGACTTGATGAAAAACAACTAAGACTTAAATAAGAGTCTTGAACAACACTTGGAAGTTCAAGACCTGAATTAATTCGACGTAAATCATGATGAGTCACATGACTCGTCTGTGTTCATGTTATGTTGCCAGTTAAAGAACTGAATATAAAATATTTAAAATCTGCAGTGTTGTCAGTGTAACATAAGTGTGCAGCATTACCTTAAGTGCAAGTGCATGCTGGGAATGGCATTGTTATGATTGGACGACTACCAGAGTTTGATGTCGTCTGGTTGTAACGGGCGTGAAGCCAATCTGACAAATGTTTCCGTTCATACAAAGTTAATTTCTCTGTTTTAAAAGTAGGCCGACCTTATTTAGTAAGTAAGACTGCAGTCTCGTGGCGGTGACTTGATTTGATCAAACTGTTAAACCAGCCTGGTAAATTAAAAAAATATCCGCATCTTTCTACGGCATAGACAGCCCAGTTTTATTCAGGAGCTGTCTTTTCAGCTATGAAATACTTCTGCGTGATGTAAAATGCGTCTAGCGCGAAGCCCAGTCGTCCATCTGCTCTGTCACTCTCCGCTGCGGAGCCGATGCTAATTCCTGAGGATTCTAGCCTTTCCGCAACCTCCTCTGCGCTGCTGTGAAATGCAAAGTGCGCTAAAAGGCGAGATGGTGTGCAGCGAGATATCTAAAAACAGTCAGCCATGTAGAATGAAACATGCAAAGGGCCCCGGCTCACGGTGGAGGAAGTGAAGGGTTGTGGAGAGGTCTAATGCTGCTCTCCCTGCCTGAGGGAAGAGGGGAGATGAAGATCAGCAGTCAGTCAGCCAGTCAGTCAGTCGGAGGGGCCCCCAGTCTCACAGCAGAGGAGCATTTAAGTCCTCTGGTACAGAGAGAGGACGGAGAGGTGGAGGAGGAGGGAGAATCAGAGGGAACTGAAGCGATCGATCCCGTCCGCCGTCACTCTCCTCATTCACTGCGACATTTGTTGCAAACCTCTGGAGGACGAGCTCTACAGCTGTACATGCCTATTCGATTAAGCCGCTCGCCTGATCTTTGCGCTTTTCCTCCGCCCTCTGTTATTCCTCTAACATACCCTGTCTCCACCTCTCTATCCCGACATCTTCCCTGTCTGACTGTCTCTGCACCTTTCCATCAAATAGGTCCCAGGAACTGATCTCAGGAGGTAAAAAAGCCCCTTTTAATGCTTCGCCGTTCGACTGCTTCTCCTCCGATGTGAAAAGCGAAGACATCTTTTGCATCGAGAAAATCCTTCAGTGTCATTCTTTGTTCTGGTTTCATTGAAATACAGCCTGCAGTTCACACATAAGTGTTGTCAGCAGCAGCTAAACTAACCTATTGTTAATTATGAATCTTTAATTTCTTTGAACATCAATAAAAGTTACTGTTCGTAGTCCGAATATTGATTCCAGCAGCATTCGGTGCTTGCTTGCATAACTTGCAGTGGCCTTGGGGTCTGTATTGGACTTTTGTACGGGGCTTTTGCATTGACTTTCAGTGCTTTTGTAGCTTCTAACTTTTGTTGTGCAAGATGCGTGAAGTTACTGCTGGCGGAAACAGAACATTTCCCCATTTTGCCACTTCATAATAAACGCTTTAAAATAAATAAATAGCGGGGGACCTTTATTGTGAAGAATTCATAGGAAATTAAACGTGTTTATCGCTGAATTAGAAGAGCCCTGTTTGCTGCGATTCTTCTATAATGCTGCAGGGAGGAGGAGTATTTATGGCTGCTCAAGACATTAGTTAAAGACACGTCTCCAAGCAGGTTGCGCTGGTAAAATGGAAAATGTAAATCCCTGCTGCACCTGGCTCTCATAGTTCCCGGGCCATCAGAAGGTAATAGGAAGGAAGTAATTTCCCCGGCAAAATATATAGTTCCTGAGTTTCTTAAAAGGCCTCCTGTGTTCCTGGACTAACTCCTGGGGTTGAAAAGTACGATCTGCTTCTCATTGTCTCAGTGTCTCTTCTTCTGCATACATTTACTCTCATGGTCCCCGAGCAGCCTCCCACCCAGCGTGCAAGTTAAAGAAAAAGACTAAGAAGTTTTTTGCAAATACTATCTGACCCGGGTCTGACTCCGTTCCATATTCATCCCCCTCTCCGACTGTTTGAGCTAATCCCTCTTTACAGTATGTCTCCCTCCTTCCTCTCTTGTTCCCCGCGTGTCTTCTTTGCCCACCCTGCGTGACCATGTAATTCAGGCTGAACAATGCGGCGCTGCCTCCCGCAGCCGTTCTTCCTTCGCTCCTCTGCACCACCTCATGTCCCCCCTACTGTGTTTGTCAGGGAACACAGTGTGTCAGGGCCCAAGGAGAGAGGAGGAGTCGGGGGGGGGAAACGCAGCAGGATCTCTTAACAAGGTGTGGCAGGGACAATCATGGGGGATGTGGTTTGCCCCGTCCAGCTAGCTTCTACTTTTCCATCATCATCCCCCATCTAATTTTTTTTCCAGCACCAGCTCACCACTCTCCAATCTTCTACCCTCCTCCATATCTGTTTCTCTGCAGGCCACCCTCACGCTCATCACATCCTCGACTTCAGCAAATGCTTCTGCTTTCATTTACTTTATTTTCCCGTCCACCCCCCGACGGTGACATCGTTATTTTTAGCCTCTCTTGGCACTGTGCAGCTATGTGTGTGTGTGTGTGTGTGTGTGTGTGTGTGTGTGTGTGTGTGTGTGTGTGTGTGTGGGCTCAGGATGCTGACCTGATTTCCCAGTCATCTACATGCCAACTTCATTCCCGCCATCTCCTTCAAAAGTGGCCCCTGACTGGGGAATAACACCTGTTCACAGCCCCCCCGAGGTGAACAGTCTGGGCCCAATACAGAGGCAGAGCGAGAGAGGAGGGAGGATGTGAGGAAGGAGGAGAAGAAGGAAAACGTTGGGAGGAGAAGAAGAGAGGATGTCGGCCTCCTCCGGCTGCCCGATCCCCCCCGCCGTGAAACCTGCCACTCAGCTGGAGACGGCTCCTTCAGCGTGCATGCTTGAGGGATTAACCTCTATCAAGAAAGGGGTCAACGTCGGAGCCACCGGAACAACGACAGGAGTCGGAAATGAAGGTGCGGTTCTCTGACTGATAGTGTGACCGCTGCTGTGGTCAAAGTCACGAGATGAAAAAAGACGAGACTAAAAATCCTGCACAGTCAATTTGAAACTGTGTAAGACCCTCTACACGCATTGACTGTTCTATTCTAAATGCAGACACAAGACGCACACCCGAGCACAGCCACACAGCTGCTAGCGAAGATGCAGACCCTGAAAGTGGATCTCGGAAAGCCGGACACACCTCACCAACTCCTGACCTCGAAAATCCAAGATGGCTGCTCCGCACATCAACAGCTGTAAAGCAGCAGAATATACTGTTGTATATGTTGTGGAGATGTGAGATCAGTGTTTTTATGCACAAAATACTATATGATGCAATCCTATCAAATGGTATATTGCTAACAATGGCTTACGATAGTTAACCTGGCTACAACTGGTTTCCCGACTCGTGGCACTGGAACTGGAGTGTGACGTCATTCCCAGCTCCGACTTTTGACATAAATGGAACGCAGCATTAATCCTCAAGTCCACGGCTAGAGGAGTTAATCAATCATTCTCACAATAACCGGATGTTGCTTGTTAACACAGGCAGACATTTGCAATTTCAAGTCCCAACCCCTCCTGACCTGCCGTCTTCAGAATCTGTGATGAAATCTTTTTAGCCCTGAGGAAGCTCAAACTGCACAGAAAAGACGGCCTGTGAATTAAACCGGGAGTGGAGAAGCCTTTTTTTCTTTACTCGCCCCAACTTTAAAATATTGGCATGAAATGTGCACGGTCCCAGAGAAAAGGTTGTTGTAAAGGAATCACAGATGCACTTGTATGCTTCCAGGCCCATCATCTCATTCAGAGATCTAATCAAAACAGACTTTTCAGATGCACCGGGGGTCCGTTTCGCAGTGAAGGGACGGCGCTAATCACGCCCAGATGGAGATAAATTAAAAGAAAAGATGTAAGGATGTCACACGGACAGAAGAAGCCTCATATAATTTTAGTCTTGCATCAGGACCGATCTCCCACCCGGCGTCCCCGATCTCTCGTCTCTTCCCCTCTGCACCGTTTCCTTACTATCAACCCGGACCCCTCTTTATTCAGTCGCCAGCTGTTCACACATCCAAACCTCCTCCTCCGCCTCCTCGTCCAATCTGCTGGGGAGGTACACAGACCGCCTGCCTGCTATATCCGTCTGGCATGCGACGGCCGCTTGGATTTTCCACTCCTCGCACACAGACCCTCATTCATTCAATTTGAGCCAAATCCACAGCCAGGCGTCATTAGTTAGTTACTATTAGAGTTGTCTGTCTGCCTCTGTGCAGGAGGGCCGCCAGACATAGACTGATGTAAATCAACACAAACAATGATGACACGTGACAGGGGAGGGAAAGAAATGACATCGGAACACGGCGGGAAAACAACGCGGGCCTGCAGGGAAGAGCTCGCTGACACGTTTTAAATGAGTGTCATCTGATCAGAGTTTGTCCTTCACCGTTGTTTGTTTCCCCTCGTGTGCAAAACGGCACAACGGCTACAGAGCAAAGACGCTTGAGTCTATTCAGCGAGCAATTCTTCCAGAGAACTGTTACTTTACAAGCTGGGCTGATGGCGGTGATTGAGCCTCCGCTGGGAATCAAACCCACACAATAGCAGCATTGTTACCGCACGACACACACTGCGATGCACAATCACGCCGGAAGAAAAACGCCATTAGATGGAGAGAAGTTTCATTATTCATTTATATAACATACTATATGTACGACGGGGAAGATATTCATTGGCCGTGCACTGCTGACACTAATGTGGTCGTTGCAGGGGACCTTAGGTAGGTAAACAACGCAATTGGCAGAATAAATGTTGGCAGCGTACGTTCCTGTGAATCACTGATGTTGCTTTACATTTCTTTAGGTTCAGCTTTCATTTTTATGTTGTGAAAATGCCATGCTTATGCTCTGGTTGAGTTTAGGCACAACGAGCACTTGGCTAGGGTTGAGAAAGGATCATGTTTCGACTGAAAATACCTTGTTTTGTTGACACGAACATGCTTAGAATTGTCCTGAAAAAATATCCAGTGGTTTCACACAACATTTACTCATTTTTTCTGTGTTTTAAATGTCCAGGTACCTTTTAGTTACCCCTGGTTCTGTTTGTTGAGGTGTCCAAAGCCTCCATACACAGTGGCCATCCCACTTTGATGCAGGTCCGGCCAGCTCCATCCACACAGCGCTGCATATCCACATGTTTCAGCTCCACTCATTCATTCATTCATTCAACAAAACGTGGTAACTCTCTCTCTCTCTAGTGCGCGCACACACACACACACACACACTGCACATTTCCTACCTTCAATATTCATGTCAACCTTTTTCAGCCCGAGAAAGCAAAAGAAAAACTGCTCCGGCATAAATTGTTAATATGACCAACGGGATATGAATGAACATTTGCTGGGAGCTTCCCTCTGACAGCTGAGCAAACGCTGCTGCCCGCATGACCAGGATCCGAGCAAAACCACACCGACCACATGGACACCGGCCCTCTTATCTCTGGCCTCAGTGAAACCACGGACACGACGGCACCTGGTGACAACATTCAGTCTCACCGTCTTCAAATCTGATGCAAAGCAAAGTCAGTTTTTTTTTCTGTCTTAACCTTCCTAATGCCACAGTTATCTTTTTTGGCTATCTGACTCACCGTCTTTCTGGTTTGTGTTCAAGGAAAAGCAAGACTAAAAAAAAAAAAAATCTATTCATATGTGTAAAAGAAGAATTTATCTGTTCTCAAAAGAAAAATCCGCCCCCAAAAAACCTTGTTTGACTCCTGTTTTTTTTTCCGCCCTTTTTTCCTCTCAATCTGGATCTGCCCATTCCACCTCCCCACAGTCACCGCTAACTGCTAACTCCACGTTTTTGGCCCGGGGAGGTTGAGGAGAGCCGAGTGTATCAGTCGCACCAGCTGCTTCTTTTCACGCAACAGTGCGGAGCTTTCACCGGGCGGATGTCACGGGCTGCAGAGGGTCATGCTACCCCACCCATCCTCTGTAGAGGAGACGTGACCAACCGGGAAGAGTTGGAGAGCGGCAACAAGGATGTGATCCCTCACTGGCTTCCAACCCACAAAAACTAGAGAGTAGAGGTAATTTATAATGTTAGTACAGTAGTAGTAGTAATAGCAATGGTAATATTGGTAGTAGAAGTAATAAGGATTGGCACTGGTACTAACATGTCTTTCAAGATATCAGATCTTTAATTCCATGCTGACAGTATCCTCATCAGACCAGAGAGCAATGCAGCCGCAGCAGTTTACATGTTTGCAGACCTGTTTTTCAAAAAATCGATCCATCAGACTCAGCACACCAGAGCACCGCGCTCTCTTCACTCCCCTCCACTTTCTAATACTATCACTCCCTCCACCAACATCTAAACAGAGCATATTTATTTCTGAAAGTTGCTGGCAATCACTGTGGAGAATATAAATACAAATCTATGATGTGTTTGACCTTAACTACTACACTAATCCCCGCCGCTGAAGTCACGCATCGCAGTATGTGGGCCACTCGTACAAACCGCCTAAAAACAAAACCTTACAATCTGAGCAAAGTGATCTTTCTGTTGAATCTGACCAGCAACAAATCTGGCTCCGGACTGCACATCCTGACTCAGAGAGTGACACGATGTCATGTGACCAATAGCAAAATGGTAAAGAGGGGGAGGAGGGAGGGGAGGGGAGAGGGAGAGGGAGGAGGAGGAGGAGGAGGAGGAGGATGATGTCACCGCCAGTGACTTTTCTATTAACAAACATGAGTAATGGACCACGTATCTGATAATCAGACATCTCCCGAAAAAATAAAAAACACGGACTTAGTGAGGAAGCTGTGAGGGTGGAGGGGTGCAGGGGGAGCAGGAGGAGAAGGAGGAGGAGGAAGCAGAGGAGGAAGAGGAAGAGGAAGAGGAAGAGGAAGAAGAGGGGGCTGTTGTTTCTTTAAAACCAAACTGTGTGCAACCATGCGAAAGGTGTGCATGCATGATTACATAAGACTGTTGGTTTAGGCCTACATGTGCATGCACATATCTGTGCCTGTATACACGTGCAGGTGCTCACACACACCACTTACTCTTGTGTGTGTGTGTGTGTGCGTGTGTGTGCACTCATGCTATATTCACTACACGCACTCGGCGAAGGAGCAGCGGCAGCAGCATTAGAAGGCTCATTAGCATAATGCAGGATGCAGGGAGAGATGCCATGTACTTCATTTGCTTTTGCCTGATCCTGTCTGATGGTATGTGTCACATACACCCACCCCAAACCCCCACCGCCTCCAACCTCACACACACACACACACACACACACACACGCACACACACACCCAACCTCCCACTCTGTCTTCCCTTAGGTCCTTTCTCTCCTTTTTCTTTTTTCTCTACTCATCTGTCTGACTATCCAATAATGCTGTCCTCCTCCTCTACCCTGCCCGCTTTACGTCCTTTCCTTCACCACTTCCTCTCTCATGTCCTTCTATTCGTTACTTCTTAATACTCAACAGTTCTGATTGATTAAGTCATTTATCAAGCTGGAATACCTCATATACCCTGGTTTCAGTTGACTCAAAGGGGAGAATGTGCTGCCTCTAACCGTCTTGTATCACTGTGAAATCAACAAAATGCTGATAAAACACTGGTAAACAGTATTGTAAGAAGAAAAAAACACTTGATGAAAACACTGACAATGGGGGAAAAAACTCTCTACCAAGTAAAAGTTCTGCAGTCATTATACAAAAGTATTAGCATGGAATATTTTTTGACGGTAGCTGCGAAACTATAGGGGGCAGCATGCTACTCTTTGCCGTTGCTATCTTTGTCTGTACGGACTAATTGCTCTTGGCAGGAGGCTCAGTTAGCAGTGAAGCTAAGTGGCCCCATTAGCTGACGAAAGTGGTTGGAGCCAGCTAACACGTCTGGACACCAGACTGGGACTCAACATACAGTATGGAGGTGATTTACAACAGCTTGATCAGGACTATGAGAAGACACGGCCTCTGCAAAAAAAACAAACTTGAATTAAGTTGCTATTTCTCTGCTTAGTAAGGTAAATAGGTCTTAAATGTCTCCTTTCTTGAAAGTCTGTGAACTTATTAATTTATTTTTTTAATAGCCGAAGTAGCAAATGCGCCACTTTTACGTCTTTTACTGTTATCAGACTCTTGATGCTAACTTCGCTACTTCAGTGGAAATATCTGCAAAACAGTATAGATGACATAATGACAACACTGTTGATAATGCTAGTTCATGTTTTAAAGTTAAAATACTTACAAATTGCCCTCTTCATATTGTATTGTCTGTAACATAAAAGGTGCGATATTCTCTCTGGAATATCATGGAGTAGAGTTTTAAGTCTTTAAAATAGAAGTACCTGCATAAATTAAGCCTACAGGCATCTAAAAATAAAAGTGTACGTTCCACCACTGGTGACAGATTAATCAATAATGAAAATGATAATTGGTTGCAGCTCTAAAATACCTGCCTCTCTCCCTTAATTCTTTCCCCGCCACGCTCCCCTCCCCCACCCCTCCTCCTGCTTCATCCAGGGACTCTTTCCTCATCTAATTTCCCTGCTTCCTCCACCGCCTGTCATGACCCATCTTTGTTATTAAAAATTAACATGTTGTCTACCTTTTTGCTCTCATTAGAGAGCGGAAAAAAATACCGGCACAAAGGGAGAGACACAGGATGACAAAACAGCTATATGAACCTGGTTTCAACCTGCAGCATTGCAAATGCATGGCCCACGCCTCAGTCGGCTGAACTGTGAGGACACCCCGTCTAATTTCTGTTGCTTCCTCGGCTGCCTTTCGTGGCCTGTCTTCGTTATTAATCTGACACTTTCCTTCCCCCTGAGTCAACACTTTCTCCGCTCGATATTGCCTCGCCTCGCAGCCAGACGAGAGGAGGGAAAAACACAAGCATGCGCTTTGAATTTTGACAAAGAAGGCCATCCCAGACCACTCACTTCCAAAATATTAGGTCAGCCCTGTTTGAATGAATGGATGGAGAGGACAAAAATGAAATAATGTCATAGTGCGAGGAGGACTGACCTGTGGGGAGAGTGCTGCCATAGTCACGTGTGGACATCTATGTGAGTATGATACCGTAAATATTACTCTGTCCAAAGGCAACAAAATGCACCTACCAGCATCTCCAAAGCTCACGAGTTAACTCAAAATATATTGTTCGTCTAATATGGACAAAGATCTAAGTGTAAAAACGACACCTTGTGGTTTTAAAAGAGGGTTTTTGCCACTGTCGAGTCTTTTTGCTAAGTGTATCTAGCTAGCTTCTGGTGTTGTAAATGAAGAATGAATGAATGAATAGTTTATGTGAACTAATAATTTGTGCCATAACTGAAACTATTTAAGGAAACAGGTTTTTAACAAAACATTAACATTATCAACCTCAACTATAGCACAACTATATACAGTATATAGTCATATGAAACTATATATTTAACTTCCTTCATGTGTTTACAGAAGGGTGTTTGCTTGGTTAACCCAGCCAGTATAAACACCTCACCTCCATACAGATGTAGAGCATAATACAATTAAGCAATTAACATGCTGTCATGCTCTGTGACACGGATGGAAATGCTTAGCAGGCCCAACTGACCCTGATTTTAGATTACAGTTGTGAGAGGAGAGGATCCACTGTAAATTACTTTTTAAATGTAGTTATTTGCATCATTTCACTGATGTTAGACAGCGCTCTCCGCCACCATCATCAAAACATCCAATCAGGGATCTTCTCGTAGAAAAAATTCAAGAGACTGTTGAGTCTATGACAAAAAGCACTGTCGTTGTTCTTGAGGTTCATGGTAGCCCAATACTTTCCCAAAACATTTTAATCTGTCACCCATCCGCCGTTGCTAGTGGTGTACTTTCGTGTAAGAGAAAAGAAAGACAAACCTTCTTTGGTAAAAATCTGTTAATTATTAAGATCCTTCTGATACTGAATCTGACTAAACACAGTAAAACCACATGTGCATGTCTGCATTTGTGCATGAAACTAACAGTAAAAAGGGCAAGAGGATGCGGGGATTCAGGAAATATAGGGTGCAGTGTGCGTTTGTGTGTATACTCATGAGCAAACCTTCATAATCCACCACCCAAACAGTGGTGAATGTCAGAGGAGGTATGAGCTGAGACAGTTATTAAACACATGATGCACATACCTACACACATACAGCCGCGCTCCCACATATACGTACACATAAAGGCAAGAAAAACACACGTGCAGGGAGCTCGGCAGCAGCGTAAAAGGTCACTTTTGCTCGCACTGCCTTGAGCAATATGTAACGATGTGTCACTGAGCTGTCAGGTTAAAAACTACAGCCACTGGAAAACCCTCACTGTGGCTGCTTGTCGGGTCCCCGAATAAAGACACGCCTGAGCTGCACAACACCTGCACACAAACATATCATATTCCCACGTGCCACATCGCTTTCACAATGCAAACTCAACTCTCATGTGAATAGTGCATCAATCTCCTACAACGCAACTAAATCTGCGGGCCACCTGTGACCAAACATCACCGTGGCGCAGCAGAGCAGTCCCTCCATGACGCTCACGAGCTGGCGGTTTCCCCTCAGCTCAGCTTCGACAGCGAACATCGACTGAACACGATGACTGAGCCGCATGAAATAACTGCGTGTAGAACAGAAGCCAGAGCAGGACTGCCGTTACCAAAAAGCTGTATCAACAACAGCGTGATAGGTCATCGCTCTGCTGCCTCGCTCTGTAATCCAAGATCAACAATAATACTGCGCTGCTTTGTCCACGGCTGCCATCGTAATCCCGGGACCGGTGCCAGATGTAATTTCCTGATTGACCTGCGATAGTTTTGCATATTATCAGATTTGTGTACGTGGAACATGCATGCAAGGTTTGTAGTTCGGATAAGGTCAAGACAACAACGATGAAAGAGGCAGGTTTTTTTTTTTTTGGTTTTTTTTTCCGAGCCAGCGAATGCAGAAGTTTGGCAAAGACACAATCACTCCAGCGGCCGGGGGTTTTAAACCAGCTTAACTGAATTTACTCATAACAGAGAAATGAAAAACCTGAATTAATGTTCAGAGGGGAAGGACACGTTGTTATTTACCTCTCCAAAGACATAATCCATTACAGCACACTGAACAATACCTGCATTCAAATACAGACTGTGATCTGCGAACTACATGGCGCACAACTGGAAAGAGTCTCATCATGTGCAAGGTAATAGTTGGTTAAAAACACCTACTAAACATTGATTTGATGATTTGGAGAGGACATCTAAGATATACTGGACCATGTTATGATGGGAAAATAGATGTTTTTAGGCGCCCAGGTTGCAAAACTGTCATTTAAAAACGTTGCCCAGGAACTACTTTTTAAACAATTCAAACCAATGTCGACTAGATGTCATTTGTGGATGGAGGCTTGAAAGGTGTAAGTTCATTTTGGTAGGTGATAGAAATACCTGCTTTTTTTGCAAAGAGTAAGATGAGAAGAGTGATGATATCAGGAAGTAGTTAGCTTAGCATAAAGAATGGAAACAGAGGGGAAACAGCTAGCCTGGTTCTCCCCAGCTTTCAGATATATAGCCAGTCCAACAGCACATCCAAATTCTGGTACTCAACACAGCGGGTCCTGCTTGTTCTATCTGCATGTAAAACATTTATAAACTGGGTTAAACAAAACTTTTTTCCCCCATATTCCTCATACTGTAGATCTTGCGGGTACAGTGAGCTGTGTGTGTGGGGGGACGGCATTAGGATTCCTTCTGCGCTCTGGTGGCGTTTGGTCGGGCCTGACGGCCACTGAGTAAGTGAAGTGAAACTCCCCGAGGGGCCGACACATTTCTGTCTCCGATCCGTGAGGTGCTGGACAAAACACACGCAAACCGCCCTCGTAAGCGGCAACATGAATGTGCCCAGACGCGCGCTGATACCTGCACACACCTGGGACCAAACGCAGGGGGGGATTTAAAGTCTGGACACACACACATGCACTCTTTTTGGAGCAGAACTCCTTTTTTTTTTTTACAGGAGCAGGTATCTATGATGGTATAACTATAAAGATTCATCACCTGCATGCACATTTTCAGCCTGTTGTGTATTTGTACTCACCGGTTGCAGATTACTCGCTGCATAAAGAGCAGGAATTTTCAAGAAATTGGAGAATAGTAATAATAAATTGTAGTAGAATGATGTCAAAATCAAGCAGTTCATTTAATAAGAAACAGAAAACTATTTGGCACAAACTATACTGAAGTATTCCTACTGTAACTACTGCAGACTTAATGTAATTAAAGGCTTTTTAAAAGACAAGGCTCGTAGTATTCCCTATTTTTCTTCTTGTCAATAAATTCCGACCAAGAAAAAGAAACGATTTGATGCCACAACGCCTCTTATACCGTACGATATTCTGCATTGTCATACAGCTCTATTGTTGTTGCATGCTCCTTCATTAGAGTAAACACGGATACTGTGGTTTATTTGACGCCAACCCATAATCACCATCCTACTTGTGTAAAGTACTCTGGTAAGTAACAATTGTGTATTAAGTCTCCCAAAAATTCACTGTTTACTCCTGCTTGAGTAACGTTAACTAAAAACTACAGCGCCCAGCTGTTTTTCTGGAAATTACTGAGCCTTTTTTTGAAAGATTAAATTATATATTCGTGACTCATAATCACACTGTAATTATGGGTTCCAATTTCAGTGAGCTGAAACACTTTCTATGTGTATCCAAAAAGAAAACACTATGTTTTAAGAACCAGAATCAGGAATACTTTATTCATCGCTGCAGGGGAAATTGGGTAAAAGTAAGTGATATAATTTCTTGATATTTGTTGACACATTCATGACATTTTTTGTCTTTAACAAACATGTATAATACTGCTTCTGCCCTTATCCTTTAACTGAGGAAGATACTTGTTCCAACACGCAGATACGACTCCATCCAAGAAGCAAAGACCTCTCTGTATGTGCTGTGATATCTCTTATTACCAAATGCGTGGCTGTTTTAAATAGCTATGCATCCATCAACAGCTGCTGCAATAATCCCCCAACGACGGTGTTGGAGTTTTGTCATGTGAGATATCCTGCCACTACTGTGTGTCGAGCAGAAGTCATCCGATGTGACGGCGTAAGCGATTTTCCACAGAGGTAGCACGATGCTGAACATACAGACGACACCATTTCCTTTTCTGATGACGCTTCAGATGTGGCATTCAGCTCGTGTAGCACTTCACACATCACATCAAACACCTCAGACGTACAGTACAGCGAGTGTCGGCTATTTCCGAAGCGATCCCGGACGCTAATCTGCGGGAAGGCCGTTTACGAGCGAGGCTGTGGCTTTCTGAATGTAACGGGAGAAGAGGCCGAGTGGGTTATTCCCAACCGCTTTGGCAGCGGTGTTCCAGGAGCCCATTCTGCTCTGATCCCTCTAAGTAATCCTGACATGTCATCTATTCTCAAATTACCTTGAAGAATGGGCCAAGACAGAGGAAGAAGAGGAGGAGGAGGAAGAAAAAAAAGAGAGGCTAAACAAGAGAGTGGAGCACAGCCCGCTTGGGAATGTGAGTCTTTAGAAGCAGCGAGGAAGCCCGTCTGAGACGATCCCTGCTCTCTGCTTCTGTAGAGAAGAGCTGAGCTGCCTCTCTTGGTGCCCCCTCTTCCTCTTTAATCATCACTTTCTTTTACTTTCTCTCTTTTTTTGCTCTTCATTCTCTCTACATCCCCCCCCCCCCCCCCTTAGCGGAGTGGTGTCACGGCAGTCAAGTACTGGGGGGGGGGGGGGGAGACAGATGACGGGTGAGGGAAACAGACAGGGATGCACGAGGAGAGGAGCAGCGGGAAAAAAAGGGGAAGAGAGGATGTGGAGTCAAATATATAATGAGGCAGGGAGCACCGGGGAGAGGAGACAGGGATCAGAGGGGACGACAGAGGGGAGGGGAGACAAGAAAATGTAACGGAGGAAAGATAGAAAGCAAGAGAGGGAGAGTGTAGAGGGGGGGGAGAAACAGAAAGCGAAAGCGGCAGATAGAGGGTAAAGAAAATGCAAGAGATGTTTTTTCCCCTTCCTTTTATTTCCCCCCAGTGTCACCCTGATTATATAAGTGCCACGTGCTAAAAATAAAGCCTGCAGTACAAACTGTGAATGTGAGGCTGTGTGTGTGTGTGTGTGTGTGTGTGTGCGTGAGAGTGTGTATCTTCCTCTCGCACACGCATGCCTTCACAAAAAAACACAGAAAAACACACATTCACACACACACACACACACACACACACTCCGACTGAATGACAGTGACGCATCAGACGGAGGCACACATGCAGCGCGCGATGAGCCGATGTGTTTGCGCAAAACACATTCATGCGTGCACACGTACGGCCCAGCCCGGCGAGCCGGGAGACAGGCGCAGGTTCTCTGCGGTTGCCATGGCGACATAGCCTCCTTCAGATGGAGAGGAGAAGCGCTGTGACTTCCTGGAGGGACAGAGCAGAGCAGAGCGGAGCAGAGGCGCTCCCACGACCAGCATGCATCACATCACCCTCCTCTGCCCGTCTCCTCCATCTTCATCTTTTTCCTCCTCTTTTTGTTCTACTCCTCTCTTCGCTCTCGGTCTAATTTCCTCCTCTCGAGCCCGCAGCAGTGTTTCATTTGTCTTCTTTCTCTATCTGTGTGTGTTTGCTTGATCCCCCTTGCCCTGCTTACTCATAAGTCCCATCATCAGCCCTCCTGAGAGGCCTCGCCGGCTCGGGGCCGGGTGCCAGGGGGCGAGGCTGCGGTGCCACCGGAGAATTAAGGATGAGGCCGCTGCTCATTCCCTCCACACCTTCATCAGTAATCTCCTCATGTGGCGCTTGCGATGTGCCCCCCTCCATCCATCTCTATAAGCGCCTGGCAGGTTGGAGACAAGGGCCTCTTAGAGCCGGTTTCATCAGTTTTAGCAGCGCCACTCCTGCGGCCGAGGACCACATCACATCGACTTCCATCAGGAGGACGCCCGGGGAGCACGAGGGAGGGAAGGGTGATGTTACTGGAAACATGTGATCCATCCTGCTGACATTTAGAGCTGTGGCGACAGAGCAGAGACCCGAAACACTCGCCGGGGCTCAGGTGATTCTCTGTTCCCCAAAAACCAGGAACACGTGCGGCGATACGAACAGTAAAGCGCGACAGGTGCTGCTCTGCATGTGCATTCCCCCCAAAATAATAATGAAACACGTACAGTAGATGTTCTCACCCTCATTTTTTTCCCCCTCCACCATCTGTCTCACACACTCTCACACCTACATTTACACACACTCACTTTATAGAGGTTTTGCAGCTAGATCAGAGATTCCCTAGCAACGACTGCTGCGCTGCTACCAACATGGAGGTGCGCTGGAAAGCAGTCCGTGCTCAAAATAACGTCTGATTTTATGAAAATGTAGTAAGGAAAAGGGGAGCCTGTAAATAACTGTTGTGGCGTAGTTTGGGTTGGTCGACTTTGTTAAACATTTGGGGGTTTTGCCAGCCGTCAGGAGGAGTTAGTTGAGTGGGAGAGCGACATGCTAAAGGAAAACATTTATGCAAAAACACATCAGGCTCGGGTTTTTTGGTTAGATTATATAATTGTGTCACTCTCCACTTCCTGTCTTTGTCTGTTTCCTTGCCCTTTTCCGGCTCATCTGTGTTCTTTGAGTTAATTATTCCTGTGCATTTAAGCCTGTCTTTCTCTCCTCACGCTTTGTTGTTTCGTCTGCATGTCACACCTGTTCCCTGGTGCTGTGTTCTCCTCATGTCTAACCTGTGTTGCAGCTGTTTTTAGCACTCGTGGAAGACTGTTTTTGAGTTTTGATGAGTTTCCTTTTGCTTTTACGCACCTCCCTTTGTCTGCCTTTTGTTGTTTTGGACTTTGATATCCTGTCGGCGTCTGTGTCTGCAGTCTGGGTGCCTTTTTCGTAACTCCCGACATCAGTAAATCTGCACTATGGCACGTGTTGACATATTTACATGATATGGACCTGACATACACCATCCTTCTGCTGCAAACACTCTTGTTTGAGTAACATTGCATAACTGTTTTTTGCAGTTACTTTGCCCTCTTTGAAACAAGAAATTCTCCATCTGTGACTCATCGCAGCACACCTAAACCAATGCTGAAAATAGTCCCTCAACAAATGCGCAATTTGAAAGATTTACGCTTTAAGTGAGGAACCACTGGGCCTGGGGAAGTCGGACAGGATTGAAAGTGGGACTAACACGTTGTTAGATTGGGTCTTTTAATGGAATTTGCTGACGGAAAGAAAATACAGAATAACACCAGCCTCATCCGTTAACATTAATGGCTACATCTAGCTGCTATTAAAAGAAAAACCCAAATTAAACATCTTGAGGCCAGGCTTGAAAAATGTGGAGCAACCGGCGGGTCCTACAGTCCAAGTTTCTGTTCTCCACTAAGGAGTCGACTTCATGGAGCTTTAGTGATGGCCTCCGCTAGATATAACAGTTTGTGAATCTGGACGTTAAGACATTTAAAAAGTGATCTTAGCTGGCCCGTTATGAGGTAGTTGGCTAACATTGCTAACAGAAGATCAAATCTCATCTCTGATCAGATGTGTCAGTACCAAAATGATTATCTCCGGGCTGAATCAGCACAGAAATTAGCCATGTCAAACACAATTTTCTCCTCCGGATCCAGCGTCTTGACTTGAAAACACAATCTGACATCGGCAGTCACTGTTGGCGGCGACCTCAAGACCTCCATCTTGGCCTCTGGACGCGACATTAGATGATTTTTAAAGTCGCCCATTTAAAGAAGAACACAGAAAAGCTACCGTGTATCATGATATGGCCTTCGCTACAGTATAACCATGTTTGCTCGCTGCTCACTCGCTGCTCGACTCCTCATTGCATACCGCGGATGATGTTCGTAGTGTATAATGTGTCCTCTGGTGATATGATTAAGCCTCGGCATGAATCCACACTGAGAACTCATCCACATTTGGTCACGGGGCGACTTTAGACGGCTCGTAACCCTATAGCCTCCGAGGCGGGCCCCTGGACCGCATTAGTGGAATGTGCTGAGTTTACTCCTTAAGCCGGTGAAGCACATACATGTATGCAGATGCAGGACGTGTACAAATACATTGTAGGTGCATCTAAGCGCTCACGGGCATTCACACGCATATCCCCCTTCTTAGCCGGACACAACCTGTAACTGTAACCACGAGGCTCACCTTTCAAAAAGTCCTCTTCATCTCTTCGCTGTCAATTAAGGCCTCGCAGATGCTCTCTCATGTCCGGCCATCTACGCATTTTACAACTCGCCCCAAAGTATTTTCTACAGTCTGCAACGTGCTGCCACGGCAGTACACGCCGACATAGACACTCGCAGGCCATCTAGGTACTTGTCGGAAACAGCGACTCGTCTCTTTCTATCTAAAGCTTTCATTCAGAGGATTTCACAGCCTGTGAGCATTGCAGACAGCCTGTTATGCATATATTGACATGGCTTGGCTGACATTATGACAGCGCTGACAAAAACAAAGAAAAAAGGCGCTTGGATTTCATTCGCAGATAGCCTAAAAATAACCGATTTTGGCGTGGAAACTTCAAGCCGAGGAGGGAAGCTTGTACTCCACCAGCAGGTCTTATTTTTCCTATCTGTGTGCATCTGTCACATCACGTATTTGCCTCTCCGTCTCTCCGTCTCTCTCTCTCTCTCCATGTCTGTGTATCCTTCCCACTCTCCCACACAGGCCCGTCTCCAAATCAAATCAAAAGGCTGGAGAGTCCCACGAGCTCTCCCCCGTCGCTGCATCCCTTTTGTCGAGCTCTCCAATTATAGGCGCGTTCAAACACCGGACTCTCGCACAAAAGGGAACTTTCTACGCGTTCATTTTCCATTCATTTTTGTTTTTTCCTACCATCCCAAACAACTTCGAGGCCCGTGAGAGTCGACTGGGAGTCTCACATGTTTGTTTTTACTGCGTGAGATGGAGAGCGCGGTTGTTATTCTGTATTTTTTTCCCGTTGTTTGTAACAGACGCCACGAATGAGGGAGTCGTCCCCAAATGAGGGATGATATAATGTGTTTGAAAAACTACGAATGTCAGAAATAATGATGCAAAGTTTGTATTGTTTATATTACAGCTGCTCACAAATAAATACACGCAGGCTGTGTTCAGTAATTCAAAATGATGATAATAATTGAATTAATGTGTTTTTTTAGGGCTGCGACTAATGATCACTGTCAGTGGACTGAGGTCGTGTCCTCGGTATTTTGGAATCATAGGAGGTTTGAGCGTCCTGTTTTGGATAACGGTCACTGAACTAAACTTTAGGGCCTCCGTTAGTTGACTCGAGGGTGCATGTTGCTTCATATACTGTGATAATACTGTTTTTTGGTGGCTGACGCTCCATTTCAAAGCAATAACACACTTCTTCATCAATTTAGTTTTAAGGTGGATGCTTTCTTTGCTTCCGTGGATACAATTTATGTAACTGCGACGTGAAGACGATCTCAGAAAACTCATCCGATCCATGAGAATCGGGCTCGGCAGCTCTTACTCAGATGATTTGTACGATACACAACTGATGATGATATAAAACTCAAAACAGAAAAGTCTGTGTTTGGCATTTTTTGGTTGGCATAATATGAGTTTCATGTTCCATTTCGTCACTGTCACTTGGAAAACCAAGTACATTTTCAAGAGCTGAGAAAGGCATAAAGACTTGTTGTCAGCTTGGTGACAGTGCACTTTTCAGCAGAGTTTACTTTAGCATAATATGAACGTGGTGTTGCTGCTGCCCTCAGGACTCTATATCTATCTCCAACATGTCAAAGCAGGCTTGTTTTCAGCTTTGTGACAATGTGCTTTTCAGCTAACGCAACCAGGTTTTAAATGGTTTATTCGACTTAAAGGCAGTCGGAGAACTGTAATTGAAGACACTAAATCTGCAAATTTGGAGATACTTGTTTTCCTCCTCTTGAATGTCATGCATAGATAGATGCAAATATATTTTACAAACTCCAACTTATAACTAAAACAGTTACAGACAATAGTTTATCAATCAGATAAGTCAATCGACAGGAAATGAACCATTAACTGTCTTGATAATTGATTTCATCAGCATTTTCAAAGCCATATCTTTCGGTCTCATCTTCTCAAAAGTGAGGATTTCACTGCTTTTCTGTTTTATGTCATAGAAAAAAAAAAACATTGACTATTTTTGTGGTTTGTAAAAATGTTTAATTGCCAACTTTTTATTTTGGCACTCGGGTCGTGCTCGCAGCCAAAGAAAAACGGACGGAGATGCAAATAAAATCACGAGTCAAGTGCGCGAGCCAATCTCAAAAGCACAAAATGCCTCCATAAAATGAACACTTGAGCTAATTCACATGCATCTGCTCTCGGAGACGAATCGTTGACACTTCAAAAACAGCTCGTGCTTCTGCAGTTCACTGTGAAGATTAAAGCACACCATCACTTTTCAGAACTGACAATGAGATTCATCAGCCGGAGTATTCTTGGGGTGGCAAACACCTGCACTAATCCAGCCCTGAATGATGTCCCCCATCCATTATATGATGATTAAATCATTACCCACACACACACACACACACACACACACCTCATTCACATCACTATTATGAACCAGACATTCATCAAGGCCCCATGTCTGCTTATTTTTGGCAAGTAGGTGAGTACTGGGAGACTGAGGACGAGGAGGAACGTCCCTGCCACGCAGCCAAAGCAGCCCCGGAAAATGGGGCATGATGGGTAAAGACCCAGTGACCCGGCAGTGAGTCCGGTCACACATAATGGCCCTGCTGTTGTTGTAGCTGAAGAGAGGCCAAAGAAAGACACGGGGGGAAAAAAAAGGAAAAGCTCCTAACATAAAAATTACAACAGGCATGTGGTAGGTTCAGCATTAAAGCGCCGGTTCACCCAAATAAACTAATGGAGGCTGATGGTCACGTGTCCTTCATCAAAACCTAAACGATCTGCGGACACTTATTAAAAACAAAAATTGGAGTCGTCCTGTGCTTTTAACTGTTGGTGGTGAGTTTCAGGTGGTGAGACTTTTTTTTTTTTTCTTATTTTTTTATAAAAAAGCGTTACAGCGTTTTGGATGAAACCTTTCAGCTGTTCCAGCTCGCCGCCACTCCCATCCTGCCTCTGACAGCAATTAAAGCAACCAATCTCACTGAGGCTCCTGTTCAATACCGGCTCTTCCACAAGGCACTGCTTTGAAACTGTCACTTCTGTGAGTGTGTGTGTGTGTGTGTGTGTAACTGACAAAGAATGAGACAGACAAGAAAGAAAAAAAACCCCTGAAAGACATAAAGACGGGCGGAGAGGCATAAAGAGGCGATGAAGGAGAGACAGAGAGTCTAGCCAAAAAGAGAAAAGATCTCAGACGGAAACAGTTTGCGCGGCTTCACATCGGGGGGACGAGAAAATGGAAATGGAGTCTGCGCTCCGTCAAAGGTGAATCCCTATTTATGGGCCGCAATTATCATTACATAAGACCTCAATTATTCAGCCGCAGTTCTTTTAGGCTTTCATCTATTAGTCATAGGCAAAAGAGCCCTATCAGCTCTCACACACACCGAGCTTCCTCCGTGGACGAGCCCCATCCCCAGTAAACATCAGGAGTGTGTGTGTGTGTGTGTGTGTGTGGGTGGGAGGTTGTATTACTGCTCTTGTGACACAACTCTGTTTCGTACCTGCAGCTGGAGGGAGAAAATCTACAGCTTCTTATGAAATCTCATTCCCAGCGAACAATCCCTCATCAATCTATATCTCCCCCAAGTCGGAGCCGGCCTTCCCTCCCCTCCGGGCACCGCATTTGTTCTGTTCTCCTTTTGCTCCGACCATTGCTGCATTCATCAGTAGGCAACAGAAATTCTATACTACTTTTCCCTTATTGACATTCTGATGAAATGGCCCGGCCATAGATGACAGGCAGCAGATTCCCATTAGCCGGGGCTGCCATGCAGCACGCCGCTTCCCCCGAAAGACAAGATATACCATGTTTAACCAGGACCCATCAACGGAGGAGCACCTCCACCTCAGCTGTCTCCCTCACACACACACACACACACATTTCTATCTACACACTTGCTCTCCATCTTTAATCTGGGCTGACTCAGAAGCAGGCCAAACTTCAAACATCACAAGATTAAAAGTGTCTGCTTCTGCCTTTATCTCGACGCCAAATTACCTTGTCAGAGTCCGCTCGGTTGTTCGCTCAAATGAGGACCGGATCACTTTAAACTTAACTGAAAAAAAAAAAAAAAAAACAACTAAAAAAAAAAGCCAGTGTAGCATTACAGCTGGTAATTTTGACAGATCGACACTGCTGTAATTGCTCAATTAACAGTTTCATAAATAGTGGCAAAAGGAATTAGAGCAATTTTGAGGATGTCGAAAAATCAAAGGAGGGATTTTCACGCGCGGCGAGATGAAAAACAAGGCAGGCTTCAGAACGAGCTGTTTTAAATATCTCGGAGGATTGACACCCGCGAACCAGAGCAGCGAACTCTGGAGGGAACATGAAGGATGAGGGAAGGGGGCCGCGTCCCCCAACATGTCAGGAGCGAGAGACGCCTGAACGCCGGCTCACTTTCATCTCCGCGTCTGCGAGTCAGAAACTGCGCTTTTTATTTTTCGGTAATTGAGAAGCGGGATAACAAATTTGTTTTCTCTCCAGTTTGGTTCCCCTGAAAAAAAATATGTTTGTATTCAGACTTATTACGTAAAAAAAAGTTTGAAGTCTAATTACATAATCTGTTTAAAACGTCCAATTTGCACAGGCAGAAAAATAGCATCATTACTTTAAGGCCGGGTCGGAGTGCGCTCACTTTGCAGTTGAGGAAGTAAATTATCATCCACTCGGAAATCCTGAAGTTGTAATTATTATAATCAATCTATTAAGAAGTTGTTGAGAACGAGGGCATTAATACTATTTTGCAGAAAGCTCGGAGGAAGTACAAGCCCTCAAAATTGATTCTGATTTTAAGGGAATAAACCCGTCATGGTTTTTTGGGTTTCGGTCAGCTGTTTCCTGTTTTATTGTGTTGATTATATCCTCATGTGTCATCGTGCGTTTTAATTTCCATTTCCTACCTTTGTCTGTTTTCCTGCCACTTTCCAAGTTGTTGCTCGGACTTGCAGGGGCGTTCACATGAATATTCCCAGTCGGACAAATGTTTTTTTATGATTATTAAGACACCACAATAACACGCTATATGTTTTTCCTTTACTCTTCGGTGGTTTGTCTGTCCACTGTCCTCGTATGTCCTCTGTGTCCCCGCTTTGTTCTCTGGCTTCTAGTTTCGCCTCAGTTTTGTATTTCTTTCCAGCTCTTTCCTTGGACTTTCCTTCGCCTGCCTTTTGTTGTGTGCACTTTCGATTTTGGACTCATCTGGGTCCTCACCACTTTGTAAGCCGGCACAGGATCAACATTTTTAAAAAGTCATATTTTCTCTCTGGTGAAGAGTGGTATTGATCCTCTCGTCCGATTCTTTGCTAGACAGCAAATCAGCAAAATTCCCCAAATACTGAAGTACTGCTTTAAGTCACAGGCTTTCAATTCTACAAAGTTTGCTAGAGGAAAAATATATATGATAATATTAAAAGATCCACAGTGTGAATGGCCCTTTGATGTCGCGAGTTTCCTAAGGGTCTTCCTGAAGAATTCAATAGAAATAGTTTCAACACATGTAAAACGGATTCTTATAAAATCCCTTCCCCGGAAAGCAGACAGATATGATCCTGATGAAAAAAAGACAATGAGGAAAAAAGGGTCTAGTAAGAGCGGGAATGGTGAGTTAAAGGACAGACGCACGGAGGCGAGTGCGACGCCGAAGCCCATCCGCTGGGACGATACGGAGACATCAAAGAGAATTCATAGCATTGGAAGTTTTAATTAGGCCCGTCTAAAGCCTCGCCGCTTCCTCGTTCTGAGGTCTGACAAAGAGGAGAAGAAGAAACACGTGCCGCCTGTCGATGTCGGGTTTCAAAGACCTGGCTCTTTCCTGACACCCGCTTTGGTACGGTCCCGTACGGTTCAGTGAAGAAATATTACAGCGATCATCTCCCACCGGAGCCACATGCTGAACAAATAAATGCTCTCGTGACACATTGAGGTGGAGGGAAGAGACAGCCGAAACCGCTTCATGATTGTGTAAACATGTGATCAACCTGCCTGAAGTGAACGTAAATAAGAAATAAGAAATAATGAATGAGAAATAACAGTTTGGTCTCGAAGAAACATTCCCATAGTTTACTACATGACTGTAGATGTTTCCCCTTTCTGTCGAGAAGATCTCGGGGCGGCTGTTGAACTTTCAGTCGTTCATGAACAGACTAGCATCTTCGCGGCTAGCAATTAGCTCATATTAAAAGTAGCTTCGTACCCGGAACTCACTCTGTCAACATATACAGACCAAGTGGGCACACTAGAGGAGTATGGATCAACAAAATAACATCACACTTACCTAAACCTGAATCTAATTTTAACCCTAATCCCAACCGGTAATCTCTGTGACAAAACCTTATTCCAACCATGGATGGTCTGTTTGTAGTCCGAGCTGTACCGCATTGATCAGCCATGTTCGAGCTGGCTTTGGTTACATGCACATGGACGGTAGTTGTCTGTGGGTCGAGCAAAAGAGGCAAAACGGAGAAATGATTTGCTCGTTGAAAGGCAAGTGTGCTTGAAATCTCACATGAATAGCCATAAGTGCTGAAGTCTTACGTAACAGCAAGGCTGCAAAAACAAATCAGTCCATGAATGTCGTATCTAGGGAAAAGCTTCGGGTTGGGTTGTTACGTTCTTGTCATGGTCAAAGTTTCAGGCACCCACAACACAATCAGACAGACCACGATGTTTCACCCAACGCTCTTTTCGAAGCAGACTGTAACTACCAGTCTCGAGGTGATTGGACGTCGAAGTGTGCTTTCTGATGACAGCCCGTACCTGGGTACCTAAGCTTACAGTAGAATTTCACACGATGAAACAAGCACCAGTCCCTCAACAGATTAAATAGATGCCTTTGATATTTTTCCGCCGTCGCTCGAGCATCATGTGTGAGTGTCGCAGCATAAACAAGTTTTTCTGCCCGAAATAGCTCGAGGCTTTGTTCCATTTAATCTCTTAACATGTCTTTAAAATATAAACATGCAGAATAAACTCAAGTGTATTTTATCTTGTAGGCCAAGCGCTTAATTAAGACTGTCTTATAAAGTGCCGAAATGTGTTTAATTAGAGTAGAGAAGATGTTTGGTTTTTTTTATCTACAGCAGAACCAAACTTCTCTTTCTGACCGTCTGACAATCTGACAAAAGTTGCAGAATAAATAAGCGGGGCATCCGTCTAATCTGGTCTTCATCTTATTGTTTTCTGGCTTTTGTTTTTTTTTCTTTTTCAGTTTTGTTGTCTCCCACACATTATCTTGCTGATCTCGCGCACAGATCTGGCCTGACTTCCTCCTCTTATCTCTACGGCTGGAGATTTTCAGGGTGCTGTGCTGCTATAATCAATGCTTGTCTTGAGGAAATTCAATGCCATCTACACTAGCCAGGCCCCTGACTTCCCTTCCTCCTCCTCCTCCTCCTCCTCCTCCTCTTCCTCCCCACACCTGGTCAAGCCTCATCAAATCTGCCAACGCGCTAGCACAGAAATGTGCGGGGCTCAGCTCTCGTTTTCTCTCTCATTCCTTATTCACTCGTTCTCACTTCCACTCGTTTCCGTCTCCTAGTCTGTCTCTCGCTTGCTCTTTTCCTCTCATTTTCTCCTGTCCGTCTCGTATTCTGTTTTTCTCTCTCACTCAAACAGCACATTTTCCTCTTTTCTCTCTCCGTCAGTTTTTCTCTGACCCTCGTTTTGAGGCTCCATCATTATCTCCCTGCACCTCGTTCCCCCTCTGATGCCGTCTCTTTCTTACACCGTCCCTTTCCTGCCTCGCCGTCTCCGTCTCCTCTCCCTCGTCGTCTGTCTCCCTCCCCTCTTTATCCGTCTTCCATCTCTTCTTGCTCCCTGCATGTTTCATTTCACCACCACCTCCTCCTCCTCCTCCTCCTCCTCCTCCCCCCCTTGTCCTGTTGCTGCCTCGGTCGGTGGCATGTTGAGGAGCGCTGCTACGCTGAGTTGGATGAAATCTAACATGACAGGCTCCACGACTGTGGCAGGAAGGCAAATGTATTTTTTGGAGTTTACATCTAGAAATGACACCCCCTCACTTCATTTGGCATTGGTTTGAAGGTTAGAAAGGTTTTTTTCCCCCCTATAAATACTAAGGTTCAAAAATAACCTGCATGTACATAGGTCGGGAACAGCCTGCACTACTTACAGAAGGCTGTATTCTGGCACATCGCGTGTCAGCCGCTCAAATATGCATTTGGTGAGTAAAACTGAGACAGGAATGACAAGATAAGACATAAGGGAGGATGGAATAGCTATATTTTAATCACAGGAAGCCAATAAACGTATGTAAACTGAGCTTTAGCAGCTAGCCTAACTGGATTTTGCCGTCTTTCTACAACTGTCGGTCTTGGTCGTCATTTCATTTTGACTGTAGGGATTGTTACGCGCCCGCGTTTTGGCTTGCAGGGCAGAGAGAGTTGAAGTTATCCTAAGCAGCTGCAGTTTGGAGGCCAGAAAGGTTTCATTTTGACTGAGACGAACAATCAACTAGATCAAAAAGAGCTGGATTTTAAATTCACTACATTTTCAAGGTTTTTCAGAAGAAGCTCAGCCACACGTTGCCGTGAATTCATAGTCAAAAGCTGAGCTAGGCTAGTTACCTTCCGATCACGACTAATTGGAGTGTTTCTGCTCAGCGTGGATTATGCTGCGCTGTGTGATTGCGAGTGCCAAGATATAAGTTTAACAAAATTGATATGTTTTAATTACAGGAAATCAATAAAAGTACATTTAGCTTCAGCCGGGTCTGTCTGCAGCCAGCTTTAAATGGATTCGGCCCTCTTGCTATCACCGTGCAGCTGGCAGTTTTGGTTTTGTTGTAAGTGCACATTTAACATTTCTACAGTTCAATGGCTTTAAAAGAATAAGGTCAATTAATATCAAAAAGTCAGATTTGATTTGACTAAACATGTAGGCCTTGTTAGATAATCAATTTTTGCTTACATGAAGCCATTTTCGAATCGAGCTGTATAACCTGGAGACTTCTGGTAATTTAAAATAATTGCAGAGATCGTCTGTGATTTAAATCCCATCCCAATCTACATGCTTAAAAATGAGTTACCATATTTCGCCAAGGAGAGACGTCCTGTTGTGCAAATCTGCCTTTCTGTGATATATTTTTTATATTTTGAGGGTAATAGTTTCCTGTTAATGTGGCCGACGATGAACCAACATTCGGCTTCTGAAACATCGATATTCTACCGGAAGCTTTGACATCGACTGAGGTTAATGTCTATAAATTGGAGTGAAATACAGACTTTGTTTATCGCTGCACAAAATACAGACGTGGGCAGGTAAATCTGACGACATCCCCTGGTAATACTAGTCCCGTGCACATCGTACCATAGTTTTAAAACAATCAAAAACTCTATTTTGTACCGCCATGATTGACTGCTGTGAAGAAGAACCGTCAGGAGTTGTTTCTCATTACCGTACATGATCAGCTATGCAACATATATCAATAGATACAATGCCATTTAGACAAAAAATGTTCAATTTAAAAATTATGTTATGTTCAGTCATGTCGTTTGCAAATGAATGTGCACAATAGCACAATGTCAGCCCTACAATGCACAGGGGAATATGCATGTTACTTTGCATTATGTCAACCACCCGGAGCCCCACAAGTTTGACACATCGGCCCCGGTGCTGTGACACCCTCAATCCAAGTGCAATCACAGGTTGAGACAGAAGTAGGCCAACGTCTATAAAGAGGGGGAAGCACATACGGAGGCGCTGCTGAGGGCTTAAATAATAAATATGAACAGCGGGGGGGGGGGGTGAGAGGAAATGAAATGGAATTAGAGCGATTCTAATGAAAAGAAATTAAGACGTAGATGAAGGGGAGGAACATGTGGAGAAAATAGAAGGATGAAACAATCCAAGAAAGGTTTCTTGAAAAATAGACTTGGGGAGATAAAACCGAGGGAAAAATGCCTCGATGGAGGGGGGGGGGGGAAGAGTGAAAAGCGAGCCAGGAACAAGGGCCCCTGACACGATAAGAGACACAAGAACATGAAAAGAAGAAAAGGAGAGAGAAATGAAAGGAGCGATAGTGGAGGAGATTAGGTTGAGTGTTGTAAAGAGAAAGAGGTCCCGGAGGCCTTGGCAGAGCTGTGATCCCAGCAGCGTAACCTCTTCATCTTTCGCCAGCTCCCTCGACATGACAGCTCTACCCGTCTCTTGGACCCCAGAGGGGCAGCATGGGCACATTTGTTTGCCAAACTGACCCTCCATGGCTCCCCTACCCTCTCCACTTCCATTACCACGCCCCTGGCATTTCTGGCCTTCCTGCATGGGCCAGCGTTGACCACCTAGACTGCCTCCAGATGAAAACCCACCACACTGACAATGTGTCATTAGAGTCAGTTAGCATGTAACTAAAGCTAACATGACACAGGGATCAACCAAACCTCATGTACTCATTTCACAATTCGGCACTGGAGGCACACTGCAAAAAAGAAAAATCTATGAAGTGTTTATTTTTCTTGCCTCCTCAGGTTATTTTTCGGGGCACATGGAGGCGGATGAACACGCTGCAAACACAACTTTGTAAACGGACCAAAACAATATTTTCTGTGGGCCAAAAAAAAAATGTGCTCAAAGATGCCAAACCCCACAGTTGCCAGGACATATTCTCAGCACGTTTATGCAAACCACAGAAACATACTTGGCCCGCTTAATCTTTACTTTAAATTTACTGAACCATAGTCAATATTAAAAAAAATATTTACACGTTTTCTTTAAAACAAGTCTAACACTTTATAAGGACCATAAAATTCTTGAAACTCCACTGCCAGTTAACAGCACTGGTAGATATATTTACTTGTTTTGATAAAAATAAAAGGACTTTTAGACTGGAGCATGGACAGGTAGGTGTTGATAAAATGTTTTTTATGCTGCACAATAAGTACTCATAAATAGCATAAAAGATTAAAGTTCAGTTGAATGTACACCACTGCAGCCCAGCTTGTTTCAAACCTGTTGCTGAGTATATTGTTTTATAAAATATAAAGGACTCCATGGGTAAACTAAAATCACCAAGAGAGGTTTTTTAAAAAAAAAAAGAGGTGGCAAACGATGACAAAAAAAAACATCAGAGGTCAACAAGAAGCTCACCGGACGGGGAACAAACTCTATCTGCAGATGAACATCCCGTCACTGCTGAGTTTTGAAAATTTAGACCCGATGACCCTGAATTCCAAAAACCTGTCAAACACAAACACATTAACACAGACGTCTAACACCTGGACTCTACGTTGAGACTCTTTAACAAAGGCTAAAGACATACAAAACGAGACAGGAACTCCACAGGTGAGAAAAGAAACCCGGAGGGAATTTCAACCAGCATCTCTTCCCAAAAGAAACAAAACTGACACCACAGCAGCAGAAATCCAGCTAAATAAGTCGACGAAGACGGAAACAGTCGAGTAGCTGCATCGATTTGGGGGCATCTTCCTTCCTGTTCTGCAGGGCTGACCTTTAACCTCTCCGTGTGCAGCCTCCGCTCACGTCTTCCTGTCAAGATGCCGCGGCAATCCCCCTGTGTTCGACTTCTCCCGCCGCGATTTGTATTGTGCTGTCTGCCGAAATCCTCGGGGCTCGAAGTTATCAGACGGCACTCCCCCCGTTGAGAGGCCTAAATGGGAGGGATTGCTGCCCTATTACCACATTCATTTTTCAACCTCTTAAGGGACGTGGCGCACTCTGCAACCCCTCCTCGATGTAAATATGATCATCCAGGAGAGCGCGGAAAGCCCTGAGAGTAACCCTTCCCCTGCTGCAGAGCGTAAGTCTGCTAATAGGCCTGCCACTCGAGTATCAACAGGGAGGATTAGGAGGAACACAAAAGACCCATTTCCCTCTCCTGAGTGAACCCTTCTCTCCCACCAGCACAGATCCATCAGGGAGAAATTACACACACACACACACACACACACACACACACACACACACACACACACACACACACACACAGGCATCCAATGTGGGTTGAGCTTGCAGCCTGTCTCCAGCTCTGTCCTCGAGGCACCGGGGAGAGTTTGGCCAGCTTGTGCCTCGGGGATCTGACTTTTCCTCCGGGAAGCAAAGTCGAGACGGACGGGATGAAAAAAAGAGAAGAAAAAAAAAAGAAGTCGAGGAGCGATGCAAAATAAAAGATTTCCCTCGACTGATTAGAAGATTCATCGGCGTCTGCGCTGCCTCCGCTCTCTTTAAGACACACCATCACACAAGGCTCATCAAAGCATCATAAACGGCGCTAATCAGCAGCGGGCTTCTAAGGACGGGGAGATGTTGCTCGGCAAATACAAAGAATCTGTGATAAGAGAGTCTCGAACAGACATCCGATCTAAAAATAGAAAACTAAAAAAGTTGCTTTTTTTCTTTCTTTGTTTCTTTCTTTTTTTTGGGAAGAAATCATCTCGTTATTCCTGCTGGCTCCTGCAAAGCGACTGGCAGAGTTAAATTAGCTCTGAAACACAAATCAAGCGATTTTTTTGAAAAACAGCTGATACATGAATGTCGAGATCCATGCCTGCTTTTGCACCATCAGGAAAATGATGAGAAAGAGGGAGAGGAAAGAGGAGGAGGAGGAGGAGGAGGAAGCATGGGAAAAAGGAAAAAGGGTAGGGAAGGGTAGCGAGGAACTACTGATGCATTCTGGCGCATTTTCTGCTGCAGCACCCTGGGAATAATGTGGAGAAGCGAGTTTCCCCCTAAAGGAGGTCCCCTGAGCTGCCCGCAGAGCATGCTGGTCCGGCCTGACACACGGAGCGAGAGAGAGAGGAGAGGAGGAAAGAGGAGGAGAGTAGTCCTGTAGGACTGTGGAGAGTTAAACTGGAGAGAGATCACAGCAGAGGATCGGTTCAGGGGGTGTTATATGGGGAGAGAACTTCCCCCCCACTGCAGAGATGGAGGGCAGCGTAGAGAGGAGGCTGCTGTAACCCTGATAATCAAAGATGAAGAGCTGAACAAAAACGTCCACAAATCACAGGCACGAAAACAAAGAATCCAGTGTGACTTTCCAGGGATGAAACAGGCGCTTCCTTTAATGCGAGACAACCCCGCGAGGATGCACCAAATCATGACGGGACGGCATTTGTCCGGAGTCAAAGGGCAAACAGAGGAGGGTTATCAGCTGAGGTTCACAGCACTAATGTGACCGACCGGCTGATCGGACCAGAGCAGAGCGGCGATGAGTCTTTAGCACCGGCTTTTTTCTATCTAGAAGCCGGATTTGGGTTATGAGTCAACTTCTCTTCCATCCCTCCTTTTTCCTCAGCCCCTGCTAGTCTAATAAAGGAATGTAGAATTTAATATCTTTCATGATAAATTGCAGATTAAAGGATAAAAAATGGCATTATCCATTCACCCCCAATGTCAGCGGAAAGTCGTTTGAAGATTCGTGGTCCACAAACATCTCTTCTTCCCAGAAAAAACAGCGTTGCAGCGTTCTCATGAACAGGCGAAGTAGATGTCAACTGGGAAAAAAACATTATAAGGAGGCTCCACACAGCTCACGTTGCCTGAGCCAAACCTCGAAAGCTCCGAGATCCCCTATTGATTTGAAAAGATGTTATTTACACCCCTTTTTTTGGAAGCTGAAATCTTCACTCTGGCTGCTAAGCTAAAAGCGTTAGCGTGCACCCCGTCTGAAGTAGTTATACGAGCTTGAGTGAGCACCGTGGGAGAAAATAAACTCATTTTAAAAAAATATCCACCTGAAGCTTGGGTCATGCTGGACAAGCTGGAGGAGCATGTTTCTGTTGTTGTTGTTGTGAGGCTCCAGAAAATGTTCTGTGGACGATGAAACTTCATCCAACTTTCCATCAGCACGGAGCTGAGCAGATAATGACTGATTTTTTTATTTGCAGGTGAATTTATCCTTTAATAGTTCAAAAATGTTGACACTGGATCAATCTTTAAAAAAAAAACTCTTTCAAGCAAATATGCAGACTAATGTCTCCAGCTGCTTCTATAAACACATTTACTTTTATTTTGAAAATCTCCATCACAAGTTCTCAAAATGTAAAGTGAGAAATCAAAATACTTTTTTTGTAACTGGGATAAATCACATATTAAACAATTATAAATGTTTATAAAGATTAGCTTCAACTGATCATATAATAGTTTAAACTATAAATGTACTATTTATGGATGATAGTTATTATAAAGCGTTTTTTCAGGTCTTCAAGTCTTATTTGAGAAAGAAAACACATTATATACGATATAAAATAGAGAAAGTAGCAGTAAACCTTCGTATCTGAGAAACTGGAGCCATTAACGTTCACATTTTTGTTTGATAAATGACCTGCACTAAAAATAATTTATTAAAACTTGAAGAAAACTTGGTCATGGACAGAAATCGTTCTTGGAAAATTAGCATGATTAGCTTGATATTGAAAATCAATACACCGACATCAGCTGCACTCGGTCACTCCCTTCTCTCCAGCAGCAAGTTGACACACTCACATATTACAATATAATAATTTAAATGTTTATTCCCAGTGGTATCACATAATCATACCAAATATCTTTATTTTTTAAAGTTGGAAATGTCAGTGCTCCACTCCGCACTTATTAAACAGGCCACCACCTTAAGTGAAGCAGGGATGACACAGATTATTATTTTATGGAAACAGACTGTCATAATAAAAAATAGGGTGGAAAAAAAAAAAACGAGCCTCATTCGAATTCATCCATTCAGCTGTCCTGACTCTCAGCTGCCTTCAGGGCTGCTTGCTGAAGCTTTTTTTTTTTTTGTCTCGGTCAGACGTCAAGTGCCACGAGCTGAACTCACACGTTCTAATCGCGGCTCTACGTTGGAAAATTTGCAAACAGACCCCTCACTGTCATATGCTTTTCTAATAGTGTTTCAGGCACGAAAAACAAGACAACAACAGAGAAAAAAGACGACAGCTTCTCTCATCTCCTGCAGCCTTTTTGCAGCAAAAAAAAAAAACAAACCCTCGCCTCCTCTCGCTGTGAGCTTCATCGATTTCTGGTCTTAATGCTGCTGCTCTGTGCACGGAGGAAGGTGCTGTGGAGCGGGACTGACCTTTATCAAAGTATGCAGATGCTGGATGTGGGTGCAGGGGCAGGAGAGAGGGGGCACCTCCACCCGCACCCCGGACTGTCACCCCTGGCAGGCGGGGAATGAAATAAGAGCAGTGACCTGTATTGAACGCACCACTCTGCAGCTCTCTGTCAAGTTCAGACCTAAATACAGACCAAATGAATCGTTGTGTGGAGCTACAGACTCTGAAACCGGTTAGAGATCCAGATTAGAGCTGAGATGATTATTTGATTATCCGATTAGTCATCTGACATAAAACGAGTATTTTGATAATCGTTCAGGGAGTTTTTATGCAAACAGTTCCCAGGTTGCAGCTTCTCAAATGAAACGATCCGCTGCTTTTTAGTAGTAGATGAAAAGTAATCTGGACGAAAAAAAAAAACGTATTTACTGAAAGAAATAAACAAAAATAAATCATAGTTTTCGGTTTCGGACTGTTGGTCA
Organism: Sparus aurata; assembly: GCF_900880675.1. Taxonomy (NCBI): domain Eukaryota; kingdom Metazoa; phylum Chordata; class Actinopteri; order Spariformes; family Sparidae; genus Sparus; species Sparus aurata. The sequence goes on from NC_044202.1 coordinate 6,731,850, forward strand.
GATAAAAAAAAGCAATTAGCAGAAGTCACCTTGGGCTTTAAGAAGTTACGGAGGCCATTTTTCACCATTATCTGACATTTTAGGGACCAAACCACTAATCAATTAATGGAGAAAACAAACAGCAGATTAACCGATGTTGAAAATAATTACTACCAACCTTGGCCTTAGGATTGTAAGAAGGAGGGCTGCAGCTGAAGTTAATTCTCATTATAGGTTCATGTCTTATTAATACATTTATCACAAATTAGTCATTCCCAGAGTCAAATACAAGGTGCAGCACACCGTCTGTTTTATTGGTGAAGCATACGATTTTTTAAAAGAGCATTTTTTTAAAAAGTTGTGAGTCAGCCAGCCCCTGTCCTGAGCGTAACCGTGAGTTTTGCTGTGACGTTCACTTGCAGATATGCACCGGCTGTTTAAGCGAGCTACAAGTAGTTAACGTCCTAGTTTAGTAGCTACCTTGTGAGTAAACAACATTCAATTGAGGTTGAGCGGCCGTCCCCAAATAGTACGCTGGAAGCGAGGAAACAGAGATCCGGAGGGAATTCACAGGAAGTGCCACCAGTTGGTTCCGGGGCTTCGCCAGGATGATGGTCGTTTTATTCATTTTATTTATTTTAGGAGGAGTTGTGACAGTTTGACGGTGACATCAGGCAGTTTTCTGGTCTGAGTTGAAACCCGGCTGTCTTTTTTTTTTAAATGCGCAGCCTCCAAACTTGAGCTGAGATAACCTTGATGACATCATCGGGGGTTATTTTTCCAGTCATCAGTCTCAGATGACTTTACACAACTGTGAAATGGAATTATTATTCTCTGTTTACCATATTTTTATATATATATATATATATATATATATATATATATATATATATATATATACACACTTCCACCATCACAGCCAATAAGAAGTTCCCACATAGTCCTACTTGTCACCTCCAGGAGGGCAGACATGAGAAGTTTTTCCCAGCAGGCAGTTCCTATTTACAGCACATCTGATATGTCTGGAGGCAGCTTCAGAGTACTTGAACTGTCTACTCACAAAGTAGCTCACACGCTAATTAAAGAAACATCCCTAATATTCCACAGTGTGCTCAGGTTTCAGGCTGCGGATGATCACAACATCGTGCGGATGTTACAGTTTGGAAGACGGCGTGTTCTGGGAGGGTTTTTTGTTTGTGTTTTGCAGACGAGTTTTGGATTCGGCGTCTGTGAAATATAAAAGAGACGCAGAAGCTTTCCAGCAAGATTTGGATCAGAATCAATCAGCGTGATAGCGAGACGGCAACTAATTAAAAATGAGCGGAGCTGCCCTCTGGAGCTAAATACAGTTTAAAGGGTTGGTCCGCCCAAAAACTAGAAAAGATAAATGTTTTATTTGACATATCACACATGTTTGTTCACAAGACATTCACTCACATTCATTATTATAAGTATTAACAAGTGTTGAGGAGTTACCAATGGACAAGGGGAAAGAGTATTATAAAGCGGTTTGCGGCTCCAGAGGAAGCTGCATGTAATCTGATGAATTTCCTTCAGAGATGTAAGTTGCATTGTGGGTAATGTAGGAGCCTTTCCTCGCCTCATTCCCAACTCCTCAAATAATGACGCTCAGGGAAACACTCTGTTTTGAATACTGTGAATGCTCACATGTTTCTCTTGCGGAAAAAAAGATCCCTGAAACTCAACTTTTAAAACTTCTGTGGGGATCCAGCCTGTGACAGTTTCACCATTTTGTCAACCAAGCATTTAAAATAACTCACTTTACAAACAAACAATTTTAAAGTGTTTACGCCATCAATTACCGTGTACATGAAGAGCGGGCATCACGTCATCTTTTCCCCGTGTAAAGCTCAATTATGAAAAAAGCGCAGCGTTTATTTGTTAAAACACTGCCGCTAAAACGCTTTGACAGTCGAACGGGTCAAACTGATGCACTTACCTCCATCCTAACTCTATTAGCCTGGAGAGGCTGTCAAAAGTTTGGGTAGCCTGAATATATGATCCCCGGTCAGATTTACACACAAACACTCAGGGGGGAGCCTCGGAGCTGGCGACAAGCCCCGCGCTGAATTGTGTTATAAATAAGCTTTAACTTAATTGCATTCTCCCAACTGGGAGGAACAAACGCAGGGCCAGCATATTTATTGCTACTCGCCCCATGTGTGAGTTAGTGCGTGTGTGTGTTCTCGAGTGTGTGTGTGTGTGTGTGTGTGTGCGTACAGTATTTGTAAGCAGGAGCCAAAGTGCAAAAGCTACAATAAGTTTGCTGAGATAAGAAATGTTCTCATGAATCTTCCAGTGCTGTGCGTCTCCGGATGTGTTTTATATGAGTGGGGCTTAACAAACTGATTTCAGATGATATCAGAGGGGAAAGTGTTTGTGGCGCAGAGAACAGCTTCATGCTCTTGTATGACCTGTAACCGCTTCTAAAATGCATTCACCTCGCTCGTTTGAAGCCGTGAAAGACGTGTGGCTCGATGGATGGCAGTGTCTGTTTGCTGGGGTGAAGTTTGGTTACGGACTATTTAGAGTAATGCATTATTCAACTTTTGGATTATTTTCACCAAAAATAACTGAAGAAGGAAGCTTTGCTACTATAGCCTCAGATCAACCAGGTCTCTGTTGACTATGAATCCTTTTACTGTCAAATCGTTAATCATTATTTTCATGTGTTTTTCATTCAGCCAAGTTTAATAAAAGACGCCACCCGCTGCGAAAACTGCGCTCTGTCTGACCAGAACTGAGTCGCTTTTGAAACTTAGCAAAAAAAGGTTGTGATGCTTTCATGTTGTAGGCAGAAGCAGAACAAAAAACCAACATATTCAACAAAACCGGGCAGGAAGAACAGAAAATATGTCTCCTGTCAGAGGAGGTCAGGTTTTTGTTTGACGAGGAAAATTGGCAGACAGCGAGCGATGGACCTCACAAGCGTATTGACTCTTTTTATCACTGGACTCTTACGGATCAGGGGAATATAAGTTATCTAAGAATGGACACAAAAGGTGAGGAGCCACCGCTTTGTTTCATTTCTTTTGCTTAGCATTGTGGCAAATCTGAATGAATTATTTGTCGGGTTTAATGGTTTCTGTTAAATGAACCCAACAACTGAACTGTAGGATCTAAAAAAACTAACCATGTGTAGCATGTCCAACAGGGGAAGTTACCGATTACAGAGCTTATACTAGCAAACAGGCCAAGTGATGAAAAACGCTTGAAAAAAGAAAGAAGCAAAGAGAGCGTCTTAAAAATGAAAAAAAAAAGGATTGTAAGCCTGGTAAACATTAGTAATTTTCATTGTGAGCTTATTAGCATGCTGATGTTAGCATTTGGCTATATTGCTAACAGTTTAATGGTGCTTAAACAATGACAAATTTTCATCAGTCTTGCCAAATTCTCAGACATGACTCGATCACAAAACCAGAACTGCCCAAAAAAAAAAGAGCCACGTGCGAGTCAACGTGACATTTGTTTACAAGCCCCGGCTCACTTTCATCCAGACGTAAACTGTAATGAAGCGAATGCAAAAATACTACAAAACAAACTTCTCGGCATTACCAAAGAAAACAAAGTGCGATTGCACCCCGAGGCACTGTAAAAAAAATACAAAGACACACTCCAATTATTGAGAAAACAGAAACTATGGCGCTCCATGAATAAAACAACAGAAGCGCAGCGTTGAATATGATTAGCTGAGCTCGGGATGATCCTGGTTGTGTGTGAGGGGGCTGGCTGCGGGGCGGTAGGTAAGGTAAACCTCACGGGTCTATTCCAGGGCGCCTGGAAAAGTGCTGGTAGGGGGAAAAGCTGTGTGGTCAGCAGCATGAGGATCAGCGTGGACATGTGTTCTGTCAGTCATGACGCCCGGAGGGGTGACAGCCACACGTTCAAGAGATATTAAGGAAAAAGGTTGGGCGAGGGCGCTGCACGAGCTGGAGGAGGTGGGGTAGGTAAGCAGGGGAAAGGGCAAATCCGTATTTTATTTTTTATGAGAAGCATAATGCAACTCCTCCTTATGATGCTATTTATACATTTTTTTTTTTAAAAGGCAGGTTTACAAGCACAGGAGAGTCATGCTCACACAGGCGTGACCGCAGCGGCAATTACTTGAGCTGATCCTGGACTGTCCGCTGCACACCACTCATTTGTTTATGAATCCATCAGCGCTTTGTTAAACATCCGTCTCCCCGGGGACGGAGCTCCTCCACCTAACAGCTGTGTTATCTCCACTGGGTCAAAGGAAAAACAGAAGCCTGCAACCTTCAGCCATTTCATTTTTCTCAGAGACAAACTCGCTCCGTACCAGCAGTTCCCACCGCGGGGGTCAGGACCCCTCTGAAAGGTCTCCAGATTAATCTGAGGGGTTACAAGAGGATTTAAAAAAAAAGGTTTTATGGCCACTAAAGAATATTTTCACAATCGATATCATTTTTTTTTTCTGTAAAATGTTCGAGAATAGTGAAAAAGACGTCTCTCAGAGTTTACAAACGTCCAAGCAGACTTCTTCGGACGTCTTATTTTGAAGAACAAACCAACTGACGACCACACGGAAGATCATGAAAATGAAACGTGCGCATATTGCTTGCTAAAATTTGAATTAAAAAATATTTTTTCCCACTTGTAATTACAGAAATGTTTTTATTTGATGGACAGAAACTGGACAGTCGTGTGGCATCGACACATCTGACAAAACCTCAAATCTGACATTTGTCCCTTTGCTGTATGTCATCTCCGTCTCTCGCCCTGTTTCCTGTCATATAAAGTCACAAAAAGGCCCAAAAAATTATTTAAAAAAATATATATTAACTCAGTAAGACTTCTTGCACTAGTGGTCAATGTACCCATTTCAAATCTTGATGTGAGACTGAGTTGATGATGTGTAAATGAGCTTCATGTCCGTCACCTCACAGACGCCAAGAAACTATTAAACTTCATCCTTCATGCTGAGAACTATTGTCTCACTAAGACGTGGAGTGATGTATTCCAGAGCTCCAGATTAGGACTGTAATAAATTTTCACTCTGGTTGATAACAATGGGCCCGAAGTGTGTCAAAAGAGATTGAGAGTCAATGCCTGGTAAAACAGGGGGCGAGAGAAAGGAAGAACATAAGAGCCGGAGCATTATGAGGTCTAATTGTCCTAAAGGACATCAAAAAAAGCCCTCGTCCTTCACACGGGGAGAACACTCCACTCTCGTTTAGTCCTCGCAATTAACACCCACTGAGCTGCAGGACGGGCGGCTGTTTTAACCATGTGCCGAAGAGTGAGTCCTCAACATCTATGTAAAAATGGAAATAAACATTACATTTCCATTGTCAATTTATATACAAGCCACAGTTGGAATATGGATGTGAAAGCTTCGCAGGCAAATAAATTCAGTTATTTTTTTCTTGTCGCGAGCGTGAAAACGACCCTGAGGAAAGCTTTCAAGGCGGCGGAAGAAACATCAATGTAATTATGCCTTTAGTGAATATTCTACACATTCATCCCCTTTTGTTTTGTGTATGGAAATGTTCTCATGAATCTTCTAGTATGCTTCTGGATGAAGCTGTCACTTCCACTGCTCCTCTTTGTCTTTTTTATGGATGCACACGAAATCTAATTCATCACTATCCAAGTGTAATTATGGAAATTTCTGGAGATTTGTTGGGAGTTCTGTAACAGCCGTCTGCCATTTCTACAAAAAGATCCAGAAGTCTCTGAAGGGGGGAGGAAAGATTTTCATATTAATACTCGAGCGTGTTCATGCATATGAACAATCTTCATTGTTTTAACTACTCAGCTGAATAATGTCCTGTATGTTTTCAGAAGTCATATAACAGTTATCATCACTCTATAGCGAGTGCATTAATCAGCGCTGACTGTGTAGGTTTAGTGTAATATCCACAATGTGTCTCATGCTGCCCCTTCACAGTAAAAGTCCTGACTGGTTTTGTGCGTGTCAATGAATATAAAACTGCACGTATGTCAACGAGACCACTTTCTTCATAATCACACAGCAAACTCTTTGCAGTGTCACTGAAAATGTTTAAATTTATAGCTGATCTATATGATTTTAACTCCTGCTAAAAGGGTCAAAAGTCGGACGGTTTGACCTCGGGCTCCCTCAAACTGACACGCCTGACATTTCATCTACATGCAATGTTTTAATTAAATAATAAATCACGTCTTCATGGCATAATAAAGGTTAAATAATATAGGATGTGTCGGCGTCTACCTCATACTGCAGCTACAACCAGCATCCAGTTAGCTTAGCTTAGTATAAAGACTAGAGATAAGTGAGTATAGCTCGTTTGGCTTCGTCCAACGTTAACAAATCTGCATAGCAACACCTCTGAAGCTCACTTAATAACACATTATATCTATCATAATGCATACATTATGCTCCTATACACACACACACTTATACATTAATACATATTCTTCTGTATTACTTTTAGCAGTGCTGAATATATAAATATATATGATAATATAAAGCCCTGCTAATGAGATTTGATCTAGTTTCTGGTTTATCATATTTATAGTGTCATCTAACACGTTACTCGTTTTTTTGAGGTCCACAATGTCACGTACGATATAAAATATGTTGTATATCATACTAAATATCTCTGAAAAAGCTGCATCTTAGTGACCTACTTTCTTTTGTCCAGAAGGATATCATCACGCTAACACGATTGTTTAATGCCTTGGGTTGAGTCTGTTGACCGATCAGAGGCAGAGTAGTGCAGGTCCATCCAAGGATGTATGAAACGCTTCTCTCCAGTTTACAGCCGGGTTCCTTAAAACAGTGCATGAAGCATCATTAACCCTCGTTAGAGACGCTCACGTTCATTAGCTGATCAGCTTTCACCGTTAGCGTGAACATAACTCCCCGCGATCGGTTGTTTTTACACTTGTTTTTAGACGGATTGGAGATCCCCTCCACATGAATTATGTAAAGCTCAAACGTTCAACTGTAGGAACCGGAAGAAAAAAGGTTTTGACCGGAGGGGGAATTTAAACAAATGAGATATAACATGTTAATTAGTGATCTGAAGTGCTGGTGGATGAATTGTGTTGCCGTTCCCACCATGTTTCCAGCCTTTATGCTAAGCTAAGCTAATTGCCTGCTGGCTCCAGCTACATAAGCACCGTACAGACAGGAGGGCGGTATCACATTATTCTTTTAAAGCACTAATTATTTTGACATGTAATCTGATTCTTCTTCCAAATTGCACATTTTTATTGATTCAGTGACAATATTTTTAATTTATGAGATGTGTGATGACTGCATAAATGATGGTGATTAGACACGTTTGACGCAGGTCCCTCATGTTCTGTGAAATGTTCGGGAAGCGGCAATTATTTAGCCATTAAGTCTGATTCTTCTATCAGATCACAACCAGCATTTATCAATTCACAGCGTGTCGAGTTGTGCGCTCTCACAAAGGAGCGGCGCTGCACTGTACGAACATCTAACTCGCCGCACAGCGCGCAGCACAATGAACGGATCGATACACCAGCATTCCCTCACAATGCCAACAACATCACAGCAGTCTCATAATGATAGTCCTTCTCCGCATCTCTCCCCTCGACTCCCCCGGCAGCCTGCGGGCCCCGGCACACAAAGCATCTCTCACATAAAGCAAGCAACAAAAAAAAACCTGAGAGCTCAGCGGGCCCCAAGAGCGTGCTGATCACCCCGACACTCATTCTCCCACCGCTGGTCTCCTGGGCTGCTTCAACCCTCAGGAAGTCACACCCTGGAGCACAGACCGGTGAGCAACGGCACGCTGCGAGGGTCCTGATTGGACGGAGAAGGCGATGCCACGTACGCATGTCAGTTTGATTCAGCGCCTGCAGACCAACGTGTGAGATGCGAGCGGGGTGCAAGCTGTGAAATAAACAAATCAATAATTCTCAAGAGACGCGGTTTTGTACACATGCCAGTATCCCGGAGCACCGGCTGACATGCGAGGGGACAAAAGGCAGTAGGATCATACAGCACATGGCCCCGATGCTATTTGTGCCACAGTACAGTATGTTGGTATAATAACAAGGCTGAATATGCCCACTCAGTTTTGTAGTGCAGTATCGTACACAGATGGTGCAACTATGCAACATATTTACATAAAACATCACTATCACAAACAAACTGCGAGCTTTTCCAACATGGCTGCCCCCAGAGGGAATCAAACCTCCAGTCTGACTTCTGTTGTTGTAATTTTCTCTGTCTTCTTTATCCTGCTCCTGTTCTTCCACACTGCTTTCTTTGAATCGAAGCAGAAGTGACACAGAAAAAAAAATAGGGAAAAAAGGCAACGAGCACATAAAAAAAAAAAAAAATCCGAAGTTCGACAAAACAAAAGCAGCAGGGATTAGAGAGGCAAGGAAGGGTTACTTAGGGACTTCCTGTTTCCACAGTTGTGTGACGAATCCCAAAGTTGAATCCCCCGGTGCATGCGACACACGCAGGATTGCGCTCCGACGAGAGCAAAATCTTTTGACAAGAAAACAAGGGGATATAGAGTGCACGCTCAGATGAGAGGGTACGCTGTCTAGCCATGTAAAGACTAAAGCGTTTAGAAATTCACTGATGAGTGCAAACAGCATATTAATAGGTTACCAGTGTATGTTTGGAAATTAAATGATGTCAAGAGGCAAAGAAGGCAACATCCTTGTATCAAAAGCAGCTTTGAAGCGAGCTATCACATCATACAATCTGTAGCTATCGGTTCTTGACAGTAAATCACCATCAAACTGCAAATCAAAAGCAAAACACACAAAGAAAACAACTTATTAATGACTACAGAGCACTTCTCTTGAATAAATCACCAATAACACATAAATAACACATTACAACCACCAGGGAAAAAAATAGTCGCTGTCTTACCAGGTCTCATCGTTTTTGAACTCCAGCTCTCCGTAGGTGTCTTCGAAGTCCTCCCCTCCTCCCTTGGCGAGTCCCTCCACGGTGCGAAAAGGCACAATGACCGTCCCCCTCGCTCCGGAAGTCCTGAGCACTTTCACTTCCATTATACCGATGCTCTCGCTGACGTGCACCGAGCTGCTCTCGAAGGTGAAGATGCCTGAGTGGTCGTCGTCCAGAATGGTCACGGTGGCCACAGTAGGGAAGCCCAGAATGGCCTTCGGGTAGGGGAGACTGTTGGCGGACAGCACCTCGTCCTCAGTCTCCAGCACGCGCAGATTACCGAGCCGCACAAAGAAGTGCTCGTCCTCTTCAAAGATGTCGTCGTCGATGATGCCAATGTTTATCTCCTTGAACATCTCTCCCGGTTTGAACACCACTGTTCCCTCTGTGAACTCGTAGTCGGCCCCGGCGTTAGCCGAGCCGTCCTCCGTCTTATAATCCACGTAGATCGTCTTGTTGATGTCGCCACCCTTTCTGGAAATGGTCAGAATGGCGGCGCCACAGTTCTCCAGGCACTGATAGACGGCGGGCTCAAACGCAATTCGAGACACGTACTCTTCTGGCTCCTCCACGTGGACCTCCTGCACGCTGGTGCTCTTCTTCGCCTGCTCTGCGACGTGTTTCTTCAGAATATTTCCAGCGCCTGTCATCATGCGTGTAGCTTGGATGCGATAGAAGGCACGGCTCTTTTGCTGGTGCGAGAGAGCGTAATAGTTGGCCATCTCGACCAGCTGATCCATCTCTTTCTCTGGGTGCTTCTGCTTCAGGTCTTTTAAGATGCGGATCATGTCGCGCCGGGACTCGTCCACCTCTTTGCTCTCGATCAAGCCGATAAGATTGCTTGCCGCACCTCCGTCCATGAAGTGGGAGTTGACCATTTTACCGTCCATCTCGATCCCCTTGGAGCGCTCGGCCTCCGTCTCGATGATGACGCCCCTGTGCTTGTCAGTGCGATACTTCTTGTGCATGAACTTGTAGAAGAGCAGTCGTCTGTCCGCTACCCAGGCGAGCAGTACACATATGGGGAAGAAAGCCAGCGTGAGAAGACCCTCCCAGACCTGGACTACGTTGGGCGAAAACACAGCCAGAATCATGTAGAGCCAGATGTAGGCGAAGATGCTCCAGCCAGCGGTGATGAAGAACACTCTGAGGTGTTTGACCTTGCGTACCTCTCCTTGGGGAATGACCGACACACAGAGGCCAATGATGACAAACATATTGAAGGCTGCACTGCCGACAATTGTGGAGGGCCCGAGCTCGCCCGATTTGAACTCATGTCCACAAACCTCAATAACAGAGAGCATAATCTCAGGGGCAGACGAGCCCAAGGCCATGAGGGTGAGGTTTGAGACTGTTTCATTCCACACCCGGATCGTGGTGGTGGTTGTTTCCCCATTGGGCCTTTTCACGACAATTTCCCTCTCCTGGGAAGTGATGACCTCAATGGCTGCCATGAAGCGATCAGCAATGATGGACACTCCGAGAAACATGTAGATCATTGCCACAAAATACACGATGACCCGTGCGATCTTGTCTCCCATGGACGGATCCTCAGGATACCAGATCGGCAGGATGATCCCTTCGTGACACTTGGAGTTTCCCGAGCAGGTGGCATTGCTGGGGCTTGTCAGAGGGCTCGGGGTCGTCCGGGCCTCTGTGCAAAGGAAGGCTACAGCCACAGAGACCAGCCCCAACCAGAGGCAGGCTGACGACCCTGGCTTTACAGGCCTTGAACCCTCCATGCACCCTTCTTCTTCTCAAGGGTCCTTACCACACTGACAGTCCCTCTGGGATCCAGCACTGGGCTGTGCTTTTTCTCCACCCACCACCTAAACACAAGACACAGAAACAACAGGGATTACATGGATGTTACATCACACCTTAAAGATACGAGAACAATCTGAATCTTGATTCTGGAGGAAGAGAGTTGATTGTTGATTCCCAGGTCATCAAATAGCAACGTTCAAACAGGGACAACGGTGGTTAAACGATTGCGTCTTGTTGCGTTCTATCTTCCTTCTAGATACATAAAAGCGTCTATTTCTCAATAAATACTTAATGTACTGAATGCATTACTTTTGGAACTTAGAATGCATTCATCTTTTAGTCGCATAAGGATTCAATAATTCACTTAATCACATAATGGAAGTGTGATTCAGCATCAATGTAATTCCCAAGTTTGAGGAGTTGTAGTCGCAAAAGTGTGTTAGCCTGTGAGTTTGCATTTCACAGGGAGAAACACACAAAGAATTTCTGAATTTTATATGAGTGCAAGAATTTGAATTACCCCACCATACTTCTGCAAGACTTCAATGAGTCTCTGCCGTCTTTACAAACAGCATAGTCATGAGACCTTTATGTTATTTATGAGAGGCGGGCTGGAAAACACTTACCCATGCTTAGAGGTCTGAAAACCACTATGTGAACAATGCAGATAACGCTTGTTTAAAACAGAAAAATAGCCCGTGGGCTCATTTCAAATCATAAAAGTTTATTTTCGGTTCAGATGTGGGTAAGTGTGCCCGATAACGTGGATTTGAGCGTGATTGTCTGAAATCTCAGGGGTAATACACAGCTCTGAACCAAACAGCTCGCTCAGCAGGCGTGCAGTGTTGCCAAACTAAGCACTGTCCAAAATGTCGCATTGGCAAAAAGAAAAAAAAAAAAAAAAACAGCAGAGGGGAGGCAGGAGACCGTCAAGAGGCAAACTGAATCAAAGAGTACAGATGTCCCGTCCAAATTCATTATACACTGAGCCCTAAATGCACACTTACCACTTCCGCCAGAGAGAGCAGCATTACAATAACAATCCAGACATTGTCCGAACTCATAAAAAGCCGCGGCTAAGCATCTTATGCACCTCTTCAGCTCTTATGCGATCGGACTCGACAATTCTTTTGATGCTAACAGCTGAGGCCAGAGGCAACGGGAGCATGAAGAGCAGTTAACCAGCCCCCAAACTTAGAAGACGTGAGCAGCTTTAAGACAGAACACGGGGGATTTATCAGGGAGGCTTTCTTCTCAGGCGTACCTGTGATTATTTAGCAGTTTCGGCGGGATGGGTGGGGGCCTCTCTCCAGCAGCCTCCACCACACCTTAGGGCCCCTGAGACACACAGGCAGTTTAGTCTGAATTAAAATAATCTCTTCAGAGAGATTCGGGCTGTGTAAGTTAATCATGCTGTCCTAAATTCACTGGAGGATTACATTTTTTTTTTTTATTACTGTCACACTTGTTTCCTGTCGCTTTAGTTAAACTTGGAGTATTCATGCCTAAAAGTGCATTCTTATGCTCCGCACTAAAATGTGAACAATGCGCACTCACGGCACTTAAAGGCACTTTTGATAAAAGCCTCCATTAAATGGCATAGGTGACGCAGATTTTCTTAGTTGATTTAACTCTGAAGGACTCAAAATAACTACCCGGGTGATATTTTTAGAAGTCTATCATCCAGACAGACCAGTGGCCAGTTTGGACGGCTGACAAAATGTTCAGTGGAGGTGTGGACAGTCAAACAGGAGCTGGCATGTTTGAAGCCAAATATTGTCTTTGAATCCTGGGGCCGTGTCAACACACACCTAATGAGAAAAAACTGGCAAAGTTTCTATCAACGTCTTGTGTGCAAACTCAGGCATTAACAAAACCAATTAATCTATTCCGGAATAAATTATTCGTACTATTTCTCATTTAATGGTTCATAGGTACATATAATTGCATCACTGGCAGAATCATTATGATGTCTTTTGAGGGATCATAACCTTGATAATATTCAGAGAGATATGTCGCTCCAGAAGTGTAAAAATGACGGATATCACAGCTTGAAATGAAAATGAAAAAAAAAAAAAGATGTGGATTGCAGAGCGGCGCACTGATCTGGAGGATAGAGAGAACGGGGGGTGACAGCAAACGGCAGCAGAAGCAGGAGACAAGGAACTTAAATTTAACTGAATCAGCAGAGCCGTTGATATGGACGTGAGCCAACTATGCAATCCCTGTGAGAACCGACGGCGCTGAGCACAAACAAAAACAACAGGGAAATAATTGAGTGACAAAGTTGTAACTTAATTAGAGAAAAGTTGGGTCTGGAAATCAGAGATTTTGCAGAAACTCACTCACAAAAGTAAACTTTTCAGGAATGAAGAAAGTGTGTGCAAGGCTCAAATTACAACTATTGACTTTTACCAAACTGTGAATGGCCTTTATTTGAAAATAAGATCTTGTTTTGGGAGACTGGGAGGGAAGGGCCTCTTCCAGGTTTAGAAGCAGAGAAGCACGGCTGACCTGCCGGCTTCTGCCTGTCTTTTTTTATTGCATGGTGGCCAGCTGGGGTTGATGGTCAGAAACTGACATTTAGTGGCTCGGTGATGTAATAGAGGAACAGTACCCTAAATCCAAACTGTCATTTATTCTTTTATATTTTTAAAAGGGCCAAATGGGGCAGTGAAAAGAAGCTGTAAACACAACTCTGACATACTATCATCTTAAGTTGTAAGGTTGACCTGCACACACAGCAGAGGTGGAAGTAACATTAGAAGTAAGTGAGTTGAGTTTTTGAATGTGAATATTAACTCTTCGTTTACCATTTTTTAGCTCTGTTTTTGGTCACCACCAACTCCTGAGGGAAGTATCTGATTCTTGCTCACAAGCTAGCAGGGTTGCTAACCAACTCGCTATCATTGTGTTTTATTTGGTGCTGTTAATGCAGTGTTACTAGACCTTTTTCACCTGAAACATCTGCCTGCTACAGCGAAATTACGCTATGAAAGCAGGGAAACAAAACATAGTGAGGATTCAGGCCAGGAAATTAAGTAATTATTACAGCAGCAAAGGAGGAAGTCGTGTTGTGCAAAAAGTCCTCACAGTGCCACTGTTAAGTAATGTAGTTAACATCACATACATTACGTAACTGAAGTTATGTACGTTAGTGGCCAAACTGCAATGATTTCCTCGACCTAACTAAGTGATTTTCGTGCCTAATCTTCTGTCGCTGGTGCTGCAACAGTAGTTTTGTTTTGGAAACTTCCTTATAAGTTGATTTGGGAGTCACTGGCAATCAACCTATCCAGTTGTTTAGCTGTGAGGATGTGTTGGTTTCGTGTTTGGTGTTGTTTCCCATACAGGAGGGGATTTTGAAAACAGTAACAGGCAGATAGCGTGATGGGAGGAACAAACTGCCTTAATGGTCAGCAAATGGGCAGGTTTGTACCCGCGGTCCACATCCAGTGAGTCAGACGACTCACACACAGGTAGTGTTGTTATGAATAAAATGGATCTTCCTTTCCTTCGCTGTGATTTCCTGCAGCTTTAATACAGACAGCCGGGGAACTCTTTTGTTTGTAAACCGAGTATGGAAGGAGGACAGTGATAACAAAAGAATAAATGTGCCGGCCTAGCCTGGATAAGCAGAGGAGCAACACAATGACAAACAAGCCAAATACCCATGAATCCAACAGCAAACTGCCAGAGTGACACGGAGAATTTTAAAGATATAAGGCCGCACAGTGACACTGGACGGAGGGAGTCGATATCCTCCTAACTACCTCCTGCCTCGTCCCATTAGAAATATAAATATCACACACTGAATAAAATCGTGCCTGGGAACATTATTTTGTAAACTACAGTTGTGCTCATTTCCGGCTCTCCCAAAATACACATTAAATGACGCCATTAATCATCGTAAGTCTAATTATTTAAAAAATATGTGATCAATTTATTTCTTGTAGTTCCTCAACCTTCAATTTCAACACTACTACATCCTCTACTGCTACTGACACAAGCATTACTTAACTGCCTGCACGACCTCTACCACTCTCCCATTACTACTTCTAATAATCTTCTTAATTCGACTCCCATGGCCTGAGAGCACGAGAGGCTGTTAAAGGGGCAGTTCGGCCATTTATCATTTCGCTTTCATAACAGTCCTGTCTCCTGAAAATTACAGTTTTATGGTGCTAATTTGCGAGAGCATATATGTTTTCAAAGAAGTGTAATTTCATCCAGATTGTGTTTTTTAAGGCGGGATAATGAGGAAATGTTAATTAGTAGTATATCTAGCTATATTGATACATATTTGTTTCTACAATATCTATTCATAGCAACTAAAGCTTTATTTAACCTTTTTAGGCTGTTTTTGATTTAAAACATGTGATGTTTTTACTGTATTGATATTTAAAAAAGGTGTAATATTGCAGGTAAAAGCAGTCAAACATTAACTCAAATGAATGAATCAATCAATGTTTTGTGTTGTGCTAACTAACTAGCCAGGCTCCTTCAGGTACACACACCCTCTGGTGCTCCAAGCTACCAGTCTGGAGCTAGCATGGCTAACTGAGCTAAGTAGCTAACAGTAGCTGTAGGCATTCTGTCTGATGATGCTGCCCCCTGTTTGTTTTTGAGTATAAATTCAACTTGACAACAATTCTTACATATCGCACCTTTAACTGAAACCACAATCTTTCCCTAAACTTTCAGCAAAGTGCTTCTGTTTTTGAAACCAAACCACATGATGGCACAGAAATGTTGATCCTTTCACAAGATCTTACTGGTTAGAACACTGGTTAACATGGCCAAGAGGGGATCATTGATTTATTGATTGATCAGTGGATTGGTTGATTGACTGAAAAAATCACTTAAGAGACATGCAGGTTGTCTTAAACAATAATGTAAAGCTTGTTAAAGTAATTACATTTAAGCCCTCAGACACACTGTTCAGGTGTGCGACCTGGGCAGGATTCTGTATTTGAATAATTGATTTTCTATCTCAGCACAAATTGCATTAGAACCGTCAGGTGACGCAGACTGAGCGCCTCTGTTTCTCTGTGTGTACAGACATTAGAGCCGTGACCCCTAAATTAGGAGCAACACAAAACAATTTGCATACTAATTACTGTTTTAAGGATTGTGTTTTGCATTGTGAATGCAGGGGGCGGGCTGTCGCTGGAGTTATAATTTAAATTTGTAATCAAGACTGCTCAGCAGCTTCCAAAAAGTATTAAAATCAACTGACAGAGTGAAAGTTGTTCAGAGAAAGCTGCACAGGAACTTAAGAGCCACATTGGGTCTGACGAATCTAAATTAAGGGTGAAGTTCAGCGTTGACATATTCCAATTAGACCCCACTGTGACCTCTGCAACCACAAGTAGTTGACTGTGAACCCACTTAAAGGTCAAATTTGTGAGAATTCTCTACTCGTCAAATACTGACACTGACCCGACCAACAATCCCAAGGCATCAGTATTTGGCGAGCTGGGAATGAGACAAAAAATCAACTTGGACGTTAGATTGGAGGTTTAAACTTAATTTACACAACTTTTAGCTATTATTTTATTTTGAAAATATAAAGGAAGTAGAACTCACAATATGACTGAATCAAATAACACAGAGTCTTTGGCTTGGTGCTTCAATATTATATATATTTATTTCATCCATGTTAGAATATAAAACTCCAAAAATCTACTTAGTTTCATGAGTCAATATTAATACAACGATGTATTCCCAGCTAGTAAGACAGGCAAATAAAAAGTCATTATCAAAGACGGTTGAACTGATGTTTTAGGGATATACCTGTGCAAATATCTCACACTGCACCTTCAGGTATTTTGTAACTAACTTCCAAGTAAAACAAAGTCAAAAAATGTCACAGTCAGGGTGGAAAAGCCTGACGTGGCATAAAGATCAGAGGATAGTAACTGTCATCTGAGCTCCAACTGATTTAAGGGAAGCTGTGTAAAAGATTATAGAAATTAACATGTATTAATCCCTTTTTTTATTGGCTTTACGTGACCGTATCTTAACGTGACATGAAATATGAGACCCTGCTCGTCACGCCTATACAAGCCTGTGGATGATTTGTTTAAGTCGTTTAATGCAGCTGGACTGTGGATTTCTTTGTGAAGGAGTCATGTCGGATTTTCTGCGACAGTCCAGAGGATGTGACGTTCTGCACGGTGTCGAGTACCTCGTCTCAGGACCGGCTTCAAGCACAACAGAGAAGTTCCACAAAGCCCCTTTAAATGTATTTAGTTTTGAGACCTTTAAGGTGGTTTTACGCCGAAGAGACAATATCACTATAACCTTTGAAAAATGTCCAGAATATATGAAAGATTCTGAATATTTGAAGGTAAATGTGCATTGCTGGCTGTGAAAGCTTTGAATAATGTCCAGAATATATGAAAAAAAATGTTTTTGAAAGGTAGGGTTTCTTGAAACCCTGAGCTAAGGCCAAACTGAAATGACGGCTTTTTGCATTTATTTAAAGAGATTGAAGTGTCCTTATAGTTGGGTGAGAATGAAGGATTCAAAATATTAAATGTGATGCAGGCTTGAAATTGTGTCGAGAAGCAGCTGATGGAGAATGAAGGAAGAGATGTTACAGTGAGAATGAATCAGATACTCTGAATTGGAACTCAAAAGTTAAATAAATTTAAATGTATCAAAGATTGGGAATATTTAAATATTTAAATGGATTTCTGGCTCGAATTAATGAAAATATCATAGTTGAATATAGTTAAAATAAAAGTATACTGTGGCTGTGTTCATTTGTGTGTGTGTGTCACTGTGTGTATTAAACTGACTCATTGATAAATCTGTGTGTGTGTGTGTGTGTGTTGGCCCAATTGTTCTTGGTTGCCATGGTGTTGGTAGCTAAGATGGTCGTGGTAACGGACTGACAGAGCTGATCTTATTGTGAGTTTAGCTGAGGCTCACCTCACATTCTCGTGCGTCTCCCTCAAAAACAGTAACTGCTTTTCATCAAATAATCATATAGTAGAAACTGAGAGAGTCCTGTGAGCACTTTGTGATGTTTTTGTGTGTGTGTTGTCAAGAATTGTGGTGAGGAGAGCACTTCAGAGAAGTGGATGTGTTTGCCTGACTCCAGATATTAATGCAGGAGTTAATGCAGCAGTTGGTGAATGTTCCTGTCATTTAAAAGCCCACCGAGCTCAAAGATTTTGTCTGATTGCCTCCGTACACCCACTCTTGCAATCATTACAAGTTTTCCTACGAGCTGATGTTTGTCATTGTTTTATTGGAGTGAGCCTTGTGTGAATGAGAGCAAGTTGAAGACAAGGGTTGTGAATCTTTTGGAGCTCCTCTGCACTCACCAATGCGAAAATCTGAAAGTTGCTGAAAGGTTATGAATGTTTGAACTGCGACTGTGCAGAAAGTTAGAATGCTATGAAAAAGCTGAAACGATGCAAGAAAGTCTGAATCTCTGTGAATGTTTCACAGTTTGAATGGAGTTTTTATGAGAATGTATGAAGGAGGGAGAAGAGTTTGAAAATGAGTGGGTATAAAGGGATTTCTTATTGACTCCCATTATAATTGAGATACGAAAAAGTTTCAAAGAAAGTTGAATAATTTCAAAAGTTTTAATGGGATTTGAAAGATTAATGCAACCTTGAATGTAGACAAATTGTGGAATATTTCAAAGTTGGAATGGAGTTTCTATCTGGAAGTGTGGATGAGAAGATATGCTTTGAAATAGATTGAAAAAGTTCGAAAATGTGGGATTATTTTTACATTCTGTCCACTGCTTTTATGGGAAAGAAATGGCTGAAAAATGTTGAATATCTCTGAAATTATGAATTATATCAATTATAAAAATCGAAGCAATAACGTCGTGATTGAGACAAATAGTTTGGTGTTTGAATGGAGTGAGTATGTAGAAAAATGTCGGGCAGAAAACCTGGTCGACTAATTTGAGGCCTTCACCTAAATAATTCTACATTATTATAGAATGTTATAGAAAACACATCATTAACATAAAGAAAATATGAATACATATGAAAAGACAGTAGACTAAAAATCACAAAAACAACAAAATAACAAAAATGGAGGTGAAGTTTTGCAGTCCACAAAACATTTCTGTAGTTTTGCAGCAAAACAGTGGGGACAACAGAAAGAAAACATTAAATGGCTCCATGCAGCTTGTCCGACGTAACCAAAGTCCCCAGCAGCCGTGAGATTGATTTGAAAAGACGTTATTTACACCCTCGATGCCGGCCAAGCGTGTGTCTTCAGACGGGGTGCACGCTCACACTTTTAGTTGAGCAGCTGTATTGAAGAATTCTGCTCAGAAAAGCACGTAAATTATGTATTTTCAAATCAAATTTGCAATCTCAGGGTTTCCAGAGATGATGACACCGGGTGAGCTGTATGCAGCCATTTTATTTTTATTTTTTTACATTTTTAAAACAAGTCCCCATCTACTTCAGTTGTTTAGGAGAAGGCTGCAACGCTGTTTTGCTGTGAAGCTCCAGAAATGTTTGGTGGACTTCAAAACGTCCACCAACTACCCATCCATTATTTTTTTCATTTTTGGGGACTTATACTTGAACTTAGTCTAAACATTTAATGCTGGACTACACTGCACAGAATTATAAGTCAGACCTGAAACAAAAAGGCTAGTTGATCTGCAGACAATTAATCAGAGAGCGACAATTTTCTAAGAGAAAAGAGACTAAAATAAATCCCTGGTTCCACCTTGAAAATTTTTATTTTAATAAATAAATAAACTTTGTGTTCTTCTCTGAACAAACATGCACTTTAAACATTTTCGACCCTGACTTTTTGGTTTTGTGCCTTCTCTGATAATTCCCTCACATGTCCTGGAGCTGTCAGATCACCTCCACCTCTCACACAGCAGATTTTAAAGCAAACATGCATATTTGATGTTGTGCATCTTTAAGTCCAGCCTCCTATATGTCCCCCTGACAGACAGACAGACAGGCAGCGGTATGGCTGAGAGGTGAGCGCGGCTGCTCTGCCCACAGATCTCTTTCCTCTTCCCTATTTTGGGAAGAGGCTCTTGTTTAAGGAGGCTATCTGATCTGCACGTAAACATGGACTCAGCAGACACACGGAGAGCCTCAGCTGTTGCTGATTAATCATCGTTTCGCTCACGCTGAAGAGATGTCAGTGCTACCTGGCTGAGGGGGGGAATCCCTGCTGGAGCACCCATAGGCCCGCACCAGAACTTAAAAAGGTGCGCACAGGCCTCTATATCTGAGCCTGGATCAGTTCCTTCTCCAGCTGAAAACACGAGTGACCCGAGGAGACACCACAGATTAAACTCCAAGGCCACGCAGGAGGAGACGGAGTGCGTAAAGACTCGTATATATATTTTTAAAAAGAAACTGGAAGGATCCAGGTGTGCAGCCAATCAGCAGCGGGATGAGCTCACAGCAGGGTGTCCGATACACGCGCTGACACACGCCAATTATTCTAATGGAAACACCCATTAGACGGTATCACGAATCCGTTTCAGCCCCGTTGCAACGGATCATATCTGCACGATGAGGAGGAGCAGCGGGAGCAGAGAGAGCGTCGACCCGCTCCGGACTGACGGATCACATCACATCACTTAATCTGCAGATGTGGATCTGCACACCAAAAAAAAAATGCCTCTAATAACTCAGACAGGGAGCTGCATCATTCATTAACACCTCCTGCTCGCTTAAGATGTCATGCGTAATTCATGAGAACATACCTGGATTTGTATTCCGGGGGAGTTTGTGTGGAGACTGCGAAATAGCTCCTGTCCGCCCCCTTTATTATTGTTTATGCCGCTCAGATGAGCCTGACAGCAGTCTCAGTGTAATCTCGAGCCAAACGTGCTCCTCGGACTAAAAATCCCCCCGGTGGAGCCACTGTGTCGTCCTCATGTACGGAGAGGCAGGTCCCCAGCCTGCTCGGTATTGGCGATTGGATCAAACCGGCCAGAGGTGATCGCCTTTCGTCCTCTCTTGCCTTGGCGCCCTCCTCCCCAGATCCTCCCTGTCTGACGGATTGACCGGGTCGCAAAGCTGTCAATGACGAGGGAGGAGGAGGAGGAGGTGGTGGTGGTGGTGGTGGTGGAGGAAGGGGGGGAGGAAAGGGAGGGAAGGGGAGGGAAAGGGGGGGGTGGGGGTCGGTATTTTAAGATAAGAGATGGATCTTCGGAGCAACGTCCGCGCGGCTCTCCCTCCTCCTGCAAGCCGTGAATCAGCGCTCTCCTCCTCCGCCCTCTGTCCGCGGCGATAGCGCAGGAAACCTGTGATGTCGCTCCTTCAGCTCCTCTCCACCGGCTCCCTTCTCCACAGAAATGGCTCACCGCTGTTCATATTAAACACTTGCCGGCTCTGATTAGAGAGAAAAAAAGGGCGCTCAGCTGTGCATACCGGTTTGGCGAGCTACCCGGCTGTCAGCTGGACTTCTTTGCGCACCATCGGAATGAAGATTTGTTCTCCTCCGCGCTGACTGCGAGCAGTTTCCTGGAGCTCGGAGTGAAATGCTGCTGGAAACGAGCTTTACCTCTGATCCGTCATCCTTTAGATAACTATTATTTATATTAGGCCCCCCTTTTTTTTCCTCTCACACCGGCAGTGGTGTGAAATGGTTGCGCCCTACAGTCCTCCGCCTCCCCCCCATTTTTTAAAAGTCACACAGACAGGCTCGGTTAGGCGCGCAACTACGTCACCATCGGCTGAGAGAGGATAAAACCTGCACCACATAGCATGAATATCAGCCAGGCCCACAGCCCACCATGACAACTGCTCACGGGGAGGGAGGAGGCAGCTTTGAAATTAAGGCATCACCCACTATTTTACCTCTAAAAGGCTGAGGATACCCCGCCAGATGCTGCTAATTCACGGCACAGGACGCAGTGGCAGCAGGAGGATGATAACTGAGTCACTGACATTTATTCTGGCTGCACGCCACGAATAGGACACACACACACACACACACACACACACACACACACACAGAGAGACAAGGCAGGCTTTATAAATGCTGAGATGGAGTAAAGTTAGGTGTGAGATTGACTAACAGCTCCTCTCCTGCCAAACTTTTAAAAAATGTTTGCAGCTGAATGTTATTAACGGATAAGTTCGCCACCCAAAAATTAAAAAGCTCTGCTCGGATTTGCTTCAGGTGCATTTCAGCCTGATAGTCCACACTGGCCCATACTTTAGGAATTGATCCTGGATGGGAAACAGTGCTCTGGATAATCCACATGACATGCTGTCAGCAGTTTATTATTGGGAATTCTTTGGTATAACCTAGTTACAACCTGGACAATAACCTTTCAGTACTGTGAGAATCACAGATCAGGTGAAGTTTCGTCGTCAACAAGACATTTCTGGAGGCTCACAGTGAAGCAGTGGTGCAGCATTCTCCTAAACAACCGAAGCAGATGAACTTGTTTTAAAACTTAAAAAACAACCGGGAAAAACAAACAGAAATTGGTTCCATATAGGTTGTACGGCATGATCCACGTCTCCAGAAGTCCTGAGATCCTAACATGTATTTGTAAAGATGTTATTTACATCCCCAAAGCGTGTTCCAGCTCTTCTATCCCCATCAGACATGTCTCGAGCTGTCATTTTCAGCCCAGCAGCTAAAGTGAAGCTAAAAAAGAAGCAGCAAAAAGGAGTCGACTGTATGTAAGCTTATGAAAAAAATGACCTTATTCTCACTTGATTTATAACTTAAGTGAACAGTTTCCTATTGCGTTTATGATCTCAGTCGTTGGTTTCAAGTCTTCCTCAATACAGCATGATGTTCATTTAGTAAAATATGGTCGCAGTTAGAGTAAAATAGATGATATGGTATGTTTTAGGGTGAGAATAGCTTGTGATTAACAAGCTGCTACCATGACGTGTCCTCTGGTTCTCAGTCAGATCCAATCAGGATATTCTCCCCAGCTACAGCCACTCGTACAGATGTGGTCAGTAAAGACTTCACAACATGGTCCATAAACCAATTAGGTTGTTTCACAGTGGTTCAGTCCACTCTGTATATACAGTCTATGACTGGACCTCACTGCACCTGGCAAAGAAATAGTCCCATAACATCCTCAAAGACCACAACTTGTAACTTAAACCCACTATTCTCAAACTATAGATCTCCCTCTAGTGGTATGCAGAAGAATCGCGTAAATGATGTAAGCTTAAAATTCAAACTAAAGTTCTTAAACAGATTTTTTTGTCTTTCCTGGAGTCACGTTCGTGGACGTCGCACATGCGAAGGCCAACCATGAGTAGTTACGAGCTAAACTCAAACTGTGGTGGCTGATCAGCAAGCAGAGGTAAGGTGAAAATTAAAATATGATGCAAACAGTAAGAGTTGGGTATCTTGTATTTTGTTCCCTAAAATGTCCAAGTATTCTTCTCAACAAACTCTGCTCAGGGTCGCCCGGAGTCCAAATCCTCATCACGTCCTGTGTGTCTTTGTCTCGCGTCTTGCAGTTGCATTGCACAACCCACTGATCTCCCCACCCCAATTAGATGCATTACTATAGTAGATAATGAGCTTCACTGGGCACACACTCCTTGATGCAGCACAATCACCCATAACCGGTGCTGACGAGACAGACGAAGCCCCAGAGACAGGAGCGAAGCAGGAGGATGTTGACACTGCCACCACCTCTAATTACAGAATCATACAGGCCTGAAGCGTCGGGGAAAAAAAAAAAAACCCTGAAAGTCCCAAGGCAAAGCAGGCTGTATGTAAAATTAATACAAGTACTTTAAGGTCTTTAAAATTAATTAGCAATTAATCAATAATAAATTATGATTAATCCGCCCAGAAACAACATGGAGGGAGTTGGAGCAGCCGTCTCGTTGCAGCGTGCAGAGTCGCCCTTTTTTTTTTTGTCTTTTGGGATGGAGCCTGTATGCAAAGCAGGGAAAAACCAATCGGATCCGATTTTAATTACACAGTCCGGCACTGTGGTTCAGAATCTTATTAGCCCGTTCAGATTTCCACACTTGTTCAAATTCAAATATGAAATTCAAAAACAATCACGTCCTAAATGGACGAGGGGGGAGAAGGATGAGACACAACTCTGGTCAGGCAGCCCCCATCACCACCACCACCACCTCCATCTCTCCCATATCCTCTGCTCCTCTCCATGTAATGCTGTAATTAGTATGGAGAATATGGTTGGATGTTTTTAATGAAGTTTTCTTATCTGCGGGGAGAAGGGTGGAGGCAGTAAATGCACTGGGCAGATTGGTGTGCACTGCAGGCGCTCAGAGCCAACCTGCAGCCAGCATGCATCGTATGATTGGAATTCAATGTCTTGCCTCTTTGCCTCTCTCGCATCAAAACTCCTCCATGCGCTCAGTGATGATTAATGGATTACACTTGTAATCAACACACCAGGCCTGCTTGTGCTTCCCACTGAGAGGAGCAGCTTGATGGCTGTGGCCCTGGAACTGACTGCTTGCATTGATTCTCAGGCCAGTAAAGCAGTTTCACTCCTCTCCTCTCCTTCCTGTATTTCACTCTCCCCTTTTTTTGTTTTTTTTTTGCCACAAGAACACTCGACGGCAGCCCGGATCGGTTTTATTTAAACCGTCTGGCGTGAGAGCAGCAGAGAATCCGGAGCAGGCAGCAACGATACAGTACAGCACAGGAGAAGAGTGCTGCACTTGCACTTTGTGATTTGTATTTTCTCCCTCCGTGCTGCGGTCGGCACTCTGCACATGCTGATAATTTGTAGGCTCGAGTTGCAACAACTTCAGTGGAAAAAAACAGGCAGGCAGTGACACAGTAGGCCCGGCTGGTGAGAGAAAAGAGAGGGAGGGGAGGGAGAGAGGGGTGTCAGTGTGTGTGTGGGGGGGGGTAGACAGAGGGGTAACACTGACATCACCCCCTGGGCGACGTCCACTTATGACGGTCAGTAATGAATAGTGAAGTTGTGAAATGAGAAAGGTAAAGAGTCGCCTCGCATCAGGATCTGATGGCTGAGGGGCCTTTTCCCGTCACTGGTGGATGTGTGTTGGGAGGGTGGAGTGGTGGTCGGGGTCAGACGGGGCAAACACCAAGACCCTGAGGACTCAGTTTGAAAGATGTATGGAATGGAAGGAGGCAGTGTTTGAAGAAGATCATAATCATGTGTTTTTAAAGGATTAGCTCACCCAAACTGCCAAAGAAACCCTTTTCCGATATCTAATGCAACCTGGCCGTGCATAAAGCTCTATCTGGTTTGAAGATATATTTGTTAAGTAGAGTCTCTGGTGAGTGCTGAATCCAGTGAGAGTTGACCGGCCGATGTACAGCAATCATGCGGTTACAGGCAGATGAACACAGGGGGAAGAAGCGTGACGAAACACAAATGATCCCAAGGTAATACTCGCTTCGCTGGTGGTGAACGCACCATTAAACAGCCACCATCGAGGGGAAAAAGAGTCAATCTGAAGTGACTCAGGTACAAATGTACACAGGCGAGGTAATGTTTTATTGACATTCATTCACAAGTCTTCCATATCCCAGAAGTAGCGACATCGGGCAACCAAACTGTGAGCAATCACTTACAAACAATCTGTGCCAACAGAAATAAAAAAAAAAATGGATATTTGAAAACTTTAATTTGGGATCTAGGGGCATCCAGAGACTTTTATGCCATCTTTTGAACATCAGCAAACTGTTCCTTTAAATAAACTTTGGGTTGCAAAGACAAATATTACAAGAAGGTGGGGACTGGCACACCAGAACGGGATCAGAAGATAAATTTGGAGGGTCACAACATGATTAAATGAAAATAAAATGATGTCAGACAAAGTCATTGTTTAGTTTTTCCTCAGATAATAAATATTCTTATAATAAATGTTTTGGGCCATACTCCATAATAAAAAGGAGGCTGCTGCACTGGAGTCATTACCGTGCTCGTTGTTTGTAACCAAACACCATCATCCAGACGTGCATGCACCGGCCTGATAGTCAGGTATGTACATAATCACACTGAGAAGAGCTGGTTATACTGTGTACCATATATACTGTATATAATGCTACACAACCTTTACTGCTCCGTGCTAATAAATCCTCTCCTCAAATAAAACCCTGACGGTACATAAACACGCGGAGTGCAATGCAGATAGAAGAGGAGCCCGGCGCTAAGCTCTCAGCTCAAATAATATCCATAGTCAGTATTTGCACATACGTAGTGTAGTGAGTCTGTGGAGAGTGCCCCTTCTGCAGCTGCAGCCATTGGAGCCGAGCATTCAGTGGTTCACTGGTCTGGAATATATTTGCAAAGGAAGATGGGTGAGAGTGGGATACCCGCACTGACTCCATTACATCAGAGAGACACACACAGAGAGCAGAAGACGAGTGTCGGCCACTGGACTCCACACTAATCTACTCATCCTCCCGGTGCCTTCAGGTGCCGAGTGACGGAGAGGATGGAGGAAGGGAGGAAGGGATGAAGGGAGGGGGAATGGAAAGAAGGATGAGACTGAGATCACGGCGGAGAGGTCTCTGCTCTCTGCGTGCCCATCCAACCGGGGCCCCCCCACCCATGTCCAACATCCACGTCTCCATGGCAACGCGTGGCCCCTGCCTCGGTCCTGGGGAAAGTGGAAGTGACGGCGGCGATCTGCGCGCGTTCCCGTCTGGCTCATTATGTGGCGAATGGAGTGAAACAGCCAGGGGGTGCATTTGTTCTGCGTGGACTACCCCTCAGCTGCCAAGCGTCTGTCTATTTATAGAAATGAAATGAAAGAGAGGGAGAGAGAGAGAGAGAGAGGGAGAGAGGAAGTAAAATAAGCACTGGGGCCATTTCCATGCTCACTTTCCTCCCTCTCTCTCCCCCCTCCTCCTCCTCCTCCTCCTCGTCCTCCTCTGTGTACATTGAGGCTATTTTTTGTTGTGTGATACTGGAGCTGTGTGTAAGTGACATTTAAGCGAGTCAGTAGTAAAGGTTGAGGATTTCACTCACAGCAGCTTCACTCGACCCGTTTCTCATCTGAGGAATATGGAAAACACACACGTACGTCACACCTGTAGGAAGTGGTAGTTAGAAATGACCGTCACAGCTTCCTCAAGTCCAACGTGACATCTTTAAATGTCCTGTGTTGTTTGACGAGCAGACCAAAACTCAGACATTCTGTTTGCAAGGAGAAAAAATAAGAAAAACAGGCAAATAACTGGCATTCAAACAGATCACATGAATCTATTTACTAATTAAAGCAACATTATCAAACTTTTTTAAACAACAGCTTCTACATCTGACAAATTGTTAGCAACCTCTACATAAAAAACTAATTGAGGGAATCTAAAAATGTGCATTTATCTTATGATTTATGAAAAAAGTCGATCCACTGGCCGCCTCTTTAATTACATCTTAAAACATGTATTTATTTCAACACAGCTCTGATACATCTGCACACAGTGAGACAGATATTAGATTACAGTAACGCTGGATTACATGCAAGCATTGGTGCTATATTGTGTGCAAATTACAGACTTTAGGTAAACTAAATGGTTTTTGATGATAAAATGCCAACCAGAAGTATGATAAAAAAATTAGGTGTTACATTATTTTACAAGTATGGTTTCATATATTTAAGAATTAGATTACAACAACAAATCAATTGAAGTACAGTGTCTGGACAACTTCCAGCACTGAGCTTATGAGGCATAACCAAAAAAGTCCTCTCAATCTCAAAGATTTGAACAATGTACACATTAATCAAACAGCTTCTCTCTCCATACGTTATATTGGTTTACAATCACCTCACTGTGTAATGACCCGCCCCTAACGGCCTGATTCAAACGGAAATACATCATTAAGTACTAAATACCAAGAGTCGACCTTTTTTGAGGATTCACTGGGGGGATCCCCCGGTCGATTCACAAGAATGTGAATATCTGGTATTTTCCTCGTGGAACTGAATGATCGCGTCTCTAATCTTTGTGAAAAATGCCTTTCTTGTGAGATAATACCAGTGGTAATTAATCATCATCTGGAGTGCATGTGTGTGTGTGTGTGTGTGTGTGTGTGTGTGTGTGTGGAGGGATTTTTCATTCATCCAGGGCCAAGAGAAGACTGGAAGCTGACTGGTTCCTTCTGCAGTGTTCTCTCATCAGAGCTGTGATGATCTGCCAGCAGCCACTTTGATTCATGGAGAAAACCAACTCACAGGGCCGCAGATTAGAGGGGACAATCTGAATGAGTCAGGGGGCCCCGGAGCTAAAAACAAAACACAAAAAAAAAAGGCCCCTGGAAGATGAAAGAGATTAGAGTTACTTAATGTTTCAGAGCTGGTGTCGTCACAGGAGCCCGAGATTTCCACCAGCTACACGGTTCTTGCTTCTCAGTTCTCATTAGTTCTCCCGCTCTTCGAACGACGTCGTAAATATTGAATTTGATTTCCCTCTGTTCTTAGCCGTGTCCGATGAATATTTGATGGCGTTTTCATGCATTTTCGAATGAAAAATTCAACGGCACGTGAAAAGGGGCAGGACTTCTTGAAAATTAGGACTCCAACTCACCATGCCCCTTGACAGCTCTCTTACGAAAAGCGAGGCCTCCCGGACTGACCCAGTTTGGCCTCTGTTGGGTAAACCCACACTGTATTCTATAACTGTAATGCGCTGTAACATATCTTTCGCTTCAGTGCTCTCAAGTCTCCCTCACATGGTTCATTTGATATGGCTCTGTAGAGGAGCTGTGAGGCGGTATGGCGCTGCGCGATTAGCGAGGTTACGGACGGGTCACCAAATACAAAGCTTCAGTAAATACCATATGGTGAAACATTTACGGAGGACTTTGAGGAGGAACTAAAAACTTGAAACACTGTGAAATTGCTCAACCAAACTGTCAATAAACGTAGAGCCTGTCGACAGTTTCCATTGGAACAACTTCCTACCAAAGAAATCGTCTATTTGACAGCAAATGCAAGTTTTGTTTAATCTCCAGATTGGGATAACAACAGTTCTACAGCTCCTGGGCAAACATAGCCTGTATTTACCATTATATATTTACCACCAGCAAGAAGTGGCTTTAATGTTTTGTAAGTTGGGCTTAATGACATAGTTTTCTGTCTAGAGGAGATTGGGTGCACATCAGATGCCTCCTACTGTACATTTGCAAAGACCTATAATCTATTTACTCAATATTCTAGATGGCAAATGGACTTCTTCCTTGTTTGATTGTTGGTCTACGTATTCAGTGGTTTTATTCTTGTAGTTGTTATGTATCTAAAGGCGCTACGAAGAGGCCTTTTAAATTGAATCACTGCCTTTCTGAGACTAAAATTCGTGTTGCTGGTTTGATGCCAAATTGAAGCCACTACCCTCTAATGCATCCGAGTGCAAGTTGGTAAAAGCCGTCACTGTTCAGAGAACAAACTACTGTGGTCTGTGGTCTAAACCCGCTCACTGCACTGCTTTGTCAAATGGAGGGAAATCAGTGCACGACAAAAAATCTGCCCTTAGTATTAATTTCATGCTACTCTGTACTACAACTCTGTAACATCTATTGCCATGAAACTAGGATGGAGGATGGGTCCCGAAGCTCATCCGCTTTTAGAAACAACAGCTTCCCTCCATAGTTTTCATTCTTTTAGAGTTCATATCTAATCAAAAACAGCCCTGGGGGCGGCCTGTGGAGCGTCCATGATTATGTGGGACTGACCTCTAAGATTACAGATACACCAAACACGTGGCTGCTGAAACAGAATCACACACACGGCCCCTGACGAGAAAAGCTCGATCTCGTCAGCCAGTCCAGTTACAAATGACTTGATTGCTGTTTCGTCGCTCAGATGCGTTTAGATGATCGTCACATACGAGCTGCTGTTTGTGTCCCCGACATCCATCCGCAGCCTGAGAAACGCTGAGCAAAATCATGAACATAAAAAATAAAAAATAAAAAAAAAATGTGATTACAGAAAATGTATCCCAGGACATTTTCATACGGACCTGCAGAATATTCATCACATCCCATTTCACAGGCTGAACGAGGGGAAACAGCACATACATTATCCGTCAGTCACACAAACAATCCGGAGACTTACAGCGAAAAATCGTGTTCTTTCGGTTTGTCGGACGGAAAAAAGGCAAAAGGTAATACTATTCCCATTACAAACGTAATAAATCCACCGCATTGCAAAGTAATAACTGTCAGAGAAACAGATTACTGTCGAGACCCATAAAGCCTGAGGAAACGCCGGACTGTTGTGTTATTTATTCTTTCATACTTTCAACTGGTAAATCAATGCAGCGCAAAGACTCGCCGCGTCTACGAGCTTTTGTCAAAAACAAAATGAAAGTAAAAGTAACAATTTGGATCAATAGGACATAATTTATTGAGACATGGAAAGCATACACTGATATATATTTTCTTCTCTGCTCTGTGAAGGCGCAGCAGGACACAGATGTGCCACCTACTGGTGGTTTCTTTTTTTATACAAACTTCTGATCATCAGAACAAACTGCCAACAGGTGACTGCTTTATACTCGTGTGTATAAAACTCTAAGTCTTTAAATTTAGGACTAACCTCGAACTTGTTTCAAGGTTTTTGGGCAACATTTTAACCATCAGTATGCGACCACAACTTTTTAGAAGAGCGCATTTCCAAAGTTTAAAGTCAAACACAAGCAAAGATCAAACAAGTTGCATCCGTGCCCTGGAGTTGCAGCGCCTGAGGTCATCGGGTCTCAGCGGCGTCTTCGCCACAGACTCCGTCCTCTCTCGCCTGCTCCGTCCTGCTGCAGTGTGTGTGTGCAGTCCGCTCCGCCCGGCGTCCCTGGACCTCAGTCTTTTCTGTTCTGCCGGGAGCGCTGCTGCTCCTGGTACTCCTTGGAGTCCTCCCAGGGACGAGGACCTCGGATGTTCTTCCACTCGTCCAAATTCGCCTCCTTCAACTTCTGCACAGAGGGCAAAAAAACAAATCCAATCAGGACACCAGGTTTAAATACCAGGTTTAATATCTTTTAAAACTTCATACAAGATTAAACAGTGTTGGAAATGTTCTGCTTAAACTTTCTATCACCCCGTATAAAGTCACACAATCACAACTATAAAATATCGCCTCTGTTTTAGATGTGGCTCAGATGAGGGAACATTTCTACGCTCCGCTTGGCAGTGCGCGAAACTTCAGGGGATGAAAATCTAAAATAAATAAAAAGCTCTATGAATTAATCAATATGCCATTAAATCTTCGGTATATTTGAGGAAAAACCATTAAGATTCACGTGTGAGACCATCAAAGTGTGTTATTTTTTAGTGTAGGGAAACAAATAACACAAAACAATCCCTTTAAATACCAAACTGAGTGTCCAAAGAACTTTTAACAAATATCGAAATAATCTGCACCTCTGGACTTCTTCTAGCCGGGGGAGATATTGAACTAGCTACTGTGAGAGTATGGATGCACCTTCACGGAGGAGTAAAACATTTTGCAACCCTTTCTGGATCATATGGAAAACCTTCCACCGCACCAGGTTGATTTATCATCACTGATGCGAGATGTTGCCGAGTCTCACAATGTTTTGTCTCGTTTTTTTTGTATTTTCTTTCTTTCATTGGGTCCATCGGATGTTCGTTCTGATTCGCTTATTGTTTGTTGACTTTGCACTGTCAATATGCTGTCTGTACACTGTGTAAAAGCAAAATACAATACTCCGACACAGTGTTTGAAATCTGTACAGGATTTTTCCAGTCTGCAAAAGGTATCATGAGGGTAGAAAACAGATTTGCGCGAACTCAAAACCTCATTCTATACTCGATTTAGGATTCTTTCTTAATCTACTTGATGTACTTTGAAATGTCCAGATGTGGAAGACTCTGAGCATCCGGTGTATCACACAGTTGAGACGACGCAGGAATGAATCTGTCAGTTTGTTTCTTCAGGGGCAGCGTGTCGAGGGGTCGAGCAGCTTCGGCCCACCGTCCAACTGTAAGCGATTAAATTATAACAATCTGTACTCTGTCTTCTAATCTAAACATTACATTTACATTGACTAGTTATAGCATAAACAGTAAATATTTCAAATAAAAAGCAAAGTGATAAATAATGAGTTATAAATCACTGAAGGGTGAGAAGACCTTCAAGGCAGATTAACTTCACCACAACGTATTAAAGGCTGAGAAAATATTGGCCCCACTGTTATATTGCGTTAAATACATAAACACTTAAATTGAAGGTGTTAAATATAAAAAGGACTCAGCTAGGAAAGCACCTTCACATTAGCACTGAGCACTAAACACCCAAAATTGAGATCCGTGCTTCTACCGGTCCAAGCCGTCTTGAATTATTTCTAAAAACGATTTGACCGGAGGCTGCAACACTCAAGCAAACACTTTCACAGTCCCTGTTCCCTCCTGAATATTTTAAATGATATAAACACGTGTGAAGTTTTCTTATGCAATCCTCTGTTTTTTTTTTTTTTTTTACTTCTCCAACCTCCAAGCATGTGAGTTTTAGATACCTGGTGAAATGAGTTTTTCTAAGGACAAAACTTCTGTTAAAAAAAAAAAGAGAGCGTTTTTATGACACTCTGTAGCACGTATTGTTTACCGGCACCACACAGATAGTTTCCCCTCATCTTCTCTCACCCCCCTCAGCGTCTCACAGCCCGTCGCTCCTTACCTCATACTCCTCCTCCAGTATGGCTGACTGCTTCTGGACGTTCACTTTGGCCTCCAGTGACGGATCCAGCTGAGAGAGGGAGAGAGAGAGCGGAGAAGAGCGGTTACTGAACAGAGCAGGACGTCTTGCATTCACAGCAACACGGAGGAAATGGAAACAAACCAAACAGAAGAGAGGAAAAGATGCGGAGAGGATTGTCGCTCGAGATGAATAACGAATATTAAAACGATGAGGATTGCATGGTCGCAACTTGTGACTGAAGCTGCGAGAGGCCCCTTCAGGCAGCAGCTCCTGCACCTCCTCTTTGTGCATTATGTCTTTAATGTATAAATGATGACATCTGCAGAGGAGGTGAAGTAGTTCTCTAAAGAGCGTTTCTCACCAGCGTCAAAGTCGAGTTCTCCAAACCTGGAGGGAAAATCCAATTTAGCCTGTTTGTGCTCTGTAAACGACGCCGCTTGATTTGGTGTCAACTTCGCCAGGTTTAGTGAAAACTGAAAAAAAAGTGATGCGTCAGAGAGTTTTTGGGGGAGAGAAAGTCCAATGGAGCTATCTGGGTTTTGCAATTCAAATTGATTTTGCCCGAGAATAGGACTGAAATGAATCCCATTCTGAATCATTACTTTTAATGAGTTCTAATATTTCATAGCAATAACGCCGCAGTTGCTCGGCTGACTGATGAGTTTCATAGTTCCGTGATTGATTTTTAATTAGACCTACATTCCTAAAGCAAATAAATAATATATAGAATATTTCGCAGCCTTCAGAGCGGGGAATTAATAGCTACAATAATTAGTGTGACACATGCTATAGAGCCTGAAACACACGAAAACCTGCACATGGAGGATGAAAAGGCCTCCAGGTTCATCTGTCTCTCCGGGCTAAATTAAATAGTTGACGAGAAAATGCTAATTAGATCATACAGTGACTTAACCCTGAGACGGTGCTTTTAATCATTTAAGTGGGCAAATATCTGTGAGAACGGAAATGGAATCGACGGCCAAGGAAAGAACCGAAAGAGTGCTTTTGAGCAAGTGCACTTTTTGACAAGTGTTTAGATATTCCACGCATTAAATTACATGTGCACACACGCGCTGAGCAGCAGAGTTTAATCTTTGCTCCACAGGGTCTGAGAGGAGAGAGGAGAGCGGCTCGGCGTGCCTCAGGCCGCGTCAGACGAGAGCGAGCAGTGTGGGGGCAGCTGCACAGGCACGGTGCCAGGGGCGACGAGGGCGCCACGCATCCCCTCCACCCTGCCGCCGTCATCCACAGTCTAGTGCCGCCTCACATGGACAGTAATAAGAAAAGATGCCCCTGCCATCTGGCTCCCGCCCAGATGACGTGCATCTGAGTAAAACAGCACAAAACAGCCACTTCCCCTCACAGCCAGCTCATCAGATTGTAATGGCTTCTAATAAAGAGCCGGTCTTCCGTCATTTTAATGAATTGGGTCTGTCAGTTAATGAATTATTAGAGCTTGTTCGCGCTTCTTGCTCTTGTATTGATGGGTTAGAAAAGCCCGTCAGTGCTGTGCGCCTGCAGTGCGTAAAATGATGGATAGACAATGTTTCTCATTAAGATGCTTTATAAATACAATTATAAATAAGCCTAAAATCAACTGCAGTGAACAGAGAGATTCCAGTCTCACGGATACCGAAACGTGCCATTTTAACTCTGCTCTGTTGGTAGAAATCATGATTCACACTTGCATTTATGTGTCTAACCACTGAGGGGAGTCATTGTACACTGAACAAAAGTTTAAAAACAATTTCATGAAATATTATGCACCGACAGATACAAAACTTGATATGACGTTGAAATATATATATTTTTTTATCAACCCATCACTTATGGTAGAATAAACTGTAAATACTGGTATGATAACTGTCAACGTTTATACCACATTACACCTTGACGCTGGTATATTAAATGCCTGTAATGTAAAAGTAATTCTATGACAAACCTTTTTTCGGATCTTCTGCTCGTCATACCGAATTTGTGTAAACTCTTTTAGGCCAAAGGATCCTCCAACTACGAGCAACTGAAAACATAAAAATAGGTAATGTTAGTTACTTTAATCCTAAATGCTGATGTCAAGGCAATGAAGAGCATTTGCTACAATAAAGGATAGAGGGTGTTGGTTTGGAATAATGGACATTACATCACAATTACATTTATTCCCAGTTGACCTTGATACATTTTACAAATAAGCATTTGATAAAAAATAATTCAACACTGCCGCAAATCACAGTACAGCCTCCAAAGTGACTATAAAGTTGAAAAACACCTCCCTAACACATACTCTTCATTGTAGTCTCCAGCTTTAAGCATTTAAGGGAAACTTTAAAGCACCACCTGAACAACCAGTTGTCCCTTACATGTCAACACTTAATAGTTAAAGCCTTAACACTGTTTACAACCTACTTCTAGATTTATGAATCCTTTATTTTATTCATAAAAGCAATAGAGAAAGAAGATTCCATTGCATTTTCTCCTTTTACACAAGACCATGTGCTTATTTAAAACTACTACATTAACACTTGGCCTTGATTAACAAGTGGACAAGTTTGAAACCCTATTCTCTTTGAAAGACAACACAAAAAGGGCGATTTTTACTTGTCCAATCTAGATCACAATGAAGCAACTCTACAAAACCACTTGTCAGATCTGGACTAGATTAAACCAGACAAGCTAAAGACTGTTTAAAACCCAAAGTTGGGGTTCGGGAAACATTTATTATATTCTATTCTGGAAAACAAAGGCGATCACTAAGAACAGTTCATTATCATGAGCAGACAGATAAAATACTAACCTTTAGCAGACTTATGTATCCTGCACTTGCTAGCTAAAGTGTTAGCTAACACAGCTAATCAACGCTCAATAAACACGTAAACACTTCAATATTTAAGTTACTTACGAGCATGGGGACTCCATATCTAACTGTTTTGTTTCTCCGCAACGCCCTTAAGTTAAACATGACTTTTCTTGTCAGCTACAAGTCATTTTACTGACAACAACATCGAGCAGGTCACAGCTCGGAGGCGTTTCCTGAACGGGTCCGACGCTTAAACTGTCCGTAGAGCTGTCGAGATACGAAGGTTCCGGTGTGTGTCCGTCGAAATATATTTCTTTAATGACGAGAATTAAAATTAGAATTAGCATTAATGTCAGGATGGCATTAATTAATTTATGAAATTTGAAATAAATTGATATCATTAATTTGCTTCAATATTTATTTACCTTCATATTAATTAAACTGTTTATTTATTTCCACATTTTATTTTCCATTTTAGTTATTCATTTATCTTTTGAAAATGTTTACATGTAACCGATGAATGAATGTTTTATTGTTTATTTTATTTTTTAAGGATTTTGGAGGTTTCAGTCTTCCATAGGTAAATGTTTAAAAGGGTTTGTGCCAAAACCTCTGTTGTTGTTGTTGTTGATGATGATTTCATCTTGTCATCTTTTGTCTCATCTTTAAAAGCTACAAGGAAACTTCTCTTTTGATACTTCATAAACCGACCTGTGGACAGGCATCAAGAATAACAATATAAATCACTTTAAATAGCCAGTCCTCTGGCTTATGTGTTGTTTATGTAGGTCAGATCGCTGAGTCTGTTTTTGGGGTTGTTGTTTTTTTTTGTTTTTTTTTTACATTTTTAATGTTTTCCAGCCGTCTCTGCAGCCACTGGTTTCATATCACACACCTCTCTGTTGGCTCTATAAGGTGTTTCCACTTAATTTGCCTCATTAGAGCTTTTCACAGCACTTTGTCTGTGCTCAGGACAGGTGCTGCACCTGAATGCATCAGGTTTATTGTTTTTACGGCTGAACCAGCACTGGATTACCAAAGGGCAAAACAGGCAACTACTAATGGGCCCCAGCCCTCCAGCGGCAGCCTCATATAAGAAAAATCTAAGAATACAAAACTCTTGAACAGAACAAAAGTCCTGAACTGGTTAATAAAGCCCCTACAGATATCACTCAGAAGAAGGTATACAACTTTTAAACTTTACAGAGGTACGATGCTCCACCAGCTCTGCCACTATGCTGCCGGTTTCCTCCACTTCTCTTCCTGCAGGTAATCTCTAACCTCATGTGGGAGTATTTAGGCCAACATAATCATTTTAATGAGCGCGGATCCTGTTCTTGCCTGCTTTCTAAGGGACATAAAGATATATATGCATACAGTTTTATGATGAAGACATTTTCTTAAGTGCAAACTGTAACGGTAAATCCACCAAGAGCACGAGTCATCCCTGCGGCAAACAGAGAATAAGAAGAGAACGTACAGCAATTTTTCTTTATTACAATTTTCGTCTCTTATTTTCAATCAGGTGAAGAAAAATACCTTTTTTTGTTCAGTATAATAAAATATGTTAACTTTATTCATTTTATGAAGAAAAAACAATGACAACAAGAAAATAAAAACAGAAACAAACATTTTTTTTTTTCTCTCTCCCTCTTTGTAAACCTGGAGAGCTGCTGCATTGCGTGGGAAGCAAATACAACGTAGACAGAGTGTGAGGGAGCAGGGAGGAGGCTGGAGAGGTTTGGGGGGGGGAGGCGGAGGAGAAGGAGGAGGAGGAGGAGGAGGACACAGAGGAGAGTGACAAAAAGATAAGGCCAGAGACATACAAAAAATGAGCATAGTAGGACAGGAGTGTGGTGGAGGGGCAGTTGGAGGACGTGGCGGTGATCAGAGCAGGTAGGCTGGTGGTCCCGAGTCAGGACGACTGACGACAGAGTGTTCAGAGGTCGCTCTCTCCGTACAGAGCGGTCGAGAACGACATGTAGTCGAGGGCTCCGGGCACGCCGTCGGGGCCGGTGTAAGGGGCCATGCGGGCTATGCAGTACTCCGCCTGGTCTGGAGGCAGCTCTCGGCGCAGCTCGTCGGCTAAAATGTAGTTCTGTCGAGGAGCAGAACAATAATGTTACGTTTTAGGTAAGAAAAGCAGCTGAAAGCACTAAAAAGATTCTGTAATGTGATATTGGGCTGGCAGAACAAATTCAACAAGTAACAAGGAAAAGAAGTCCGACGAGGTATTAATGCGTCTCTCAATTTGCCAGCTGAAGTATTTTTTATGGATTTATGTCCCCCCTTTTTCTGGTGGTTTCTGGTTTTGAAGTTCCTTGATTTGAAACAGACTACTTGGTCAAGTCTTTAAACCTGCATTAACTAATCGTTTGGCAGCTTACAGGCAGTGGAAACACAATACTGACAGCACCTTTAAGGTTGATATGACAAACCTTTTACCTATTAACACATCCTGCAATGTATTTTCTTCCTGTTCCTGTTTTGTTGATGGCCTGTGTATAAGAATGGTGCGTAAAAGTGTATTATTTACTCACTATTTTGGAAATTATAGACTGGAGTTATCAAAATTAAGCAGTGAGCATGAACCAAAATGCTTAAGTTGGCCCCAAAAATCAAAACAATGAGCTGAAAGATGCTAAATTGCTCAGTTGAGCTGAAGGGAAATGTAGAGTTATATTATTCAGAAGACGAGCAACTCCTCTCACATCTAAGTAGCCACCCATTGTTACTAAAAATTCTTTCTGTATTTGTATTTTCACTTCTTCACATTTTTGTATCTCTCCCACAACCCTTAAAGTGTATTAAATATTCATATTTTGGCTGAGTGGAGCTTAATATACGACAGGAACTTCATTGTTACTCTTCTTTAATGATGCCGCAACAAAACGCCGTACCTTATCCCCTGCCAAGACTTTGAAGGAGGCCATCACTTGGTCGGCAGTGTCCGTGTCGGCCGTCTCGCGGGACATGAAGTCGATGAAGGCCTGGAAGGTGACGATGCCCATCCGGTTTGGGTCCACTATGCTCATGATGCGGGAGAACTCGTTCTCACCCTGAAGGCAACAGAGAGGAACCGTGAAACTCACAGCCAGCGACAGGCCTTCTTCGGTCCAGTCGTTAGTACAAATATGTGTAACTTGAGTGAGTTTAAATGAATCTAAGGTGCTGTTTGACTTCCAAATTCTAATACGTTAATTTAACGGAGCTTTATGGAAAGTAAACCATCTTTTAAAATCTAGAAATCATTAAAAAATAACACAGTCAAGGTTACATCTAGATCCATTACCACTTCTGTTAATCACACACAAACAAATGTTGATGCTTGAAGAGTGCTCATGGTTTTACCAGGTTGTAACCAATGGAGATAAGGCAGGTTTTGAAGTCTTCAGCATCCATGATTCCTGATCTCTTCTACAAGGTCAGCGACAGACAACAAACAGGGAAGGGAGGAGGAGGAGGAAGAGGAAGAGGAGGAGAGAGGAGAGAGGTAGGGGTGGCAGAGATAGTGGAGGGAAACCATTGGGAGAGTAAAGGAGGAACAAAGTGTAGATTTAGGAAGAAACCGCAACAATCCACAAAATGGATGTTGGAAGGCGTCACAAAGGGAGTTTAGGCGAGAGGGATCCGCAGTGAAGGTGGGAATAAAGGGAGGATAGAAATACGAGAGGGGAAAAAGACCAAAAGAAAAAAAAAAAAAGAAACCAGTTAAACTTCTCGCAGCGGGGGAGGAGCTACGATTAAGTACCTGTGCATCGTTGGCGATATCGAAGCCCAGGCTGATCAGGCAGGCCTTGAACTCCTCCGCGCCCAGAGTGCCCGAGTGGTCCTGGGGTGTGGGAGGCCAGTGCCAGGCGAGGCGTCGGGGGGCCATGCAGCAACACATACAGCGGTGTCAGTGACGGTGGAGGGGGGGGGAGGAGTGGATGAGGTGGGACGAGGAGGTGGGTGAGGTGGTGTTGGAGGGTGGGGGGAGGGAGTGCACCATGCACGGGTGGGTGAAAAGGAGTTGAGGGGGGTGAAGGGAGAGGGCCATGCACGAGATAGAGAACAGAGAACACAGTGCATATTCATTAGGATCTGGCAGGTGAACACACGGTGGCAGCAGTGCTGCCATGCTGTGCGAGGGCATTCAGAGGCGTTAATGTGCAGTGTGGCAGGCAGACTACGGGGCCCTGTGGTGGGTTATTCAGATCAACGATGGCACACGTACGTAACATCACAGAATATACTTCCCTACAGCATCAAAGCAAAATACACTTCAAACATTTACAATCAGATTCATTTGTTTCACTCATAAACCGATTTAGCGGTATTTAGCGTTGAACACACAGTCCTGAGCTGCACCTAATGATTATTATCATCAGCATTAGCATCTATTTTTTTTTACTGTTTAATCAGCTAATGCCAGCACTGGTACAGTCTACAAAGTCAAACTGAAAAGAAAAATGACTCCAGCTTAATCTGTTGAAGCTCAATGCTCCTCACAGTTACACTTCCTGTCCCTTGTCGAGCTGAGAGCCTTGCTCGATGAGCCGTAATCCTAACGAAATATGAAACGAAACAAAACGAAACGCGTTCAGGTCCACAGTTGGAGTCCCGCGGTCTCTGATCGCCGACCTGAAGTATTGATTAACAATAGGGCAACTGTGGAAAAATGCATGAGGTAATGGTTGGAGTCGGTGGGAGAGCTTGGGTGAGGAGGGGGGGGGAGGAGGAGAGGGAGCTAAATAAAAACTCATCCATAATTGGTGCTGTTCGTGACACGTTGAGCCCCAGTGTAAACACTAAGTCCTGGAGGCAGGAGGGGGCGAAGACTGCAGGTTTTATAGAAACAGCCTTCAATGGTGAGATACTCTGAGGTGTAAAATAGATCCTACATTTCCATTCTACCTGCTCTGAATTCAATGTTGAACCGAACAAAGACGTTCTTTGTCATTTGCCTCGACTTAAAGTCTCTTCTCAAACAAGGCGATGAGGTCAGTAAACATCCCGATGCATCCCACACACAAACCGTACGCTCTGTTAAAGGGTCGTTAAAGGTTTGCCGTTAAACACGCCTCAGGCAGCATGACCCAGAAACGCCATATTCTCACCTTCACTTCTTTGCTTTGTTGAGTCACTCTGAATACATAAAAGACAAACGCGTGACTCTGCATGAAGTAGGGAAATACACGTGTTCGCTATCTCGCTGAGCGTTAGATGAGAAGACTGACTCATCTAACTCTCTGCAACATATTTCCCAAAAGTCAAATTATACCTTCACCGGCACGTAACCTTCCTGTCCACGTTCCCATCTCACGTCACAGCGTGCGTCTTTGCCGCGGACCGAATCCAAACAGCTGTCTGTGATTGAGCGGCGGACCACCTACAAACCCCTCTCCTGGTCTCTGTGCCTGCGTGGTGATTCAGTACTGACCCTGTCGAAGTGGTTGAAGGAAGCCCGGAACTCGTTGAGCTGCTCCTGGCTGATGCCCTTGGCGTCTCGCGTCAAGATCTGGTTCTCGATTTCATTGATGGTGCGGGCGATGGTGGTGAGTAGCTGCTCCCAGCCCACGCGGATGTGCTGCGGAGAAAAAAAAAAGAGACACGAAAGGCCGAAGAAGTTAAGGGAAGAGACGGACAGAGGAAGAGTCTCAGGGGGATTTGTTTTTCGCTGAGCTCTAGCCTCGGGTTGTTGTGAACAAACCTGCACAGAGGATAAGTTTTACTGCGTCAGGAAAATGCAGAAATCGCTGACATTTAACAGTCTCAAGTGGAAGCTGATGTTATAAGTCATTTTAATTTGAATGCTTTGATTAAACACAGACTGGTCTCGGGCTGTTCTCATGTTGTGTCTCTGAGAGCCTCCGAAAGCCTCGACTCTGAGCAAAACATTTGTTTTTTATTACCTTTTAATATTCAGGGAGAGCAACTGAGAGAAATGCTGTGGGTTTTTTTTTTTACATGAATAACAACCAGTCTAACCTGCCAGCCATTGAGCAGCTAAACCGGAGCAGTTGGGGTTGAGGGCCTTGCTCAAGGCCTTGGGTGTAAAGTGTCATAACTTTTACCCTATTAGACCTATCAGATTTGTTTGAAAAGTTGTCATAATTATCAAACAATTCTTGAGAAACGACCATCAATGTGTTTTGTGTGGCGTCACAGTGACCTCGACCTGCATCTTTCAGTCAAAGTGGACGTTTGCGCCAAATTTGAGGAACTTCCCTCAAAGCGTTCTTGAGATATTGGGTTCACGAGAATGCGACAGACAGAGGAAGGGCGAGAAAACTGAACATTACGCTTCCGGCCATGTCTATTTGCTGGTATGGAGGCCTATAAAACAATAGTTACAGATATAACGACTTGATTACATGTTTTGTGACTGAGTGTGAAGGAAACTAGTGAGCAACCTAACAAAGACTGGACAAGCTGAAAGTGTAACAAGTCTGAAAAACCTGACAACAAATTGATAAAAAGAGTAAAAAGTGACCCGACCCAACTTTTTCTCTGCAGTGAAACAGTGTCGTACAGCATAACGCCTGTTTATTGATTTATTTATTGGGTACATTATAAGGAAGGGAACCTGTGACTAAAACTGTTCAGGAATCAGTCATCTAAACTCTTCTTCTGCCTGAATAATGAAGTAGTCTTACACTGTATGAACCAAAATAGAAGGAGATTTAAAAAAAAAAAGACATAGATGCAGACTAAATAATTGCATAAACACATTAGCAAATTTGGCACTTACACTTTAAATCTGCTCCCGTCTCTGTCTAAACGCTTCGCACAGAAGCCGATTCTAGACACACTCCCACATAATGGCTTTGAAAATGGGTCAGTCGATGTGCAGAATCTCAATAACAAGACTCGCATGAATTATTGTGTCCTGTAAAAATAATTCTTGGCAGGCAGGGGTTTGTAGCTTCTTCCAGCACTTGGCCCGATGAGCCAGAAAGTTAATTATGTGCACTGGCGGACTGGATGGTGGATTCCAACGTCAGAAAAGTTCAGTATTAAACCGTCCGAGACTTCGCTGTGGCCGTTCAAACCTCCTGCCAGCCTCTGCTTTGTTCTCAGCGGCAAACCACAACCATCTGACACCGACTTGAATTTCATAAAAAGGTCAGACGTGAAGGCAGAATTATTCATCCGACACGAAGCAGAAAAAGAATCTGTCTTTTCTGTGTCGTGTGTGTGTGTCTGCAGGGTTTTTACCTCCATGGTGTAGTTGGTGTGTTTGTTGTCAAAGATGAGAGCTTCCTGAATGAGCTGGTGGTCTCCCTCCAGCTGGTCGATCTTTGGCTTGTAGTTGACGATGCTCTTCTCGTACTGGCGTAGGTGCGTCAGCTGGTCCTCCAGGGTGCCGTGCATCTCGATCGAGATGCGGCCGATTTCCTGCAGAGTCACACGCGCAGGTTACGACGGTTTATAAATGTTCTTGACATATCAGTGACCGTGAGAGAAACGGTAAAATCAGCCTGAAGCTGCAGTCAGAAAGTTTTACCACGTCTTATTTTAAACTCGGGGCATATTAAACTCTGGACTGGCGAGGATTAAATGTCAGTTCGAGACCAAACGCGACACAAAAAGGCACTCAAACTACAGACACAAGCTAAATTACACACTGTACTGTACTGACAGAGCGCGGCTCAGCGCTCGTCCCCACGCTGCCCTCACTCTGAACTTGTAACGTGGTCATTTCTGCTCGCACTGACCTCCATCTTGGTCTGGATCCAGGGCCCGATGACGTTGGCCTGGTTGGCAAACTGTCGGCGCAGACGCTCGTTGTTCTGCTGCCGGGCGTGTTCCTCGATCAGGGCTTGGTCGCGCTGAGGCACCAGCTGCCTGACCTGCAGCAGGAGGAGAGTCACAGAAACATAAATGTGTTTATACACCTTAATGCGATTCTAATGAAGACAGAGACAGCTTCCTTTAAAAATATGAAACCCTGGTCAGAAATATCGAAGGAAAACTTGTCAAATTGGAGATTCTTATTCGAACTTTGGGGCTGCATCATCTTAAAGAGGATGTGGAATATGTGAGGTAAATATAAATCTACCACCAGTCTCAGAAATCGGTATGTTAGAGATCTTCCTCGTTTAAAAAGCGTGCATTTCCCTGCACTTTATGTTCAATTACCTTGTCCCATTTGGCGTTAATCTCCTGTGGGTTGATGGTGGTGTAGGGGTTGGTGCCGGCCATATTCACGTGATAGGTCTGCACAATCTTGGCGATCTCGTTGTGGATGCCCAGGATGGCCTGGCGCTCCTTGTCGGCCTCTGGCAGCGTGGCTTTGAACTGCTCGTGGGCCGTGCTTAATCCCTGAGACACAAATACACAAACACATAAAAATGACTCTTTCGGCAACATGGTTTTATCTTAAAACCACCCAACGACTACTGCTACTGAGTCCGCCTTAAAGCGCAGTGACGCTCCTCTATTCATACCTGCCCTCGCCGTGCTCACCTGGATTTCTTCGATGGTGTGGACGATAAAAGTGTCCTGCAGGTCCTCCATGGCGCCCTCCATCCAGTTGTTGAATGGAGCCGCTCTTTTGGCAAACTCAAGGTACAGTTGGTCGATGGTTTCAAGCAGCTTCTCGGTTCTCTGTGGAGCATTGAAAGAAAAAGGTTACCCGACAAATTCACAGGTGTTTCATTGACCCGCAAAGTCAAAAGAAGAGGATTCATTGCATTTTGTGGTGGATTTAGGGTCATGCTCTTCAAATAAAAACTCCCAAATCTCCGAACTTTAAAGGATTTTCAGGCACAGCAGGAATCCTGAAAGTCTCCCTTCACAGACTCTCACTGTGACGGAGAACACTTTCATGTCCAAATATCTAATTATCTCTGCTCCAAGAGCGACAGAGGGAACTTTAAAAACAGGGATAACAAAGTGAGCGGCTTTAGAGGGGAAGACATTTGACTCCTCGCTAACTTGTCCATTATTATTCTCTCGGGGGGTTATTCCCCCTGAACTCGTCTCACCTGCAAAGCCTCGCTGCGTTTCTGGGTCAGAGCTCCCAGTGCGTCCCACTGGTCACAGATCCGCTGGCAGCGAGCGTTTACACTGGGGGAGTCGTAGTAGTCCAGCTCACTGGAGCGCAAAGAGACGAGGGAACAAGAGACTCATTATAATTATCTGCATCACGCCGGTTTGAATTTACATTATTCACTTAGGCTGTTAGCTGTTTCTAACAGTCGTTGCACTTTAACGCCTTTGCGATCCAGCTGTGTCTTTGTCTGTCGGTTTGTTTTGGCCTTTTTTTTTGTGTGTGAATGTGTTTAAAAGGTTGTTTTTGTCCCTCTCTTAATATCAACAGAAGAGTATCACAGAGTGAGATAGAGAGACAATCAGTGTGACCAAGGGAAGAGGAGGGTTACTTTAACTCCTGTGCGATGGCAGCGATCTGCTCCACGCGGTCCTGATGTGCAGCCAGGTCGCTCTCGAAGGCCTCGTGTTTCTTCAGCAGGGCCTTGATCTCCGACAGAGAGGCCGTCTCGTAGTCGCGCTTCTGCAGCATTTCCTCCTTACCTGCAGGGGGAGACACAGGGAATGCACTTAAGTCGACGTAAGAAAACGATGAACAGTGACATTTCTGTGGAGCCGGATGCTTTATATTCAGACGGTGAGCATTTCTCAGCTCCTCTCCAGCGCTCAGCACCTTCAGTCCAGGCTTCATGGATGGCCGCTTTCTGGCGGAACTTCTCTGCCAGGTGATCGAGTCTCTCCAGCCTGCGAATCTCATTGAGGAGCCACTCTTCGTAGCCTTTCTCTGCTCCCTCTAGATTTCCCCATGCGTTGTTAATGTCCTGTAAGAGGCAAAGAGGAATGCTCGAGAGTTGTTGTCACAGACTTTTACTCCTCGCCATCAAACTTTTTTTAAAGTACTTTGAAACT
Organism: Sparus aurata; assembly: GCF_900880675.1. NCBI lineage: Eukaryota > Metazoa > Chordata > Actinopteri > Spariformes > Sparidae > Sparus > Sparus aurata. The sequence goes on from NC_044202.1 coordinate 6,776,824, forward strand.
CTTGAGTGTGTTTTGTTCTTTTCACGAGTTGGCCGTGACCTACCGAGACCATCTTCCCCTCCGAGGGCATGAAGGCGGGCCTGTTGCTGAGCCTCAGCTTGGTCTGCAGGGTGTTGAAGTTGATCTCCAGCTGGCACTTCTCCTGCACTTTGGGCGGCTTGTGGAGGCGGCGGTAGTCTCTGAAGTCCTCCAGCTTCTGCTGCATGGCCTGCATGGTGTTCTCGGGCAGGCGGTTCTCCAGCCAGGGGATGGTGCGACGGATCCACTCCAACAGCTGGGGTGTTTGTGGTGGTGGTGTGTGTGGGCAAAGTGTGTGTGTGTGTGTGTGTGTTTTGAAGGGTGAGAATAAGAGAAAAGGCATGGAAGAGAAACAAGTGGCATTCAAGGGAAGGAAAACGGAGAACCGTGCAAATAAAGGAAAAAGGAAGAAGGAAGTAAACGAGGTGTGGTAGATGTGTTTGATGTGTGTCAGCAGAGGAAGATAAAGGTTGAGATATTTGGTTAGCTGATTGGTTTGATGTTCATTTCTTGCAACCAAATGTAACTTTAAAGAGCACTTAATGTCTGATTTAAAGGACCAAACCTGTGTTTTTGCATGTTTTGATCCATTTACTACAGTCCATCAAGGATACACTGCAAAAATCTGAATCTTACCCTGTATGTTTGTCTGATTTCTAGTCAAAACCAACTATTACACTGCATTTGAGTGAGATGAATTGCACTATTTTTCAGATAAGACTTTGGGAAACCATTTTTCCCAGTGTATGATGTTTTTGTTTTTTTTTGAAGATCCCTTAAATCTAACTATTAAATAATCATGAACAACTTATGAACCCAGTGGGGCATTTTTCATATTAGAAATAACTACTTTTTCAAACTCTAACAAAATGCTTCTATTACTCGACAAAACTTGTTTTCGCTACTTAGCAGACGACAAATTAAGAAATATCGATAAATAGCATCTGTGACGAGCAAATATCTGTCTTTTTCTCAGTTTAGCTTTACCATAAAGGCTGTTTTCAAGGAAATTACTGTTTAAAATTGCTTTTAAAAAGGTAATTAAGGTATTAGTTAATTTTCCCTTTTATCTTATAGTTGCATTTGGTTTTATTTACAACCATGCTGCTCAAAATATTGCTTCTGAAAGTCTTGCTAATTGATGCATTCAGGTGCTTACAAAAGCTTTCAGTTGCAAAAAATACAATCATAACTTTTAGGATGTGACACTAAATTTGAGACAACGATGAAATAATGATTACTGATGTTTAAACTAATGATAGCTCTCATGATTGAATGAATTAAAGATTTTTATCTCAGTTCATAGATTGATTGTTTGTACTAAAAAATGCAAGAAAAAACTAAACTCAAGCTGTCACCATCAAGTAGTTGGCGTCTGTAGTCCACGAATCACTTAAACAAATCACTTAATTTGCTTTTTTGTTGTAAATGAGCAAAAACATGCAAAAAAAAAAAACACTGAGATCAGTAGTGAGATTCTGTTTTGATGATGACTCAGTGTCGTCCTGTCTGTCTCTGTGACTCCATCGATCTACCCTGTTTGTGGTCCTGACCCTGCACCTGAACCGAGCACAAACATCCCCCGGGGGGAGCAGGGAGGCGAGGGAGCAGCTTCAAAAGGAGAACAGGGAGACAGGAGGGGTCAATTATAGGGAAAAAAATCGGGGTGTGCTCACATCAGTGGCCAGCTTCTCATAGTCCTCCATCAGCTGCTCGTTCTCTTGGTTGACGGCCAGCACCTTGCAGATCCTGTTGGCCGCTGTCTCCGCCTGGAGGACGAGGTCGAGGGGAGAAACGGTGTGAGACCAGAGCTGAGTGGTGTTCAGTCATCTATACTGTACGGCTGTATGTACTAGTAACTTTTCAGATTAATATATGACGATGAACTAATAATTATATACTGTACATTTGTGTTTACTGTATATCTGTACTGATACTGTATATTTGCATACATTTACATCTTCACAATACATGCATATATATTTGTTCCTGTTATTATTCCTATTGGCTCTTATATTTTTCTATTTTACACCCGTGTTTCCTGCGTTTCATTGTAAAGCAGCAGTCAGAGTGGAACTTTACTGTAAGTTTCCCTGAAAAATAATATATAAGTATTTTATTTATAACACCAATCACAGAAGCATATTTTAGCAGAACAAGTGCTTATACGTTTTAAACTTTAAGTGTATTTTGCTTCTATTTGCCGAGTAGAATACTAAATTCAGCACATCTACTTGTGACGGACTATTTCTACATTCACATATATCGGCATTGACTGCATACGTCCGTCTACGCTGCCTACACGAGAAATCCAAGATTTCCCAAATGAGTAATTTTGGGGATGAAGCAACAACGCTGCAACCAAGTGAAAACAGGACGTCTACTGTTTGATCTTGTGTGTATTGTCCTCTGGATGTCACCTAAAGATCACCAAAGATTAATAACCTTGTGTCTGCATCCATCTCTGGAGAGCGACAGTGACATCTCTAACAAGGACACGCCATATTGCACCTGTCATCAGGTGTAGGGGCACCTTTCCCTCTGCACCACGGTCTTTTTATAGAACAGCAGCGTACAGTACGGTATGCTATTTTAGCCTCTCAGCCTACATACAGACAGGAGGAAATGGAGAGCGAGTCTCCTGTGAGAATAAAAAAGCCCAGCGGGGATAAAGAGGGGCTCCTCCGTGACACAACACTTCCTTAACATGGCCCGTCAGTCCTCATCACTCGACTGGTAATGCACGGACGAGGCAGAGTTTCCATGACAACGTGTAGTCAGTTAACCCGTTGGGTTCTAGATGAGGAAATGTGGTCGGGGAGGCTCATTGAAGATAAGAGGAGCAGAAGATGCAGAGAGAATTTTAAGCAACATGCAAGTAGAGAAAGTTTTAAAGATCTGCAAGAAATGTCACGGATATAAAAGTCTCCAGCAGCGTTTGAGGGCGCTGAGGGTAAAAGGCCTCAGGCGTTCTTACTTCATGAATCACTTAAACAATTAATAAATCATGTTAAATGGTTGGTTTGTCAGCAGGATTACACAAAATCTACTTAATGGATTTACACTAAACTTGGATGGACGATGGGACCCGGCCCAGAATCGACCCCATTAACTTTTAATGCGTCTCCAGATAAAGGGAGGATGCGGGAATTTTCTTTAAAGTTCGTATCTGTAAGATGTTTTTTGAGGATCATTTCAGATGGCGGCCGACCCGACCTACAAACCCAAAGCAATCCAAATTTCTTTTTAAAAGAAAAGGAAATAAATGAATAAATAAACAGAGCTAGAATTTTTCAGGAGTTCTGGTTTCTTGCCTCCTTTTAAATGTTTCCGTCTCTGTGTTGAGCCGTAACAGCCTCAGTCTACGAGTACAAAAGGGGATTGCCGGGCTTTGGCTGAGGTACGCGCTCTATGTGCCATTATCATTTTCAAATGTTTGGAATATGAAGTGGAACCAAAGGCTTCCTAAAGCGTGAATGTCCTCAGTCGGGGTAAAATTGCAACAGTGCTTTGAAATAAGAGCAGTACGAAACCAGAAAACAGGGGTTAGACACTGCTTCGCAAAAATAACACAAAAAGCCTTTAATAAACGATAAAGTACAAGTCTTATCGCCGTTTTCAGGTTTCATGAAATGCCCCTGGATTCAAAGAGCTCCTGTTTTTTTTTTTTACGTATTTAAATACACTTATTTTTCACATTTGCTATTTTCAGTGTTGAAGGTAAAGTGCCTCAGATAATGTTACTGAAAGAAGAAACCCAAACTGCGCCGTTATCGATTTCCCTCTAAAAAGGCCCCACACTGACATTTGTCACATTAAAGGCGGTGTAACATCTCAGCAGTGTGCTTTTAGAGCACACAGACACACAGTATTGTCAAATCTCCCTCCCACCACACTTCATAGCTCAGAGACTGGCATGCCGCTCAGAGGACGGCTTCCAGCTCGCTCCGTCAGAACATCACGGGGGGAAACTTGGCTCGGTCGGAGACATGCTCCGGGGGCTCCTCCGGGAGCAGCAGGCGGGCTGCCTTAAAAGGAGAGCCAGGATGTGCAGGTCGTGCTTCTGTGAGCAAATGTTTTGCACGCTGGGCCTGTTTACTGACGGTCCTGACAGCCAGGACCTCTTTTATGGATTACTGCGTCCTGACATCAGAGGCAGCAAAGAGAGGACGCTGGAAGGATCTTACGGTCAGTTTATGAAGCCAAAATGGACCAAACTCGCTCGACTCTCTCACGTATTCTAATTAAGTTTTAATCACAGAGCTAACTAATCATCCGTCAGACACTCAGGTGTTTTATAAACACTTGAAACGTTTATTTCCAGCATCATTAAGTTGTCTACGGCATAACAGATACACGATTTGGACCGCTTTTTTTTCCAGTGAGCTTCTGACTATATTTCTTAAGTTTTTTCCAGACATGCAGGTGAAAACTCTCTCTGTTGCTTTGTCTCTAAGTGACCCCTCTCACTTAATGGTTATCATGTGATCCGTCTTTAAATTATTGATCAGAGCAGCTTTAATGTGACGCTGAATGTGACGCAACTAACACGCTCAATCATTTTGTTTCAGTGTCAAACCACGGCCTCTTTCTGGTTTTGTCACCTGCACACGAACCTGTCGAGCTTTCTTACATCTTATTCCTCGGCGTGCATCATTTATAGATGAGACTGGCCACATGTCTTTATTCATCACAGTCTATTATCTGTAAATTTGGTCTGCAGTACCAAATATAGTTTAAAGCCATCTGCACACTATTAGGTGCGAAATGCTGGTGGAAACACTAAATCCCTTCATCTTATTTTAATTTTCTACCTGCATTTATCTATATTTACGTCATCTTTCACGCTTTTTATTCCCAGCAATGGTTTTCTTGCATCTCACAAACTTTCTATGGATGAGGAACCAGGATGAAGTTTTGGAGGCCAGGTTTGAGATTTTCATGATGCAGCACGCGGATCATTTTTGATCCAGATGAACAGAAACGTCTACAAAAAAACTGTAACCAGATCATCAGGTATTCAACTTTTGGAGGAACAAAAACAATTCTTATCTCTGTGACTCAATGGACTCAAAAAATACTACATGAGAGGCACAAACTGGGGCGAACACTAACCCTTCCTCTGTTAAGTAAAAGCGAGGAAAGTGATGATGGCCTGGAGGGAACAATCTGAGGTGTGAGACGGAGGCGGAGACGGAGGCGGAGACGGCGTTTCTCCATGTGAAATCCTGGTCTTTAAAGCTACGAGCCAGCCAGCAGCGGTTTTCCGGACTCCTATGGAGGTTCACGAGCTCCATTAAGACGTGGATCTTAAGTACAGGAGACTTAGCGGATATCCGGCGTGTGTGTGTGCGTGATAAGTCCCTATTATTCTCTGCAGAGATCTCGGATTTGGCATAATGTATTCCATCGAGAGGGAGAGGACTTTAAGCTGGCGCTGGAGAAAAAAAAAAGGTTGTGTGCTTTATCAAGGATCAATACGCTGCTGAAAGAGGACAGATAAGGAGGTTCTGCTGAACTGAGGGTTTGTTTTCCTACCGGGGGCCGCCTACAATAAAAATGTATGAAGTCATCGCACTCCGAGGCACATAAAATAAAGAGTTCAGGAGGTCTGCAGTCAAAGATGTGGTGATGTTTGAGTTTGTCGGCCAGTCTGAGCATCTATGACGTGCTTTTGAGGAGAGTTTGAGATATATTGCAACATGACACAGGCTTAAAAGTATTGAATATTATCTAAGGCTGCAGCATATTGTAAAGCTCTACAGTAACAGTTAACATAAATGCTGGGACTGTAAAACCAAAACAATGAGATGAGTATTGATTATAGCAGCTTTACTCCAGGGATTGTTCTGCCTGTTATGGTCATTGTTGGAGCTCGATTATAGTCTCATAAGTAAACAGTCAAAATCTGAAAGTTGGCAAAACACGACTGTCATTCTCCAGCAGCCACTGTTGGCTGGTATCCGGCGATTGTTTGATGGTTTTCCCTTTTCGTTTCATTTCTCACCTTCTGCTTGCCCGAGAACGCGTGGTAGTAACACGACACATAGGTCATGACGGCCTTCTCATCTGGCCTCAAGGTGCTAATGATATCTGTCCAGGGAACAGAGGAAGAGGAGGAGGAGGAGGAGAGAGGACAGAGAGGAGGAGGAGGAGGAGAAAAAAAAATGCACAAGAGTAAAAGAGCGCGGAGACAAAAGGGGGCCAGCAGGGGGCGTGATCACAAGAGGAGGCAACAGTGAGAGCTGCAGGTCATCTCCAGTCCACCCAGAGGTCGTCTTCAGGTTGGTTTGTTGATAAATGTTTGAGTAAAAGTGACTTCAGAGTGGGAAGCGAGGGGCAAAGTCAAAGTTCACTTGACTTTCTACGTGTTTTTCGTCTTTTTAAAACCATTAATGTCGAGATTAAGTTTAAATAAATTAATATATTGGAGCCAAGTACCTCCAGTGTTTCATCCAACATATACGAACCAAAGATTTAGTCTGAAAAAACACACCAATTATGTGATACAATTCATTTTTTAAGGATGGAAACATCCTGAACTTTGTATTGTATTTTGTGACTAAACTTAGTCCGGCGTAATCTAAAACCCAGCCATGTGTTCGGTCCCACTCCCCTCAGATCTGTGATGCAATCCAGAGAGTCCAGCTGCAGCTCCGCCGCTCTCGGCGAGGCAGGCCACACCTCTCCACTCTCTCCAGTTATAAACACAGACATTTTTGATGTGAGTTGCTTAAACACAGCTGTGTTGAAACGCTCTCTGCTGCTGCTGCTGCTGCTGCTGCTGCAGGGCCTCTCAAATGAACCTCGATCTTACGTAACTTCTGCTTTGCGATGCTCCGGCCAGAAAGGTACGATCCCCTTCTCCGTGTGTTTGGTGGAATCATACAGAAATATAACACCTCCTACCACTGCTACGCCGAGATCTACCCGCTGCCCATCGAGACATAAACCGCCTCGAGGACATCGACATTTCCTGCAGCTCGACGATGATAAACCAGAAGCTCACGTCAGAACTCATACGACCAACCTTGATTCGATTCTGCCCTGAAGTACAGATAAATGCAGCTGTGAACTCTTTTATCTCTGATCTGCCACTAAATTAAAATCTTTCCTCTCCTGCTCAGAATTGGAAAAAGGTCATCCATTCCTTCATATCCTCACAGACTGACTCCCTCTGCTCTAGTTTCACTCGAGTCACTTGGGTCCCGCTTGCACCTCCTGCGGACTGGAACCATGACAATGACCACATCACCCTCTTTCCGACCACGCTGCACTGGCTTCCAATTCCAAATTAATGTCAAGATCCTTCTGAAGCCTTAAAAAGGGTTTCATTAAAGTTGTTTCTTGATTGCATCCAAACTACAGTCACAATGCTTACGATGAAAATGAGAAAAATGGCTTCTCTGACGGCCCTGTCAAACTCACAGTCGCCCATAATCCAACAGAGATCCGACACAACACTTCCTCCTCGCAGAGCACCAGCCTCCCCTCTTGCACCAGACAGCACGTGGCTATTAAAATTAAATGGCGGCTTTCTGCTTGACTTTGAAGTGCCGGTTTTAATTTCATTCATTCTTCCACCCTCCGTTTAAGCTGTCGCTCTCGAGGCTGAACATAACCATCCATTTAAAGTGTTACATCTCCCCCACCACGCTAGACTTCAGGCTAATTTGTTTCTCTCCGTCAGCGGGTGTGGGTTTTATCACAGGCAATCATCATCATTTATCAGGCAGACTCCGCCGCACCTCCCACTCCGCTCAGCTTCTGTTCGCCGGAACAAAACCCTAATCAGGAGTGATTGTGGTGCCATGCGGCGCCGTCACCACGAGGTAGACTGGAGATACACTTGCGCTCAATGCCTCAAAAGAACAGAGCCTGTCGTCCCATCATGCATTTGGTGGCGTGAACCATGCGGAAAGTGAAGGAGAGTGACCCCTGCAGGGGGGCGTGGTGCACTGCAGAAAGAGAAGGGCGCTGTTAGGAGAAACACACGGGAGGAGAGGGGTGAGGAGGAGGAGGAAGAGGAGGAGGAGGAGGAGGAGGAAGGAGACGCTGCATCCAGGATACCTTCTGGGCGCCTGAGAAGGCGTGGTAGAAGCTAGAGACGTAGGTCATGATCGCCTTCTCGTCCGGACGGGCAGTGCCCACAATGTCTGCGGGGGGTGAAGAGAGGAGGTCAGGGAGGGGGAAGGGGAGGGAGGAGGGAGGTGAGGTTGTTAAACAAATCACAGAGCACAGATAAATGAAGACACAGGAAGTAGAGCCGGGGTCCAGCTTGTCACATAAACAATATCCAGAGTGGAAAGAAAAACACGCTGTGTCGCCGTCCAGATGTGCCTCACAGGGAGGATCTGATTTAAACTTTGCAGACGCTCTTCAACACAGAAACACACACACACACACGTTAGAAGTCTTCAACTACAGTACGAGTGAGCAGAAAAGGCTTCAGTGTATTTGTAGAGATGAACTGCATAATTACATGAAATAGAAAAAGGATTGGTGGCTCCCTCTGTGTGCACAGCTGCATATGTGAATGTTAAGGCCAAAATAAACTCTCTCAGAGAAACTGGTGCCTACAGATTAATAATGAGGCAGCAAAAGAAAAACAAGTGGTGGAAAAGACAATATTTCTTCATATAAAGAAGGGAAATTTCTTTGCTGAATTTACAAGAAGGGACGAGTAATTAAGAATTTATCATTGACAGCATCACAAAGTTTATTAAGTTTCCCCTAATGCAACAACTTACAAAAATGAGCGATTTTTAAATGGAGTTTGGTGCAGAATTGTCGGCCCCTCAAACGACTTACTCGTGTGCAGATTTTGCCCTTAATGATCGAATATCCGATCTCAGCGAAGACAAAGAGAATGTTTAAAATAAGGGAAAGAACATTTAGAATCTGGATATGATTTCCAGTCGGATCTCATTTTAATCCCAGGTGGAAATACGGAGCTCTAACACAGAAAATGGGTGCAACTCACAATAACTAGACATGTGAAGTGGTCTAAGTAAGTAGGAATGAGAAGAAGAAGAAACGTAAGCTCTGCCCATTTTCACACCTTTGACCACCTGTCTAACCACACCGCAGGACAAGAGGCCCGGCTGTCAGATTGTTGGTTTTGGGGAGAGAGACACATCAGTTTCCATCACTTCTGAACTGCACTTCTGAGAGAGTGTATTTTGGTCTTTGAACACAGGAAAAAGTTCTGTTCTCCTCATCATCATTCTACAGTGTTCCTCCCAGCTGGCTCACCTTCCGCGTCCAACATCTTGGGGATGTCCAGGTACTTCTCTGCCACGTCGAAGGCTGTGTTCAGGTTGGTCATCGGGTCGTCCTGTTAACAGCAGACACAACAGACCGTCAACACCTTCAGACTCGAGGCTCTTATTGTGGAAGATGTAAAAACACAGATGACGGATTTTTTTTTTAAGGGAAAACTGTCATTTTTCTTATGTAAAGAACTCGTGTTATCCTTTTTGTTGCTTGCTAAAACAATTCACATTTAGCCGATTAACAGAGAACAAAATCTGCAACTATTTCAATAATTGATTTATCACTTAAGTATTCATTATTTCCAAAATGTTCCAATTATATCTGCTGCTTTTCTCTGTTTTCAGAGCAAACTGAATATCTTTGGGTTTTGGACTCTCGGTCGGACAAATTTTAATTACAGTTTTTGACTTTTAACCAAACAATTAATCAATTCATTGGGAAAGTAATTGCCGGATTCACTGATAATAAAACTAACTGGTTGGTAGCAGCCTTACTTTGCCCTCAAACCAACAAAAGGACACTTATGCAACTACAAATTTAAATGAGATAGGAAAGCAATTTTGTTTCCTATTCACAAGTTACCATTTATCAAGATGAATGCTTTGGTTTTATTAATTATAGCACTTTTTTCCCGTTTTCTGTAATCAAAACAACCAGCAAAAACTAACCTCTTATTTAAATTTTGCTCCCAGATTTGGTACATGGTGTCTTTTATTAGGCAGATAAGAACATTCTTATATATCTCTGTGAACTCGAACGTGTCTCAGCAGGAAATTTCAACCTATTTGACACAAAGACGGACATATAAAGACGTCCTGCTTCTGTTTCACATGTCAGCTCCTCGTCGACATTAGAAATATTCTCAATTTACGGCGGCAATCTTCTCTCTGTTTGTCACGTTAACGTCAGACAACTGCTCGCTCACCTTGCGCAGTTTCCCGTAATCAATGAGTTCTGGACGGTGTCGATGAATGAGTGCACAGAAACCCAAACCATCTTTCCAGCTGAAACACAGAGAGGCAGAAACAGTTGTGACGAGGGTGAAACCGAGGTGAAACACAACAGGCTGAGGGGGAAGAGGAGAGGAAGAGTTCGCCTTTAATCTTTTTGATCCGCACCATTCCCCCCGTCTGTCTGCCTAATTGGCTTCAAGTAACAAACCCACATCCGCCCAGCAGCACGTGGTGGGTTTCAGTGCACAGCACGTGCAAGAAACAATACATGTATAAGACCTGCTATAAGATTTAACAATGAGACACTGAAACAAACTAAATCTACAGTCTGTGGTGTGAAAAGAAAAACAGTGTTTCAGTGTTTGAGGATAAAAAAAAAATGGTGAAAAATGACCCACCACATTATTTTCAAGGACCGTGAACAAAATGTAAATCACGGCGGCTTCTGAGGTCCAGAATCTGGAACGTGTTCAGAGAAAAAAGGAAAATTCCCTCTTTGACACTTTTCCTACACTGAACAGACACGCCGCTTTTGTGCTGGTTTGCTTTAATTTTCCAGAGTAATTTTCTTGGCAAGCGGTCTCACGGAGACTTACCGACTTACAGATGTGGTCCAGCTCGACCAGAACGCTGCGGCTCAGAACACAAGAGAGGCCGAAGTTTGAGAAGCCATAAAAGTTTATCAACATATTATCTTATCCTTTATACCCATATTGCAGGATGTAAACATTAATGGTGTTAGTTTAGTTAGCTTGGTTGGCAGGTACAGTTCAGTAAAAAGTAAACTGTTCCTCCATGAAACTGCTCACAACAAGATCTGTGGATTATCTTGAGTAACCAGGTCATGATTTCTGGAAGGAGACATTTACTTTCAGTGCTTCATTTGCATTGTTTGGAGAGGTTATTTGGCTTTGAGCTCCACAAGCAGAGTGCAGTCTAGTTCCACTATATTAGAGATAAGGCAGACACGTACCAAAACTTGGCAACTCACACCAAAACAGTCCAGATAGATAAAAGGCAAAACAGGTAGGCGGAAAACTTGATAATGTCACTTTAAAGCTACGTTAAAAGATTTTTCTGGCCACTAGGGGGCAGCGCAAATGCCGTGAAGTCCAACGTTGACATATCGTCGCCATATAAAGTAATATGACAAAGCGGACATTTATATTTGTACACGCAGCAGACACAAAGCATTCATATAAAGTCATGTTTATATCCAACACCTGGCTTCTCTCTCCTTTTAGCTCTGTTTTGGTCTCCACCGAGGTAAAATATCTGGCTCTTTGGCTGCATAAGCTTCACTTTGGTCACTTTTGTCTGGAATTTGACTTTGAAGATGTTGAAAACGTATATTCACACATTTGTATAGTTTATATTGAAGTGTCGAAGCAGCTAAATTCTGTCTGGAAATCAACCAACATGCGTCTGCTCAGCTGGAGGACGTATTTTTAGCTCGGCCTTCTGTGGTCCATTGACTGACGGCCTTGATGCTGACAGCAGGCTGTCTGTCGCTGCGGTCTGAGAGAGTTCTGGAGGACTCACTGAAGCTCTCTGCTCGCATGGTTACAAATTTCAGCGTATTACTTGCCATTAAAAAAAGAGGCGAGGCTTCTACAAGATGACTCTTACGGCAGTAGAGCTTGAGAGCTGGAGTAAAGAAAAAAAAAAACCATAATTCCCTGCTCTTCCCCCGCCTGCCTCTCATCTCCTGGCCGTCTGTCACACAGAGACCACATCAAAGCTGCGGCGCTCCGCTCCTGCACCGGGACCATCAGGCCTCTCCCTTTACCTTCTCCTGAAATGACCTCCCCTCCACCTTTCTTCTCGCCTCGGCTTTCATCCACATCTGAGGATCACAGAGGTCTTCTTTCAATAATTCAGCGCGCATCGGAGGCAACCTGCGACGCGGACCGAGACCCGACTGAGCCTACCCGCGGCAGGAACAGGTGCACGGGTACGAGACGTGGACGCTAGGATTGGATATCCTCGCACTCTCTCCACTTTTATGTAATTTGATGAAACTGTTTGCATGCAACAAATCAACCTCCTCCTCTCCTCCTCAGCTGGTCTGGTGTCTGAAACACATCTGCTGGTCTGGTCTCTGTCGGAGGCGACTGCTGTCGTCTGTGCTGAATCAGTAACTATTTCATGCAACCCTGGTGTGGTTTCATTACTGACAGTCTCAATTGAACCAGACAACCACATTTTAATTCAAAGTAGTGTCCTTAAGGAGCAAAATAAACCGTTAACTCGCTGCATTCGACGTGAAAACATTGCAGCTCCGCGTGCCATTTTTCTCTCACTGCTTCTCTGAAACCCTCTCTGCCTCCTCTACTGATATTTTCTCATCCAGTGCGGTGAATTAATGGTTCATTCTGACCGAACTAGAACTGGTGACCTTTGAGGGACAAACTGAAAATGTTTTGCTGAGTGTTTTTTTTTTGGTTCGGTCGGGTTTAAAGTGAGTTTTCTGAGAATAAAATGACAATTTCTGGAAGTGGAGTCTGGTGCAACTGCAATGTGAATTTAAGTCTTGAAGCAGTAAATTCAAAAACTTCAAGCTTTCTCTTTAAGTTTCCCTTTGCCAGATGAAAACAAACTCGCCTGACACTAAATAACAGCACCGTAAATACAACTAGAAGCTTAAGTACAGGTTTTTACAGACAGATTTTGATGTTTCCAAGGTTTGAAAGAAAAATGTGGCTTCTCAGAATCTGGACCGAGGTCTGGAATCCAGACTGGACTGCAGAAGAATCCAGTCCAGACCATGTGTCATTTATTACGTTGTGCAGGATATATTCTGATTGTCGAGCGGCCACAATCCAGAGGGGAGAATCGTATTTAGTTACGACCTTGCATTGTGGGTTTTTTTACTGCTTTACAAGGAGATCTGTGGACTGAAGACACAACTCTGGGTAGCTCCTCTACAAAATGTATTTACAGATAATTATCCTAAAAAGACCCTCGAACTGATCATCATTTAAAGATCACTCAGTGTTAGATAGAAATTAAATGTTATTTATAGAGTTTGGGTCCATTACTGACAATGGAAATGGCAGAAAAATATTTTTTATAACATAGAAATATTGGAAATCACAGGTGATTGTTGGGTTATCGTGTTCTAATGCAGCAGTTTACTGTACCTGACTTTCTTTTGCTGTTTGCTGCATTAAATAAGTGTACATAAATAAAGAAAACGCAGCATTTATACTGTACATAGATACTTGTTTATGTTACCTCTGACTTCACAGAGGTCCAAATAAAACAGATTTGAGGCGCGACCGCTGCTCTTTCACATTCCTCCGTCTCATTTTCTCTGCTTGACTCAGACGTATGAACTCTTTGCATCTGGCTCCACTGCTCTCACCGTGTTTAGTGCAACTGCGCCTCAGCGTGTGAGTGAAATAACCTCATTCCCCGTTAGGTATTATGTCTCCCTGCCTAAAAAGCCTCACCTGATGTGAAAGTTCTGGATGTTGACATTCTTGTACGGCGCGGTCTTCCTCTGGCACCACAACAGGAGGCCTTCTTTGGCGGATGTCTCTGCGGTCGGGGGAGAGAGAAGGGAATCATTGTGAAGTTGGGAGAAAACTCTCAGGCTTTTACTTTGACCGACTCTCGGCTAATCCCCGTTCAGCGGTGGATTAAGCGGCGGTGAGGTGAATGGGAAGCATGTGCGATTTCTGGGACGCTTCATGCTCTCTCGTGGCACGAGGAGAGGTGTCTGGTATTGTGTCGTAACCGAACAGCAACACCTTGAGGACGATCAAACTCACCGCGCTGGAATCTAAAGCTGAACAAATCAAGGCTGATCGCTGGTGACGTTCAAATTGGATTACATCTTAAGGGCACTATATATGTGAACCAAGCAGAGGGGCATAACATAAGCAGTTCCACCTCCATAGGAAAAGGAACAGTCTGACGCTTTCACATTCAAATGAGAACGAAGTCTATACGTACGTGCTGATGCGTCCCAGAGGTCTCTGAACTCTGAGACACACTGCGTCAATGAGAAGTGTTTTCAATTGCAAATGAAGACAGTGAGCAGAGGCTCTTTTCAATGAAGTGAATGAGTGAGGAGCGTGTGGAAACATTCCCAGACACCCAGACACACACACACACACACACACACACACACACACACACACACTCACAGTACCTTCCACAGAAATGTCTTGGATGGCGAAGCGGAGGATTATGGTCCAGATCATTCCCAGGGTCATCTTAGCATTGCCATCTACGATCTCTGTGGAAAGGGCAAAGCAATAACATTTACGCATTCAGCAGACGCTCGGAATTAGCGTTCGTCACACGAGCTTTTCCAGGTGGATGTCTGAGATAAAGTGTTGAGGATTGTTGGCCGTGCTGGCTGCGTGGCTCCGGGGATGGAAACTAAACTGAGCCCGAGCCATACTTGGAAGAGGTATAAAAGCACAGGCGGTCAAACACAGGGCATGATAACAAAAAGGGGCAAAATGTGTAAAAATGTGTCATAAATCTGGAGAAAATCAAGAGAATTTTGACACCAGAGGAAAACTGCAAGAGGCCAATGAAAACTGTGAGCTGGGGAAGGTTGGCGGGTTTGATTTAAGCACGCTGGCATTAAGATTTAGCACAAAGCCCCGCTGCACAAAGTACAGCCTCACAGAGCCGGCAGTCAGGTCAGTTTTATTCATGTAGTCATCCTCCTATCTTTAGACCAGGGCTGAGAAATAAAACCTTACAATGATATGCTGCCAAACCATGATACAGAATATATACATGGATATCTTGAAGTGATAAAATCAGACATCACTATACTTTTGACCCAGTAGGCCCTACTTCGATATTATGGGGATATTTATGAGGATGATTATCACTACTTTCACAAAATTGCTAACACAATTAGATTTATGATCGATAATCATCAGTAATGTAGCTATAATGACTAAGTGGGTAAAGACAAGAATTAGAACAGTCAATTAAGTTCAGAAAAATGATGAAATTCAGCCTTTAAAACCAAAGAAAAGACAACACTTACGTCATATCACAACATCCAAAACTGAAGACGATGTATTGACTCATATCACAATAGTGATATTTATCGTACATATTGCCCTGCCATACTTTAGACCACTGGTGGGGATAAGGAAAAACTTAGTTCGTGGGGAAAGAAGAAGAGAAGTTTGTGCCCCTGTTGGCTGTGGATCAGCGACTCAACCAGACATTTAACCTAAACCGTGTCTAAAGTAGTTCACAGCTCACACTTGCTTCTGATCTGGAGCTTTTAGCCTGCGACCTCCAAAAACTGTCAGCAACCATAAAATATATTTGACTAAATGTTCTTTCAGCTTGATGTTTAGATGGCTTCTGACCTGAATTCAAAGCCTCCTGAGCTTATTTGTGCAGAGATTTATCATACGTAGAATAGCAGAGCAGCTAGAGTTAACCGGGCCCTGACCCTCATGCCCTGATACACAAGGGAATGCAATCTCATTTTTCAAAACTGTACGGTGCGTTAGGAACACCTTCCGCATGTCGCCGAGGTCAGAAAATTGACTTGACACCGCTGATAATCTGTTGACTCGACAGCCAAACACAGACCGTGCACTGCCTGAGTGCCTGTGTGGGCTCGGAGTCAGTGTTTCTGCAGGGCGACAGTAAAAACAGCGAGCGCTAAGCTGTTATGAATGAAACGCGTGATGATTCAGTCATTCGAGCCCGGACCTGTTAAACTGTCAATCAGCTGCGTGCCCTGCAGTGGGAGGCTGTGAATGAACCGCCTCTGTCCACTCCTCTGGATGTTGTCTATAAAGAAAATCCCCCCCACCCCCCCCCCCCACCGTCCCCTTCAACAGGTCACTCCTGTTTGCCCGCCGTCAATAATCATTCGTTTCTCCCTCTAATCCAATAAGACACGGGGCACGGCAGCTCTCCGCGGCTGCTCGACTCTGACGGACGAGCTGGGACTGCAGGATGTCAGTCAGATGTCTGTGCGCGTAATGCGCTGTGAAAGACGCCTCGGATTGAATTACAGAAAAAGTCTCGCTCGGTTGTTTCAGCTGACGAACGCAGATACACGCTGCAGATTAGTCCTAATGAACATGACTAATCAACCTGGGGGAGGAACACAAATCCTGTTTAATCCATTTGAAACTGCACTCCTCCTCCCCCCCCGTCACCCCCGTACCCACAACAAATCCCCCCCCCCCCGGATGACTCGCAATGGACCTTCAGCCCGCCACAGTTCCACCGCCGCAGCGGGCAGGGAGCTGGACTGCAGGGCCGCTCCGACCAGGAGGGGATTCCAGGCGGATAATCTGTCTGGAATGCTGGTCTGGTTTAGGAGCTCTTATACCGGCCTCCGAGCGCTGCGAATAATCTCCAATTTATGAAGTAATTTCTGTCTTTTTCAGCCAAAGAGTCTTGTTTTCTTACAGGAAGTGAGGGAAATCTGTTCCAATATTCAAGTTGGTTCAATAACCTTTAAAATATGAAGTAATTATGAAGTATTATTTTGTTTTATGGACACACTGTCTGACAAAACAAGTGCTTAAAGATGTCTTCTTGGGTTCTGGAAAACGTTTTTATTATTTTCAGACAGTTTATGGATCGAATGATGAACTGATTAATCAAGAAAATGTTACTTTGCAGCCCTAAAGTCTAGTGGAGGACAAGTTTAACTGACTTTAGTGCAGCTGTCAGCCATCCTTTGACTTCTGTTGGGATCAGAGCTGCATTAAAATCCTTCAATACTATTTTTGTAACGATTAGAGCTTAGCGAGTAGTTGGCTGACATTGTATTTCTAGGATGAGCGTCATCCTAAAAACGTGTCAATAGCCAAAAAACATTGATCTGAAGCTCAGTTCTGAGGCCGTACTTGAAAAACCTTTCTGATGAATAATAAATAAACCGACTTCTGATCAACCCAATCAATTCCAGGCTTAAAGCAACAGTTTCCAGTCAGTCCCACCCACTTCTGGTCCAAGCCCCGCCCATTCCTATTCTGGACAGGGATGCAGATAATTGTGCACTCATCCCTCGTCAATATGATATCTGAGCTCAGGGCCGCTGCAAGGATTTTAGAAAGTTTGAAGATATCCGCCTGTAAAATCTCTGTAACCATCCCAGACCAGTGGGCGTTAACAGAAACCGGTTGTTCTAATGGGGACTATTTCCTCAGTAGAAAGTAGTCCCAGTGGGAATTGTTAGTTAGGTTTTGAGGATGATCCTCCAGAGTAACCGGGACATTTGTTCTGGACAGACACGTTCTTATGGAGTCAGTCAGATGTCATCGTTCAGCCGTTTGAGCGACACAATAACATGTTCTGCTCCGTTGTGTTGTGTGTGGCTGCAGAGGAACACGTATCTCCAAACTTTGGCTCCAAAACGTCCACATGGCTAAACACCATGAGGGGTAAGAACAAAAATATGTGCGCTGTGTGAACCGACCCCTTAAAGAAGCACGTAAATATTTTGAGATCACTTCGTTGACACAGTTTGAGTTGTCTGTCCGCGACACACATGTATAAACTCTCCGTCGATTTTCCAGAAAAACCCCAGAGGGGAGTGTGTGTGGTTGTGAAAGAGGAAGAAGGGAGAGTGAGAGGGAAAGGGGAGTGTTTACTCAGCTAAAGAGCTGTTTACTTTCTGATGGGAGGAGGACGGACATCCCCAACTTATTTGTGCTGGACAATGAGCAGCTTCGGGGCCTGAGGGAGACTGCTGATCCCTGAGATCCCCTCTCGAGAAATTGCACCGCGAAGCACAACCTCCGCCCGAGACACTCCGGAATAAGGATCTCATTAAAGCGCACAGCAGCCAGCGGCACTGCCATGGTAACAAGAGAGAGGGCTACAGACTACATTACACGTATATTTACAACAGAATGGCGGCTATTGATCTGGCTGACGGCCTAATTAGAATCATTGGGTGATAATCGGAGAGGTAAACAAACCCGGAGAAGGTCAGGTGACGGAGAAAAAAAAAAAAAATCCCTGACCTTCATCCTCTGCTGGAAAATGCCACTGTATCACTCACCCTCGGCTCCGATCGACACCAGTTTGACTCCTTTACTGGCGATGAAGTCGAGCGCTTTGTTAACGTTGGAGATCTTGTGGACTCTCATCTTTCCTCTTTCCGGTTTGGCCAAACGTTCGCCTAGACAGAAGAAAAACAACAAAACCCCAAAAAAAGGCAGACAGATAGAGGATGATTAGGATGTCTGGCAGCTTCTCTCGGCACTCGCATTGAAAATACTTTGTTCTGGGGAAAAGACATAAAATAAGAAAAAAAAAATGGTACATTGAATCCACATCTGGATCTATAAACAGCTGCGTCAAATTAAATCTGCGGGATTGAATTCAAATCCCTCTCATAACTCCGACCTGGGCATTTCAGTTAGAAACGCGCCACATTGCTAAATTTAAACCTTTAGCAAGAAAGTTAACAAGCCTACCGGTAATTTTCCCAAAATGTCAAACTACTCCTTTAAGGCTAATCCTGGTATCCAAACACAGCGTGGGACAGCCCTCTCAATCCAAACTGTTTTTACTCAGATAATCCTGTTAAGCAGGAAGCTGTTTACCTGAGATGACCTCCAGCAGCAGCATGAGTTTCAGCCCATCCCGGAAGTCCTCCTCGATGTTCTCAATCTGCGTGCCTGCTTTCCTCAGGTGGGAGTTACACCAAGCTGTAAATGTCTGCAGACGGAGAAGAAGAGGGGGAGAGAGAGAGAAATCATCAGTCAGTGCACTTACACGCACGCAATCTGCAGCGCAAACAATGATCGTTGTGTCTGCGGCAGCCATATTTGATGGTGAGGCCGCCGGAGTCTCCGTATATTTGCTCATAGAGTTATTAAATCCACATTATTGTACAATCTGTTGACAGTGGCACGGGTCCAATGCATTAAACCCTGCAAGGATAATCTCAGCAAAGGCAGAATTATATTTGGGTCGGTGAACATCAGAGCAACAGGTTGGCGAATAAGGGAGGGAGGCTTTTGTCCAACTGAAAAGCAGCCCAATGGAAACCCTAAAAAGTCAGCTGTAAGAGGCAAAAGCAAAGTGGAAGGCAGCTTAATTAGCAAACTAGCTTTAGCCAGCAGCCAAGAAGACTGTTTTTGTACTGTTACTGTAAACTGTACGTGAGATGCGCAAAACTTCTTAGCAAACTGAATGAGGTGAATCAGATTCTAGCTAGTTTGCAAAAAGACCGTGACAGCGCCACTGTGCAATTAATGTCCACATGACCCTAGTTTGTCATCAGAAACTCAACACACCATAATTAATAGTCGCGGTCAACTACTGAATGTGCTAGCAGAGAATAATGCCCCCTGAGAGGAGAGTAATTTCACTGGATGCAATTATTCACATAAAAAAAAAGCAGGCGTTGAGTTTTCTCTGTGCGAATGGTCGAACCTTTATAGCCGAGGACAAACACGTCGATCCCATGGGAACATGAACGTCAGTCCCAAATTGTGTGCAATCAGTCTGATGGCTGATGAGTGATTTCACTCAAAACTAGAAAAATCAACCTCCCTAGAGGGGGGAAAGCGAGGGGAGACGTCAGGAGAACTGAGCCTCTGAGAATGCAGAACGTCTGTAGAAAGTTTCGTGATAATCCATCGAGCAGTTGTTGAGATACTTCAGTTTGGACGAAAGAACCAGACCGAGCGCCTCACAGAACACGCCGCCAGTTGCAATCTCTTAACAGCTTAATGTGTTTGTGAGCAAAACACTGAATGACTACCTGTCTAATGGATGTTGTTTTGTAGCTGAACCAGACCTGCTGACTAATAAATGTGTTTCCTGTCGGTTTGTTCGCGGACCCTGCCCGTACCCTTTCATTAGAGCCCTTTCAAAACAAGCTCTCTGGAGCCACAGCACACTGGTGCATTGTGTACTGTATACAGTAGGTGTAGCAGGCCCCGGATTCTCTGGCATTTTTGGCATCGAGACATGCTAACGGAAAACATCTGGAGCAGAATCTCAGCTGCCCAACAGGAGCTGGCATGAGGAGTGGGCCCGCCACGCACCCCGCTGCGAACGCCTCTTTACGAGTTCCTGGGTTAATTACACCCAGCGCCGAAACACCAGGCACCATGTTTCCACCGGGGAGCTGGGGGAGGACCTGCAGGAGCCGGGCCAGGGCCTTTATGAAAGCCTGCACTGTCTTTCGCTGGAACAAAAGCCACTTAAAAGTCACTGGCGAGCTGCTTGGGAGCACTCGTGGAACTTCCGCGATTAGGTCACTCTTAAAAATGGAGTGGCATGAGGTCTACGCGACTATCAATAAACTCCAGAGCTGGGGTTTTTTTTTTTTTTTCTTCAGATGTGTACGTGTTTGTTGGCGTGTGGTCGCGTTTCAACCGAGGCAGAAGCCAAAGGAAACTGAGGATACTGCAGATGTGGAGGGAGCGAGGCAGATTATATGCTGTTTTATCTCCGAGGGTATAGAGCTGACAGAAAAAGACCAGCGCCGAGGATTTATGCGCAGCTGGCACGCACACACCCTCTAAAACAGACTATTCCTCTAAAGCATGTGGTGATTCAAGTCGGGCTCCAACAGGCACTAAGATATTTCAATCATCCTAATCAATAGTCCCTTTGCAGGCTTGCCAACAATTTTTAAACTGTTGAGGCGGGGCTGTGGTGTCAGCAGCCGGCGTGAATACTGTTTAATCTAATCACGGCGTTGAGATAAGGCTGTGTGCCGGCTTCTCACGGCGCTGCACGTCTCTTAGTACAGGATGTAATTTTTGACAAGTGGTCAAAAAAGCCTTTCTCTTCCCCCTTTTGTGTTCACTTTCCCACCACTTAGTTTGAAACACCTTCGAATAAAAACGAAAGCAATAAAACCGGGCTGTCAGAGGTAATGGAAAGCCTGACCTTTAATAAACGGATACGCTGCTCGCATTATCGTTAGCGAAAAGAAAGACTTCCTAATACCTTAATTTCACTTGGGCAAATAAGCTAGAAGCTATAAAGGGGAATGAGACGGGTTTAAAGAAGATAAGACGTGTGCATTTTTTTTTTTTTTTTCTACTCTAAACTCACCGCTTAGTGCGGCTTTAGCAAGGACCAGACAGCTGAAAATGTCAGGAGGCTTTGAGTCAGACCGCAAAAGAGCACAGTTGCGAATAAAACGACTAAAAGTTCACAGGAGGAATGTTAGCTTGTTAAATGTGCTGGAAGGAGGGTAACGCCGGGCCGCTCTGGGCTGGGTGACGGGCCCTCCTCCTGACCAGAATTAGCCGGCCCTCCTGCAGATCCTCTAACTCTCCGGGTCACTGCTGAGTTTGGCAGCAGCGGCGCACAGAGCCAGGCTGGCAGCCACCTGCGCCGTCACATGACCCGCTGGCTGTGTTACGGTCAACACTCACGGGCCCTTCAGGTGTTCTGGGGCTCTTGGCAGGGCGCGACACCGAGCTACCGGTCCACCGGCTACAAACAGGCCTGAAACGCCTCAAAGAATAGCACTTGAGGGAAAGTATTAAAGAATCTGATATCTAATGTTCTTAAAACGAGCCCTCTGGTAATTGGTCAGTCAGCTGGAAACTAAAGTTAATGCCGGCTTAATTAGCAAGAAGTCAGTGGACTCACTGTTCCAAAACACACTGAGAATCTGCAGAATTCTCACTTTAAACTGAATGTAAGCCGCGCTTGGCCGGAATTTAAAGGACAGCGACGCTAACTGAGTTGGGCGAGGCTTAACAAACATTATGTAAGCGGCTGCTGTTGGCTGCCGACTTAATTGGGATAACAGCGACACCACCACCGTGCAATTAATGTCCACATGAGCCTAGTTTGTCTTTGGAAATGTCTTCAGAAGCTCGGCATGACATAATTAATTGTTGTGGCGGAAAACAAAAAGGAGCTATGTGAAGAAAATATCCCCTGAGAGAAGTGTAGTTTCACCTGAGGTAATTATTCACATAAAACTGAGTTCAGCTTTCTATAAGTGAAGAAAGTATTTATAGCCAAGAACCGTCTGAAGGAGCCTCATCCTCGGACTCTCATACAATATCATGATTGTCTTATTTGAAATAAAAATGACCCATTTTGTTTCTATCTACTTCTTCTGTACCATTTGGGAATTTCCTCAACTTCTAAGAATGACTTTAGTCCAGGTTCAAATTTGACGACTGGTTAAACTTCCAGTCAGCTGATCAGATTTATGGAGAGATCAATATCGGCAGGAGGGCTTAGAGAGCCAGTCGCTGTCAGATTAAGTAGGCTACAGCTGTTTCAGTAAACACGAGTTATGGATTAAGATCGTCATTGGAGATGTCTTTGAAGAGTTTGGATCGGGAAAATCAGAACGTCCCCTGTAAGAGCGCAGGTGATAAGTTTCTCCAGTTGTCTCAAGGCTGCTTTGCTCTCTGAAATCGGCCTCTCTGCCTCTTCTACAGTAGATTTCTCTCCGCATAACCATTAAAGGATGACTGCAAAATGGCGGGACTGCCACAAAACATTGGTGTGAAACAGTGTTTTGGATTAACCCTAAGTTACTGGAGCATGGAGTATCTGAATGTGACAGCAGGTCAAACCAACAGGACGAAGATCGTACTGACAACTACATTGACCCCGGAGCACAACAATACATCACAAACAGCCATTAACGGCAACAGAGCAGCTTCCAGACTGTATAATTGTATAAACGCTGGGTCATACATGCAGTCATTTACTGTGAGCAGTGCGTCTTACGATCCCCGTGCTCTCTACGTGTGATCTTGTCGTGCAGTTTGTGTGAGTACAGTATGTGCTGTGAATCTGTGTGAGCTGTTAACATGTCTTCTGCTGAAAATCACTCTCATTACTTGCGGCTTGAACACAAGTCTGTTTTCGGGGCCTCGGTGTAACATGTCGTGTAGCGGAGCGAAGTGAAAGCTCGACTGGCTGTGTCTGCGGGAGGAACTGGAGGGTCGTAAATCTGGAGGGCCCCCTCCCCACCTCCGCCCCTCCGGTCTGCCTCGTCTCAGCCTCGCAGAACTGAGGCGGGCTGTAAAAACAACAGGGGTCAAGAGCGGGAGGAATCTGCTAGGCATCAATTTCAGGGAAAGTTGCCAGTCAGCGTCATTATAGCGGCATTTTTCCCATGGCAACCACTAAACGCAACGCTCAGGGAGAGAAATACCAAGATTTAATAGTGTGCTTCGCTGCATTTATCACAGATGAACAACCTAGTTTATAAAATGTCGGGCAATAGTGACACAGGACAATTACGCAATAGCACGTGGTGATGTCCTCAAATTCACACATTAGAGCGAGTAAGATGATCTATCAGTGACGTCTTTAAAGTAACTCTTAAACCCGAAAATAACAGCTTCAAATCATTTTAATATTACAGTGACTCTCTCTCGGCCACTCAGAGAGTCACTTCTGTTGCTTGTCTCTGCACTATGTGACTTCAGTGAGAGGGTAAGATCACAGTCCGTGATGCTGTACGGCGATACATCACACAGAATGAATTATGGGTGATATTTGTGAAAGTGGATCATTCTTTCTGGGGAAAATATCCTCTAGTATCCCTCCCTCGCTGTGATTTACATAGTTTCCTGAAAGCAACATGCAACTGCTGCGGAAAGTAGCTAAAAGTTAGCTCTGTTAGCTCTCTATCAGCAGTTTTTCTAAAAGCTGAATAATACTTCCTTTGCGTGTGTACGACAATGTTGTAAAAACGATCTTGCAAAAAAAACGACAGAAAAAGTTGGCGATAAAAAAAAAAAACACTCAGAAACCTGGTTTTAAAAGTCGGTGTGACGTGCTAAGTTTTTTTCTTACATTACATCTGACCAACTGTTACATAAAAGCTGGAATTTGTATTAATAACATTGAGAAACAGTAGGGGGTTGAATATCTACATACTGTTGCTTTAATAATCTGTGTATCTTATATTTTTTCACATTTTAACTGTGTGATATATTTATGAGTTTGGATTGTTTTGCTTTAAAAAAGGTGCAATATGTAAGAACTGGACACCTTTTGAATTCATACTCCAAACAGAAATGGTGCCGTGTATCACCAGAGAAACTGCTAACTGCTGCTAACTGTAGCTACTAACTGTAGCAGTGCAGCTAGTGGTCTGGACTGGGGTGCTCGAAGTGGTGCTATTAGAAAAGACAGGCCCTCGCTAGCTGATTAGCATGCTAACTTCAATAGCAATTACTGCAAAACAATTGTAGTTTTCTTTGACACAACATCAAAACTCTTATCTCTTCACATTCTGTCTGTTATTTATTATTTTTAATATCTTGAACTAGAATTTTCACATATTGCCCCTTTAAACGGAGAGCGTATGGTTCTATAACACACTGCTCTGCTTCCCATACGGATGAAAATAAACCTGAACGGATCCATCATTGTGACATGTGACCGCATGACACGGCTGGAAACTCCAGAATAAAAGCTTGAAAGGGCACTTTGACTTGTTTTGCCTTTGCGTTAATGAACTAATGAATCAACCGCCGGCTGTTAGCACCAGTAATTATATTTTTTTTAAAAACAAAACATCATTAACAATTAAAAAGAGCTTTAACATTCTCCATATCAAACCCATCACGCAGAGTTTTCTCCCTCTCCTCGCTCCTGTTGCCTTCCCCACCTCTCACTCAGCTCCCAGCCTCCCCCCTCTCTCCCTCTCTCCCCCCTCCATTAATCAACCTCAGTTAGGAAAATATTTCCTGCCTCTCTGCCAGTTCCATATTAGTACAATCCTTTTACTGAAACAAGCCAGCTCATGAGCCATATCCGAACACACAGGCAGGCAGACAAGTCTAGTGTGGAGAGGAAAGGCAGATATTGCTGGCAGAGCGTCCGACACAGGAAGGCGGTTTTCAACACAGCGGCCAGTTTCTCAAGCCCGAGTCTCCAGCTCAGGGTACCAGAGGGCCTCTCGCGTCCCGATGAAACCTCAGACACAGGCAGATAAATTGCTAGAAAAACTTTCAGAAAAATGTCTTTCCAGCGTCTCCTCCAGAGCGCTGAACAAAAGGAGCCGAGAGGAGGTTGAAAGGGGGGAAAAAAACATTTCTCTTTAGAATCCAATCCTCAACTTAAAAACCGTAACGCCACCCACAGCTCGGGCTGTAATGAGAATGAAAGTCTGGATGAGTTCGGGGGGGAAATGGGCCTCTGCGAATCCCAGGGAGGTGAGAGCGTTGTTTCTCTCCTGTTAAGTCTATCTCTGCCGAGGCTCGTGGGGGCCAAAAATGCTGGTGGAAAGAGTTTATGTGCCAGGAAAACAGAGCTGCTAACGGCTACAGCACCTTCCTCCCCACTTCAGACTCCCAGATGACTTCCTGATGTGTGATGGATTAGGGCATCGCATTCAACCACACGGGTTCACGGAGAGAATGTTCTGATTTAAAATGGCACCCAGGAGGGGGCAGCTGTGTAGGAAGGGGAGAGCTGTGCATGAGGCGTGCCTTGCTCAAGGGTGAATCAGTGGTAGATCTTTTGTAGAAGCCATATGTTTGCACGATATCAGCCTTGGTTGAAGAAACACATGCTTTATTTTGGATTTCTAGGAAAAGCAGAACACGACCCGGAACCCTAAATTGTGACAGCAACGTCTCTGATTGGCGGAGCTCGCTGCTCCCATGGATATGTTTACCGCACAAGCGATCTACTGCTACAACTGGAGCTGTGTGATTGCCCGTAACAATATAGTGTGATAACAAATTAGACAAATCCCCTCTTCAGCCCTGCACGATCATGTTTTCTAATCACTTCGAATGGCAAAACCCAGCAGTGTTTCCAGTCCAAGTCTGAGCTGCACTTTATGAATTTGTGGTACACATTTAAATTCCAGAAAGCTACATCCAATGATTTCTCATCTGGAGTTTGTTCGTGTTGCCATGACAATAAGTAAATCTTAAGTTTGCCTGCAAACAATTATAAATAAAAAAAAGTCGTTGAAACTTCAACACCTCCTTGCAGCTCGACGGAGCCAGCGACGGAAATCTCCCAACCGGCAGAAAAGGTGTTGAAACAGATGCGACGCCGTCGCCTGCATTATTTCTGACAGCGCTGTCGGTGGATAGAGATATCACATACGTCCTAAAATAAGAATGAGCTGTCATCCCCAAAACAACAGAATAGAGGTGAGAATCAGAACTGACAGTGAAAAGTCTGGAGGAGTGAAAACGAGACGATTCAGGTTTCTGCTGCCGTCAGTTTAGAGGCTCAGCATGCAGGACGCGGGGCCAGGCTGCTGTCTGGAGGCTCTGCAGACCGCTGTGCCACGGCTCCGTGCATCTGGCAGGCAGGAAAAAACTCAAAAACACAAATTCCAGCTCAGCAGTCGAGTGGGAGGCAGGAGAGCAGAGAGACGGGATGCAAAGTCTGAGAAAAAGGAGGGTAGACGGCAGGACGACTACTGAATACTACATACTGAGTCTCAGACACACGAGATCTGAGGCAGTTTGATTGGACCTTGTTTATATTTTTGACCGACCTCTTGTTTTTTATAATTCTGGGTTATATTTTTTTATAATTTCAGCCATCATTCCTGTCAGTAATAGTAGTAAAGGTTGTATCCACCACATGAACTCCTGAAGTCTGCTCTTAAGTTTCTTAAGTTTCACCTCTAAACAAAGTGGTTTAGCTACTTTGGCTAAACAGTTGGCTTGTTTACAACCCGTCGCCTATGTTTTTCGCTTCAACAGACCTTGTTGTGGTTCAATATGACCAGAACCGACGGACATGATGACCAAAATTACAAAAACTACAACGGCATTCAGCAGTGCGCCGACCTCCAAGTCACCTGAATACGAGAAAAACACCCTATCTTGTTAAAGAAACCGAGAAAAGTTTCTGGATCCATCCCTTTATTTGGATCCACACTAAAAGTTAATGGGGTCTGTTCTTGGGCCGAGACACATCCTCCATCCAGGTTTTGTAGAAATCAGTTCAGAAGTTTATGTGTAATCCTGCTAACAAGCACAGGGACACAGGTAAAAAAACATCCAAGTAGTAAAAGAATTGGATGTTTATTTCACTGACATTTCAGGATGCTTTAAAGCCGCCAGTCATTAAAGACTTCTGACCCTGACGCACACAAACAAACAGACAGACATCCACAGAGGCCCCCCAACATGAAGACATTTACACCTCCAGCCCGCACAGCACGACGATGCTGCATAAAAAGCTCCACTGCTCCATCCATCCTGCTCCGAGTGAGTCACGGACAGGAACAATATGACCTTTACTGCTGGAGGGATGAAGGGGAAATATCTGCCTCTCTCTCTCTCTCTCTGTTACAGCTCAGAAGATGCTCCCTCTGTAACAGAGGAAGGACAGAAGTCTGGGGACCTGCCAGCTAACAAGGGGGAGAGTGCTGAAAGGGTCGAAGGTCATCGTTCATGCCTCTGCGTCTCCTTCCTCTAAAGCTCACTGGAGGATACACGCAGAGAAAACACACAACTCCAGAAACAGTCGATGGGGTTGTGCTGAGGCTGGTGGAGGTGGAGGAGGGCGGTATGGACCCAGTGGAACCACTCCACGTTCTCACCGCAGCTGGTCCAGTTAGCTGAGCTGACACCTGAATAATCCTGGTACTGTGGCTTCCCTCATTATACCTTCAAGAGCTGCACAGTTGGATATCTCTCTCTTTTTTCTGCTTTTATCCAGTTTTCACCACAAATCTGGATGGCCAAAATATTTTACAATCTTTCTTTTTTTTTTCCAAAGAGCTGTTTGAAATGTTTAACCACTTGTGGCAATATGATACGTGCCACTATTTAGGTTTTCACATGCTTTGTTGGTTTGTCAGCAGGGTGACATGAAAAATAACAGAATGGAGTTCCACAAAACTCTTATGGAGGACGAGTCTCAGCCCAGAACAGACCCCATTAACTTCACACCGATTTAGAATGAAATATTCATGAATCTGTAGACAAAAAAAAAACAAAGAAACAATCCATTTGATTCGCAGTAATGATGCAGAAATACAAAAGGGTAGATTGATAAAGCTGTTAGCGTGACTTTACTTTCTTTTTCTTATTTGCATACATTGTTTGTTGTCCTAATCTCAGTTCAGACCAGATGACGCACAAGCACACACACACACACACACACACAGTATCATAGCAGCATCTCCCCCGGCCCACCAGAGAAGAGGAAACGTTCCTTCCTCCAGCCTGCAGCCATGATGGAGTGCGACAGTCTCTCAGGTGCAGCATTCACCCAGCTAGGCACTCAAACAGGCTGTTTCTGCAAACTGCCAACTCAGCACAGTCATCCCATTACACTTATCTATCGCCTTGGCTGCTGCTTCAGCACACACACGTGTGCACGAGTGTGAGTGCGTGCAAGCAAATGCTCCCCGGAGCATGAACACAAGAAAATATGCTAACACAGTGACACACGTTCAGCCCGTCTGCATACAGCTTGTGCACAAATGCATGCAGGTACACACACCGTGTATGCAAGCACACACACTTCAGCACGTGCACACATGCGTGCGCACACTCTCCACAGTTTAAGCGCGTGCTGACGGAGCAGTGAGCCTGCCAAAACGTACAGATTGACAAAGAATAGCAGCCATTGTGACCGGTCCACTGATATTTACTCTCTTGTGGCCTGAAGCAGCCCTGATGCATATTCATGTGTGTGTGTCTGTGTATGTGTGTCTGTGTGTGTCTGTGTGTGTGTCTGTGTGTTACAATGTGAAGTCAAAGAGTGGCAATAGCTCTTTCCTCGGCCGACTTCATTTAACAAAGAGTGGCTCGTCTGTGAAAAATGCCGCAGAGCACCTAACACTGGGCGGTTGCTATGACAACCAGAAAAGCCTGGAGACCCACAAACAAACAGCTTGGACTGCGCCGAGGCTCTTAAAAAGCCCACGTCCACGGCTCCTGCGAGCGCTCGCCGGGATCCAACATGTTAGCTCACACGTGCGTGTTCGCACACACCCCCCCCACGCAACACATCCGCAAAAAAACGTCTGTGACGGCGAGAGATCGGCGAGTAATTTCCCCAGCGGGTCACCTGGACCTTGAATTCAATGACTTTCAAGGGATGGTTTGGTGGAACTTTAAGATTTCTAGTTCAAGTAATCTTGCTAAAATCATCAGATATCCATCATATTTACAGCTTGTTCAACAATCTGACAGTTTGAGCTACTTTGTAAATCAAAGTGTTTCATCTAAGACATGATCGGCTTCAAAAACAGTGTTCGTTATTACAAGATTTAGCAAGACAAGAGTATGAAAAGCAGTAAAAATGACCTCTGCTCCACCAGCAAGAACATGAACAAAAGTAATAATAATCCAACAATATAAAACATTATAACCTTACATAAATGAGGAAGTGTTTTTCATTTTTAATCACTTTCAGGTTTGGTCTCGTGAGCCGACTTCCCTATCCAGGAGGTATCGATGGAAGGACAAAATGCACCGTCGTCTTGGATGATATTGCATATTTCTATTAGTTTGAACATTGTTGGTGACATTTGGGATAATGTCAGTGCACAACCCAACAAAATATATTACAAAAGGTCATTTATAGACATTTTAATGAAGAATTCTTACATAGTATATCTTTAAATTATATATATTGACGATGAAAAATAAAAGTGTTGCTTTAAAAAGTACTTTTAAAGCGACACGTTCATCTAAAAACTAACAAGTCTCAACTCTATAGTTTTCTCCGTCAAGGACTTTCAGGCCCCAGTGATGTCGGATCACATCTCTCCCATTAAGCTTCCATATTTGGTGAGAACAAAACCCGAGACGTCCGTGTCCTGACACAAGTCTAACTGAGCCTGACAAAGGTTGATGCAGCATTTCTGATGATCTCACAGCACACAAATTGGATGCAAATCCCTGTGCAGATGCTATTCAAATAGAGCCCAGGCATCAAAGAGGCCATGCTGAGCAACAAGTCATTGAAAAGCGCAGTGTGAGCATGTATCTTCTCCCCGCTTCATCGGCTCAGAGCTGAAGTGTCCCACTGCACAAAGGCTGGTCTGTCCAGGATCCTGCTGTCTGTACTGTATGTGTCCAGACTGGAGCTACAGCTCAGCTTTATGGTGCTGAGACAAAGTGTTAACTGAGGTACACAGAGATACAGATCAGACTACTGTCTGTCCAGTGTATATATACCTAAACAGGGTTTGTATTGAAACATTCAAGCACTTTTAAGCATTTTCAAGGTACCTAAACCAAAGATTTCCAGACTCTTGAAGCCGTTACCATCACAAGTGGATTGATACTATGAATGCAACTACAAAAAAATAGTTTACAGAGCTTTTTTTATTGTACCAGCTGTTCGTATTAACTTTCATTTTAAGCAATGACAGGATTGTTTCAGTTCAAATATTAAGAGACGGTTGGTTTAAATGAGTGATTGTGTAGACAAAACACCAGATTATGTTCAGGCATCAAGTGTTTCTCAGTGAGCAAATTTTAAATTTAGCAGAAGCAGCAAAAGTACAGACACTCTTTACTCAAGTAGAAGTACAGATACGTTGAAATCCATCTCATGATGTTATGAAGGTGGCGTGAAATGACACAAAGTCAAAACAACTGATAATTCCCCTCATACGCATGATTTCAAAATGTAAGGAACAGAAAGCACAGCACAGTATTTGTACTTTCACAAACCCTGTTTGAGTCTACAGAAAGTCTTCTGATGTGAATGCTATTTATTAGATGCTCGTGCTCTGTAAACAGGAAATATCAATGTATTTAATTAGAACGTTACTTAAAATGGACAGAGGCATCTGCATGTTTGAGGGACAAGGAATTTCCTCTTTCCTCTTCACTCGACAGGAATGAAGCTGTTATCTCAGCGACTCAGCGCAGCCATAACTCCTGAGTCATGCCTGAGCTGTTGTGCTCTCTGACAACAGTCAGAGGCCAATCCAAACAGAGTGATGGGAAGTACAGTGGCCCTCTTCACCCGAGTCATAACACAGGAGTCATGAGTCAGCTGCAGCTCGGTCTGCCCGCAGCGGCCGCGGGGCGGGAAGCGTGCGGCCCGGTCGTGGTGCCGCTTTGTGCCGGAGCAGCGTTTTTCTCTGCTGACCGTCACCTGACTCAGAAATGCTGAGCAGGGAGGAGTTACAGTGCACTCGAACAAAGGACGCTTTCAACACATCCACACATCAACTGTACTGTACGTGTCCCGTTCAGGCTATTGTACATATTATATGCTACATTTCTATCCCACCAGTAGATGTAAACAGAAGGACAGATGCTACATTATGAATCAGTGCTCGTACTTTGTTTATTATGTTGACAAAGAAAACACACCTGACATATATTCTATACCTGCAGTGGTGGCATGTAACTAAGTAGTTTTACTCAAGAACAGTATTAAAGTGCAAGTTTGAGTTACTTTAAACTTCCACTCCGCTACCTTTTGGAGGCAAATATTGTACTTTTTACTCCACTACATGCATTTGTTACTTTGCAGATGACACGCTGCCGATAATCTGTTGAACCACGGTATAATTTCCTTTTACTTGCACTTTGATTTTGAATATTTTAACAGGATATGTGTACTTTGACTCTGGATAGATGCATTGTGCTTCCACTTTTCTTTTTTAGGAGTTTTTTGTATTTTTCAGTTCGCCAGATATCGTGATGTATCATTAGACGATTGTCGTGCACTATAACAATTTTCTCAGACTCAGTGTATCGTGATACAATCGATATCGTGGGCAGCGTATCGTGAATCGTATCGTGGGTTACTCTGTGACTCTCACCCCTCATCGGGGCACATCAGAGTGCGTTATAGCCTCGTAGCACTGATACATCAAAAATACATGTGACTCATCATGATTGTCTGTGGTTTCTCACTTCTTCTCTCTATTGTTTGATATCCAGTTTCATTCTGACAAACAGTGAAGTGGTGGTTAATTCCCACAGACATTGCTTCCCTCATCTTTTACTTTTGAAGTTGGAAAAACTGGTTTGCACACAGAGTATGTGGTAAAAATTAGTTTTTTTTATCTCAGAAGTGACATATAGCTGTGTTCTTTATCATCTCTCTATATTTTGAATTCATATCTCCCAGAGCATATCGAAGTGTTCACATTCTTGGCTCCAACATGTTTTTGTTTTGGAAAGTCCAACTCGATCTGATATGCAGAAAATGAAAACATATTCTGTGTGTGTGTGTGTGTGTGTGTGTGTGTGTGTGTGTGTGTGTGTGTGTGTGTGGGCAGGCAGAGTGAATGGCGGGCGGCCGCAGTTGTTTACACGTGGGATCCTTTTCAGAACCAAACACACAAAAATGAAGCTTCCTGATCATCAGTTCCACATGTGAGTCAGAGAGAGAAGTTTCGGTTCTGCGAATAAAGTGGACATGAAAGCCGGTTTCAGGAGAGACGAGTATTTATAAAAAACAAAGTCCAGGTAGAACGTAAACTGAAACCTTGATCGTGAGTTACTTTTGTCTGCTCGGCCAAGGTTCAGCTGCTGCTAGACTGCCTCTGACCTATCAAACATCTACTCACAGTAACGTATTAAATGTAATGAGAGGAAATAATCAATAAAACTGCCACGTTTTGAAAAAGAATGCAAGAAATAAAAGATGCAATGTCTCTCCACAATGATTTTTTCAGTGTTACAGCAGTATAATGCTGGATAGTGGACTGCTTTTACAAAAACCTGGCGCCTACGTTACCCACAATGCAAATCAGCCCATCACTGGAGGCAATTTATCAGACTACCTGCAGCTTCCTTTGGAGCCCAAAACGCTTTATACTACTTGTTTCTACATTTTCACTTAGACTTTTGAAAACACTTTAATGTGCAAGATTGCTCATCCTTTAAAAAAGGAAGACAGTAATGACCATGAGCCCAGGCTACATCGCACCTTCGTCAAAATATGTCTCCTGTTTCCACTGTTTTGACTGAGTGCATGTCAGCCTGACACTGGAGTTATTTATTGATGCCAGCAGACCGTACAGACGGTGCTGCAGGATATCAGAGGTAAACAGGGACAGATTCACCCGAACAAGCCCTCCCTCAGAATATGACTGACAGCAGCAACATTAGGTTTCGAAAGGGGAACTGCATTTTATACTGGACGAAGGCATATCATGCGGTCATCTATGTTTCTGCTCAGGGGGGTTTTCGAGCTCGGAGGCTGTAATTACGCCGGGCGAGAAAAGGGAAGAAACGGGGAAGGAGGAGGAGAAGACCATGAGAACGGTTCGGGAGGACGTGTGCACACATCTGCAGAGCTCATCACATCCTTCTGAATTTCAGTATTTTCTGAGTGACCACAGCTACAAACAAACTGCACAATCGGCGGCTTTGACTGCTGCTGTTTCGCCCTCCTTCCCTCCCCGCCTGTGTCCTTCCACCAGCCTCAGCACCTGCCAGCACTCCACACACACAGCTCCAACCACTCTGCTGCCCCGCCGCTCTGCCAAGGGCTCTCCACCACACACCGACAAGCTGCCGGCCGGCTCTCCCCTTGTGCTGGGTTACCGGGGGCGGGGCTGCGGAGGGGAGGTGTCTGTTACAACTTGTAATGAGATCTGTCGTGAGCACTTCACAGCGGCTGCTGTTGTTTACTGTCGCCAATGAGGGGACGTCGGGGAGCACGCGGGCTAATCCTGCAGCAGGGAAACAAAGGTGGGAACGTCGCACGAGGAGGGGAGGAGATGTCAAGGTTTGCTGCAGCTGCACATTTTAATTGTGCACACTGCATCACAGAGTCATCAGCGCGCAATGCAACTCGCCTGCAGGGAGTCAACTTTAACTGACCACGAGCGCGAGCGGACCAGGCGATCGATAGCAGCCACTGATTGAAATTCAGACGTTCAATACTTGTCCCACTTTAGAAAAGTGGAAGAGTGCAGCAGAACAAATAGCCTCTGGCCTCGGATTTCACCACAACACTCTCTGTCCGAGGACGCACAGATAGATGGATTGATCTATTCCCAACATTATCGTCAATGTAGGTCCACAGGAGCGCTGGAGATCTCCTCCCCACGCACTCTGGCTTTAAACCGTCACACTAAACGCTCCCTCTTTCCCCGTAACAGCCACCTAGGAAGGCTGACTCCATTTCGAATTAGATTTAATTGCCTTCAGTGTAAATAAAAACCCCAGAAACATCCTGTCGTCACACACAGAGCAAATAATAGTGACGCAGCACCCTGTGCGCGGTGGGGCTTCAAGATAAGGCCGGGGAGAGTTTCAACACACTAAAACTAAACATAAAGCAAGGACAAAACTTTTTATTCAAGTCCAACGACACCCACTCAGCCACATTGCGCAGAAGAGGATAGATGGTGGAGAGAAATAGATAAAAAGAGACAGAGTAGAAGAAGAAGACACATTATTTTATACTCGTATTATTCCAGATCTTGCAGTTCTTAAGTCCTGCAGTCAACTTCACTCCTCCAGGAGAAAAACACATGTGCCACACGGGAAGTGACGCGTTGATGGAGTTTATAGCTGAATTTGGGGTGAACAGCAGAGGAAGTTAGTGTGAGAGCAGTGATTCCGCAGACAAATACTGTGCTGAACACACGTTTGACAGTCGGCCCACGCAAAAGAGAAAGGGGCAGCTTCCAGTAACTGCTGGCACATTTGCATTCTGTGCATTCAAAGCTTGCTAAGCGATAAAGCTCACATTCAGGAACATCCTGGGAGTCATCGTCAGAGGGGGTGTAAACTCTGCAGCTTCACTGTGAGGTCATGCCGCCACCAGGGCTAACATTAAGCTAACTGATGACAGACGGTTAAACACAGGGTCGTCACATTTTACTGGAAATGTTGGACAGACTTCCAACTTTGGGAGAAAAGTTCATACAGCCAGCTGCTGGTTAGCTTAGCTTAGCATAAGGGCCAGAAACAGGTGGAAACAGCTGTCCAAAGGTAACGAATCCACCTACCAGCACCTCAGTGCTCAATGATTAACTCATTACATCTTATCTGTTTAATCCATGCAAAAACATTAAGCATAAAAATGGCGATATACTGTTTTATGGGGGGATATTACTATTTCTTGGCCAGGAGCAGTAACTTCCTGGCCTCTGCTGGTTGTCTGGGATCCAGAAAATAGTCCGGGCTAACTGCTTCCCTCTGTTTTCAGTCTTCATGCTAAGCTAAGCTAAGCATCTGCTGTCTGTGGCCTTATATTTAACGGACAGATGTGGTACACACTGCCTCACTTAGTCTTCACCAGAGTGTGAATGCTCAAATTTCCCCAAATATTCAACTTTTGCTTTAAATTCAGAAGACGTGATGCGTTTTCTGTTGATTTAAAGTTCAGTAGGTGTAATGCTGTTGCAGGAGGGAAACACCCCGAGGCTACTTAAAGGGTCATTTGATAGCTCACGCACTGCCCTGGCCCACTGATGATAAATTATTGACTCCAGGTTGACAATGTGACAAAGGATGGCCTCCTGAACACGCTCTCTTTGTTCAGAGACCTGAAAGCCCCTCTGTCTGAGCCTCTTCTTCCACTCACTGCCTCCTCCCCTCCTTCCCCACTCCTCTCCTTTTCTCTCTCCCCCTCTCTCCCCCCGGAGCTCCACCCACCCAGCTACTGAATGGAAAGGTGTGCCCGCTGCCTGCTTTTAAAACAGTATCTGTTTACTCAAAGCTGCTTTCACTTACATGAGAGGCACGGCAGCTGCTCCGTTGAGGGGAGGCTCACGGCTAACACACTCACATGTTCATAGACTGTCCGTTCGCAGCACTGTACGAACCCCCCTCGGCTTCAAAGGGAGGCTTCGCCACGAGCACAGAACGCATGTGGTTTGATTAATAGCATTAGCGGAGGAAAAACCTGACTACATCCTTCCCATGTGGTGCAGGAGAATTCCTCAGAAACATGCAGACGTGTCGCCTATAAACCCCCTCTGGCCGCTATTGAAGACATGTGACCGTAAGTGAGTAGTGGTTCCAGACATGGCCGAGCATCGCGCACTCTTGGCTCAACAGGAAATGCACCTTGACCCCAAATCCCATGGTGGATGTGGAATCTAAAAAGCTTGACGTCTGAGGTCTGAAAATCTGCCGCCGAGCTGCGACTATAGCACTAACCTCCAGTCTGTGCGGGGATGAAGTGGCAGAAACTATGAGGCAAAGCAGACCCATTCAACCCCCGTGATAAAGCCATTAAAATTCATTCCGCAATCGGCCTCGAAAACTGTTTTAATGGCCTATAACCGAGAGCTTGGAGCCCATTTCTGCATTCTAAATTTGGAGCATGAGCCTGAGAAAATAAGCTATGCAAGAATTTGCATCACGGCCCTGGCATTTGGGAGCCGTTCAGATAAGAGCCGGGTAATTGCTCACATTTGACTTTTCAAACAGTGACTTCTAAAAAAGAGAAAAAAAAAAACGAGATGCCATGTTCAGCTTGATGAGGGAGAATTAGCCTTCACCTTCCTGAAACAAATAAAGGAGAAACTGTTCAGGGAGGTTGAAACTGCAAGTTAAGCATGAAACTGTTTCCAGACCATGAAAGGATGCAGAGTTTTGCTAAAGGTTCAACCTTCTCTGTTCAGACGTACAGAGCAGGGATCTGCTTTCTCAATCACTGGCACTGATGCAGGTATTAGACGGAAGAAAGTGGTATTGCAAAACACAGAAGGAGATGCAGTTCGCAAAGGGAACAAGAAGAATAGAGTCTGTGTCTCAAACTTGTTGCACTTGATTTCTGAATTGCAACAAATCAAAAACAACCTGCGAGCATTTAAGAAACCGGTAAGGTGGTAAGTCTAGGATGTGGCTTATTATTCTGGCAAGGTACAACATGTAAGAATTTAAGCTAGTTAGATTTGGTCGTTATCACCTGAAGTTGAAGAAATAACAGTGTTGACATTATGTTATGTCGCCTTTCCCCGCTGGGTAACCCCCAACCAAGGCCTGAAAACCTTCACAAAGCTCCTGTGTTAGCAGTGCTGCTAACACAGGAGCTTTGGAGAAGAACATAATACTCCATTGCTCCAAGTTCCCCGACCGCTAGCTGCACCGTTAAGCAAGCTAACTAGCTAAAGACAGCATTCCCCAATAACACACATACGTCTTGCGGTCATCTGCACAAGTTAACATTGTTAAGACGTAGCATGGGGAGCGTTTACTGATTGGGAAGACGTTCGCAGTCATTGCCAATGAGCGAACACTCCCCATACTACGTCGACCCAGCGTAACTTTTATTCATCATATCAAGATCGAGGTATTTGGTCATAGAAATACGTATTATTATTAATATTACATTTTTAAGTGCTTTTGAGGAGTCTTCAAAATATTGAGGCGTATAGTATCATGTGTCGTGGTATGGCCTTAAATATATTGCAATATTATTATTTTCATGATACATCTCCCAGCATACATGTTACATGTTACTGAGGGGAACATGAACTTCTTTGCCGAATTTTATGTCATTCCATCCAAATGTTTTTGAGACATTTCATTCAAAAGCAGAAATGTCTGGTCACTAGGGTTCATCCCCTGGGGACCATGACTGTCTGTACAAATTTGAATGGTTATCCATCCAACAGCTGTTGGGATACTTGAGTCTGGACCGAGGTGCCGGACTAAGCAACCACTGTTGTCGTCCCTAGAGCCACATCAGTAATATGGCTAACATACAACTTAGCTTGTTAGCACAGGGGTAAAGCTGCTGTTCAACTTTGTCCGGGGTTGATCTATGTGAGCTGCCCCATTGACTTTTCTTGGGTAAACACTGACACCAGTTCGCCAACAAGAGCCTCAGTAACACTGCACCTGAGAACCAAACCCCTCCCTGGGACGTGGAGTCAGGTTGTGCAAGAGTCACTAGACACAGGTCGGTATCTTCTGACATACCATACATCAAGACAGGAGCTTCAGGCTGTAATGAGTAGACCTTTCTCTCCTGACTGAAAGCCTCTCATTAGCAGCAGATGACTAGATGTTTCAGATAATTATGAAACGTGCTCGATCAAACTCTGATTGTGTTCATGCGGGATCGGCTTACAGCCCGAGAGACAAAGGAGCAGGAGGTGGGATGATGAGAGAAGTCGGTAGAAAAGTGAGCTTGTTGGTTGGGAGACGAAGGTTTGAATTCTAACAGGAAACAAAAACACGTTCAAAACTGAAGAATCGTCTTTGGTGGACAGTTCCTGAACTATAAAAACAGTTTGACTCAACCTCTCATCGTACCCCCGAGCTGAGCCGGGAGCACTAACATAAAACTTCCTGCGATGGGGCGAGTGGATGGCTGGATGCTCCTGGGTCCTCTCAGCTGGGGTGTCAGCCTGTGACCCCATCAATCAGGACAAACGAGACAGGGCCCCGACAGCGTGACCGGGGCGGGATGATTGGTTCGCTGGGGAGCTCCTGTTGGGATTTATAGCCCAGCTGCGTTAACCACGACAGCGAGCGGACGCTGGATTATCAGCACCCAGGAGAACGCCAGACTTCTACTACGTTATCTCAGATTTCCTATTATTTCAAAGAGAAGGCAGCTCCCCTGACGGATGACTAAGTGACGGAGAAATGAACACAGAGCCGTCACCTGCCGAGAAACAGACAGAACAGACAGTTGCTCACTTCCCCTGAAGCATCTTTGAATCATTCAGTGTTGGCATCTGATACCGTTCACAGCTTTCTTTAGAGGAATAAAAAATATGCTCATTCACTGTCTTGTTGAGAGAAAGTTGAGACGTTCGATACCTCTTAAATGTGCTGCAGGAGCCGGCAGCCAGTTAGCTTAGCTTAGCATAAAGACTGTAAACAGGGGGAACTGCTAGCTCGGCTCAGTCCGCAGGTAACAAATCTGCCCACAAGCAACTCGAAAACTCACACAATATATTCGCTTGTTTAATCTGTAGAAAAAACGAAATGTAAAAATGACATTCTAAGGAAACTAAAAGGTGCAATGTAAAGTATTTAAGTCTAGAACATTCAAACAGTGTTTTATGTTTTGTGCCACAGAGATATCTGCTGAAGTTCGCTAAGCTAATAGCTATTTCCAGACCTTAAAACCTCCTCCAAAGCTCCGGTGCAAGCAGTGAAAACACCAAGACTCCCTCTGGTGTCTGGCTAGCTGCACGGCTAACTGAGCTAACAAGCTACCAGTAGCAGCACCAGCAGCAGTACGAAGTTACCAGTCCATATATTGAGAGTATGAATGGTGGCTAATTCTTACATATTGCACCTTTAAGGATAAAAAAGCAGCGACTGCTTTTATGAAAAAAGTTTTTTTTAAATGTTTTAATCGGAGCGAGTGGCCGTTTACTGAAGGTTCTGAGAGCTTTCGATCACTCTTATGATAACTAGAAACATCTTACATGTGATGGTTTTCAGGGGATTTCAGCATTTTAAGGAAGAGAAACTACAGTGTTGCTGCCACGCCGAACCTTTTCTAAACTTTCCCAGAGGACCTGAACTGATGACCTTCAGATGATTACTCTGCTGCTACAATCGCCGTGTACGTGCATGATAATAACTGCATGTGAGTCTAATCAGGGTCTCAGTGTCAGGCTGCAGGATGGAAAACATCACATGACACGGCCCGTTTATTGAATATGGAAAAAAAAAAACACACAAAGTGACACTCTTCAGCACGCTCATGTTTTTATGTAGTGAAAAGAAGCAACATTTCAGCACATAGCGCCTTTATCAGTGCGGAGCCGGCCACCACACAGAAAGAGAGAGAGAGAGAGAGAGAATTCACTCTTTTGACATTCCCTGCTTTGTCACCATCCGTCTGTGGCGCTCTTCTCCTTTTGTTAAAAAGAGGGCTGCGCAAGGTGCATCATGGGAACAGAGGAATCTGATGACAGGAAGCATTCTGTGAGGTGGCCGGAGCTGACATTACACATCCTATTATGCAATCCAGCCAACAGCTGCCATTGGGGAACAAAACACGTAACTTCTTTACTGGCTTCTTACTCGAAGTGAAACGTCACCCGGCCATTCATGCTGCTGAGTCAGTTTCCTGAACCTTGAGGCTTTATCTGATCATTCGAAATACTTCTAGGCACAGAAAAGGAAATAAACATACTCTTGATGCAGTTACAGGGTGTATTATTTTATCCAGATGCAGAGAAATGTCATTTTACAGTAGATGTGGGTCAGGAAGCTCAGTCCGGACGCCTGGTGGTGCAGCGACAGCCCCGCCCTGGCAGCGCTGATTAGTCAAAGTGGGGAGTGTGAAGTAATGATGACAGATTCGCTTCGTGGGCAATTCCTGTATGTCTGTCACGCATAGAGACAAGTTCTCACACAGCCTACTGGCCTGCAGGGGCGACTAATTAAGTCTTACGTCACGATTCGTCAAAATGTGTTGACCAACACACTGCTGCTGCTGCTGCTGCTGCTGATTACACTCCACAAAGGAAAATCCATTAATTCAGTCAGTAGGTCATATGGAGAGATGTGTATCCGATATCCCCTTGTTGTTGTTGTTGTTGTTGTTGTTGTTGTTCCTAAAGCGTCATGATGCATGTTGCTCCAGGACCATCATGTCAACTTAACAAGAAGCAACAAAGATAGTATCTGGAGCAGGCAGTCATAGCTGAAGGGGTTGAGAGCAGGACTGTTTTACGATTCTTTTCAGTTTTGTCAGGTTTAGGGGACAAAGGTACTCAGTTAGGTTTAGGGAGTGGAGATACTTGGTCCGGTTTAGGCAACAAAAATCCCGAGTCGCAAAGCTATGACGCTACAAAACTACTGATTTGTCTATTTGTCTATACAGTCATGGTCCTGAAACAACAACACCAACACGGAAATACCAGATCAGATCATGCTGAAGAGACGCGCCAAATGTGTCATAATTAACATTTTTGTTGAGTGGTCCACATCTGTCAGCGCTGAAGAATCTGAGACGCAAAGCCACAAAATGAGATAAAAGTTTTTTTGGCAAAATAGTGAACAAGTCAGGGAATCAGTTGATCTCATCTGTGACCTGGCTTGTAGAGTCGGAGCAGGGGAATGTGGGTGTGAGCACAGAGGTTTGGGGTGTGGGAGATGGGGAAGTGGGAGGCAGGAGGCGGGAGGTTTTTACAGGCAGGGCCTGATCGAAGCAGCTCATATCCTTATAAGGGAAAACCTTGACAAATTAGCTGCGGCAGTTAACACCTGAGCTCCACCTTCCAGCTATGAAAACAACAGGAAAGAGCCCGAAAAACTGATGACGTGTGTTTGGTTCTGCTTGTTTGTTAAAACACATAAACTCTTGTGTTGTTTCACTGGAAATATGTGGGTGCTGTGGCTTTAAGTCACATCTGGCGCAGCGTACCTGAGACACCTGGGTCTGCCGAGACATTAAGATTCCGAGATAAGAGGATCCCAGCGCCCTCACAGTCAGGGGGTCAGGTTAAGACTTGCACCTGGACTCAAAATATTTTAAGCAATCTCTGACATGCCGGGCTGGTCTATTGCAAAATAGAGTCAAAGAAAAAGTTCCAAACCTGCGCAACTTCTTCTCTGCTTTTATATTTCTAGTTCCAGATCTTCAGCTTTAACAATTGTTTCTGTCTCTGGGAGCCGAGCAGGATCACTGCGGTGATTAAATATTTGCTGTTCACTCATCACTTCTTGACAAACATGTGAAAGGTCTTCAGGCTATCGAGAAGCAAAACAACACACTGAGAAGAAAACTAAACAATTGTGAGCGATTGTATTCCAGTTACATGCATGTGGATACAACTTTCTGTACCCTTCCTGTTTTTCTTGATGTTTTTGGCTCTTTATATACGTATTTTCGTACGCTAACCTGGAAGTTAGCATCGCCCTGGTTCCCTCCACAGACAGCCTGTAGGATTTGTCAGTTGGATTTGGATGATTGCAGAAAATCTGTGGCGAACACAGTTTTATGCACAATCGTCTTCCCTGATGAACAGAGCCTCTATGATTTCTGAAGCATCAATGAAACCGCCATAAGTAAAAAGCAAACATCAGCTGATGAGAGCTATAAACAAAGTTCATCACGGTCACATGACTTCAACATCACCGCTACAAGGGTCTTACTACACTACAGTTTACACACTTTGCAACAAACTGATCCATCTTCAAGTCGGAAAGCTGAAGTTAGAATACTTTAGTGTGTACGAGTCTCCATGTTCGGCGTGAGGCGTTCAGGTCCCCGCTATTTTAATGTCACAGAGCAAAACAGGAGAATATCTTGTTTGTTGTCGTTTTAAGACCTAATTCTAGGCATTTAACCAAAAGTCACATTTCCGGGTCTGACGGCACACTTTTTCAGCGCCTGCACCTTGTTTTAAATGAACCAAACATCCATCTTAAAGACTCAGGAAGCACCTCCAAGATCCTCCGACATGTTGGTTGATTCGTTTAAAACACCAAAACGGGCCAGAATTTTAAACTTCTCACAAAGCGTAATAGCCATTTGCTTGATGAGAAACAATCAGCCAAACACCAGAGGCTTCTACATTATCTCTTCATCAGCAGCAGCAGCGGGGCTGATTGCTGAGGCCTGGAGGGAGTTTTGTGTGTGTGTGACTGTAAACTAGACTGGAGGACAGAGGTGCACGCTGTCATCCCATTCAGCCTGTAATTGTGTGTAGCCCGATCCCAACATAACCACTTATCACGGCTCTGTGCGGAGAGCAAGACATGAATAAAACATCCCCCGCTCTCTGCAGGAGGATGATGAGATCAATGAGGGTCACGCAGGGCCCAGAAACGTCTGGGTCATCAGAGGGAAAGTATTTCACCATGACGGGGTTGTGGTGGTGGTGAGGGAGGGGGAGACATGTAATAAGACTAAACTGTCAGGTGCAAACTTTCTCTTTTATTGGGCAAGACAGTTTTCCATAATTAAAGGCAGGAAGGCAGCAGCAGCAGCAGCAGGGGATGTGTCCTCTGCTGACTTGTGTTCACACCTGACATCAACCCCACTGCATACCTCGCCCCTTTATTTCCTCTAATTCGACCGGTAGCAGCCTGTAGAGGATGACATAATCCAGGAAGCCAGAAGCCTGGAGAGCGACGGCAGAGCGAGAAAGAAAGAAACTTGGGGGGGGAAAAAGTTTTCCAGCGGCAGCGAGAGGGGCCGATTATTACCATTTTTGGGCACGCTCGCTCCCATGCAAGCCCAGCCCAAACCACAGCGCTTACTCAGATTCCACAGTGCTTTTTCTTCCCCGTTTTCAAAGCGGAGGGACGAGCGCGGGGAGCGGTGGAAGAGAAGTTAACACCCCTTCTCGAAACACAGGCCATTCATACTCATGGCTGGAGAGGGGAGCAGCAGCTGTGAGACGCGTGTGGACGATCTGAGCTCGTTAAGGCGATATACGGACGTCTCGGCGCGCACGGAGAGGTTGCGGAGCTCGTATGGCGGAGCGGTAATCCATACAGACGTGTGATTAATAAACTGACTTCAACAAACAAACTTAGAAAACAAGCCAAAAAAAAAAAATGTGTATCGGCTCTGAAAGTCGGAGCAGAACCCGTGCGTAAAAGTCGGCGTCATGGAGGGGACGCGAAACGGTGGGCTTACCCCCCCCCCCCCCCCACTCCACACACACACACACACACGCACTCAAACACACACACTCCATCCCCCGGTTGTTTTAAGCATGGCCTAATCCACGTCGCATCATAAGCCAGATGACAGGAGGGGCCAGTCACACACCATATGCAGTCAAGCGCATGGCTGACATCTGTTGCGCTGGGAAAGGTGCGCGCCCCGTCCAGTTTTTAATTGTTTTTCTTCCCCCTTTACACTCCCCTCCTCCTCCTCCACCTCTCCCCCTCTTCTTGCTGCAAAAAAATAAATAATAATGGCTGGGCCTCCTCCTGCTCCTTCATCTAATACATAACGCCATGCAGGATACGCTCAAGTAAAGTGTGTTGCCAGATCTGGAAGGCGAGAAAAAAAGTTTGGGAGCGGAAAAAAAAAAAAAAAAAAAATGAAGATTAAAGAAAAAAAAAAAAACGCCGCTCAGGTGATATACCAACGCGATCATCATAAGTCTTATAATTCAACTCAACAGCTGCCGGTTCTGTCTCGATCTGCTGCCAAAGAAGTCGCCATAACTCAAGCGTGATGGTTTTACTAATAATCAGAAGACAAATCAGCTTTCGTTACGATCGCCGTCATCACCAGGCAGCAGCAGCACCACTTCCGCACCTTTCCACCGGAGCTAGAAGGAAGTCAGTCTCACCTTTCTCTGCTGCTTCTCCCATGCAGGATCCAGGAGCAGATCCCGATCCCAGTCATCCTCCTGGGGCATGTAGTTTCCGTCTCCATCATACTGATCCTGATCCATATCGTATCTATACAGCTTTATATATATATATATCTTTTCAGACGCTTCTCTCGTGTGTCCCCCGGTCCTCGGCGAGGTGATGATGTCTCACAGCTCGGTCTAGTCTCCGCCACGCATTCAAGACGGTGTGTGGATGAAATTAACGGTCCACCCCCGGCTTCTCTCTCTCTCTCTCTCTCTCTCTCTCTCTCTCTCTCTGTGCGTGTCTCTCTCTCTCTCTCT
This sequence comes from Sparus aurata, assembly GCF_900880675.1. Classification (NCBI taxonomy): domain Eukaryota; kingdom Metazoa; phylum Chordata; class Actinopteri; order Spariformes; family Sparidae; genus Sparus; species Sparus aurata. The sequence continues at coordinate 6,821,479 of NC_044202.1, forward strand.
CTCTCTCTCTCTCTCTCTCTCTCTCTCTCTTTCAGCCCTCCAACTCTGCCTCTTTTCTCTCTCTATCTGCTCTGGTTTCTGCCCAGCAGGAGCACGCAGCGGCAGGCAGGCAGGCAGGCAGTAGGCAGGTCCAGTGGCGACGGAAGACAGACGCAAAAAACTTTGCCTCAGACAAATTGAATCGATAGCCGACCGAGGGATCTGATTGGAGGCCTCCGGGAGCGCAAGGCCCGCCTCCTCGAAGCGGATTGGTGGATTCCCCCTGTCAGCGCGGAGGCTTAATACCCGAGGTTGACTACATAGGTTGATCCGAGCGTCTGACTGTGCGACTGCCTGGGGCTGTAATCAGAGTACGAGGAGTGTAACGCGTTACTCCACAAGGTGTAACTAAAGCTGGAGACTTATATTCATTCTCAGTGGTGGAATGTAACTAAGTGCATTTACTCAAGTTCTGTACTTAAGTAAAAAATCTTTGGATACTTTTACTTTACTCGAGTATTGCTGCTTTATACTCCCAGTCGATATTTGTGAATGCCTAAAGATGTAAATGAAACGTTGTGGGGTGAAAAGTAGCAGGCAGTATTGTATCCTTAAATTGTGATTGAGTACATTTTCACTGTGGTGTTGCCAGAAGTGGAGGTGGAGGTATTCAGCTTCACCACAGTGTGAAAATAAAGTACAAAAGTACCAAAGTATTTTCACCAATATATACTTAAAGTACCAAAAGTAAAAGCAGTCATGATGCAGAGTGGACCACTTCAGAATGATTTGTACTAAAGGCCTATTACTGGATTATAATCGTTGTCTGTTATACATGTGTTCATCACTTTAAAGGATCAGTACATCCAAAAATGAAAATTCAGTCATTGTCTAGTCGACCACATGATGATGGAAAGATGGATCAAGTTTCGTATTCTGCAAAACATGAAACGAAAACAAGACATAAATCCAGAGGTGGTTACGCTCCATCACAGCGTACAACATGATGTCACCGTTATCCAAACACATGATACGTGATGGTGAACACTGCCAGAGACTTTTTCCCAGTGTTGACAGGTTTTGCATGCAGGACTTGTTCATGTAGTGGAGTACTTTTCACAGTACTTTCACTCAAGCAGCATGAAGGATCTGGACTTCTTGCACCATTGTCAGGCAGCCCACTGTACCCTGCACTGTGCAGTCTGCAGTGCACTTGCATTCATTGAGAAAAGAGAGGTGAGTCACGACGCAGCTCCTCCTGTAAACATGTGAAACTCAGGCCAGGTCTGTCTGCCTTGTAAGGTAAAGTGACTCCCTCTCCTCTCCCTCTCCCTGTCACACACACACACACACACATTCACAGTCACACACACATGCACAGAGAGCACAGAGAGCAGGAAAGATGCCGACACGGGATAGCCCTGACAGGAGGAGAAAGTGGAGCTCTCTTCCATATATGGACAAACTTCCAACGGTAAATGTTTGGGAAAGTGATGTCACGGCCGGAGAGCCGGCTGCCAGCTCACTGCTGGTCCCCGGGTGGAGGAAGCAGTCTGCAGCTCCTGTGTGGAGCAGAGGCAGCCTGGTGCTGGTGATGAGAGTCAGGGATAAACCAGAACCAAAAGTAGCTGACTGCAGCTGGTTGGCGATGCAGTCTGCTGATAATTAGACACTTTTTCATCAGCTAATTATCCCACTGTCATTTTAAAAACAAAGTGATTCATTAAGATCACATTTAAATTACCAAAGGAAACTAACAGGCTAAAATGTTCTATAGGATGCAATGCTGCTTATTCATGTTAATGCATAATCCTTTATCAATTATCCATCTCTTCAAATATTAAAGGCTGCAGGTTGTCGTTATTGTCATCATTGTTGATTAATAGGTTGATTATTTCCTCCATTAATCAATTAGTTATTGGTCTATAGATTAGCGGTAAACACCCGAGTAGAACTGCGAATAATGGGAGCGTATCTAGTTTTAAGTTATTTGGTCATAAACAAAAACATGAATTAAACATTCACCCACCACAACCGTGTTGGCTGGTAATGTTTTGTCAGTGAATAGTGTCACAACCGTTTAAAGATGCAGTCAGAAATCATTTCAGGTGTGTCGCTGAGAGCTAAATGAAGGTGTAGTTTGACAATAGGTGTGGTCCGAGCGAGGTGGCCAGAACGAGGGAGGAAGGAAGTATAAAAGGGTCCAACACTTTACACCCCTGGCCCGCTAAATGTATAGTTTAATAGACCTGGACAGGAAGCCTCGCTAAGCATTGTTTCCAATTTTGCCTAGTGGCCACTTGTAGTATTGCTCCAATCACGTCCATCCGCTCTAGCTAGCTATCATTGATGTTACTTTGGCTGACGGTGCTCTTTCTGTCTGTATACAGATTTGTCAGCATGGTCGCCAAAATTTAAAGGTGCATAGTCGAGATCAGAATGAAGGTCCATGAGTTTGAAGATGGGTCTGGTCCAACCTAAAGAGTACTGAGTGCTGATGTAGTTTTGAGGTAACAGCCACTGAGTTGTCGTTGGTCTGTGTGATCCCATCAGCAGATGGTTTCCAGTTTGATCTAATGATGGCAAAGCTAAAGTGGCATGTAGCTCTATGTAGTATGCAAAAGTATTATGATTCATCCAGAGGGAAACATGAGTATCTGCACCAGAATTCATGGCAATCCATCCACACGACGTTTCACTTTGAGCCCCAAAAGTTAACCTGCCAGATCACCAAAGTCGACTTGCTTCATCCTGTGGAAAACAAAAACATTCTTCCAAAAGTTGCTGAGATATTTCAGTCTGGGCCAAAGTTAAGGACCAAGTAACACAGTCATCCCTCGAGCAATGCCGCTGGTGTGTCTAAAAAGGCTTTTAATTATTACTTTTTTAATTTGCTAATGAGTTTCTCTATCGTTCATCTCTATCATTATGTCATTTAAACCCACAGCCAGTACACCACACTGAGAATAAAAAGCAGTCCAGGCCGCAGAGCAGCAACAGGAACTCTAATTGGCCGGCTGACAAAAGAGGCTCTTCCTCTCAACACAGCAAATGATGGCTTATTAAACGCATCAATTAACCCATTATAATTAACCGCTGAAATGTGTATAATTATTCTGGTGGCACACTCCAGACTGCGCAGTTTGGTTTGGGCCGGACTTGGAGACGTTTCGCCCGCTCCGGCTACTTGACGTCAACATCATGCTATTCAGCAGAATCCCAGAATATCCCGTGAAGAGCCAGCGGTGCGGAGGAGCCCGGGCCCGCTTTCCGAGGCTCACAGGTCATGTGAAGAGCCGGTGCATTTGGCTCTGTCTGGTCTCTGGCAAGTTCCCAAGGTATTCCAGTCATGCAGGGAGGGGAATTCTTAAATAGCCGTCCTTGCCGTTAAAGCTGAACCATGTATGGGATGCAGCGCAACAGCCATGATAATCCTGTAGAGCTGTACATGTGTTTGGGTTTGTGGTCAAACAACTTGATCCAAAACACCATCTGGGATCAAAGCGAGCGTTACTGTAGGCCCGGGATAAAGAATGTCAGGACTCAATCTAAAAGGAGACGTCTGCTCTTTCTGGGGACATTAAGCAGCAGTGGAATGAGGCTGGATCCGACTGGAAGCTCAGGGGTCAGATACAGTAGCTGACTTTAAGCTTCTGAAAGCTCGGTTTCGGATCTTAAAGGTGAAAGGTGACACATTAAGTATGAAAAAATAAAAACATCACATGAATCAGCTTCAGTCCAAATATCTGGAGATGTGGAGTTGGAAAGAAGTGAGTTTATAGCCAATGTAAACGCTAACTCTCCCCTTGGTCCCCAAGCTCCGAGTCTAAACCGCTAGCTGCACGGCTAACTGAGCTAACTAGCTAATGGCAGCTAGAGTAAGCAGCTGTTGTAGTTACTCTGGTGATACTGCCACATATTTCCTTTAACTATAGACTCCACAGATGGCCAATTCTTACATATTGCACCTTTAATCGATAATGTTTCTTGTTGAACTGCAGAATATCCTGATTCTGTTACATATCTGTCTCATTTTGTTGATTACCATCGATATTAGACTCCTTAATATCGACATCAGCCGCACAAATCAAGTATCGGTCAGGCTCTATTTGCAATGGCTCTTCGGACACGTATATGTGACGTCGCAAAGACGACATCCATGTTTTATACAGTCTGTGTTTCAATCAGATGTTTTTAATTAATGATAGGTGCAGGATTAAAACTGTCATCACCTCTCAGTCTCGCCCGGCCCATCACAAACCCAAAGCCAAAAACTGAAATCTGTCATGTAAAAATAGACACAGCCCTGTGATCACATAGGAGTACTACACTAATATTAAGAAGCTGATTGAAAGAAGAAGAAGAAGAAAAAAGTTTCCATGGCCGTTAAGAAACCGAAAAAAAAGTAAGCGCTTCCCCTCCCAAACCAATATGGTGCGTTTGACGCAAGCCATGCTCGCTCTTGTAGAACTCCTCAAAGGCTGTGGTTGAACTGGGGCTCCTCCCGGTTGTGAATGTGACCTATGAAGGAGGGCGTTGCTGCAAAAGTGCACACATAGCCAGTTAACCTTCCTGAACAAATACAGATAAAAAAAAAAGGCCATTGTAAGTTCACTTACTGGTTCAGATATCTTCTAATGAGACCAGCCAGACACACTTCAACAAAGTGTTTAGTAACAGTCTGACTGAATTCTTTCGGGGATTTCGTAAAACTCAACTGCTGACATCATTCTGATGATTTGATAAAACTGTATTGTTAGGTGTGAGAAAAAGCTCCCTGCATCTGTAGCCTGTAATTAATCATTAAGCCATTCGCAGCCCGGCAGGCACACTCCAGTCTGTGTAAACACCCTCAAAGCATACGTGATCCCTATTTGAATACACGTCCCGGGGGAAGCATGGAGGTTAAATGAAGGGTGTCTACTTCCTGCAGATAAGTGTCGGCCACACTGAGAAGTTCTGAGAGTCGAGGAAATTATTTTGACAAGAGAGCAGTACAAACAACTCGATAACCCCTTTAACTACACGTCTGCCCTGCCCTCAGACTACCACCCCACCGCCGGCTCGTGAGGCAGCGCTGCCGTGCGGCGTGTTTTCTTTTATAATCTTCCCCCCCCGCCCCCCCAACAACCACACTGGTATGCCCCTCTGGTCGCCTGCTTTGTCTGGCAGAGGAGTGCAGTCGTTCAGGCAGGAGACAACTGGCATGGCTGCTTCCTCGGAAAAGCAATGACATCATGTGTTTCACGGACAATCATGACACAGTACGGGAATTTAAGTGGGTGTGGTGAAATTATGTGCTGAACAGATACTCATCCTTTTATGGTTATTCACCTCAGGACGAGTCGATATCCTGCCTTCAGATTCTTTGGGTCTTTTGGTACCTTTGATGTCTACCTGTGAGCTCCCTGAAAGAGTGTGAAATTACAGCGAGCACATTCCAGAAGTAGGCATCAAAACCGGAGAGTTTCACAGCTTAGATACATGCTTTGGGGTTTTTTTTTTTTTTTTTAAGTTATAAAGACTACGTTTAGACCACTTAACTGTCTTTAATTACAGCTGAAAGAGAAAGTTCTTAACCTGGAAACTGTTTGAAATAACTATCTCAAATCATAACATTTGATCTTCCCTCAGCAGGAGTTCGTCTCGTGGTCATGAAATTGTAGATTCTCGAATTCCCATTTTTCTTGGGATGTTTTTGCGTCCACTCACGTTCAAGCCAATATTGAAAAGAAGTCATTTAAAGGTGGTTTTGACATGTTTTGGTGTCTAACTGACTATATGCTATGTAACAGATGTGTCAGGCACAATGTGTATTTACTGCCACCAGGAGTCTCTCCATCAAAACACAAGACGTTCGCTTAGTGTTTTGCGGGGAGGAATTAGCAGAGCGGGACGATTTAGCCGCTGCTCAGCTGCTGTTTCACAGACGAGAGGAGAGTCCGACTACTTTTTAACTTTTGGGATTAAAAAGTGGATTTATCTTTACTCTTTTTATCAACCTGCCTGCAGCAGCGATCTGCAGAAGTGACCTTCACTGCCGCGCGTTTATCTTTTGTGATGGTGACTGGAGCTGGAGGGGAACGTTAAGTTAAAGAGAGGAGAGGGGGAATAGAAAAGAGAGAAACAGAGTCTCTGGTGAGTGCTGAGAATAGTGAGAGTTGACCTGAATTCAAACACGGACACACAGACACACACACGCCTTCTGCCATCTTTCAGTAAAGTAATCTGGCCTGTGTAACCTTTGTGCAAGTGACACTGCGGTCAAACTTGCCTCCCTGGTGTCGAACACACCATTACACAAACACCACTGCTGATAAAAATCTGACGTTACAAGAAGCCTCTTGTTCTGCAGGGTAAAATCAGTGTTTTTGTCAATGGAGTCTGGTGCCTTTTAAGAGATCAACATAAAGCGTTTGTACTGGTTAAACTAATATGGAAATATTCTTTGTTGCAAACTCTTTAATAATGTTGTCAGTTACTTGGAATAACAATCTGATCTTTTAGTGGACACGACAGCCTGTTTCTTGGCTCCAGGCTATCTACTGGACAGACTCCAAACATTTTTGTGCCTATTAATGATTTAATATGTGAAAATAGAGTCCAGGTTTAAATATAGAAATTACCCATTGAGGAACTGAGAAAGATGGAATCTATGATTTCATTAAGCTGAGCAAAAAGACCGTGTGATATGTGATAAGCTACTAAACAGATCTGGTGTAAGCTTAAATTAAACACATATCAGAGTGGCAGAGAGACTTTGGTACTAGAACGCTCTCTCTTTAGCATCCATCCACACAAAATGCAGTTCTTGTTGTTTGACATAAACTCTTTGTGATGTCTGAATCACTCTTTCAGTCCTCGGTGATGTACACAGTCATGTTTTATTCAGAGTGGCAGACTGCTAATAACAGATTTAACTACTCTTTTTAATGAAGGCAAAGATAGCTTTTGGTTCAGTCAATGAAATGATCTACTCTGAACGACATTGGTTGCTCAGGGTCACGGCCAGATTGCTCTCACGGGGAGCATTGAGGCTGCGTTGTCACGGCAACTCGGTTCGCCGTTGTAAGCAGGGGAACCAATATCTCCAGTTAAATAACTTGTTTTTAGATTCATTTCACACAGAGGTGTGTCAGAAGAGGTGAATATTTCAAACAATCAACCTCAAGCAAGAATAAGAGAAGCGTCAGGAAGAAGTTGTGTCATTGTCACTGGAGAACAAATCATTCTTTAATTGCAGGAAAACAAAAGCGAGCGCTGGCCTGTAATGGTACCCAGGGGCTGGATAATGAGACAAAAAACAATTGGTAGAGACACTGAAAGCATCATTTCAATGCACAGCTTCAACAAATGGTGACACAGTCAATCCTCAGACAGCCCCTGAAGCAGCAGAGAATCACTTTAAAATGAAAATAAGACCAATCAGATTAACGCTCAGTGTGAAACTGCAGAAATCATAGCGCTGCAAAGCTTTTGTCCTCCATAAAAAGACCTGTTTTTTTTTGTTTTTTGTTTTTTTGTAATTTGGAGGAGCTCCAAATCCCGGTCGGAGCTTTCTGCAACAACCAGAACACGAGAAAGAAACACTGATGCTGCATGAAAATAAATGCGTTTCACTATAAACTCCATTGCTATCAACAATATTCAGCTTATGCTTTATGTGTTCCATTTTTGAGTGTCATCTGCGGTTTGACCTAAACAATGATGACACTTTCCTATTTATTTGTTCGGAAACAAAAGTCAATCAAACTTTCTTTTTTTAGCTCAGCTCATAATCAGTTCATGTCATGTCACATGACTACAAGACGCAAAATGAAAAAGCTGAGTTGTAAAAACCCATAGAAAACCCAATTCCTAAATTAAGTCCGTTAACAAATGATTTCTTTCAAGGATGAGAAAGAGACGTCATTATGTTTTTAACTTCTTTTCTGAGGGTGAGGAGCCTGACTCGCCCTCCTCTGTTCCAACATGAGTCCGTTTCAGAGCGCTCTGTGCCAGACCTTTTTCTTTCTGTGGCCTCGTGTCTTCAGGAGGGACATCAGTCTCTTCCTCTGATTCTGAGGAGACGAGGAGGTTCTCGCTCGCCACAGTCCGGTGCTGCCCATTCACCCCGCGGCTACGTCGGCTCTGGGAGTTACTGTCCAAAGCCCCTGAGCTGCTACAAGCCTCTCCGCTGTCGGAGCTGTCTGAAGCCGCCTCAGCAGCAGCTCCTTCTCCGGTCCTGTGTCCAGGTAGAGACCGCGGAGATGCAGCCGGATGTTTTCCCAGCTCAGTCCTTTCTCTCCCTTCCTCATTCTCCTGGCTCTCAGGGGACATTACTGGACTCAGACACACAAAGTCAGAAGGGCTCAGACATTTCTCCTCATCTCCGGTGCCGCCACTGCAGGGTTTGATTTGGAGAGAGTTTGGATCCTCGCCTGTCGAGGAGGAAGACAGGTCATCGACTGATATCGATGGATAACTGCAGGAGTCGATGGCTGAAAACAGAGCCTGTGAAAACAGCGCCTGTGCAGACTCGGGTCGGTCCCCAGCTCTGGAGACCACATGCATGCGTCGTCGCCTCATGACGTTGCGCCGCCTCACTGCACTACGCCGCTCCTCGTCGTCACTGCTGGAGCTGGAAGTGGATGTGGAGGAGCTGGAGGCTCCCACAGGAAGGGAAGGGGAGGAGGTGGGGCTGGACAGTGTGGAGTTGTCCCTGGGGCTCGGAGAGCGAGGCCGGGGCATGGGGTCGAGCCAAAACTCACTCGAGTCCGAACCCTCATTTACAAGGAAGCCAGACTGATGTCGTTGATGCCTGCCCCGTCTCCTCGGTCGCTCATCCACCTCTGCTCCTGCTTGCTCTTCCCCTGCTGAGGCATCAGGTCCAGCCAGAGAGGAGGATGACGAGTTGTCAGAGTCGCTCTGCTGAGCAGCAGCAGCTGCAACAGTGGTGGGAGCTGTCGGCGTGGGCCGCGTGGTGCGGCGTCCTCGGGCGTGGAGCTGCATGATGGCCTCCTCGCTCAGATCACTGTCAGAGTCGGAGCTCCAGCCCTCAATCTCTCGACGCACCAGAGAGTCGAAAAAAGCCATCATGCGTGGATCCTCCTGGATGGACTGGCTGACGTAGTCGTGGGACAGACCACTGCCGCTGTTGAGAACCAGGCTGATGTACTCCTCGTGGGTGTAGAGGCTGCGCGACTTGTCTTCCACTCGGCCATCCAGGTCACCGAGGCTGTCGGGCTGCTGGTAGGGACTCCACACCTGAGAAAAGGAAAGTCAGACAGTAAGAAACCCAAATTTCTGAGCGCGAGGATTAAGTCTCATCTGACAACTATACAATAATATGGCTTAGAGTAGGCACTGCTCACTAATGTGAGTAAAACAACTTGTGCTCGGTTGATGCCCACAGACAAAATAACTTAGTGATGATGTTCGACTGAGTCACTAAAAGATCGGAGAGACACTGAGCCAACTTTAAATGCTGGCTGATTTATCCATGAGGTCAGCACAAGGACAATACACTGACTCAGACGGCCTGGACTGAATAAGACTCGATACAGGAATGCAACAAGAGAAGTCGACAGATCAAAACAAGATGGTTCGTCACGTGGAGGCTTTGTTCAGCCTTTTAAGAGTAAAAATTCAAACACTTTCAAGGCACCTTAACGAACAATTTCCAGACTCTTGAAGCTTTTATCACCACGTCTAAATTGTGACAAAGAATAGAAAAAATACAGTTTACAGAAATCCTTTATGCCCACAGAAATTAACGTACTTTATAAAGTCATTTTGAAAATTGGAACAAAATAATACTAATGCTTGGTCAAATTCATCTTTAGCTTTGTTAAATGTGTGTTTTGTCTTTATTACGGGAACTGAATCACACAGAATACAAGTGTAGGGAGGTCTGTACAAAAACATACAAAGAAGGAATGCACTTAATTTATCTGTCTGTGGCTAGCAATCAGCGTGAAGGTCCATAAGAGCTACCCACTATGACAAAGTGAGAACAAAAAGGCTAGCTGTGTATTATTAACACCATTTGTTTTTATTTTGAAATATCACAGTTAAGATTACAGCTTTAGCAATACTACTTGACTTCCTCATCTGCTCAGGAAGCCTTCGCTCCAGACTTGTGAAAGCCTGACAGTGAGTCATATTGTCATGGTCGGGTTTCAGAAATACTGTATCAGAGGAACCATTCACATCTTCCCATGACCCAGTTTGCTGCCCAGCATCATCCGTTACAGACGACAGTTAATGATAGGGGGAAATCCGTCTTTTTTCATTCCTCGCTCCACAGAGGGGAGTCGGAGCTCAGTCGCTTACTGCCTGGTGTCAGTGGAGATCAATGTCTCACTTAGGGGCACGTCTACTGTCTGAACATCTGAGAGCACGGACTCAAATTCAATCCGTCCACTTACATACATTTTTCTCCAGACACTTCATCATCCTGATGCTGCAGTGGATAGAAGAGTAACCTCTTTGTAACTCCTTTAAACTCTTAAGGAAAATGCAATACTGCCTGAAAATGTAATAAAATTTGCACTTCACTTGATTAAAAAAAGGAATAAAATCCAATAAAGTAACCAATCAGAATAACACTGATTAGAAAACATACCTATGCCAAGGCCCATGAGTCGCTTTTTGTGCTCACTCACAGATAACAGCCAACTTAAGATCAATTTCCATGTCCCAATTCATGCATTAACACAGTCTGCCCTTTAAGCTGTCCTTCCTGCATTTGAAATCTGTAACTGTATTACTTTTAGCTTGGTTCATGTGTTTTGACTTTCTATTTTACATGCAGACTTGTCCATGTTTGAAACTTTTCTGTAAACGCAGGCTGATGGCTAGAAAAAAAACCAGGGTTGATTTATCAAGTTGATAAACACATTTGCGTGACTGCTTAGCGTGATTGTGATTGTTAGGGTTAGTGAAGCCAGATAAGGAAAACAGATCCTCGGTATGTTGAGCTCCCCTTGTCGTACAGGTCTCAGGATGTTGCTGCATGTCCCTCTGTTTCTACTCATGTTATCCGTTTTTTTAAAATATGAGCTGAAAATGTAATAAACTCCACATAATGTATTAAAAGTATTACATTTTAGGTAGAAGTGTCACTGCAGTATCAGTCAGGACACTTTATTACATCTTCAATCAAGTTAAGTGAAATTCTTATTACAATTTCAGGCTTTATTGCGTTTTCAGGGAGGTACTATATCATCGGGTGCTACATGGCTTCCTTCATAAAAGTACGGCGATGATGTTCGTTTACTAACCTTGATGACTTTCTCTACGCCGGAGGAGCAGATCATGTAGGTGTGAGGGTTGAAGCGGACCTGGTTCACGATGGAGCGGTGACCCTTCAGGACCATGAATGCCCCATTCACCACACGGCCTCCTGGAGGGACGAACATGTTGCGGGTTTGTTTAATGTGAAACTGAGACATCAGCACAAGCACATGACCTCATTACAGCAAACACAGCAAAGATTATTCGACCTGCTTCTGAGTATTCCACGAGTGTGAAATATGGCTGTAATGTTATGCTCATAATGTGCCATTAGCCCGACATGAAATAGGCCCAGTGCACATATTTTAAGTGTGAGTAACTCCAGGGAAAATAAAATCCATAAATGTGTCAGGTGGTGCTACAGAGCTACAAACGACCACATTCTTGGGATTTTCTTCCCACAGTAATAAGATTTGAGGCGTGTTCACAAGAAAGCCTGTGTGGAGCACTTATTTCAAACTCCAACTTCAACATTAACTTTGCTTTTTAGTGAGTCTGAGCAGGACAAGAAAGAGCCGGAGCAGTCTGATTCAAGTAAGAACTTAACCTGAACTCGGGCTGAAAAATGGAGGGTTATATAATGAGACAGATGTTGATATCCGATAGTTACTCCTGCCTGGAAAGTATATTGTGACCAAATGAGCTGAGGGCAAACCACAGTCTGGGCTGAAGCTCACAGACGTCCATCATTCTCTCTGGGGCTGAAAACTGACAGCGACTGGAATCAGGTTTTGTTTTGCCTACCCAGACGCCACTGTAATCTTTAACCTTGCAGGATGACACATCGCTAAAACACTGTCCTCTAAACTATTCGTTCACAAACCCTGATTTCCCGATGAACAACATGAACTTAAAAAAACAAAAAAGGACAAAAGAAAGCAACAGTATTTGGCAGAAGCAGCAAGTCAGTCTCACCTCCTCGCTTGAACTTCCTGTCTTAACGCAGTTTAGGACATTTAGGATTTTTGGTATGAAGAAAACATGTTTCCAAACAGTGTTTTATCTTATCTTAGCATATAAATTATGCTATGTCAGAACCGCCCTAAGTGAAGGATTTCCTAAGTTAGAAATCCTATATCAGGATGGCATTCACCCTGAAGAGTTGAGGGAAATTCTTTTTGTAATGAAGCCCCAGATAAATACATCGATCTACTTTTTTTGTCATGTGGAGATGCAAAAACAGGTGAAATCATAGCCTACACATCAGCATAGATGCACATAAATATGCAGACAGTGTAGACTGATTTAATTACTCACCTGATTCTGGGTCCTTTGGGATTTTCCACATGTAGAGGTTGAAGTCATCTGACCCAGACAGGATGTACTGGAGAGAGAAGACAAAGGGATGTTTAGATGTTTAAGTCTTCTCCATTTAATATGACAAAACTTTCTATCCGTCCACAAGGGAGAGGAAATCTTTATATATACACACACACACACAGAGAAACCCTGGGGGGTTAAAATGTGGCACAAAACCACCAGATCTTATCGCAGTGTTTCGTCTCGTAGCGCAGATCAAACACAAACTTGACATGACATGACAGTCTGACCCCAGCACAGCTCCTGCTCCTCGTCTGAACTGTTATTAGACTTTGTAAACAGATGGTTCCACTTAGACCTGTCGCTTAAGGTAAGTTTTGACAGAGCCAGAGTTGGACCTATGCTCTGTTCTTATATATACACACACAGGTCTTATATATGTCTTAAAGCCACATGAGAGAGAGAAGAGCGAGAGTATGACTTCATGCACTGACAGGAGCCAGGTTTCCATCCGAATGTGGTGCAAATTTTAACAAAATTTTCAGAAACTGGTAGAAGAAAATATGAATGAATGTGCATTTGTACCAGCTTCTCTTGTGTGACTATTGGGAGTTTGTTAATGTTCCAGCTGGGGGCCATTATACCACACTGGAGGAGAGGAAGATGTAACAAGATGGTCGTACAATATGATGGAAATGTCATTTTGTCTTATTTATTCATCTTAAGGGAACATATCAGTCTCCTCATCGCTCCACTTTAAGTCATACGCTTCATCAACGTCATGATTTATGCTCTGTTTAAGTCTGGGTCCGTGGCACTTTGGCACATTTTCTGTTTATGTGAACATTAAAAATGTGCATAAAAACAGGAAGATGGATGTCTTTATTGATACCAACATTGCCTGTGGCTCCAGTTGGAAGTCGGCCGTCACTGATAATTCACTCATATTTGGCCGGAGTTTGGCTTCACGAGCACCCACATATAAATATTTAGGTGCATAATGTAAAGGAACAGATTTTTTTCCCTTCTTGAAAATATGTCCCTTTCATTTCATCTTTCTTTGAGCACATTTCTGTTTAAGTGGAACGTCCATCAAGCCTGATTTTACCATCTGGAGGGACATTTTTCTGAAGCCATTTACATTTGTGTTTGAGGCATCGCTTTGTGCTGCTTGGGTTTCTGACATCCTGTCGAGTTCTGAATTATTTTGTGCCATTTTATCTGCCAGGGATTTAAACAAATGTCTTCAATTTCCTTCTGTAAATATTCTGCTGGTGTCAGAGGGTACATTTCTCTTCTAACTCTGCTGTTTCAGGGACTTTCTCAAGACGGTTTCTAGACCATGAAAGCTTGCAATCATGTACGGTGGTCGATCCGTTTTCAACCTTCTCGTCACTTTATTGCCTTTTTTTTTTTTTGTTTGAGCTAAAGGGAGCCAATGTGAAATCTCTCTGCAGTGATGAGAAATCATTACACCTCAATCGTTACTCATATCACTTTAGCTCCAGGGCACATGAACAAACTCTGAACTGAACACCTGTGTGCTCCGCCTCAGGTTCCCAGAAGACACGTCAAGTAGGAATGTCACACCCAGAACTCCCTCCCTCTTCCCTCTCCCATCAATTTTGTGTGGTAAGCTGCCACTCCGCAACTCTGCTTTCACACCACTCTGAGAAAATCCTCTCCTGTCTGTGGTTCTGTGTCTACATGAGGACATTTCTGAAAATAAGAGCTGACACAGCAGTGATGGAGATCATCTGGTCAGACCTCCATCTCATCCTTTGTGGGTGAGTCTCTGCCCAGGAGACCCCATTAAGGTTTGGTGTGGATCCGGGAATGTTTTCTCACTTTCTTTAACATTGCAAGGGTTTTTCAACATTTTCATCGATTTCTCAGGTAATAATTCATGGACGTTGATTAAAACAATCAGGCATATTTGAGTGGCTGGTATCTATGTGAGGGTATAAACGAGGACTGTGGGGTTCTGGAAGAGGTACAGAGGTTATCCATATGTTATTGTGTCATCACACACTGTAGTGGATAGAATTAAACTGTATTGGATTACACTGAGAGATTTTAGAGAATAAAAAAAACCCCACAGTTTTTCGGTCCATCTCAGCAGCAGGTGAGCAGATTCAATTCAAACCAGCAACCTTTCATGTGCAGTCCTGACCCGATTCTGTAACCTTTAAACTATCTCCATCACTCATGTAGTGAGGGCTCATTTTTTAAGCCTCCGTGAGCTCTGCTGACACCCGAGGATAATGTTAACATAATAAACATGGTTGCAGGGTGATGTCATGTCTGAGAAGGACCATCGGGAGGACCATTGGCTGAGTACAGAAGCTTCTGGTGTTTCTCAACACCCAAAAGTCCCAATGTCACAGAAGGAATGAATATCTTCTTCTATTTTTATTCTTCCTATTGATCCCACATGTTCTCAATTTTCTCCTAACATTCAATTTTAAGGAACCACTAGGTTAGAAAAAACTCTTTCTCCACTGTTGGACGTCGCCTCCGTGTATATCTGCTTGTTCTATCAGCAGCCAAATCACACACGTGAGTGCAATAAATTATATGGAAGATATTTCTTTTATGGCTGCACATGAAGTGGAAACTTTTAGGTTTCCTGTATAACGTTTCATACATACATATTTCATTGATTTAAGAGGAAGACGTATTTGGACTCCTCTGACTGGAGTTTGAAATCGATGCCTTAAACTTCTGCTTGCCTTATTTTTCTTTCTGCTGGCCTGCTTTGATTTCGTACAACCCTGTAATTTACAAACATGCCCTTTTTTTTCGTATTTGCAGAAGTTGCGGTTCAGTATTCGTATGATGTGACGACCAACCTGATCTTTGTCACCAGCGAAACAGCAGCTCTTCATGGTGCAGGAGTTGAAGTAGCCCTGGTTGTCAAACTGGTAGCTGGGCAGACGGGAGTGCAGCTCGTAGAGGACGGGCGGCAGGCGGCGTCGCAGCGCCAGCAGCTGGGTGCCGGTGCTGTTGAAGCGGACACTCATGGCGCTCTGCAGGGACAGGCTGCCTCCGTAACGCAGCAATGAGCTGAGAGCACGCGAGAAAAGTAAACATTAGAGCCATAATCAACTACAATTAATAGAGATTAGTTTGTTATTATAACCCTATAATAAGGATATAACACGGTTTGTGAATTCAATTATTCTAATGAGTCTGCTTTTCTTAGTGGGAATAATTTATTTGTTAGTGAGGATATTTTTCTTTCCTCACGCTGCGATTACTTCTTAACTGATCTTCTGCACTTCAGTATAAAGAATAATTTGTTTATAAGACTTAATGTTTATTATTTCATAGTTCAAGAAAATGTTATACCAAATAAACACTGTTTAAATCAAATTACATGTTGTCATCAGAAGATACAGTATACTTTAATATGTCTGCAGTATGAGTCTTTCATACCACGTAATGAAAAAATACTAAAACAATTTCATTGAATCAGCTTCACCAAGAAGCTATTTTTGAACTTGACAGCGAATTGAAGGAATTTCTCAGAAGTGTCTGTAAACACACCCACAGTGAAGAGAGACGGAGCCAACAGCGGAGGAGGAGAAACACTCAGTGTTTACTTCTGTTGGAGGCATCATCATTTGTGCAACAACCAACAACCAAAACCTAATCTAACCTGAGTAAACACACACTCAGAGAAATTAAGTGTTTTCACAGAGTCACTTAAATGGTATAAACATTTGGTTTTCGCAGCGAGATGACTCTGCAGTTGGCTGAGCAGCAGCGGTGTTTAGTTCAACTGTGAGACCACAGCGCCACCTGGAGGACAAGAGCAGACTGGAAACTGACTCACTCACTACAAAAAACTCAGACTGAGAGTGCAAAATATAAAGTATAATGTGAAAAATGAAATAACTGCAAATCAATTTACTGTTATAATTTAAATGGTTATTAAGGGTTGTGTTTTTATGTTTAATCCTACTTCTGCCACGGCTTATTTGCATACTTGTAACAATAAAGTTTGATCCCATCTTGAAAATTGCTTCAGGAGAAAAACGTCTAACCTGCGCGGCTTGCGGATGTCCCATAATCCCACTCCCTCCTTGGAGTTGGCGGTGGCGATGAGCCTGGGCTCCACGGGGTTAAACATCACGCTGTGGAAGGCTGACGGGTAGCTGGCCAGGCAGAACGGCTCTGAAGGAAGAGACGAGATTCTAATGAATTCATTGTTCTGTTTCAAAATTGCTTTTTCTTGTATTAGTCATTTATTTTTAACACCAGTCATTATTACTGTATTAATTCTGCTTCTATATATTTAGGTCAGACTATTGCCAAAAAAATGTGTCATGTTGAATTACCTCATTTTGAATTTCCTACATTAACGCGTCAAGTTTTTATAGTGCAGATTTTGACACGATCCGCCCGAACCCAGCAGAGGGCTGTCTGATATTCACATCACTGTCGCACATCATTCATTCAACAGTCTAGTCAAAACATTCCCCGGCCCAGGTGTATTTACATACTTGCATGTACTTCAAACAGTGGAATTAATAATAAAAACACCACTTGTATTAAACAGAGAGACAGCTGGACTAACAAAAGAATGCATTTGTGTCCAACTTTTATAAGCTCAAACTTCGATCAGACGACGCTGGCTCGCGCTGAATAACGATTACTGCTAAATGTATTATTAGGTCGACGTGGTCACAAGGAAGGCATCCAAAATAGAAGGATGTTAACGTCATGCAAGATGATCCACTGCATTTTTTATCAACAAGTCTCACTCATGAAGGACTTTACACTAGTTTCAGTCCAACAGAGACACTTTGAAATACACCGCATGACCGCCTAAGGACAGCTTTGTGATTGTGACCACAAAGAGATAACAGAAGAGAGGATATGTTCCACAGAGACTCTGTCATCATTACCTTCATCTAATAAGGGCCGAATTAGACAGCAACCGTTTTACTGAACTAATAACTTATGCATTCATCTTCCAGTACAGCACATTTGGGATCCTGAGGCCACACGATTTTCATTTGCTCTTCTTAACCCTTTGTTAGTCTGATTGTGTGAGGCTATGAGAAACTAAAATTTAAGGTGGAAGCATGTTATCTTTAATAATCTTTTTAATGCTTTAATCCTACATGCCTGGCTGCTCAAATCATATGTTTTACAGAGCATATAAGCCACTAAGGACTGAGAGAACAGATATTGTAACTGCTGTATTATTCATGATTAGTTCGAATTATCATTTTTGCATTATGTTTTTCATTTTCACCAAAAAAAGCTGTTAAAATCATGATGATCTGACATTTGTTGGGATCTGTACTATATAAACATCTGGAGAACAAGACTTGTGGACCAGGACGTCTCTGTAGCACCACATTCCTTCATCACATTTCTCTTCAGTCACACATTATACCTTTATCAATACATTGAAGCTTCTGCGGTTTAGATTTAGCTCTGCACCACGGTGTGATGATACTGTGATTACTTGTGCAGCTCTACAAACTGCCAACACTTACCTGTGCTTGGCGGCTCTCGGGTGTCCCAGATCAGAACGCGTCCGTCGTCGGATGAGCTGGCGAACACGTTGTCGTTGACTGGACTGACGGACAAACTGTACACGGCGTCGATGTGCAGGAACACGTTCAGAGTTTCTCTCCTGTGTGCACAATCATCAAACTGTCAATTTAAGTACACAAGATAACAGTTTAATAACTGGACAGCCAAATGCTTTTTTTATGACGGCTGTGAGGATATCAAGCTGTTCTGATGCTTTAATAATGAGCATTAATGTGTTATTGTACCCACCTCTCCACATCATGAAGAATCACCTGTTCATCATTTCCTGAAAAACAGCAAACACAAAAACTGCAAATCAGAACGTGACAGTGCTCAGGTCTAATCTGCAATGCTGAGATTCAGAAATACCCTGGAAACCAGAGGTGCTTTCAATGGTGTGGTAAGTTAATCATCCATTAACTAACAACTTAATCTTTTTTTTTTTTTTACAGCATCATCAATATTTCATCCTCTCAACTAATTTGCACTGTGGCTTGACAGAGCACCCGGAAAACTACAGCATTCACCAAATCCCTCCAGAAGAACATAATTCAGCAAATCCAGCTTCTTAAATTTAGATTTTTTTTAATCCATAATTTAAACCCAACAACATTCATGTGCAAATTCCATTCCATTCCATTTCATCAAAATTATCCACTAAATATTTTATTGAAGAAAATCATTTAATTACTGATGATGCAAAATACTTAGGTTAAAGGTTCTTTCTGTCAAATTTGCATTCACACATGAATTTATTGCCTCACAGCGAAGATCACATGTAGTTTTTCTTTCTCTTACCACCAGAGAAGACCTTTTTGTTGGTGCTGTCGAAGGCCAGGCAGAAGATGTTGGACAGGTGCTCTCCCTTCAGTTTCACGGGCTTGGACCGCGAGTGGATGGCTTGCTCCATGTGCCACAGGAGCACCCGGCGGTCATCTCCGCCTGCGGACAGGAACACATGGATTAACACCAACACCTTACAGAAATGTATAAAACCATTCAGAGCGGTGGATTCATAACTGTTTGACTTTAGACCCTTAAAAGTGAAGCCAGGTCTAGTCCTTGTTTTTATGAGAAACATCAAGATATTTCTTGTATAATCTGATATAGTCTGAGAACATTGGGTTATTATTTTAAGCACATAACACCCAGTTTACTGTCACAGAGGAGTAAAGATATTAGAAAACATTCACATTTAAGAAGCTGTGATTACATTTGTACCTTTCTCCTTAAAAGTTGCTTAAAATTGTGAGAATTTAACACAACAGTTGACAGCAAATCGGTTAAATAAATGCTGCTGTTGCATCTGTATAGTTTGACAAACACGATCAAGAGCAGTCGAGCTGATTTTCTGTCATTTATGAACAAAGTAAACATCCACAGCTGACCAAAAATGGCAAGCCCCAGGCTGTTACACTAGGCCAGATGATGGTTTTTTAATCCTCTCGGGACATAAATAGCGTTGTGATTTCAGGAGGTAGCCATGAATAAACCCATCCGAGAGTAAAAAATGTGCACCACAGCGGCCACAGTGCTGATCTCACGGCTGACATGTGTGACCGGCCCGGGGCTGCTGCCTGCTGAAGCTGCGGAGCTGTTTGGTTTGACGTTAGCTAGCTAGCTAACGTTAGCAAGACATGCTAAGGCTTACTTAGCAACGGCTAGCCCAGGAGGTTTCAGCTGACTGCCTGGCTAGTTAGCGTTAGCATGCTAACACCTTAAAACAGTCTGACACAGGGGAAGAGGGGGATTTGTCAACTTACCAGACACCAGCCATTCCCCGCCGTTGTTGGAGAACTCAATGGCGTTGACACAGCCGAAGTGTCCGAGCATATCCTTCTTGAAGAGGCTGGTGCAGCCTGACAGCCTGCGTCTCTGGAATTCCTCCTTCATGAGCGGCTGCCCAGTCAGCTCTCTGCGGGACAGAAAGCCCACTGAGGAGCGCATACCGCAGCCCTTCAGCTCCTTCATTTTTCACCAGGCGGAAAACACACACACACACGGCCCCTTTTGTGTTCACCACTGCAGCCTGGACATGTGTTAAGGTGTCGCTCGGTGGACGTACGTGGTTGTTCCTGCTCCGTCGGGTCTACATTATGGTGGATACCCCGCTGCCCGCCTGCCTGCTGATGTCGACGTTGTTTTGTACCTCCTCTGTCTTCTCGGCAGTCCCAGCAGCAGCTTCCTGCTCCGGTGGAGGACCTCTCTCTCTCCCCCTGCCTGTCACTCAGCATCACCGGCGGGGAATCCGCTCGCTTTATTATTTACAGCCACGTTCAGAACAAAAGTCTGCTAATTTAATGTCTTACCTCCCACTTAAGTAGTTTTAGTGGTGGTTTAATCTCTCCACCACTCACATGTTGGAACAAACCTGTGGTGTAAATCCAGCTGTACTGTATTTAAAGGAGCACTATGTAGTTTTTGGAGAAGACATTTTATATTTACAGTGCTGTAAATGTAAGTGTGTGCTTGAATAAACAGGCTGTTCCCAGAGGAAGACCGAGTTTGAAGCTAGAAAGGTGGCAGGGTCCGCCACATATAAACAAAGTAAAAACCACCTAGATTAATGTACACAGACAGGTACACCCACTAATAATCCATATTGACCCCGTTCACACTTCCGACAGGCAAGGCAGCCCATCTTTTTTATCTGAAACATACGTTTCACTTCACTAATGTACCAGAAACACGCCCCCAGGAAGTGTGTCTGGACTTGAAGCCAATTTTAAGAAAATACTTTTTCCGATTACCTTACGTTGTGAAAGACGGGGCTGTAAAACAGTGGATACACTTCTATGAGTGTCACAACCCCTGCGAAACAACTCGTTTCACTGTCTTAATATGAGCCATTCGTTCAATTAACATTTAGAAAACCTTGAAGAGCTGCACAATTAAATGATTTTATCCCCCGTCATGTTAGCCGGGTACTAAACCAGAAATTAGCCGCCCCATTCAGCGATCCAGGTATTTTCACAGGTGCAACAGCGAGCATTTTTGGCTTCAAAACACTACTGAGCAGCTTTTATATGAATGAGCGAGACTCTGCCTCCAACGCTGTGTGCAGAAATAAAACCTCCTTGAATAGACAACATCCCAAATTCCTTCCTTGTTTACACACCAACACTGGATGTTAATAACACATCATCACTTCACGCAGCAGAATTTAGCGTGTTCGCCTGATTCTTTCTCTTCTGATTAAAAAGTCCTCCCCAAAACTACATAGTGCACCTTTAAGTACAATTTTGAGGAATTGTTCTTTACTTGAGTATTTACATTTTCTGCTGCTTTCACTTCCACTCTGCTACATTTAGGAGGCAAATATTTTTTTTTTATCATATCTTTTTATTTATCATCAATTTTGTAAAAAGTAACCAAAAGATAAATAAATGTACTTACAGTAAGTATCAAGTTACATTTACAAAAATTAATTATACATACATTTACATGCATTTATGTACTATGTACTATAGATTGACACATTAGCCGATACAATAATCAGAGTATTGGAATCAGTGTTTTTTGTTTTTATTAAATTTTTCTACGTGATTGCTGATAAAATAAATTAATTTAACAATGCACTAATTTGACTCCAGTGTACCATGGAATCTGTAGCTACAAGTACCTCCGAACTGTAGACCATGTAATGACCTCTCAGTGTTGTTGGTGAAAAGGTTCCAAGTTCAGTCTTGATCTTAGAATCAGTGCTCCGATTGTGAGATAAAAACCTGGTTGTCTCGTTTTCTCTACTGCTGCTGCTTCCAGAGTCGAGTACGGACATTGGACCACAGGAAGTGACGCTGATGAAAACAGCTTTTTGTATTGTTTGTTAATGCTTGCGGTGCCTTCACTGACCGGTGGCTGAATCACCTCCATCTTACTATCTAAATCCTTGAGCAGGAAACTGCGTAGTAACTCAGACATGGAAAGGAAAGTGCATTTTAGTGTGTATAGTAGTTTTATTACTCCAAGTTTTGGGATTACAGTGGTAGTCTTTAGGGAACGTTCAGTTTCAACAAGCCTTTTTCTCTGAGACAACATAAAAACCAAAACATCTAAAACATCTTATATATCGAGAAACAAATATATGCTCAACACGGACGGGCTGTAGTTTTTCTTTTTTTTTTAGTTAATTCAAACCCATGTTTGAGAGCCAGCAGTGCGATTTTCTCTCCCTCCAATGAACAAGCTGCGAAAAATCAACACACTGTATCGAGATATTCTGTTGTCAGAACCAGAATCAGCACCAATCTCAGCCGGGGGGGGGCAAAAATTATTTTATGTTGATTTGTCAAAATTATGCAATTTAGGCACTTATCAAGAAATTGGCAAAAACGTTATAATGAAACTGCTACAGAAAGAAATTTTTATAAGCAAAAATACCTTTTTTTTAGTTTTTATGCTTAACAGTCAACAAAAGATTGAGCAAAACAAAATCTACGGACAGAACTGTTAACGTCACGGACACGTTCTAGGCTAAACTTACAGACTATTAAACTATATTTCCAAACAGTTCAACGCGGCCTCACTCTGAGTGGTCCTGCACAGAGACAAAACAGGTGCTCGGTTTGCTTTTGCATAAAAAAAAACTATGCCGTGAACACTGTTTGCTGCTTGTGCTGTTGTTCAGCTCAGATGTGAAGCCAGATGTCCGTCTGTCCCGTGTGCCTCTGTGAACTCTGTCAGTCGTCCCTGCAGTTCCCCCCGGGAAGTTTTCTATAACACGCTAATCTATAATGGACAAACATTTAAAAGTGCTTTACATTAAGGTACCTTCAATACATTCACCTCTACATTATGAAGTCTTCTATAATACCACACAGGTAATAGCGGAGTGAGCTGCAGTTGACGAGTATTCCTTTGGCAAAAGTAACGTTTTTGCTTTTAGCAAAAGATACGGAGTGTGTCTGAGGAGTGTGGGGCTCGAGGACGAAGGGTTGTTTTCTCAAATAAACATTAAAAAAGCTAATTGTTTGATACAGAGGAGCCACCGTGTAAAGTTTGTCTCCTTTAGGTTTAGTTTATATTTATGATAAACTGAATTTAAAGGAATAGTTTGACATTTTCGGGAATATTTTAGATCAGGATTAGATGAGGAGAAAGCAGTATGTGACTCAAGTCATTTTCCTCGAACTAAGTCGAGTGTTAGTTAAGTCGTGTCTCTAGTTAAAGGTCCCATATTATGTTCATGTCCAGGTTTGCATGTTGTCAAAAAAAACATTGTTGTTCTCATACTATCCATTACTGCAGCACGTCTGTTCACCCCTTTTTAGTGCCTGTCTCTTTAAGCGCCCCCCATCCTGTAAAGTCAAGTCTGCTCTGATTGGTCGGCTCACACAGGCCTGAGCAGGCACCACCCACTGTGTTTTTGCAACTGCTGGGGCTCTGCTGGGGGTAACTGTAAAGTTGTGACATCACAACCTTACGTGTGAAGGCACAGTTTCTCTCTTGATTGGGTGTTTTGATACCGTTACAGTATCTTTATAGCACCGGACCTGCTTTGTAATAAACACACATCACACTTATATAATATGGGACCTTTAAGGTAGGTCAAGTCATCCACAGCCTTACCTGCAGAATCTGAGAAAAGTCAAGGTATTAGTAACTTTCTGATAATTATATAACTGGCCAATTTATCCAACCGGGTCAATGAAACTGAAAACATAAAATGAACACAAGTAATACGATTCATTGTGTCTCGTTCCTATTTTCAGTCAATTCATCGAAACAGCGACTGAAGACGATTTGAGTCCAAGTCACAATGACTAGAGTCCACATCTCTGCCTAGCTTAGCTTAGCTTAGCTTAGCTTAGCACAACAGCGATAAACAGGGAAGCAGCTAGCCTGGCTCAGATTTTGTAAAACGAAACACAGGAGATATTGTGATAATTATTACTGTAGTGAATTTAAGAGATGCTGGTCGGCAGATTTTGTTACTTTTGAACAGAGCCAGGCTAGTTGTTTGCAAGTAGCCGGTTAGCTTAGCATAGCATGAAGACTGGAAACAAAGGGAAACAGCTAGCATAGCTCTCTCCGAATGTATAAACTATCTTTCTTACTTAAATAAGTCGCTAAAAGCAAATATATCTCCGTCCTTTATTCACAAAATGTCCAAGTACTCCGTTAAGTCTGTCTTGCCTACAAAGTATTAGTATTTTGTGCTATTAATCATGTTCTGATTTTGACTTTTTTCTAATTTCATGTCTCAATTTTGAGAAAAAACCCTTCAAACCTTGAGCCAGTTTACCAGGAGGAGAAGGTAAAGAAGAGAAGGGGGTCACACAGAGTGAAAAGTCACAACTAAGAGCAGCATGTCATCCCTAAACAGTGCCAGGTTATTATTCAGAGTCGCATTCACACAGTATCCAGTCTATTGCACATCAGACTTCTTCATTGAGTGCAGAGAACCAAAAAGGGTCTGGGGCCGTTCGTGTTTTTCTTCTTCGGGGGTTAAGTCGATAAAGTGACAACAGTCTGAAGCTGAGAATCCAAAATGTCTTCATCGTGGTTGTCACGGTTGAGACGACCCTCACGTCTTCCACTTCATTACAAGGCAGCTGCTCTTGATTTTTTAAATATATTCTTGATTAAATGTGCTGTGCCTCACCAAATTAAGAAAAAAAAAGAAAAAAACATGGCAGAGGGTGAAACCTGGGCACTCATACTGTATGTTAAAGGTTAGAAGTAATTTCTAATTCATTATTTAATTAGTTTTTGTTTTGTTTCTCAAAAGTCTATAAAACATCAGCAGGATTTTCTGTTTTAAAAAAGCTGAGTAAAGAAATATTCCCATCGGCAGCTTTGCCTCAAGATGTTTTTACATAAATAGAAAATTAAAAAAAAAAACACAATAAAGATTAAATAATCGGACAAATGCAACAGGTGAATGCAGGAGTTTAAATTAAGACGGCAGAATAGAGGAAGTGTGCGGGAGGGGAGGGAGGGAGGAGAGGAGGGAGGGAGGAGAGGAGGGAGTTAAAAGCTGTTGGCACGAGGGAGGGGGAGGAGAGAGGGGAGCTGTCCTCAGTGATTCAGTCTCTTAGGTGCTGCTAGTAAGGGCCTTTCGAGTGTCCAAAGATCCCGATGGGGAAGTGTTTGACGTGCGACGACCACTGAGCCGCCAGCTGGAAAAACTTGACATCGTTCCATTCGACGCCGTCGATCAGTACTGCAGAGAAGGAACACGAACATTACTAAACAGTTAAACTCACAATTACTGGTGTAAATAAGTATAAGTATATTTACTCGAGTATTCTGCTTGAGTCCTGAGGTGAGTATTTCCACTTTCTTGTACTTTATACTTCGACTCCATTACAATTCCAAGGCGAATATTGTACTTTTTACTTCACCATTCCTAACTGATACATTCATTATGGATAATTACTAAAGAACCGTTTTTATAAATAAAGTTTCTTTCCCAATTCAATTAATCACACAAAATATAATCGATAATAAATAAAATTGCGATATTGTTACATAAAAAAGACTTAGACTTAGATCTTGATACAAGACTTAAATGTTATTTAAATAATACATTTTTATTCTTTTATGTCCACTGCATAATTCAGCCAATAGATTTATCCCTAGTTCTGCATTCTGAGTGTGCAGAGCATTCAATGAAAACAAAACATTTCTAAAAACCTTTTGCTAACGATATCATATGTGTCCAATAAAAAATAATATTGATTATATCTGGACGTAATGGTAAATTATTGTTCTCAAGTTGCTGCTGGACTTAACTGAGCTTGGCTTATATCAACTCCTGTTAACATCAGGAGGTACAGCAGCGAACACAGAACACAGTTAATATTATGATAATGACTATGAATAACAAAACTCTCCTTTTACATTTGGTCAAAATACAACCAGTCGAGCAATTTTCCTACCGTTTCACTGTGTGAGAATCAACTATTTATGTCAAAGCTGCAGACAAAACTGAACAGAAACACCGGGGATCCCCCTGATGGATGTCTGTGCAGCTGATGGGGGAGGAAATGTCAGTGCAGCAGTGTGAAAAGTACCTCTCAGCATGGTCTGCTGTTGCTTGGCAGTGCAGATGAGCCGGCTGATGCCTTCGATCACTTGACTCTTCGACTCCACCTCCTTGTCTTTGCTCTTTTTTGGCAGGAACATGACTGGCAGAAGGGCACAACAGAGAGACGCACGCTGGGAGTAAATGAAGGGTTCAGAATCTCTCTGCTCTCTGAGGATTAAATGACATTTGGCCTTTTGGCGCATCGTCTGAGGACGGAATGTCAAAGACTGAATTCTATCAGACAACATCCAGTCCTGTGAATATCGTCTCATTCCATAATACTCCCTTTTCTCCTCTGTCTCAAAAATGTGTGGCTTTTAAATAGGTTTA
This sequence comes from Sparus aurata, assembly GCF_900880675.1. Lineage (NCBI taxonomy): Eukaryota > Metazoa > Chordata > Actinopteri > Spariformes > Sparidae > Sparus > Sparus aurata. The sequence continues at coordinate 6,847,910 of NC_044202.1, forward strand.
AAGGGTTATTTTGCGGCGAACTATTCCTTTAATGACAAGTACAGTGCACAAATCCAAAAGGATCCAAAGAAAGATGCATGCGTCAGTCCACTTGGACGGCTTACCCTTCTTATTCTTCTCCTTGGTCACCACCGTCATCGACATGGTGGGCTGGGTGCTCGGCTCGGCGCCCCCCAGTGGCAGCCGGCTGACCTGCAGCGAGCGGAAATTGCACTTCAGAGTGTTTTTGGAGGAGGAGTCCCGCTTCTCCACGTCTTTCTTCCTTTCTGTCGGCGCCACCCAGTAGTCAACCTGGAGCCCCATCAGTTCCGTCTGACCTACAGAACTACAGGAAACAGTCGGTAAGGTGGATGTGAAGGAAATATCTTTCTTTTAGAATAACTGTTGCTAATGTTAGTACATTTTTTTCATGTTTTAAACCAAAATTCCGGCTATATCTTACAAACTGCTCCTTTAAAAAGGTAAAAAATGTTTTCATATGCTTTCTAATTTCCCATTTATATTAGAAATCTTCGCGTAAGAATCATGCAAATAAAAGTATCTCTGTTTTGCTGAAGTAGCTGATCACATTATACCTGTAAGCACAGAAGCTGGTGTGGACGGAGGGCGAGGAGGGCGGGGTGGGCGACGCTTCTTTGAGCGCGGGGGACACTTGTGGAGGGGTGGAGGAGAGCAGAGACGAGCCCAGAGGTGCCGCATCATCGGAGTCTACTGAGGGAGGAAACAGTCAGTCATCTATGTCTCCAAAACAAACACACTGGTGGTGGAACGATGCTCGGAGCTGGTACAACTGTGAGAAGCATCGCCGCAGTCTGGAATGCAAATTGTGCACATTTTGTATCTTTTTCTTAAATGTCAAACATCTGTAAACAGTCATTGCTTGCCTAACGCCGCAGATGCTTGCTCCACGATGCCGACTTTCACCATCTAGAATGAAAAACAGATGAGGAGGGATTATTGCTTTTATAGTAAAAACGCTTCAAAGAGCTGCATTCGAAACAAAATCGACAGACACTGAATATTTCGGGCAAATCCGGAATTAAGGAGGCTACTCACCCCAATGAAAGGGATGAACTTCTGACACGAGTCCTCATCAGGGCTGTGGAGAAACAACACAGGGGAAAAGGAAAGTTCAGGTACAAAAGAGCAAAGACTCGAGATGTCATGATGAAAGGGAAAGAAACTATGTGCAGATGGAAAATCTACTTGAATCTACTGGCGTCTACAGTTAGTAATGATCAGGTCTCGTAAATGTTGACATTTGATTTCCAATGTTTCACATCTGGAAATGCTGTAATCGTTTCATTTGCATAGAAGGTATGCAAAGCTATCACAACCCAGACAGAATCAACAGAGCATGCTGCACTTGCTTCTTGGCTTCAAGCCTCCGCTAAAACAGACTCGGCTCCCCACCGCGGGCCCCCTCATTGTAGCCGGAGAAGCAAAAAAGGGCAAAACATGCAAGCTAGCGGGCCGATTCCTCCGACAAAGCCATCCAGTTATTTTGCAGGGGACAGACTGGATCTACCAAACCAAAGTCGGGAGGGGCATTCGGGAGGCAGCAAGTCCAATCAGGGGAGCAGCTCGACTACTGAGTCACAAAGAGGTGGATGAGAAGGAAGAGCACCAACCTACATCCTAAACACCTCTGGGTCCATGCACTACCTCTGAGCGGTAGTGCATCGCTACACTTACACAAGCCTTCCATGAACTATTTTCCTGGGCCATGACCAGAAAAATAGCCTGAAATGTGGTTCTAGCTCTACGTTGCTCTTTTTTCTACATGTAAAGACGTTTGATGATGTGAAAGGTTGTTGCTCTTGCCTTGAAGAAACCTGCCATCGCCCCCCGAGGGAGGAAACAGAGAGACTACAGAGGAGGGGAGAGAAGGAGAGAAGACAGTCTGCAGTAGGTCACAGTTTGCATATCAAGGCCACGTCTTTTTTTTTTTTTTGTTGTTTTTTTTTTTTTTTATCCCAACACAACACATCTCTGCTGTAATCAGTCTCAGAGCAGCCAGAGAGGGAGGGAGGGAGGGAGGGAGAGCGAGAGAGAGAGAGGGAGCCAGATGTCTGCCTGGTATGTGAGTGATTTACGTTCGTCTCGCCTTGCAGGGATGGATTATGACAGAGCACATGACTTCTGTCTGATGTGTCGGAGCCGTGTGTTGGCTCGAATGTGTGATCAGTCGGTTAAAAGAAGATGCACATGCACGTCAATCCATGTAGAATGGACGTGGGGCTGCTGTATGGAAATAACACATGCAGTCTTCAGATAAAACTCAAATCTAGTTCATCTCTGTCAAAACTAGTTTCCAGGTTGGAATAAGGGGGATTTGTATTATTGTACAATACAGAATGTGTGATAACGTAACCATTATATTGTGCATTTAGGCATTTAGGTTATTAGATTATCCTTGAGTTTCCTGGGGAAGTCACTGGGGGAAGATAATGAGTGATACTTCCGGTATTTGTCAGAACTAGCATAATGAAAGTATCATAATAACCGGTGCACTGGTAGAACCCTCCTGGTTTTAGAAGCTAAGTAAGCTAAGCATAATAACAGTGTTAGCAGAATTCACTAGATAAAGTCACTGCACTAGATCGTCATGTTGACTGATATGTCGTACCAACCGCTCTAAGAAGGAGGATGAGCGTCCTGTCGCCGCAGAGAAAGCGGGTTATGGTTCAGTGGCAGGACGCCATAACTCACACAAGGTATCATGGAGGATTTGAATGAGGTGCATAACTTTATTTACATAGCATTGAAAACAAAAAGTCACAAAGGGCCTTATTGTATTACCAGAATTAACGCCTCGCGGTTGTACGCCTCCGTGCACCAGTCAAGTTGAGTAATGGCCTGAACATTTTATTATTATTGAAGATTATCAGGTTTCAGTCGATATATATTCGATATTAAACATCAGAACTTTGTCATTTCAGCCTGTCAGACATTTGTGTGAAATTATGCTGATGATGCCAGATTGTAAGAAATTCCATCAAGGTTTGTTTCCGTATTCTAATTATACTATTTATACATGTGACATACACGTTTTTTAACTATATTAATATCATTTTAAAACAGGCCCAGTAGCACTTAAGACACTTGAGTTGATCCTGACACGTTTGATGGTAACATTGACGTAAAACATGTAACCTAAAGGTTTTATCCTGGTGGTTGAGGTTAATGATTGAATTTCAAACAATGAAGAGGTAATTGAACTCTGACAGTCATTCTACTGACAATGTGCAGGTTTTTCTACTTCTAACGGGACAGATAACAGACAGACATGGATGGCCTGAAGCACATGGAGAACATGGAGGAGGGATAAAGGAACAGAGGAGGGGAAGACGGAGCTGACATTATTCGGTCTCTTGCCACTTTATCAGCGCTGTTTATCCTTTAGCCAGTCCACTGATTGTCTTATCAATGAGTAACTGTTATGTCTTTGGGTATAAAGTGAGGGTTTAACCTCCTTTCTTGATTGCATCCTGTGTCTATAGGCTGATAAAAGAACTTTACGCAGAACATAAATAAAAACTTGGTGTGGTGCAGCTTTAATTTCATCAAACCAAACTGTGTCTGAATAGCAGAGTTAGACCTTACTGTATCTGAGGTGTTTATGTCTCAAGCCGTTAATAGAAGAAAAACCTTGGCAGCTGTTAAAGTGGCGAGCTCCGGTTTGAAGGCCGAGAAGGTTTCAAAGAGGGGAAAAATGGCTCCAACACACAAAAAGCGCATGAATCACCAAGCTACGTGAGAAACAAACTCAATCGACCACAATACCTTACTGCAAAATCAAAATGAAAGCTCTTTTTCCTTCAAAGAAAGAAAAGAAAAAATACAACAAAAAGATAAAAACATGTTATTCACACACACACACACAGAGATGGAGAGACAGTGACGTTTTAGAAGACAGCGTGTCAGACACCGCAGCTCCCACACAAACTCCACATTAGTATAACTTATTGACAGTTTTCATTTTCAAAAGGGGGTTGAAACATTTATCATGTGTGTTCAATTAGTTCACATGTTAACTGTCTCAATAATTCAAAATAAAAAGTTTTTTCAGTCTTAATCCTCACTGCTGATATTTTAAATCACCTTTGTGCCGTTTTTAAATCACTATAATTGTGTTTAGTTTGCTGCAGAAAGTCAGCTAACGTCTGTCGGATTGTTCATCTCGTCTCTCTTTTACACATCAGTTCAACCCCCTTTCGAAAAATAAACTGCTGAAAACTCTGCATTACAAGCATTAGTTAGACAAAAAAAACATGAGGATAGCTCACAAAAACACATTTAAAGTCCCACTTCTGTACAGCTCGGTGTGAAATATCGTCAGGTATTAATCCTGAGGAGTGAAGAGAACCTACCTCTTCTGTTTGTAGGTGAGCATGGCCTCTGCGATGGGGAGCTGGTGAGCACCGTTAGCTCCCACCATGTACTGAGTGACCCTCGACACCACGTCTGGGCTCTCCTGGGCTGCAAGAGACGCACCGGTCAGTTAATTCACAACTACCCAAACACGTTGTCAGAAACAAATCTAAAGTCTGTAGTATTTAAGAGCCCACCAACGACAGGAGCCTCAGGCTTGTGGAAGAGGTCCCTCCAAGCAGTGTCTTGGAACAAACTGTTGTATCGATAGTCAATAGTGCCGAGATATTTGGAGACGGGATGTGCACCTGAACCAATCGGAGACAAACATTCAAACAAAAAAGCAGCTTCAAAGGTGAGTTATTTTAACTACTGTGAACAAATCAGACGAATACTGGGAGGACAGGAAGGGCTCCTGTTCATTCAGTGCAAAATGATCGACAGCTTTAAGAGTTTCTGGCACTGTCAGGTGGTTCAAGGGGGTAAAACAATCCCACTATCAGACTTGCATCCATTTTCAGTAATTAGAGCATTTTAATTTTGCAGGATTTCAATCTGACAGTCCTGTATTAATCAGTAGCATTCAGCTTAGGCTACATCTTACCTAAAGGGATGATGAGGAACCTCATGTAGCCGAGCCAGTCAGGGGTCTTATGGGAGAGGTGGTCCACGAATAGCCTCAGGACGGCGCTGAAGTAGTGCTGCGCTCCGGCCACTGCGATCTTTATGGGGACGGGCGTCTGGGAGTTACAGTTGCAACTAGGAAAGAGAATAAATCGATGGGTTAAAGCTCCACAGTATATGATGGCTGAGATGATGATGGTGATGATGATGATGGTGATGGTGATGGTGATGATGGTGATGGTGATGATGATGGTGATGATGGTGATGGTGATGATGGTGATGGTGATGGTGATGACGGCAGGCTGACTTACAATCTCTGTATGCGGGAGACGATGGTGTTGAACGCAGCCTGGATGTCGGCCGTGGTGCACGTGCAGACCACCGGTAGATGGTGGTTTTGCAGCATATCTGAAAGATACTGAAAGAAGACAAGAAGGAGAAACAGATTTTAAAACAAGACCGCATTTATTTCAACACTGTTTTACTGAGAAGCCACAGAAATGTTTTGTTCAGATTACAAAACTTCCTCCCACTTTACATCGGCATGAGTGCGAGTTGATAATGACTACAGTTTCTGAGCCATTTAAAGCTGGCAGTGCAGGTGCTCCTCACCTGGCCCTGCCAGTCTGACGTGTTGATGAGGATGATGCTGTCCGGGAGGTGGTTATCAGACACCAGGATGTGGTTTAGCTGGTCATACACAGTCTTTCTTGGGATCTAGGAGGGAAACATTGGAAACCTTTTGATTTAAAATAAACACCAATGCTTTGGATTTTAGAAACCAGAAAATATGTTTGATAAAATTGCCCTCAAGATAAGGTTATGCTGGAATAAGGGTTGTCCTGCAGTTCTCTTCCCCTACCTGTAGGTGGCAGCGTGTGTCCAGGGACCGCTCGTTGTCCAGGCTGTTGGCCCTCTCGCTCTGCGGCCTGCTGGGCTGGCGCTCCTTCAGCGACGTGCTCCTCCCTCGCCTTCCTGCCAACTTTGGTTCCTGCCTACAAACAGCAGAAGAAGAGAGATGGGCGACTGGAGTGTGAGAAGCACAAACGACAGCAGGAAGCCTGAACCCTGACTTGTAGGCCAAAAAAAATACTGAGTCACCCCTTACCTGTTGGATGAAATGATTAGCGACTCTGTCTTGGTCATTTTGCCACTTGGTGGCAGTCTCTCTAAAAACGTGTCCATGTTGTCCATCTCCAGCTCTGTGGTGGGAGTCACCGCCTCCGGCTGCTCCTGAGGGAAAACAGAAAGAGAGAAAAACAGCACCAGTGAGGCGTTGACACACGTGTTTATGCATTTCTCTCCTCAAAACAAACATTTTCCAGACCTCAAGGGTTCTGACTGTGCTTGAGGATTTTGGTTGTTATCCATCATGAAGCATTTTAATTTAGTCTGCATGTTTATGGATGCAAACTTGACTGTTAACAGCTGAAATGTTACTCTTGTTCCTGTATGTGAAGTGACATTAAGAAAAAGAAACAATATAAAACAAGACACATAAATTGGAGACGCACATAATTTAAAGTGTGCATCTGCATTTTTAAAGCTGCAAAAGGCTCACTGCCTCATGTTTTTCCTCCAAATACTGACTCATATTAATAAAAGCTGATTTCAGTTATTGATCTCAAGCAGCTTCAAGAGTTGATACTCACAAAGGAGACGTTATCGGACACATTGTCATCCGGATATTTGGCCCCGCCGCACTTGGTTTTATCTGGGTCAATCTGAAACGAGACGGTGAGAGGAATAATAAACATTACCTGGTTCTGATGGAATCCCAGGAAGTTTCACTGTTGCAGTCAACGGAACCCCGACAGTTTCATAAACACATTATAACTGGTTTGAACCTGCGGACTGGTGGGAAAGAATCGAAGCTAGCGGAGTGAAATTTCAGTGAAAGATTCGGCCGGACAGTTAACGTCTTTCTGCTCCAGTGCAGCCGTCAGTGCAGCTCACTGGTTACACTGGTGGGCCTCCAGCTGTTTCACTGTGGTACTGGGAGCCAGTTTGTTTAAGTGAATGTAGAGGAAGTAGGGATCTGGTAGAGGAATTGGGCACGTGATCAGCAACACAAAGATGCAGAAAAAGTCTCAAGATAACTCCCTAAATCTTCCCCTGTTCTGTCGTCTATTTGACTCTGAACGGGTTCATAATTTACAAAATAAACATCATGCTTTGTTGAAGAAGACATGAAACTAGTGACTAAGACCATAAACTCATTGGAAAACTGATTACTGGTGTGATAAATCAAGTTAGAAGTAGGGTCATTTTCTCATAAGCTTACATAAAAATCTTCTTTTTGCAACCAGTGGCCATTAGAAAGGTAGAAATGCAGGTTTAAGCCACTTCTGTCTTGGCTTCACTCTTCAGACACAGAAGCTCGGTCCATACTTCACACGGTCACAGTCTAGTTTCTGTAGGACTGTTTTATATGTGTCACGACGTGTCACTAAAGTCACGTAAAGGCAACTCAGGATGAGAGTCGCTGTTACTGTAGTCTCACCGGGCTGGGAGGCTCCCTGTGGCTCCGGCTGCTGTGGATGCTGCCGATCTCAGTTTGGGAGCTGGAGAGTGAGAGACCCTCGAAATATGGCCTGAAACACAAGAAACAATCAGGACTGAAGTTAGGAACACAAACACAAGAGGAGCCTCATCTGGGTCTATTTTATGTGGACTTGATACCAACACTTTGTTTGTTGCTGTTACCCATGCATTGTATATTAATGAAGATGTGTTCAATGTCCTCTCTGGCTGTGGAGGAATTTCCGATTATCGCAGAATTGCTGTATCGTGATACTTTCGTATACTATCTTGAACTGGACTGTAACAGATAATACGAGCAAAGAGTTGACCATATAAACATATATAAATATTGCTGCTGGGAATCACTCACTTGAGTTTGGGTTTTGGTGTGCTGAGGACGCTGTCGTCATCATCGAGCTCCGGGCCGCTGTCGCTCGGGTTCTCGAACTCCACGCTGTCCAGGTCCAGGTCCTCCTCCTCCACCTCTGGGGGCGGTTCTGCAGGGTCCTGCTCTGAGTCCAGCACCTTCACACACACACGCACATACATTTCACGGTGGCTCAACAGCAGAAGAAGAAGAAGACGGCGTTAATCTTTAAGACGGAAACACCCACCTCGTCTGAGACTCTGAAGCGCTTCAGCAGAGCCACCACTCGCTGCTTAAAGTTCTGCTGCTAAAACACAAGAGAGCGGACACACAGCCACAAGTCAGTGACCTAGTTTTGATTTACTACAGCGACTCTCAGCAATCCAATACAGAGAAAACAGCCACGCTGAGCACCGGCTCCTCCTTTCTAGTCATTTTACCGGCAGTAGATACATTTGCAGTGGCGGCTGAGCATCGATTTCTGCTGCGCGTGCCCATGTAAATCAATAATCAAGCAGCATCATGCCTCAACTGCTTTCTGGGGCTTTTATCTCCTCGCTCTATAAAAACATATCAACCACGAGGAAAAAGACAGATTTATACCGTCTCGTTAAAAGCTCACTGTTATTCAGTGATCAATCTGAAACACATGGGGTGTTGATTGGAGTTTCATGGTTTTTATTTTAGGAGCGCATTCAGTTACAGGGCCAGAGCAAACACTGGGTTCCAGGCTTTCAGTCAGCTTTACGACTTAAGAGTGAGATCATCTGGGTTTGTCCTGCTTTGAATTGTCACAAAAAATAAATCTATATGAATAATAATCATATCATAAAGTCCTACTCTAACAGAGGTTAACCAGCGAGGTTGCCAGATGACAAGAGAAGACCCTTTTTTTCCTGTAGTTGTGGATCCTCAAACTAAACCGTAGCGTGGTGTTTCTTTACATTTCGGCCAGACCTCCTCTAATCTCCGGTTCCCGTCTCTTACTCTGGTGATGGACGGCGTCCTCACAATCGACCGCCGTTGTTTCTTTGGCTTTCTCACGTCGTACTCGTCGTCCTCCAGATCCTGAAAACAATCGATGGCCAAATGCTTTATTGACACTTGGATCTCTTGAAGCGTTCCTTAAGAAAATAATGCCGTGCACGTACAGATGTCTTCCAACGTGTTTTGCCTCCTGACCCTATAGATTTGCCTGAATGGGCTTCTGGGCCGACTCACCTGTACCTGCACGGCGTCGTCGCTGGCCTCCTGCTCCGAGGAGAAGCTCTCATACTCGTCTTCTGAGTAGTTATCTGAAGCAGAAGACAAGTGGGCAGATTAAAGGCTGTGGAGTGAAGCAGATGCCTCATACATATTTCAATGACCCTTTTAAATCTGACATGCTGCCAGCCTCTAAATATACACCATGTACAGTACGCAGTGAGCTGTTTGCTACCTGAATTTAATCACTTTCGGCTCGATTAAAGAGGAAAAACACCCTGAACCCTGCGATCCCGGCCCTGTTTAGCCCCATCGAGCATATTAGGTGATTATGATGGCCTCGTGCTGTTTTAACCTCGGAGCGCCGGGGGGGTAATGTGAGGCAAAGTGTACCGGAGCATTTGATCTTCTGTCCTCCCTGCAGGGCCGCCTCCTCGTGGTCTATTGGCTGACTGGACAGGGAAAAGATCCAGATCTCCGCCACCTTCCCCAGCATGTCCTTCTGGTTGCTGCAGAGAGGCAGGACCTGGCCTCCCTCCGTCGGGTGCTGCATCACCTGGGAGACAAGAGAGCGGCGGCAGGAGATGAGACGGCGGAGGAATGTTTCACCTCAGTGAGACAGAGGATCTGAGCTCACTCCTCAGTTCTTCCTATTCTCAAAATCGTCCACTGCAAGGATGATCCACTGCATTCAGTTGATTTAACACTACATTTTGGCAGAGGTATCGAGCTCTCCACCTGCAACAAACTTTATTTAGCATAAAGCATTGCAGGCTCAGAGATGCTGTGAAGATTTGTAGTGTTCAGTTTTACTTGAATGTGGCCATCGAGGCAGAAAAACAGGCGTGCACACAATTAAACACTTGAAAACCGTGATGAATTCTGTTTTAAAACCATTTGCTGCTCAAAGATGTATGTATATATGTATATATTTAACATTTGCACATGAGAATGTTTCAAAACGACTTCCCAAAATGTTTCCAACAATCTTCGAACCAGAGAAATCCACGTGGTATTTAAGGTACCGGTGTGTTTGGTTGCCTGTCGCTATAAACTTCCAGGAGCGAGTCAAAGTTACGAAGGAGGTCAGAATGAAACTTAAAACGATCACCTCGTCCATGAATGTCACCACGATAGTTAGCTAAGATTATCTATCAACAGCAGTGGTTGTAATCCGAGGCGACTCTGGGTGTTTACTCCTCCAGAATGAACTCCAGGCTCTCCGCATAAAACCCTCGCAAATGTCTTTTGTTTTGTTTTGACAGAGACCCCGAGAAATTACACGTTGTGCGTTTGATTATCTTAATGACCTGTTTTTGTCATCCGCCGCCCACAGACCCACACATTCAGACCAGAGTTGTATTTATTCTGGACGCACTGTAACAAGCAGCTACAGGGATTCAGACCATCACAAACTCAGGTCACGTCAGGACAGCACCGCCCCGACTCTGTACCAGTCTCTTTGTTCCAGCTCAGTCCGGAGACCCGTCAGCCTTCAGCAGTTTACACTGTATCTCGTGTGGTATGTTGTCTCGCAGTGCTTTTGTATCCTTAAGCTGAAAAAAGCCAAGAAGCATTTCTCACTTGTGGTACAACTCTGCTGCTTTTTTTTTTTTTCTCCTCCCAGGCGCCAATATGTTTTTTTTTGTCTCCACTCAGCTGCTGAGACGTGACCTTAATAAGCTCCACTGAGCTTTGTGAGCCATGTGGGAGCTCCTTAGTGTAACAGCGTCGTCTGCCCTGAAACATATTCATCTCAAGAAATCGGCTTATTCATGTATTCTAGGTTTTCTCTAAAACACAAGGCGTAATTTGTCCATCGAGCGAGATAACTTTGGAGAAAGTTCTCATCACTTCTGCGAGGATTATCGGAAAAAAAGGAGGTATTTACTGCGAAAAAGTGTAATTATCTTAAATCTTTTAGATATAAAACGAATATTTTCAGACTAATTACATAGAAAGGCGACTTATTTAAGAGCCAAACCCTCAGTGAAGATGAAGAGGACAACCAGCAGCTCAAACAGCCACCATTCCCTCATTATATTTTCACACCGGTCAGCCTATTAGAGGTGATACATATCTCCTGCATGACCTCCAGACACAATAATACAGTGCAAGATATATCCTTGTTATCGTCTACACACTGCACACACACACACACACACACAATCAGGCTCTACCTCGGCCATGTCAATAGATCCCACAGCGAGGGTCTTGTAGCCCAGGATGGTTCGGTTCTTGTATCTCTTCCGTCTCTGCAGCATGATCTGCAGCTTGTTGCCTTCCCGTTTTAAGAAGTGAGGGTACTGAAGGGGGGAAAAAACAAGATGACAAGGAAAAAATACACATTACTCAGCTAGAATTTAACCGGAAGCCTTTAGAAGTCGGGTTGATGATGTTCTGTAGTAATTATTGTGAACACCAGTAATGCATTGACCTTTTAAAGTGATATTTACTGTATATAAGTGGTTTCTCTGAGCCGTAGAGCTCCCCTTACACAACATATGTCTTTATTATATCATTCATTACATCCCGCTGCCGTACATACTCCCCAGAGCACAAAACTGGCAGCTGAAGTCGTCCCCATCAAACACATTATTTACTTTTACTTGAGTTTTAAGCCCCTGAGAGCTTGGTTTTAAAATATTAAAGGTCCAGGATGTAGGATTTAGGCAGATTTAGTGGGATTTGGGGTCTGAAATGTGATATAATATTTATAATTATCACCTGAGCCTAAGAATCTACTTGTGTTTGTTATCTAATAATGAGCTTTTTATATCACTGAGGCAGTAAGGCCGAGTTTATCCAGCTGCAGTCACAGCACGAACACGAAGGAAGCTAAAGAAAGTTGAACTTCCAAATATGGTTTGTGGAGGGTTTGAAGGCTGATCTGGGAACAGACGACACCAACAACTACTTTTCACGTTTATAATAATTTGAGCTTTTAAGTTGCAGCTACTTGTGAACATAATAAAATAATAATATCAGGCTCAATATTCTTATACAAGACAACAGACTCTTTCTGTTTTTGTAAATTTCATAATAAAAGCCCTCGTCAGTATACGTATAACTGATCTGCAGTTATAGGGGGCATAAAATAAATACATACATCTATATTTATCATTTAGGTATGATTCATAGCTATTTCTGCCTAATGGCTGCTAAAATACCCATATTTATATTACATATTATTTTGTTTTCCTAAGCTACCTTTAATTGAAGAAGAGAAGAAGAAGAAGAAGAAGATGATGATGATGATGAAGAAGAAGACAAAGAAGAAGAAGAAGACGAAGAAGAAGGAGACAAAGAAGAAGAAATACTTTAGCCCCTGAGAGAAATGTAATCTTTTTTTATTCTGATTCAGTTTAACAGCGTCCCAACTTTTTCGGAATCTGGATTGTAGGATGTCATAACTCAAAGTAAGAAGAAGATGATTAAAAAGGAAGGTCTTAAATAAAACCACAGTGCCAAGCTGTGTCAGAACTTTATCTAACTTTCTTTAAAAATGACTTTTGTGACTCGATTTAAAAACTTTTCATCTTCTGTATGAACGTTGGGAAACTGGAGAAGTCAGAAAGCTTTTGTTGGTATCTTATTGTTGGGATTTCTCGACCACAACAACAAAAGAGACCTTTATATGTTATTTGTGTCCAACACGAGTTGCAAGTTTAATAAAACTCCTTGCAGGAAACTACTCATAAATGGCTTATTTGGCAAACTAGAATACAATATTCCTTAACCGAACAGCGGCATGGTGATTTATTTATTTATATATTTATTTATTCACCTGCAGTGAAAAGGTGAGCGCCAGATCAGTCTCCACAGACCCACTGGGTGGCAGCACAATCTCATGGGACCTTAAAATCCGTTTGGAGCCCTGTAGGGAGAAAAAAAATGGCTGGTGTTTAATTTAGGTGCAGCTTTTTTCCCTGGATTAACTCTGCATCTCTGCTATTGTTATCTTCTCCCAAACAAAAACCCATTGCTGACAAAATCAGGAACAATAAAATATGTACCTGGATTTTAACGGCTATGACCACAGAGATCAGCTCTTTGTCCAGTTCTCTCATCACCACCAGCTTCTTCAGAGTCAGGCTGCACAACCTGCACACGGAGAGAGACGCAGAGAGAGGTGGGAATTAGTTCGCTGCCGCCGCCGCCGGTGTCTTTTTTAATATGCACACACAGATGAATCATTCACACCAGAAAGCAGACTGTGTATTCATTAAACAGACACAACAAGTAAACAGTTTACAATTAAGCAGAACGCGCTCAGTCTGTCAGGAAGACACGGCATCCGCCAGTCAGCAGGTGTGAGGACTCTGCTGGTGCTTCACACTTTACACGAGGTGTTAATTTGATGATCGTACGCAGAGCGGGTAAAAACCTGCAAGGCCAGCGATTTACACGAACCGAGCAACACATTAGCATCACTGCAAGATTTGCACTTAACACAGATTTACTCAAATGTGGAAAAGAAACGCCCACTGCAACTGTAAAATGTCATTTAAAAATCAGAAACCCAAATACAAATACTTCCTGTAAAACTCCTGTTTTAACACAAGTTTCTCTTTCTAGATATAAAGTATTAAATTGGTGTAATTTAAATGTTTTGTTTTACACTTTGAACAGAGCCAGACGTGTTTCCCTCTGTTTCCAGTCTTAATATGCTAGGCTACTAGCTAAGCTTATTATGTCCTGGTTCTAGCTTCATAATAAAGGTGCAATACTTAAAACCACGTGTCAAATTCATACTCAAAACAAACAGGCGACAGTTTATCATCAAAAAAACTGCTACAATTAGCATGCTGTCAGCTACTTAGCTCAGTTAGCCATGCAGCTAGCGGTGTGGACTGGCAGCTCATGGACCAGAGGACTGTTGGTGTTTAAAGCGCTAGTACAGTTTGATTTATTGTGAATCAGTATTTGGTAATTCCGATTAATTATAGTAATTGGGTCAGAGTTCAGTACACAACCATAATGACAGGTTGGGCGGGGGTTAGCTGGTTAGCATGCTAACTTTGTTAATTTTCAAATGTTTTCGAATACGTTTCTTGCAAATTTCACCTTTAAAGACACAGTAAGATTAAAAGACACTTTCCAAATAGCAATAACTTGTGTCCCTGTCTTCAATTGTTCTGTTATTTCTCTTTATATACAAAAGAAAATCCTTGTATTCAAACAAGCAACCAGCTCACGTCAACCATGTTTTCCCTCGTGGTCAGACCGTGTAATTATACAACGTCACGTGACGCACAGGGGCCCAAAAAGACTCACATTGAGAAATGACTTGTTTCACTGTCAACATTTCGGCTGTTCAGTCCGATAAAACTGAAAAAGTCATTTTATTCTCATTCAAGTGAGCGGCTAAATACGAAGGGACTAATTAACTAATGAACATGGGAAGAGAGGCAGCGAAGAGACAAGGCAGGAGAGTCTCTTTCAAGATTAAACAGGATATAACCAGACAAAAGCCGAGGACCACGACACAATCAAATGTGACCTTCAGGTTACGAGGCAGCCGGTGGGCCCCCTCGCTGCTCATCTGTAAAACGTTTTCTCATGACTGAAACTAAAAAACTGGTCACTGGAGCAAAGAGGGTGGACCTGGCTACAGATCACAGAAACTTTTCCCAAATTCCAGCACTTGTTAGTTAACAGCAGGCTGAGCTAAATCCTCTTTCACTCGCAGACGGGTATCTGCCAGCGGAGCAGAATGGCAACACTGAGGCAGGATGGTGGCGGGGCAGCTGGGTGTCATTGTGAGGACCATATGTGTGTGTGTGTGTGTGTGTGTGTGTGTGTGTGTGTGTGGTGCTTTAACAAGCCCGTCACGATTTTTTGAGACACTTCCTCACAAGACGAAAGTGAAAAAGAAAAGCTTTTTCTTTTCACTCTTTGGTTCCTTTGAGTGAATCATTCAGGAGAGCAGCTCTGAACGGGCCGGCTGCTCACAATCTGGAGGCCGGTTCTCACCAGCCATTTATCATCCGGCTCTCCTTTTCACTGCAAAATTAACCAGCGTTAAAGCTGCGATGACATCACTTCTACATTATTCCGGTGGGGCACAACAACGCAGCATTGAGTGACGTTCAGCGGCAGGAATGGCTATTCAACACCGGGGCAGGTTTTAATTGTCACACGGAGCAAAAGATGTGGGTCAAAACTGCCATGAGTGACGGAGGAGAGATCGAAGTGGGAACAACCCCGAGAGGAAACATTAATACACCGATATCCATGACTGAGCAGCTGACCTTGGTTGTAATATAACTCCTCTCTGATTCTCCTATTTTGAGCACTGGAAGTTAGACACTGACAGATAGGTGAGGCACCAAACAAAAGAAAACAGCAGTGCAAACAGTCGAGAGCTTTCAGAACCACACAGCGTGCTGAGTGACACAACGCTGCGGGGTATCAATCAGCCCCGAGAGAAAGGAAAACATCGGGACGGGGAGTGAAGAAGCGATGACAATGGCAGGTTTGAAGAAGCCTCGACAGACTGAATGAGGACCTTTCTCTTCTTCCGCCGAGACGCGGCCCAAGAAGTCCCAGGCACAATGGACACAAGCCAATGAAGGCTCGCATTGTCTCCGGCCTGCTCGCGGACGCACAATATGCAGCATTCTTGGTCCTGTTTTGTATTCTACCCTGTTCTCATTGGTTCCAAGCCCACAACTCCATCTATTTCAGCTATGCTAGGTGGATGGTTGTCGGTTTGAGTGGGCAGAGACGCGGCCACGTGATATCTGCTCTGCTAGAATGTCACATTTAGCTTTCGGATGCTTAGAAGTGAAGTTTTTTTTCATCGCTCACAATAAGTTTGTTGTGCAGCTCTGAAACAAGCAAAGGTTGAGGTTGGTGGACGGGTCAAGCAAATGCAAATGTACCGAATGTCATCTTTGACTCAACCAAGTAGTTTTGTTGTCTAAACTTAACCGAACTGCGACCTTTTCACATTTGTTGTTAATGCCAATAAGGTCATCTGACTATTGATCTGCTCTGCACGGAAGTAAATGCATCTCCTCAACGAAAAGACAACTACATTTTGAAAGACGTAAGTTGTGTAACTTGTACACAGACCAATGTGTGGAATAAAAAAGAGGATATCTTTTTTTCTGCTTTTCAAATCCTAATGTCTAAATTACCCACATAGCAACTAATCAGGCAATTAATCAGATAACATGCAGCTTCTTCTGGAGACACAACAGTCTTTATACTACTTTTCTCACATATAGAACTCCCCAAGACCTATTAACACACTTTAATGTGTAAAATTGGTGGAGTTACCCTTTAAAACATGTGATTGGATAAATGCATAGACAACATCTAGCAGTATATAGAACATATTCAAACCCTGAAAGGTTTCTCGATGTGACATCACTCTTTCACCACAACTTTATTTCATCAGAAAGTCTGAGAAGCAGTGAGGAGTATCAGCTTCCCCCTGAAGTTAAGCCTGGACGTTGTCTGTTCCTGCTTTGATACACGAAGAGCGACAAATCAGGACAAAGCAGCCGAGTGCTGAGGTTTCACCCGACGACTGCTGTCTGTTTCACTCTGAACCGAAGTTGAGGACTCACTCACTTCCACCAGCTAATGTGCTCTGAGCTCCAGTCTGTGTTCAACGCACAGCTGCTGTTTTGGCTCTGCAGCAGAGAAACCTGTTCCCTGTTCTGTCCCCTCGACGCGTCCCCAGAGGGACTTCAGTCTGCTGAAACACACGGCCCGCCGCCTGCAGCCCGGCGCTGCCAAACCCTCATCCAGTGGCCAGCTCAGCACAGATGCTCTGGGCGAACGCCGAGGGCATGGAGGACCGACGGGCCCTGTGCGGTGCAGTGATAGCAAAAAATCACAATCGCTTCAAGTGCCAAGAGCAACAAACCAACAGGAGGATGTTTTGTTGTCACTGATGCAAAGACGGATCAACACGGGGCTGTAAAAACACGGGCAGAGACGATGACACCTGCGTCCAAATCATATCTAGCTGACTAAATTATGTTAACGCATGTAAATGTGTTAATCTTTCCATTTGTTCTTCACCAAACATGCTTTACAACAAGAGTAAGAGTCAGATAGGAAAGACATTGTGAGGCCAGGATGTTTTTGTGAAGTTGAAACTTTGGACTATCGCCTGTTGACGTGCAAAGTGGAAGTACTATACTAAATTTTTTTGGTCTCTGTAATAACAAACATTTAATATCAGCTGAAACATATAATATGATAATTTGGTTGTAACAGCAGCATTTGTTCAAAAGCAGACACTGTTCAGAGAGCTGGAAGCACCTGGAGAAACTGTTCTTAGAAACTGCCGGAATACATAAAACTAAAGATAAAAAATATACATGACTGTCAAAAGGAACATTAGTTTATCAGTAGAGGGCAGCAACACGCCCCTGCAGCATCGTGTCAGCCTTATCCAAAGGCAGGAAGAAGAAGCAGCAGCACCATTATGGTCCTTTATACTGTTGTGGTCGTCACTATTGCAGTGATGGTAAGTATTTGCAGGTAGATACCATTTTATTCACAGCCTGTTGGTTTCATACTAACGTTTGGACATGGTTACAAATCTTAGACACTGTTTGTTAGTAGCTGAATTTGAGCTAACGCTAGTAAACACATCAATCAGCGGTGCAAAAAGCCCAGTTATCTCCAGCAACAGCTTACACGACGAGCTAATTCATTACATTAAGATGTCGATGATGTCATCGATGCCTCTCTTAAGGTTTCGCCCTTCATGAACTCTCCATTACTGAGCACGGGGCCGACTGTAGGTGTGCTAACATCAGCTGTTGGCGCTGCAGGAACTCGGCTGTCAAACACTGGATACGCTTCAACTTTTATATTTTGTTTCTGTCCATGTGTTTTGTCTGTTGGTCAGCTTTGTTTTTCACGTTATGAATATTGTAGCAGGTGTTGTCCTGACTCACTGTGACTTCCTTCCTCTTCCTCTCTGAAGATGTGCTGTGAGGTACCGCAATTTGGCACCGCTTGATTTATGTATTACCCTTCAAAGAACAGAGTTTGGTACCCGACCTTAAGAACAAGATAGTTCAGGCCAGGGCTAACTGGTTAGCATGCTAACTGCATGGGACAAATTCTGGCCATATCTAACAAAGTGCCCCTTTAACACAAACACAAACACAAGGAGTATCCAACCAGAACACTGTTATGACTGTAGCAAGAAGGGACCCAAATGCAGACTCCAGGCAGGCAAACGGGGAAACAAAAAGTGAAGAAAATAAAAGAACAAGAGGAAATACAAAACATTCAAGAACTAAACCAAGAACAAAATTGAACAAAGTGCAGGAAAGGCAGGCAGAAACTCTGACAATTCGACAACCAAACACAGGATCCTAATCAGGGACAGATCTACTAACAATCGGGATAATCACGAGGGCGGGAACACAAGACAAAGACAGGAAGTAGCACAACCTGCTACCTGAGGATGAACCTTACAGAATAAAACGGGAAGCAATAAAACTAGGCAAGTGAAAGAGGACGTCGACCGTGATGAGGTCGGATGACAGAAACATCTGAGGTTCGGTTTCAGCTCCTCGTGTTTACAGTGAGAGTCGGGCAACTGTACACTTCTGCAGCGAGCAGCATCGATAATGATATTTTCATACTTCACACCGCCACTTCCTGCTCATCGGCCCCTGGAACTCACCCGCACACACACTTACACACACACACACAGGCACTTAAAATAGACGCTTGAACACGATGTAAGAATTGAGTTAATAGTGTATCGGATATCAAGACGCGAGCCATCTCATGACTTCAATTTGATTCTGGGTGTTCCTCCCTGAAACAGACTGAATTATCGAACGAATCTGTGCATCTGGAGTGAAGATTTTCAGACCTTTGAGCTAAAAAAAGTGAGTAAGAAAGACAGAGGAGGAAAAAATAAGTCCGCTGTCCTTCATTCAGGCCGACTGACGGTACTGTACATGACTTTAATCCAGCCACAGCGGCTCTACTGTATGTACAGATTGAAGCTTAGACTATAGGGCAAAGGATAAACTACTGCAGGGGATTTACCCTTTTATATCTCTGCATTCCTCTGATTACATGTCACGGCCGAGCTCCGACAGGGTTCAAAGGTGTGATCTAATTTTTTACAGCTCCGTCTCTCGGCGCTGCTTCGCTTCACGCCAGTCGATTGTTGAAAACTACAATAACAACGCACTCGAGTCATCACAAGAGGCAAGACGCGTCATGCTTTCTGAGACATTCAATCTGCGAAAGAAAATCCAATTTCTGAATCTGCTGAGTTGAAATTGGATTTGGGCCAGCCTTGTGATGTTCGCCGCAACACAGTTCAGGGCCGAGCAAAAGAAAAAGAAAAAAAAATCATTTTCAGAGTGCCCCGACTCTCCTGACCTGCAGCACTCCCGCTTCTTACATAAACCCCGGGGTGGCACAGCGGGCTGCGTCAAATCTTTCCTGGACCACCAAGTTCACTGTTGTTCCTCCGTCCTGGATCTGAAATCTGATCCGGACATGTCTTGTGTTTCCTGTTTCTCAATATTCATCTGGTATCAATCGTTAAGAATCAACATTCTTCCAGCTCTCCTCCACCAGCTGCCTTGTGACAGTACAGCTTTTTATATATATATATTCAGTGGTCTGCTGACTGTGGAGAAAAAGCCACACATGTCAGCTGCTCTTTCCTACACTACTCTACTCACATGGCTTTAATCCATGTCGGGATTGTATTCCTGCTAGAAAATGAATGTTTTCCCCACAGCCGGAAGCCACAAGGGAACGATTTGCCTCTGCAGAATGAAAACTGTACTCTTTTATGGTTGATGTGTTCCTGAGCTTGCCAATTATCACAACACCTGAAATGTAAAGTAATGTCTGATTTACGTTTTTATGCAACTTTTTCATTATCTTTCTGCAGCTGTTTGGGCACAGGTCCAAAAGACTCTCTTCTTCCGGTGTTAAACTAGTCTTGCGTAGCCGGACTTATCTCTGCCGCTGTGTCAGCGCTGGAGTAAGGTCTGGCTGGAGCCGTTATCATTCTGCTGTTCGCTCCGGCCTGTTTGTATCTCTTTAAACCAGTCACGACCATCGTGTGCGGTGCAAAGCCCGGCATGCAGCACGGTGAAAGACAGTGACGGGGATATCTGCATGTAAGGAGGTGGCATTAAAATAATGCTAAATGTAAGGCTGCTAGCTTGTTTGTATGTGTAGTGGCCAGGTTAGGTTTAGGATAACTTGCTATTTTCAGCATGTCGGAGGTTGCTGTTGTTGTTTCCCGTAGCAGCAAGGATTTTTACAATGATAACATGCAACCTGCCAATGGGTGCTGCGAGAATGAGACAGAAAATCCAGCAATAATTTAGCACTTTCAGTTTCCTCATCTCGAAGTCGCTGGGATATTTGAGTGCGTTTTCCATGAGATGCCTGAAATAAGCTCTGTGGTTGGTTAAGATATTTTCACGTTTCGTTCTAAGACATAAAATAGAGTTTACGTGTCTGAAACAGGCAAGTGGCTACAGGAGAAGCTGTCCCAGACATCAGTATATTGTTATGCTAATGTGAGCAAGCTAACAAGTTTAAAGGCTAAACATTAGTATTCAGCTTAGGTTAGCTTAAAGTGCCGTTTAGACTGACGATGTTTGTGAAGAAGAACACAACTAACACCCCAAATGGTTCAAGCAGGCGCTGATGGGGAAATCAGATCAAACCAGGCTAGCTGTTTCCCCTTGTCTCCAGTCTTTCTGCTAAGCTACTTGAGCACATTTTTCAAGATTGAAATGTAACTTCTTATGTCCTTTCCTTGAGGAACTTCTCCACTTTTTTTGTCCCATCACCCACATTCGTTTCCTGGCATTTAGCAGCCATTACTGCCACACTGAGCGATTGGCTCGTCTTTGGACTTTTGGCTTCTCTCGTTTCAACCTCTTCATGGACTCCCTCGAGCGACCTTTGGGTCACTTTGATGTTACCACATTGACCGCTCTGGGCAGGCTGAGTCAAGCTCGAACCAAGAAAAGCAGAAGGATCTGATTACCTGCCTCTAATATCTGAAACACAAGACTCGCAGTCCATCGACAGATGCACACACACACACACACACACACATAGCTACACATACATGAACACGGGGCTGATGGGAAAAGGGCTCGAGCTGCTTTGGGATTTGTTAATGTGAAACAAACAAATGAATGAGTCCAAACTGACCGTTACAGTCTGCACAGCCTCTGATAACGTCGGTTCAATCGGACATATCAGTTCGCTGCTCGTACGCTGCATGAATTTCCAGCGTTGCCATGGAAATACTTTTACTCCCCCTCTGATGTAGGTTAACAGGCAGCCATCAGTTATGAACAAAGTGGAGCACAGTCAGTGTGTGTGTGCGTGTGTGTCTGAATGAATCTGAGTGCCCGTCTCTTTTATTGCTGGGATGCATTAGGAGCCGAACTGATGCGCGTCATGCTGATGCACTCCTTCTGTTCTGACATTTCCATGAGGGCACCACAGTCGGGAGAGCCGGAGCATCAACAGAGCGAAGCATGTCAACACCGCCACCGCCACGTTTTATCTGTCTCTTATACTCATTTATCAGTTTCTTAATGTCTTTTTCAGCGTGGATTCGTGTCGCATCCGAGCAGCGAGCCGACACAAATTGCCTCGGCTCCAAAGTCGTTAAGAAACGCATCTATTTG
This sequence comes from Sparus aurata, assembly GCF_900880675.1. Classification (NCBI taxonomy): domain Eukaryota; kingdom Metazoa; phylum Chordata; class Actinopteri; order Spariformes; family Sparidae; genus Sparus; species Sparus aurata. The sequence goes on from NC_044202.1 coordinate 6,869,678, forward strand.
GAAACAGAATTTGTATTCAGTCCGTGTTACACAGAAGAGACGGCTGCGATCCAACAGCTCTCTGATTAAAAACAAATTAAAGTGTCAAAATATGGAAAAAGCGGCTCTGTTTTGCATCGGAGGAGCTGATGGTGACCCAGCAAACACTGAACTCGCTGACCTCTTGAAGCCGAGAATGCAAAGTGTTTTTCATCACTGCCCAAAGTTGATGGATGGATGGATGGATGCATCGTGGATGCTGCAGTCACAAAGCAGTCGAGGAGTCCCTGTTCAGACCCAAGTGGACCCAAGTCACCAGCACAAACTTCCTGTTTCAACTAAGCATTAAACAAGTGACCGCAATGTCCCCAGACTCCCTTACAAACCACATTTTAATAGTGGCAGCTGTTGCGTGAGGAGCAAACCACAGGAAACGGCTACTTGATGAAGGTTGGATGACCAAAACAGGGTTTATAATACGACTCGCCTGGTGAAGTGCACGCCTCATGCAGGATGCTGTGGTCGAGGCTTTAGGGTTTGAATCCTGCCTGTAGTTTTTGCTGCATGGGGTTAAAATTTGGCCGTCATAAAAGCTTTAATTTTGAACCACAAGATGTTCTTTTCTTTGCCTCTCAAAACCTGCGCACATAAAATACAGGTGCATGCATGAAAGACCAGAATCCGTGAGTGGAAAAAACCATTGTCACAAGGGAGCTCGACTACTGCGCTGTATAAATGCGTTCCCAGGAGCTCAGGACTATGACGAACATGATTCCTACATCTGCCTGCATGTCAAGCTGACTTTAGAGACTTTTTCAAGGCTGATGTCGCTCCTTCTGTCCTAATCTAAGGTAGGCTCCATCCTGACAGCGTGTGATGCATAAATGTGTTTGTGTTTGACTGGAACCAGAGTGTGTTTATCAGGTTATTTGGGGTCTATCAGTCAAAATGTAACAAGAAAAATCCTCTGTGTGTGGTTGCCATTCTCTACTCTGGCATCTGATTATCATCATAGTAGTCGGCATCCTCGCCCTCTCTGGACCCGCCTCTCACGCAGCTCGCACTCCTCTCAGTGTGCGTTTGTTGTTGTGTGTCAGGCAGCTGAAGTGACCTAAATTCTCACATCTCTTGGGGTTCTGGAAAACCGACTTCCTTCTCTCTCTCCATCCGTCTTTCTTTCAGCCTGGCAATCCTTCCTTCTCTTTTTTTTCCCTCCCTCATTCTGTTGGTAGCTCTCATTTTATGACTCACCGAGAAAAAACGTGCAAACACGCCTTCAGAGACTCCCCGAAACAGCTGCTCGGCTGCAGAAAGTTGAGTGTGTTTGAGAAATAGCATTAGGCTAAGAGGAAACTTGGAACTGCTCTGCTGGAACACGGGTTATTTTCCCCCGTCAGACTGCAGATCCTTCACCTGTCGGTGAGTGGAGACTGTCACATGGGAGGTGTGGCGCTGGCACCGACGCACCAAAGAGGTTTCAAGGAACAAAAAAAAAAGGAAAGAAGTCTCACTTTCTCCCAAAACTTTCTATGGGATGTCTTTGTCACACAGAGCTGAGGGGTGGAATTGACTTCTCTATACATTAATTCATGACTGGAGGCGGAAACTGCTGTGATTTTAAGATTAAACTTAAACATTAGCTGTCTGTGAATGAATTCGTTAGAAATAAAATCACCATATGCAGAGTTTTTATGACGTTTGCAATATTTCCTGTTACCTGCTTTTAATTAAACTACGATCACCTCTCCCTGCAGAGCCGGACGGCAAGATATTCATCTCAGTTTCGCACTTTTTCACGCAACTTAATCGCTCGAGCTTTCAGCGTCAAACTTTGAGATATTCCACATTCGGTCTACAGTCGAGGTATTATTCATCTGTCAAATCGCATAAAAACTTTTTAAATTATTAGAGTTTCTTTGAAGCTTGGTGGTATAATGGTTATAATGGAAGTCAATTAGAAAATCCCTTCACACCCACTCATTTTCAAACTCTTTCCAGTCCTTTATATGTTCACATATAAAACCATTCTTCAGAACTTGCCTTCTCTGGTATATAATAATGCAGCACAATGAGAATACAGATGTTTCATATAAGACAAGCATGTAGCACAGAAATCCACCTGTTGGTCGCTGATAACAGAGTCTGCTGTATAGCTCAGAAAATTGATTGATGAACCACCGAATTATAGAGAAATTTTAGGCTTCATGATCAAACAAAGATTGTATTTACTCCCACGCTCCCTCTTTCTAACTCCGCCATTAACAACGCATCAGGCGAGGGAAAGAGCTTTGGACAGAAAGGTGCTCATCCATCTTGTAGAGGACAATCAGTCCTGGTTTGTGCCTCAGTTTTTTTGACTGAATAGAAGGACTTGTGACAGGAAACCTGCTGCAGCCTAAGTGCAGCCTGTTCTTTTCTCTGACAGACTCCATCAGTGCACTTAATTTAGCTTTAATCACATGGTCGAGTCTCGTTAAGGTAACAGGTTCAGACCACGTAGCAGCTTATAATGTCCATCAACGGCCAGCTGCTCACTTAATTGCTCTGAATGAGTCGGCGGAATGCCTTTAGTATACGCGTACGCACACATAAGTTACTCCCAGTGATTCTCAAAAAAGAAAATCAATCATGTGTTATTTTCTGTTCCTCACACATCTGCTGGCGAATTAAGGCCTTGATAAAGCACTGATGTGATTCGTCAGTCCTTGTAAGGGCTGAATGTTTGAGATGTGACTGTAATTGCTGCTGTGTGGATGTTTCCATCGAGGTGTGACGCCGGTTCACACGTCTGTGTTTTGCTCTCCGAGGAGCCGTCGTGGCCTCTTCATCACATCCTTTCACAAAACTTGGGAGGGAGATTCGGTGAGGAAACATCTCACACCTGAGGCGGATGACTGGTGGGGCTCCGTCGCTATGGCAACTGGGACTACACATGCCGCAGCTCCCTTTGCACATGCAAGCGTGCGTGTGAACACTGAAAGGAGAGCTTTTTCGCATGTTTCAACATCAAAGAGTGAAGAAGAAGAAGAAGAAGCAGCTGACACACGGGACACTGTGTCCTGCCTGTCCGTCGAGCCCCAGACTGAAACCTGAGACTCAAACGTTACAGATGAATCCTCAGCGACGTCAACACACACGCAGCAGTCTGAAGTCTGTCACTGATTTAGATCTGGAAGCATCCTACTCCAAACATGCCTCACACACTCACAGGAATGAGCGACACGCCATACCAGCGCCTCCCGTGACACGGCAGCCAGACCTGCCGCGGACAGAAGGTGAAGCCCACATTTGAAACAACATTTGACTGAGCCGCTCTCTCGAGACGTTTCTGCTTTGTTGAGCTTCACGGAGTGGAGAGAGGCAGGGGAGGTGAGCGAGAGGAGATCTGACAGAGGTTACAGGCCACACATGACTGCACACACATCGGCTGGATCCCAGAAGATACAGTACCATATAGTATTCACTGTGAACTAGTGTAAGCAGAGGCACGGATCTGCAATATGGGGCACACTCTGATTAAAGCACCTGCATTGATAATCCTACTTAAAGGGGAATTAACCCTAAAAATACATAAATACTGAAGAAAACTTGGGGGGTGGCAGACAATCAAAGTTATGAACTTTGATATATCATCATTTTTTTTAAGGGAAAATGGCAAACTTGTTGATAAATAGTTGCTTATTCATACTGAGACGTTTCCAGCTGTGTTTGTTGTGACGGGACTTGGTCTTTATAACAAAGCGTCTGGAAATGTTCCGATAAACTGCATATTTTTGACGAGGCGTCAGGACATTTCCAGCTGTGTGTGTGTGCTGCCAAAACTGGGTGTTTTCAAATCAACATCGGGACATTTTCAAGCTGTGTTTGAGGCAACAGAAGTGCATATTTTTCACAAGGTGTCAGGACATTTGCAGCCAAGTCTTCTCGGGAAACAGTGGGACATTTTCCAGCTCGGACAGCTCGGTTTTGCTGGGACAAAACTGTGTATTTCAGAACACGTGAACACAACTCTGACATGTCATCATATTTTTTAGGTGGACGGGGTGTTTGTATAGTGTGTTTATATTGTATATTTCCAGCTGTGTTTGTGGAGACAGAACCAGGTATTTTGAGCCAAAACATAATGTTTTCCTAACCCCAACCCCAAGTGGTATTTGGGCCTAAACTTATCCAAACCTGAGGCACAGCGCATCAAAACATGAAACTTAAAGGGCTGAGATGAAGTTCCACTGTGATTCTACATTAGTGGCCCTCAGCTCACAGTACACATCAGTACATTATAATGTAGCCATTGTTAAATCTTTAATTTTGTCATTAGGGGTTTATTGTGTTCCTAAAATAAGCATCTGTTCTTGATTTGTTGCAGTGGAGAACATTTCAGGGTGATGATTAGACGCTTTTTTTGTTTGTCTTCCCTCCTGTGGGTCGCTATTATTCCGGTGGAGTGAGGCACAAGGCGAGATGCCAGGAAGCCTTGGGATGGAGGGCAGGGAAGAGGAGGGGGGGAAGTCCATGTACTGGATCAGCGCCCAGACTGCCCCCCCCCCCCCCCCCTGCAGCTCCCGACTCAGCAAACATCCACGAGACAGTTTATACGTCGAGGCGCGCTGAGAGGTGAGAAATGAAAGAAGCAAAACAGAAAGCGATGAAGGGAGGCAGGAGAAAGTGAAAGCTATATAATAGGACGGCGAACCACAAACAGAAAGAGAAAGAGAGCAGCACTCACGCCGCCGCAGCAGCAGCAGCAACCCGGTGCAGCGATTTATTTCAGCTTGACAGCCCGAGAGTCTCCGTCAGGGTTTTGGTTTCAAGCGCTGACATCTGCCAGCCTGTAACTTCCAATTACTGCCCCGTCCTGGAGAAGCAAACTCACAGCTGGAACGCCAGAATGAATCTGTGACAGTAAAGTTTGATTTAACTCACTGGCTTCATTATTTACCGCCACTGCTCTGATTATCGCCGCGGTTCTAATGCTGAGGAGCCAAGGATCCGACAACGGAGCATAACACAACCGTTAAATCTGAAAACCTCAGACGATTCCTGGGCAGTGAATCGATCAGGGAAGCTAACAGTCGTCGTAGCCATGACAGTAGAAAAACGCTTCAAATATGGACGTCACTGAAGTAGTGATGTACAGAAATATACTCACAGTGTCAAATGTAAAAGTGCTTTTCCTGCAGCAAAAGGTCTCCTGTGACTGATGTGTTATTATGTGCTGTATTATTAGATCGAGAACACTGATATTACAATCAGTAGGCAGCATATCGCTGTTGTGGCTGCTCAGGAGCTGGACTTTGCACACGGTCAACTATTTTACTTCAGTGTTTTCTCCCACAAAGATAAATCTGAGATGATCAACGGAGCAAAAAGAGGAAAAACAAAGTTCTACGGGATAAATCCGCATTCATGTATTCAGTCTTTTTTTCTTTAATCTTTGCTTTTTGTGAAATATTGAAACGTTTTTTACTTGTTTGATATTTAAATGAAACCATCATGAGAGCTTTAGAGGGGGAAGCCTCTCTGTGGTGGAATCTGTGAGATGAAAATGTAAAACAGGGCTCCAGCTAGATGTTTCTGTAAAGATTCAGATCGACAAACCAGTGTGTCATATGTTTTCTGATGTAAAATCCTCATGTGAAGCAGCATCCGTATCTATCAAATAGACATATTGGGGTGGGGGAAAGTGAGCAAGCACACGAACGCACGGAAGGAAGAGCCGACGTCTGGCTGACACGTTAACGAGACTCTGATCGGACGTAACAACCTCGGCGCTGACTCAAAGCCATCATCAAGACTAATCCAGACATCAACTGTCAACTGGGGAAAAACAGCAAACATGACATCTGTATCTGTTTATTACAAACACAAATACACGTAATTAGAAATGAAACTGTTCATCTTCGTCAGAATCGGAGCGGAGTGCGACCTCCTCCCGGCTGGTGACAGAATAATATGTCGTCCTTGACAAGTGCAGTGATTTAAAAGTATCAACAAATAGCTGCCAAACTCATCACTGTCATCCCTGTGTAAAGTCTGGAAACAGGCTCATAGCCTTTAGAGATAGACGGCTAGCTGCTTCCAGTCTTATGCTAAGCTAAGCTAACCAGTGGTTGGTGCAAACAGACGAGAAAAATAAGCATGATTCCCAAACTGAACTTTCCCTTTCAGGCCTTTGTTGCTGCATATTCCTGTCTGAATATTGAGACCTAAAATAAGCATATTAGCATGGATCTGAGTGTCTGCGGCCCCTGTGGGAGGTGACCCTCATCTGCTGCAGTGTCAGGGCCCTGATTCACACACTGAGCGGAACAGGACAGCCCTGCTAACACCCTCGATAACAACGTGACAGAGACACACATATGCTAGGTGTAAGCAGGAGAAACAGGTCCAAGCCGAGCTTTGCTGTGGGAGGCAGAATGAGCAGTCGCACCACACACACACACACACACACACACACACGAGATAATCAATCTGCTGTGGTTCCTTCCCATTATTCAGACGTGTGCCGGGGGCTCTCCAGCGCTCAGCTGCTCATGCAATATTCAGCTGTGGGATTTACCGGCTGGCTGGGGAGACAGTGTAGTGAAGTGACAGAGCAGAGCCTGGTAGGCATGTTGATGTGTGTGTGTGTGTGTGTGTGTGTGTGTGTGTGTGTGTGTGTGTGTGTGTGTGTGTGTGTTTGTGAGTGTGTCTGCTGGTCACGAAACTCAGGACCCACCAAGCCTAAAATAGATTTGAATTTAACCTGTCTAACAAGAGAAGACAGCTCTGAGTGGAAGAGTATAAGTCTGTGAATGAATGTGCGCTGAAGTCCACACACACACACACACACACAGCCAGCAGCCAGTTAACTTAGCTTAGCTTAGCTTAGCTTAGCATAAAGACTTGAATCAGGGGCAAACAGCTAGCACATCTAACACTAAAGCTAACAAATCAGGGGATCAGGGGTTGAAAGATGTTAAATTAGCCTAAACATCCAAGTCTTGAAACTTCAGCCCAGTCATATCTCATTCACATTACATGTCTGGGACCTGACTGTCATATCAGTAGGAAGTGGTGATGGTGGCGAGGAGGCTGCCGAGCCACCGACCACGGTTCAACACTGTGTTTCAACATTTATAAGTGTGAAACCATTAGACATTTTCAAGGAGACCTCAGGACATTTTCCAGATGTATTAATGTTGACAAAATGTATATTTCTGATGCAAAGTCGAAGCATCTCCTGTAATCTTTGTGGCAGCCAAAACAAAATGTGTTTTCATTACCCTGACCGAGTGGGTTTTGTGTCTTAACTAAACCAGAGCATCAGCACAGCATTGCAACAAGCTTTGGCATAATCGAGGTTTGTTGCAACACACTTTGCCGACATGTATTCTGGCATCTGGGCTGCAAAATAAAGTGAAAGAGCTTCTATCAGGAAGCAGCTGAGTCTTCAGCAAACAGGGGCAGCCTATCACCAGAGTAAGTGCTAACTGCTGCTAATTGTAGCTACTGTTAGCCAGATAGCTCAGTTAGCCGTGTAGCTAGCGGTCCTATCAGCTGTCTCGAGAATGCTGGACTGTGAGCTCAGACCAAGAGCAGATCGCTGACGTCTCTGCAACACAATACATCTTTGAATGTTACTTCATTTTTTGATGTTTTAAAGGACAATTCTTACACATTGCACCTCTAAAATTCTTCCAGTTTTTTCATGGAATCTCTCCAGATAAAAGACAATTCTTCATTTAGAGTTAAAACATTAAGAACTCGGGGTGTCAAGGTCAACAGAAGACGTAGGACGCCGGCGCTGCAGACCCGCCCATACAGTGCAAGAGAAAAGCATACATACATGTATTTACACTCTCACACACTCATCCCCTCTTTGAAGTGTCGGAGGCTCATACATAAGCCGTCTCCCTCAGAGGTTGCTTATGAATAATAAACAGACAACTGGAGGCAAAGTCTAAACTCCGGTCCAGAGCGGCGCCCTCGCCTCCTATAAACCACGCTCATATTTGCTCGGTGAATCTGTGTCAGTAGATCATTAAACTGCGAAGGCCGACTGAGTGGCAGGAGTCTGACTCTGCCTCCTCACACCTCATCCTCCCTCGACTTCCACAAGAACAAGCTTTATGTGAAATTTCCCGTTATGTCGAGGAAATAAAAATACTTCCATTTGTTTATCTTTAAAAGCACAGAGGGGAAAAGGCATTTCCTAATTAGCTCTTCGGGGGGAGAGAGACTCCAAGAAAGGAAGCAAATGTGAGCGCATGAAAGATGGAGGAAGAAGAGAAACTAGCAAAGGAACATCCCCACGATTGATAGAACCCCGATATGAATAATAATGCTCGTATTAATTCATAAAGAAGGGGAAGAAATCTACTTTGCAAAAGGGCAAAATGCATGAAACACACTTGGTATTTCCCTGATGTGCATGCACAATTAACTGGGGGAGAAGAAGAAAAAGCATCAGCTGCATTTCAACGCGGTATTCCTGTAATTGTGTCGGTGTAAACAGCCCGGGCGCGCGTGTTCGTGTGAGAGGGAATTTTAATTTTTAATTTGCACAGCGGGAGAATAATGAGCGCAAAAAGAAATCGTGCAGGCTTCAAAAGAGAGAAAAAAAAAAAAAAACCCAGGGGCCCTGAAACATAAAAGAAAACTAGAAAATGAAACTACAAGAAAACAACAGTAGAAATAAACAACAGCAAAAGAGTAGATACGCATTTTTCAAAATAAAAGGTGACGTTTACGGGCAGTGTTCTGCGAGTTGATACCTTGCAGTCAGTTTGGTGTTTCTGCAGCGAAAAGAGGCCGAGGGGAGGGACAGAAAGAGACAGAAAAAGATAAAACAGGGAGAGAAGGTGAGAAGAAAGTTAAAGACGGACGGATAAAGATGGAGGAAGGACACGTTCCCCTGAGAACACACAGACTGTCACTCTTCCACTGAACCTCCTCTCGCACGCCTCCTCCGCCCTGCTGCCCCGGCCCGTGTCGTCCCTAACGTCACTTTGACAGCTCAATAATTGACTGCTTATCTTTTATTAATAGAGGCAGCCATTAGGGCTTGGAGACGTGTCTGGGGTTTGGTCGGCGTGCACTCTGAGACAAAGCACCGCCGGCCCCTCTGCTTTTTCCTTTTTGTCTCACGTTTTGGCGTCTGCTCAGCGCCTCACTGTCCCGTGGCTTCCTAATTAGCCTCACACACTACAGAGGTGTCCTCGGTGTTGCTGCGGTGTTACCATGTTACCCTCAGCGCAACGGCAACGGCATCATCTCCAAGGAGAATAAGAATGGGCTCTTTTCAAATCGCCCTCCCGAAATGTCTAATTTAAGGGAAAAAGGGTGTTTTATTCAAAGTTTTTCGAAAACTACAGAGAACGAGAGAAAGCGTCGTCTTCAAAGAGACATGACGGTCACGCATCACGTCACCTCGAGGTCACAACTTCTTCAATCTTTTTGCCAGGGTCCAAACTTGATTGCATCACTCGCGTTGCCTCAGTTTTAGTCAGAGAGATGAAGAGCAGATGGAGAGCTTGATTGATCATCACATCATATTTTCATATTTCCAGGCTGAAAGGCGAAACTCAGCGAGGTCACTGCTGCTGATAGAGTGCGGAAGGACAGAAGACGACTGCACCAGAGCGTAACACAACATGGAGAAATAATTACACGATTAATCTGTTAGAAAATCTTTTAAGGAAGCTGGGGAATTATTATATCAACTTCTTAATGCAACATTTAATTAAGTTTTCTTAGGCCGTGGCATGACAGTTTTATCCTCTCTGACTTTATGGAAACAAGACAGTTGCTGTGTCTCAATTAAGGGTCTGCATCCTGGAGCATTGTGACGTAATTGGCATTTGGCTGTCCCAATTCGAGGGCTCCTCCAAATGCAGCCCTCTTTTACCTCTTTTTGGAGGATGCACCGCTGCTATCATTCGTGGCCTCACATATCACAAGATTCTTTGCGCGCCCGAAAAAGAAGAAAGAAATAGAGAAAATGGCGACATCGCATGACGTAGATCGTCACTTTCGCTGGCCTGGGCGGCAGAAATCGTGACATAAGGGTAAAACATCTGTTGATGCAACCAGGAAGTGCTCCAAAGACTAGACTGACGTGGTTAACAAGGTCTCTCCGAAGGACTCGCCTTTGAAGACCACAAAGGCCGGGTCCTTCGAAGGATGCAGACCCTGAATTGAGACACAGCATATGTCTTGTTAAAACCATAACTTAAACTATAGATATGTTATAGCAGCATAAGCAAAAGCAAAAGTCAACAAACTATTATTATTAGCTATTGGTTGGACTAAACCAGAGTACTGAGCAGCAAACTTTCTCTGAAGTCTGCAGTGGAACACACACAGATCTACAGCAGTCTGCACCATCTGTATAAACTGGATCTGCGGCTGATGATGGGGGTTCAGGGCCTTTACGACCTGCAGACACCGGCGCTGCAGAGTGACTTCCCTGTAAAGCAGTGGAGGGAGGCTCATCCTTCCTATAAACAGCCCGGCAGGGGAGATAAGAGTTATTGAAGGGGCACTGAAGCAGACGCAGACCCTCGGCCTCCAGTCGCGTGTCCAACTGAGACTTTCTCAAGCTGATCAGATGAAGCCGACAGCTTTCAGCGGGGATGAGATTCACCGCGCTATAAATAAAAAGGGTTTAATCTTAAAGTTTAATATACGGTATGGATTTATTGCTATGTTATATTAACTGTTGACTTTTGTTTTATAATATATTGTCCAGGTGGTTTATTATTTTTTTTTTTGCCAGGCTAGAATCAGAGCTACGGGTTTCATAGATATTCACATGCTGACAGGCTAAAGGAAGATGGTGAATAGCCAATCAGAGGGGTCTCTCTTCAGCGACGAGCTCGGACTACCTGCTCAATCAGGCAAAAAGCCGCCAATTAGTGCCAGTGTGTGGGACAACTAGGGCCGCAGATGTTAACTGACATCTAAGATGGTGTGTCAGGGTTCTATACACCCCAAAACACGCCCACGAATGATACATTTGAGGCCTTTTATGTCTTTACTGGAGAGCGAGCGTGGAGATTTGACAGGAAATGAGGGACACAGATGCATTCAAACCTGGGATGTTGTGGTTCATGGTTGCCACCTCGCCGGCGACGCACACACACCTCTGCACGACAAAGGACCTGTCAGCCGGCTCTGTGACGTACATCAGCTCATCTGGAGCGCTCTGTCTCTCAAGGCCAACTCGTACGAACCCTCCACAAAAACAGCAATTTCATCACAACCGCTCTGCAGACTGACACGTCCTGCTTACTGTACCTCGACCACCGGAGCTCACACGTGTCCTTAACGAGCCTGTAAGGGCACTCCCACACAGAGGCCTTACAGATGAGAGGTGAGAGAAACTGAAACATGTCCAGTTATCTGCGATACGGCACTGAGATCACCGTGACCTGCATGCCTGAGAGCCTTCATCAGAGCGCAACGTGGTTTCGTTCATGTTCAGAGCAAAAAAGGGAACCAATTATGTAAAACTTTGTTTTTAGCCTGCAACAAAATTAGAAATAGGTCGCTCCGGAGCCTTTGTTTTCTTTACGTAATTGGTGAATGTGATCTGTTTTGCCCAAAAATATCCCCAGTGATCTCTTCTGATGATTAGACTTTCCTTTATTTCACACGCAGCTGGGTTGATTTTGAAGTTCACCAAAGACAGAAACGTGTCCTCCGCACAGACAACGAGCTGTCGAATACGGAGGAGCTATCCGCAGAGAAAGAGCTTAACAATCAGATCTCCCCTCCTCTGCCCTGTGCCAGATATCCTTGGCCGTGTTATCTGAAGGCACAGTGAGGGGAGGAGAGGCACAGAGAGAGAGAAAGCAGTGGCGTAGATCTGATGTAAGCCTGCGTCCACCAAACCAGAGGAAGAAATCTTTTTTTTTTTGTATGTATAATGAATGAAAGCCATTAAAAATGCAGGACAGGCAGATATGAACTCCATTTTCTCCATCAGCCCAGAGTAAGACTGACCCAGAAACAATTACAACCACAAAGGATGCTGAGAGCGATTTGTATCTCTTCATCGGTGGTTACAGAAGAGTGTTTTGTGTGTGTGTGTGTGTTTTTATTAGAGAGGAAAAAAAGGGGAAAGGCGAATGTCACGAAAGAAAAGCGAGGTGCGTAAGTAGGTTATGGGTCGGCACTGAGGTCTGTGGTTAAACCAGCTGACGCAGAAGAGAGGCGGGCGAAGACGCAGCAAGCAGCCAAGCCAATAGCCGAGCCGTTATTTTATGTTTCGCCGCCAAAGTGAGGAGAATCGAAAAAAAAAAATCCACTGAAGAACACAAGATGATCCGTGCCCTCGGAGAGCACCAGGGGGGGGGGGCAGGAGCACAAACCGGAATACAAATGAGACCTTTGTACGCAGCGATCTGCAGCACGCCGCTCCACTCTGCTCCACCCATGATGCCAGCTGGACACCCACTTTAATCATTTCTCGACACAAACAGCGCGGCATTTTCAGCTGGTAATTGAAATGTGATTCCATGGGTGTTAATATGCCACAGCCTCCCCTCTTCTGGGAAGCTTTTTGCAGAGGATTTTGTAATCTGGCTGCAGGGATTTGCTCCCATCCAGCCACAAAAAGCATAAGTGAGGTCCAACACTGCGCCGAGATAAAGCCTGGCTCGCTGCTCGTCGAAAATATGTTTGATGGGGTTGAGGTCAGGGCTGCGACTCGGGCCGGCTGAGGTCCTCAAAATCAAAGTGAAAAGTGAAACACTTTGTGCTTCAGCCTGAGTGTTCACCAAAGCGTCACAGCTTCTAACTAGGCCTTTCCTTCAGTTTCGTGACTGCTTCTTACATCCACAAGGTGAGCCCTGTATGTGGGCATAACCCAGTGTTTCCCCTGCGTGCCTCGAGACAGCCAATCGCCAGCGCTGTCAGATCCCGGCAAAACAAGCATGCGGCATTCTTATTGGCTCACTGACGCAGACGAGATTAACTTCTTAAGGCACTGAAGTTAAATCGATCCTCGTAAGAATCGAGGCAGCGCAGTCCGCGCCACAAAAGTCTTGAAGTTTGAGGGAAAATCACTCAAAACAAATTACTCAAAACTCCTTCTGTGGTAGTTGCCGCTACAGTAAGTGTCACCAGGACCGAACATTACCAGACAGCGTCGTCGCAGCTGTCAATTTCATGTTCCCTCCCCATCAGGCCCCACAACGTGATATCTGACCATCTTTCAATTTGAGCCGCGGCGGCCGAGATAAAGAATTTAGACTAAAGGTGGATTAAAAAAAAACAACATCCGGCACTTCAGTTCCCATTACAGCCAGATCTGAAGTGTCCTAAATAATTATTATTCATGCGAGTTGAGTTTTTGTTAAAAGGCTCTGGCTCTTTTTTTGTCTGAGTAATTATAGAGTGGTCTGCAAAAAACAACTGTGCAGTCACAACAGTGAAAACCACATGTGCAAATACCTCTGTGTTGCTCGGTTGAAGGGCCCTCGGGCGGGAGCTCTCGTCGCTGCTCTGACGGGTTTTTGCATTATAGGGCGGCTAAAAATGGCCACGCGGAGCACTCTGTCCATTTATAAAAGTGTTTATTGACTGAAGTGGCTGAAAGGGTCACATTTCAGTCAGCTAGACTTATAACTGTTTTAATATGACGGTCTGTTAAAGGTCTCGATGTGAGTCTGAATTTTGTGGCTGGAGTGGATGTGCTGCTGAACGCTTTAAAATGCTTTTTTTCTCTATTTGGATATCAAATCCTCACCAGCTCAGGCCAGAAAGTGGCTCCTGCAGATATACATATCACAATATGACCATCTAGTCTCATGGATGTTGTTATTAAATATTTGAATATGAGGAATCTAGTTGATTTTTGCATATTCAAATGAAGCTTTGTATTCTGTAAGCCGTAACCAGAGCTTTAATATCTGCTAAAACAAATATGATAATGTTCGGCTGCACTTATACTACAATAATATAATTTAATAAGCCTTACTTCTTTGTCAATTTAGACAAAAATATAGAAATATTGTAGTTATTAGACAGTAAACATACATTCTTACTGACCATGTACGTTCAGTTGGTCACGGCACTTGATGGGTGATGGAGGTGATGCACGCTGAGCTCCACCTCAGCGACATAATGACAGTGAATCACCGAACGCGACCTTTCAAAGTCGAGCTGATAGATTTTGGGGTGTGGCCATTTTCCAGATCAGAAGTCAAGCAGGGAGAGCTTTTGCAGGCACTCTATATTTGATGAGCCGGATTATTTCTGTCATTATACAAGAGCGAGTTAGTAGTTCAGCTCAGCTCAAGGTACGACAGAAAAGTCATTTAATCTTTTATTTAGAGTAGTTTCCGGTTTGGATAACGTGTTTTTACTTTCCCCAACATTTAACAGATACTCATTCAGATTGATTCAGAGGAACATTAATACAAACACTTCTTTCAGACACCTGTGGAATCTGGTGGAGTTCCAATATCTCTGGACGATCTGAAAGGAGTGAGTGTGCGGTAACTTTCATCGTCGCTGTGATGGAGTGTCTTTTGATGACTCGACTGACGGTGGATGTTTCCTCCACTAGATGCGCGAGGAGGAAAACAATGAAGCTGAGGCTGTAGAGAGAGAGCAGTGTATCGAGCTGATGAGGGCCGCGCTGAAAATTGATCCGAATGGGAGGATCACTCCCCGTGAAGTCCTCGCTCATCTATTCATCGCCATAGACTACCTGAAGTGTGTGTGTGTGTGTGCGTGTGTGCTTTTCTATGACGGTTTACAATTTAATCAGTGTCGTGTTTCCGAGGCATCAACATGACAGTGAGTGTGTCATTTGGTACGGTGTGTGTGTGTGCACGACATCAAGAAGCTCAGGCGTCACTTCTTCAGTTGAGGACTTTGAATGTGAGCCTCCTGCCACTCAACCGAAGGATGAAGACAGCGTTAACATCCAACCAGACGACAGGTTGCTGCTTGAAGATCAGGAGAGTGCAGTTTGGCTGTTCTCACTGGGTTTGAACGGGTTTACTCCGGGTTGCTCCGGTTTCCCCCTAAATTTTGGCATCCCAAAGCATGCAGCATTCATCTCGAAGGCAACAGGTTCACAAACCATCACGCCTTCCATTTCACCTGACGTGCTGAAGGTCAGATGAAGTGGAGGGTGGCTGAGGTCACGAACTAGAGAACTTCTTTCCGTGAGATGAATGCCATTAATGGAGCCTTCTCACGGTGAGTATTTTGACACAACGAGTCAAAATTGCTGCTGTGGGAAACATCGAGGCCAGATGGAAGCTCGGCGGCCTGTGGCCTCAGCGATGGTCAAGGTTGGATCACCAGCCTCCGTCTTTGCTGTGCGGAGTTTCTTGACTCCCTGGGCTCGAACGGGTTTACACCGGGTTGCTCCAGTTTCATTCAGCATTTGTACATTAAAAAAAAGCTAACCAGCCCGTCCAAGGCAGCTGTGCTGACTAAATAACTTTTTTTCCCCCGGTCGTGGTGGAAACTACACTATTTTTGTATTTTCTGATAAAGAGCACGTTCTAGTTCTTGCCTAATTTGGCACAAATTATTGTGTATTATGTCATTATTAGATTACTGAGGGTATAACTGTGTGTGTTTGCTATCTAATAAAGACCATATCATTTCTGTTTTCTGTCTAATTTGACAAATGGTCCGGCTTAATACATCTTATCAGTGTAATAGAGTGGGACCTCAAATTCTCCGCGACTTCACTCGACGTCTGTATTACAGCAGATTAGCTGGACCACACTGCCGTAGCTCGCTCTGCATCTGGGGGGCCAGAAAGGTTATGTTTACAGGCTTGTAAAGGGACGCTTATTTCTGACTGGCAGCGATAATGAATGCTCATTTCTGCAGTCATCCAGGCGCAGAGATGAAAGGTTTTTAGTCGCCGATGCCAACCTCGGGATTTTCGCTACATCCATCTGTCCGGCCAATACATCAGGGAGGAGTCCGGTGGACGCGCGGATGAGGTCATATGACTCAGCCACCCAAAGAGCGGGATGCCAGACGTGGCAGCGCAGCGTTCCTAATGACTACAATATGTTAAACCTCCTAAGCTTTTCTCCCAGCTGCAAGTTTTTCTAAAAAGAGGCTGACCTACATTTCTCCTCCATGCCCTGAATTGAAGGAAAAGTTCTCTAAGCCTCAGTGAGGGGAGCACTGAAATAACAACTCCCCTTTTTTTTTTCTCACACTGCCTGCTGCAAGAGGCGAGCCCGCAATCCAGCCTCCAGGGCCTTCCTGCAATTAACCAAAACTACGAGAACGAAGAGTTTTATTCAGCGGGGATTGCGCACAAAAAGCACAGAGGAAGAAGCCGTCAATCTCGTGCCACGAAAACAGGCGTCAATGTCAGACAGAATGTGCACATCAATAATCAACAACTGATGCTTGATGCACCGGATGCTTTTTGCCAGAGCAATACAAACACTGTTGCTATGGAAATCAGTGACTAATGTATGACAATGATTTCCCTGGAAGTCACTGTTTGGCCACACAAATCAAAAACCACACAGGCAGTGTGGCCGCGCAGAGAAAGAATAACTCCACACAGTGCAAGGAATGTGAGAATAAAGGTGCAAATCAAGACGTCAAGGAATAAATCAGAACACAGCGTGATGAATAATAATGACGGCCCAATGCAGCGAGTACATAATGTAAATATGAGAAAAAATGTCAGATTAAGTGCAGCCTGTTGAGGCTGCTGATATAGTGGCTGCATCACCAGCCAGGGCATTAAATGTAATTTCAAGCAGAGAGAATCATTCAGAAAAGAGCCCACGTTATTAATTTTATGTGCATGGACGTGACGTTTAAGATTAAAGGGGCCGCTCTGAACTGAAAAGACAAAATAACAACACGGACCGAGGCTATAAAAAGAGTTCAGAGGGAACGGAATAAGCGACACCTCACAAATCTCGCTAAAGTACAAAGACACTTTTGGAGCATTTTATTCAGAGGCAGACGATTCAGCCAGCTCCAGAACTGTCACTTTTCCTTTTGACTACACTAAGCCTCAACTGTTTTATAATCTCATCTACATCTGGCATGAAGTTTTGACAAATCGCTCTGCCTTTTCAGCCCGTTAACCTCATTCTTTCCTGCATTACCCCCACTCCGAAAAGTGCTGGAACATGTGAGTTGGTAAACAGGTCCCCGGATGGCCCGCGTAATCACGGAGCTATTTAGATAATTTTTGAGCGACATTTTGTGAAAAATAAGGACGCCTCTCGCAGCCGACGATCACAGAAAAACCCAGATTCACATGAGATGTCTTTAGAAATGGATTAGCAGAAATGAGATTTGTGTTATATTCAAAGAGGAGGACATCATGATAACTACACAGCACACCTGCGGTTACGTCAGCAGTTATTGTTGACGGTGCATAAAAGTCAATTCTACGACATCTGAGCAAACACATTCACTAATGAGGACAATGAGACGCATGGGAAATCAATGGAAAAAGCTTGTAAGTGCGACTAAGAAGGACTTTTATTAGGAATCAATTTCAGTTTGTTTATTTGATGAATGAAAAGGTTGAAAAGAAAAGAAAATGGAAATACCAGAAAACTATAAAACTGTGCTCAAATGGAAATGAAAACACTCAAAGTGAATTATTGAATGGCTGCATGAAGGTTTGCGTCGACACATCTTGCAAATGTTAAGACATTTTCAGTGGGTGAGTGAAACTCTGAACTGCTGGTGGTGCAGCAGGAGGAAAAGTCAAAAGCAATCTCAAATATCTGCACCAAATTTCCCAGCGCTCCGTCCAGGAGTTGAGATGCTTCAGCCCGGGGTTAAGTTGTGGAGCGCTCGATCGACACTGCCATCAAGAAAACTTCGTCACCACTTATTGACTTTTTCACTCGTTTCTCATGCAGATATCTCACTGCCATCTTCTTTGAAGCGTTAAGTCAGTGGGCCTTATGTAAGATATCCAGCCTCCTCCATCTCGCTGATGCAGCACGTCCTGGAGGACGGACGGGGCAGGACAGGAAAGGGCGGTCGCCTCCTCACACACACATTAAACACACATTTGAGATGCCCCGTGACTCTGCAGGCGGATCAATTTTGCCTCCAGCTGACTTTTCCCTCATGCCTCAGTGCTCGCCCCGGCGTCACGCCTGGCTGCCTGCTTTTTCTGTGTTCCCCGCAGAATGCATTTGATTTTAGGGAACCGGCGTTGATAATATCTGCTCAGCTGCCTGTTTGAATGCACTTCCTCTTGCAGTGACGTAAACAATGAGTTTAGGGACATGTTACACGTCCGCAAAAACCAGAAGAACCTGAAAAAAATATTTACATTGAATATAGCCAGTCGACACGAGCTGCAGGAAGGGACAAGGCCATGACAGCGACTCCATTCAAAAGTCACGGCCTGAAGCAGTCTGACAGATATTATCAAGCAGATAATGTCTAGGCATAAACACCAGATTACCATAAATAGCCTGGTTTAACTCGGTCTGTTCATGCATTCGGTTGGTTATTAAGAAACAGCACGGCGGCGTAGAGACGACTTTATCTTGTTTGGGTGAGTGAGAGTTATGAAAACGGACTGAAAATTAAAAGACAGGCGTTAAATACCTTCGGGCTCCTGAGCCCAAACTACATTATCGCGCCATATTCTACATGGATCCACGGCGCTGTCATTTCATTGGCATACCTTCCCCTAATTAAATTCACGCTAATTGGAAAATGGGACGAGCGCATGTGCCACTTGAGATACTGAGTGGAGAATGACATTTCAGCAACGTTCACTTCTTGGAAAGGAAATGTCAGCTCTGATGCAGCCGAGCCGAACCGACCGCGGCCGATTCATGTGTCACTGTGAACGTTCAGTCTGGGGGCACGACATCCTCTTCAGTGGGTCTTTTAGTCTAAATAGACCTTGGGGTGACAGAGGACAGACTAAATGGCGTCCGGCTGAACCTGAGACACGATAAGAAGATATCAAGCAGGGAATAGCTCAGTAAAATGTAACGTGTGCTCCTGGAGGGACTGATTCATATTTTCATTGTTGTTTCATCCTTAGAATTGCAGCAAGTCCTGGCTGGACTGTGTCAGGAGCATTCAAAATGCAGTTTTTCTTCAATCAAATGTGCATTAATCAATATATTTGTATTCCAAATGTGTCCATTCCACCCTCACTTTCTGCCACACGTCCCTCTTTTCATAACTCACAACCTTTGTATTTTAATGAAGTTGGTTTCAGTCTGGAAGAAAAAATGGTCTGAGAGACCTTCCTACCCAGAGGATGAATCAAAGAACTCTGGTGATCTTTGAACCTTATCATTTTGCACTACTAGCATGTCAGACCTCTCAGTTATCCAGTGAAATATCTTGAAACTTGCAAGATGGATTGGCATTAAAAGTTCACGGTTCGCAGAAGACGACTTTGGTGATTCCCTGAGTTTTCCTCCAGCGCCACAGAGTTTGATATTTGTGGTGTTGACAAAGACGTCTCAGCCACTGTTAAACACATAGCCGTTCAGTTTGGTGTAGCCGTTCACTTTGCCCTCAGGATGAGATGTAAATAACTTTTTTGATCCCTCAACTCCTCCCTCGTGCTTTAATTTGTCCAATTATTTGTTGTTTGACTGTTTAACTTCAAGACGAAAGACATTCAGCCTCAGGAGTACTAATTAGCAAACGCTGGCATATTGGCAGACTAAAATAAACTGTTGAAGGTGGTAAATTTCATACCCGCTAAACATCTGCACATTAGCACGCTGGTTGTTAGCATTTAGCCCAAAGCGCCACCAAGTGCAGCCTCACAGAGCTGCTGACGTGGTTGTAGAGTCTCCGTCTTATCTAAACTCCCAAACATTGGTACAGAACAGACACTGAGTGCAGGACAACAAGAACAAGAAGGGGAACATAAAACAATGAGAGGCTTCAACTGCCTCTCATTCATCCTACTCTAAATTCCCGCAGTGTGAGCATCCCAGGCAGCCGGGGGACAAAAGAGCGAGTGTCTCGCTGCCGCTCAAAGCGACATCTCAGCACTCTCGCCTCCAACAGGCCCAAATATGACAGCCTACTGGGTCCAGCTGCCACTCGAGGGCCCGGTTCAATCCCGGCTCTGTCTCGGAGATTGGCCCCGTCTCTCGCAGCACTTAGCCTCACGCCTGTGGGTTGATGCGCAGAAAAATGCAACTGATGCCCACTTCAGAAATACCAAGATGAGACACAGCGTCTTGACCTTGGCTCTTAAGAGCAGAGAGGCTTCGGTGGCGACGTCGCCAGCGGATAGAGCGGCTGAAGTGGCTCTCAGACACGTCCATCTTCAGGAATAAGCACGCAATTACTGGAACGCATTCAGAGTGATGAAAAGCCGCACTCTGCGCTCATTCAAATGCCTCTCACGATGAGGTGGCAGAACATGAAAGTGCATTTCACATTCAGGATGTCACACAGGCACTTTCGCGGGCTGCCGCGGAGTTTAATAAAGACAACCCTCGGCGTACCCTTCACCTGCTTCATATCCTGACATCAGATTACGAGCAGCAGCAGACCAGTTCCTCATAAACTCTCTGTTCTGCCTCATAAAACGGTGAACATGGCAACATTTACATTCACAGCCAGTCCACTCGCACATCTGGGTGTCCAGACCACAGGCAATTATCCTTCCACCACCCTCTAAGATAGGTGATTGAGGCCCCTCCCTTAAGTATGATAGGTGATCATTAAGCATCTCAGTGTGGAGCAGCACGTGTCCTGAAGTGAAATCTGGGAAACGTGAGATCCGTGCCGAGGCAGCACTTCTATAAGCCTCCCAGCCTAATAGCCTTGGGCTTCAGAGACCTCCAAACCACGGCGAGAGGGATTTACGGAGGCATGAAGAAATTACGGGATAAATTGATAAAATCAGGGTAAGAACAAAGTCGACCGGCGCAAATTTACTACTACTTGGCTCGTCGTGGTGTGCAGTAGCCATGCCTGAGCGTTAAAACAGTGATGAACCCCTGCAGGGCGAAGGGATTAAGACACAAACCGTTTATCCTGTATACAGCATGGATCACATAAACCCGTGTTTTGGCAACAAATCAAAATGCTCTTAGAGTCGTGTTTAGGTCAAAACACAGATCTCCACAGGGATGGGAATATGTTATGTAGCCGTTACACTTTCAACCTGGTATATATCGCTTCATTTCTTCCCCTTTTATCATATCAGACTCATTTTCGCTTCCACTATCCAGCTCATTAAAGGAGACCTATCATGTTCCTTTCCCTCAATGTGTTTAAATGTTCCTGTGCAAGTAAAAGGTCTTGCGTATTATAAAGTCCGCACCAACAGGAGCTCCTCTCTCCCACAGAGAACACTGCATCTTAAACGCCTCATCAGTAGTCTTGTCTGTATTTCAGTGACTTTGTGACATCACCGTGTCACATAATCTACTGCTCAGTTGTAAGCAGAGCAGGCACAGGCGTGTGTGAGCTGACCAATCAGAGCAGGCCGGGTATTTGGGAGGGCGGGACTTAAAGAGACAGGAGCGTTTCAGACAGAGGGGATACACTGCTGCAGCACTGGACATCCGAGAAAACTGATGGTTTTTAAAAGCCTTAATTAAATGATGAAACTGATAATGAGCAGAATATGTCTGCCTTAGGTCTTGCTTGTCCTCGAACGCAGCCCTTTGCAGTCTTGTGTTTACTTGTACACTAAACTAAATGACAAAAACACCCTTAAATGCACTTAACTCGAGTTTTGCGAGGCCTCGTGAGCCGAACAAATTCTTCACCTTGAGTTAAGATTAAAAGCTCCCGGTTCCAGCTTCCTAATTAAAAAACAAACGGTGGTATTGATCTTCTCATGTATTTCTTGGCAAGAAAAGGAAAAACTATTTCCCAAACTGTTCCTCTAACACAGCAGCACTTATCCATCAGGCCTGCAGCTGGCACCAAAAACACATCATTTTCTAACATGTTCCCTCACAAACTAAAGAATCAGCATGTTGAGGGTGACCTGCTTTTGGTGAGTATCCATTTGGCTGTGGGAGCTGGTGTGTGAATCATTGACTTTAAACAGATTTTAGAGTAAATTAAATGTGCAAAAAATCCTGACCGTGCACAATCTTCAAGGGTTTTTTTGCTGAAATCTGCAAGAAAAGGAAAAAGGATCCTCCTGCGCGTCTCCTCTCTACTCCCAGAGTCTCTCCCAGTTTTCTTGCTGTTCCGATTGAAGAATAAGTTAAATATGTAAAAGAAGAGGAGCTGTGGACTTTTCTTGTAAACAAACACGTTTACATTCTCACCGACACGCACAGAGGTTTTGCCCTTGTGGTTGTTTTCATCACTGAGGTCTGGCGATCGTGGTGACAGCATTTCCTTTCTCATGAAACATTTTGCAAAGCTCTTTCGGTCCTGGTGTTGCTCGCTTTAAGAGAAGATGTAAACAGAAACGTACAAATTGACCTCTGTGGATCGACGGCCGTCCGTTTTGTTCAGCCACCTCCAGGGGGTTGATGTTACCGAAGGGGGCGGTTGATTTGACATCTGGTTAACAAGCCGAGTTCCTCCTGTCTGCACTCTGACGGACGCGGGTCAATACAGAGCTGCAGAGATCTTGACTGGCAGCAAACGAGGGGAATCTGGCACATTAAACAAAGTAGATGTTCTCAGCCGAGCGGCTTCATGTGACGACCCGCACTGTTCAGGGGTCGCGAGGGGATTGACCCCGCGATTGTTTTTTTTAGTTTTTTTAGTTACGGGAACCCTTTTTTTTTATCTGCTTGTCCGCTCAGCTGAGCAGCATCACAGCTTTGCCTATTCCTGGAAATGAATTAGTCTTATTTCAGCTAAAAGCCACACGATGTAATACGCACTGAAGGTATTAACTTAAGAGGATCAAGAGGGGCTGAGGAGAGACGGTCATCAGCTTGAAATTAAGAAAAACAATCAAATAAAAACACACGCTTACATATATACATTCCATCAGCTGAGATGAAGACAGTGACGCCTGCACACTGGTGTTCAAAAATAGTCACCAGAGTTTAGTTTTCACTCCAAAAGATCAAATCTGTCCAGTAAAAACACAGTAATGTCTGATTTATGGCAATCTAATGTCTCATATCAACTTCTGCCATAACTCCACATGGTGAAGAAGCCTCATTCATTCATTCATCGCAGTGCAAGCAAGATTTAAAGTGACGTAACCCTTCTCAATTAAATCATCAAGTGTTTGCACCATTAATCATGAGGACTTTTGTTCCTGGAGCTCAACACGACGCATTCAGAAAGCCTGTTCTGTCTGTTCAACAGTCCAAAACCCCCCAAAAATATTCAATATATCTCCATAAAAGAACAAGGAATCTGGGAATCATCACAATTTAGAATCTGTAACCTGAAAATATCTGATACTTTATAATCACTTATCTAAATACTTGCTGATTAACTGACAATCTAATTGATTACAGCTTCAGTACGAGCCACCGGAGATCTGTGAGGTCGTCATAAGTGATCATTTAATTAACTAACGAGGTCTTCATCTCCTGATTGAACGGCCCGGGTGTCTCTGACGCTGATCGCTTTGACGCGCACGTCAGTTTGGAGGTTTGCTGAGTCGACTGATGAGCTGAACGGCGAGTCGATTGACAGGAAGCTGCTGTCACATATTCATATCATGTTAATAATACACATGTGATTACAGCGTGTGAAATGAGATGTGCGTCGTTTGTTTACGAGCTCATCTCGTTGCCTTTTCACTAGTTATTGATCGCTGAATTGTTCTTTTCAGCACATTTATCCAAAAGTTATGGTCACAGAATCTCTCTCCACCTCCCTACACTTGTAGATAGATAGATAGATAGATAGATAGATAGATAGATAGATAGATAGATGTCACCTTGAGCTCTTCTTTTTCAAGACTAAACGATCAATATATTTGTAAACAATCTGTACATGGACATCCTTGCAGCCAGATCTCCGTGACATTGACGAACACGGTGTGACATATAAATGCACAAACCAGAAAAAAGCAGCGACAGAGCAGACCTTGTGTTTGGGACTGTCTCATCAAATGAACCCAAAGAGTCTAATAATAGAAACCTGTCCTGAGCAGTGAATGAGAATTTGGCATCCGGGGGGGCTTTTTAACACGGCCCCTGAGTCTCCGGGGGTCACTGGAGCCAAATGGTCTCCATGGTGCAGCCTGGCACAGAGATCTAGAGATCTGGCACAAAGCTGGTTATCTGTCCTGTCGGCTGAGGGGATGATTATGAGCATTAGAGGCTCCCCACACCTGCAGGAGAAACACCTTGACAGCCTCATTCGAGCCCAGGCTGAGGCTGGAGCTGGGAGGGTTTGTCTGTTGCCAAATGGTGCCATGGAATAGTTCACCCAGACTGTTCGATGCAGATGGCCGGATGAGCCTCGCAGGGCCTGCATGGGCATCCAGTTGGCATAATGATGCCACTAGAGAGCCGGTGGTGCAGCCGCATCAGCCTGATGGACGATGAGTGGCGCATTGGGAGCCGCCGGATTTAAAGTTTAAAGGACACCCGGGTGACATGCACGCTCAAGCCTTACCTCGGGATGCAGTTCGGGGAGGATCCATCTATCTCCCACGTCGCGAACAGGTTCATGGGCACGGGTCTGTTGAGAGCCCCGCTCCCGGGGAAGCTCAACCGGCCACTTCTCTCCGCCATGGTCCGGGCTGCGGGTGGGACTGTCCGACACCGAGCTGGAGGAGGTTTGTAAAACCAGTGAAGGTCTTCTATGTGTGTGTGTGATTGTGTGTGTGCGTGTGTGTGTGTCCGCGGAGTAGTTGAGCCGTGACACGCTCACGTCAGTGCGATGTGGACGGCGCAGGACGAGCTCATTTCTCCGTCCTTGTCGGGGCCGGGCAGGTCGGTGCGGGTTCGTGCGCGCCGCGGAGGAACTGCAGTGGGAGAGCCGCGCAGGAGTGAACGGAGCGACCGCTGAGCTTGTTGTGCATACCACGCTGCTCAGAGGGTATGAGGAGGGATTAGTGCCACACAAGAGGAGAGGGCGGGGGAGGAGGAGAGGAGAGGAGAGGAGAGGCAAGACAATATTATCGTCATCATTATCACAGCCGTCCTGTCAGAGACCCCCAAATTCGCGGACAAGGACACCTGGCCGCTGATGTTGACACCTGTCTTCGCCCTCGCCTTCATCATAGCCCCCCCTTTTTTTTAATTGTCGTTCTTCTGTCCGTCTCCTCTCCAGCTGTTTTTTCACCTGGCAGAATTACCCACAGATTTATTTAGACGTCCTAGTTATCAGATGGGAAGGTGGCGTCCATTCACCGTGTGTTATCGGCACGAGTTTGAGCGCTGGATCATTTGTGTCACTTGCCCAAAACAGACCGAATACCTTGTTATACATCAGCCGTGACATGGCGAGCGGTTTAACATTAACTCAGCCTTCGACCAAAGCCAGCAGCGTCTTTTCTTTTTCCCATCTCGTCTCCGTACATCCATAAAATAAAGTATACTTCCCCTCCGCTCTCCTCGACTCTGGTTGTTTATTCCTCCAGGTACTCTGTGCTCTGCCCCGGATTCACCCTCAATGTTATTTTGAGTTCTAGATGATGAGGAGCCCATTTATCGGAATAAACACGTCAGAAAAAGAACCGATTATAACGAGGAACTAGAACAGAATTCAGTTTTTCCTGACCGTGGCACTAAAGTTTCATTTGCTCTCAGCCGTCTTCTGCTGCCTCGTCTTGTGGCATTAATCACCCTCCGTATATTTCTCCCAGGAAAAACGTCATTGAAGGTCTCTCCGCGCTGCGTTCAGGCTGCAGGTGCAGCTGGTGCAGGTCTGGGCGGATCCGCGTCGCCAGATCGATTCCCAAATCGTCCCTGCAGAGACACAAACTGAACCAGCTTTACGTGCCACGGTGCCGTGAAAGGTAAAAAATCCTCAGAGAGAGTCAGAGGAGGACTTTCTCACGCGTTGTTCTGCAGATTGAAGCATTTTTAATCGCCCATTATTTTATATTTTTACTTGCACACCTGTACTACACACGTGAGCACGTCACAGACATCATCACATACGCCATTTTTTAATATCTCTTATAATATATCATAATAACTGCATCATTCTGAATATTGAATGTCTTCTCTTTAATCTCCTTAATCTAGTGTGATGTTATTTAACTGCACGCAGGTGCTGCCACCACGTGGTCGAAGCTGAGCATGCTGGAAGACCTCAATGACCCCTCTGTTCTCCAGATCTCAACCTTTATATGATTAACCATCTTTTTAAAGGAGCCTGCAAACAATCACGTTCACCGTTGGCTTCATGTAAGAGGAGATATTCCACAGCACAGTGTTCACAGGCTGTGTGGAGAGGACTTGGTCACTTTAAGGATTAGTATGTGCTAATAGATAAACTGTAATCATAGTAATCCACAAGGCAGCTTATCTGTGAGTGCCGTTTTATCAATGGCCACTCCTCTTGTACTATTTAAAGTGGTAACCTCTTGACCAAATTGAGCAGTTAATAACTTGAAGTTTTACTTTACAGCACTGTGACCGTTTTTACAGACATACAGTATCATCTACTGCTTACATGGTAAAGGCAGAGGTGGATGGTGATGAATGGAGACTTGTCAAAATATCAAAAAGCTCTCACCAGTCATATGAATGCAAATATCAAACTGTATTATCTCTTCACATCATATATAATTTACTATTTTCATATCCTGCCGTGCTGTGTTTCATATTCTAGTCTCCTTTCAGTTATGATGGGATAGTTTTCTTTGTGCTGTATAGTTGCCTGCCTGTCATATCCGCTCAATATTATAATCAATCATCTAGCTTTAAATATATGTGGGAATAATCCTGTAAACCAAAGCCACAGAAACCATTTTATGTTTTATGAAATTTAACACCATTTTGAGAGCTAAGGTAAAAACACAATTCTGGTAAATAAAAGTATTTGTCACAACTGTAATTATTTGCGTTTGTTCTTAGGAGTTTATAATGTCAGTGCTGTAATGACTGCAGGACAGAATTAATTGCACATAAACAGATTGAACAGTTTGTGAAAGCTTTATTCGGTTAAACGGCAGAGACTTTAATCAAATATGTAGAGTCTCAACCCACATTCACAACATATTTTTAAAAAAAAAAGAAGTCACCATTCTTTCCTGACATTACAAAAAAATTAAATGACAATATGCAGTGAGTGTTTTATTAGTATCAAATCAATAAACTTATTTAGAGACATTTCTTCCACTTGTGTTCAGACACTCAACACCACAGGCCATGGCTGGAGATCAAGTACATAAACACGAAGAAAAAATAAATCACTAACACGAGACAAGGTCCTACAGCAGTGTTTAAAATAAAGAGCCAGTCGAATTAATGCCAGATTCCAACATCATTACACAAGAAAGCTGATATAAACCACCGACTGAGATGCTTGCATTTGTATGTTCACATATCAGGGCAGCGAATGCAACACGTGTAGTTTCACCTTTTACGGTGCCACATCAGAAGCAGAATCACAGTTTCACGGCAATGCCAGGAGCTCGCATTACAAACAAAAACACACTGAACATTTGTGGGAATGAAACTCATTCCCACCTAACCTTGAACTGCTCTCAACACTCAGGCGAAGCATAGAGGAGTGGATGGAGTCATGACATGGTAGACAGCTGGGAGAGGCTGCAGGGTTGTGACAACGATCGCTGATCAAAAATGGTTTGTCACGCGGTATTTCATCAAAATATGAAGGGGGGTTTAAAAGAGGGAAGTGTATTAATCTTGAAAGAAAGAAAAAAATCTTTTTCCAGTGGAAGCACATCCAAACTAAAAAAAACAAAGCCAATTTTTTTAATTTCAAAAGGAAACCATGTAAAAAGGCAATAATCTCCCCTTCGTTAAAAAAAAAGAAAAGAAAATCACCAGCCACCATTCAGGCCCATGGTGAGCTACTATCAGTCTATTTTACGGCCTACAGGTGTACCAATCTCAGTGTTTGCTGTCTGCTGAGGCGGAGCGGGAACGTGAACGGGACCGAGAGCGGGAGCGAGAACGAGAGCGGGAACGGGACTGTTTGTTCTCAGCGGGAGCAGGTGAACGTGAGCGAGACCTGGAGCGAGACTTTGAGCGGGACTTTGAGCGAGACTTGGACCTTGAGGGAGATCTGGCAGCGGCCTTGCCCCCTCCTGATGACTTCCTCTCTGGGGTGCGACTGACGGACCTGGAGCGGCTCCTGGAACGGTTGCGGCTCCTGGAGCGGCTCTTTGAGCGGGAGTAGCTTCGGGAACGAGAGCGACTCTTGCTGTGACTCCTGAAAGAAAAGAGGTCATTTAATCCTGTTAGTGTTATTCAGTTTCATCACATATGGCACAACAGAAGAACAGATCTGATCAGACTCTGTTGGTGCTTTTGGTGTATGTAAAATAGTAAAAACAACCCACCTTCTGCTGTCCTCAAAGATTTTCAGCTTGCGTCCATTCAGTTCGGTCCCATCCAGCTTGGAGATGGCATTCTTCATGTCACTGCGAGATGCAAACTCAACCACTCTGTATTAAAGCAGAAACATGATTTAGGACCAAACCCAGTGGACGAAATGGCCGTTTGAGACGTTTGACAACAGAAGAGAAACTCACCCTTCATTTTTGTTGGGTCTGTGAGCGTCCACAAAGGTAACTTCACCTGCTTTTCTCATCAGGTCTTTCAGGTCCTGTTTTAAAGCATAAAGCAGGCTTAGTTACAAAGAACACAACACGACATGCCAGTGAGAGCCTTTTCAGACCTGGAGGGAGAGAAGTGAGCAAGCAGCAAGACACCAGCACACACTGAAACTTCGGTTATCTAATGCTGACTTTTGTCACTCTGTGATAAGCTCCCATTTCAGTGGAGGGCATGTAAACAAAAGAGCCACTGAAAATGCTTTTTGTGGACAAGTGTTGCCTTAACTCTAACAGCTATAATTTCCCATTTATTGGCTCCATGAATTCACTCCCATAATGAGGCGCCTGAGTGGTGAGAATTTGTGTTTTTAGGTTAAAGATTTGGTGCATTTTTACGTAACAGTGTTGGATTTTGTGACTACGTATATGTAATAAATCTGTACAGGTATTGGTGGTTGGATGTCAAATATTCTGTGAATAAGTGGACAGGAAAATTGATCTAGAGTTTCTGTTTTTTCTTTTATATGAACTATGAAAATTATTTGGCTCAAGACTCAGTTTACTTGGTAAAACTACCCCCTTCCCATTTGAGACTGTAACTCTAGACCCACTTTACCACCCGACCCTAAACAAACCCAATCACATGAGTTTTATGCTACTTACCGCTCCATACCCAGGAAGATATTAGCATAGAGCCACTTGTCCAAATAGCAAATGGGAACCAATGCAGTGTTAAGCCCTTGAGAAACGACCCCGGCCTTGACTCAGCATCCGGCCTCCACAAGTAAGGAACCACCAGAGAGCAAGTAGGGGAGGGGTGTGTGCCCGACTCAACACCCCCCCCAGCTCCATCAGCAACAGAAAAAGACCCAAACGGGAGAGTGTAGGGACCGTGGATTTGAGGGGGGTTACAGCAGTCGGGGATGCCAGCCCACAGAACCTCCAGACTGTGGCTACGGACCTCCTAAGGCTACCGTATCCTGCGCTAGACCACTTTCACCCGCTACGGGGCCCAGCCAAGACTTTAGACCGGCGGCAACTGCGTGTAAGGAGAGGCACCAAATGGACACTATTCAGAAAAAAAAACAACCAGGAGAGGGCGCTACACACTTCTGACACCTACGTGGAAGGTGTGCATTCACCTCTGATATAAAGGAAACCATATCAGAGCAGCTGTTAAAAAACAACTAAATGTTTTTGGTTAGAATGCCCATCAGCATCTGTAATGTGTTTTTGTCTGGAAAAAAAAAATGTAGATGAAGCAAAATTAAAAAAATAAAAATAAAAAAACACTAGGGGCTTTCTGTTGTGATCTGCCAATTAACTATGTATGTTTTGTGTAATCTGAGTAGAGACAAATTGACCCGAATGCTGCTTCATTTAAAAAAAAAAAGAAAAAAAAAAAAGAAATATAATAACAGTGTGACAGGATTACTTTTTAAAGCTTGTGTTGTAAGATACGCAAGAAAGACTAGTGATCTCTTACCTGCCAGCTAATCCGTGAGGAGAGGTTCTCAACGATGAGTCTATGGTCGGTCCGCACAGGAGGGCCATACCTGTCCGGTCAACAGGGAAAAAAAGTAGAGAGAATTTTTAAATAACATTTTCTTGAATGAGGGAATGACAAATGTTTGACTCTTGTGGTTTTAAATGCGTCCAAATCAAACTGGAAAGTCATAAGTGTTAAATATAGACTGTGAGAAAGTATTCAGGTTGATATAACAGACAGTGTAGCTCCATGTTCATGGCTGTTATGTTTACCTACTTTGCGAGCCTAAAAGCTGTGTCAATATTTGCGTTTGATGGAGTAGTGGAAAATCGAGTTCACATTAATGACTACAAGTAATGTCAGGAATCTTTTTGATCTACATTTTCTGTCACGTTTGCAATTACTCCTGTTGACAACCGTTTTTTTCTAACTCTTAGCTTTAACCAATTTGGTGAAAACAGGTTACTCAAAGATATTATTAAGCAAAGGTACCTGGATCCACTGCCGCGAGATGGGCGATAGCCTCCACCGCCGCCGCCGCCGCCACCACCACCGCCGCCAAAACGTCCCATTCCAGGGCCGCCACCTCTTCCTCTTCTGGAGCGAGCGTGCTCGATTGTGACTCTGAAAAGAGAAGCAAGACATACTTAGTTTCAATCCTTGGATGACCTACAAATTAAATGTTACACATATCTATGAAATAGAAAATGTCGGTAGTTGATTGTGAGAAAATGGTCGGTGAGAAGTCTTGTTGTTATTTAGATATCTGTGTGGGCTGACTCAAAATATTTATTGGACTAAACAGAACACACTGCAGGGACATCATGAGTGATTTCAGCACTGTGACTTATTTATGTCCTCACAGCTTGGTGGGAGTAACATGGCTTGCAAGCTCCTCAATTCAAGATGTTACAAGAGCTATACCAAAGCTAGTTTAAGTGTTTGAGGTGTCACCGAAAACAAAACAGTTTTGCATCAAAGTAACCTGCTGGGGTGGTCGTCAGTTGCACCCACCATTCAGTCAGAGGGAACGTGTCGGAGTAAGGGACTTAGAACAAAAGGAGCCATCCAAGATTAGATCATTACCTTTCACTGCACAGTTCCTTTCCATTCAACTCGTACACAGCGTCATCTGCATCTCTGTGGTCATCAAACTCCTGAGGAGAGACGAAACCACGGATTGTTTGTTGTAAAAACGAAAAATAGGACAGGTTAGAACTCGTAATTCACACAAATTGGTCAGTCACACTCACCACAAAGCCGAATCCATTCTTGAGGTTGATTTCCCGAATCCGTCCATATCCCTTGAAAAATTTCTCCACGTCCCTCTCTCTGGCATGTGGGCTCAAGCGGCCGATGAAGACGCGACAACCACTCATTGTAATCTGCGGAAATGGGAAAACACGGGACTTGGTAAACATTAAACCAGAAGGTGGAGTAAAGATGGCTTAAAATGTGATGCATGAAGGTCAGTATGTTGACCTCACATAGCCAACAGTAAATTTCAGCCAGAGGGGCTTCCAAGCTTAATTAGTAACAGATCTGTTACTGATGAGCAAAGCAGTTACATGGCAAACGTTGTGCAGCACCAACCCCCAACATAGCTTCAGGATCAAATACTTATTTTATCTGATTTTATAAGCTCATAAACACATAACTAACATTGATTTTTGGGTTGTGCAACACTACTTAGAGGTCAGAGAAGGGTCACATTAAGTCTAGCCTGAGAGTGACAAACATGATTAGCATCAAAGCCACATGATAATCTAGGTTTGGTCAAGCCAGTTTCAGTAGAGTCGTTTAACATCACTCTGTTTTCACCAAAAGCCCGAAACAAAAGCCCGAAACTAACGCCCCCCCCCCCCAAACACTCATTCATTCAGTTCCTAGCTTACCAGGTAGGCCTACATCTTGCATCCAGATACAAAGACTCTAACCTAACTAAAATGGTTTTCAAAATGTTTTGCGGGAGGTGTCTATCGCGATACGTTTTTCCCCACACATGTACATTTCAGAGATGGTGTTACATGACGTTTTTTCATATTTTGTCGTCCCTTCTCGATTTTATTATGCTGGACATCATTTTAAAGGCACTTTGCAAAATTGCAAATGTTACCAAAGCACCAAAATCTACAAAAGCAAAGGTTGATTAAGTCATATTTAAAAATACGCCAAACAATAGCCGATTTACAATCGATGGGACCGTAGTGATCTCGATTAGAAAGCATTAGTAAAGGCCCAACTTTAACCAGCTAGCTAACGTTAGCTACGAGGGACACGCTGCGGTAAGTAGGCTAATCGTTTAAGTCTAAACTCACTCAATTATACGTCAATTCCGTGTGAAAATATCTGCAATGAAATCTAAAAATGTACCAAATGCCATCCTAGTTTAGATGGCCGATATTTACTGAAATTTGGGTGATCTTTAAACGGCCTGAAAACGTTTTTTTGTGGCGTGGTCGATCCATGCCGGCCGCAGCTCGCCTTGAGGTCGACATTAGCTAGTTCACGTTAGCAACGCGAGCTAGCCACCTAGCTTTAGCTACAAAGACGTTACTGTTCAGAAAATACGAGCACCGCGGTTAGCTAACTTGAAACCGTAGACTTAATTCAAACATTTAACATTAAACAAGTACAATCCTCACCGTATCTGGTTTCCTCGGAACGTCTCCGTTTTTGTTGTTTACGTCGCTGGCTTCCTGCAACTCTGACTGCCTCGTCTGAGCTCTGCTCGGTATTAAAATGGCGAGCGAGTCGAAAGAGCGGGGAACAGGAAATGCTGCTACACTCACGTTGCCAGTTTGGGGTTGCTCATTAACTTCCGCAGTTAATACGTAACTTGTTTTGAGTTGGCGACTTGGCTCCATTTCCGTGCACACACATACTGCAGAGGTTATATTAACTTATCATGGTTAAATAAACAGAAACAAACGTGAATCTTTTTTCTTGTTAAGAAAATTGGCGGAGCTTTTTAGCTCTCCATAAAGAGGGATGCAACACGTATTTGGCAACCCACTTCACAGTCTATGTAAGCAAGCAGGAGAGCTGGAAAACATCTGATGTTTTTACAGTTTTTTAAACTACCTGCGCACAGTTCCATGTAATTATTTATATTTTGATATGTGGTTATGTTTTATGTTTATTTTGATATTGATATATTGCTGCTAATTGAGGCTGATGACAGTGTTGCTGGCTGCTTTGTCAGCCCAATGTGATCTTCCTTCATGTCCTCATTATAATCATTTCTACATATTGCTCCTTATTTTAAATCTGAAAAACGTTAGTATCCTTTTCTTTGCTAAAATAATTTTGTCATCACCCACTGTATATTTAGGCACACAGCCCAAATGAACCTTTTCTCACTTTTTGAGGGTGACACCAATACTGATATTGGAGTTATGTTAAAAAGAATACAGATAATGATACATAAGATACATAACTCAAACAAAATCCTTCATCAGGCTCCTATAAATTCGTTTTCCAAAGACCAAATAAGTACAAAGTGAGATGTTTTATGGATAAAAAAAATCAGTTATTGGCAAATATATTCACTAAACATGATACATCTATGATTACCTGATATTAGCCCATATGTTTGAGTAGTGGCATCTAGAAATTGTTAATGTATAAAATGAAATATCTGGTTTGTAGTTTGTATCTAGTGAAAGTAAAACTATTTAAAGTTAAACATCTGACAGATCAAATGAATTGCGTCGTATTGCTGCTTAAATTTACAAAACAATCCAGTATAAAAAAGTCACAGCCTGATGTAACCACACATGTTAAAGGTAAAAGGCCACCTGTTGAAAATACAGCTGCTGCTATGTGAGGCTGCCATTAGCTATTTCACTGAGTTAGCAGTTCAGCTAGTGGTGTGGGAGCTGGGAAACCACAGGACTGTCTGTGTTTACACCGCTACTACAGGAGCTTTGGACCGAAACAGGCCAGGGCTAGCCAGTTAGGATGCAAACTCCAGTCGATAGCTCTGCAACACAGTATATAGAAGTCACAACATATTATTTCTTTCACATCCTGTCGATAATTTTAGTTATCGAAAAACATATGTCATCATCCAGTATGTATCGTTTAACTGCCCACCCCTATCCATCCTTTAGGTTACAACAGAAGAGGCACAACATCTCTTTGTTATTCTGTCTCTTTATTCTAGTACTATATCATCATTCTTGAAATTGTCTTGGGTTAGGAAAAGGAAATACAAGGTTAAGGTTGACACAGTACGATAGAAAAAAATACCTGTCTGGTTTGCTCTGTAGAAAGTGCCAAAGACTGGAATACTGGAATACTGATCACTGTACAGCTCCCTTCAACTCAAAACGTAAACCAAAGGATCTGAACACAATACACTTGGTGAAATGTAAGACTACGTCCAAAATAAAGAAGAATATAGCTTATTTAAGAAACATGAAGAAGAAGTCAAATGATCAATTTGCACTTTCAACCCCATTTTTGAAGGTGTTCAGCGGGAATGAGACGAATGCCACCATGAGGAGTCACGTGATTTCCTTCCTGAGAGAGGGCAGCTGTTGTTCAGCACACTACAGCAGGAGGGATGGGACGAGATTAAAATCACAATGTTTGTCATCACCATTATAATTACCGCCGTCGTTAAGATCGGAGGGGGGTTGACGTTCACGGGGCTGTTCACCTGCATGAATGCTAAAACCGCAATGACCACAAATAACCTCATGACATCATGTTTTACCTGGATGAGAAACTGATCTGCTCATTGCAACGAACACATCTTCGGATGTAACTTTTAAAAAAGGTTTGTTTACGATCGACAAAATGCTTTGTATCCACAGTTCACAGTTCACATAAATCATAAAAACATTAAAAAAAAAAAAAAAAAAGTGGTCTTAAAGGAATAGTTTGACATTTTGAGACGTACACTGTTTTGATTGACTCCACTCTTGTGCCTCTGGGACAAATACCTAGCTTAAGGCAGCACCTGGTTAGCTTAGCTTAGCATAAACACTGGAAACGGGGGAAGGAGGGGTGCTGAGGCCTTGGAAAAACCAACACAAGTCCCCGTTTTTACAGACAAAAAAAAACAAAAAACCTAATGTTTACCATTGCAGAAATATCAACAAGGTCAAACTAATTAAGAATTTGTCATAGACAGCGTTTCATAAAGTTTAAAAAGTTTCTCCTGACGCGACAACAACAAAATTTAGTGATTTTTTAAGGGAGGCTGGGGAATATCTCTCCCTTTTCATCTTCTTGCTATTTCTGACCGTAGTCGCTGGGGCTGCTTTGAGCTATAGCTTGTTGGTGTTCAAGTTTTCTGTCTGCTGTTGTCATTGGCGACCTGAACTGCGGCTGAGAATCATGAGAGTGGTATCAGTCTTCTCATCTAAGTCTCGGCAAGAAAGCGAATACATGTTTTCCCCAAAAATAAAGAAACTATTGCTCTAACGACGGCTGTGATCTAAAGGAGAATACTTATTGTCTTGCTTTCTTTTCTCATGGCAGCTCGTGTCTTGGTGAAAAAAAAAAAAAAGTGATAAAACCAGAATCCCCCAGGAACCTCTCTCTAGGTGTTAATGTACATTTCCTGGCCTGGAAGTTATCGCACCGTTAATAATATAAAGACCATTTGGATATAAAAGCGTAGACAAAACTTGTACTGGGTCACAAAGTCAATAATTGTCAGTTTAGCAGCTTGACTTTCTTTGTGTTTGTGTCTCTGAGATGTTGACAGATGGTGACGGGGCTGCCCGAGGCCGTTTAGACTGAACAGCATTTGCCCTTGATTGTTTACAACAGCCGGTTTAGTGTTTAAAACGGGTCCCAGGTTTTATCATTTTGATTTACAAAGAGGAAAAGGAGAGGAAATACTTGATGATATGATCAGAAGTGTGGCGTCTCAGCTTATGGGTCGTCAAATCCTTTCAACATGCAACGTTTTTTATGAGCTCGCAGAACTCGAGGGCAACAATCAGATCCTCTTTAAAACCAGTTCACCTTCTAAAATGGCCAAAAAGTTAAATATTTAGGTTCCACACAGAGAAAGCAGAGTCAACAATATCAACTGAAGGCCACATAGAGGTTACTGAATGAGAACTTGTTGAGACTGAGCAGATTAGCCGTTCTCGGTCACTATAAGTAGCCTCGGGGTGTCTATCTAGTTATTCTACAAAAGCAGCTCTGAAGGCAGGGCAGGGAACAAGGCTGACAAAGGTTTAAAAGTTCATGGAAAAGACTAACAATAACATACTACAAACTTCAGATCTACAATAGTTGTTGTCAGGTCTGAGCGACGCCTCAGCGCCCGGGGCTCAGGTCACAGTCTGCCTTCGTCATCCTGTCATCTGTGTAAAGGACAGGCAGGGCCTCTGTAGGTCTGAAGTCTCTGTTCATGAAGAGGGAACTCTTCTTTTTCCTGCCTCTTCACTCAGAGGACAAACGGTATGAGGTCAGGTGGTTGTTCAAGCCTACTAATGCCATGTGAGCCACGAGCAGAGGTGGCAGGAAGGTCCCGAGGTCAGCGTGTGAATGCGGCGCCGTTCACACCCTCGTGTGGCGACAGCTGTGGGACGAGCCGGTCGCGGCCGCTCCGGACGGAGACGAAGGGTCCTCGTCGCTCGACTCGTTCTGCTCCTCTTTGTGGAGGCCGAGGCTGATGTGGCTCTGCAGGGCGGCCGGGGTCAACCACTCCTTGGGTAGGCAGCTCTGCAGGAAGGGGATGCACGAGCTGAAGTACGCCAGTCTGTTGACCCAGCGAGGGATCTCCCGTCCGCACAGCAACTGAGAAAATTCACAATATGTGACGTGAAACATTGTTGTCTGTGTTTTACTTCTATCAGTGTTTGGGACACGTAAAAACTAGAGTTCGACTAGAAGGAAACTGCAAGTTAAACCAGTCCAAATGACAGTTTTGCGACTTATCAAATGATTTTATTGTCTATGGATGCATAATTTTCTTGAAACGCACAGCATGTAATTTCAGCACATAGGGTTCTCTCAATCAAGACAGCGACAAAAGATGTTGTGAAGTTGTGTGGGACCGCTGGAATTGATGTCTTGATATGTTGTTGACGTATCGAGACATCAATTCCAGCGGTCCCACACAACTTCACAACGTCTTTTGTCATTGTCTTGATTGAGAGGAAGTGAGAGCCAGCCAGCTAATACAGCCTAAAATGTTGTAGTGATGCAGCCCGAGCTGATATAATCCCGGTGACATCAACCGAGTTATATTTACAGACTTTAGAAAGTTCCCTTCAGATCCGTAGAAGACATTATATAACCGTTTTACTGAATAGTTCTCCCTTTAAGTTAACTTCTGTGAGCAAACTTTGATGCAGCAGGATCTTTTTTGTGTGACTTATTTATAGTTGTTACTCAGCCCTGTTCTGTATCTTATAGTTTCTGAACTACACATACAGGCAGGAACAGAAAAACAAACGTTTGGCAGTGAACGCAGCGTGAGACTGACCTCAGACAGCGAGGAGGAGAAGTGGTTGCAGTTCTTGTGCATTAGATGGTAGGCGTTGCCTCTGAACTCTTTACCAAGCTCCTCCATGATTTTATCTATGTCCTCCTCTGTGAAGTCCGTGGTGCCCAAAACAATGGCCTCCCTGTCGGAAAGCATGGGAAGAAATATCACCACGCTTATCTCTGAGTTTGCTTTAACGACATCACATTGTATTGTGTGCTAAAGAGGAGAACACTCACTTGAATTTGAACGTCTCTCCCAGTTCAGCAGCGTTGCCGGGGTTGATCTCGAAGATCCCGCTGAAAGGGTACGGGTGACCCCCGTAGGCAAATTCTGTGTGGAAAAAAAACATGCAAAACAAAGGTTAATGGGAGTGCTAAACAACTGTAATTACACAGAAGCAAGCGATTAATCAATGACGTGCTGTGCTAAAATCATTATGCCGGGCTAATTACAGTCCTCTCTGCCCTGTATTTACTGCAGTACAATGAAAACAGTGATCAGCACCAGAGTCACCGCTTATCAAATAGAGAATTACATTGTAAGCCCTGTAGCGTATGATTAAATTAGCTGTGTTAAGGTGTATGTGAAAGCCACAAATATACTGTTGTGGATGAACAGACACATGAATTTAAAGCAGTTATTCTTCCCTCATAGTTATATTTCACTGTTGCAATATAAAGTATTTTTATGCACTTTCTCCACTACAACAAAATATTAAAGCTCAACATTTATCTGATAGCTTTGGTTGCCAGTTACTTTACAGGGTTTCAGGCCCGGGATGGAAGAGACCCAGCGGGGAATGGAGCCATAACATAATGTCAGATCTGTTTTTTCTGCGTAGTCTTTTGACAGCATAAGCATTTTGCACAAAGACACATGATCTTTACTCCAAAACAGGACAACTAAAGCTAAAAAATAACTCACAAGTTCAGTCCAAATGATGGACCATGTGCAGAAAGGATTCAATAAGACTTATTTCATCTGTATTTTAGCCATCAAAACTTTTAAATTGTGAGGTTAACGCAATATGGTGAAGAATCATGAGGTCATTATGCAAAAAAAACAAAATGCAGCACGCACTAAATAATATCCTGAAAGTGATTGCCTGCAGCGGTGAAGTCTGTGTTTTTACTCTCTTCTTATTTCACAGTGCACAGAGCCAATAACTGTGGTCGCACATAATGGAATTCCTGGTGATCTAGTTTCACGCTGGTTTCTGCCTCTCTTTATTCAAACCTCACACACACACACACACACACACACAGACACACACGATGCAGAGTGAGTCAGTGGTGACTCAACCCAGAGAAACGGGGTCATGTTATTTGGAAACACAATTCCGTATTCCATTTTTAAAACCAGACTTCATCTGTGTCTGTGATGGCAGCCTCGCACAAACCTCAGCATCAGACGGTGGTGCGCAGGCCCGACTGTGGCCTGCTGTGATTGCCCCCTGTCCGGCTGTAATGAGATTTGACAGAAAGAAAAGATAAAGGGACGGAGGGGAAGATCTTACCTCTGCCATAAATCTCGATGCCTGAGTGGAAGACTCCAATCCCCAGATTGGAAGTGTATTCGTTGATCCAGTACTGCGGAAGAAAAGAGGAAGAAGGAGAGGAAGGAGAGGTCATTTAGGATCAATATCAACAGTTATTGTGTCGGAAAGAGACAATACAGCAGCTCACAGGAAACGCTTCAGTAAAACATAATGCACATTAAAAACACTGGACTGCTAAACAGATTATTTTTCACAGAAGAGATGCTGGTAGCTTCATGATTTTTTGAAAGTTCATGATTATTACCTGAATATATTAGTATTCTGAATTTGAGGATCACAATGTTTTTTACTGCCCTTCTGGAAAATATCTTTAGTGTGCATTTAAAGGAGTAGTTTTGGGTACATTTTGGGAAATATACCCTTATTCGGTTTCTTTTAGAGGTTAATAACACGCTCGTGTTTGCACAGCCAGCAGCCAGTTAGCTTAGCTTATCTTAGCATGAAGACTAGAAACAGGGGAAGACAGCTAGGCCGGCTTTGTCAAAGGATTATTGTATTTACTCTGCTTTTACAAACAGGATATGACAGGGCTGCAGACTGCAACTATCTATTTTTATAACCAGGAGCACCTGTACGCCGGGCCAATATGCCTCCAGCGATTTTGTGTTTTTAAAATGATGATTGTGAACACAGTTCAACTATTGATCAATTGATTGTTTTTTATTGTATTGCCTGGTTTGAGGAGGTGCTGCAGCCTCCCTTTAAAAAGTCATGAAAAATGACTGTCTCTTCAAGCTTTACTTCAGTTTTAAAACAAAACAGAACATTGTTATTTCTGGGAATTGTCTATGTATCACCAACAGATAAATAAGTAATAGGGTTTGCATGGTAAAAATATAAAATGTGTTGAGTTTCTCGACATGGAGCTCCTAAAATGTTATAGTAAAGAGCGGCAGTCCTACAGGTGGAAAGAAGAATTTCTCCTGGCAAAAGTAAGTAACATAAAAAAATTTGTTGTCACTTGCAGGACTGCTTTTTCTTGTTTGTTATTCATGTCTTTATCAAGTTATTCTTAATCAAGATTTCAAACAGCAGTGATTTCATCCATACATGTATTAAACAGAGAACAGGGAAACCACTCAGGACTGATCCATCTCAAAGACACAGTCAATCGCAAAAGTAGTATCTGATCCGTCACGAGCAAGATTTTAGATTGGTAAACCAATATTTACGCATAAGAGAAGATCCTGATGCCACCCTGCCGCCCTCCCCTGCAGACAATCTTGAGATAATTTATTCCAGGACCACAGCTCCCCTCCTCCCACACCCACTGACACTCCCACACCCTTTGATACCCCTGAGGAAACATGCTAAGAGCTATCCACGCTGCCCCAGATGTCCCCTATTAATAATAGAACAGGTTTCCGGGCTCAGACTGATACAATAAAAGCATATCCTCCATTTTACTTCGGGTCAACTGAGTCTTCTCACGTTTCTGCAGCCACTTCGATTCCTTCTGGCTCGTCAGTTTTTGTCATTTCACACAAGGAAGCAAACGGAAATCTTTTTTACTAGTTCCGAGGACAAATTCTAACACATCAGTGAAATAAGATTGTGACAAGCAGACCGTCAAATGATATGACTTTCTCCTCAGTGCATGAACAAGTGAGTCCTGGCAACGTTTCTCCGTCACTATGTTGCTGATACAAATCACACTCACGAGTCAACTTGCATGCCAACAGTGCTGCAGCGATCCATGCAGCACAGCATCCTGCCGATGCAGATACAGCATGCACCGCCACACACATCCACCAGTCACATTGATTTCACATTGACGATGATCGATTCATCATCATCCCTCCTCGCATGATTCACTCTCTCAGGCGGATCCTGTTGCCTACTCGCGCTTTTGTGTTTAATTCTCGGCAGAAGTATTTAAGGCTGGCTCTGACTCTCTGACGCCGTCATGATCACTTTCTCCCTTTTCAAAAGCCCCCTGCATGACCTGCTAAGTCCCGGCACAGCAGAGCCACGCTGGAATTAAGTCAGCTGTCTGAGCAGCTGTCACTTCTGGCCCCACCGAGGCCCTCATGTGTGAGACGGCTTGAAGACACCAAAAGAGAGCCGAGAGTCCA
The DNA here is from genome assembly GCF_900880675.1 of Sparus aurata. Taxonomy (NCBI): domain Eukaryota; kingdom Metazoa; phylum Chordata; class Actinopteri; order Spariformes; family Sparidae; genus Sparus; species Sparus aurata. The sequence goes on from NC_044202.1 coordinate 6,910,844, forward strand.
AAACTGAGCTGAATCAAGCCTGGAAAAGCTGAAAGATCAGGACACTTATAAAGTTTCGTAGTCCACAAAACATTTCTGGAGCGTCACAGCAAAACAGTGTTGCTGCATTCTCCTCAACAGCTGAAGCTAAAAGAAGACACTGAAATGGCTCCATGCAGCTTGTCTGGCCGAATCTAAGTCTCCTGCAGCCCCAAGATCCCAAATAGATTCAAACAGATGTCATTCACACTCTTGACATGCAGTCCAGCTTGAACAACCACTTCAGACAAGGTGTGCGTTAGCCCTTTTAGCTCAGCAGCTACATTGGAGCTTTCAGCTTTTCCAGAGACTTGGATGAAGCTGGACGAGCTGTTAGGAGCCGTTTTCTGATCTTTTTTTCCACCAAGACACTTTATTGTTTTAGCTACGAAGTGCCAGAAATGTTTTGTAAACTATAAAACTTTCCGTCCTTTTCAATCCATTGCATTTTTGTGTGAACTTAACCTTTAAGTTCTGACTCTTATCTCATTATTTTAATCACATAATTCTGACTTTTTCTGACGTAATTTTACACCTTTTACCTCACGACTCTTTATCCCATATTTTAATTTCTATGTTCATTTTGACTTTTATCTCATAACATCGACTTTCTATCCCACGAACATTACTTTTTATCTCATATTTTTTAAGTTGAAAGTAAGTTGTGTATAAAACTGTGTAAATAAACTGTTTCATAAATGTTTGTGTGTAAACATATATCATGAAAAATGTGATTAAAGTAACCGTTTCTTAAGGATAAACAGAAGTTGCAACTGTTGAGAAATACATTATACCGTCTGTCTGTCTGCCTTCAACAACAATATACTGTGTTATTAATAATTCATTGAGCGTATATGTACTGATTATAAATTCTGAATGGGGGGAGGTGAAGTAATGATCTTTACTCACTCCTCAGTATCACAAATGTTCTGCTGTAAAATGGAGTAATTCTGTGGATTTACAGCAACATGTTGCGTAATATCCACACAGGAGGCTGTTCAGCAGTACAGTGGAGACCAGGCGGTGGGCACAAGAATGAATGAATGAATGCACAGCCTTGTCCTTTACTGGTGTGTGTGTGTGGGTTTATGTGAGCGTGTAAATACAGCATGTGTGTGTTTTGTATGTGCGAGCGTCACGTGAGCTGCAGGAGCAGTGTGTTGAGCTCTTGTTTCACACGCTGGATTTTCTTATCTGCTTTCTCTCTTCTTGTCTTTTGTTATTCAAATTCCACTGAGGGCTTCAACTTTCCACCAGCAAAATACAACGTTGCGTCTAAATAATGTCTGTGTTGGTAGAAGGAGCAGAATTTGTCTTCATAACACAAAGCATCTCTGCAGCAGAGCAGATAAGGCCACATACACTAACGCTTTGCTCCAGTCTCTGAATAATCTGTTCATTTAACATTTATTCAATTAGTTTATATGGAGACCATTTAATTTGAGTCAAATTAAAGCCACTATTTCCTTAATTATTGATTTTATCTCATATTTTTGACGGTTTATCTCATAAATGAGCTTTTCTGTCCCATGATTATAACTTTCTATCCTAAAATTATTACTTTTATCTCTTTTATTACAAATCTGACTTTTTATCCCATACTTTTTAATTTCTACAATAATTGTGACTTTTATCTCGTAACATCAACTTTCCATCTCATACTTTTTACTGTTTATCCCATAATTTAGCTTTTCTGTCCCATAATTATAACTTTCTATCATACAATTATGACTTTTATCTCATAATTTTGGTCTTTTATCACATAACATCGACTTTCTATCTAATAAATCTGACTTTTATCTCTTACTCTGGACTTTTTGGCTCATAAATTGGCTTTTCTGTTCCATAATTATAGCTTTCTATCTTAAATTAGGACTTTTTACCTCATAATTCTCATCTGTTATCTCACAAATCTGACTTTTTATCCCATACTTTTTAATTTCTACAATAATTATGACTTTTATCTCATAACAGCAACTTTCTATCCATAAACATGACTTTTTATCTCGTACTTTTGACTGTTTATCCCATAATTTAGCTTGTTGTCCCATAATTATAACTCTATAGATACAATTATGACAATTTATCTCGTAATTCTGGTCTTTTATCACATAATTAGGAATTTTCATCTTTAATCTCACGATTCTGACTTTTGAACTCATATTTCTTAGGTTTTATGAGACTTTCTATCTCTTAAACATGACTTTTAATCTCATACTTTCTACTGTTTATCTATTAATTTAGCTTTTCTGTCCCATACTTATAACTTTTATCACATAATTGTGACTTTTTGTCACATAGCCTAATTGAGCTTTTTCATACTTTTCAGGCAGACATTATCTTCCATATTTTCCAGAGTTATTAAGATCTGTAAAATGCTGATGTGTATAAATCTAAGCAGACCTTTCCTGCAGACACAGCACTACCTGTGCTGATGTAATATTTAACATCACCTAGACTCTTTCCCACAGTCTAACGTCAGTGAAGTGCTCATGTCAGTGAACAGGTGTGCAGTGGGCCTGTTGTCTCTGGTGGTGCATTCACTTCCTCAGCTGGTGTCGGATTACAAACCTTCTGCCACGAGCAGGAAAAAGAAAAAGACTAAAAGCTGAGTGAAAAGTGAGAGTGCGGCGTGGTCGAGGTGGACTCTTACCATATCATACACGTTGAGGATGACAGGTTCATTGGCCATGATTTAAACCTGAGCTGGAAAGGCAAACGTCCCCACCCTCCAACGCTGTACGCTCGTCGGGACCTCCACACCCTCAGAAGTCACAGGGCCACACGGCGGACACCAGCAGCGGCGGGCGGGCGTCTGCTGGAGGGATGGAGGCTGCTCATTCCCCCCTTCGCAGGGCAACAACAGTAAAGCCAGGGGAGGAAAACAAAAATGTCCCTAAAGAAACAGGTCAGGTGAGGCTCAGAGAGATGTCACAGAGCCATTACAGAGAGTGAGGGAAGCCTGGAAACTCAGATCCCAGCAGGTCAGTCAGTGGACGCGGCCCATCTCCCCCCAGAAAAACCCTCCAAAAATCAGTTTGTCTGCAGATGTATGTGTAAAAAAAAAATAAAATAAATCAGAGCAGCACAACACACAAATTCACCCGAGACGCTTCAGAGGTGATAACGTGGTCCGGAGCGGGCAGAGGAGGGCCTACAAGTGTTGAGATCCGAAGCGGGCGCGCTGCTCTCATCGTGGGCGAAAAGGCGACGGCTCGGGCGGACGGATGTCAGCGACGGAGGCGGAGAGCGGGCCATCTTCACACCGAGGATGTCGGAGCAGCTGTGGGAGAGACGACTCCAGAGCCACGGTGGTTAATTACAGCTGATGGAGGAGTAGTGATGGGGAGGAGGAAGTGGTGGTGGTGGTGGTGGGGGGAGGAGAGAGAGAGAGAGAGAGTCAGGTTCACCAGCAGCATCCCCGGCCGGTGCTGCCTCTACAGCTGGCCCGCATCCAGCATCCTCCTCGTCGGGCTGGTTGACACAAACCTCCCCGACATGACTCCGCTGATCCGAACCCGCTCGATGGAGGTTGTTTTTTTGTTTTTTTTTCCTTTCCAGATGTGTTTGATGAAAGTAGTGAAGCAGTGAGATTCTCCTCCGTGCGCTGCGGCTGCTCTCCGTCTGTCTCCCTGTGGTCGGGACTGGAGCGGTGGATTACATCATATCTGCCTCCGAGGCAGCATCCTCCAACAGCTGATGAGACAACAGGGCTGCTGGTGGGTGTACAGGAGCACATTTTGTTACAAAACACACCACTTTCACCGTTTCTGCCAGCACAGGGGCCATGTTGAGATTCATTTTTCACCTCTGTGCTTTGTCTAAAACAGCCATCACGACTACTCGACAAGACAAAGCTGAGTAGGTTGGACAATGCACTTTATTTTTTTATAGAGTCAAAAGAGGATTGTTTTATTCGCCAAAATGCAAAATTGCGACTCCCACTCAAATAGATTTAGACTTTACTTCATATTCAATGCAACAATAGGCGACAACAGGTTGTTATTTGTTTATTCTAACAAATAAAATAAAACAAAGGGTCGCAAACGCGACTCCTCACCATGATTCATTTTAGTCGCGAACACATCTATAATTAGTTTCCCCACATTGTATTATGATCATACTAATAAAAGTATGCCGCTGATTTATTAATGTATTCAGAAAGAACCCAGTTTTTGTCAAATTCAAGCGTCCACTTTTAATTTGAAGGTACTCTGATAACATCCGGTATTGCGCAATCGTCCCTAACTTTATGATAGACTGTCCAAAACTGAGATTTACCAAATAAAACTGAGTTTTTAAAACAAAATTTGACACATTCAGTTAAAGTTTTGACTTATTGACAATATTATGAGATTAAATAGCCTACTTACTATCAATATATCTTCATTTTGGATTAGTAAATCTTATTTTTTAAGTACAAAATTAAGATTTTAACAAAACTTCCCCTATTTTGATTATGTAAGCGAATTATTTGACATACAAAATGAGTAATTTAACTAAGCTTTTCCTCTTTTTTGACACAATACATATTTTAATTTTCTATGTTGTACTTTGGACATTATAGTTCTTGTGTTGATTTGCCAACTCTTAATTTTCGTACACTTTTTTGCCTAGTAAATCCCACTTTGGTAATATTTTATAATAATCATCATTAATAAATGGCAAATTAATATTTAATGAAACTTTAATAAATAATTGACTGTTAGAGGTGTAATATGCAAGAATAGAGAACTGAAAAATGTGTGGTAGTGACAAGAGAGAAACAAATACCAGATGCTAATGCCAAACGTTTTGTAAAAAGTGATAAAAAAAATAAAAACAGGAGACAAAACCAGGTGAATTCAACATGAATTTTAATACAGTAGGTGCTTTGATGTAAAACACACAGCATTTGCATAATTTATTAGTGCTTCGATCGACTTTTTTTTCTGGCATAACTGCACATATTCACAATCCCACTCAGCAGAGCGACATGACATGTATTTACAGACAACGACAGCCGCACACGGTCGGAGACAATCGAGTGACAGACGCTCTGCAGACTGAAATATGTGGACAAACACACCCAGCACACACAATTCACTTATTCTTCTGCTCTATGGCCGTTACTGGAGGAGTTCCATGATTGTGGCTAGTGCAAAAAAAACAAAAACATTTATAGTTGTTGACAGCTAAAGAAAAGTCACCTTTTAAGTGAACCGACTCGAGCTGCTCGTCAGTATTAAGCTGTTGACCCTTCACATAAATGAAACGACTCCGTTGGAACACGCTTCTTATTTCATCTTCACCCCACAACAAGCAGAAAGTGCGACGTGATATTTAAAGCACTGGCCTCGATGCTGAATCATGTTTGAAATGGTCCAAACAAAACATAAACACGGCAGCTGCGATCGAGTTTTAAGTAACGAGCTGCCCAACACATGATAAACGTCCAAGGAATGATTTGTTTGATACAGATTTGCTGGTTCACCCTCAGTGACCGCGTGACTCTTCAGAATAAACCCTTCAAAGTGGAACTACTTGGTGAAACTCTGAACTGAAACTCTGGTGAAGTGTGTTAAACTTTAAAAGTCTGCTGGTAATCTGTATTTTTCTTACAGTCAACAACAGAGCTGCAAAGATTCATCGATGAGTTGTCAACTGTTTCCATAATCAATTCATCGTTTTGAGTCGTTTTTTTAAGAAGATAAAATCAAGATTCTCTGTTCCCCTTTCTTAAATATTATCTCTTTTTTTCTTTTTACTCCTCTGCGACAGTAAACTGAATATCTTTGGGAATACCTTTCCCTAATTTTTGACATCTTTAGACTGAAACTTATTTTAACTACAGACAGATTTAACTACAATTAAAACTACTTGTTTGGTCAAAAAGAGGTCGCAAATTGTCAAATCAGTGTAGTATTAGATACTATCAAACATCGCTTTATTTGCTGTCTTTCACAATATTCTTTTCACAATATCGAGTATGGAACAGCTGTTACGACATCTTCAGGCTTTTGTTTTGAAAAGGAAATACACACTTATAATAATATAGGATGACGATGACGACCACAAATGTCTTTTTTTTTTTATCAACAACCCAATAAATATATTCAGTTTCCTGTCCTAGAGGAGTAAAGACATCACAAAATATTCACATTTAAGAAGCTGGAACCAGAAAATTCTGACTTTCTTTCCTTTTAAAATGACTCCAATTGATTAATGGATGATAAAAAAAAAAAGTACTGGCAGATTAATTACGAAGCTGACAACTCATTGATCAATCAACAAAACAGTGGAGCCATTAAAAGACCAAAACCAGCAATGAATTGTTTTTACTATCAAGTACTGTTTGATACATCTTGTTCCTCCATTTTTGTCCCAGAACCATTAAAAACACATCAAGGAGCGTCATGCTGGGTGAGCCGTGTTCCTGCTCCTGATTAAGAGTGTGTTAATCCGCAGCTGAAAATAGTCCCCGACAAATACATCACTTCCTCCTGTGTGGGTGATGTATGCTAAAAACCTATAGTGCGCACCAGACTGAGGAACCCATAGAGGCACTTTTGAACGTGCAGAGTTACATGCTGAATGAAAGGACTTGTGGACAAGGAAAGTATTGAAAGACGGACTAACTCATTACTGGTTTGGGGGCTTTTTGTTGACGATGAGAGAAATACATATCATCAGCAGCCACATCCTTTAATCTAACGCATTAACGGACGTAGTGGGTTGATTTTCATTTTGATCACGATGAGGAGCAACAGCAGCCAAACACCACCACCACTTGGAGCAGACAGAAAAGGCACTCTAAAGTCCATTACACACTTAATCACATTCGCTGCCGGCTGCCGCACCTCCCATGATTATGTGCAACGGCGCAAAATGAAAATCAAACCGACGAAACTGAAAGTACAGCGGGTTCCTCTCATGTCGCCCCTCGTACAGATCTGCCATTCACTGACGGAGGTGCAGGGAGGCCCACGAGTAACTGAACACAACGCTGTCTTTCAGTTTGTAAGAAGAAAAAAAAAAATGACCCTGAAGCTCGAGTCCGTCCGATTTGACCCAAAGGATTTCATGTTTTTCTGCGTATTCAACCTGTTTCGTGCCTGAGCTCAGCCCAGCTCAGCTCGGCAGCAGGAATGTCATGTTTACATTCTTCTTTCTCACCATCTCAGAGTTAATCTTTGTAGTAAGACAACATCCTTTTTGCATAGGAAGGGTGTCAAGAAGCTACCATTAATCACATAATAACACACGCGCATGGAGGAACTCATCAGTGACACCGACACCGACTAATCAAGAAAAATAATGTCTACGGTTTTCGAGTTTGTTCCCTCTTTCACTTCTTTGGCCTTTATCAAAGTTTTTTTGATCTTAAAAATAATACACAGATGACAGCTCAGTTAAAACGGCTTCCTAAGGTTCCGCATGTAAATGAATGCACAGACGGCCGCAACTCCGGCTAAAGCCACCAGTATTCCCAGAGAAGACGCAGAGGATTCGTGCTCGGGTTGTGAGCCCGTGGGTCCGTTCATGTGATGAGGCGTCTGCAAGACAGATTCAAAAACAGGAGTAAATATCAGCATTTCCAAAGGGTGTTGTTGTCTGTGCCGCTGTTTCAAAAACAACTGGATAGTTTGTTTTCTTCAGAGTATGAAAGACAGAATAGATCATGAGTTTATTAAATATTTTAGTCTGCAACAGAAATGGAAATCCCTTTTTTTAGGGTGACAGGTGGAAAAACAAAATTGTATAGTGATCGCAATGTTTACAGTAGGGGCGTCACAGTGTACTTATTATGATGATTCTGGAAATTAAAAGTGAATTATTGATATTGTGATGATATTTCTACAATAATTTGAGTTATAAAACATAATCTGGCATATGCACAGTTTTATAAATCTGCATAAAAGAACGTGTTTCCACATTTCTGCCAGTTTTAGTTGTAAATCAACACAATTTAGTGTTTAATGCATTTGGACACACAACATGCAACTGTTTGCAATTGTCCAAAGATTATAAGTTGTAAAAACCAATGTGATATCGAAAGTGTAGTTGGATGTTTGACCTCATTATCGCGTCTATTCCTGAGGACAAAGTTGACTCGTGTTACACTTCATGATTTCTCACTGTGTTTTAAGCAGAAACTGGTTAAGCAACAACAAAGTTAATCTGACAGTTGGCCTGAGCCGGATCAGGTTAGTTTCCCAGCACAAGTTTCCAGAATAGCTGAGCTTGAACTTTGCTGAGCTTGCTTTACGGAACGGTATCAACTGGGAAATGAGTCACACTAACGGTGGTTCACATCCTATAGTTTCCGCCTGACACTTAAGAACACAGAGAGGCATTACAGGGTAAATCCAACTGCTTATGAAATAAATACAAAGCATGAAAATCAACAAAGCATTGGAAGATTTGAATACTAGGACGAGGTCATTCTTTAAGTACCAAGCGTCCCACCTTTTTCAGAACACGTAGCTCCACGTTCTCTCCCGCCGTCCTGAACAGGTCCACCGCATGTTTGTGCGTCCGATCCTCGAGCTTTACTCCGTTGATCTAAAACCAACAAGGAACAAAAACAGCGATGACGTGCTTTTTCATCCGCAGACACATTTAATCAAACATCAGCTATGGTTGCGGTTAATCAGTAGTTTCACCTTTGAATAATTAGCCGAGTACTTTCTTGATTACAGTCGCCAATCGAATCACTGCAAACACTTACAGACTTGGATTATGCTGGAAGATGTGCATGGAGCAATTTAGCTTTTTTACGTTTTAAAACAAGTCCCCATTGTCTTCAGTTGTTTAGGGAAATGGACAATGGATCTTACAGTGGATCTCCAGAAATGTTTTGTGGACTTTGAAACTACACCTGACTTTCTATCTGCAAGAGTATAAGATGACTGATTTTTCCTTTTTCAGGTGAACTTTTACTTTCAGATGTTCAGGTTTTCACTTTAACTCTTAACGCTGCAACTCTTAAAAGATGACTTGCAAGATGAAAAGATTATCTGTCGGTTTCAGATCCAGATCCTACAAATTATTATCGAGCAGTTCTGTCGCTTCTGTACAATCTAAACTTCATTTAAAGTCATTTATTACCGCCAGGATCTTGTCCCCCTCTTCAAGTCTCCCATCCAGGGCTGCAGCTCCATCTTCTTTAATTTTGGCCACATATATGCCATTGTCATTCGCCACATACTGCTGATCCACGCCCCCAACTATATTGAATCCCAATCCTAGTGGAAAAAAAGAACAGACAGTGGCATTAGATAGAGGATTTTAAGTGAAATCCAATAGGCAATAATCAAATGTTTCACTTGTGCAAACACAACGTTGATGTCACTGGATCAAAGGGCAAGAGGAACCATCCCAACATACTGCTACTCACAGAAACAAGCAGGTCATTAAACGTTACATAACAAGAGTAAACCTGACATTAATCCACATTCAGCTGAATAAAGGTCTCTAAACTTTCCAGCCTCCTTGATTCCAATCTGACAGGCCAAGAAGTGACTAAACTTCGAGAGGTTTTAACACAAAGAGCATAAATCACAGATTATTTTTTAATTCACGAGTTGTTAAGTCTCAGTCAAGTCTCTCTACACTGCTTGTAGTCCACGATAGCACATGTTGGGATGATGTTTGCCTAACTTTAAAGCCGATAATTAGCCACTAGCTCGAGGCAACTCACTAGCTTGACAGCCGTTGATTTTTGCTGCTACGTAGCTAGCTAGCTAGCTTCCCAGCTAGCAGCGTCACCGCCATCTGCTAGCCGCACGTCAACGTATTCAATCTTCTTACCTGCCGGTCCGCGCTTCAGTTTAATGTCCACCACGCTGGTCGAGGAGTGCACGGAGCCATTCATTTTGTCCACACGCCGCAGGATTAAAAAATACGAGGAGAGCGAACAGAGGGACAAACTATTTATCTGAAGGTGAACTCATTGAGGAGTTTCGATTTGCTTCCTTCAGCGCTGCGGGTGGATTGTGGTCGTGCTGCCCCCTGCTGGGAGGAAACGGAACTGCAGGCCGACCTTTGAATGACACAGCAGCAGGAGAAAAACTACCTGTGGTGGAGGAAGGTAACTAAGTACATTTACTCAAGTACTGTAGTTAAATACACATGTTAGGTACTGGTGCTATACTTCCACTCCACTAGATTTTGCAGGCAAATGATGTAGTTTTTACCCCACTACATTTATTAGAAAACGTCAATTGTTAATTATTTTGCAGTTTACATTCAACATCACAGCCAAAGTTGTGTATTTTTTTTTATTAATTCATAATAAATACTAAAAAAAATCAATTTCTTCCTCCACCATGTTTAAGAAGCCAAAGCTGTATTTTTTTACTCCACAACATTTATTTAGTGTTGTAAATAGTACCTTAAATTACATGGGTTCTACTTTATTTCAAGTTTAATGCCAAGAAATGGCTTTTGTATTATTGAATTATTGTATGACTTATTCATTCTAGGGTGCCCATTATCATCTGGCGAAGGGACTGCTGATGAAAAAATAGCCATTCAGCTAACTGCGTTTACACTTGTGTGAATGTTGATTCATGTACATTGTCCCTTTTCAAAAATAAAAAATAAAATAAAATGTAATACTGATACTTTTGTATCATAAGTTGATCCCATGATGATGTGATGTAATGTGATGTAATACTTCTACTTGCACAAGTGGTGGAATAAGTAATCAAATGTTTTCACTTTCTCCCAGTGTAAAAATACTCCATTACAAGTGGAAAATGTGTACTTTTATATTTTAACTCATCTTGGTTTTGGGATATGTTTTGCACCAACCCTTTTCAGAAAATTCTGTTATTAATATGACTGTTAAGTGCTGTACTTTAATATTAAAACTACTATTTCTTCATCACAAGAAGTGGAAGAAGTATTCAGACTCGCAAAACCACAATATAAAAAAACTCAACTAAAATGTAGTAAAATGTACTTGTCCTTTTGTTATGCATCCCTAATACATGCATCTCCACAGTTCCACTTAAAGTCTGTTTGAAATATATTGTACTTGTACTTACTTGGAGCTATAGTGAGTGAATAAACTGTGCCATATAAATAAAATGATAATATGACACATTCTACCACTCTATTACACCAGATGCACAGAGGTACACCATAGAAAACATTAGATTTCTCCACCTGTGTGTAAAACAACAAATGTGAACAGGGAAACTAGCATTTATTTTGTTTACAGGCAGGCAGCTCATGGAAAGTGTACATCACTCTGAAACAAACAGCTTTATCAGTCATTATTCGTTTGTTGCCCTTTATTTGTGAGCTTATCATCTCAAAACACTGTACCACTGTTATCTTTGGCAACAAAATCAGAAACCCCATCCCCTCCCGCTTATCGACATTTTACTTGAGCCTCGCTTTTTATGATTAGACTTCAACATGAAATCATAGTTCAGTCTTAGAGCTCAGTCAGGAGAATTAATACTGAAGAACGGAGGAGCTCAAAGTCAGTATATAAATACATTTTTTCAAAGAAACTTCATCCTCATCCTATCGTATGTTATCAGCTCGGTGAATCTTGGGGGGGGGGGGGGGGGGGGGCAGCACTAAATTAAGACAGTGAAAAGGCGATCAAGTTGACTTTCAGCAGCACACTCTCATGCATTACAAAGGCTTATCAAGATTCTGATAGAAAGGAGAGAATAATAAACATGTACTGTATGTACTGTAAACAAAATACAGCATACTAGAGGAAAACTGTCACACTTTTCCATGTGGTCTACAATCGTTTCATTAGGTATAAATTAGTATTTTCTTAGTTTTAGATGCACTTTATCTCATTCACTACTCTACTTCTGTTACGTCATAAAATATTCTCGATTGTGAGTTGCTATAAAATGAGCAGTCAGCCAGTAAAAATAAAGAGAAGGATTATAGTCTGCCATCTGTTCTGTGATTAATGAAGAAGCTCCATGTGGGCAAAGATTTCACTTCCTGACTTTCGGGCCTCAAAAACTCCATCAAGGTGCTTGAAGGGATTTCGATTACAGTGGTAAAGTTTCACCTAGGTCTCCTGTCTGTCTGTACACGTGTGCTTTAGAAGCTCTGAGACTCAGATCATGTTCGGGTTTACGCTGTGGAGGACGACGTCTCCGACCACCCGCAGCAGGGTCACGTCCTCCAGCCCGCCGACTCTGTGCTCGTACTCCAGCAGGTGGGAGCCGTCCACCGCCACTTTAAACGAGTCCTCCTCCACGAGGATCTTCAGCTGCAGGGAGGAGAGCGAAAGACTTAATCCACAACGCGCCAAGTGATAACGAGGAATGGAAGAATAACTGGAATTATTCAGTCAATTGATAGAAAAACAATCTGCAATAATTGTCGTGATTATGACATTTTTTTTTTGAGCACAAAAGCCAAAACAAAAAAACAAAAAATCAATGGTTCCACCAGACCTGCAGGTTTTCTTCGCCCTCTACAAAAATTAATAAAATATTTTTAACATTAACTCTTTAGATCAAAGAATAATCCAGGAAGTAATCTGCTAATTAATAACTGCTGGAAGATGGATCCTGCATAAACCTGGGCTGTCTGTGCAGTACACAAAGACACAAATACTTTTGAACCTCGTGCTATATGAGCAGAGAAACCAGAGAAAATGGCTGAACATTCTGATTGAGGTGTTTATATGGCGCCTTTTTCGGCTTTTTAACACAATATTAGGATCCATGTAAATGCAGCTACAGATATTGAAAAGCTCAATTATGAATCAAATATGCCAAACGTTTCCTAATCTTAGGCACAGGGTGTTACTGTTACCTCAAAACGGCGTCCCTGACAAAATGGGAAGCCTCCATCTCGCTCCTCTGGCCCCCAACATCCACCTAGTTGGGAGTTTCTGACAATAGTCTGCTCATGAAATCGAGGATTGAAGTGAAAGACGACTTCATGGCCTTTAATGAAGTCAACATGGAATCTGCAAGAAAAAAGATCAGGACTGAGTTCTCCTGACAGCTGAGGCATTCAGTAATACTCCTCCAACAGAAAAGCATTACCGACAGCAGAATCAGAAGATGAGCGTCGATCATACCTGTCTGCACCAGGAACGGGCTCCCCGACTATTGTGATAACAAGTCGTGGCATAATTCCAGCATGAAGTGGGAGATCATACGGCATCATCTGCAAGAAAAATGTGTATTTCAAAAATCACAAAAATACGTCTATCGTCCTCTATTGTGAAATGAAGTTAAAAAAAAAAATCATAACAGATTATAATTTACTGTGTTTATTAGGCAAAAATACACAAATGGTAACATGTTTACCCTATTTATGACCTCTCCAGGGCAGAAGTAGAATTGTCATTAATACACCACACTTGGTAATAAACAGCAAAGCACTTGACGTCATTAGGAGGGATTTTTAGTTAAACATTAGTCAAAAGTTTGACCGTGCCCACATTCCTAATGCAACACCTCGATGAGTCATCATCTCCTTCATTTAGTTCAGCACGCTTACAAAGTTCACCGTGATTAGTCAGGACAATGTAAAGTAAAACCAAATAAAAAGAAGAGCTTCAGTTTCCACATTTTAATACAACAAGTCATCAAATATACAAACTGACCTCTGAGCAAAATGACAGAAGACAGAAAAAAACATTGAATTATACCCATGTGACAAGTGGAAATAGTGATGAACATACAAACTGATTTTATCAGAGAATATATGTCTTAATACAGAAAAACATTGTATTGTGTAAACGTGTAATTTTAAATCATATTGCACATAATTAAAAACAACACATCCCCCCCAAGCAGATGGGAACAAACCCTAACTTCATACTGTGAACAGTATATATTCAGTCTTTGACACGTCTCATGTAGCCTAATCAAACCATGTTGATTCTGGAAGCGATGTCCTTGTCCGACTGAAAAGTTGAGTTCATTGCTTTCAATTATATGGTGGATTATATCTGGGCTGAAAGACAAGAATACATTTTTGATAACTCCTTTTGAATATTTGTTGAATCTGCTTTGTGTTACACTGTGCACACCCGCAGAGCCACAGATACAGAAAAACAGCAGCCTTCACGTCCTGCAGCAAATCCCCGCAAGGCAGGAAACTTTATTTTTCCACCAGCAGTAATATCAGAGACACCAAATCAGTCACATTAAATATTTAGAAAAACCACTGTATCAGTAGAGCTGAATACTTATATGACAGCAGGTAACCTGTGTAGAAGTACATTTAGCAGGTAGCTGGTTGTATTATTTCCCATCCTGAAACCAAAAGGCCCAAGAGAGATGCTCCACGGCAAACCAAAGCAACACATCAGCAAAGACATGCAGCAAGCAAGCGTATGATGTATTTTGTTGACAGTGCTCGTACTCACCAGCATGCCTCCGGGAGCAGCAGGCCCGCCGTATGGACCCATGGGCCCTGGAGCAAAGGGGCTAGGAGCAGGAGGGAAGCCTCCACCTGCATGTGGCCCCCATGACCCAGGGGGTATTGGAGGAAAGCCTCCAGCAGGGAAAGCAGGGAAAGAGCCAGGACCAGCTGGAGGGGGGTATGCACCTGGACCACCCGGTCCGTACATCCCATTGCCTCCTCCTGGCTGACCTCCTGGGTAAGGCACATTTGGATAAGGCCCGGGTGGAGCTCCAGGGCCAGAAGCAAATGGTCCGGTTGGGTAGGAGACAGGGCCTCCTGGTAGCTGTCCAGGAGCTCCTTCAGGTGGGTAATGGCCAGGGAACTGCCCAGGAGCTCCAGGACTGGAAGGGAACTGCCCTGGAGCTCCTGGCGCAGGATACTGTCCTGGTATCCCAGGACCAGGGGGGAACCCTCCAGGTGCTGAAGGAGGTCCTGGGTATTGCCCTGGTGCTCCAGGACCGGACTGAAATGGGAACTGCCCTGGAGCCCCTGGGCCAGATGATCCACCAGCGTAGTCACCGGGGGCGGAGGGCTGGGTGGGAGCTCCTGGGGCTGAGCCAGGCCATCCTGGGTTTGCAGGAGGTGGAGGGTTGCCGGCAGGGGCAGAAGGGTTAGTGTTGCCTATGTTCTTTGCCTTGCTTGCGCTGTCATCTCCTAAGGCATCTGCCAGCTGGAAGAGAAAGGGAAAGTCAGTCTCCACATATCACAAGAAAACATCAATATGATGTCTAACTGTGGAAATAATTTAAACTCACCGAGAAATCCGACATGATCTGAAAACAAACCAAGAGAAGACAACAATTGATTAATTCTATGATGAAGTTATAACAACAAGCTGTCAAACACTGGAGGGTTTGTCACACAGAGGCTCTGAGTAATAGCAGAGTAAATGTTTCCATCCCGGCTGGTGACCAACAAAATCCATCCAGGCTGAGTCAAATTAGCTTCACCAAACTTAAATATTATGACGACAACCTAAACAGTTGCTACACTGACTTTAGCCACATATACAGAGAGATATAGTCTTAAAAATATCTAGTTAACTAGTTGGCTAACGAGCTAGCTAACAGCAGCTAACTGTTACTTAACATTCAGCTTGTTAGCTCGCCTGTTCATCTTATCTCCTCGGTGTCAAAACACTGTGAGTACTACAAACTTGTATTTCGTGCTACCTCGCCAGAAGATGGACTCCTCTCGAACGATAGTGGGTAAAAAGTGGTGATTTATCCAGCTGTGGGAGCCAGTTAGCCAGCTAATTTAGCCTGCCGAGGTAGAGAACTACAAGCTAACGTTGAGCTGCTCTCTCACAACTACAACTCTGGGATGGGAGGGGCGCTCCGGTGATGACGTATTCCCTGAAGGGTGGGCGCGCACACACAAGTACACACACAAGTACACACACACAAACACACACAAAGGAACTAGAACAAGTTATGTAAAAGTCTAACAAAAATAACAACTGTGACAACAGTTTTTTAATTCGGCCTGCAGCAGTCACCATGAGCTCTCAGCTCCCAAACGTTGAAGTGAAATGTCTGTTTTAAGTAATCTCTTCATGGAATTTATTAATTTCTCTGTAAATTAAATCCTCTTGGTCTTTATCAAACATGAGGTTTCACACAACACAATAATCTCAGCTGTGGAGACAGTAGTATGCAACAGTTGTCTATTTGTACGATACTAATATTTACTTTCTTCCTCTTTAAACTATATTTCACTGTGTTTCTTTTAATGTAATTAATTGGGGATGCATCAATGGACAGATCACTTATTGGCCCAATAATGGAACATTTACACTATCGGTTATCGGCAGATGATGATATTATATGGAATTCGATGTGTGCCAAAAAGAACAAACAAAACTTATTCAGTATGAAATGAAAACAATAATTTGGGAGAAAATAACTCTCATGAAAGCAAAAAAGAAAATCTACAAATTATTTGCATAACCTCTCATTGTGGGTGGGGTTTATCAGGCGTGTGTCCAGATTTGTCTGATGGTTGTTTGAGTGACAGCTCGGTGTCCCGGGCCGTGCCAGGGAATGCACCGGTTTGGCGGAAGCACTGGTAATTACTAAAGTCCAGCTCGGTTTTGCAGAATAGGCAAATGCCAGTTCAGGCGTCAGTGGCAGCGGAATCCTGATTATGACCGGGTTAAACTGGTTCCAGACAGTGAGGCCTGAACTGTGCCTGAACATTGATAATTATCAGATAAAATGCAGTAGAAGACTGTAAGAATAAAAGATGATAAACTAACAGTAGCTGATTTTTCAGCATAACTGAGATAAACATCCTGTTTTGTGTTATAGAGGCTCTGGAGATATGGTGGGTTTGTGCATTTCCTATATGCTTTATGTTATATCTGGATATAACTTGCTTTTTTGGATGAAGGATTCAATCATTCAAATAATTCACTTATGATATGATGAAATTGCTTGAGCTTTGGAGACACAAAATTCAATGTTTGCTTAACGTTGTAGTTTGAGGTCAAACAAACGTTGGGTTTTTTATGGATATTCGATTTTGATTTCCAGCCACAATTCAATATCTATCTAATGATGGAGATTGATGTCAAGTCCAACGTCTCTCTGACGTTAAACTGATGCCTGGTGCCAGCTGGGTTCAAGACAATAGGCCTGTAGTTTTCTGGTGTACTAGCATCCTTCCCAGGTTTCCTTATCAGAATAATACTTGCTTCCTTCCATCTCTCTGAGATTCTTCCTTCCTCCCACACTTTATTAAATAAGATCAACAACTTCATAAGTCCCACTATACTTGCATTTTTCAACATGATGTAGCATATTTAATCTTTCCCTGGTTGCATCTTCCCAGTTTTAGCCAGCACTTTACTTATTTATCCCATTGTGAGTGGGACATTTTGTTAATCCTTTCCTTTCTTCTTAATGCCTCCACGTTTTCAACTTTAGTTTTCCCTCTACCACTTCTTCCATCCTCAAATAGATTACTGAAGCTGTGCACTGTAACAAAAGTATCTACCATTACCTCAGCCTTTACTGCAACCTTATTTCCACTAGTCAAAACAGGATAACTTCACTCCCCCGTGTCCCCGCCCATCATTTTAATCATACTTACAAATTCCTGATGTGGTCATGTTTCCATCAGAAGAGAGACTTGTGTTTGATAAAGTTCAGTGTGGGAAGAAGAGTTCTGTCAGGAGGATCATCATCAGCTGACTGAGTGTGATCAATCCCAGTCACTGGGTTTATCATTCATTTATTCATTCAACATTAATTCATACTCATTATGCTCTTGAAGGTTGTTGGGAGCCTGCAGTTGAAATAGTTTTGCACTTCTGTTTTTAAGATCTCATATGATAAACCTATACAATCACCCTATTTCTTAATACTCCTGCCTACAGTTATATAAGAATGGCAGTTTGTCTCACAACAAATTTCGAAGTTTAAAAATACTTTCACAGTTGTTTTCTCCTTAGATAATCTTTGAATCGTTGGATTTCCGACAGCACCTGAAAGCAGCAGTGAACAAAAGGAACCCGGCTCGACTTCCGGAACGCCCCCTTCGTACCAACCTTTGACCAATCAGCGGTGGAGAATCAGCTGATTTTGTCACATGACCATCGTTAACATGCAAGTAGCCTACTAGCATAACAGCTCAGAGGAAAGCAGCAGCTAGGAGTGAATATAAACCCTAGTTTTGGGGGAAACAGCACAAAGAATGAGTAAGTAAATTCACTGAATGTTCGCTAACTTCTAAGCGCTTTAGCACGTATGAATGTTAGCTGTTACGGAAGTTAGCTAACTTAATGTTTCAGCTATAGCCAGTCAGCAATATTTTTAAGCTAATGCTACCGCTAATGGTGACATTTGGGTGGCTGTCAAATCTGAGAGGAGACGAACTGGGAAGATGGGGACATTTTTAAAAAGCATAGTTAAAGACATGTCTCGTCTCTCCGTCTGAACACAGCAGCAGCTGATCCATGTTTGTTTCACAACATGCCCGGTGTGTTTGCACAGACAATTAAAGGTACAGATGATGCGATTAAACTGTGTATGAAGTCTCACATCTGTGGTACAGATGTTGCCTCTGAGTGACACCGAGTGTGATAAACGAAAACATGCACAGATAATGAATTATTAACAAGCCAACAATGCTAAATTCACAATTTCTGGTTATCGTATGACACATTTACGAAGCAAACTTAAGATAAGTGGTGATAAAATTGACAAGAGTGCTTGAAATTGCAAAAGAAATTATGCTGCAAACAATATAATGCAAATACATATATTGCAGTCAACATTATCATATCATGTTGTTCGTTTAAACGATAATGAAGAAATACATATGAAATAAATACAAAACCAGTTATACATGACATGACATTTGTTGTCTTACATCTGGAGAACAAGAATTGTTTGCAACAAATTAAACAAGGAAATATGAATAGAAAGTATCCAAAATTTGAACCGAGAGAAAATTGATATGATTTGAGTGTATGCATGTTTAGGAAACAAAGGGTTAGGACTGAATTAAAGAAAAAAGGAAATCATTGCATTTCTGTGAAAGGTGCACAATGTAGCTTTGGGGAAGAAGTTTTAATGAGAAAGAAAATTTGTGATTGATTTTGACGACCGACTAAACAAACGCTCAAACACAATTTCATATTGTTTTCCTTAGTAGCTTCCTCTCTAGCTTTAAACATTGTTGGTTAGGACCTAATTCCTCTCTGAGACAGTTTAATTAATTATGAAGATGAAGAAATATTTAGAATTTGTATTACTACCATATCAATATAGTGTTGAGTATGAAGCACAACCTTTCTGAGTAAGAATTTGTTTTCCAAAACTACACATGTACCTTTAAATGGAACTTTAAAACAGAAGATTTCCGACACACGTTTCAAAGTGTATCTCCATTTTTTTCTTTCTGTTGCAGGTGAAGAAAGCTCAAGCATCCCCCTCGGCTGTATGGCAGAAAAAGTGCCTCTCCGGTTGTGACCACTGAGCAGAGAAATGTCACAGTTGGAAGTGAAGATGCATCCCTTCGGCTGTGAGTCAGAAACCTCCCTTCAGGAGCTGTTTGAGTACTTTAAGAGGTGCCTGCAGCATGGAGAGTGGGAGCTGGCCGGCGCCTGTGTGCCACAGCTGGTTGACTCAACGGGAGGACTTTCAGAAAAGCTGCAACATATAATCAAAGCTATCGTCTGCCATCCCTACAGTTTAAAGTGAGTCATGCAGCAGCATGTTCACAAGACATCAGGGTTTTACTTGCATTTAAATTGTGAAGTGTTAGAGAATCAAATGTAATGCAGTATTATGAAAATTCTCATTCTAAAATTGAACTCTTATATCTATGTGTTATTTGTGCTGTGGATTTATTGTGTGTTTATTTTGTAGATGGGAGTCTGTGGGCAGTCCACACAAACTGGCTTGGTTTTGGCTTCAGGTTTTGGAGAAATGGAGAAAAGAGCAGGTAATGCTCTTACTTCTTTCTCTGTTGTGCTTATTTGACTTACGACAAAGCCACAGGCTTTAGTCGAGATGCCTCAACCTGCATGTTAGTGTTTGAGACCACTTTTGTTTGTGTTAAGTACAAAACACAAATCTTTCTTGGAACCACAATGACAATATTGTGTCTTTGGATGACAACAGAGTGAAACAATATCTCTGTGCTTCCTCTCAGGTTCCTCCTCACATCAGAAGAGAGCTGGAGTTCCTGCTGCTCCTGGAGGAGCTGGGGTCAGAGGGCATACCAGAGACTGTTCTCAAGGTTAATATTATTCTGACTTTTGTCTGTTGTTGACCAAGTAGTAAAAACGTGATAAGAGAGTTTCTTGGCTTCTTTGATTGAGACAGATTGTTCCACTGTTGTACATGTCGAGACATAATTCAGGCCTGAGATAATGATCTTTCTGCAGGAGTTGCATCGGGCCTTTTTGGACGCACAGTCTGAACAAAACGCTCCAGATGGCTCAAGAACAACAGAAGCTGCTGTCGAGTCTTGCCTACGAACCTTATTGGAGAAAAAGAAGCCCAGGCTGGCCCATTCTTTATCACATTTCTTACAGGTAGAGTAAAAAATACTAGAACAATAGAACGGCACAAAATTATGACAGAAATATGAACTATACAAACGATGTAAATTTAGGAATGTGCCTCTTTTAGTATGTGTGCATTTTGCCCATCTTCACCAGGACCAGTCATGCACGGAGGACCAAACTCTGCAGCACACGTTCATCCAACACCTGATGAAGAAACTGGGAAAACCAGAGAGAAGTCTGGAGAAGGTGGAGGAGTGGGTGGAGGAGATATACACCGTGCTGTCTGTGATGCCGTGGAGCCCTCGTAAAGGCGACGGGCAGCTCGAGGCGCTGTGCGAGGCGCTGTGGGCAGCCAGAGACGGGCCCCTGAAGGAGGAGAGGATCCTCAGCTCGTTGCTTCGCCCGCGGTGCGACGCTCTTGTCTCTGCGTACTGTTCCGCCTCTTTGAGGCTTCAGAGGGATCATCTACTGAGGAACGCGCCTGAAACACAAGGTGGTCTGAGTGTGTTCAGATCTAAAAGTCATCAACAAATATGATTATTTTGGTTCATCAGGCTTTGCCCCATTCTTAAACTAAAACACGAATTTAATTACAAATTGGTGTTATGGCCCTTTAAGCAGTATTCATGTTGATCGGTATGCTTTGTAAAACAGCTTCTGAAATCAGTTCCTGTAAATCAGTTCCTCCTGTGAGCTGTTTTAGTTTCCAGATTTGTTTCATGGTTCTGATGCTGGTTATATATTTATAGCCAGAGATTTGGCTTTCTCCACGTTCAGTTGGCAACACCCCTTTTCCTCTATTAATCACCCTTTCAATCACACTTCTGCTTCTGTGGCTGCAAAACAGTTACATGTGACAAGCAGCTGGTCTTGTCTGCATTCGTGTAAGTGTGTGTCTAAACGCATGCAATGCAGTGTCCAACAATAGTTTATCCCTATTTTCTTTTTTTTACTTAATTTTACCAGGAACGTTCACATAGAGATTTAAAATCAAATCTTTTGCCGAGACAGCAGCTTTAAACACACATTAAAGAACAAGTGACGAGCTTAAAACAAATGATTTCACATTAACGAAACAAGCGACAGACTTAAAAACAAGCAGCAAATTACACAAAGAGAAGGAATTTACCAGCGCTCAGTAACAGGAAATGTGCGCCCAGTGGTCAAATAGTGCTTTATCCTATTTCCTATATAGTTTAAGACTCTTCTCACACCGAAACATAATTTATCCACGTGATCGAAGGCTGCTGATGAGTCAGTAGAGAACAGGAATAAGGAGGCAGTTTGTGTAATATGGTCCTGAAAAGAAAATCATCATCAGCAAAAATGGGAATATTTAAAAAAAAATCTTTTGCATTCCCTCTCAAAATTTTACTTAAGTTATTTTATTCTTAATTTTTCTGCTGCTATCTTGTCCAGGACTCCCGCGCAGAAGACAAATTGTATCTCAGTTAGACCTTTCTGGTTATATAGATGATAAACAAATCAATACACTTGCATAACCTTTTAGATGACATTTACCTTTGTTACATTGTTGTACTTCTTGCTTTCACTACTTTCCTCCCAGCGGACCTTCCTGAAGCCGAGAAGCTGGCCCTCAGTTTATGTTTCCACAACGATCGTCCATCCATTTGGAAGACTATTTATTTCGAGTGCCTTAGTCGTGGAAAGCACTTCCTGGAGCAGGTCCTGGTAAGTGCTCCGGGAGGAATGGAAACATGTTAATCTGATTTAAATGTTTTTCAACCAGATTTGAATCTTTGTAGACAATCTAATTCAATAGCTTTGTAATGCAGCATTTTTGTGTAATTTGTACTAAGTAAAGCTCATTTGCGACCTCATGTGAGGAAATTCAGTAATGTAATAAGATTGATTACTTCCTGCAGGTCACTGCGCTGGACCTGATTAAACACGAGGAGTTCTCTCAGCTCAGAGACTTACTGAAGTTGGAGTTTCAGCCTTTGTCCCGTCTGCTGTTGCTCCTGGGATGGACTCAGTGTCGCAGCCTGAGCTCGGCTCAAACGCTGCTCAGCATCCTTCACCGAGAGCAAGTCAGAACTGAAAACACATCTATGTGAATGTCCTCCTCCATAGCCATTCAACACTTTTAAGTGTTATGTTGATATATTTATCTTCTTTTCAGGCACCAGCCAATGACTCTGTTCTGCAGGAGTTTGCCAGTCTTTTGTCCTCTCAGCTTAGAATACTTGAATGGTGTAAAAACAACAATCCGTAAGTATTGTTTGGTTTTCCTTTTTTGGAGTTAGACTGGCGTTTAATCTTTGTTTATTTCTGATCTTTACTACTTTTGTATTTTGTTTAATCAGAGGGATTTCTATGGAGGCATTGCTGGCACAGCTTCACACTCTGGACAATCACTCTGCTCTCTATATTCTGCACTCCCTGACTCCTTTGGCTCAGTTTGAAGAGCGCAAGATACTAGATCTGCTGCAGCAGCTGCCAAACTCCCCAGGACCAGGTCAGCATCTTCATCGTCTCTCTTGTTGTTTGTCAATTAGAGTCTGAAATTCATTTTGGGGTATATTGCAAAAACAAAAATGACATTTTTTTTTCCCCCTGCAGAAGACACAGTCGGTTCTCTCAGTCCTGGTGTGCAGAGGAACATTGTTTTGTTCCAGGGTTTCTGTGCCATGAAGTACGCCATCTGCGCTCTCTGTGCAAACGCACATAAATACTCAAATTGCACCGAGTGTGAGTCCACGCAGCAGCCGCAACATCACCAGCCCACTGAAACAGAAACTGACAAAAACCGAACCTCAACTTCCTCACAAGGTAGGAAGGCTGTTTTTCTTTACTGCAGCAAAGCTTTATTTTGATGGCTCACGTAGGTTGAGTTGTGCCTTGACCTGTCCGTTTACTTGTCTTCTTCTCTGGTGTGTTAGTCAAGAAAAATGTTACTGTACAGAGCACAAATAAAAAGATTCAAACTCTCTCTATGTGAACTCAAATGTTTGCAAATGTTTTCGCTGCCTGCATAGCCGTATAATATTAGTAATACAAACATCACAAATCCAGACTGTAGTCTTTTTCAGTTCTCTTCTTGTACGTCCTCCCCTGCTGCACTGAAGCTTTAATTTGATGACAGATGACAGATGAAGCTTCCTGTCTGCTAATTTTGGCTGGTTATCATCTCACTTGCAAAAAGAAGTGTAGAAGTGTCATGGGTAAAATGGATTAAATATACATACATGTCAGTGTGTGCGTAGTTAGAATTTGTAGTGTTTCACAGTGACTTAAAGGCATCTCTACATTAAACTTTATTTTTTTAAATGTACACTCATTATGAATTTGATGCCGACAACATGAAAAGAACCACAGCGTCCCAGCTTTTTTTGGAATCAGGGATGTAGCGCTGACTGTCCTTGTTCTGCTCTGTTTGTTGGGCTTTCCAGGTTGCCATTTGTCGTTCCAGCACTACCTGTCGGAGTGTCAGCTCTATCTGGAGGCCGTACCTGCCATGTTCCGCCTGGAGCTCCTAGAGAACATCTTCTCCCTTCTTTTTCTGTCCAAGGCGGACTTTTCCCAGCAGATCCAAAAAGACACAAACTCAAGTCTGAACACAGGCAACGCCGCTCAGTCAGACTGTTCATCTGACGCAAGAAACACAAATGTAGGCTTGGGAAACAAAGCAAAGACAGATGAGACTGAATACAGCAAGACGGAGAATCAACAGCAGCGTTCAAGTTCACCAACAGCAGCCCACCGTACTCACCTGGACCTGGGGCACCTCATCCAGGGCTGCAGGGGTTTTCTGGTTGATGTGGCAGCCATGGAGGGTTTTATGAAGCTGCTGAAAGAAGGGTTGGAGGGCATGTGTGTGGTGGGCCAGCAGGAGGGACAAGAGGCAGGAAGAGCGCTGCCTAGAGAGGCTGAAGCAGTGGAGAGCCTCGGCTGCTCGGTGACGGCTGACACATTCGGGACGCGCCTGCAGAGGTTATCCAAACGCACTGCAGAGGCTCAGTGGAGGCTGCAGATCATCAGCAGCAATCAGGGCAGTGGAAACGGTGAGATGGGCGAAGGCTTAGCTTTTACTTTTAGTTTATTGGTTGACCTTTGCGTGCAAGACAACGCAAATGACAATCAAGTACAACTAAAATTCACTGACACGTGACGAGAGACTTAGAAATTTGGCGTTCATTCTTTGAGTCTTGATGGTAAATTCTCTTACAGGTTCAGAGAGTCCTCTCCAGATGTCAGCGGTCACCTCTCCCATCACTCCTCTGGGTCGCAGCAAGAGCTCGAGCCTGAGGAGAAGGAAGAGACCAGGGAGACAAACCTCCGTGGAGAAACACAATGGAGAAGTTAGCACGAGTGCATCAGGTAAAACAAAAATTACAGCCTGTCGTTTAGATATGTACGTGCATTGTTTCTGTGTTTTTGTTTTCTTTCATCCTCCTTGAGAAACGATTAAGTTTCTTTGTTCTTTGTCAGATGGTGGAGGCGGGACAGTGGGAGGTTGTGTGGAACTGGAGGTTTGTCCATGCGGAGGTTCTCACAGCTGGCTGGTCCCCGCCATGTTGTCCCCTCCTGAGTCTCTGCTCATGTCCTGCATCCGCCGAGGGAACTTTATGGAGGCACATCAGGTCTGTGTGGCAAGCTGGACACAAAAAAAAACGTTTTTACCAGCCTAAAATGTCATGTTAATGTAAACATATGTCTTACCATCTGATCCAGCAGCACTCTTACAATAATTATGTTAATGTCTTAGACGTACATTTATTAGCTCAGTCTTGTGTGTTTCTCTGCCTCTCTGCAGGTGTCCCTGGTGTTTGATCTGGAGGCGTCTGCCTGTTGCGGTGAGCTGGTGTTCATGGAGCACTACAAAGAAGTCCTGGTAGAGTTGGGACGGGTGGAGCAGAAGATGGAGAGCCAGTCGATGTCTTCATCCTCATCCTCTTCAGAGGGTTTGGGGACAGCAGCTGCGTCAGGCACCGGGAGGAGTCGGCTGGGCAGCAGTGGCAGAATGACCCTGCAGGCCATCGGAAGTGCTGCTGCTGCAGGTCTGATATTTTTTTTTCTTCATTTTTAGCCTTGTTTTGCAAAATGAAAAGAACATGTTGAACCATTTGTTGAAGTTGTGATACACCCTGTATCATGTATTACTCAGGATCTGACTTCTGTGTGTGTTTTCCCGGCAGGTGTAGCTTTCTACTCCATCTCAGACATTGCAGATCGGCTCCTCAGCACCCCTGCTCACCCGATGCCCACACTGGAGGAAGGCTACTGGCTGAGCCGCTGCTCTTCAGACCCCTCTGGCCTCCTTTATACACTCTTGGAGGAGCTCAGCCCAGCAGCCATGGCTGCCTTTGACCTGGCCTGCTGCCACTGTCAGCTCTGGAAGACGTCCCGACAGCTGCTGGACACGGCGGAGCGAAGGCTCAACAGCAGCCTGGAGGCTCGAGGTATATAACCTGAATTTAAGGGCTATAAAACAAATGTATTCTATAGTGGAGACTGGAACAAGACCAACTGCAATTGAATGTGTTTATTAGCAGCTTTACACAGGTAATCATTTTGGTTTTCATTTTAAATCCCTTTCTGTCTCCCCAGGAGTCAGAGTTGACCTTAAAGTTCCCCATTCTGAGGGTATCTGTGGATTACCCATGGTGTTACAACAGATCAGCAAGATCCTGAATCATTCTGCCACAAATAAGGGCTCTGTCAAAACTGGTGAGTAAAAGAGCTCAAACATTTCACAAATAGATGCGAAATAAGGGACTGAACATAAATAATGAGCTGGATGGACGGAGTAGTTTCTCTGTTACTGATCCACTCTTGTTCATAGAAGCTGTCGGGGACGACCCGGTGTATTCCAGCCCATTTGGATGCTGCATTCAGGAAGTGCTGCTGTGTTGCCACCCATCACTGAGAGAAGAGAGGATCGCTGCTTCGCTCAGTCGGGCTCAACGTCTGGAGACAACCCTGCACATTCTGAGCAGTGCTACAGACGGCACAGGTCGGCACAGTAACCGTGGCTTTTCAGAGGGTTACATGGCGAATATTTCTGAAGTTTCCAACCACGTTGAATGTTTTAAGCATTCAGTGAGAAAGTCTGAACATTATTTAAGTTTCCTCTCATTTAACAGATGGCAGTGTGGGCAGTGCTCTTCTGGCAGAATTGGTTGAACAGGCCAATCTGAAGCAGTCGGAGCTGGACGCTCATCCCGTGCGGTCCAGCATGAAGCAGCTGCTTCGCTCTCTGGACGAGCTTTGCCCTTTCGAGCCAGACGGAGATCTTGCCAGACCAGATTATGTGCGCAGTTTCCTTGACTACGTCAACACACTGGCATCTGTGTTAGTGCGCAGCCTTGGTTCTGAAGGTAAAATCGTTTGTTGTTGAGGAGGGATGATGAGCTCTTTGGGTTCCTTTTGAGAAAGTGTCGCCTTCTGTATTTGGCACTTCTTTCAGAACTTCTCTTTAAGTGCATTGTCCTCTTTGATTACAAATTCTGCTTCTTCAGTGACTTTTCTTCTTCTTAAGCCCGTTTTTGTTCTCATTTCCTTCTCTCGCTGTTTCTTTTAGACCAGAACAGTGAAGTCAAGCTCGGGAATCCACTGCTGGTTTTGCTTCAAGCCCCATTTCAGCTTCTCTCCCACCTGCTGTTTGACAGACAGGTGTCCCCTGACAGGTAGGTACACTGGTTAAGCCCCATCAGTGTCAACAAGTAAACCTGTAGGTTGCGTGCTATGTTATCACCCTGTTGCAGGTGTGTGCGTCAATATAGAAATAGTCTTACAGTGTGCAATAAAACACTGAAATCAAAATACGTATTGGGCATGTCAGGCTATAGATATTAAATCTTCTATTCATTTTAGTGTGAAAGCGTAAATGTATGAGAAATTTAGATAATAAACTTTAAACGGCTTACCTAACTTTTGTCCGCAGAGTGCTCTCCTTGCTGCAGCAGGAAGGTCTGCGACTGAGCGTCCAGCAGGTGATCGTCCAGCGATGCTGCGACACTCTGCCTGTCTGGATCACCTGTCCAGCTGATGAAAGAGACTCCAGCCAGGCCAAGAAAGATGACGTATTCGGTGTTGCCAGCTTGTCTGTCCTGCTCCAACAGCACGCTCAGGAGCACCTGTCAACTCTGGGCCTCACAGAGCCCCAGTCTGATGTGAGCTCTGAGTCTGAGGCCTCAGTGGAAGACATATCAGCTACAACCAGCACCCTCTCCACCTCACCCACGTCGTCATCATCTCATTCATCCCCTACATCGACCTCTTTCCTCCTCACACCGTCGGCCTTGTCCTTCCTTAAGTCTCGCTCACCTTTGCTTGCCACAATGGCATGTTTAAGCGCCTGCAAAGGAGAAACCACCAGGACACAACCCTCTGGATGGTCTGGCTATTTCCGCAGCGGCCGTAAAGAAGTCGTGTTAGATGGAGAGCAAATTTCTCGTGAAGCAGACAACCTCCTGAAGGAATTCCCCATTCTCCGGGCTTACCTGCACAGCATGGCCGAACCAGTGCTGGGTACTCTACTGGACGATAGCGAGGAAGGTTCTGCTGGACTGGGGGCTGTTGTCTGTGGGAAACCCTTGGTCAGCCTCCTGCTGTCCGGGCCTCAAGAAGAAGTTGCCCAGGCTGTGGCTGCTGAGGCCTTCCAGAAGGCCCTTTCCTCCAGGAACCTCGGCCGAGCCCTCAGTCTGCTGGAGCTGTATGGGCAGGGCTGCAGCCAGGAGGGGGCGCTGAGAGACCGTCTGCTTGCCTGTGCCGCACTGGAAGGTAAATGCATTTAAACAAAGACAATCCGTGGAGGCTCTCATGTGGCTCTATTATTCGATCCAACCTAGTACATACTGAGGTTACTATGCGTTGAAGCTTTCTTAAATGTACTACAAAGAGCTTTTACTTGGTCATAAAACATTCTCAATTAAATACTGATCCCTCTACATGACCTACATACATTAAGCAAACAAGACTATCAGCCAACCAAAGTGTTTTGCTGTTTATCTGATTTTCTTTGTCCAGATGGAGTTGAAGCCATAGGTGAGCTGTTCCGCGTGCAGGATGCTAACCTGCGAGCCCGTGTGGCCCTCCAGGCTCTGGAGCGCTGGCCTCTGTCAGCGTGCCTGGAGCTGCTGGAGTTCTGCCTCAATGACCCGAGCACAGAGACGTCACTGAGAACGGACTTGGAGCTCAAGAAGAAAGAACTGGACATCTATCACTGGGTAATTCTTAGGTCTTCTCACACCTGTTTGGTTGGCATCATTTTAAACTATGTTAACATCATTTGACTTTCCATGCTGACAAGTGTGTTTCGTTTCTTCTCAAAGATGTTGAATTTGCATCCCCCGCTGCCCTGGGCTACTTGGCAGGAGCTGAGGACTGAGTCTAAAACAAACTCCGAGTCCATGATATCAATGATGCTGGAGGCCAAAGTGCGTACAACACACCTGCAACAGTTTACTGAGCAAACAGTCGCACATTGTAAATCAGATGTCAAATAAAAAGTACATTTTGCCACCCAGTAATCTCAAATCTTTGTTTATCTACATGACATAATATTCACAATCTCTTCATTCTCTGCAGGAGTTTGCTCTTTGTACACAGTGGGTTGAGCTCTATCCCGTGTCTGACCAGCTGAGACTGCAGCTGAAGACTGAGCATCTGCTTCACCTGCTGGAGCAGGGACAGACAGACGAGGCTTTCCAGGTCCAAACCACTAAACTTCTGGTTGACTTTAGGCTGAAATCAGTTTATTAAAACGTGGGTTAATGTGTCAGTAATTTGTCAGGGATGACTCAGTCGATTCCTGAGATGACATTGATACTACTGG
Organism: Sparus aurata; assembly: GCF_900880675.1. NCBI lineage: Eukaryota > Metazoa > Chordata > Actinopteri > Spariformes > Sparidae > Sparus > Sparus aurata. The sequence goes on from NC_044202.1 coordinate 6,940,078, forward strand.
CATTCCTCTGTGCAAAACTACTGGATTTCTGTGCATTTATGTTCCAGAAAACTCAAATGAGATTTATTAACTATTATTAACTGATTCTAATTAACGTAACAGGCAGATGCACATAATACACTCTATTTTTTTGCCATGGGGGGGAAAAAACAAGTGTTGAACCTTTTCAGTTTCTCTCTCTTTGTGTGAATTTCCTTAGTCACTTACTTATTTATTTATTACATTTTAGTTACTCGAGGGCCTCTCAGATTTCGTGGTTGGCCTGGACGTTTGTGAGCGCGCTCTGGACTGTCGCCCTGGGTTGGCTGCCTGTCATTTCCTGGCTGACTACCTCACCCTGCATTTCCAGAGGCAGGTGTCTCCGGCGCGTCGACGACACATCCACGCCCTCCATCTGGGCTCAAAGGTTTGTGAATGTCGACAAACTTATGAAACAGCTATTTACAAAATAGGCTCCATGTTGAGTAACTCCAACATTGTGGGTACTGTATGTGTGTAGTACTTGTAATTTTTCTTAAGTAAAGGATCTGAGTCTACCACTGTTCATATTTTAGAGATAATTATCTGATTAATTTGTTGAGGGGATTTTTCTTTTTGTTTAACTCCAAGTAGCACTTTATCAGCAGAAGTTCACGCACAGTTTATTCCCTTCCTGGAATTGTTATTTCTCAACACCTTGTGTGTTTTCCTTTCACGGTTACCTAAGTCATGTCTTGCAACTCAGTCCCACCCCCAATTTTGCATCATTCTAGAAACCCTGGATTATCGAAAAAGGTTTTGCAATTTCGTAATTCTTAAAATGTTTATCTTTGTACAGGAAATTGTGCCTTTTCTATTTCACATGCTGGGAAATGTTTTGTTTTGGGTGTATTATCTTCTGCAGCAGTGATGTGGTCAAGTTTAAACACATGTATTAATAAAGTGGTGTAGACATTTATGTTCAGTCAGACTTTATTTTACTTGGAGATACATTGAGATAGAGACATGATCTGTAATATAATCAAGTGATCATCTGGTGGTCAAAGATGTTGGTTTAACACTATTAAAGCACAATTCTGCATGAGTTGCTCCATCTACTGTATCCAGGTTGTTCAGTGGATTTGTTTTCTCCTCCAGGTGTTGCTCACTCTGCCTCCTGCTGCCAGGCAGGACTATTTCCCCCTGCTGTCGGAGCCCCTGCTGATGCTCGAGCAACTGTTGATGAACCTGAAGGTGGACTGGGCAGATGTGGCGGTGCGAACCCTGCGGAGCCTCCTAATTGGTCAGGAGGCTGGCTTCGGCCCCGAGGACATCGATAAGCTTCTGGCAGACTACGCCGGCAAGGCCCTTGACTTCTCCTGCGCTCCCAGAGAGCGGTCTCGATCTGGTCAGTGTTCAGTGCACATTGTATGGCGACAGTCACAGACGCATGTAAAAGATTATAAGTATCAGTATAAGCACTGAAAGCTGGCACTGAAAGCTTGGTCTTGAACATATGCTCTCAAATAACTGACACAAATTTATACCAACTTCAAAATACCCACTTTTCTTTAATAGATTCGTGGGATCAAAGTGAAGCAAACAAAATGTTCTTGTGCACCCAGATATACTGTGTTGTAGCAAAATCAAGGTCGTGTTTTAGCGCAGCCAGTGACCGTAGATAACACCATGCTTTTTTTCCAGACTCTGTAATCAGCCTCCAGGATGGGCTGATGCAGTGTCCTGCTCAAGACAACTGCTCCCAGTCATCCAGAATTGAATCTCCAACATCCTCCACAGGTGAGCATGTTTCACAGTAAGGATATGAGGTGTACATTCCTTCCTTGGTTGGTATTTAAACAGCGCCTAAATCATAAAAGAAGAAATGGAAATCCCCCTTTCTACGATATTTGATTTAAAGAAATGTGAATGAAGTTATTTTTTGGTCGGTGTCTCTGTTGTAAATTTAAGATGAAGTTCCTGCTTTGAAACATCTTTGATTTGTTTTTCTTTATTGTGTTTGACATACAGGCAGCACCCCTACGCACACACCTGCCTCAAACAACACAGACCGGGAGAAAGATCGAACTTCAGCGGGGAGGAAACGCCGCTCTTCTGCCAAATTCCAGCCTCCGGACCAGCCCCCAGCCCGCAAAGACTGGGTCCCTGACACCAAACAGCTCGTGTGCATGGTCTGCCAGCGGGAGAGATTCACTATGGTGAGACTCACCTGCGTTGAACTAATAAGAAGTTCTTGCTGATGTATGAAATATGTTCTCTATGTAAAATTCTGTAGCAGTTTCCCAACTGAGACAAATAAAGAAGGTCCTTCCTGATCTGACCTTAAATCTCCTTAAATTAAAATGAATTTTATTATGTCAGGACAATGAGGAAGGAAACTAATGTGAGAATAACATGACAGTTTAACAATATTTATGTTCCCTCAGTTACAAATGGTCGTTGTGCTTTTTTCTCTGCTTTTAGTTCAACAGACGACATCACTGTCGGAGATGCGGCCGTCTGGTTTGTCACGCGTGTTCAGAGCACAAGATGCCTGTAGAGGGCTGCCCAGGAGAGGAAGTCAGAGTCTGTGACCAGTGTTACGCCTACTTCCACCCAGAGTAAGACCTCACTTGTCAAAGAAAGCCTTATTTTTTTAACAACACAGGCGCTGCACTCACAATATTCACAGCAATTAATTTTGCTGCTTTTTTACATTCGCAGTTCTGACGACGAGCTGGAACCAGCTGAAGGTAAATCTTAAACTCTTTCCTCTTTGATATATCACAGTGACATTGATGCATTCTGAATGAGCAAACTTGCCACCTGGAGCGTCTAAAATGCAGACAGTCTTAGATCGGCTGTGATGTTGAGCTCTCACTCTCTCTCTCAGTGGCTGGAAGCCCGGTTATCACAGAAGAAGCTCTAGATGGGATGTTGCATCTGCCTGAAGTGGTCCAACAACAGATCCATCTCAGCACAAACCCTGCAGAGAACCAGCTGCTGAGGAGCGAGTTCTACTACGAACAGGTCTGACTTTTATGATCACACAGGATCAGTCATTACCAGGTCATTGCATTGGAGCTCGTAAGACTAATCACACACTTTTGCTAAAACCCCAAGGCTCCCAGTGCGTATCTCTGCGTGGCGGTCTTGTCTCTGCACAGTGACCAGACCGCCTGTGGCCACCAGCTCATCAGCCACTGCCGCTCTCTGTCACGTAAGCTGACCAATCCAGAGGTGGACGCCTGCCTCCTCACTGATATCATGCGGCGGCTGCTGTTCAGTGCCAAACTGATGTTCGTCAAGGTGGGCCGCAGTCAGGATCTTGCCTTATGTGACAGGTAAGATGTAACCCTCGGTCGGTGAGATGTCGACAGCTTGTAACATTCCTTTTTACTTGATATTTCACACTTTTCTTTAACTTTTTTTTGTTTCTGCAGTTACATCAGCAAAGTAGACGTGCTAAAAATCCTCGTGTCGGCCAATTACAAATATGTCCCCTCTCTGGACGACATTTTGGAGACTTCAGCTGTCGCGCGTCTCCGTAACCAGCTGTTGGAAGCGGAGCACTACCAGCTAGCAGTGGAGGTGAAGCATTTTGTGGTTTATTATTCTTTTTTTATTTCATTATTTGCATTTAAGTATTAGCAGTAGCATATTAAAAATACTGTTAATGAATGCAGTCTGGTTCCTGATGTACATCCAATGTTATGTGATAAGAAACTCTGAAGGCAAGTACTACTCGTTTTACTTGAAGTTGAATGCTGACTCCAAATTTTTCGGGGGACTTTCTTTTGTTTTTCTGTCACTGGTAATTTAGGTGTCCACCAAGAGTGGTCTGGACCCTGGCGGCGTGTGGCAGGCGTGGGGGATGGCATCCCTCAAGGCAGGGAACCTTTCAGTAGCGAGGGAGAAGTTTACCCGCTGCCTGAAGGCTCCAGTGGACCGCAACCAGCTCAACCTGGGACCCTTACTGCTGCAGGAGGTCATCCAGCACCTGGAGACCGACGTACATCCCACTCTGGCCACGGTAGGAAGACACTGTATAGTGGCAGCTTGCCCTTACTTGCTGAGACATCGATTATAGCCTATATTGAAGCAGATAATACGTGCTGGGCTTTGTTATTTCTGTAATATATCTTGCATGTAAACAAGTTAGACATTTCTCAACCTGCATCAGCCTCACCATCATTCCTGAATGCTTTTACATAACCAAATTAGCATTTTAACAAAAGTCTGATGTCTTTGTGCAGCCATGAACCTGTTCTGACTGGAATTCTGTGCAGACAGCACTTGGAAACTTGCCAAACACAATAGAAATTATTTAACCGACCATTTTTAAATCTTTCTGCAGAAAACGGTATGTTTTGTACACACTGTCACATTCAAACTGTACAGTATGTGCAGGACTGCTTCGCCCCCCTGCTCTGGTACACGACACCTTGGGAATGTCCCACGTATTGTTTGATGCCACCGGGTGTACGCTCTGTCACTTGGAGAGGAATGTGTGGCACTTGCACCAGCTTGTGGTTTCTATTGGACAGGATTACATGGGAGTTGCCAGTGAGGAGGCGTTGTTATGTCTGTGTTGGCCTGTATTCTTGCGCAACTTGACCTTATCTAACTTGGGATAAAAGCACCACTGCAATAAGATATGTTATATTAAGTCAATTGGAATGTATTACATAATGTGCACATACACATTCTCTGTGTGATGTTTGTGTTGTCCTTGTGTTTCTGTGCCTGTGTCAGTCTTCTGGGGAGGACATCTTGGCGTCCTTACGGGAGCTGGAGGACGCCCTGAACGAGGCCGGTCCTGTGGATCGACCAGAGGGTCAGACTCCAAACAGCAGCTTCCACCAGGAGTGTCTGTACTACCTGAACACATACGGCACTCACCTGGCTCTGATCAGTTTCTACATGCGACGCGACTGCATGACAGAAGCTCTGACATACCTGCTTAACAAGGTGATTTTTTTAGAATCAAAATAAAGACATTCAGTTTCAGGCATGTTTGGAAGCATTACTTCAGTTTCCCAGTATGTTTTAATCATTTAGTTTCATTTAATTGGACATCAACTGGCATCGGATGTCTGTCTGAAAATAGAAATTTCAAGCTTCTTTTGTGGTGTAGTTTGTCAGGAGTCAGAGGATCATCTGACCCAACAATGTGATTTATCACCCCTCTGTTGCCAAGATCGTTCATGCTACAAAACGCTATCCAATACACAAGGTCTGTGCGACTTTGGTTTAGACTTGGTCCCCTTTTCAATGTGACAACAAAGCACACCAAAGATCTAGCGCTACCAGCTGTAGCTTGATCAGTCCCTTAAAAAGGCTGAACGAGCAGCAGTGAATCCAGGGTATCACAAGTACAGAAATCGAGCCACTGCCGCACGTGCCACGACATGTTTTGTATGACACGAGTTTTTTTTTATTGTCTACGTGACTCAGGAGTGCCCAGATGAGGTGTTTCTCGAGGGTGTGTTGCAGCCCAGTCTCGAGCGGGGGCGTCTTGGCTCGCTGCAGGGGATAATGGAAAAACTTGACCCCGGCCTGGAATCATGCAGCCGCTACCTCATCGCCTCCTGCCAGTTCCTGCAGCGGCGAGGATACTTCCACACTCTGTACCAGATCCAGCAGTTCATGATGGTCAGAGTCTTTAAACTTATTTTAGATTTTGATAATAATTTTTCAAAATAAAACAAATAAGATGTGAGCTTGGTTGAAATACTGGAAATCAAAGGAACATGGTCTGTGCCTTAGCCAACTGATCCTTTGAGAAAAGGCAAGGATGAAGGAACATCTTGATGATTTTCTGATTTTGTAACACAGTCAAATAAAAATAATTCATGTAAGTAATATGTTAACTTGTGTTTTCCTGGACAGGATCATGTGCGCGCGGCCATGACCTGTATCCGATTCTTCACACACGGAGCCAGTTCGTACCTACAGCTGGGAGAACAGCAGGTATATCTCTTTGCTTTTCAAAACAAAAAAGAAAAGTTTCCTTGCTCATTTGAGGATTTTGACCATGTCATTGACCTTGTCCAGCGCTGGTTGGTCAGAGCCAAAGAGCACCTGAGGACGTACCTGCAGGAGCAACAGGGTCGGGGTGGTGGGAAGAGAAAGTCTCAGGTCAACTCATTCAGGAAGATGATGTCATCAAGTGACGTGTCCAGGTTATTTGATATATCCTTATTTCATTGAAGCGGGATGGAAATCAATCTACACTTTGGCCTATTTATCTATTTGACCTCTTTTTATTTTCATTAGGCACATGAACACAATTGAGCTTCAGCTCGAGGTGACCCGTTTCCTCCACCGCTGTGAGACCACAGCCTCCTCCAAGGCTCCTCAGACCAGCACACCTTCCCTCAAGTCCTCTGGATCCAACTCACCACCTACACTGTTCGGAGGAAGCCCCATGAAAGTTGAGGTTGCCTGCAAGGTGAGGTTCTAGTTGGAATCATCCCAGTACTCCCTATGATCCGCTTAACATAGATACAGTTTGTTAAGATGGCCGTCTACCTTACTGCTGATCTTACTCGTCTTGCTCCCGTTTTTTTTTACAGGTGATGCTCGGAGGAAAAAACATAGAAGAAGGTTTTGGCATTGCATATAGAGTCATACAGGTATGTTGTGATATTACATGTGTGACCTTATATCTAAACGTGTCCTCCTGAAATAATTTAGTCAATTTTGTGATCTTGATTTAGACAAGCAAACACAGTAAGATAAAGCTGTCATTAACTGAGTAACTCCTTATACAGAAACATGCAATACAGCAACAACAGCAAGCCGACACACTGAATATGCGCGGTAGAATTAATTTGATTTGCTTTGTCTCAGTGGCCTAACAATGTTAGTTTACTGTTTACTGGTTTTGGGTTAAAGGTTAAAAATGTTGTTTCCTCGCTCTCCTTCTGCCTCAGGACTTCCAGCTGGAGGCCCAGGCGGTCTACGTGCGGGCAGGACAGCGGCTTGTCCGTCAGAGGCAGTACGGAGCCGTACGGCAGCTGCTTAAATGTGTGGGTGAATCGGGCACCGCCACCAAAAACGACTGCGACGCCCTCATCCTGAGCTGCGTCTCCATCGCAGATAAGGGACCAGCTGATGTGAGTGACAGAAACCTTTGGAGTGTACTAATCTAACAAATCTTGATTATGTCTTGGCTTCATTGGGTTGTTCTTCCTTGTTGTCCTTTATCTGATTTAGGCCAAAGAGCTGGAAAGTCTCATTTTGGAGACCAAGCACACAGAGAGCAAGGTACTGTAAACTGACTGCTTACCATCATATTGTTCTCTATATGTCTCTATAACATCTGTTCATACCTGAGGCCTTTTAGAAAAAAAATACAGAAATTGAAATGACCCTGTTAGGTATTCTTTCTGACCAAAAAGGATCATCCTCTTCACATCTGAAATCAATATTTACATCCTCAGAAAGGTATAGAAAAGCAAACTCAGTGACCCCTCTGTCTGCAGATCAAAGCCTACCTGCTGTGCAGTAAACTGCGGCCGGCGTACCTGCAGGCGGTGAAGCTGGAGCCGAGCCGGGCCAGCCCGTTGGTCCAGGACGTCCTTCAGGCCGCTGAGGGAGCACATGACTCGGTGATGAAGAACATCTGTCACCAGTGGCTGGCCGAACACCAAAACAAGTCTTCTCAGCAGAGCCAGGGCCGAACCAACGCCAGGTAAAGGCACTGTCGGCCTAACAAGGGATTTCACTTACAGCGCTTAAAAACAGTCGAGCCGTAAATGAAGCGCAAATCAGAGGATCCAGGGTTTCTGGAGACTGTGTGGGGAGATGAATGATTAGATTAGCAGTTGTTGCACACATTACATGTCGTGTGCTCCCCGGCTGCAGATTAGTTACAGATAAGTTATATAACTTACCAGTTCGGTAGAGGCTAGAAACCCTGTTGATCACTTCCTCTTTGTGTTTGTGCAGCCTTCCCGTTTTACACTAATGAATCACCACCGTGCTTTATATCCATAACCCGAAACAAATAGCTGTTATCGCCCATCTGTAGCTGAGAGGGAACAATGTCACCGGAGTGACAACTATTACAGAAGAAAAATTGCAAACAGATTCTGTTACTCAGTATTGGACTAAGATTAATATCCTACCTCAGCCAAAAGGGAAAACAACAACTGACTGGAAGGCCTCTGCAGACGTGTTGCTTCAAAGTCCTCTTTTCTCGTTTTATTTAGATGTAATGAAGTGTTCTGCGGGAAGACGGTACATGTTCATGAAAGTGAATCTTGTTTTTGTAATCCTGATGAAGCCGTTTAACCTGTTTTACCTGAAGCTGTACAGCACATTTTACCGCCAGCTTTCAGGGAATGTTCCCTTTAGGTAAGGGAAATGAATATCATGCAGAATCTGAAGTATTTAAGGGCATTGAAGATGTTGAGAATTGTACAAGAAATCTAAAAGTTTTAGGTTGGATACAGAAAGGGACCCACTGACAAATCCTGTTACAGATGAACTTAAATCTATTATCTGGAAAAAAAATAACTCTCTAAGTCATCAATTTGGTCGCTGGGTGGCCACTTTTAGTCTCCTCTTCTGTAATAATCACTCAGACTGTTGCTAATTTTAAATTATGCTTTTCACTTAGTTCTCATAGAATACTTGACCTGTTTCTGTTTGAAAAATATAAATCTGTACAAATTAATTCACACAGATAACCATTCAAATGTTGTTGTTTTTTTTTTAAAAAAGGGACTGCCATATAGTTTTTTTTTTATGTGTAGTTTTGTTTTTGCCGATTTTTGACACGAACCTTCGCCAAAACAAAATAACAACATAATTGTATTGTCACCATAAAACATGTTTTTCGTTCACTCACCTGACAATCACCTGTGTTGCTGAAGCTGCCTTTTCAAGGATATTAGAATGTGTATTTCAGAGCAGCTCTGATTACATTGCTAAAATCTTTATTTAGAGATACTGTGTTTATCCTTTGTCGTGCTTACGTCTGCTGAACTGTTCTGAAAACCGGGACTGACGGCAAAAAAGTGTTGATCTGCCGATGAGATGAGAAGAAGACTTTCGAGAGGCACACACACGACATTCTTGCACTCTAATCCTCCTTAACTTCGACTGTTGTCTCATCACTGCCGCACTTTATACTTTAAGTAAGTTTAACAAAAAAATTACACTTCTTTTGGTGAAAATTGTAAAATATGAAATAGATACTGCATTGACGACGCAGGGACTGATGCTTTTGAACTGTGATTTCTCCATCCTGTGTAAAATAAAATGAAAATAACATAATAAAAGAAGATGTAATATACAAAATACGGAGTATATTGAGGTTATTTCTGCCTAGTTTCTTCAAATGAAAATGAAAACATGAAACAGACGTTTCAGTCACCTTGCCAGTTGAGAAAAACTGATATAACTTGACACTGTCTTCGAAATATGTAGCAACTGTCACCAATTGGCTAACTTAGCTTAGCATAAAGACTGGAAACAGGGACAGTTAGCCTGATGCTGTCCAAAGGTAACAACATCTGCAGTCATCACTTGCATGTCTTTACACTGAAATATGACGTTGCTGCCATCTTAGCTTGCTAGCCTGTGAAGTGCAGATAGCCAGTTGCTAGCCTTAGCTTCATATTAGCATACAGACCTGATAGTGGTATCAATATTCGTACACTGTTGTAATGTCAGATTTTTTTCTGTGCAATGATACATTTCATGTCTTCAGATGAGCAATTTCTGTTTGTTCTTTTGCCATATAACAAAGAAAACAAGCACCCTTATAGTAATATTCCTGTTTATTTACATCAGTTGTAAACATTCAACTCGTAACATGAATGTAAGTTTAGTAAAAGGCATGTTTAACTTGTATAAAACACAGAAATGTAAACTCTTGGCAACCTTGCATGTAAATGCTGAGATGGAAAAGTGAGTAGGGAGATCTGTATTAATGTAAAACTGTATTTGTCGCAGGAATGTGCAGATTTGGAAATGCAGATGGAAAAAAATCTTTGCAAATATTGCAATGACGTAATTCTAGCTCTGATTTGGTTATAATAGAAAAGAACCCTCTTATAATCTACGTTGAGTACAGTTATCACAAAATACATCTATGCAATTCAAGCGGTAATCATGGCTCAGACAGGCGCTGATCTTCGATAGTTTTACTAATTTTTAATTCAACCTGGAAACACTGTAAGAACCCCTGCAGTTGTTTAGAAACGCTGGCACAAAAAGTCAAGCAGTTTAGCTGCAAATTCTGGAGGGATGAAGAAAAAACCCTTGATAAAGATGCTGGTCGTTTACCCTGGCTTGACCCTTCACAGTATCCTACAGCGTTACGATACATCAAGTTGCTTTTTTGCCTACACTGTATTCACACTGTGTCACAAACATATAGAGTCAAAAAAGTTACTTGTGGTTACATGATAATACAATTGAGTGGCTTTGGTTTTAAAGAGCTGTTGAGGGACACCAAAAGCACTCAAGTTATTATAATGTAATACTGCATTATTTCACAAAAAAGCAACTTCACATTATAGTTACCTCTTAGAGTATAACCTGACTGCTTAATAGGTAAGAGATAGATGTTCAAAGTACATAACATCAAAACCATAATGAAATGAATGGTAACTTAAAGAAGAAGGATTCCTTTGAGAACTGAGATAGATGGGAGGAGGAGGAGGAGGAGGAGGAGGAGAGGGGAGGAGGAGGAGGGGGTTAAAAGTTGAATCAGTCCCACTCGATGCCAAGAAGCTCGCAGCTGACGTCCCACAGTCTCCTCGCTGTCTCCTCGCTTCTTCCCTGAGGGGCTACAAAGGCAGGGGCGCAGTCACTGAAATGAAAGGAGGGAGAATGATTGTTATATAAGAGCTAATAATGGTGTGAGTCATCCCCCCCCTCCGCCTGCAGTGATCTTGTTTCTGTTTGACCTTGTGCTTGATAATAATGTTAGTATCGTGATCTATTTTGTCTGTTGTCAGTTTGGGAAGCGTGGACAGAACAGGCAGAAACAGAGGAGCTGCTTCTACGTGGTTACGTTTCCGGTGAATTAGACGTTAGACGTACTGAATCATGACCTTCATCCGCGGCGGCTTGCAGTTGGAGCTTCAACGATCAGTTTATTAATCAGTTGATCAAAAGAGAATTAATTGCCACCTATTTTAGTAAATTGATTAATTGTTTCCCTAATTTTTCAAGGATAAATGTCACATATTTGCTGGTTCCAGCTGCGTTTGGGTTTTGGACTGTCAGTTGGACAGAGGGAGCAATTTGAAGACGTCACTGTGAGCTCTGGGAAATTATGAATTTGTTTGTTGCAGCCCAACATGCAACAATATGTACATTCTAGATACAATTACATGAAACTAAGTATAAGGAATGGAAGAAGGCAATAGCACGACACAAAAAAAGATTTGAAACATGGCGGCCTGTTTTCAACGATTCTGAAATCCAGCAGGTAATTTCATGAAATCATTCAGAGAGATATAAACATCTTATCATGCAGGTGGTGTGTCACTACAGATTAATCCATAAATATAGAATTCTTTAGGGATTGCAGGACAATTGATACATAGATAAACCTGGTGGCTAAGGCGGTGATCCCAGGACTTTTCCTCTAGTGTCACCACAAAGTAGACATGCACGATTGAGACCGAACCGTCTGAACACGATTAACTGCCACGAAATTTTGTAGAAACATTTGTGTTTTCCTCTCGTTGAATTGTAAAAACTTTGGCGATCCCATGTTTTTTTTATCAGGCCGAAACAGATCAAAATGTATAAATACCTGCAATTCTAATGGCGTTCCCGTCAGCCTCAGCTTGACTTTGTGTTTACTTCCATTAGCTTGCTAACAGCTAATTTGGTAAACATTACAGTTGCCGAAAAATAGCATGTGATTGCGAGCATGTTGCAATGCTAGAGTTAGCATTTAGCTAAACTTCAGACTCTTACTCTTGTTAGCCGTACATTTTCATTTCCAGTATGTAGGTAACAAATTCCAATCCATCTTAATCTCCTGGATAGATTATATCACAAGCAACTAATTAGGAATTAAAGGAATATTTAGGAGAAGTATCTGCTCTGTACCTCGACTCCAGACGTCTGAACTGCTGTCTGTAGACACATCAGTCTGTCTCATCTCAGCAGTGAGACTGACATCCCTCTGCCTTCCCCTCAAGACTAATAGCATTCACACACAATAAAATACTAATAAAAAAACCCTCTAATGGAAAAACCATGTTCGAGTCATTGATGTAGACAAATGTGCCTCCCTTTGTCGCGTCCAAAGTTTTAAAGCCGGCAGCCTAGTTTCCCAGAAACTGGGATTGTAATATTTAATTTAAAAAAAAGTGGAGACCAAGTTGCCAAATGGCCTCAACAGCATCGTGTTTGTTACCTCGCGGCACATTTTCCCTTCAAGCTGTTAAAATAATAATTAATGATAAATAATGAAAGTTCCTCAAGCAGATGGGGCATCGAAAGAAAAAAACAATTCCGCACGCCGTCGCTGTCACCTACCTAAAGTGTTTCCCAGAGATTGAGTGCAGCTCGTCTGCCACGGCACAGTAGATGCTGGTCTGTGCTCCTTCCCGTGGCGTTTTTAGGAACACGGAGAAGACGGTGAAGAATATCGTCATGAGAGTCGAGTGTCTGGTCAGGTCAGAGTTCACCGTCCCCGGGTGGACTGAGTTCACTGTCACATTGGTACCTGTGAGGGCAAAGTACTGTCGTCACTATGGGAGACATTTACCCTCCATCCAATCAGCATTATCATCAAACCGCCTAGAATTTAACTTAATTTTTAGGTCCCTTTATCCTCCCTTTTACATTTCTAGATGAGAATTTTATATTAATATTTAATTACCTGGCATTTTAGGTAAAATATTTATCATTCTGTGGAATTTACTATTTCCTCCCTCCTGTCTTTAAAGTCTTTCACTTCGAAAATGCTGAGAGTAGACGATTAATTATCTGTGTTTCTGTAAAATACTGAGCACAGAATGGGTGTCACACTTTACTTTATATGAATATAAACGTTAGACGTGCACTACATGGTCTTGAAACACCAATATTTTCAACAGAAGTCTGTTTATGAAGTCGTTGTCGGTCCACCCTCGAGACAAAGCATCCCTAATCCCTCTCTCTGTTAGTATTCAGAGCAGCTCATCTGTCCGTTCTCCCAGGTTCTGTGTGTGTTTCCTGTACCTTTGAGTCTGCGTGCCAGCTCTCTGGCAAACAGCACGTTTGCCAGTTTGCTCTGGCAGTATGCTAATCCACTGTTGTAGCTCCCCTGGCTGTGAAGGTCGTGGAAACGGATCCAGCCGAAGTTGTGTGCCAGGGATGAGACGACCACGATCCGGGCCGGCGCACTGCGCTTCAGCTGCCCGATCAGGAGGGACGTCAACAGGAAGTGGCCTGCCAGAAGTGAGACACGCAGACAGTCAGTTCAGCCTGTGGTTCTGTTAACCTGACTGTAAAACAAGTCTGTTGACCATTTGCATTCATTCACTATAATATTTTTCAGGTGAATTAAGTGCACGTCAATTTATTTTAGTTCTAATTTAATAGTTAAATCGTAATTTTGCAGACTCTGTATAAATGCTTGGTTACAGAAAGAAGGTTGAGACAAATGTGACTGAAAACAACATGTAGAAGCTATTACATGAATATTAGGTATATGTAAATAGTGATGACTTCCTGTCTGGTTGTTACTGGTTTGTAGAAACTGAAGTGAGACAAGAGTGAACAGGCGGGCATTCACTCGGTGGAGAGCGGCGGTGTTGTGTCAAAGTCTGTTCCCTTGCTGATAAGTGGTTCCTCTAACCACCGCGACCTGAGACGGTTCAAAACTGACATTCTTTCACAACAGTTCATTTCATAGTTGACAATTAATCAGTTAAATGTTGCAACACAACTGATTATGTTGTGGACAGAACAAGACATTTGAGGGCGTAACCTTTGGGAAACACTTTGACAGTGGAGAAACTGAGCAAAGTCCCCCCCAGAGTCAGCGTTTAGTTTGTCCTATCTGGGCCACTGTAGGAAAATAAAGTGCAACGTGAAGGACAAACATTCTTAGTTTCAGCCGAGAAAATAATAATGAATATTTGTCCCATTTCTGACCCTAAATCCCCTCAAATCCTCCACATTGGACCTTTTAAGCTCTGATTTGTTAATGGATCCGAGCGCAGTCTTACCCAAGTGATTGACTCCGATGTGCATCTCAAAGCCGTCGATTGTTTTTGTGTAGGGGCACATCATCACGCCAGCGTTGTTGATGAGGATATGAAGGTGGTTGACCTCTGCAGAAAGAAACACATGGAACACATCAAACATGGCAGCTGTACTCTGTAGGCAGATGATGGGATCAAACAGATGCGCGCTCACCTCTGAGGAATTTCTGTGCGAAGGCTCGTATCGAGCAGGTGTCTGCGAGGTCCAGCTCCCGAACCTCCACTTGTGCTTTGGGATTCGCAGCTCGTATACTGTCCGCTGCCTCCTCTCCTTTGTCGATGTCTCGGCATGCCATGATCACCCGAGCCCCTGTCGTGAAAGATAAGCAGCGGCTAAACTATGAACAAAACAGAAACCATATTAATGCACAGAAGAGAGGATGGAGGAGGCTGCTGCTGGCTTTCTGTGCATAAAGGCAGTCTCTGGTACAGGTTTGTTGCTCAGTGATGTTGGATAGTGTTTGTAAAACTGACCCACATCTTATTTTGTTCTTAAAGTAAAGCACTACTGTTATTACAACATATCAAGGTCAACCAAGGATCATAGAATACAAAGATTATACTGAGAGTTAGGATAGTTGGTTTGCATTTGGGATTGAAATTCCATGTATGCCGCTGTCTTGATTGACACTGAGCAAACACCACATTTAAAAAAAAGAAGATAGTTGTACATGTAGTGACGTGACCACAGCCTCTGGGAAACGCACTGGAGCTGTTTTGAATATGCTTTAAACCTAACATGTCATAAAAGCTGAAAAACTGAAATTACACTTTATATTAGCGAGTGGTCTAAACCAGGATGAGGTCCTACAGTAGGTCACCGACAGCAAGGACAGCAGACATCTTAATTTGTAATAGTGGGAGAAACACAGCAGCACAAGGGGACGACTAGGGTGTAAACAATCACACAAAGTAGCAGCGTGAGGTAGGACACTACAATAGATATAAATATACTCAAATAAATAAGATTAATAGGGATTTTATAGCAATCTGTGCGCAACATATGTCCTGTTATATACATGCTGTGTGGGACAACTACTGGGTGCTGTTGTGGGTGCTACATATATAAATATATAGTCTTATTTGGGTTATAAAACTTTGTGATTTTCACTGTTACAGCCCTATAGAGGACACTACAGCTAGGGCAGGTTGTGGGTGAACAGGAGCACGGTGTATTCCAACATAACACCAGGGAGTCACCTCTTATCGCCAGGTCCATGGCCGTCTCCTTCCCGATCCCTGTGTTGGCTCCAGTGATGAGGACTGTCTTCCCATGCAGATCAGCTGAGGACTGACACACTCCTCCTGCTGCGTATTTCCTATCAAAAAACACAACAGCCACTTGGTGAATAACTTGGAAGACACTGACCTGAGATCTGTTTGGAGGACTGTGACAGAAGTTGTGTCCTCATTAGAAGGGGGGGTGGGGGGTTGGACCACATGGACAGCCTGGGCTTAATTATTCATAGAGAAAACTTGGAGCATGAACAGTTTTCCCTCAGTCATACGAGCCACACCACCGTGCAGAGCCTCCGCGCAACCAATGGCTCTGCTGGAGTAATGCGTACATATATAACTCCTCCCACGCGCAGCCTCCTGATAGGCCCGCGCGGCTGTGATGAGCGCTCCCGGTTCATCACTGTGCTAAAACTCCCACAGCTCCATCATTCTGTTCCATTGATTTCCCTGCTCAGATAAAAAAAAAAAAAAAAAAAACACCAAGCCAGCGTCGAGTGAAATCATGACCTCTCTGAGAATAAAACCCCTAAAAAGACGATCAGCTGGGTCCAATGTGCAGAGAGTGTCACTGCAAACGAGCCTGATCGCGATAACTGCATCAGAGCAGTGTAATTAATGTCCTGTCAAGCAAGTAACCACCTATCCCGACCCTGCTTTTCCTTTTCTGTGGGGATGAACGGGTGTGTTTTAATTGCTGCTTACCTTATATGCGGTGCAAATAGGATCACCAGTAGCGACACCACTCCGAGGCCCGCGACTATTAATAAAAGCAGCATAATAAAGCGGATTCAGGCGCCTGTGTCTTCCAGCCGGATGCCTCTGCTCTGTAGGCAGAACAGCTGATGTCAAAGCATAAAGGGGTGCAGAGCGTAGTGAGGGGAAAAGAGCCAGCGCGAAGGGAATCATGGGATTGTAGTTTTTTACAGCCAAGCCAGACAGGAACTGACATCTTTATTATTTATCAAAATGATGAGCCTTCAATTTTAATCTATTTATATTTATAATATATTTAATAGGGTAAGAAAAAAACAGTTATTTCAGGCAAACCGGATAGAAACAATTTTAGTTGTTTTAAGATGATTAGCACAATCAAATTTCATGTTTCTAATAACATATTTCTTTCTCCAATAACCTTTCACAATTTTTTTTTACCATCTTAATATTATTGCTGATATTAGAACTAACAAAACCCTCCATACTCACACCAACATGCAAGAGTAAAAAGAAGAAAAGGCTAGGCTACAATAACTGTGAACAAAATCTAAAATATAATACATAAATTAATTAATAAACGGGTAAAAACAAATTAACAATATAAGTTTACACGGAAGTTTTAAAAAATCAAGTGTTATATGTGTATATACTTAAAATATATAAAAAAATAAATTGATAAAAAAAAAAAAAACTGGAATCTATTTCTGTTGCCTTGATTGTTTTAAAGTACCGGTAATGATAAAAGAGCTCAAAACTTCATTTCCCAGAAGGCGCTGGGACAGCTGTCTGCGTAGGGCCTGAATAAAATTAGCATCCGGGTGCCTTTTTATCTGTTTTCACGAGGATTTAGCGTTATTTTCGTGCGTTGTATTCATAAAAGGATTATGAAGTTTCGCCTTATTTATATATTGATTAAAAAATGAATACCTACGTGATTGTTTTTGATTTTTGGTCTGGACTTTTAGGCAGTCGATCACGAGGACCATCATGCGGAAAAGTCCCGGGGATCTGATTATCGTCTAAACAAAACTGGCTAACTTATAGTTGTGAGTGAGTGTAAATAGTGTTTTATTTTACCACTGAAACACAAAGAAGAGGTTTGTCAAGAAGAGGCAGCACAAGCTACAGTTAAAACATAATGTCGTCGGAGGAATTTGAGAAGTTACACGAGATCTACAGATCGCTGTATGACGAGCTCAAGCTAATGCCAGACAGAGCTCTGAGTTGCCACGGAGGTAAACAATCCATATTGTCGCTTTACCTGTAGTTTAACGGCTAATGTCGACGTTAGCTGACTGTGTAACCAAACCAACAATCACTCCAGGAGATGTTTTCTGTGCTGTTGAACGTGAACTCTGTGTTGTATTCACAGAGGAGAGGAAGAGGCTGGTGAGGACCTTCGATGAAAGGCAGGGGGAGGCTGAGGAAGTGGTGAGCTGCTCTCTTGGTTATGAGCTTTGGAAGTCACAACAGCTCATTTAAAGCTATTTGTACAACCATTAATAAGACAAACACCTTTTAAACAGAAGGTGGACTACCTTTGTCCATCTTATAAACAGTAAAACATCACTGGTTCAAGATGTTGACGCCTGCTTCCTCTTATTTTGAGCTCACTAAAATCCCTCTGTATATTTCTTTCCAATATTGTCTTTTAAATAAACATCTTTGTTATAACAGTGGGAGAAGTAGCACTACCTGATACCTGAATACCTAATGCAGTCAAAGACATAATAAATCATTGATTCAGCTTAATACACATGTTTGTAACAGTCAAAAGCTAAATTGTGGTAATCTGGTAATTTTAGGCACCTTGTAGTCACATTTATAACAGTGTTTATAAACTAGATAACTCTGCACATTGCACATTTGCATAGTCACATCTGTTTTCACATTTATTATATATAGCACACATCATGTACACACAAGGACAGTTATTTTATACAGTATACATTATGCCTGTTTTCATTCCAAGAGTTTTTTTTATTATATTTTTATTAAATTGTTAATTTATTCTTTGCTACTCATTCCCCCTCTGTACTGCTGTGTTACCTGTGAATTTCTGCCATGGGGGATCAATAAAGGAACACCTTATCTTGTCTTATAATATATGTTTTGTGTTAAATATCATTCAGCAAAGTAAATAGAAAACAATAGCCATAACACTTGTCGTAAAGTTAAATACACGTCACGTTTCCCTTGAAATGTGGTGGAGTAGAAGTGTAGAGAAGCATAAAAACCTTTTGAATGACATTTTACCTCTTCCAGTCCCCTAACTGTACTCAGCATGGTTATGCGTTTCTGGAATTATATGTTACAATTTTCTGATGTCTCTAGTTAGAAGGAATGGAAGCAGAGCTGCGTGATGCGCCTTCCACCCACCGCAACGTTATGAGTACAAAGTTGCGCATGTACCGCCGGGATCTGGGAAAGCTGCAGAGGGACATGAAGAACTCTGCTCCTGCCTTTGGTTCCTCTGGCCTGTCAGTGGAGGGAAGCCATCATGGCATTTATTCATCACAAAACCAACAGAGTGTGAGTGTCGGACTGAGGACTTTGATATCTTAAAAGTGCTGTTCGCGGTGGCGTCTCATTTCATTTCCTCTTCTTTCTTCCTGTTCTGCCACACCTCCTGTCATTTACTGTGGTTTTCTTTGCAGACACACGCGCAGTCCCAGAGGGCATTGCTGCTCCAGGGCACAGATTCTCTGAACAGCGCCAGCCAGAGTATTGAACGAAGCCAGCGCATCGCCAACGAGACAGAGCAGATCGGCACAGATATCATCGAGGAGCTGGGAGAGCAGAGGGAACAGCTGGACCGCACCAGAAACAGAGTGAGCTGTGAATTGTTATTTTGTTAACGTATGGGAGAAGATTGTGATGCTGCCATAGATCGAATCCATTTAGAGTGGATATTGTATTTTATATTATGTTTTAGTCCCTTTATATAGTTTGTTACCAAATTTTGTAAAAATGAGTCATCAGCAGTGACACTAGTGTGTAGGATAAACATCTAGTACTCAGGTTTGGGTCACTATAATTCAAAGTAATTAGATTTTTCTATGACTTCATCATTTGGAGAAGCAAAAACTCATCTTATAGTTGTCAGATCATGATTTTGTTAAATCTGTATTGTCTTGTTCACTCTGTAGTTGGTGAATACTGGAGAAAACCTCAGTCGAAGTAGGAAAATACTTCGTGCCATGTCACGGCGGTAAGTGTGTTTTTTATCAATTGCATGCTAAATGTAGATGTAAAGAAAAAAACAGAAAATAAACAGTAAAATAAAATGGTTGTAAATGCTTGTTGGGAACAAAGACCAGAGCTTCCTCTTATTGTGGACTCTTTCTTTCTTTTTTTTGTCCTGTAGGCTGGTGACGAACAAGTTGCTGTTAGGTGTCATCATTTTAATGGAGTTGGCCATTCTGGGTGGGGTGATTTACGTGAAGTTCTTCACAAAATGAAACTATACCTGTCTGAGCGGAGTCAACGCTCTGGATCCAGGACAAACTCAGACTCTCAGCATCTGTCTCCACTGACAATCCAGTAGCAATAATTTTTTTTTGCTGTTTTCAGCCAACTGTTTCTGTAAGTGCACATACGAACGATAAGACTCGGTCTTAATATGAACCTTCACCAAGAGGGGATTCTGTCCATGTGAAGGTGATTTGATTTTGAACCCGTGAATGGACCAAACCTACAGAGGCTCCTTGGACAAACTTGCGGAGATTTGCACAGTTTTATCAGACTGTTAATGCCAATGATGCCCTGCAGGATGATTTTTTTGGACTTGTGTGGGCTGCTACCGACCCAGAGAACATTCTCTGAAAAGACTGGAAAGGAGAGTACTAAAACCTGAGTTTAAATGTATTAGTCCGAAGTGTAAATGTGAAAAAATGGGTGAAAACTCTTCAAACATGCAATGTTCTTAACAGTTATTAATGTCTAATCACTGTATAATACAAAATCACTGTCAGAAATAGGTTCCATATTCCTTTATCGACAGTCAACACATCATTAAAGTTAATCTTTAACCTCAGTTTGGATTCTATCTGATATTTCCGAGGACGGCAGCCAAACAGGCCAGGAGTTAAAAAACGAAAAACATCCGCTGCTGCGATGACGTCGCCAGGATTTGTTCTTGGCTGAAGCCCATGACCAGGCCAGGTTAGTGCTGTGCAAACAGCATCTGTTACTATGGAATAAATTCTCAAATGATGGGTGATAAGGTTGCTTTTAATGGTGTGTTCTTGAAGTGGCACATCTGCCACAGTATTTTCCTTCCACATAGATATCATGCCTTCCTGGTGTGATGTACAAAAACATGTTTCTTGACCTACCTGTGTGGATCAGGTGGGGAGTTGGGCCAGAAGAAAATATTTGACTGTTTTGCCTTTATCTGAAATATTGCGTCTGTTGCAACAGTTCATCATTATTTCTGTTTCTATATTCTGTTTCCTTGTATCCAAAGGTACAATTAATGGTACTAAGGATATCATTTATCAAATATATATATCATTTTCATTGAAATAGCATGTCTTCCTTGTCAAATGTTGCTATATAAAGATGAGTCTCTGTTAACTGTTGAGTGTAAGATGTTAAGCAGCTGCCAACCACTCTTATGTAATAATAATGTGTAATGTTCACAATGTTCACAGAGGAAAGGGCCACACATTTTGGCTGCATTTTCTAAAACAATTTGGGCTATTGAAGAATATGATTTAAAAAAAATGTTGGACAATGTTGAACCTTATAGATTCATTATCATTATTAATTGTGTTTTCGGCTGTGTCCATTTGTTTGCTGGTTGGTTGGTTTATCAGCAGAGTTGCACAAAAACTACAGAACGGATTTCAACAAAACTTGGATGGAGTATGGGTCCCTGCCCAGAATAGGCTCCATTAACTTTTAGTCCAGTTGATGGTACTTTGTGTTTAGTGCCTGTGAGCAAATGTTAGCACGCTAACACTCTAAATTAACATGGTTACCATTACAGGTTGCTTATGTTGTAAACTATACAGCCACCTGGAGCCACTCGCAGTGCTGTAACCCCTGATTTCTTGTTAAAATGGTAGAAATCTCATGTGAAACTGGAACAGTTCAGTTATGTACATTTAGGATGACATGCAGCACACTGAGGAGGAAATAAGACACCTTTACACGTGAGCGAAAAATGTAATCACATTTATGGAAGACCAAAATATAAACTCTTTGTGACAAGGACATCCGTCATTTAGTTTCCACATCAAGTCAAACATGGACCAAGCATTAGATCAGTTCAAGCTAAAAAAACAAAGAAATAAAATCGCCAGCATTTGGATCAGGGCTGGATATTAGATTTCAAGCCAATTTATACTGACATTGTTAGTATACACACTGTAATTCTAGTACACCTACTGGTAGGTTCCTTGTGAAAAAATAAAAGTCAACTCTAAAGAAGATACAGTAACCACAGCTGGTCCAAAAGTGCAAACACATCTTTTTACTAATTGTTAGTAAAACTGGCACAGCCACATAACACTTTACAGTCCACGTTACACTGTGGACTTCAAACTAAGTCAAACTTGGTTTATCATACCTCTGAGGCAGGTCATTCTCTTGTAAACCAAACACACAATAAATATGTGGCGATTGTGTCCTCTAACACTTAACTTATTACATACGGGAGCAAAAATAAGTTATGATTACTGAAAAGACGAGTATTCCCATCAGGTGTAGTGGTTTCTCAAATGTGGCAAAGGCCTCTCGTCTCAGCATTATCAATGTGAACATCAGATCTGTAAAGCCCTTTTTTTATAGCTTTAAGATTCCGGATGTAATTTTGTTTTCATCATTCAACAAAACACTTAACAGCAGACAGATGGGAGCAAAAATCTTCAAAATTGTAGCTATGATATTGAGTCTTTGTGGAATGCTTAGGGTTGATGTTGATAAAGTTCACAGGTTTGCTTCGGGCCTAGAGGCGGAGCTGCTCTGTGTCGTCCTTCACAGCAGAATTTACATCAATGGACGGGTGAGCTCCTTCTCTCGTCTGTCCAAGAGACGACGCGATGACGTCCACCGCTAGAGAGGCGGTGGCCTCCACGGCTTCACGGCTGGCCCCCAGCATGGGGTTTACCTCTACCAGGTCCATGGCCGACAGCAGACCTGCACATCAACATATTCACAAGTTAGACGCAAACACCTGACAGTAAAAGCTCTTTAAAAGGACAGAAGAACAGACAAAATGGGTGGATAAAGGATTTTGTGACCATATTTGTAGTCATTGGTACCTGTGTTATGGATTTCCTCTGTGATGTAGATTCCCTCCCTGTAGGTCAGACCTCCGTTGACTGGCGTTCCAGTGGCCGGAGCCAGAGACGGGTCGAATGCGTCGATGTCAAAGCTCAAGTGAATTGGTCGCTGTTTTCTGTTTGAGAAGATGAGAAAGTGTGAGGGACATTGGCAGTCATTTGGTTTGATCGAGTACTAAACCAAAATGTAGTTGAACCTTAAAATAACATTAAAGCCATGTTACAATATTTATATTGAGTCAAATCTGTTAAAGATACCTCGCCAGAAGGTGGTCGAAAGTGACCTCCATGACCCTTTGGATGCCTAGTCTGTCGATATCCCTCATGGTGAAGTACTGGATGCCCAAGTTCTTCAGGATGTGGCTGTTGTAAAGAAAATCAAAACCTTTTTTTTTAATAGTTCTCACATGCTGGGAAATTTAAGCTGCTACAAGGAACTTTCATTCTTTATTGATTCTGGCGGCCCCTGTGGACAGAAGTGGTACTGCCTCACAGCGCCTGACTTTGTTTTGAAAGAATGACAACACAGTTTTAAGACTAATTTCCCGTTTTATCACTTCATTGTATAGCGGTAATGCAACTTAAATGTAACTTCAATAACCACACAGCAACAGCCAATCTGCGACTGTTTCATAAGTCCACATCAGCCGCGTATCATAAAGGCCTTTTCACAGACAGTATGTACTTACTACTCTCCGGGGTCGACATCCCGCAGTCCAATGTACACCAGGTCCCTTGAGGACAGGAATGGCTTCATCCAGGAGAACCCTGGGATATCTGGCATCTGTGGTGGATAGATAAGGATAATGTAATATGGAACATATACCTTCCTGTATGCCTGGACAGGAAAAACATCCACCACTGGGGTCATATCTGACCATTTACACAGGTTACACAAAGCTATCAGTAGTTGCATGCACCCCGAGGTCATAACGACTGCTGTTTGGTTCGAGAAGCTATGTGAGAGGATTACTATTACCTGTGATTGTGAACTGTGATATAGTTGTTTTGTCCCTACTGAACATTACTACCACCAACTGGGTTTTATTATATGTATGGCATTGTTTTCGTGGGGGCTGAATGTCTTGTCTCGCAATATTTACATGGGTGAAAAATAATTTGTGTATCTGCCCTATCCACCGAGTATCATGGGCCGGTAGTTAGCCAGTAAACCGGCTGACAAACGCACAACCAACAAATAAAACCAAACAGCCCAACAGTAAACGTAACCTACTTGGCGGAGCTACGAAAAGATGACTTAAATGTGCTTCTAAACTGACAGACAGGATGTTCCTGAACCTCTCATTTGACTTAGTTAAATATGAATTAACACGCGTTTGTTAAATGATAAAATGTGGTTGCTGCTTGCAAACAGATCAGTGCGTTCTGACCAACAACCTGTTCGACCCGTCTTTGGCTCCAGCCACTGGAGTTATTGACAAACCTAGTGTGTGTTTTTTTGTCTGTGATCCACATCTCATCCTAGATGGCAAACACATTTATCCGGCTTCTAATTTGAGGGCAGTGGCAGGGAAACAGAGGGTACTAACACCACGCTGCGATCAAGCAATGCAGGCGCATCCACAAGTAACTGCAAGTTCAATGATCTTTTCAAAGACACTTAGCGAAGCCTGATGTTTCTCCTCACCTTGTCTTGCAGCTCTTTGAGCATGAACGCCACAGGCAGGCCGTGGAGGTTCCCTGATGGAGAGGTCATGGGCGTATTTATGTCTGCATGAGCATCGACCCAGATGAGACATAAGTCAGGACTCTGCTGAGCGTGGCCTCCAACCGATCCAATGGCAAGGCTGTGTAAGGAGGTCAGCCTTATTAATATCTGGTGATTATATCAGCCAAATTCATGGGCTGGGACGCGTCCTCGCACAGGAGTCCAAGCATTAACTTTAACACACTGGTAAATTGATGTACAGGAGCCTCAGTATGCGGTGCTAGTTACCTGTGATCGCCTCCCAGCATGACGAGTGTGTGCCCAGCGCCGACAGCTCTGCTCACTGCGCCACTCAGCATCTTATTGGCTGCACCCACATTGCGGGGGGACTTTACATCCATGTAGGGTTCATCCTTCTCAAAGTGGTGGAAGTCGAGGTCACCAAAGTCGTGCACAGAGTAGTCTGGAGGACAAAAAGGACAAAAAGCCGCCATGAATAAAAGCGCTTGATGCTTTAAAGGCGTTTAGCCGAGTCACACTTTTGGGTGGACAGACTGAGAGAGACGCGGACGATCTCTCTAATCGTTCTGTTGTCTGGTTTTAAAGGAACATTTGTGCTTTGGAGACTCCAGGTGCGGCACTCAGCTTGAAAAGCCTTTATAATCTGTAGCGGCGACCGTCTAATGTGCACCTGTCTACCTTGCAGTCTGAGGAGACTGAGTCATCCATTGCCAGTGGAAAAGTGGTGACGGAGCACTTTCCACTTGCCCTGTTTGCCCCATCAGCTCCGGTTTCAGCCGCTGCAGTTCACCCGGTGCTAGGTGGCTGCAGATGTAAAGACCGAAAAATTTCCGTCTAGTTTAGGAACGTCAACTGCGAAGTAAACAAGCGATGCGATCGCCCATATAAGGGGTTCATCTGGCAATGTGAGCCTTGATGGCAGTGTAGTGTTACTCTGCTGATCCGAGGGGGACCAATGGGGCTCATTACCATTCGTAGACAAGACAGGAATAGCCCTTGTCTTGGTGCAATCGTGAACATCTATTGCAAGAGAATTGAAAAGCTCTGTTTTAGCGGCAGCAAGCTGCGAGTTCTGCTTCTGTTTACTGCGAAGTGCAAGATTATAGCTGCTACTTTAATTGCACAGTTTGCTGTGGTTTAAAACCTAAAGATAACTGCTTTGATTATACGTTTGATCTTTCTTTTGTGAGACAGATTATACAAAGTGACACCGACACTGAGAACGTCAACGATTTGAAGATGACACGGCATGTAGTTCAGCTCGGGGTTTGGTTTCATGCGTCTGGCTCGGCTGGTGACACGGCAGCTTTATCTCTTTCACAGCTGCCAAGTTGACATCAGGCAACCAGCAAGACAAGTCCTCGCCAAGTCACCGCCCTCAACTTCAACGGACGTAGGACATTACTCATACTTGGGATTTTTAACATGAAGGTCCTTTTTTTATTAGAACGTATTATTAGACACTGAAGGGACGACTTAACCTTGCAAATGCAGGAACTGTCTGGATCAGTTGGATTGGTGAGGACACAAGGACAGGTTTTATCACCCTTAACTGTCAAACACACACCGTCAACCACAGTCATACTGTTATGTAAGCACGGTACTCAGCAGGAAGTTTATAGTCACCTTGTATTGCTGTCAACTGTGGTATATTATTAGTAGATTTATATTTAGTCTCTGTGGTATACTCCAGTGAGTGTATTCATAGTAATCTTATCAGAAATCGGCAAAGTTTAATTATCTGTGGAGTCAACAGACTAAAGCTGAGTCATCCAGACCTCTGCATAGATTATGGTTTATTTTATTTGTTTATTATGTAATTACACCGATTTTCTAGGATAATCCATATTACATTAGAGGACTGGTTGTAAAATGACAGTTTATTTTGCTCTGACATCACTTTGGGCTATCGCAATCAAATATTACAGATTATTTATTAAAAGATTATTATGAATTTTGCACCCAAAAGTTATACTTGAGTCAAATTAAACCCCAAAAGTACAAGTTAAAGTAAACTATACATATATTTACATGTATGTAGATCCTGTATACTATGTGTCAACCGATTGTCAGGTCCAATATTTAGCATTTTTATGATTCTGTGAACCAATTAATTAATTTAAAAATGCGCTGATGCAGGACATGATCCACAAAGTAACTAGTAACTTAACTTATTACAAAAATGAAGTTGAGCTGAAATATAAAGTAGCAGAAAATAAACATACTCAACTACCAATGGCAAGTACTTACACATACTATACATCATGATGTCAAAACTGTTATTTATTCACAATCTGTTGATCATTTTTAGCCCCCTGCATCACCCATTAGCTTACATACAATGTATGTGTCTTTTTTTAATGATGCTGTTTCAATGTGTATACATCAACTTAACATCCAATGCATTTTTTCGATGCTGTCATGGATTATTAATAACCAAAACTCTCACTAATGTTAGGCTGGAGCTGAGGCGGCAGACTGCAGCAAATGACAGCTTAGGCGAAACCCAAACTAGCAGTTAGACTGACATGTGCTGCTGAGTGGACGTCAGAGACCCGAACACTGTGTTTTACTATACATCTGTAAATGGTTCCCACTTTCACATATCTGCCTGGTGAAAAGCAACGGCCATGTTTCTACCTGAAAGCTAACTGTGTTAGCGCAACGTCACAGTGATCCAGAGAGCTGAAGCCACGCCCCTCTGGTTTCCCCTCGTGGGATCTTGTTTCAATCCGGAGAGAAATATATATTTTTTTATCTCATCTGAGTTGTGCCGCGAATCACACACAGGACGAAAAAAAGTCAGCGAAGTCGCAACTTGTTGTGAATAAAGAGAAATATCATCGGTTTTTATTCGAAGCCACATTCGTCACCACGTCGCACCAACATGGCCGCCAACTCGGCCCAGAAAAAGACGACAATCACAATAAATCTTCTCATATTGCAACAGCGGTCATGTCAAAGAAGAGTTTGTCACTTCTGCGAGCTGCTAACACAAAGGAGCCGTTTTTTATGAGCGTTTTTACGAGCGTTCGGGGAGATGATGTCACTAACGCAACTGTTGGTGGCGTAGTCACATATTTTTTATTAGTTTATGACAAACTGTGACTTTCTTCGCTTTCTCTTTTAAACTGAAATTAAACTTCTTTATGATTCACTCGCATACAAAGTTTTTTTTTGATATAAGGTCCCATGGCTTTGGCTCTGTATTGCCCCTTTAAATACAGTTCTTATGTAAAGGTAGGCTTTGTACTTAGTTACTGATTACAGTAAATTGTAACCAAAATAATCATTCTAAGCCGACTTCATTGTACCAAAGGGTATTTTAGAGGCTGTCTGCTGCGGCTCCATGTTACTCAGTACAGACTGCTCTATGTTTGGACCACTTACTGGATTCAGAACCACCTCATCACACTTTTAATCTGCTACTTGAGTCTATCTTTACACCCCTGTCGTCACTGTAGCAGTGGATCAATCCCTCTATTATGTAACCACTTGGGTAAGACTCCTTTGTCATGCAGGCGTGGATCTCAATCTCAGTGCCACCCCCATTGACCTGAGCTCTGAAATAAAGACAGGATTCCTTCCGCCTGAGGTGTCCCTTTTCATCCAGCCTCCCACACACCCCTCCTGCGCCACAGGAAGGCGAACAAAGCGCATAAAAAAGAGAGAGAGAGGGAGACAGAGTTTTTACAGTGGGCTGAGTCAGTCTGCTGCAGTGACGACACAGTGGAAATAAAAAATGAGCCATCCGTTTCCTTCCTGCGCCCTTCCGAGCATGTGCTGCTGGAGGACGAGGATGACTAACCCAGACATGTGGTCTCTGTAACCCGAGTGGAGAAGAAAAGAAAAGCACCTTGCCTGGGTGCAGAGTTACACAGTGTCCACAAATGTGTCGCCCCGCATTGTTGCCCCGTGGCGCGTAAAGGGCGGCTGATCTCGCCCTTGCACGGATTAGATAGCTGTCTCCGCCAGTCGCCATTATTTCCACGCATCTCACTCACATAATTAAACTGTTTTTTGATTTTACTCCCTTACTGGATATATATATATATATATATATATATATATATATATATATATATATATATATATATATATATATATATATATTTTATAGCTGTTTTAAAGAAAATGTCTGAAAGGATGTTTGGAGGCTGACTGTAAGATCACTTTGTTCCTACAGACTGCGCGCCGGAGAGAGAAAAAAAGAAAACCTCTCCGAAGACGACGTGTCCGGTGTTTATATTTACTGTCTTCCTGGTGATGTAACAGGCTGGCTGCTGAAGACTGGGAATTAAATCAGTCTCGAACAGAGCCTTCAGTTCACACCCCGCCACTGTTACATAACACAGCACCAGCAGCACCGGCTGCCCCATTTATCAGCCCGTCTTCCGTTACCTACCAAACCCGGAGAGCCTCTCGATGAGCCCCGCATCTCTGATTACTTTCGGTCCGTGCTCCACTCCTCTTCTTCTCTGTCATTCAATGAATAGAATAGAATAAAAAAATCAGTTAAATCAGTGTTGAAAGATGTTGAGTTTTTTTTTTCTTTTAGAAAAGTAACTTCCTCAATAAGCTCTACTTCTTCTTCTTACCTGTCCTCTTGAAAAAGGAGCTCCCAGCACCGCCACCGACTGCGCTCTGCTCTGCTGGCAGGAGCTCAGATGAGTCCTGAGAAGACGGAGAACGGGTCCCCTCAAAGCCATCGTTCCTCTCGGAGATCAGAGTCGATCCAGGCCAAGTTAAAAAATCGCCCTCAAGTCGCCGGCCTGAAAGTCTGATGAAAGCTGTGCGGGATGTTGCCTGCTGGATGCTGGATGTGGGCGCGTTGGTGGAAGGGGCCGGTCTTATGCCTCCCTGAATCTACTTAATATTAATGAGCTGGTTCGCGGGAGGACTCAGATCGATGGTTGAGATAATCACACCCTAATTTATTCACAAACACACACACACGGCGCGTTAGACATGTCCGATGGCGTTTATAACGTGTTAACTTTATTTATAAGCTGTAAAGATAAGAACTCCAGACGTCCGCCCGCATGACACACCTTCGGGTCAGCCAATGGGATCGGGCTAAATGCGTGCGTACCCCTCCGTGGGCGTGGCCTACGACCTGACGTAGGCCTTTTTGAAATGTTTGTTGTGAAGCGCTGCCGCAGTCAAAGCAGGTGGAAATTTCCAGAGACGCATCCAAGCGGGGCTGATAAACTTGTTTACATTTTAGCATTTGGCCACACATGTCGAGAGGGGGTCAGAACCAAAACATATCGGGTTTCGGGTCAAGACGAAAACACGGAACCGTCTATACATCTTTCCACACTGGATAGCCTTTTACAGCAGGTGTCTGATCTGGGTCAACTCCAGTTGTCAGTGGAAAATGTGGTATATCTTATTAATACCAAATAAATCAAGTTAAAAATAAAACATAGGCTATATTATTTAGTTTCTTTGTTGCTTTTACATATAGAGATTTTTTTAAAAAGCGTACACAATAGACTCCACTGCAAATAAAAGTTTGAATTAAAATACTGAATGCACTTAAAGAAATTAAAGTGAAAGAAGACCACTCTTTAAGCCGGAAATGTCCTATTTTTATACACTGGATTACAACTGATGTACTATTAGGCAACTTATTATATTAACCTACTTCTGCTGGTTCCGTGTTTTCATCTAGACCTGAAACGAGATATGTTTTGGTCTCTCCTCCTCCACCTATACATATATATGTGTGTGTGTGTGTGTGTGTGTGTGTGTGTGTGTGTGTGTGTGTGTGTGTGTGTGTGTGTGTTTATATATGTATATATGTATATGAGACATTTTCTGCATAAGGATAGTCTTCTTTTACTTTCATTTATTTGAATGATAATGACAACAATAATATCTATGTTTATGTTATATATATGTAGCCTATGTAAAACATAAATATAGTTATTGTTATTATTATAGTTATTACCAATAATGTGTAATAGGGTTAAACTGTGTGTCTCTTTGAGGTAGAGCTAATTTGAGCTACTTTGGGCTAAAGTGTTGGGATCATATAGCGACTGAAAAGTGACAATCAGAGGAGTTAAACTTCAGGGTGTGTTGTTGCTGTGGGAGCCAGAACTACTGATGGTTTGGTTTTATTATGTCATAAACAAAAGGTGACGTTGCGTTCTTGGAAAAGCATACACAAACAAAACAGGTACAAAGTCTTAAACAGAGGAACGGGGCTTCATGTTTATGTATAATCCATATTATACACTATATATGTCTAAGCATTGTTTTATGGTTTAACTCTGGAGAATAATCCTAACACAGAGCCTCCATAGCGAGCCCGAGAACAAAATGTTTCCCTCCTGACATAATCAATCTGGAAAAGGTAAAGCTGTGGCGCGCTCTCGATGTAAGCTGAAGAAAAGACATGTGGCGCCGCCGAGCGTTTGGAAACGGGATGACAGGTAATTTAATCTGATTAAAAGGGCGAACAGCCCTGATTACAGCCTGACAGGATCAGCCTGCTGCAAGGACGCATGCAAATCACACCCGGCTCGACTTTACTATTTGATTTATACATTATGATGGAGCGTTTCAGTCAGGGATGATGGCACTGAACCTTGATTTGCATTTAAATACTCCTGGCAGACTGTGTAGTCTACTAACCCGCATCAACATCTATTTAATCAAATAGACCACGTGGTTACACATGGTCCACTGCAGCGATTTTGCATATTTAGTCCGTCTGCTACAAGTCCAACCTTCTAGATTTATGTAGCCGAGTATTTCTAATACCGTCGAAGCAGCCATTATTTTAAATTTCGATCAACCTGATCAAACCTCAATGTTTTTAAACTTTGAGTTTATAAATCGTATTTGATCCAATGCAGAGAAGTGTGGGTGTTTCAACTACATATAAAAAGAGGAAGATTAAATGCAAATTAGAAGTACATGTAATGCAAATAAGAATGAATAGTAGAAACAAAAATAAAAAATACTAGGCAATCCATTCGCATACAGTGCCCACAACCAGTTTTGTACGTAAAATGATATTGCAGTTGCAAGAATTGGTCAAATTTTGAAATATATGCGTTTGTCTGTCACCTTATTGTTTTCTGAAGGTGTAAATGCAATGTGGTGACTGTTTTTGAAGTATGTACTGCAGTACAATCCAAAAAATACAGTGACAATATATCATATTCAGGGCAGCCAGCTCCTAGCAGTTATTTAAATTATTAAATTATCCGCCATATCATTCCAATGATCCATTATTTTGCTCCATCCACACATATGAAACATGTATGTGGATGCTTAAAAAACTCTAAAAGTATGTCACTTTACTGTGGTTAATAAAAAAGGACAGAAAATCAGCACGAGGAGCTGCCTGTTTGAACCTGAAAGACAAAACTTAGGGCAGCAAATCCGGCGTGTTCCTTTTGGTATCCCATGATTCATTGCGAAAAGAATAGCTCCCAATTATTTGTATCCAGAAGGGATCTTGTAGTGCACCGGTGACAATTTTTAACGCTAATCTTTAGCGTTACGTGTTTGTGTTTCCCGTATTTAATGGACTTTTATTTGGACAACCCATAGTTTACTAAACACTGGTTTTTAATTTAAACTTGTCTGCAGGTGAGTAAACTCGTACATGACCGCTGCAGCTAATGCGAACTAGCAAGGCCACAGAGTGTGTGTTAGCTGGCTGGCTAGCTAGCTGGCTAGGTAGCAAGAGCTAATTTAGCTAGTTAACGTAGATTGAGCCGATATCGCACCTGTTCAGTTTGTAACGTCCGCAGTCAGCTGCGGTATTGTATCTGTCTTGGATATTAATGATATTATGATTGTTGACATTTCTCAGTGTAACTCTGTAAACCGTCCATCACGTTTTCTTTCTCTTCAGTTTAACATCCTCTCTCTCTGTGTCTTCCGTAACGTTAGGTTGCCTGTATATAGATCAGGATGTCTTACCCTCCTCCGCTGAACCGCCAGCAGATTGGCATCCCGCAATTACCTCCGAGGATCCCGCCTCCTCAGTTTGGGGCATTTGGGCCGACTGTTCCGCCAGGTAACGATTATACCTGTGTGGTCACATCATTATGGAACAGCTGTCTGTTTCTAGATCAGGCTCTGGGTCCCTTGGGTGACATGTAGTGTGAACAAATTAAATGAAGTTGTTTCTGTAATAAATCTGTAGCCACTGGCCTGACACTGTGATCTCATGAGGCCGAAACGCCTAATAGAAGAATTCTTCTGAAAATTCAGGAAACTGAATGAGCCAATAAACTCCCTCAAAGGTAGTGTTTTGTACCTGGAAATGGCAATATGAAATTATAGAGAAATACCTGTAAATATAGTAGCCATAAGTAAGATTACACTCCAAGTACTTCTGTCACAAGTTATACTTTACTTTACATAAATTAAGAGGAAGGCAGTTGTCAGTGTTTGTTTTGGAAAAAACCTTTGAGATTATCATGCTGTGGTCTGATTTTTGTATTTTGTTTCAGGTACTCCCATGATCCCAGTTCATATGGGCGTAGTGACCCCAACACCCACAGTGAGTTACTAACAAGAGTTCTTACGTTATGTCAGCCGATCTGCATGGCCTGCTGTTAAATACACAATCATTACACAGCAGCAGTGGAGCTCAGGTCTTGAGCAAGGCTACAACTCAGTCGGTCTTTGCATTTCAATCCTTTGTTGTCTTTATTCTTGTTCTGGATAAAAGTAACACCAAATTTCCCCCTCACGTAATTTGATGTTACAGGTACTTGTCCCAACCTCAATTGCTGTAGCACAGAAGCCGATGCTTTCAAAGAAGGAGCCCGGCACCATCAGAGCCAAGGACATAGATGACAGCGGTGGCCCCACCACCACCGTATTTGTAGGGAACATCTCTGAAAAGGCATCTGACATGTTAGTCAGGCAGCTTCTAGCGGTGAGTTGACCCACTGAGTAAGTGCGCACACTATTCAGCAAATGTTCAATGAAACCCTAACTGTAAATATTTTGAGAGCAGCATGAGATAACAGTAAATAACAGGCAGTGACAGTGACCTGCTGCAGGTGACTTATTACAGTGTGTAAAAAACAAAAAACAAAAAAAAACTCCTCAAACCTCCCAACAGGTCATCAGTTTAAACAGCACCATGAATCAACCATACTGGTTTTGATCAGAGCTTCTCAAGGCTCATCACAGGTATCCTCCCATAAATCTCCAGGAACTAATGTGTCAGGGATACACAAATACTGTTGCACCAATTAGTCAGTCATCAATAAATCAGTGATTGAATATTAGAAGGGAATAAACTAGTAAAGAGTAAAGTAAGATATTGTCTTTGGTCTCACCCAGTAAAATATGAACACAAACATGTCCATAAGATAGAAGACTTTACTTTAACAGAAGAAAGATTTCTAAAATTTACAACAGTGCATCCCTGCCCATGGTGTGTAGCTTGGCCTCGCATATTTATGCTTGCTGTAGTTGGTTGACCGCATTTATTGGCAACAAACAACCATGGCGGTTAGTGTAGACGCTGCTGCAGCATCTGTTATATCATAAATGGAATTTATCTTGATTTAAAAACAAAAAGAAAAGAATGGCAATGAAGGCTTTTCTCAATGGAAAACATATTTTGTTCTTCTCTCAACTGGCTCTGGCAAGAGTTGTATCTATCAACTGGCCTAACCCTAACTGGCAACATTCCCATCTGTAATGGGAAAGTAAATAATTCCTTTCCTCTGTTCTCTTTTCATGTAGAAATGTGGCATTGTTCTAAGCTGGAAAAGGGTCCAAGGTGCCTCTGGGAAACTTCAAGGTAAAAGCAAAAAGGGAATAACACCTTTAAACAGTCCTTCCAGAAAAACACATTTTTTTTTGTGATTGTTGCGGGCAAAAATCCTTGATTATGCGGCACGTTTTCTTAAAAAATGCGATGGAATATGCAGGATATTTATGCTACTACTACCTTAATGTAAAGAGTCATTTCTTATTACTTCCTATGATAAGCAGCATACTACATCACAGAAAGTGCAGGGAATATTTAAGTTCTCATCTTGTTTTACTTCAGACCTTAATAAACACATGGCTCAAACTTACAAAACACTGACGAGTCAAACAAGTTCTGTTGCTTTACAAAAGGAATATGCTACAACTTCTGTAAAAATGAATAAATAAAATATAAAAAAAATAAAATGTGTGCTTCCTGTTTTACAGAGGTAGCTATACAAAACAGACATCTTCTGTTAAAATAAGTGCTTCCAATGCACAAAGTGCTATCTCTTACTGTAACATAAATTTACATACTACTAATATACTTACAACTGTAAGGTTTTTTAAAACTAGTATGATTTTTTTGTTGGCAAATGAGACTGATTTGCGGGCTTCATCATGGCTTCATCGTGGGGTTTGCAGCTTTTTGATGATGTTCACGTCGCGTAATTACGTCACTTCATAACATTCCCATGGCAACAGGGGAAAATGGCTGCTCTTGTGTGAAGTAAACGCAACATTTTTCAACTTTCTGCTGAGATATATGTGACTTTTTTGCAACGAAAATGCGGGGATTATGAAATCATGCAAGCCCTGCATATTTTGCGTGGAAATCGGCAATTTATGTGGCGAAAGTGCGACGTATTTGAAAAAATGCGGCCCCCGCATAAATATGCTGATTATGCATTGAATTATGCAATCGCATAATCTCATTTTTCTGGAGGAACTGTTTAAACCATCTTCTCATGATGTGAATGCATGTTACCTCCCAAAGAATGGAATGGATATAATTATGCTTTTTGGAGACTAATTTGTAGAAAGTGAAATATGAAATCAAATTGTCTTTCAAATCCAATACTCTGCCCACAGCAAGCATGTCCAATTATGAGGTATTTTGTTCTAGTTTTTTTTTTTAAACATCTTTGGAACTAACTTTTTAATCTGCTCTCAAATCCCTGGAAGCTTTTGGGTTCTGTGAATATAAGGAGCCTGAATCCACACTGCGAGCCCTCAGACTTCTGCACGAGTTGCTCTTAGGAGATAAGAAGCTGTTGGTCAAGGTAGATGCCAAGACCAAGGCCCAGCTAGACGAGTGGAAGGCCAAGAAGAGAAGTGCCAATGGGGTAAACTGTTCACCTGCTGAGTAAAAGACAAAATTAATACTTCTGTTGCGTAGATCATTTTGTTAAATTGGGTTTTTTATGTTCATTTCTCCCATTTTTCCACCTTTAACACATAGGGAGCCAGTAGTGGGGCAAATAACGGAGAGGAAGATGAGGAGGAGGTTCTTCATGAAGAAACCCTGCGTCGGGACCAGGTTGTGAAGGGGGCAATAGAAGTCCTGATCCGAGAGTATGCCAGTGAGCTCAACGCTCCCTCGCAGGACGGTGACAGTCAACCTCGCAACAAGAAGCGGAAAGAGAAGAAAGAGGAGGTACTGATCGCAATATGTAAACCTATTTTGATTTGTAGTTTGTTTTTGGTAACCGCTGAGTACTTAGTGTGTGTTCTTCCTGTCTTTCTCCCCTTTGCGTAAGGAGGATATCAATGCCATGGAGATGGAGGATGACAAGAGAGACTTGATTTCCAGAGAGATCAGTAAATTTCGCGACACACACAAGGTAATGTATCAAACTGCTGTTGTTACTCTAGTTTAGGTTTTGGAGGAGAACAGCAAATTATGCTGTAATTTATGATTTATGTAGGTTATTCCTCCGCAAGACTGTTCTGTTGTTACTGTCAACTATAGTATGAAGGTCATCTGTTAATATTTAGATTAGTTAGTGAAAGAAATGCACAAAAGGAATGAAAAGTGGTAGATGTTGATTGGAAGATCTTATAGTGTCTATAAAAGTATTCAAATACTACGTGGACCACACATAGATGGCTTAATGGTATCTGTCGCTATTTCCGAATTGGGCAATCGTTATAACTATTCATAATTCTGATTTGAGACTGGAGGATTTAGCTCTGCACAAGCTAAAGTCATCACACAGAGTGCATGGACAAAATGTTAAATTCATCTAAAGCTAATCTATTGATTAAACCCCACCAATGTGGTAGAGTTCATTTGGTGACTAGAGCAAGATGAATCTCAGAATCTCAGCTTTGGAAAAAGTTGCGAGGATAGGATGTAAGTATGATCTTTCTTTTCTTCTTTACTCATGTTGGGCGCTCCCTTCTGGAGGGTTTGCAGAGGGGCAGCTGGCTCTCAGTTAATTTCCATTACATTTATTTACATGTGGACTCTGGGAAACAAGTGCCACTGGTACTGGTTTTAAAACTAGGGTGTACAAATTGCAAGTGATGTCCAAATGTAGCATGTTGTACTCGCATTCTGACGGGTTTTAGAAAGCAGGGGAGCTCAGTGAACCTCTGCAGGTCCTCTGATAATAAAAGATGTGTTTAAAGAACACACACAGACTGAATGAGCCTAACCACTGCAGTAGTTTGAACTGCAGGCTGTAGTTTTGCTAAAGCAGGGAGCGCCCCTCCACAGCACTCAGTGGTCTGAAGACATACAAGGTAGGTCCATTTCTTTTGGTTTTTTACTTACCTTTTTTCTTTCTTCTTTTCTGTGTCTCTCTCTACCTCTACGTCTACCCTCTTTAGTTAATCAGGACAGAATAGGTCAATAAATGTAATCTGTGAGTGTATTTGGGAATCACACATAAATTGTGTTTGAGTGAGCTGCAGCAACAAAATAATGTGAACACCTCATGGAACTGGATGTTACTCTGAAGTCGTAACTGAATCCCAATTTCAAACACTTCTGCAGAGGTGAGAACATACAGTTGCATAAAATGGAAATACTCGATTTAAAATGTGAAAGTACCGCAAATCTATATTTGGGTACATTACATAAGTAAAGTTACTTAATAACATTCCGACACTGGTTCAAAATTAGCCACACAATAAGTGCTTTTCGGTAAATGGAATTATATAACGAGAGGTAAGTTCTGGGAGCCAGATGGTTAACTGATAACCTGTTAGGTATTGTGAATTTCCTAGATGTTTTCAAAGCCCCCCTCCAGGCTGCCAGATAATGCTAACAGGGTTCCTAAATTTGCAACAAGTCTAGCTAGATCAGATCAGACCTCTCCAATCCTTTCCTTCTTTTTTATTTTTTTTGATCACTCAACAGCTGTCAGACCCACATTTCTTACAGCTTTTTTTGAATATTAAAAAAAACAGTTAAGATGTACAGCGCTGAACATTAACTGCTGTTACATATTTTTTAAATCAGTCAGAGGACTGTTTGATCTGTGGGCCTGACTCTGTTTTTTAAACCATTTATTGGGTTGGAGAGACTGGAGAGACACCAGAAGTCGACCTGCCGGTAAGACTGCCTTCACTAATTTCCTTGTGGTAAAATGGAATACAGTATCTGACTTGTTTGGGACATGAATTTAAAAGAAAAAAAAAAAACAAGTAGTTTTTTTTGTTATTTATGTGGATGAACTGTTATTAGATAAACTGCTTCACAGGTATCATTTTTCCTGATCATTTCGACTTTACGCTTGACCTGCTTTTCCTCCCACACGTAGCCTGTAAGATGTGTAGGGGCAGAGAAGCGCTGAAAACCATAGTTCATCACCTGTAAGTGTCACACCGATAGCTCCAAAACAGTCTGTAGAATATAACATGATGTTTATGTCAATGTGAACCAATTAGAAAGCAGACAAATGGACAGTATTAAGGGCAGTCATGGGATGATATGAAAATGTCTTGTCACGGTTATCCTTGCAGAAACTATTATGATTCACGTATAATCATGAATCCACATGATTCAATTTGACATTTTTGTGGGGGACACAGAGGGCAAGCTGAGCCCTCAGCCACAGGGACAGAATCAGGACTTCGGAGTTATTGGAAGGATGCAGGCTCCCCCTTGTGGCAATTCAAAATAGATCAGGAAATCAATACGCGACAGTAAATGAGTTAGCCAGATGACTTTTGCCACATAACTCATGAGAATATTTACAGTTGTCCCGATTATACAGATTATGGAAGATCACCACAATAAATTTGTTGTTTTCACAATCCACAATGAAATGGTATATCCTTGCATTCCAAATCAAGTACTTATGTAGATATTCCTGATAAGATGGTTTAAAAATACAAATAGTCACTATTGGAAATTCGCAAATCCCAGAGAGAATTGATCTTGTAAGAGACACTTGGTGCTGTACATAATTTGGTGTAAAAGCATGTCTGGTCAACTTTGATGTAAGCAAATAAAACGCATCAGGATAGTGAGTGTAATCGTTCCTCTCATTCCACAACTCTCAAGTATTTTCTGCTGTAGAAGCAACATTAGAAAGTCTTTGTCCTGTATGTAATATATATACAGCAGAAGTTTACCATATAAATGAAAGAAAGTGTACAATACAATGTGCTCCCTGTTCGCGGGTCGCTCACTCTGTATAGAGAGTTCTCGCACTGCTGCGCTGCATTCTGGCGCTGCTTCCCTGCATCTCAGATGACCACGAGGAAGACATGGGAGCTGATTATGTAATCCACTTAGTCGGGCCGTTTGCCACATTAAGCTTGGGCTTGTTTTAATCCACTTGGCACCCCTAAGCAAGACCAAACCAGGGCATTATATAGTGCTGATCTTATGTGTATAGTTAGAACTTGTGGGTCTAATGGTTCCAAGCTTACGTGCAGTTGGTGAATAATTTTATCTTAAGTGCTTTTTGTTAGCATGAGTGTGTTTGTAGCATGAGTTGGCCCCATTTCAAACAGAACCCTTACTATCTACATGTCAAACATTATGCATTTGAACCTACAGTATCTCTTACATCAGGTCAAATCTATTACCTTTCATCTTTTGCCGGAGTGCACATTGATTTGGATAGGCGGATATGGGTTTCACCAATACGTATTTGCCTACAGCCGAGTTTGTATTGGAATGGCCTCTTATTACATCAGAGCATAATCGCAGATCACCATAGAGCACGTAGAAACCACAGAGGACGAGCTGACCTGTTACATATGTGAGAGAAGATCACTCAATATAAGCGTATGTGTCAAGGGGAGGGCTGAATACTGGAGCCAGGACAGGAAGTGATCCATGCACAACACTTTGATGTTACAAAATATAATAATATAAATTTTTCGAGTTAAAAAGAGCAGATAAACCAGAAAACTTTTAGAGGTAGCTCCCCTCCTTTAACTCATCCCTGAAGCTATTACTTCACATTTTGTGGTGCTTTTCAAGGTTGACCTGCAATTTATGGTTTTAAGTAAGTGTGTCCTGAATTGAGCAGTATCTGCATTAAACCTGCTCAAG
Source organism: Sparus aurata (assembly GCF_900880675.1). Classification (NCBI taxonomy): domain Eukaryota; kingdom Metazoa; phylum Chordata; class Actinopteri; order Spariformes; family Sparidae; genus Sparus; species Sparus aurata. The sequence goes on from NC_044202.1 coordinate 6,979,465, forward strand.
CAGCGGACCACTCTTCCAGGAGGAAACATCAAGGATAAGAGGACTTCCTCATTTGAAGCAGCCAGCCTCTCCAAGGCAATGAGTCATGGCAGTATGTGAGGAGTCAAAATCATTTTCAGTGCTCTAAACCTGTGTATTTATGTATTTAAGTGTGATCTTTTTGATGTCGAGAGTCTAGTAACACATTATTTTTTCCCCATTTTTCTTCCTGTTGGGCTCCTGTAGAAGCTGGAGGAGGAAAAAGGAAAGAAGGAAAAGGAGCGGCTGGAGATCGAGAGGGAAAGGAGAGAGAGGGACAAAGAGCGGGAGCGCGAGAGGGAGCGCCGCGACCGCGAGAAAGAGAAGGAAAGGGAGAGAGAGAGGGACAAGGAGCGGGAAAGAGACCGAGACCGTGATCGCGACCGCGAGAGGGATCGCGAACGGGAGAGGACGAAAGAGAGGGAGCGTGAGAGGAGTCGAGATGTCAGTGAAGATCGCAGCCGATCGAGGTCAGTGATGTCATACTCGCTGCTCTGTCACCCTTTTGATGCACGTCAAGGCACCTTATTCATTTTGACACAGTGTACAGGTTTTCTGTTTTGTAAAAAATTTTTTAGATTCAGTTAAAATTTGTGCCACTCCAGAATTTGATTTGGATTGAAAACCTGCCTAGTGACGGTTCTAGACATAAACAGAGGAGGGGAAACATGAGGATAGCATCCAAAAACTGCCACACAGTTTAACTAGCTACTAAAATGATTCTCCAAGGTCTGTTTAATGGCTGTTCCGCAGCTTTCAGTCACCTTTTTTCATATAATTGAAAGGTCCATTAGATGCTGCAAATATCTGTAGTTCCATGTAGGAAATCTAGTGTGCCGACTCTTGTAAATCTGATAAAATGAAACCTGTGTTGTAAAGTGAAGCTCTGCTTTTGGCAGCTGGCGTTGGCTCAAACCAAATCAACAAGACTGACTACACGTGAAATAAGTGCTCGACACTACTTTTAATTCTTCACATTTTTCTTCATATCAGTTTTAAGATTAATTAGGCTCACACCAGTATCCCATTGTCTTCTGCAGAGAGAGGACTAGAGAAGATAAAAAACGAGACCGAGAGGAAGATGAGGAGGACGTGTACGAACGCAGGAGACTTGAGAGGAGGCTCAGAGACAAGGAGGCCGCCTACCAAGAAGTACGGCTACTTTCTCTTCTGTCATTTTGATTTTGATTGATTAAACATAGGTTTAAAAAAGTTGAACACAAACAAACAAATATCTAATTACTGTCTTTTACTATTGCCTGACTGAATAATCTTTCTGTGTCTTATTAAAGCGGCTGAAAAACTGGGAGATCCGAGAGAGGAAGAAGTCTCGTGACTACAGCAAAGAAACGGAGAGGGAGGATGAGAGGCGTCGTGAAATGGTAAACCTGAATGCTTTAACACATGAGATCGAATTGTAGCAGATAAATCTTGCCGTTTGACATTATGATGGCAGATATGTAGAGTTGCTGGATTTATGCATTTATGTTGCTGTGATTAAATTCAGATGAAAGAAGCCAAAAGACTGAAAGAATTCCTTGAAGATTACGACGATGACAGAGACGACCCAAAATACTACAGGTTATTATCTTAATTCACATTAAGAAGTGTGAAGGAGGCACTGTTCTCGTGTTTTGCATTTGTCATCACTTGACATCACGCTCTCTTTCTCAGGGGTAGCGCCTTGCAGAAGCGACTTCGTGACCGGGAAAAGGAGACCGAATTGGACGAGCGAGACCGGAAGAGGGAGAAGGAGGAACTGGAGGAGATTAGGCAGAGGCTTCTGGCTGAAGGCCACCCTGATCCTGATGCTGAGCTGCAGAGGGTGAGTCAGTCATTGTGTTTTCATGCACAAAGAATCATGTCCTGCAATTAACCTGGTTTCTCCAAGTAACTTTGAACTGTGGTCCATTGCAACTAGTCTTTGTTCATGTGTCATGTCTTATTTGTTTAGATGGAGGAGGAAGCAGAGCGCAGACGACAGCCTCCTCTCAAACTTGAACCTGAGGAGGAGGTGGTCCAGGAGAAGTCCCACAAGGAACGTGATCGTGATCGTGACCGCGATCGTGAACGTGATCGCGATCGTGAACGTGAACGTGATCGTGATCGCGAAAAGAGAGGGTCAGGAAGGCCCGCGGAGCCAATGCCCCGACCCCCCCAGCAGCATTCGGACGATGATGACGTGGAAGCAGAGGAGGACGACTACCCCGATGGTGAGGACTCACAAGAGGCCAAGCCGCAACTTAAACCCATCATGCGACCAATCACTACTGCTCCCTCGGTGTCCTCTGCCAGTGGGAACGCAACTCCAAACACACCCGGCAACGACTCTCCCTGCGGCATCATCATTCCAGGCGAGAACACACCTGAGGTCCAACCTCCAGAGGAACACCGTCCCAAGATCGGTCTTAGTCTCAAACTGGGTGAGTACAGTATCACACTAAAGACACAGAGGGATCTATTTGGTTGGCATCAATAAACTGTTTTTCTCTTCTCCAGGCGCCACCAACAGTCCCAGTCAGCTCAACGTTGGGAAGCGAAAGAAGCTGGCGACCGTGGAAAGTGTTTTCAACAAGTTTGATGACGAAGAAGCTGATGAGCAGCCTCGCAAAAGGAAACTGGTTCCACTGGACTACGGTGATGATGACAAGAGTCTGGGGCTCGATGGGGCAGAAATTCCAGGGGCCAAAGGCAGCATCAACACAGAAGAGAAACGCAAGCACATAAAGAGCCTTATTGAGAAGATCCCCACAGCGAGGCCGGAGCTCTTCTCCTACCCTCTGGACTGGACTATGGTCGACTCGGTAAAGAGCCTCTGGCTGTTTGTTTGGCAACAATTGTATTAACATTGTACATTTTATAATATCTAAAGTTTCAAAGAGTTTCTTAGTTATGTTTACATTTTCTTATTGTTCTCTCTGTAGACTCTGATGGATCGCCGCATCAGACCATGGATCAATAAGAAGATTATTGAATACATCGGCGAGGAGGAACCCACATTGGTTGATTTTGTCTGTTCAAAGGTTTGTGACTATGAGGAAACTCTATACCTGTAATTTAAAACGCTTGTTCCCAAGAAAATTATGAAAGCTTCTGAGTTGTATTTATTTATAATTAAGTGTGTTTGAGTGTCTTGGCGTGTTGTGCTGCACATTTTAACTGAATGTTTTTTTTCTTTTCTCTCCAGGTGATGGCACACAGCACCCCTCAGGGTATTCTGGATGATGTTGCTATGGTAAGTTGTGATCGTACTTCTCATTGGGGAATATGTGGTTGATTTATACTAAACACACTCAGACAAATACAACGACACAATATAAAACATCACAAGTAGATTTATTGAGCTGTTTTGATGAGGACCTGTTTGTGTTTAGGTTCTAGATGAGGAGGCAGAAGTCTTCATAGTAAAAATGTGGAGGCTGTTGATATATGAAACGGAGGCAAAGAAGATCGGACTGGTGAAATAAAGCCCACACGCCTCTCTGTCTGACTTCGTTCGCTCACAGTTCTGCTACCTACAGGTTTCTGGACTGTCAACATGTGTCTATAAAACCCCTCCATTCCATCAGCAAGGAGCTGCTGCCTTGTATGTGTGTGTGTGTGTCTGGAAGGGGAACTCTGAGCTGTGAACAGAAAGGTTTTGCACAAACATACTGCATGATAAAACTTTGGTTGTATTTTTCTCCTTTGTTGATGCCTTTGTTGATACTGTTGCAGTTGCATTTCACCCATCTGTTCTCCAATATGTTGGACACATTCTGCTTTGATTTACTGTTATCATGTCGAGGCGCTGCTCCATTGTGTGAACTAATAAATATGCTTTTTTTTTAAAATATAAAATGGTGTTTGTTTTCATTTAATGTGTTTAACTAATTAATTGTCTACTATCCTGTTTGTTTTAACTGTGACAGATGTGATGAACATGGTCTTTCACTTACAAAAACACAATTAGCCCCTTGGATACCCCCTTCTGGAACAACAGGGACATTCTGTACCAAAATAAAAGTTAAAAACTTTGACTTCTAAATTGTGATAGTCTCCTTCTGATTTACAGGTTGTTTGTGGAAACCCAAAATTAAAATAGATTAAATTAGATATATTTTTATTTTCATGAAACATTGCATTTGTAAGTGTGAATTTGCTAAAAATGTTTTGTTGTATTTAAAAATGCATGAACACACTATAGATTATATAAAAAGTGTTTATCAAAAATACAGTAATTTATTTGAAAAGGATATAACTTTTGAGATGTTTTGTATTTATGCCTTTTATCTGTATGTAACTTTATTTTACAAGGAGATGACACATTCTAAATCTCTTTTACAAATTGTGGCCAAGCGAGTAGCATGGAACGGAAAGCAACAAACTAAACATAAAATTTAACATAAACGAAAACAGACTTAAAACAACATCAAATGACATCAACGTAATGAATGTACAAGTATTTAGTTACAGTACATGTGCACTCAGGTCAAATAATCTTGTTTTTATTAATTTTTTATAATTTTCCTTACTTTAAGGCTACAAGAAAATTCAAAATGCATGAATGAATAAAAGCATCAAAAGCCACTGGAATCTATTCTTGGGGAAGATTTAAAAAAAAGGAAAAACTTGCAGAAATCACCCTTTAAACCACCATGACACTCGTTACATGTGGCTGTTTTAATAGAAAATCCCCCAAATATACAAGTGGAACCTTTGATGTAATTAACCATGGATTATTTCCAATTAAAATATATATATATATAATAAAAAGGTTTAGCTTTGTGGAGGGCTGCTTGAGCACAATAATCAGTAACTTTAAATGCCGAAATATGCCACATTACTGCCTCCAAACTTTCCTCCGACACGTCTGGCAGATACGTGGCAGGTTTCTCTCCACAGGTTCAGCGGCTGAAGTTTGACCCGGAAGCATTTACCGTCTGCACCAAACAAGAGGATGTTCAGTTAGCCAGTTGGTTAGCTGCTAACCAAGTCGGGAAGTTGCAATATTATTGTTGACAGCTAAATCTGGAAGAAACCATGCGACGTTTTGGGTATTTGCGCGCCGACGTCAACGTGTCAGGATTCATCTTATGTGGATTTTGAGAGCCGAAGCAAATTACCGATGCTAGTTAGCTTAGCTTTAACATTATCGAGGCCGGAGGCTGCAACGTCTCTGTTTAGTTAACGTGGATGTTTGGCAGCGAGCTGAACTGGGGACCACAAGAGAGACGAGGCATTAATTAAATCGACAGCTGTCTACAAGAAACTGCTCAGGTTCGGGGCATGTGATTTAACTTGACGAACACGACTCGGTGTCCGTGTTTAAAGCTCAGGTGGAGGCAGGTTTTGATGGTTTAGCTTAGCAGTAGATTAGCCGAAGAGAAAAGTGCAGTCATGGACGATTTTAGCTCGATCAGCCTGCTGTCTCTTGCGATGTTGGTGGGATGTTATGTGGCTGGAACAATACCTTTGGCGGTCAACTTTTCAGAGGTAAGTCTATGGCATGCAAAATGATATATATAAATATAAAAATGAGCTTTCTGGAGGCGTGTGTAGTTTGGCTAACTGTGGCAGTGACCACATTGACTGAGAGGCAAAAAGTTCATCTGTGAGTGGCTTTCAATGAATGCATCAGTAATGTTATCAGGTTATCAGCTGGACATCTTGTGTTAGAACAATGAGGCAGACCTGTGGAGTGTAAAGATTGATCTGACTGTTTCTGCAGGAAAAGCTGAAGCTGATCACTGTGCTGGGAGCAGGGCTGCTGTGTGGGACTGCACTGGCTGTCATCATTCCTGAGGGGGTCCACGCACTTTATGAAGAAATCCTTGAAGGTAAAATTCATCCAAACAGTGTTTCCCTCAAGGACCGCTCACACATTGTTCCCACAGCCCTCTCAAGTGCAAGCAAAGGTGCATTTTATTGCCCTCAGACCAGTAAATCATTGGAAGGAAACAGTAAAAACAGTAATCTTAAAAGTTTTGCTCATCGCGATTACCCAGAGCCGACGAGTGACATTTTTAAGTCGCTTATTTTGTCCGAACCAAACCCAAACCATCACTTCCTATTTGAAATGGCAAAGACCAACATCCGAGAAGCTGGATGTTTGACAGTTGTGGTTTAAAAATGACTGAAAATCAACTTGATTATCAAAATAGTTGATAATCAGTAGTTTTCTTTAGATTAACCGACTAATCATTGCAACTCTACTGACAGTGCAGTCCAAAATCCAGAGATAACATTTAGATTAAACAATCGTATATGAAAGCGAGAAGCAGCAGATCCTCACACATCCAAAGAACTTTTGGATTTCTTGCTTGATGGTTGACTTAAACAACAGGTGGTTGATTTTCTTAGCCGACTAGCTGATTGACGAATCATTTAAGATGTTTCTGCAGTTGAATGTTTGAGCATCGCTGTGCAGAGTGATGTATGTACAGAGTGTCAGAAACACATTATTGAATGCATCTTGAACTATGTTTGGGGAGGATCTTCAGCCTTTATCTCACCAGGATATTTCACTCATAGTTCAACTTCAGGGTAGTCCTGGGTTCGCATCTTGAAACAAGACAATGGAACAGTGAGACAGTTTAAATATTTGATCAGTGTTGGTGTCAAGATTTAAGTTTTGAAAGCCTGCATAATAATTTATTCCCTTGTAGACCTGTCCAACTGGTGCAGCAGTCCTGTGTGAGCTCTGGTTTCAGCATCAGTTTGCGATTCTCATCCTGTTGAGCTCTGTGCTTATAATGATCAGTTTTAAGGGTTAAGGATCTAAGTATAGAGCATGTAGACATACTGTATGTATGAATATGTCTGCCTGTGTTGACTGTAACAGTTTGAATCCTCTTCAAACAGAGCGAAGTTCAGCTCGCAGCAAACAACCAAGTGACGTCCGTTTCTCTTGTGTAACCAACTTTGTCAAACAGAAGTATTTGTTTTGTGTTCGTCTGTATATCAGCTGCTTCTCAGGAGATGCCACCGGGATCTGTGATGGAGCTAAGCAGGGTCAGCAAACACATGCGTAATTTTGAACTGCCTCTTTCTTTTCTCTCCGGACCCGCGTCCCTGCAGGTGGACACCAAAGCCACGGTCAGGCTGGAGTGGTGGAAGTGTCTGAGACCAAGGGTGAGGTGGAATCAGCCCTGGGCGCTGGCGGGAAACATGAGCACAGTCACGAGCAGCTTCACGCCTGCATCGGCGTGTCTCTGGTCCTGGGCTTCGTCTTCATGCTCCTGGTGGACCAGATAGGCAGCTCTCATGTGCACAGCACTGAAGGTCGGTATCGCAGCAAACAGACATCTGGGGCACTTTTGTTTTTAGAAATGAGCTGTAGACACGGCCAGAATGTCTGTGAAGACTGTGGAATTGGGGGTTCGGTGACAGCAGCTTTGTCATCGGCCTCATCAAGTACTAATCTCTGGAAGAAAATTATTTGTTGAAATTAGACCCAAAACAATCCCAGATGGCTCAACTGCCAGTTCTGTCTTCCCAGATGCATCCATGCTCGGCTCCCAATAATTTCCAAGCTTTTTATTTGAGCAGCTAATTCTCCGCAAACTGTTTACAGCATCTGCCAACGTGAGATGCCAAACAATTCTTCTTCCTCAATGTGGAGACGCAACTTGAATCTGCTTTAAGATATTTATCAAATCTTTAAAGATGGTCCCTGTAAACACTTTCCGCATTGGTTGTTTTTGTCTGGTTCAGATCCAGAGTCGGCAAGAGTCACCTCCTCCAAAATCACCACCACCCTGGGTCTCGTGGTCCACGCTGCAGGTACGTCTGTTTGTTACTTTTTGGTCGATAAGTGAATCACGTTTCAGTTAATGCGTTTCAGCAGTTACACTTATTTTGTTTTTTTGACAGTATTTGAGTCAGAGCTTTGTTAATGTCGTACCTGTTGTCTCCAGCTGACGGGGTGGCTCTGGGAGCTGCTGCCTCTACGTCTCAGACCAGCGTTCAGCTCATTGTCTTTGTAGCCATCATGCTGCATAAGGTAATAATGGCTCATATATTTTATAGTAAAATGATGTCTTTCAACTTTTTTTTTATTGTGTAGCAAATTAAGTTGAAGCAACTATTTGCTTAGTGATCCCCTTTAGATTTATAGGCAGCTATTTTGATAATTGATTCATCTGATATCACTGATTTGTTCCAATTGTTGAATTAGCTTTCTCTTATCTGACAGTAAAGTTAATGTTTTTGGACTGCAAGTCTGACAAAAAAGCCAGGAGAAAATGTAGGAAATCCTGACAGCCACTTTTAGCTATTATGACCTAATGAACTCTGCTGCCCTGTCGTCTGCAGGCCCCGGCAGCGTTTGGCCTGGTATCGTTCCTGATGCATGCTGGTCTTGAGAGGAACCGCATCCGCAAACATCTCCTGGTCTTTGCGCTGGCAGCGCCCGTCCTCGCCATGCTCACCTTTTTGGGCCTCAGCCAGGTAACTGTGAAAATCTTTGAGTGATTTTCTGATGTGAACCAGCGGTCGTAAACATTCGAGCCATCAGACGGGAAGCGTTTCTTGGGGGAACACATTCATAGCCGCACATTTGGCCTCACAGTGTTTCTGTCTGTTCCCCTCTCAGAGCAGCAAGGAGGCCCTGTCAGACATCAACGCCACTGGTGTCGCCATGCTCTTCTCCGCCGGCACCTTCCTCTACGTGGCCACCGTCCACGTCCTCCCTGAGGTAGGCGGTGGCGGCCACAGCCACGCCCCCAACGGGGGAAACGGGGGCAAAGGACTGAGCAAGGTGGAGGTGGGAGCTCTGGTGCTGGGCTGCCTCATTCCTCTGGTGCTGTCCGTTGGTCACCACCATTAGACCCGGAGCTCAGGACGGATTTAAGACGGGTGTACAGGGGAAAGAAGCGGAAACAGAGACTTCGAACAACGTGGGATCTAAATGTCTTATTGCTTTTTTTTTTCGTCTGCTGATGGACCCTTTGGACCAGACTGGTGCTCGTTGCGGGGGGGACATTTTTATGACTCGAGACTGACCATGAAACAGGAAATGAATGATGTTCAGGAGATCAGAGTCGCTGCCGTCACAACGAAGGCACACTGATGACGAAACAACTTGCAGCTACTGTATGTGTCTGTTTCTGTAACCGTAAGTCCAGAGACGGACCCTGCATCTGTTTATTCACATCCTGCATCGTGGAGTTTTCAGTGTCGCATCATCGTGCTAGTCCAAAGTCAAAGAACCAGCCCTGGTTTCACGACAGCGATGTTTAACTAGATGACAGTTGCACAGAGAGATTTAGATGGTCTTGATTTCAGCCAGTGATCTCAAGAAAGAAAACTCTTTTCTTTTTCTTTTCTTTTTATTGTACAGTGTAAATCTGTGGAAATCAGTTTTAAAAGTGCCATATTAGCAAGCTAGAACAGAAACCTGAGGAGACGCCGCCGGACAGACGTTACCGCTTCTAGAAAACCATCTTCTCTTACCAAGGTCTCTTCCTTTTTTTCCTTTTCTTTTCTCCCAGGGAAGAGATGAGCCCAGATAACCAGCCAGATTCCCGTAACAACTGTCGCTTTGGGTGTTGTTTGTCTACCAAGTTGAGGTTTTCCCCTGTTAGAGAACTCAGTCGAGGACGAGCAGTTTTTGCCTGAAAAGCCGATGTTGCGCCTGTCCTGTAAAACCTCACGCACCGGTTCGTGGACTAGTCCGCTCAAAAAACCCGAGTCCTGCGTCAAGGAGAAGACACAACCAGCCACAACATGAACTGTCACTGTTATTTGATCTGTTTTGGTTTATTTCTCGTCTGTTTTGCTTGGAGAGTAATTATAGATAACGGTTGAAGGATAAATCTGTCTAGAATCGTCTTAAGTGATCGTATAGAGTGTTATTAAGCTTCTTTTAGAGGTGGAGGGTCATTTTAGCAGCTTTGAATGAACGGATGATTAGGGACCATTGGCTCAGGAGAACAGACATACTCCTTTTTTTTTTCTTAATTTTGAGGATTTCAGTCGGTTAATCCCTCATTGATTAATCATACCTGAGCAATAATCATCAAAAACATGTAATCGGGGCGCAGAGTCTGAGCCGACTATAGAGGGTTTCATTGCAAAGCGCTTCTCATGCGAGCTCTTGAACGCACCTCCCCCCCCCCCCCCCGTCTCTGCCTCAGCACCATTAAAACAGTAGCGGGTTGATGCGTTCGAGTGCAAGGCGGCTGCTCCCTCTTCGATCAGGACACACGGATGTTGTGAGTGTAACTATCACTGTGCCTGCTCACAGCAGAGCTCATGTATATGTATGTAAGTATGTATGTGTACTGTACAGAGTAACTCCTCCCCAACCCGCTCACCACGATCTCTTGTGCGAGATGGAACTGCTTACTCACAACGAACATTCTTTTTTTTATTTTTATTTTTATTTTTTTTAATGGACTGTTGTTCGAAGTACCGACACACGAGGCTACAGACTGTCTGAGGAGTCTCTGTTTTATGTGTAAATTGAACGGTTTTTACAGACGAAACTTGTCGATTAAATTCCAAGTCACCTGACGAGAGGAAACCCACCGTGATGGTTTGAGGCTTTTCTGTGGGACGCCGGATGTGTGTGTGTGTACAAAAGGGAAGAAAAAAAAAATAACCCCATTGTGTTGCTTCACACTCGGACATGTCGGAGGACGGCCCCAGCATGTGCCATTTGTTCTTTCTGAAGGATATTGCATCAGGATCCGCGCTGAGATCTGGCGTTGACATGTTCCTCATTCTGACGAGAAAAGGAAAAACTGTAAAAGAAATTCAGAGTGCAGTGAAAGGTCTGTCGACAGCTGCAACCAATTTTCGTGATTAACAGTTGGGTCTTAAATTTGCAATACGCACTAAATCAGAAATGCATGTTTTCCCTTTTACTCGCGGTGCAGTTCATCCATCTAGATGATTTGTTGCGAGCTGCCGAGTTTTGGAGATCTCGGTCGTAAACTTGTCTGCCTGCTCTCTCTCGACTTTGACTGAACTAGGTGGCGCTCGGCTTCTGGTGCTTAAATTGCCAAAAAAACAAAACATTTTTGAAAAACTGAACTTCTAGGAATCATGACCCGGTTACTCGCAAAAATCAACAAACCTTGTTGTGAGCAGGTTCGTGCAGGAACTGTTTCTGTCGGTCATATCGCCGCACAGAAGGAAGTGTGCGTCTGTTAATGGATGAAAGTGCTCGTGCGTCCTCCTCGGCTGAGCGAGCCTTTCGTCCGTGAGTAGATGCAGCAACAACTTCACGGTGATGCAGTTGGTGGCTGTAGTTTGATGGAAAGAATGTAGTTCCTACATGAAACTGCTCACATCGAGTTCTCTGGTTTATCTTGAGTATTTGGCCATGATTTCTGTAAAGTTGAAGGTGTATGCAGACATCTTCACAGCTATTATCTCCTAAACTATCTCCAAAAATGTCAGAAAAATGCCCGTCGCAAGTTCCCCAGATACGAATAAGGTGATGTCTTTGAATGTCTTGCTTAGTTTAAAACCCCCAAATATATCCAGTTGACCATCAAAGAAGAAAAAGAAACCTGCTGATGGATTAATCTCTTCTTGTGTGCAAGATTTACCGAAATTGGGGGCTTAAGCACTTCATTAGCTGTTATTTTTTTGGTAGCTAAATACTTTAAAAACTCAATTTATGTGTTTGTTTTTTTTATCAGGACTTTCGCGGGTGTGAGATCAGATTTGACTGACGGTGCCTTTTTGAAGTAAGCGAGCAGATCAGTCACAGTTTGATTTGAATGTAATTTCAATTCTGATTTGGAGCCCGGAGTTTAAAGGAAACGAAAATGAAATCTGTCGAGTAAAAATAACCAAAACTGTCGCAACTTTGGCGGAACAGTGCGCGCATGTCGGACCCCGCCACGTGCAGCGAGAAGCAGACTGAGAGAACATGTTGTTTTGTGGGAGCAGGATGAGGGTACAACGGGTAAACGAGCTGAAAACGTTGGAAAAAATCATTTGAATGGAAATGAAAACATGAGGTTTACTGATATCTGAGATGCCATTCTCCCGTGAAAACCACGTCCCTCCAGATTTGGTGATTTTTCAGGTTAAAGGCAGGACTAAGTGTTCTTTGTTATTGAGAGCGTCTTACTTCTCGACAGAAGATCCAGATTTTCAAGTCCGTCTTGAGTCGGACTGCCCTCATGTGCAGTGAAGGAATTTGTTGGTTTCCTTCCCCCCCCGTCCTGGGACTCCAGTGTCAGTGATGTGGGACAGAATCAACAATCCTCGCTCAGTGTTTAGACGTCAGCCGTCTGAATTAGACAACACAAGTGGGTGTCTTCCAAACTTAGTCTTCTCGGTATGTTATTCTCTTCCTGTGCTATAACTTTGCATTGTAAAGTTTGGAAGAAGCCCATTTACAGTGAAGGATCCGCATCATTTAATCCTTAGAAACCATTTTAAAACCAAGATGGAATAGACGGATCTACAGGTTAGCGATTTAGCTTACGATGGCTCAGGACAGAAATAATGTTTAGACTGGCTTTTGAACATGTTTATTGATGTTAAAGTTGTTTTTATTGCATAAATTAAAAAAAAAGAAGTTTCACTCTTGCATCATAAACAGGCAAAACACTGGACTCTGATTGGCTGACAGCAGCTGCACGTCAAATTAAAAGAATGTAAACCTGCTTAAACTTAAAGCCAGCTTGAGTTTAAGGTGTTCAGTGGTTGTTTGACCAGTCACAGTAAATACCACAGTGTTAGTCCAGCCATCTTGAAACGCATAACCTCTTTGCGAAAGTGTGTCTTTGATCGTTATCGCAAAGAAATGGAGAAACTTGGGCTAAAGCAACCCTTTAAATCGCCAGATGTCGATGCGTTCTCGCCCACACGAGCAGGAAGAGATGTCGGCACATGTTGGGAGGTTTCCTTACGCGTCAAGACAGATTTTAGGATGAGGTTAATATTTGTAATAGTGTCAGCAGGGGGAGGGGGGGGGTGGGGTAGGTTTGTCTTTTTCTATTTTTTTCATTTTCTGTCATTCCACTATGGGGTCTGCCTTATTTCCATACTTTCGATTGTGAAATTCAGTTGTAAAGCGACGTGTTTTATGACGACTAAATTAAAGTTTTTTAACTGGTGAAAGAAAAGGCTTTTGTTGTGATGATTTACTGCGAAAAATGGTGGCGTTTTCCCTGGATTTCAACCTAAAACTCTTGCTTAATGTCAGTTTATAGGAAGTTTTTATCCCGTTATCATAAAAGTGAGAATTTCTGTGTTGTCACTTTTACTTTTAGTCCCATTTTTAACAAATTCTGGGAGCTATATCTTCAAGGAAATGTTTAAAAATGTTGTAATCAAGGATTTTCCCCCACTGACAGGATGTTTTCACTTGTCTCCGGGCTCATGCATTTCTCATGTGTGGATAGCTTCATAATCTGCTGTCCATCCACTCTGACACATGTTCTGTAAATTAATCTGATACCCGTCGCTGGACGCTGAGCTACATGGTGACCGCTCTTGCCTTTCCCATCCTCTTTAGCCGTGCAGACACGCCTCTGCCTGCCACAGATGTTCTCCTAATTCACTGCTGCTGGAGTAATGGATGGAGGGAGTGTTGTGATGGATGGATGGATGGATGGATGGATGGTGGATGGATGGAGATGGAGAGACCAAACAGTTTATACCTGCCAAGAGCTGGAGACGAGAGCTACGTGCAGTAATCTGAATAACAGCTTTTACTGGCTGGAATATATTGACTGGCTTCAGATTTACTCTTTCCTAAAGCTTCCCTCCCTCCTCTTCCTCCCTCCCTCCCTCCCCCCCTCCCTCGCTCTTTCTCTCCGTCATCCCTGTTTTCATCTCCGCTGTGCCGTGCGGTCAGTCCGCCTCCAGCTGATGAGCGTATTGGCAGCCGCATCATTCCACCCTGCTGAGTTATTGGGATGTGTTTGCCGCTTTTCCTGTTCTGTATCGAAGCACTCCCTGCAGCTGTGCATGCACCTCTGTGTGTGTGTGTGTCTGTGTTAGTGGGTGTTATTGGGGTAATTGTTATTGACTGACTTTATTGCGGTTACATTTCTTTTTATTCTATTGATCGCATCTTTTTTTTTTCGGGCCCCACCTCCAAGGGCGTGGGAAGTCCAGAGAGGATGTTCTCATCTGCGTCCAGAAACTCTCTGTTCTCGCCCTGGTCGTCCATGGAGCAGTCGGACTCTGAGCTGTTGGACATCAGCACCAAAGTGCAGCTGCACGGGGTGCTGTGGAAGAGGCCCTTCGGACGGCCGTCGGCCAAGTGGTCCCGCAGGTGAGGATTTGATGTGATTCACCTGCCGTTAGTTGTTTCTGTCTTTTTGTTTTTTAAGCTTCTCTGCAACTTATTAAACTTTAAAAAGTAGAGATTGAGTTTGGATGTATTCTGCATTTTCTTTAGTTTTCAAAAAGTTGTACATGTATGACTGAGAAAGATTTCTTCTGTTCTGGACAAAAATTTAAATTTTCCTTAGAAATTGGACTTATTTTCCTTCAAAGGAGCGTCTGAGAGCGCTGACGAGTCAAATGTTGCTGTAGTATCGTCCCAAATGAGTTTAGAGTACTTAAATTGACTATATACTTGAGACCACTGTTATACCCTTTAATTATGCCACTCTTCTGTGAGCACAAACTCTTTTATTAGCCTCTCGGCCCAGTTTGAAATCATCTGTAGAGACTTTCCCTCAAAGAAAAATAGCAGAAATCACAGAAAATTAAGTGTATTTGTTAAGTCAGAAGATCTTAGACGGCCTTTTAGGATTCTGCCAACCAAACCAAACCAAAGAGGAACTCTTTACATAACTACAGGAAACTACAGACGTGTTTTTTTTTACATCCCAGTGTCAGTGTATCCTGATGGGAGTGATAATATTTGGATGTTTAAATGCCTGGATTGGTTCCTTATGTCACGATAATGCTCTTAGTTTACATAACAGTTAAAACGACAATGCACGGTGGGTCCAGGGAGTCCATTTGCGTTACACACTCCTTGTAACCTTTCCCATTTGCTTGTGTCATTGAGGTCAAAAGATCTCCGGTAAATGCTCGTTTGGTTGCCCGTGCCAAACCCCCGCAGTCAGTCGAGATCAGTGATCTAACAGCATTTGTTGTTGTCAACAGCTTTAAAAAAAAAAAAAAAAAAAAAAAAGGGCAGTTGTTTGAAACACATCTGCCTCCCAGTGTGACGAGATGTGGGTGAAATTAAAGGGCCACTCGACTTTAAACGTGCTCCTAAAAAAAAAAAAATAAATAGCTGTGTGATTTTATCTTCAGACGAGGATGAGCCTCTTAATGTCGAAACCATAACCTTGTGATGACATCGTGAATGAAAGATGCTGTTGTGTTGCATTATGGGAAGAGCAGGGTCTAGAAATCTCACCTCTCTGTCCTGAGAACGACGTTGGTTCCTTTCAGCCCCACAGGATTGACTCACTGCTGCTTTCATTGTCTTCCTTGGTACAAAGATTCTTCATCATCAAAGACAGCTTCTTGCTCTACTATGCAGAGAGCGAGAAGAGAAACTTTGAGAGCAACAGGTACTTCAACATCCACCCCAAGGTGAGCCGCTGCATCTTCTCTTAGCACCCGTGGGAAAACGATGAAAGGTGGTTGGGTGACTGCGCACAATGATCAGCTATATGTTTTAAATCAGTTGTTCTTGCATAAACAGAAGGTTCTTGATGAATTGTCCAGAACAAACATAGTAAATAACGCTGCAATGTGTTTCTGTCTCAGGGCGTCATCCCTTTGGGAGGATGTGTGGTGTCGGCCAATGAAAACATGGGCATGCCCTTCGCCATCGTGGTCAACCTGGAGGATTTTTCTGTACGTTTCCCTCCGTTGCTTAAACATTTACCAGGTTTACGTTGCATGTTTAAGACAGGCAAAAGCATAAAGATGTTGTGGGACACGCAACGACAAAGTAACACAAAAAAGGCGACATAACAAATTACAAATATGAGTCAGAATTGTGACACAGCAGCCTGCAGAGCCGAACTGAAATAGCCCCGTCTGAATTATACTTTTAAAAACTGTTATGACGGGACGAAGCAGCCTAATCCTGCAACAAATGGGACACATAATGGAGTGAGTTTAACTGCGCACAAGTGTGTTACAGCAATTTACTATTATGTCAGCAGCCCAAAGATGGAAATCCACTGTCTATCGTGCAGCCTCAGCTAAGTATGGCCAAGTATGGTATTGATGTGAGGTGTTGTGTGTCCGTCCCTCAGGGCACCGTAGTGCTGGCTGCCGAGTCAGAGGAGGAGCAGGTTCAGTGGATGGAGATGCTGCAGGAGTCGGGGAAAGTGTGAGTATTCGACGGACGCGAGCTCTCCCTCTAAATGTTGAACTTTGTGTAAGATTCCTCTGGGTTATAGAGGAAAAGTCAGAGAAAATGAGACAATGGGAAGGTCTTCAGTTTTTCATTCCAAAGAACCCTTCAGCTGATAAAGAGACGGAGCGGCTGCTATGTACAAAACATTAAATTCTGTTGCATATTTAACTGGGCCTTCAGTAACGAGTGGGGCAGCCGATATTGTAAGTAAGTAAGTCTGAGGATCACCAAAGTTAATGAGATCAAACCTCCTGCGGACAAAATGCCATGGCCGTCCATCCAACAGCTGCATAGATATCAAACCAAAGTGGATAACCGTAATAACCGTCTCAAAACAATGGGAAGCATCTATTTACAGGCTCACTGGGTATTGATCGTCAATCATCCTTCTGTTTTTTGTTAAGATTTCTGTTTTGGTCCAACAGCACGTGGAAGAACGCTCACCTGGGGGAGGCCATGATCGAGAGTCTGGAGGCTCAGGGGCTGCAGCTGGCCAAAGAGAAGCAGGAGTATCTGGGTAAATATTTGGATGTCACCTTAATAAATGACTTTTTTTTTTTCATAAGCCGTGGCAGCTCATGTGAGATGGTTTTCTTTATCCAGATAAACTGATGGAAGAGACCGAGGAGCTGAGTCACCAGAGAGCTCAGAGAGAGGTGAGAACGTTGTTTACGCCTCTGTTTTTTAATCACATGACGGCAACGGCAAAGATGGACTTTTGACTTAATAACACACATTTAACACATATGGCTCTTAAACAGTTGTATTTGTGTGTGTGTGCAGGAGCTGGAGCGTCTGAATCAGGTCCTGGAGGAGGAGAAGATGAAGTTTGAGGAGGTGGTGCTGGAGCTGAAGGCAGAGCAGGAGCATATCAAACTGTAAAAAACCATCCCAACCATTCCCCGTTTCTGTTTTTACTGACGATGATCGAACTGTACGAGCCCGTTACTAAATGTGATGTTGTTTCCTGTTGTGTGTCGGCGGCAGAGACCTGGACGGTACGGCTCAGTCCCTGAAAGGTGTTGAGAGTGAGAAAGAGGAGCTGAGCAACTTAACCGTCTTGCTGCAGAAATCCATTGAGGTGAGAAAATAAATGGTTGTGAGGCTGTTTGTCACTCAGCCAGTGTGACAAGAATAAGTTATCGATGAGCTGGTGCTCGACTTACGTCACGTTACAACCGCTGATGTCATCAGTTATGTAAGGAAACCAAACTGACCTAATGAATTTGATAATGATGCAACTTTTTGTGAAGCAAATATAACTTGACTAGAGTTTGACGTGAAGATCGATACCATTCTCACAACACTCAGCGTCTGGTTAGCTTTGCATAGATAAAGGCTGGAAACAGGGAAACAACCAATACGCAGTCTAACTACAAATGCTGTTCTAACAGTTAAATTATTTAAAAAAATTATCCAAACAAGAAATTTCTTGTTACATAGCTTTTTCCAGTCTTTATGCTAAGCTACGCTAACTGGCTGTAGCTTCATATTAAACAGAAAGACATGAAAGTGTGATCCATCTTTTCATATAACTCTCCGCAAGAAAGCAAAAAAGCACATTCACCAAAATGGGCTATAACTAAAATATGTCTCTATGCAGTATAACTTTAAGAAGATCATTATGAATATGTGGCTCCTTCACAGATTTGGATTTCAGCTGAGTTTCTACACATGAAAAAGACGTGAAAATCAATGGAAAAGATCAGCCATGAACAAATGCAAACAAGTAAAATTAAAGAAATGTACACCTTTTCGATAATTTCACAGTAAAAAAAAAAAAAAACCCCAGAGCTTTCAAGTATCACCAGTGAGTGATCACTTGAGTCAAACTTCCTGCTTATTTCATGAAACAAGCACTCAACCTCAACACTGACACCAGCACAGGTTACATGACTGGATGATTTGTTTCGTCTTTCAGGAGCTCTCTCAGGAGAAACAGCGGACTCTGGAGCTGCTGGGTGTGAAGGAGCAGGATGAGGAGGAGGAGGCGGCGGTGGCGGCAGAGGAGAGCTCAGCCCGGAGCAAGTCCGAGGACAGCGAGGATCCCGGAGACGTGGACCTGCTGCAGGACCTGCGACACATCGAGGAGCAGATGAAGGTCCTGCTGAAGGAGAAGGAGCAGGCTGATGAGAAGTGAGTGGGAATCCAGACCCTGATGCACAAAACACTGATCTTGAAATCTGTATTTTCTGGTGATTTTAAGTCGAAGCATTGATCATTTCCCACAAAAAAGACATTGATATTTCAAGGTACTATGTCAGAGTATCACCATTAGAATTAATGATCACTGAATCAATACTAAAAAAAACAAAAAAAAACATGCTTTAGCCTGCGATTACAGTTTGGCATCCAAAGGGTCAAACACTCCAACCTTTTGTAGGGGAATCTCTGTGCTAATGGCTCAGAGGATGTAACTGCTAGTGGAAATGTGTATTGATCCCATAACAACCAGCCCATTGATCCGCACGAGTAAGTGGGATATTACAGGCAGCTGCTATTGACTGTGATGCACTAATGTTCTGTTATGAACACGGAGTTATTACTTTGTGTTTCCATGAGCGCCGCGCACTCTCCTCCTCCTCCTCTGCTAAGTGACTAAATGATGTTATATAAATACATTTTCAATTATATGGTGGTAGATAAAATAATATAACTTTAATATGATCAAGTAGCTTTTCTTTCATTTATGTAATAACTGAGTCAAACAAAAAAAAAGATTTGCCAGGATAAGTTAGTTTCTATTTTTCTGTCCCTCAGATGAAACTGTTTTCTTTGAGAGAAAGTTCTGTAGGTAGTTTTTACCTTAAGAAGATACTTTAGGTGGGTTTTTGTGTTCATCTGTGTCCTGCAGAGCTCAGTGAGCCCAGCACGGCACCAGAATCTGCAGAGGGAAACTTTCTCTGAAGCACTAATGTCTGATGTCTTTTTAACAGCTTTTTCCCCTCATGTTGGAGCTTTTAAAGCAGCTTCAATAACGCTGCAATTCTATTTTCCGTGTGTCTGTCGCCCAGGCTCAGGGAGAACGAGCAGCGGGCTACAGTCCTGCAGCAGGAGAGGGAGTACTACTCGTCTCAGGCCCGGACGCTGCAGCAGTCGCTCTCTCAGCTCACTGCGGACAAACATCAGACCGAGGCCGAGCTCAAGGTGACACAGCATCACTCAGCTGCTCCCGGCCTCCGGCTTACACACAGCGACAAAACACAAAGTCGGTTTAGAGGTCACGTAGTTAATCAGCTGCTGAGTTTATGCTTTTAAGTACAGTTTCAGAAGGTAAAAGAGATGAAACTGGCCTCATTAGAATCAAGTCCAACCTGTAAAAGCACTTTAACTGTCCATAATGAGTCCAAGAGTGTTATAGGACTGCTATTTCAAGACCACTTCCTCGTCTTCAATACCCATAATGCAACTTAACTGCAGATTTGAATTCTAGATTTGAATAAGATGAGTCAAAAGCCCAGTATTTGCCTTTAAAAAAACAAAAACAAAGAAATAGTGTATCTTTAGTTGACACAATTGCTTAAACTAGTTGTCAGTGACGTCCTGTGTGTCTCAGGCAGAGATAGAGTCTCGGGTGGAGCTGGAGAAGAGGCTGAAGCAGGCCGAAGAGGCTCTGCAGGACCTGGAGAAAGGCCTGAACACGCTGGAACGGACCAAAGAGAGAGACGAGAAGATGAAGGGGGATGTGAGTCAGCTGAGGAGTGAGTGCATTTACTGATATTTTTATATTTGATGTCCAATATGAACCTATAAGTGTAACCTTGTATGACCCAATATGTGCTGTAAAAACTGCATTAACTTCACTTGGAGCTGTAAAAGTCAAAGAGGTTGAAGTGTGACGGGACAATCATTAGTCACTTAATGTCAAACACATACATGAATATGCATTTTAGCATATTTACTCATAAAATAAATCTCTGCATCATATTTAGATCTGATCTGACACTAGACCTGTGTTACTGCCCTCATCTGGACAGAGTTATATTACATTGATTGCAGGCAAAACAACAGAATCAAAATCAAAAACAGCAGATTATCAGTCTAAGAAATGATTGTTGTGTTTTATTCCACCCAAATAATTCAAATTCAATCATTTGGAAATTACCTCAGATTATTAGGGCTGCAGCAGTTATTTATATTATTGTTGTTTACTATTATTTTCATTACAGATGATTGCTTGGTCGATAATGGTGACATTTTAATGTTAAGATATCTGGTTTATAGTTCTCTTATCGTCCTAATAAATGATGGCAGTTAACATTTTACCAAAATTCGGTCACAGTCTGACTCTTAATGAAAACAAATCAAATTTTTTTGGCAGTCAATCATTTTGATCCAGTAAAACCAGCAAACTGTTGAGCTAAATAGGATGAAAACTGATTTAAGAGTAATTTTGAGGAAGTTTTCAGATCTTTACTGAAGTACAAGGACTGATACCCCACTGTTAAAATGCTCCATTAATAGTAAAAGTTGATCAAAAACAAATGTGTTGCATGCACGTCTCTAAAAAAAATATCTGATGAGTGACTGTAGCCGTATGATTTGCTTATGACGCGTACGTTGTGACCAGGGTTCTTCGAGGAGTGCATCTGTGCGGCGGAGATCGAGGCGAAGCTTCCGGCGATAATGAAGAACGCCGTGTATCTGCACAAAGCTGCTGCGCGCAGGATCAAGAGCTGCCGGATCCAGAGGAGAGCCTCCAGACGCCACTGGTGTAAGTCTGTGCATCAGACAGTAGTTGTGACAGTAAACACAGGTGGTAATTGCTTTTAAGCATTTAATTTAACCCATTTTATTCTATCTACTTTATTGTTACATCAAGATTCTTTCCCTTGTGGGTCATGCTCACCCAGAATTCAGAACTTTTCCCAGTTATTCAATTGAATTTTCTTTAAAAATAATTTAAAAACCCCTTATAAAATCCTACAACTGTCTTTTTTAACTCTGAATTTGAAAGTTTGCCTCTCTGAGCTTATTTTAATATCTACTAATCGCTTATTTTTCACTTGATTGGATTAAAATGTTTCCTGCACATCCAAGAAACCCCTAATAATTTGTAACATGCATTCATTTAAATAGCTGTTGCAGAATTTTTGCAGTAATACAATTATTTAAAACATAATTATATGTCCAAACAAAGAGTCTCACATATTAAACAGATAACATCTGCACTAGATTTTACTCAAATGTTGATCCTGTGTACCTTTTGTTAATTATGAGGCACATGTTCTAATATTGTATTATTTTCTCTGCTCCGTTGCAGTAAAACACTCCAAGTCTTTTGCCATCACCAGCGCTGATGACCCCAACATGGAGGAGCTGCGGGAGACGGCCCGGCGGCTGACCTCCGACAGCAACTTCAGGGAGAGCGTGTACAAGATCATCGCCCGCAAGGACGCCGCAAACAAAACGGAGGACTGAGAGGAGACGCGGTGTTTAGCTTTAACTCAGTTCACACAGTGAGTGATGTAGAGATCCTGACTTTCAAACCCAAAGTTAAATAACTGTATATGACTGTACAAAGAAATCAGTTTGATGGCATCTCTGGATGCAGTCAGATAAGTTGAGACACTGAACAAAACCCATTATATGCAACAGTTTCAGGAACAGTATGGACTCAGCTCAGGAACTGAAAATCCCCTTTTCAGATCCCTTCTTGTGTTTCCATCACATCTGAACAAACCTGACCATTAGGCTTTTTTAATTTGTCAGGAACCAGATGACTCAAGTCTCATTATAAGCCCCTTTTCCACCAAACTATTTTTAAAAGTAGCATAAAGTAATTTAGTTACAAGTAGAATGTGCTTCTAATTTTATTAAACACGATCAATTTAAGGTGTTCCCGACTCTTCTGGTCCAAATGGATGTAAATGTTCTGAGTTCCTGCAGGAGAATTTTCCCTACAAGCTCCTGATTTAAGTCCCTGAAACTGTTCAGCTAAATCTGAGGATTTGTTATTGCACCTTTCAACCAAAGAGTGATTACGACAAGGAACTTTTAACTTGAGCCTCAGTTTAATGCTGATGCCTCTATATGACCGATATAATCAAACAGGGTTATAATTAAGAATAACCCGGCGTCTCGCACTACTACTGTTACACTACAGTAGAGTCTGAATCAAACTCTGTATTTCCAGACTCTGGACTTAATAAGATGTAAATGTGACTTGATATTAACAAACACTTATAGGAAAAGTTCACCCAAAATTGAAAATGTAGTCATTATTTACTCCCTCTTGCCAAAGGAGAGGAGTCAGATGTTTCATAGTCCACAAAACATTTCTGGAACTTCACAGCAAAACAGCATTGCAGCATTGAAGTAGATGGGGACTAGTTTCAAATTGTAAACATTTTAAAAAATAAATAAATGTAAAATGGCTCCACTCAGCTCATCTGGTGTAAACCAGGTCTCTAGAAGGGGCCAGTATTTAAGTATACAGTGACTGAACATTATTTTTTGGGTGAACTTATCCTTTAAAGTGTCATAGATCATCTAGGTAATAAAGATTTAACAACAACAATCACTTGGCAGTGTCTGACTTCAGCCTTGCACCATGAGTTTGTGGTGTTTTCACCATTCTTTAAAAAAAGATTACTATGATATTAGACTTGCAGCACACAGAGATAAATTAGCAGATAGCACAGACAATGCAATCCATCTTGTAAAACGTTTGTTTTTATTATTCTGGTTTTGACTGTTTGCACAGATTGTGTCCTTTACTTTAACAGAAAAACAATGAGAAAGGATGAAAACTCACAGATGCGTCTGGTATCGACCATTTCATTATTGCTACATGTGAAAATCTGTCCTCAATGTAAGCAACTCAATGTCATTCACTCACAAGCTTCTCATGATAATGTACAAATGACAACTGATACAGAAAAGAAGCCCACACACGTCAGGGTTAAGGTACGAGGGGAACATGTAAGGGTATTGAACAACATGCCTTGATGCTAATAAAGCTGTGTTTGAACCTTGTACATGTCGTTTCATATCTGCAGGTAAAAGGCTGTCGGTTCACGTCTCTTCTCAGCAGCACAATCGATGGCACCGCTACTAGTTTAAAAATGAATAAAAACTCCTGATGTGGTCATGTTTCCATCAGAGGAGAGACTTGTTGTGGCGGATAAAGTTCTGTCCGGGGATCGTAGGTTGCGTTGCCTGAGGAAAATAAAATGAGAGTGCGATGAATATGAGGACAAACACTGCAAATTCAAAGGCTTTTGGGTCATATTAATAAGTAATATAGGTAACATGTTATACACCCCCACCATTTAGCATTTACAGTTAATTTAAAAATACTTTATAAATGGTTCATTACCTACTTCAGTGGCCATAAGGATAATTTAAAATACGTTACATCTGCCTGCAAATCATTTATAATGTGTTTCCGTGGGGAAATAAATTAAGAAGTTTTCAAAGATTACCACTTCTCAAGTCATAAACAGAGGAGAGAAAAACAATTTAGATCAGACTTAGAAAATGGATCACTAGAAAATAAATGTCTTCTGTGGTCTGATGTGCATTTTCTATATGTATTTGAAGACATTTCGACATCATTGGCTGCTTAATGTTGCATTTTTAGTTGCCGCTTACTATCATCTAATTCTCCAATTCTTTGTATCCTATCACATGTGTGCACCACACGAACTTGTGGATATAACAGAGAAGGACTTGTGGTTTCTGAGATCAGATGATGAGTGTCATCTGAAGACCGAAGATCCGCAATAAATGAGCCACTTGAGAATGAGCAGCGCAGTGAAGCACGCCATCTTTACAGCAAAATCAATTAACCTAATACAAACTGTTAAATTTAATCACATTACACATTAAGTGCAGCTTCAGACAGAGATATTTAACACTGACTGGAGAAAAGTCCCAGTTCTTTTAGCCCCGGGAACTACAAGGTTCTTTCAGCACATTGTCGTCTGCAAAAGATCTGCAAAGATGATGCAAACTAGTCCGCCGACATGAAACAGCGGCGGCAGTTTTTATACATGATGTTTGCAACGACACGACATCAATAACTTTTCGTCAGTCACATACTTTTTTCTGTGTCAATGTGTCAAAGCACACTGCACAAAAAACAAACTGTTTTGCAGCTGCAGAGTTCAGAAAATGGTGACTGAAATTAAATTCTGCGACTTCTCGACCAATCAGAAAAAGCCAAAGCTGCAGTACCAAAGGTTAGCATAGCACCTGAGCAGGGACTTTCTGGGGGGTAAAATATCGTCCCCAGAACATTGTTTGTACTTATTAAAAGAAATAATCTATTTATCAATGAGAAAAGGTAAATGCGCTTTATGTAAGAATGGGTCATCATTACTCTGCTAACTGCTGCTAACTGCAGCGTCCATTAGCTAGTTAGCTCAGCTAGCCACGCAGCTAGGACTCAAATAAATTGACAATGTTGATGTGTTAAACTTAAACTATGACATATTACAACTGCACCACATCGCTCAACATGAAAGTGAGAGAATTTGGAGCTGCGACACAAGTGACACATCTGATTCTGAATCAGATTTTCTGTCATAAAACTAAAATCTACAACTATGTTAGCTGCTCCTCTTACCTCTCTGACCTACTGGTTTCTTTTTCTGTTATTTAGACCTTAAATGTACCTGCAAATCTGTGGTTTACCAGGAGGTCACGACTACTGCTTTTTAACGAAACCTTTTCTAGATTTCATCTTTTCAGACAACAGTCATAAGCTCCTATAAATCTGCCGTCTCATCCCTGTAACCTTACATCACCTCCCCCCCCCCCCGATTATCTGGTGGGAACAGTCACTGCCACACGCCTGTCAGTAATTCGCTGGCCTGATGCTGCAATTTCAAACTCATTCTGGCTTTTATCTCGGTCGTCGCGACATCGACAGCAGGTATCGGTCTGGCTGAAATGCTCGGTCTGGTCTACTTCCCGGCCACGGATCTGCTGCAGGGACGGTGACCGACTCTGAAGCTGTTTAAAGGACTTCTCCACTGAATGAGTGATGAGGAGGAATGCGGCAGTGTTTTTCCCTGCCTCGCACGGATGTGAGGGGAAAAGTGATGGCGTGTTTTTTTCCCAATAACGCCCTGCGCAGAGACGACCAGAACGAGCCGGCTCCCACACAGGCGGGCCCCCACCTATTCCCACGCACTCTCAGTTTCACCTCTCGATGCTCCATCCTGATTTCTATCGCTATGGCAACAGCTAAATGAGAGGGCAAAATCCCATGTGTATCTCCCTTTTCCTTTTTTTTTTAATCTGAGAGATTGGAGGATTAGCTCAGCCTTTAAAGCCTGTTGTTGGCTCGCATGTCGGCTCCAGGGTAAAAGCTTTTTTTTTTTTTTTCTCTCTCTCTCCGTGCACTGTCGGGGTCACTGTGATCAAAAGTTGTTGTGTGTTGCTTAATTGCAAGCGCTGAGAGGCAACAAAACAGAAGGCATTATATAATGTGGAAAAACAATAAAAAAGATGTACCTGCTGACCTTGACTCGGTCACCAGGCGGCTGTCCTGGGAGAGCTTGACTGCAGGGGGGGGGGAGTTGAAAGGTGGTTGTCTCTTAGAGCACTTGGCTGTTTACTTTAACCTGACATGATGAGGAGAGACAGAGGGAGTCCTTGGAGCGAATGCGAGGGCGGTAGAACGGACCCCGCTGCAGGAATCGGCATCCTCCGATGCTTCATCAGCACATGGCCCGTGCGCACGGCCCTCCTGTGCTGCATTGTCAGCGGTTAGGTACGGACAAGTGTCCATCCCCGGGGCTTTACTTCCATGCTATATGCAGCCGTGTACAAAAGGATCCCTCGTTTGCTTTGGGGGCTCTAAAACCATTTCCTCTCCTTTTTCCCCTTACAGGAGTGCTCCCTTAAAAGCCTCTGCAGTTGTCATGGAGTTGTGCTTCCTGGTAAACAATGACTCTTTTCATTCCCGCACAGCTTTCAGTCCAGCAGCTGAGTTGGACGGAGCAGAGGGCAAAGAGAAGGAGAGAGAGGAGGGGGGTCGTGTTGCTGCAAAAGGCAGCTCTCTCTACACTCTCATCTACTATGAAGTCTACTGTAGTGTTTGTCCCGTACGGGCGTTACTGTTTTTTAACTCACGACAGCTGATATAGTTTGTTGTCTCGTTACATCCATGATACAAAATGATTTGGTTTCTTAGGATCTTCAAGGAAAAACTGATGGTCAAAAAAGTGTGATCAAAACCAGCTGATGGGTGAAGATAGGCAAGGAGAAAATAATTAAGGAGGGAAAATGGGTAAAGCTGTTGGGTGATGAGGGCCACAATGACGGCAAGAGCTGAGCACGCGTCCAAGAAGTTTGGAGTCCAGCACGACAAAGCTATGGGTTTATTTTGTCATCCAGGCTGGCTTTGAGCTGAGCTTCCAGGGCCATTTTATCGAAAGTACGCATGTTGGTCTCCTCACGCACCCTGTCCCGCACGTGAAAAGAAGCTCGGGCCACAGAGCGAGCGCTCTCCAGCACCGCCTTCTTCTCCTTGAAGATCTGCTCGCTCTTCTCCAGCTTCCTCTCGATGGACTGCAGCAGCTCCAGACGCCTCTGCTTCTCCTCCTCTTCCACTCGCTGCCTGTTGAGCCTCTGGAGTCGTTCCTTCTCCTGCCGGCTCTGGACGGCCCGCTGAGCTTTCTCTCTCGCCCTCTCCTCGGCCACCAACGCGGCCTGTTGCGCACGTTTCTCCGCCTCCTTCACGCGAGCCTCCAGGAGCTGCTGCTGCTGCTTCTCGCGCTTCTCGGCCGCCTTGCGTGCCTTCTGGATCTGCTTCTCCTCGCGCTTGGCCTTCTCTTTCAGCTCCTGCCCTCGACGCTCAACAATCTGTTCGTAATTCTCGAGGGAGCGGCTGAGTTTGTCTTCCGCTGCCCTCCTGGCCTCCTCCCGCTCCTCCTGCTCTCTTCGGGCGATCTCTTGTATCAGTGCCGCGTGACGCCTCCTCTCTGCTTTGTTCAGACCTCGTCTGTCCTCCTGGGCCTGGTGCTCCTTCTCCTGCCTCTTGAGCTCAGCCATGGTGAGCTTCTCTTTCAGCAGCAGCCTCTCCTGCTCCAGCATGGCCGCTCTCTCCTCCTCCAGCGCCTTCAGGTTCTGCTCCTGAAGAGCTTTCTTATGCTTCCCCTCTCTCGACGCCTGCTGTAACCTCAGCAGACGGCTCCTCTCCTGCTGCTCTGCGAGCTCCCTCCATCGCTCCTCGTTCTCCTCGGCCTGTCGCATCTTTGCAGCCGCTGATTGTCGCTCCTGCTGGCTGAGTCTTCGCTGGCGTATCGACACCTGTGTCTGCCACACCCGCTGGCACTGAAGCACGGCGCGCTGCTTCTCTCGGTCCTCCTGCTCCCGTCGCAGCTCCTCCATCCTGCGCTCGCTGTCCCACTGAAGGTGAGCCACGTAGCGGGTCTGGCTCATGATGTCTTCCTCCTGGTATCTGGCCAGCATCAGAGCTGCGATCTTGCGGTCGCGCTCAGACACGGCCTTCAGGCCCCGACGCCTCACCTCCTTCACTATGCGCTCCACCTTCTGCGTCGTCTGGACAGAGTGGCTGAGGTCGCCGAGGCTCAGGCTGCGGCCCATCAGAGAGTTGAAAGTTGCCATCGCGCGGGCTCGCGGACTGGAGACCTTGGCCCAGTGCTCTCGCACCCCGTCCCAGCTGTAGGAAGAGGAAGCACCCGACTCTGATGAGGTGCACGTGGTAGTGGTTGTGGTGGTGGAGGTGGAACAGCAGACGGGATCCATCCGCCGCTGTAAGGACTCAAGCGAATGGCTTTTTGCTCGCACCTTGGACTGAAACCCAAGATGTCCATTGTGCTGAGAGAACGGTCCTCCTTTCACGCCGTTCTGAGGCGTCGCAGAGGTCTGGACCGCAGGCTTTGTCGCTGACGATGCGAGTGTGGAGTTGGCTCTGGGGAAGGACGGGGGTTTTGGTGTTGATCTGGGGAAAGTGTTTGAAGATTTACCGCCTGAGGACTTCCTGACTACCGGTGGGGGTCCAGATGAGAGCGGACGTGTGGTTTTGACTTGCTCAGATGAGGAGGGTTGCTTGACAAATCCTTGGTAACCACCCTTGGGGGATGTTGCACAGGGTACAGAACCAGTTTTTGAGGACTTGGGGGAGGTGGCACTAAGACTGGTGGAGGGACTTTTCGGTGAAAGGCCTGTTTTAGTAGCTGGACCTGACGCTCTAGAGGACGCAGCAGAATCTGGGGCCGAGCTGGAGGTCACCGACACAGATTTAGTGGAGCCAGAAGAGGCTTTGTGCTGCTGCTCCACAGCGGAGGGTGACGCAGCGCTGCCGCTATTGACTGCCGCCTGCAGAATCCTTCTTTTCTCCTCTCTGACAATCCTTTCCCTCTCCTCTCTGCACTGCCTCAGTTTGGCGTGCCTGTCCCGCTCGTAGACTTCAAACAGCCCCGTCGCAACACGCATGGAGCGGCCGGGAGCCTCGCGGGCGAAGTCAGCCAGCGGGCGGGGCAGGAGCTCCACAGGCTTGACCCCACATCGAGCACACGCCTCCAGAGAGTGGGGGCTGGTTAACACGTAGCGGCTGCCCTCTGCGGCCGGTGTGTCAAAGTTGAACAGGTCAAGGTGGAGTTTGGGTGACGGTTCTCTGTCAGTTTGAGTCTGTGGTTGCTCAGGTGGGGCCTCCTGAGAGGCGACGTCTGGCGCCGCCGTGGACGCGGAGTGGCAGGGGCTCGGCTCAGTACTGCCAGTGGGCGGTGTCTCAAACCCGGCATCGCCATCGTCCTCCGTTGTGGTGCCATCGGCCTGTTCTGGTAGTCGGGGGTCTTCAGTGGCCACGGCTGGCGCGTCGAGCTGCGGGCCTTTACACTTGCTCTGCTCCTCAGACTCCGAGGGGTCGACCATAGTTGGCTGATACTGCAGGTGGAGAAGAGGGAGGTAGGGCGGGGATCGATGGAAGGGGAGGTTGCGTGATACATGAAGGGATGGAGTAGTGGGAAGAGGTTTCAATTAGAGGATTACAGCGTTCATTTCAGAGCTTAAGAGACATACAGTCTGCGGGGGGAGGGTCACAACGCCGGTTCAGGGACGCATGCATGCATGAACACATATTCACGCAGTGATTTTAACTCCAGATGAGACATTTCCCCTTCAGGGAAGTGACATAACATAAGAAAAAAAAAAAAAACACCACAGTCCTTTAATAGAGGGTCTATTTTTGGCAGAGTTACTAGGCTGTGAGAATTTGATTACTCATAGCAATATTTTTCACTCTACATCACACAATCGACCCACAAAGACCTTTTGAAAACCCACATCCCGCAACATGTATAACAAAGCAGTTTGATTTAAAGCACCTGGATGTGGTAAACAAGCACTGCACACATCTATTCACCATCCTGGGCTCACACCTACAAACTGAGGAGGCCTAGACCTTTCCACAGCAGGAGAGAGGTGGAGGAGATTAACACTTTCAGGTTACAAACGACTCAGGGGTCAGATTTAAAAGGCGGATTTCATTACAGATGTGTCCACAAAGACAATATCTACTCGGGGCCTGTTTCGCTGCTGTTTCCTGCCTCGGATTGGTTTGTTTTTTCATGCGGTGTCACAGAACACACACACACAGACATCCGCTCACCTGCCAGTTTGCAAAACGTTTTCTAAACCGGTGCTTTGTTCCCCTTTAATCCATCCAGCTGCCCCTGCTCCCTGCATAATATCAGGCTTTCAGGGGGAAGAAAGGCTGCGGCCGTCGATCCACCGATGGAGCATCACATCGTCGCAGCCTCCAGCGACACGACAGACAGACGGAGCGTCTCGCAGCCGGTCGGCCGACTGAGCGCGACGGATCCAAAACTGGTGCGCTCTCTCCTCGCGTTCAAAAATAGAAAAGCACAACCGGCTCTTCACAGTGAAATCTACCCTAAAAAATCTCCTATCAAGCTTCCTCTGGGTTCATCCCGTAAACACCTGCTATCCGCTCAGCAGCATCCCTCCATCTCAGCCTCCTTAGCTCCGCCCGCTTCTGGCAAATGTGCTAAAAATACAGTCTGCTCCCTGCAATTAAACCAAGCGCCTCTCCCCTCGTTCTCACTTTGCTTTTCACACAACAAAACGATGATCGCATGTGGTTTTTATTTATTTCAAAGCTCTTCCTATAGATTTATGTGTATATGACGAAAGAATACGTGTTTTCATAATTATTTTTATTAGGTTTAAGAAATTATCCAACGCTCTGTAATTTGTTTTGCATGCAAGAGAATACACAATAAATCTGTTAATATATAACTATAAACCTTAGAATAGATGTTGCGTTAATCTGTCCCGGCTGGGCCATCAGAAGTCTTATCACAGCGTGTAACAGCTGCCATCTGTCATCCTGGTGTTTGTGTGAAGTTAATCACACTGTAACTACTCAAAACAGCCGCCAGAGGGCACTGTAATATAATATATTTAATGTCCTTTGTATAGGTAAAGATGGACGTATGCACGTTTGCAGTGTTGGGAAAAGTTGTGAAGTCATACTCCAGTAAATGGCAAGATATCAAGTAAAATACTGAGAAATATTCGGCAGGTTATTATTTGGTTAAAGGTTAAATAAATGATGCTCTGATACAGCACGCAATCTGCAAAGTAGTTAAAGTTATCAGATCAATGTAGTGGAGTAAAAAGTGTTATATTTGCCAAGTATAGTTGGAGTAGTCGAATTGTAGAGAATATAATCAAGTGAAGTACTTCAAATAGTATCATAGAGCCCATTAGAGTTAAACTACAACAGGTTTTATCATTAAATGTGAGATACTGAATGTCTGTCAAGGCTATAAATGATGTCACTCCCTTCTCGTTCACTGTGTTCCTTATTTTTTTGCCCTGAACAAAGATATTTAAACAAAAAGCAGAAATTAAGCAGAAACCATGTGGAAGTTTCCTGCAAAATGTATTCAAGAAATTATGAGCTGCTTATTGGAAAAAGCAAAATATTCTTATTTGATAATATTGTGATCATTTTCAATAAATTGTGAGGTGAATATTGTGATAATTTGGGAGTAATTGAAAAGATGATTGAATAGTTTGCTTGGTAACATTCATTTACCATGAAATGAAGTGATGGTTCATGACCTCACGTCCTGAGATCAATATTTATGTTTCTGTTTCGATGGATTCTCACTTTGTTCATCTTTTCAAACACTTTGAACAATTAGTTGTTTTCGAGCCTTGAAACAAGCCCCTGTCTGCTTCAATTGTTTAGGAGAATCCTGCAACACTGTTTTGCTGTGAAGCTCCAGAAATGTTTTTTGTTCTCTGAAACTTCATCCATTTTTCTATCGGCTTGAGGATAAGAAGATAAAGAATGATTTTTCATTTTTGTGTGAGCTTAACCTTCGGTGAATTATTGAAAATCCGCTCTCGGAAGACAGACTGGTCTGGTTTGGTCCAGTCGGAGCGGTTGAATCGGGATTAGATAACTCTGGGTGAGAATCGCAGTGATGATGACCCACTAAACTCCTGACCCGGTGTGGGGAACAGTGCGAGTTTAATTGGCCCCGCCCGTGAGCCGTATCAGGAGGACAGCGGGTAACAAGTGACAACAGGGAACGTGCTGGCTGGCTTGTTAACCGGGGGCATGGGGTCTGGAAGGGGGGCCAAAGGGGAGCGGGGCATGCTGTGGTTGCTGCACAGTTCACTGGTGCAGGGGTATGCTCGGCAGAATTTTTTTGTTTTGTTTTTGGTACTGTAGGGCATGCTCCCCACCACCAAAGCTGGACTGGGGGGTTCATCGAGAGGTGAGCAGCTCTGTGCAGTCATGGAGACCACTGCAATGCCCGGCTGCTGGTGGAAGGCCCGGAGCACTCCGCTGTCTGCTGGTTCTGTGGTGGGAACCGGTCTAGATACGCCAAAACCCTGATTCAGAGCATGAGGGAATAAAATCAGATTGATATTTAAAGGTGCTATATGTACGAATTTTAGTTTAAAGTGAAACTCTCGTCAGAAAGAAACTGAGGCTTTATTTGTGATTGAATATGAGTCAAACCCTCGTGTAAAAGCATAATTGCGACGAAAGAGGCACAGGAGTGTAATGGTGGACCGCTCCTCAAGCCTTCCTGTTAAGGTCGCGCTCAGGGATCGACACTTTTTGTCTGCCATGACGGCGGCGCGCCGGAGATGCTACTGCTAATGTGAGTTGTCCAAAAACCTCCTTTTTAGTAAACTCTGTGTACACAAACAATTTTCTCAATGCTCTTGTTCATGTGTAGAGACCCCGGTGATACTACGAGCAAAGTTTCATGTTGTGTCGAGCCTTTTTAGTGTTTTAAAAATATTGATGCTAGCATAAATGTGCCCGTAGCACTCCATTAAAAATTAGCTTGCCCGAAAACAAAACTATGGTAAATCTTAAAAGTGCCTCTTTCGTCGTATTTATGCTTTTACACGAAGGTTTGACTCACATTCAATCACAAATAAAGCCTCAGTTTCTTTCTGACGAGAGTTTCACTTCAAAACATTCAAGAATTAACTAAACTTATCGACACTGAAACTGACCTCCGTCGGTTCGTTCCAGTACAATCCCCCAATGCTTCGAGGTCAGCTAAGAGACTAGCCTCATGGCTACCTGAGCTAACTAGCATATGGCAGCTACATCAGTTACTCTGACGACACGCTGCTACCTATTTGTTTGAAGTACGGATGGACAATTCTTAGATATTACATCCTTAAATTTCTATCCAGGAATTTGTCACGTGGTACTCGAACCTGCGACGACCTTTTCAAAAAGATTCAGTTTATTTGAGAGAAAAAATGTCCCTGCATAGAAAACTATTATAAAAGAAACATCTGTAAAACTGCCAACAAGGTAAATTACTTGACTTGACTCTTTCCTCATGAACTTCTGATCTATGTAGGTTTGATATTTGTAAAACTTCCCTCGAGTTCCCTGCACATATTCGGTGGGCCGCGTAACCAGGAAGTACACCCTGATGCTAGAAAACTTTTTGGGTGGGGAAATTTCATTGGACTCTCATCTCATTCTGTATAAATTGTTTCTACAGTAGCTCAGAATGGACAAACAAAACATTGACCGAGAGGGATTTTTGGATTTTTAGTTACCACCATTGGCGAGGGATGCTTCTTGCCACTAACTCCTGCACACTGGACCTTTAACTACTGAATACATAATGCTGATGACTAGCAGCAGTGAGACAGACAATTAAAATGTCAATAAGTGCCTTGATAAATACGTCTGATGGTTAATGTAGGAGGGAAATGTGCTTCTGTGTAACACATCCGAGTACAAACTGACTCTACATCAGTTCTACTGGTGTGGAAAATCTGTTGCAGTGGGAGATCCAGCAGTAAATGATTGATTAAGACGTCTTGAGTTGAAATAACAAAGCGATGCAGAATCAGTGCAGTTAACAGAATCTATGAGCCTATTTTTACTCAGAAGCAACAAATGAATCTAGCCAAGAGATTACAGACAGCGAAACTTCGGGGAATTCGGGGAACAATAATCATTTTGGCGTCATGACTCAGCAGCCTCAGCTGAGATGAATTCACCCGTTTCATTTCCCTTCAAGAGGCCGACTTCAGCTCTACATGCGCGCAGACGGATAAAGACATGGCAAAGTCTTTTACAGACCTGGAAATAAAGAGGATACAGTTGATCTCGGTGCATTTCCACCTCTCCAGAGGGCTACTGATTTTCCACATGATTATATTTTACTACTATTGGAGTGGATCGTGCCAAGAGGACACTGTCAGGGGTGTTTTAGTGGGTGTATGACGCTGTTCAGACAAGTTGAGTGAATCAAATGTGATGATACACCCTTGAAAGACTTCTCCAGTGTTATCCACGTGTAACCAAACTGTTTCTGCCATTTAAAGACTAAAACACATGAAGAATATATAATAGATTAAAGGTTTTTATGGCTGATATTGTCCTTCAAGATCATTAATTTCTAATATTTGGATATACACGTTGGTTTCTGCCAGACTTTAGCATGAGAAAAGCAGTCATCTTTTATTAATTACCCTTTAAAACAAATAATTTGATCAATATAAGTCGTAATAAATTCATTCAAAGCATTTATGTATCTTAAGATTTCTTCCACAGTTGTAATTGTTGCAGTAATTTATCTGGGTGAAAACACAATGTAGATATTCTTAAATATGTATAATATACAATTGAACTCTCCATCAACCCTATAA
Organism: Sparus aurata; assembly: GCF_900880675.1. Lineage (NCBI taxonomy): Eukaryota > Metazoa > Chordata > Actinopteri > Spariformes > Sparidae > Sparus > Sparus aurata. Next base: position 7,013,930 of record NC_044202.1, read on the forward strand.
CTACTATCGTATTCTTTCCAGGAAATGATAAAGCAAGGTGTTACTGTTTCACCTTTTGTAAACCACGCGTTCTAGTTGATATCTGTGCTGCAGAACAGAAGGACAACAACAACAACACAAAGCCTGACAACTTGTGAGAAAGTTGCGAGCGCCGTATATGCACTAAAATGTGTGTGAACTAGTGGCACAGTAGGCTGATGTTCTCAACAATCCCGCCTTTTTACTCGCTCTGTGGTGCACACTCGCTGCCCTGCTGGAACTCTCTGGTCCTGTGAAGACTGAGACCTTTCGTTGCCCCCAGTTCACATTTCGAGCCTCGGTTTGCCAACAGAAAGGGACACGTTTTCTGGACAGTTTCAACAACTCCCTCTTCTGACCCTTTGCTTTCTCCAGCCACCAACCCTCCCCTCCCTTCCCCTCCCCTCCCCTCCCTCGGCTCTGTGGGATGGCACAGGGGTCCCATGCTAGTGTGGAATAGTCCCCCTCCTCAGTGGAAGGGGGAAAAGGTCCCAGAGACAGAGCTGTTAATTCAATCAGGAGAGCGGTATGCTCAATTAGGCATCCATAAGGGCCCTGGATGGGTCCAGGGGCCCTGTGGAGGGCAGGCAGCCCAGTCCCCGTGAGGTATTAATTGTGGATGACAGTGTGTAAACAGTGGGGTGAATAGACAGCGCAGGTGCGGGACACCCCAGTCCAGACTCAATAGCCCTTTTCACACCCTTGGCTCTGTGTTGCCACTTTCATTCTCTCACTACGTAAGAATCCCTCACATCTCTGATTAATGTCACGGATAATTCGGCATTGTGGGCTTATTTATTTGTTGCTGTGCGTTTGCGTCACCAGGCATGCTCCTCAGTGAGTGTGTGTGTGTGTGTTTATGTGCGAGTGTGTGTTTGAAGAGGGTAATAAGAGGCCAGGTTGCTGCCGTCCAGGACTGTCGGGCCAGCCAGCCAACGGGGCTCTACGCGGCTCCCCGTTTTCAGGAGCTAGTGAAAATTGCGGCCAGTACATGTAAAATATGTGGAATTTATGAAATGAAATCCAGATGACACTTTAAAAGGAGTAGGGGCTTTTCTATCTGACCTCCGATTTTTTCCGTTCAGCTCACCACCCAGCCCCCTTCGCCCGGCCTGTCTGTCTTTCATTCACCGCTGTAAGTGTGTTTGCGTCGCGTTTGACAGCACTAACTTTTCAAGAGCCGTCACACACACACGGTGAATAAAGAAGTGCGGTGGAAGAAGAAGTGAAAAAAGCACTCCATTGCAAGTAAAATGAAAAGTCAAAGGTGCAGGAGTATCATCGCAATATGTATCAAAAGTAAAGACATTGAAAAAGCAGAAGGTTGCAGGTTGTTTGCTGCATCAGAGCCAAAGAAATGCATTTTTAGATTTATTCATTTTAAACAACAACAACAACAAAAACTAATCACTGATTTTGATAATCAGAAAAATGCTGAATATCAAATCTCGGCCAGTAATTGGTCGACCCCTATATACAGTATACATATATGTAAATATACTATATATAATATTTTGATACTTAGGTTCATTAACGCTTTGGGTAACTTACATTTTTTCCAAAGTACATCTTTATATATCTTTTTCTGGGTACTACAACGCTGCCTTTGAGTGTTTTTTATTAATATTATATAACCGGATTATTGATACTGGTGCATAAACATGTGACATTGAAGCTCATTACAGTGGAGATCTACTGTTTAATCAATAACAATACAACACCAAAAAAAAAGAGATTATGTGTTTTACATGTAAAATCTTAAAAAGCTGTAAAAACAATAACATGCATAAGATGGAGTAGAAGTACCACAAATACCGTTTATACACAAGTAGAGTACTTGAGCGACTCCACAGATGGATTATTTATTATTGATGAATAAACATGTAAGCAGCTTTATTATACTGCAGCCGGAGCAGATTGACCAACTTTATATCCTGTTGTGTTGTTTATTATTTAACAATTAATCATATTAAATCTGGAATATCACTATAAACCACAACTGTCAAATAAAGCTTTCTTATTTCTCTCTACAAGTCTCTCAGTACAAAATACCATAACATAGAAGTAACTGTGAAGTTTAAAGTTGATTTTACTGTAATAAAAGTCAGGAAACCGATTACCACAGAATTACCGAGTAAAGTAGACTATTGGATTTAATTTGAATGAGCTAAAAAGTATTACCAACTTAAATTATTGGTCTACTTTACTTGGTAAGTTTGAGGTAATTGGTTCCCTCAATTTATTTAAGTAAAGTCACGCCATCAGATTTGACAGTGTACTTGTTTTAATGTACTTGGTTACCACCACAGTTCATTGTACAACATTTGAAGTAAGTCAAAGACAATTTGTAACTACAGATGAAAGGTAAAGTAAATGCAGTTGAGTAATAAGAACATTTCCCTCTAAATGGATGGTTTCAGTATAAAGTTACACAAAATTGAAGTACATTTACTCCAGTATAGTACTTTCACCTCTGCACCTGGCTTTCCCTGTTTACAAAGTCGAATAAACATTATATTGGTTTCATTAAACTGATTGTGAATAAGTGCAGCTGAATTAGCGTCACCCTGTTATTACCTGTAAAAAAAACACAGGGACGACTAACTGATTAGCGCCTCCATTAAAACTCCTTTTTACCCACAACACTCAGCATACCACATGTGAACTCTGTGTGTGTGTCTAAATTGTACTTTTGGTCCATGTGACATCATGGCTGAACATCTGTGCTAAATCCTCCTCTCCTCCCCCCCCCCCCTCGGCCGTCAGATCTCTGGGTGGCCTCTGTCCTGCTCCGTCTGTTTCTGTGTCTACAGACACCTGCTAATTTTCGGCCGTATGTAGTCGGTGTAAGCCGGCGGGGGGACAGCGGCTGGAGGGCGTCTTTGGAAGGGCCGCTGCGGTAATTGGGAAATACATTTCCTTTCAGCGTGCTCATTCATTCCCTTTTCTGTTTTTGTTGTCAGAGGTTTTCTTTCATGCCCGGCCAAATGACAACAGAATTAAGGTGTAGAGCCATGCTTTCCCTACAACAGCTTTACACCCCAGAAAACCTCGTCTTCTTTGTTAGGGGCGTGAGGGTCGAAGCGAGAGGGAAGAGCAGATATAAACTGATCTCGTTAACATTCCAAGAGACACTCCTGTCGTCCCCCCCCCCCCCTCTCTCTGCTCCTCATCCTCACCTCCCACAAGCATTTTCTCCGCTCACACCGGGACATGAGTGGACCAGGCTGGCACAGAGGGGGGTGAGAAACAGCACCAGAGCGACGACTCATGGCTCTGATAATGATACCACGCGGACGCTTTTGCAGAGTCTCTACGGTGGTCCGGTAAACAAGAATCCAGATACTCTCACAGTCTTCAGGGCTCAGCTATTTTTTTCACTCCCCCCCCACCACCGCCTCCCCTTTTTTCCTTCTCTTGCATTCGGCCTGACCCTCTCCACAAAATTCTCTCCATCCTTTCTGAGAAAACAGGCCTTTTTCTAAAAATAAATCATTAATGCTGACCCTAATTGTGCCAATTCCAGCAGCTCAATAGCTCTAATTACAAGGCTCTTCACTGAGCCACTCAAAAAGCCGCTGAACTGTCATCGCCAACAATTAAAAAATATCTATAGGGACAAAGACTCAGAGAAGGAGACCGAGGGGGGGGGGGGATTGGGGGGGTTACTCATTCCAGCAAAGGGTGACCGGATGGCCCTTTTCAGCTCTTAAAAGCCCACTTTTCTGTGGATTGAGGGGTTGCTGAACTGAAGCTGGACACCTGCACTCAACACTCGGCTTCCCTCGCTTCACCCTCTTTGGTCCCTCCACCTTCTTTTTTAACTCGCTCTCAATGGGCCACACAATTCCTCTGAAAGGGAAAAAAGACGGAGAAAGAGGGAGCACAGAGAGAGAACGAGGACGTGGGAGCCAAAGGTTGAGAGTTTGTAGGGACGACTACAGTGTGGGACCAGATTTTATGAGCCGGTTTAGTGCTTTCTCCGTCAGGCTGGACTAGAATGGAGTCTGATCAGCGCAGGGCAGTGTTCAGATCCTTTACCGGTCTAAAAGTAGCAATACTGCGATATGAACGAACTCCGTCACACTGAAAAGGTCACTTCAGTAAGAGTGTCTGAAGCACACAGCGTACTTAAAGTAACAAAAGTAAAAGTACTTGTTGCTCCAAGACTGTGTTACAGCCGACTGTCGGATCATTATTACTGATTACAACAACGTCTAATTACCAGAGTACTGTTGTAACTATTCTTATATACTCTTGGTTAGTTTAATCTATAACAGTGCGACATATTTCACAAGATCACAACATGTTTGAAGTATAAAATTGTAACTAGACTAAAGCTTAGATAAATAAATACACTTAAAATGGAAAGTAAAATGGCAAAGTGAGTAAAAAGGGGAAATAATACAAACTGAGAGGTAAATTAAAACATAAATATCAATCTATGGAAACTTTTTTTTACATTCAATAACTGCATTTTAACCTATTTATTCAGCCATTCTTAATTTCTTGATTTTATGTTTGTTGTTGGCAGTTTTTAGTCGTCCATACATGCGCAAAGTTTTTAATTTACACATACAGTGATAGGCCAATTTAGGTGTTCCCACTGCAACCTGTCGCCCAAATTTAAATGACTATAAGTTATTTATTTGCACAAAATGTCTTCACACTGCTTCATTTATAGAGACCAGCTGCATTAATGAGGTTTAGTCTTTAAAAATGAGACAAAAAACGAACAGTAATTAAGGCTTAAGTGGCACACACAGCTGTTTTTGCCCATCAACCACTGAATCCTCATCGGTCCAGCGCACACACACACACACACACACAGGCTGACCCCCTGCAGTGCTTGTGACAGCTATTGACTCTCCTCAAAAGATGTTTCCCATTGTAGCCCAAGTACACAGGCTAAATGTCACGGCAGCAGGATACTCGGCTATCACAGAGCATTATGCGCCTCTGAATGGGGACGAGAACCTAAAATCTGACTTCACAATCGCTCAGCCATTGTCCCGGCTCTCAAAGACCGACGAGCTTCCCTGCAGCTGCTGAGTCTGACTGGCCGCAGCAGCGTCTTCTCCTTCTCCTCCGTGGAGAGTCTGTCTGGCACCGGGCGTGGCTTCCTGCGCCATCCCTCGCCGCTCATTGGCCGGTCGCGGTGTCGGTCGGTGCTCACGCTCCCTCCTTTGCTTTTAAATGAAGTTGCAATGGATACAGGCGCGACTCAACCTGTGAAAGCCGCGATGAACAGCTGATCCTCCCGCAGTGGATAAAACAGTCGCCATGGTCATGATTTCTCATCCTACGCGTGGCACTATGTGAATAGTTATTGGAGAAGTAGACAAAGGAAAACGACTTTTTCTTTTTTGGAGTTCTGATTATTTCTCTCTTTTTTTTTTTTTTTGGACCTGTTGATCATCAGTGTGACACCCGGACACGCACACACACACGCGCACACACACGTCTACCTGCCGCTCCCTGCGCTGCGCTCACCGACCACCAATTATGTTATTGTCAAGTTTTCTTCTTTTCTTTTCGCACTTTTTGGCGCCGCTGTTTCTCTGTTACTTGCCGCAAGTGTCCGCACAGAAGCCGGGCTCATCACGGGTGAGTGACTTTACCTGTGTGCCTGCTGTGGTCCACACCTTGTTGTTAGATACAAGATGATACTTGGATTTATCGCGAGAAATACCATTTGCAAGAGGTAATAGTGTGCCGAATCATGCTGCGTAAAAGTAGCGCGTAATTAGAAATATTTAAACTTCCACCTGATAGTGTGACAGAAACGTATAGAAAGTAACACGTGGATATGACACTTATATACATTATTGGAAATAAAGTGTTTTATGGGATTCATGTGACTATTCCTAGCTGTGTTTTTGTTCAAGCCATGCGTAAAAGCAGAGGTCGGATCTTTTTTTGCGTCAAATTCAAGGACTTTCCAAACTGAAACTCAAGGGCTCAAAAGTAACATGTTGTGGGGGAGAGACATAAATAAATTCGGCCTATATACAAGTTAAATATCTCATTTTATTACTGATATATAGTCATGTAAGGTGTGCTGCTGCAATAAGGAATGCAAGATGAGTAATATTTCAGCTTGTTAATTTTTAAGAACTTTAAGAGATGCAAACTAACTTTTTAACAAGGCATATATTGAATGAATTTGGAAAGAAATGTTTGTTTGTCTAGCACAACCAGTGATCAGCCCTCTACGAAATGACATTTATGGTTCATGGCTGAAATTTTGAGACTCGTTCCCTAAAACTTTTGTCATCAGAGAAAGAAATTCTCCATCCAGGTGTGTTAGCAAAGCTCAGACCCACCAAAAATCACAGTCTGTGTACTTGATTTATGATGTTGTTATCACAGGCTGTTTTCAAGGACATTGAATGAAGTTATGTTCGCTGTGTTCCTGATCAGAGCTGATCCTGTATTTCCCTCTCCCTGCTCTTATCCCTCTACTCTTCGCTGTAATGTCCGTCCACCTCTTTCTTAACCTCTGTGTCTCTCACACACCAGGCAGAGATGGCACTAAGTGGCCGGGAACAGCATTGTTTCACAGATGCAGTGTAATATTTGTGGTCAGAGAGGAGAAGAAGGAGGGGGGGGTGAATGTGTAATACTCACATATTGGAACAATTTCACAACATCTTTGAATGCCCCCCCCCCTCCTCCTAACACAAGACACTCTGGTCAGGATCGCTGTGTGGAAAGAGTCGCAGTGATTTTATACTTTGCGTAATCACTTCTTTGTTACTTTATAATTGTTTTCCTACTGGAAAGGAAATGAAAAATCCAAGCAGATTTTTTTAGAGAGATTTTTTTACTGTCACACAACTTGAGCGTGGTGTTTGTTATATTTGAGATGTGTGGTAAACCGTATAGGATAACACGACACGTGCTAGGAAATCAGACCAGAGCTGGACTTTTCTGTGACGACCTGAGCCGTCTTGCTGTGGTGAAGATTTTCTCCCTGTTCCAGCTTTGGTTAAATGATTTCATGCTCCTCTGCAGGCCGAGAAACTCTATCGCCCTCGGCCTTAGGAAACCCTCTCAAAACCACACTGGATAAACTCCAAAATGCAGGGTGATGTCAATTTGAAAACAAGGCTGCTTCTGAGTCCCCGAAAAAGTTAAAAAATCTAACTCAAGGTTCTGTGAGCAGTGGGAGCATCTCTGTCGACTTCGAGCAACATTAATTTGGGCGAGTTTGGTGCTTGCCGCCGTTTAAGTGCAACAAAACTGCCATAAATACAATTCCAAGGTTTCTGTAACAACAACTACAACCAAACCTCGGCACTTTGTGACAAACTTTGTATGTCTTGAAAAGTTATGTCATGCATGCTCGGGCAGTTTGCACTAGCACCGCACACAACTCAGAACAGTAAAAGCATGCTAAGCTAAGGTAATAATAACACCCGCTCCTAACAACCTTAAATCTTTGTTGAAATGGCTGACTTATGATCAAAACCCAGCGAGTCCACAAATTTGGCATCGCAGCCGAACGTCAAGCAAGTGCGACAACACAAGACCTTTAAATTTGCGAGCTAGCTAATATTACTTGCTATTCAGAAGCAACAAGTTGAGCTCGGCTTCCAAACTGATAAATAGATGAAACGTGAAGTGCATTCCTGCAAACAACCAATAAGTTAAAACTGGATTGTTAAGGCACAAAATCCACTTGGTTGGTGTTTGGAAACCATCATGGTTCAGCATAAAAAATCTCTTTTGATCAACACAATCATGGATGGCGATGGTCCGACTTCCTGTGATGAATAACCAGTTTGGGTCACGCTGGAAATGTCCGCAGGTCTCCTTAAAAATATCAAGCGGTGTGATCTTAATTGACGGCTGTTTGGCAGCATCATTGGCTTCCTGATGGGAACGTCAACTAATAAGCATTTAACGTGAACGCCACATGCAACGTTTTGTACTTGTCAACTTTGGACGTGGCTGCGGTTTGCAGAAATGTTAAATGCTAACATCATATCTTGGTGACTGGGCTAGCAAAGATGGCGCATGACTAAAAAGCCATTCCAAGACTCCCGTCAGCCTTGTCTTGTCTTCTTCAGTGCTTGTCATGATGTCTGTAGAGGCTGCTGAGCCCGTTCTGTTGCCAGTTCGCTGAACCCTGCACCTCAAAACCTACTCGTACCGGTGGTGCTCTGAGCGGAGTCAGCTAACTTGCCGCTGGTGTCATCCTGTTACAAGTCACTGTAAGATTAAGATGATTTTGACTTCTTCCTCCTCCTGGGCCTGTATCGGGCAGCGAGGAGGGATAATCGCACTCGGCCTTCTGCACACCCCCGCTCACACCACAGAAGATACTTTGAACATTGCTCACAGCTGCCGTAATACCAGAATTCACACCCCCACTTTCCACAGCGATATCAGCGGCGAAAGCCTGAGCTAACTTCACCGCATAGCACTGCTGCTTTCTCATTTCCCCGGAGGCTTTTATGATGCAACAAGAGCACACGTCCAACATTTCTCACAACTGGGGCATACGAGTCGTCTGGACAATGACGAAGCTTTTCTCGCCCCGTTGTTCCTGCTGTTCAGTTAGGTCTGTTTTGCAGACACCCTCGTCATTCTTGAGAGATGTCGGCCAGCTCGACTCAGACGATACATTAAGGATGGTGATCAAACATCTTCCTATGATGGTGGAACGCTATCTTTCCATCTTTATGACCTAATTTTTTTTTTTTTTACAGTCTTAGAGGATTAAAGCTCACATCTAATGGCTGATCTTAATGAGTACAACAAGACATTTTGCAGGTTTTCTGGTCCTTAGCAACAGGAACGATCTGTCTAACGAGGCAGGTGGTGGCCAGGCACTCACAGATCTGTTTCCAGGAGGGGGGATGTATTCAGAAATTAGGGCTAACAAATGACGATGCCCTCCACTATATCCCTAATCCCCTTTCATCAAATCAACTTGTTAGTGCCAGGGATGGGATGCGACGAGCAGCCGACCTGCATAATTTGATGACAGCATCAGTGTAGACTCATAAACTCATTGGAAAACAAATATAAACAGCCCGGGCCTGAGCGGCGAAGCAGCCAAGACTGCATACCTTGCAGCTTGGGAAAGTAGAGCTTTGGTTCAAACGCAGGAAAAAGCCTTTTTATTGGTGTGAGGTAGATCACAGCCACGGCGCAGGTGTGAGTGGTCTGCACGTGTTGATGCATGAAACGTATGGATGCAGGTGCCTGTGTGCGATTCGTGTACGGTCAGCTAATGACCCTTAATTACGCTTACAGTGCGCAAAGGAATGAAGGTCCTGGACTGGACTGTTTTTTTAATGAGAGAAAATAATTTGAAAACAACAGTTTGATCGTGATTCTTTACTAAAAAAGTATTGGAGTGGAGGTAGAGATTGTATCACTTACTCTTTTCTTTAGGGCCTCAGCACACCTGGATGATGGTCGGCTGTCGGCCATAGTTCCCGTTGGCGAGTGTTTGTGGCCCTAATTTTATCTTTTTGTACTGCACCATTGACCATTGCCATTAGTTGGACCTTGTCGGCTGCTTTTTGGCCAACTGAGCCCACTGAAACTACGCCGGTCGCATTTTTGGACTTAACCTCGTTGCCAATGCCTTTTGCAACTTTTTAGGAAACATTTTCTTTATTAGAAGTAGCTATATGATTGAGAGTGTTATTAAAGTGATTGTTGTCCTTTAACATAAATACAGTTTGCATATCCGCAGTCCTGAGTCGTCGGGTTCACCTTTTTGAATGTCAAAGAAAGACTATCGCCACCTGGTGGCAACAAAAGTTATTTCTTCTCTTTCAGGCGCAAAACCAGCACATTCTCATACTTAAACAACATAATTGATTGATTGTCAGCATCTCCAAAAACGACACATCTCACCATCAAACAACAGACAAAAGCACCAGACCCTGGTTAAGTTGAGGCACACAAAATACTTGGTTAGGTTTAGGAAAACATTGAGGTTTTGGTTAAAATCACTACATTTTTAAACATACCTACACTACCTACGTATGTTACATCACGTTATGTGAGAGATGTAACTACATTACGTTAGAACTCACTTACTGCGGCCTCTTGAATTAAAGTTCTGTGCTTGTTTAAGCAAGTAAGGCAACGCCAACAGAATTTGTTGATGCTAGTTCTTTTGGTGCTTCTAGGAAATTATACTTAAAAGAAACAAGTGAAAGCAACCGGTTCAACTCCGTTATGTAACAGGAAGTTTGGGGAAATGAAAGAAATCAGAAACTGAAGACGAAGATGAGGCAGATTTAGACAAAGACTGAAGTAAACAGCAAAAGTATGGGCAGAACAACGGACTGGAGATTTAGTATCAAACTGTGCTGGCCTGATAATTTCAAGCATCTCAATAAACTGGTCAACTCTGCAGACAGGCTGGACAGCAGCGACATGAAACAATGATGAGGAAATGCAACAAATGGACCGGACTTTTAAGGAATCCGAACCATTCCTGCAATGTGCGGGGAATGTGTTTGTCAGTGACAGAACAGCTGTTCAAATGAGAGCGCTCTAAAACAACTTAGATATAGTCAGGCGCTATAAATGAGGATATTCAGGGTAACACACAGAGAAGTCAATGTGAAAATCCAACAGCAAACAAACAAACAAACAAACAAACCATCTTGAATAAATAAGAAAGCATTGTTGAAAATCACTGTCTGAGGGGAAAGATGTTCAAAGCAAATATAGAGAGATGTTCTCAGATTTTATCAAAACGAGAGCATCTGGACTTCTCTGTAATCAATGCCGTTCCAAGAGAAGCACAGGATTTCGGCCAAAATCATTTACTGTGAGTGAAAGCAGAATTACTGATGCACATGGAATAATATGTACTTGAGAACGTAGATTCTCCATTAAAGAACTTTGACAGCTTTTATGGAAATCAGGGATGGATCGAAGAAATAGAAAAAATGAATGAATAAACCAACTGGTTGACACATTTCTACATTGTGTTTGAGCTGGGCTGTTTGTGTGTGCAGCTAAGTGAAATGACGCCTTTTCTTAAGACGGCTGTTTTACCTTTTACATTGTATTTGGTAGACAATATTGTGAAACGAAGAGAACGAGAGATACAATGGGAAAGTTTTTCCCCTGACCATCAAATCACTGGGATGCATAGAAGACAAGTTGATGACCGTAATCACGCAGACGTGCAATTCTCAATTTAGTCTTTATGGGGGAAAAACATTCTTGGCACACTGAGAAGGTCATAGTTTGGCAACACAGTGTCTTCTATGAAGAGAAGTCATGAAATACAAACCTTTCAGATTAACGTTGTCCTGACTTTTCGTTTCAGCAGCAGTTTCTGATTAAGCACGCAGAGGAAAATCCCTTAAAACAGTTATTGGTGACGAAGGTTTGTGGTTTGGGGTTGTTTTGTTGTTTGGTGGTGCGAGTTTGAAGACTCACACAACATACATATGCATGATTTTGTTGTTCCTAGAACAATGAATGGATGGAAACAGCTCAGAAGGATCCTTCCTGTGGGGATCACTGATGTGCTCCACCACCATCCTGTTGCATTATACATTATTGTACAAGCATGTAGTGTAATGGTGTAAAATACAGCTTAAAGGGGGAAGAGGAATACAGAATAGAATATATTTAATGCGATTGTAGAGGACTCTTATGACAACTGGAATCTTTGCCGGTACTGCAGGAAAGATCAGATGCTGTAATGGTGGCAAAATTAAGATTAAGTTTAATGTTTTCTTCCTAACGATCAACGTTGTCTCTCAAATGGAGAATGGGAGACGCCACGTCAAAGGCTGTGTCGAGATTAAATACAACGTTCTTTGGTAAAAACTCCAGTCAGCTAATAGGGCCACTTAGCTTCACGGCTAACAGAAGCTAGTCCCGACAGTAAGGGTTGTAATGAGCCGTCTGCTGTTTTGGAGCGCCCTTTGATAATCTCGCCATTTTCTGCCAAAACCAAAAGTGTAAGACGAGTTTTATTACAGCTATTGGTAAATGCCCAGAGGGTGAATCCTGCTGTCTTCCCTAGTGATCCCCCAAATTCTTCTCCAGCGTCAACATGAGGTTGACATTTGTGGTTCAGAGTAAAATGTTTTGACAACTGCTTCTTGAAATACCACCAAGTTTAGAGCAGACACTCGTTGTGTTCGTGGAAATGTTTGGTTTTCTTTGCCTGACAGAGCCGCTGCAGTGTGGCTTAACACTCGTAGTATCACGTGTCGACCCCGGCGTCTCGCAATCACACAGGGACAAATCGTATGACAGACGTAAAATCACATCTATTCTGTGACAGTTGCGAAGGAACCATCCAGGAAAATGTGAGAAATCTAACTGAATTACAATAAACGAGACACGTTGAAGGAAACAGGGCAAGCTAAAGAAATTAAATGACAGCTTTTAAAGTCCAAAAACAACCGATGAGTTCCACTAAATGTCGAGAAATGTCTTTCGCTGAAAACTTCAGGTTCACAAGCCAAAAGCCTGACATGGCTACACTAGACACCGAGGCTCCACTTGTATTCCACAGGACACTGACAGACGGCTGTACGGGCGACTCCACCAGCGACCAATCAAATCGCTTACACATGTCGATCCCCTCCGATAGCTGCGTAATCAGCAAACGCATTTCATGCTCAATTTCGGGGCTTTCTAATCAGTGTAATGAAATGCAGTCGAGGTCCGGCTCTGTGATTTCGGGCCAGGGAGCTCCACGCACGGATCATCGTTCCCTGTTTTTCTCCGCAGATCCTCCTGATTGTTTTAAGGGCAGCTTTTGCATTTTGCTTAATTGTCCGGTCCACTATGGGAACTTTGCTTTATGTGTTTTAGCGGCGTGCACCGGCTCTCGCTTGAGAGGAATTCTGCCTGTTGAAAGAGTTACGGCTCTCTGTAATCCTTCAGATCATCGGGACGGCAGAAACACTTCCTCTTCCCCGTCAAACCAGCTCAGCAGATTAGCCTCCGCTGTGCCACATATTTAATCGTTTCCTTTGATATGTGCGAGTGTGTGGTCTCAGCTTCAGTATGCAATCTATTGTAATGTGCGATGGACATGCACACACACACGCAGAAACACACTTCCACACACCTCCTGGGAACAGCAGAGACAGCTGACTGTTTTGTAGCCAGGATGTAGCATTAGTGACAAACAAGGAATGTTGTTAATCAGATTTAGAGCCATTTCCGATGAAGGAAGAACACCTCCCACCTCCCCCTTACTCGCACTTTCATTCTGATTCCTTTACACCACTTCAAAAGAAACGATAGGAAGTCTTCCTCTCCGCTAATCTTTCATTTGATCTCCTGACCATCATGTAAAGAGGAAATCTGATTTAAGCATTGTGTGAAATTGTTTTTCCAGCGACGCTTTGTCAGATATATTAAATCTACTGGAGTTTATAACCATAACAGTAGATTAAGGCTGATAAGAATCAACGATTTTTCACGAGCAATGAATCACGAGTAAAATCACAGAGAATTATATCCATACACTGCACTTCTCCTCAGCGTTATGTGGTGTTTTAGTGTCTCTCAGCTCATTGTTTTGGCATTTGCTTCAGTTTCTCTGCCCTGTCAGCAGGTTTATGCCTCCTGCCCAGCAGACACACACAGTTAGCCTGTAGCTGGTGAACATAGTTGAGCATTAAGCCGCTAAAGAGCCAGATGTATCCTTCAGAGGTTGGTTGTGTCCAAACGCAGAGCTAGAGATAGTACATTTTGGACTTGAATTTGCTACGAGGCAGAAAAACGACTCCAAGTAAATACATGATGTGTAAATAGGCAACTTTTTGATGCCACATATCCCATATCATCTCAGCGATTTTACAAAATGTCAGTGTTGTGTGTACAGCTTGTCCGTGCTGCCCCCAAGTGGCTAAAAATCTGTTAATTCAGGTTTTTATACGAATGGTGCAAACCAAGAAACGGCCCGTCAGTTACGCTTTACGGCTGTGTTTGCTTTGTGCTACCCAGTTAGCGGCTGAACGGCAGTCGATGTGCATCGTTGTTGTCATCGCTAACCTTATCCGGCTTCCTCATGTCGCACTCGCACGAAAGAAAAAAACATGCTTATAATTATCGTGAACTTCAAACATGGATATTGTTAATGCTCACTGCTGTCAAGCTTGCATATTCACCCATGTAGGAAATTTGGTTCGACTAGCTCGCTATTAGCTTTAGCATCCGTATAGTCATGTGGAAGACTCCAGTCATGTGCAAGTACGTAGACAGAAAGCTTGTCCGATCTCCTGATATCGACCGATTTACACTATTTAACAAAAACCTTTTTTGTTTGCTGTCCAGTTCCTTTCTTTGTAGATTCAGCCCACTGACAGAGATGAATGAAATCCAAGGGTTATTACTTCTAATGTCAGGGACTGAGCGCTACTGTGTCAGCTTTAAAACTACTCATCTTAAACTTCATCCATGAAAACACGATAGTAATTGAATAAAGAAGTCACATTAAAAGGAGTAATGGAGTAGCTGGCTAAACTTTAATGTTTTTAAGCCCAGTCCCACCCTCCTGCTGTGAGCGGCACACACACTTTGCACCTCCTGTGTGAAAGTTGTCCGGCTCCTTTGGCGAGCTCACATATCAGAGCTGTGTTTTAAGGATTTTAAAGGGTTACTTTGAAAATGTTAAATTACAGGTTTCTTTTAAAAGACAAAACCCAATTAGAAATTTAAAGGGAATAAGGGGGGGAGGAGAAGAAGGCTGCATTCCTTTTTATTTTCTCCACTTTTTTTATAACACGGTTAAGTAGAGTGTGTTAATTAAAACAGCATGAGGGATGGCATTCGCTTTACAGATTTCCTGAAAGCTAAATGCTAATTATCGGACAAAAGTGATTACCCCGGCCCGTTAAAAGCACACAACAGTACACAATTAGCCCCGACTTCGGTGGACATCGCTCATTTGCTTGTTACCTCTGTGGTCGCTGCACTTTTATTCCCCCTTTTCCTCCGTTTGACTAATCCACTTGTTGGCTAGTGAGGGAATTTGCCAAAAGCACCCAGTGATTAATGACACAAGGAGGCATGATGGCTTACATATATGTATTGATGTATGTGTTGGTGTGGTTGCAATGTTTGTTGTTGTTGTTGTTGTGCCCAAAGGGGATAATGAGCCCATCACACGTCAGCATGGAGCCGGCACACACACACACTGATGAAGCCCGTCTTGTAATGATTCTCCATCTGTGCATGCGAAGGCCTTTTCCTTAGCAGCAGTGATGTCATTCATGTCAAGGTGCATGTTCCCGTTAGTTAAACAGAACAGACATTATTTTCCACTTCACAGGATCTGATTTAATCATCCCCTGTGATATCGAGTCAGGGTAAGAGCTCCAGTCGACTCTTGTTGGAGCAAAGTGGAGGTCGTTATCATTGACGTGGGCCTCTCCGACTTATGCTTTTGGACTAAATGTACTTTTTCATGATGAAAGAACAGGATCTTTATAACACATTACCTTATGTAACGGTTACGGTTGGATTCAGACGCTCTGTAAGAACTTGAGTAAGAACAATGCAAATACAAACTGTGATTGTTTGTTATTACCAGGCAACGGCCGGTCAAACTCTGACCTGTTGATTGACACCTCGTTTAAGCAGTTCGGAGCTTATATGCCCGACATGTGGCCTGCAACAGCCAACGAGTGATTTCTTAGATAGGACCAATTTCAATTGTGTATTCACAGAAGGGATGGATCAAAGAGTGGATCCCCTGTCTATTAAGTCACTCTTTGGCAGTTGCAGGCCCCAGGGCGGGCATAGAACCTCCTAATTTTCAAATGAGGGGTCAATCAATATGTCAGAGTTTGACGGGCTGTCAGCTGGTGATAACAAACATATCTTCATTTGCATTGTTCTGCCTCCAGCAAAAATTACACACTTTACAACACTCTGGAAGTATTGCAAACATCATAGTTAACTCCTCAAGACACTTTTACAGCATCATAACATCCGTATCACCCTCTGTGTCCGGACTGAAAACACAGAGGAACAAAAAAATCATCTCCAATTATTACAGTAAAGCAAAGATTAAACCTGATCTGGAAAATGATGTCAAGTCATACTGCGATTTCTTTAAAAAATGTACACACAGCAGATTTCCGTGTATTATTAACTAATTGGAGGCTTCTGTCAGTTATTTGGAAATGAAAACTCGGGCTCTGGCTCTGGAGTGTAGAATAACTTAAATGGGTGCGGACTGTTTTACTATAATTCTGAGTTTTAACAGGGACAGCCGGTGATTTTCCAAATGCTACATCAGCCTCAAGTACAACATGTAGCTTGCTGCACGTTTTGCAGCTCGTAAACAGGATTGTATTAACAGTCCAAAGACTTTCATACTGCCTTCCACATGACCGAAAGAAACACACCACGACTAATGTTACTGCAACTTATGACGAGGTGCAACTGCTACCACAACTGTCTAACATCTTTTAGTGTCAAATCAAAAGACTAAACCAGCGGATCTGCAAATGTCATAGAATTGACATATTTGATTTCATGACATTTTCAGATGCAGGCTGTGGTGTTTTCAACCTTAGGGTGCATTTTTCTGACTATACTGAGCACCTAGACATTTCCATTTGTATGCAAATCGTTGCATAAACTCTAAAACCTTATTCAAGTTGTGTAATGCATCCGACTCGACTGGGAAACAATGCTGTTCCAGCCATCGACTGGTTTCCATTAGTTTTAATACAATAAATATCTATTTGTAAACTCTTGAAAATAGCCTAAATGTGTTGCTAATACCTTTTCTAGGCGGACTGAAGTCTGCACCTCGTTACATCTTAATGACTGAAAAGGATGATGACATGATGACTCCTCGGAGTTGATGCTGCTGCGATGAATCACACAAATTGAGCACGTTTCAAGAATCTAGATTTTCAGACTTAACAGATATTCAGCGAAACTAATGGACGGCTGGATGCAAAAGAGATGCAACTTTTTCCAGGTGCAGGGAGAGTGTCTGTGAGGAGCTGGCTAGTTGCCGCGCTTTCTTCTGTTCACGTTAGACAAGTGGCAATCGACGTGAACCGGCATCATCTACGACGAAGCGAGAAGCGAAAGAATCAGAAATACTTTACAAGTCGTCGGACCAGTTGCACGATATTATCACAAGTGTATTTTTAAAATGATATTAATATTTTAATTTCGGAAATATGTGAATATGTCAAATAAAAATGACAAATCGCTGGATCCACTGCATAAAATTTGGTCCGATGAGTCCGACAGCCCGCCACTGCAGCTCTGGTTCGTCTGAGATGTAAATCAGCAAACTCTCGTCAGCTTGTTCGCGACTAAATCAAGAGCTGATAAGTGTAATGAAGGTAAAAACGGGATCAGCATTTTATAGCGTGTTTGTCCAAAGAAATGAGCTCTACCCTTATGCACATGAAGCCAGTTGGAAAGTTTAAACTTAATTGCATTTACTGTAGGAGACGTAATCCGCCGATTTGTTTATTTATTACCTCTGTTCTGTTTCACATCGCGTGCTTTCTCCCCTCCTCCCCCCGTCAGACCTTCAAGCGGGCATATATAAAAAATGATTATTTTCTAATCATATTCTTCCTTCTCGCTCCACTGCTGAGGCTCGGGCTGGAACAGATTCTCTGCCAGTGACGGTAAAAAAACACCATTCTGCTAATGCAGTAATGGTTGCACAATGGGGGTTGCATTTCACTTATTTTATGAGTGGTGGAGGGAGAGAGAGAAAGAGAGAGAAAGAGCTCAGGGCGGCTCTGTGTGCTTCTGGCTGACATGTTTTTGTGAGATTGTGTGTATTTGTGCGTGTAGGGGGAATTTGGCTTGTTAAAATGTGAGGTCTCATTGTTTCCCGGTCAAGATATCAGTACCAAAAACATCGTGTAACTCCCCTGGTGTTTTACCTTCGGCTCATCTGTGACTTCATCCGTTTGGCAGGGCCGTCAGGCAGGAGAGGATATAATGTCCTCCCAATGTTAGGGCGGTTTATATCTAAGCTTTCTTCCCATCCAGTAAAGATTAAAAATATATCTCATTCTCCTGTTTAGAAATTAAAGAAAGGGCCTCTAAGTGGTTGTTAAAGTGAGATTGTTCCCTCGGGGAGTTGCGTTCAGCGCTCCATCGTGTTGTTTGGTGCTTTTCGTCTTTGAGGTGAAACTTTGCGTAATGATCTGCAGGATGAGAGTATGAGCGAGTTTCTCCCCACAGGCTTAGGTAATTAATGTTATTTTTGCGCAGCGCGTGTTCTGCAGCAGATCCAGCAACAGCTCCTGTTACACGTTAGTCTGTTTAATTTAGATGTATTTGTTTGGTTTTGATTATGGGACGTCGGGCGGGTCTCAACCCCCGCCATTACTGGCCTAACAGGAGGGGCTGTTTTCCCTCAGGAGATAGTGCCAGGTCCCGTCATCCTGGCTAATAATGGAGCAGCTGATTGCTGTCAAACAGACCCGGGTCAGACATTGACTGAAAATAACTGAGCGTTTGTTTTAGCCTCTTTAACTCGCCAGATGGGTGGGGTTTACCACATTGGGACAGTTCAGACAGCATTTGGTGAGCTCGAAACCACACAGAAGTGTGAAAGACCGTCGTCGAATGCCTTGCTGATTGTCGACAAACTACTTTGCCTGGTGCTAAAAGACAAACCTCACTTATCTGGTGGTCCCCGCCAGTAAAATGAGTTGTTACTCAGAAACCATGTGATCCGCGGCTCGGTGTCATACACAGTTTTACGTTTGGCAGTAGTCAAATGTGAACCACGTGCGCTTTTTATTGTAGCGAGGACCTCATGTTGAGCAGCAGTCCCAGAGAAACTGTCGTGGGACTCGATCCGAGCCGAGAGGTGGCTGGGATACAGTGCAGAGAGTCTGAGTCAGCAGATTAGATTAGATAGGTTTTAGTTTACCGTCTGCTATTTGATATTCTCTCCAGGAGGTTCGACTTGCCTTTCTCCATTAATGTGAATGTTTCAGCCTCACTTGTGCAAATCAGAAACAGTCCTTTGGTTGCGTACAAGCAGCTTAGGATTTAGATACTTATGTAATCCCATTCATTTTAAATGACACACAGCACATTAACAAGGCTCCTCGTAAGGATTTCATCAGGAACTGGAACTGGAATGGAAACAGGTTGCTGGATGTAGACTGCGGGTATAAGTCTGTTAATTTCTACTTGCGTGTTACCGTTTTCAACCTCTGAGCCTACATGCTGAAAATGGTAAGTTACCCAAACCCTGACCTGGTCACCAACCGTACAAACCTACACCAGCTAGCCTTTAGCTTTTCTTTTCACCTCCCCGCGTGCAACTGTCCCACCATACCAAGTTCACCGTCGCTGCGTCCGGTTTTTAGTGCTCCCCAAGAACAGCAGTGATTGGTTCAAAGAGTAACATACGAATGAGAGCACAGATAATATCAAATTGTCTTAAAAAATAGGTCCTTTAAAGATCCAGTGTGTTTCAGTGGCATCTAGCTGTACAGTCGCAGATTGCAACCAACTGATCACACCTCGTCTCGCCCTCTCCTAACATTGCTGCTAAAAACAGGAAAACCTGTTGCTAGAGCCGGTGTTTGTTTGTCCGTTTTGGGCGACTGTGTGTTAATGAAAACGCAGCAAAACCGAAGCTAAAGTCCCACACACTGGACCTTTACGAGTACCATTAAGGTTTTTAATTTTCAACTCGAATAAAACAACTCCCAGCCATAAATTGAGCAACTTCTCCTGGTCTGCCGGAGTCTCTGGTTTCACCTTTACGGGAGACGAGTCTGTGGACGGGACAGTATGACTAAGTAATGACTACGTGTGGGAGATCTGGTCGGAGTGTTTATTTCCATTTACCGGACAATGCCGTCTCTGAATCTGTGATTTAATGTTTTATTATGACAGTGGAGGTAGAGGAGCTGCATCCATTAAGGTTGTGACTCAGGGATTGGGGAGGACGGGTCAGTCTGTGGGCAGAGGCCAGACTCTGTGGCTCTTAACCTGAAGGAGTGGCTGGATAGACCTGAACCACTTCTTCACAATAGCTGGGCTCGGATACCGACTGGAGGATTTTAACATTTCATCACAAAGACAAACTGCTTTCTGTCCACAGTACTTTGGCTTAGACAAGTCCACTCTTTGTAAGCTCTTCTGGTGGGGAAGAAAAATGTAACAAGCCTCCTTTTTGTTATAGTTAAAAGGAAAACTCAAACAGTGGTTCTCGAAACTACTTTTACATGATAAGAAAAGAGTCATATGCTTCTTTTTCTTAGGAAAAACCAAGATGTCAGGTTGTTAACAGGCATCAAAGACTCAAATTGTTGTTTTTAAGATCTTTTTAAGATAATCTTTGGTATAAAAAAAGAGATTTTTGTAGATAAAAGGGGGACAAATGAGGGACTAACCTTTAATTCAGCATTAGTAAATGAGTAACTTCTAATCCATTTTATCAACTAATGATTGGAGATGAATCAAGAACAACTCCATAATTAAAAAGTAGTATGTATGAATAACGATTCCTAACTGATGACTATGTATTAGATAATGATTAGTTACTAGGAAACAGACCCTGAACTAATTGATGATTACTTCATGATTGCATTTGCCACTTTTTAAAATTTATGTTCAAGACCTTTTCAAGAAAATGTTTATTATTATCAGCAGTAAGAGTATGTCGTATATATGGAACCCGGTGCAGAGGAGTATGGTCCCTGACTTAATCTACATTTTCCCTGCAGATATAAGTGCAGGTATATGTTAAAAAATGACGACTGGGTTCAGTGGTAGGTTTAGATATTCGTAACTTCAGAAATGTGGACTGTCATGCAGAAGAGCTCGACTTGTTTTGACAAAAAGAAAGTAAAAGATGGATAAATGCAATCAAATCGAAAAAGTTTCAGTCAGTTAAGACCTCAAATGTAATATTAATACATCGTAAGACTTTATAAAGACCCGCAGACAGCCTGACAGACACAATGCAGATGTTTGTTTTTTCTCCAACTACTGAATTATTCCAGTACTTCGCCGAAGCCAAGAGGAGGACACACAAGTCAAAAATGAAATGATGTGCTGTGTTTTCCTCCCTGTCTGCAAATTTCTCATAAAGAGACGCATCACGATTTACGGCGAGCTGTCCGACGGGAGATTTTCTATCACGCCTCAGCGCCAAGGCTGAAGTCACATTCAATTATCCGGCTCGTTCCGGACGTATTGTTACAGCAGAGAACGTTGGATTTGTGTCCCATTACGTCCCCTGAAGTCTTATTCCCCTTTTGTTTGAATTTCCTTTCACCTTGTTATACAAGGTTGTTTTTTTTTTTCTTTGCGTTGTATCGATTTATTGGAAGTATTAACGTTTCACTGGAGGAGTTGAGGCAGCCAAAAGAGTCTCCGTGCTCCGGGTTTGATATTTTAACAGCTACAGTGTTTTATGTGGAGCTTAAACCCGTGACTCTGCAGTTTAAGGACACCTTCTTAAACTTTGGACCACCCTGCCGCCCTGTTAGCTCGCCTCCTGATTTTATCTGGCAGATACTGAGGCTCCAGTATCTCTCTCTATTTCAGGAATAGTGTAATCTCTCCCTTTGTTCCTCACAGATGACAGATTATCTGTGCTGACAGCCGCGACAGCCGTGATGGTTAACTACGATGATTTCCCTTCTTCCCGAGCAGTCTACCTGTTGTTATTTTTAGCTGTAAGAATCTTATTTTTTTTAGGCATAGTTATGATATTCTGCCTCATTCCCCATTTTCCCCAGCAAGGCTCCAATTTGTTTGACTAAAAGGAATAAAACAAGCCAGAGAAAGGCCGTTATTTTCACTTATATGATAAAAACAGAGTCCTGAAAGTCAGTTAATTTGCACTGAGCGCATGTGATATTAGCTCACCAGTTGGAAAATTCTTCACTTTTTTCGGAATTTTGGACTCAGTTTTTGAATAAATTGCTCGGATTTAGAAATTAATGTTTAAGACTGTCAGCTGTGACAGATGCTTTCTGGTGTCTGTAAAGTGAAAAAAAACCACAAACGACCGTCGATAGATTATTTTCTGACCTGTGTCTCATTTTCTTCACCACATTTTGGTTTTGTAGCTCGTGCTATAACAAGTTCAGACTCCTGTTTTGTTTCCAGCGCGTCAGAGAGAGCAAGATGTTAGCCAGAATATGACAAAGAATGTAAAATTCAAGTAGTTACAGTACGCTCTCCCTCTGTGGCTCGAAGGGATGTGAGTTGCTTCAACACTTTGGTCCAGACTGAAAGGCGTTACATGTAACATTTTGGCAATAAAACATCACAAAATTACAATATATTTCCTTCATTATATGTTTTTTGTTGAGTTAACTTCATCTTAAATGCTTGCACAATGTTCAAACCCAGAGAAATCTCAAGCTAATTGTGTGTTTCATCTGTTCGCCTGTCTCTCTAATTGTTCCAGGGAAACACCAAAGAAAGTTGGCGAAACGTATGTTAGCTAACACTACTTGTGGTTAGTTGCATGTCATGAAAATGAGCGTGACTAAACGTTACGTGAATGAGATCGTATTATACGACTTGTCCGAGTCACGTCAGATAGACTTCCATCTGTAACGGTGGCTGTTTACCAAAGAAGACACCAACTCCCATGATCCCACATTGGAAATTGGATTGCATTGCCGTTAAATTCATGATAAATTGTAATAACTTTGGCTGCCGCTTAACTTTTCATGTAACGTAAATCCCTGCAACGACTTTCCCTTCAACCTCAGTTGAACTTTGCTAGCACGCCAACACGCTAAACTGACACGATGAAACTATATACCTGTTGTACATCAGCATGTTTGCACTGTCAGTGTGCCAATGTCAGCAGTCGCTTCACCTGCTACCTGCTGGCATGGCTGTTGACACTTAGTGGCGTTTGAATTAAACTAACCTGCTCTCAGATCAGTCGTTTTTTCAGTCGGTGCTCACATTAGCCTGACCTCTTCCAGTGAAGAGCTGATTGTAAGTGATTAGTCTAAGTGTCCACTGATGTATGGAGGTTAAATTCTCCAGGAAAACAGTGTCACTGGTGGATTTATAAAGTATGATTTCATTGGCAGCCGTTAAAGGGCAGAATGAATGGAGAGGCAGAGAGTTTAGACGAGATGACTGTGACTGTTTCTGCAGCAGTCTGGCCCACTATGATAATAATAATAATGCCAAAGCAAAGGTACGGATGAACGCAGAGCGCTGCTTTAACAAAAGGAAGAACGACATCGCCGTGCAGTTCATCTGTTAAGAGCTCGCTGCTGATTCACTTGTATATGAGATCCAGTTGTACACCAGCTCACTCATGACATCAGCGGCTTGGCTTCGTTTCCATCTACACTTTTGCTCAGGTCCGTCTGATTGCTCTTTATACGTTAGAAGAAAATCTGTTTCCAAGCAACATTTTTGATGTTGCTCAAAATAAAGCTTTTTTCTTTGTTTTAAGTCGGGCATCGGGACGAAGAGGAAGAATGAGATAAATTGTGCTTGTGTACTACTGCCTTAGATGGTCTGATAAGAATCGGGGGGGATGCAGGATGGAAAGTGTGCCTTACGTTTGCTGGCCGCGTCTCTTTTCCCACCACCACCACCTTTTTGTCCAACGAGCGTTCTGGTAATTTCTCCCCGAGTGAAAAATGCATCCTGGAAAAAAAAAAAGTTTCCTACTTGGGAATTTCACGAAACAGGTGTTTGAGCAGCCGCAAACGTTTTATCCATCGACTCCGAGACAAAACCAATCAAGAGCTCCTCGTGTTTTGAAACATTTTCACTAGATTTGGCTCCGACGCGCTGCTGGCCGAAGGATTCTGCCGCGGCTCAGTGCACACCTACTCTCTTCTCCTCACTAACTCCATCTTTTTGGCAAAGTCCGTGCTCCCCTGAAATCATTTAGACCTTAAATATATTTGAGACAGCTGTAAAGCCAAGAACCATTTCCAACAGTAGAGTCAAATCAACTGACTAATAGATCATGAGTAAAGATCTGGGGAGGGGGGGGGGGAGGGAGAAAGAGTCCCATTGCTCTAAATGTGGTTTGGCTCCTTTGTAACTTAATCAAGGTTCAATCTGTCTCCAGCCAAAGATCATTAGATAAATTAGCCTCTAGGTTCGGTGCAGTGCTGCTCACGGAGTCGTTACAGTAGCCTAAACAAAGAAAGGCAGCAGCCGGCCGGTGTTCAAGGAGCGGAGAAATGTTTTCAGCAAAATGGGCAAGTGACCCCTGAGTCCAGTTTGTACGTTACTTTGGCATAATCTCAGATCCAGCTGAATGCAGCCTTTGTTCAAACGCAGTGAAACTAGAAATAAAGCAAAAGAAAAAAGAGCCAAACAGAAAAGAACGAACCCATTTTTAAAGGAATGAGAACAAATCTGTGAGATGAGTGATCTTACGACGGATCTGTCGTGTTGCATGAAACCTAAGATCAGTTGTGTTTCTGTGCCAACGCGTTGCTGTGTTTCTCATTGCAGTGGCTGATCGGAGACAGAGACAGTCACTGTGGTGTCATCTGCTCGCGGACGCAGGGGAGGCCGGTGTGCGGCTCGGACGGGCGGAGCTATGAGACCGGCTGTGAGCTGCAGAGGGCGCGCTGCAAGGATAAAACACTGACACTGGCATACCGCGGCCGGTGTCGAGGTGAGAACTGAACTCTGGTTGCAGTGTGAGAGAAGAAAAACCTCTGAGGGTGCATTCAAGGAAACTCAGATTTCTGATTAATCTGCTGGATTTAATGCAACAAACTATTGTAACTCTTGTAAACTGCTTGCCTTGGAAGTATTTTGCACTGGAGTCTCTCGTGAAACTGTTGTTGTTTAACCCATCAGTCCACCCTTTCCGACACCCTACGTGGACTTTGTCGCTCTTTGTGCAACTTTGCCTCACTTCCTCCTTTGTTGCCTTAAAACTTCAACAGTAATTACTACAAAGTATTTTTATCAGGGCTGCCAACTTTTCAATTTAATTTGGAGTGAGGTTTTTGTCATTGCTGAAGTTGTTATGGAGCATTTTATGAGTAGGCCTTCTGTGACTTTATCCACCGCAGCGGTTGGGGGTCATATTAATCGCGTCAAGTCGATAATCATGGTCGATGATGGATACGTTTGGTGGATCAGTATAACTGCAGACCTCTGTCACTGCTGCCAGGAGAGCCTCAGACTCGTATCTGTCTGTGCGCCGTTTAAGGCTATAAATGTGTTTTTTGCCTTGAGAAATATCCGGTGCGGTGAGAGCATCTGAAAAGTGTTAATTGGGTGAGTGTCACGGTCAGTGCATGAGAGCTGGAGGCCCTGTCACATTGTCCTGATGGTAAAACACAATTCCACAACAACTTATCTGATTCAGTCTCATGTTTTAACCCTTTTCATGCATCTGCCCCGAGGGCTGCTGGGAAAATCACCCTAAATTGTATTGTTTAATATCCAAACAACATGGCGTTATGCATCTCCGACATTGCTAGAACAATTACATGACTTCGTCTCGATGTGATTTGTGTCTTTCAGGTAAGAACTGGGTTAAAAACGATCAGTTGCCGGCGGCTCCAGCAACGACTTCCTCATCTGAGGGGAGAGACATGGAGCTGAAAGGTAAGGACCGGGAAACCTACGAACAACCTCTGAACTCGATCCTACAATCAGGCAGTGAATGTGACACAAGCTTAAACGGTAAAATTCAAAACTAGCATTACATTTTATGCCTTATTGTAACCTAATCTAACCCTCCCTTGGAGAGTATAAACCGTAAACTCAGGAAGAAAAAAGCGCGGAGAGATTTACTTGAGGACTCAGATGTTTAAGATGTTGCAGCCCGGACCAAAAAGTGAACTCCAGACAGTTTGGGAAATGTGGAACTGAACGAGAAGATGTCTTTCATTTTCCGCCCCTCTGTAGGCGTGTAAGTTTTTACAGACCAGGATCACACACTTCCTCCGTCTCTGGATGCCAGCCACTCAACAACAGCAGAGATTGATAGGTCTAAAGTCAAGGTTGGATCTTGGCATTTCCACCCCCCACCCCCCTTCCTTTTCTTTTTTTTTTTTTTTTTCAGCCCCACTGTCCATTAGGAAAACAGCAGTCCCAACCAAATCCATTTTTGGAGTGAAATGTGTTCCCTCTGTATGGTAATGCGCGGTTTTGTTTCATAATAGCTGTGGTGTGCCAAGGGAAGGAAAGCCGGGGCAAAGCTCACACAGCCAGTGCAGATGCGGCGAGCCTGTTTTTGTTGTCATGAAACTGCAGCTTTATTTAAGCAGGCAGTTCGTGAACCGCTCCTTGTTTACAATGGCGAAGCCTGGCAGAGGCTCGCCGAGGTGTGCGTGAGATCCACATTAAACACAACAGATACGTTCGGCTACGAGACGCATAAATCACGAACAGGTACAACAAATAACCACGCGCAAAAAAACAAACACATAATGATGGTTGATACAGCAGGAAGACATGTTTATTCACAATTTAGTTGTGAATAAACAACACGGGTAGGATCAACACAGCCGGCGTTACTCAAAATGTCTAAAATGAAAATGATAAACTGATGTATTATTTCATTTAGGGTGTACCATCTGTTTCCAGTGATTGAGGTTGAGCTTAAGTCTTGCAGTGCTCTTTTTTAATATACCCCTTGTTTTTGTTGTCACACTTATTTCTCTTTTATTCCATATGCCGGGTTGTTTATTTATGCATTAACAAGTATGTTATTGTTGTGTTTATGTGTTTGTTATAAAGCACTTTGTAACTTTAACTCAATGAAGTACTGCGACGTTATACATCCACTCCACTGTATCGTAGACGCAAATATTCGATGTTTCGTTTCGAGTTTCTCTGCAGATTTCACGCTGTGTCAAAGCAAAAGTATCACACAATTTAAAGAGATTTGATCAAAAATTGGATAAAAAAAAAAAAAGATTCTGATGATCAGAAATGCTGATGCTGAATATTTGATCTAATAATTGGTCAGGCCGCAATGTTAAAAAAAAATGAGGAAAAGTTTGTGGATCCATCCATGTTTCATGGAAATCCGTTCAGTGTAATTGTGCTGAAAAACTGAGTGAATACACAACGTCCTCGTCGGAGGTAACAAAACTTTACATGAGAGAAGAAATTATTAAAAAGCCTCTGATCATTACGTTATTTCCATAAATCAGACGATTTTAGATGAGTTGCTGGGGTCTGCAGCAGGACACTGGGCTGTTTTTGCTTGTTCTCCATAGGATACTGCAATATTTAATGAGCTTTGTTTCAAAAGTGAGACTAAATATACTCAGAGTTTATAAGTCCATGTAACCATGTCTGTCTGTCCCTCTTGGTGACATCATCACCTTGTTCTGGCTCCGTCGGTCTTTCACTCTGGAGGAGACAACATGTCTGTCTCCTCTCAGGTCCAGAACCGAACTTTTATTTATACGGGGAGAACCTTTGCCAAAAGTGGAGGACTGCGGTCGCACCGGTCAGCTCCCTGGTGTCAGTGTGTATACACGAAACAGTCGAACATGGAGCTCAACTCCACAGGAGCCGTGAGCGTAATAAAAACAGTAGTTGCACGCAGATAGTGTTTTGAACCGGCAACCAGTGGAGCGCACTTTGTTCCCCGACCTTTCAGCTCCTTCCATCTCTGTCCCCTGACGGCAGGTCTGGCTCATCAGAGCTGCAGGAACATAAGCTCACTTTCCACTGACATTTCAAAATATCAGTGTAGGGCACATGACGCATTCAGCACTAACAATGCGGTGCTCATAGTCTACCTCTGGCTCTGGTAATGGTCAGTGTGGAGGAATGTGTTGTTTTAGGATTTCTTTGTATCGTGTAATAAAAGGTCTTTGACTTTGTCTGGGCTTCATGCAACGGGAGCGTCAAAGGTTTTTAAAGACAGTAGAGCTGCGACAATTAAAGATAGCATACGAAGGATTGTGAATTAAAATGTGTAAAAAAAAACAACTGAACGTTTGAACGTTGTTGGAAACGTGACAACAAAACAAACTCGGAGAAATCCACAAGTTTACTCAAAGTAACGGTTTGTTTCATTTGGTCGCCCATTGCTGCTTCTCGGACAAAGAGCTTGGCGAACAAGACTAAACTTAAAGTTTAAAACATGACCTCATCCGTGAACATTTGTGCCTGAGTCACGTCACATAGATTTTGATCAGCACGTCACACCAGTCAAGAGAAATAGCCTAAATGTCAGGAGAATGGCTCAAAATCAGCAGAGCGAGTATAAATGCTCTTGTTCAGATACATCTATCATAAAGTTGCCCTTGAGCTGAACGTCAGACGGCACTCTGCGGCCAATAGCATCCCTCTGTGGCTGTACCTGTCAGCTTCCAGTGTGAACAGGGTGTTGTTAACAAAGAGCATGCGTCTTCTGTGCTGTTGGTTTGTATACGCGCTGTATTTTAGCAGGCCGTCCTGTCAATCTGTTACAGATGCGGGTCAGTCCAAGTGCCGTGTTGAGAGGAACCAGGCGTTGGAACAAGCCCGGAGACCACAGGAGTCCATGTTTATCCCAGAATGCAACGAGGATGGAACGTTTGCTCAGGTCCGTCTCGTCTCCTCATCAGATTTACGTCGTGCTGAACCTTCTGCCTAATTTACAGTCTGATACAGGAACCAGCTCATGTTTATAAGCTGTTGTCATCTTTAAGCGTGATGTACCTTTCTGCCTCTGCAGGTCCAGTGTCACACCCTGACAGGCTACTGCTGGTGTGTCACGAGTGACGGCAAGCCAGTGAGTGGCTCCTCTGTGCACAACAGGACCCCGGTGTGTTCAGGTACTGGTGGGAAAGCGTCCTGAAGACCTGTGGATGAAATGTCCAGGGCTTTTCAAAAGAATCTTAAAACCTTTCTCCCATATAAGGTTGCTGATGTGTTAAGACTGCGCTGCCAGCACAGCTTGCATCTGTCCCGCCTCGGAGCGCATTAGTGATCGGAGTTATTCGAGCGGCAAGAGCAGCTCTACTAATGTAACGTTTAACAATGTTTAGAGAGGTTGAAGGCTTCCTGACAGAAGCAGCATAAAATAACAAGCTTTTAGAAATTTCAGCGGTTCAAATGAGCCAAGAGCGTTTGGAAGCCAAGTTCACTGAGGTTCGGGCCAATTAACTTTCAGTCACTGTGAGAAGTGGACATTTCTCAAAAGTCAAAAACAGCTAGGAATAGTTTTTACTTTGCAGTCGAACTTAAAGGACAATGGAGCAAAACAGCAAAACAGCATTCTCCTAAACAACTGAAGCGGGTGGGGACTCTTTAAAAAGTAATCCAAGAAGTCTCCAGAAGGCTCTTGAGCCTTTGAAAAGGGTCATTTACAAACTTTTTAAAGCTGCTAAGCTAAAAGCGTGAGCATGCATTTCCATAGGATACAACAGTTTTGCTGTGAAGCTCCAGAAATATTCTGTGGACCACAAAACTTCACCTGGCTCAGCCTTTTTAAATGAGCTGAAATTAATGGCTTTTAGAAAAGCCTGACTTTGCCAATGAAGGGCCAAGAATGAACCTGAACTTTGAGTTACCGTTAAGGAGGCTTCATCTTGCTTTACTAAGAGCACACATGCATTACATGTCATGTGGCTTATAGCAGGTGCAAGGTCAACGAGGAGGCTAATGGCCATACATCCAGGGGCCTCCCGAGCCTCCCCCTCTCCCCCTCTCCCCCTCTCCCCCTCCTCTAACTGCTCCGAGCGGCCCGGTGGAGAGAGAGAGAGAGAGAAAAGGAGAACAGAGCTCAGCGCACTCATCCTGGATGGGAACACTTTATGATAATCACCATCATTTTCCCTCAGAAGATAATACACAGCGGTCTCTGCCAGAATTGGATTGCACAGCTACTCGAGCATATGGTGCAAATTTTGTGTGGAGAGTGTGGTGAGAGTGGTCGCATGCCCCCTCCGAAGCTCCTCGACAGGCCGCTAAAGGGCTTCCCGCTCTGACTCAGCTTCTTTATCTCTCTGCCTCAAACTGTCTCTTCTCTGTGTGTTTCCCACTTGTGCCACTAATCACCTGTACGGTTTCCCTCAGCACCTGCTGTGTTTCGGTCCCATGAACAGAAGCTATTCACAAATGGAGCATGGTTACATATCTGCACTGCTTTTCCCATTTACAGATGCATATTTACGCGGCGTAGTAGAAGTTCAGATATTTTGTGTTTGTTCACCAGACAAGAAAGCTTTTTTGATGCAAACCATCCGTGCATCTTGAAGATGACTCTCTGTGCAGTGTGTTCAGATATTTGGGGAAAACAGATTTCACAAAATCTTCTTGGCCCTCAGTTTTCTCATCTGTCATTACGATGGACAACTATCAGAAAATATGAAATGGATGAGACCTCTGGTAACAGCTCAGAGGAATAATCAGCAAGAGTTAGTGACAAACTTTTGTATAAAAAGCCAGAAAGACCAAGACTTTCACTCTGGAGATTATTATAACCGAGACCATGATTGTTTTAAAGTCTTCGCTAACTTGCTCTCAGAATAAGACCACGTTGCAAATAAAATTCAATAAAATAAGTCCACTCAGCTGCCCGGTTTTAAACAAACTTTTTATGAAATCCCGTCTCTACCTGTGTCCTTTCTGTCCTGCATAAGATCCGATATCTTCATTGTTTCTTGCAAAGGTATGTACGACACCGGAACCAGAAACTGGGCACAACAAACCTGCAACTGTTTACAGCTGCTCCATTGGCCCAGCTCTCATCCCCTTACGGTCCCTCTCGTCCGCTCTCAACTGACAACAAATAACCTTCACGTTCGTACACTATGACCCCAATCAATCATCTCACATACATTTGCAGGAAACTTCCGTGAATTTATGGGAACTCATGCTGGGACGAGTGGACTGTCAGGTAGTAAATTTCCTTCCAGTTGACTCCAAATTTCTCCCCTTCTTTTGTAATTGGTTGTCTAATTTAGCTCTTCTCCCTCCGTGCACCCACGCATGAAACCCGCTTACCTGCATGCACCAAATGAGAATGATATTTGAAAACGTATAAAGCGACACGCTTAACGTTTCGACGTGTGCCTGCAACCAATACTAACAGACTGCACTCATCAAACTTTGATAAACCTCCACGTCCAATCTGGTAATCTGTGGGACTTTCGGTGTGAGCTCCTGTGTGATGTTAGAACAATAAAAATCTTTTGCAAAATTATTTATTTGCAGTAAGAGGTTAATTTTTGAGTAATTGTTTTTGTCTCTGAAATGAATGCACAGCCCAGAGGAGTTGTCGCTGCGGTCTAGTCTTTGCTTTGTACATGTTTTGTTTTGTTCTTTCTTCGCAGGGTCAGTAACCGATAAGCCACCTGGGCCACCGAACTCTGGTAGAAAAGGTGAGTTGAGATCTGCTGGAGGTTGTGTGAGCATGTACTGTATGTGAGTGCTTCTATTTGTGTGGAAGAGACAGAAAGAGAGCGCGAGTTCAAAATGTCTTTTGACCTTGTTTTTTTTTTGTTTTTTTTCCCCCCATCTCATCTGTGCAAAGTCCCTGTTTGTTCAGAGCAGAAAGGTACACGACTGATGTTACACTTGTAACTTTCAGGTGATTTAGATGTTCTTTAGAGTTAACCACTACATCTTAAAAAGGTTCAGGGAGTTATTTATGCAGCATGCTTTGTTTTATTTGTAGGAAATCTCTTAGCGTCCCCACAGCTATCACTAAAACAAACGTTCTGGGAGAGAAAAGGAAAAATCTGATGCCTGTGGCCTATCAAATAATTTGATTTGAATCGAATAAAATGATTGGACGGCCTCCCTGCTTTTCTGCTCATGCACCTGCCCACCAGCGTGCACGGAGCCCGTGCACTCACGGCACATAATCAGAATCTTTCACAACGCTCACAAGAGTTTCCCAATACTAACATGACAGCTTGACAGCAGCATGTTCATTGTTGGAGTTGATGATGATAAAATAGGAGTTTTTCTGCATGCGAAAGAGACATGAGATAGTCGGGGTTTATATAGAATATATAACCTCAGACACAGACAGTACTGTGACTGTCCCTCATGCAGAATAATGGACACATTATGGAGTTTCATTAAAGCAATAAAATAAGGGAGACTGAAATGCAAAGAGATGGGCAGGCTTCTCTACTGAAAAGTACTTTAGGTATTTGCCAGCTCTGAGGATTTAAAGTCAAGCTTTGTTATTTTAATTAGAGGGTTGTTGAGGATTGTCTTGTGGGGTAGAGGGTGACAGCTGAGGTGAGAGTCGAGCTCAGGGTTTGCTGTCGATGCTTACATTAATTGTTTTTTTCCCCCCCTCACAGTTTTTAGCTCACAGTCCAGACCTGGATCAAACAGTAATTGACATATACTGTAAGTTACAGAATACATTTAAACATGCTCAGCATGCATCATCACTGTGTTTTATTGGGAAAGTTCAGAATTTCCATAAAAAAAAAAAAAAAGCTTTTAAGGAACGAAGTCTGCAGCAGGTTGTTTAATCAGGTTTGCACGTGTCTGCAGCCAAACGAGTAACTATTGTATTTTATTTCCAGTTTGACCAGATCAGGTCAGTTTGACCTCAGATCAGTGTTTACTGACGAGCCGTCTGATTTTAAGGACATACTTTTAGTGACTCCAGTTCTCTGTGGTGTGCTTTAATTGAATTATTTCCTAAGGAGTGTTCCAGATGCTACAAAACTGCACATGGGTGAGTATTCTAGGTAGCTCCATTCACAGCACTGTCTCAGATACATATGTTAAAAATGTGATGTTTGGGGCATTTTTCCTGAATCTTACAATTTTTTATTTTATTTTTTGTGATACCAAAAGTCAACTTTCTTAATCATAAGAAGACTTGTATATTTTTTTCCGCAACACACAGTATATAGCCATGTTAAGATTTTTGGACAGTGAGAATATGTTGTTTCCTCTGGTTCCTAACCACATCATGTTCTATCTACCCTAGTGACACATTTTTGACTAAAAAGATCATGATATGATTGCATAATTACTTGTAAACAAGTTCGGGATGCCAAACAAACAAATTGACTGCAGCAAGTTTGTAGGGTGGGTGTTGAGTTGCACGTGTAAGCAAAAACAGATACAGATAATCAGAAAAATGCTGAATATCGGCACCAATATTCAAGCAGATAATCCGTCTATCGCGACATTAATTACTAAAGTTTTGATCTACTTTATCATATTTTTGCTGTACCAATGGAGGAATAAAATGCCATGAACATCCGTGAAGACTTCCGGCAAAATCTGCACGTTTTCTTGAGTCAAGCGGCAATTTTTGATGTGACGGCGGAGCTGGAATAATCCTCAGGAGACTGTCACTATCACTGCCAGAATTCATCGAACGCTGGAACGTTTTGGGCGGAACAAACTGAACCAACATCGGCATCCTTAGCGGGACAAATTGCCCTATTTTGACACAGTCCACACTCCCCTTCCCTCCCTCAGCTCACCTCTGTGTTTGGGCTCGTTGTGGGTGGGCCTTTTTTTGTGCCTATCAACACATCCTACACCTGCTGCGCACTCATGCGGGTCCTGATGGGGGTGGTGGTGGTCTCATTATGTGAGTGTGTGTACAGTGCCGTGCATGTGTGTGTGGTTGCGAGTGATTACGAGTGTGATAAATGTGCAGCTTGTTGTGAGAGTGTGTGTAAGGAGTTGATTAGTTGATGTGTTATGTGAGAGATGTAGAGCCACATGTGGGTGGTCGTCCTTGTGTTTCTCTATTATTCAATCTGTCTCTCTGTCTGTTTTTCTATCTGTCTTGGCCGGGCCATGTGCAAATCCCAACCATTCAACAGTTCTGGAGAGTAGATTGTATTAACCTCAATAATGGTAGTCTCTTTCCGTTTCTTTCTCACCCTCAACCCAGATGATGGCTCCAAGCCCACACCCACTATGGAGACTCACGTCCCCCCTGAGGGTGATGGTAAGTCTCCTCCAACTACTTCACCATATTAGCATGTAGTCATACCAACCACCAAGTTAAAGGATAAATTCACCCACAATTGAAAATTCAGTCATTATCTTTTGCCGATGGAAAGTCAGTTGAAGTTTCGTAGTCCACAAAACATTTGGGAGGACTCGTTTTAAAACATCAACAACCGGATAATAACATAAAATGGCTCCATACAGCTCATTCAGTGTAATCAAAGTCTATGGAAACCTTGAGATTCGAATTGAAAAGACGTTGTTTACACCCTTGACGTGCGTTCAAGCTTATGCACCCACTTGATACAGATGTGCACTAACGCTTTTAGCTTAGCCGCTACAGTGATTTCAGCTTTAAAAAGGGTGTAAATAACATCTTTTCAAAGTAGATTTGGATCTTGGGGCTTCTGAAGACTTGGATCATGACATTTTCATGGCTTCTTTCAGTTGTTTTTGTTGTTTGTTTTAATACTAGTCCTGAGTTGTTCAGGAAAATGCTGCAACGCTGTTTTATTGTGAGGCTCCAGAAATGTTCTGTCGACTATGAAACTTCACCCGCCTTTTGCAGAGGCATGGGGGTGACTAGATACGACTTGTGTACCTTTAAGCTCTTGATCCTCTGATTGTTCAGTTAAGCTGCAGCGTTAGACTATTAATATTGAAATTCAAGATGTAATTCCTTAAAGATGCACCATTACATCAAATGGAAAACTCCAACTGTCAAAAAAAAAAACGAATGACAAATTTGATATTTTTGGAAAAAAAAACAAGGACTTTGGATGAAATTTTCTCTTCTTGGTTTTGTGGTCTTAGCTTGGCTGTGCGAGTGTTGGAAACATGAAGCTACTGGTTGACAGGACCCGACTGACGAGGTTAAATAAAGCTTAGCTGTGTAAACACTGCGGAGATCGTCATCACTCTGTCTTTCTGTCATTGCAGAGATTACCGCTCCGACGCTGTGGATAAAACAGCTGGTTTATAAAGAAAACAAGCAGAACAGCTCCACTTCCAGGAAGCAAGGTGAGATAAAAGAGACCCGTCCTCATTCCGAGAACTTCACGCATCTATTCTTCCTTGATACGTAGAGTACATTAACACTTTAATAGTGTTTTCTAATAATAACAGAAAAAGATAGAAATTCAGTTTGGTAAAAAGTGTGGTTTCTCAAATCTGTCCAGAGTTAACCCTCTTCCCAGAACAACTCAATACAGGATCTTTGATATAGAAAATCCCCCCCAAAAAACAATTCAGACGCTGTCGTTATTTCCAGTAAAAGTCAGTTAATCGTCTACGTACAAAGAGCTGCAAGCTGCAGAAACTTGTGACGCCCATGGCACCCATAGACAGAAAACACAAGAGGCCGTTTTTGTGTGAGGTTGAGGGATCATATCCACTGATGAACGCACCTCTCTTGCCAGCACATCCACCTTCTCAAATATCTTCTGTTGTCAGGATACAGTTATTAGCCACATATTGATCTTCAGACGCCGATGAAAACCCGAGAAGTAGCTTGAATAAATACAGCCGACACTTTGAAAGGTTCTCTGGTGTAACCGGTTTCAAAGCCAATAATTTAAATGTAAAACATTTCCAGTTTTGCAGACAGCCCTGCTCTGCCGGGGTTATGTTTCTTGGTTTCTTTCCTCTGGTGTAATTTGTTTAGCTTTCCCCGTCTCCTTTTCAATTATGCCTCGACATGTTCACTCGCCTCTGGGCAGCTGGACGGCTTTCACGCTTCTGCGCCGAGTCAGTGGTGGTGTTGGTGGTGGTGGTGGTGGGGGGTTGAGTGCATGCGTACAGTGGGTATGTGTGTGTAGGGTTGGATGGATTGTTGGTTAGCTGATGCGTTGGACTGGCGCTTGTCGTTTTATTTAATATTCTGCGCAGTGTGCATTTCTGTCTTCACGTTATGTTATTGTTCAGTTATGTTCTGCTTTAGTCTCACAGAGAGTTTTAATGTCCCCAATTACTGATGTCTGCTGGAGTAAATACAGATCAAATCCCATAAATTACAATGCATGAATCGTTGTTTTGAGCCTCAGCCTTTACATACACACACACACACAGATTAGTGTATATGAATGTGTGCTTGTTATATTAGGACTCCCACACAACAGAGCGCACAGAAAGTTGATTGCAATAACTTCCTCAGTATTTTGAATGATGGCGATGGTGGTAAGGGGGAACCTGCGGTTAAGCATCGTATGTTGGAGGAGAAATTTGCTGTGACAGCTCTTTGAAACTTCTGTGGAAAACACCAGCTTCCTGTTTCCAATCAGCATCCGGTGTCCTCAAAGCACAAGTGACAAGGCCGACTGAGGAGGAGATGTCATCACGATTGAGACATGATGCGGTGTGTGTGTGTGTGTGTGTGTGTGTGTGTGTGTGTGTGTGTGTGTGTGTCTGTCTGCGACTGCATCTGTATGTGATTGCGTACAGAATGAGCGTGTGTGTGCTGGGAACTCAAGTAAAGTGCTGAAGTCTACAGTTGTGATGCTCTCGTACTTGAGCTCCTAGTGAAGGCGAAACTGAACTTTCTCTTCACTACAATGAAAAAATACTGTGCTTTATGTCTTTATCGGATATGTGTCGTTATTACAGCATTTACTTTAAAGATTCACAAACACAACTGAAAATATCACTAATATAATGGGTTGTTTTTGGTAATTTCTTTCCTACGTTCCCATCTTCTTCCTTCCTTCCCAACCTCAAAGGATTTGATAACATTTAATCCAACAACTTTTCACGTGACCCACTTATTCTTCACAGCCAAACCTCTGGTACTCGATTATTTATGTATCATTGCCAACTATTACTACCATCAATTTAAGGGCCGATGTCCACATATTTATTTATTTTTTGGGGGTAGAAAAGCGACGGAGGTGCACTCGGAAGTGCTGGGATGATGCGTTTGAGCACCGAGAAAACAAACGCTGCACATGAGTCTTGTCTCTACACCCGCCACTGTGTGATCGACACTGCGCCTTTAGACATCGGGACACCAGGGTAAGACGGATGTGCGTGCGTGACTCGAGGTGTTGGAGATGAAAAAAGAATTTCAAGAAGAAGCGAAAACGAACTCCAGCCTTTCTGAAAAGTTGCGAGATTTTCAATCGAAAGCCCTCGGAGCGACAACGAGCGCTATCGCCTCTTTGAAAACAACAAAAAAGATGCTTCCGCTCAAGAAAAAAACCCTGTGTGGACACGGGCCCTACACTTTGGACATTTTGGTTCCAGTTTCTAGATTTGTTACTTTTCTTTACCACACATCAACGTCGTATCTGTCGGTTTTAGACCGTCTGTCAAAAAAAACCAGAGCAACTGGACAATACGAAAAATCAAGAAATCAAGAAAAACAAGCGTTAGTTGCAGCCCAACATTTATAGTTCTCAACTTTTCAACCTGCCCTCCTCCTAGTGTTTCCCTGTGGTATCACTGTTGGCGCCGCTTGTTGCTTTACAGATGCCAGCTCTTCAGGCCCAAATCCTAAATCTAAGACTGCGATCATTACACACATTGCTTGCTTGCTTTCAAGCTAAAACCATTTCCAAACTAGAGAAGATGTGCTGCAACAAATCCGCAATATTTACACTCCTCAGGAATCAGAACCTCTCCGGTCCTTCTCTCCACTCAAGAAGCAGCTCTCTCCTCGGCACACATGAGCTACGTTATTCATTTGCTGGCTCTCTTGTCTCCGGATACCCCATAATTATGATTTAGAGCGATGTGGAGATTGTGTTAGTGAAACGTGTTTGCTTAGGCAAAGCGATGCAAAGTCCCATTTTTCAGAGCAGACGCCTCGTTGCCAGGCCTTGACGCGCTGTTGTTCCAGCGCTGTAAGGAGGGGGGAAGCGCTCTGTCATGCAGCTCATTTATAAAAGCGTGTGGAGAACCAGAAAACCCGCTAACCGCTGCTCCGGCGAGGCAAACAAAAGAAAAACAAAAATGCTGCAGGGATTTAATGCAATCGGGCCTTATGAAAGCACGATTTTGTATGACAAACATGCAGGGTGAGTGAGTTTGAGGCAGCAGAAAAGCTTCTGTTTCACTTTTCAGACCACGGTAGCACGTAGCGACCAAACATGCTAACCAGCGACGATGTCGAAACCTTTTTTTACGAGTGAACTCTCCATCATCTCCGGTTTTGTTGCACTCGGGGTCGTAAACACACACATGCCACCTAACATACCTACTCACAGAGCTCCCCTATTACTAACGTTTCCGCTATTTTAACTGCAGAGAAGGCTTGCGAGAGACAATATTGCAGTGATTACCGCACAGCTGAAAGCCATTGGAGTGAAGCGAAGAGTAGAGAGAGGGTGGGGCGGGGTGGGGGTCGGTTCAGAGAGGGAGGTATTCGGATGGAGGGAAACAATGAGAGTGGAGGAAAAGAAAGTGAAAGAAGAGAGGTGGAAGGAGGGGATTGAAAGATCAATCGAATATGAACGACGAAGGAAGAGAGGCTGTGAAATCAGGGAGAGAGAAGTTCATTTAAAAAATAGTTTCCCATGGCTCGGAGAATCGAGGACAAGGTCCAAAGTGAAAGGCATGAAATGGGATGATCAAACACGCTGCAGACGGTCATCTTTTGTCCATTATCAGTTTGCCCCGAAGGAAAAAAATTACCCCAACAACAAGCACATTTTTACAACCATCACTGACATCCTCTTGTGTGGTTTCAGCACAATATTTGTTTTCCGAGGGTTTGTGTTTCTCATCATTCGGTCCCTGCCAAGGGAAGAGAAGTAAAACTGAAAAAAGAAAAGAAACAAAAATAAAAAATAAATAGAGCAGAAATGCAAGGCAGGCAGAGAAGTCGTAGATTGAATTTCAACTCTGCACATAACTGAGAGGATTACATTGCAACCGTCCAGCCTTTTTTTTTTTTTTTTTTTTCCATTTATATGTATAAAAACAATTTTCTTTTGGGAATCGTAGCGCCTGGCGCCAGCATAACCTCTGTATAATAAACAGTGCTAAATAATTTGGATGTGGAAGGAGGCTTGGCGAGGACCAGAGCCACGGTACAGCGTTAAGAACACTTGAGAGTGAGTCTTCGCAGGAGAGAAAGTTCTCTGCTGCAGGGGCAAGTTTAGTTCTCGGCTGGCAGTCGTGTTCAGGAAACATGAACTCTCAGACACACACACACACACACACACACACACACACACACACACACACACACACACACTGCTGCTGAACCTGCTGTCACTCTCATCTCCATCCTTCTCATCGATTAACTTTTGTAGATTAGATTTTGTGAAATTACTAATTTTTCTATGAAATTCAGATTAGTTTCCCTCCACCTTCATCAATTTTTCTGTCCTTGGACTTTTGGCCTGGCTGCTACTATTAACGTCACCAGCTACAACCACTCAGCTGGAGCACAGTAGATAGAAATGGATCGCTAGCGGCTGGACAGCATCAGTGCGCAAAGAGCAAAATTGTGATGCATTCAGGGTCATGTAGTTTATGGACGCTGTACTTCCATGACAGCATAGACTTTTAAAGCACAAATTCTATTCTTCACAGCACCTTTTTGATCCGTCCTGTTCGGGCCTCGAGTTTGACATCTGTTAAATCTGCTTTCCAACCTGGAAACAAGCTTGATTAGAGCGATTCAACTTAACTGGCTTGAAAACAAAAACCCTTTCACATACAGGCAGACATTTGATCTCCTGTTAATATCAACTATTAATTAAAGCCAGTTAAAGCAAAGAATGTGAACGCAATTTCCGAAGAAGAGGAGAAATCCTATATATCGACTTTTAGAACCTCTCTTCCTGTTGTTGTCTTGAACCAGGCAGTGGCTGTGCCGTATTGTCTTGATTATGCTTTCGGTTCCTGGAACTATGTGACTACCCGAACTAATCAGCTCCAAAAATGTGAGAGCGCCACGTCACCGCCCTGAATAAAAAAAAGGCCTTTAAACGGTTAGCATGACCCTCCTCTATTGTAGATCAATGCCTCATAGCGCACTCGAATGTGAAATGAAAAAACGGATCTGGAGCGGTAAAAGCACTCTGCTTCGCCACGGTAACCAGTTTAGCGGCGCGGCTCTGTTGTACTTTGCTGAAGAGTGAGCGATGGACTAAATGGATGTGAATGTAAATACAGGGCGGTGGGACGAGGTGTCGCAGGAGCATCTCTCGAGGGCCGAACTGCTGTTGTACACGTGACAGATTGTGGAGGGAAAAAGGCTTTTCAATACAACCTGAGCTTTTGTTGTGGCAGGGCTTCGTGTTGGAGTCCAACTGCTTGAAATAAGACACATCCGACGAGTTAATACAGCTTGGTTTGCAAAAAAAAAAAAGTATTTGATCATATAATGTGTATTTCTGGTTGTCTGATTGTGCATTGTGCATTGAGTGTGTTTCTCACGGTTTTAGAGAAAGTTCCCTCTTGTGACCAGGAGCGACAGAGCGCGCTGGACGAGGCTCGGCAGAATCCCCGCGAGGCCATTTTCATCCCAGACTGCGGGCCGGGGGGGCTTTACAAACCGGTCCAGTGCCACCAGTCTACGGGCTACTGCTGGTGTGTTCTGGTGGACACAGGACGGCCCATTCCTGGAACCTCCACCAGGTAATATCTTCTATAGAAAAAGCACTTAACGCATATATTTATGA
This sequence comes from Sparus aurata, assembly GCF_900880675.1. Taxonomy (NCBI): domain Eukaryota; kingdom Metazoa; phylum Chordata; class Actinopteri; order Spariformes; family Sparidae; genus Sparus; species Sparus aurata. Next base: position 7,054,417 of record NC_044202.1, read on the forward strand.
AGTTACCACAGCATTTATATGTCCACTAGAATATATAATAAGCTTCTTTCCTTATTGGATGTTTATTTCTTGTCACAAATGATCACCAGCGTTACTAGAATTAATCCTAAAAGAGGACATCAATATCTAACTACTTTAACGCCAATCTATTCAAGAAAAATGTCACTTAAATCTTCAGATTTGAACCTCAGGCAGCAGAGAAAAGATCCAAGGATTACCAAAATCTTAGCTTTTCATCCTCTGGGCAGCGTGAAATTTAAAATCTGGTGTCAGTCTATTAAAAAGGTCCAGAGTGTGGGATGTAGTGACATCTAGAGGTGAGGCTCCAGACTGCAACCAACTGAATCCCCCAGCCCCGTTTCAGGCCAATCCATCAAATAATTTATATATTTTAGTCCAGATAAAAGTGGTGGAGCAACAAACCAACGCAGCGTCATTGTCATTCCTGCAGCTAATGGCTAAGAAGATTTTGCTGCTCCGACTTTAAATGCATCATTAAGGCCTTCTGGATCATGCTGCTGCTGCTGCTGCTGCTGCTGCTGCTGCCGGCTCACTTAGCAAAAGCAATTAGCTTCAAGCCCCTGATGGGAAAATCTTTCAGCTGGCCGTAAACACTCAGTGTTTGGTATGACGTCTGTTTTCAGTGCAGTCGCTGCTGTTTATATTGCCTGCGAGGAAATGGTGGAAGCACAATGCACGTCACGTGGAGATAGAAAAATGCCGAACAAACGATGCTCATTGCTCATGTTTCGAGGTTGTTTAAAAACTTGAAATACAATCACGAGTTGTATCTAGAATGTGAATACGAACACAAGGGGGGAAAAAAGATATTGGATGTTTGAAAGCATGAACTGGTAAATAGATGAGCTGTTTTTGTTTCTGAAGGAGCTTCATTATTCTCTCTCCATGGGAGGGTTTATGTTTTACTGGATGAGGTACAGACTTTTTTCCAATCAGGAAAAAAAAAAAAGGTTAGATGGTGTTCAGCTTCGCTCCTTATTTGAAGACGGGATACTTTTAAATTAAGGTATTGAAATAAGACATAAAAATAACTCCCTCACCCAGAACAAACTCATCTGCATTTCTCAGATATTGGATTACAACCTCGAGGCGATTTTTATATCTTCACTTTTGTGTTTTGGACTGGACCTCACGCCACTCATCCTAATTTCTTTCCTCTGGACAGCAATGTGAAGAGTCATGCATCAGACATCCCATCTTGGATCGGTGGCCCTGCAGACTGTGAAAAAAGAAATGACAACTTGCTTTTACTTTGAAAAGAAAAAGGAAAAAAAAAAAAAAAAAAAAAAAACGGCAAATGAGACACACATGCTCAATTTTCCATCCGATTCGAGAGCCACTGATACAATAGCCAGGAGAAAACGAGTCATGCCACGCATAATGCCGAACAGTTTGTTATGGCTTTGTGCACGTCAAATCATATTTATTTATTATGCGTCGATAAAAAGAAAGGTTAATCTGCCGTTGTTAATTCTTCACAGAGCAGTGGATGCACAGATTAAAGCCAAAGAGCGATAGGTGGTGGTTTTAAATGCATGCAGGCAAACAAAGATAGAAAGATATTGCTCCTGCAACAATAACATCCGAGTTTTCAGCTCCACCTCAGCATTGTTTTGTTGAGTCTTATTTTCTTTGGCTGATGAAATCTGTCATAACTAGACTAATCTGAGACGTGTCATGTTCTTCACAGTTTAAAAAGTTTTCTTCCTTCATCAGCTTCTTCTTATGTCTCCGCCATGCTCCTGCTGTCCTCTCCTCTCTGTGTAACAGGTACCAGACGCCAGAGTGTGACGGCGCTGCACGATCTCGTGTCTCGGACACAGAAGATCCCTTCCAAGGCAGAGACCTGACAGGTTTTTCTTGGATTCAATTCATTATCTTGTGTCAAACTGTATTTTTAACAAATGTGGAGGCTTAAACACTCATTAGCAAAGCAAATTTTGAGTCATTATTTATAGAAGGGCCCAGACAGAAGTAGAAGAAAGCTGGATGCGAGCACTTCTGCAGCTTTTGTAAGAACATGCAAACACTGGACTAGCCTATATCTCTTACTCCAGCCCTGCGCACGCCACTTCCTCGTTTAAGGTATGCTGCGTTCAAGTCGAGTTGTTTTTGAATGCACCATTGAGCACAGTTATTTATTTTAGATGCATGTTCTGAAAAATTACACATTCCAGGCCAATCCCTTTCCATGCAGTTGCTGATTGGACACTCTCTGTCCAGGGGAGGGGTTTATAGACAAGTGAATTAATATTGTAGCTCTGAGACCTGGAGAGTGTGTCGGATTACACTTGTTAGGTCCTGTTCTGACCAAAGGTTCGCGACGAGGCAGGTAGAAACTTGTGCCGGTCCGCTACAATCTAAAAACCTACCTATTTACACCAAGGTGACTAAACGAGACGGTGGATTGTTTTCATAGTTTTCGTTTTTCTAGGTCTTTTTATGGCTTGATGTCATTTTTCAAGTCTTAAAATATCAATGACCACTTCATGCTAACTGAGGGCTTTGATGAAGAATCAACCGAACCACACTTGGTGGTGTTGGATTCCCCCGGCAGCAAACATCAGAGACTCTGCAGCAGAGGTCGTAACCTGGGCTCAGACTCCTCTGCCCTTGTTACTGCTCACTTACTTTTGTTGCCCCTCTGTTTCCCCATCATTTTAGGTTGCATTGTAACTCTTATTTAATTCCCCATCTGGTGAGTTTACAGAGTCAAGCATGACTCCTGACTGTGCAGCAGATGTGTGGCATGTTTTATGGAAGGTGTGAGTGTTGCGGGGTGCGGTGGGCCGGCTGTGGGGGGCTGCTGGGGGTGTTGGAGACCGCAGGGTGCTGAGTGGAGAGATATTTTTATGTACTGTAGAGGGATGTTCTGAACCGCCACAACAAAGCACAACATTTCATGGTTGTCACATCAAGGAGAGGGGAGGAAAAAAAAAGAAAAAAAGAAAAAGCTTGAGAGGGCAGTCTATTAACAGCATGCAGCTACAGGTTCAATCTCACTGGACACAAAGTGGCACAATACCACCACTGTCAGGGGGAAGAGATACTGTGAGAGCCCGTCCCCTGAGAGCCACGGCGGGGATCTGTTCACTTCCAGTTCAGTCAGTTCACGAGCGTCATTTTCATCCAACATTGAGGTACTGTCAATACAACAGCTCTGAAACAGTCTCAGATTTTATTGCAGCGTCCTTAATCGTCTTTACATGCTTAAAGCTTCACCGAGCACATTAACGCGGCGTTAATTTGGCTGCTGCTTATTTCTGTGGACTGTCTGTGCGGAAATGTGAGACACATCCACACGACTGAATGTGAGCAGTACATCAGCGATTCAATATAAGCTACAGCAGACTATTTAAAGGATGAGTTCACCCAAAGATTCGGTCATTGTCTAACTCACCCCTGTGCAAATGGAAAGTCAGGGGAAATTTCGTAGTCCAGAAAACATTTCTGGAGCCTCACAACAGAAAAAAAGTTGCAGATTTCAACTAAAGTAGATGGAGACTTGTTTTAAAAAAATGAAATCAAAACAAAACAAATGTGTAATCCAAGTCTCTGAAGCCCGGAGATCCGAAAGTTATTTGAAAAGTTATATACAACCTTTCTTAAAAGCCAGAATCTTTCGAAATCAAAAGCGTTCGCACACACCCCGTCTGAAGTGGGTGCATGAGCTTCACCACGAGTCGATGGGGTTAAATGACAACTTTTTAAATCAATTTGGAATCTCCAATCTTCCAGTGATTTGGATTGGTCGCGCAATGAGCTGTGTGAAGCCACTATATTTATACTTCAGTTGTAGAAGGAGAATACTGCAATGCTGTTTTGCCATGAAGCTCCAAAAATGTTTTCAGCATGGAGGCAGATAATAGGTAGATAATAACAGAATTTTCATTTTTGGGTGAATTTATCCTTTAAGGCGCTTAAGATAATTATTGTGGAAAGACACTGAAAAGAAAAATATCAGTATTATAAACTGCCACAGGAGAACATTGTGTTATTTTAATTGTTTGAAAGTCAAAAAATTGGCACAAATTTCCCACAATCCTTCATCACTGTAGACCCTCCTCTCTGTGCCTGATAAGACGTGTATTTTTATAGAAATATCTTTTATTAGATGTAGCTCTAATGTGCTTTAAAGTCCTCAGATTTTACGAGATCAAACCCACAGCCCAGAGGTCCTGCACCACACTGCGCCACTGACACCTTGCCACATAGGCAGCATACAGCATAACGATCTGCGCTTCATAACACCCCAATTTAACACTTGGATTAAGGCGCAGCAAGGCAGTGCTTCTCAAAAGCTCGTCGTGTCGTAGGAAATGCTAATTGGATTCACCTGGCGGGGCGGCGGCCCACCTCCCACAGAACTGAGCCGGCACAAAAGGAATGAAAAAGACAAGAACAGAGCGGAGAGTGAGGAGGCCACAACGCTCAGAGGGAGGAGGAGGAGGAGGAGGAGGAGGGAATCGGCTGAGAAAAGCCTGAGCGAAAAAAGAAAGAGTGAGAAGATTAGTTTACTATGCAGCTGCGTTTGAAGTTTCCCCTTTAAGAGACACAATTAGGAGGGAAAAATTTGCACTGGTTTAGCGTGCCATTAAAAACCATAACATCTGGGCAATTAAAGAGAGCTACCCAAGGTGTTCAGAATTGTGTCATAAAAGTTAACAGGTCTGCGCTGCTCAACAAAACTCTCTCATCACCGCACACTTCTGTTCCACCTCTCGCCATGTGCCTCGGCCATGCTTTCCCCTGAGTCTTCACAGAACAGCCTTAATGTAAAATATACTCAGAATGATTCACCGGCCTTTGTAAAAGCAAGCTAGTAAGACACAGACACACCTGGTTCGTCATCGGGCTCTGGACGAGGTTTACATGCTTTTTCTTCTGCGCACCGTTTGCCATCTGTCCCACTGGTTCAGTGATGCTGAGGCTTCAGAGTCGCTTCAGCTCCACTGCACCGTAAAGACTGAAATCAGTTGTGGAAGGTAATTTTGGTGTATTTGTGTCCTTTGATTTATGCCAGGCTGCCCAGAGGGGAAGAAAGTGGAATTCATTACAAGCTTGTTAGATGCCCTCACCACAGACATGGTGCAAGCCATAAACTCACCAGCCCCCTCTGGTGGCGGGAGGTAAGTAGTGTCACGCACGCACAGGGAAGACTGTTGCAATGTAACTAAGTACATTTAATGAAGTACTTGAACCTTACTTGAGTATTTTCATATTTCTGCTACTTTATACTTCCTCTGCACTACATTTTAGGTGGCAAATACTTTACTTCTCACTCATTTATTTGATAATGTTACTAGTTTTGCATGCAAATCCAGAAAATCCAGTCAGATTGCTGCAGGGTCTCTGTAGATTTGAGACACTAACACATCTTTTCTCCTCATTCCAGCCTCCCTCTCTGTCTGTTTCTGTCTTGCTACGCCCACTGTGCGTGTTATGCGCTGATAGGTTGAAATCAGTCTGATGTTGGGAAGGCAGCGTGCAATGGCGATCGATTATTCCCCTCAAATGCATTAAAACTAAAATGTGAGGGGTAGAAAGAGATGAGGAGAAAGTAAAAAGTTGTAAGAAAAATAAATACTCAAGTACAAATACCTGCAAAATCTACAAGTGTTTTTACTTTGTTACCTCTCACCGATGTTAATGTGAAGATATAATTGTACATTTATTGGCAGAAAATTTCTTTTGATATTTAAATACATTTAATATCAATTATTTTGTATTTATTTTACCTTAATTTAACCAGGGAAGAGTCTAATTGACATTAAAGCTATCTTTGTTTTGAGAGAGAGTCTTGGCTAAGACAGGCAGAAGTACTTTGAGACTTCTACTCAATTACCGTTTGTGTGTGTGACTCTCACTTGTACCTAGATAATAATTTAACACAAAACTCTTACTGAAGTGTTTGGGTACTCCTTACAAACACTGGTTGTACCTGAGCAGGATAACTCCCGTATAAATCTTTATTTGAGAAAAACCAGAAGAGGTGGAAGTTTTCCATAATCTTTCCCTCTGGTTTTATAAATTAAAGGCTAATATTTTGTCTCTGACAATAGACAGATCTTGGCACAGACACTGACGGGACTTAAAGGTATTTGGATTAAAGCTTTCCATGCCGTCCTGAAAAGATGATTCCACTCTTCAAAGTTAAGCAGAAAATTGATTTAAATTGCTTTATTGCATGCTAAGCTGTAATAATATATAATGTCAGTTTCTGACATAAAACAAGACCGCCTCAACTATCCAGATGTACATCCTCTCCTGCACAGGATGCTTTCTGATTTCATTTTATATAATATCAACAAATGGATCGATCTTTCCTGAGTGTGAAATTATGAGATTATGTGTCAGAAGGTGGTGTTTTCTAACTATTGTTTGTCAGCTAATGTAAAACATAAATGACTAATGCTGTAAAGGTAAATAAAATGACAATTCGTTTTGGTTTTGAAACATCCCTGCTGTCACTCTCATGTGTTCCTCTGTCCAGGTTTGTTGAGCCTGATCCCAGTCACACTCTGGAGGAGAGGGTGGTGCACTGGTACTTCGCCCAGCTGGATAACAACGGCAGCCACGACATCAACAAGAAGGAGCTCAAGCCGTTTAAGAGGTACCTGAAGAAGAAAGCCAAACCCAAGAAATGCGCCCGCAAGTTCACCGACTACTGCGACCTGAATAAGGACAGGGCCATCTCCCTGCTGGAGCTGAAAGGCTGCCTGGGCGTCAGCAAGGAGGGTAAGAGAAGGAGGAAACGGGATGGTTGGGAGTGGGAGTGGGTCGGCAGGGTCGCTGAGGAGGGTCATGACCCTGGTGTGAACCTCAGGCCAGCTGGAAAAAATCTGCATACTTCAGTTAGAGATGCTTTTCGGCATGCAGAACTCATCTTCTCCAGTTGAACAGCTACTTTGACAGAAATAAAACAAACTGAATCTCAGGCTCAGATTGAGGATTGATTAGAATGACGCCTTGTTTCCACAGAGCTTTGTGTGAATATGTGAGTCAACCCAAAGTAAATTCTTTCCAACTGGAGCGTGTCTTGCCTCCAATGTGTTTCTGAAAGTCCTTCTTTACGTTTAACTTTTATTTGGTCTAGAATATATGGAGAACTAAAAACTGCCACATAAAAAAGAAAGAAAGAAATAGCTTATAAAAATGAAATTCTACATCAATAAATGCACCAAAAATTATATTAAAAGTAAATGTAGGCCTTTAATTCATAAAATGTGACATAATTGTCATTTTCGTTTTTTTTCATCCTTGTAATTCTCATTTTTGTATTCCTATCTCTTCGTAATTTGTTAAATAATGAATAAATAAATCTGTTTAAAAATGAATAAATTAGTGAACACATTTGTTAAGAAAAAAGGAAATGGGAAAATAAATAAATAGGGCAAATAAAACAAAGGTAGTAAATACAGACACAACCCAAAAGATGTATGTAAGAGTTTATAAATTAATGCATACATAAATCTATTTGTAGTGTTAATGAAGAGTTATTATTTACTCGACCATATGGATTGTGTGCTACAGGAAATTAGCTTTAATTGATTACATTGCAATATCATTGCAACGGAAACAACAGAACAATGGGAAATTAGCTTCTCTCCCATATCAATGTCCCATAATTACAGATTTTAGTAATATATTAAGGTTCGAATAGAGACATAGAACAATTTCCATTTATTTCCATTTTGATTTTCACTAATTCAGTCATCATGCCATAGATTCAAAGAGTCGAGTCAGTCTGGTGTTGAGAGGAAGGGATGAAGTCACTGTGCTGCATGTGACAAACAGATGTGCTGGCAGTCAAAACGAGGTGCACGGCTCCACTTTACACCCACTGATGAATATTTAGACGAGACAAATGTATTAGTGGATCGCAGACGCTGTCTGGGCTGGAAAAGCTGAAACTACTCATCATGAGTGTGCAGACGGGTCCTAATAGAGGTTATTAGCAACTGTCAGAGGCTGCCAGCTACAGTCCTGATGTCATACAGCAGAGAGAAGAAGAAGAAATGATGAAATGAGGTTTTCGGTCAAAGTAATTTGTGACAAATTATGATGTTATTTTTGGCAGGCGGCTAGACTGATGCAGCAAAACATCAACTTCTATCAAGTTTAATCCTTTTTTTTTCTCTCTTTTGCAGGCAGTTCAACGACAAGTGGCAGCCAAGGGACAAGGCAAGGGACAAAATTGTTCAGTAAGGCAAACTAATCTGCTTTCACTAACTCTGGCTGCCTCCGGCTTTGAGTGCTGTAGTCGGCTTAAGGTGTAACCCATTAACATGCGCATTGGTAAGAGGAGCTACGTGATGTGTTTTGATTTGATTTAGCCGTGCATCTTTACAGAGTTGCAGGTATGTGTGCTGTGTGATTGTGTGTGCTGGTATTTCAGAGAGTGACATCTTATGCCATGTTTTGACGACAAACATAGAAGTACACATTTTTGTTTTTTATTGTGATTCACAGGTCAACTCTTATCGTTGCAACTCACAATTATTCTCCTTTCATTCTTTAATCTATTTAGTTTTAGAGGACAGAGGCATTATGTTGTCAGGACGCTATATCTCAAATATGCCTTTTCGGGAATTTCTTCAAATTTGGTTCAAATGTTCACTTGAACTCAAAGATGAACTGATTAGATTTTGGTGGCCAGAGGTCAAGGTCACTGTGACCTCACAAAACATATTTTTGGGCATTACTCAAGAATTCATTCAATAATGTAGAAAGAATCAGAACGACAACTTGAATGGTGCACGGAGGCATACAATACAAACCGCAAGTGTGATGGGTCATCTTAAAATGTCTTGTTTTACCTGACTATTAGTCCAGAACCTGAAAATGTTCAGTTTACAGTGATATGTGACGAAAACCAGCAAATCCTCTCATTTGAAAACCAGGAATCAGAGAATGACTTGCTTTTTTTGCTTGAAAAATTCCTGAAAAGTTTAATCAACTGCAGACTAACTTTCTGTCAGTCAGAAACTGAGCTCTTGACCTTTTTAAAATCTTTTGGCCTCTTTTGGCTGAAAAGTCTGAAACCAACAAATGTTGCAAAGGACCTGACCTCCCTTCTTTACTGATTTACTTTCGATCTGTTGGGATTCCCCCCGTTGAGCGATTAGTGGTCCCGCCGGTGCTGTTGACTCTGGCCACTGGGCCCGGTTCAGCGCCACATAGCACTGAGGTCATGTGTTTACCCTGGCACTGCCCCGCCGCGCCTGGAGAACAGTGGCTCAGAGCGGGCATAACGTCAGGCCTCTCGGACCCTGGGCACGGCTGCCAGGATAAACAGCCCCGGTGGTGGAAGAGCGGCGAAGGAGGCTCGGTCAGTTGTTTTTCGTTGTGGTCACTGAATCTCTCACCTTCATGCTTAAGAGCTGGAGGTAAATGGCCTGACAGTTTTATATGGCTTCTTATGCTGCCACTCAGGCACCCAGAGCTGGTGATGATTGTTGAGAGACTGAGATATTTAAAGAGAAAGAGACAGAGAGAGCCCGCATGAAAGAACATATGGCAGCACTCTGCCTTGACTAAGATAGACGGCCATTGTGTTCAGGTATGCCTAGCTGATCCTCAATGGCCTGGATCCCTTTAAGTCAAGCTGCCTCTGCCAGACATTAAATCTTATCATGCTCTGTCGCAGCTTTGGATAGTCGCCGGAGTGTTGTTGGACATATTTACAGTTTACAGTACGTGCTTTTTTTTGGGGGGCGGGGGGGGGGGGGGGGATTGCGAGCATGTGGGGCCGAGTGGAGCACATCTGCACGGGGCTTCTCGCTCTGACACGCTGACAACAGCGAAGAAAAAACATCTGAATACCTTGTGTTAGTTTTGAAGCGCTGGAGAGGGTGGCACCCATCGTCTGAAGAGACTGGAAAGCTCATTATAGATGAGATATGAAACAGAAGCCCGGGGCAGCGGTTGTCTCTGGAAACCCTTTCTCACAGTCTGGTAACTGATGAGCAGCCGGTCTGGTAGCTGAGATATTCCCAAGATCGTGGCTCATTTTCTGTAACGAACAAAACACCAAAAGTCTTTCGTTGTCAAACTTGTTGCAAAGAGCTTCGGCGGCGGGGCCCTCGATGTTCTTTTCGGGAATAAACACGCTTTTGTGTAAGTACAAACACATGCAGGTGTGCACGTATGAATGCCTGCACGCAATCAAAACACACAAGCGCACACACAGTTAGAATATAATTGATGAACTGTGGTGAGTGCTTACAGAGGTTTTGGTTTGCAGGATGCATCGGCTGCAGCGTGAGGAGGTGTGTACAACATACAGTTCATCCTGCAACGCATTACAGTCATGCATACATGGCTTCACACATGGCCAGGGACTAAATGTGGACTAAATTTATTTAGAGGTTAAATTATGGAAGGTAATGGACCACTTACTGTTGGAGCCACTGGATGTGTTTGTTGGTGGATTTCTGTCAAACTCAGACATTAGTTTTCAGTCAGTAGGCAGTGCATCGTCCATCTCTGATGGCTGACAGTGATTTAAAAGAGAGAATGCAAAGGTACTGTGTCCCCTCATAAGGCATGAGTTGATAGCGAGATTATTTTCTTATCAAAACAGCCCAGTTAAGCAAACCGACGACGCCTGGTTACATTGCTGGCAGCGGCATTTCTTCAAATTTAGCCGATGTTATTTGCTTCTTCTTATCTTTGCCCTCTCGGTTAAGCTAGTAACTTTGTTTTAAGTCGCTGATGCTGAACACAACAAAAAATCTGTTGCAGCTTCTTCCGGCATTCAGGTGCACAGTGCTTCCAGTAAGTCCCCAGTTTAAAGGTGGTATGAGGAGCTTTTAAAGCCAACCTATCGTGTGATCTGGTCACTGACTTTGAACTAAACCAAGTCTCCTAGATAACTCTGCAAGGTAGAAAGCAACACAGGCATGCTGATGCCTTTCTTTGAGAAGTCAGGGGTGAAAGTCTAATCTTTCCGATATTTCCCAGCGGTAATGAATCGAAGAGTGCTGCGGCGAAGGGCGTCCAGTGGTTTACGGGTAGTTACAGCAGCATGAGCCCGCAAGATAACGACATGCTCTATAAAGATTATGAGGAGAAACTAAAGTTTTGAAGGACAGTGGGGAGAGGGAATACCGTAGGCAACACAAAGAACGACTTCAGCTCTGCTCATATAAAATCATCATTTCTCTGCACTAAAGAGTAGGTGTTTTACTGATGGTTTGTACTAATTATAATCCCATGAATTATATAAATTTATGATCATATAAAATTCAATCTGGTGTCATGAAATACCAACGACTAAGAGGGAATATGAGTAACGTTACCACCTCATTGCTGAAGTTATTTAGGGGCTGATTTCACCTGCGAAAGGCCGTTTTAAATATCCTGCAGGTGAAGCTCGTGTTGACAAAAGGAGTCATACGTTACGTGTCCCGTCTGCTGTTTTATGTCAAACCCCTCTCTTCCTTTCTCGTCTCCTTCCCCGCTCTCTCGTCTCTTCTTCTCCTGTTTGTCCTGGCTGTGTCCGTCATTAGGCGGGAATGAAAGGAGGGCATTATGAGGCAGGCCTGGCACCGAGGACGCAGGACCATTAGAGAGCCCAGAGCCCCGTCCTCCTAGAGCCAACAGCAATTACTCCGCACCACTAGTGTTTTAATTACTGTGACATCAGCTCGACACACCGGAGTGCGGAGCTAAAGGGTTACAGAGGTCGAAGGGGACTGTGACAGTTAGGCATTATTTACTAGCATTTCTCTGGGGATGCTACAAAAATCCCAATTTCATTGGCTGACAGTAAACTCAAACCTGAGTCCTCCATGTACAGGTATACCATGATTCCCAGCTCTTGAGCCAAGTGTCTTTATTGGCCGGTCCCAGGTGAGGCGAGGGCGATTCACCGCTAGACAGGATCTGCTTTCAGTTCTTTATCACAAGTGGGGCCAAGGTGTCCAGGGAGAGGCCGGGGAGCTTTGTGTTGTTAATGGCACAGACAGTGTCCTCTGTGACTGGGAGGAGAGGAGGGAGAGGACCATTCGCTGCTCTGGAGCCTTGTAATTGCAAAGTCGATTCATCAGCGCTACTGTAGCTCAGCTCCTTACAACAGAGACATTTTATCTGAGCTGAAGAGAGGAACGACATGACTTCACCGGGAAGAGATACCAGGAAATACTGTGGAACGGCATAGTTGAACAGTTAGAGCATGATGCTAATAATGCCAAAAAAGGTTTATGACTCTGAATGTACAAAATACCGCAGTTCTTGTTATTCCCCCATCTTGCTTGAAAGGTAACCTAAAGTTTAACTCCATAAATTTTACACTTTAAAGTGTGTTTACAGGTCCTGCAGAGTACTTCTGCATATGTAAGGGTTAGTATGAAGGCTTTCGTGGCTCCAGAGGACGCTGCATGAAACAGACGAGGTTGATGTCTCCTTGATGTGGCCAAAATGTACATCTTAAAATGTCAAAATCAAGCTTATACTGAGCACATTCATGCTCCTCAGAGGATGAACCCTTAAATTCTCCTGTCATATTTTCTAATTTTTGCACAAAATGTCAAACACAATCAAAAATTCTTAAAGTGTCCCCATGGATATCCATGTCTAAAGTCAATATATGTATTATATTAATCAAGCATGTTACATTTTGGGCAAAGAAGAGTTGAGTTGATCAAATGAAAGCTCCTGATCAGGTTTATCTTCTGCTAAAAGAGCTAAAAAAGCTCCTTGACTTCCTTAAACTGCAAAAAAACAGTAGACACCTTAATCCAACTAGTCATTGTAGAAATAGGTGGCCATAATGTTTTACTCCATGCACTTAAAATATAGGTGATCGCATCCACCAGAGGACTCTAGGCTCGTATGGAAGGTAACCAGTGATTTATGGAGAGCCGGAGGGATTGTGATGCTTTAAGGTTTGAGCAGAAGACTCGATCCGACTCTGTGTGATTTGTGTAGTGAAATCAGCTGGACTTCTATTTCATGGCTGACATAACCAGGTCTGACAGAGAGTGCACCTGCAAACCCCCCCCACCCCTACGCACAAACACACACACACACACACACAACCTCATGTTGGCCAGCAGAGAGTCTAGACACACACGTATTGCATGTGCACATTCCTAAAGCAAACACACACAACATGCAGTTTGATGGAAAGACGTGCACACACAAACACACACACACGCAACCCCATTTCTGAACACGCAAACACACAATTACAAACGGGTGTGTACAAACATACACACACAGCCAGAGCTCTCACAGGGCTCGGAGGGGGGGGGACCTCTGCTCCCCTCTGACAGCCATCTGCAAGCAATCTACGCTCTTTACCCATCTCCTTCTCTCCCAGGCCTCTTCGTCTTTCTTTCTCTCTCTCTGCCTTCCACACTCACTCATCTGAGCTGTGCATCTCCTCGTGCAGCACACCGACTGTCCCATGCAGATTGCAGATATGCGACACAGCACACAGCTTAAAGAGACCTGTTGAGTTATAGCTTGGTTGTCATCAGCGTACGTGATGGTGCGTTTGGGTGTTTGGTGGGATACAGCTGCTTAGTAGTCAGTCTTTGGTTAGTAACCGTTGACGTCATTGTTTCTCTACTGTATAAGTGCTTTTGGTAAGACAGAAGGTAAAGAAAAAGTGGAAAACATCTCAGACAAAAGCCCGATCCCAAATCCCCCGCTCGCTCCTACCACTTAGCCCAACTCCTTCATCTTGTGCGTTCCCATTTAGGGGTAGGGTGTCCTGATTCCTGCTGGGACAGATGGAGAGGTTGGCTTGTTAGGGCCACGTGGCCGTCCAAAAGGAGGTTTTCAGAGGAAAACTTCAAACTGAGCGTTATCAGAATTCTGTCTTGGTAGATATATAGCTAGCTAATGTTACATTGTTTTGCTGATTTGTGCATGACGGTCTCAAATTCTGACTCAGGAGTAATCACAACAGCAAAAGACTGCATATTAGAAAAGGCCTGTTGGTGTCTATTTACATAAGTGCCATCAACTACTAATGATGGCATGAGTGTCTTGATGGATTGTCCCATTTGATAAGAGGAGATTTCAACAACTACCCTCTTGGAGCAAAAGGGGCAAGGGGGCACATACAAACGAGGGGTAGGGTTCATATTCGGAAATGGGATTGAGCCAGCATGTTGTTTGAAATGGATTTGTTAAAATACTAATGGACAATGGACAAAGAAACTCTTTCCAGTGTGTTCAAACGCAGCTTTTTAGCCAAGGTTCAGGCAACATGAGGACACAACACTCAGCCTTCATCACCACTAGTTCTCTGACGTCGGTGTGGTCTGTCCGGGCCCTTAGAGGAATAAGAAATAATATTTTAAATAAGTATTCAATTCGATTTATTCTTTAGATGTTACATACATTATTTTTGTGTGCGTGAGTCCGTCTGAATGAGCTTCCGCCCGTTGAGCGATGTCATTGTCTTGTTACGCAGCAGCTATGAGGGAGCACATCTGCCTGCAGGATACCAAAACAGATGGGTGAATGCATTTTCTTTTGTTCTCCTTCCCTCCATCTCTCTCTCTCTCTCTTTTTCTCCCTCTCTTGTGCCTTTCTTTCTGTTCCCAGTAGGTCGTCTGGTGTGAGAAGAGAAGGATCTAGAAGCTGAGACGAGAGCAGAGGGCACAGAGGGAAGGCATCTGTACGCTTGCTGACAGGAAAGAGAAAGGTGGAGCAGAAAAATTAAAGAAGTTCCTGACGTTCAAAAAAAAAGATGAACAGAAAAAAACAAGAAAAGAAAAAACGAAGCGGCGCCAAAATATTTGCACTTTCTTCTCCCTATGTTTGACATTTGTATCTGTTTGTACGTGTTTCTTTTTTGTTTGTTTTTTTCTCTTGAAGTGACTGAAAAGGTCTAGGTAAGGATGAGAATATATTTGTAAAATGACTTCACCACTGGAAGACGTGTATGTTATGACATTTCCTCTCGTGTTTAAGTCTGCTGTTGTGATTCGTTCTGTCCTCACATAACAGGAACAGGCACTAAAAACACATTTTGTGGCTATGAAATTCATTTTACATTCCCCTTGTTACATATAGCAACTCACAGGGCAGCAGTAACTCACTAAAGACGAGTTCACGGTGGATGATATCCGGCCCAAACGTTGCTCAGTAAAGACAAAACTCCATAAGGAAGAGCCACAGCAATGTAGGCCAATTCAAACGAATGTCGTGTGTGTGCATGCTGTATTAAGGTAAAGGCATGTATTAGAATTAACTGTGACCATGAAGTCTGATTTATCAGCACAGAATTAGCTGTATGAATCCCCTTGCACTGTACAGAACTTTCTAAAGACATTAACATATTGGGTTAGGAATCAAATCTTTGTGAGCAATGTGTTGTCTGGTTTTTGTTCGGATCATACCAGTGTTGGGAAAGCTAGCTGTAAAATAAGTCATTACTTGCTTGTTTGCCAACCAATGTAATGGACCCTAACCCTAACCGTCATATTCTAGTTTGTAGTTTTCTCAGATATCAGCATGTTGTCTGCACAAGTTGCCTTAAGGCTTCCATTATTTTTCAGCTTTTAAATAAGCTTGTGCTAACAAAAAAAATTACATTATAGTTACAAAAAAAAAAAAAGGTTACACAAGTTCTTTTGAAGTCATGCATTCTTCCCCCAAATACTGGCACAGTACTTACGGTAAACTAACGCAGCTTAACACTGTAGCACCGAGCAGGTAAAACATGTCTAAATGCATGTGGCGAGTATGAACATATTAGAGCTACATTAATCAGCTTTTGACCACTAGAGAGCAGAGACATGCAACTCTGAGCTGTGGCTACATGTTAGCATCCTGCCTCCAGACAGATGTGGCCAACACAGAGCAACATTATCATCCAAGTCCAATATTTACACTTTTTGTAGCTTTAGTTTTGGTCTCCACCATCTTCTACGGGACATATCCGGTTCATTAGCAGCTAAATGCAATGCTTTGTGCACCAGTTACCTAATAACTTTCTCTGTCTGTTGTTTGGTGCTGAGTAGGTAGCATATAGCCTGGTAACAGCGCTGAGACGGTACTACATAGTGAAAGTTCCCTGAAAACAGTGACTTTGTAAGATATGGCTAGAGTTTTAGCTTAATGAGCTAATAGCGCTACTTAGCTCCACGGCTAACTGAGCTACTTTCTAACAGAAGCTAGTCGCCACAGCTGAAGATACCTACAGCAAAGAGTAGGAAGTCCTGTGTAGTTAGCAGCAGTAAGCGGTTACAGTTTTGGAGCTTCCTTCTGAGTTCTGGACATTTTTATACAAATTACACCTTTAAAAGAAACTAAAACAGCTGCAGAATGGGTGATAAATCTGAGGGTTTGTCTGTGGCATTGATACACCGTGTAAGAAGTATTGATTAATGCAGCTTTAAGTTCATCCACAATGAAGGCAATTAGTTTACACATATCTTGTGTCACCGTTTTTTTTTTTTTTTTTTTTACGTGTAGTTGTATGTAAGTCAGTGTGCCTAGGAATATTACTCTACTAAGTTAATGTTAGTATTCATTTTGTACACAGTCAAACCTGAAAAACAGTTAAAGAGTTCGGTTATCTTAATGTTGAACTCCACACGTTTTCTGAATATTTTTTGTGTGTTTGGTGACCGGGTTCATCGAAGGCTCCTGGCTTCGTTAACAAATGACAACATCTGCAAACCTCTGACAAAGACCCCCTGGTGGGGATTTTATTTTTCCAAAACAGATTCCAGTCCAGAGAGTTTTTTTTTTAAATATTTTTTAAGTGGTACCAGGAAAAAAAAAGGTGGCACAGATGACTAAACCTGACCAGTAAATGGAGTAAGATGTTTACATGGCTCGGCATCCCGCTAACATCGGCTCATTTCAGCTGTCACATTCACGTTTATCCCACTTATTGTAAACACCATGTGGCATTTACAAATGCTTGTTCCTAAAATAAATATTTGAGTCACCCCAGTAATATCCGAGTACATTTTGTGTATGCAAACACATTCATTGTCCATCCTCCAACAGTTGATGTCAGGCCTGCTCTGTGAGACACTTACCAACACACGTACGTGGAGCGTTGCCACCTTATGTAAGACAATGCAGTAAGTCTTTTACAAATATCCCCCAGAGCCTCGATTAATAGGAAAATGATTGAGCAGGGAGGGGGAAAAACATGAGAAACAGAAGTTTTGGAATGTAAAAAATAAAATTGCCTCCTCACATTTGGGAACAATTGAGTTTCAGAATTGGAGAATTATGAGTTTGCTATAGTTTGTATGTTTGTGTATTTTTTTTTTTTCTATTCAAGTCGTGTTTTTCCAAGAGTAGCTGCAACGTGAGACAAAAAAGGCTCCTATTGTAAATATGTACAATAACCTTTATTTGTTTGTTTGTTGTACTAGGTTTCATTGTGGGGCTTGTGGGTGTTCACTTACTTCTCCGTCATTCTGGCTTATTGTAAAAAAAAATATATATACTGTATACATTTCACTGTTTACATTGTGTCAAACATTAGGCTGTTACAGTAGCTAATTCACAACATTGAAATGCTTAGACCAGACTGGATGTTATCAGCTCTGAGCGCTGTTTATTTTATCTGCGGTGGGGTTATTTGACTATTTCAGCTCGTGTTTTACGATCCCTGCCATCATCGCTATACACGGTCAGGAATGTCTACAGTATGTGGTACTTAATCCACCACAATCACAGGTCCAGTCAGGTCTAATTTGAACTGGACAGTTGTGCCAAGAAAGAGAAAAGAAACTCCCGAGTGCCTGCTCCGGTCCAGGTTTGAACACTGGGCTTGTGTGTCTGCTGAAGTGCTTCCAGACACTGCACACTAGAGAGATCTAAAACAACCTAACAGGCTGGTAATCACTGCTAATCACGATGGGGGACGTCTAGTGGAGGCGGCTTACAGATGACTGTCAGTCCGACAGGGAGAGAGCCCAGATTGTCTTTCTGCGTCTCCGGCCACTTTTCCACTGCAGAGCCACAGCAGGCTTGTCAAGACCGTGTCAAAGTGTTTTCGACAATATTTCTTATTCGTAGCTGAAGAAATTAGATCTGCTGGAAAGCAGAACACTGTTGTCTTTGGGTGAAATTGGTCGATGTAAATTATGAGGCTAAGCAATAAAAAAACGAAAATGCTTCTCCACTTCAGTCTTGGCCTTATTTCTTCAGCTATTTGAGCCTGCGTCACAATACGAACGCACAAGACTTTACAAAAGAATGGAACAAAAAGAGGAATAAAAAAAAAAAAGAAGCTGTTTTTAAACTCAAACACTGAATTGCATCTTGGCACACAGCAGAAGCTCACACCTGTGTTGTGTTATTTCCCTCCTGAGCTGTAACATAAATTTAAGGGAGACATTTTATGCTCATTTCAAGGTTTGGGTAACTATGAGAACAGGTTTACATACTTTAGTGCTCAAAAAGTGTTTTTTTCTGCAGCAATGTATTCTCCCTCTGTTCAAAACACTGTGTCTCTTTTAAGGCACCATCTCCTCTGATTGGTCAGCTCACACACGTCTGAGCCAGCACCAGCAACAACAGGGCAGCTGTGCTGAAAATCGATTCTAACATGCCAAAGTAGCCGCAAGGCATAAATTATGCTAATGTATGACATTGTGACGTAGTGCGATTTATGAAGTCAAGGAATTACAATAAAAGCGTTGACGAGGTGTTTCAGGAACCGTGTTTTCTGTGGGAGAGAAGAACTTCTGCCAGTGCGACTTTGACCTTTTTAAGTTTCAAGACCTTTTACATGAACAAGAACATATAAAGACAATAAAAAGCACAATAGGTCTCCATTAAAGCTGCCATAAAGAGGAAAAGGTCTGTGGTTGCTCTACATTCAGAAAAACTGATAACACCTCCATGTTGTAGTGACTGAGGCGCAACACCATCGGGAGCTGATTTTAGCTGCCAGAGCATCAAATCATCAGATAAAGCCATTATGTATCTCTTGAACAGGCATATGAAGATGATACTACAAGTGTATGAGTATTTTTAGAAGCTTTGAAACTATGAAATATGTGTTTTTCTTAGATGCACTTGTGATACAATCGCGCCAGAAAACAACAACAAAATCGACCATAATTTAAAACTGATTTTGATTCGGTTTTCTGCTGGGTTTAAGACCACTCTTCTGCAATGGAAAGCATTTAGAGCTGTAACAGAGGCTCTCTGAGGGCGAGAGAAGGAGATCAGTACTGACCCCTAATGGTGAAGATTGTTCACTGCAGGTCTGCAAACTCACTCTGAACCCTGTGTGGGTTTACACACACTACATGGAATCATCCAAACTAGTAATTTCATGAACTGACATTAATCGTTAGAAAGGAGGACTAAAAAAAAAAACAAAAAAACATTACAAATGACTAAATATGGACTCTCTGGTTGCTATAAATAAGTAGTTAATGGTCCCCCCCTTGTTTGAATGTTCAGACTTACGACAGAGACACACAGCTGTTGATTTGTGTGTGCGGAGTGAGATGCTCTGATTTAGTGATGCGACTTCAAAGGTGCGGATGTTGTCAGTGCAAGATGGGAGGAGGAGGTCGCTGGTGATTGGGGGGGGCGGAGGTAGTTTTTGGGAAATTGAGGGGGGGAGAGAGGGTTGTATCACAGATGAAATTGGAGCCAAGAGGCAGCTGCAGTACATCTGTCTTGTACTGACACATGTGGCATTTGACTTCCAGTGTCGAGTTCAAAAGAGTTTTATAATGACGCAGCTGCTTCGAGATGTATGTGCATGTGTGCGTGTGTGTGTTTGTGTGTGTGTGTGTGTGTGTGTCTGTGTGTGTGTGCACACGTTTTCTCCTTTGTTGAAGTTGGGGGTGGAGGTGAGGTGGGTTGGTGAAGGGGTTTCATAGGTGAGGAGTGGAATTTTGAAGTTTTTGAAAGTGACCTGTGGGCAATACAGGTGCTGCATGTCGTGGTTTAGAGACGTTTATAACCAGTGTTTTCTATCAATGTGTGATATCTTAAAGGGTCAATAGTCCCATTTAATTGAATCCAATCAAATCCATTATCGGGTTTGGTAGCCTCGCATTACTCTAAATTTTAAACCTCTCATAACTGCTTAACCACAGATCAAGGTTACCAGATCTAGGATCAGCATTACATTTTACTCAGATACCAGCAGAGGTGGAAAAAAAGACTGTGGTAAAACAAGAACTGATTCAAATTCTTTACTTGATTAAAAGTGAAAAAAAAAAGTACAGGCTCTGAAATTCACTCAAAGTATAAAAGCAAAAATTATCTCTCGGAAGGACATTTCTTAAACTTAAAGGTACAATCAGCAGGATTTCTCCCAGCTGGTCGTGAACACCAAGATAGTCGATTGTTGAGTCTCATTCCCAGGACAGCAAATATCCATATTTTGGGTTGGTAAAGCATCTCGAGCAGCGACAAAGTGAGAAAATAAGAAAATCCAGGCAGAGGGCTGCAGACACGAGATACTAACACGCCTTTTCTCCCTGTTTCAGTCTCCCTCTGTGTCTGTTTCCATCTCGTTAAATCTGCCGTGCTTAATATGCACCGACATGATGTCGGGAAGGAGGCGTGGAATGACCTGAAATATTCCCCTCAAATGCAATAAAACTAAAAGAATAACTTCTGGATACCAGCTACCTGAATAATTGTTCTCATCAAGATCCTTACATTATTCTCTGAGAAATTAAAGAGAACTCTTCTGCTCTCCCAACGTTAAGAAAGTGAGAGAAATTTCTGTGGAAATCCGTTCAATATTTCTTGTATAATCCTGCCGACAAACCAACCCACCAACCAACCAACCAATCAAATCACACAGACACAGGTGAAAACATAACAAGGTCATGACTAAGATTATGCTGATTCAGCATGTCTAGATCCAGTCTCTCATTCAGTAAAAGTCTAAATTAACCACATGGAGAATCATGAGTCATCTGTGCACGTAGGAATTAGCCAAAACGACAACCAATTATTTGAAATTTGCCACATGTTATGCCAATTATGAGGGTTTTTTTTTTTTGTTTTGGGTGCATTGAAACACTTAGAAACAGATCTTGAACACCATTACAGATAATTAGAGAGGGCCATTAGCTTGTGCGATAACTAAACATTAGCGGTCGGAGGGGGAGGACTGTGCACACTGCGCACCATTTGTGCCTGATGCCCAGCACCTGCGAAGCAGCCTGAACACAGGGTCAGGGGGTCGCCTGCCAGGAGGCCAGAGCTCCGGGGTCAGAGGTCATGCTCCAGACAGGCGTATCCACACACTGATTGAGAACTCCCCTGCAGGAACAGAGCTTGCAGGTGGACGACGCATTTTACCCCCCGATGCTAACTGTTCTTTACGCTCTTCTTTTTTGCTCGTAACATGACATAGTTCTGTGACATCAGGCTGGTTTTGTCGGTAGATTTCTATTGTAAACAAAGAATTAAAAGTAAACCGCATGACGCAAGTACATTCAGGACTAAATCATAGTTTGCTTTCAGTGAATTTAGAGAAAGTCAGCTGTCAAGAAGTGGAAGTAAAACTGGGTGTTTTTTTGGATTTTTGTTGGACTGCAGAATGATTGAAAGATTGGAGATATTTAATGCTTGAAAAAGATCGGCAGTTTGGTAATTCCAAACTTAAGAAATTAAGATCTGAAAAACTGGCTGTTTTCAAAGTATAAAATTTTATGGAAGAACTTTGTTTTTTTTTCTCGAATAAGAGCCAGAGCAAATTATCTGCTTTTCATCACCTCCTGGCCTCAGGGGCCACTTAATATTCTTTGTAGATGTTTCACTCATGCACAAATGATGTGGTTTGTGGTGACGCTGGGGAATGTTTCGGCACTCTCACATTATGATTACGCTCATCTTTCTTCTCCATAATTTTATTTATTTGGCTAGAACAAGTCGGCAGTGAAAAAGCAGTTGCTGCCCATTTGGATTTGCTCAAGTGGCAAGTTTGTGTGTGTGTGTGTGTGTGTGTGTGTGTGTGTGTGTGTGTGTGTGTACTGTAGAAGAAAAAAAATTATCTTTCAGGTCCAGTTCTGTGGCTGGCTCAGGTGAGTTTTATATTCACTGACCAGAGGAGACAGATATTCACTACAGGGATGCAGAGTTCTCTCTGACCGGGGTGACTTTCTGGTCAGTATTATGCAGGTAACGAGAACAATACATACATATACATATACACAGACACACATACATACACATACGCACACACACACACACACACACACACACACACACACACACACCAAATTATAAAATTAAGTTGCAAATTACAGAGCAAACTTGGCTTTTCTACTCAGTTCAGGGGGGAAATTGGAAGAAGGTTTATTTCTACATCACAGGACAAAGTTACCCACAACTACACACAGAGACATAAAGCTAAAGCATGTAGCTGTGTTATTGCCAACTCAGTGCTCCAAATGCCAACAAACTGCCTGTTAGCTCCTGACCTGGGGACAGTTTTGTTGTGTCTAGGAGGGTTAATGAGGTTTGTGCGCAGAAGATGAACTGATCCTGAGTCAGGTAGAGCTCAGGATGCCGGTCAGCTGGTCCATGAGAACCAGAGGAGGCCCCGCTGTGGCCATTCTGTCAGGACTGCCCCAAATTCACCAGCTGTGTGTGACTTCATCACTGGACTCACTGTGTCCAGCTTGTGTGTGTGTGTGTGTGTGTGTGTGTGTGTGTGTGTACGTTCAGTTTCCAGGAGTGGTGAGGGAAATTTACACATTCATATCTGACACTCAGGGATAAAGACGGGATCAACTCAGGACCGGTGGTGAGAACTCAAAGAATATATTGATATAGATGTTAATATAAAAAGTAGATAATCAATATGAGTTCTTTACTGCATGCATAATTACGTAATAATCAGCTGATAAGAGGTGTTACTATGGACTATCATTACCAAATGAAAGAAAAAAAGCTGTTGTCAGTTGTCACAGTCTTTTGGTACATGTAAGATTTTTTTTTATTTTAATCAAATGTTTGATTTTACTTCAATATTCAACGTGCAAAGTAACTGTACACACTATTGTTGTATATGTCAGAGTCTAGACGTTACGCGGCCAATTCTTATGAGCCATTACTCACCTGACATTGACAACTAACTGGATCTCCTTTTTCGATTCATACTTTGGACAAGACAAGCGGTCTGCTTTACTCCACGGCACAGGTAAGTAAACATCGCAAGGGATTCAAATTTCTTTCATTGATAATTGGCTGCCTTCACAACCAATTACCAGTAAAACATTCAAAATGTGAGATATGTTGGATGCTTCTCCGTTGATCTATGTCTGATGCAAAACTGCAGAAGGCTAAACGATCAGATAAAGTAAACACAGAGTTAACTTGACTGATAAACTAAATGACACCAAATAATGACTTGATTTTAATTGCGGGGCTCCCCAAGAAAATCCAACCCATTGTTAGACTCTTAATGGCTAAAATGCATTATTATCAGCCTGTATAGAATACCTTTTTGCATTCTCTAACACGTATTTTCCTACATTTGATAAGAAAGTATTTGTAATTTCTAACAAGATACTTTATGATGTATTTGTGCCCCTTTTTAAATTCTTAACAGCGATTATTCGATTCATACTTGCTTCCTCGTATTCTGTGTTTTGAAGCACACAGGATACTTTTCTTGCCCAATTATGGAAACTGAATCTGTTAATAAGATTTGATTGGATGCTGATTGGAGAGCATGAAAATGTTTTTTAAAAATCTAACTAAACACCATCGAAAAATTAATGTAGCTGTCGTTAAGGAATCGTTTAAGATATCCACTTTGGCTTAAAGTAACAGCTTCAAAATCATTTTGATGTCACAGTGTCTCGTGATAGGATGAATGGTGTCACTGTCTCAGACACACCATGAGTTACGCTCATAGTTAGCACTTACATTATGTCTGACAAACTGTTACAGACCTGGGATCTGTTATTATGACAGCGGTGTTGCACTCAGAAACTGTGGGGGGCACCAAATCGCACAAAATGCCAATGTCTACATAGTGTTGCTTTATGATATGCTCCTTGCTATATTATTACATAACGCGACTGTCCACAATGTGTGTGTTTCACAGCAGAGGAAGTCAGAAGATAAATGCTCCAGCATCCTGAGGGACTGATACCACACAACCCACACAAATGGCGTCTCAGGAGGTTCGTTTGTTTCGGCCTTTTTTCTACAAATTCACACAGTCTGACAGACGGAGCGCTGACACTCACTTGTGGTAATTTAAATTCTGGACATCTTGGCAGTGTGTGAAAATACTGTGATTCCTGCCACCTTCGACCTTTACAAATAGTCGTAGGGTCGTTTATGTTCGGAGGTCAGCGAGGTCAGACGCTGACCAGTGACCCCACTTAGCAATGATTTCATTAATGTGTAATCCAACATCCATCACTCGTCTTAAAATGTATCAAAGAGACACAGCAAGTTTTCCATTTTGCATGTTTTTTCTTCAAATTATTAAAACCAAGGGTGTCTTGAGGAAGCCTGCTTAAATGCTGATCATGTTTATTTGCCACTTACTATGTTAGATAAGTTACAAGATAACAAAATAAATGTCACTGACCCGAACGTTGTCACAGAGCCATCTGACAGCCACACTCCTGACCTCCATCCTGGCCGCGGTTCTCGGCTCCCTGCAGATCGGCTACCACACCGGCAACGTCAACGCTCCAGCCAAGGTGAGACAAGCGGACCAGAGCTGGGGAGAATATAATATGACACCATGTTAGTCGATATCATTTTGAGTGTCATCAGTTAGTATTCCCCTTTAACATATACCCACATATGAACTGCAATATCTGGATATGCCGAGATTGTTGTATTTTTGGTATCACACTTGTTTGATTGTTAATAGCTATTGGGAATGTATTTGACCAGTGTTAGAAATATAATTCATTAGATCACATTTTCACTGTTTTTCCTGATGTTGCTCGTCTTTTGCCTCCACAACTGTTCAGATCATCGAGGAGTTCTTCAACCACACCTGGAGAGCCAGGCACAACCAGTCGATGCCAGATCACAGCCTGACTCTCCTGTGGTCGCTCTCTGTCAGCATCAAGGACTTCGGAGCCTTGCTGGGCTCGCTGGGTGTCAAATATCTGGCAGATTCTTATGGAAGGTAAAAAGAAAACAAGTTTTCCCAATAATATCCATCGAGTTTCTTTTTGTGATCTTTTCATTTCTCTCGTCTTCCCCTCCAGACGTAACTCCATCCTCATAGTTAACTGCCTCTCTGTGGTGGGAGCCTGTCTGATGTCTGCCTCCAAAGTCAGCAAGTCATTTGAGGTTCTCATCCTGGGACGGTTGGTGTTCGGTCTCTTCTGCGGCCTGGTGATGAGCCTTAACCCGCTCTACATCCAGGAGGTGTCGCCCACAAACCTCAGAGGGGCTTTCGCTACGCTAAACCAAGTGTCCTTTGCCTCGGGCATCCTGGTGGGAATGGTGAGGACTGTGCTCGAAGTCACAGCAAAGAAAATGCAATCTATATTTGTGTCCTAGTGCGCTTTTCTCACATGCACTTAACTTCACTTTACTGAACTTGCAACTCTTTGCTGTAGCCATCGGCATCAACAGCAGGCAAAAACAGCCAATGGAGTAGCAATATTTCCACATCTTATTTGGTTAATTGAAGATTTTCAACCAAATCAGACGCGATTGTGAAAAGGCGAAACCCCAATCAGACAAAAACACGAATATTTTGAATGTCAAGCATAAATGGAGTGTGTTTTATGACGAGCTAACAAGGCAATAAAGTTAGTCTTATTTCTTTAAAAGAAAGAGACTTGGCAAATCAGGAGGTGTTTGGTTGTAAAATTCTTTTTAGTGAGGAAAATGGCAGTAGAAAAATCTCCTTTTTCGGACATCTAAGCAAACTCACTCTTGCATCTCCTCGCTGAAACTACGGGGGCCTTCAGCTTTCGGCAGGGCGGGCCGGGCTAGCTGGTTAGCGTGCCAATTTCAGTAGACATCTCTGCACGCCAGTGCATACTGAAGACAGCTTTGACATGACCTCAACACTTCTTGCTTCACACTCTGTTGATGTTGGTTTATTGTCTATATCTTATAAATTCCTTCAAGTGTAGCGTGCAGAGCCTCCCAACTATATGGCACTCGGTTTCAGTGGAAGAACAACTAATAAGCCTATAAAAAGAATTAAAAACAAACATGAGCGAACCAACCTCATGGGCTACACAAACCAAATGGTGCAAGACAGCAGCAGTAAGAGTAACCAGTAAGTAGTTTAAGAAACAAAAAGGACAACAACAACAAAAACAGGGTTCACAATGCTGCAACTAAAATTAGGTTTTCGGATACAGTGACCCTGCTCTTGTATGTGGCATCACATGGGATAACTTAACAAGGTGGACAGGGCAAGCATGGGGCTTCACCACAGTAGGGTCAGCCAACGTGCAAGGTCTTGAGATAGAACAAAGGGAATGAACAAACAAATGCTTCGTAAAAATAATGACTTGTGCACATTTAATACCAACCTGCAAAAAGCAAACACTACCAGCTGCAACGGAGTGAGAAGCCAAAGGGAACAAAGCCCAACAGGTGCATTTTATAACCTGGCCTTGATTAGGGGCAGGTGGAGGAGGAGTCAGACCTGGGGCTGCGTTCACAAACACTAAACATAGTGCTGTTTTTGTGTTACATAATTTGTGCTTGAAAGAGTCATGGCTCCTTCTTTTGGGATGTGCTTGTGATTTTTCCTTGTGATGCAGCTTAATTTGAGAACTTAAAAACATAATACGAAATATATTTGTTGAAAAAAAGTCCTGGTACAGTACAGAAAGTTTCAGTATCTGAATACTTGGTCACGCTGTGTAACTAGGATCCTGTATGTGTTCGCTGCAGGTGGCTGGTCTGGAGACAATGATGGGTACTGAGCATCACTGGGCCATGATGCTGTCCCTGTCCATCATCCCGGCCCTGATACAGTACCTGGTCTTCCCTTTCTGCCCTGAGAGCCCTCGCTATCTGCTCATCAACCAAGGAGAGGAAAGCAAGGCGGAAGCTGGTGTGTGCTGCTGATTGGTGTTAACTGCACCTCTCAAATGACAAAATCAAGATTTCCAACATGGCACCTGTCATACAGAGAGAGTCTGCTTTCATATAGTTATGGATGAGCTGACGAACCTTTGTTATGTCCTTGAAGATTCATTCTTGGCTGATGGAAGTGCTTTTAATGCACTCTATTAAGCTCCTTGAAAGACGATGTTTCTGTTTTAACTCTGCAGCCCTGCTGAGGCTGAAAGGCAACACAGACAAGGTGTATGCTGAGCTGGAAGAAATGAAGGAGGAGGCCGCCCACACTCAGACTGGAGTCACCATCAGTGAGTTCTTTAAGAAGCGCCGCTACAAGCAGCCAATCATCATCGTCCTCATCATCAATCTGGGCAGCCAGCTGTCTGGATTCAATGCGGTCAGTCTAAAACAATTGTTGAAGGTTGTCTGGCTCACTCCCTGTCTGATGAATATTTCACTTGCAGCGCTGCAGATTTTATTCAATCATTTATTTAGGCACAGCTCTCAGATTCTGAGGCAGTGTGTCAAGACAACACCCGTGTTCCTAAAAACATAGAAAGACGTCCCAGTGACCCACTTAGCTCAAAGAAATCCACGCTCTTTTCTTTCAGATCATCAATTATTCCACCAGAATGTTCCAGGCCAAGTTTGACGAGGCCAAATACCTGACGCTGGGCGTGGGCGCTGTCAATGTGACCTTCACTTTGGTCGCAGTGAGTACGAAATCCAGTGGTAACTTTAAATTTCAGCTCCTGATTTATAAGGGACTGAAGCTGCCAAAATCAAAAATAAATAAATAAATAAATAATTGAATTAATTAAAAAAATATGGCATTAAGGGCACCAAAAATGATATTAAAAATAAATGTAGGCATTTTGAATTCCTAAAATATGACAGACACTGATATATCTGTTTTAATTAGCTTCCCTTTGTATTATTTCACCTATTTATTTACCTTCCAATTTAATTTTCCATTTTAGTGATCACTTTATTCCGTTTCTATTTCTATATTCAACATAAATTAATACATGTTGTTGTTGTTTTTGCAATAAGTATGAAATTATCGTAAAAACAAAAAAACTGACAGGCAGTTTCCGTCCTCCATGTTTGGCTTACATGCGGTTTTATTAAAAATTCAATATTCATTATATTAATATATTAGCTGCTCAGCATAAACTCAACCGTCTTATCAGTAAATGTTAAAAACACAGGTTGTTGTCGTTGAGTCAGATTTAGCAGATTTTGCCACAAACTGCACCAAAATCTTGAATTAAAGATGTAAGTGCGATCACCATTTCCTCATGAATGGTTTAACAGCTTGGGCCACAACAGGATAGTGTTGCATTTTTTATTTGAAAAGGATGGAAGAAATGTGAGCAGGGTTACCACTGTGTTGTTCTTTCCTTTCAAGTTCTTCCTGATGGAAAGGGCAGGCAGGCGGAGGCTGCTCCTGACTGGTTTCATCTCCATAGCAGTGTGCAACCTACTCATGACCATAGTCGACTCTGTCCTGGTAAGATCATTCTGTGTGATTCTTTTTTTCATTTTGTGCTGGAAAAGCTCCATTCAAGATATTTAATGTTTGACCACCCTGCCGTCCAATTTGTCAAAATGACATTAAAACAAACTCTGGTACAGTTTATAGAATGATTTTAACTCCAGTCCTGGTTGTTTGAAGATCAGGATCCTACTTTTCAAATGCATTACGTTTTTGAAAACCGCCGACATGTTTGCTGCTGCATGGAAGCCCTGATTATGTTGACCTTTAAAAACATCAACCTGTCCGTCCAGCACCTGGTCCCAGAGCTGCGCAGCCTGCAGGTCCTGCTGGTTTTCTGCCTGATTTCGGCCTACGAGCTGGGCCCTGGTCCCATCTCCTGGTTCATCGCCGCTGAGCTGTTCGACCAGCCTGGCAGACCCATCGCCATGGCCTTCACCAGCATGCTGAACTGGGGAGGGAAATTTGTTCTGGCACTCCTCTTCCCTCCATTGCTGGTGGGTTTATACTTTTGGCCTGCGCGTCGTATGAGTGAGTCAAACTTCAGGGGAGGCTTTCTTGTTTTCTTATGCGAGTTCCCCCTTACACCTTGGAGACGTGGCTGTTAAATACAAGCTATAAATCTGTTCATTCTGGTATATACAAGAGTATACTGGTCAACTGTTAAAACAGACATAAATTGTGTAATCTGTATAAATCTATTTCTTAAATCCTTTAAAGTCAGGATGAAATAATAGTGATCAAATTAACAGGTAACCAGGGAAACATCTGTTCAGTATAACGCTG
This sequence comes from Sparus aurata, assembly GCF_900880675.1. Lineage (NCBI taxonomy): Eukaryota > Metazoa > Chordata > Actinopteri > Spariformes > Sparidae > Sparus > Sparus aurata. Next base: position 7,083,716 of record NC_044202.1, read on the forward strand.
CAGAGATGGCAGCCAACCTGAAACAGAAACCGAGGAATCAAATCAAACAACTGTTTTGTTTTCCTCATTCCGTATGTAAATGTGTTTAATGCCTTTTGTGTTTTCCTTCTTTCCTGTGAATGTTTCATCTACTTTATGGGAGGCTGTTGCTCACACGGTGCCATTACGTTGCCGTTTGAGCCAAAACCTTCTCGAAAAGGTTTTGATCTTAACAGACCACTTTTGGGTTAAATACATCAAGTCCCCCAATAAAACTAATACCGTCTCTCCTTCCCATGCAGAAACTCTGCGGCGCGTACGTCTACCTCCTCTTCATGATTGTGGCTCTGTTCGCCTTCACCTTCACCTGGTTTCGCCTCCCAGAGACGAAAGGTCGCACGTTCGATGACATTGCAGAGGAGTTCAGAGGAGCCGAGGGCATTCCTTTGCACAATAAGGCCGGATTTAACACTTTCACCTGACCGACCTTTTAAACCTTAATGAATCTGGTCGTGCTCGTGCTGTCAATGGGTCGGTTCACCCAATTTACAGACATGTTTTTAACACATATCACTGGCATGTAACCAAAACGGATGGGTTTTTAAGCTTGGAACTTCCTGGAACCTCCTTTGGAAAACAATGTCCCGAAGAAGAAGCTTACGAACAAACAGTATGAAAGTGAAGGAGGCGAGGGGATCTACGTTTCCTTTGCTTATGTTAAAAAATGTTTCTCTTAAATCAAACATGTTTTCAGAGCAATGTGATACAGTGTGATGCAGAGGTCATCGAAAACATTCATTAAAGTCTGACAATGCTGAACTGATGCGGAGGAAGTTTGTGTCACCACCACTTGATGTGACTGTAACTTGTGTAAATAAACATATTGTTAAGTCATGTGGATATTTTAGATCTTTAATGTTATTGTTGTTGTTGTTGTTGTAATGTATCTAAGCTTGATTACAGTAAACTGTACTTAGGTGTACATTTCAATCTATTTTTGGAGTGGTAGAAGAAGCAAACAGCTGATCTTGATGCCCCCTTGGACCAGTCCCACCAACCGACACTCTTTCCTGGAATTTGTGTTCCCGTCTGCACAGAAACTGCAGCCGTCCGGTTCATTATTGGCATGTGAAATCTCACATATCTCTCAACTGTGTACCCTTGTAAGACGTCTGTGAAAACCACGCGTGGCTGTGTGAATAAATATTTCATCCAATATGGTCCACTGTGACGCGCAGGAACCGCAGAAGGAAGAGCAGCCGGAAGATCACAGGACACACTTGGCTTTTAAAACAGCAGGGGGCGGAATTAAATTCAATGTAAATTACTGTAGTGGGTCGTTAAAATTCAGCTTCCGATAACTCATGACACACAGTCTGGGTCAGAACCAAGTCAGTTCTCAAGGATGTTTTGTCATGAGCTCATAGAGTGGCTGTTTTTGATTTGAAAACCTTTTTTTTTTTTTTATGACATTGAGGAGGAAAAGAAACATTTAACAATGTCTAAGAGAGTCATGAAAGTGAACATATACAATGTTGGCTACATTTTTAACAGCTGGACAGCCATTGCAAAAAGAGAAAGAATCTCTAAAATACCCAGATTTCTGTGTCTTTCTGCAAAAGTAGGAAAACGGCGCCATCTACTGGACCAAGCTATGGACACTATAGCACAATTACAACAAGATTTTTGAAGGTTATCTGGCAAGTTGCAAACTGTAAGATACACAGGAAACATTGACATTGCAACATCTGTGTTTGAAAAAAAAAAAAGATCTGGCAATAAAACAAATATTTGGTGCTGAAAAAAAAGCTTCTGATTCTTTCCTCGTGTCTTTCTTTTTTCTTTTTTAAGATGTTTTTTTCAGTGTCACTGGTTTTCAGTTCAACTTACTGTCATCGTTTTGGGTTTAAGGCGAGGCACTGACAGAATGATGTGCATACATGCATACTAATGAGTACATGTCATTGCTGTGGAAAAAACTGATATAGTAAAAAAAAAACTGTTAGTGAAAGAAGACAGACAGGAAGAAAAATTATAATTGTCATTGAAAAATGCCTAAAAATACAAAGAAATATGTCCCTCTGTGTGTCCTGCTGGGACAGACTGCGCCTCTGGCAGTCATGTAGGTTGGGTGATGGGAGGCAGGTGTGGTGCTGCAGGGTTAGGACCATAGTGATGATGATGATGATGATGATGATGATGGACAGAACTTCGCATTGGTTTGACGTCTGGCCTTACAAAAACAGGGTTGCCATGGTAACCGTTCCCGAAATACAGATTTGTTGAGAGCCAGAGCGGATATTTTTGTGAAGGGCCGGAGTTGATACCTCTTGTGTCTTAAGGAATAACTATGTACTTGCCCAAGACATGTAGTCGGTGGTGGTGACAGGGCCGTACGAGGAAGGGCTTTCAGCATCGAACTGTGCATTGTGATCTGGTGCATCAGTGCATCAATTCCACCATATCTGTGTTCAAAACCCATATACATATACAAACTAATGAAATAAGGGAGACTGACATAGGATTGCTCAGTATTTGTAGTTGAGTACCATCAACGTGGTGCTGGATGGGGCGGAGGCTGGGGAATCTGAGCAATCAGAGGCTGCTGTTGTTATGCAGATGTTGTATGATGGTGGCAGGCTGCTGTGGTAGCTGCAGAGAATGAGAGAGAGAGAGAGAGGGAGAGGGTCAAGCGGGAATAATCACTTCTACTGCATATTTAATTGGCACTAGCATTATAATTGAACCCACCGCAAGTCAGGATAGCAGTGTCAATATAATCACCTAACATGTAGAGGGGCAAAAATAGATGAGAAGACGGGGATCAGGAGGATGAAAAGAAGATTAAATACACTACAGGGAAACACAGTAACAGATCTGGGGGGGTTGGGGGATTAAATGCAGAGTGTCATACAGTCGGTTGGATGAAGTGCAGAGGTGCAGGGTGCAGGGAGGAAAGAACAGGGGCCTGCTGGTAAAGTGGAAACTGTGGAGGCGGGCTGTAAAGTAAGACTTGTATTCCTGTTGTTGATTCCTCCTACACGGAGGATAGCAAATACAAACAAAACACAAGAAATGATACACTTCTCACACAGACAAAGAGTAAATAGGAGATTGATTAAGTGCTGTTAGTTATCTGCAATGTTTTTTCTCTGGCACTAGTTTAATAGTCCTCAAAAGTGATGTGTAAAACAATTTGTTCAAACCCTGAGTCTTTGCAGTAACTCCTGCTTTCGCCACCGAGGTGAAGTTAGTGTCAGTTTAAGGTTTAAAGTTGTTTCATTGCCAACGAAACTCAGCCAGTGAAGCATCCTTCACTTTCAAAACATTGGAAGTGAGCGGAGGTATGTTTTGTTTTAGCCTGTTCTGATTGGCTACAAGAGCCGTCAATCTAAGATTGGCGACACGACACAGACATTTGATTGGTCAACCTGGCTCTGGCTTTGACTGGTGGGAGGTGGCTTATTAGGCGTGCGCGAATATATTTAACCGACATAAATTCCATTGGCTGAAGACGTGGAGCTCAACGATTTGATTGGTCCATTCATTCAAGGAAACTCGATAAGGGCGGAGTTGAACTGACTTGGCGGCCATATTGAATATTATCTGTTGACAGTTGTGTCCAAAGGAAGCTCAAAGATTTTGTTTTAGCTAACTTATGCAAAGTGAAGGATTGTTGTACTTATCAGTTGAATTAGGACGCATGTCCTACATTTTTATTCGTTTTATTTAAACCAAGAGATGGACGAAGATGAACGGCAGAGGAAAATAGAGGCTGGGAAAGCTAAGGTTTGTTGCTAACATTCAACGCATGCTAATACTGAATGCTAGCAGTTAACGCTAGCCAACTCTTTTGTCATAGCGTATCGTTTGTCCACTGCTAACTACACCCACGAACACAGTTGTTGTTATACGTTTTGTTTGTCGTTGCCTGGATGCAATTTGTCTGTTAAATTGCGGTTACTTTTGAGAGTGTTTACATTTGCCGCGCATATGCCGCGGTTTTATCGTTAGCTGAGATTGCATTTAGCAAACGATAACATCAACATTTATGGAGTAACTTTGGTTAATCTGCTGGTGAATTGAACCACTTCGTTTACACCTGACGTCAAACAGAGCCAGAATGACGAACTTCTTAACACAAATGAAGGAAATGTGTTTCTTTCTTGCAAGTTTCTTACATATTTCATCGTGGTGCTTTCACGCTGTGCAGTGCAGGTGCATACAATGTTTTCGTCGGACTTCAGTTGATCGTTTTTGCATATGGTTGTCGTTCATGAAGTTATTGCGTAGTGTTGCATTTAGGGGGAAATATGCTTTTGCAACCTAATATAAAAGCACTTTTTTCACAGACATTAACGTTACAAATTTCACCAAGACAGATAAATTACACTACATGAATTATCGCACAGTCTTCAACAAAAAAAGTAATTTATTCATAATCCAGTTGTTGTTATCTTTTCTATAACTAATAAGTGACACTTTAAAGACTTGATTAAGATATTTATGATATGTTTCACTAGTATGGGAAAAATGCTACTGTGGTGTTGCCAATAGTAGGCAAGCATCTGTTCCCACTTAAGTGGGAGGCCATATTATTAATGGCCCACTGATCAAGAATGGCCATCCCTTATTGACAACCAAGGCCATTTGTGTGAAAACTACATTTGAAACTAGGTTAAAGTTGTAGAATAGATGATCTTATTTGATTTCTTTGACATTGTAGTGTACCTTCAGGTCATAGTGGAGCTCATTCTAAAGAAACAGTGGGTACATTGGTATGATGTAGATACTTAAGGAATAACTCAACTGAACCACTGGTATTCCTAACAGAAATCCTCCAACATGCCAAAAAACCAGTCGGTAAGTATATAAACTGGTGGTGACTTTACCATGTCATAGCACTGTGGGCTGGTGGACATTATTTCTTTGTGATTTCTATCTTTTCCCATTTTGTTTGATTTCTATTGGGTGGCAAAACAAGGGTTTCTGCTTCTCTTCTGCACTACTATGATTGCTGTCAGTGTTTGTAATTAAAGCCCACTCTGGATGGAAGAATGACTCTCAGTTCAAATGATTGAGGCAGTGAACGGTAAAGGAAAGCTGTTTTGCTTCATTTATTTCAATTTTCTTATGTAGCCATGCATTGTGCATAGACTGTCATGCAGGTTGCAGACCATCAGGTGGTGCAGTAAGCCCATGAGAATTGGAGAGGTTGAATTTGTTGGGCTTGCATTTGGCATGAATAGTGTTGCCATGGTAATGCAGTGCTGTCAGTTGTCTTTACTGTATCTGGTGCATCAAAAAGCCCAGATTTTTTTGGGCCACACCGTAAGCGTGGCTCATATATACACACATTTCCCAGTGACAAATGCAAACCCGCTGAAATCAAATCCAATGAGGTATCTCTGTGTTAACATTGCTGAGAACACAACAGCAGCAGCATTCAGTGGTCGAGTAACATCCGATGTGGCCACATAAGCTCCAGCCAGTCAGTTAGTCAGATTCTTGGTGGTGCAGAAATGCCTTGGGCAAAACACAGCTCATCTGGCTAATGTGTCTTTCACATGTTGTTTGTGCTGTAGCAGTCAGGCGCAGTAAACACGGTGATGGAATAATAAAACGGGTGGAGTTTTAAGTGATTAGTGCGAAAGCATATGAAAATGAGGTGAGATTGAATTGCTGCGAATTTGGGGCAATGATTGTGTTAAACAAATCTTTAGCCTGGTTTTAGGACCTAAGCGAGGATGATGATGTTGTTGCAGTTGCATTGCATGATGCTAAATGAGAACAAAGCAAATCTACAGTTTGGTTTTATGAGCAAGAATGTAACATGTCATAAGAATATTAGCACTTGTGCACACACACACAATGTTGTCAAGCACATGTATGTGAGTCATCATACAAAGCAACAAGTATCTCCCCCAGGGCCATGTAATCTCAAATTGAATTGAGCATGCACACTCTGATGCTGTTCGCCACACACAGCTCTGTCTCCTCCTCTCCATGTGAATGCATCTCACAGTCTCCACCCTCTTTCCTTAGTCTAGACACATGCAATCCTCTATCCAGAGTTTATGGATCTCTCTGCACTGTGCGTTTGCTGTGGTAGTGAGTTTTAGAATGAAAGGTTTGGCACAGACGGAGTCCCGTTGCCTTTAGACTGCAAGATCTACATCTACTGGACAGTAGAGCATCAACGCTGATATTGGAAGAATTGACAGGTCTGACCACCAGCAAGAAAGGAAGTCGATGATGGACTGTCAGTTATTGATGGAGGGCTTGATGAGGGTCCCTGTCATTGTGAACTGCTGTAATCTGATTTAAGCTGCTTAAAAGAAGAGAGACCGGCTGAGAGAGAGAGAGGCAGCGTTAAAAGAGGAGTGTTTCAAAGAGGAGTATTGCAAAGAGAAATATCCTGAGATGGATTTTGTACCAAATCAGTCCCTTTGGAATTAAAGCTTAATATTGTGGCTTAATAGGGGATGATGTTTTTCACTGTGAATGAACTTTTCAGTGTCAGATTCTTGACTTTTTTGTGATTTCATGATTTCAAAGAGGACTTTGTGATGCTTCACAAGCTTCAGTCAGTTTACCTGTCTCTGACTTTCCAACATGCTGAAAAATTCTCAGTGACTGAGATGGATTTGTACTTTTCTTTTAACCTTGTGCCGTTTCTCGTCTGCTGGTGTCACTAAAATGTGCACTTCTCATGGGTTGATATAGCTCTCTGGAGATTTGAGAATATTTAGCAACATCACCTCATTTCGAACTTGGATACCTCATCAGGCTATTTTGGGTGTGAGTTTGGGATTTCTTCTTGCTTCATTGGACACTTTCTTTTTTTGTTGCACAACTCTGACTCATCAAAATAAGGGATGCCAATCTTTTTTCCTTTCTACAGTGTGGACTGTCAACAACTTGCACACCCAGGCTTGATACTTTGCACATGATTTCCGAATTATGTTTTAATTACTTTTTTTTTTTTTAAGTGAGGAGATAAATCTGGACTCTAGAACTCCCTCACCCTTGACCCCTGAGCTTCACCATGCTTATAGTGTGGTGGTGCTCAGTGGTCTTGACCTATGTGTCCATCTACCTCTCACTGTCCTTCCTGCGCAGCTTGCTAGTTTCCGACAGAAGCGGGCGAAAGGCGACAGTGCGGGGGCGCCGAAAAAGACGCAGAAGAGGAAGGGCCAGGCTGACTCGCAGAATGACAGCGCAACGCAAGACCGCCGCGTAGGACCAGCACTTCCTACAGCCAATGATACAGAGCTGAACAACAAGACCAACCATGAGGTATAACACAAACTGAGATGATCACTGATGCATCAGTAATAGAGTTACAGAGGAGACAGAGGAAAACTGATTTGTGTGGAAAGACTTCGGTTTAATTAAAACAGCTGGTCATTTACATCACACAAATTGCGTTATTACGTGATATCACTCAGAGATTTTCAAGGATCACACTACCTGACATCCAGTCTTTGTCAAATTTTGTTTGGTCACTGTATGGTTTAACGTGTGGTCCGTGCCCCCCGCTCAGTAAACATACATTAGAAAAATGGGTCACTAACCATCACGTTGCCTGTAGGGCATGTTGTCATAGCAACCTGGCCAGGATTAACTGTGGCACTATTTACTCCTTTTTTATTTTTATTTTTTTTCCAGAGGAAAAGTTTCACCCACAACATGAATATTTGTAATGCATGAATTGCATTTCTTTACATTGTTATCAGGCAAAGTGGGGGGAAAAAATACTTATTTCCAAAACGATTTAATCCTTTTAGGAACCCCAGAAGCCCGAGAAATCAGAGGCTCAGCAGAACCAACGTCAGAAGGATCAGCACCCCACCCTGGAGCAAAGCCCGTCCCCTGTGGAAGATTTTAGAGAAGAGGAGCTGGTTGCACTCACTGGAAAAGAGCAGCTCAAGGTAAACACAGTCAGTGATAACACATTTATAAACAGAGGATATCGAATTCCTGCTTTTTAAGGATATGATATCATGTATCATAGAACATGTTGAAGCATCTGATGAAAACAAGTTTGTTTGTGTGGCTTAATTTAGTAATTTTAAGTCTTCTAAGTTGTTCCTGTTGGCATTATATGGCTGTCGCCATTAAAGACCCGAGGGGGCTTATGTATGATGGGTTTAATGTCATGATTGCATACTTGGCGTTATAATCCGAGGCTCTAAATTCTCACAGTGAAAACTGGTCTCTGAGACTATTCTTTAAATCAGGATTTCCGTTCTCATGCCAGGTTGCAGCATATTTACTTAGATTTGTTTGGTCAGATGGATTAATTTGTCTTCATGCTTTGTTTACCCATAAGGCAATGGGAGTCTTGTTATTGTGTGTAAATGTATGTGTCTGCTCTGTGTCATCACCAACCCAAGGCGAATGTAACACTGTCTGCTGTGTTTTCAGATCAGTGCAGTGAAGCAGAAAAGCATAGTTCCTCTATGTTATGTGTGCCTTGTGTGTAAGGGAGTTTGAACTTGGTGTCTCAAAATGTGGAAATACTGTACTACTCTAAAATTAGATTGACTTCAAGGCCTTAAATAGCCTTGACCATAATGTCGGACTAAAAATGTTATTGGTTTTATTTTGGTACAGTGTTTTTAGTGTTATTGCATTTTTTATTGTTGTTTTTTTAAACAATTATCCCTTAAATGTGGAAAGATATGTAACGTAGGCAGGATAATTTACAGTTTAACAATACGATTTACTGTCTAAAATGACAGCAACAAACTTCGAACGGAATTTAGATATTATAAAACTAACCCAAGCATCTTTGTCTTTATTATAACCCCTTGTATTTTTTTTTCCAGCACATGGCAGACAAGATACAGGCTAATACCAGTACATTTGTGATAGGGCACTATTGGCCAACCATTGTACTGTCTAGCTCTAGTTTTAGGGCAGGATAAGATGAGGGGTACTCAGTTTGTTGCTATCTGCAACCATTCCACTAGATGCAACTAAATCCTTTACTTTGGACTTAAATCCTGCACAAGGTAGACATAAATGCTACAGTATACTCTCAAAATGTGCTGCATAGTGCCTTAGGAAAGTGTGTGTGTATGTAAGATAGTGATTGTTTATGTGTTAATTGAATTCACCCATACTTTTATTACATTTACAGCAGTTGCAGGAGGCTGTGGAGAAGCGTAATGAGATAATCGCAAAGCTCAGCTCCAACCTGCAGGAGGCCCTGGCCAGCAGGGACCAGGTACAGCTGGAGGCACAGTCACTTGCAGGACAGATTCAGGCGCTGCAGAGACAGCTACAGCAGGTAAGTGCCAATCAAAGCTAAATTTGTGACAGCACAGGATTATTTCTGCCCAAAAATGTGCACATAAATCTTCATATACACAACTTCTGAACTTGCATATTTTCTGAATTGTCTTCCTCACAGACCAGTGTAGAATTTCTGCGCATCAGAGGTCAGTCAGGGGTTGAAGTCCACGACACTCATCAGCAAAAGCATCAGCATGGCGACTGGTCCCAAGATGCAGACAACCGTGGTAAGGAGGCACCATCAGGGGAAACGGGGAGTGCAGGATCTGGCTCAGAGTCAAGCATTGACATTGAGGCAGACAACGTTCTGCACAAACTGAGGGCTGAGTTGGAAGAAGAAAGGCAGAAGAGTCAACGGATATGTGCTGAACTAGCGGAGGAAATGGAGAAACACCAACATGTGCTTTCTTTACTGGAGAAGGAAAAGAAGGGCATGGAGGAGGAGCGAAAGGAAAGGGAGGCACAGATGCAAGACCTCCAGACCCAGTTAAGCTCAGTCCAAAGTCAGTGCCTTGAGATGCAGCAGTACAAAGCTGAGAAGGAGAAGCTGAACAGAGAAGTTGTGGAGCTGAGGAATAGGCTTCAAGAGGGCGAAGATGCGGGGAGGAGAGTCAGTGAAGAGGGGGCCAGCTCTGCCCTTCATCTCCAGAGCCTTGAGGAAGAGAGACGGAGGCAGGAGGAGGAGATGCAGAAACTCAAAGAAGAGCACAGGGAGGAGGTGGAGAGAGTCAGGCAGCTCTTGGAGGAGAAGGAGAAACAACTAAAGTTCAGAGAGGAAGAGGTGATGGGACTCAAAGCCTCTAAGAATCGGCAAAACCAAGCAAAGGCCGGTTTTGGTTCAGATGAAAAGAGTATAGATGAGGCCAGTCGGGAAAATGGACCTGATCACGACAGCATGAATGTATCAACATCTGGAGATATTCTGATGGAGCGCTACTTATCTTCAGCTCCTCTTGCACATTCACAATCTTCAGTGGTCAATGAAAGCTTTGAACACTGCAGTCAGCTGGACATCTCTGCAGACTACAGGTTAGAGAAGCGTTATTTCTGCTATTTGTGTGTGTATATTTCTGCTTTTATTGGCTAGATAAATCTCCTTAATTGTCCCTGTGCCTCTCTTCACAGTTTTGAGCTGAACAGTGAGGTGTTGGGAGACGAGCCTCTGTTATCAATTTCAAACCGTTTCCATGAAGAAAGCGACAACTTCCACAACAGCTCCAGCCCACGCTGCTCCCCTGGCATTCCTGTGGCTGATAATTCCAACCCTCAATCTCTAACTCAGTGGCTTCAAAACTCCACTTCCGGCGAGCTGGAAATGAGTAAACTGTCTGAGGAGCAGTTTGAGGAGGCAGACCTTGAAAAGGAGCTGCTGAATCAGCAGTGTGGTGAGCTCCATGAGGAGCTTGCTGCCAAGGACAGGGACTTGAATGTGCTAAGGGAGGAAGTTATCAAGAGTGCTGAAGAGCTGGAGGAGGCCAGGAACAGGTAACGTACTGATTTGGTTTATTTTTCCCTGACACGTTTCTTTGCATAACTTTTTCAGCCTACGATATGTTTCGATTCCTATTATAAATGTATTATCAGGGCTCCAGGGTGTGACTGATATGGTCAAATGTATTATATGCACCTTCAAGAGAATATACCTTATCTACTCATGAACCATGTTCATTAAAATGGACATTGATTTATTGTCTCATGCAAAGGTTAATGTTTTAATGGCTTGCTCAAAGCTATTCATTCATAAACAATCTCTGTATGTTAAGGTGGGCCCAAGTAACAGAAGAACTTAGGCAAGCTCTCTGGGAACTTGAAGAGGAGAAGGAGAAGAGGAGACATGTTGAGGAGGAGATGAACTTGAAAGCCCATGAACAAGATAACCTGAAGAACAAACTCAGTGCCTTAATGGAAGAAAATGCAGTAATGTTGATGGGAAAGGAAGCTACTGAAACCCACCTGCTGGTCCCTGCTACCTCTCAATCAGAGGAGGGAGATAAACCGGTAGGGGAGCTAAAAGATGAGCGGGAGAACGAGGTTGCAGTCCTGGCTCATCAAAAACAGCTGGAGCTACTGAAGTTGTCTCTGCAGGAGATGTCAAAATCTGCCAACCAGGGCGCAAAGCTCACAGTCGACAAACATCTGCAAATACTACAGGTATACCTGTTTTTATAAGTCAGTTTGTGTTAAACATGTTAGTCTCTGTATGTTTTTTTTTTTTGTAATCTAATTTGATTTAGACATCATAAATCAGCAGTAATATGTTTTTTTCTTAAAGGCTTCAGACGGAGGAGGAAATGCATTGATAAGAAAAATGAATACAATGTACAAAAGGTTAAAGAATTTCCTTTTCTTCCATTCTCAAGGCTCACTCTAAACTTCTGTCATCCATGCAAAAGGAGAAACAAACAACACACCAAACCACGGAAGCTCTACTCGGTCAAAGTACTATGGAGCTGGAGGAAAGTGTAAAGGAGCTTGAATGTGTTAAAACAGAAATGAGAAGACTGTGTGATGCATTGGAGGAGAGCAAGAATAGTCTGGACAGTGCTGAGAAAGAGAAGACTGAACTGGAAACACAGGTCCTTTGTTTGAGACAAAACCTGGCCAGCCTGGAGGAGGCCCAAGCCCAGGCAGTGCAGGAGAGGGAGGAGCACAGGAGAAAAGAAGAGGAGATGGATGAACGCATTAAACAAATGGAGCAAGTCTTAGAGGAGGAACTGGAACAGTTTGAGAACCTGCTAAAAGCCAAAGATATTGAGGTGAGATATAACATGTAATAACTGTTTATTTACATCATTTCTACCTGCAAGAGATTAACAAGCTGTACAAAATAATTTTCACAGCTGGCTGAAGGGAGGGAGAAATGGGAGGAAGAGAGACAGGAGAAGGAGAAAGAGCTCCTTGATGTGAGGCACCACCTGGAGGAGCAGAGAAGGGAGAGGGAGGAGGAGGTGAAGGCTCTCCTGGAGAAGCAGAACGTGGCTGTTGAGGAGGCTACACAAAGGCTTAAGACATCTCACCAACAAGAAATGAAGGACCTGATGGAGAAACATCAACAAGAGGTGAGATTAACAAACCACACCAACTTCAAAGGCTGATAATTTGACAGATTTGTGACTGAACTATTTGTTTTTAAGAATAAACTATTTCTTTTGAACTCCCAGGACCCCTATTTGCCTCACTTCAGTTGTTTATTGTGTATTATGTATTTTATGTGTTTATATATTACATAAAGTAAAAACTTTACTAATTGTGTTGTGTTGAAACCCAAAGTTTATTTGGTAAGTTAGCAGAAATTTGTCAAAGGTGATCTGTCACCTGGTAGAAGAACACCACATTTAATGCATGAATTCTCTTATTTGATCCACATTCAAATTAAATATGTCATCATAATAAAATTGTCCAGCCTTCTTCTCTTGTGATATCCCTGATTTTTCTATCTCTGTAAATTCTTAGATTTCTGAGTTAAATGCTCATCTGGAGTCAGAACTGCTGAAGCAGCAGGCCCTCACAGAAGAAGAACAGAAGAGACAGATCAGCCTAATTAAACAGGTATTTGGAAAGTCTGAATATGAAGATAATCACCTTTCCAATGAGCCTTCAGAAAACTACATTTTGGGAAATTTTGGGAAAAGTGGAAAACAAATTTTTCCCTGAGACACCCCTCTTTCATTTAAATTTAATTGATATATTTAATTATTCATTGAATTTTTCCCCCTTTCTCTTATCCAAGATGTAAAAGCATCCCATGTTATAAAAAGATTACTATCAGAGATTACACATATGTATTTTAAAATGACCTGTGTTCCTATTGAGTGATTCTAAATAAAGAAAATAAGGTGAATAGCGTGCTTGCATTTCACTGTCAGTTATGGTAGAATCTCCCCTCACAGAGTTATACCTTTATGCAATCTTGTACTAAATTTAAGTTCCCTGTTCTGTTGTCCCCCAGGTGACTGAACGTGAGCATGAGAGAATGCTTTCAGAGCTGACTGCCAAACACAAGGAGGACCTTAATCAGCTGAGGGAGAGCATGGAGGCTGCCCACCAGGTCGAACTGCAGCAGGCCCAGGTATACTTTATGTCTACATGTAGACATCTTGAGCCAGGGCATGCTGTAAAAATATCACTTCTATCTCTTCCTTATTCCTCTCTTAGATACTTATTCCATAGTCAAAGTAATTTTGTCATTGCAATTACTTGTACTTACTTGTGCTTTTATTTCCTTCAGGTCCAAAAGACCGAGGAACTTGAAGCTATGCGTCTAAGCCTGACCAGCATCCACGTGTCCCAGCTGGAGCACTCCCATGTTAACTTGAAGCAGGAACAGGAGTCTGCTCTCACCAAGGCCCAGGCCTCCCTGAGGGAGACATTTGCCCAGGAAAGTGCACTTCTGCAGACCCAGCATCAGTTAGAACTGGATCAGATCAGACAGCAGAATGAGGAGCAGCAGGAGAAACTGCGTGAGCGGCACAGAGAAGAGATGGGTGAGTGTTGTTCAGTCGGTGTTCGTGTTCGTGTTTTTGCCCTCAGGTACACTCAACACAGTCAACAAGTGTGCCATTATGGATGTGGGTGAGTCACCCTCATTGCCTAGATGCTTCTTCAGGACAAAGTAGAACACAATAACGGATGTAACCTTCAAATTCTATGACGCGTGTGAATCTTTTCATTTGCTTTTTATGTGTATGTTCAGATGAGCTGAAGCAGCAGTGGGAGACTTCTGTGGCTCAGGAGAAATCTGCCATGGAGAGAAAGCAGGACGAAGAGAAACAGGTCAAGGTTTATAAAAATGTCACATCATTGTCGAAAGGCTTTTTGACTTTTTTACTGCCATTTCATTGCATAGTTTGAGAGTTATACCATATTGGATTCATTTTGATTTCACATTTCAAATCATCTTGGCATTTTCTTTTTCACAGGCTCTAAGGTCACAGTGGAATAAGGAGGCTGAGAGCACCCAGTCAAACCTCCACACATCTCTGACAGAGACCCAGAACAGCCTTACTGTAACCCAGGCTGAACTTGCCCAGACTAACAAAGCACTTGGTGAATCCCAGGAAGCTCTGTCTCAGATCCAGTTGCAGCTGCAGGAGTCACGGGCCAGGCTTGAGGAGCTCCAGACCTCCAGTAAGGAGGAGAGCCAGAAATTAGAGGAGGAGCTGAAACAAGCCTGGGCTGACAGAGATGCTGCTGCCTGTGAGTTGCTCTCTACCAACCTTCCCTCCTCACTCACAGTGCTTACATCCAATAAAGCTGCACAATCCTTTATATTTATCACCCGTCAATTGAATCAATCTTTCCTGCATGAATATATAAACATACGTATAATAGACAGTCATGTTGACTTGCTGCAAACAGTCTGATTTTAAAGGCTTCCAAATGTATTTGAGAGCTTTCATGTATCAGATTTGTGGCCACTTCTTACAATATGCATGTGTTTTATAATCTATCTTATGCAAGTTGTTATTGCTTTTCTCACTCTTCCTAGGTCGTCTTGAGGAGTTGGTCTCTTGTCACAAGGCAGTGCTGCAGGAGAAAGAGCAGCAAGTGCTCCACCTAGAGGAGAAGGAACTTCAATTGCAGCAGGAGGTAGGTTCACTCAAACACTTTAACATGCAGCACATCTCATCTTAACATTACTGTAGACAAACGGTACTGAATTTTGATATTTCGTTTAGAAAACTTACTAGATTGTTTTTTCCCCTGCGAATCAGGTTTCGCGCCTGCAGGAGGAGAAGACTCTGCTGAAACAGAGCTCTGAACAAGAAGTAGGACAGTTGTGGACCCAGCTGGAGAGCATGAGGACTAATCGCCAAGAATTGGGAGGTATTTTCATTTTCTGCCTTTGTTTAGATATTCATAATTAACTTCAGGTACAAGGCACAAAAAATATATTGCTTTCCTGACAATGGCTGAAGCCTGTGGTGTGATATGACACACAGAGAAATGGCGTTTATTTTTCCAGTGACTGTGCTCTGACCTTTCTCTGTCTTTGTTTTCCGCCTCATTTTCTGACAGAGCTGAAGGAGCAGCTGCTCGCACGCTCATCCCGTGTTGATGACATTGAGCGCCTAAAGACAGAGTTTAATGATCAGAAACGCGAAATCAGAGAGCAGAATGAGGCTGAGCTGGAAAGCCTGAGGAGGTTCGAAGGCACCCGCACACATTCATGATGCGTTTCTTCTAACATAAGTTGTAACTTGTATTGTTTGCCCATGTTTCAGATCAGTGTTGATTATACATGCTTTACCTGATCCTTTTTTAGGTACTTTGAGCAGCGATTGCGAGTGACAGAGGAGAACCACAGAGAGGAAATTGCTCTGCTCCAGCTGAGGCTGGTGGAAGGTGCCTTGGAGGAATCTGTTCTTAAAACCTCAGACGACAGGTATGAATGTCCCTATGTAAGACCGATACATGTTACAAACTTCATACAAAATTATTTTAACATCAGTGCATTTGTACTTTTTTCAGTTTCATATCTCAAATCCAAGCTCAAGAGGGAAAAGATGATGTGCTTTCTGATTCTGGCCTCAAACTGGAGAAACACCAGGTATGCACATACTATGTGAAGAAAGACCTGCTGTCGCTACATGAATGTGTGAACTGGAGTGTTTTTGCAACACAAATGTTGCATAGTAGAATCATGATGATGTCTCCAGCTCAGAGTTCATTTTTCAGCAAATTTATTTTTGATCATAAGCATCACACTTTTTAATCGGCTTGGAAACCTGGCTCACCAGACCAAAGTTAAATTAGAGGTTAAATGTCTTGGTGTCATTTTGGACTCTGAACTTTGAGGACCATATTAGAAATTACACTGCTGATAAAGACAGCAATCTTTCCTAATTGCCAGGGTAACGATGTTCTTTTTTCAGAGCAGGATGGAAATGTTATACTTGTCTATTTCAATGTCCGTTTCTCTGGCATAACAAAGAAGGTAATCGGAAACCTTTAAGTAGCTCAGAACTCTGCTGCCAGATTTGAACAAAAACTAGGAAGAGAGAGGAAATCCCTCCTGTTTTAGCTTCCCTACACTGGCTTCCGGTTCCCACTCTTAATAGCATAACACCATCTTACATTTTGGACCTTTTAACCCCTATCAACCAACAAGAGCTCTGATTCTGGTATTTAAAGATTTTCCTGAAGTAACCCACAAAACAAGTGGAGAAACTGCTTTTATCGACTGCGCCCAAAGACTGTGGAACACTCTGCAGAGTTAGATAAGATATGCAATCACTGTTGACTGTTCAAAAATCCTACTTATGCAGGCAGGCATTTCATTAATGTTGTTGTTTCCATCCCCATTTATTTAATCTACTTCTCTGCATCTGCCTTTCTATTCAGTCTTTTTCCATTTTTATGAATCTTTTTATCTTTTTGTATTTCTTTATTTTGAACAACATACTGTAAAACAATGTATATACTACCTTTCATGCATAAAATGCAGTATAATGTTAATATTATTGTTATTTATTATTATTGTTATGTTATGTCCCATTCAGGAAGTACTTGATAGCTTGCGCCTTCAGCTGGAGGAGAAACACACCGTGGAGCTTGCCAGTCTTCGAACTTCTATGGTTCTTTCCTTTAAGGAAGAGCTGCAAGAGGTTAGACACAAACTCAGTCCTTCAATCTATAATGCCTCTACTTTCACAAAAACAGAATAAGAAGTTAATATGAGGGAGATTCTTGGCACACTGTACACTTGGGTTCACGTTATGTGCATTCAGAACTTCTTCAAAAGACAAAATAGTTGCATCAATAATGAGAAAAGACAGCCAGAGAGAGAGACTCCTTTATCACCATTGAATAGCAGGGTAATCACGGCACGAAGAGGGTGTAAATGTTGAATTATCAGGACCCCCAGACCCCCCAATTCGGTGTCAAGAATGATGTTGACAGAGAGGGTTTAACGAGCTATTAGAATGCCAAATGAGAATTTCTGTGTTCTTATGCTGGGACCTTTACCGTTGAACTTTTCATTTAATGTTTTGTATTATTACGTTGTTCATAGGTGCGCTCAGACCTCACTGACCACTACTATGAAGAGCTGCAGGAGATGAAGACTCGTCATGCAATGGAGCTTGAACAACTCAGAGCCAAACTCTCTGAACGTCACTTGCAAGGTACTTCTCAACTGCATATTTAGGGATACAAACATGCCATTTGGTTTTGAGAATTTAAAAGATAACCCCTCAAATGTCTTCGTCACAGACCTTACCAGAGCTCGTTTGGAGGCAGCACGGCAGGTTGAGGTGAGAAATGACAATCAGATTATCAAAAAGAAAAAAATTAGACAATGACTTCATGATGTATATTATATTGCAATTTTTGGGTAATTTATAATTAGGTGGAGTTGGAACAGAGAATGTGGTGTTACACTGAGGAGCTACAGACAAGGATGACCATCATCCACACACTGGAGAAGAGAGTAGCTGCCTTGAGTGAAGAACATAATGCAGAAATGCAAAGTAACCCGCAAAAGGTAAACACTCACGCACAATCCTGCATGATTAAAAGGTAAAAATATTCTGAAACACAGATTTAATGATGCAGTATGGGAATGAAAAGCATGTTACTTGCGCATATGTTCCACAGTTGAAACGGGAGTTTGCTGGAGAGCTCATTCTTCTTGAAGAATCTTTGGAACAGGAGAGGAAGCATGTGCAGGAGGAGATGAAGAGGCTGAGAGAAGAGCTCCAGGAGAAGCATGAAGCTGAGCTCTCTGCCCTGAGGTCAGACCATGACAGAGAGACGGAGAAGGAGAGGATGCATTTTGAAGAGGCACTTAATGAGGAGAGGGGGAAGTTAAAGTCTCTACAGGCTGCACTGGACAACGATGAGAGTAAGTTTTCAGTAGATTTAGTTCAGTACGATCAGACGTTTTGGAAATGGAATATATTAAAGTAGGGGTTCTCCATCAACTAGTAACATGCTGTGCTTGTCTTCAAGGCCCAGAGGTTTTAATAGTGAGGCAGAGACTGGAGGCCCAGTATGACAGTGAGCTACGCCAAGCCAAAGAGAGGTGAGCTATATTGAGGCTGAAGAATCTTTTTTGCCTTGTTTGATTTCATGTATTTGACCTCAAAATATAATTTTTAATTATGTGTGATATGAAATGTAAAAACACTAACTGTGAATTTTTAAAAAACATTTCTGTAACAATTTGATGCCTTTTTTTTCTTGCCTGTGTTTAGGTTCCAAGAGGAGAAATCCATGTTGGAGCAGAGTTTGGCCCGAAAACATGAAATGTCTCTGGCAGAGCTAAAGAGCAAACATCAAACTGAGCTTGAAAGTGACAGAGCAACACTACTGAACAAACACTCCCAAGAGATGAACGCACTTAATGCCAAACACAAAGCACAACTAGATTCACTCAGTGCCAGTCACAGAGATCAGCTTACAGCTACGGCAGCTGAGCTCGAGTCCAAACACAACGCTGAGCTTGTTGCCTTGGAAGTGGCTGTCGATTCCAAACGAAAGGCAGACCTTGCAAGTCTGGAGGCCCTCTTTAAGGAGACCAGTCAGGCTCAGCTGGAAGCTTTGGAAGCAGAGTTGGCTCGCAAACACCAGGAAGAAGGGGATGAACTGGAAAAGAGAATGCTGGGTAATATGGACACTCTGGAGGCTACATACCTGAAGGAAGTGCAAGTAAGGACACAGTTTATAACAAGTAAAAGAAAAAGTGAAGCCTTATGTTGGCATGGTTGAAGTAATTTAAGAAATTCTTCTCACGTTGTATTCACTTTAGAACTCTATTTTCCTTTTCAATCTCAGACACTGCGGGATGAAATGGTGCAACTTGAAGAGAGCCATCGTCAAGACCTGAATCGCCAGAATTTGGAACATAGGCAGACAATGGAGCAGCATATCGCAGAGCAGCTGTCCATCAGGGAGGATCTGAGGAAAGAGCTGGCTCAGGTGCACATAGAGAAGTTTAGTGCCATGGCAGCAGAGCTCAGCCACGTTCACAAGGTGAGAATGGGTATACAGCCATTAAATTATCATTCAGTTAACTAGTGAAACACAGGCAAGTAAAAAATTCTACTGCTGACTTTCACCTCATGATGTTGTTTGTTTTTTCATTGTTTGTTCCTACAGACTGAGCTGGCTGCTCAGAAAGAGGCCTTAGATAAGGAACACTGCAGAGCCCTTGAGACCCTGAAGATGCAGGTACTTAACACTCATCTCTACTATTACTACTGTCTGATCTCTCAAAAACCCAAAATTGAGTGTCTTATCATGAGGACACTGATTATAATGTTTGGACAATCTCGGCGCATGTAATCGCACAACATAGTAGTTTGTAGTCTACATGCTGACATGAATTGGGGGAAAAAATGACTTAAGTGTGATTTTACTTTTAACTTAATTTAAAAAGTCTCTTTATCTAGACATTCAAAAAACAAAACAATGGTTCCCTCATATTGAGAATATATTTGTGGTGGTGGTCTTAACATGAATGCATCGTGCCCTCAGTTTTGCAGTCATTCCTAGCTTGAAACATTTTTTTCAGACTTTAAAAATCCCAATTATAAATGCAAAAATCAATTTTAGGGCATCGCTGTTGGGTGAGAAATCTGTAAGCAGCTACATTATACTGGCTAGACAAAATATCAAATTTCTGTGGAGTTGGGCAATATGATATAATAAATCTCTGGCTGCATTTGACCTTAGTTTTCGCATCTGTTTGAGGAAGTACTTAAATTGATGGATATTTAATTCACTGGATTTATCTAAAACAGCTGTGTAGTTATTGAATCTGAGGTTTTTTTCAATTCATTATCTGAAGTATGTCACTAAACAATCATATCAGTTAGCAGCATCTGATTTGTCTTTTGTTTTGTCTGTGTTTTCTCAGGTTTTGGAACTAGAGCAACAACACAGCACTGCTCTTCAGGAGCTCTCACAGTCCTACATTGCTGAGAAAGAGCAACTCATCGAACAGCACCAACTGCAGCTGCAGGTGCGTGTCGAGCATGTGTGGAGAATGACTCTTGTACTGGGTGTATTAACATCGAATGTTGTGCCTGACGAGTTGTTTTTAGTAGAGTCCTTGTCTCTGGCTCTTACAACCCATTAGAGAAGGGATTACAGAGTTATTGTTCATCCTTTATAATGGTGTATTTGTGTGCGGAGGCACAGAGTATTTATTTTCAGAGAAGCACTATGACTATGACCATTTGACATACTGGATGTTGTGGAATTAAACAAAGAACATTTCCCTACTTTGAGACTCAACTCAACTAAAAGTAAAACACGCACAACTTTGTTAACCATAAGTCTTGGCTTTTCTCTGCTGCAGGAGTTGAGGGGAGTGTCTGCGCGAGAATTGGAGGCATGTCGCAGGGAGCTTGAAGAGGAGTCGTCAAGGCAACGTCAGCACTTCTTAGAGGAGGTGGAGCTCCTCAAAGTCCAATCGGAGGAGAGACTGCAGGACAGAATAAATCAACTGAAGGTAAAAAACAAACAAACAAAAAAACATGCTGAGTGATGAGGAAAAAGATGACAGTGTGGGCAGCTCTGTTTACTAAAGATCTTTAATATTCTTTCACCAGTAAGGCTGCCATATTTATGTGAAAAATACAGTATTATTTCCCGTTTTATTTTAAGTTGTGTGATTTTTGAGTCAGCGTGCCTGTTTGAAAGATCATTATGTAATAGCTGTGGATTATATAGAGAGCTGTCGTGTTTGTGCGTGTTGTGGCATTGCCCTCTCTAAGCTCCAGCTGCACCAGTTCATTCATAGGGACAGCTCTTTCTGTTGGACTCTGTCCCATTGGAGCTTTTTTCAAACCCAGTTTGCACATAATCCCACCATCATATATGCAGAAGTGTTCTTGTCCGTCTGTCTCTCTGTTCTCTGAATCTGCCGGACTGTGCATGTGTTTGTGTGGTTGCCATGTCATCTGAACAGTGGCTAAATGGACGGATCTAAGCTTTTTATCCTCTGATGCAGAAGGTTTTAATGCTGAAGGTATTTTTTTTTTTTTTTTAGACATTTGGCTTTTTACCATCTGAAATGTACAAGCCAGTAGTCAGCTATAAGCCTGTGAGACATGGTCAGACAGCTCTTTAGCTGAGGAACAAAAAAACCAACACTGTAGTGCATATTTTTAAAATGGTGTGCTGCATATTTTAATTGACGGACCATTATCATCGCTTTCTTTGAAGACGGAGTTTGAAGAGCAGAAGCAGGTGGAGCTTGAGGACCTGAGGCGGAGCTTCTCATCTGAACAGGAGGAGAAAGAGCGGAGCTACACCGGCAAAATGAGCCAGCTCACAGCCCAACTGCAGCAGCTAGATGCTGTGGTGGCCCAGGTACTACACACACACACACACACACACGTGCACACACACACACACACACACACACACACACACACACACACACACACACACACACACACACACACATAAAAAACTACCTATTCTGGTGTTTTTACAGGATTTACATTGTTATTTTCATAATCTTGAATAAGGCAACACCTGTAGCTTCACTTTGCTTGGGACTGTAAAATGTGTTGTGGTTCAAAATAAGTGAGATAAATGAGAAGTTATATTTACATATTATCTATTATATATTAACAGTATAAACTAAAGGCCAGTAGAAAATGGTAGGTCTGTGAATTGAGATCAAGCAAAGCATCATGCTATTGCATCCATTGGCTGGATTTGCCTCTTTTCCTTACATAGGATTGCATCCTGAGAAGAGATTATCATATCAAAGAATCACTGCACTAATCTGGAGTGTTTAAGATTATGTTTTTGTGGGCATTTTCTGCCTTAGAAAGCCGATGCAGAGACGAAATGAGGGAGAGAGATGGGTGGATTGGTCTGACTTGGTGACCGGCAACACTGTGGAGGCCATGTGGGTTGTGTCATTAACTATTTGGGTGCTAAGGCACTACAAGGTCATGGTTGAAGCTCTGAACTTAACTGATGAAATGATAGGTTGATGAGTAGATCTAATTGTGGAGAGTGGCTGCCTTTCTTTGTCTCATGTGATAGCAGAATGAATACCTTATGGTTTTAGACTGTTGGTTGGACAAACGGATTTTGTTATTTTTTATTTTTTTCCAATGACTTCTAATGCGACAAGCAGAATACATAATTACACTTTAATTGGTTCCTGGTTGTTGTGGAGATGTGATTTATGGATGTGAATCTACAATAAATCTTGTTGGCATTACGGCATAAACATGCCCAATTGACATGTATATATTCGTTTCCATGGAACCTGCCCGGCTTGGTAGTGAGATATTAACCTGCACCCACCCATGAGGGTAGTGAAGAGGAGCTTATGAGTGGTTGGGAGGGGGCTGTTGTCAGGGCAACAGCATTGTTTTGTTGAGGCAGGTGGCTACATCAGACGTATTTGATGGGAGGGAGAGGGAAAAAGAGAGGGAAGTCGTGGTGAAAGCAGAGGGGGAGAATGAAGGGGTCGAGGAGCAAAAGGTAAGAAACGTTAGTGTAGCTCTAGAAGACAACTCTGATAAAGACTGGAAGTGCAGCAGGGAATCCAGACGTTGGCTCGCCTTAATCCTACACTGATCTGGCTCTTAACTGCAGTGTCTCTGCCAAGAATGCCTGATTATTACAGTTAGTACGTGTGTGTATGTATGCTTTTGGCTGGTTAGAGGAGGAGGAATGTGTGTTTTGTGTGTTAGTTGAGCATATTTTCGGTAATTGTGCTGGTTTTTTGACTGCCAGAGAAATCCCCCTTACGTAGAGACGACATCTGGTTTTGATTTCTTTTTGAATACACAGCATGCTTTCTGCTTTTGTCATGCTCTTGGCTGATGGGTTGTTGATGGATGTTAGTTCTCCTATGACGGAGACTATCAGATAGTTTTGAACAAAGAGAATGAGTTGGCACTGAGCCAGTCTTTGACACCAAGAGAAGTTCAAATGAAGACCTCAATCTGTTGTTCCTCTCTCTGGTGCTCAGTTGCACTCGTGGGTAGTTTTTACAGAAGTTAAAGCACAAGTGGGAGTGGGATTGTTAATAGGTTTGTGTTTATTGTTAGAGTTAACAAACTATCAATATTTTCCAGCTGCAAGCAGAGGTTGGCTGCCTGCAGGGAGAGTTAAAGGGAAAGCGGGCAGAGATGGAGACTTTGGACACTCTACTCCAACGAAGGGAGCGTGAGACTCAGGAGGGAGGCAACCTTCTAAAGATGCTCACTGATGACTTGCAGACTGCTAAAGAGGAAAGGTAAATGATGTTCTCGGCTGTATGCATTGTTTAATGTGTATAATGGTTATATAGTTTGGTTAAGTTATACTTTGGTATTTACAGTAAGAAATGAATACCAAAAATGTGCTAATACCAGTCAACGTAACTTGATAAATTACATGTTTTCAGGAAACCATTTTTAGATTCTTTCGCATATTTTCTGTATCAGCCTCGGCCCCAAAAATCGATTATTGGTGGGGCTCTACTCCTACATCATCATGTACATTACTTGTATACTCTTCTGATGTGTCATGATGTTTTTCCCAGACGTAAACTGGACCAAGCCAACGAAAAGCTCAGGAAGGTTCTGATCGAGATGATTCGCAGCACAATTGCAACCGAAGAGCTGATTGGACAGAAGATCAGTGCCAAAGCCAAAACATCTGAGCAGGCAACCCATCAGAGGAGCTTAACCGGGAACAAAGATGCACAAGAATCAGGTCTGTAAGCATCTGATTCATTCTGACTACATTTAGTTGTGCCAGAAGTCTAATTTTGCAGGTGTTTTTTTTTTTTTTTTTTTTATATTTGCATCAATGCAGCAGTTAATTTTGACTTGTTTTCACAGGTATTTCGGTCGCAGACTTGTCATCAGATGACCCTGAGCTGACCCACCTGCTCTGTGAGAGCTTGCTGGTTTCAGACACTCGGATCAGTCCTGGAGGAGAAGAAGCAGCTCTGAACGCCTGCAGCAGACTGCGTCACACTGTGGACACACTGCTGGAGCTGCTCAACCAGGCCAACACACAGGTAAAGGATGAATACGCCTACTGGTTTCCCAACAGTCAACACAAAAACTGTTCAAATTGCTTTTTTCCCCATTTTATCGTATTGTCAGCCACCTAATAATTGTGAGTTTCTCACTTTTTCTTTAGCTGGAGCAGACTCATGATGTCCACCTTTCTCTGGAGGAAAAGTTCTCTCAGGGCACAGAAGACTCCACCCGTCTCCTGGAGCAGCACAAGCTTCTGTTGGAGCAGCTCGATGAGGAGGCGAAACTTAAGAGTCAACTCCAGCTCGAGCTGCACAAGGCAGAGGGTGAGCACCGTTTCCTTGTTGTTCTGCTTCTCTTGACTCATGCTGTAAGGGTAAAGTAGTTAATCCAATGACTGATAAAACACCTTGCTCTTCTGCCTGTGCTCCAATTTCATCACTTGCACTAAAGTTTAAACATAACTCAGCTATTTCTGTTGCTGTGTTTTGTTTTTCTTTTCACATCAACTTTTTGACTTTGCGTGATTTGTTCAGGGCTTCTGGATGGCTACGTGGCTGAGAAGGCAGTCTTGGAGGAGTCTCTGCAGCAGAAGGAGGCACAAGAGGAGAGACTGGTGGAGCAACTAGAGGACCTGAAGGTGAAACTTCACCAGATGCAGGGCATCACTGCAGAGCTGGACGGCCTCAGACTGAAACATCAGGAGCTCAGCGAGGAGCACACGCGTCTTCTGCGCCAGAAGGAGCATCTCTCTGCCGGCCTGGGAGAGAGGGAGAAAGGTGAGCGAAACTAGCACAAAAAGCATGAAATCTCAGTCTGCATAAATGTTACGTGACCTTGTGAGCCTGACCACACACTTATATAATGTCTGTGCTCAGATGTGTCTTTTCTCCGTAGGCCATTGGCTCAATTTAGATCCTGATACAGGTTTGTGGGTCAGAGTGGAGTATGAGTGTGCGCTGAGGGGGTGGGGATGAATATGCAGTATATTTGCAGTGCTGTGTGAAATTGCTGTTTGTAACACTGACATTGCCAGTAGCTTATAGAAAGAGGCTCTTTGAGTGCTGTGTCGTTTTAACCTCTTAAAGAATGATCTAGTTGAGAGCTGTTAAAGAGAATGCACTTTCTGGAGGAAGGGCACAGTATGTTATAAAAGCTGTACTTTTTAAATCCTCTTATACCTTGCTTTTTTTTTTATGTTGCCCTAACCTTTCTTTGCATCTATTTCAAGCTCTCCTGGCAGAGACGGAGCGTTTGGCCCAGGACAGGCTGCACTTGCAGCGGCAGGCAGAGAAGGACCACAACTCTCTGTCCCTGCGCCTCAGGGCCCTCGAAAGAGAGCTGGAAGAGCAGGAGACCAAGGGCCTGGAGACGGAGCAGCACCACAAGATCCACACCGAAGACCTCAACCAGCGTGTCCAAGCACTCGAGAAACAGCTGAAACACGACCGGCAGTTTATAGAGGTGAGTTGACCTTGAAGTTGAAATGATTTGAAAATGTAAAAATATCCTTTATTTAGTAAATGTTGTTCTTCACAAATCTTCCCTCTCATTGTCTAAACACTTACAATTACGTAATTCTTGCATTCTCGCGTCACTGTCTTTCCTGAGTTATTTTAGAGCATCGCAGACAGTGTCTCATGTTGATGCTTAATGTAGTGGACACAATCTTTCACATAATCTGTTCCTCGTATATAGGAGCAGGCTGTGGAGCGTGAACACGAGAGAGATGAGTTCCAGCAGGAGATCCGAAGGCTGGAGGCCCAACTCAGACAGAACACCGGTGTGGATAACAAAGGACACAGGGTGAGGCCTGTTCATTTGATAGCAAGTGCACAGCGCAACATCTAATCAAATGATAATTCTCAACAGGACAATAATGTAAAAAATGCTCCAAATTGTAGAAAACGATTAATAGCATTTGTTGTGTTTGTGTGTGCCTTTGATGTGTTTTTTTGTGAGTGTTCAGTGCATTGCTGATTGAATTATAAACGAATTAGGTGTGTCATGATTCTTCAAATCCAAGATTCAGATAAAAAATGATCTTTCAGCTGTTATGGCTTTGCATTAAAATCATCGCATCTGAATTTCTGAAGATCGACAGATCACTATTTTTATGCCCCGACAACTGTCATTTACATTGTCTCCCTTAAAAAGATGGGGGTACCTGATAACAGCAGTTTGACTTTATCCTGTTGCCTTTTGCATCCACAAAGAGAGAAAAAAAAGAAACATTAAAAACACCTCAAACGAACTTCAAAAGAATCAAAATCGTGACACCCCTACAACCAGTTCACTGAGGTATATGTTGTAGTACTCGAAGAGGTTGAAGTGATGGATGCATCCTTTGTTTAACAATGAGCCTGACTTTTGCCATGTGTTTATCCCTGTGCCGTACGGATTGCTGTAGTTTGAGGACTTGGTTCTGCAGGTATGAAATCTGACTGTAGCATATTCCTCTTAGCTCCTCTGACTCCTCTGCATGGTGTGTTTTGTACTTCATTATTTCTGTGCCATCATCCATAGATGAATTCTTAGTGCTTTAATGTGCTTGTCCTGAGGTCTACATTCATTCCTATTTCATCATCCGTTTGCTAATATCCATTTGCTTCTGTTTCGCACTTCATTTGTCTTTCACCTACACGTCACTTCTCTCTGGAATGGCTTAACTTCAGTGTTCTTTACCAGTGGCTGCAGACCTGGAATGGCTTATTTGTCTACAAATGATTTGTTTTTTCTATTCGCAAATCCCTTTCTGCTTGCTCAAAACGCTAGAAACTTGTTATCACAAAATGGTGTCCCTTCTGCCCTTCTGTGTCTCCTCAGGTGGAGAGTCTACAAGCTATCATTAAAGACAAGACAGAGGACCACACCTCTTTGCTTGCAGCCAGTCAGCAAGCCCAGCGCGACCTTGCCGAACGCAATGAGGAGATAGACAAGCTCGCCGGGCGAATCAGAGAGCTAGAGCAAGCACTGCTTAACAGTGCAGAGAGTAACAGGTCTGTCAGTCAACTGGAACAAGAGCTCCACAGAGTGAAGTTGAGAGAACAGGAGCTCACACAAGTAAGAAAATACATACTTAAAACTGTCTTCTATGTCAATGTAAAATTGCTCTTCATGCAAGTGTGCGACAGAGCGTTCTTTCTCTCATAAATTAACTCTTTATCAGGATAAGCAGGCACTGGAACAACAGCAGCTGTCTAGCAGGCTCCAGATCTCTGCCCTGCAATCCAAACTAGATGAGACAAGGCACTGTTACCATGACAACACGCGTGACCCCACCCAGGAGCTGAGGGATGCCCTGGACACCGCTCAGGAGACCCTGCACAGCAAAGAGCAAGAGGTCTGTAGGAGTGTATGCAAATTTGCAAAGAACTTTGGTGCAGTCATAGAGCTTTGAAGATAAATATTTTTAGACTTATTTAATAAGAAATGTTTCTGTCTTCTAGGTCGAATTCCTGCAACGCCAACTGGACAATGTGCAGAGGGACTTTAGCATCAAAGAAGTTGAACTAAAACACCTCACACTACAGCTGGAGCTGCTGACCAATCAAAATGCAGCCCGTGTGAATGAGCTCCAGGAACAGATTGCTGCCCTAAAGGTAAGTTTTACTTTGTCTTCATACCAAATTGTTTTCTTGAATATTATGCTTCCTCATAAGTCAAACTTGTATTGGACATCAGCAAAATAACAAGCTTCCTGTTCTGCTGGAAGACTGTTGTTCGTTTTTGAGAGTCTGTGCAAAAGTGTACAAAATGAATTATTTATGTTTGATCCTTCAGACTAGAAATTTAAGTATGAATCATTGAGCTGCATGTGAGACTTTAAAATACACATGTTATAATTGGACTGGTGTGTACATCTCTGCTTGCAGGAGAATGTGTCTGCTCTCACCATACTCAAGGAGGAGAACGAGGAGCAACAGGAGGTGGAGGCTCCAGAGGAAGAGGCCCTCCCCTCAGCATTACTCCAGGAGAAGAATCAGGAGATTGACCACCTCAACAATGAGATCCAAAGACTGGAACAGGAGATGGAAAACACCAGGGACACCAAGGTCAGAATAAGTACACACAGAATACATGTTGACACTGTGGAAGTTCCCGTAGTTGATGAGGCCACGATGAAAAATGTTTTTGTTTGTTTAATTGTTTTGATCTTTCTGACAAACAGGTTTTGGAGGCTGAGCTCGAGGACCTGCATTCGCAGGTGGAACACCTTCAGTCTGAAATCATGAGAGTGCGTGAGGACAAACAGGAAGAAGAGGAGCGTCTTCATGAGGTCATTAGCACGCTGCAGGCAGAGCTCGCCACCTTAGGCCCTAACCTACACGAAGTGAGCGACTCTCAAGACGGTGACAGCATCAACCCCTCGCCAGCTCCAAGCCCAGAACCTCACCACTTCATCACCATCCAGGAACAAGAGAGGAGGGGAGGGCCCAACAGCCTGAAGCAAGAACTCAGTCTGACTCATTCGACCTCAACTCATACCGTTCGATCTCGTCTGAAAGCCCTTCAGAGTCAGCTGGATACGGTGGTGGCAGAGAAAGAAGGACTGGAGCGTTTACTGCTCACCCAGGAGGAGGAGTACAGAGGACATGGGGAGGAGTTCGGAAAGAGGCTGAAAGCTGAGCGAGAGAGGGCAGATAAACTTCAAGATCTCCTCGCCGATAAAGAAGCTGAGCTGGAGGAGGTCAAAACCCAGATAGAAGAGGAGAGGGAGAAGAAGAAACTATCTGAAGAGGAGATTGACAGTTGCAGAATTAAAGCTGAGGAGCTGAGCACCATGCATGAGAAAAACGCCCACCTCAACTCTCTGATTACAGAACTCCAAGAGAAAGAACAAGGGAGGGTAACCGAGATCCAGACTCTAAAAACAAAGGAGCAGGAGATGAAATTAGAAATGGAAGTCCTCCGAGAAACCAGTCTCACCCTTGAGAGACAGGTCCAGGAGGTAAGAGCCGAGGTGGTGGACATGGAGGAGCTGGTTGCAGAGGAAAGGGCGAAGACTAAAACCCTTAAGATTGTAAAGGGAGAGCTTTTTGCTGAAAGGGAGGCGCTGAGGAGGAGGGAGGGGCAACTCCAGGAGGAAATTGAAAGGCTCAGGCAGGAGGCGATTTCACTGAGAGCTTGTATCCAGGACCTGACGGTTCAGCACAATGAGAGGGAAACCAGTCAAGAAGAGGCTCAAAAGGAAGTACTGGTGAGTGTCAGATAAAAGGTTAACAGTTGTTGTCACTGTTAAAAGCACAAACAAATGTAAACCAAAACCACAACAGTGCAACCTCATCATTTTCCAGTTGAATGATGCCTCTTTAGTAAAGGTAATGTGTATCTAGAAAGTATCTAGGTTTGTTGGTGTTAAAATGTTGGTTCACATAACACATTTGGGTTTTCTTAACCTGCCAGTGTGAGCAGCAGATGTTTGTGAACACACCGTCTGTTTCAACCACGGAATTGAACAAGCAAAATCCCTCAGACTCGCTAAACGGTTATGATTAATTCTAAATCATTCACGTCTTCTTGCAAATTCAGCATTGAATGCAACACATTAAGTTGTTTTTTCCTTTTGTTAGATGTAACAGTATGCCGAGGGATCGTTGTACCTTCCTGTTTGTTTTTGTACACACTGATTCAACTGATTTAATCATTTAGACCAAATTAGACAACATTTTATTGACAGTTTGGTGGCAGTCTGGGTTTTTACTCACCAATATAATTCAGATAACTTGGATAAACCTGCTTCAACAGGCCCCATATCTGCAGAGGAAATACCTTGCTGCTGCTTTGCTGCTAGTGTACAGCTGTACCAGCAGCTGCAGCAAGACCACATCTGGTTACAGTTAACTGCCGTAACACGTCATCACAGCGTCAGTCCCGAGACGGCAGAATCTTACTAACACAGAGGAAGTGACATTGAAATGAGGAAGCAGGAGGAAAATCTTTGTTAGCCGTTGTTTTGTTTTAAAGCTCTGATGCACTTTATTTTTAATTCCTTTACGTCCTTTCCTGGGAGGATGCGGTAAGAAGAAGTTGTGGTTCTTACAATCCAGGAATGCACAAAGGCTTTAGGGCATATGTTCGGCTGCTGCACGTCTTTGTAATCTGATCTGGTTTAAATGAGTTCATCGTTGTTTTTAGCAAATGTAGCCATTGTAATAGGGTACTTAAGAGGTATCAAGCCGTAGACCTAAAAGACTGCATCAGGTTTAAAAACGTACAACATAAAAACGTACGTGTTCTTCGTTAAATCTCTGTTTAGACCGCAAAGCAAGTTATCTGATTCTGCTCTTGTGTAAACAGTAGCAGGAGATTGTTCCCAGACAGGAAACTTTTGAACAAAATCAAACTGATATGTGCATGCAGGGTTTTGATTTTAAGTCTAGCTATTCATGCTCTATGTTGATTCTAGCTGCTAAACAGAATGTGTCTCTTCCTTTCAGACCCATGCTGAGGTCACCCTGGCTAAAGCAGACACTGCCTTAAGACAGAAGGAGGCTGAGCTCGCCAAACTGAGATTAGAGCATCAGACTCTGCAGGCGGAGCTGACTGCGGTGAAACAAGGTCTGAGTACCAGCACAGAAAGAGCCGAAAAACTACATGAGGAAGGACAGGTGGGAATATTAGACAACTAAGTACAGAAAATCATATATAAGTTGTGTTTTTGTGTAGAGATCCGGTGTTTGTTGTGAGATTTGAAAATGTGCCAGTGCTGGATTAATTCTGTGAATGAAAGCTGGGTTTTAATGTCACATATTTCTGTCCTATCAGACCAAAGAGCGTGCCCTGGTCAACTTGGAGACTGATAACCAGCGGCTGAAGGCAGAGCTTCGAGCTCTACAAGAAGACCTGGCTGTACAGGAAGAGGAACTGGCCTATCAGAAGAGAGAACTACAGCAGCTCAGACAACACTGTCACGAGCAGGACACACACCCTCACAAACAACGATACCCACAGAAGGGTGAGAACTTAATATTGCTTTAAACATGCAAGATTATGGCATAACAACAGAAATGTATTCTCATAATGACATTTTTTTATTTCCTTCATCTGTCAGATATTTCTCACAGAGCTTTTGAGGAGGCTGTGAGCATCTCTCGTGATGAAGCCTCTCTGAGCTCTCCAGAGGTTTTAAGGAGACTCGAATGCTCCGAGGACAGAATCCCAGAGCGATTCCACGCTTCTGTTCTCGGCTCTCGGCTCTCTGAGATCAGCGCTCTGAACAGCACGGGCCTGGATCTTCCCCACGTCAAGACCTCTCCCAGGGTTGTGATGGACTCCCCACACTCCAGGACCATCACACCAGATCCAGTCACACAGAGTACCCACTCCCCAGGCTCTGTGTCAGTCTCTGACAACTTCTCCATGATTGACTCACTGGACACTGACAGAGTATGTGGTCTAACACTTCCATAAATGCTACTGTTTTGGGCGTTTTGTAAGAACGTTTTTGTCTTTTCCTTGGTTCAGATGTGTTTAAATATTCCGTCAAACTTTTTTTTCATAGGTGCGTGAACTGGAAGGACTTGACATAACGGCGCCTCCATCTCCTCTTGACTCCACCTCCTCCATGTCAGCACCAGAATGGGCCAGTGATGGATATGGCAGCAGTGAGTATTTCCACACTGAGCTCGAGTGTTGTCTGTGACAACTCTGTGTCTGGTTTTGGTCTTTTTCTGAACTTTGATAATACAAAAAAGTAGAATATCACCAGACCTTTCTAATTAACCTTTTCCTGATCTCTTGTGCGTCAGATGTGAGTTCAGAATTGGGTGCAAGGCTGCGAGTGGAGCTGGAACAGACTGAAAGGCTGGATGCTCAGTTTGTTGAGTATCTCCGCTGCCGAGGAATTAACCCCACAGCTAACACAGATAGTGCTGCAGGCAGTATGAGTTACAGTGATGACCTGCTGTCACCTGAGCTTCAGGTATGCTTTATTTATATTTAGCAGTGATTTTGTTTATTTGACAGCAAGCTTGATTTCACTCAGTTTCTTTTTCTCTGTCTTTTCACAGGGTCTGTTGAAGAAGGTGTATCAAGAAAGCTGCCGGATTCTCACCTTGTCCCAGCGGCGTACCACTTCCTCAACCCATCCTCACCTCTCGGACTTGAAGGCCTTCTCGTTGAGTCAGACACAGCATCATTCTGAAGAAAGCTCAACCCTACTGGACCAAAGGGACAAATCATCCTCCAACCCCCCCATGAGCTGGCAGCAGGAGAAGAGAGCACTGCAGGAGACTGTGATCGCTCTCCGAGAGCTGCTCTGTCGGATGGCTCAGAGACACACACAAGTGAGTTTCCGTGATTTCAAAAGACTTCCCATTCTTCCAGTGAAATTGTTATTTATATTGGTTCTATTCAGTATCTGAGCTGATCACGTTCTCCTTTCTCTCTCAGACTGACTACAGAGGCGATGATGAGTGGCACAGAGATCAGTTTAGTGTGCAAGTTGAAGCCCACCTGAGGGCTGAGCTTGAGGAGAGCCAGAAACAACTGAAATGTGCTCATGACGCTCAGCAAGAGCAAAAGAACAAAATGCAGTCACTGAGGTATTCTAGCACACCATCTCCACAACTTGGCGTGTTATACAAAAACAGACACTGTCTATTTTCAGTCATCGGGTGAAATCAGCTATTTGTTCTTCTTCACCATGTTTCTGTCACACACTGCTTTCATATAAGACAACCACAAGGGATAAAGAGTAACAATAGGATTGTGCTTTCCTTAGGCTGGCTGTGGAAGAGTGTGAAGAAGCTATGAGGAGGGAGCAGACCAGAGTCCAGGAGCTTCAGCAACAACTGGAGCAGGAGAGAGCTCTAAGTCTTCGCAAGGACAGAGAGGAGGACGAAAGGAGAGGGGTAAGATGAGGACTAAAAACACGCAAATGAGTATACCACGTATCCTCATATAAACGCTGGTATTCAGATAGTAACCTAATAGCAAGAGGCCAGCAAATACATTGATTTAATTACCTGTAGCAGACTACAGAAATTATGTTTTCATGCTCTTAATTTAGTAAAGTCATTCCTGATTAATGATAAGCTTCCCTCAACAAAACCCAACGTTTCTTCACATTAAAAGCCTACTTATAGTGGGAGATGGCAAGATTTTTCATGTGAAATCTTCTGAGGAAATGTGGGCTTGATTCTTTGCTATTGTGTACCATGATGCTTCCACAGTGTTTCCACACAAAAAAAATGTGAGGAATCCAGAGCATGTAACCAGAATGTACCTGAGCTTTCTTTTTAAAACTCTGAAAGATGACCTTCCTCTTTCCTCTCCAG
The DNA here is from genome assembly GCF_900880675.1 of Sparus aurata. Taxonomy (NCBI): domain Eukaryota; kingdom Metazoa; phylum Chordata; class Actinopteri; order Spariformes; family Sparidae; genus Sparus; species Sparus aurata. The sequence continues at coordinate 7,117,230 of NC_044202.1, forward strand.
GCATTGCAAGTATCCTCTGAGCAGCACAGGTCAGAGGTCATGGCTCTGAAGGGTCAGGTGGAGCAGGAGAGAGTGGCCTGCAGCAACCTCAAACAGGAGCTCCAGATTGAACGATCTCGCAGTGTGTTGTTGGAGAAGCGTGTAGAGGACATTCAGAAGGAGCTAGAAGATGAATGCCAACTCTGTGCTCACCAAAAAGAGCTCAACTTGCAAGAAAAGACTCATCTTGAGCGCCTACTTACCGAAGCAGAATCTCGCTCAGCAGAAATTCACTCTAAGCTCGCAGATGCTAACAGGAGGCTGGATGAAGAGAGAGACCGTTGCTCCAGGCAGGTGGAGGAACTCAACCGCAGACACAACGCGGATGCAGCCAGAGATCGGAAGTTCATCTCCGACATGCGCACCCAGCTAGAACAGGAGCGAAGGCAGGGGGAGGAGCTTGCATCTGTGATGGACAGACTGAGGGCTGAGCTACTGCAGAGCAAAAGGAAATGGGAAGAGGAGGAGAGAACGAGGAAGGAGGTGCTGCGGAGGGAGCAGGAGGCCGCCACCCGACATCGTGTAGCTATGGAGACCTTGAAGGAGCAGAAACAAGATGCCAGCCGTGCTTTGGAAGCTGAGCGAGAGCGGTCCAAGCGCCAAGAGGTGGAGCTAGCAGACCTGAAGGAGAGACTGCGACTTCTGAAGGACAAAGAGAGGGAGAGGGAGGAGCAGTGGGAGCGGGAGATGAGGAAGGCGAGGCAAGAGCAGATGGAGAGGGAGAGACGACAGGAGAGGACCAACAATAAACTGGTAAAATATCACAAACCTAGTTTCTATATTTCTTTCTATACCCACTACTTTTCCCAATGTTTTCACATTTATTTGATATAAATTTGAAGACGCAAACACGCTGCTTTATTTCTGACTTTAGTGCGAGTTGGAGTTGTTGAGGCAACAGGACCAGCAGCGCATGCAGGAGCTGCAGCGCACTCTGACAGAGCTGGAGAGAGAGGAGAGAGAGATGGCTGCTCAGAGGCTGTCTGGACAAACCACAGGGCAGCAACACAAGGCTGCACCTTCACACCATCTCCAGGCAGGAAGCACACAACAAAACCAGCAGGTACACAAGTGGTTATCACAACGTGCTATCATCACAGTTTGATGCATGTAAAGCCGTAAACTTACTCTGGACGATGTAAAATTGAACGTTCTTTTCTCTTCATAGATGCCGTCCATGCAGTCATCATCCAATTTGCTGGAAACTTTGTTGAAGGAGAACTCTGAGCTGACAGAGCGTGTGACATCACTGAGTCAGGAGAGAGCCACCCTCAAACACAGACTCACCTACCTGGAGCATGAGCTGCGGCGCACGGAGGATGAGCTCACCAAGGTCACGGCAGAAACTGAAAACAGACCCGTCTATGACGTGACCAGCAACAGTAAGGTCAGTAGAAGTCGTGTTCACTTGCACAATTTTGTTGTAAGAGAAATGAATGACATTTCTTTGCAACAGCTTTCCATGAAACGATTTTATGAGATGAATTACTACAGTAGATTCTATACTGGCACACCACCCTAATACATTTGGCCTTGTCTTTTGTAAGAAATAACCTACCCTCTGTTCATTGGCTTGCAGGTGCAGCGTTTGTATGAGCGTTACCTGCGGGCTGAGAGCTTCAGGAAAGCTCTGGTGTACCAGAAACGTTACCTGCTGTTGCTGCTGGGAGGTTTCCAGGAGTGTGAACAGGCCACACTTTGTCTCATCGCTCATATTGGGGCCCGGCCATCTCCCCCACTCTCCTCCCAGCGTCGACCCCTCGGACGATTTAGGGCTGCTGTAAGAGTCGTCATTGCTGTCTCAAGGTAGGGAGTATACAGGTTGTAAAGTTGTTAAAGTTGTCTATGACCTTGTGTATTGATAAAACTGATCATGCACTGTTTTTTCAGAATGAGATTCCTGACCAGGAAATGGCAAAGAGCGATCAGAAGGTTGTCTGTGTCTGGGACTGTCAATGGGCACACTTCAGGTTGGCTCAGTGAACACAATTTATGATCATGTGCATCACGTGACTGTGTGTGTATGAGTGGGTGGACTTTTAATCTGAATCTCTCTTCTAGGACCTAAAGTTGAAGTTTTGAGGCAACAACAACCAAGATTAAATTCTGCCTCACTGCCAAACAGAGACAGCAGCGGCGTCCACCGAGACACAGTGTCAGCCCTCGTCCCACCCACCAAATCACCCTTCAGGTTGCACCACAGGTTTGTCCCCCTTGCTATGAAAGACCAATCAAATTTAACGGGATTAAAGTAATTTTTCATCCCTGAGCTTTTCTTCTTTCCACAGGTCGTACTCCAGCACTAGTCAGGCCTCGGCGCATTCAGGAGGAACGTCTCAGGATCCAGAGCGATCGCTCACTGAGTATATCCACCATTTAGAGAAAGTCCAGCAGCGGCTGGTTGGAGCCAGGCAAGGTGAGCAGCATCAATTATACGTGGGGTGAAACAGGTGAAATTTGAGTTGAAAAACTTGAGTTGAATGAAACCAATGGTGAAGAAAAATGTTGGTGCAAACTGGAAACACTGGGTGTTATGTCAACACTGAGTTTATTCATCAGTTAAAGGATATGGGAACTGTCACTTCCTGGCTTTCATTGATTGCACTAAAACTTGCATGTTTGTTCTGAGCTTCATGCAGTTGGATCATGATTTACACTGGTGGTGGTACGCACAAAGTTTAAGGCTTCTTACTCTGACAAATTATCAATCATTATCACAACTTCTTGGGATCTGAATGCCTAATTGGAATAAAAGCGACTGATATCACACTGGGAGATGTTACAGGGCACTGGGTTAATGTTGTACAGCTCCTACGCCGAGATCAGACCACACTATATTAGCATGTAAATGGCCCAAATTAAAAAGAGCAGAAGCCACATCTGAGATTCACATTGTCCCGACCAGCATTTTAGATGTATTTTTCATGTCTACTTCTACATCACGCTCACAGATTTTGGCCCATAGGAGCCGGATCACTTCTCTGTGAACGGCACTGAAGTGTCAAAGTGAGAATTACGCCTTGTACTATTACACTTGCTGGGAAGGAAAAGGACACATCTGGTGGTGTGTAGTCATTAGGGATGGACAATTATATCAGCATCACCATCCTTGTCAGTTGATAAAGGCTTTAAAATGAAGGATCAACATCGCCCCGCTGGCTTTCATAATGTGCATGTGAGGCCAACCGTTGACCATATAGACCAAGAGAATAGGAGTAGGAATAATTGTTTAAATGTTTATTTCACTACAGGAGAGACGTGATGTTTTCTGCAAAAATGTCGGAAAAAATATGTGCATTTGGCCAAAACTAGTTGGAAACGTCTATCAGCAAAAATCCAATACCATGCATCCCTATCTGCCATGTCTCTCGGCCAAGTCATGCAAGAATGTAGACAATGAATGACTAATCTGACACAGTGACAATATCAAAGAACAACAATATTGTGTAGTCTGATCCCAGCATTGGAAGCCTGTCTCCTAATTTGGTCGCTCGTTTTCCAGGAAGTGTTTTTCATTCATCTGAGAAACATTGACAGAAAATGCTGTGATGCTGTTTAGAGCTCAGGACAACAGAATTTATTGATTGCCGGCCTTCAACACTTCCTGCAAAACAGCATGTTATTAAATCCCACAAAACCTGTGTGCTCTATCATCTCCCAACCTAGTAAGCAAGACTCGTTTAGCCCCCAAAGAGGAAAGGAGGATACAGTCAGCCTGTTCCCCTGATATGATTGGTTATCGGCAGCGCTGGCTGCAGGAGAATAGCACGTGGCTGTACCTGAGCTGCTTGTCGCCCCTTTACCTGAACAGTCCAGGTGAGTGTGAGTGTAACATACTCACTCCGCCAAACGACAAGGCAGCACAACGCACCTCTCGGGATGGGCACTGCTTTGTCACACAGCGCACAAAACGGTGACACTCTAGTCTCGAATATAAAAGCCTGCAGGTTTCTGATCCTCCTGTGTTTATGTTCATTCGTGTTAAAGCCTAAAGCATGTGAGATTATAACTTTACATAGATTTTAATTTGGCTTGATATTTAAAGAAGTTTTCTTGTCATGAAGGGCATTCAGTTGTCTGAAATGGGTCAAGCTCATTCTTTGTAGTGATTACCTACAAAGCTTGTTTTTACCAATACAGACATGAAGTGAAACTGGTTGTCTTCATGGGGGAGAAGGGATTAATTTAATCTAATGATGAGGGAGATTCTGCTGACATGCATTTACATGACTTCATATTTACTGTTGTGTTAGATTGCTTCAGGTGTTCAGGCTGTTGGCAGTAGTAGCAGATATTCACCAATGAGTGATGCAAAATGCAGAGTTGTCTTAATACCAACTCTCAAGTGTATTATGTTTACAAGATCTGCAAAAAAAAAGATTTCCTCCACCTTGTCTGATGTTTTTGTGTTTGTGTGTCCTCTCAGGTTCATCTGTTCTCCAGCCCGATCCGAAGTTGTTTGAGCACTGAAAGAATGAATGTCTCCATATCAGAACTGTCCGCGCCTTACATGTGTAGAAATCTGTAAAAAGGAAGATATCACACGTGCTGAATTATTTGATGAGATGTGATTTTTAGAATAATATAAATTATTTTTCAATGTTTTCTATTGTAATTTTTCTATTCTCTGTACTTGAGTATTTTGAAGGTCCCTCTTGGATTGTTGCGAGAACAAACGCTTGTCATTATTTTAAATGTTTAATTTTCTACTAATGTTTTTTACCCTTTTAAACTACTGTATATAAATAGGACTGATGTTCATTGTACATGTGTCCCAATTTGCACTGGTTTTATACTGAAAATTCATCACGCACATTAGCTAGTGTGTTTTTGCATAAAGGTGGACCATATGTGTTTTTGTATTATCTATGTTTCTACCATAAAGTTGATAAATATTTTAAATGTGTGCTAACAAACCAGACTTGGTTTATTTTTTTGGCTGTCATGGGGTATCTGTCATTTTTGCACGATGATGCAACTTATTTATTCAACTTTATTAAAGTCAATTGAGTTTGACTTTGTACAGTAAATTCAGAAGTCACAATGTCTAAGGGGGTGTTTTGCACAGTGTATGGGATCAACCCACTGAACATAAATCGCTTTTAAAATAATATCATGTAAACAATAACAAAATATCTGCAGAACAGAACAAAAGACATTAAACAATGACCAGGCTCATTCAGATCAATCACAGAATGTGACATTTATAGTTAAGATATAAACACTTTTTCTCTATTTTGTTTGCATTAATGGAATAATTTCTTTCTAGATGAAAAACCTCTTAATGCCTTTGTGATTCTTTGTGCATATAATAACTCTTGATTAGTCTGTCCTTTTCATATGTCCATTTAAGTGAGATTTATGAATTTTTGGTAACCAAATTTCCACCAAGAAAAGTACAAAAAGTGCACAAAAGGCTCGTTAAAGGTAAAAATACTTCCATGTCAAATTTTAAGCTATTAAAGGACAAGTTCACCCCAAAAAATTTAAATGGTGTTGCAGCATTCTCCCAAACAACTGAAGTAAATGGACTGTAAATGTCCAAAAAAGGAAACTGGGAATAAACATTAAAATGGGCTCCCAGCAATGCATATGTCATAATCCTAGTCTCTGAAAGCCCAGGTGTCCCAAATTGAAATTGAAACCCTTTTTAAAACTGAAGTCTTTGAGTGTATCCTGTCTGAAGTGCATACATTTGACACGTCAAGGGTGCAAATAATGTTTTTTCAAATCAATTTTGGGTGAACTTATCCTATAAGTAGAACATTCGACTGGTAAATCTGATCTAGACAGTCAAATTTTTTACTTAAATTTTTAGATATTTGACTATTTCATAATTTTATTTTTTTTCTGTAAGGCTTTACTTGTCATCTTTTTCTGAATTTTTCTTTTATTGGTTTATTTTAATTGACACGCTGTGATTATACGTTTTTTGCTTGTTTTAAACAGTCAGTTAAATCCTTGACAATAGCCTATATATATATATATATATATATATATATATATATATATATTATAGCCTATTGAGACCTCTCCTCACCTTTATCATACAGTTACTGGGATGTTAACTGTTATTACGTAACCAACACTTGACATTTGAGCGGCTCAGCGGCGGCCAATGACATTCTGATCTGCCACTGACGCTCTTCACCGTCTTGCTCAGGGGTCCGTCCGTTTATTACAAACGCTGAAGCCGATTGTTGTCTTTCCGCCATTTCTTGCGTCAATTTCAGTTGTACGGTAGAACCCCGCCCGCTCGGGCTGCCCAGACGACTAAACCGTTCGCAGTTGAGTAAAACGTCAACACCGAGTGACGCACTTCCGTCGCGTTTTCAGCACAGCGCTGCTAACGGGAAGCTAACCCAGTGGTAGCCTGGTGTGTCGTAGATCGTTGTGTGTCACCTTATCAGCGGTAAAATAGTCCTGGACCGCGTAGAAGACCCCGTTACACTTTTCTCGTATTTGTCTGGGATGTATGGATGGGTAGTTGACGGAATCTCGTCGCTGTTTGAGCCCGTTAGGGGGCGAAACCCCAGCGAGTGTCCCGGGAAAGGTAACATTAGCGAGGAGGAACCCACGCTACCTGGCGTGAAAGCGGGTGCACAGCGGCAGGAGACCCCCGGCAGACCGGCTAAACGGAACTACCAGAGGTCGGTAGGATAAAGGCGGATAAAAACTGTGTTTATACTCTGTGAAGCTCTTCAATAATAGTAGTTAAACTATCGGCAGACAGCCACATCCCTCAGATATGTGTTGGTGGTGTAGGTTGTTCTGTTATTGTGATATTGACAGTGTTAGCTTAAACTGTTCTTTTCATACAAACCGTGTTTCAGTTAATGTTTAAACTCCCCTAATTAAGAAATATTTAACTTGAAACTCCCCATATGCTCTTTGAAGGCACCATCAGCCACTCAGGTGTAATGTGTGGGCTTCCTAAAACACCTAGCTGACAGTGCAGGCAAAATAACAGCCCCTATAGAAATCATTAGCTGAAGGCTATGAAGTTTAGTTTTTGTTTGAACAGCTATAGAGAGGTCTTGATTTGAAGGCTGTAGTTCATGGTACACTAGTCCTGTATTGTAATGTGAGAGGTGTGAGTTATATATATTTATACATATGCAGACAAAACATTTTTTGTGCGGTATGCCATTACCAATGTTTAATATACTTCATTTTTTAAAGCTCAAACTAGTTTGACTAGTTGATTTTAATCAGTAAGTAGGTATTTTGTTAGAGCCCGACTGATATATTGGTCAGCAAATAGCCTATATCGGGAGCTGCGATGATTTGTCCAATATGTGACAACTGTTTGTGTAAAGAGATTATAATTCAGAAATGGAAGCTTGTGACAGTTAGCCATTGTTAAATTCTCAGTAAAGTTTGATATTCAATGTTAGTACCTTCATCAACTCCAAAACTTGAATAACTGTTGTGCATCAATTTTTGTAATACTGATACTAAAATAAGTTACAAAGTCTTTACAAATTACTTTCGGTCAGACCAAACAAGATGTTTCAATTAGGACTTGTATTGTTATTCTTATTACGTATTATATTTCCCAAACATTTTACTAGACACACTTTATACTTCATTCAGATTACTTGTGAAAATTCTTAGCGTCAGCCTCAAAGACCATAAGGTTGAATTGACACCTCTCTAAAACTACTTGAAGCTTATAACGTTCATGACGGTTGGTTTAATTGCAGAACTGTTGTATAGGACTGAATTCATTTTAGGAAGAACTGGAGCAGTAATACTCATAACATGTGTATTGTTATGAATATTACATATAAACATATTGTGTTGCTGAGGGATGTTATGATATTCGACATATCATCCATCTTAAACCTTGCTTTTCCTGTTACAGTGTTGATGTTGCAGATGGTGTTTGCCAAAGTGACCCGGTAGAGGTGAAAAGACGCAGACGAGGTTTGCATTTTAAAAAAATTTATAAATCCAAAAATCTTCCATGTATGAAGAAGGTTTGTTGACATGTGGTGTCCTGTGTGTCAGATGTAGTCATTAGCTTTGTGAAGAAGACTGTGGCCGGAGTAGCGGGTCTGCTCAGGCTGCGGAAGCCCCTGCCGACCAGGTGTGAGAATCCCAGGCATTATGAAGAGACACAGGTTCGTGCTACAACTCCCTCTGTTAGACGTGGATTACAAAACTGGGTGCAGGGACAGTTGAAGAGTACTGAACATTTTGGATCAATATTCTTGTTTAGACTTTGTACTAAATGCTTCCTGTGTAATCTGACCACGAGTGAACCGTTCTAAATAGAGGTGTGTTACACCCAAAATGCACTCAGGACACATTTGGGAATGTTACTGTTTTTTATGTGCAGTGAAGCATGAATGTAACTGTCAAGCTTTTTTAAATATCCACCTATTCACCTTTGTAGTTTTGCATATGCTAAAAACAAACCTGCAAAAACAAATGTGGACACAGCTCATTTGCCTGCACCAAACAACCCAGACCGGTTTTTGAAGGTTGTATGTACAGTAAAACATGAAGCTGTGTTTTTTTTTCTGTTTTGCATCAATCAGATTCCTAAATGTAATATCAAATCTGATCCCAATCGGTTGATTAAGTCGCGTTTGACACACGTTATGAGAATGTGTGATTAACAAGGCGATCTAGACAAAATATGTATCTATTTTGACACAAAACACCATGTTTAAGCAAAGTTGTTCTGACATTTACATTACTTTGGACAATTCGAACTGCTGTTAGCAAGTAGTTGAGGCGACTTCAGGATGATGCATTTTAATGAATCTTGCATATCCTCTGTTGTTCCAGCCGGTTACTCTGATGGGAATAGATGAGCTCCAAACCTCATGGCTGAACAGTACTGAGTGGAAAATGAGTAAGTGAGGACTGCGATTATTGCTGGACTGTATTTATGTCACTTTTTCCTACACACTGTGTAGCCCTCTCATCCTAATCCTCCTCTTTATGTGGTTGATTTTGTTTTTTTCCGCAGGTAAACCAGTGGGTGGAATGAATGAGAGGGGTGTTAAGAATCCCTTTCAGAGCACTTCACCTCCTTTAATGAGGAAGTACAGGCAAGTGATCCACTTTCACGGTTTAGTTTCCTTCACTCACCCAGTTTGGTGTAGATATCAGTGTCGCCTTTTTGTCAATGCTCACTTGTTAATGTGCATAACCTCTTTGTATTCAGTGGGACAGGGCTGTCTGCAGGGCTCCCTGACAGGGGGAAGGACAGAGAGAGGAGAGGCTCTCTTCAGCTGCTGCCCTCCAGACCTGCTCTGAGGACTGGAACTGCTATCTCTGATCCAACCTGCAATGGCTTTGGACAACACCGCTGCTACAAGCCCAGTCTTACTGTCGAGGAGGTAAGATTATCAATTATTTGGCAAAGATGCTTTATAATTCTGCCTCATCTGCGTTCATGCTTTTGTACAATTTTTAGATTTTTGGACTCTGACATTTCTCTACTGCTATAAGAGGGAACACTTGTGAGAAGAAAAAATTATATATATACATTTTTAAATAAATTTGAAGCCCAAACAATACTGTATTTTTCTGGCTTAAATGCAGATCCCTTAGATTTGTTTTTGAAAGTTTCCAGCTTGCTTGTAATGGAAGTCCACATTATCGATTGGCAGTCTGTCAAAGAATCTGAGGCACTCTGATGACAATAAAAATCCTTGTCAGTACTTTCCTGTAGACAAACTACGTACTGCTGACACTGTTTCTTAATAACCTCAAACCTAGCGAGGCATTTCTTAACTGCTGTTAGTATTCTTCGCACCTAGTGTAGTTTGAAGTTATATTTACCAAGAGAATCACCTCATGGCACCTTTACTCATGCTTTAACACTTGGCTGTGTGAGTTATTATGTATTGGTGTTCTCCCTTTAGACCATTAAGCAGAACAATAAGGAGCACTACAGGCGCTTGCTGGAGATGGTATCAGAGAAATACAGCAAAACCCAACCACTACCTTTCAACCTAACAAAACCGCAAGAGTGAGTATAACCCCAGTCTTCGTGTGGCGTTTTGAGAAATTGCATAAAGATCTGTTTAGTAACACACCCGTGTACACGAGCTGATTAGTTTGATGAGTCTGATTTTGCTTCTTTTGTTTCTCAGTGAGTCGCTGTCACAGCGTGATCCCAAAACTGCTGCTTTAGGAAAAGCCTTTGAATCCGTGCCCAGGAAGACAGCACACACAGGTAATAACTGTAATTACCTCCTACTTGTTTTGGCCATCGTTTAATAGGTTTAAGTGAATTCCATTAGCAGATCCCTTTTCAGATTACACGGTCAGCTGATTCAGACTAGACTGAAATATGTCCAGTAAACGTGTTCTGACGAATCTGCTCTGCTCAACTGACACTTGTCTTTTTTCAACAGCTGCCCCAAGTGTGTTTACATGGAGAAATGGAACTACAACCAAGGACAGGTTGGTATAATACATCCATGTATATGTGTGTGTGTGTGTGTGTGTGTGTGTCATTTACATTGATGAACTGATTATTTTAATAACTTGCATATGGTTCATCCTCAGATGGGGTAGTTTGACCTTTAGCAAGTCATTCAGTGGAGCCTTTGAGGACACACAACCTGCTAGATGTGCAAAGGTATTCTTTTCCTCTGGCTCTCCAATAACATGTCAAAGCATTAAGTTATAATTTTAGGTGGAAACGCAGATGTATTCTGTAATGTCAGCCTATGTTGCAGCAGAAACAGGCAGCGGATTTGGACCTTTCTACAGAAGTAGCTACACGTCTCAATATAGTGGACAGAGAGACTCCTGCTGTCGTCCCTGACGCACACACAGCACATACAAGACACACCGATGAGGACATACCTCGGCTGAGCAAGGTGTGTTTGTCAGGAATGACTTGCAGTGTTGAAGAAACATTTTCTGTTATTTGATGTATGTATTGTCTTTGTGTGTAGGAGATGGCAGCAGAAGTGAGCTGTGCCCTGGCTCAGAGCGATCCCAACCTTGTTCTGAGTGCCGCTTTCAAACTTCGCATCACACAGAGAGACCTCGCCACACTGCAGGAGGGTGGTTGGCTCAACGATGAGGTAAGAGTGTAAAGACAGTTTTTTTACTAAGTTAATTATGGGTGTGTTTATTTTTTTTTTACTTAAATTTATTTATTTATTTCTGTGAAATACAATCCGCTTTGGAGACACTCAAATATATGTCATTAAAAAAGATATAGATGCATCAAACACTGTTAAATAGATAACGTAGACTATGCCCATTTATGTCCATGTCACTGGCAACTTACTGTATCATACATATACTGTATGTAAGGCATGGCAATTATCTTACTCTTATCGTGCTCTTCAAGGTGTGTATGTCACTAAATTGTCTAAAGTAGGCTTTCCCAAGCGTGCTCTGTGGGGAATCTGCAAGGACCAGGAATGGTTTTAATGTCTTTTATGTTAAATGAGCTGGAAGCTATTGCCCTTGCAGCCTGAAATCATATGCAGACAGATTAGCTGCCAAATATAGTGAAGGGTTGGGAGCCAAATTCAATCAGAAATTGTAATTGCTTCCTTAGATACATCCGCCTTCTCCTGTCGGTCTTCATAGGCACGTCGTTTGAAACATGTTGTTGCTGCCATCTTATGTAATTATAATAAGAATCACAATAAACACTTTTTCTCACACCAAGTCTCCTTCTTTAGAGAAGACTATTCTTGTACAAAATCTGTCATATTCCTGTACAGTTTCTATGCAAGTGTTTCATGGTGTTTGTAGTGCTGCTTCCCACGAAAATGCAGACCATCATAAAAAAAAAAAGCTCATGCCACCTACTTCTTCACGAACAGCGGGTTTATTTAATCATCTCTGTGTGAATTGTCAGTGCTTCACATACCAGAAAAGGTCTCTTTGGCAGTAGTAGCAGCTATTGTGCCCAGCAGCCTCGGAAACAAAGTTTGTTGAGTGACTTGCTTTCTTAAATTAGCAACACACAATGTGGTTAATACAAGTGTGATGCTCCATGTGAGCATTCCTTTTACAGTTCTATTTATACACTAGTGTGTCGAAGACAACAGTGAGTTAGTCTCTGTATATATATTAGATAATCTTTTAAGTCGATTCATCAATACATTTCTCTTAAGCAAATTGTTGAAGAATCAGTCAAGTGTTCTTGCAGTTGTTTTAAGGAACCATTGTGAACGTGTGTTATGTTCCCCCTTCCTTTTTTGTTTCCTCTAACAAAGGTGATAAACTTCTACCTTTCCCTGGTCATGGAGCGGTGCTCTGGTGAAGCAGCAGCATTAAAGGTCTACTCGTTCAGCACCTTCTTCTTCCCTAAGCTGTGGGGTGGAGGAGGCGGGCAGGCGGGAGGACACACTGCGGTGAAGCGTTGGACCAAGGCTGTCGACCTTTTCCTCTACGACCTCGTCCTGGTCCCTCTGCACCTGGGCGTCCACTGGGCACTGGCTGTGAGTCACACCTACAGCGACTGTTGATTTACTATTCGTCACCATGTCATCTTCCTACTTTTTAACCATTCCCCTCTCTCACTCTCACTCCTCTCATTCCAGGTGATTGATTTTAAGTCAAAGACAGTGAAGTCGTATGACTCAATGGGGCAGAGACACGACGACATCTGTAGTCTTTTACTGTGAGTCCTTATTATGTTTTTAAGCTTCAGTTATCTGTTCATTTTAAATGCTTTTTCTGACAATTGAGCGGCATTATTGTGCATTATTTTCCAGACTCTACCTTAAAGAGGAGCACAAAGCAAAGAAAGGCAGAGAACTGGACAGTGCCAAATGGACTGTTGGAAGTTTCAGGGCTACTGTAAGTCAAACGGAAATGAATGACGCATCGCTAAATTGGATTGATTTTCACTCTGAGATTAATGTTTTGCATACTGTTCATGCCTCTATAGGAGATTCCCCAGCAGAAAAATGGCAGTGATTGTGGTGTTTTTGCCTGTAAATATGCTGACTATATTGCAAAAGGAAGGCCTCTCACCTTTAAACAGGTATATACTTTATATTCACCTGATATACTATTGACACTTTCAAATTGTACCTTTTTTTACATTTTTTTTTTTTTTACAACATTATTAAAGAAAACTAAACATAACATTTGCCTCTTTCTCTACAGTGCCACATGCCTCTCTTCAGGAAGTTAATGATTTGGGAAATTCTCAATCAGAAGCTGCTGTAGAGGGTTGCAACGATCTCAATTAAAGGCCTAACAACAGGGACTTTCTCAATGGGAGCAGCACCTGTGTACAGTAACTACATGTTGAAGATAAAGAAATTAACGGGCCAAAGAAGTGGAGTTCGCTGACTGAGATCTAACCCAGTCTGGCTGTTCTGATCTGGAGAAATCAAACACTAGTCTTAAGAGTCGATTATGTCCCTTTCCCTGTTAGGGACATATTAACATTTTGTAATCTCTGAGTTGTAATTGGAGACGTTATAAGTGTATGTCTTACACAAGCTTTGGCACTACTGACTGAATGGCTTCTCTTTTTTTTTTTCATCTGACTTTTGATTGTTGTTTTACTGTTTGAAGTTCTGCCTGAAGTGCCTTCAGCCCTCTGACACTGAGCTCAACTTAGACCATGCGTTTAAGTATTTTGGGAAATTGCTACATCACATATAACGCCATTGTATCTTCATTGAATTAGATTGTTACAGGTCAGTATTTCTTGGTGTAATTTGTCTGTTCCCCTCATTTATAATCAAGAGTGGACAGCAACTAACAACACTTCTATTTAGAAAAGACACTCAAAAATGATAATCAGAATACCTCTTTTCCCATTCCCCCTTTTTTTTTTTCAGAACAAAAATGCATGGTCGAGCGCTTATAGTATGTTTGTTTGCTGTTATTTATGACTTGACTGGGTGAGAAAGTTGTTTTTGTAATGTGTGTATAGATTGTTTGTCCTCTATGAGTGGAGCATTAATAGTTTTTTGCTCACATGTAACAAGGCGCTGTTAGGTCTGTGAATCTTTTCCATGAGCATACTGCAAGAGGCTATTTAGGGCTATTTACATTGACTTACAGTATAGTGTACTGCACAGAAAACTACTGTTCACACATGCATGTTTGAGTTCATGCTTTGAAAATGTGATTTTTTTTTTTCCCCCCTGTAATAAAGTATTTCATTTTTTAAAATTGGAGTTTGATATACCACTGTAAAAGAACAAAAAGTTCATCTGGAGGAAGATATATTACTTTAACTTGTCACATTTACCTCAGTATTACATCACAATATATTACTACTTGGTGGTACATCAGGGAATGTAATTCATCAGTCATGCAACCAAACAGTATAACTTCCTGTATTGATTAGGTAATTTAAACAGATAAAGTGTCATAACTGAAAAGTTTATGGTATAATGTTTCACCTCTCGCTCCTTATAGCACTAATACTACTACATTAAAGCTTTAACACAGAAAAAAACAAATAATCTACTCTATTATATAGAGTAGTTAACCTATCGTAAAAGCTCTTTCTGTAAATACTAAGTGTTTTATACATACAAGAAATGCAGTTAAATCGGATTGTTGGAATATAGGCTCCAGTAGCAATGGAAAATATTTAAGGGATAAGGTCACACAAAAATGTTAATAATCTACTTACCCCCATACCAATAGAAAGTCAGGTGAGGTTTCATCGCCCAAAAAGTATTTCTGGAGCCTCACAACACAACATAGATCCAAAGACTTGGATTAATACTCCTAATAACCTGCCACGGTATGGAGCCATTTGATTTTATTGTTTCTTTTCAGACTTTTTGGTTTTTCTTCCCCAAAACTACATAGTGCACCTTTAAATATAGTGAGGAAAACAACCAACATATCGATTTTGATCACTCAACAATACCGATTATTTTTACACAATTTATTTGGCGTTTGAATGCCTACGTTTGTGACAGTTAAAAGCATTTCCAGGTTTTAGTTGATGTTAGCGGAAGTATAGAAATGCGTATGCTTTTATTTTGGACATTAAACCGGAACAGGAAGTTGGCCGCTCGTAGCTGTGCAACAGTCACCCGTCTGCTCAGATCAAACCGGTTCGTTTTGCGATAAACTCAGCATGCGATTAAGTTAAATCGGTCGTAAGAGGCAGTCGTACCACTTTGTTTTTAACACATCTCCTGTTTAGTTAGACTAATATGAGCGACAACGAGAAAGATTACGCGGAGCAGGTGAGTTGTGATCAGCGGTTGTAGATTAAGGAAATATCAAGTGCAAAGACATTGAGCTAGCTAATGTTAGCTAGTTAGTTAGCTAGCTAGCTTTGCTGTTTACAGCGTTTGCAATTTTGAAAAGTGGCCTCAAACCGTAGAGAAGTCTGTCCTATATGAGACTAATCTTAGCGTTTTTGTGAGTAACCAGAAGAGTACCTATGTATCGTAGCTATCTATTTTAACATGCAACAACAGCCTTAACGTTAGCTAGCTGCAACATGCGGCCCACAAAGCCTAACAGATGTGGCGGCCGCCTGGCCATGGCACGTTACTTTCATTTTTACCGCTAATTTGTTACTTACCGTGTACGTAACGTTAATTACTGAAATATAGACTCTGGGTGTTAACATTAAATATTGACTAATTACTAGTCAATATTTATCATACCCATTTGATTTTCAGCTTTGTATCGTAACATAGCACGCTAGTTGAGGACCGATCAAGACCATAAAGCTAACATACAAACATGTACTCAGCTAATCGATGTTGATTTTTCTGGTTTTGCTGTTTTTATATATGTACATTTTTGGTTCTTACAGAAACCAACATGCCTTATCACCCTTGTTTGTTCTTTGTTAAGGTTGAGGTTGGAAGAAAGAAAAACGCGGAAGAAGTTTCAGATGCGAAGTTTTTTAAATTTGAAGCTGATGGTGTTGATGCATGCTAATGTGTTGGATGCTGAAAAGAAGCGATCAAGATCTGTCCCCACTACTAGTGTTGTAATGGCAGATGGTAAATGGGGGAAGAGGAGGAAAAAAGACGTCTAAATGTCAAACAGAAGAAAGAAGAAGTGATGGGTTGTTTTGAAGTAATGAAGTTAAAGAAGTTATGAAGTTAAGCTCAGAAGTTTACCAGGGTATGAGTAATTTCCTAACAGCCTGCCATGTTATTACTCTATTTCATACTTTCTTTCTATAAAGCATGCACGATTATTTTCCTCTCTGTCTCAGACACATAACTGGTCAATCTCTCCGTACCTTATTGTGCAATCTGCATTTCAGCTAAAGTAATTTCTACCTGATATTATTGTTGCAATGTGTTAACTTCTCTGATCAAATTTTTTAATATTAAGTGTCAAACCTTTTAAACTCCAAATTGTCATGAACTCTCTCTGAAAGAGGCACACAGAGGGCACGCGCAGTCACCCCCTGGCCTTCTTTTCTTGTTGTGCACTCACTTGGCTGTATAGTGTTTCTTACCTCTGTGTCTGGTCTGTCCAGGACTCGCGGCCTGGCTCGAGGAGTGGGTCCCCTCGGGGATCGGCACACTCACCCAGCCGCTCACCGGTACGCTCCAAAGATGGCTCCCGTCATTCGAGGTCGAGATCTCGCTCTCGATCCAGGTCAAAATCAAGGTAAGAAGGGTTGCTGTTGTCACAAGCATATGAAAAAAAATGTTTTACTTCAGGCAGCCTCTTGTGGACTCCAAGACTACAGTTCTCAATGTCAATCCTCAGGTCCCGTTCCCACCGAAGTTCACGCAGGCACCACTCCCGCTCTCGTTCCCGCTCCCACTCTCACCGGCGCCACTCCAGGAGCCGTTCTCGTAGCTGGGAATATCGCAGACGAAGGAGCCACAGCCGATCCCCAATGTCAAATCGTCGCAGACACATTGGCAACCGGGTGAGTAATGTGAGGCACTTTTTTCAATACAAAATACAACATTTTTTTGTGTTCCTTCAACTGTCAGTTCACTGGGCAGGGTTTGTTGCAATGACCTGTAATTTGCTCACATGATTTTTTACAATCCTCCTCTGTTTACTCTCACAGGCCAACCCAGACCCCAACAGCTGTCTGGGCGTGTTTGGACTGAGCCTGTACACCACTGAGAGGGATCTCAGAGAGGTTTTCTCTAAATACGGCCCGTTGAGCGACGTCAACATCGTGTATGACCAGCAGTCGCGTCGCTCAAGGGGCTTCGCCTTTGTCTACTTTGAAAACTCTGCGGACTCCAAGGAGGTTAGGAAGATGAGACAGATAATGCATTTTAAGATGTTACAATGTTGCCAATTACCACCAATTACAAAGCAAAACATTTTTATTACAAGTATTTGAAAAGTTTGGGGTTTTAACAGTTTAGAATGCAAATTTAAAATGCCACTTTGGGCTGTGGTAACTCTCTGATGGATGTTTGTTATTCTTTTTGGCAATTTGTGAAGTGAAAGCGTAGTCCAAGTCATACACAAGGCTCTGTATAAGTGCAGGTATTTGTCTGCAGTCTTTGTAATAAATCAGAATCAGGGCAAAGGTTAAACATGTAAACTATTCCATTATCACATGAGGTAATGAGACTAATTCTTACTGTGTTGTTGTGGGTTTAAGGCTAAGGAGCGTGCTAACGGAATGGAGCTTGATGGACGCAGGATCCGCGTGGATTTCTCCATCACCAAACGAGCCCACACTCCCACTCCAGGAATTTACATGGGACGTCCCACATAGTGAGTGTGTCTTTATCAGTGGTCTTTGTTTTTACTGTAGGGATCATTTCCATGAGCTACTGTGTGTGGTATCGTCCAATGTGTCACTAAAAACTTCTACTCCTGTGTTTTATTTTAGTGGTGGCGGCGGTGGTGGTGGCGGCGGCGGCAGTGGCAGCGGTGAGGGCCGTGCCAGCAGTGGTAGTTCATCGCGTCGCTCTTCGAGAGACTATGACAGAGGGTATGAACGAGGCTACGACAGAGGTTACGAACGTGATTATGATCGCTACGAGAGCCGAGACTACAAGTCATACAGCAGGTGAGTTCTTCACCCTTTTCCGTTGACCACCGCTACGGTTGTTACTATAATGGACTAGAACGATCAAGAAAAAATCGCATTGCTTTTATCCTGCTATTTGTGAACCTAACAGTGTCTAACATGACGACGGGTTGTGGTTTTGTTTATCCCCTACAGACGCAGATCTCCATCTCCTTACTACAGCAGAGGGTACCACTCACGGTCCCGATCACGGTCCTACTCGCCACGTACGTTTCTACCTAAATCACGTTTCTATGATTAGACCCCAGGGACTAGAATATATTTATTTAATTAGTTTACATAGAATTCATTTATGTAACCTTTAAACATGCTTTGTCACTGGAAAGTTTATATCATCCACAAAAACTTTAATTTATGTAGGATATATAAATCAAGTCTGGCACTTCATCTTACTTTGTTTTTTATTTTTTTCCCAGGTCACTACTGAGCAGCAAGAGAAGAGTCGATGACAAGTTCAGTGTTATACCTTGTCTTTTTATGCTTTTTGACTGGTTTTGATGTATCTAACAGGAACTCTGGTTTTGTTTGTGTGTAAAAGGTTTAAAACCAGAATTTATCGGATGTGTTTTAACCACATCTGAATGGCCATACAGTTGTGCACCGATAACGCATCACGTTTTCATCGGCCACATTTTCCCCTGGCTTTTATCAAAATTTGAAGTAATTTTTGGGCATCCCTGTTAAAGCTGTCAATCGGTGAATGAAAACACAACCTCTTTGACATCGGTAATTAAACGAAGGGCTGACTTTCCTCGACAGACTCTTCAGTGGCAGTTACATTACAATTTCTCAGTTTATTTGTACGTAGTTGGTTTCTTTAATTGTCAGCATCCTAGTTTTCTCTTTGAACTGTTTTAGACGCTATGTTTCTTTTTAATTGTGTGTTCTTTTTCTCTGGTGGAAAATGTTCTTTTTCTGGTTGTACATAAGCAATAAAAAAATTCTTGGGTCATTTGCTTTGTTGTTTATTAACATTGTAGTAGATTGTAATAGTCTTGTTGCAACGGATGCTCCAGATATTTTGCCATGAATTCCCATCAGACTTTCAATTTGTTTTGTTTTCAGAAATAAAATGTTACTGCTTGGATTTTATGCATACACCCTCTTTTGATGTGATCTTCTACAATGAAGCCCTGATAGCAAAATCTTTTACAGAACTAAGCAATTTCAAAACTCATTTAAATTTTGTTTAAAGTTGCAATCCATCCTGGAAACATAGAACAAGTGGTAATATTAGTCAGATACGAAATGGTCAGGTGATGTCCTTCAGGCTGCCTCTGTGATGCTGTGTTGAAGTCCAATAGGAAGATTTGCTTTCTCTGAACAGCAGTATGCAGCCCTCATGTTTTAGTGTTAAGATTTAAGTTTTGTCTTTACTGACAAGCAGACTGCGGTTACAAGATGAAGAAAGAGGTAAATACTATGTAATTGAATACAAATGTATAGTCTGAAGCAATTATATGAAGGTTTGTTTACACTACTACAATATGAATGCACTATGAGGAGATTATTTTGCCAACTGAGATGTCTTAATTCAAGATTACACTAAAAATCTCCATTTGTAAATTAATCTAGATGAGAAATGACATTTCAGCATCCATATCGCAGTTCCGTGATCAATGGTTTCCTTGTGATTCAATGAATAGGTGACTGTTATCAGCTATTTCCATAGTCAAGAATACACTTCAGTTATGAAATAGTACATTTGAACACTATTTTTTACCACGAAGTATATGTCTTGGTTGTTCGAATGTCCCTGAACGCATCCTGCAAAAGGGCGACCTCTAGCTGGGATTCACCACGGAGCCAGGCAGTAAAGTTAAGTCAACTTTTTTCAAAACAACACTAAAAAAAACAAAGTTAAACCTTATAATACAACAAATGATTAAAACAACAAAAAAATATTAAATAAAACCTGAATTTATTGCCGTTTGTCAGTCATACCGCTGACGTGCCGTTTTTAGATCTAACTCCGACCAATCACAGGCGCCTCACGTCAAAACACTTCCGGTTTGCTCTCCAACTTGTCTTTCCACCGGAGCGGCTGGTGTGAGCGCATATCAGAGGAGCGAACACCACGTAGACTTTGGGCTTTAAACGACATAAAGGTACTTAAATGGGAGGTTTATCAGCTAAGCAGCTTTCGGGTTACTTGTTATGACAGGAAAAAGCAGACTGTAGTGTCTGTTCGGTCAGATATTGTGGCTAACAGGTAGCTAGGAGTGGTTACAGTTAAGCACTAGCTAGCGTTAGCATGCTGTGTTTGAATGAGCATATGACTGGAGCTGCCTGACACGTTTTCTGTGGAGCTAGCGCAGTGGGATGGAGCTATTTAGTAAGAATAACCAGACTCAACTTCTAGCATAGGTGTTGTACAATTAAGCCTGGCTTTGGTGAAAACATCTGATATGGCATTATGGTGTAACCAACTTGTAACTCTCGCAGATGCCCCCCAAAAAGACAGAAGCCCCGAAGCAGCCTCCATTGATTGGACGATTTGGGACCTCTCTGAAAATTGGAATTGTGGGATTACCTAATGTCGGGTATGTGCATGTTATGTGTTTTGGCAAAGCAATGTTCTGTGAGTTAATGAACGCACATTTTGAGTCATGATTAAGGCTTAGTTATTGCACTGTTGTTGACATGTTCCTGACTCTGTCCACTGCAGGAAATCCACCTTTTTCAATGTGCTGACCAAAAGTCAGGCTGCTGCAGAGAACTTCCCCTTCTGCACGATCGACCCAAATGAGAGCAGGGTGCCTGTCCCAGATGAGCGCTTTGATTTCCTCTGCCAATACCACAAACCAGCCAGGTGTGTTTTGTCTCCTGACAACCTGTTCAACTTGGCAACGATCCATGGAGTTCTGTCTCACTGAATCCTGTCTCCTCTCTTTAGTAAGGTCCCAGCCTTTCTAAATGTGGTGGACATTGCTGGTCTGGTAAAAGGAGCTCACTCGGGACAAGGACTTGGAAATGCCTTCCTCTCCCACATCAGTGCCTGCGATGGCATCTTCCACATGACTCGTGAGTTGTCATTTCTACTGGTCGCAGCTGCCTTGTAGTAACAACTGAGTAGTGGACAGGTGTTTGGAAGGCAAGTTAAGAACCCTTACTACACTTCTTGAAAGGGAACTACGCCTTAAGATTAGTTTACTCAGGCTTAAACACAGCTTTGCAAATTTGAGATTATTTTTATTCAAGCTAAAATTCTAATGTGGCTGCTTTTATTTAGCTGGCTTTTTCTTTTTCATTCTGAGGACTTGAATGAGAAAGTGGGTTGGTAGAAAAACATTTATCATCAATGTAAAGAGTAAAAGAGGTATCATTACCGAAACAAAATCATTTTTGGTGCAGATCTGTACGGCCATTGAAATGATCTGGCTAAACACTTCCTAGAAATTCGGTATTAAGACCTTCTAACACATTTGATACACCTGAGTCAGAATGTGTTATAAGGCTTAACAAATATGTCAAAGGAACAAAATAAAGAAAATTACAGACCTGCATACATACTATTGACTGAACTGTTACAGGGTTAAGGAATAAAACCTGTAATATCAATAGAAAGCCCTCTGATTTCAAAATGTGTACATATATGTAACATGGTGCCTACATCTATCGCTGCTTGTGTCTTTTAGGTGCATTTGATGATGAAGATATCATCCACGTGGAGGGTAACGTTGACCCTGTGAGGGACATTGAGATCATCCACGAGGAGCTGCGACTAAAGGACGAGGAAATGCTTGCTCCAATCCTTGACAAACTGGAGAAAACCGCTGTCAGAGGAGGCGACAAAAAACTCAAACCCGAATATGTAAGTGTTTTGGTTTATGTGCTATGCAGCTGTTCCCTTTTTTTTATTTTGGTGTCATTATTTTGGGGGCTACTTGATTTTATACATGATGTAACCTGCCGCTTCTTGCTTCAGGACATCATGTTGAAAGTAAAGAACTGGATCGAGGATGAGAAGAAACACGTTCGATTTTACGGCGACTGGAACGACAAAGAGGTAATGATGTATGTTTGTGTGTTAGGACGGTATGTCTGGAAGTGTTTGTTGTAATATTTCCAGACAAATGCATTACAGGGCTGCTGTATGGATCAGTTGAACGATGCAATTTAGTTTCTGTGTAGTGAATTAATAGTTTCTGTCTTTATATAAATCTTGGTTGTCTGAATCAAGTGTCAGTTTTTGTCTTGTTTTTAGCCTTTTTACTAATTAGGCTAAAATAAAACCAATTTTCTGCCATTTTCAGTATTTTTCTTCTAATGCTCCAATCTGAAATTCACATAAAACTCAGCGATTAGTGTAATTTAGATTTTTCTGTGGCTTCCATTTATTTTTCTGATTGACAGAGTGCTATAATTGGACTCTCTGAATCAACATGCCTATTATCTTATCAGCAGTGTTTCACCGCAGAATTTCAGTGCACTGAGAACATGTTTTTTAAAGTTTAAAATTTTCTCCACAGATTGAGGTGTTGAACAAATACCTGTTCCTGACGTCCAAGCCCATGATCTACCTGGTTAATCTCTCAGAGAAAGATTACATCAGAAAAAAGAACAAGTGGTAAGCTTGCTTGTAGTGTATGTGCTTGTCCCATACATCTTTGATTTAAGTATGTAGCTGCTTTCACACTTTCAGAATAATTAACCCTGCTGCCTGTTTTTTCTCAGGTTGGCAAAAATCAAGGAGTGGGTAGACGCTCACGACCCCGGCGCTATGGTGATTCCTGTGAGTGGATGTGTCGAGGCTAAGTTGTTTGACATGGACGAGGAGGAGAGGGCTAAGTACTGCGAGGAAAACAAGACACAGAGGTGGGACATTAACACAACATGTTGCATGAATATCATGAACTGCTTCTTGGAACTGCTCCATCATGGCTTCTCTGTGTGTTTCCAGTGTTCTGACAAAAATAATAAAGACCGGCTATGCAGCACTGCAGCTGGAATACTTCTTTACTGCAGGACCAGATGAGGTGCGAGCATGGACCATTAGGGTAAGTGCTGTGATTATGACAAGTTTTTTTTTTTATCACCTTGTGTTCTGGAGCATTAACTGATGATGGATCCCAAAGAGGTTTTTCTGTCACAGACTACTAACCCACCTGTTCACACTGAATCATAATCACACAGAGTTACACGTCTGAGAAGTGTGCCCAAATTTGTATTTTGGGATTTCGAAGAGCACTTTTGAGCTCTCAGTATTTTGCAAAGTGTTTGCAGCATTTCTGGATTTAAATTCTCTCAGCTTGCTGAAACATCTGAGATGTGGGTGGGAATACAGAAGTCTGGAACAAGACCGGAATTTTTTGTGCATTAAAGGCTTCATGTGTTTTGATATTTGAGTTTGAAGTGCATTTCTCTCCCTTTTTTTTTTTTTTTTTTTTTACTTATTCACAGTACATTCTTTGAATTTTTATGTTTTTTTACTCTTTCACATTTTGTCCTAAGGGGCCGCAGTAAAAGGTTTCATTCATTAAAGTTGCTTTCAAAATCAGTGAAACTGAGATGCAGTATATTTTCTTTTCTTTTCAATCATGTCATTGGCTCAGAATATTGTTTTAGTGTTTTATAAAGTTCTACAAGGTGGCAGTGTAATGTTTTATTATTAGTTATGTTGTTAAATTTTTCTGTTCTTTTTGCTCCAACAGAAAGGTAGCAAGGCTCCTCAAGCTGCAGGAAAGATCCACACCGACTTTGAGAAAGGCTTCATCATGGCAGAGGTGATGAAGTACGCTGACTTCAAAGAGGAGGGCAGCGAAAATGCAGCCAAGGTGTGTGTTTGTGCCAGTTCAAGCATATAATTAGTCAGTATACAGTGTTGAATCTCTGCCAGCAACTACGTTGACACTCTGGGAAATATCCTTAAATCTCCTCTCCCTCCTTCACAGGCTGCTGGGAAATACAGGCAACAGGGCAGGAACTACATCGTGGAGGATGGAGACATTATCTTTTTCAAATTCAACACACCCAACGCACCTAAAAAGAAACCATGAGACCACACAGCCACCAAAAGGAAGAACTCACAATACAGCTTAGCTTGGCCTCAAAGAGCTTCACTGTCTGCTGGTTTTCATACTTCTCTCTTGAATTCAGAGGACCAGAATCTGTTTGAATGATTCTATATAATAATGTTTCCATACAACAGTAGCACACATTCCTGTAATATTTTAAGCAAATTGTAATTTGCACCACTCAACCAGTCAGACACTTTTGAAAACCCTGTGTTCTTCCTTTCATGCTTTCAAGGAAGAAAAATTATAATTGAACTGAGAAATAATAATAAATTCTGATTTTACTGGAAATTGCCGGAGAACAATCTGCACATTATTTTCCATGTGATGCTGATGCCATGTGATGCTGATGTAGCAGTTTAATTTAGAAACATCGTATTAGAATTTCACCAAACGGCCCCCTCTTCATTCTATTTTTTATTTGGGGTTTTAACATCCCGCCTGCGTGTTCATAGAAGTCATTTAAGGTTTGAATGTGATGAAACTGCAGTGGTTTGCGCCTCTCTGTAATGTCTGACTCATCCTGTGTGAGTCCTGCAGAAATTTGAGTTTGCTTATTTGAATTTCACTTTTTTCACATTATAATGTCCCGCCTTAATTAGTGCTTCATTACTGGCAGGTGTGCTTAATCTGTAAAGCATCTCTTAACACATGTAAACATGCTGCAATGAGTGCGAGTGATGAACAGCATGTGTTACAAGTTAATCAGCAGTAATTTAATGAGTTCTTATTTCCTCAGTTCTTTTATGCCTTTTCTGTAATTGCAGTTCTGTAATTTTTGGACGCCACTCAGAATAAACACATAATACCCGGGATTTATTCAATATTGCTCAAATATGCAGTGTCTAAAAACGCTTGAGTGGCGCTGTGTTCAAACGTAAGAGAAATTATGAAAGCCTTCACACTTTGTTTTGCTTCAGGCCAGGACTGTGCTGTATTCTGAGGAGGATAATATTATTTTATGAGCAAAGCAGGCCTCCCTGACGGTGCCTGAATGTGGTACACACTGCTTTTATTGACTTAGTTTGGGCTGGTAAACACAAAAAAACAACAGACTTTTCACATTATGAACTATGCCCTGTGGATCTGCTGAGCTGTACAGTCTGCTTCACCTCTCCTCGCTGCCTCCACGGTGTGGATGTGTATATTTTCAGTACAAAACAGATCCCCTCACTAAACCTCTTGCCAAATTCTGGACTACGATAAAAAAGAACCCTGTGAACCTAATGGAGCAAAAATACAATAAATGTCATCTTCATCAATATGCATGTATCAATAAAAGAGACAAACATGTTGCTTTGTGTGTTTCTACTTTTCACTCTTCTAAACTCGTCTGTGACACTGATATAATAGGCTTGTTCAGTGCTTTATTACAATGACTTGACATGGTCCTATATTCAAGCTATTACAAATTGTAAACAGTTGTGTTGATTATTTCATATTTTCACTTTGCTTTATCTACTTTGTTTCAACCTCAATTTTGAATCAAGTCCCTAAAGTGCACACAAAAAAATGTATATTTGAACTTATTGATTTTTATGACTCGTAAAGTAGTATGATGGCAAGAACATCTGTTGTGCCTGCCTTGTTGTGGAACAATATTCTTTTTTTTTTTCTTTAAAGTTTAAAAAAAAAATTATTTTCCATAAATTATAAACATGAAACATACAACCATACATACGAACAAGTAAAACAGACAGAATGGAGGTAACGAAAATGAAAAAAAAGCAACAAACAAAAAGAACAGGCATAGACATATATATAGATATATTTACGAAAACTGTCCCACTGTTCGTTTGTCATGTAATTTTCACTGTTTAATCTCCCCAACATTTTCTCCCATGCAACAGTTTCCATCATCTGAGTTCTCCACATATTCAGCGTGGGAACTTGAGGCTCCTTCCAACACCTTAAAATTATCCGTGCACAAGTCATAAAGCCAGTTTTTAAGATTCCAAAAATATGTTTGTTTAAGTGTGATGTGATACAGTATTCTTAATCTATCAACAAAAACTACTCAACAAATGCAAACATTAAATTATTTTATCTGCTGAAACATGTTGATTTTTCGTCTGGTGAATTAAAATATTCCCATATGAGAACTTACAAATATCTTTTAGCTATGTACGTAACAATCGGGACAATAAATAAACTATTATACAAGCTACAAGTTAACGTATGGCTATTTAGCTTGCAAGGCTTTGTGATGGAGGCCACCTACAGTAAGGGATTAGTAACCAACTCAGAAAGAAAGCACATTATTACAACTTTTGTATACTTGGACATTATTGTCCCAGAGAGAGATATGTTTCTACAGCCAGTTCAATATAGGAACACAGTTATTAACTCGGTTGCACACATTTAAAGACGATAGCAAGAATCTCCTTACAAGATGTATTACCTTGTTTTTGGGAAGAGATTTTGATCAGAGGAGAAAGAGCTGTTTATGCCTAAACCAACTCTCTTCATTTTCATAAGTGAATAAACAAACTGGCCTTAAAGGACAATACAATTTCACACTGTTTTACTTTGTATGTGGCGGACCCTGCCACCTTTTCTTGCGTCACACAGTGTACCGGGGACCTTATTTTCCCTCTGAGAGCAGCATGTTTATTCAATATATGTGAAAAAATAAATTGAGTTTGTATTATTACATCATTAATATTGTATATAACAAAATTGAGAGTTCGAGTTTTTTCTCCAAAACTGCATATTGGCCCTTTAAAGCAGGCCACACACTAAGTGAGGTAGTTTGTTAAATGCTGCAATGGCAGAGAGCCCAAAACTCCTGCTGATTTTAACGTCGTGTTTCTGTACAAACCAAGATTTCGAATATATGTAACTTTCTTTGACGTTTAAACGGTTAAATAAGATGCGTAACTTCGACACAAACGCCACTGTTTTCCGAGTATCCCTGTGGAGAACTCAACAACTGCATACCGTCTCTCGTCTCCTTCAACAACAAACAGGAAACACACGTACTATAAAAAGTGATTGACGTCTGTGTTAGCCACTGACGTCGAGCGAACCCCCCGCTCAGCCAATCGGCTTAGAGAAGAAGGGCGGGACGTCCTGTAATGTGATGCAAATTCGACGGTCAAGCTTGTTAGTCCCACCTTTTTGTGTTTCCCGCACCGTCAATCAAAATAGAAAAAAATCGACCCGAATTCACCGATCAACACTAGCCCGCCTTTGATAAAATAATCATGTTTGGAGTTTAGTTGATCAGATAATCCTCCCGGTTACTACCATTCACGCTATGACTGGTACGTAAACATTTAGCGCATCGAAGCGTCCAACTAATCGGTGAGTTTGTGTAACCTACAGCGAAGCAAGCTGCGTCTTTTTATCTTTTGCTCCACTGCTAACTAGCTAGATATGGTTAGCTAACACAGCTAGCTGCCTAGCCACGGAGTTGACAAAGTAAACAGTCAATCTGGGCCCAAATTGCCACAGAATCTCCGCTGCAAAGTTGAATTTCGCAGTCAGCTCCTTTTGGACTGGAGAGTGGGGATGCTTTGCGGGCTTTTCTGGCAGACAGGAGTTGAAGATTACAGAGTTTTGCTGAGTTTCCCCCTCTCTCCCTGCTAGCGCCAGAGCAGCCTCTGAAACAAGGAGAAATGGCGTCCGCGGACGTGGACAGCAGTCAAAGCGAGTTTCTGCAACCCGGCGGCGCAGCGGAAACACAGGTATCCGACATTTTCTAGCCCGTCTTTCTCGCTCGCTTTCGATTGCTGGTTGTGTTTTTGAGAGCATGAAGTTCACACGTTTTAAAATTTTGATGGCATGGGGTGAAAGCCGTACACTTCCTGTGTTCCCCTCAATAACGGCCACCCACTTTACCCCTGTAAAACCCGCCCATAGTGGGTAGGACACTGAAGTCAGTCACTTGGGTCGGCTCGCTGGAAGATAGCCGGTGTTGCCTTGGGTTGGGAGGATGCCGGGGTGTGATATTGTTCTCTGGAAAGCGTCCATAATCAAAACAGGAGCGTTCAATTGTGTTGTAATAGCCACCCATCCCCCACACCCTGCTCTCGACCGGTTGTGAGCCTGTTATCTTCACCCTGTGTGTTGGTGGTTGCATCTAGCTTCTGGCTGTTTTTTTTTTTTCCTTCTTTTTTTTTTTTTATCGTCCATCCTCTGCTTCAGTACAAATCCCACATGACCCCCCCCCCACAGACTATGATTTAGTCTGTCTTTGGTGGTTCAACGCAGTCATTTAATTCGTAGATGGTTCCCTTACAAAAGCCAGCCTGGTCTCCTGAGATCCAACCTGAGGCTGAGACGAATCCTCTTGGTGAAATGTGATCTGTTCCTTGTTAATCTGTTCATTTTACTCCCCCCAGACAACAGATATGTCTGCCATTCAGCTGACAGGTTCAGACCGATGGGAGGTTTTAACCCCCGTCTCAACTGGGAAGGAAGATCACGGAGTCGTTCACATTCCAAACTCGGGAATTGTCACGTCCAACGGGCAGTACGTGTTACCGCTTGGGAGTCTCCCCAGCCAGCCCATTTACGTTACAGCATCTGGTAATGACGTTGGAGCCAACGGAGTGTCAGGCATTCAGTATCAGGTAAAAAGAAACAGAAGCCGGTTTAAGATACAGTAGGCGTTGTGTTCAGGTGATGATCGTGCTCAAAGCTATCGCTCCGTCTTCCAGGTCATCCCCCAAATCCAAAATGCAGACGGGACACTTGGGTTCTCAACACAGGGGTTGGATGATGGCACGGGGCAGATCCAGCTTCTCCAAGATGGCAGCCACGGTAGCATCGGAATCAGCTGTGCCACCACAACGACCACTGACCTCCTGACGCAGGCGGGCCATGTACAGTCAATCCAAGGCGTCCCGCTGGGTGGGGGGTCATACACCAGCACAGTAGGGCTACCTGGCAACATAACGTTCGTCCCCATAAACAGTTTGGATCTGGAGTCTCTAGGGCCTGACAGGAGCGCAGACAGTCCCCATCGCAACAGGGGTAACAGCCGAAGGTCAGCTCATCATGAGCGGTCAGACGCTGGAGAGTCAGGGACAGGACGCCGGTGCCAAACAGTCGCTGGTGACGGTTAGCGACGGCAGCGGCAACCAAGAACTCTACGTGCCAACCACCACTTCCTCCTCCAACGTCTCCCATCTCCCCGAGACCATCGACGGCACCGGGGTTCTGACCCAGGCAACCGCCGTGTCTGCAGGCGTGTCTGACCCCTCATCCTCGGCGAACTACAACTCCCACAACCACCTTCAGCAAATCCAGGTTAGAGTTTGTTTTAAACACCATGTCATGTGTATGTGTGTTAACTTGTATGCTATAAGGGAACTTTTTCCAGCCTGGGGTCTAAAACGGTCCCCAGATAAATCTGATGGGTAACAAGAATTTAAGCTGTAAGAGGGAAAAAGTATGTTTCTGTAACACAAAAGGTAAATAGGTAGGTATTGAACCACGATACTTCCTTGGTACTGGCCAAAATGTGTCTGTCGCACAGCTTATTGAAAAGTGTTCATGACTGAAAGTTGGCATCAAATGTCTGATCATAATTACAGGTGTCAGAAAAGTGTCATTTTAGTTTTTCTTGGAACGTCGGGTATTTAGAAATGTCAGAAGATTGCCAGCGCAATATGATGCAGGGTATTAAATAGACGTGGGTTCTTTTTCATGGGCCACAAGCCAGGAAGGACATGAACTGCTGCTTCAGGCCACAATAAAGCACTCATTCTTCATGTGATCTGCTGTTATTGTGATGCGACATGAAACCCACATTTCCCTGAATGTCTCTGGCCAACCTGAATCTGATTTGAGTTAAACTTTGCATATTTACTTTAAAACTGCAATTGAAAGTGCTTCGAATGGTGCATTCATGTGCAGGCATGTCGATCGGTTAAATCTACAGTCAGATTGTGAATACTTAAGAATACGACGCTGTTGTGCAATCAGTTCTCAAGCGTTCGGAGCTCCTGACTCTGACTGTCATCGACCACAAATACATTCTTGACTTGTAAGAAATGTTCTAACTTGCAATTTATCATTAGCACGAATGAGGCTAATTATCCATTCTGCTATTGAACCACAACCTCCTACATAGAAACGCGACAAGAATGCTTCTGTCTCAGCTTTATTCTGTAATTGTAATTTATTGTGCCGTTCCCTTCGTCTGCAGGTCTCATCCTCCAACGCCACCACTATCTCGCAGCCCATCCTGCAGCTGTCTGGGGACACTCAGGCCCAGGTAGCCCAGGTGGCTCAGGGCCAGGACATGAATGCAGCAGGTCAGACTCTACAGAGTGTGCAGCTGGTCAACCCGGGGACCTTCCTCATCCAGGCCCAAACTGTCACCGCTACTGGACAGATCCAATGGCAGACCTTCCAGGTAACCTACGAGAAGCGTGGCATGTTGTGTTTACACGCTGTGAAAGATGCTAGATTATTAAAACGTGTCCCATCTGTCTCTGTAGGTTCAGGGTGTCCAGTCGCTCCAGGGGCTCCAGCTGCCCCAGGGGCAGGGGCAGGCCCAGCAGCTCACCTTAGCCCCGGTTCAGACCCTCCCTCTGGGTCAGACGGGCCAGGTCAGCCTGCCCAACCTCCAGACAGTCACAGTGAACTCTGTAACACAATCTGGAATTCAGTACACACAAGGGGACGATGCAAACAGTCCAGCTGGTATGGGAAACCCGCACATACTCTACATACTCTTACACTTTTTAATATGTAGTGTCAAATATCTTGAAAAGGTCCTAAATCTGCTTCTTCTTCTGTGGTCCAGGTATCCAGATAAAGGAGGAGCCAGACTCTGAGGAATGGCAAATGAGCGGAGACTCAACACTGAATCCCAACGACCTGAACAACCTGCGTGTTCAGATAGGCGACGAGGACATGGAGACGCCGAGCGGGGAGGGCAAGAGGCTCCGCAGAGTAGCCTGCACCTGCCCCAACTGCAAAGAGTCCGGTGGAAGGTGAGCACACGCACATCACGGATCAGTATCGGTGTATTTAGTGATGTGAAATCATTTTAGTTTTCTTATTTTTGCCTTTTTTCATCGCCCGCAGTGTTTGTGTTTTCACTCACATTGCAATTTCCTGTCATTTCACAGAGGCTCTGGCATGGGGAAGAAGAAGCAGCATATCTGCCACATCGCCGGCTGCGGGAAGGTTTACGGGAAAACGTCTCATCTCCGAGCTCACCTGCGCTGGCACAGCGGAGAGAGGCCATTCGTCTGCAACTGGATGTTCTGCGGGAAGAGGTTCACCAGGAGCGACGAGCTGCAGAGACACAGGAGGACACACACAGGTGAGACGACGCTCAACCGAGTCCGTCTCTGTTATCAGCTGTTAAATGAAGACAGTTATGATGTCTGTAGCAAGTTAAAAGTGGTGAATGCATTCATTCAAGGAGTGACAGCAAAACAGGGATTGTACATGTGGTGTTAACGCTTTTTTGTCCACAATTCTTTTATAAAACATTGCGGGATTCTTGCGAGATGTTCCTGTTTTTAGACTTTGCAGCTAATACGTTAACAGTGTACCGGAATATTTTCATGTCCCGAGTAGATTTGTATCTCAAGCTGTCCATGCTGTTCCTTTTGATGACACACGGCTCTGTGATGAGAGGTGTGAAGCAACTTGCAGCGGAGAAAAGAAAAGCACTTACTGCTCTGATTTAAATGTTACACCCTCAGACAAACTACTCCATTGTTGTCGCTCCACATAGTATTTGGTCTTGAATGACTGTAGATGTAAGGATCAGTGGATGAATGACCTGTGAAGACATGAGTGATTGTGTCGTGAAAGAACTGAACCTGGGTGCTTTGGTTGTGCCACGGCGCAGAGATGACTCTAGAAAAACAGGATAAAGTGCTAATGTTATCATAGTGTAATAATTTATTGTTTTCCAGCTCGTTATTTCAGCGCCTTTCATCATTTTCTCTTCACGTTTCCTCACCTACTCGTAGCATTCCCTCACTGTTGTGAACACTTACACAGAGACGGTGTTTTTGTGTAAAGCATCTCCGGTGAAAACTGTTCACCTCATCATCTGTGGATTGTCTGGATACTTCACAGCAACTAGCTTCAGGGCCGTGCCTGCAGCAATATATTGAGATTGATTTATTTTTTTTTATTATTCAAGAGTCCCACAATCCCATATCCGCCCACCACTGCTGTGAATCTAAGAGACGGTTGTTTCAAGATCTATCTGCAGCAAGCGTCTTTAATAAAATGTGAATTTGTTGCTAATTAAACTTCAGTTAATAGTTATTTCACTGTTAAAAACAATGAAATGCCTTATAAATATTTCTAAAGCAGTTGTAAAGGTTTATAAACACAAGTTCCAGCCTGTCTAAATAATGAATTACACCGTATTTATCATGCATTTTCAGAGTATTCTAAACATCAATTACAGCTTAAACCTAAAAAGCGGTTCCTAAATGGTGAATAAAGCCTTTAATTTAAAGACTTCTCACATAGACATAGAATAACGTTTTTCTTGAGGGTTCCTTCAATTCGTCTTTGAAAATGTCCTCTGACTAAGATCTGTCGGTGAAGCTTTACAGTTTACACTTTACAGAAGTTTTACCAAAAACTCCACCTCCCATCCATTATCCATTTATGTGCCGCTGCTGTTTGTCTTCATGAAATTCACTTACTGACTCCCGGCGAGCACCGACCGGGCTGTAAACATCCATTTCTGGTTGAAAACTGTGTGATATTCTGTCTGAGTGCAGCTAAAATGCCGTTACATCATCAACAATCTGTTCATTTATAGATTAAAAGAGAGACGACAGCCGATTAGTGTGAAGGCATTTCTCCAAAGTCATGTTTCACCGGTAGGCGATTGGTGGTATAGTTTTAACACATTTAATGTTTCATATAAAATGTAGTAGTAGTGGAGTATAGAACTGTACAGACTCTGCTGCTGACAAGAAGCTTCCAGGACGTCTTAATGAGAGAGGGATTGTACATTATTGTTAATTAAGACAGAGTTAAAGCTTTTGTTAGTCAAAACCAGGTCTCATGGAGCAAAAAGCACAAGCTGAAGAAATACATGTATGTAGGCGTGACGCCTCTGAAGCACGTGTGTAGTTGTGACCCAGACGGTAGAGCGCTCGTACATCAGTCAGAAGGTTGATTGTTCGATCTCTGACCCCTGCAGTCAAATTTTGTTATTGCAGGATTTGTTAAAAAGGCTTTTTTTCATCCTTTAGAATGTAAAAAATATTCGTCTCTGGTCATTTTGGACACTTTAAGACTAAATGGGAACATTTAATGCACGTTGTCAAATAACCTTTCACTGTGAACCAGTTTTAAACGTCTTCTCACGACAGGAAGGCAAACACTAACTGTATGTCAACACCAGAGTTAAACTAAGTCACCCGGTCCATCTGGTTAACTGTTAAACAGTGTGTTTTAACCAGCGAAGGTTTTATCCGCTCCCTCAGTCTGATGTTTGTGTTTGATTTTTTTGCTCACAGGAGAGAAGAAGTTCGTGTGCACGGAGTGCTCCAAGAGGTTCATGCGGAGCGACCACCTGGCCAAGCACATAAAGACTCACCAGAATAAAAAAGGCGCTCCCTCCACGTCTCCGCCCACCACCGACGCCGTCATCACCACCGACGGAACCACGCTCATCCTCCAGACCGCCACCCACGACCTCGTAGGCAATCAGGAGATCCCTTTACAGCTGGTCACTGTTGCGCCCGGAGAGGTCATGGAATGAGGGGGTGAACGGGGTGAGGTGGTTTTTTGAGAACTGGCCTATCACAGGGACCTCTTGGGCTTTTCTCTTTTCCCTCTTACCTTTTTTTTTTTTGTTTGTTTTTTACATATGAATATATACGTAAATATATATGACAAATATATATATTTTAAGTAAGAGTTAACATGACTTTATGTTTGTTTTTTGCAGTCTTTTTATAGGCGGGCAAAAAGAATAACATTAAAATGTGGTTGCTATGTACACGCGTAAACACAGACACAGACACACACACACACACACACACACACACACACACACATACAGACAAGAAAACACGTATTAACACTCAACATGTGACATGAATACTCGACACAATGAAATGCCTTATTTTGTATCATACTCTTGTATAAAATGCTGGAGGTGCATGTTTTTTTAAGCTTTGCAGATGTAACGGAGATAAATGTGTTTGTGAAATTGAGATGATGATGATGATGATGATGATGATGATGAGTAGGAGGAGTGAAGGAAGTCGCGAACCTCTCTGGTATGATTGAATTTTTTTTTTTTTTGTCTCTGGAGAGTTCTGACAAAACCAAGCAGTCCGTTTGAAGCAGCACTGCATCCACGCCCCGACTGACGCTTTTAGTTTTTAAAGGGAGAGTTCATCAATTTTGGAAAAAACGTTCATTCGCTTTCTTGCTGAGAATTGGGTGAGACCGAGGCGGTGTCAAGAAAGAAAATAAGCATTCCCCCCCAAAATGTCAAACTGTTCCTTTTTATTAAATCCACAGCAGCTGTCGCCCCGATCACTGACATCCAGCCGGACTACGAGGCCGACGTCATGCTGTGCTGCTTCAAGCCGAGCCGGAGGTTCAGCTGGTGGTCAGAGTAGGGCGACAGTGCCACTGTTAACTGATCTTGCGTTGGTGTTTTTAGTCTCGACGGGGAAAAAAAAGTAGATGCAAGCCGCTCTTTTAAAAAAAAAAAAAAAAGGGCAACTTCTTCCAGCATCTGGTCAGTCTGAACAGAATGTTTCATCTATCCTCACGAGCACGCCGTCCGCCGTGCTTGTCCACGTCACAACGTTAATTTTCGTTCTTGTTTTTTTTTTTTTGTCGCATATTTTCTTCGTAAATTCACATTGTATTATTTCATTTTTTCTGTGTCTCTCTGCCAATCCGAGTGTCGACTTAAATCGAAGCCACATGATGGTGATCGGGGAAAAAAAAAAAAAAAAAAAAAAGTCAAAGTGTGGAGTGGTTACCTCTGAAATCCTGCAGGGCTCTTCATCGTCATCGTCAGCTGCACATGGCCACAGGAGGGGAAAAAAACAACGCAGCGATCGTCGTGCCATGTGAAGAAAAAAAAAACCGGGATGCAAGAAATCAGTGAGCCCTCGAGGGTGTTTTTGTCATCGAACATTCCAGTTGGATACCAGATGATGTGGGATGAGTTTTGCAATAACTGCTCTGTTGGTAATTCTGGCCAGATGTCACTCGAGTTAAAAGGAAAACAATCATTGTTTTTTTTTAATTTTTAATTTTAATTAATGTAATCCCTTCCTCAGTTTGTCCCCATGTTTGTAGCATTCATTTACATGTATATTACCTTATTTTCACATTGTTTATAGAAAGCCATTACTTAGTTAACTGAATTTGTTGTATCAAAACCTTATTTTAAGTGATTTTTTTAAAGAATTGGTGTAAAAATTGAATGTTACCTTTTGTAAAACCTTTTTTCAAATGGATCACAATAAAAGTCTGAAACCTTCCAGTAAGATTTTCTGTGTCAACACGCACCCTCGAGGTGAATTAACTCACTGGAATGAAAATGCTGTGTTGCAGTTGGCATTTTAAAAAACACCCTTGATCATAACTACGTCTGGGGTATTATTACATTTAGGGCGACTTACAGCAATTCATACACTGATGGTGGCTGCCATGCAAGGTGTGCCGACCACTTTGGGTTTCAGTATCTTGCCTAATTATGCCGATCAGGGGAACCGAACCAGCAACCTTCCGATAACAAGACGCTCTAGCTCTGAGCCACAGACACCCATGCAGGATCTGTTAAGTGTGAGTAAAAAGTAGTATTGTGCAAAAAAAAAAAAATCTTGACTACTTCGAATTAGTAATACAAAAACAACTACTTGGAAAAATTATGTTACACAAGAGATCTCCAGCCCAAACTTTTTTTTCTTGACTTTGTTGAATTTTCATTTCTTTTTTTTTAGCATTTCAACACTTCAGTGGGTTTGCAGTTGAGGATGGTGGGCAGCTGTGGCTCAGCAAGCATCTTGTTATCAGGAGATCGCTGATCCGAATCCCCTGGTCGACATGTCAAAGTGTGCTTGAGCAAGATACTGAACCCCAAACTGCTCCTGATGTGCTGGTCAGCACACCTTGCATGGCAGCCACCGCCATCAGTGTATGAATGAATTACTGTAAGTTGCCGTAAATGTAAGATGATCGTTAAAGCTGACTGGAAATATGAGTATTTATATTCTAAGCATTTAACTGACACTTTTGTCAAAAGCAAATTACATTAATTCATAACTGATGACAGTGGCTGCCACGCGAGGTGCTGACCAGCACATCAGGAGCAGTTCTGGGTTCAGCATCTTGCCCACAGACACTTTGACATTCCAGCCTGGGGAATGGAACCAGCGAGCTTCTGATAACAAGACGTTGGCTCTACCCCACTGAGCCACAGCCAACTTAGACATTTTTTTCCCCCCCCCAAAATGAACTGCACATCCAGAATCTTACCTTGTGTCTTCTGGAACAGCAGAAGTAAGACAAACACCGTGTAGGCAAATCCCTGATAACACACAGGAGGTGGTGACAACACACTGGACCACTTCTTTATTGGGGATTTTTTTATTTAACAAAAATATCAGACAGCCAAAACAGGATGATGATGACAAATCCATGGATGTGTTACCAAGAAACAGAAAATGACATGTTTTTTTTAAGCCGACTCGTGTTATGGCTGCTCTTCCCTTACAGTACCACGAACTCTCCCCCTCCCTCTGAGTCGAACTTTATGCTGCAACCCGGACAAGCTTCAAACATCTTTCCCTGAGAGTCACAGTGACAGTAATATTCCACAAGAAACTGGGGATTCAGTCAAGCCTGCTGATATTTTTCTTCGTTTTGTTTTCGGGTCAAATTCCAAACATCCGTGCACCAAATTCTAAATTCCATTCACATTCCCTTAAAGTGTTTTTATTGTCGGTCACTTAACTTTTATAGATTGAGATGATTCTTTAAAAATATGACTAGTGGATCAACCACTGTAAGAAGTCAAGTGTACAGTGTGTAGATGTGACCTTAAATTTCAGACTCATTCGGCATTTTCCGAAAATCTAACGTGGGGATTGGAAAAAAAACTAATATTGTTTTGCAAAACTCTCCCGCTAATTCCTTGTAAACTTCACTGAAAAGCAAACAACAGATGCAAGTTTTTAATCTGACGTGATGAATAGTAACAGAGGATCACAGTTCACCGCATTGTACGTAGGTTTGATTACAAATCTCAGATTCCGACACATCAATTAAAAATGTATTAAAGTCACGAAACTGACTTCAAACATAAAGCCCAGCATTAGTTTTTAGGTCTGAAAATGGGCGAATTATCCACAATTTTCCAGACCTATGATATGAAATCTGCAAAACAGAAGTAGAAACATATCTACCTGTATCTTTTACCAATTTAAAGCAGGCTTTTAAAATAGTTTGATCCACTCTTGATAAACCTCCAGCGAGATTTCCAAGGTTATTTTCCTCCCTTTTTTCTTCAACCACAGCCTGAACCAGAATCCCAATCAGTGCAAAGTAACATCTAATACAGGGGGGAGGAAAGAAAACTATACAGGAAAAAAAATAGAATCTATATTTTACGATTTTGCTTCACAGAATACATTCTCACCACTTGCACGCACGTTGTACAGAAAAAACCTCCTGAACCTGACCACCTTAGCTCCCCGTCACACCTTATAAAAAGAACAAAGACAAAAACAGTTTGAACCGTTTAGCACTGCTTCGTGGTCGGCTTGTCAGCAGTCCCTCCAGGCAGGAGAGGAGCCTCTTCATTGTAGCAGACTCTTTAAACAGAGTCCAGTCCACCGCCGCATCATCATCATCATCATCATCACAACTCTGTGTGAGGATCTGACACAGGAGGGGATGAAAAATGCGTCACGTTCAAACAATGTTTTGTAAGTATTTCACTTGCAAATGTTTTTCATGAGTGTTAAGTACCTGCTGTGTCTTGCTGCTTTGCGCTGTGGTTTACCCTCTCATGGACTCTCGTCTGCAGACGTTTAATCTCCTGGTCGTAATCGCTCCACTCGGCCACGATCCTCACCGCAGCCTGCAGCTTGGGCTCCTTCGTCATGGGGTTGTTACACTGAGATCACAAAAGACACAAAACCATCAACCTTACGCCATTTCTTCTCAAAAACAATGATACTTCTTGGTTTGGTAAACTCTCAACTGGTAAAACGAACAGGCTGCATCTTGTCAGAGTGGTCATGAGATCATCGTGCGTTTTGCAACCAAGTAATTCAGAGTGAGCAAAATAACAAGACAGAAGCTTCTCTGGACAGATGGCTGTTTATTTGTTACTAACTGTTTAGAGAAACCATATTTTTTCTTGTGTGAACATGGAAGCTGAACTTTTAAATACGGTCCGTGCAGGGTTGGTAGATCGACTGGGTGACAGAGAAGGCCATAAACTCAATTTTCATGTTCATAAATATTGTAGCCGAGGGGTTATAAGTTGCATCTATTCTTATGAAGATAATAAAATAATGATGCGATGCTCTGTACTCTGAACCAATGCTCACTCTGACTCTGACACTCATAGTTTATTGATAGCCTGAGGGAAACGCGTTTGTTTTTTGATCAGACCACATTATTCGTGGTGAAACTCACATGTTGTTGTGCTTAAAAATGATAGACTAGTAATGATTACTTCTCTGCCTCTGCCATGTTTTATAACCCTTCCTCTACTGTTCCAATTATAAAACCCATCTCTGTTCACCCAAAACACTGTATAATCTTAAAGAATTGATTTTCAATACAAGGGTTTGTTGATTTTTTGAGATTTTAATAACTGAATTTATCCCAAAAGAAATTGTTTCACATACTCAGACTTCATAGTTGGCCTGTCTGCCCTCTAGTGGTTAACAGGAGACATTACAGTGTTTAGAAACCTCCATCAGTCCTCCGTTACACTGCTGAACTCCACAAGGTGCGACAGACATGTGAAACTAATTTCTTTTTCTTGCCCTGATCCAATCCCTGCAGTCGACACACAGGCAAAAAGTAGTTACCAGATCTATCGTCTTGGCGCTCCTCTTGGTGGTGTCGTCACACCAGGTCTCACACCACAGCCACTCCTGAGGCAGAGACTTGATGGGCACCTGGTGGATCATGTTGTTGGGCAGATCCTGGGAAAAAAAAAAAGGGAGAAGACGGACAATAAGATCAATGATTGCTGGAACAGGAGATTTTAACAGAACTTAATGGAACGTAACTGGAGAGCTGAAGTCATGATATGTTGTAAAATCATCAGCAGAGGAGAAAATCTGATGAAATTAGACTTTTTCCCACATGAAACAAACATTGATTTTCATTAAACACCACAATAATGTGGTAAAGTGAGCTATTTCACATTTATAAAGAACTACAATCATCCTTGTCCTCTCAGTGGCTGACATTTTAATATGCATGTGGGATCTGATAGCGAAGACTGAGTCACAGACCTGGTCGAGGTTTGAGAGGCTGTTGGGGTCTTGGCTGAGCCCCTGGTACTGCCCTCTGAGTCGATCTCCTGCTGCGATTTTCCTGAACTTCTTCAGGTCGACGACATACAGCGCACTGCGGGGTGCCAGACGGCCACGCATGAAAAATGCATGTAAGCATGAAAAATGTATTGAAAAGGAAAGTAAGAGCCTTTCTGTGTATGTGAGTGTGTTGGAGGGTAATTGATGTTCAAAGTGCTGTAGACATGTGAGCAACTTGACTCTTACAACAGTCCGGAGTGTGTGTGTGTGTTCGTACCTGATGTGGTATTTGCGTCCGGCGAGGTGGCTCGCCCAGTAGCCGGACTTCCAGAAGCGGTAGCCGTCCATCTCCCTCCGGCTCTCGCAGAATGGAGTGTAACCGTACGGAGCTCCCTCGAGGTCGAAGTCACGCAGCTCCTTCAGGTCTGTACGCACAATCTGAAGGAAAGGATGGAGGATAAAAACCACAGATGGATCCTTTTATAATAGTAATATTTCTATTTTCTTGATAAATCTTTTGCCCATAGGAATTCAAAAAGTGACAGCGCTAGTTTTGGGTGAATTCAAGCTATTATTGTCCGATGAGGTCTCCAACCTAACCTTGTAGATTTTCATCTTGTTACTTTTACATCACGAGCTCACATTAAAACAGTATGTAAAATATTTGTACAGAGGCAGGGTGAATAACGTGATCTGACCTGGTCAGCGTCCACAAACAGGATCTTGTCGACGGCGAGAGGAAACAGCACGTCCAGGAACAGGATCTTGTAGCCCCAGATGATCCTCTGCTTCTCCGTCTGTTGGTGTAACCAGCGAGGCCACTTGTACTGGACCAGTTCGTACTGGAAGCCATACTGCTTCGCCATGTGGGGGATGAACTCCTGCGAGACGGTCACACACACAAAACAGGTCCGTCAGTGTAAAGTATCGTAGAGCATCGTAATGCAGCAGTAATTAAGTCTGATGAAAACCCTAAAAAAGTCTTGCCACTCACTTGGCGTTGAATATTACTGTTACATAACTGATGTCTGGTGGCATTTATATGACATTTTCACATGTTAAATTTCCTCAGATTACAGTTTTGGGCCGAGTTTCTTTAGAAGCTGAGTGCTCAATCACTTTTATCCAGAAATACATCCAGGGAAACTTGAGGTGCTCTTGAAGTTAAAAAAAACTGATCACACACCCACACACACAAAAAAAACATTCCTCAGGCTTTTTAAAGACGCGGCAAGGACAAAAGTTCTGTTAGAAACCTTTAATGAGTCCGACATATTGCTTGAAAATGCCAACTACTTTCTGCCGGTCAGGTCGGTGCCAGGCTTTTTTTGACTTTGATAAAATCTAGTTGTGCTCTTCTTTGATTCCAGTAGACTGAAGAACACAAACACCTTTTCACAATCTGGGGGTTAGGATCATGCTCAAGGACAATTCAACACACTGACAAAAGAAGCTGGGGTTCAATCAACCAACTTGAAGATGAATATTTATTCTTTACCAATTTAGCTGCAGGCGTCTACCTACGGATTCAATCAAAACGACACTCAGCCGAGACAACTATATCTAATATTTACCAACCAGTCATGATAAAAATGAGTCCGTTTACACCAAACATCATACCGGATTTCAGAAAACCTGAATGAGCCATTAATCTGGTGTGAAGAGGTTTAGTGGAGTACTCCGATTGGTGTACAGCGGCATGTACACACATTTTCAAGGTTTCTGATCATTCTGTCATATGTTCACTAAAAATGCTGCCATCTACAGCTCTAACCGTACTAAACCAATCATCATATTGCTTTACAAAGCTGTGATGATTGGTATTGCTCCATAAGACGTGTTTTACTTTGCTTCTGTTAATCTGTTTTGGTGGATATAAGCTTATAAGCTTATATGACATAATGTGAATGTCAAAATTAAGCAAATTACTAAGTTCACTTTAGAACACACTGAAACCACTTCTGAGTTACAAAACCACAATTACTTGGCAATTTCTTATATTGTTGCTTTTACCAGATCATTTTGAAAAGTAAGAAATCACATTTTCATCCGCAGGATAATGAAGCTTAACCGTTAAAACCAGAGTGAAAACAGGGAATGATCATGATGAATGGGACTGCGAGCCAAGAAAAAGCCCTGAAGTCGTCTCATTCATCTGGAGATTTGTCTTCTGCAGGTGAAGTTAAAGAAAAACTCTGATCCCTGCTGCGTGTTTCACTTTGATTCCCAGAACTCCTCTTTGAAGCTCGTTCACTGATGGGCAGAGAAAAATCTGCAGCCGTCAAAAGAAAATCTTCACGTGAATGACGAGAAGCCAGCTGATTTACCTTAAAAGTCGGGGACAGGTAGTTCTTGAGGAACCAGAACTTGACGGGAGTTTTGGTGTTCTTCAGAACTGACAGCATCATGATCCTGAGAGGGAGGGAGGAATAAGAAAGACCAGTGGCATCAGGAGAGCCAAGGCACTAAAATCAATAAAGTCTTTTCACACATAAGAGCAGATAAGAGGACGTTAGATTTCAAGGATTTAGTTTGACGCGACGAGCCTTTTTTCTTCGTCTGGTCACATCTCTGACACCCACCTGAGGAACCTCTCGTACAGATGCCCCGAAGCCACGGAGAAGATGTTGATCACGTCGTCCTTCTCCTGCTTCTGATCCTCTGCCTTTCCTCCGCCTGTGAACCCTCTGAAAAACAAACAGGTTTTTTCAAAGTTTACCCATTCAAAAATGAAAAAAAAAACAAAACAAAACAAAACCGTTTCAAGAAATAAAGCAGCAAAGTCTCACTAGATCGAGAGAATGTTTGACATTTTTGCTCAGTAATTTATATAAACAATCAGTGAAATTGTTGGAGACTTTTTGTTGCAGCTCAAGTAATCATAAAAGCAGTAGCTTGTCATTTCAAATTAATGTTGTACCTGGTCAGCGATTTCCAGAAGCCGGCGTCATTCTCCTCGGTCCCGTCACTCAGCAGCTCCTCGTTGAACTTGTCTGGTTTCTTCTGGACCTGATCAACAAGAAGTTTTAACCCAGTTAGTTGTACAAACTATGTTAAAAAGTATAAACACATTGCTAAATGATGGACTGAAATGGACTGAAATATCTAAAGGTCATTTTCCTATCACTGTTTCCATGCTACTGTGCCAGCTATCACTTCTTCACATCTAAACTGACCTTGACTTTAATGATCCTGCTCTTGAAGTTGTTCAACACAACTATAATGTCATCAGAGTCTGCTGGAGAGTCTGTGCCATCGTGGCTGCAACAGAAGAAAGACAGGAGGAAAAGATGAGAACAGAAGTTTTACAACTCAGTCTATAAATCAGAGTGTCAGAGCATAAACTGAACCTAAAATCTATGAAGACATTTCAACTCGCTGTGACACATGGCGGCCAAATCTCCATGTTCTTACCTGTAAATCTTGTAGATTTCATCAGAGCGTCCTTTCCTCATCTTCAGGATCCAGGCGCCTGGGTTAGCTTTCAGCTGAAAGTAACCCTAGAGACACGAGAGATTTACAGTATCAGCAACAAGATTCAAAGAAAAATAAGCTGTTTACCATCCAGGAAGGAGATAAAAGTATGAAAAACTGCAACATTTGGCAATAATATTTGAGTTTCAGCAATTCTCTGAGCCTCTCATCTTGTTTAATGACTAAACAGAGCATAGTTCGAAGCTGTTACTCACCAGGTTTGCCATCACGATAGTATCCACAATGACCGGCTCTGAGGCCGTTCCCAGGGTGAACTGGAGGCCTCGTGGCGGCTGGCCTGAACTGACGTCGAAACAATGTCCTTCCAACAAAAGGT
This sequence comes from Sparus aurata, assembly GCF_900880675.1. Lineage (NCBI taxonomy): Eukaryota > Metazoa > Chordata > Actinopteri > Spariformes > Sparidae > Sparus > Sparus aurata. The sequence continues at coordinate 7,160,544 of NC_044202.1, forward strand.
GCTCCAACTCGTACTCTGCTGCAACAATATTCTCCACCTGCAAACACACGAGAGTCAAGCCAAATAATGTTTGTTTTGTGCAGCTCAATATCACCGTCCTGGGGCTCTGCAGACACACATTATTAATGGTTCCCAAACAAACCCAAAGTCTTCAAGGGAGCAAAACTCTCCAAAATAAAAGCACAAATGGAAGAATTCAAAGAGGCAAGTGGGGGTCCAACAGGAGCCAGAGATATAACACAGGCTATCACAAAAACAAAGCTGAACAAATAATAGAAGAGTAGAAGACTTTAAAGACTTCAGAGTTAACTGCCGGGAATGAATGAAAAACATCCGAAAACAGTTTGAGGAACACTTCTAAATAATTCACCACTTAAGATCCTGATTGAACCCAGGCACACATGCTGCTGTACCTCCTCCAGGTAGATGTTGTCCAGGTCGTAGCGGGTGCGAACGGACTCGACCATCCAGCTCTCGGGAGTGTTCAAGTTCAGGGTGAAGAGAGGAGACTGAGGCATGTCCAGGAACTTGGCCATGGGGCCGGGAGAGAAAGAACTGTCAGCCTGGAAGGACACCTCCGCCTCCAACACGTGACGGTAAAAACTGAAAGAAAACCGGATAGACTTTAATCACAGGTGGAGGAGCGAAAACATTAGGAAGAGAACTTAAAATGCTAAGCCATCAAACTAAAATATGCTCTGTGGGACATAAATTGTGAAAGCATTTCTTTCCCAACATCTATACAACATCTAACACATAAGCCGACAATGATTTTTAAATCCAGCACTGGTATCGAGCTTGTTGTCTTCTTTCCTGCCTTTTCTGGTACACTGTCACATATCCCGCCGTGTTACCACCACCTTTAAAGTAGTATAACAGTGTGAAACCGTTGGCAGGAGTGTGTAGCGCACACACGAGACAACATAACAGGAAATTGCTCATAAAAAAAAGCTCCGTAGCGCTCCCAGTAGTCTAACACTCAACAGGGAGCTACAATATTATTTTTGAAATGTTAAATTTATCCAGACATAGAGTGACGCTTGTCTAGTCCTTGTATTAGGGCTGGACAAAACTTTAACTCAAGTCTGGCAAAGATGAAAGCAGCTTGACAACAGAGATGTGCAGCATGATGTTATTTTTATGATTTAGTGCTTCATTTTAAGTAAACACATAAAACAAGTATATTTAGAGGGTAACTTTCTAGACCAGAGAACTGGACGTATACTGATATAACCTGGATTTATAGTTTGGTTCTTTCCTCACCTCTTCAGTGGCATGTCTGACAGCTTGGACTGGCAGTTCATGAAGACTCGTAAGTTGACGTTAACCAGCTGCTTCAGAACCTGCAGCAGGCGAGGAGACATTAGAGGGTTACAGGTTAGAAATACGCTGTGGACAGGATCATAGGAGGTCTAATAAATTAGCTCGGAAGACAGACAGACAAATCACCCAGTACACTGAGGGACCACACTGTACCTACCAACAGGAGAGGAGCTAGTTTCTGTGCGTCCCTGGTTACAGGATCCACCACAGCAATCACATCAAAGTATACGTCTCCTTCCCGTGGACGGATCTTCACAGCACTGCCAAAAATCAGCAAATCAATCAAGCGAAGTAAATACAAACTTTTTTCAAGGCTGCAAAGGAAGTACTGATTCAACCATAGGCAATACATTTGAGGGTATAAATGGCTGAAATAAAAAAACTTTAGGTGGAATATTTGACCGAAAAGGTGAAAACATTGCAGCTACTGTAAACACAGTGCAAAAACTATGTGATCCTGGAGGGAATCTACACAAGGTCTCTCCATGGATTTAAGAAAACTTGTCTAAATTATGTGCATCTATGATTAATTTACCTGTGGCGGTCATCGGCAAAGCCATATTCTACCCGGGCCTCTCCTTTGGGCTGAGAGGAGAGCAGAGCATCCACCTTCATCACAAGGTCGCTGGCCCTGAGAAAAATCCATCCATGAGACTTTTACTACAACACAACACAAATCTGAAAACATTAATAAAATGCAACGATGGGAAATAAAGTACCTGTCCTCCTCGGTTCCAAACTGCTCGACTTTGCTTTTGATTCGCTCTCCGGACGTTTTCAGGATGATGCTTTCCAAAAGAAGGAAGTCATCCTGGTTAAACACCTCCTCCTCCTCCAGCGGACCGATGATCTAAAAATAAGAAACAAAAGCATCAGTAAATCACCTTAATGAGCACACACTGGCCTGCTTCGCCTTTGTGTTTCTCTCTCCCTGTTTGTGTGCGCTGTTGATGTTCTTCATCAGCAGTATTTCTTATGAAGTCGCACAAAAAACACATTTTTCCGCCTCCGCTTCTGTTGTCACAACAGCAGGTGAGCCATTTGTGGAGGAAGCTTGTTATTAATTATGTTGCCTATTGAAACCAGCGTGGTACCTAATGACCCCGAAATAACTAGGTGCACTTCCAAGCTTGTATGAAAGAACCGCATAAAAATGCTAAAATGGGTCTTGTGTGGCAGATAACATACCTGGGTGGCCTCCCCGAGTAGTCTATTTTTGGCGGACACTGATTTGCTCATGATGTGCCTGCGTGTTCACCTCAACATACAACAGTAAGAAACAAGATCATGACTCACTCGTCCGTTGCTGATAACCGCTTTCTGTCCTTTCTTCAGTTTGAGCACATCTCTGCAGTAGGCAGCGTGGGAGAGCAGGAAGTCAAATTTGGGAGTATCATATGCCTCCTTGAACAAAGCCACATCCATACCCTGCAGGAACATGGAAAACATTAGGTAGTTGAAAGAAGGGAGAAGTGAGGAGTTATTGTTGTTAATCATATCACAAGATGTGACAAAAGCAAAATGTTTTTAAAAGTAACAACAGAAGAGAATCATCCATTCATCTCCTCTCACCCCGACAGCGAAGTCGCCGATGTCGGCTCCCTTCTCCAGGGCCACGGCGGTCTCTTCTTTAGCCATCTTGGTGATGAAGTTCTTGGCGTTGTTGGCGGATTGCGTCTGCATGGCGGCCCATATCGCTCTGGCCATGCGGCTCGTCTCAGCGGACGGAGCGGCTGACGGGTTGTTGATCATCCCCAGTCGGACGTTGTTGCTGGTTTTCTGTCGTAGAAAAAGAGCGTCAAGCAACATTATTTTGATAGAGATTTGGCGCCTCATACAGTTTCCAAGTGCAACACCATTGTCGTAAATACAAATCCCAGGTCTGTAAGTTTGTCCACTGTAATGTACAAGTAAAACTAAGTACGTCATAACAATATGTGTTGAAAACGTCTTGAAGCAAACATGTCTGTAACGCTGTGATCCTGCCCTCTCACTGAAGTTACACAGTTCAGAAACATGAGAAAAGGGGGCCTGAGACAGAGACATCATTCACTCTAATGTAACCATCAAAATGACTTTGAAGTTGCTACTTTAGGGTTAAAAAGTTACATCATGTTGCTTTATCTGACTTGTGCTCTGGTCCAAAGAGATGGTATAAAAAGATTGTGTACCATGTGTCTGATGGCATCATAAAGAAGCTGACGTCCCGAGGGCTTGTCAAAGTCTCCGACCACCCAGAAGGTCACAGGGCGGATGTAGCCATCATCTGACAAACCACAGAGGAAGAAACAGAGACTGTCAGAGCAAGTTACTGCGTCGACGCTACACAGACCAACTCATGAGACGAAGGAGGCGAGCCATATTGTTTCTCAGTGATGATCAAGATTGGTATCACACTGGGCTGTAAGAAACTCTTGTCACGTCCACTTGTAATCAAACTTTTAACATTCTCCATGCAACAAATATCACAAAAGGATGTGTCATGCTCTCCTACAGACGGAGGGAACAATGTTAGAACTCAGTGAGCAGTTACTCACCCCAAAATCACAAATGCATATTTTCCCTCATACTTGTAGTCCTGTTTATCCACCTGAGTGTTGGAGACATCTGCTTCAGAGATGTCTGCCTACTCTCAAATATAATGGATGAGTGCCATCTAGTTCATTACATTGGAGAGAAGCTGATATCTCCAAAACTCAGCAACTTATGACAAAATAATCTAGATGGATAAATAGCACTTAAGGTAAGAGAAAAAATATACATTTCAGATTTTGGGGTGAATTCTCCTTGTTAATACTTATATTTCATAACCTGCTACACAATCATCACATGCGTAATTAGTCATTTGTGTCCTCTGAGAAATGTAACACAGATGGGCGAGTGTTGGTGGATTCACAGACACATCGAAAACACTGCCAACAATGTAGTTCACCGAAGAAAAAAAAAAAGAGCAAGTGAGAAAGAAGAGGGAATAATGCGGAGGAAAAGGGTGATTACCATGCCTGTTGGTGGTGGTCATCCCTGATGCAGGGAAGGATTTTACAATCACATGAATAAGAGGAGAGGACAGAAGGAGAAGTCATGAAGAGAGAGTTTAAGGATTGAAGGTATTTTTACAGGAAAAACACTCCACAAGCATTCTCTTCCATTCGGGGGTTTGTTTTTTATAAGACCATCTAATACACCTGCTTACCTTTCTTTGTCATGTAGTTCATGCTGTTGGCCACAGCGGTGCTCTTCTCTTTGCTGTCCAGAGACGAGAAGCGAGCATAATCGTCTATAAAATAGTTGTCTGCAAAAAAGAACAAAAGGAATAAACCGCAGATCAAAGACAATATATGTAAGAATGCCAACACTCATATGTGTGAATGTGTACTAGAGGAGTAACACGAAGCTGCTATCGCCATCTGTTTATGTCACAAGTATATCTGTATCCAAGCTTCATTTTTTTGTCCTACCGGCATTAATATTCCTCATAAATATATGTATATGTTTAGCCAAAAACTAAATAACTGTATAAAGAAAAACTGTATCAATATTTTAAGACTGTACCTAAATCAATCAAATATTTATAGATGATTTGAAATTGAACCGAAAAAGCAGACTCCCAACTGAGTCTAAATAAAAGCAGTGTTTCTGTGAAGAGTGCAGACTTTCTCATCAAAGAACCGTCTGTCCTACTGGCATGAATACAGAAAACAACTTAATCCCTTTCCTGTAAAGCTGGCAACATTTTAACTTGTAAGAACACAACTCGACAAAATATATCACAAAGGTCGAGTCGTTGCTAATAATTTAACACAGAATTCTTCAATATTATGTCTTTAACTGGGTGTAGCCACTTTGATTAGAGATTTCAAATAGCCGAAAACTTAACTTTGCATCCTTCAGATGATTAATTAAAGTCTTAAAAAGGTATGTTCCTGGGTGTGACTTCTTTATATGGACACAAGTATTTAAGAAAACACTACACCTACATACCACCTTACAAATGACCTGGATAATCATTAACAGGTTGTTTCAAAACTGGAAAAATAAGAGTTTGAATTGCTGAAGGCCATTTCACATGATTTTCCTTTCAAACCTGAAGGCTGCATATTTAATAAGAGGATGACTTGATGAATATAAAGTTGGTCTGAACTGTCTGTGATTAAAAAATGAGAATTGACAGTTATGAGCGATGAAAAGCGTGGGTGGAGGAGGAAAATAAAGTTTTCCTATAGAGCTGTTCAAAAAATTGAATTCTATTGACAGAAATATGAAAAGCTGTCAGGCCAACTTTATCCTGCACTTCAGAACTAATTTGGTAAACTAAATATGAGAGGTTTAACCTTGCGGACGGTCAGCAACAAATTCAAATGTGTCGACTTCCCAAACGTGTACTCACTGGTGTCAGACAGGTCAAGGTACGTTCTGCTGGTGGACAGCACCCGAGGGTTGATGCGAGGAACGACATTGGCCTGATTCATGATGTAGTCCACCACGTCGTGATCTGTAGCCAGCTCGCCCTGCACAGAATTGAGATGTTAACGGAATAATTCAGGACATTCCTCACTGCTACTGCAGAGCAGGACACGATGCAGGAGACACTTGTCTGTGTGCTTTTCATCCTTAAAGTCACGGCCAAGACGGACACACGAAGATTTAATAGCTTTTCCGGTGCAGTTACTGATGCTTGTGTATCGACTGAAAAGTTTTCCTCCAACAAATTCAGATTAAACATTAAAAAAGGAGAAAACAAGAGTGATGACTAACAGCGTGTTCACCACTAGAAGTGGTCCAGCAACTAAATTAAACATTTTTCTGACTGCGCTTTAAGACCTGACAAAACAGAGGCCTTTGAAGGACCCAATTCACACATTTGGCTCCTTCCGAGTGCTGGAGAGACATTAAAACAGGAAAACATAGCAGATGGCGTGCTCACAAAGCTCGAGCTTAAAAGAAGAAATATTATGCACTACAATCCTAGACAGTGTACTTGTAAATATGAACAACTCTCATCCCAAAAATAAATTCATCTCGAGCTCCTCTAGTCATTTTTATTTCCAATTTTTCTTTTAAAGTCTTTTCTGTAGCAGCTCCAGCAAATAAAAAAAACACCCACAAAAGCACATATAAATAAACCCACTGGTATCAACAGAGCGTCAGCTTTAACTACCAGGGAACGTTTAACTTAAATCAAATTAAGTTAATTTGATTATTAGATTAAGAACAATTTGTTTGCTTCAGTTAGTTCTGCATGTACTGTAGATAAGAGCTGATTTGAATACATGAAAAGAACTTATTGCATCACATCATTTATGCAAAAACTCACCAACCAGGTGAACAGTATGTTCTCTTGTGTGCACAAACATTCATGCCGTCAGAATGTATGTGCACACAGTTGCTGAAGATGAATATGAGCAACTAGAGCTGCAACAATTAGTCGATCACTCGATCAAAAGAAAATGAATCACCTATTTATCGATTGTCATTTTTTTAACGCAAAAAATGTCAAATATTTTCAGGTCCCAGTTTCTCAAATGTAAGGATTTGATTATTTTTTTGTAATTCGTGATCTTTAAACAACTATTTATATTTTATTGACCACATGATTATTCGATAACAAATCAATAACAAAGAAAATCTTAAGTCGCAGCTCTCAAAGTGACAGAGCAAGTTTTCAGTGTTTATAAATAAAAAAAACTATGTAGCCCACATGAGGTTACTCAACAAAATAAAAAATATTGTCAACTATTTTGATCATTGATTAATTATCTCATTTTTCAAGCAATAAATGTCGAACATTTGTTATTTCTGGTTCTTAAATGTTTGCAGTGGCTGCTTCTTTCTCATTTATGATAATAAATGATGTGTCTTTGGGTTTCAGACTGTTGGTTGAGCAAAAGAAACAATCTGAAGACGTCACTTGCACATTGCTCTGACTGACCAGGTAAACGGCTCTCTGGTAGAAGGTGGTCGTCTCCAGGATCTTTTGCATGGTGACCGTCTCCAGTTCGTCCGGGTCGAGCTGCTCACGCTGGTACGGTATGCCGTTGTACATGACCACAGGCAACGGACCCACGCCCGTCTGCTCATAGTACGCCCGCCCTTCCTGAAAGAGGAGACAGAAAGAGATGTTACTTTAACTTGCATCAGCCTTTTACCAACTCAAACACAGCTCGAGTAGAGAAGGAGAACTTGCGTCGCTTTTATCTTACGCAGTCTGTTTTCAGGTCTACTCAAAAAAAAACGTTTTTAAATTACTGTATGTACAATCTTCTGAGAGTTCAAACCAAGTCAATCAAATACAAAAAGATTAAACATGTTCTCTCTTCACTGGCTCCAAGTTAGTTTAAACTTCATGCCCTGTGTTACTTTGTTCTGTGCTATGTTTTGTTCTGCTTGTTTTCTTCTTTCTTTTGACTTTTCTTTGTTACATATTTGTTGAATATGAAGCTCATGAATAAGTTTATCTACTCTTTATGTTAAGCTAAGTTGATCACGTGCTGGCTCTAGCTTTAGCTTCAGCATCAATCTTTAATCATTCTTCTCATCAAACCTTCGGCAAGAAAGCAAATCCCTGGAAACGTCTTGCACAGTCATCACATTCAGCTCCTCTCACCTTTCTGTTGTTGTCGTAACTGGAGTCGGCTCCCAGGACGCTGCTGACCTCCACGTACGGGAACCTCTTCTCCAACACTTTCACCACATCCCCAACGCTCAACTGTCCACCGATAGCTACCCGGTTGAACATCTACAACGATGTAAGGAAGCAAAGATTTAGGAAGGACACTTATCAGGCAGACATCAGTAACCAAACTCTATCGTTCTCTGCTTGTCTACTGTTTTTAGAGTCCCTGGTGTCAAACTTAAAGTTCTCATTTAGACGGAATCACTTCATCATTGCCGTTTGTAAAAGGTCGACTCACCGCAATGACGGCTTCAAATGCGCTCTGGCTGTCCACCTCGTCGCTGATGTAGTTGTAGGCTCGAACCAGCGCCACGCCGGCATCCTGCATTCCATCTACGTCGTCTTCGTCTGACACTACGAACACCAGCCCGATCCTAAAACACACACAGACACAAAATAAAGTTTCAGCTGACAGTTTAAATGCAGAGCGCGTGCAGCGTGCTTCATCAGTATTCAAACAAACTGGCCATTCCCAAGATGGTGCACACAGGAGGTATCAAAGGTCTCCCAAACCTGCCTGACAAAACTCCTAAATTAAAATGGATTTTAACTGCACGCTCAGACTGACTGCTGCTGCCCTGCAGCCACTTTCCAGACTTTCTGGTTTTGTGGAGAAATAGCAACTATTTTCCTTGATCCATATACTAATGACTGTTTTGAGCAGACTGTTATGAAATGCAATATCTCCAGGTTACACCTCTTCAGATATTAACAAATTCCCAGCTTCATATACATTCAGATATCAGTCAATTCCCTTCACAGCCCACGGAAACAGTCCTAGACCCGATCAATGACGTCAAATCTGCCAGAGAGGAAGAGGATAGTTGACATATAGTCTTTACTAAGGAGAAATATATGTTAATATCTTAAAGCCTAGAAGCCAGTGAGAGGGGGAATAAGGCTATAGGAATTTTAGAATCCTCATTAAAGACGATTGGGTGAATATATTCATCTGTGACATGAATGAAACATACCGTAAGCCTGTTCCAGTTAGCACATATCCAATATATACCCAACGTGTGACTGCTGAAGGACGGACACGAACGACTCACACACTCACACTGCAGCTACTCATTAATCCTTAGAACAATCTGCCTCTCTTACTTTATTTGGCGTGCTGACACAAAAATGTATTTTAAATAACAATAAACTAAGTCTCTGATTTGGATTTACAGATTTTAATCCTCCAACCAGGGATTAGGGATATGCTGTAGTTTATTAAGGGGTCAGTTGGCAAGCTTACAATACCACGGCAGCCTTCTTCTAAGTCACGATGATGCTGTAGGCTCTCATAACTTCATGACTGAGAAAAGTCTACACATATACAGTATGTATGCAACTAGCAGCAACACGAAAGAAGCCTTGGAAAGATCCCACTTATCTCTGAGTGTTAAATTTTTCTGCTTATCTAGATTAGATTAGGGCGATGCCAAAACAATGCAATGATCCTTTAGTTTAACAATAAACTTAACTGTGTAAGATGACATCAGTGCACTGAAACCGTACACTAACTGTGAATTTAATAATAATCATACATCTTTAAGCATTATACTCAGTGTTGGCCGATAATGTCATACAATGTCTAATATAAAAGGAATCCATTTCTATAAAATTGATAAAAAAATAACTCAAATATCCTTGACTAGTTAATGACTTCTGACTAGGACACAAACACCAACCTGAGTGGGATGTTGTTAGCATAAAACATCTCTGCAACACTGAGCAGCTCTGCAGCGTTCTCCTGAGTTGGGTCCAGAATGATCACCTGCAACACACACACAAGGACCCACATGATGGTATTTTTACACACTTGGATTCAGATCCGTTTGGATTCACAGGGGATGACTGATCGGGAATGGACGAACCAGATTGTGGAAGTTCTTGCGGATCTGCCTGATGACTCCGGGGAAAGTTGGCCTGAGCAGCTCCTGCACGTTGTAGGGCCACGAGCTGTACCTGTGGTCCGTCTCCAAGTTGTTAATCCACTAAAAATTGAAAAAGGAAATTGAAGCGTTGAAATGTTTGAGACCCACAGCAGGTCAGTGCCAATAAGGAAATGACATTTTACAGTTGGAGGCTGCAACTGACAATCATTTTAGTTGTCGATGAAGTTAAGCAATTAATTGTTCAGTCTTTGTAAATATCACAAAACAGGACAAACAAAAACGGAACCTATTTTTTTCCAGGAACATTTTGGGCAATTTGGTCTTATTTTCATTGCTATAAAGCAAAATAGAAACTGACACAGCATGACACAACTGACTGAACAATCATCCAATTTCCGAAGGTGTTAGCACTTTTTGATCCCAGCCTCAGAGCTTAACGAAGGGTGCAAATGCTGCAGGATTTCTTACACTGATGGCAGAGTTGCGGATGTCAACAGCGTAGTCAGAGTCTGAGGGCTGGACGTTGAGCTTCAGGATGTCGTGGATGTAGGGCGTCTCGATGTGCAGGGAGCGCAGACCCTCCATCACCCTCGCCTCACTGCGCAGCACCTCAAACACACTGGAGGGAAGAGAAGTCAGAGTGTGGTCAGCTACTGTAGAAATGAACACGAAGACCATATTTTCAATTTTCAGTGAATAAAAAAACTTTGTAAGGGCTATTTTGTATGAGGAGAAAAATGTAAAACACAAATATAAATAAAGTTAAAACGGTTGCAAAAACGGCAAGTTAAAGACAACAACAAGGCCTTTTCCACATTTTATAGACTTGATGATTAATCAAGAACATAATCAGCACATTATCCGATAGTAAAAAACTGTTAGTCCTACATTTCAGTTATTTAAACAACCAAAAATGCCAAATATTCACCATTTATTTGCTGCCTTTGAGTAAATATATAATTTCCCTTTGAATATCGTTGAGTTTCAGACAAAATAAACAACTAAAAACCCCTAAATGTCATTATTTTATTGCTTTCTGTGGATGTGTGTGTTTTTGAGGGACACATTTTCATTGTGAGAATACTTTAACTGTATGCAAATTGCAATACAACTAAAGTCTGTCTAAGTCAGTCTGATTTACTGACTGCCAAAGGAAAATTGTTAGATCGAACCATCAAACGAATAAAAAACATTGTTAGTTTTAAACCATTTATTGTATATTCACTGCAAAGTTGTTGGATAGTTTGTTGTGTGATGCAGCAACAAACTTCCTCCAGGACAATCAAGTATATCTTATAATCTTATTTTCTGGAACATAATCAGCAGCTCATTTGCATTTTTTTCCTCAACAATTTCTTGAAGCAGGCAGGTTGCAAAACAGTCTACTTAACTACAAAGTGTGTCAGCGTCTTCCTGCAGCAAGGAAATACTTAATTAGCTAAAACTGATAAAAAACATATCTGGGTAATTTTAGGTAATAGTTAGTAAAAACTCAAAACATCGCCCCTATGCATGTGTAATGTTTATTTTCAATAAATGATTTAAACAAGATACACTGTAGACTGTAAGTCTTTGAGGACGAGAGTGTCACGTTTTTTGAAATGCGATTGAATATAAATGTTAACAATTACACAAGCAGGAAAAGGTTGATGAAATGCAAATGAGAAGAAACTGGAAGTAGAACAAAAGAGCCGTTACACAGCTGATTAAGTGAGAGATAATAAGCTGTATATTAATGTAAGACTATGATTGTGTGCGTGTGTACCTAAAGATGTCTTGTGTGTCCAGATCTATATGCAGCCCGTTGATGAACAGGGCTGAATCCCCAGGCTGCAGGCCCAGAGTCCCTTTGAAAAACTGTGGAGAGAGACATGTCAACATCCTATTTACATCAAACCCTGAAGCTCCCCAGTAATCTTCTGCTGAGCAGATCATCACTCTATGTAGCAGGTAACGTCAAAGCCGGCCATCGCGTAGTCAATTACGTTGTAAAACTGGAGGCAACAGTCGACACAAAGCCGTAACAAGGCACGTCGTCAGATCCGAACAAGCACTGACAGCTCAGTTTAAAATCAGTCCGTTTAGAGCAATCAAACCCCACGCTAAACAAATCTAATTATTAGAGAAAGGGTGCGTGCACGGCGGTGAGAAGTTGGGCGAGTGTTTGTGTGTCTGCATGGGCAAAAGGAAAGCTCAAAGTCATTCTGGTGCAGTCAAATCTCATTACAGAAAGACAAAGACGTCAGATTAATCATACTCCAGACACTGCAATTACAACAAGACATGATTAACACAAATATTGTTCATCCCACTTAAACACTGTGTGTGTGTGTGTGTGTGTGTGTGTGTGTGTGTGTGTGTGTGTCAGTGTGAGAGAGAGAGATGTCTGCGTGCAAGTGCATGTGTCCAAACTACTTCAATCAATAATCATTTCTCGCTGCAGGACTCAGTGCGCCTGCCGAATGAATCACCGATTCAGTAATTAGGACGTTTGCCGCTCACCCCCACCACCCACCCAAACTCCTGTCTGCACACCAAGATAATGTGAGCACAGCTTGAGGAGGAGGAGGAGGAGGAGGAGGAGGCGGGAGGGAGGACTGAAAAGATGTTTGACAAGAAAAAGGGATGATTACCTATTAAATTAGCGGAGCAAAGTCAAATACATTATCAGGAACTGAGTGCCTTTCAAGTCTGATGTTGTTTACAATCTATCACATAAAAAAAAAGGTGAGAGGAACAAACAAGAACAGGAAGGACTGCTCTCAATTTGGGATGTTTCCCTAAAGACGGCTGAGAGGCTGAAGGATTGTGGCTGTGTGCAATAATGCTATCTGCTTTTTCTCCTTTATTGGATTAGATTGGTAAAAAACTTAAATTATCCCTGACGTTGGACAACACAGTCAGCAGTAAGAAGAAAGAACTGGCATGCTGGTTTAAGAACTAGACAGAGGAATAAAAGAGGATTAAGACTCAGCAGGCAGGTTTCCACCCAAACGTAGTAGAGCCCGACCGATGTATCGTTTGGCCGATAGTGGCCTATCATGTGGGATGAATGTCGACTTAAAAATAAATAAAGCCAGTTGGGGCCAAGAACAACACTCCAGTAGTCTCCAGTAGTCAGGCTTTAGTGCTTAAGGTTTAAGGGATGAAACTGGTTTTGTTTTGTTTGTGATTTTCAACAAATTCCCCCCAAAAAGTCGTCTGTGAGGCCAGATATACCTCATTCCTCTGTGTCACCGAGCTCCATATGTGTCTACAAACTGTTACGAATACATGTGTGAGTCACACAAATGCACTGGAAGACGTGTTCCTTACCATGAAGAACAGGTGCACTGTGGTTTATTTAGACTTAATCCAAAATACACTTTCCCGCTGCTGTAAACACTTGATAAATCTGCGGCTGGAAATAGTTGCCGAACGAAGGCATTATCTTGTTTTAGTGACATCTGATAAAGTTACAGTGCCAGCTGTTTAAGAAAAGTTATTTATCCTTTTTAAAATAACTATACAATACATTTGTCATGTCTTCAGCAGGAAAGGGTTGGTTTTGACTGAGAGGCACAGAGAGTAAAGATGTTGGAAGGAATCAGGAGACAGACGACAGACTAACGTGAGGTGGGTTTTGTCATTTGCACATCCCAGAACATTAATCTGTTGCGTGTTTTCATTGTATTGAAAAAAATGAGAGAAAGAGGACTGATAGATACCTTTTGGTTCTCGCCGATCTCCCTGCGAATCTCAGAGCTGACCACAGTTTTAGTGATGGACCTGTGAGGGACAAAGACGGACTTGAACTGTAAAAACTAAAGACTCGTCAATATGTAAGACAAAATGTCTTATCGTCTTTACAGTTTGCGTGTGCGTTTCCTTTTTACCTGGCTTTGGTGGGGAAGTTCTGACTGAGGTCTCTCATGACATTAAGGGCCTCAGCAGCAGGAGCAGCAAGAATGCGAGCTGCTGTCTGGAAACTCAGATCTATAAAAGAAAAGGTGGGTGGATGGGTAGAGACGCACAGAGAAAGAGAGAAAGTTTCAACAGAATAAAAGCACTATGAGCAACTTTCTGTGCTGACTTTGTTGTCTTTGTCAATAAACTCACAGCGAGGGAACGCTTGAAGGCTCATGTTTCAAGAGGAGCTTGAGCAGCTGAATGTTACTACTCTGATAGTTATAGATAACTTAGCACCACTCACTAATGCTGCGAGTCTGTACTTGTGAGGCTAAATGCTAACATGCTGTTGTATAGCAGGTGTAATGTTGAGTCAGTCCCAATTATCTGCATCAGTATTCATGAATATTCAAGGGCTTGTGTGATGTATTTCTGGTAAGCGTCAGAGTGATCAAGCACCCGTTAAGACCTGACGCCTGTCAGGGTTCATCAGGGTTCACTGGGACACACTTGATTAATGATAATGAGGACCTCCTGGGATCAGTTAGGCTCAGATTCTATTGTTTGTTTTGGTTGTTTAATTAAATTCTCACATGATAATCAAATAAATAATAAACGATAAAACACAGAATTACAGTTACACTCTTTCAGAAGCAAGGGAGAGTTATATTACTAATAAATACATTAAACCTCGTTATATAGAAGCATGTCAGTCTAATATGTTATTTGTTAGTTCTCTGCCATCAAGGAGAACAGACTTCTGTATATGACATGACAGTGATAAACACATTTTTGCAGTGGTTATCAAACAAACCAGGATATTTTACAGTACAAAAAAAGCTTCATGTCTTAATTGCCTTCAATAAACTGAAACAGTGAACAAATTTAATAATTATAGATTACCCCAGGCATTGTTTTCTACACTTTATACAATCTTTAAAACCAACGAGTTTTCATATCGGCTGCTATCGACAACATCTGCTGATTGTTGTCGGTCACAAGACGATCTTATTGGTTCGTTATTGCCAACAGCTGGACTTGGTGTGGTGAAGTGTGGGTTAAGTGCATGTGTTGGCATTTTTCCAGTGTGTGACGGACTTGTCAGATAACATGTGGAGCTGGAATGTGCACTTCAGCAGACCTGTTGCCATGTTCATTGTTTAAACTTAACAAAATACAACTGAAGCTGAAGGTTATGTCATTGGAACACCTCCTGCTGCGCCAATTACCCGACAATTCATCCAATATGATGTCCATTTGTCATTTGACTGCACAATATTCATGGAAAAACCATCTTGTTGTTGTTGTGAACATCATCTTGGACC
This sequence comes from Sparus aurata, assembly GCF_900880675.1. Lineage (NCBI taxonomy): Eukaryota > Metazoa > Chordata > Actinopteri > Spariformes > Sparidae > Sparus > Sparus aurata. The sequence continues at coordinate 7,175,639 of NC_044202.1, forward strand.
AAAGTGGCGGACTAACTGACCGGCTGACATTACCATCCCTGCAGCCCTGTTGCTAGCATAGCTAGAAAAAAGTCATCAGTTAAGCTAATTACCGCAATAATTAGCGAATAATTCCTTGTTAACATGCTTGTCTTCACATCTGAGGCATTAATTAAAAACCATCTCAAAGCATCAGAAGGCTTTAAGGCAAGATTAACAATGAATATATAGACGTTTGTATATGTGGAATCAGTCTTCAGAAGTGTAGAGGAGACACTGTATGTGAAAGTTTTGCTTGCAAAGGAGAGTGTAGCGAGGATTACTTCAGTGCAGTGTGCATCTCTGTAATGGTGTTGTAGCCTGTGTGATTATTAGACCCTTGGGGTCGCCTTCTCTTTGTAAACAGGCTGAGCTAATGAGCCCCAGCGGGGTAGAAGATAAAGACAGACGCCCACATGACAGTCTGACAGTCGAGCTCAACAGACTCCCCTCACATCATTATTCAGCACAATCAAAGCAGCCTCCTGCTTTCATCCTGACCACACCTAATGGTAGAAGCAAGTCAAACACAATCACATATAAACCATTAAAGTTTCTAAATCTGTATATTATTAACTTGACTGAAAAGCTCAACAGAATTGCGTCTGTGAATGCGTGTTTAACTTCCTGATGCAGCGATGATGTCACCCAATTCGATAATGCTTTTATGTTGCAGCGGACGATGCTCTCATATCTTCAAGACATTATGGCGCACATGTATCAAGAGGACACTGATCGACCGCAGCCATTGATTACAGAACAAGATAGATACACTTTCCGCTGCTAGTTTGATTCACTGATGAAATGATCTCAGCGTTAAAGCAACCGAAGCCAATATTAATTCAGGTTTATTTATTTATGATCGGTGCACAAGAGGAATAAATCAAACTAATAAAACAATGGCATCGACAGCACATCCACTACAGGGACGCAGAGTCTTTCACTGGAATTAGTTTACTTTTAAAAAGCAAAAAAAATTTCACACAAAAGGAAAATCAAAGCTAAACTCACCGCTAAATCTCCAGTGCAGTTTCATGCGTACATGTAAATGAGCAGAACACTTTTAGATTCTGTATATAGTTCTACATCAAGGGGATGTTCGTGTTTCTGCTTTAATTAGTTCGTTTCCTGCTCAGTTAACACCTTATCACATATGCAGCTTCACCCTTTTCCCCTTGAGAAGCTTTAAAGTTGTTAACATCCAATTATTATTAATATACTGTCTGGCAGTATCATTTATACAGTCTGTCCAAACTCGTACGCAGCTTTTCATTGAAGCCAAGTGATTTTACACTTTGAGAATTAATAAATGTCTTCTGCATTATATCTTATACATAATTTGTATTCAGAGCATTAAAACACATATTGGCTCAATGAAACATTCTTGCCTATTTCAAGTTAATACTTGTATTTTGGGTTTCGATTCTAATAGATTTGCGAGCTCCAATGTTCAGTAAATGCATCAGATTTCAAATACTGGTAGAGCTGCAGCATCTCGTTGATCCCTGTGTCTGAAACGCTTTGTTTAAGCCCCTTTCTCTTTAAGGCCTCCATCTTGAATATGTCAAATTAGCCATCATCAGCTGTTGCAGCATCGTCAGGCTTTGCTCTGAAAAGAAAATGTACGCTGAGCTGTCGTGGCAGCGGAGGCAATGCACGCCAATATTTTACGAGGTGGGAATGAGACCAGGATGGTGGAGGTCACTACAGTTTAATTGGCCTGATGTAGCAGCATGCACGCAGCCTTTAACATGTCAAGAAGAATGCCTGCTCCGCCAGTTAGGCAATATTTTGCGTATAACGCTGTGAAAAAGGGCACAACAAGTGATTTCAATGAGACTACATGTCGTCTTTGCCGTAAGTCGAAAATAACTTCGGACAGGACAATATCTTAATATAAAACTTTAAATTTTACTATGACCAGATTTCAGAGAGGGAGGCTACCTGAGCAGCTGATAACAGAAACAAGAAAGCTAGGCAACAGTTGCATCTTTCCTGCTGCACCAGTTTGATTCCACGTATGACAACGAAGATGAGGATGAACAAGCCGAAATTGAACCTTTTCAACCAAGATCGGAGCAAGATGTTTCACAATGTCGAGTTGCTGTTTTGTAGCTATCTTAGAACTTGCATGCAAATAATGGCAGTAAACAAATAACGTGAATAATTTTTCTTAAATTTGGGACCCCCTTGCTTCCATTTTGGCTCAAGTTAAACTGGCAATCTCCATAAGAGAACAAAATACGTACATAAGTAAAAGTCTGGCATTCTTAATCTTGCTTATGATCAGAAAAATGTCCTTAAAAATTACAATAAAAAATACTATTTATGCTAAAAGATGCAAAATATATAATATACAGCATATTATATAATATGTTAACAAAACTTTTATAATGAGTGAGGTTTAAGGGAAATGAAAATGTAAAGACACAGTGACCTCTTTGGGTAAGGAATCAATTCATTATATTTGACAGGGATGGAGATCTGGGATTTCTGCCATTAGATAATTATCTTTTGTCACCTCTATGAAACTAATAGACACAGAGCTCAGCCCTCATTCCTCAGGGTGCATTTACGGGATCATAAAATCAATTCCCTCACAATTTAAGTGACAGGAATAATACCTACATGTGTTACTGGCAGTCAGGTCAAGTCAGTTTTATTTATACAACCCAATATCACAAATGACAATCTGCCTCAAGGGGCTTAACAATCTATATACAACACCCTCTGTCCTTAAACCCTCAAACAGTGAGCTGAGGAGGTGTCTGAAGGCCTCATTGTTTATTTTACTTAGCCTGCCAAGATGTTGGCACAGTCTGTTTTACATATTTGTTTGACTCTGCTGTCAGCAGTCGTTTAAGAACAATAATTTATAACCAATAGGCATAAACATATTTCTTTTTCCATGGACGGTTTGCGTCTACATATCCAAACATGCTACAACCAGACACAGAGGAAAAAAAGTGCAGATTGAGGAAAGAGGAGACTGCTTTGGAGAAGAGACCCACCTTGCATTTCCCAGACTTTCAGAGGAGCCATTTCATTCGTGCTTTCAACCAAATGTTTCCTCAGCTCCTTTAGCTGTTCTTTTAGCTCTGGATAGAGGGTCCTGAGAGAAACACAGACAGAGAGATAATTAGTAGATTTGCTGGAATGGAGTTGTTGGATGTGTTTATTTATCTAAAATAAAAGGTTATATGGTCAGTTCCTAGAGGAAAGACACTGAGGAGGAAAAGAAGAAGAAAAGACTTGGCTGGTGCGAGCGTAGTGCAGCTGTTGGACCTTATCCAAGCTTTGAATTTTTATCACGGGCTGACACAAATTCACTCACTTGAGTTTGCCAAAGAGGAATCCCTGGACCTCGTCCACTGGATCGTTCTCTCCGATCATTGTAGCATTCACCTCCGCACCTGGAACCACAATCAATTTACTGGTTATTCACATCACGACTCCTCCGGGGTTACACCAGCGTGGGCAAGGTATGCATCGATAGTGTGTGTGCACCTTGGACTTGTGTGTCATCCTTCGCCTTGTACTCCTGACTTTTGATGGCTAGCTCCACTCCGTAGCCAGACAGATAGACTTTATTTCCACTTGGTTTCTGGAGGAAAACGATAAAGCATTGTTAAAAAGAGCCGTACTGATTCTCAACTTAACAATGTTTTTGATCCATATACAGCTAAGTAAGCAGGGAAAGAGGTTTGCCCTAGTAGCTTCTGTTGTTATAAAAGGCTCCATTAACCTCCCTGTATCCATCTTCATCTCTGTTGCAAAAAAAACATATGAGTCTCACTTGCATTACAAACACATGTGGGTTCTGACTACTTTGACAGCTTTCAAGTACAGACAGCCAGCTGTTGCTTGCTAAGTGCTGAAGACACTAACTGCACCCTGATTGGCCCTGAAGCTTTAGAAGTAAAAAGGAAAAAAAGCGTTAAGTGTTACAACCTCTCTGGTGCCCAGGACCTCATGCCAAACCGACAGATGGTGGGAATAATTTAGCATAATTACAGGGGAAAAACTTATCAACTGGATTTGCATGCGAGGGGAGAAGCAATCCAACCTCAACTTGACAAGATAAATTGGAGGAGCACTTTTCATCCCAGGTGAGTCCAATTAAACTGCAGAGTTTTTGTTAAAATAAGGATAAAAGTGCGTTTAAATCAACACACTGTTTCATGTTCACACAGATACAAACAGCATGTTCACTTAAGGTGGATGAGCAGTACTACTGCACATCATGACAGAAGATGTGGAGAGGAGAGCATTCATTCTTGTTTCCTGACTCTGCCCTCACATAAAGTTAAGGATTTAACCTGACAGCCTCTGGTCAAAATACAGCACTTGTCTCAAAGGCCGCGTTCAGATTCGGCAGGTACCCGAGTGATCTGATAACAAGCGGACAGCTCAAGTGGACAGGTGTGATACCCCCCACGACACACTGAGGATGCATTTTAAATCTAATCACCACGTTCGGAGGTGGTCTGGGCCACATGACAAGAAGAAGCCACAACAACCGGCATGATGGATTACACACTGTCTGGTTTTCATGTGAATCACTGTAATGCAAACCACGTGTCTGGGTTTGACCTGCCAATGGATCACAATGCAGGCACAATCGACACAACAACAAAGCCTAATAATGCAAGAAATAAATGTGTCGGACGCTGTTGTCAAAATATAGATCACATGTTACTTACCAGGTGTAAGTTTGAAGTAAACAATGTTGCCAAATTTCTCAAAGTGACATTTCACCTTGTTACAATAACCAATATATTCAAGGATTGATGTACAGTACATAAAATTCACAATTTAAAGATTATATTGTGTGTGAGAAAAACCTACAGCCACGTAATGGCGGAGCACGTAAGTCGCCAGGCCTTCGCTGACTTTGGCTGTTATGACTTGGTGAAGCCTCTGGAAGTCTGGTGTCCCAAACTCCGCATACAGAATGACAACAGGAGCATCGGGATTGGATCCTGAGTATTTGTGATCACCTTTGAAAAGGTACGGCTTTGGCCTGAGAGAGAGAGAGTAAAGTCAATTATCAGATCCTCAAGGTCATTATTTTACCGATTTATCACCGTCGCGTCTGAATTGTATTTCTCCTTGTTTACCTCCCAGGTGCTGTTTTAAGCAGTGCTGCTAAACTTTCTGCATCACACGTCTTTTCTCCATGGATGCTGAAAAATGCTGAGCAGCCAGAGGGGGGAGGCTCATTGGACGCTATCTAAAAAAGCAAAACAGAAGGATCTTTCACACACATTCAGTGTTCATGTAGAAGCCTTTAAAAGCACAATAAACCAACTTCCTGGTACCTGTTGGAAGGAGTGTACTGTTGCTGAGTATGCTCTGAGAGAGAGGGCGAACTTCAACATGTTCACCTGGACGGAGCTGAGCATGGCACTGGCTTTCTTCACAATCAGGTCATAGTAGGCCTGATCTGTGTCTGCACAAGCAGAGTAAGCACAAACAACGGTTATGTTTTCCCACTGTGTTCTTTGGCATGATTTCTCTCGCTCCAATAAACTGTTTAACATTGCTTCTTTAACTCTGCAAGGAAATTATGGTCTAACTGTTTTGACATGAGCAGAGACACAAATGAACAGAACAAAATTACAGCTTGCAGCTCTACCCTATCATGTTATTGCTTGCATAAGTGTTTGGTCAAAACACTGACACTGCAATTGCTGCCAAGAGGCTTGCATACACATCATAAATTCAGTTGCTTGCAGCACAGAGACTAAAAGTGAAAGCAGGTCTAGAGTGGCTGAAACGCCTTTACTTTACCATCATGCTCTCCTTCTATGTTCTGATTGGCCTCCACAAAGTCCCAGAACATCTCCTGGCTCTCCTCTGCCAGGAACTCACTGAGGAAGAAGAGGATCAAGTAGGAAGTTGCATAAGCTGTGCGTGTATATATGCTGTCTGTGCATTCTGTCTGTAAATATTTAAAAGCTACATCTGGATGAGTAGTAATAAACCTGAGAAACATTTTAATGTTGCTAGCCAAAGTCAGAGCACAGGGTCAGCTGCAGAGCGCAGTGCAGCATTTGAAGCCTTTAAGTATTCAGCATCTTGCTCAAGGACACATCAGTGAGACAGAAGTTAGAACTCACTTAGAGGACAGACTCAGTAATGACCCTACAAGCCCTCAGGACATTGATTTATACATTATCTGCTTCCGAAACTTAATGTCAAATGTAATGCGGCCAAATGGCTGCTACAGTTGAGCAGTGTCGTACCTGGCCTCCAGCATCAGAGGAGTATCAGCCCATTTCGTTGTGAGAGTGGTGGTGACAGCCTTGGAGTCTGCACCCCCAGACACTGCAGAGAGCAGCGACAGCAGCAGCGAACACAGAAGCCACATCCTCGAGCTTAAACCTGTGAGAAGAGTGTTAGATTTACAGCACTGATTTAAAGATTCATAGGAAAAAGAAAAAAATGTGTTATAAAGTAAGAGAGGAGAGAGCAAGCTCAGCCATGTTTATGAGTACCAAAAAGCATCTTGGGTAACACATATGCAGACATCTAACATGCACATGTGACAGAACGCAGAGCAAACTGAGAGAACATGGAGATCCAGCCAATCAGTCCACATGTGAAAGTCAAATTTTGGACTACATGAAGAGATCAACTTATCAATGTATGTGGATAACTGGACCAGGCAACAATTAGATTGTATTTTTTTTTTTAAATCAAAGTTAGTAGAATAATATCATGATAAGAATAATCAATAATACACTTTATGAATCATCTTTCAAGACTCAAACAGTTAAGAAGTGAGTTACGTGGTTGGGTGACAGTCAGAAATACTTCAGGACTGCACTGAGGCAAATAACATCAGACAATTTAAACTTTACTAAAATAAAATTGAACAACAGTCGACAATATTGATCAAAACAACAACAAAAACAATAATACTTTAACAGATAAGAAACAGTATGCCACCATTAGTGCTGCATGATATGGTAAAAGTCACTTGTGATTCTGTTGACAGATGTAGCGGTTGCATAATGATTCATGGTTCTTTGTTTTCATCATGATTTTCATTTTCACAGAAAAAACTACTAAATCATGATGACATGACAGTTGTTGGGGTCTGTACCAAACAAACATGTTTTCTTATATCTGGAGAACAAAATGTACATGTCATGCTGCGATTTGAATATTGTATTTGGCTATATTGAGATTTTTCATAATCGAATCATGTAGTTCAAGAAACGTTTTGGGGTGTGATTTAAGAGATGTCACTGGTTCTGCAGCTTCAAATCTTAAGACAAGAGTTCCAGTGCTAAGAGGCTCCGACTGAAAAAAACACAATAAATTTAGTCCTGAGCTGAGAAAGACAGGCAGACAGCAGAGCCCGGCTTGTGGATCTAAGGCGGTGCCCTGGCTTGCCATACTTGAACTTACTGGAAACCAGTAAAGAGAGGCTACAACGGGGCAGTTGTATTCTTATCTTCCAGTATTTGTTAAGACGAGCAGCTTTGTTATACATTAGCTAAAGGTGTGCGATATGATCATGTTATCATCCTAAATATTTCTGTTACAAAATGAAAGATTTCAGGTGTGACGTAGTTGTTAAATTGTTTTGTTTTTTTTAGCAAAATAAATACCAGTGAGAAACATTTCACTGCTTTAATCATCAGTAGAAGTATTTCATCAGTGATTCTGGGTGCATTTGCCGCAGTGTGATATAAATCGATATAGGATAACATCCTCACAAATATTCTGATTCTGATTTCAGCCATGTTGCCAAACACACAAGGATATTACACATTTGCCTTTTTCCAAAAGACTTGAACATGATTTTAAAAACTGTTCGAATGCACTGTGTATATACATTTTTTGCAATAGTCATAGTTTCAGTGAAACATGAGTGTGAGGCAGCATAATCAATAGTTGATCATAGGAGATGATTTAGGCCTAATTGGTGACATAAGGTTAAATATATCTTAACTTCATCAAGACTAGGCTGAACCACCGACTGCACAGCGGGGAAATGCACTGCATCAGTCAGTATTTCTTCATTTGCGTTATTATGAATTTGTTTGCATATTTACATACACTTAACTAATATAACATAGAATCTGGGTTGTACATTGTTATGTTATGCCATAGCTCTGTGTCTTAATCAAGTTTAAAACTTTAATTGTTTTAGTTTATATGGTGATCACATTGTCTATATGCATAAAAGAGGTTTTGCTTAATCAAATCACTGCAAACTATCTGATTTAATGTAAACCTGGAGCTACATATAGTCAGTTTTGACAGTCTGCGAACAATGTATATTTTCATAAAGTTCCTCAAATAATTTCTTAGTCTATAAACGGAGACAGAGATGTTGAAAAGGAAGGAGAGAACACGTTGTTAATGACATCATATTGTAGGTGATAGTTTCATGTATTACATACACAGAAGAAGACTTTCTGTACACTCTTGCTTGAGTTTACAGCTGGTAAACAAAAAGCTCCACGATCTCTGACCAATAGCAAAGTTCAGCGTGGCTCCTCCGACCAATCAAATCACAGCTCTGACATCCTGACTGTTTCAATGACAATCCTCAGGGCTGTAAGCTCAGGATAAGAGGCGGTTCTTACAGGTAGCAAACCGCTTACTGAGAAACCTTCTCATAGGTTTAGGTTTAATGTGTCTAAACATCATCAATGTCTATGAAATAGACAGCCAGAGCCCGTCAATTGTTGGTGAACTCACGGCGAGCTAACGCTACCTGGAAATTCACGTTAGCCAAAAAGACGCAGGAGCTAGCTAACTCTTCCTACACCAAAGCAAAACAACCCGATGTTACCTTTTTCGGTGACCTCACAGTCACCTAAAGTCATAGCCTTTAAAAACCAACAATAATCACGGTTGTATACAGTCGTTTATACTTTCGTAGCATAAAAAAATGAATGATATATCCTCACCGAAGCCGGCTCCGTAGCTTCCTGCATCCATCTTCCGCTGGGGAATGGGTGGGTCCTGTCAGACAGTTTAGGTAGTCACAACTTTGCCTGTTCATAATTACTGAAATCCTCCGAGCATTAAAACTATTTAACAACACTGAAACGTGACGTGAACGCAAAATAGCCCATTTCACGAAAGATAATTAAAAACTGAAGAGTGGTGAAACTGAACCTAATCTGGCAATTAACTTCACTGCCTAACCCCTGCCACCCAAACTTAATAAAAAACATAATTAAACTTTTTTTTTTTTACTACCCAATTATAAAATTCATTTTTGTGTTGGATTTCTTTTTTCATACAGACAATTATTATACCAGTACGGAGCATTTGGAGAAAAAAACAAAAACAAAACAGGTTTTCTTGCATTTTGCAGATCTTATAATGACAGGTATATTTTTTTAACATTAATAATAATAATCTTTTTTATATAGTGCCTTTTATTATCAAGGTTGCAAGGTGCTGTTACGGTGAAATTAGATAAAATACAGATTAAACTGTAAAATGCAATTAACTCAGTAAAACGTGCAAATCAAAAACCAATATTCCTGCTCAAAATGAGATCCTTTCTTGCCTTTAATGATCTAATTCATACCATTATTCATGCCACTTACAAGTGTTAAAAAGCAGAGCTCATTACTGAATAGGCGATACATCTTAAATAAAATGTATGCTTAGCAGGGGTCAGTGGCTATTTGTATCAGTATTAAATGAAAACCCTGAACCGGAACATAATTTATATTGATCTACTCCAGTCATTTTGGGCGGTAAAATCAATATTTACTAACCTACACAACTGTCTCCAGCTACAAATCAGCGCAGGTGTCACTTTTATGGAGTATGTCCAATGACACTTATTACTGGCAGGCTCCATGGGTGTTGAAAGTGTTTGAGATATGAAAACCAGATGAGTTTAACGGCTGTGAAACAGAAAATGTGTCCATGTTTTGTTATCTCCTTTTGGTGCTGGATTACAGGATTACTAAAGCCATGTTGGTGCTATTTTTCTAGGCAAGATACTGATTAAAAATCAGATATTATAATATCATATTTAAAGAGAGGTAGTTTCTATGCAGGTACAGTACATAGCAATGTGCATGCCAACCTAACTTCCCCACCCTAATATCTTTTTCTTCTCATTCTCATCTCTGTTTAATTAGAATTTGCACATTGCATATTTTCTGTACTTCATTGTAAAAGAAATCAATAAAATGTAAGTCATTAAAAAAAAATTCAAAGCTGAGTTGTATAATATTATGAATATAATCACTTCAATTTTAGGAAGGATTGGCCTTTTTAAAAGAGGAAGATATGAGATATGTGTGTGTGTAAATAGCAGACATCATTAAAACTCAAATATTAAAGTTGAGTTGCATATTATAGATGCAATTACGATGGGAGATATCCGTGCATGTGAATAAGTTTGGGGCACCCACACTAATTATAGACCAGACACTGCTCAGGTAATCCGTACATATCCGGGACCTGATTTGAGAGAACGTCACATTTTAATTTGAAAAACAGCTCATGGAAATGAGGCTTGCTGTATGCCTGGTGTGATAGCCATGGGAAATAAATCCTGTATTTAGAATAAGCCAAATCTGTCCCCTTGGTTAACAGTATTTGTCATGTGGTAATGAAAAATCACAGAAACTCAAATCACTCTCAATTTGAAAAGGGCACCTAGGATTCCTGGGGTCTGTTTTGTAAACCTTTACTGTCCCTTTGGTGCAGGTTGGTAAAAGAAATGCAGGGCTCCCTGTCCACCTGTTGTGTGGTCTTGGAAAAGAAGATGAAAGGCATGGAGACACTGTCCCAGGGTGTGGAGACATGGAGTCTTGCTTTTTCATTTACTCGCTCTGCAGCCTAAATTAAATTGGACAGCTGATCCTCCAGAGGGAGCAGTTCCAGGGTTTGATTTAACATTATATAAAAAGCAGCGACATTAATTATCCTGCTGGATTTGACCTTCACTTTGAAGTGCGCGCTCATATGACACCTCACACATGAAGGTGCACACACACACGCACACACACACACACGTACACACACACACAGAGAAATCCACTGCAGCCCTTTGAGGACAGGCCCGAAACACTTCACCTGACAGTCCTTGCGAGTATAGCTAAACCCAGCCTCACGCACGCGGACACACGCTGCCCACAGGGCCTGTTCATCTGTCAGGAAGGTGACATCTTCAGATGAATTATGGGAGATGGTTGTCATCTTCTCCGGGGTCACATGCGAAATGGCGAAACCCGGGCTGTGGGCTCCCCGTCCTCACACTATCACACGTCAGCCATTTTAGAGGTTGAAAGCCTCAACGGGGGACCAGAACGACCTCAATTAAACCTCCATTAATATTAATACATTTTGTCGTTTCACGTGAGTTGCTGCTAATTAAACGTGTCCCTGGCTGCATAATGGGGGTCAGCCGGGGTCTCCTACATGAAGCTAATTCACCACATTACAGCCACCAAACACTGGGCCGGACCGGACCCAAATCTTAAATACAGATGGAGACGAGGGCAGTCTTGGTTACTTTAGTGTTCGTAACAGTTACGCACAAAGATAAACACATTTATTCAGCAAACGGAGAACTTTTGTATGAATCAGAGACTTTCAATTTTCATTTTTTTTGCACTCTCTCATGTGTGCACGTGTCTCTTTATGTGTATAAAGGGAATACATTATCCCTCTCACGGCCTTAGAGTTCATGTTTGGCCCTGACCCAGGGTTTGTATCCCGCTCCATTTCTCCAACATCAACATTTATTGGACTTTTATGTAGAGGTTAATAAGTTTGTAGTGGATCAGCTCTTTATGAGCTTCTGGAACGAAGCTCCACACGCACACGCACACAAACGTAATAAACACACAGTTTAGGCCATAATGGGATTGTGGGATTCCTCAGATTGGACTCCCACTGGTGCCAATCTGTGAGCGCTCCAGAGCCGAGCGCTGCCTGGGAGGTTGGATTCTTCTGTTCAATCCTTTAATATCATGAGAGGTGATTTGCTGTTGACCTGGGAGATTAGCCAAACCCGCTGAGGAAGGTCAGATAACGGCCCCAGATGTCCAATCGAATCATATTTGTTTTATTGCTGAAGGAAAAATGTGCACTCCCCGCACTGGATTGCGCTCTCTCGCCGCCCCGTGCATTAACAGTGTGTTGAAACTCTGCAAATTGTTTGTGTATAGAGATTTATCCACATTGTATATTTGACGATAGGGTCTAAGCCACGTAGCTGCTGGAAATGAGTCAGCCAGAGACAGAAGACCGAAACTCCATGGTGACCGGTGCTGGCGCCAACAGGGCAATCCTCCAAAACTACAAAAGCCTGGCTCTGATGCATGTAAGGGAGGCACTCAATGTGAACTTATCTGCAGAATTCCACGCTGAAAATAAGCGATAATAATGCCAGGGCTTCTTTGTTTGCATGAAAGAAGCATGGGACCGGCAATGAGGAGCTGCAGCCAGTTTGACCTCCTAATAATGGACTGCAGCCAGAGCCCATACAATCACTCAGAGCCCGGATTCCCACTGCAGGAGTACTTTCTCTCAAACACTCACATGCACATGTTCACCCGAACAAAAGCCGTCCAGCTCGCTGCAGTAGCTGAGCCATTATTGTTTGTTTAGTCCAGCTGCACTTGAAATGACAGCGACCCAGAGCTATGGGGAGGATTAAAGACTGCGTTCAGTCCAATACACCACGTACCAGCTGCCAGCGAGGCTGCACAGCCTTCCCTTTCTCTCCTGCTCCCCCTCATTTCCCTCTCTTTCTCTGTTCATATGTCAGGCACAAAAACATCCTCTCTTCCCTCCTGTCTTACATAAAGACCCTCTGATTCCTCCTCCCTTACCAGTCGCCGCTGACCGCTCTGAGCTCCCTCCAGCCAATTGCCTCAGCCTGTCGCTGTCCAGGGAAATTATTTTCCACCCTGCCCCGAGGGGTCAAAGTTGAAGCTCACTGGACTGTTGATGAGGCAGGGCAAAAGCCTGTGCTCTGCTCCCTCTCCTTTGCATTCAGCCAAGGACAGGGAATGATATTTATGCCGGCCTCCCGTCTCCGTCCCCTGCTCGCCAAACGCCTACCTGCCACGGCAGAGGAAGAGGAAGCGCATTCATGTGCATGTATGTGTGTTACGAAGCCCTGGGTGCCTGCAGATTGAATTAGGCCGTAGATCACTGTTGACAGGGCCGAGGTTGTCATTGGTTGGGGGGGGGGGACAAGCTGCTTTATGGGGTCATGGTCCTGTGGTTAGTGTGGGCAAGTGGTAGAAATGTCCCTCTAGTTATAGATGTGGCCTGTGAATGAAAGTGCAGAAACCTAGAGGGCAAATCTCCCACACAGGTTGTCAAGAAAAATCCCTAACTGAGTGTTTCTCATACGATTATGTTGCTGAATCTCAAGTTCAGGAACTCGGATGTAGAAAAAAAAAAAAAAGAGTAGAAGTGTTTTTCATACCTTTGCACTTGATAATAGAGCGACAAAGCTAGCGACTTCATAAATGATATGCAATGACAACCACAACACAGTCAGGTCTGTAAAAATGAAATATTTTAATTGGTGGCTTGATGAGTCATTTTTGCAATCATAAGAAACAAACCCAGAATGATGCATACAGAAGGAGCCAGAGACAGACTGCACACCGATCCAAAAAAAAAAACAAAAAAACAAAAAAACAAGTCTCTATCACACTCTTTTTAACACATCTTTTTTTAAAAAAATAAAACAGGATGATGTTAGCGACACCTGGGTTGCTTCATTGTCACAAAGGAAAAGTTAAGACATCAGATATACATAGTGATGAGACATAAAATATTTGAGTACAGCTTTACAGCATCAAATCCTGGAATCATTTCAGTGAAAGGATAGTTTTTACTTTCACACACTGTTCAGGTACGAGCATTTTTTTATTTTGAGGGACTGCTTGAAATTGAAAAAATAATAAAAAGAAAAACACTCTCAGGGTAAAATAATCAGTTTTGTATTCTGTATTTGACCACGAACGAACAGCCAGATATGGGTTTGGAGCGCAGTCCAAGAGCGGGTCTGACTTTGAATAAGAGGGTTGTGGGCACAACGCCCGGAGCTGCAGTGTTTTCAGGTCTCCAGTTTCAAGAGTACAATGAAGGGGAAGTTAATACGAAAAACACGCACAAAAAAAAAGAAAAGAGGGACATCTCTCTTTCCATGTCCATTTTTGTTACTTTGAAGGCTACACAAAAAGCAGCACATTGACTCTGGATGTATCCAAATACCTTTCATCATCGCCCCCCCCCCCCCCCCTTGCTCTTCTCTCCTTCCCGTCATGAATCATCCCTGATCTGAAAGACGCTGATCAAAAAGGAGAGGATCCAGGCTGATTAGTTGAACCTTAACAGGGAGAGGGTGGGCAGATAAAAAAGTTGATTTCTACTTTTGTTCTTCTGACTTTAAAATAACTCTACTGTTAACAACCGGATACAACTTATTATTTAGCTTAGTTCAAAAGGAAGCTTGCTTGCATCCTCCCCTTCGCCTCCGGTTGACACCAAACTTTCATAACTACATTCAGTTTGATTAAAACGTGATGTGACGCGTCTTTTTTCCCTTCACGCTTTTTTACATTCTGTGCCCCAAGGTCTTATTGCTTTCCCCTCTTATTCTTAAGATCATTTGGATGTGGATAGGGTTGGGGTTCAATAACATTTTGAGAATTTGGTGCAATATACCGTAATCATACAAAGGCCACTTTTCTCAGACGTCAAGTTGTTATGCTGTCATGCTGCTGTGTTCCAGGTTGCAAGTAGTCGATCATTTGTTCAACCCTTTTAAAGGCAAAACAACATATTTGATTGCTCATTTGCTAACACTAGCATTTAAGCACTTCCTGGCTAACATGACTTGCAACCTGGAAAACAAAAGCACGACATTTAAGCTCAGTCTCCGAGGTAAATGTCCGCCTTGTGAATATGTGATGCACCGGTGGGGATTGTCAACCAACCCTACTTGTAAATTTTGCCGTACAGAGCAAAGACGCGTCACACAGGCAGATTTCTGAACCTATAAATTAGGATTTTAGATAATCATAGTGATACAGTCCTCATATAACCGCGTCATGGGGAGGAGACGAGGACAGGGGGGACATGAAGCTGTAAAGGAAAAAGGGCAGAGGGGAGTATTATTGGCTTGCATCGCTGCGACGGTCACGCCGCTGTGACATGCTGCTGGAGGGACTTCGTTTGCGGCGCCCTCCACCACCAGAACATGGCAAGAAAAAAATTGGTCATGGAACCAGTCACTCACAAAACTCATCCTCTCTCGCTCAGGCACACTATTTACAAAGGCATACACATACGCCAATCAAAGGCATACTGTACATACTATTTACACACACAGAAACACACTCATCCACGCAGACACACGAGTAGTCATTCAAATCACTGAAGTATAATGCAGACGTAATATCTGGCAATTATTATGTTGACTAATGATCCCAGTACATAGAGGCACTGCTACCTCACCCCGCGCGTTCTTCAGGGTAAACACTGGTCGCACTAATGAACTACGGGTCACCGGCGCTGTGCGTGCCCTTTCAGCAGGTGGGAAGGAGGCTTGCTTGTGACCGGCGCTTTTACAACTCAGCTCTTGGTCAGAGGGGAAAAAAAAAAAAGAAAAAAAAAAAAAGACTTACAAAAATGCCACCCACTACATTAAGGGCTCACATTGCCATGGTGACCAGTAGTTCCACAACTCCCATCTCGAGCATTTGTCTGAGTTAAGGCTTCCAAAGCGCTTGCCGCTCACACGGCACGGTTCCTGGCAACAACCTGCAGCAGACTCACTCCTCTCCCTGCCTTTGATTTTCTTCACACCTATGCGAGAATCAGCTCTGTAATTGGCTGTTATTCTCTGCAGGACTGAGACGCATGGAAAGAAATAAAAAAGACAGAGAAAAGGAGAAATAATGAAGTCGTTAAGCGACAGGAGCTTTGGGAACCTTCAACTGAGAAACAGGCCACCCCCCTCCACAACAAGATACAAGGCTTTAGTAATGGCTATGGTCCATTGTTCGTCCATCTGATTCGTTAGCTTTGACTTATATAAAACCAATAAAAATAAAGAAATAAAGGAATCACTTTTCTTTAGGCAGCAATATTGGTCTCAGTGTTATTACAATTCTGCTTTCAAAAAAGCATAAACACAAAGAAAAATACAAATAAAATCATCCTAAAATGAGAATGAGACTGTCACTATTTCATGACCAAAGCGTGTTCATGGGTGAAATGGCTGATTTTTTTTCTTTTTTTTTTAAGCAGAAAGCTTTATTACACAACTCGGTCCCACTCTTCTTTCATCCGAGTTCAGTCTCTCATGTGCTCCCACCATTTTTCTGTGTTGAGCTCAGCCATCAGCGTACTCTTATAGCTCTCCAAAGTCCCTTTGATACTGGAGCATCCAGGAAGTAGACTGGTCCTTTTTAGCAAAGATTAGTGGGAATTCACAGACTTAAAATTTTTATTTTCTCATGCTCCATATTAGGCCACAGAGAACGAAAGGAACACAGGAGGAGAAGGAAGAGGAGGAGGAGGAGGAGGAGGGGGAGGAGGAGGGAGAGATGGATGAGACACTCGGTTGTCAGCAACTCTTAAAAATATCTCTCTGCTCAGTCAGTAATGATGACAGGAGAGACAGAGAAACTCAGAGGGGGGGAAAGGGCAAGCGGGAGCTAATAACAACTGGGCGAGGCGCAAATAACACGAGCTGATGCAATCGACCAAGCCCAGCTCGCCATAGCTCCATAAATCTCTGCTAAAGTCTGTTTGTCAGTCATCTGGGTCTTTGATGCAGGCGCCACGCTCTGTGTATGTGTATGTGTATGTGTGTGTGTGTGTGTGTGTGTGTGTGTGTGTGTATTTCACATTACATATGCATGTCTGTGTGTTTGTTCTCATTCTGCTGCTACCAGCGGTTGATAATCTGGTTCATGTAGTCCTCGGTGGGGAGCCTGCTGCCCGCCTCCTCCGTTCTGCCTCCCTCCTCGCCCTCCTCCCGCTCCTCCCGCTCCCCTTCCCCGTCCTCCAGTGTTGACACCGAGCTCTGCCGGCTGTGGGAGGGCCACAGGTTGACGCCCAGGCCCAGGCCCTGGTGGGTCTGCTGCAGGTGGTTCTTGATGCGCTGCTGCCGCCTCTCCTGCTGCCGGGTGTACTGGTAGCGCTGCTGGAACAGGTCCCTGGCGTAGTCGTAGAGCTCCATGTCGAGCTCGTTCAGCTCCTCTATACGCTGGACCTGAGGGAGGAACAGGTAGAAAGTTTTTATAAGTTAGTTTAGAGGAAGAAAAGCACAAAGGAGAAGAAGTGGGTAAAGACCATGAAGAAAGTTACAGTCGGTTGCAGGATCAATGCAACTAAACTCCTTCCATTGTATTAACTGTTGCTCAAGTATGATGTTTGAGTGGATGAAATAAACAAATAGGAAGGGCAGACATGCGGAGGCAGAGAAGGAGACTGAACACTCCAACAGTGTGGGAGTCAAAAGAATTCTATCGACCTTCTAAACTTCTTAAGGAAATGACTCCTCTCTGCTGATGTTTAGGAGAGTGTCACCGACCTTGTACAAAAAACATGGCGTTCAAAGCCTTTCGCAACTGGAAGAATGTTGTTTTGCAACAGTGATGATTCGTGTTTGAATTCTTTCCTTGGTTGACTTGAAAATGTGTCTTAGGAGCAGTTTTGAGACCATTTGCTGTCGTTGTAGCACCGTTAAACCCAAATTACAGTTCTTAAATTATTACTGGGCATTCACACCGAAAACAGCCATGCATTAGAAACTACACCAGGTGAAGGAGTAATGGTGAGACAGTCATAAATAGGAAATTGAATCCAAGAAGTCCAGTTTGGGGAGCAGATTTATGCAGTTTAAGTTTAGAACTGTGGTATTTCAAATCTCTAAAAAGTCATTGCAAACTATTGCAAAAAAGGTTGAGCCAGGTTCAACTTTGTCATTCCTTACTTGACCTTATATTTTCACACCAAATTAGAATGTATATGCAGGCTTTTTAAACACAGGTAAACCATGAACTCATAATGAGAGATGGACACAGCGTCAGAGGCTCAGAGACACAGTCATTGGACATAGGACGTGTGTTGATTTGACTCTTTCCCCCTAAAGATAAAAGCCAAATGCTGGTGAGTGAGTGAAAGGTGTTTTAGAAAGTACCAGACATTTTGGCAGCTGGCACTATTTTTACATTTCACCTGGTTCCTTTCTTGAAACGCAGGTAAAGAGCTTGAATTTCTCAAAAGGTTATCACTCTCCTGGGAAGGCTCCAGCAGCGAAATCGCCCTAATACATGACATTTGTAAAAAAGCTTTACAGGACGTCTACATGGAGGGAGAACAGTGCGTCGGCAATATGTGGAGCGAGATAACAGAAACGTGTTTGATATGTGGTTGTGCAGTGCAGCTGGCTGCATCGGCGTGTGTCATCTGCTGCGTGCGAATTCAACACAGAGGGGGAAAAAATTTGTTTAATTAAGAGAATCCCTTTGAAATCTGTGATAGAGTGCTGGATTTCATTTGTGGGCAATGTGTGTGAGAACACAGGGAGGCGACGCGTCGCATCAGTGTTCGAAAATTAGAGATGTTTGATCGGCAGCACGGGGGACACCGGCACAATGCCAGGAAGACGGCGCTGAGCTCAAGTCGTCAGCACAAAGACTTCATGTATCAGAGAGCAGTCATCATATAATTTAGGAACCGGTCTCCATCAATAATGACTCACTGGGATCTTGCCGCCACGACGGCATAAGTGGGCTTTCAGCAGCTTTGCAGGAGGTGTAAAGAACCCGCTGATGTAATTACCTGGCTTTTTTTTATAAATAACTGAATAATGTCACAATTTTAAAAAGCACCTTTAGAAGTATTTAATTTAAAAGTTGATTTAAAAAAGAAAAACTTATTTTCACTCAAAATGCCCAACACAGCCTGGCACACCTGCCGAAAAACGTCTCCACGTGATATTCCTTTCTTTTTTTGGTAATAACAATCAGGTCCAGCTCTCCACCGCGGCTGTCAGCGGGGCACATTTTATTTTTTCTCTCCTCCCAACTGGTTTTGATGTATAAATCGCTGGTCTACTGTGTACTGGAGGATATTTTTTTCGCTGGGAAAATTGAGCCTAAGAACTCCCGCATTGGTCCAATCAAAGTGTGAAGAACATGTTTGAAGCTGCTGTTTTTCAACAGTGACAGTCATCCCAACTCATTTCACAGCTATATAAGACCGCTGTGTTTACTCTCTGCTTCTCTCTTCCTCTACTTCTTTTCTCCAACTAGTTTTTTTCACTTCTGTTTGAAATAAGTGTTTTATTTCCAACCTGTAAATGGATCTGCCACGGCTGCCATGTTTATTTACTGAGAGAGTTGTTCGCTAATTACAAAACTAATCTTAAGACAATAAGATGTTTTTTTTCCCTCTATAATCATTAGAAAGAAGATACATCTAACTAAAAATCCTTCATCTTTCAGAGATCCTATCAGCAAAATGGGTTTAAAGTATCAAAGTCAAAGTACTGAGCTGCAACTATAAGATAATACAATGATAATGAAAGAAAATTAGTTGCCAACTATTTTGATAACAACTTGACTGTTTAAAGCAAATTTGTCGATCAAATAGTTGGTTCAGGTTTCTTAGATGTGAAGATTTGCTGCTTTTCTTTGTCATTTCTGAAAGTAAATGAGTTTTTGACGTTCTGGGCTGTTGATTGGACGAAACGTCACTCTGGGCTCTGGGAAATTGTGGGGAGCATTTCTATAGACTGAACTATCAGTTAGTCAAAAACCAATCAGCTGATTAACCAATGAACGAAAATGATCGTTAGTTGCTTGCAGCAGTGGTTCCAAACCTAAGACTGAGATACCCAACTGTTCTCTAGCCTTTTCAGTGAGGGGTCACAAACCAAAAAGGTTGGGAGCCAATCGTAAAATTGCATTATGTGCAGTAACTTGTAATTACATCTGTCAAACACATGTAGTGAGGTAGAGGTATAAAACGCATAAAATAGAAATGATCAAATAAAGCAAAGGGACCCGAGAATGCTACTTTACAGTCACAGACACAGAACAATGTTGTCTTCCCTGCACTATTCTAGCGGTCAGCATCAAATCAGGACAACCTAAAGTTTCAGTCCGGCTTCATTAAAGTCCCAATTTTGCTTTTGCCAGTCAAACTTTTTATCGTGACCTTCAGAAAGTTCATTTTTTTCTACACTAAAAAGATGTACATGGATGTTTTAGACTTCTATATGATTTTGTGTCTATATCTGACATTTCCTAATTGACAAAGCATCAATCACAATCACTACGGAGCCCCTGAAGGCCCAAACAAGACGTGTGATACCACTGAAAAGCTGAGAAACTTCACATTTTCATGGGTTTAAAGACGTTACATTGTTTTAGCTGTCTGAGTCTTTGAGGGTTAGATCGAGTTTTTGACTAAATATACTTGGTTACTTTCCACCACTGACTTTCTGTTGTTAAGTAAGAGAAGCCTAAACTAGCAGCAGCACTCACCGTAGCGTTGTCCAGGTCCACCCCTGCAGCGCGGGTGCTGTTGTACTGCATGAACGGCCTGATGAAGCGCAACCTGAAGGTTCGTTCGAACAGGAACTGGGTTTTCCTCTGGTACTCGGTCAGACCGAAGAAAGCCATGTCTCGTAGGTTCTTCTTGGCTGACTCCAGGAGGAGCTGGGCCCTCTTCTTCTCTGGGACCGTGGACATGTTGTAGCAGCCGACGAGGCTCAGGTCTGCCAACATACGCACCTACAGACGCGGGAACAGGAAGTGATGGGAGTTAGAGAAGGCAGCGGATGTTTAGATTAAGGAACATACAGCAAGATCCTGATCTTAAAGTGAAAATCAATGAGGTGAGTTTTAACATCTTCTGGAATTCTGCTTCAGTTTTACAGTCAAGCGACAAAAGGGAATGTGGAGATCTCACTTGTTTTTAATGAAACATTCCATTTGTGGCACTGATGCTGAAAAGCTGAAATAACAGAGAATTAACTGATGGCAAGATAATTGATGAGTCATCTAACTATGACTGCAACCAATTTTTTATAATTGATTTAATCTCTGATTATTTTCTGGGTTAATTATTCAGTCCATGAAATATCACAAAGGCCACAGTGATATCTTCAATTTGCTTATTTTGTCTGACTCACAGCTGAAAAATCTTCTCTCATAAATGACAGAAAAACTAAAAATAGTCTTTGAGAGCTTGAAAAAAAAATTAGCTGTTTTTGCTCCGAGTATGATGGACAACGATCCATCAGTTATGTCGCCGCAGACACATTTCTTTGTTGGGTGACTAATTGCAGGGTTCCTACATCTTCTGAGGACTTTTCAAGCATTTTCAAGTTGCATTTTAATTTGCAGCTGTGGTAATTGACACTCAAAAACGATTATTTCACTTCATCACATTACATCAGACATGTTTGTGCTGTAAACAACCAAAGTCATGTTCCGTGACAGCATTCTACATTAACAGTGAGACCAACTCTGATGAAGTAAATGAGGACATCCTTTGGAGGTTTGGAAAGTTATTATGGTGGTATTTCTTTCATTTTTTTGATAATTTATAAATCAAAACACGTCAACAAAGGAGTTAAAGAAAGTAATTGAAAACAGGCGACAGCTTAAATAACTGAAAACGACTGAATCTAGTAGTTTCAGCCCTGGTCTGTGTTGCAAATCCAATATTACGTACCTACTTCAGGACATCTCTGTGTCATTAGCCACATTCTTTTTTCACTTAACAAACTAAATTCACTTTGATTCTGGTGGATTTGCTCCAGAATGAGAGATCACTTCATCACTGAGTGCAATCTGGAGCTGTTGTGCTACAGTACAGGAACAGGTACTGCATACTGATGATTTGGAGCCGCAAGAGTACACCGTGTGCACCTCAGCTTGCTCGTCCACCAGGGTGCCTCAAGAGTGTGTGTGTGTGCGTGAGAGAGAGAGAGAGTGTGCCACATTCATAAGTTATTGGACCCTGAGTAATAAAAGCCCCGGGCTCAGATGAGATAAGCTGGCCAACACGTTTAGGTGGGAGACTGAGATAGCATGAGAAAAGAAGCTGTGAATTGGAGGTGTTTGTGGCCAGCGGGCGAAACCCTGACTGTTTATGTGTGTGAGCTCACATGTGTACAACTCATATTAGATCTTTCGGACATTTGTGTATAACTTTCACTTGCTTAAAAAAAAAAAATGGTTATCTATCTACAAAGTATTTAATTCTACCATCAGATACATCGTTGTTTTCCACAGAGATGTCTTCCCTCTGTTGGTATTTTCCAGTAGGTATGGATTTATGATGCTAGAAGTCTGGCCAGGTGCTAAGATGCAGGTTAGCTCGGGACAGCGGTGATGAAATCAGCTGCTTGTTTGAGTGTTTTGCAATAAAACAGGGTCTGTAGAACATGGCCGAGAGAAGCCCAAAAGCAAAGTTTAATGGCTGAGGATTTGTATGCTCCTGCAGACAACCTGGCAACATATTCCATCTTTTGAAGCTTATAGCGTGCAGTTTTTATTGCCTTCCATCACCGCTACTGGTGTGGTTAAAAGCGTTTTCTCTGTACCTGTCTGTTATTGGCCAGGTTGTAGGGACAGTCCATGAACTGCTGCAGGGTGCACCCCGACCAATCGGAGCCCTCGTAGCAGGAGGGCAGCTCCTCTGGCGTCGGGGTCCGTCCATCGCACATGTGCAGGGACGTTTTCCACGTTGCTCCCCGCTGCACATGCCGCCACTCGCTGAGGTATCGAGACACGGGGTCCCTCAGCAGAGTGATGTAGTAGAACTTCCTGTTGGGAAAGAGAAAAGACTTGCATTAGCTCAGTTTTCGCACGATAAATTGTCTTTGATATAGGCTCGATCAATCACTCGACACATCCTGTAAAAAGCTCATTTGTTTGTGCTAGTGCAACTTATTTTTCTGCCTTTTTACTTTTTTGTCACCCTTTGGGAATGAGTCATCTTTTGATTGCTCAGATCAAGTGAAACGGCAGAGATGAGAGGCGGTAGAAGCAAAAAGTGCCGCAAAAATTCCTTCAAAAATCACTGCATCATGTGTAATTCCCCAGTTGCACATGTGGGGGCACTGTTTACAACGCTTTCGTGCAGCAATTCATCCGGCAGCCACTAAAACTCAGTAGGAGGGAGGATACAGACGGGAGGTTGTCATACTTAATACCATATTATTTGCATTTACTAGAAGCGGCCCTGTGATGCACAAAAGAAATCTGTGCAGCAGACAGGAAGTAAAACTACAAATGAGCGGTAGGAGGAGGAGGAGGAGGAGGAGGAGAGGGCGAGAGTTGATTTGTCAGGCAGAGGATCAGGTCAGTGTTCGGGCCACACGGAGCAGGAAAAGAAACTGCTGGCACAAGCACATCTCACTCTGCAACACACATCTCCGCGCCGCAAACATCCTTATATCTCTGACACACACACACACACACGGCAAACATCCTTCCTCACGCCCGCACCTCCTCGGTCTGCCTCGGAGAGATGACTCACCCCACATCTGAGATATGGATGGGACCGTCTCTGTGGTGTGTAGCGTAATGGTGCATAGCACAGTTCAATGTCTCTCCAGAGGGGGACACTCCCACCAGAGCGGAGACCTTTCCAGGCCTTCACACTCCAGCTAATTACTGCAGTCTAATCAATCAACACATCCTCATTAGCCGCACACACATGCAACGTATGCACGCGAGTGTTTATGTGCAGCTATGCGCCCGCAGTGTGTCTGGGTGCGTACGGTATGGATTTTGTCTGGGCAACAGGCGCACGCCGCCGGTCGAAAAAAAATACTCGTAGGCACACATGCCTGCCCTGCTCTCCTGGGGTTGCATCACGTCAGAGGAATGTTTGCAGAGAGAATTTTGTGTGCTGACAGGACTCCACGAAAACCCCTCCCCGGTCCACACAAGCCACCTCACATATACACACAGACTCTCTGCTTCCATCGCTAAATCTTTGGCTTCACACTACAAAGCTCACCCGGCGAGAGAGGAGGGGTTGCCGGGTGGACACAAAGCCCCAAGTGTCACACAAACAGTAGCAGTGCCTGGATATTAAAAAAGACTAAAACCCACGAAATCCAGTGGCAGCGGGGGGATCCTGCACTACAAAACAACTAAACCCCTAAATCTAGCAACAGCTGAGAGTCCGCGCGCGATAAAACAACCAAACTCTAAATCCGGTCGGCGGCAAGGAGATCCTGGACAATAAAACAAAAAACAAATTTTCATCTGGGAGATCCTGCGCAACAAAACAACCACACCCTGATCTGAGCTGCAGCACGGAGAGATCCCTGCAAATGAAACAAATCTAGTAGCAGCAGGGGGATCACGGACAATGAGACGACTAAACCCTAAATCCAGCGGCAGCTGGGAGAACCCAGGCAACGAGTCAAACTAGACCCTCAATCAGAGGACAGCGGGGGGATCATGGCCATAGAAACAAGTATCTAAACTCTAAATCCCATCAACCTAAACCTCAAATCTCATCCCTGATCTAATCAAAAGCAGAGGAGAGGAGAGGCAGCGTCACACTGGAGCCCGCAGGAGACCGGGGTACATTATGGAGATTCCTATGATGACATTATCAGGATTCCTCACACTCCCCAGAGTGCAGAGTGAGTTTGTGTGGCGGGTGGACGAGAGTCGGCTGTGCGTGTGTGTTTGTGTGTGTGTGTGTGTGTGTTTCTGAGTAAGACTACGCCTATTAAATCAGTGATGACATTTTCCCCCTTTTGGCTTCTATTCAGCTGAAGAAACACGGTACTGTTTGGCCCCTGCGACAGAGACGGGAGGAGAGGAAGAGGGTGAAAAGAGAGAGAGAGGGAGAGAGGGGGAGAGAGAGAGAGAGAGAGAGAGAGAGAGAGAGAGAGAGAGAGAGAGAGAGAGAGAGAGAGAGAGAGAGAGAGAAAGGAGGGGGCAGAAGAGAATTTCAATTAGTTTTCTAATACTGTGAAAGCAGTGAGGGCCCCGAGCCCAAGTGATTTATCAAAGTTATGGCTCCTGCTATAATGAAGGCTCAGGCATATTACCAGGCAAAATAAATAAATAACATGCACGTAAACACACTCTTTCCGCTCACGCACACACGCGGGCATACATGCAGACCCAGATAAATGATCTTAAACGGCGTGTCTGCTGGGTCGGTCGGACCGCAAAAAACTGGTGCCGTGGAGACTTTCTCACCTTAAAGCCTAATGATGTCTGGCCGTGCGCTCAGATCCCAAGGTAATGATGTTTCAACACACCAACACACGCGCACACACGCGGGTTTACTCACTCACCAGCACCAGTTCACTCCCTTGTATCACACTTTCTCTCACACACTCCCTGCCTCCGAGGCGACAGCACATTACAGCAGATATTTTCTTCTCACAGGTGAGACTGAAGCGTACGTGCGCTTGTCAAATTAACTTCAAAGCTAACACGCCGAGCTCAATCTCTTCGCTGTCCACATTTTAGCACCACGTCCTCCGGCTGAGCGCAGAAATCTGCAGTCTGGGAGCAGCAGCTCTTTCAGACTGTGCGCCTTTTTTTTGTTATCTGCCACAAATGGATGAATACCCCTCAACACTCCGGTGAAAAAAAAAATCACTCAAAACCGTATTTATCAGGTGCCAGACATGTCTACTAATCGGTGAGATTTATCTCATGTGTCAAGCAGGGCTGATAAAAAAAAGAGAAAGAAGTGTTAGGCAGGGTGGGGTGTGATGAAGCCTTTGTCTGGACCGCTACGGGATTCAGACTGAACAAGGCCATATTTGTCTTTTATTTCACACTTTGTTTCTCTGTTTTTTTGTTTTACCCTCATCACAATTCAAAACTGCGGCTGTGGGGACAGGATGAAGCATGGTAGCTGTCCGGCGGAATTAAAAAAAAAGCAAAGAAAGCAAGGAGAAAACATTCAATCTCCACTTCTTTAACATCTTGAGAGGGCTTTCTGACTTTTTTAAACCTCCCTTTATCATCATCTCTTCCATTTCCAGTGAATGTCTTTGTGTTTACACATGCTGTAAATAAGAAAGAATGAGACACTTGAGAGGCTTTTTCCAACTCGCCAAGAGTAGAAGTCACAGGAATACTTGTAAGTCTTTACCATTTTTGGCATCACAATAGTCAAACGTGAAGGTCTCACACTGTAGCAAGTGACACGCTGACGTCTTTTCTGGTTATAAAGCGGGCGCTGTATAAAATACTGTATTCGGTATTCATATTTAACAGATTGTCAGGACTTCTGTAAAGTTGTGATGCCACTACTATACTGTTGCCTCCCACAACAACACCCCTGGCACGGCGGTGGCTGTAAAAACTCCAGCAGCGCCAATGTGTAAACACAGTGGGCGGTGCCTGCTCAGGCCTGTGGGAGCTGACCAATCAGAACAGACTGGACTTTTCGGGAAAAGGGCCTTAAAGAGACAGGCACTGAAAAATAGAGCATTTAGACGGAGGGAGAAGAGGTGCTGCAGCAATGGGCAGCATGATAATGTGTGTTTTGAGTAATAAAGCATCTACATTTTCTAGTAGACACCCAAAATAAAAGTGTGGACCTGATAATTTGCATAATTTGGGACCTTGGGAACGATAACTGAATAAACATCATCAGCTACAGCTAGGGACTGATGATTATCAGTAGTGGTTCCTGCTATATCACCACTTAAAGTCCCTAATGACCTGCCCACAACACTTCAGCCTTTCAACACTGACTAATCTGAACCTGCAAAGTCACTAGTGACTAACATTATCAAATAAATGTAGAGGAGTGGAATAATACAGCAGCAGAAAATGGGATGCACATCTGATCCAAATCTTAGTTATCTGTCTTTTTATCGGCCCACAACCCACAAATGAGCAAGTCTGGTCCTCAGAACGTATGCGGGTTGAATTCTAGTGCACATGGGAGCCAGCACGAGAGCATGCAAGCGTTATCAGGAGGAAACACACAGCGCCCGGGCCTGTTATGTTCTCTCAGAGCCCGGGGAAAATGAGCCCTTTGCCTGTCTCCCGTGGATCACAAATCACCACGCGCACATCCCTCCACCTTCTCTCTTTAACCTCTCTTCCCTTTCCGTTTAAATCTCTTCCCCCCTTTCTGTCGCTCGTCTTCTTTCAGCCCATCTCTTATTCTCGTCCCAGCCCCTGTAGGTGTGTCTCGTCCTGATTACGACGTGTCCTCCCATCCAGGAGTTGTTTTTTTGTTAAAATCTCAAACCAAGACGTCTTGAGTAATTGCCCTGGAACCTCAAATTGAGTAATGGTGCGGTTTAAATGGTTTTTGTGGCGCCACTTTAGTTTTGGTTAGTGTCGTTAAAGGTTAGAAAACAGGAGAATGATTTATTGGGTTTAGGTCTACAATTTCACAAGTTTGGGTTGCTGTTTTTAGTTAAAGTTTCACGCAAATTAAGGCTGTTCTGGAAGCGTTCTTTTTATGACACGGAAGCAACAACGGGAGCACAAGTACTGGGGGTGGTTGGTGGCTGCAATACACAGGAGACACACAGACTTTCTTTTCTCACCCGAGTGTGAAAAGTTTAAAGGTTCGCTTCAGTCTAAGGTTACGGCTCACGGTAGGATTTATGCTTGCAGGCACACACGTATGAGCACCCAGACACACAAACACCATGAAGCCGGCAGCATCCCGCTGCGTCGAGCAATCCATGATTTATTAATAGTTCACGGATGTTTGCTGAAACCTGATCTGCTCAACAACACAGCTCTTTGCCACCTCTAAAAATGGACCTGAACCCGACAGCTTCTGAGTGGAGAAAAAAGAAATTGATAAAAACTGAGTGAGAAGAACCTTTTTTTTTTTTTTTTTTTTCTCTCACCTGAAGTTGAAAACCCACAGATGCACAGAGACAGCAGAGGGCTGTTTATTGAATCACTGCTGTCATCTGCCAACAATTCATCACCTGTCATAAATCATCGGCTTCCACGTTTCTGATGGGTTTTAGGTCTGGAATCGAGATCCAGGTCTCCAGTCAGCCGAGAGGATGAGTCTGTAAACTTTCATTTCCACTTATTGATTCTGCTACAGCGGGTAACTCATGTGTATCGATGTTTGTTCATTTATTGCATCATGAATGTGCTGAATAATGGTGAGTCCTCTCTGTGTGTAAACAGGCCAATCATTGTGAATCATGTTGCCAAACTGTCTTCGATTGATGTGTTTATTATATTTATTAAATGATGCAATATCAATCGATCAACCGGATTAGCTGTTGCAGTGACAAACATTTGAAACGATTTGTTGCATTTGGCTTGTCTCAAAGAACTGAAGCTCTTTGGATTTTGGACGGTTGGTCAGTCAAAATGAGCAGGTTAATGACATCATCTTGGACTTTTTCATTCTTTGTAGACAAATAAGAGGCTGAGCGAATGATGGATGATAAAAAAGAAAAAATGGCGGATTAATCAGGTATGGATAAAACCACCAGCTGCCTCCCAACATTATTGTATTTAGAGGATCTTGAATGTTCTGATTGAATTGATATCTTGGAATTTGTGCTGTATTGAAAACAGTATGATGTGTTCATGTGGATGTAACTGATGACAGGACTCCAAGGCTAAGGTGAAACAACACATCAATAGATATTTTGGGAGCTTCTATTCAGTGTACAGGCACAGTTTTTCTTTATATTACTTCTCGACTCCAGAAAGCAAAGTGTCGACCTTTTGTACTTCCGTCTACATCGCTGTCAACATGTGTTTGCTGTTTGACACAGTGGTTTCCAGGAATGAGTGTTATCATGATGGAAGATAAAAGTGGTGTTGGGCTTCACAAAAGACGGACAGAAAGCAATGGAAAGTGTGTCTGTAGTAGCACTCTCTGCAGTCTGGCAGGTTCTGGTTCCAGACATCTCAATTGCCACCCACATCTCTGATTTGTTCAGAGATTCAAACAGGGCCAGTTTGTTGTGCCTGTTGAAGGTTGCTTTCACTGTTCGGAGGAACAGATGACCGGTCGCTGAATGAGAACGAATGGATTGAGATTGACGCAGCTAAACTCTAAAAGCTGCTTCTTTTTAAATGCTTCCTGTAGCGTTTTAGTCTCTGTGACCCTCAGAGACCAACGGAATAATCTGAACTTGAGAAAAAAAAACCTTTCCTCCTGATAAGACACCGACTAATGCGTACAAAATGCTGGCCTTGCGGGACAACGCAGCATTTGCGATTTGCTCAAAACAACACCGTCTTACTGTGCTTCACTTTTTCTTTGAATTGAAATCTATATTTTTTTGAATATGCGCCAGAATACAAAAAAAAATCAGATTCGGTGAAAATCCAACCCTTTCCTGGAAGGACAGCATCTCTGTGTGTGTTTCTGTGTATGTGTGCGTGTAGCTTGACATTCAGGGAAAGCCCTGGGAGCTCTGGCCTGTGTGTCTCCACTCAGTCCCAAGGAATGTGTTAGCTGTAAATGGAGATGATATCAACCATGTCCCAGTGTGTCTGTGTGTGTCTCCTTGTGTGTGTGAGTGAGAGTGTTTAGAGAAGGGAGAGTGAGGAGCGACATGTCAGGACTTGAATCTCAATAGACCTCCAGTGAGTTCTTCCTGTTCCCTTTTTGCGGTAATACACATCATCATTGGGACACACACACACACACACACACACACACACAGTCGACCTGAAACACTTGGAGATGTACCAGGTTCACGCATCAGACAGCAGCTGACAGACTTCAGGCTACAGACAACTGAAAGCGGCCCGTCTACATCTCAATCTCTCAAATCAACGCTGACCTATTAAGACTAGGCCTGACCCTTCGCCCTCCCCTCCCACTCCTGTCCTCGTCTCCCCCGCTAACCGTTAGTCATCTTCCTCCCGTGTGTCCTGGGTGTCTTCTGTCCAATAATGACGCATCGAGACGGACAGAAATAGACCCCCCCCCTGTTCAGACAAGCTCTCAAGGCGTCCTCTTCGTCTTGGCCCGGCTCTCTCGTCTCTTTCTTTCTCTCTCTCTCTCTCTTTGTTAGTCGATCAATAACAGCCTCAGGACTCAGACAAGCCTGCCTTGGTAGTCTGGACTTTTAACACAGAAGACGTACAAGAGAAGGAGTGAAAGAACAGAAAAACAGAGAGTAAAGGAGAGCGAGAGAGCGAGAGGAGACAGAGGCGACAGTGTTGGAAAGAGGGGATACAGAGGGGGCAGGTTGGACTCCAGGAGCTCGTGGTTCAATATGAGGACACTTGTGGAAATTATTTGTTCTCTCCCTCTGCAAAGATATATCAGCCTGTGCCAAGAAGTTATGGTTTATGAATATTTTCCGTCGCAACTGCCCACATCTTCTATATATCATAAGATCCTGAGTCAGTTTTGCAGACTTTTGGACGTGATTTGATTTGCTGTGTGCTGATGTGGCTGAGCAACGGGACTGGGACAAGCAGGCCAAGTCTAGTCATCATAATTGAATAAATCTCCAGCAATTGCAACTACGGCTGGAACTAATGATGATTTTCATTATCGATTAATCTTGAAAATGTAAAAGAAATAGGGGGAAAAAAGGCTCAGAGTTTCTCAGAGCCAGAGGCGATGTCTTCAGACTGCTTGTTTTGTCCAACTAAAAGTCCAGAACCCAAAGATATAAAAATTACATGACATGTGTCACAGCAAATCATTACTGTTAAGAAGAGAAATGACTGAAACAATTAATAAACCATCCAAACAGTTGTTTTAGATCGAATCACAAAGCAGCGGCAACAAACTATTCGGTTAACAGTTGAAGTAATTTTAGGAGGAAATGACTGATTGATTATCAAGAATGGACATATTAAGAGGTAATGGAAATAATCAATTGTACTATTAAAATAGTCAGCAGAGACGGATCATAAAAAGCGTTTGCCAACATGCAAAAATTGAATTGTTACGTCTGTAAATAATAATTAAGTCACCGGCAAGGCAGCTGCCAAGCTAGAGACCACTGTTCAGGACAATGTTTCAACATTTGTAAGCACGACACCACTGGATATTTTTAAGGAGACCTCAGGACTATGAGGGAAATTATTATTTTTTTTTTTTCTTCGAAAGAAGTCAGGTATTAAGACAAAAGATGAACTTTTCGTAACTCTAACCGACTGTTTTTGTACCTAAACCTAACCAGACCCTCCGCACAGCATTGACACAATATTTTATTGAAAATTGGACCCAGAGGAACACAAAGTTGCAACATAAAGAAATGTCAAGTTTTATCACATCCATAGTTTATGGAAATGTACACTGCCAGCAATTATTCTGGCGACTGAGTTAAGAACTTTTTAGTTGCACTTTTTTTTATTTTAATGTAGGAATTCTGCTCAATAGACTCAAAATAACTCCACAGTGCGATTATGATTTTAAAAAGACTGTAAATAACTACCTTCTTTCATCAATTATTGCCTCAATTTACTAATTGACTGGTCTATATCGCCCTTTCTTTTTCGATCAAAATCCACCAACAGTGAAAAACATTTAGATACTCAGTTCACCATAATAAAAGACTATGAGAAGAAGCAATTTCTCACATTTAAGAAGCTAGATTTAATTCTGGTTAGGGCCCAAAAAGGAGACTCCTTATAGCGGCTGTGAACATTACAATGTCTTCAGCCACAGTCACGGGGAGACAATTAATTTTGGTTGAACAATGAACATGTTTCTGAGCTCCTGCCGTCACCATCGGAGAATTCAGGCAAGCTCCTCTATGCATGCAAGAAGTTCTTTACAAAAAATACAAGCTGGCAATGCAAGTGAAGAGTTGCCGTGTGACTGTAACTAAAGGAGCGTGTGAAAACTTGGCTTATGCCACGAGGTGAAAAATAACGGATGGCTCGCTGCATTTCAGCACAACAACACTGCATCCTTTCCGTGATTACCCGACAAAGAAAAAGGGTACAAACAAGGCGAAGAATGCCTCTGATAGAAAGTTCAGCCCGCGGCTCGAGTTGGACGCTACGGCGCAGGAATGGACAAAAACAAAGAGCGGGCAGAGGGAGAGACAGGGGAGGGAATCCCCTGAGTGCAGAGCTATGTTCAGCAGGAATGTACCGCCGCCTGTTCGCTCATGTAACTTGACTGGCAACAGCCCAGAGAGCTGTCTGACACAGACAGAGAGGGTGGGAGAGACGTGGAGGAAATAAGATGGATCTGCTGAGGGGGAGACTGGCGGAGCGCAGGACGAGTTGCACAACTAATCGCAGATCATTTTTCAGGTTTTCACAATTTTAAGTTATGTATCCCCGATGTTCCTGGGTGATATGATGACATAAGATACAGTGTTGGGAAATGTACATTTTTCAAAAGTCAGAGATTCTGCAATAAAGTTCACAGCAGCATCCCGATCCCATAACCGTCTCTGAATGTTTTCAGACATTGTTGGCAACAATGCAAATCCATAAAAAGGACCATATTGGATTTTTATTTGATTATAATTTGAATTTTTATATCAATTTGTACCTTCAATAGTCTGTTCTTTAAAATGCTGGCTTGGAGAAAATACATTCATTGCTGTTGGATACTTTATCTGTTGTTAAATAACATTTATTTTCATTATCGATTAATCTGCTCGTCTTTTTCTTGACTGATCAATTAATTCCACCAGTTTTCACCCGTGTCTGTTTGTTGGTTTGATTGGTTTTTCAGCAGGATTACAAAAAACACTACTGAACAGATTTCCATGAAACTTGGATGGAGTATGGGTCTGGATCCAGAATAGACCCCCATTAAATTTTGGTGCAGATCACGATAAAGGGACGGGTCGTATTTAGGTGGCTGGTATCCATGAGTGGGAATAATTTGATGCAGATCAAGGGGGCTGTTGGGCCATGGCGGAGGCATTAAGTTTATCATGATTCTTCATTTCGCCACAAAAGACTGTATCCATATGATTTCCACTACTCATCTCTGAAATATTAAACATGCACTTCCTGTATTTGATGCCCATTGTGTCACAAAAGCAAAAGGTTAAAAGGTTGAGTAGATTGTTTGAGCTACGACGAAAGAAAAATGAATCAGTGGAAAAACCTCAGTCGATCTTTGGTTTTAAGCCAAAGCTGAACCAATAACTGCTTCTTTGCTTACTTTGCCTTTGGGTTGCAGCTGCATCCCAAAGTAATAAAGAAGTGATTATTAACTGAGTTTTGTACGTGCGGACCACAGCGGCAGGACTGAAACTCTGCTGCTCTGCTGCTCCAAGAAATACTGCACTGAAACAAATAAAGTTCAAGTATATGCTTAGCTGCAAAAAAAAAAAAAAAAAAAAGGGGGAAAAAAAATCCAATAAAACAATTTGCTGAGACAAATAATCACGATTATGTGTGTGGACACAGTAGTAAGAAAAATCGTCATCGGGGTACTCGTGCAGCCATAAAGGAGAGGGGAATGTGAGCCAGACAGCAAGAGGAATCGAGGTGGAGCTTTAGGTTGTTCAGGGTAACACAAATCAACCTAATGGCCCCGTTTGTGTGTGTGTGCTGGAAGTGTGTGTGCATGTACAAATCCCCCCCCACCCCCCGCCCTGCGTCATATTCATATGCCTCTTGATACCGAGGTCAAAGCAATCACTTTGCTAACACGCCGACATATGGACATGCTGCACTCGCATTACCCCACCCAGTCCCACCACACACGCACAGAAACACACACCTGCACTGTATGACATAATCCCTGCTGTATGATGATGTCAGATTATTGATACGTCCCAATAGTTCGCTTAAGCAGAGATCACCGAGGGAGACGGGGCGAGGAAGGGCGAGGTAGGAGAGAAGAAAGACGAGGAGGAGGAGGAGGAGACATGATGCAGGGTTTTGGGGGGCAATTAAAAGGCTGGGTAACGAGGCTAATGAGTAGACAGGTGGCCCCATTACAGAAGCAGCCGCACACACTCATACACACCAAACCTCCCCTCTGGCTGGGATTAGTGTGTGCGCGAGTGTGTGTGTGTGTGTGTGACCCCCCTGTTTCCCTGTTAATCAGTCTTCATATACGAGACTGGAGGCAACAGGGTGTTTCTGTGCGTGTGCATTGTGTGTGTGTGTTTGTGTAACTGGAGGCGAGAGTGTGAAATTGGAGTGATAAGGCAGGTAACATTCAAACCACCCCACCTGCCCTGCCCTGCACACACACACACACACACACATATATATATATATATAGCCGTAAACACACACTTCAGTATTTGTTTCTTTGCCTCTCCATTCCAGCGCTACACCTGTATAAGAGTGTGTGTGGGTGCGGAAAAGTTGTTTGTATGAATAAACAGGATAATGAGATATCGCTGAACAAGACGTGGTGGTGAATAGCATATATATGTGTGTGTGTGTGTGTGTATGTGTGTGTGTGGAAGAGAAAAAGACAGGAGGCAGAAGCGAGACTAGAAAACAGTCTTTCAAGGTAGTGTCAAAAGGCAAAAAAACTATTGGCTGATGTGGCTGTAATTACACAGACTGAGATAGGAGTGGTGATGCTTCACATTTACCCGCAGAGCTCGGCAGATGCGCACACGCACACAAACAAACACAAAACAGAAGAGGAGGAAGAGGAGTCGCATGAGGATAACTCCCAGTCCTTGAGAACTAGAGGCAAAAAGGAAAGGGTAAAAAAAAAAAAAAAAAAAAAAAAAAAAAATTGGGATGCGGGGAAAACAGTCCCTGAGGGAAGGGTTGAAAAATTCTCGCGCAAACCGAGACACAAAGAAACACAGAGAGTCCAGTTGGGATGGAGCCAGAGAGGAAGAAAAAAAAGGAAGATAGAGAGGTGATGGGGAGGTAAAGAAGTCGAGGTGGAGAGGCAGGGGAGGAGCCAGAGCGCTCGGAGACATTCGGGGGATACGTCTGCATATCAATGGGGCTTTCTACGCGTAGTGGTTATTATCTTCTAGAAGAGAAGGGAGAGAGAGAGAGGCGACAGGGGGGACAGCCGGGAGGCCAGTCAGTCAGTCAGTCAGTCAGTCAATCTGTCAGCCAGGCCTGGAGACAAGCCTGGGGCTGGATTTACACTCTCCGGTCCGGGAACCACAACCTCACCCTGGGGAATAGCAAGGGGACAATTGGCTCTTTAAGAATGGAGGGAAAAGTGTGAAGGGAGGGGTGCATATGAGGGATGCATGCATGCGTGTGTGTGTGTGTGTGTGTAAATGTGTGTGTGTTGGGGGGTGGATAAGGGGTCCTCCAAGCCCAATTAAGCCTGACTGCATGTCGGAGGGCTGTGCCAAACATGCCCCACCTGTTTAGAGAGGGCCAAAGGGGCTAATGAGCACTGCCTGGAGGGGGAATAGCATGTGTGAGAGAAAAATAGTGGAAAAACCGGGAAAGAAAATTCCAGGGAATTAAGGAATAAAGATGACATTCCCCAGTTTTTGTCCCCCCGCTTTCTCTCTCATTATGCAGCCGCAAGTCGAGAGACACAATGTCAGAGGGATTTCACAGCTAAAATTAGTCTTTGTTATCATATGCGGTACAGGCAAGAAACATGTGACAGGGCGGCGCACAAACACACATGCACACCGACACACACACACACACGCGCACACACAGAGCCTCCAATCAGTCAGACAAGAAAGAAACAAAACCAGCAGCCACGAAAATTAAAACCAGAAACGGGCGGAGAGGCAGGAAGCAGGGGGCATAATGAAATAATAAGAGCCAAATATTGTGCAACAGGAGCAACAACAGTTTTCAAGACAGAACGCCTCTGTCTTGTGTGTGTGTGTGTGTGTGTCTCAGAGTGTGTAATGCGGGTGAGTTTGGGTGAAAGAAGCCCATTGTCTGGCAGTGTAACTCAAGCTCCCAGCCTCAGCTCTGCCTCGAATGAGCAGCAAGGATGTGGCATCCTTCCTTCCTACCTTCCTTCTGTTCCCCTCCACCGCATTCAACCGGACGAAATCGCTTCTGGAAGGAGCAGTTCAACATTTGGGGAAATAAACTAATCTTCTTTTGTTTTCTTGCAGAGGCTTGACTGAAAAGTTGGGACAACTCTTACGTTCAACAAATACCAAGCGACAGCCAGCAGCCGGTTAGCTTAGCTTAGCATAAAGACTGGAAACGAGGGGGAAACACCTAGTCTGGCAGCCCTAGTCGACCACATAACCTACTGGGAAAATTATCCAGTTTCTAGTTTACACATTTTGTAACTGATTAAACAAAAGCGGAATGTGTTACTTGGTGGGCTTTAAAGGTGATTTTTGTAATCTTTGTTTGGACGGAACCACAATCAAAACACAATATAGTCGTGTTTATAACCCTGATGACAAAATTACAGAGATTGTAATGTGTTTGCACTGTTCCTTTAATTAGCAGCTGACCGAGGGCTTCAAACAAACTAACAGAAAACATTCAGGTGACCAGTGAGAGGAATGCAATTGCTGATTTGATTTTTTCCACACTACATGACACTCCCACACACACACACACACACACACACAGACACACACAATCAACTGGCAGCTGCTAACCCCGAGATTAAGGCCAGTGTGACAGACGTGATTTCAGGCTACATCTGTGGCAGAGAGAGAAAGAGAGCAGAACAAACAAACGTGGAGGAACACGAGGTGGACGTACACTGAGCAGCAAATTGTTACTAGCTAGTGGAGAGGGAAGAAAAAAAAAAAAAAAAAAAAAAAACAAGTGTTGGAGGAAAAAAAAGAAGAAAAGCAGCAGAGGCACGCACCATCTGTTGGGTGCATACTGACTGTGCATTCAGAGATTCAAAAGGCCGTTAATTCCACGGCAGAGGAGACCCAGAAAATGCTGTTATCAAACGACGTTTTAACAGAAATGAGAGAAATGAAGGTGGGGATGGATGCAGAGTCGCTGCCCTTTTATTTTGATTTAGCTGAAAAGAAGACAGGGATTTAAAAAAAAAAAGAAACCAGATGTCGTGTTTGTGTTTGATGCGCGCGGGCTTTTAGTAAAGAGGAACCTGGGCTTTTGGCCGTAGCTACAATTGAATTAGATCTCCATTCAGCCCCGCCGCAAAACCGCTACCGTGCTCTCCTCTGCGTTCCCCTCCCTCTTCTGTCCTTCCCAAACCATTACGACTGACACCGGAGATAATTGAAAAGCCCGCTCAGTCCGCCGCCAAAACTTCAAACCTGCTTTTCAAGAAAGGCACGGTGGAAGAAAAAAAAATAAAAAATGGAGGGAGGGAGATAGGAGAGAGGCTGAAAAAGAAAAAGTGAGGAGGAGAGAGGGGAGAGCTGCTCATTGATATGACAATTTGATTTTCTGGGCTCTGGTGTGAAGCAGCTTAAGAGGCCATCCCTCTATTATAAGGCCTGTGACATCTAGCCTCTCCAGCTCTTCAGCCCCCACCCCTCTATATATATTCATATGTGTGTGTGTGTGTGTGTGTGTGTGTGTGTGTGTGATTGTGAGCTGGTGCATGTGCGCCTCGGAGTACATGTGTTTGTGTGTGCGTCTGTCCCATGCAGACTCTCCCCCGAGTTTCCAATCCGGGATCACATGCGGGGGAATGTGAAGTCGGAGCAGCTGTCGGCCTGGCAACGCTCCTCGCCAACCCAAGCGGGATAGAAACTTACCGAGCATCAGCACCCCGACATTCACCACAGCGGAGGACAGGGCACATGCAGGGCGCGCTAGTGTGTGTGCGTGTGCATGTGTGTGTTTGTGTGCGTCAGCTTCAATAACCATTCATGTTGTCAGAAACTATTAGGCATTGCGCTGACGACCCCGCCCAGCATGATTGAGTCAGAATTTAAAAAGAAGCAGGGTGAATGTAATTGTCGGTATTTGGAGCGTTTTGGCGTCAATAAATCACCGCTAAATTAATTTTCGAGCCTGGCAGCCTCCAACCGCATCTACAGTGCCTTTTGCTATTTTGTGCCACCTGGTTGGATTTGGCATGAAAATCCGCTCGTTCGCCTTTACAGAACTTCCCTGGCATACGGCTGCTGTTCTCCCAGCGCAAACAGAGCTCCGAGCATTTGGGATTTTTCTCGCCGACGGAAGATGGAAAAACAACAAGCGAAATGAGGTTGACGGAAAAAAATTATACATCACAGCTGACATGTTTATCTTATTCTCCAAAATGAAAGTAAACAGAGGCCAGGGTTCATAACCAGAGCAATGCAGAGAGAGAGAGAAATTAAAATAAAGTCAACAAATATTCCCTTTAATGGTCATGTGTGCCTCAGTGCAGACATAAAAAGCTGTTTTAAAGGGAGGAACAAAATCAGGTGAATAAAAGGGGACTGGAAAAGGGCGTAGCATGTGTTTGTCTGAGGTAATGGAAGTCTTTACATGTGCAAAATGTGGGCCAAGGTGCTAAAAAAAAAAAAAGAGGAACCAAAAGACGAGGCAAAAGGCTATTTCCAGTTTATTGTAAAGGGTCCTATTTCGAGAATCGTTGCCGTCAAATTAACTCCAAAGATCTGGGAACACAGGAATATTGCTAAAAAAGTAGTCAGATGGGACGAGCAACACAAGGAGGCAAGTTTTAAACAAACCATCTGATTGGCCAGATTCATGAAGGCAAAGAGTAAACTTTTATTTTCCTTTTATTAGAAGAAATAAGTAAGAAAACAATGAATACATTGTCTGAAAACGTGTTCTATTGTCTCACAGAATTGCTTCCTTCCAGGTGACTGTCTCATATTAGGCGTAACAGATGTTTTTGATTAGAAACTAGACAAATATACCAGGTGAGATTGTGGATTTCAGCAGCAAAAACATTTCCAAACTCTCCCTCCTAACAAATGTTACACCGCACTGCCTGATATTCAAGTATGTACAGGTTTAAATGTACTTTCTGCTCCATTTCAATTTGCAACACAAAACATCACCAGTGTAAAGCAAATCACTAACTAAACAAAAATACTGTGTGCACTGACATCATCTACAACAACAATGACCAATAAACACTTTTAAGCACAGACATTTAGACTTTTCCTGGCAGGAAACAGCTGAAACAAGCTTTGTAAATTGGCGACTCGGTTCAAGAGCAGGACTAAGAGCCTGGAACTAGCTCACCCAAATGGTATGTAGTCATTCTTAATGTCAATTACACCTTTGAGCTTCCTGCCACAACAAGCCAAAACATCGGATTCGATGTTACACATGTGCTGCCTGAACTCCACTTAGAGGACTTTTCCTGCCCCGTGCTGCTGTGGAACAAGAGGCCTGACTGACTTACTGGCTAAACTCTGACCTGCAGTTTCTGCTGTAGTTTTACTATGCAGCGGAGATCTGTCATTAACATTTTGGGTGCGCTTAAACCCTGTCTGAACGTCTTATCGCATGTCTCTTGCCATGACTGACTTTGTGCACAGACCTCAGCAATTACTCGTGTTATCGCAACGGATAGAAATGACTGCGCAAACGGAGCATAATGACCGAATTTTCATTTTTGGGTGAACTGATCATCGGAAGATTGTATTTCACATAGTTTGGTTTGGCATTTAGTCGTAAAAGCAAAGTTGTGTGTGTGTGTGTGTGTGTGTGTGTGTGTGTGTGTGTGTGTGTGTGTGTGTGTGTGTGTGTGTGTGTGTGTGTGTGTGTGTGTGTGTGAGAGAGAGAGTCAGAGAGAATGTGTTACAGCACATCCAACCCTCAACAAGGCTAACAATACAAGATGTTGTCTCCTTGGAAGATATCAAACCACTGTTTGGGTGCAGGCTGATGTGTAATTAAACTCATGTGCCCAGCCAGAAGAAACACGTACTGACGAGCGTGCGCCCCAAAACTCCTCTGATCACATACAGGGGGGTGCAGGAGAGGAAATAACGAGGGGCAGATTATGCGTGAGGATTGTGTCCAAAGGTCAGAGTTGGAGTGTGTGTGTTGATGTGCTGAGTATATTACGGCTGAAACTCACAAGAGACCATGTGCCAAGGGAACAATACATTATGCAAATGAAGCTTCCCCATATGGTGAAAGTCAACTGAGCGCTCAACACACAAGCACAGAAACACGTGGACGAGCCAAGTGCTTTCCCTCATTTTCATGCTAAATCTGCAAATCCTTGTAACCGCCATCTCTGCTCAGTCTGCGACAGAGGAAAAAAAAAAAAAAAAGAGAGAAGACAGGAGAGGAAAACAGAATGAGAGGAGAGGACAAGAGATGGATAGCGAAGAGGCAGACGCTCAATAGAGGAAATAAGAGTAACCAGCCAATACCGTCTCCTGCTCCGACTGATTAGCATTCAGTAGGAACTGGAGGAAACAGTTAGCAGTCGGGCCCTTATCAGGGCCTGCCTGCATACCTCCCACACTGGGTCACT
The DNA here is from genome assembly GCF_900880675.1 of Sparus aurata. Classification (NCBI taxonomy): domain Eukaryota; kingdom Metazoa; phylum Chordata; class Actinopteri; order Spariformes; family Sparidae; genus Sparus; species Sparus aurata. The sequence goes on from NC_044202.1 coordinate 7,215,908, forward strand.
GTGCTGAAAGCTCACTGTGTCTTTTTACCGCGTCTTCCCACCGCCTATTATCTGTTAATCCACCCACACTGGTTCATCCCAGTGTAACAGGAAACATTATTAACTGCTGAAAAAAGATCGACCTCCAGACACGTGGGGAAAGCTAATCGCCCAAAAGCCTCCAGGACGAGTCTGCTCATCTAGCCTACGCCGTGTCGTCTCGCCTGACAGCGCGGCCGCTCTACCTACGCGGCGCTTTTGGACAGCGAAACCCGTGAGTTCACAGCCCGTCCCCCCGGGGGAGGGATGGCAAGACAGAGGGATACGGAAGAAATAGGAGGGATCGGAGGAGTAAAATATAGACTTCTGTAGAGGTCAGAAAAGGTTCAGCGATGAGAACGTGTACCAAAGACATGCAGCTGTAACAGAGGGATTTTGGTTTATTTTGTAGTATTTAACCTCCAGCGTACTACCAGCAGCTGGCAGGAGCTTCAAACTCGCAAACATAAATCCTTGTAAAAAGTAAATAAAACCATCTGTGATGGTTGGAGGTAGCCACCGCTCCCCGGCTGGGGGTTAAATTCCCCCTTAAACTTTCTCCCCTTGATGGTCGTACAGCGAAGAATGTTCCACGGGAATGTGTGTGTGGATCTAAGTACGGTGTGCGTGTGTGTGTTGGAAGGAAAAAGGTAAGCAGCGGTGGAATGATGATCCTGTGATTTCCCCTGAGGCCACATCTGCCCTCGTTGAGCAGGCCTCCTCTAAAAAAGCCCCGTCCAACATTCCTGGAGCATTCCGCCAGCATTCATCACCCGCTCCAGGACCCCTCCTCGAAACCCCCACGCGTCCCCCCTGTGTGCACCTCTCCCCCCTCAACTCCCACAAAAGATCTCTGAAGCTAGATCCAGAATGTCTGCTGTGAGACTTTCCAGAGCCAGAGCGCGATCCCTCCCTCCCTCCCTGCAGCACCGGGGTCATTGTTCATCCTCCTCTGTTCATTTCTCATCCAATCGCTCCCTCCATCCCCTTTCCCCCTCTTCCTCTCCGTCTGCAGGGATTTGCGCCTCTCTAATAGAGGCATCTACCATGTCCCACTGACTGCCGGAACAGCTGGAACTGGGATGCGTGCGGAGTGCTGCCCATTATGTGTGTGTGCGTGTGCGGCTGGGTGTGTGATCGGGCATGCACAGGCGAACATCTGTGCTGAGAAGAGCGATGGGAAATGATGTCGCGAGCGCCAAGCCAGAAATATCTGTCACACTCTGACATGTCAACGGGTCCGGCTGCATGCACTCGCAAGCACGTACGGCCGAGGACGGCGGCGCACAGACACGCCGACACCCAGCCCAACACGGTGGCGCCTCTGTTTTTTATCACGCGCTATAAATCACCCATCTTCTAATTGTCCCCGACTTCCCTGGTCTCTGACAATCTGCTCCTTGACAACCAGCCCGTATAACTGACAAACGGTGCCCCCAACAACCGTCGTCCTGGGTAACTGGGGCGTTTATCAGGAGCTTCCATCCCTTTTGGAGCTTGGCAAACCCCTGAAAGTTTGATAAGGTGAAGGTGGGCATGAAGCTCCATATTTAGACACCGCTGTCAGAGTCTGATTTAGCACCGCAGGTAATTGCACAGAGTCACAACGAAGCAGGCAGGGAGTGAGTTAGGGGTGCGGGAAAGGGAGGAGAACGAGGAGGTGGAGGGAGAGTAGGCTAAATTATGCTGAATAGCACTGCAGTGATATCCCCCCCCCCCCCCCCCCTTGCTGTTGAAACAATGCATCGCCGCCAACCACTTTTCATTGAGACAGCAGCATCAAAGCAAGAATAATGGATCCTTGCAGAAACCTCGGCTCGATAGTCGGAGAAACAAAAGCTCTCATTGTAATCTCGGGCTCTCTCCCTCCTCTCGTGCATTCATCCCAGTGTTAATCCCTTTCACATTACTCTGACTCTACTGTAGGCCATTAGAGGAGGAGAATTAGAATTCTACTGTAGATTTCTAATCTGTTCCATTACGTTCTTCTCCCGTGTTCAATCAGCCCTTGGCAGCAGGATAAAGAAAAATACAAGGAATCTATAATGCAGTTAGTCAGATACATTGGAGCCAGGCACGGATGCTCACTGGAAACAGAGTCTGGAGTTCGGGATGCAGGGGAGAGCCATCCGGCCCGAAAAAAAAGATATCACAAGTTACTTAATCGCAATCACAATCCATGACCTGAACCGTGGTCTTTGCTCTAACTTTTGATTCCGACACCAATATTAAAACACAAATAGAATTAAAGATAGTTTTGGCAAAAGCTCCTCGTCCGAACTGCCGCTAGCCGGGAGTTACGCTGCACGCACGAAGAGCCATGTGAAGCGATTTGTCCAATTAAAATAGCCATCTAGTTGGCTTCATCACTCTATTGCGATGCTCACAAAGTGCGGATCTGCTAATCAGTGGGGTTATATGAAGTTTTGAAACAAAAGAGGACATTAAAGGCAGCTACATATACAATTTGCCAGAACAGTCGGAAATGTTGTCACGATATTGGAACTTCTAACTTTGATACATGGCTTGAAAAAAACAGCGATACTCAACGCCACGTTCCAAACGACTTTTCTTCAGCGAAACAGCAGGACTGTGGTACAAGTAAATATCTATTATATATCTATCTAACACATTAAATATCACACTTTATTTAAGAAATATTTGTTTCACTTTGCTCTTCAGATTAGGATTTAAAAACAACACTGCTGAAGAGAAGAGAAAGTACTAAAGGAAATATTCAGCATCCACACAAATCAGTGTTTTTGACAACATAAGTGGAATGTTGATGCCTTCAGGATTAATCACGATCAATAATCGTCAGACCACTCACCCCTATTTTGTTGTGTCAGATATCAGCTGATGTCTAGTCGCAGTGTACAGTATTATTCTGAAGCAGTGACATCTGCGGATATCAGACATGTCGTTTATCTGGCTAATATCTTAGACTGAGATCGATAGAGGAAACAGATGTTAACAAAAGAATGTCAGCTCGAGGTCCGTTTAGTCGTTCTGGAGCTTCTGAAAACATCAAATTTTTTTCTTCACTGCTGTGTCTAAGGTCAACTTTTTTCCACACTTTTAGGCCAACATGGACAAGAACTTGATGCCCTGAAGAAGACTCAAGTCAAAACACGTAGGCGTATCTATTAATTCGATAAAGGATTTTTAACCATATCAGAGTTCCTCTGATTTTCAGTCAGGCTGCCTACATGTACCTTGGACAAGCCCGACTTCACTGATTTTTCATTTGTTATTTGCATTCAACCTGTGTCCTCATCCTTGAAGAGCACCTGATACTTAACATCGGCATCAATCCTGACCCAGTGCAGCGCTCGCCTGTTTTTTCCTCTATATGGACAAGAGGTACTCGAAATATCACGCCATAAGCTTAAAATCAATTAAATGCGTCTTTATTATCCAAAAGAGGAAATTAATTTGGTACGCAGTGTAAAGAATACATCGAGAAAAACAATAAAATGAATCCAGGAAATTAGCCACAATAGAAGAAAGCTGTACTCATCTCATATTCATCATCTTGAAAGCTGCAGAACAGCGACTAAATGTACAGGGTGAGACCATTTTCTCAATAAGGTGTTTTTATTTTGACTGATCACATTGTCAAAGCACATTCATACTCATATTTGTCTCCAGTCTACATCATTAACTGCTGCCAAATACTCACACAGTTTCTAATGAATTACCAATCAGTACACTTGCTAATGGGTTAAATGTGTAATAAGGTAAAATGAAAAAGGTCAAATGAAAAAAATTAAAGCACTTAAATTGCGGTTTAATCAAGTAATGTTATTAGGTGTAAGCTCAGAGTAGATAGTAGAGTCACTACTGACTTTGTACATTGTCATTCCACGAGAACAAATTTAAGAGACGCTATCGCGGCTACTGACGAGGCAAAATATTTCAGACTCTTCAAGGCTTCGTGGATTTCCCATCCAGTCCATCAAAACAAACTCTGCGGCAAGCTTTGGAAACCATCTCCAATTATCGCTGGCATTGTGCGGCTCTGACATCCAGTCTGTGACTTCTCCTTTTCTACACTTTCACAGAGAAATAAAATCTCCCAGTGATGAAATTGATTCCTCCCCCGGTTGTCCCATGCGATGAGCTGAAAGGTCTATACGGTGGACGGTGTGACCGCAGGGTTAAAAAAACAGCGACCACAGATACAAAACTACAGGATGCTATTGACTACACCTCCACAGATCCATAGCCACTGGACTGGAACTGGCCTTGCAGGGGAATAAGGCCAGCTGGAAAAATAGATGTGGGAATGTGATGTATAGCATCTCCGAGGCGCCTGGGGGGTTCAGTGATGATGATGAGCATAACGGATTTTACAGGGTTTCCCGCATCGACTGTGGTGAGTCAGAGCAAGTCAAATCCCAAATTCGGCTTCAAGGCAGGGTTCAAGGTTTTGTTTGCACAGTGTGGGGCAAAGAGGCCAAAGAGCATGTGTGTCTGGGACTGTTTATATATGGAGAATACTGAGAAACCCGACAAAGACATAATACAGGACACAACAGATAAGAGAGTCCCGGTTTGTGTCCGCTAACTGAAGTCCAAACATTCCTCTTTTCCAGTCTGCTCAGCTCATACACCACTACGTATAAAAGGACAGGATGAGCCTAAAAAATCCTCTTAATATGAATAAAACAAAAATAAATTGAATCCTTATCTTGTCTTTAAAAGTTAATGAACAGTATTAAAGTAGAAACAGACCGTCTGGCGAAGGGGAAATTAAGAAATAGCTGCGCGCGGATTAATTTTGTCAAGAAACTTCTTGCTTTATTAGAGTACAGCTGAGAGGGTCAGCGACGAGGGGAGCGACATGATACAAATTTGAATTGACCACCGAGCTGAGAGGACACCTCCGCCTCAGCAGCAGACGTTCAGTCTGAGAATTCAGGCTCACTTGTCTGCACTGGATGACCACATTACTAATCACCCCTGCGGGAGACACATTTAAAAAGCTCTAAACTATCATGCAGCCTGGAGCTTTTGAGCCGCTGGCGTCCATAATGTGATTATGAGAGTATTCACAGTTCTCCAGGGGGGCAGCACCAGGTCTGCCAGGTATGGCCCATGGCCATTATGAAGGAATTTTTTTGTGATGTGTGATAACTATCTGAGGGTCTGAGGCTGACTTGCACAAGGACACCTCTGCCAGGTTGATGTTTGCTAGGGGGGGAATATGACCACAGGCCTTCCAGCTGGAGACCAGTCGAGCCATTTATCATAATTGTGGGCAATTATGCTGTCTTGGGTATCCTATATATTTCACAGATTAGGATTTATTAATAGCGATTCAAATTCAGTGTATGCAAAGACTGCCAGATGAGGGTCTTTCTTTGCATACAGATGTAGCCAATGCAAGAATTTATAAGCAGCATTACAAGCCGCAGCTGAGACTGTAAGTTGATTAATTGATTATTCAATCAATCAAAAGTATGAGAGAGTACTCCATCGATTTAGCATTGCACTTGTCATGATGGATGGTTAAAGGAAAAAAGGATTAAAATCAATGCAGGAGAAGCTAAATAAATAAGTAAGTAAGTAAGTAAGTAAGTAAGTAAGTAAGTAAGTAAGTAAGTAAGTAAATAAATAAATAACTGCCGCCTACATCACCAACAATCCAACGCCATCGCCGACAGTGCGGTCAGAGATTACGGTTTATTCTGACATTTATGACTACTGAGACATTAATCACTAGATTCATCAGTTAAACAGTGAACAGCAGGTTAATGTGACAACACAAAAAGTATACTACTTCTTCGAGTTTCACTTCTTCACTGAGCTTTAATTGTTGTTTTATGAACCAGCTTGTAGGTGCATTATGGCCACCTACTGGACTGGAGTGCAGCTGTTAACTGTCAGGGAAAAAACAACAACTACATTTCCTCGGTTATTCCTATTGCTCGAAGGCAACTCCTTAGATTGCTTACTTTCCATGATGTCTTTCCTTGTAGATTCCCCAATGTCAATACCGTGTTTTCCATTAGTTAGTGCTGATATTAATTCCCTTCTTTCCTCCTGATACCTGTTTCCACTGTATCACAGTGTGTAGTAGGTCCAGAGGGATGCTTGCCTTTTTCTATGGAGTGCTAATTTAACAACAAGTTTACAGTAAATAAATGCACTGAACTACTTCAGCTGCAGTACAGTACAGTTTTGAGTTTAAAGAATATCCATTTTTGCCCTTTTCCCACTTAGCATAAATATCTTACACTTGGAACCATTTAATATGACTTTGTCTTATGGCTACATACGGAACAGCAGCCTATACACTGGAAACTATTCGCCAAATGGATTTATCTGACCTGCAGGGCATCATCTATGTTCCCCTGCTTCTTTATGCAACTCCTGAACACAGTCAGCATTAATTAAAATATGTGGGCTCGTTTCCTGACCTAAAGGGGGATTACCATTAGCTGCCATTCGTATTCATATGAGAGAGAGAGAGGCAGAGAGAGAGAGAGAGAGAGCGAGATAGAGAGCAGAGAGAGAGCAGAGAGAGAGCATAGATAGATAGAGAGAGAGAGGAGAGATATAGAGAGAGAGAGAGAGGCAGAGAGAGAGAGAGAGAGAGATAGAGTCATATATATAGATATGATATATAGATATAGAGATAGATATGATATATATATATATAATATATATTATATAGATATATTATATATATATATAATATATATATAATATATATATATATATATATATATATATATATATATATATATATATATATAATGAAAAAGAGCCTCTGCAGACTTGTCTTAGTGAGATGGTCTCAATTCAGTTTTGCCCTTGTTGCTGTGTTATTGTTATTTCACTGTGGCAGGCCCAATGACTGCTGCGTCATGTTACTCTGCTTACTGTCAATCGGCTGACACTCGCAGGAAAGCTCTGCCAGGAAACAGACCTGCAATAACATGAAAGTACCGTATGCACTTTGAAATCCCTGTTCTCTTAATTGGGATGTATGTAAGCCAGGACAGATGTGGTTTTTGAACCATGTTTACACAATGATGCAATGCTGAGACTGTTAAATGTACTGCGGAAGGGCAGATATGCAGTGGGAATTGTGCTTTTGCACCTGGAAAATAAGGATACAATTCAGCGGGGCTTTTACTTCTCACCAGTGTTCAGGTTTCCGACAGCTAAATATACTTGAGTCCCTTGAAACCTGCGAGCTTGAAAATGCTTGGACATCGAATAAGGTGCGGTGAGATTCATTGCACCCGCTGTCGGAAAAATAAAAATCCCAAAAAAGCCTCTCTGATACCCGTAGCTCTTTCCGGCTCCCAGACACACGCTCGCACAGAGTGAGTCCGGTCTGATCCAGTCTGATCCAGTCCCACGCCGGCCCACCGTGCAGCCGAGGTCAAGGGCACCCCAGTGCAACCTCCACCTGTCAGCTCAGGTTGGCAGGGGAGGGATTATGGCGCGGCGTGGGGGGACAGATTAAAGGGCGACACAAGCAGAGATCTGGAGTGCCAATCTGCCAAGCGGCGGGGGATCCCCCACTTTTAGAGCGCCGGTGGATGAGAAGTGATCGATGTCGCGAAAGACACACTCGCACACATGAGCTGGCGAGAACGGTCACGTATACACAAAGAGGCAGATGCTCAAACAAATGCTTCACTGTTTCACGGTGGACATGCAATTTCATTTGAACCCTTCCTCTCAGTAACGTCCGAGCCGGTTACCTCACCAAACAGCCCTGAGTCATGACGAATAGACTCACAAAGTAGTGCTGATACAAACTTTGCCATCTTAGCTTTAATGCGCTGTAGTTTGAAGGCACTGCAGCGAGTAATAAGCCTTGGGGCCTGGCTGTGGCGCCTGGGCTGTGAGGCTTTTGAGCACACTGCCTGAGGAGCTTAAGGCTGGGGGAAAAAAAAAAAAATTAGTGCTACCTTTAGATTCACTTGTTAAAACACAGTTTTCCCAGGCAAGCTCTCACATTATCTAGCTTTAGTTTGATTGCAGCGGTGTTCTCCTGCAGTCACGCTTTTAATTCTTGTCTAGAGGTTTCATCTCATTATACCATTAATCTAAATGGCTTTGCTTCCTCGCCGTTTTAGGCAAGCCCTCAGATGTCTTTGAGAAAACTGCAAAAAAAGAGGGAAGTTTACTGTAACTCAAGCCGCGCTGCTCAAGTAATTGTCTAAATTGGAATTCATGAATATAAGGGGAAACATTTTATTTCGCCTCCGCCGCTGTCTGACAGCTTAGCGCGGCAGAGAGCACAATCAGCGGCGGATGACACAGCATTAATGCCGGTTGTTATAGAGGGGCGAAAGCATTTCGGTGTAACAACTTTCACTATAAGGTGATTCTGTGTCCAAATGCTGACATCAGTGGAAAATGTGCACTACACACACTTACAATTTGCCGCTTGGGGAACGGTGGGTTGTTGTTGGAAACTGTTTAAGTTTAACACACACACAGAAACACACACAGAGTAAATGAGAGGGAGGGGAACGAAATCCAGATGAGTTAATAACAACGCTCCATGAGAATACACACATGCACTACGACCACACGCGCCCTTATCGTCTACGATGTCCAGCTTTCAACAGGCCCTCATATTCTCCCTCCGTCTCCCTCTCTCACTTCTTCGCGCTCCCTCCCTCTCTCTCTCTCTCTCTCTCTCCGTCCTCCCTCCTTGTTTGCCACCATTCAGAAAAGCAAAATGTGAAAAACACTCTCGCCTCCAAACACTGATTTAATTAGATGATTTAATTAACTGATTACCAAACTTCCATCTCAATGCTACAAACAGCAGCCAGCATTATTAATCTTTACAGCAATACTGCTGCACTTCCCACTCGCTGCCGAGGCTGTTGCACTGAAGGAGACAGGACAGCTGCCCTACTTACACGCCACAGTATAGCATATACTTACAATCAAACCCGCTTTAGCATTCAAACGCACCCACTGTGATATGCGCTAAGTGAACATGCGGCCAAACACGTGATACATCGGCGTGCTTTCGAGTCGGGACAGATGCTGTGGAACAAAAAAATGAAATAAAATAAAATAAAATAAAAACACACTTTGGTTCAGAAACTGTCCCAGTGGTACCCATGAGCCAACGCTTCTATTCTCCTGCTGCGATTAATCCTGTGACAGTGTGTGTGTGAGTGAATGAGGGAGGGAGTGTGTGTGTGTGTGTGTGTGTGTGTGTGTGTGTGTGTGTGTGTGTGTGTGTGTGTGTGCGTGTGTGTATCAAAGTCCCCGTTGCCTGTTGTCTTTCTCTAACAAAAGGAAAGAGAAGGTCCCAGTTAAATTAGCGAGTTTCATTCCATCAATGTTCATCATTATTTCATGGACTGTTGAATATTTTATGCCCTGTGTGTGTGTGTGTGTGTGTGTGTGTGTGTGTGTGTGTGTGTGTGTGTGTGTGTGTGTGTGTAAGCATGTCTCCCCGTCTTTGTGTATGGGAGTGCACATGTGTGTTTATGACTGTGCAACCGCTGTACTTTTGAGTGTGTGTGTGTGTGTGTGTGTGTGTGTGCGCAGGGACATTAAGTATTAACTGAGCTGGGGGGCTCGGAGATGAGCGTCCGGGTCCTCTACTATCCCAGCATGCTCCGCTGCTCTCCTGTCTCGCCTTTCCAGGATAGGAGCCTGGGGAGCTGTCAAGATGCACTGCACTGCTTTCCGTGTGTGTGTGTGTGTGTTTAAGTGTGTTTAAGAGTGTGTGTGTGTGTGTGTGTGTGTGCGTGCGTGATGTCTGAGAATGGGAGGCAACTCATGCAAAACCCAGATGAGTTAATAATGCTGTTTGAGAATCCCTCTTCAAACACACACACATTCTCAGACAGACAAGTGCATCCTCTCACACGCACACGCGCGCACACACACACACACACACACACACACACACACGGGATGCTCCCTCACTGCATGACATGTTCTTGTCTGTCCCCTCCTATTCCCTCGTCCTTTCGTTTCACGGGCAGAGAGGAGGGAAAAAAAAAAAGGAAATGCAGAAGAAGAGACAGCTCGAGGAGAGAGACGAGGGAGAGGAAAGAATGTGTCTGTTTCGACGGAGCGCTGACATGAAGCAGGTGTCGCCAGTAAATTTCTCAGCCGCCATCCCTCCCTCCCTCCCCCCTCCTCCTCCTCCTCCCCTTCTTCCTCTCACTCAATCCCACCTTTTCGTGTTTTTCGTGCCTCGGCGCCCTCTGTTCCTCCTTGTTCGTTCGCTCGTTTTCTCCTATCTAGGTCATCCTTTCTTCTGTTTCCCTGCCGGTGTACAGCAGGTACAGAGCGAGGCGTGAAAAAGTAAAAAGTGAAAAAAAGAAAAAAGAAAAAGAAAAAAGGAAAGACAGCGAGGAAAAGCTTCTGATACAATATCAGCGGAAGAGAGTCCAGCACCCCGCGAGTCTCCACCGACAGTTCTCTCACCAACATCTCCACGAGCCGAGACAATTATATATCTGTGTGTCTGTGTACTGGTTGCCAGCCTGAGGAGCAGAGCAGCAGATTCTGGCTGGCATCGCGGTGGTGGAAGCGTTTATTTTTTTTATTTATTTATTTTTATTTGGCTGTTGTTGCTGGTGTGTTGGCCTTCTGGTTAGTTAACGAGTAAATGGGCGAAATAGAAAAAGGAAGACGAAGAAGGAGGAGGAGGAGCAGCAGAAGAAGATGAAGAAGATGAAGAGGCTGCTTTCATGTCGACATCAGTGGCTCGATGCACCAGAGAACAGGGACAGCACGCGCACGGACTTGCATACTGTATGCACACAGATGAACATACGCACACTTGGATGTGCAGGAGGAAGCAGGGCGCTGGGCTGGAAACACAGATTTTCAACAGATTGTAAAACTGAAGACCACTCAGGGGAGAGACGGGGGAGGGGGGGAGGGGTGAGAGATTGGGGGGGGGAGGATGAGAAGAGGGTAAATGGAGGATAAAAAAAATGAATTGGAGAAAACAGACGGGTGGGCGGTGGAACGTGGAGAAACACCTTTCCTCACTACACCAGAGTGCACCAAAGAACACACACACACACACACACACACACACACACACACACACACACACACACACACACACACTCACACTCACACTCACACACACCAATACACACACACACACACACACAGGTCTGTACAGGTACTGTTTATGGGCCTGGCTCCGCTGCAAAGAGGAGATAAGGGACTGAAGGGAGAGGATGGCAGAAGAAGGAGGAAGGGAGAGAATACAGAATGATGGGAAATTAGAGGAGAGGCGCTTCGGAGGCGAGAGGGATCACAAGAGACAGCTCAGGGAAAACAACATCCTGCAGGTGATCGCATGCACACACGCGCACACACACACACGCGCACACACACGCTACACAATGTTCTCACTTATAAAGAAATCACACAAACACAAACTAGTCCCACAGGTTGTGTGAATGGAAGGAAGGAAGAGGGCCAATCCCATCTGGGATGGCACAAGTGTCCCACTGGGGGGATAACACACGCACACACACACACACACACACACACACACACACACACACACACCGCAAAGGAGAGCAAACACAGACACAAAGACCTTCAGACCTTCAAAGTCGAGTTAACATTTAACTAGTTTCGTAAATCAACACCAGCATAGTGAATCAACACACATGGAGCATGTGTGTGTGTGACCCGAGATTGTGAGTGCATGTGAGACAAATAAAGAGCGCGTGTGTGTGTGTGTGTGTGTGTGTGTGTGTGTGTGTGTGTGTGTGTGTGTGTGTGTGTGTAAAGCCCCAAGGACAGCCTGATTAACAAACCTGCATGACATGACTTCGACCTTTGAGACAACAGAACTGATTTACACAGACATAACAGATAAAAAAAGAAAAAAAGTATTACCTGTTGCAGAAGAGGCCACGTTCAGGAGGAGGACGGGACGGCCATGAAAAAGACAAGCAGAAGAGAGAGAGAGAGAGAGAGAGAAGACATTAAGTGATGAGCTGCATTGGTATGGGGGCGGCACAACATGTCCTGATAACAGAGTGACGCTGTGTAAACATTAGACAACCATATAAAATCCCTAAGCAATCACACCGTCCGAGATCAATAGCTCAAAATGCCACTCCTTGGCTCATTCAAGGGATGCAGGAGAATTAATTTGACAGACTGACAAGCGGAGGAAAAATGAACAGAGAGACGGGCCGACAGCTGCGGAGACAGACAGGAAAGAAAGGCCAGTCAGGAGGACAAATTGATAGGTGGATGACCTATTTATTTGGCAAAAGGCGTGACAGGCGGGCCAGCAAACAGACAGGTAGACAGATGTATAAATTGGGGGAAAAAAGAGAGAGAGAGAGAGAGGGAGAGAGATGGACAAGAAGACATATGGACACGTTGGGCAAAAAAGCAGGGAGTCTGTGCAACCGCGGGGACAGGAATGTCTGACACCTCATTATAAATGAATGAGAGATGTGTGCTCAAAGAGGCTGACGCTCTGGGGAGAAACACACAGTGAGAAATCCCCTCCCCGGAGTGGGCGACCAGATGGACAGGTAAAGAAACGGGAGGAAGAAGTGGCGGAGGAGCGATCGCTTTTGTCTTCCTCCAGACCTTCTCCTCCTCCGGCCCGGGCTTCAGAAACCGATCCAACTTGGACACTCGCTTGCGTGCAGGTACGTTTGCAGGAGGGTGGAGAAAATTACCGGAGCAGCTGACAAACAGAGAGAGAAAGTGCAAAACAGGGAGCGCGAGGGAGAGCGTGTGCGTGTGCCAGCGCCTGAAATAAGCCTGATGGCAGCTGTCAGCTTCTATCTGATGGAGGGAGGAAGAGGAGCAGCGGAGAGAGATACAGAGAAGGCAGAGAGAGAGATGAGGCGATGACAGCGTGAGCACAGGTAAGAAACGGAGAGATGCTGAGGCAGGGACGGAGGGAGAGGGAGTCAGAGATAGCATCTCCTATTCCGTCGGGGCCACGTCCTAGTCGAGGCGTACACAGCAGCCGACGCTGTCAGGAGCCGTGTGTGTACACGCAGTCACGTTAAAGTCAAATTAATCAAACAGGAGACGTGGCAAAGCTGACAGCTAAATGCGTCTAAGGTCATACATATGCATTAAGGCATTACAATGCAATGTTACTATCAAGCCAACAGACACAGATGGGTGGGGGTGGATACGAGAGTCGAGAACAAACCACACATCCTAACCTCAAAGCAGGGAGTCAATAGCGAGAGTGAGGCAAGCTTCTCATTAAGCTGCTTTTCCTCGTTAATTGGAGGATAATTTTGCTTTATTACAACTCGGCTCTTATTTTACCCATTTTTTTTCCCCACGTCGGTTATGATAAAATTGTCCAACCGGGTAAGAAACGATCAAACAGGTTGTCACAAAGCCGGCAGCTTAACCAAGATTATCTAAAGCGCTTCATCTGCAGGTAAAAAACTGAGTGGATGCACCTGAAATGTAATAATCCTGCTTTTGCAAACCTCAAACTGGCAACAGAGATCTATTTTGGTCATACTGATGTAAAAACTGATTGCACAGTGTAACGGCCGTAGAGAAATGACACCATCACGCATAGATTGGTTCATCGTAAGCCTCTGTTCGGTTTGGTCTGCCACAGGGACTGACGAAGGTCGAATCACAGTGCAGAGGATGAGCCTCTGCCATCGCGCAGCCAAAACAGGAAGGAGGCATTGTTTTCCCCAGGCGACCATCCCCAGGTAACAGTGGAATCAACTGGAGTAACTGTGGAAACTCAACACTGCAGAAGAAAGAAACCCTGCTGGTGGAGGAGGCAAAGAAGAAGGTGAAGATGGAGAGCGATAGAAACAGAGTTAAAACAAGAGCGAGCGGCTTTCAATCGAGGATGATGAATAATTCTTCCAACGCAGTATGGGTATTAATTTTAATTGTTTGCCTCCGTCTTCCATAAATAGTTAATGCATCTGTCGGAGGTTTGCTTAAAATACGTACAATCGTCTAATTGGTTTTAGATCTCAGAAACGATGACCAAAACAGAAATATAATATCCTTCCAAGCGCACGTCTTAACATGAATATATTGTCATATGCAGTTCTTCAATACAACGTTGTAGAGCCTCCGCTGTGCTCCCTGTGAAACGAGGCAGCGTTACTAAATATAGCTCTGGTATTTTTATTTTTTTTCCCCAAAGTGTAGAAATGTAAACAAACGCTGAAGCGCAGGCAGATCCGAACCGACTTCTTCGGTTTTAAGAATACAACAAAGCACTTTCATCCGTTCAAAATTCAAATTGAAACTGTATTTGATGACTAAAGAAGCGGATTTGACCCCTCTGATCCTCTTTTCTTTGTTAGTAAGATATTTGTAGCCGGGGAGGACTTCCTCGCCAGCTAAACAAACACGAAGCATCAGCATCTGCGGCGGATGTGGATCGCTGCACTGATTACCACACTCCCTGTAGAAATTGTGTCTCTCGTCGTTCTAATGTACAACAAAGGATTATCCCACTATTTATGAAATGAGATTCTGAATAATTAACAACCCCTTTCTGTTTAATTTCTCGGGGTTTACAATACGTTTACTGGAAACACTAATTGAACCACCGCGAAAACGCTTTCCTTCCTCATTCATACCGTTCGGTGTTTGTGCGGCTGAGGTGGATTGCGCTCGGATCTCATCCTCACTCCAAACAATTCTCGCTTCAGAGGTGCAGTGAGACGAGTCCACCCCCTCAACGAGGTCTGGGTTTGATTGTTTTGGTCCCAAGTGAAATTACACGGCCCAATTTCTTATACGGCCCAATAAACTGAAATAAGGGAAAAGCACTTCTAGCTCGGAAAAAAGCTGCTCCAAGTGATTTAGCTGTAAAAATGACCTCAGCAAAGGAGAGCGACACAAACTGGCAGTCCTAACACGGGACTAGCGACCCGAGAAATGCGGCAATCAGTGTGAAATGTGTAAAATAAGGTGGTGAGAGAAGACTGACCAAGCACATCGGGAGGCCCAAATAAAACGCAAGACAAAAAACCACTTCTAATGAATAGCTTTGCAACGACTGATATCCACTTTACGTCACAATATGTAATGCAAGAGTGTTAACCACAATTACTTTGTGAAGACAGCACAACATGCCCCACTTCTCATGTGTTGGAACAGCCCAGCGCCGGAGTAAAACATGCAAATGTTTCTGCGACCGAATGAGAGCGAAACCACCGGATATTTTTAGGGAGACCTCAGGACAATTTCCAGCTGTGCTCGTGGTGACAGAACCAGGCGTTTTTAACAAGACCTTGAAACACACTGAATTTCAGAACACACAACGAGAAGATGTGAAACATTTGCATACATGTAGAGTCTTGCTATTTGACACCTGATGGGTACTTTCTCTCTTTTTAGCGCTGTCTTTGTTCTCCACCAGCTCCTGAGGGGCCAGCGCCAGGGTAAAATGCAAACCTCTCATGTTAAATATCACGTTCACTTAACCTACTTTCAGATCAGGAGGTGAAAAGGATGTTTGCGAAGTTACAAGGGAGAAGGCTGCCAAGACAGTGACTGCCGTTTGTGACCTCATTTCAACATTTATAAGAGATATTTTTAAGCCCCACGTGTTTGTGGCAACAAAAGCCAAAACGTGATCTTGTCCTTACCCTAACCAAGTGGCATTTGTGCCTAAACCTAGCTAGAGCATAAGTAAAGTGCTGTCATGACATAAAATTCAGTTTTCACATATCCGTGGTTTGCAGAATCGTACATTACTGATTATCTATTCTGCCCACTGGGTTGGGGGAAGGTCTGCCTCTTTAGCTTCATGAAATTTACAAGCTAGTCGTCAACTTCATCCAACTATGCCGTTTGATTGTGAGCAGGCAGTGAGCAGCGGATTCATGGGGCCATTTTTGCTGCCTTTACCTGGAAGCAACACCGAAGAGAGCGGTGAGAATGAACCAAGACAGTAAATGTGCAGGTGAGACAACCAAAACAATGAGCTGCAAGACACTAAGGGCGTTTTTTATGTCACGTCGTATGAAGTGATTGGACCCAGTCTTAATATACAAACATTGATTAAAGCCGTTCTAATAACTCAGTTGAAGTAGCTTTGTGTGATGCGTGGAACTGCCTTTCTACAGCACCTGACCACTATGTCTAACACAGAACTCGACAGACATCCTTAGAAAGATAACTTTGAAAGGTTTATATTTTATGATTTCTCATAACCGCAGCCTTCCCGACTCAAACCTGCCTCTGTACTGGGACTACACAATGAATCATATAAAGAAAAGCCAATTCAATACCGCTGCTATTTCCAATATCACCTGAGGCTGTCATTTTTTTTAATTTTTTTTTTCATTAAAAGCAAAGAAATGTTTCAGAGACTGCTTCCTACACAACTTAATTTGGTGCTGTGGAGAATCTCCTGGCCAGTAAACAAAGACGCATGCAGGAGAAAAATCCTTCAGTTCATTTAACCCTGGCAAATCCTGAAGCATCGCCGTCTCACGAGTGCACTTTCATTTATGCATTGTGTGTTATTTTTGAGCAGTGAAAATCAAATTTGAGTGCGGAATAGAGCCGTGTCGAAACGCGATGCAACTCGTGCCAACATGCACAATTCATAATGGATAAAACTACGATGGTTTTGTCAACGCCGCACAAGCTTTTTGTCTAACCCTCAGGCTGCTGCTGCCCTTGTATATATGATTCCAACAGACCTATTTGATAAAAAAAAAAAACATGCAGTGTACAATATAATTCAGACCATTGCCATGCATGACACGGCTGATTTGTGCTGTACAACGCTCTGTGTTTGCCTGCCAAAGTTAACCCACTGGCAGAAAAAGAACAGAATTCCCTCTTTGAGAAAAAAAAAAAAAAGCCAAGAAAAGATGTTTGGATTCGAAAATATAATAAATCCGCGCTTGAAACAGCTGACAGCTGCTCTCACAACTTAATGACAGAAGGAAAAGGAAAGATAACTTGAACAACAAAAAGTTCCACAAAAGATGAAAAAGCACGATCAATGCATCACGCTGGATATTTAACGTCTCGGAATGAAGCCCCTTCATTCAGCCTCGTCATTATCATGATAATGCCGCCAAAACTGATGAATCAAAGAAGTGTTTATCTGAATTCGGTGGCTGGGGGGGGTGTGATGTAAAGAAAGTTGTAAAGGGCATTGTAATGGACCCCTGTGTGCAGTTGTTCACTTGAAGCACTTCAGACAAGGCTCCAAAAGGCCAGAACACCATGTCCGACCTTTTCACCCCAACACACACACACACACAAACACACACACACACACACACACAGAAACGCCAAAAGGGCTGACCTCTTTACGCTGATTAACATTCCATCGGGGGAGGAGGGGGAGACGAAGAGATACTTTCCCTCACCTTCTTGCCCTCAGCTTTCCTCCATTACGGCCACCATCTTTCTTTCTTTACTCTCTTTACCTCCACCTGTTCGGTCTACACTCCTCTTTCTTTAAGTTCCTCGAGCACATATATCCCCACCTTCCAACTACCTCCTCCCATGGAGCTTTTTTTTCTCCTCTCTCTCTTTTTTTAAAAAAAAAGCTCCGACTTTCCACCTCCGATCTCCATTTTCTCCCGCGGTACACTCAATGTGTCTGTGCACGCATGTGTCTGAGTGTTGTTGAGACATGTCGTGGCAGGTCCCCCGTCACTCAGCTCGCAGGCTTTCAGGAACTCGCCTGACTCACCGCATTGCACCGAGTGTGCTCACGTAATTCACACGCTCATTTCTGCTAAAAGAAAACAAATGTTTTTCCATGTACGTGAAGCCACTTACACACAGAAGACACGAGCCACTTCTGGCGATCGGAGAGACGAAACTAAAGAGACGACGGGGTGTTTCATTAACTTTTTCCTCACCTCCTCGGCTTTATTAAGACCCGCGACTCGCTCGTCTCCACACCTGCTCTCTTAAAGCCTTTCGTGGCCGTTGGTGTGCGCTGGCACGTGGCAGCATGTGTGTGTCCAGCATGGTCAAGCGTAGCCCTATAAAGATTGTGAGTGTGTGGACATGGTATTTGACTCTCGACATCCAAACACTGTGGTTTGTGGACACGGTTATTCTCGGTGCCAACGTTTTGATGGATTCCCACTGGCTGAAGTTCCTCTTCTGTTACTTTTGCTCCTCCGGTTTGAAAAATGCAGCGACACAGAAATGTTTTAGTGGCTTTTTGGGTTCATTTGGGTTTTGAATTAATTAGTACGGTTGAGTTTAAATGAGGATTACAGTGTTCAAGTGTAAAGCTCTCTAATTTAACATCAGTTTCAACTTTACAATAAACAGAATTTGAGTTTGTTAACAGTGAAATAACTTTTAAATGAACTATTCGTCTACCAACTATTAAAATGTTTATTGTAAAGTGTTACCACAGAGTTTAATTAACACTAAAGCATTACAAAAAGGTAGAATTTATCAAAGGGGTTTTGAATTGACTTGTCTAGGATTGAGAAAGTGTATCTTAATTAAGTCATTTTTCTCTCTTAACTTATTCATAAGGCCCCTCCTCCAGAATACCCAGTGTGCTCTGATTGGTCGATTCATGCACGTCTGAGCTAGCACCGCTCACCATGTCTCCAGTCGGCTCTGTTTTGTTTCCAGCTTCCAGTTAGCTTCACTTCTAATCGTGGATATAGGCATAGATTATACAAATACGTTACACAGTGACAAAGAAGTCACAGGATTATGGGTGGGACTACTGACGACATGTTCAAGGCACTTCAGGAGCAGTGGGAGAGAGGAGCTACCATTGGTGGGACTTTAACTTTCAAGATCTTTTACATGCACAAGAACCCTTATGATACTGAAGGAAAATGAAACGAAAAAAAAAACCACTTAATATGTCTCCTGCAATAAACTAAACCTCTTCAGGTTTTGGTTGGAAAAAGTTGAGGTTTTAAGACTGCAGGAAGTCACGATGAGCATTTTTCACTACTTTGTGAAATTTCATCAACAAAACCCATTAACGAGGAAACTATTAGCGGTAGCTGAGAGCACGTTAATGTATGCTTTCACTTTCAACAAAAGATGAAACGCTAACTCAAGTCTTTTGTTGCCAAAATAAAAGCACATCCTCTGGCTATGTGGATAGACTACTGAGGAAACGAAAATGATCTGATAAACTTTTGAAACCTATACGCCGTGATAAGTGCTCTTACATAAAACCAGATTATTTCTAGCAATAAAAACATCAGAACCGGCTTGTCGAGCGGGGAAAGGTTATCCTGGGTAGAGGAGATTTACATACATATATGCCCACACACACACAAACAAGGTGAGTCATAAAAGAAATCTCCTCTCTCCTTCACACAGAAAGTGAACAACCACAACAACGAAAAAAAAACTGAAAAAAACAGGCCGAGGCGAGCGCCACACAGAGCGTGACAGACTTTCAGTTATGACTTATTACTTGAGGGAGAAAAACGAATAAACAACGGAATAATGAAGAGACAAAAGGCGGATGAAAAGCTACCTGGCACACCTACGAGCGGTGCATCTTTTACAAGCCAGGCAACCGTGTATACAAGACCACACAACCACATGTCCGTATAAACCACTCACACAAAGAGGGAGAGAGAGGGAGAGAGGGCGGAGAACGAGAAGAAAAAAAAAAGTGTGCATATCTTTGTGTGTGTGTGTTTGTGTGCAGTTGAGTGTGAGCCAGACTCCAGCTGAGAGGGGAAGCAATAGCAATTCCCACTGACCTGAAAACTAGCTTGCCAGCCACCTCAAAATACAGAGGAACGGGAAGAGAAAAAAAGAAAGGAAAGAGGGAGAATGTCAGCGAGCACGAAGGCGATGAAAATACAGAAGGCGAGATTTAAAGAAATATGGGAGAGTGGCTGGAGTGTAGAAAAGATTCTGGAAAAAAAAAAAAAAAATGACACACACGCGCGCACACACAGGTGCAGCGAGGGATTACGGGAAGGAACAGGCCTCGACATCCCCCTTTTGTACTGCCGGCTCAAGTGAAAGGAATGAAGGAGATAGAAAGAAGACAGATCGACAGGGGAGAAAGAAAAAAAAAAAAAAAAAAGAGAGGAAGGGATCATGTGTGCCGCATCGGAACACACCCAACAGGACAAAAACAACACACACAAAAAAAAAGGAGTGTGTGGAAGTGTCGAGTGTGACTTTGTATGGGTGTGTAGCTGTGTGGGAGTGTGTTCCTTTTTTAAATTTTTTTATTTTGTTGTTGTGACTCCCCGAGGTTCCCCGCGGTCAAGAGCGGATCCTCTTTCTCTCTCGTGCCCTCCTTTCATACACTCGTTCCCCCTCTATTTTTTTTTTATACACTCACTCCTCGTCCCCTCCCTCTCTTTTAGCGCAGCGCTGAATGGCCCCCTCTCTCTGATGAGTGACTGATGAATGAAGTAGCTCTTTGAAGTCAAGAGTCACAGCAAGGCTGGTCAAGCGTGAAGAGACGCCGGACAAAAGACGGCGGAGAGGGAGAGGAGGGAGAGAAGGGGAGAAAGGAAGGAAGGGAGGAGGAAGAGGAGAACAGGGGAGAGGAGGCGGTGGGGAAGGGGGGGGGGGGGGGACGTCAAACAGTGAACATCCATAAAGTCAGCGAGGGGACGGAGGGCTGAATGCGTGTGGCGGAGGAGAGAGTGTGAGAGAGAGCGTGGTCTGCATTTTTTTGCATGAGCGCCCCGGGGGTATTTGCATTGAGGCGCTCAACATGCAAAAGGTCCGGCATCACGCAAGCGGGAAACAACCCGAGTCGGTACAGAGCGACATCTTTTCTTTTTTCCAGGGCAGGCCTTCTGGACAACAGGGACGTCCTGGAGGTCTTTGGGTTTCTGTCTTTTTATTAGGGGGGGCTAAAAAATTGCACTCGACTCGCCCTTTGTTTTTTTGCTCGGGGGGGCGGGGGGGGAAACGGAAGCCAACAGATTGCTTACGGGACGGATTTTTTGAAACATTGCTCTCGCAGCGCACCACCATTTAATCACTTTTGGTGGTTTTCTTGTTGCTTTTGTAGCGTTGCGGGCATTGTTTTGGTCTTCTGCTGCTTTCTGCAAATGATTAGCCTTTTATTCTTGCGACCATGGTGTGTTTCTTTTCTCCCTTTATGTGTGTTTGCCATCTAATTTAAATGTTTTCTTTACTTCAGTCCTGCTCTCTCATTGCCCCTTGGTAAAGCAATATGAATACGCCTGCAATAGGAGATTGGTGTACATGAGGGTTTGTTTGTCAGTGACTTTCCCAGTTAAACTTCAATTAAACAGAAAAATCAACTATTTACTCAGGAAACGTTGTCTGGCAGGGTGTCTACGCTTATTCCAAAGTGTTTTTCAAGCACTTTCATCCTCACAGCTGTGGTAAATTACATACCTATACACTCAAAATGAGTATTTCACTGCCTCAGTCGGATTTTAATTGTGCTACAAACCACCAAAATTCTACAGAGGGGTGACAAATTCAAGGAAAACACAGAAAGAAATCATGGTATTACCAGTTTGTAGACTTGGCATCTTATGTAACCTGGCTGAGCCAATATACAGCGCTCAAACAAACCACATATTATTATCTATTTTTATGGATTCACAGCACCCCTAAGAACTCTGGTCTCGGCGCACCTTGATCTCTGATATCTTCACAGTGCATGAAAAAAAGGCTCCTTTGGTGACGAGGGAGGATTTCTTGGGAAGCTTTTGAGCCATCACCAACAATTTTCTTGGCTGTCTAAGAGCGACACCAGCCTCTGAGCCCGTTTTTTTTTCTACAGAGAATATGAAATTTAGATGGCAGCAGTTTGACAGGCAGCCGCGCAGAAGGCTGTTTGATCGTCATTGTTTTGGTTCCGATTTGTCTAGTAATTGGAAAGGGAAATAATCAGCCAAATTCAACTCTGATGAGCGAAAAACCCAAAGACTAAATTATTCAAACATCGCAGAACTGTTTATACAGCGCGGATGATCGTACTCGATCCACCAAAGGCTCATTTTATCTGCACTTGGGCAGTTTGGAAGGGGGAATTCTGCAAACGGTCTGCCTTCCGTCACAGGGGAAAAGCAAAGACACAGATCCCAAGAAAATTTGACCTTGCTCGACTTTCGCTGGACCAAAATGCGCTGCATCTGGCAAGACGCTGCAACTGTCAATCAAATGCACGCAAGCGCACATTCCCGGTGACTGTCTTTGTAATGTGAGCGCCGTGTTTCTAATGTCTACCTCACAATCGTTGCAACAAAAGATAAAATGACTGCTGTGAGTACTGAGAGTTTCTGAGTACTATGAACTACTATGCAGCGCTCTGGCCTCCGATAAGCCCTCAGACTCACAGATTTGTTCCTCAAACTGGACTTACTGGATCCATTTCATGTCTCAAGAGGCACTTGAGAGCACGCAGGGGAAGATGTTCTCAGTAGGAATGTCTGCTAACCCCTTACAAAAGATACAGATTTCTCACGACCCTGAAACGTTTGGCCATCTTCAGTACCGAGGACGTAGTTTGCAGTTCCTTCATTGCTACAATACTAGAGGATTGCAAAGTCGTATATTTCTGAAGCGAACTAGAATTGAATCAGTGGAGTGCATACCTTGTGCAAGGCCCAACTTCAAGTCTTTTGTGCTCACTCATAGATACCAGCTGTTATATATATATATATCAAAGAAAGTGAAAAAATGCCCTGGATGAGCGCATTTCTTCGGCTTCGCGTCTCAAGACAATGGGGTCTATTCTCCATCCTCCATCCAAGTTTCATGGAAATCCGTTCAGCACTTTTTGGGTAGTCCTGACAAACCAACCAACCAATCAACCAACCAACCAACACATAAACAAACCGACACGCTCATTCACATAATAGATCGTTCAGAGCACCCTTTCCACCAGCATGGTACCATTTTAAATTCTGGCCTGCACACTAAATTTACACCATTCTGATCCTTTCAATATTCGTAACCAAAAAAAAAAAGAAAGGTGGTTCCCGTGTGAAACCACAAAACAGGTTTCCCTCGAGCTGAAATGTGGATCTAAGTAGGCGAGTCGTATTCTAGAGAACTGGCGGAAATGTGGGCTGTTTTGCTAGATAACATCAAGGTGCCAAGAATCGAGAGCACGAGCTCATTTCATCTGCTTAAAAAAAGGTCATTTGTAACTTTCGGGTCTCGCAGCAGTCGTGGGCGATGAAGACGCGGATTCGAACTTCGACTTGCGATGAACGGCATCCTGTCGCGCCTCGAGTCTTCTCAGTGTGCATGTGTGAACTTCATTGTGATAAAGATCAAGAAAGCGCATCCATTAGCTGAAGGACAGCGCCTTTGTTGTTACCATGTCGACCATGTACAGAAAGAAAACCACAAACTAGCTGTCCAATCTGACAGATAATCAACAACCCTCTTGGCTTTGGTTTGACCTTCATCAGTGGTTGATGAATGTGCATCAGCCTCTCCATGTGTATCTAGCTTAACACACAGAGAGGTTTTTTTTTTCAAATGGAGACACGACACCGACTCCGGAAAATAGAGTCTGGTCTCAGTGGGACCGGCTTTTCCCTTCCTATTAAACTCTAAGCGGCCGATCCATGTGCTCATTAGGACAACCCAGGGCAAAATCTGAAATATTGATATACTTTCCATCTTTTTACCGCACAAGCCTCTGGAGTGTCACAGCAGTGTATTGTGCATGTTTAGGAGGCTCCTGAAAATGATCCGATAGATGTTTTCTGCAGTCTAACATAAAGATGGTGGAGGTTTAGTTAGTTAAGATAACTTTGACAGACAACACAGGGCTGTCGGCAGTCGTGTTTCATATTGCGAGGGAGCAACTGGTCACAAGAGTACTTCCTAAACTTCTCTCATCGGGTTTCGCAGCAGGTTTTTCTTTTTAAAAAGACATTCCAGGGATGAACAGGTTTGAAAGATACACTCGAGTATTCCCTTTGTAATTTGGGGAAATCGACCCAAGACCACCAGATATTTCTGTCTGAGCACACGAGGACAAAGCATTCAGAGGCATAAAAAAAAAAAAAAGGGCCTCTCCATCCTACAGCTCCCTTGGGTGAGAGAGAGAGTGAGGGTGAGAGAGAGAACAGTACACTCGTCCTGTGCTTATCTCAATCTCACATCAGATCAGATCACTGGTGGATAAAAGCACTTCCTGTCACATCACTTCCTCTCTCTGGAGGAAGCCGACACGCGCTGGGAACCCAATACGACAGGATGGTGGCGAGGACGATGAAAAAAATTAAACTTTTTTTCTGGACAAGGCGGGAGGCTGGGGGGAGAGAGAGAGAGAACAGGAGTGAGGGAGGGGGGGAAAATAAAGTATAAAGAGAGATAAAGGTGAAACCTACATTCTGATGGCCCAGATCCGAAGAGGAGGAGGAGGAGGAGGAGAGACAAAGAGGTGAAGAGACACTAAGAATAGTATAACTGGATTAGCTTTAACACTGACCTTTATTCAGCAGGGTAACACTCCCTCGCTCTCTCAATTGCTCTTAACCGCCGTTACAGGAGAAGCCTGTCCTACTTCTTCACTGTTAAAGTTTGACTCAGCGAAGGATGAGACGCATATTTATTTAACCCCTGCTTGACGAGACCACATCAGCAGCCATTTTGATTACATTATTAACAATGTTTTAACGGGATGCAGTAGAATTTGAGTGGAAACAAAGCATGAAGACGACCATCCCCAGCAAAGACGATCATGTGAAGTGAATTATCACGAGTTTCATGCGTTTGGCAACCCACAAAATGTGGACTAAAGTCAGCTTCATGGATAATATTCTCTGTGCATGCCCAAGTCTGAACCATTTATACTTAACTGAAGCTTCAGTTCCACAGTATGTAAATTACTGTTAACAGGAATAAGGGTGAAACTCAGCACACGTAACAAGAAATTATGATTTGTTTGATTGTTAAAATAATAAACTGCCAAATTTCAGGTGCGCTGAGAGACACAGAGACAGAGTGACACATCTGAAAGTCACAATCACTTTTATTATGACTAGAATTAACAGATTACGAATTAACGTCGGTCATGTTAATGAAACATCTTTCCAAGAGTGTAATTGTTAAATAGTAATACAAAATGAACCCTGGGAGAACTTCAAAAACAAGAACCTGCATTACACCAAGAGTTATTAACTTGATTTCCTCTTTTTCTGCAGCTTTCAACCTCATCCAAACCTTCTAGTCTTCAAAAGGTGATAGGAAGGAAAGCTAATAAGTTAAACTAGAGTAAGAATTTCAGGTCAAAAAAATGCATTTGAACACTCAAACTTTCATAATACTTCTCTTGTTTCTTACTACTTACAACAACCGTTCGAGCCTAAAATGCATTTAGAGAAAATAATCACGATTTAAATCACCAGTATTGGTAACACAAATCGGCATGAGAAAATAACATAACAGAAAGCGGCAGTGGAAGCAACAGAGCCACCTTTCATCACTCACACACACACACACACACACACACACACACACACACACACAGAGAGAGAGAAACACCCCACAGGCTTGTGAACACAAAAATCACACAGGCCACAGATTCACACGGCAAACACCCGGACACATGCAAACCTCTGCTTGAATGCACAAACGAAGGGAGAGGACAAACTCACTCACTCACTCGCTCACTCTCTCTCTTCTCAGAGAACGTGTGCAGCTTAAAAAAAAAGGAGCAACTCTGGTGATCTACAGCTCTGCCCTGGAGCGAGGCAGACAAACCAAGTGTAGCAGAACGAGGAATCTCTGCTTTTTCTGTCTCTCCATGAGTGGCATCAGCACTTTAGTTGTTCTGGTGGAACTCTCACACGCACACTATGCACACACACACACACACACACACAGACAAAAGACACTGGCATGATGGGCAGAAAAATAGAGGGGAATGATGGGAAACAAGACGGGTTGAGGCGTGGAAGGATGCAGACACAACGCTATCATTCATTCTCTTTTTTGTGGATTTGGTAAAAGTTAGCATACCGTGTGCGTGTGTGTGTGTGTGTGTGTGCCAAAAGAGGAGACAGTCCCAATCAGTAAAAAAACTCCTCCCCTTAATTCAAAGAGGCAGTATGGGATTTGCATTTTTCCCACAATTCAATTAACACGCCTGTCAGCCTTCTCCTCGCCGTTCACATGCCTCCTTTGGCCATCTCTCCCTCACACACTCATGCAAACACACAGACTCCCGCACACACACACACACACACACACACACACACACACACACACACACACACACACACACACACACACACATCTATATCAGCTTCATGAATAGATGCATTTATTCAAAAACACACAAATGCAGAGAATTGATGCATTTATTTGTTTTTACAAATAAATTCGAGGGCACTCCGGCTGAGAGACGCGGAGGAGCTCCCGAGCCACATCCTGTCTGGACTTGTCACATTCAGGCGCATGAAAAGACAGAGCTGTTAATGGATGCAGGGTGCAGTCTCACTCTCTCTCTCTCTCTCTCTCTCTCTGTCCTTCTCTGTCTCAGAAGAAGGGAAGGAGGGGGACAGACAGTGAGTGGCAATACGCGGTGTTACAAGAAAAGACAGACACTCGGGGGTCGTTATGTAGCGAGAGACCAGACGATTCAGACAAGGCCAAACCGGATTTAGAAACCAGGAACTGGGATCAGCCACAGATGCGCTGACTTTGCCGCGGGGCCGGCTAATGACTTCAGCTAGCCCTCTTGTCTGATTAATAGCCTGTAATCCCATTCTCGTGGACGGCATACCATAGCACTCTGCGGCACCACTCATTAACCACTATAGAAATGCCCCCTAATCAGCCCGTCCCTTTTTAGCTATCGAGGCTAATGCTAGGCTAGGCTAATCAATAGGCGGTAATCCTGTTGGCGGAGCTGCTGCAGCGTGGCGCCCCTCATTACCAGCCATAGAAATGTCTGCTAATCATTCGTCGCACGGTTATTTGTCCACAGGGCCGCAGAATCACTTTGATGATGATGTCGGTGTGTGTGTGTGTGCGTGTGTGTGCGTGTGGTGGGGGGGTGTTGACATTTGACAGTCGAGACAGAGGGTGAAAGAGAGAGAGTGACACACAGGGACGCAGAGTCGCTGTAATGATTAAGAAACACATCACTCTTGCTTTTCTCTCCTCGTCTGCCCTCTCCGTCGAGCGTAAGGAGAGGCTCTGCTCCACATCGGCGTCATTCAAGTTTTATCAATCAATGAAAAAAAAAAACAACCCCTCTCCGATCTATAACGGCTAATCAATAACGAGGGCTTGCAGGCTTCACAGACCACCAATAGAGACGGCTGACGGTGGTCATGCGGATCCCGCTCCTGTCTTTACAATTCACTGAGGTGAAACAGACGGGTCAGATCAATGGCTGCAACAGCCTCAAGTCAACTTGACCGGACGGGTTTTTGCGTCCTTTACGGTTTGGATTGGATATGTTGATGCTGTGATCCTCCTAAAAGACTGCGAGGATCCACACCTGACATCACTGAACACCAACAGTACGGTCAGAACGGCATTATTTTGACATTTGATGGGATTGCCATTCGATTCCAGATCAGTGGGAATGATCATTTTTGTATCGTAAACTTGCACCGTCTGTTGCAAAAGGGCTGCAAGCGCTCAGTGTCGGAAGGGAGTTGAACTAAAGCCCCGTCCGCGTGAGTTCGTAGCGAGAGGCCCAACGGAGGCATCCACGTATCCTATTGAGCTAAAGTCTCTCAACTCTGAATTGCGAGGCCGGGTTACACGCTACGGTGACCCGAGGCTGAACCTGAGCTGAACTCTTCTAGTTGGAGTGGAAGCAGCGTTGTAGCTGAGAGGGGCCTGTCAACACTCGCCTCAAGCAACTGAAGAAGAAAACACATAGGGGCCATATCTCACCCTTTTATGTGAGAGATTGCGTGACTGTCCGACATCCTTTCACTGTACTGTGAAAGGCGGTGAATAACACTTGAGGAGCCACTCGCTTGACTGCATTATCCGCCGTTTGAGGGATGAGCTGGTGTCGGACTGTGGGCCATTGTATTGTGTGAGTGTATATAAACAACAATTATAGAAGTCTTTTTTAAAAAACAAAAACCTAGAAAGCATCTATATGTACCACAAAAGGGGAGAAAATATGTTTTTGACCTTGATACACAAAATATTAACACAATGAGATCTGAGAATGGATCATCAATAATGTGGATATACTGACAAAGTGGGCAAAGACAAGAACAGAACAAGTAGATAATAAGTATAATAAGTTCAGATAATTACATCAAAACCAGGAAACGACAACACCTATTCCATATCACGATATCCAGAATCCAACACGATATATAGTTCTATATCACGATAACAATATCATAACGATAAATCTCCCAGTCCTACATGACAGGCACTGGTATTAAGCCACCGCTGGTAAAACCCCATTAGAGTCTGGTTTCCACTAAGACAAGCGGGCTTAGGTCCCATAAGTGAAGGCGATTTGAGCCGACCCACGGGCAGGGAATAACTGGCTGGAGGGATGTGGGAATGTTTGTTGGGAACGCTGGAACGCGATGCATCCGCGGGATGAGCGGACGTAACCGGCTTTGGAGCGCCCGGCCGCCAGCGCTTAAACCTGGCTAATCTGATTGGATTAACACCAACCTGCATGGTAACGCGTGAGCGCGCGCGAGTACACACCCGTACAGACGCGGACGAACACGCACATTTGCACTGTATGCCAATCAGCCGGAGCTGCCGCTGCAGCTTCCTGGAGTTCATCTGGATTCTGGGTTGTGCTGGCTGGCTGGCTGGCTGATGGCACCACGCTGGGCCTACCGCACGCACGCGCATCCGCTCTCATGCCATGCAACACACACACACACACACACACACACACACACACACACACACACACACACACACACACACACACACACACACACACACACACACACACACAGAGCCATCTTAGAGTGCAGTGATTTGTGCTGTGAATCTGAAACAGACCTATTGAAAGAACAGTAAAGCCCAGTGCTTGACAACCGTGCTAATTGAGTAGCCCCCTCCCCAGCAATGAAACTAAACGTTTTCACCCCCCACTCCTTTATCTTTTCAATCACTCCCTGACAGCTCTCCTCTTGTCCCACACTCATCCCATCCTCTTCCTCATATCACTCTTCATCGCCTCCATCTCCCCCCCCTCCAGCCACCACCCCCCCCCTCCCTACCCTTTCCCTCATACTCATACATGTAATCATTCATTAGAACCAAGGCAGTTGTCCATTAGGCAAAGCAGCCATTTTGGAAATTGCAGCAAATCTTCCATGAAAAGACATTTCCTCTAATGCGGTGGTCACGCTCGGAGGGAGAGGGAGGGAAAGATGGCAAAGGAGGGAGAGAGAGAAAGACGAGTGGGCAGAGATGGAGAGAGGAGAAAAGAGGAGAGAGGGTGGGTGGGGGGGGAGAGAAGAAAAGTGAAGGAGTGAGATAGAGAGCGAGGCCCCCCCCAGCCATAAAGCCAGCAAGCGGAAAGCAAGCCTGCTGTTTGATTAGAGAGTGACACCATCAGGGAGGGAGGGAGGGAGGGAGGGAGGAAAGGATGGGAGGCGAGGGAGGGAAAGTGTTTGCAAGGCGAGCGGAGGGGATGAGGGGGAGGCGGGAGAGAAAAGAGATGGAGAGAAAAAACAGGGAGCGATTGGAGAAGGGCCGCGATAGAGGCAGTAAAATTAGCCCCATCACTTTACTTACTAAGACGCTCTATGACACACTAGGATTAAAAACAGACACACACACATGCAAAGGACAGATGGTATCCTCCATCTGAAAGTGTGGCTCTAATTTGAGTAAAGTGATAGGAACCTCCTTAACCAATTAGAAGGCCCATATCTACGGCCCTGCATTAAGGCCGGCGTCTGTTTGTTTCACGCACTCATTAAAGTGTGTGTGTGTGTGTGTGTGTGTGTGTGTGTGTGTGTGTTGGTGTGTCCCCTGGGATCCGTGAAGAACATTAAAACTGATATAAGAGGTAGGAAGTGACAGATTCACTCTGAGTGGCTCTCTGCTGACTGCGCGACTTTCTTTTCTCCCAGAATGCCACTGTTCATCTCGATCTCATCTCATCACCGATCAAAGGCCGACCTGTCTCTCCTACTACCAACCATTCATCCCCGCCGCCGCTCGCTCGCGCATTAATGCGCCTTCCTCTAAAGCTGACACATTTGTCACCAAACCAAACTAAGCCTAATCCATCGTAGCATTTATTTATTTATTTATTTTCTTTTGCATCCCACAATTTATGATATCCCGCAGTTGAAAAACAACCACATTCAATCCAATTTCCTCGATGTCTGGGAAATAAAAAGTTAACAAGTTTGGCGGCTCTCTCGAAACAGTTTTTGGAGAAACTGTGCAGAACTCAGTGATGCAGACCGGTCTGTACGATCAATAAATAATACAGCTGAGACAATGGGGCTCGGAAAATGTTCCAGCATCAATACAAAACAGTTCAATAGCAAGGCTGGACTTTCACAAATGTTTTTTCAAGTAAATCACTGTCTCTCATTTACAATGCCAACTGCTGAGCTTACACAGTCATCAGCCAATAAGTTCATTAATTGATAAGATCATCTGCAAATATAATTTTTTGCACTGTCATGCATTTTGGAAAAATAATGACACTGTGCATCTTTTGGACTGTTAATCAGGTGAAACGAGCTAATTAAAATCTGTCAGCAAGCAAAACCTGCGATTGACACTCTTCTTGCCAACTTCTTCTATGAAATAATTGTTCTCGCCGCCTGAAGCAGAAGCACTTATATTTGTTTTTATCATCAAACGGAAGCATCAAGCAACATGACAGCAAACATCCATTACAACTTTCAATTTCTGAATCTATTCGACGACTTCCATCTTTTCCAAGCGCGTGTGTGTCTTTCAAAATTCAGGAGGCGTATTTATGTGCCTGAATCCAGCTGATGGAAATGGTCCTAATTCACATTTTATTTTTGCAGCGCTTGAAACGTTTGTGTAAAATCCGCTTGACAGCTGGATGAGAACACAGCTGCAGAGAGAGACGCCGAATCTCGACGCTGGAACTGCTGCTGCTGTGGCGAGGTCAACGGTTTTGTAGATGGGCTGTTTCCTCTTTTTCTGCCTCTTCCTGCTTTAAAAAAAAACCCTTTCTCCCTCCACAAAGTGAGCAGGTATGCTGCGTGTCAGATGGGGTAAAACAGAAAAAAAACTGTAAACCTGTCACACTACTGGCTCGAGCTGCAGCCTGTTTATTCTCCGCCACACTGACAATACACACAGCTGATTTGACAGCTATGCGTACGACGCCGCGCCAAGAAATCCCTCACCGCCTTTCTGTAAACACAGATGATCTTCTTCACACTTTCTCCGGCCTCTGCACCGGCACTGCTATTGCCCTCAAGACAAATGTCCCAAAACAAGCATTACCGCAGCGATACGAGGGAGCCCGACCGTGAGGAAGACGAGGGCGGACAGAAGCGCGAAAAAAAAGGGGAGAGCGAAGCAGACAGAAGAGGGAACAACGCTGAAAACGAAGGGGTGAGACTGTGCTTTCGGTTTCCCCTCCAGAGTTCCTCGTTGTAGCGATTCACTTCTCCTCCCCGTAGAAGTGGAGCGGTGTGTAATATGGAGCAGCACTGTTTTTCTTCAGGGTGCTATTAAGCTTATGGTCCCTTGTTCCTCCTGTCATGAGTGATAGGATAGTCGATTATACCGGAGGCAGCAGATCCTCTCTGTGCCGCGCTCACACCCATGCATGCATACCTCCACCGCTCTCATCCACTCTGCCTTCCTGTCTTCTCTCTCGGCTCCCGCGGCCTCTTCAGGTGCACACACACACACATACACACAAATACACACCCATACGAGAAAACAGCGCTCGCAAAGTGATGAAAGGCTGTTTATCCTGCATCCACTGTGATATCTCAGCGCGCCATGCAAAATGGCCGGACACGTTATCACCTCTGACCAGGGGAAACCACGGGAGTCAGGACTGACGCCAGCAGCAAATACCAGCGCTAGTGTGTGTGTATTTGTGTGTGCCCCAGCGGTAATAATCACCCGGATTAGAGCGGAGCCAAACCCCCGCAGGGTCCCCCCCCACCCCCCACCACCACCACCACCACACCCGCCCCTCTCCCCTCCTGCCGGCCCAGCCCAGCCCTGCCTCGGCCCTGCCTGCAGCTCTGATCCCCCAGTTTGAGCCGCCATGGGAAGCAGAGCAGCCGGCCTGACATCTCCACCGCGTCTGGCTGCCAGACAGACAGGCAGAGAGGCGAAAAAAAATATCTCTTTCTTTTTTGAATTCCCACGTTTTTCTTACCCCCCTCCCGAGTCCGTCTTTTGTCCTATTGATCATCCGCGGACAAAATAAAATAAGGGATAAGCTCGGCCAATACAAAGACACGTAACCCAATTCAACAAGCATACCCTTTAACCACAAGGGTGCAGTGAAATGGAAGTTGATATAGCCATCAATATGTCTGGGTGAGGGATGCGATATGTTGGCACCAACAATGGGGAGGCGCGGAAGGGAAGAAAAAAAAAGAAAGAAAGAAGGGTTATAACTTAATAAGGATGCGCATCGTGTCTGGATACCTCCCAGTCAATGTGAGGGATTATTACAGAGTGGAAATGTTGCCTGGATGTATTACACTCCCCCGCCTGAAATAAATTCAGCCGGATCTCAGCGTGCGATCGTGTGGGAGGGCACCCCGACACCGGCAGCACCTATCAACAATTGTCACAGGGCGCCGCTGAACCCCTGTGGCATCTTGTGACAGCGCCGCGTTGAAATGTCAATCAACATTTAGACTCTCAGCATCCAGCGTCAAACCCCCACTGTTTCAGGAGGATGCACAGGATCCTTGCACTTCTTCTTCTTCTTCTTCCTCCTCATCATCATCATCATCATCATCATCATCATCTTCTATTCCAAAACCATAACAGGAGTAACACCCTCGATCTGGGATAGCAAACCCACCAATTACATCCATTACCATCCCTGGATGTGTTCCTGTTATTCAGCCACAACACCCTTAAAATCACCTCCTCTGTTATCAGCGGTGTCACTATTACTTTTTTTTTTTTTTTTTATAGGTGGCGTGGATTCAAAACCAAACATAGCTGTGTACTCGTGTAAAGTTTGGATATTTTGTGTGAAGAGATGCTTTAAAAGAAAGACAGAAAAAAAAAAATGTTACCCTTAGATTAGGCCCATTATAATTGGCTCTCCAGAGGGGCTGCTGCATTAAACAGCCTGCATTAGAGGCTGTTTTGTAAACCAAGAAGTAGGACTGTCAAGAGTATAAAAGAAAAGTGGGAATAATTTGGGGGGTTTTGTAAGAAGTCTGAGGTAGAAATAAATCTTATAGTGACCTCACGGCAGATCCCGGTCCTGCGGCAGCAGCATGACATGTAATAAAGCAGTAATCTAATTAAAAGTTTCAGCTCATTTCATTTAAAACATGTCGAGACAGTCGTGACAGATTCCCAGCTTGTTATCTACAGGTTACAACCTCACATTCCTGCCTGACCCTTCAGTCAAATCTCGGGTTCGTGTTCCTACCTCTGGTTCTTCTGCTTGTTCTCCTTCTTGTTGAGGACCCCCGGCACACAGTTGGTGAGCTCGGTCCAGTCGGCGTGCAAGCCGCAGCTCCAGCCGGTGGAGAACCGGGAGAAGAGCCAGGTCTCCTTGCGGTTCGGCCGGTAGCAGGTACACTTCTTCTGGCCCGGTCTGCAGTCGCAGGGGACCTCCAGGCGGACATTCTGGACCAGGTGCCTCCCGAAGGTAGTCCCCCCTGTCTTCTGGATGTGCAAAAACACGATCACGTCCTCCCCCTTGATTTGGAAATCGATCGTCCTCTCCAGGTCCCTCACGGGGAAGAAGTATTTCTTAACGTAGTGGGGGTCCGGAGTCGGGAAGATGTCCCCCTCGTCTTCCTCCGTGAAATACCCGTGCGGGGAGCCGAAATTGATCACCCCGGGAGCGACGTACTGATAGAGAATCAGCATGAAACACACGGATCCGACGACGATCAACAAGAATTTGCTGCTCCTCTCGACCATGTTCCTTCCAAGTGCGGGTCCCGCAGTACGCTACCATTTCCCAGTCAAGCCGACAACAGGGAGCAGGGCGCTCGGCTCCGGCATTCTCGGCTCTCGCCCTCCCCCTCTCTCCTCCAAGACGGACTCGTTTTCCTCGGGGCTCAAGAGTGGCTCACTCCGCTTCGAGGCGACCGGCGAAGTTGGCGCATCGTTCACTCCCGAGACTGTTCAACACCGTGAAAGACGCATTGTAACTCGCCGAGCGAAGCCCCCCCGCTGTACGCACACGACCCTCCCCCGGTTCACTTTACTTTGGCTGTTAACCGTCCGTACAACAGGCTCACTGCATCACCGTGTAGTTATGTACCCAAGATGCAGCGCGACTCCTACCTTTTCAACCTCTCTCGCTCGCTCGCGCTCTCTCTCTCCCCGAAAACCAACTGAAAGGGAGAGTCGCTTTTAATTTATTGGTTGACGCGTAACGACCACGTCATACACGAGCGACCAATAGCTACAGGGCAGATGAAATAATGGCCCCCCACAGACTGAGGCTCATAACTTCTGACAGATATTTGTCTGAGAGTGTTTTCTGAGTGCACTCACCTTCTCGTGTGTGTGTCAAAAATAAAAAAAAATCTTCCTCAACTTGTGTTAGCCTAGCTTTAGCTTTAAAGGGCAACTTCATCAGTTTTTTACGCATTAAAGATTAGATCACATCACTCCAGTTTTCTAAACCTGCAGTTTTCTTTTTGAGGTCGTCAGGTACAGATCTGGTTTTCAGTCCCTAGAGCAAAAAAACTAAACAGAGAGAAGTTCAGTTATTATGCGCCACATATCTGGAACAAACTCCCAGAAAACTGCTGGGACCGCTCTGAACACCTCTTTTAAATCGAGGCTGAACACCTTTCTGTTTGCCACAGCCTTTCACTGACGCAATTTCAAGGCTGTGAACTGCAGGGTGACTTTTACTTTCTAGTTTTGTCCCTTTTAAACATATTCCATTTTAGCTTACTTTCCTATTTCTTAACTTGTGTTAATGTTTTGTTCATTATTAATGTCTTCCTGCTTGTGTTTAATGTATTTCAAATGCAGTTTTTAATGCTGTTTAATGTCATTTTAATGCCCCTGCAAAGTAAGTTGCCTTGTGTTTAAATTGTGCTGTACAAATGACAAAACGTGCCTTGCCTTCTGCATATATGAAAAAAAAAAATTGTATCTGCATGTAATTTTTAAAGAGACAAAGTGGATGTCACAGGACCTAATTGCGGGGGAAAAAAATAATGAAATGTATTGCAGTGTTTTGAAAAGGAAAAAATCATATGTAGATAAACAATTTATCTCGGACTGCTTTTCAAGACCTGCTGCCTACATTACCCACAATGCATCTTCGCCACTGAGTGGCATCACTGGAGGCAGTTTATCAGATTACATGCAGCTTCCTCTGGAGCCACAAAAACCTTCATGCTACTTTTTTACACATATGCAGTAGAACTCCCAAAAATCTGTAAACACACTTAAATGTGTAAAATTGGTGGTGATACCCTTTAAGAGAAAATGTTCATGTCTGTACTCGACTACATCTCACAAGGAAACATTGTACTTTTTGAATTACATTCATGGAACAGCTGTAGTTACTCGTTATTTTGCATCGATAATGCATCGCTACAGGCAAGGCTGGATTATGCTGTTGCCCAAGGCCCTTTGTGTTGCCGCAGGCTGTTTGGTTATTTTTTTTCTGGCATTTACTTTTGGTTATTCTAATATTTTTAAATGTGTTTTGGTAAAATTTTCCACTAAATCACGACAGAGGCTGGGCTCCAGAGTGGCTCCTGCGTTATTAATCAAATATCAAAGTCCTGTTTTATCTCGTACAGAGGCTGCGTGTCAAAAGAGATAAATATCTAGCAAATGGACGTATTAATCCTTTTCTGAAAAAAATTTACGTTTGCTTTGGCTTCTTTTGAGTTTATTCAAAAATGTCATACACGTCACAACTTATAAGACTTACAAAATGAATAATTCTTCTTTATGTCCAAAATTAGGCTACAAACCTACGTTTTCTTTTTTATAAGCTATAAAAACTCAATGATCAGTGAGTGCTATCAATAGATTTTTGGGCAACCAAAGCAATACTATCATTTAAAACCTGCTTGCGTATGGTACGTTTGATTTGAACTTTATGAAAATGATGATTTCTGTCCCAAAAAATCAAACAAAAACCATGCAACCAGGGAGAAAGTTACCATCCGAATGCTTTTTTTCAAAATAATAATTTCAGAAATGTTGTGAAATCCTGACTTTTGGTTGGAAATACATTTTTGTATCCACCGTTCATTTTCCCCCAAATTATGTGAGTATGTTCTCTATTATCCATATAAAAGAAACATGGAAAATTGTATGGATATCTTTAAAAAATGATACACAGCATAGAAATTAACAGAGAAGGGTTTCCAAAAAAATAACTATTAGTCTAGTTGGAAGTGCAACAGGTTAGAATTAATGAAGAATGCCTCTGAATGTTTTTAATGTTTTTCTCTTCCTAAATTAAATATGGAAGTAATACAATCGTATTCAACGCCTTTAATGTTTTTATAATAAACAAAGAATAGCAACAACAACCAAAAAAAAAGAGGAAGCAATGAAAACAGTTGCAAAGTTTCTCGCTTTCAACGCGGCTGAAATGTCCGACATCCATCAGATCAACAATCCCCGTTAGGTTCCCGTTGCCTCTCGCGTTGCTACCGCTGGTGGTCAGCACTGAGTCCCCTGCTCTTT
Source organism: Sparus aurata (assembly GCF_900880675.1). Classification (NCBI taxonomy): domain Eukaryota; kingdom Metazoa; phylum Chordata; class Actinopteri; order Spariformes; family Sparidae; genus Sparus; species Sparus aurata. Next base: position 7,252,682 of record NC_044202.1, read on the forward strand.
AATTCAACAGAGCGACCTGTCAGGTGTATTTATGTGATTCCCAGGGGCGATTACTGTCGAGCATGTTTTGACTAATCACATCTCTGAGTGAGAGAGAGAGAGAGAGAAAGAGAAAGAGAGGCGTGTTTGAACTCACATCAGACTGGCTCCACCAGAGCTGCTTTCTCCAGTTGTTTCCACCAGTTCCCCCCTGAGGTTGAGCTCCAATTTCTCAGGCATTTTTGTTATTGCAGATGTTTTTATTGTGGTAATAGGGCAGAGCGAAAATGACTGGCTGCTGCTGTGTAATCTTGGTGAGCTACCAGCGCCTGATTCCCACATGTTTCTTAAATGAAGCTCAATCAGTAAGATCAGCCCAATCAGCAGGGCCCGGGGGTGTGAAACCAAGCAGTTGCTTGTGGCTGATGGCAAATGAGGTTGGGAAGAGATGAGGGTAAATTTTCACTTTGAGTGGTTTGGGTTGATGATGTGATGTGCGCTTAGTCAGCCTGTAATTGCCTGTGTGCTTATCCACAGTTTCGGCTCCCATGATTTCCCAGATGGATGTGGATCTCTGAGGGCCCCGCGCCTGCCCTCATCCCCGAACCTGCTATAACTTATAATATGTCAGGTAGGTTGGAGGAAGGAGAGGTGTTCAAGAGTTATAGATACACGTTTTAAAACTCATTCTGTGTTTTTTTTTTCACCTTTCCCTTCTTAGACGATGAGTCTTACAGGAAATGAATTGAAAACTTTTGCATACAACGTTCTGATAAGTCTCCCGTTAAAGAGGATTTATAAGTTGTCCTGGCGTTATAAATCACTATTTGTCCTCCTATATGGTCATAATGTGGTTATAAATGTTGGTATATAAATACATGGCATTAGGCGCTCATTAGCTCAGTTGGCAGAGCTGGCGTCCCATGTACAGAGGCTTTGTCCTCGCTGTAGCTGCCCCGGCATGAGGACCCCCGTCACTCTCATCCTGTTCCCTGTCATCTCTGAAGCTGTCCCATCAATAAGGCCACACAAAAGCCAAATAAATAAATAAATGGCATTGTAAAATTGCCCCAGTTTCTTTCCGTCAGCGATCTCGAATATGTTGAATCTTCACATTTCTTCAGGTTGGAACTTGAGACTTTCCATTTCACACTGTGCTTGTGCTCAGGTTAGATTTAGGCACAAACCCCGCTTGGTTAGGATCAGGAAAATATCATGTTTTGGCCCCAAATACCTATTTTTAATTGCCACAGACACGGCTGAAGATGTCCGGATGTCACGATAAAAAAAAAAGACTCATCTTTGTTTCCACCATCACGGTGTGACGCTGTCTAGAACCGTTGCCTTCCCGACTGTTAACACCACCACCATCCCCTCCGGCTCCCGAAAGGACAACCGGGTCATAAACATGTAATGTGAACATGACATGTTTTCTATTAACGGCCTGAAGCTTGTAGCTGTAAAACAAGAGTAAATTATGTTGAGATCACTTTGGTTCCGATGTAGAAACGCTTAAAGAGTGACTTATGAGGATGTGGAGCCGAACGTCTGCTGATGCCAGCTTTCTTGAAAAATTTGGGAACTGATGCGAAACCACACATTTCTTGAAAAACATATTTCAATTTCCGTCACATGCCCCAGGTTCTCTTTTTTAACACTTGTGGCTTCGACCTCTCACCGTCATGAGACGTGTGTGTGCGCTCGATCTGTGTGAAATATGAAGATTTGCTGCGTTTCACTGCTGTTTTCTTTCTGTTTTATCAGTTAATTAAAGATGAAAGTTTCCCGTTTCCTCACCGGGCGAAAAATCATTTCTTAAAGATAATGTTCTTGGCATATCGCCTTCATTGGACGGTTTACAGCTCAGGCTTGATTGCCACCTTAATAAGCTCGGGGCTTACAGTGTGGATCAACTGGTTCGTCTGCACCATTAAAACTCAACAGAAACCGACATGACGAGCACCTCGAACGGATCCTTCTGTTGACGGTGTTTTCACTACTTCAGTTGACAATTACATGATGCACATCCCTGAATAAATTAGCACAATCGAATGAACGCACGGCACATGTCGGACCGGGTAATAAAGGGTTAATTAGGGCCCCCGCAGGGCCTCATAAGGAACTTAATCCAGCTGTGCTTACAGCGCGGATATAGACAGGAAATATGGTGCGAGAGAGTGCGTTTGGTCTATAAAAATGTCTGGAAGTAGTGACTAATGCCACTTACACAATTTCCCAGAGCCCAGAGTGACGTCTTCAGATTATTAGTTTTGCACGACCGAGAGTTTTTCAAACTCAAAGATGTATTTATAACTCTCATATAAGACGCAGAGAAGGAGAACATTTTACATTAGAGAAGCTGGAACCAAAGATTTTTTTTTTTTTATACTCAGGAATGAAAATCCTGTCAATGAAAAGATTTAGGCTCAATCTCACTTCTAATTTTTTTTTACCTCTGCCTCTCGTTTTCGTGTCGCCCTGCCCCTCCGAGCAGAGATTCAGCCCCCCAGGACCCTCTTACGTCATCAGCTGTCGTCGAGGACATTTCCAATATGGAGGCTTAACCTGCGGTGATTTCTCTCGTGGCAAGTTTTTTTTATCACAATGTGATTTTCCATTTATCTGACGGAGATAAAGAGCAAGGACGCCAACGATTAGTTTACAACCTCACTCAAGTCGTTAAATAAACCCAGAGAATTGCTTTATTAGCGGGCCTCTAGCGGTACATTAGCGACCCGTGCTCACGGGCAAACAGAGGGGTGAGGCTAAGTGGCGTGGAAAGGCCTCGCTGGTTCACCTCCACACTCATCTCCTCTGTTCCTCCTCCTGTCCTCCATCCGCCACGGGTCCTCTGGGCTTTCCGTAAAGCCCCGCGGCCGCCGCCTGTGCCTCACAACCGAATCCTGAATTTGTTCTCATTTGTGGAATAATGGAACGCACCCCCCCACCATGCTCAGCTCAGCTCAGCTCAGTCTGGGTTTGGACTATTTGCACCTTGACTGAAGACATCATTTCCTCCCGTTTCCCCGTCCCCTTCCCCTCGCCGAGATTATCCCAGCATGACTGGCGCTGAGCGGGCGAGGCCGAACCAGCGTGTGTGAGCACGCTTCTCTCAGTCTTGAATAATTCAGCCTGCTTATTTACATGTGCTTTACTTACACAGAAGCAGCATCCGCCTGTCACACTGCTGTTAAACACACTCATGATTATGACTTCTGCCTCGCCCCTGGCATTACCCGCTTGTATTAAATACTGGGGGATTTTTTTATTTTTTTTTTTGCCACTGTGTGTGTGTGTGTGTGTGTGTGTGTGAACGTGTCTCGCTGTGCTTGTAAGACAGAGAGAAAGCGACTGAGAATATTAATACTGTGTGTTTGCGCGCGTTAACTCGGTGTGTGTCTGCGGCGGTGTGTTGGCGTGTGTTTTGCTCCCACCACGCGCAGTGTCGTTATGAGCGGTGTTACTTAAAGAAGATGGATGTCACAGAGTGTGTTGCCCTCTGGCTCGGGTATAGAGATATGACAGTCTGTTTATCATCAGAACCAGTTTATTGTTGCTTTTGCATAATGATCCTGTTCAGATGGATATTTTCATACTGTTTCCAGAGGCTTTGAGCTGCGTACGATGTCCCCCGTGCGCACGTCGTGTCTCTTCGCGTCCTGTAATGCGTTTTAGGAACATTTTATCAACCGAGGTCCGTCTCGAGGTAATAAAATAAGAGGTCATGTGTGTTTTAAGAGGAGAAACAAACACTAAACAAGCGCATGAACAAACACACACACATGCATATTTACATAATGCTTCTTGCCCGTCAAGTGCCCTCAATTAAATTCCTTTGTTTATTAATAATAAACAGGTGGTGAGTGGATTATGGCCGCTCCTCGTCTCGGGTTCGTTCTCGGCGCTCACGTCTTTGTCCTGAATCTGCTGTCAGGCCTCCCCTAATGTCCGCCCTTCACACACACATCCACACTAACGCACACGCATCATGCTCAGACATGCTCCGTCTGTTTGTGTTTTATTTTTCACTCAGCCAGCGGCCGGGAGTGAATTCCACCGAGGAATAAGAAGAAAAAAAAAAAAACACAAAAACAAAAAGGCGATCGGGTATTAAAAACTGAACACACACGAGAAAGCAAATTTCCCCCCAAACTCGCTGGTGAACTTTCTTCTTTTTTTTTTTTTTTTTTGCGAATGCAGCGGCACGTTTGTTTGTTCTCTCTAAATAAACAGGCAAAAATTAAGCCAAAAGAATTACTAATCTGTTTTCACCGTGGAGCCCAGAAAATGAATTATTCCCCCCCCCCGACACACCATCCGAACCTTTCGGAGTGTTTCAGACACAAATATTTTCTTTGGATGTGCCTAAGGGGGAAGTGCACACTGTAGAAAGAAAACAAAACTGGGCGCCATCTATTTCCTACATTCCAGAGTCTGTTAGTGTTTCAGAGTGTGTTTGTGTTCCAGAGAGTACACTGAGGAAGTTTGACAGTGTGTGTGTGTGTTCATGCGTGACGTGAGATTTGTGTACGACTACGCGCATGTGTGTGTGTGTGTGAGAGACGTAAACGTGTGCATGCAGGTGCATATTTGCATGCTTGTGCTTTACATGTCTGTGTGTTGTAACCTCACACTCAGTCAGCCATGTCGTCTTGATATTTAGTTTTTATATCACTGATTTGTTTTGCGAATTACGATTGCGATGCTAGGATCACGTTTACAGACATGCAGGATGTTTTTTTTTTATTCCCACATGTAGGTTTAGGCAACAAAAGCACTTTGGTTAAGGTTAGGAAAAGATGGCTGATGTTGCTGAAAGTCATGACTTTTTTAATATCCAACCCACAACGTGATCGTTCTCTAACATTTATCAAATAGTGTGAGAGCCTAGACATGACGCTAGGAAATGTTAACCATGATGATATATTCTTGTAAGAGATGATGCAATAGAATAAATACAATACATTATAGGTAGTGCTGGTTAAATGTTTGAATTGTTCTTAATCTGTATCGCTGTACCAGCTTCAGTTGCCAACTACAAGAAAAGAGACTAAGCCAGGGTGCTAGTTCCAGTGTTTTCTTTCTTCTGATTGGCTTATATCGGATTAAAAATTTGGTAACCAACCTGGGACAGTGATAATGAACACTGGTAGAGGCAGAAGGTTTGAACAATGGCACTGTCCCTCCAGCAACCTTTTCCTTTTCCAGCTCCTCCTAGGGGATCCCAAGGTGTTCCCAGACCCCCCGAAATAGTTATCTAGACCCCTCATTGTGTCTTGGATCCATCCCCCTCTCCTACCAGTTGGATGTGCCTGGAAACCTCCAAGGGAAGGTCGCCCAGGAAGCCTCCTGATCTGACGCCCGAACCACGTCAACCAGCTACCTTTTAAATCTTCATAAGATTATTACTAATACAGGTAGACGGAGGCCTTTCCTACCTCGCTAACGATGTGTTTCTCGTATGGTTGGGCAGCGACTGACGTTCCTTTCCCGTACGGTGAATCTGAAATCATCGTGTTACCATTATTCCTAGAATGTCATAATCACTGTTGCTGCGGAACCGTCGAAGCAGCTGTTACGATCATTTCCACTTACGAAACAGCGACGAACACCACATCTGGAGCACCGATAGGACCCTCGCTGGGGTTCACGGGTCTATACGCAAATTTCACTCATTACTTTTCAGTTTTCTGTTGCTTCTAAAATACGTATGTTCCTGGCAACAGACATACATCAGCTAATCTCCCCTCCAGCACACCCAGCATTAACCTTCCATATGTCTTCTGTCTAACTCTGCTCAAACATTCCTCAGTGAGTGCGTGTGTGCACATTTTTTCCAGCGCCCGCGCACGCCTGTACTGTACTTTTCTCTGCAGGGTTGTTATTTTTCGAGCGACAAGTTGACCCTGGAACCTTTTCTGCCAGAGGACATATGTTTTCAATGGGTGTGTCAGGTTCGACACTTAATTCTCTCCCTCAGACATGAGGGATTAAAGTCCATAGGCGTGCGTCTCGAGGGACTTGGATTATCTCATGTTTCGAGGCAGTTGTTAATGATTAGGGCTTTATTTAAAACGCTGCGCATAACCACTGTCTGCTGTTTACTGGCCGCTGAATGGGTATTGATTTGTGGAGAATACCCCGGCTCGATGGCGGATGGCTTTAAGAGGAAGGCCGTGTTCAAAAAAACGGATGCGGCAAAATCGAAGTTTGCCATTAAAAATGTATTTTAATATCCTTTTTTTTTTTTTTTAATCATAGTTTTATCGTACGAGCAGCTTTAATTTGGTGCATGTTGGTGTCTGATATTAAAAAAAGCCAAGTTTCATACCCTCGCCGTACAGAGGCTCAGTTTGACGTCTAATCCGATGCAGGTGGATGCGGCGCGGACATCGTATCCTAACTTTTTGGGTGAAGGAAATGCCTTGTGATCGGTGGAGAATAATATTGCGCTCAATATCAATTTTCTCTGTCAACATTTGCCTTGGGAAATTTAGCCGCTACAATGGCAGAGGACTCGGATAACCAAAGCTCTTTGTTTGAGTGGAGTGCAATCTGATCTAGCTGCTGCTCCAGTTCTTGGAAGACAACGGACGGCTAATGGAAGCGGCGTAACCTCACACTGTCTCACCCGCTCTCCCCCTCTCCTCCTCCCATCCCTTTTTTTTTTCTTCCTCCCTTCATTTCCACCACCCTCCTGAGTCCTTTCCCTCTATCCCCCTCTTCATCTCGTCCTCCCTTTCCTTCCTTCCTTTCATTGTTAGCCACATGGCATGAGTTTCTCACAGAGAGAAAAGCCACACTCCCCCCCCCCCCCTGTCACACCGCTTATCTTGCTCTGAAATAAATGGACAATAATTACTGGGCTGTTGGTGGTTTTCACCTCAGAGTCCCATTTCTCCTCCTCTCATCTGTTTCGGTCGTTTCATCTAAGCTTCAGTCACCCTCTGCCCTCCAGCTCAACTTCCACTTCATGTCAATTGCATGTTCTTGGCGTGACTTATTGGCAAATACAGTATTGTTTGGAGGGCGGCTGCGGCGTCTGGCTTTAGTGTAGTCTCTCTGCAGTGAGCAGATTGCAACCAAAGCTCTGTTTTCAATCGCACAACGGACCCGCCAAAGTGTCTTCAACGGACATGAAAACAAATGTCTGCCGCGTTCAGGTTCATTAGGGTCGGCTGTGATCACTGCCAAAATGCAGTACATCGTTTTAGGGTGTTTTCCACGCCGTGTTAGACTCAAGAGGAAGTGGAGGAGCATGCAATAGACCGTATTCACCTGGCGGCCATGTTGGGGAGCTCCAGAATAAATGTGAGGCATGTTCGTTTCTGCCAAACCACAGTTAAAACGGGATGTTTCTTTGTGTTGCAACTTCCTGTTTGTTTGGGTTGAACTTTTCTATTGCACTCTTGTCACAGCGCTGTGCTTGTGCCATGTTTGGGTTTTTGGCACAAAAACCACTTGATCGTGGGTTAAGAAGGCAGATCTCCTTGAAAATCACCCAGTTTTGTCACCGCTAAAATGGCTGGAAAATGTCCACAGGTCTCTATCGGACATTTGGACAATTCCAATCCTGTTGAGATGGAGCTGACTGATGTTGAATGAGACCTCTGGACATTTCTAGCCTTGTTTGTTGCAACCAAATCAGATACTTGGAGCCAAAAAGTGATGTTTTTACAAACCCTAACCAAGTGTTTTTTGTGCCTAAACCTAATCGGAGTACAAGCACAGAGACTGAAGCTAAAGAATGTGACGTTGCAACCTAAAAAAATGTGAATTTCCAACATATACTGAGTTGGCAAAGATGTAGCCATGAAACAACTAGCGTAGCTTAGCTTGGAAACAAGGAGAAACAGCTAAAAGAAGGTAACAAATCCACTTATCATTTAAAGTTTATCTAATTTGTTTAATCCGTACTGAAACCAAAGTGTAAAAACTACATGTTTAGGTCTTTACATTTGGTATAATAAGCTCAGTGTGACTTCATGCATAGATGAAAATGTCAAAGTCAGTTAAGTCTGGGATGTTTGAGCTTCACATGAGCACACCAAACACGATTTAAAAAGAGTTTGTGTCTTTTCAATTGAATCATTTGATTTTATAGCAATAGAAACTTGATGTTCTCTGCAGTGTTTCACCTCTCAGCCTGCTTGGGTTTTTCAGGAAATGAATGCGAAACAAATGCGACACGGAAGGAAGAAAAATACGCATCCATCAATCTATAAATCTGCGGAAACGAAGCAGTAGAATAAAGTATAGATGATTTGTGATCACTGGTATGTTCCTTTAAGCAAATGACGACTGTATATTGTAAATTAGATTGGGGCGACGTCATCTTGATCACACAGGAAATGCAGCAGCAGATGGCTGCCGGATCAGAGAGACAGGGAGGGAAAAAAAAAAAAAAAAGCATACATCATAACGTTTGCCTTGTTTCTGTTTATTTGTTGTCAGATGGACAGAGGAGATAAAACTGACTCCATGATGGGCACAGAAAGATGGAAGCCAGAGCTCCTCCCTCCCCCCCTCCCTCCCTCCCTCTCGGCTCTCCCCCGCCCTCCCCTTCCTCTGCCTCCTAAGTATAAGCAGATTAAAGTTAATGATCTAAAGTGAATTAGATATTTAATCATCTTATCATCTTAGTGTAGTCAGGTCATAACTCTGCGCTGATCTGAAATCCCGTCTGTTTGACAGCGTGCAGCGGAGGCACAATAAGCTAAACTCAGAGGTCGGGCCTGCAGCCTCCGGTAGGTTCCACTAAATCAATTTGGCGATTGAGAAATTAAATTCACCCCCCATTATTATTATTTTCATTTTTTTTTTTTTTTTTTTTTTTTGTTCCCGGAACGCTCTGCTTTGGTATGATGTTGAAACTGTGTGATGGAGGACAAACCGTAATGGAATGGAAGTGACCCCGAAGAGATGAGAAAAAATAACCTGCGAGACGCCTCCATTGATTCATCTAATCTCCTTCTTCCCTTTCCTAAACTGCTCCCCTCTTCCTCCCCTTTGCCACGCTCGCCGTCGCCCTCCGCCTGAACTCTCCCTGATTGAGGTGCGAGCACTTTGATTTCGCACACTCGGCCGCCCCGCGCACCTTCTCCCTCTCAATTTCCCCTTGTTTTCTCACTATACCGATATATCTGAATTTATTTCCATCTTCTCAGCCTCGCCGCGCTTTTTACACTCTCTGCGCCTGGAAATACAAACACCGCAATGTGGTTGTTATTCATGTGTAGCTACGTGTATCTCTGCTCGCTATCTCAGCGGCGTGTACTCACACTTTTCACCTACAGGAGTTCTTGAAAGCTCCGCGCGGAAGGAGAAAAAAAACAACTGAATAAAAAAAAAAAAGAAAACGGAAGGCTGTCATGTTTCCAAAAACTCAGTTGTGACTCATATTACCAATTTACCATGACCGTCTGTCTCGGGCTGCTCAAGGTTCACAGCCAGACAGATCTGATGATGGAGAGTCGAGGGGAGGGAGACAGACGTGGAGTGAAACACGAAGTGAGATGGAAGCAAGAGAAAGAAAAAGCGGGGAAGGGGGGGTGGAAAACAGACGAGTTATATTACTGCAAAGAGATAATGGCTGCCGGTCCGGCAACGCAGCCGGTTTCCTGTACGTTTTCAAAGAGAAATGCTCTGTTTCAACACCATCTGAGGCCTCCCGCGCCGCCTTATGACTATGGAGGATCACCGAGAACAAAAAACATCAAAGGAGGCTGCAGCTTGTCTGCCAGACGCCGAAACAGCGTGTGTGTCTGTGTGTGTTTGTGTGTGTGTGTGTACCTTAAAGCAGAGCCTGCACCCGCTCACAGTTAGGCAGATTGTCAACCCAATTTTAAGCACACGCATATGCATATGAAATAAAAACACACACACACACACACACACTCTCTTTCTCTCTCTCGCAGAGGCGTATTTGCAGACATCCATGTACAGTGGAGGCAGCATCCCACCGGTGCGCCGAGTGAATTTGTCTAAATGTCACATTACCGAGGCAGTCACATGCGCCTTTTCCTCTACAGCCAGCCAGATAAAAGCCAGTGGGGAGGGAGGGGGGGGGGGGGGGGGGGGGGGAGGGGGGGTGTGTGAGAAAAAAAGTTGTTTGGGAGAAAGGGAGGATAGATACAGGAGGTAAGTATTCGCACAGAAGAAAGAGGAGATTCTGGTGTGTGCGGCGTCTGTCACCGCTGTAGCTCTTTGTGGTTTCCTCTTTGCCGCAGTCTTCCCCTTATCTCTCCTCCCCACTCCACAGGAGATAAGTGTGTTTCAGAGGAAATTAATGATTTTTTTTTTAGCTCGCTGCATTCATGCGTATTTTGTTTTGCTTATTTAGAATAAGGCGGCGAGGGAAAAGGGGGTCCAGGTCACGTGCTAATTTAGTGGTTTTTGCAACACTCTTTGTGTACGTGCAATCATTTTACTGAGAAATAATATGTCCACGTGCATAAAAACAGCGTGCAGCTACGCTTTTTCATTATGAGCGCAATAAGGAAATCATCAAAAGCGTGGTTCCCCTGTAGATGAAGTAGATGAGTAAATGAACCTCTTTATTGCCATGGGGTAAACTTCATTTAGACTAGATTAGGGCTTCTGTTTACTCTGTTGCAGGATGAAATGGATGGTCAAAGGCCAGGAGCCTCATTCACGTAAAGGATGTTCGTTCCGCACACATCGTTTGTGGGCTTCATCCATGTTTTCTTAATTATGAGTGTCCCCGAGTGGCAGCAAAAAATCTATCTGTTGTCGGTAGAGCTTGTTAAAGTGAAACTCTCACCAAAATGCAACCTAGGCTACTTTGTGAATGTATATGAGTCAAACCTTCATGTAAAAGCATTATTATGACAAAAGAAGCGCTTTTAAGATTTACCGTATTTTCGTTTTTGGGTCAAACTAATTTTAAATACGAGTGCTTGGGGGACATTTTTGAAAAACACTAAGAAGGCTCAACACAACATGAAACTTTGCTCGTAGTATCACCGGGGTTTCTACACATGAACACGAGCATTGAGAACATCGTTTGTGTACACAGAGTTTACTGAAAAGAAAGTTTTTGGACAACTCACGTTAGCAGATGTTTCCTCCGCTCGCCGCCGTCCTGCAAGTGAGAAGTGACGATTTCCAAATGCGACGTAACACGGAGGAGTTAAGGTGGACCGCTCCTAAATCGTAGTTCCATACAAATGGACGAATAATTTGTTGTTTTGTCGTTAGCGAAAAACAATATTGACCTTGAAATTGAAAAAGAAGCCTCATATAAGAAACAATACTAAACTAAAAAGCGGGAAAAGTCAGGTAAGATATCGCGTGGACAGTTGTTGCTGGAGGACAAGTGATCCACCTTAACTAGCGGTCCATACTTCTCGGCTGCCATGACGGCAGCTAGCGGAACAAGCTACTGCTAACGTGAGTTGTTTAAAAACGTTCTTTTTAGTAAATTCTGTGTACACAAACAATGTTCTCAATGCTCGTGTTCATGAGTAGAGACCCTGGTGATACTACGAGCAAAGTTTCATGTCGCGTCGAGCGTTCTTAGTGTTTTAAAAATAGCGATTTTGATGCTATCGCTAATTTGCCCCAAACACATTGAAAATAAGTTTGACCCGAAAATGAAACTACGGTAAATCTTAAAAGTTCCTCTTTCGTTGTAATTATGCGTTTACACGATGGTTTGACTCATATACATTCACACAAAAAAAGCCTAAGTTGCATTTGCGAGAGTTTCACTTTAATCCGAAACTTTCGCAATTTAAACTGAAAAGAACCAAACACAAGACACACAGAGGGAAGTTTGGCCGTCTCCAGCCGTGATTGTGGCGACATAAACAGGCATTTTAAGCCAAACGGTGATTTTCTAACCCCAACCAGGCGGAGCATAAGCACAGATCTGCGACCAAAGAAAAATTGAACTTCACCCTAATCAAACTTGAGGTTGCCACAGAAAGTAATGTTCAGATTTAACTTACCTGTGGTTTTGCACAGAGTACTTAACATTTATTCTGGCGATGTGGTTATTTTTCGAGACAGGTTAAAACTCAAATAGCGGTTCAAACAGGCCTAACTGCGGGTGATTTTCTTGGCAATTTTGAAGAAGCATGATGTGAAGTAAGCCAAGTCTGTCCACTTCGCTCCTCCACAGAAATAATTTAGATTGCCACGACACACCGGACACTCGGTCCGCTCATCCATTTCGGTTTTCGAGAACTGCCTGTCCCCCTACACACCTGGCAGCCGGCAGATGCTTCTTGGTCCGTGGTTTTCAAATCAAACGCCATCGTTTATCTTCTTCACACATGTGTAGTTTTAGGTGCAATAACTGCACCGGTGGCGCCGGGAGGAGTCCGCTGCTTAAAAACGATGACCGTCTCCCCTCAGATCAGATACACGGAGGTCTTAACAAACAAAGAACCTGAAGAAAGGACTACTTCTTTTTTTTTTTTGCGTGAAGGTTTATCCTTCCTCTCAGTTCACTCAGAGGGTTAACTAGTATTGATGGATGTCCCTCTGTCAATAAGACACATGGTAGCAATCAAATGACAGTTGAACACCGATCGACCAGACACGGAACGAGCAGGTCGGCTCAGTCGCTGTGAGCCGGACGTGTACGTTTTTACACATTTTTGAACAGGTATTGGCGTTTTCTTCTGGGTGTCTGAAGAATATCCGTTATGTGTGATGAGGCTGCTGCTTTAGGAGATTTTCTTTGCCGGACTGATGGTGCAGTGAGAGGATGAGAGGACACGGGCTCTGCAGTGGGAGGCTTTTTCATCACCGTGCACATGTGTTTGAGTTTTATGAAGCCCACTGTTCGGCTGCGGAAATCGACTCATTTAGCAGCTCAACCTGACAGCAAATTCAAGCAACTTTTTCCTCTCAGTCTCAGCTGGCGTTTAGATTGAATTTATAAATTGTTCCGCGTTTTTTCCCCCTTCTTTCTCATCACGATCTCCGGTTCACCGCGTCTCCGACTTGTTTTGATAAGTTGTCAATTTATGACCTTATTTGTCTCCGATGTGTCTCTATGAATAAATGTTTTCCCCCCTTCCTTCCTTTCTTCCGCCCTCCTTGCTCTCTCCCTCCCCTCTGTCTGTGCCGTATGGATGAGTAGTTACATCATTAGTATGCCATTAGCTCTGATCATTGATTCCTCCTGCAGATCCCCCCCAACACCTCCTCCTCCCCGTTCGCTGACACGGAATTCTGAGGAGATCCGTGAACTTTATCACCTTCAGCGTTCCGGTTTCCTCCTCAGAATTCCCACTGGATCAGCACTTTCCTCCCCTCCAGACCTTTTCTAATTATCCTGTTCCTGCCTTTCAATAAATAATTACAATAAAGGTCATCAATCAAAACCGAAACATTGATAACTGAAGAGAAAGTCCAATATCCCCTTGGCACAGCGGTGCTGCTGTCATAAATACGATGACGGACTGTGTGCCTCGCCGTGTGTGCATCCTGGCGAGTGTGTGTTTGTAGCGGCAAATAATTTTCACATAAATCATGTGCTATGAGATAGATGAAAAGGACCAGGGGAATGCAGTGCACAACATGCGCCGCTGTGATTAAGCTTTGTCTATTTATGTGTGTGTGTGCCGGCGTGTGTGTGTGTGTGTGTGTGTGCGTAGTTTTCAGATGATAAAGGCGACAAAAGTAAACAAAATATGATCAAACACCGCGGTTTGACCGGGAATTAAGCTCAGGCTAAGCCCACACACATTGCACACTAAGCAGCCCTACTGCATTTTGATGAGCTCGCACAAACACACACACACACACAAACACACTCACGCACACCTGCATATGCTAATGTGAGCCTGCAGAGCTGTGGGGTAGTCTCTTTGGTGCCAGTGATTGGTTCCTATCTGTCTTGCCTGGAGGAAACGGCGAGGCAGCCAGGCCTCCCGCCAGGCTCAGCCCAGAGAGGAGGCTCTGATAACGGGGTAGAAATGTGAGCCGTCCTCGGCGTCAGCCTGGAGGAACTGCCGCCTCGGGCCCTCTTCTGAACTGATGCTGCAGCCTAAATGAGTTTCTGTGCCTGGCAGCTCAGTCGGAACTCAACACAGTTAGACGCTGTTGCCTCCGCGCACAATTCGCACACGCAAGGATGCACACGCTCACACACCGATCTGCGAAAAAGCACTCACCCGTGCGTGCACCTGGTCAGCCACTTACAGAGGGAAATTAGAAAATCAGAGAGGGACATTGTCTGTTAAAAGAGTAAACAGCCTCGCTAGTTGTGTTTGAACGTGGGAGCCCAAATGCATCCATTATCCTGTTGCTTATGGAGGCATTGTGCTCTGCATGTCAACACTCCGCCACCCCCGTACACTCATCATAATGCAAAGCCAATCACACACTCACACACACACACACACACACACACACACACACACACACACTGAAACACACACACACTCACAGCTTCAATGACTCCAAAATGAGGAAATGACTTCCATTGGACTTTAAAATATTCTTATCCTTTTTCTTTTGCCTCCCTTCACCTCACTTCCCCCTCTCGATCCGTCTCCTTCGCTCCCGCCTAATTGGTCCAAATACACGCCGGCGGTGGCACAAACAGCCCTAAATTAGTTTTCATCAAAACACAATTCCACCTGAATTCGACCTGCAAATGTGCTGAACACACAGAGATAAAGTGGTTAGGCCTTTTTCTAGCGGTGTCGAGAGATGATGGTTAGGAAGGCACAGATTTGCTGAAATGGAGATTTTTTCGCGGGATAGCGTTTGGTGGGAAAACGGGTTTCTATTAGGGGGGAAAGGTAATGGGTAGAGCCAGGCATGTCTGTCTACGGGAGAGCGAGAGGGCTGAAGAGACGGAGCGTGAAACAGTTTGCTCGGCGTGTCTAAAGATAGCGAGAAGAGCTGAGAGGGACGGGAGGAGAAGGTTGTCAGTGGGTGGTTAACCAGCCGATAACGCTGCATTCTAAACAGGTGAAAAATGCGTCACGGATCCGATCTTCGTCCAAGCTGCTGATGACTTCTCATCATCAGCCGCTGGTGTAGACGTTATCATTGTGTAGACGCCTCACCTGGTGGCTCCTGCTGACATTCATAATGACGAGTTGATACTGTGGCGTTTCTATTTGCCTGTCAGTCCGAAGATATTTTTATTCATGTCTCATGCAGCATGGCCTCATAAGACGCTGTAAAGCAGAGCCTGAATGCAGTATATACAGAATGTTTTCAAATAACACTCCAACAAGCTAAAAAAAAAAGTTTCAGCGGACCTTCACGACTGCGACAAAACTCATAAAAAATGACAAATGAAGCGCATGGAACCGAACCTGCACGGGGAAAAATCCTTAAAAAGTTCATAATTGTGTCTCCAAATGGAAGTTGACAAAACCGATCACACCTCACAGCCCTTTCAGTAGTTCTTGTGGAGCTTTCTGTCACACACAGATGATCGTCATCAGCATACAGCATGCCCAACTTATCATGCATCGTATACTCAAATTTTCCCATTATCAGAGAAACAACAGTGTTGACGTTGTGCGCGGTGCTGCAGAGATGTCTACTAAAGTCCACTGAAAGTTTTGTACCATTAAGAGGGGCGCTTCGGCAAGGAGATATAAAAGCAACTCGAAACAAGACTGAGGTTAATTGCCTTCTGAACTTGGTAAAACACTTGGTCAAACTCGACACGAACACAATAAGACTCACGAAAAGAGTCTTGATTCGTCTTTTCACAGTAACCTCTGATTTGGAAGAAATAAATCCTCAGCTCAGCATGCGAGATGTGGAAATATTCCCCCGTCCTCACTCTCGCTCCTCTGATTCTTCACGCCTCTGCGGTACCAGTCTGCTGTGTCTTCTCGCCCCCACGGGTCAGAGCTGCTGTAAATCACCTCTGTATTGTACCCCCGGGTCCGCCAACTTACATCATGTCAGTTTCGGAGGTTGTGTTCAGCTCCTTTCCGGCGTCCAGCAGTGTTCACTGGGAGGCCGGTCAACTGAGTGGGTGACTCTCCCCATCACTGAACCGCTTCCTTACAAGCAAGGTACTACAGCAGCAGGGTAGCAAGTCTAGTATAATAAGATATAGTAATTAGTTACGTTGCCCCCTATAGTTTTGGCAAAGTTTTTGATTTAAACAAACCTTATTTTTGCTTCTTCTCATGGTCAGCAGTTGTTCTGCAATAGCCACTCACTGCATTTGCATTCAGTAATTACCTTTATATAGCTGTTATTTATTGTAATTGGCGGAGTCGGCCATTTCAACACCGGATTTGGATTTAGATTTCCCACCTGAGCAAGAGGGATTAGCAGGACTGTGAAGCGGCATTTTATCACATTGATATTACCATCACTCTTTAGTGTTGACTCTCTTGACACAGAGAGCGGCATTGAAAAAGGCACATATCAGGTATTCATTTCGCAGCTGAAGACGGCTGCACGACGACCCTGAGAGAGCAAAAAACACGCTGCGACTTGAGAAAACAAAAGCAAAATAGACAAAACGCGAGACAACGGAGAGAAAAGCTCCGCCATTTGGTTTCACATTTCACATTTGATTGGGTTTTAACTAAATGAGTACGTTTTGATTTGTTTTGATGTCGCTGCAATGCACCCACCTGTCTGGTTTTCTACCTGTGGCGTTGACCTACTCACACTCATGATTGAGGTTTCTTTTTCATCTCCTGCCCTGATTCACTGCTGAGTGACAATGACAATTTCCAAGAGCCTGCTTTCTCAGAATGAAGTGAGGCTAAATTACCTCTATTTCAAGCTACCCTGCGGAGTCCTCGATTGAAGCAGTCGCAGGTTTGTTTACATTTAAAGAGCTCTCACCAGAACACATCATGTTTAATTCCGAAGGCTTAACGAGCACATTGAACCCACATTTACAAAACTTTTCCTGTGTTTTTTTTTTTTTTTTGTCCGCAGGCAGAGAACCAGCGACGAACAACAACAACAACAACGCCTCAGCGGTCGCTTTAAACTCGTCATTAACGTTATGATATCAAGTGTTTCAGTCGGTGCCAAAACATTAGCCGACTTGATCGTTAGATGATTGCCAGAAAATGAACTGACAACGGTTCCTAATTTCATTTGTTCATCAAGTAAGAATGCAAAACAAGAACCACTCTTGTGAACAGATTCATTCTTAAGTGGCACATATGAGAGATTTATTAAAAGTATCTGAAGCATACTCACAACATTTCTCCTGCTAGGGTTTTCTCCTCAGCCCAAATCTGTTGCAGTCTGCCTGCCTTGCATGGTTTGCAAGGGATCATGGAAGTTGCTGTCTTCTACTGCTACAACTAGCGTTTATTTGTGTGATCTATGAAGCAGTCAGTTAATGAATTGTTTGGCCTTTAATCACAATTTCGCAGAGTCCGTCAGATCGCTTCTGTGTCCAACCAACAGCTGTAAAACCCGAAGACTCTTCGTGTAGCATCACAAATTGATATCACAAATGTAAGTGATTGATTTTCCTTCGACCACCAGCTCACACGACACAGACCTCACTCTCTGACGTATCCGCTGGTGTTTCCCCAGAAGCTGAATTGAGCGTAACTGTGAGTACAATTGCAGATTTTACATACATATTTCACTTATGTAGTATACATACATGCATATCTTTAAAATAATGATGCAGAAATTGATTAAACAGAATATAGAACTAGAATGAACTTTACTTGATCGTTGTAATTAGTGGTGGGCTTGAGAGAATAAAAAGGCCAACAGCTGAATGTTTTATTGCGCAACTCAGATTTACAGTATAGCCACTGCATCTCTGTCATAAAAACACACGCGGAACTATTAACTGTTTAACCATTCAGAGGCGCGTAAAGGCCAACTAATTACGTAGCCTGGAGGGCAGCCTGCAACATGTTTTCTCCACAGGAAGGGAACCCTGGAGGGCACTTTATCATCTTTTATCTACCGTATGGGCATCCAAGAGAAAAGCTTTTGTAACGTTTACATTTTTTTTAATAACATGAAGGAACATGATTTATTTTTTACAAGGTGCACCTCCTCATGAACAGGTGGCAACAATGCCATGGTAGCAACTTGTCAATCGCAATGTAGCCAAAGAATACCCCGCATTATCTTTTATTTTCCTCTTAATGGGACGACAATTAACAAAATAAATGTCATGCTATATTGCTGAAGGCTCATAATGAGAGTTTGAGACCATATACATTTTCTCATAAGCTTCCATACAAGTACTAGTGCAGTATCCCTGCTGGCCATGAAGGAGGACGCAGGTTTAAGGCTTCACTTGTCAGACTAGAGGGCTCTGTCCATACATTATACAGTCAGTGGTAGACACAGTTAGCTACAGTTCACCCACAGGTGGTCCTATGGGGTGAAAAACACTCCGACATTGTAAAAAATTTTATTATTTAAAAGAAGTTAAGCAAAGTCAAGGTGCGTTAAAAATACTGTTACTGTTCTGTGAAGTCACAATACACAATGCCATGACTCCAGCTTGGTCAGTGGATGTTGAAACACTTCGTCCTAGCATTCACAAAGTGCTTTTAAAGAGACTTCAAAATATCTATAACTATATGTGTATATATATATATATATTGTTTGTCACCATATAGAACCAGTCACAATATTTGTTTACACAACTTACTAACTTCTAACTAGAACCCCTGCCTCACATACTAGCTGACTTACAATTTATATTTTCTTTTTTGTGGTGTTATTTGAAAAATGTTAGTACCTCACTGATCTGAAATACATGCTTGAGATTTATTGTTCATTGATAACAACGCTTTCACTAACGTTAGGTTGGAAACCCAATTTACCTCTTGGGTGACAGACAAAGAAAAAAAAAAGACTTCTTAAATTTACCCAAAACAGTTAATCCATCCTCCGGTAAGGTTTCAAAGTTGCCAGCAAAGCAATGCAGTTCATGAAATAAGCACAGTAGAAACTTCAGATAGCTCGGACCACCCTGTTTTAAACTATGTATCTTTGAACGTTAGAGTTACCATTAACAAGTTTGCCGATATTGCATGGTTTTGTAATGCGAATCAACCGCCAGTCGTCTACCGCAAACGACAAATGTCATTCGCCTGGAAAGTACAATATTATCTTAAGGTCATACTTCCAATCCCTACCTTAGAGAATGAATCTGAAGTATAAACTCAACCAGAATTTCGAATAGCTGAGCTCTCGTCACGTAAAGGTTCTAAACTACAGTATTCGTAGCCTCCTCAGCACATGTAATTACTAAAATTTAGCATTCACATCTGCATAACATTGTATTTATTAGAGCGCTCGTGCGATAGATGGATAACATAAAACTTTTTAACATTTAGGCCTGTAAACATTTTTCTAGTAGGCACCTAAAATAACAATGTGTAACCTAAAAATGATCATAATACAGGACCTTTAAACGTCATTAAAATCCATGGGTTTTATTAGCATAGAGATGCTAAATTAGGGCTAATAAAAACAGAACAAACTCCCGGGCTGAACAACATCAAGACCAGCAGCCACAGTAGCCATCACTCCAGAGCGTCTCCCTTCAGGAGCCTTAAGCACTTCCTCTACCGGGCCAGGTGCACCTCATTGAACAGTTGAAGATGAAGCACACCTGGCCAGAGCCAGAAAGGACAGGAGGGGAAAAGGGACAAACAGCATAGAACACATTCCGCTGCAATGATACAAACAACTTCCTGTACTTCCAGTCCAGCCTGGGTGAGAGCTAAACCACTAGATCATATATTTTTCATCAAACAATTGATTCATTTTAAACGTAGTTGGCAGATCACTCAATAATTAAAGTATATCTGACGCCAATAGATTTACCAATTCATAATGTTGTGTATCTATACTGCTGATAAATAAAACAGCTGACTCCTAATTATTTATTCACACACAGGCAACGTTTAAATCATAAAAAAAATGTAATCCTTGCGACCGGAAGCTCCAGGTGTGTTTACATCACAGCACGGCGACTTCAGGACTTATTAGGAGCACTTTACACGGTCTGTGCTGACTTCCCCTCCACTCTCCTCTTTGCTGCACAGGGAGGCAGCAGGGGCAGAGGAAGGAGAGGGCGGTAATGCTGCCATCAGACAATATTAATGGCTTGTGCACGCACGCGCGCGCGTGTGTGTGCAGTGCAGTGCGTGTGTGTGTTTGTGGTGTGTGCGGCAGTCTCATTAAACAAGGTCTAGGCGCACTTAGTGTTTACAGACGATTATGCTCAGGCATCAACACTGATTGGAATAGAGAGATAATTGTCCTAAACAAGATGGGGGAGAAGTCTCTCACTCTCTCACACACACACACACACACACACTCTCTCTCTCTCTCTCTCTCTCTCTCTCTCTCTCTTTCTCTCGTTCTTGCATACACACACACATTTTTTGTCATATGATATTCTTGAGACTCGGTCGTGCTCATCTGCGTCGCTGCCTCGCGTCGCTCTCACCTTTCCTGCTCTCCAGGGACCGACTAACACCTGTCACGATCCCCGCAGAGACATTTGCATCTCCCCCTGATCGTCCCTTTATATGATTACACGTGACAAATAAACTTGATTGATTGAAAGCCGTATAAAATAATTAATCACGCGTTTGCAGCAAGCTTCCCGGCGTGTGCGCACGCAGAGCAGGTGTTCCTGCGCGGCGTGGGAATAACTCAATAGCTGTGATGTAAAAAGCATCCTTTAAATATGACTGAGTCATTCTCAGCCCTGCAGACCGCGCCGAGTGTGTAAATGCACTCCATTGTAAACTCGTGAATTACTTTCCCATAATGCACTCCGTCAGCCTGACCTTGGCAGAGAGACTCAGCTTGCCTTCCTATAAAGCAGGCTGTAATGCTGGCCGTGTCACAAATGCAACACAACACAACACAAACACACACAAACTAGACTGAGTGGGTTTTTTTTTTTTACATCTGAAGCAAAAGAGCAGGTAAAGGAAGAGGAGGGAGGAAGTGGAACAGCAAAGTTTATATAAAAGTTTTGGTTTGAGAAACTTGCTGGATAGTTGGCGAGCTAGCCGCTAACAAGATAGCTACCCAGCCCGCCTGCTGTAGAGGCTCAGACGAGTTAACTTTAACCCCAGTGATTGGATGTTTTATTTTGAAAGCAGCAGCACGTAATTCTCTGAGAAACACGTTCTCAGGCCAGCACATCAAATATGGCGGGTTGGTCAGTGGCCTTAAAGCCCCAAACCAAGTCAGTTCTGCACATGACGGTCGGGTTAGGCACAAAAACTACTTACAATGCCGGCTGAGACTTTCAAAATAAAGGCTGCCAACGGGCATTTCACATACTATGACAGTTCGCAGTTTTTTTTATGTATGCAACAGAACTTAGCGACCACCCACCCCGACCATCCTACACGTGGACTTTTTTATATTGCTCTCTAAACGACTACGGGAGCTTCCGGAACTGTTTCGCAAAGGAGAAACTATAGCGCCAATTGTTGGGAGTGAGGATGGACTGGTTAAGTCACTTTGTCTTTGGGAAAGTAGTGGTGCGACCGGGCCTCACTGCTGTTCTTATTCCATCTCTACCATTTTACATGCTCCGTCTTTAATTCTCCTTTCCCTGTCATCTCTCCCTCTCATCTCTCTTTTCTCGCCGCCTCTTTTCTCTCCGACTCTCTCTGTCCCCTCCATCTCTTTGCATTTTTTATGCGTCGTTCCTTCAGTTGTGTTTTTGATTAATATTGATTTAGCTGTAATAGTTGGGCAACAGGGACCCCACATTTCAATAACTTCTAATTACACGCACGCACACACACTCAGACATGCGCGCGCACGCACACACGCGCGCGAGCTTTCGATAAATCTAATTGCAAGTTCCACTCATAACGCCCCTGAGCCCCGGCCCACAAATTACAACAGCAATCTGACATCGTCAATAAATATGGGTGCCATTCTGCCCGGCTGAACTCTTGTGGAATGAAAGATGCAAATAAATATTGTGAGATATTTTCTTTGATCCCCACTTTTTCCCCCCGTCGGCCTTTTCTCTTCTCCTCTTGTGTTCTTTAAAAGCTTCTGTCTTTCCTTCTTCCCTTCCTCCTCTCTCTCTATCTCTCTCTCTCTCTCTCTCAGCCCCCTCTCCTGCCTCGACTTTTGTTTCAGCTGTTGATTCGGCATCAATCATTGTGAAATCTAATTTGTCAAACCTCAATCTAGCCCGGGCCCCCTCTCAACCCCCGTGCTGCTGTCTGTTTGTCTGGAGCCCCCCACAAATGAGATGTGTGATAAGGCAACAGAGGGAGTTCTGCCGGGGAATAAAAACAGACTTTTGCACTTTGAAGTCGGAGCAGATCAAAAACAACAGAGGCCTCTTTGTGGTACAAAGGGAGTGTTTCTCCCCTTCATCCTTCTTCCCCTCGTTCCTGCACCTTTTCTTCGCAGCCAGTCTGTCACTCTGTGAACCGTCACATATCACATACGGGCTCCCAACCTGCCCCACCTCCACTGCACTATCTAACTATCTACCTACCACAGGCGCGTGTGTGTACAAGTGTTAATGTATATGTGTGTACGTACATGTGTCCCTTGAGGGTTTGTGGCAGGCGGTGCGATTTGCACAGTCTCAGCGCTGGCACACAGCTGATAAAGACATGCGGCGTGTTCTGTTTCGTCTGTTTGTCTTCTCATTTCTGGGTCGTGCGCTTTTTAGTCGCGTCTCGCAGGCAATCTCCCTCCCCCCCGTTATTTCGGCGCAGTCGCAGTCTTTTCCCGTCACTTTGACTTTTTTTTTTTCCCGCAGCACAAGTCTGGAAAAGACGTCGTCACTGTCAGCGCTGGTGTAATGGACGTACAGTACATCTTGTGTCCCATCAGCCTCACAGCGACCCTTCATCACGCCCTCCCTCCCCCCTCCGCCGGGGCCCATGTTCCCGACATGGGAGTCATTTGTCTTTTCTGTGTCCGCTGCGATGATGTGGGATAACGTCGGGGGCCAGTGGAGCAGACAGGGGAGTATTGGAATATCGATCCTCCTCCGCTCTCCCTGTCCTCCTGCTGGAGGTTTTTTTCCCCCCCTGCCCGTGTGATGAAGCGACTGGTGCTGCGAGGTGCTGATGGGGTTTAGCTCCATACATTGTTTCTTATACCTTTTGGGTGCGTGTGTGTGTGTGTGAGAGAGAGAAAGAGCAATTTATTTGTAGCAGGTAGTTGTTCGTAGCCGTATAGGAGTGTTCATGTTGGGAGTTCACTCTCTCTCTCCCCCCATTCATATCGCTTTGTTCCCTGCAGTGTCTGTTTACACTGAACACTAATGACTGCGCACGTCAGTCAGATGCACGGATAAAAAAATAAAAAAAAGAATCTGCAGATGCGACAGAGTCATCGTTGGATTTATTCCTGGAGATAATGAAGACACAAACAGGCATGAAGGAAGAAAAAAACAAGTAAAAATACGGAGTAAATGCAACATGCTTAAACTGAAAGGAGGTTTATTTCTTATTAGGAGGCTCCATTTCTGCCATAATGATGACAGCTGAAAGGGGAATTACAGTATTTTTCAACCTGGGCCCTATTTACACATGTTGCTCTGTGAATGATTCATACTTACCAAAAGCTTTGGAACTGGTCCAGTCGATCGCCTCAGCTGGCAGCTGCGACACAGCTGCAGCGTGATCCCTTCGGGGCAACTACTCGCATCAAAGTCACGTCTGTAAAAGGTGCTTGTGTTTGCCACTGACGGGCTGATGTGTGCATGTGGAATTATTGAAGAACCATTTTTCCGACTGCGTGAATTCATGCGAATGCCCTCTCGAGTCGGAAACAACATCTTGGGAAGTCCGAGAACACTTTGGCACACGAGTTGCTGAGCTGACGTCATACGTAGCCGAAACGCGGCGGACGAAAGCAAACACTGGGTTGGTGGTAAGAAACTTTTACCAAAAGACATGTATTGTATCGTTTCCTTTGCTCTTCCCGTTCACTGAAATGTAGGAAACAGCTGTGGACGTGTTGTTTAAACATGCGAAACAACTTGCTCCTGAAGTCGGAAGAACGACTTCCCACCTCGGGAAATGGGACCGTCCGATGAATGTGCCACGTCTCTTTGATGAAGCACTTACTTTTGTGCAAATCAGTGCAAGAAGTCGATGCCTGGGTTCCTTCTCGAATCAGCTGGAGCTCAAATATACGGACAGATATCGAAGCACGGACTCCTCTGAACCTCTAATAACGCCAGGTAAATACTGCAGCCAAACCTGCACTGAGAGCAGCTTCAGCTCTGTCGTCTGGCCCAGCATGGCGCACTGTCTCGCAGTTTCTTCACAGAACAGTGCCAGACAGATTATATATGAAGTGTCCTGCCCATTGAACAACTGGTATGAACTGTTACTCTGTGGTTAAAGGTTTTAAACTGCCCTCTGTGCTGATTTCATCCGATCTCATTTCAGGGACATAAAACCAACATTTTAACGGACTTGACAGGCGGGTACATGTGTCGATGTTTTCTACTCCGCCTGTGCCACTGCAGGAGAAACGCTCCGCTGGTATAATCACACAGAATTATTCTCCTTCTCCTGGTGGATTTAATGGTGGAGTATTTGCTCGATGGAAAATTTTCTCATCTAACTCCCATTACAACAAAAGCATGACTGACTGAGTGATAAAAGCCAATTGTTGTGTGTCATCAGAGAGCCCCTATTATCCCTTT
Organism: Sparus aurata; assembly: GCF_900880675.1. NCBI lineage: Eukaryota > Metazoa > Chordata > Actinopteri > Spariformes > Sparidae > Sparus > Sparus aurata. The sequence continues at coordinate 7,277,298 of NC_044202.1, forward strand.
GGCCCGGCCTCTGCTGTGATGTTCCGATCTGGTCAGCACTGCTTACTTTGGCACTGGAGGGAGTCTGTTTCTGCTAAGTGACTCGCGGTTGTTATGGAGCTCAGCGCGCCGGCATGGAAAGAGACGTCTGCAAAACAAAAACAAGCCGGGGAAAGATCAACACACGATAGGTGAGAAGAGGTGATAAAACATCGGCGTGACAAACCAAAACAGACACGGCACGGCGGTGCGTACGTAAGCACATGTAAACTGAATATAGGCGGATATACACACATACGTTAGATCTATGTTTCCCAAAAGCACTTTTCTATAAAATGTTTAGTCTCGGTCTTTTTTAAGAGATTTCCGTTGTTTTATTCAGGATGAAAGGGAAATGTAAATGCAAAAAAAAAGTTGTGTAAAGCTGCGTTGTTTGGAACTGAAGGCTCCACATTTGAAAAGGAAAAACAATCTGGGAGTTTGAAGTGAGCTTACCAGACTTCTTCAGCCCGCTCCTCATCTCAGCTCGAGGTGAAGCGTCTCAAGGCTACAGTACGTTAGCCGCTTCTAACATAAAACACCTGAGGTCCTGTTGCATTGTTGGTAATGTGGGAACCCGGACCCTCATTTATCTACCTGAATTCAGCATTGGTGAATCCCACGTGTTCTAAACCACAATGCTTGTGCAAGTTAAGTGCCATTTGGTAAAAAAAAAAAAACAACCATCCCTTTCTGATTTTTCTCCAACGCTGGAACGTGCTGGTGGCCAAAAAACCCCGGTGAAGTGAACACTTGGATGAGCGCAGGAATGGCTTTGGTGCGTTTAGTTTCTCGTGCCAACCGAAGTCACAAAGCATAAATCTAGAAATACCCATTTTAAGGAAGCGGTACGTACTCAGAAGCCACTCCGTGCTCCCAACCCAAACAGGCCAGCGTGCTCTCTGATGAAGCTCGGTGTTCAATCACGAAGACGATCCAGATGCTCACAGTTCTGTCTGTCCTACTCCCTCCTCTCCAACTTGTTGATCAGCCGTCTGTCTCGATCAAATCAACCAGCCAATCATGGCGTAGCCGTCAAACTTGGAATATTTACGTCTCTCTGCTGCTGTGATCTGTCGTCTCAGAGCAAAATCGCTGCGACTCTCCTCCCCTCCGCTCACCTCCAGTGAGTCCGCCATCACCACAGGGCTCCACTGCAGGGGTTTCCTATACTATTCATCATTCCTCCTAAAATACAATGGAGTATATGGACTATAATGGACGAGGCCGAATCGCCAAAGACTCTGATGCATCCTCAATTCATTCAGAAAATAAGTCTCCTGATTGAGATGCGAGATGAGCCGTGTTTTACATTTTGAAATTCTGACACCAATTAGGCTTTAAATCTTTCTTCTAACTAGACTAAAATATTGAGTAATTATTGATCAAAGACAATACAGAACGTATGTTGACGTTGAGATTGTTTTTGCGCGCTTCCCTGTTCCCTATTCAAGCTCTTGATCAGAGCTGTGCCGACTCTATATTTACACACATTCCTTAGTAAAAGTACCCTTTGTTCTGGAATGACTGTTCGCACCCTTGGCACACATCTGTGCATACACACTGCTGATAAAAGAGGGCCACGGCTTTAACAAGGACAACAAAAAGACAATATATCTGCAGGGTTCGTACGGGTGCTTGAAATCCTTGAAAGTGCTTGAATTTCAAAGTTGTGTTTTCAAGGTCTGAAAAGTGCTTGGATTTTAGTTTAAGTGCTTGAAAGTGCTTGACAATATAACTCTGTGTCTTGGCAACATTGGGATCAGACTGGATGGTTTTCTTATTACAAGGAGAAATAAAATCAGTGTGTGTGTGTGTCGTCACACACGCAGCCTGGTAGGAATAGAGAAGGATGGCTGAGGAGAAGGTGAATTTGATGAAATTTGGACAGATGACACGTTCAATATTAATAAACTGTGATGAATAAGCGAAAAGCTTATAAAAGTTTATGTCAAAAAAGAAAATTACAGGGTGCTCTCAGGTCTCTCTTTGTCCCAGTGCAAGTGTACCTGAAGAACACCAAGTGGCTTCCCTTTTTTTGGATAAAACTTTGTGTTCTCCTTTAATTTCTAAAGTTTTTCCTATCATGAAACATCATTTTAGATGTTTACAGCATAATACAATGTACATAATTGTGATAAAAAGTGAAAAAAATAATCATGAGTATATATATTCCTGTAGATATGTATTTTACCCCAGCGATAAGGTGCTGGAAAATTTTGTAAATGACCCTTAAACGTGCTTGAAAAGTGCTTGAATTTGACCTTGAAAAATGTGTACGAACCCTGTATCTGGTTCTGTTACAAAAAAAGTGGGAGTATTTTATATAATCAGTATATTCTGAGAATTAGGAGAGCTGGAAACACACAAGCACACTGGATTTAGCTCACAGCGTTCTGGGGTTCATAGAGAGCAGCAGGTATTACGTGCTTTGGAAGTAAGCGTTGCCCTGGTTTCCCTCGGCAAAAAGCCTGTGGGATATTTGGGGTGTTGCCGTCCCTGCGCACAATAATGCAAATACGCACAGCGCAGCAAACGCCCGCACAAGATGCAAATCACGCAAACGCAACGAGACACATAAAACGGACAAGCACATTTGCGCGCACACGCTCTTGCACATGTTTGTGCAGCGCAGGGCCTGATCGTGATCTGCGACCGGCATGTGGTCGAAACGCCAGCACATCAGGAACAAAGCAGTAATTCAAACGTGTTCCACCTTCCACCTGGAGAGCCAAGACGCTGCATATCATTTTACAGCCTCTGTGCCGCTTTGCACACACACACACACACACACACACACACACGCATACCCGGCCCACCAATCCACTCCTCAACGCCACCTAAAGTAATTTGTCATGTTCGTGATAAATTATACCCTCTCCAGTTCATAGCCTACAGAGGCTGGGGAGAGAGAGTAGGTGGAGAGAGAGGGAGAGCCGGTTATTTACAGCTGTCAGTCGCATTCGGTGCTAAAAGCCAACAAATGAAACATGACAAAATGCGGCGAGGTGAGGAGGCGTTTGTGCGTCGTGCGGCGACTTGCGCGCGGTATTTTGAAGCCGTGGGTGGTAAAACCTCCGGTCACTTACACGATCGTGCAGACTCGACAATCAAATTTGTCCTTTTTCGAGCAAATCAGAGCCGTCGGAATAAAAAAACGTCAACAATCACAGTCCGAGTTAAAAGGTCAGCTCGACCCAAACACACCTCGGGTGGCGTCTGGACTGTGTTTATTTTCTCAGGTCTGGAGCTGCCTGTCTCCACCCCGACAGTATTTAATGTTGTGCTTACAGTATTGATTCATTACAGTCGAAACCTCAACCGTAAAGTCTTGGCCTGGTTCCTGACCTCTATATTAATGTGTGACGTCATAACTCGTTGGCAGCTGTTGGGTTCAAACTGGATGACTCAATTCGGCTGTCTGACTGCACATGTAATGGAGAGCAGAATCCCAAAAGCGTGAGTCAGAGGCAGACAGGTTAAGATACAAGTTCATGTTTACTAGAGCTGAAAAGCGGGCAAGGTCGAAAGGTAAAAAGCACGTTGGCATGCAGAGGTATCCTAGAGGGAGGCGAGGCGGAGGGTAATCCATTCGATGGTCGGAGAAGGCTGGAGAGCGGCTGCAAACTGGACAGTCTGGCGAGGAGCGAGTGGAGATGAGCTGTTTTTTTTTCAACAGGGCAGGACTAGTGAGGGGAATGGGAAATGGGTTAGCAGGTGGTGGGAGTTGTAAGGAAAGGAGTCACTGCAGGGGGTGATTGAGTGTTCGGATCTGAAAGGATAAAGAATGGGAACTGACCACCAGAACCATTGAGAAATGGTTTCAAACTGGTTTCACTGTCCACACCTCTGTAATCACTTTCTTCTATCATCTGTCTACGGAACATGGGTACCAAAAAGCACCAAAATGTAACTTCCTTTCTCTCGTTTCAGCCGTTTCAGACAGACTGTCGCTGCGGCTAGCTCTCTAAAAGAAAAGAGGGAACAATAGAGAGCAGCAACGGAGGATGATGAAAATGTAACGACAGGCATCTTTTACTTTTTACTGCAGTCTCACGTTGAACTCGACGCGGACTGAACGACAGCGCTTGGACGCAGGAGGATGAAAAACTGTGTACACGCCAACAAACGCGCATCAAAGCGCCGCGCCGGAAAATAATGTCGTTTGGAGCTGGAGCCGATAAATAAATACATGAATGAATTAATAAGTAAACAAGAGAAATAATACATTCATAAATAAATAAATCCTGCTGTCTTTTGACATGGAAATAAATACCCTTTTTTCATACTCTGTGTGTCCGCCTGTAATGATATAGGGGACCACGCAGTCAAAAAGCTAAAATTAGAGCAACATAAATGCAGAATGTTTTGCGCCTTGAAACACAAGACGTCGACATTGTCCGCTTCTTTCTTGCTGGATTTGTTTCGTTTCAGTCCTCTTGGTATAAGTACGAACTATCTGCATGGCGAGGTGTATAAGGTTCACAGTAGATTACAGTAGGTATGTGAAATGTTTTCTTCGTGTTTCATCAAATTACCCGGCTGTGCGGAACTATCGAAATTCTGACAGTGAGGCCCACGAGACGATCGATGTAGCTGGGGGAAAAAAAAAACGGGGGCAAACAATCACATGGCCGTTCTCTAGTTAAAAAAAACCCACACGTGTGCTTCCGAGCCAGCGAATGTAATAAACCGCATAAGTCTTGGAGGTGCAGGGCGGAAGAATAGGGCAAATCTTAGAATAGCCTAACGCAATATGTGTGTTTATGGAGGCTGCATGCCCACAGGAGCAGCGTGAGGCATGGCTGGAGACACAGCCAGGGGAGAACTCATCTGTTCCTTGGCTCTTAGCTGTTCCAACACTCATAATGCCTCCGTCCCCTGGGTGGTATTGCTTCTATAATAGCCTGCAACTATGCAGCACTGAAAAACAACCTTGCTAATTCTCACACACCGCGAGGAAGCGACCCATGGAGGGGGAGAGAGCGAGAGCGAGGGCGAGAGCGAGGGCGGGAGGGGGGGGGAGAGAAAAATCCTGTGCATGTATTCCCAAGTCCGACAGACCTCTTTTGTATTCAGGTAAGTTGGCTTTACCGGGGAAAAAATGCTGATAACTCCTTGACACAAGGTCACACATTATATCCCATTAAAAAGCAAACACAGGTGTGTGTGTGTGTGTGTGTGTGTGTGTATGCCACGCACGGATACGCGCAATCACGCACACACAAGTTGACGGGTCAACAGAATTTATGTAAACCACTTCGTTTCATCTTCATAATCGCCTGAGGGCTCTCAGCAGTCAGGGTCACTGACACGATTATCCTATTATATTAGATAAAATAAAGGAGATGGCGAGCGAGAGGTGGTGAGAGAGAGAAAGAGGAGAGACGGTCAGGAAGGAGAAAGAGAATATTAAAAAGGCTCAGGCATGCGGGAGCGTCTCCAGGTACAGTAAAGAGGGATGTGCAGGAAATACAATGGATTCCTCTGTGGCTGCTCAGAAATTCTACCCCAGGAACAGGTGTGTGTGTGTGTGTGTGTGTGTGTGTGCGAGTGTGTGTGTGTCTTAGAGTAAAGTCAGAGGGAGAGAGATGGGATGAGTCATAGGGAGTGACAGGGAGAGAGAGGGATTTTTAGAGTGAACTTTGAGTGTACATCTCATATATTTTCATCTGGCCTCAGGGAGAGCGCGGTCTGGCTTCACTGTCAGCCATGACAGACTCCACTGATTGGCTTTGTTCACCGCGCCGTGTCTGCGCGCATGCACAGGTGTGCCCGTGTTTGCAGGTGCGTCGCGTGTCGATGTGTGTAGATCTGGCACTGATGTTTCGGTGCCGTCGTCTGTTTCTCTTGTTTGCGGGTAAACAGAGAGCCAATATGCTGAGAGTTATTTTTATATGCACAACCCAATTTGCATGAACAAATATAATTGGTGGTAAGTCTGCCCAGATGATGTTTAAAGGATAAGTTCAGCCAAAAATGGAAATACAGTCATTATCTCCTCACCCTGACGCTGATCAAAAGTCTGGTGAAGTGTTTTTTTTTTTAGTTGTCCACAAAAGTTTTTCCAGTTTTTGAGGAGATTCGCAGCAGAACAAGAGTTGCAGCATTCTCTTAGAGAACTGAAGTAGCTGGAGACTTGGTCTAAAAATGTAAAAAGAACAACTGAAAAGACATTCTTCACAGAGCTCATCCAGTGCAATCCATGTCTCAGGAAGCCCTGAGATCACAAAATGATTTAAAAAGACGTTATTTACACCCTCGACGCGGAGGTCGTACACCAACTTTAGACAGGGTGCACGCTAACACTTTTAGCTTAGCAGCTACAGAGATGATTTCGGCTTTGAAAAAGAGCACAAATTATATCTTTTCTAATTAATTTGGGATCTTGGGGTTTTACGGAGACTACTTGTACGCAAGGCAAGCTGTATGGAGCAGTTTCATGTCTTTTTCAGTTGTTTTTTAAGCGTTTTGGTTGTGAGGGGACCTGAACGCAAGACACACAGCGGCGGGAAGGTAGACAAACATAAAAAGCTAGTTTTAATGATGAGAAACTACTGCCTAAAAACTTTAAAACAAGTCCCCATCTATTTCAGGTGTTTAGCAGAATGCTGCAACACCGTTTTTAGGACTACGAAACCTCACCTAACTCAAACAATTTCCAGTTTTTGGGTGTACTTATCCTTTACTGTCAACACAGAGGAAAACCTTTATACTGAACGAATCTAAAAAACACCTCAGTGACAGTGCAAAGTGTTCATACTTGACCGAAAAAGGTCAGAGTCAAGATCTCTAGAAGTGGAGAGTCAAAGGTAAGTGGGATTTGAGATTATTAGAAATATTTCACCTCTTCAGCTCTGACCTCAGAACAGATGAATCAGAATCCTCACAGACATTTTCACTTTTAATGCTTTTCTTGTAACATGACTTGTGATTCTGTTCCGACGAGTAAAAGTGCTCGGTTAATATAAGAGAGAGATTTCTGTCTTTGACTGAATAATGATGACACGAATGTTGAGTCAAGCACTCAACAAGACTTACAGTAAAGGGGAACTCCAGCAATTTCTCACTGTACAGGCAGAGGATCAATCAAAAAACATGACAACAAAAGACGTGGTGTAACGTGGTGAAGTTGCAAGGGATTGTGGGGGGGTTCTTGTCAACAACCAGCACCACTGCTGAAAGCTGTGAGGTTCAGAGCAGTGTAGCGTATTAAAGTTTTATGTCTACGTTTAGACGCGTTCGTCAACTCGCTTCCTCTGTCTGACGATGATTCCTCCCAGTCTGGCGATTTACCTCGAAGTTATAGTGACAGGCAACCACATGAAAACGCCACGACGTTGAATAAAATTCCTGATTTGTCTGCCTTCGAACATTTTTTGGAAACTCTGGGATGATTTAAGAACACATAACAACCACAACAACTCAATAAAACACAAAGATCTGGTCGTTTTAAATACACATTATATCTTCATCTAAGTCTGCTAACACGTGTCGGAGAGGACTACTAGTGAAATTGAATTGTGGGTAATGTAGGCACAAGATTTTGCCAGCATAGTTACCTTGAAGACTAAAGTGCTGTTTGATGCTGTCTAGACGTGATTCACATTTTTTGAGACAGACAAGATAGTGGAATCAATCATCTTACGAACTCTTGGCCCAAAACACTAATAAGCACATTTCTTCAAAAATATTGAACTATTCCTTAAATATAGATGGTGCAGCTTCATCATTATTCGACCTAAATGTGATCTTTCCTCAGCCGGAATCTGAAAGGTGTTTTGGTGGGTCACAAGATCCAATCTCCGGCCTCTGACTGCGCTCTCGCTAACTGGGCTGATAAAAATGTGGCTAGACTCATAATCCATAAAGCACTTTTAATTTTCTCCCACATGTATTCGGGAAAAGCAAATTATTAGTACATGGATGCATTTGTAGTCAAGCGAGTTGCTCTACAGAGTGTAAATTCCGGCAGTAATGTGTAAGAAGTGTCTGACGGTTGTGCACCGTCTATGAAATGAGTCGAATCTCCGCGGAAGCAATCAGCGGCGCATAAAACCAACAAAAGAAGATGAGAGGAGGTGAGGAGGCGGTTCTGATGGAGGTGGTCGATTACTAGGATTTTAAGTTTTGAGCAATAAATTGGATTTATGGAGGGAGGATTGTTCCAGGCTTTTACTGTTGACCTTAAAACATTTCGTGCCGCCCCTCCGCTCCCGTTCAATGAACTGTTTTTTTTTTTGGATGTGCTTGTGCATTTCTGATGAAAAAAAGTCGAGGCGATGAGAGCCAGGTGTCAGGGATAACATCTCCCCAGCTGTGATGAACTTTCTAGCTGTTAGGAGAAAAATGCATTTAACTCTGAGTGACAGTGAAGATTAAAGCCTCCCCTCATAAAAAGATAAGAAATCTGCAGACATTTTTCTCGCTTTTTTTCAACGGTGGGTGTTTCGCCGACGGAAACGCGACGAAACACTCGAATAAATCAGCACTTATATGATTCATTGCATTTGATGGCGGCTCTGTGAGAATAAATTCGGCGGAGGGACGCGGAGGGAAGAGGCGGCTCGCGTTCGAAAGTTAACGCGACAGCGGCACATTTATTTTGGAAACCTCCTGAGCTAAATGAAAAAAAAAACAACAACACACTGGAGCCTCCTAATGCAGCCAAAACACATTCTGGAGTCATAACGCTCCGGCACAGAAAATGAGAAACAACAAAAGAGGCAAACCTGGTTTATCACCTGCCTTGCTGTGCTCTGTAATGGAATGCTATTCAAATCCCCAGCTCCCCTGAATACTCTGCTGCGTGGCCGCGATCCAAAACAAAAACCTCCTTCACTGTACCCTTGACGCCGCGGCCCTAATGGTCCTTTTTGATGACGAGGCGAGGAACAGAAAACACCCCGACAGTCAATTCTCCAGACTGGCTCTCTTCATGATGAGCTCCGACGTGGGTGTTTGCTCAAGGGCAGCAGGTAAGTTAAGGGGGAGGTGGTGGTGGTGGTGGGGGGAGTACAGTGTTCTCGATCTTGGAATTCAGCCCACGGTGTCGCTGCCGTGTTTGACACGTGCTGCGGCGCATTACAATCAGCGCGGCCGTCACTCAGCCGGGCCCCTCCGCTTTGAGCCCAAAGCATCAATTCAATCAAATGGGCTTTTTTTTTTTCCCCCGATCGCCATGCCTCTGGAGGAAAAGCCCTGAGCATAGGAAACATGTCAGTCGAATGTCTGACACACACGCTATCTGACTGATCAAACAGCCACGCAGATAACAACTAAGCGAGGGCGGCCTGTGTCGGCGCGAGCGAGCGAGCGAGCGAGCCAAGAGTTGCTGCGTAAGAAACCTCAGCCATTGATTGATGATAATGAGTCCTGCTTAAGAAAGAGCACATGATGGGGAGGGAGAGAGGAAGTGAAAGAGAGCTGAAAAATGGGGAACCGAAGAAGAATGGCGCGGAGGAATGAGAAGCGAGAGGTGAAGCCGCAGATGTAGTGCACGAGGAAAACCAAGGCGGAGGGGCGAAAGAGGGGGGAAGAAAGGTGATGTGAGGGATGCGAAGAAGAGGTGCAGGAGGAGGAGGAGGAAGAGAAGGAGGAGGAGACGGGGGAAGAGTAAAAAAGAAAAAGAAAAGGAGAAGTTTGTTCTGCAGAAAAAAAGCCAGGCCATCTGGTGAGATGGAATTACATTAGCGATGCACATACAGCCCTCATGGTTCCTGTCTCATCAACACATAGCGCACGCTGAGATGGTTTATCTGCATGTGTGTGAGATCACTGAGAGCACTCAAAGCGAGGTTTCGACCTTGGAATTTTTCACCCAAAATCCAAAGCCGCTTATCCATATTGAGCGTTTACTCGCGCCGGAAAAAAAAACAAAAAACTCTTCATCCGGTCAAGCACCTCGCGGCACGCTGGAGCGGCGCGAGGTACCCGCGCCCCGCAAAACGCCTGTTCAAGCTGCCCAAAGAGACATTAAGAGGACCGGGGGCGGCTAATGCTCGCAACTATTACCTCACATAAGAGCTCTCCCACATTCCCATTTACTCAATATTTCATGCATGAATAATCCAATACAGGCAAAAGTGCAATATTTCCACCAGGGCCCCGGCTAGATTAGCAGAGGGGGTTCGGCGCTGTCCCCCCCTGAGGACTCCCGGGCTTCTCCCAGGAACACGGAGCAAAAGTAATCAGACACAAGACACATCTTTCTTATCTCCGGCTCGCTCCTAACAAGCACATAATTGCTAATATCTTTGCTGAGCTGGAGAACGAATACCCCGGAGACTGGCTATGTATATACACCCTGATAGAGAGATGAGGACGGGTTGCTATAGGAACAAGGAAGCCTTAATGCGATAACGGATGGTGGTGGGAGGGGGGGCAGGAGGAGAGGGAGAGCGAGCAGCAAGGTTGAGAGGCTGGATGACTGTAAACTACAGCACTTGTTTGTGTCCCCCTTGAACTTTTCCCTTTTCATGCTTTATGGCGCTACAACAGTGAATCACACCGCGAGTAATTAGGCCTCTTTGAAACTGATCAACAGGGAAGACTGTTTAGTGTCAAAGTGAAAACAAATCTCCGCAATTTACACTAAATTAAGTACAATTATGGAATAGAAAACAGCAGCTTGAATAGGTTCTCGCTGCCTTTTTTCTGTGACAAACTTTAATTGGTGCTGACACAGCAGCCACTTGCCTTTTTTTTTGTTTGTTTGTTTTTTTTTTTTAGAGGTTTTATAATGGGCTAAAAGAAAATCCACTGTGTGAAAAAAAGAAGCTCGCAGTTGAGTTGCAGCGAAGTACAACTGTGTGCCAAAAAAGTGGATCGAAAGGACAGAGGAACATCCCCGAAAAGATCGTAGTACGACAGTGGAAAGTCGCGTAGCCAAGACACAACAGCCCGGTCACCACGGTATGATGTAAATCAAAGATTACGTCCAAGGTTGATATTTGTACCAGACTAAATCAGGAGGCGTAGGGGAAGGAGGTCACGTTAGCACAAGCAACAGGCCTGCCAACGGGTTGTTCGAGTGGGCCGCATTTCAGACCATCTCCAGCTGTTTTATCGTCCACCAAAAACCAGCTGTTTATCATCGGAGGTCCGACCATCTCCAGCTGTTCATGCGCCAAAAAACTTGAATCGAACGGACAGAGGGACATCCCAGATCGATCCATGACGAGGAGAAAGCACCAGTTTTGGAGAAGGATACAAGAAAAAGAAGGGCGCAGAAATAAAACCGCTCGTAGACATTTTGGCTGCCGCTGTGCTGGGAAGTGTCCCAGAGACTCAGAGATGAATGAAAACACTCACAGAGACCAAAATTGAGCTTCCTGGCTGTCACACTTAATGCCACTCCAGCCAGAGACAGTTACGACAAGAAACTGACCATTTACAGCGAATGGCTGACGGCAGCAACAAGTACCCTGCAGAGATAACTGACGCCCCATCGATAAACACACGTATGAACATTGAGTGTTTTTCAGCAGAGGTGATTGTGAGAAAGTGTGAAAAGGGTTACGGTGCCCACGCTGTTGGACCTGCATGAATTAAAAAAATGCACTCAGGCATTTACTTTTAGTTGAATTAATGATTTAGTTTAAGTTTTCAGAGAATCCCACTCACGCCAGCTCCTCCAAACTACACTGACGAGCAGGAAAAACGTTCTCCCGCCGTGTGAATGTATAGCGGTCGTGACATGCCAGCGTTAATAACGCGGTAAAAAGCAGAAGCGGGTTGGTGTGTAACCCGTGTCTCACCCGTCCCTCGCTCATACAGTGAAAGATGAAAGATATTTCATGGTATCCCTGCAGAGTTTATCCGCTACGGTAGATAAAACGTGATACAGGGTGCTCTAGGGTGCCCTTCAAGTGGAGAAAAGTGGTGACGCGCCCTTTAATGTACCCTTCCAGTTCACTGTAAATGTATCACGACCTTCTGCACGCTGGTGCCCTACTTTTTTGTTTTGTGCTCTTGCCCCGCAAACATCCTCCGTCCGCCGGTGAACTATATGATTGCAGGTGTATTGCTCGGTAACCCAAGAGGGGATTTTCGTGTTTTTTTTTTTTTTTTTTGCGAACATGAGGGTACCACAGTGTTTTATGTGTGTAGTCTGTATCTCTTATCTCACTAACTATGTTTTGATAGGTGCTATATAAATAGCGCTTCTTCTTCTTCTTCTCAATGAAACATCAAAACACAAATGTTACGCCCAGGCCTCGATCCGCTTCTGATTTTTTTTGCCGTAAAGACGAGAAAGCGCTGTAAACATCCGCGCCGCTAATTATTCTCTGTTGTCTGTCTGCGCGCGCGCTCGATTTGAATCGGAAGAGTTGATAAATCAGTTTCACCTCCGGTGGCATACAAAAGCTTAATTACACCTACCTGTGATTCCCCGAGTTGTAAAGTAACGAAAACAAGAAAGTCCACGGGGGAGTGCGATGTCGCGGGTTCGACAACAGATGTGATAGACAGCTGGTAATTAGAGGGCAGAAATAGAAACGAGGTGAGTGGGAGAAGAAGCGGCGAGAAAGGTGTGACAAAAAGAGAGACACCTTGAAAGAAAAAGAAAAAAAAGGGAACTCTGGAAATGCCTATTTTTATTGGTATTAAACTCACCTCAGCGGGCGGCGAGATGCCACACGCACAAGCTCCTTTCTTGTAAAACTCATTTGTCAGAGTTATCAGAATACATCAGCGGGTTCCTTTTATTGAATTGAAAAAAAAGAAAAACTGTATCGTTCTTAACAACTGCATTACTGGATTACCAGCCAGCTATCTGTAATGTCAGCTTTTGTACTGCGACATGAGGAGAAAAAAACCGAGGCCATAACTTATGTGTGTCACATTATGTTGGCCGAGCTCTAATCATTCTTTGATGCCGGAGGCGCCTCAGTCCGCCTCCCCCTCTGTGTCTTTATCTCTTTCTGTCTTTTTGCCTCTGTGTGTTTGTCTCTATCTTCTGCCCTTTATCTCTCGTTTCCCTCCTCTCCGTCCCTCTGTAATGGTATTTCAATAGGACAGATAGCCACAGGAATCCAATACGCAGACCGTTTAATTGAGTCTTTAATAGGTTGTCTGATGTCTGCTTGCTGCTAGTTCATACTGAGAGACGCGGAGACCGAGTCGCACTTCAAACAACACGCCACCGCCTGCCGGACCCGTTTTTTTTAAATCTTTTTTGGTCTTGAAAGGTCACTTTACATGTCTGGATCCACAGCGTTTACATGTTTTGGTTCTCCTTTAATCATCAGGAGAAAATGCTCTGCTGATCTTTCTTGCTTTGCTGACACGGACCCACATTCCTTTTTTTTTTTTTTTTCTTCATGGATATGCAGCGATATGAGAGAACTCTGCTCATTAGAGCCGCGTTCATCCCCCAAGTTTTTGGTGTATTGATTTAGATTTTTTTTTACTCCCGTGTGATAGTCTCAACAAACACCAAGTCAGAAAAAATAAGCCATAAATAATGTGCTTTCATTTTGCCACAGTTTAATCTCTAAAAGAAACTTAAAAAATACCAAAAAAACAGACACCTACTCCGGTAAAGCTTGTGTTGACATGAAAGAATAAGTGAACATGTTAAGTTTAAATTTACTTTAGACCCGAGCAAAGTCATCTACGTGTTGGTTGAGGCCCTCGACTCATTCACTACCCCGCCCTGCTTTATAATAGACAACACTGCACACGAAGATGAACGTCCCATCTGTTATCTGGGTGATGAACCGCTGCTCGGCTGCTCAGAGCCGGCCAGCTTCCGGAGGAGAGTCGGGTGCAGAGCCCGAACTTCTGGAGGAATAAACACCTGATGCCTCAGCGGACTCTACTCGGATCTGGAGCTGTTTAGCGACAGGAGGAGAGCTCAGAGCAGCGACTGAAAAGACAATGCCAAGTGAAAATCCGGAAGGTTTGTTTTCCGTAACGTTTGTTTACGCAACAGCATCCAACCACTTCCTAGCTGTATGACTGTGTCACATGATATAATGAGAAAGATGTAAATAAACTCTAAAATGTCAACGTAAATCTCACACACATTCTTTTAAACCCCAGAAGTGAAAAAACACTCCAGTTTTTAATTTGCTGTCATCTGTATTGCTGAAATAGCATTTGCGCCTATAATTTGATTTCCTGTGTTTATGCTCTGCTAAAGAACAGTAGCGTTATATTATCCCAGCAGGAACGTGGCCGCCTTTAAAGTACGTTCTGTCGAAAGGTCGAAAACGCTACAGGGAATCCTTCCTGTTTCTTCCTGTCATCCACGACAGTACAGGTTTGAAAGTTGGTAAAGTAAATGTGTAAATCCTGTTTTTAATTTATTCATAATTCATGTTATCTCATCTGCATTGATTTTGATGTCCAATTTAGTTTCACTAATGCAGAACATTCAGTGAAGACTTCGAGGACTCCTCTCTTAAAACTTAGTTGGAGTTTGTTCAGCTGTCTGTAAAGCCGTGCATCTACACAGAGTGAGGCGAGAAGAAACAGAATGAAGAAGTCTTCATGTGTAGTTATGATCCAGCGCTGCAAAATGTAGTGAAATGCTTATGCAATTAAGAGTCATTCTCGACCCTGGAAAGAGTAGTTTGATTGCACAGTGCCAACTCAAGGTCCAGTGCTCGGCTTCTTCCGGAGCTTTATTGCAGCAGCGGATGGAGTTTGCTCAGTTGTTAGTTTGGTCTGTAAATACATCACGGAGCTGCTGATAACATCACAGATAGAAGTCGAGCAGCTAAACAAACAAACACAATCAGACATAAAGGACACACACACACACACACACACACACAAAGTAAAGAACAGAATTGGCACTCTTTTCCAAGAAAGAATCCCATGCACGAATGTCTCCCTGTTTTCTGTAGAGTCCAGACAGATACATCTTACGCTTGTTATATAATGAGGATGACTGCGAGTGGATGATTCAGGTTTCCAGTCTGTTATGAAAGAAGGCTTGTACGGTACGCTTGTTTGTTTCTTTGGCTCAGAGATTACGCTCTCAGTGTGTGTGTTTGGATCATTACTGATACTGTTTAAGTCAGAGCGGGTTGTTTCTCTCGCCTAATGATGTAAGAACGCCGGCGGTGAGTTTAAAGGTGAATCCAGACAGCTGTGATACAAAGGTGTCGGAAGAGGATTGAGAGTCTGTTTTTCCCTCTTTGTTCGGCTCGCGCGCCCCTTTCGTATGTAGATTTGTTTACGAGTGTTCACGTGTGAGCGGATTTATGTCAACCTTTGTGCATGTGCACGGGTACGTATGTGCTAACCAGCGCTGCAGGGCCGTGACTGTATTCTATCTGAATAACGGAGGGATAATTAACATCTTCACCTGGCTGCTGGTTTGTTCGTTTAAAAAGCCTAATTAATCACAGGGACAACGTTGGGACTGGAGTCTGAGCCGCCGAGCGTGAAATTACCTTTCTCAGAGACTGGGCTCAAACGTCCATAAACAGTGATCCTGCCAGCCTACCCTCTGTACCCAACTCTTTATCTCACACTGAGCACGGCCTTGGAGGGAGGGAGCGCAGGAGCAGGGAGAGGCCAGCAGAGGTGGGAGACGGCGTAGAGAAAAAGCGAAGCAGGAGATGTTTTTTTTTTCCCCTTTGTGATGTCGCAACGCGCGGGCACGGCGATGGTCCCGCTTTGCCGCGTAAAAATAAAGTTATCTGGTGGGCCAGGTATCTGGAACACCTACTCCGAGCGAGCTCTCTGGCCAAATCGATAACTTTGAACTCTCCCAACATGGGAGCGCAGAGAAAACTCTTTACATCAATAGACGCGCGCTATCATATCCCGCCGCTGGTGCTGAGTACAGTTCTGGGAGTAGCTTGTATGAATCACTCTGGACACCCACTCTCCTAACCCTCTCCCTCTCTACCTACCTGCCTGCCTGGCCCGGCAACCCCCCCCTCAACTCCCTGCCTCCACCCACCCACCATGAGTCGCCATCAGCATCAACCGTCTTTGTACTTAACCTCAAGCATCACAGCTAACTCGTATATCAATGCTGCGTTGAGACAGAGGAGAAGGGATACGAGCCTATTTCTGGCTGAGTAGGAGTGGATGATGGCTGATGTTTAGTGTGTGTGTGTGTGTGAGGAGTTGTTGAACTTGATGGAGGTGTATGTCTCATGGACACTGTGGAAGTGCAGTCTGACTACTCAGATCTCTGACATCAAGTCACATGGCAGCACGTGTCTGGAAAACAGACCACATGCCGACAACCATCTCTGTTTAACAATGGCGCTAATCTCCTGCCGCATGAGTGCATATTATTTACATCATTCGGTTTGTGTTACGATCTTTGCGTAATGTCTGGGTGCAACGAGGGGGAGTGATATGAGTATGACTAATAAAAGTAACAAAAACCTTTGCAAAAACACTCGCTGCTGCAACAGAAATCCGGAAAATGGAAGCAAACAAGGTGTCAGGGATTCCAAGGCCACATTAACAAAGGCGCCGCATTAACTAGAAAATAAACTCAGTTGGTCCACAGAAACAAACTGTAGGGGTAATGACTAACAACAAGTCAGAAGAAAAAGTGCAAGGAAAATAAACTGTGGCGAACCCGCACAAGGTTTTTCTCAGAGTGGTCTGACTCAAAGCATACAGACTGTCGGTGCAAGACTTTCCCTTTCACGATCTGTGTTACTGTTTTCCGTAGAGCGCTGGTAGTCGTTTTACCGTCAGGGCTTGTCTCCCGAAATATGTAAAACAAGTTCCCTTCGACGCTGTTTTATACTCGGACCTAAGTTACTATCTCTGCAGGAATGTTTAAGATGAGCTAAACAGAGGTGCATCAAGGTACAATCAAAAATCAACAAGTTTCAACCAAAGTGACAGCGGCAGCACCAAGTTTGAAGCCAGTTGTCGGGGATCGCTGATCGTTGGGGTTAATTCAGCTCCACTGACGATTGAATGAAGTTCAGGTGTGGGCGGTTGAGGCCCTCAGGTGTTGACGATCCGAGCGGCAGACTTCCGAAACCGTTTAGTGCCTTTTTCCCTGGTTAATGAATGATGATTTATTAGGCTGTTGAGCTGTTAACCGAGTCGTGTCAGCTAGAATCGAGCCTTCTGTTCATACGTGCTCGGGTCTTGCGAGAAACACACCTTTTGTCGCCAAGAGAGGTGAGACTTCGCTCGCGCGCACATTCACGGCTGCTTATAAAGTTTGGAATGCAACAACGGGAGGAGTGAAAAAGACGCGACGCCGCGGGGCGAGGGTGTTTCAGGTTTTTTTTTTTTTATTCCTTTTGTCTGAGCTCGTCTTTTCAAGGTTTCGGCGCGCGTCTGTCAGAGCGTCAGACAGCATCCGAATTCAATCTCCACAACCAAAAATATGGATAATGTGACAAATACTTCATCGAAAAGGTTGCCAAGGTGTATGAAGAATTTGCACCTCTCTCTCGAGCTGTTGCTTTCATTCTTTACACGACTACTTCCGCCACTTCTCCTGAGCACAATGAAGAGAGAGTGGGGAGACTGTGCGAGAGAAAGTCTGCTACATTATCCTCATTCATGAAATTCATTGTGTTTCTCCCCTCGCCTTTTTTTCCCCCCGCAACACCTTCAAGAAATGTCCTTTCTGAGCAATTTTGCCTCGAGGCATGTTTTAGAAGCACTTTATACGAACTAGTTTGTTGGAAGCATACGGTAAATACTGTTCGAGTCTTATAGAAAGAGGTCCAAAGGAGGATCGGCATCAGATGAGACCGCTTCCTGTGTTTACTTCACAACATTTGGGGAAATTTTAACCCTGTCGCCAGAATAAATGGTTAGGTTTAGGCACAAAACCCACTTGGTTTGGGTTCGGGTCAGGAAAACATCACATTTTGGAACTAAGTATCTGTTTTTGGTGTCACAAACAGGCGGGAAATTGTCCCAAGGTGTCCACAAGCGTCTCCTCCACCTCCCGATTGTCATAAACATGTATTGCGAACGTGAGTTTGTAGAGATGTCAATGCGGTACTTTGCATTTGAAACGTAGAAATGTGAACATATCAGTGGTTTGCCAAACTCTTAACTGCTTTCATTCTGGAGCCTTGGCTGGCAATTTTGTACTTTTTTACTCCAATACATTTATTTGGGAGCTTTTAGTTATGAAGATTTTTAACATTTTTACAGCTGAAACGATGAGTTGACAGATCATGATTTTGTTTCATGGTTCCAGCATTTCAGATGTGATGATTTGCTGCCTTTCCTTTTAATTATTTTAGTAATTATAATAATTATACTGGAGGACACCAGCCGTCCAACACATGGTCTGTTCTCACTCCATTCCCTCAGGGGAAAATGCTCACAGAGCTTCAGAGCTCGGGCCAGACAGTTTATACCCCCAGGCGGTCAAAATAACGAACAGTGTGCAGTTTATGTGACTCTCAGTGGACTACTACTTATATTTTGCGGGTAATTTATTTCTTTATTCATATATAACTTATGGCTGGACCGTTCCATTCGAATGTACACTTGAGCCTTTTTACAGACCGGACAATTAACTGATTAAAAGAGAAAATAATCAGCAGTTTAATCCATAATGAAAATGCTTTACTTACAGTCCTACAGCAGACAGAATGAGCTACAGTAATATCCTGCTTTTACATTAATGCACAAGTAATTATATCTTGATGATTTATTAGAATAATATCACAGTCACAGGGAACATTTATCTGCATTAAGCACTTTTAATACTTTATAATTATACTTACTTACTTTTGCTCAAGTAACACTTTCAGTTTCCTTGTAACAGTGTATGTTCAGAGTGTGGCATCAGTTATTTTAAATGATAAGTTCAGCCACAAAAGGAAACTTTGCTCATAATCGACTCGCCCCTCCACGCTGATAGAAAGGCAGGGGAAGTTTTGTAGTCGGCAAAACATTTCTGGAGCTTCGCAGCAAAACAGCGTTGCAGCATTCTCCTGTGCAGCTGAAGTAGACGGGGACTTAGCAGCTACAGCAAAGATTCCAGCTTCAGGGGGTGTAAATAACATCTTTCAAATCAATTTCAGGGCTTCTGGAGACTTTAATCATGCTGGCCGTGCTGTACGGAGCCATTTTATGTTCTTTCAGTTGTTTTATTACGTTTTGAAATGTCCCCATCTTGTTGTTCAGGAGAATCCTGCAACACTGTTGCACTCTGAAGCTCCAGAAGTGTTTTGTGAAACACGAAACATGCACATAATGACAGATTTTTTCAATTGTTAGGTGAACTTGTCCTTTAAGCAGGTGAACGATCTGATTTCTTCCTCCGCTCCAGTATTTAACCCCATTATTAATTAAGTTTCAACCTCAACACCGACAAATATGATCGCGCATGTTGTGTTACAAGTAATCCTCTACTTTCCCTCTTTCCTCTATTTGTTATACAGAATGTCTTTGTATTATTTATATTTCATTACACATTTATTTGGGCTGAATCAACAAAAAAGAAAGAAAAGTAAAAGAAAAAGCAGTATTTCGCTGGAAGGTAGCAAGTGCCGGTCGGATCACACCCAGTGCAACGGTCAAACACGGCAACACAATTCCCGGATGATCTGAGAGGATGCGGAGACAATGGCCTGCCGGGTAGACACTCAAGAATCCTCACTGCATCGATGTGTGTGAGGAAACAGAAACACGCAGACCTGAGCGCGCGCTGTGAGAAACCATAAGTGCCAAGAAAAGCCCCGCTCCACGACACACACACGCTCACAGTTGCAGACACAAACAGAAAACACAGTGCTTCTCCTGGGTCAGAGGGGACAGCCAATCTTCTGTACAAATTTGTGATGAGCAGTGTGTTTTGCCGGCTCCTGTGGGAACTGGCACAGATAATTAATTTGGTTTCATAAACTTCTGTTACCACATACCGGGGCGGCTGGGAGCCCGGCGTAAACAAATATTTGAATTATGGCATCCAGACGTCGACGTTCCCAGGTAATCCGCATGGAGTAATCATGTGCGTAATGCGTACGTGTGTGTGTGTGTGTATAAACGCGTGGATGTGTGCCTGTTCTTTTCTTTTTTTTTATTTATTTACAGATGAGCAGGCATACGACTGCTGCTGCTGAGTTCCCAGGGAAATCAGAGCACATACAGAAAGAGAGAGAAAGCGGGAGGGCGGGTGCGCGCGGGGGGTACAAATAAATAAATTTGTCGAGGAAGGGAAGGGCGCGGGAAAAAAGAATTAGGGGAGAGGAGGGGAGGAGGAAGAGGGGGGAAAGAAAGGCAGAGTTTCAGGGAGTAAAAAAAAAAAAAAAAAAAAACGTTGACGCCAGGCTCTCTCGCTTGGCAGCTGACAGACGGAGAATGTGGGCTGGTTTCTGGGTTGCAATCAAATCCCTATAAACAGAGTGATCGTTCACTCTGCCTAAACTCTACTGCATTACTGCCAACCAGTGAGGGCACACACACACACACACACACACGAGGATTCTCTCTCACACACACGTGGATGCAGTGATGATAACAGATAGGTCGGGTTTACGCGCACAGTCTGTGCACACTGGAGAGCAGAAAGTGACGATTGGAGGGTGGAAATGACAAGAAATGTAAGAAAGGTGTTGGAAATGAAAGAGATTATGTTTAATCCCTATATTCCCTCGGGGGGGTCAAGGGTGCCCCGGTGCGTCTGTCTCTGACGAACCTTATCGAGCGTCGTGATATCTCGGAGGCGATGCAGGAGTCGTGACTTTGTTGTCGTAAATGCCTGATAAGCTGCTTAGCGATATAATATTCGGGGAAATATTAAAAAAACAACTTCGCAGGCAGGTGGTTTAGAATAACAGGATGAGTGGAGAACTTCTGCACCCCACGGATGGAGTTTACCTTTTGATCTCAGTAAGAGGCGACAAAACACCTGAGTGTGTGTCTCGGAAAAAAACTAAACAAAAAAAAAACCAGTCTGCTTCTCTGTTTGCACACACACCAAAAGAAAAAAAAAAACAAAAAAAAAAGAAATCGTTGGGCTTCACGTCAGAGTCGATCAAGAATTTCTTCCATCTCAGTCTGGACCAATACGCTGGGAGCTTACCTGTGCACTTACTCCACTCAGGGGGAGAATCAGCGAGCATGGAAACACCAAGTCAGGGAAAAGAAAAACTCTCATTGACTTCGCACGCTTCTTAATGCGTCTGCCTCAAGGTCCCGCCGTCCTCACACAGCAACTCCCATCAAACGCTGATAACGCACACTGCGCTGTGAAGTGATGGGGGTTGTTCCCTGCATGCGTGCCACAGGTAAGCTGATCGTGTGGATTTTTTTCTTTGCTCCTGTAGTACGAGGGCTGACTGACTGACAGGTGGATCGTCTGACTGATGGAATTCAGCTCTGCTTGTCTCAAAGACTACACCTGTTCTCGCAAGAGCACACGTGCAGTTTGCGGTGGTAAACGGGTGAGTGCTGGCTGTTTTCAGCAGCGCATCAAACTCAGTCTGACGGGGCTTTTTCACGCTTTTATCCGTCAAAAAGCTCCTCTTGTTTTCAAAGTAGACACCATTATCCCTCTACACCTGACGCCCTGAGATTGCAGCCATCCGATTGAGTGCTCATTTGAGCAGACAGGAGCTTCTATGTCCGCCCTAGAGCCTACGACAGCCAGTGAGTGATCATGTAGATAAGTGGCCCACTCTCTGTTTTCTCTCCTCTCTCCTGATCTACCAACTACCATGTGGCCAGTGAGTCTTTCAAATGCAGAAATGAAAGGTTTATTACGGTTTTTAAAGCTTTACACTTTAAAATTATGCAAGTTTATGTAGTTTGAATGCGCTCTGCTCTTTGAATAAGCTGTTTGTTTGCCTAAGCACTTGTTTTTGACTATTTTATATGCACAAAGTTATTGTAAATAAAGAAATGAGGACCTGTGATGAGTTTTTGTCCCTGTTACTCTCAAGCAGGGCTGTTATGAGGTCGTAAAATTACATTTTCTTTTTTTTTTGCCAGGCGCCTGAATATTTCTCCAGGAAAAACACGTGTTAAGTTCCCATTTCTGGTGATATTTTTGTTAAATTTGCGCTTGGAACATTTAAGACTTTATGATGTGGACCCATCGGGGCTTCGAGTGGGTAGTTTCAGGTCATTGAAAAATTTAGACGAGACAAATGATTAATTCAGTGTGTTCAAACTCCTATAGATTAACGCCAGAAGCAATTCAAATCAAAAATTCAGTTTATAACCCTTCAAAAGAACCAAAAAAAAAACATGCCACGTATACCAAATGGTTCAACAACAGCTTTGAATTGACTTTGGATCAGCGTCTAGTTTAACTTACATTTCCAGGGATTAGAACAGGTTAAGAATACCTACAAAATGACTGGTGAAATAAGTGATAAAACACTTCAT
Organism: Sparus aurata; assembly: GCF_900880675.1. Classification (NCBI taxonomy): domain Eukaryota; kingdom Metazoa; phylum Chordata; class Actinopteri; order Spariformes; family Sparidae; genus Sparus; species Sparus aurata. The sequence continues at coordinate 7,299,624 of NC_044202.1, forward strand.
TCTAACTTCATGGGAACAAGTTTTTACAAAAGTTCTTTCCGGTTCAGATCGATGCCTGTTTGTCAATAAGATGTTCTAGCCGTGAGCTTCAGCTCTTTTTCTCGACACACCTGTCCCTCAAGGTTTTTCCCTCAAGGACGCCTTGTCCCCTCTGATTGATTGACAGACCTTGGACAGCTCCTCGCGTCAACAGGGACACTGTCAAACATGAGGTCAGTCCGGCATCTGCTCTTGCGCAGCGAGGCTCAGCGCCGCCACACAGTGCAAAACGCACCATCTTGCAGAAAAAAAGAAGGACGTCGCCCCTCTCCTCTGTGCCTCAGTTTGAAGATAAAGAATTCTGGGTTGCGGATCCGGGGTGGGTCCAATCCGTCTCGCTGTCTTCAGGCGCCGCAGTGACAACGCCTCCATTGTCACAGCTGAGAAATGGTTTCCCACTATTTGCATTTTTATTGATGCTCCAAATTGCAAATAGCTTTCCCCTCCTTCTGTCTTTGTCTTTGCGTTGAGGAAAAAAAAAAAACCCTCATTTGTTCAAGCAGACCCTATATAAATCACTATAGCACAGTGAAGTGAACTGAACTCATCTCTGAATAAAACATCAGGGCTGTGCACACCGAGCACACTGGAAACACTTCAATTTGGCTCTTTGAGATTTTGCTGTATTCTGCAGAGCCGGATCACATACGGGGAAAAAAAAGACAACACACACGCACACACACACACACACACACACACACACACAGCATTTTGACACAGATTACATCCAAAGCTCAGGTTTTTGGAATTCTTCTGTCAACTCACTGTCAAACACAACCCACTACATTCAATAACGGGCGACACAGTAATTGGTCAGACACATTGATTGTCTTGCTGTTTGCTCCACAAGTGCAATATAGATCGGTCCATTACCACGGTCACTACCCTGTGGTAACAAAACAACACTATCTGCACTCTATATGAGCGCAATTACTTATCAGTCAGGGAATTTCTTCTTTTCTCCCCTCCCTCTCGTCTCACTTTCTTTCAAAACGAGCGACCGCGAGCGGCTGAAATTTCATTGTTTATGTATTTATTCATTGTGAAGCAGGGATTACTGACTTTACAAGGTCATTCAAACAGATGAGTGAATACTCTATTGACTGAAATGTAAATACGGGCTGATACTGGGCTGCAGTCACACAGCTACAGAGTACAAGCAGCTGTCTTCATTGTCCTTCATTGTCAGCCAGAGGAGCAATAGTGTTTTCCTTAAACTGCTGATTAAGATGCTCCCGCCTCCATCAGGGTCTGGGGATCTTGGGAAATGGAACAGCAGAAAATGAGATGTTGATATTGATTGTACAATCTGAAACAGAGGGCACCTTTCAGTTTATATTAAATTAAGCTGCAGACATATAATAACCCCTTTTTCTTTACACCTGTAACCTTAGATGGAAATATTATGGGTATTATTTGTAAAAGCATCATGTCTGCACGGGAAATAGAGCTAAAAGCTTGTGCCAAGGACCTCTATATGAATAAATGAACATTTCTTTTCTTGCAGCTTTCTTTAGGAAAGCGCTGTGCTTACGGTCTTGTAGGTTTAGACACTAAAACCACTTAGATAGGTTTAAAAAACCTGTTCTCCACGAACACAGCAGGAAATAGTCCGAAGTTGAAACACAGTCTTGAACCGGGGTCACTGGCTTGGCAGCCTTCTTGCTGAGCTCAACCTCTCCACCTCCTGATATGCAAGTCAGGTAAAAAAAAACATGTGAGGTGAATGTGATATAATGTCAATATGGTACATCGGCCTGTGACGCATATGAATGTAAATGACTGCCAACACACTGGCCTGGAAAGACGGCACAAATTTGCATTTATTTTTTGAGAAAGAATGTCGTTTTCAGTAAATGTTACTCGGCGGGAGTAAATAATGCATTTGTTGGGAATTATTTTCAGTTGTGCATTAGACGGGTTAGTGAGTTTTTTTCATGGCAGAAAGAGGTTGGATGCAGAAAATGACTCAGGAGCTTTGTAATGACAGAACATGTCGCTCAATACGACAGCGCGGCTCATTGATGTGTTTATAAAAGTTTTCAGACAACAATGGAGCTCTATGGCACAGATGAATGATTCATATCAATCCTCGGCTATATATAGAGGGCAATGTTAAATTTTGGTCTGTGTGGGATTTGATGACAATAACATGAACATAAATACACAATTCTAATGCAGCACTAAGTACAGATTGTTTGCAAGCAGAAGCCATGTTAAAGATGCATTCGTGACGAAGAGATCGAGCTGATTAGACACGTGAGTCGGAAACAACTGGGGCTGATAACTAAACTGGAAAAACTGTCCGAGATGTCAACATAGGAGATTAAAATGTCTATTTTCCGGTCCAGTTGAGCTGCAGGTGTCAGAGAGCGCGGCGTAAGTTAAAGCGACAAAGGTTGTTATCCCGCGCGTTAAAGGGGCCATTCAGAGCGACAAACAAACAATGTTATCCTTCCTGTCTGCTTTCCGCTGATCCTCCCGTCCTCTCTTTTTCCAACAGTGTGCTGTCAAATCCTGCTAAGCTCCTCATCTCTTCATCGCATCCTTCTTTCTTCTCTTTTATCATTCCTCTGACATGTTGCGCAGAGGGGGTAAAATGGAGTCATCCGTCTGTCTGTCAGAGCGAAAGGTCGTTGGCCGGCGAGGGGGAGAGGGCAGGACGGGGGGAAGGTCACCTCAAGGTAATGAGAGTGACCAGGCTCTCATCAGCAAAATCAAGCCTTGATAAGTAGGATACAAGTAAAACAAACCGCTAATATCAGAATCACAAAACGATCAAATTATCGTAAACATTATGGCCTTTTCTTTGGAATTATTGATCGTACATTGTACAGAGGGCACGATGTTCGTATGAAAATATATGTATTGTACTCCTGGCAACACTGATTAGTTTATAATGATAATATTATTAAACTTTATTGTATAGCAGCCATAAAAAAAAAGTTACAAAGTGATAAAAAGTTGCAATAAAAACAGAATCCAATAAAATGGCAATACATAAAAGCATTAATATAACAGTAAGAATAATACAAAAGTATACAATAAGACATAAAACCATGAAGGAATTAATCAAGTGAAAGCACATTTAATGAAGCATGTTTTAAAAAGAGATTTAAAAGAGGACACAGTGACGGTGGCACCCCTGGATTTCCGTCTAACACCCACATGGGGTGAAACAATCGCTGATATACTCAGGAGCCGGTCCCATCACAGCCTTTAAAAAGCGATGATTAAAATCTACTCTGGAACACACAGGTAGCCGGTGTAATGAAGCCAAAATTGGGGTTATTTGCACTCCCTTTGTTTGAATTCGTGAGGAGTCTGTTGGCGGCGTTTTGAATTAACCGAAGTCTGGAAAGGTTGCGTTTGCTTAAGCGTGAGTAGAGTTGAGTTACGGCGGTCTAGTCTGGTAGTCAAGTTAATGGAGCGAATACATCATCGCAGAAAAAGTCTCCGTTTTCTACCTCAAGTGTGAAAAGAACATTTTTCGAACATGTGCACATAAACAGGTTGATATGGATGCGGTTTCTCTGGATATGTGACACTCGGGGTTATTTGTATTCACCTCGTGACCTCTCCTCAGCACTCGGTGTGGGTGGTATCAGATATTTGTTCTGTATTATCCCAGAAATACAAATCCCTCCCTGAAATGGGATGAAAAAAACATTTCGATTCTGCTCGCACCTGATAAAAAAAAAAAAAACTTCACATCGCCTCCTCTACAAAGAGGATCAGTGTGATTCCCTTGAGAGAGTTGGATGTGGAATTCAGCCCCCAACATGTGCAGAGCGCTTCTGACATATTCGCGCTCGCATGGATAAATGCGTTGCGTAACCAGTAAACCATCTGTTTGAGAGAAAAACGCCAGAGAAATGCGAGGTAAACAGTGGACGTGATGATGTAAAAATGATTTGAATTAAGAAAGGTCCGCGAGAGACGAGCAGACGGCGAGTTAGTTAGATAATTGGTCTTTGAGGTGGAAGAGGGGAGGTGGTGTTGAGTAGGAGAACAAAGATCTGAAGAGGAGAGGGGAAGAGAGGTGAGGAGGAGTGAAAAAGAAAAAGAAACGGGGTGAAGTAGAAGAGTTCACGGACAGCTGGCTGATGAAGGGGCTGAGGGGAGAGCGGGTGAAGAGCGGGAGGGGCGACTCCTAATCTTGTTGTTTTTTCTGCCTATGATGTCTCCTGTCGAAACCGGTTTGCCCCACGCTTGTCTGGGTCCACAAACACAGCACGCCACTCTCTTTTTCCCATGCAACTCAGCACTATGTCAACCTGTGCCGTCTCAGCCTGTTCACACAAAGGATAACACTCGCTCGAGGGGGGCGCTTCACACACATGTGCACGCAACAAACGGACTCATTTTCGAACCTGCAACAGCAGCAACTTTTCCCTGACGCACCTCTGACGCAGCAACACAACTGAACAGAACCAGAAGCTGTGATGGTGCTGGTGTTTGTGATCCAGGACAGAACAACACAGAAACTGAGATTTACCGGGGAGATAACGTGTGGGAATTTGTGGATTCGAGAGGCCTTTTTGGCACTCAACATCCTCTGTGGAGAAGGCATTTGGATATGTAAGGTCGCATTTTATTATTACCACAACAACAGCACCTCCTACTGGTGGGTAACAGAACAGCAGGGGAGCCTGGAGTGGAGTGCGACAGGACACACAAAGTGACTTCCTGTGCGCTGCTGGTGCCCCAAATTTAAACACAAACACCAGATACTGTTTCCGAATACAACATCATTGATTTAAACCTAAAAATATGACAGACTTAATGTTAACACCAGTCCTAAATGATCCAGAATGTGTCACACTGACAGCAGAGAAGGTGGACAGCAGGCGGGAAGATCAGGGCATTAAGTTTTTATTCCACATGACTCGACAAAGACTGAACCTAGTTTCAACCTGAACTAACGAGGGGGGTACGGGGGCGCAGGTGGAGAGAGGCAGAGAAACACAGGTGAAGGGAACGATACCAGAGAGAGAGAGAGAGAGAGAGCAGAGAAGGCTTGATAGGTTTGAAAAAACACTGGAAACAGGAAAAGGGCTAACGAGACAGATGCGAGACAGGTGCGGAGGGGAAGGCAGGCTGGTGAGGTGCACAAACACAGACACCTGAAAAATAACCAGAAAACACACACACACCGAAATGAAACTGAAATGACAGGACCATGACAAAATGGTTTCCCTAAACTTGGATCCCAAATATCACTACCTTCTGACAATTTATTGGAAAATGTCAGGCAAAATAAGGTGACACAATGTGAGCCACGGTACCAACTCAACAAAAACTCATGCAGAAAGTAACCCACATGACAGATACTCATTCAAATGGATCAGAAACTTAATAATCAACCAGAAGTAGCCAATTATGTGAAAGTAAGGATGTACATGAAATCAACACAGGACAGAAAGCCACACGTCTGCTTTCAGTTTGAGCTTAAAGAAACCTAAAAAGGAGGTAGTATAAACTTTAAAATGACTTCATCGTTTCAAAAATAAAAACACACGGTCGTCTGATGAGCCAGCAGTCTGCGACCTCAGCACCAGCAGGAATATATCACAAATAAAACAAGCCCATCGGGGAAAGGCAGCGGCGGTTTAAATGACATCACCGATCGATAAAACACACAGGGTCCAACGGGCCATCGTGGAAAACTGCGAGGGAGCTAAAGTTGTTATCTCCTCACTCATGCTACATCCAGCAATACGTTTCTTTCCCTTCCTCTTCAACCCTTATTGATTTTGTCATCCAGCAGACGGAGACATCAGACTCAGGAACGAGCAAAGTTTCGGCGTGTCGGGTTAAACAGATGCTGCGGTTGATGCGGAGAGGACGTTAACAGGAAGTAGCAGACGACTCGCGACAGGAGGGATGAACCCAACAAGCAGACTGAAGCTGCATTCTGAGAAGCATGCTGGCTCGCACATGGCATAACGCAACCTGCACTTCCTCTGTGTCTTGGATTCGGGTCCCTTTTTTGGTTAAACATTAAATAACCGCACACAAGAAAACCCCATTCGGTAAAAGTGTTATTTCCTTTCAGTCTTCACTTTGATGAAGAAAAGAATAAAGTCAATGCTGATTCAACGCACATCTGTCCACAAAGAAGATCTTAGTGCAGAATGACCGCCATCCAAATGTTATCTTACCTCACTGTTGGGTTTTAGGACTCATTCCTGTCGCCCTGTATTGATGCAAATGCAAGATATTCTGGCTGCTGATCCCCAATGTACCCATTGGCTACATTGCATTGTCAGATTATTTGTTTTGTCAGAAATCAAAACTCAACCCAAGTGTGTTTTGAAGATTGTAGCTAAGCCGCTGCAAAGATAATTGCAGTTTGCTTCCTGAGGTCTGCTAAAAGCTAGGACATAATAGGCCTGTTGTTTACTCATACATGCTGTTTTTCAGGCGCTTCCTTGACATTAACCCCTCCGAGAAGGGAGAAAAGGCCAGCTTGGGAAACAGCAGACGACAGGCGAGGGAAGGTCTCCGAGAGAGTCTGCATGTCGCCACTCTCCTGAAGAACTTGGTGGGTTTTGAGTGGCACTTCATAAAGGTTAGTTAGATGTCCTTTCTTGTTTAAAATGTCTCTCTGTCTGTCAATTGATTCATTTTTGTTTTTCTCTCTCTGAGCTCAATTTGTACTCTTGTTTATCTCTCACTCCGTGAGCTGTGACACCTGAATGCCAGCCCCTCTGCCGATTAAAATAGAGGATGTTTAAAAGCATTACAAATCAAATGTTATCTTCAGTCTCTTTTACTTTCTAAAGTGAAGAGAGCTTAAGCTGAACATTTAGAAAGCAGTTTTGTGTGTTTAGACAGCCCGTTCTCACTTCTAACACGTCAAATTCGTCAGACAGGTCGTCCCCTCTAATGTCACTTATTGTGAAATCACTAGTGCAATAGTATAAACAGCAGGTAAAGTTCAGGTCGAGGGTGATCGGGGGGCTGGACAGGTCATACACTGGACTTTCAGGGTTTTTTTCAGGGGTTTGCATCCTCTTTGTGACCAAGAATCTCAAGTCATTACTCTTAAGTTATGTTAAGTAAGTAAGTAAATGTAGTGATTTTTACCCAAAGTATGATGTTTCCAAATCAAGTGGTTTCGGAGCCTAAACCTAATGGAATATTCGAGGTGCCTAAACCCAACCAAATAGTTTTGGAGCCTAAACTTAATTAAGTAGTTTTGGAGCCTAAACCCAGCCAAGTAGTTTTGGAGCCTAAACTTAACAGAGTAGTTTTGGAGCCTGAACCCAACTAAGTAGTTTTGGAGCCTAAACTTAATGGAGTAATTGCGGTGCCTAAACCCAACCAACTAGGTTTGATGCCTAAATCCAACCAAGTGGTTTTGGAGCCTAAATGTAGCCATTTGTGAACATTTGACAACAAAAGTCATAATGTGTGAGCAGTTTGCTAGAAAGATTCCTTTGAAAGCCTAACTGGACGTTGCATATGTATAATTGATAACGTGATTGCGGAGCCCTTCTCATGCAAAACTAGTGTAAGAATGGGAAGTAGAGCATCACAGTCTGACCGAGCTGCTGTATTTGCTAAGAGTGAAATGTTGTTCCAGGCTCATGTCGTATACGTTTGGTTACTATTTAACGAGCCACAGGATCCCAAATTGATTTGAAAAGATGAGGAGGAGACAGCCAAGTAACACGTCTTATGTCCTTTCTAACAATTTATTAACCTATAAAGCATTCATACATTATTTTTTTTACCAAATAATAAAGCCATTTGTCACAATTTTAAAACCTTAATATTGCATGCCTGAGACTGGTACCAAAACAACTGCAGGGTCAAATGCACAAAATGTGAAAGTAAAAGTTTCCACTTCAATCAGAGTAACAGCATTGTGCACAAAGTGAGTCAGTTGTTTGGCAGAGTTTTTCTGGTGAAAACACTCCAACTATAGAGCTGAAGTGTCTGTGTGGTCCTCGAATAAGCATGCAACAGATCACTTGCTTGCTCTGAGTCGCTTTGATGTCTCCAGCGCCCAAGGCCGCCGCTCTCTTAAAGGAATAATCAGTGACATTTAACTGCCTTGTTGTACAAAATGAACATAATACATCAGCGGGGGTTTGCAAGAGCCGAACAATGCCTGTTGCTCTCCTGCGACATCCGGGCTTTATAAAGGAGCAGTCTCGTCCATCGTCTTATTTATTTATTAAGAAGGAAACAAAGTATTGTCTGTAAACACTTTAACCTTGGAAAAAGGAGACTCTGCCATGGCTGCTGCAGCATCTTTCATTAAAGAGAAAAACGCAGTCTCCACATTCTCTCAAGTGAGCTCGGCTGAGAGCTATCTGCTGAAGCCGAAGATCATTTGTGCCGTGCAGGATTCCAGCAGACAAGAGACGATAATAAAGTGCCACCTTCACCGAAATAATGTTACGAGACCTCAAGAGGAACACGGTGACTGCAGGAACTCAGTGTGAACCGAATCAAACACTTCCTGTACAGTTAAGTAGCACCGACTGTTCCCTGGCGTCATCAAAGTGCCGTCGCCCTGGCAACAGAAAACAGGTTTTTGAACTCACTCCTCTCAGATCCAACCTTCGGAGGAAAACGCACCTTCATGAGGCAGATGAACATCGGCTGGCGACATTTGGCCGGCGTTTCTTTTCACAATGGCAGCTCCTCTGGAAGTGCTTATCCACATCTGCAACCTGCCGTTGCAACAGGAGATACCTAACAGATGCTCCGCTATTGGAGAGCTGGATCACTTTCGTCAGGTTAATGACGCCCGCGGCTCACACAGACAGAAGTCGGTACAGTAGCCAGGATTTGTCAGGCTTTTTTTAACAGGTCAGTTCCATGTTGACTCATGGATATGTCACAGGCCTGTTTCCTGCGTCGGTGCACATGAACTCTGTCTGTACCGTATGACGAGTCGGTTGAGTGATACCAGTGTCACATGACTGGAAATTGTCCCGAGGTTGTTTTACATTTTTATTTTATTTTTTTAATTTCCAGTGGTGTGGAGCTTACAAATGTTGAGACACCGTTGTCCCTCGTCAAAATATCCAGAGTTTACACAAATGTTGAAACGCAGTCTCAAACAATGGTGTCTGGCTTCCCAGCCACCTTGATTGTACCTCCACAAACGTCCCCTCCTAAAAATAGAAATAATTATGTTTACGTCGCCCGTGACGCGTACAAATGTGAACATAACAGCTGTTTGCAGAAATGTTTGCTGGCAAAAAAATGTTCCTGGGATGTGGGCTTCAGATGCAGTTGGAAAACCTCAAATTTAAGTTTTAAAGTGTAAATATTGATATTTTGAAGGGAGAGTTTTTGTATCGAGAATTCACTCAACTTTGAAACTGCCCTTTGTGTGTTAAAGATCATACATGTGCCGATCTCACTCAATTGATCCATCAGCCTCACTTAAAAAATGTTCCTCAACCCAATATGGGGTTCCTCTTTGTTAAATATTAGTCTGAATTAGAGCCACATCAGGATGCATAGAGGTTAACGATCATTTTTTAGAAGTGTAACGCCGCACGTACACGAAGTGCGAGCTGCAGGCGAGGATGGATGGAGGAATGTAGATAAAGACAGCGAGACACGGAGGAAGGAGTGGCTGATAGCAGTTGGACAAGCACTTGACCTTTTCCTCTCTCTTTTTTTTTTTCTCACCACATGCTGCTCCACCTCACTTTAGCTGCACACACACACACACATATGCAGACAGGCCCTTGCGGTGTGTTTAGCCCTGAGGATGCCATCTGTACCTGCCTGTTTGGTATGCAGAGGGCTCTGCCCCCACTCCCAGTGAAGCCTATTCCCCCTTTAGCTGTTTGTGGCTCTACCTGCCCCCACTTAGCATTCCATTATGTATATTTGTACATATGTGGGATCATTTTTCCTTTTGTGTGTGCATGCATGATCTGTTTGTTTGTTGTCTGCGCCCCCCCTGTGTGTGTGTGGGTGTCATTTCTTTCTGGTTTGTGTGTTGTAAGACAGATTTTAGAGTATGGTGCTGACTTTTCTTGAAGCATGAGGGACTAATCTTTCAGTGATGGGAGACCAGCTGTTGTGCTCGACAGCGAGATCATCTTAAAAGCTTCATACGTCTCCCGGCTGAGTGTGTAAATTTGCCCCGATCTAGTTTATCATGGAAATTATACGGTGATGTACAGCTGAATAAACGATCAGGACTATTTTGTCATGCACTGTTTTAAGTGCACGCTTGGATCTGTCTTTGTTTATGTGCGTGTTTCGGTGACACGCGCCGGGAGCACCGCTCCAAGACCGGAATGAACTGAGGGAATGGATCAGCGGTATTTTTTAATTAGTGTAGTGTAGTGTATTTTTCTGAGCATTGAACGCTTTGCATGCATGGGAAAGGCTTGATGAGAATGTTCATATTTGCCTCCGATTTTCCCGCGTCCCCGTCAATGATATTTAAAACTTAATTAACAGATGATCAATAGTGTTTACACTGTAAAGCGACTGGGGCAGATTCTAATTAGAATATCCATACATTATTAATGACATTAGCAAGCTCTGAAAATTAAAAGGAGACAACTGCCGCGTTCAATTAAGCCGGCACTCACAGAGAAAGAGCGTCGGCTAAGGAGTCGGTGGAAACGAAAAGCAACAGAAGAGGAGCGGGGGGAGCGAGCGAGGCGTAGATCAAGGACGAGATGGATGGAGAGCGATCAAAGTCCAGCCAAGTCAAAGAGAGTTGCTTATGTTGGCTGTAAGTCATCTTAAGGCTAAGTGACATGCTATAACTGAAGGGTATTGCTGAGATTAATCAGAAATAACTCCCAGTGTAATAATGATGTGTTTTATCGCAGAGAAAATGCAGCTGAGCACTCAAGTTACCTATAGCGCTCTGGGAAGGAGAATATACACACGAGCACAGAGTCATTACATTAACAGATATGCACCTGAGCCCCTCTACAATAAAGACTTCGACAAGTTGTTTAAATAACATCAGCAAACCTCTGAGGGTCACTATGATTTATTGCAACTTGGGAATCATTTTTATAGTTTTGACCATCCTTTCTGGCAGATCTGACACCACGGTACTCACAGCGGTGAAGTCTAGAGGGAGGAGTGGTCCGACAGTCAGACAGCTTACTGAGGTTATCCGCTCTACACTGATTCTTTTCAGACGCACCTGAAATGTCGGTAATAAGCCACCAGTGCATGAGAAAATTCAGCTTTATTGCCAATTAAGTGAAAAATGTGTTCTTTCTCCAACATCTGACCAATATTCTGGGATTATGGAAAGACTGCAGCTATGGCAAATAAACTGTGGTTAAGATGTGGTTTCAACGAGACTGACGCATGAAATGTGTGGACACACTAAGCGCTCGGCTGGTGAGTGACAGAAGGGGCCGTCCACGCGATCACTGCACTGTAACTATGTGAGCATCCGCGCTGATTGAAGGTTCTGTAATCAGGAGCGCCGAGCACACACTGCACGCTCCAGCTGTGTGAGCAGCCTGAATGGATGGATATTGATCACCTGTTACTAATGTAGGTTGGTTGCACAGAAAAAAACAAACAAACAAAGAATCCCCAGAAGGATGTGGTTTTTACAGAATTCATGAGGAGATGAGGAGTTCTTCTCTTTTTCGCTGTCGTCTTTAGAAGACGCATTTCACGAGTTCTTTTGTATGAGTCAAAATCAATTACCCTGGCTTTTCGGCAAAGAACAGAACAAGCTGCAGAGACCCCATCAGAACCAAGGACTGTCTGGAAGTGTGTAGTGACGAATACATGTTATGCAAGTGTTTTATAAGTTGTATAATTAAACAAGACTGAGTTATTAGAGTAGACCTACTGAAGAGTTTCGCAATGGCCATCAATTAGCTTGCATCGGAGAGGTCGGCTACAGTTAGAAACAATTATAATCACTCCTGCAACATTATTTAGTGGAAAACTAATCAAGATCAGGATTCTGATTGGCTGCCAGGGTTTTTATTCCTCATCAGATTGGTCTGAATGTGATCTCAAGGATGTCGTTTGGAAATGTCGTTGTTGTCGAGTTGAATTAGAAAGATTTTTAAAACTGTTTACTCATAATTGTTGTTATAATCATCTTCGTTGGTGTGAACAGAATTTACATTTTTGTCTGTGACAGGACACAAACTCTCGTCTCCTGAATGACAGTTAGAATTGCTACACAACCCTTCACCAGCCCAACATTACGTACTGTGCAGCCCTTTCGCACTGGGTAAGAATCCCACTAACATCTGGCTCGTGACTTTAATGTAAATGGGTCCAATCAGGATTCACTCCCGGGGTCAGGTGACTCTGCAGCGGTCACAGGTGTTTATCGGCTCCAGCTCTGATCAACATGCTGAGGATTGGACTGCAGCCGTTGCAGCTCACGGCTGCCGGCTGATGCGACCATTTACGAGTCATATACGCCACCGAACATGTGAAATATACGGCTTCTGTAACGTCTTTAATGCATCGGAACTGACATGGCATTCGGCAAAAATCAGGACTGTTTCGCCAAAGGATGCCGGGCTGGAAAACTGTGCAGAGCTACAGCAAGTGTGATGTGTGTTTGCAACATATTTCACCGTCTGGCTTTGTTTTCTCCATAAATATAAATCTTTTCATCTAAATTCTTTTTGTGATGTTGCTGCAATCCCAGTTTTCGTACAAAGGGGAAGAATGGCCAAGGGCACGATAATAGGAGACGTGTTGTATTAAACCGTAATTACCCTTTAACAGTCACTCTCAATAGTTATATCAGCCTCAGTGCAAAAAGAGAAAGACTGTGAGATCCACGGCTGAAAGTAGCATGTGAATATCATCGTAAGTTCATCACGGTTCAGCCGCTGCCAGCCGTGTCAGGGGAGTAAGAAAGAAAACTTCTGAGGGTGAAATGTAAGAAACTCCGAGTTAGCTAATTACGAAAGGAGCTTAAACACTCATAATTAGCCTTTTCTATTGTAGTATCGGGTTATCACAATGTCATGTCAATGTAATTTTAGAGGGAAGTCGAGGAGAAGTGGAAAGAAAAGTGGAGTTAGATTTGAAAAGTAGCACTTAGAGGCTCAGCTGGGAATCCACTCGAATCATTCCGAAGGCATTTGGTCCCCACTAGTGGTTTCAGCATCCATTATACTGCGCTGACGTAACGCACATGGATGTTTTAAATTAAAGGAGAAAAATGTGGGTTGATTTTTTTTTCCACCGGTAAAAAGCATTTTTTGTTGAAGTTAGACCAACTGGGGTCTTATAGCAAGTATGTGACAAAAGAAAGTACAAAATCATGACCCGTTGTTAAATTAATGTCAAATAAAATTCACCTGCACTTAAAGGAGAACTTCGGTCGATTTAAACATGCAGCTTCATTGCTCAAGCTACCCTTGACTTGCCAGTACCGAAGACGCGAACACATTTGGTCCAACCATTACAGAGCTCCGTGAACGGTAATCAGTAGTTAAAACAGTGTGTTTGTGCAAGCAGCCACTTACCTGTTTGTTGACATCCGTGTCTTCCGGTAGCTAGACCAAACTAGTCAATCCGTCGAGTGTGCACTTACTCCCTCACTGGCGGAGACGGAAACGTAATCCAGCATTTTCGTGTTTATGTTCATAATGTACATGTCCATGTTACAGCCTGTCTTGAGCCATGAGCCTTACAATAGCCTGTTAAGCCTGTTAAGTGCACACTCGATGGATATGCTAGTTTGTGCTATACAAATAAACTTGCCTCGCCTTGCCTTGCCTTGCCTTGCCTTGCCTTTGGTCTAGCTACCGGAAGACACGGATGTCAACAAACAGGTAAGTAGCTCCTTGCACAAACACACTGTTTTAACTACTTTTTTATTCAGTTTGAGTCATACACGCTACAGTGCTGTGTGCTAAGGTGTCTGCTGTTGTTGCATAACATTCGGTGTGAGATGCTGAGCATGTTAAGACGCTTAAAACACAGTGTAAAGTTCTGACCCCATGCTGTTAGCTGTCAGTGCTAAGTCTCCGTTCACGGAGCTCTGTAATGGTTGGACCAAATGTGTTCGCGTCTTCGGTACTGGCAAGTCAAGGGTAGCTTGAGCAATGAAGCTGCATGTTTAAATCCACCGAAGTTCCCCTTTAAAAATATGAGTGTAACATAGAAGAAAGTGGTCACCGAGATCCAATGTGTTCTTTAGTGAGGTGCTGTGGGTGGATTTTGGTACCGTACATTGCCCGGCTATTTCCAGTCTTCATGCTAAGCTAAATTAGCCAGCAACTGGTGGGAGATTCATATCAGTTGACATGACAGTTGTATCGATTTGAGCCTGGATATCCAACGTGAACCTGTAGAATTTGGGTTTGGTTTTGGCTACAAATATATTTTTGTTTTATTTGATGTCTATGTACATAATACGATATATATTTACATAATATACACTGTGTGACTTTGACATTTTAATTTACTGCTAAACTGACTGAGAATAGTTTTAGGTCTTTGTGTTAAATGCAAAACAACAGTGGGGGCGGCTGTAGCTCGGCGGGTAGAGCAGGTCGGCTAGCGATCAGAGGGTCGCTGGTCCAAATCCCAGCTCCGGGCTGAGCTGAAGCTGCATGTCGAAGTGTCCTTGAGCAAGATACTGAACCCAAAATTGCCTAGAGACAGCTGGGATTGGCTCCAGCAACCCAGCGACCCCATAAAAGGGATAAAGCGGTTACAGACAGTGGATGGATGGATGGATGGCAAAACAATGGTGAGCTACGATTGACGCCTGGTTCACCAGTCATATAACAGACAAATCCCAAGCGTGCTTTCTTCCTATCTCAGCTAAACAGCCAATCATTTAACAGGTGTGTAGTTTGGTTGTACGAGTGTGTGACTGAAGACAACAGAAGAGTGTGGAGTGAGAGAATGAGTGCTGACGGAGAGGGAACTGTGAATAAATAATATATCAGATCATTGAGATCATTTATTTATGTGTTTTCACTATTTTTGCGTCTTTCAATGTTGCATTAACAAAGAGATTATTACCTATGTGCCCAGATAAAGTGGCTAAATTCCCAACAAAGAGGTTAAATTCAACCTTTTTTTATCTCCGGGTCATAAAAATTGTAACATTTTCTGCGATAAATGTATCTCTGCAAGTAACTCCCCATCACTATGCTCATTCATATTTTAAGATGCTACATATCCTAATAAATTCCAGCCATTAAAGAGCCTGACAAGTCAGCAGAGGAAGTACAGAGCGTCTCTGCAGCTGAGGCTCGTGCTGGATTTAGACTTAAAAAAGAAACACCTGTCAAACTGGGGTCAGCCTCGGTTTTATACTCTCCTGGACTCGGTCAAGAAAGAACATAAGAATAAATCTCAAGCTACTCCTGAATTGACAAGTGTCGGCGTTCACAGATCAGCCTTGAAAAACATCACCCGCTCAGGAGATAACCCCATGGAACTAAAACTCGTATTCAACGCAGAGTTGAAAGGTTCTCTGTTTAATATCCTTGAGACCGACGTAGATTCTCTATGCTGAGACTTTTCATCATAACATCGCCCTCATAAAACGGTAAACATCTCTGGAGAGTGTACATGCTCTGGCCATTTAAAAGGCAGCCGGAGCATGGACACTGTAACATTCCCGTGAAAAGACTCTTCAATAATGCTTTTTTAATTGGTCCTGCAGAGATTAGCAGGGCCCTATTGAAGCAGATCACACGACCCTGAGTCTTCAGACGCAGGATGAATCGCTGACACTGTACAGCGAGAGTAGTAAGCACACATAGGATTCTCGGTGTCATTCATCAGAGGGTAATAGATGTGCCCAGTAGGCCAGAAAACAAGAGAAAGCGAGGAGCGGCGAGGAGGAGAGAGGCAGGAGGGATACGTTCATTTCATCTGCGATGAAAGACAAGAGACACAATATCAAGACGTTTGGGAGGCCATCTTTCACCGTCTCTTTACTCTGGTCGTGTGTGCATGCGTGCGCGCGTGTGTGTGTGTGTGTGTGAGAGAGAGAGAGAAAAGGGTAATTTGATTTTCTGTCCCTCGTCTCTGGCAAAGGATCAGGACGACCAGGCAATCTTGTTCACTGAGCTTCCAGTTTCACTTAAACTTTCAGCCTTGAAACACAAGCTCTCTCTCTCTCTCTCTCTCTCTCTCTCTCTCTCTCTCTCTCGCTCCGGTTTTTCTTTTTATGCAGCAAAAAATAGGTGCATGAACACACACACACACACACACGCACACACACACACACACAGTCTCATCTCTCACCCTCCGTAATTAAGCCTTCATCATTGATTCTGGGGGCGTTTTGGCCGTGTAACCTAATACCAGTAGAAACATTTCTTGCATTCATAACACAAGTGAGTGTGTCTGTCTTATTTGTTTTGCGCCGGTGTGTGCATTCCTGTGTGTGTGTGTGTGTTTTGGCGCGAAGGGTCGTGTTTCCTTGGATACACTGATGGGCTCTCAGACCGCTTGTAGCGGTCCATTAGAGATCAATGGGATCCCTGCTCCTAATTCCTACTATCAGGGCGCCTCTGATCCTTATCTGCTGTGTGGAAAATGCAGTCAAAGCCATTTCATCCCATCACACACACACACACACACACACACACACACACACACACACACACACACACCATACAAACAGTATGTATGCACAAGCATGGATGTACTCACAGGCGTGCACCACAGCCAGTGTATGGGGAGATTTTCTCACCCACACACAAACAAATCTTCCAGGCGGCAGGTGCATGTGTGTGTGTGTGTGTGTGTGTGTGTGTGGTGAATGAGGAGGAGATGAATTTCTATTGAAGTCTGAAGCACAGATGATCATTGCTGTGAATGGGCCCCGAGGTGATGGTGGTTAGACCGTGAAAGGCAAAGCTCCTGAGCTCAGGATCGGTATCTCAAACCCACAGTTGGAGAAAAACAAGCCAACACACAGTGACACAGCCGCAGAGGGTTTGGGTGCTGCTGCTGGTTGATATCCTCCCTCAATCTTCTCCGGGGAAACAGTTTAAAGATATACTAAATATACTAAACCATGAAAAAAAACACTGTGCAGTCAGCGTCTTTTGGTGATGGCGGCGAGGTTTTCACCGCACAGCCTAATCCGGTAGACAGAATTTGTCTTTTGGTTTTGAGAACGAAATAAACAAACGGCCCCCCAGAAATATCTTTTAACCACCCTCTAGTTTTTCTCTCCAACACTGATGAGCTTCGCACGTAGCGCATGTAAGTTTAACAGGAAACAGGGACGTTGATTGAGGTTAATCTGGGGAACCAAGCATGCTCAACTCTTATTGGACCACAGAGTGAATAAGGGCGGGACTTCAGGGGTCGATCCAACTTCTTGTCCGTGCTGAGAGGTAATTTTTGGAACTTCTGAAACTCCTTCGACGCCCAGAAATAACTGCTCACACTTCACAACTCCGAGGCTTGAAGGATTCCTCGGCTCGACTCTCCACACACACACACACACACACATCTTGTATGTTTGTCCCCTGTGTGTGTCGGTGTGTGTACTTGTTTTCCTTATCAGCTGTGACTTCCATTGTGGCGCTGCCGTTGTGCTCGGGCGCTCCGAGTGTAATTCGAAGAGGTAGGTTACTGTTCGGGTAAAGCGATACAGCGGTAAACGGCATTGTTGTACGGGAAGCGGAGGGATAACGGAGCGGTCTAGATTTCACAGACGATCTCCAGCTGCCGTTATCGCACCGAGTGTAATGAAACCTTTACTGGTCAGAAAACAACAGGGGCGGACATCCTTCCTCGTCTTGTCCCCTTACCCCCCCCCAGCATCCTTTCCTCTTCTAACCTTTTCTTCATCCTCCCGTCTCCTCTTTTTTTTTATCATCTCCCCCATCACCCTTCTCCTAACCTTCTCCCGTCATCATTTTTTTTCATTTCCTATTTCTTCACCTTATCCCTCCAGTTCATCGCGCCACTTTTCCTGCATCCTCTTCCCCCGTCCTTCCCTCCGCATCTTTGCCTCCTCCGAAATCATCGTTGTAGACACTGGCCTTTTGGGGGGGGAAACACAGAGGATGAAAAGTAGGAAAAGACACCTTCTTCTTCTCTTTTTTCTCTTCTTTTTTATTTTATCTCTTTGACTTCATCTTTTGCAATTCCGCTCTGCCCTTTTTTTTTCTCCCCCTCCCACCTTTCAGCCGCTCAAAAGACTTATTTTCGTTTGCCAAGTTATCAACCTCTGTGGAAATGTCAAACGCATTTTTTCGTGAAATTACAATACAGCTCCATCTTTGGTCGAGCGGCGGCGGAAGCAGCCACGAGCTTCGGAGGAGGGGAAAAAAAAAGATTGTTTCGCTCCAGAAATCCCTCAGATTTAAGCCTCTCAGACAATCAACCAATTTAGTTAATAAACTAAATTTTCACAACAAGTCTTGCCGTTTATGTTGTTTTCCTGCTCTCGGCATGTTTCTGAAAGCCCCCCCTCCCCGCTCCCCCTCCCCAAGAGAGCTTTTCCTTTTTTCGGTCGAGCAAATTAAAGACGGCTCAGAAGAGGCTCTCATCACGCAATCAACTAATCAGCCGCAACGCCACACACACATTCCTCTCCTCGCCCCCCCTCCTTCCACCAGCCTTATCATTAGAGGGCATTCTATCCTCATTCAGCTTCTCTGAAGATCAGTCCATCACGCAGGCGGGAAACAGAAAAACACACTGTTCTTATCCCGCTCGAAAAATAGATTTATTGATAGCGTCTTTCTTTGATGGACGGCCAAAGCAGCCTCGTAAAAAGGGCCCATTCTCCGCCTCAGATGTTTGCAGGCGTTGTTTAGAGGCCTGTGTGGTTAAACGGGCCTCAGCGGGCCACTGGTCGAGCTGGTGTTTACCCCCAGGGCAGTGGAGGGGGGAAGGCACGGAGGACCTGGGAAACCTCCACCCCATCCCCCCCCCCTCCACCCGCCGCCGCCACCCTCTCTCGCCGCTTTCCACCGGAGCAGAACAGCGGCGAGCTTTCACAGCAGAGAAACCACAGAGACGCAGGAGGCTGATAAGAGTGAAACAAGCCATTGAGTCTGGCTCAGAGAGAAAGTTTTTCATTCCTCCATAAGTGTGGGAAAGAGTTATGCCATGGGAAGAAAGATGTGTGATGGGAAAAAAATGTCTGCGCTGCTGAGAAACAAGGGGAGTGTATAAAAGAGATTTAATTAAAAATCGACTCTTGATGGGATTACTTTTTTGAATTGGAAGATTTTTGTTTTGTTTTGTTTAATGCACTCGTTCTCTCTTCCGACTCGGCCTGACCTTGGGTTGCCTTCGCTGCCTCGCCATCTGATAGTCGAGCTCAAATACAGAGCGCCATCCCTCCACCTTGTCCACCTATCCGTCTTCTCCCCCTCCAGCTCCCTCCACCTCTCCACCTCTCCATCTGGCCTCCTCCCCCTCCACCCCTTCCTCTCCTCGTCGTCCACTTCTCCCTCCGTCCTCGTCCCACTCAGCTCTGAACAAGACAGATGAAAAGAACAACCGATTCTTTATCGCCCTGATTCGCTATCTCATCTCTAATCTACTGGGCCCAGCAATCCCCCCCCCCCCCCCCCCCCACCCCGTTCAGCTCAGTTCAACTTTGAGTGTGTGACTCAAAGTGTGCATTCATGCGTGTGTGTGTGTGTGCGCAGCTTCAGAGTGATAAACCGATAGCATCTCTCTCTCATCCCGTTCTTCTGCCCCACAATGGGCCTCATAGACCGTAATAGTGCTTTCTTTCTCTTTCCATCACCCTCGACGGCACAGTCTGTTCTACAAAAGTAGTTTTCACATCACTATTTTCTAGATTGGCCAATTTTGTTTCTGACAAGAGCGCCGAGCGCGTGCCCCCGCCGAGCCTCCACCAAAGCGGCATCGGCAACGAGACTTTAAGAGTCAGGTCACAGGTTCTGCTTTGGCGAAATCTTAAACGTGACAATGGCGGCTTGGTTCCTTTTGTGTTTCGACTTCAGAGGAGACAATTACACCATACAGTAGAAAAAAAAACAAAACAACGACTTTTGGTTTCACTGATGAGCTTGGGAAATAACGCTGCATCCGCAGCATTACTGTCCATTGTAATGTCTTCATTGTAGTCGCACAGTCTGAATTCCCCCTGAATGCACAATCAGCGGCTCAGACTAATGAATACAGCTGCCTCCTCTGACCTTGGCGGAGATGAGCGAGTCCCCACTGCCCACACATGCATGATTACACACACATGCAAGCGCGCACACACAGATCTGGCATCTGCACAACACGCATCGAGCGGCCTTCCTGTCAAAGCGACGTGGTAAATGAGTCTCCGCTCGATAGTCCGGGGGGCCTCTCGCGGTACAAATTATCGTCGTATTCATGAGCTGACAGACCTGTTACAGACAAGTATCGGCTCACCTGGTGTGTTGCTGGCAGTTACAGGTACAAACTGAGTATTTCTTCTCTTTTTTTTTTTCTTAGCGGATCAATGCATCGACCGATCTGTAAAGGGAGAGTCTGCGTGGAGCACGCTTTCTCACACAGAAGCTGTCAGTGTCCGGAGGTCGGCGGGAATTATTTATGCGACGTAGCTGTTGTGTTAGCTTATATTTGTTAAGCGATGTTAAGCTGCTGTAGAAGCCTTCATTTACAGAGCCGCCTATTCCCCCCCCCCTCCCCCAACGCGCTCGCTAACTGCACCCCGTGGCGCACATCCATCCATCACCGGTGCGGGTCAGGCCTATTTGTTTGTTTAAAGAATATCCATTTCAGCGGGCAAACAGAGCGTGTGTACATTAGCTATTTATAACTCCACATGAGCGTAGCCGTGCCTGCTGGACACAAATGGCCCACGCTTATGGAAAGCTGTACATCACGCTATGGATTTATATTAGACACAGAATCAAAACATATGCGTCTATCGAGTGTGTGTGCTTGTAAACGCTGGAGGACAAGAAAAAGCGCATTGTGTTCTCAGCGTCGCCTTTTGTCCAGAGTGTTTTTTTTGTTGTTGTTGTTGTTAATGCCTGAAGTTATTAAGAATTTGATAAAGAGAAACAGTTACGGTAGACTTCTCAGCTGAGCGGCTCTCTGTAGCACAGAGGAGGGGTTTCACTCAATAGAAACAGATCTGGAGAAAAGTTCAAGTTCACGTGTTTCTTTCCGGTTTTAATTTTTCCTCACGTTTTCTTTTCTGTGTTTCAGCTTTCATCTTCCTCCAGCTTCCTCTGTCCTTGTATCTTTGCTCCTCATCCTTCGTGTTCAGCGAACATCGTCTTTCACCTCAGTTTCATCTGAGCGTCACCCAGTTTACCATCCAGAGCTGCTTTATACGCATTCTGAAGGACAGGAGGTATGTTCTGAGCGCCTTTGTCGTATTGATGAATGAAAATAATTTGATGGCTTTGTTGATAAATATGAGTCATCCGCTAATGCTTATTTGCAGGGACAGTTTCTCAGTGAACTCCATTGGCAGATAAGCAACGTCAACACTGACGTCATCACCTAGCAGACATGTGAAAAACAGCTGCAGTGAAATCAAAGTCGAAGGGTGCTTTGCTTGTCGCTGAACACATATGTTTACATGTTTTAATGCTCAAAAATTAAATTGAATACTTTAAAAGCTCTGTTTTTTTTTACTTCTGTCACTTTAAGCGCCGCCCTCCCAAATACCCAAAGCCTGCTCTGATTGGTCAGCTCACACACGCCTGAGCCAGCACCGCTAACAACAGAGCTGCTGTGCTAAATCAATTCTTATGTGCCAAACTAGCCACGAGGCATCAATTCTGAAGTATGTGACGTAGTTTGATGTCACAATTAAAGGTGAGACTACTGACGGGGCATTTCAGGAGCAGTTTTTTTCCGTGGGAGAAAGGAGCCTCTGTTGGTGTGGACTTTGAACTTTCTAAACTTTCAATATCTTTTTACACGCACAAGAATCTTTATAACACACGGAAGGAAAGAAAAATACCAAAAAAGCACAACAGGTCTCCTTTAACAGCTGACGTTTTCCTTTATGAGGAAAGAGCATTCAACGTTTGATGTATAATCTCGTTATCCAACCTGTAAACAAAACATAATTTAATTTACCATTACGACACATGCAGAAATCACATTCTGTCTTCGTTCCGTGCAGCTCGACTTCACACGTCACCGCTTATTTTGAGGACCAACTGTGCGTGTTTGCTGATAGAATATTTAGGATGAAAATGAAGCTGCCAAACACAACATCATACAGCGCTGGGATGCCAATCACACACATCACAAGCTCTAATGGCTGCCTGGTGAATAATATCGATGCAAACACCGACAGTTGGCTTCCAATCTGCTCATCCTGACGATCGGGGACGGTCTAGAAATATCCACACAAACAAGGGTCTGATCATTTAAATGCTTTGTTGTGGGTTTGTCTTTGTTGGCAACTTCACAAACAGAGAGAGGATGTGGTTGATTAAAACGATCAGTCGACTTTTTTTTACTTTTCAGTCGACGGTTTGTAACTGCAGACCTGCATCGAGTCGGCGTGTATATTCGTTTTTTTCATATTAAAAGATGGGTGCAGCTTTTTGCAAGTTTTTCAACTTCTTTTTAAAAGCAATACTAAGTCCCTCTCTTAAGCCCTTTTTACACAGCCTCTCCGCATTATCTCCGGAGCGGTGGTTCGGCAATTCTCCGCCGATGGTGATTCACACAGAGTGAAGCATCTCCGCCTTCAGGTGTGTAATTCACACAGAAAGCCGGCGCTGCGGCTCCTAAGAGGCGTGACGGTACACGTCATGTTGATGACGTCTGTGTTTCCCCAGGTGTTCCCCTGCTAATCTAAACCCACGGACAGTTTATGATCATATAGATGCTGTTATAATGTGTAGTGATTGAGATCCTGACCCACCTGGAAAGTGACGGAGTTAAGTTTTTCGCGCTAAATTACATAATCACCACCAGTAAACAGGACGCTGTCTGACTCTGTCACTCGCAGGGATGGAGGCTGTTTTCTGGGGGAAATTTCGGTGAAGTCTCGGTCCGGAGGGCTGACGGACGCGGTGATTTATTTTCATCACAAACACTCGGTGAGTTAAAGTTTTTTGCCGGTGACAGACGCTGTTTTTCGGGCAGAAATGTGACGAAGAGTCGGTAGGACAGACAGGAGGATGGACGCTTCTCCACGTACAGCTGTGGTGTTTGTTTTCCTCATATAAGTTGCTAAAGACAGTTGCAGTTACTACGTTACTTTTGTTCGGTCCTGTAACGTTGCTTTGTGGGACATTTCTCTGTATTTAGTTGAGTGAAGGACCTGTGCAGTTATCAGACTGTCAGACCGACACGCCCTCGCTCCGCGCCTCCGGCTTATCCGTTCATACTGGGACGGCTCACCAATAATGCGGCCCTGATACTACCTCCAGAGGCGGATCAGCGCCGGAGCGAAATTTCCCCCCTCTCCGCATCTAAAACTTTCACACAGAGGCGGGGGCGGAGAATTGGCGCAGGATCCCCGCATGCAAACGGCAGTGTGAAAGGGGCTTTTGTAGAGTGACTACAATGCAAAAGATGGAGGTGAAAATCCGCTGCATCCACTCAAAAGTGTCTGCTATCTTGTTCCACCTTTCTACACGGACACACCAAGACTAAACCGTTTGGCCACATAGCAGATATTTTGTCGTCTTTTTCTGCAGATTATTGTTGCAGATAAATTATAGATGTGCCACATCTCATACTCCACAGTCCTCTGAAAAATTCTGTTATTATTTTTCTTTCATGCGGTTATTTCAAGTGTGCACAGCTCCCTCATCTGAAATGCATGTTTGATGCTTTAATATTTCATTAATAGTGTACCTCCACTGAGGCCCAACAGTTCCCTTTAATTTAATCAAGCCCAATCTGACATCAAACTCTTAAGCCCTGTGTACTCATTAACGCTTTACCATGATTTCCGCTCACCAGAGCTAGGATCTGCATCAAATTGTACTCACTGCTACTATAATACGCCTGTTTTGTTTTTTTTGTTTGTTTTTTTGGATCAAGAGCCATGCACTGTTGCATGAGGAATAGCGAAAAAGGTTGAAAAACACTTTATTTGATGATGTTAAAGCAGAAAACCCATCCTCCATACATGTGTCGTGGAAATCCGTTCAGTATTTTGTGTGCAAACCCGTCTGACCGGAGGCCAGGTGTCACAGTTAGGTTGATTTGGTTTATCAGACACCTTAACAGTATATAAAATAAGCACAGCAGTAAATCTGGAGCACTGTGTTTAACAATAAAACAACAGAAATAAAGAAGTTTGCCAATTTCACATTTCTCCACAATGCAAATCAACTGCCTGTATGAATGCATCTAGAATGGTTGCTTCCTCAGTTTGGAGGCATTCTGTGTTCTCTCCATCTTCTCCATCCTTAGGTCGATATCGATACCCCTAATCTCCACTTGTCCCCCCCCCTGTTCTCTCATTATCTTCCAGATTTTTTCTCAATCCCTCCTTAACCTCCGCCCGTCCCTGCTGTTGTCAGACTGTGCTCCAGAAGCCAAGGGCAGATGCCCGAGGCTCTGTCCCTGGATGGGCCTTCCAGGTCTGAAATATACAGTTTTCTATACCCCGCGTGAGATCGAAGATCCGACCTGATGCCATATTGGCCTGCCAGCGTCCAGATTACACACGCAGCCAACACGGAGAGCTGTTAACTGACAGATGGTTGAAGCATGAATCTGCATTCAAGTCAGTGAAAGCTGGAGGCTTAAGGTTCTCCATGCTTGCACATGATAAACAGTAGATGTGTGTACTGGCTCACTGTGGATGTGTGTCAGTGTGCATCGGCTTGTGTGTTGCATTGTGTGCTCAATATTTGTAACTCGGCAGTTCCTCATGCATAAAAGAAATCATGTGTGCCATTGACTGTGCATGTGTGAGCGTATTTTTGGATGTTTGCCGGGCCCAGAATCAGCAGAATGCCACCGGAATGAGAATAAGTGTGGCTTTGCCATGGCAACAGACGAATGCCAGAGCAGACGGGAGCAACGGAATTAAAGCCCAACGTTCATCACAGCAGGCAGAGAAGAACGGAGGACCTGATTAAACCACCAGCTCCGCTCCTGGAGCCCTCAGCCTCGGCTCTTTTTTCATCTCCCATTTCAGTCTTCCGTGAGAAGCGACAAAGTGAAAACCAGCCCCGACGCCTTCAGATTCGTGTCGACACAAATGTATTTCTTGCTCATCTGGCGAACGTCCGTGTGCTCTTACGAGACAAAGACGCAATAATACGCCTGATAATACAGTTATGTGCGGAGAGCGGCTGACAGCGGAACGAGTGATGCATCACCAGCCTGAGCGCATCAAGGTAGATGTCGACCTGATAAGTGATTCAGAGTTTAAACTTGTCTGCTGGTTGCATGACAGAGATCCTTGATTGGTTCATAACCGCTCGATGGAGTGCTGGTCTTACGCACACGCACACATTTCACCACATATACACACCGGGCTCTGACTAAGTGCGGTGATTGATAGCTTCCAATGCACTGCTCAGTAGTTGGGCTGACTCACTAGAGTGTGAACTAGCTGGTTTCTGGCTCCATCCCCAATGTCCCAAAACACACCAGGCTAATCCCTTCTCCCCTATTTTTTTTTTAAGGGTCAGCAGAGAGGACTGGACCTCTTGTTTCTTTTCACTGAGGCAGCAGAAATACATGGAGGGAGACAGAGGAGGATGACACGGGGTTGAATGTCACCTTAGGTCAGCGGGTTCCCGAGGCAAGAGTCTTGACCTTTTTCCTGTCCGAACAGCGCTTTCTGCTTTTGTTTCCTAAACTTCCCTTGATAAAAAAAAAATCAATATTTATTATAAATATAGATTTATGTACATGTGTACACTGTTGGCACACCTCTGCGGGCTTCTCGTAATCCCTGTTTTTCTCTCACCAGCCT
This sequence comes from Sparus aurata, assembly GCF_900880675.1. Taxonomy (NCBI): domain Eukaryota; kingdom Metazoa; phylum Chordata; class Actinopteri; order Spariformes; family Sparidae; genus Sparus; species Sparus aurata. The sequence goes on from NC_044202.1 coordinate 7,325,500, forward strand.
CACTTCTCTCTCTTTTTACTTTCCAATACTGTCCTTTTTTTTTTTCCTTTTTGGGGACTGAAGACCATGAAAGGAACGGGCCCCCCCTGAGGGCGAGCCCATCTTCAGCCTTTGTCCGACGATATTAGTTTGTCCAATGATATTAGCCGAAAAAGAAATTAACAATGCCGTCAAATTAAAAAAGATCAATCCGTGACCTTGTAAAGACAATTATAGCTGCTCATTCTGGTCGCACTGATGAGTTTCTTGCAGGTTCATCATCATAAGCTAAATAAAGTGCGGGCCGAGATCAAAGCCAGCGAGCGTGACGCCACTTTAATATAATTCATATTGACGTGTGTGATGTAGTGACCGTGGAGAGTCAGCTAGGGGGTAGCAGCTAAACAATGTCCAACCCCAGCCATTTATTCTCCACATTTCCTCCCCTTATAGTCGCTCCTGTCAAAGAAATTATCCATATCTGCTGCTGTTATCACATCTATTTTTAGTTAAGCACAGTTAGAATTTTCTGGTTATTACACGTGGCGACGTTTCATCCTCCTCCTTGATCTTCTTCACGCGGGAGCCAATAGAAAAACTTTTTTGCTGCCAATAATGGATTTTTTTCCCCGCGCCGCTGCGATCGCACGCTCTCCCTGAAATGATTTCAGGCTTACTATGAATGGAAATATAATTTATCAGGTCCCCTCTCCCGCTCGGAGATCCTATGGAATACACATACATAAAGGAGGCAATATTTCTGGAAATTGGAAGGTATTCTTATGATGATTTCATGTTCTCTGCTCAGCACCTCTCGCTCGCTCTCTCCCTTCAGCGCACCCTGTAATTTCACTTGTAATGTGAGAATGATGGAGTCGTGATAATGGCACGCTTTCATTTCATATGAGACAGGAAGACTCATTACAGGCCCTGACATGTTTCTCGACGGGGGAGTGAATCGCTTCCTGTTATCTCCACGTCCCGCGTCTCAACAGTTGTCAGTCTTACATTTTGTTTTCATCACCGGGTTCCATCTTCAGAGTTTCATTAGTGCCGGGGCGGCGACTCACCGAACTCAGTCAAGCATAGCTAAGTATGACAGAGACCTGTCTTAGTTGCGAGGTGGTGTATTGTGGCTTCAAGCGCAAACAGACTCATTTGTCTGCTCTCGCTGCGATGCAGGCAATCAAAAAAGTGTGGGTATCAAAGGGATTAAAAAACATGCTGACCAACAATGCCGTTATCTCTGTCCAGACATTTGGCACAAAGCATTTTTCATATAATATCTGCAGACGAGGATCTACTGTCTCGTTCAAAACTTTTTAAAAAATCTAACCGCTTCAGCAGTGCACTCTTTAATTAACTTTTTCGATTCAAAATCAGAACAAAGTAGCTAAAAAATCACTATCGAGAGAGAAAGGGACACCACCAATAGGACTCAACAGTAATTATATACAAGAGTCTTCATTAAAAATTAAATCAATTGAGTCAGTCTGCTGGAGACAAAAAAAGGCAAACCATGTGCACACTTTCTCCCTGTGTCGGTTTTAAGATAACTTTTGGCTTTCTGTCGTGAGGAGCATTAAAAAAACGTTTAACCCTATACACAGCATGCCATTCTTAGAAAGTACAAATACTTTGTCATTGTACTTCAGTAGATTATTTATTAAGTAGAGTATTTTCCCTTTTACTCCCTACATTTGGACACAAATATCTCCTTACATCATCAGAACAGGCTGTGATGGAGGATTGTGGACTACTTTAAATGTTGCGTCACTGCACGCCGCCTTCCCAAAATCACAAGACCGATTTCAACCTATCAATCCATGTCGCACACGACAGATGTAAGATGAAAGGATGGAAACAAGATGGAAAAACAGACAGAGAGGGAGACGGGATGGGGAGAAGAAGGCGTGTTAGTGTGAGCGACCCTGCAGCCGGAAATGATGCTATCTGACGTCCAGGGAATGAGACTCAACAGTTAACTACTATATTCCACCAAGAATTCGACACCGAATTAAACTGACACAGGACCCGTTTTGCTCATTCTTCAATGCATGTTGTGTGGGAGAGTCCTGGTATGTTGGTATTTTGGGGGGAATGTTGTTCTGGAATCTGGAAATACTGACTGAAGCCAAACTACCAATGGACCCCTTTGTACATTCGCTAAATGATGACACCGACCTGGATATTGGTGGAAACTCTCGGAGGGTTTGGCTTGCAGGCTTGACTTCATAAATGATTCCAATTTGTCTGTGTAGCATTGTTTAAAATGTCAATTATTGTTGGATGGAGGAGATGGGGAAGAAGGAGAGGAGGCGGAGGAAATTTTTAAAATGTAGTTGCGACAGTAATTTCATTGCACGTCTTGTATATAATATACTGCTTTCGTAATCAAAAATGAATGACAAAGAAACAACTAATGTATGTTTCTGGAGCATTTACAACTCAGACAAATCCTACCCAAGTGTAATAGCCTTTAAAATATATTAATATGATGCGAGGTTCAGTTAGATTTGCACAGAAAAAGTGGGTGGGAATGTCCTTCAGAGGGATACATTTCATTTTATACTTTCAGTGCATTACACAAAGAAGCTGAAGCTGAAATATGAATTCGGTGCAATTAAAGAGCAATCAAAAGGGAGAAAAAGCAAAAACTGTGACTCTTCTTTAGTTCAGGGTGTAGGGTTGTAAAGACATCTTGGCAAAAACTTGAAAATAAATAAATAAATCTAAACTGTGGATCTTGTTTGCAAGCCGCGGCTTGTGTACATTGGCGTTCGCTTCAGAAGGCGCCAAGAGATGAAGAGATATGATTAAATAAGATCTCACAGGAGCTGAGAGCGCCCATTTTTAAAATTCTTAGGTTTTTATCACATCGTCTACAAGGCACCTACAGTGAAAAACATCAAGAAACAGATTAAACAGGCAGGCGACGGTGCCACCGGCATCTCGGCCTCCTTATTTCTACTGAGTGTCCTCTGAATCAAAGCCAAGTCTCTCTCTCTGTGGGGGTTTACAATAACATAGATCCTGGCCTTAATAACCCACACAGGTCAGCACAAGCAGCACACGCTCGCTCTATCCCTTCGCTTCTCCCGACCCATTTCTCAACTTCCCTCCCCGGAGCATTAAAACAGACAACAGACCTTGGTTAGGTCATGGCCAACACAGACCTCATTTGTCACAGAGGATGAGCATCTATGAAGCTGGATTGTTAATTATGAGTGTAAAATAAAGATGTATGAGGCACAAAAATTGCAGACACACACACACACAGGGAGATGATGCACGGGCTCACACTTTGCAAACGTTTGAATGAGGAATTCAATTATGCATGCACACACACACACACACACACACACAAACACACTTGGTTGCCCGTCACTGACCAATTGCAGACACACACACACACACACACACACACAGTGCAATTAGGAGCTGAATAAAGATGTATGGGAGCTATGTATTCCATGACTCTCACTGTATTACGTAATTAATGGGTCTGGGACTGTGCAGTTTTAGGAGGATTAGTTAACTGATTAACACCAAGAACACTTTGTGCCGTAAGACGATGGGATAGCGGTTCAGACTTACAGTCGAATTCTGGGAATTTTTCAACAACAAAAAACTCGCTCCTCTCCTACTTTAAACCTCATTACTGCATACATTAGTTTCTGAGGTCTGACCTTGAAATTCTGTACATAATGTAAGTGGATCAACTTTTTGCAGATGCAGCGTCGTGTTCCAGTTATTTGTCCCTCCATGTGGACTGAAGTGTGAACGAAGCAGAGCTCAAAATCTAAACTATAAAAATCTATAAAAATCTAAAAACTATATTTTTCTTTAAACGATCCAGGCGGGTCAAGGCTGAGTGGAGTGTGCTGGAGACAAACTGGTTCGTGCAACAACTAGAGGCAAAAAAGTTAATATGTGCTTTGTCTGGAAACTTTCAGCCTGCCTTTAAAAAAAAAGTTGGATTTTGGACAGTTTCTCCTTGAAGGCATTGATGGAATTGCACTCGCCTGCACACGAGAAAAGCGAATAAAGCAGCTGTGTAAAGAATGGAGAAATGGATTGGGAGAGAAATTTAAACCCTCGTTACTTTCTCCCCGCTGCACACCTGGCCGGTCGCTGTGCGAAGTGGTCACGATGGTCAGATTGTTGGTCCCCATTCCCTCTTTGTGTGGGAAGGCTCAAGACTTGTTTGTTTGTTTCCAACAAGCTCTTTGTGAGAAGGGTACAGATATGCAGTGGTGGAAAAAAGTACTCACATCCTTTCCTCAGGTAAATGTAAAAATACAATGCTGTGAAAATATTCAATTAAAAGTTAAAGTCCTGAACTCAAAAACTCAAAACGGCGCTTTAACAGGCAAACGTTTTTGGTTTTAATTAGGCAAATGATGATTGTACAACAGAAATAATGACTCCTTCTGCGTTTAGATTGGTTTCCTTTAAACCTCACTCACAACTGTGACCTGTAGTTTGCCCAGTAAACACACCACCCTCTTCGGCTGTTGCGGCCCCTCTTGCCCGGCTGCTGCTCTTCTTGGGTTATACTTCTGCTCTGGAGCCATTCCTCACAGCCAGAGTGTCTCTGGGCTGGAGAGAGCAGACAGGCCGGATGTCTGAACGATGGGATGCCCCTCAGCGAGCAGCCCCACCTGCAGAAACTCGGCCCGTTCACTCTGCCAAGGTCAGAGACACTGCTGTGAGCCGAGCACCAGCACATGTGTGTAATATATATCACCGGCGTAGGTCTACATGCATGTTACGGGCCATGGATGTCAAGGAAGTGATGGGCCATGATGCGACGAGTCTGATGTTGTTGTTGTTTTTGTTGTTGTTGTTGTTGTTGTTGTTCCAGGAAAATTGGAAAACCAGCGATATGTTCTTTGGAAGTGCTCATTTTAAAATTCAGTGGAGAAGAAGCTGTCAGAGCTTCTCACGGAGACAGACTGACAAATGGGCTGACAGGAAGTCGAGTCAGAGTTACAGTCTGTCTGAGTGACCGACTAGCGGACTGACTGACAGCCAGTCAAGAAACCAGTCGGATAAATCAAAGCAGGCTGACTGACTGACTAAAGGCCAGCAGAAAGAAAAAAAAAAAAGCTGCGGGCAGACGGAGAGAAATGAGTGTTGTGAGCGTCGCCCGGGAAGAGCAAATAGCCGTCGCGGTGACACAGCGGGGTGGTGGCCGGGCGGAGGCGGAATAGAGGGAAAGAGATGGGGCGTAAAGAGAGCAGGGTACAATACTGAGGGGTGCTGAGGCGGTGAAACGAGGGGTTTGAACTGCTGATGTAAGCGTGGACACACTCCCTTTTTCTTTCTCCCTCGCACACACACACACTATCGCACACACAGCGCTGACAAGCTGTTTCTACCCGCGGGAAGTCATTCAGGGTTCAGGGGTTCAAATGAAAACGAATAACAGCGGCCGGACGTATTGCTCTTCTCCTCCCTGGCTCCTTCTCTCGCTCTTTTCTCGTTGCAGTCGTGATCAAGCATTTCCCCTCCATCTGCCTTCCCCTACTCCTCAGCCCACTTCCACATTCCCCCGCTTTTCACCCTCACCCTTTTCTCCTCAGCCACCCTCGGCTCTGGATTTCACACAGCTCCCTTTAAATATTAACCGCTACAGTCTGAGGAGTTTCGTTGTACGCGGCGCAGCGCTCGCAATTCCATATTCATTTTAATCAGCATTCAAAGGGCGAGCATACTCTATTCATTCTAATCTGTCTTGAGCATTTTAATAAGGACCATTCTTAGGCCGCTCCGCACCGAATTCTGTGCCGTGGAGGGATCTCTCAGGGTCATACTGTGCGTTTGTTGCCATCTGTAATTGGTTGTTTTCTCCTGCGTCGTGTGACAGCGCCGTTGCTTGATTATTCCATTTTATCAGGCGTCTCTTGATGCTTTCGAGGGCGGGGATCGTAATTTTAATCGGGAATTTGACGGAGCAGAGCGGCTGCTTCGGCTGACGGAGCGTCTGTTTCATCTCGGATCAATTAACAATGGGATACACGCAAAAGATGTGAAAGTTTACAACTGGTACTCGTCTGAAACCGGCCCATAAATATATGCATGTCACAAAGAAATTCCCCAAATGCGGATGCTCATGCAAATAATCATAAGAGGCTTGGGTGGGGTTTTTTTTTTTTGTAGTGTGTGTGTGTCAGGTTGTGTAGAGAAAAACACGAGAGCAAAAGAGCAGGATTAATAAAATATCAATCGCAGGTGCCCTGAGAAAATGTTGCTGTTTCATTCATGAAACTTTGCAGCTCTGACCCTGTCAGTTTGATTTGCGGCCTCCAGGAGGGGGAGAGCAGTCGAGGAGACACAGGAGATGTACAAGTTTACAAACTCGGATTTTGAAATTCAGCCCTGCGTTGCATCCAAGTTGTTTACAAGGTAGGAAAAAAAAATAAAATCAGCGTGTCCTCACGGGGGTGCACCGCTACTTTATTTCATCAGAAACAAGCTGGAGGTATTAATTATAGACAGCTTTTCCAGAGGGCGGTATACATGTTCGTATACAGTTATTGAAACCAGCATTTGGGGCCGGTGGAAACGTAGGGAGGGAGAATTAAGTTGACAGAAATTAATTGAAAAAAGTTAGCAGCAAAAAGGTAAAACTTGCCAAGCTTCAAAATCAATTCCTGACCTCGGAAATGTTGGGACACAGAACATTCCCTCACGGTGCGCTTTGGACCTTTGGTGAACTTTAACTCGGTCACATGGTCTTCATGTGTGGATAAAGTTTTCTCAGTTTGCATGGAGGTAGTTTTGCCCGACTACTATTTCCAAGTTGGAGAACTTCAGTGCTTGATACAGACGGTGTAACAGGCTGCAAAGACAATACTGACACATGGCCACCTGATGAATGTGGGTCTTTTATTCTCTGTTTAGATCTGCGGGGGACTGAAATTAAGCCTTTTAATGAATTCTGAATACAAGAATATGTAAATTAATGAATTCTTACAACTGGACATGCCAGATGGTTGTGTGTAACGAACCATCTGGAAAAGAGCTGCTAGGAAATGTTTGGAAAAAGGGCACGCACCACGAGCGGAGAAAGTTGGCCCCTCAAACTTTTACCAAAGCCAGCGTGAAAAAACATGTTTCCCCATCAAGAAAAGCCTTCAGTGTCGTTCTTTCAGTGAGATATACTCTCCAGTCGTGATGCAACAGATGCTATAACAGCACTTACGCTAACTTCTTCAGGAGTCGTCATTGTTGATAGTCGTCGCGGCTAAACTAGGCTAAATGGAGCTGCTGTCTTTACCTGCCAGATCATCACGGGATGCTGATGGGGGGAACCACAGGAGACGGGAGCAAAGCTTGAAGCCTGGAAGGATGGATGAATCCAGCTGCCTCGCAAAACAAGAATTATCAGAATTGAGCAACAATCTACTGACATGGATGCCAGTGGTTAGTAACTGCTAGTCGAAGGATGGTGTCCTCCTCACTCGGCCGACATGCGCAGACAGACATGACAAAACAGCGACTTGAGTCAATTCAAGCCCAGAATGTGTTAGCAAGGAATGGCAAAACCAGGTGAAGTTAGGTTGGCGGTCCTCCTGAAAACAGCTGCCTGGTGAGGCTGGAAATGATGCTGATGAGAACAGCGAGAAACCAGAAGCAGCGGGCTTCAACACCGAAACACTGAGCTGAAAGACTCTAAAGTGCAGCAGGTGACCACTGTTGTTAGGAAAACATTGATTAGAACAGCTTTAACTTTGGCACCAACGTGACAAGTAATCCTACAGGTGTTATGGACGACCCACAGACACCGTGTAATGAAGTTTGGATCGGTTTTGACGATTGTTTTTCATGATGTGTGTCTAGTTTTGCAAATGTGTACGTTCGTTGGTTTGTTCCTTTATTATTATTCCCTCTAGGGTTTGGGAAAAAAGAGAAAACAGTACAAATATTTGATCCTGTTATCATGTATCTCTTGTTTTTTTGGTATTTGTGAGACAATACGAAAGTGATCACTTCCCTTCATTTGAATCGTCAGTTCATCTGATCTAATTTTGTACAGTTTTTTGTTTTTTTCTTCTCTGCGAGCAAGTTTCTCTTCAGTTCTGCCCTTGAAGCTGACAAAGCCGCGTTGATGAAATGATCATGTTTTTACTAATCCACTGATCACAGCGTGGGCTCTTCCAGCTATTTTGGAAAATTAGTGCAATTCGCCCCGCCGAGCATGATGAAAAAACAACGAAGCGGTTGTGTTGCGCCGCTTGCCACTTTTTTCTGACCTGATCTTAAATGACCGCGCTGCGCGTTGGAGCTCGTGTCCCGGGAAAGGTCATCCTATCACTCACACAGACACCAACTCAAATGTGTGACCACCTTCGAAAAAAAAAGGGCAAAAACGCTCGAAGGCAACCTCGCAGTGACCCGGCGAAGGTGTTGCTGTGCATTTTTTTCTGTGTGCTACAAGACAAAACGATGTCTAAAAGCCCTGCTGGGAATCAGCGGAGCGCTCGGCCGTGCGATGCTCTTAGAACCACTTTCGGCAGCAAAATATACAAAGAATCACGGGGCGGTAAACACACGCATATTTTCTTTACCAACACACAAACGCGGGGCCTCTGGATACAGTCTTTTATTCTTGCACTTCCTCACACGTGCTAATTTGCAGACGCCATGCGCCCAGACACCCACACACACACACACACTCCAGACACCATAACAACGGTGCTTTCACAGCATATTATTTGCGTCCCATTACAGCGCGGCAGTCATTTGTCCTCCCTCTCGTCTGACGGCCCTCTTATTTGACAAAGAGGAGGCAAATTCGGCACTCAACTAATGGGTGACTCATTCGGGCTCTCTCTGCCACGTGTAACATTAACGTTTGTACTTAACGCCGAAGCCGCCTTACTGTAATGTTTATTTATGCCTCCGCTGCTATTACACCGTCTTTCTGGCGATTCGCAGTGTATCATGTTTCTGCCTTTTTTGGTTTTTCCATTTGAGTTTTAAGGCTGTTGTTTTCTTTTTATCGAGCGCAAAAAGCTTCTGCTCCCCTAGACCAGATTTTTTTTTTTTTTCTTTTTAAGGAAAAGCAATGACAAGTTGAGCTGTAGTGCCCTGACAACATCCCTCTTAGAGACGGATAGATGCTTCTATTCTCCTCCTGTTTTTGATGACATGTTAGAGCGAGCGGAGAAAGGAGACGTAGGAGCGCAGGAATGATTCGGAGCACAAAAGATGACTTGAGGTACATCTCGGGAAAAATAAAAAATAGATAAAGGGAAATGCGTGACTGGCTGTTGAATGGAACATGCTCTCTTAAATAAACTTTGAGTGATTGATGGATCGAATGATTATATTTTCAGATTTCAACCTTTCAAGCGCGCCGCCACCTCCGACACAGAAAAAAATGATCGAAGCGCGATGGGCGACCGGCGGATGACCTCGGCGGGCTGTAATTGGCGGGCTTGTTTGAAGCGTTCGGGTGTTTTGACACGTAGCTGGAAGTGTTTGTCAGGGAGGCGAGAACTGAATCCGTGACATGATAACAACTCAGCAGGAGAAAGAAACCCTATTACATGTCCGGTAAATACACTCCCCGGGAAGATTCGGGCGCAAAACGAACATCTGTGAGCTGATTTCCATTCACAGTTTCCAAAGAGCCATATGCTCCGTTTGCCACGAGCCCCCCTGCAGCAGACTGTGTGCTGTTGACTGAAGCCACCTACAGTAGCTTCACACCGCTTCGAGGCCGGCGCTCGCATACACGCTCTTTCATCTTTGTTTGTTTCTCTGCGTACTGTATTTTCGAGGCTTGCGCATATCCTGCCTCCCCCCCCTTTTTTTTCCGTTTGTCGCTTCTGTAGCCGATTAAAAATGGATGAGAACTTTATTTAGTGCGAAGCGATTCGCTGTGCCAGTCAACCGTGGTGCATCAATGAACGAGCTGTGCGTGTGTGAGTGTGTGTGCTTTTTGTCGGGTGTGAGAGTGTGTGGTTCCCTCCCCGCCCTCCTCCTGAGCCGGTAAGGGTGATGAGACAAGTAGATGTGGGGTTACCGCTGGGTTAAACCCAGTCTACTGTTAGGTCAGCCAGAGTTCAGCGGCAAAGCGAGGCTGGAAAAGCATCAGACACAAAGCTCGGCGCAGGTAGACGGGATGATCGCTGTGGTTTTTAAGACAGACAAGACCGCTGAGGTGGAATTCCCCCACAGAGACCAGGAGTCAGACGAAGAGGATACCGGGGGGTTTAGGGGATTGCAATTAAATCCATGGGAAATGTAATCCTCCTGAAATGGAGCCAACTATAAGAGCTCCCATCAGGAAGGAGAAAACAAAGTAAAAATCGTGTACTTTACCAGCGTGACATTGTTCTGTCTTCGCCATGGGGACCAATGGGAGGAAGTGAAGTCAGACAGCAGCTACAACTCGCCCTTAATGAGGGAAGACAGTCAACCCTCGATTTCTCCCCTCACAGCTTCCCTCCTCTCACTTCTTCACTTTTGAAATGGAGAGCAGACAAACCGCCCGCTTTTCTATTTATTTTTACGACGACAGTCGGCACTTGAAGAAAATTCTAAACTGTGTTAGCGCTCAGATTCAGCAACCTGCCAACGTGCATGTGGAGTATTCGGGGGGCCACGAATTGAATTGATAATTAGATTGCGGGAATAACTCATCCGAGCAGTTTATTAATTTCTCATTAGCTGAATTATTTAGCCACGTTACTTTTTCTGTAAACTCCAAAGCCGCCACACCTGTGAGTAGTTTATGAACGGGATAAAGCCTGACGAGGTCGTTATGGACAACTCAAAGTGCATTAGAGTCCATTGCAATGTATATTTTCAATGTGTTTTTCACAAGCTATAACTCCTCCCTGGCAACACCTGGAGGTTTGAGGAATAGCCCGAACAACCATTACAATCCCATGAAGATCTTATGCAGTGGAGACGTAAGATACGACTTAGCAACGGGAGATAAAGTAGCCCCCTCTGCTCAGAAAGCTAACATTATGCTAGCAAGAATCAAAGACAATGGGTGAATACAATTTGACAGTGTATTTAAGAACTGAACGTGTTAGCTAGCCGGGCATGTCTAAGCCCCAAATCAATATCAAGATTTTCACCAACAAATTATACTTCATGTCTACTGTCGGCTGCAGCCTGAGGTTGAAAAAGCCGGGGAGAGGGATTAATGCCCAAAGCTTCAGTTCATCCTGTGATGTTCAGAGGGATGATGACACTGAAGAACTACACTCAGTGTTGTAAATTAGATATTAAGACAACCCCTGCCCCAAGCTTACACATCATCCATCTCCAAACTGAACTCACAGACACAAAATTCTTTCAAACCCTCCGCCTGATCCCCAAAATGTCAAAGAAACAGAGCTGTGTCCTTATCCACTGCTACCTAATAAACAGTTTGCAAATGATGCTGATCATCATACGATAATGTTCTTGATTAATGACTTAATGTTTTGTCATAAACAAAAATTGATGATGCACTCTGTGCATCATCAATTTTGCACAGAGTGCAATTCAAACTCTGACAGACATCAATCAAGCTGCAACTGTCTTTGGAAAGCTGCCAGTTAAACTTCACCAGCCGCAAAGCGAAATGTTCTGTTTTTTCTTCTCTGGAGTTGCCTCATCAGCATCCTCATCCACAGTTTGTTTTGATATAAATATATGTGACCACATCAGAAGAGTAAGGCTGAGCTGCAAGGCAAACAGAAATCTTGTGATCACTTACTGCACGGCTGCCTGTGTCGGCCGTTTGCGTGTGATGCGGTCGTCTTTCGACAGATTGTCTTGGATTTTTTATTTTACGGTGCCATTAACCGTGAAGCGTGTTAAGTTTACTTAAAAATTAATACTTATTATGTTTCCTTGTTTAAGCAGAATTCCCTCACCTTGCCAATTAATTTTTATTTTTCTGTGTGAAGCTGCAACATTTCCTTTGTGCAGTGCATTATGGGAAAATAGTGAGTGTTGGATCTATGCTGTTGTAGCATATGCTCTCTGTTGGCTCATTAGTTGCGGTTACCTTGACAATAATTCGCCAATCCGATTGAAGATTCCAGATTAATTACATAGACGTTAAACAAAGCGATCAGTTAAGATGTAAGTATACACGCCTGACCGCCAGAAATAACCTTATTGACACGTGCAAAGTGGAGAATATAACAGATGAAGAAGAAATTAAAAGTTCAATATGGACCCACATCATGTCCTGGGAACAATGGGCCTCATTCATGAACCGTTCTTACGAACAAATTTGTTCTTAAGTCCCACTGACGAAGATTTTACGAAGATTGTGGCCTTCATGAATTTTTTCTTATCTAGGATTTTTTCTTAGGCAAGAACAAATCCTACGAACACTCGGGAGTACTCTTACGCACAATTCAGTGCCGAAATGTTGGCATGGTTGTGTTTTCTTCTCTTGTGCAGTTCAATAAAATGCAATATTACAGTGATAATTCTGTCATATTTATTCATTTATTTATTTATTCGTATTTTTTGGTAATTTACAAAGAATTTAGATTCTAAATTAAATTAAATGTGCCAGTGATTTAAGATAAATCAAGTAAATTGGAAACATGCCATCAATTAGTAACCCCCCCCACCCTATTTATACGTGGCATTTCTCCATCCAAGGCCGGCAAAACAATGGCATATATATTGCTCCTGCGGCTTTCATCGATGTAAGAACACAGCTGCGAACAATTCTGAGGCTTACGAACGAGTTGGTGAATCTGACGTAGGGTTTTCTTAAGGAACCTCTTAAGAGCAACTTAAGAGAGAATCTAAGACGATTCTTAAGAAGATATTGGTGAATGAGGCCCAATATTTCCATTTCGAGCCCTTCACAACAATCGAGGCGTCCCTCCATCTTTTAAAGATCTGATTTGTAAGATAGCTGTTGTTGAGTCTCATTCCCGGCTCGTGAAATACTTACACCTTGGGATCAGTAGGTATGGAGAGGAACCACTCTCATCTGATTGAGGTTGTTAGAAGCGGCGTTTTTTACTCCGCCTGTGTTGTTATTGTGATTATAGTGGATCCATTTAACACAGCTACAGCCTAACAGCCCTTATAATCTGACTGCTGTATCTATGCTGCTGTATCCTTTCTCTCTCCCCAGCCCGACTGTTGGCTCACTGATTGCACCTGTTCCTGATATATTTAATTGAATCTGTAAGCGCTGATGAAAAACTGAGGAACAGAAAACACTTGGTATTGATTTTAATCTCTCTACCTTTTGTGCTACTTTTTTTTTTATTATCTGTTTCTATTCAGGTTACCTTTCCCAGTTTTTAAGTCTACCACCTACGCACCAGAGACGAGACGCATTCGTCTGAATTCTGTTCCCCACGAGCACTCTAATTTCATTTCTTGGAAAATGAGAATAGCCAATCTCATAGACTAGGGTCTAATTTTTACTTTTCCCCGCGACGGTAAAGGGTGCCTTAATGGCTATTTGCATGTCACTCACTGCCACGTTATAAGTGCAATTAAGTGCCATGCGGGGACCGAACGAATACAGAGAGGCAGATCACCGGCGGCGAGGGGAGGAGAGGGGAGCGACATGCAGCCAGAAGGATATAGCAAGATGGATAGAGGGCATTGAACAATGAAATATGCATCAGGGCTCTCGTTAAATTTTAATCCAGACTGTTGACTGGAGGTTGACCCTGTCGTGACCCAACACATGCGGGAGGGGAAATATCCGCCGAGGGAGGCGCGAGGGTGGCGGAGAGGGTGGCGGGAGCGGTGTGAGGAAATTGTGAAGAAGAAGAAGAAGGAGAAGGGGTGTAATGAGGCCGACTGGAGGTGTAGACGGACAATTTTAGCCATCTGACTTCACGCCTGAGTGTCTTATCGTCACCTCATTACAAGAGCGGCAGTGGGAAAACCTGCCACTTCTTCTGAGAAATCCGTTATATTTGTACATACGCGAGCGGAAGGATGTGCTGCAACATCATGAAGACATTTAACTCCAGAACTGTGCAGAGTCAGGGGTTATTGTAACCCTCACCGTAACATTTAAGCGTGATGTGTATAAGATGAGATGGGGCCCTTTAAGTAACCTTTCAGATGTGTCTGCTGTCTAATTGGCACAGTCAGGTGGTAAATCGTTCCCTCTGATTGGCTGAAACGCTGCTCAGCTGGGACTTTAAGGGGTCACACTTGTGGTTTTGCATATTTAAAGGTGCATTACGTAGTTTTGTGGAAGACATTTAAATCAGAAGAGTGACTGATTATTTTTTTTATGCTTAAACAAACAAATAAACAAACTTTCTTTGTTTTCATGACATAGTAAACAAACTGACCTTGAAGGATGACACAGTTTCGTACTGTTTTATACTTTGTTTATATGTGGCGGACCCTGCCACCTCTCTAGCTTCAAACAGGGTTCTGGAGACCTGATTTTTCCTCTGAGAACAGCTTGTTTATTCAGCTATGGGAAACATAAATATTGAATTTCTGCTCCCAAACTACAAAGCGCCCCTTTAAAGAGTGACAGCCAGGCTCAAAGAAAACTAAGTAAAGACTAAACTAAAAAACATAAAGTGAACACAAGTCAAGTTATTGAAGTCATCGTGTCGAGTCACAGTCACAGGCACTTTAAAATGAAAACCTGGACGGAGATGTGGAAAAGACTCACGTGCATTTGTCTCAGACGTTCAAAGGGAATGCGTACATTTCTTTTCCCAAAGCTGGAAAACAGCACTAAGACTTTAATCTGTTGTGTTATTATGAGAAAAAAAAAAAAAAAAAGCTTTTATACATACACACAAAAAGCTTTATCCCTTTGTGCATATAGTCAGCGTGACATTTGACCATATCCCCAGGAAATCAGCCTGTCACAGTGTCTGGCTCCGGGATAAAAGATGTTCATATTTGCAGACAGTGATTGAACTGCGCAGGATGATAAGGCTAACTTATGTTAATTTTGTTTTTAGCTCTTATTTGCCTTTAATGTTTTTATTCAGTAAGTTGTTGCCGATGCTTGAACTCGTGTCCCTTTTTTCTCTTGATATTCATTATCACCGTTTATCAGGTTGTTTGTGTTTCTGTGAATGCGAGTGTTTGAAGGCATGAAAGTAGCGTGCCGGCGCAAATTGTATGGACCTATCCACATTTTCATTGACTGATGTTCTCTCAAAGTCCTTGAAACTATTATAAAGAGGGGTATTGTACAGCCTGGCTCTTCCAGATAATTGAATTGTAAATGTTTGGTCAAATCTGCCGACTACCCACTGCATTATTAGCACCTTTATACGTCCGTTCCATCAGTTTGTATATTAAGTTTAACTAAAGGTTGCACCATTTGTTCATCCCTTTTAGCAAAACAAGTTCAACCTATACTTCACTGCTACTTTTACCTAACTAACTGTTAAGACTTCATGTTTAGCTGTTTAAACTGTTTCGACACTACTTTCAGCGAAGTGTTTCAATTTCTTCTTGCTTGCTGCCTAGTTTTCACACAAATAGGAGACAATGTGCTCAACTCACAACTTTCCTCTAGTTTTCACGCAGTCTCAATGGTGTAAGAGGGTATTGTGCAGTTAGCTATGGTATCATTAGCCTCTGGTTATGGAGAAACAAAGTCATGAGGTAATCCTCAGGCTGCAAGTATTAGCTTCTGACGCAAAATGCAACCTCTAATTTTGCATTTCTTTCTCCAAAAATGAAGCTTGTTTGTGGGGTTTACTCTCAACTATAGGAAGTATAAGAACAAACACTCTATACGCATAGAAAAAAAATGTACAGAATATTTGTAGGGTACGTCATTTCACTTTCTTCTCAAGTCATCGGACTCACCTCTTCCACCAAATTGCGATGTTGAACATGTTTGTAAGCCACGGGGGGGAATGGTGTCCATGTGAGGTAGCTTGAAACAGCAATATTGTCTCAGAAATGATTTTTTCTTTTTAATTAATAACTTCAGGTTAAATACAGGCACAATAAATACATGGATGTGTTTGTAATCGTGTTTGACTGTTTATGTTCTTACATGGATATATTTTATTTAACATCCGACCAGCTTTTGACATCTCCCGTGGCAACTGCAGACCGACCCTGGTTGGAAATGACTGCTGTATGCTGTACGTTTGTTCATAAAGGTCCATGTGCATTCCTGTGTGCATGTGGGTGTATGTGGGTGTGCGTCTATAGCGCTCTTAACCACTCCCTCAACCTCTAGTGCACCGGCCCATAGCCTCATTAATAACCCCTGCGTTTGCTGAATGGGGCTCCGGCGATCTATTGCGCTCTATTGCAGTGTTGTTTTTGTTTGGCCCTGGTCACAGTGATTCCTGAGAGATGGCAGCATCATAAATCTACAGCTTATTCATGGAGCTAACCTGACCTTTACAGCAACACCGAGAACAGAGGGGAGAGGCAGGGAGATGGAAACCGAGGGAGAATAGTAGAAAAGGCCAGGGAAAAGATAGAAAAGGGGAGGGAGGTGTGGGAGGTGAGAGGGTTTAAAGGTAGAGCTGAGGGGATGAGAATGATAAGGAGCAGGAAGGAGCGATATAAGAGGATGGGGAAGGGGGTGGAGGTGCAAAAGACGGCGAAGGAATGGAGAATAGACGGGCAGCTGGGGGAGATGTGAATGATAGAAGACAGAAAAGGAAATTTAGCAGAGAATAGGAGAGTGGAGAGAGAGTTGGAGGATGGAGCGGGTGGGACTGAGAGGTTATTACAGGATGAAAGCAATCAATGAGTGTGAAGCGACTGGGAGACGGAGAATTGTATGTCTGCGCGTGTGCATTATCCATGTGTCTCAGTCGATGGAGCCCATCTCTAGCGGACCTCCGTCACCTGTCGAGTCTCTAATAAAGTCTCCATGTTGGGGGTTTCGTTTGCTCCCAGAGGGCAGTGCTTCTCTCCACATGAGCTGTCTTAACACCTGGCCAGCCAAAGTTAAAATACGCTTTGAGAGTAGCTGAACGTCCCACGAGCATAGCGTTTGGCTTTTTGAAGTGTGCGTTTGAGTCTGTGAGTCAGTATGCTGTGTTGCCACTCTGTGTCCTGCAAAGGTCTCCAACAAGACAAAAAGGGAGAGCGAGGACATCACATGACAGCGGCGATAGTTCTCCTCATTATCAGTTCTTTTGTTCTGTCAGGTCATGTGATGATTTGTCAAATCAAGTCAAGTTTATTGATATGGCACACAATTAAAAAAAACACTCATGGAAATATTATTTGACAAAATAATCTCGACTTGACATCCACTTTTCTGAGAGCTCATCAGAAGATGTTGATAGTGACACTCTGACGCGTTTGAGAGCTCAGGAGGCTTGAGTGAAGTTTATTTTATCAATACTAGAATGGCACTCAGTAGAGTGACTACCTCTTCCATCTAAATACGCCTGAAATGCATAACTTCACGAGAAATGAAGAAAAAACGCGCAATTTTAATGAAAGTGACAAAAAAATTCCAGTATCCATCTCTTTTTTGGGGTCTATTCTGGGCCCAGACCCATCCTCCGTCCAAGTTTTGTGAAAATCCATCTTGTGTTTTTTGTGTAATCCTGATAACAAACCAACAAACCAACACACAAAGGCACGGATGACATCATAACCTACTTGGCAGAGAGATAATAATATGTTAAGGAGCTTCAGGAAAAATGAAAAATGAAAAAAATGAAAAGGAGTGAAGAGAGAGATAATGTTGAGGAAATATATATATATATATATATATATATATATATATATATATATATATATATATATATATATATATATATATATATATACATATATATATAGTGTACTGCATTAGAGGTCGATAATCACCATATTTAAAATGTAAACATTCAATGCAATTGTGGTCGACTTTATGCTAAACAAAACCACAAATAAGCCTTCATTAAAATGAGTGAAAATGCTCCAGAAGCCACAACACTGAAAAAAACTTTTTGCAAAATGCAGCACCACATTATTAACACCACTATAATTACACCTTCCATACGACCCTGTTCTAAAGAGTACTGCAAGTTAAAGTCTTATCTAACAGCCAATTTAAAATCTAAATTAAAAGTTCCTTTTATTAGGTGTTAGGTTATTATTAATCATCATTTCGTTTTTGTTTTTGTTTTGTTGTCGTGCCTTTCTTTGTCTTATATAAAGATTATACAATTAACTCACTTAGTAATTTATTAAATTAAGTTCACCTTTGTTCACCTTCCAATTCAAGCATAACTTGAGTCTAACTAAATGAAGCAAGGAATCTCTTTCTGTCTGTTTGTTTGTTATTAGCATTTCTCAAGAACTGTTTATCTGACATACTTCACACTTGGCAGGTTTGATGTTGAGGACCGAAGGGAGTGTAGTGTCAAAATCGGTGCAATTTGGACATGCCACACGTTCAATATTAATAGTTAAAATTAAACACTGCATGTGATCTAATGGGGAAGCAGACGTAAACAAAATAAAGATTAGCATGGTGCAACAACTTGTTTTCGTGACGTAAACAAAGGTTAAACGAGTCTCTATGAGTGCTTAGTCAACACAGGTTTTCCTTTTGTTCAGCAGGAACTGGAGATGACATTTTACATTTCTGTCAACAATAGCATGTTAGCTAACTTTAGCCTCGAGTTGTACAATGTTTACCATTAATCGTTTACCTCATTGGTCGTTGTGGTCCAGCTCGGAAAGCGTTGATTATTATCATCTACAATTTAAATAGTAAAATATCAAACATGTTCGACATTATCAGGGTGGTTGAGCGGTTCAGGAGGCTCAAGGCTGGATCTATAAACCCCTCACATTACCTGATAATCTGTGCCGAACAGCATATTTTGAACGGACTTGAACTAGTATCTATAATGTGCAACAACTTATTAAGATTCCCTCAATTTTATCCCATAATATGCCCCTGAAAAACACTATTCACACACACACACACACACACACACAGAGGAAATCCAAACACAAACCTACCCTGTTACCGTGTCTCATTATTATCTCGATGATAACCATTTGTACCTAATTGCCTCGGCAATATTGTTTCTGAACTTTCATTCCAATTGAGCTCATTAAACTGAAATTGCGTGGAGATAGAGGTTGATTTGTGAGCTTGCAGCACGCTGGACTGATAACTCCATTCGTACTGAGGCTGCACTCCTCATTGGTATTCTGCACCTGTCTGCCACACAGACCCATCGTAGATCCAACGAGTAAAAAAAAAAAAAAAAAAGGACCATTAAGGAGCAATGACTTCACTGCTGTAGAGCGAAACCACACACACACACACTGTCTTTAACATTCCACAGATGAAACATCACTACATACAGTAAGCCAATTAGCTTCTACACCATTAGGTTCAATATCAAGTTAGCCATGGAGGGAGTCATTAAGCGGCCTGTGCTGTAAATGAGTGAACATGACTGTTAGTCGTTCACCGGGAAAATGGAGTCAAATGTTTGTTTACAAGTTGTGTTTTATGGAGAAAGGACCCTGGTGTTTGGTTGGGGGATTATTTTCTCCCGGGCTGTTGTCTCGGGGATTTGGCTGTAATTTCAGCGAAATTAAACGATTTGGAGACTCAAACGAGCTCCCAACAGACTGCCGGGAAAAATCAATTGAATGGTCGGGGGGCTGTGGTGAGGCAGAAAATACACACACAGACACATATATATCCTCAAGCATGCACACACACACACATACACACTGCGCAAACATATAAAAACACCCCAGGTTTACAAAACTACCATACACACATTCTTCAGATCCTGGTGTATCCTTCCAGAACGATTACAGGCTTTCTGTGGAAAAATGCTTCCATTCAGATGATACGGAACAGAAAACAGGCTTGTGGTCTGAATGGACCTTCTGATCAACCAGAAAAAATAACTTCAGTGCTCTTACTGGCTGTCTCAACAGCTGTGCACTTGACACCACATAACTCCCTCTAAAACCACAACAGGTTGTTTTTACGCTTCCGTGTCACGATTTACTTTCCACTTCCTGTTTTTGTCTGTTTCCCCGCCCTTTTCTCTGCTCACATGTTGTATTTAACCCTCTTTTAGTAGGTTTGTCTGTTGTCATCTCACGTCTCTGTGTCCCTATGTTTTTCCTCCTGTGTCCTGTTTTCCCATCGTGTTTCACCAGCGTTGTGTTATAGTGGTGTGTGGCCTACTTTTTGCAAAACCTTAACAAAGCTTAGCTAAATGCCTCCTTGGCCAGGCTCCCGATGTGGACCAAACACTGGCATCAAGAAAGACATGACAGTGATGTTACATAACTGAACGTAAGAAAAATATGCCATCTCCTGCCAAAATGTTTTTTGTCTTTTTTTTCCTTAAAAGATAAAACAATTCCACAGATGGTTAAAAAAATGTAGGACCTTAGAAAGATTATCCTGGCACAACTTGTTTTTGTTCACGAGTTCTCGAGTCAAAACACAGGAGAGAAAACATTTCAGATTAGAGTTGGATCACCAGAAAAATAAATGTTCCTCACTTGTCCCTCAGGGGCTTCCGTGTTATTGTCATAAATACAAGATAAAAATAGTAACGAGAAAACAGGCGCTTAAAGAAGCTCCTGAAATGGCATCTGTGTTTAACTCTATCAAGCCGAGGTTCTCCAGGGGGAAATCGCCTCCTGCTCGATATCACCTCCCTCCCTCCTGTTCAAACCCATCAATAAGTTCTCATCCCCGTCTTTCTCACCCCCTCCTTAGATCCTTGATCCTCGTCTTTCATCGGTTTACTTCCCTTTTTTCCCCCCTTGATTCATCTGCTCCCATCCCGCACCCCCATCTTTTCCTACGTGACTCCCTCCCTGCCTCTCCTCTCTTTCCTGTCCTCCCTTTTTCCCTGTCCTCCTCCCTTCCTGTCACCGCCCCCCCCTTCCCCTCCTCCGAAACTTCATAACTCCGTTCTCCCCCCCCCTTTTCCGTCTTCGCGCCCCTTCTCCTCCATCTCTTCAAAGTCATCTCAGTCCTCGCTGTCATTGCGCCGAGAATTACACATCGCTCAAAGCGGCAACATCTGACAAAACGCTGTTCACTGACATTGTCGGTAGTAACACTCGGAGTGATAGAGAAAGTTCACTCAAGCAGCCATCCCATTATCCCGGCAGACGCACACACACAAACTCAACCCTACACTTCGACAGTTGTAGATACATCCAATTTACCTTGTAGTGGCCTCCCGAAGGGACAGCGACAACTGAACAGTTCGTAACTCAAAATAACAAACATGGCCGAGCGCGCAATGCATCACACACACACACACACACACACACTGACTTCCTCTTCCTCCCTCCCACTCTGCATTAAGTGCATTCGAGTGGCTGGTAACAGTAGCAGCGTCAGGCTTTTATCGCAGTAATTTGCAGCCATACATCAGGGTGACAGTGGCCGGGGCAGGACGGTGTCGGCCCGGCTCGCAGTCGCCGCCGCACTCCCCACTGACACACGCCAAGGGCAGCCAGATAATGTAGATGTATGAATAAAACAACACAACTTTGATGTTGCAGATCACGATGCATCATTCATTCACATCCACAGTGAGACACAGAAGTGAAGGATACTGTTCATTTACAGCCGCCAGGATGCGATAAAGGGATGCAAGGGGATAAGTGATGCACTGGTCATGGCTGGACTTCAATCAGGGGGAGCTTCACTGAAAATATACGGCGTGCTATTTATGCAGCGGGCTCACATCTGCATTCAAAGGGAAATGGCCGAGAGGGGGTTGGGGGGGGGGGGGGGGGGGGGGGGGGGGTGCACACACAGAGAGAGAGGGATGGAGAAGAGGATGAGAGGGATAAAATGTCATAGCTGGGGTTGATAGACGGGGAAGGTCCATCCACTCCATCTTTGAGTATATATGGAGGGAAAGGGATGAAGGGGAAGGGAGGGGATGAAACGGGAGCAAAGAGATAGCCGCAAGGAAGAGGAGGACTGTACAAGAGAGAGCGCGGGCGGAGGGGAGTAACAGGGACCGTGCGGGGAGAGAAAGGGGGGAAAGCCGAGGGATTAGGGAGGCAAAGAAATGAGAGGAAGTAGAGAGAAAAATTTGCAGGTGGATGAAGGTGAAGAGGTACAGGTGGATCTGAATAGCAGTCTGGGGAGACGGAGGATGAGAGGACGGGGGGGGAGAGGGAGAGCGAGGGAGGGAGGGAGGCAGGATTGGTAAAGGTTAAGAGGGATTTTGTTAGATCTGTTTTTTTTATTCCATCCTGACTGATTTTAATGGGGTCTTAAAGTCGCCGTGAGGTTACCTAGGCAACTGAAATATGGTGTTGGACGGGTGGTGGGACATTGTTATCTGTGCAGGAGTAGGGACGGAGGAATTATCCAGCTCTGACTGTGAAAGAGGCCTGCGTGTGTGTGTAGGTGTGTGTGTGTGTGTGTGTGTGTGTGTGTGTGTGTGTGTGTGTGTGTGGGGGTGTGTGTGTGGGTTCATTCACACACTGCTTGCAGATGCATGCAGGCGTGGGGGCTTGTTTGTGTGTCTGTCATTAAATCTGACTGTGTACACAGTGTATGCTGCACAGGTGTGTGTGTGTGTGTGTCTGTGTGGGTGCAAAGGGGATGTGGGTGGAAAGAGTGTGCGATGGCAGGTGTGTGTGGTGTGTATCAATGTGCCTGACTGCCTGTGTGCAGGTGTGTTGTTGCTGTTGTTGGTTCTGTTTTGAAGACATAGCGAGCGGTGCAGAGGTTTGTTGTGCTCTTCTACTTCCATGTTTTCGCGGAGGGATTTTAAATTTTGGGGGGGGGGAAGTGTGGACGTGTTGGACAGTTCGTCAAAGAGAATTTGACAGGGAGTGTCTGTTTGTGTTCAGCTCAGCATTTGACTGAACTTAGAACTCACCAGAGAATCTGGTTCTTCCTGGTATTTCACATCTATTATTTAGCATAGGTCCGTTGTTTTTTCCTTCCATCTTTTTCTTTCCTTTTCCTGCTTGTGAGGAAGAGTTATAAGGTCCCAGGATCAATTATGTGTCAGTTTGCAGCAATTTAATCCAACTCACCACGTCTTCCAATTGGGTTTGTGTGCAACTGTCTCCAAAATTCACATTGTTTGAACACAGGTTTAGGTTTAATAAAAAAAAATACATTTTATTTATAAGCGCCTTTCAGCTCACCTGAGGACACTTTACAGAAACATAACAAAAGAAAACAGCAGTCAAACAACAAAATGAAGTATACAACTAAAGTATACATAAAACAAATAATAAAAGCATTACAAAACATCAGGGAAAGCAGATTTAAAAAGGTGAGTCTTCAGTTGTGATTTAATTGTAGTTATTGATGTGGTAAAAGAGGTAAAAACTCTTTTTTTGAAGGATGAATCCACTTTATTCGAACTTGGTTGTCATATTCACGGCTGTGACATTAGGGATTGGGAAACAACAAAGTATGACATGAGAGTGTTTGTAATAATCTCTCATTTCACAGGAACACTGTGTGTGTGTGTGTGTGCACATCTTTCGTGAGAACAATATGTGAAAGTTGAGGCAGGAAGTTAGTCTGAATATTGTAACGGATGTTTACGATGTACAGTTTGGGTGATAATTTAACTGTTCAAACCTCACCTTTGTTTGTTCCTGCATAATCAAGTGTTGCTCCAGGGGTGTCACTGCGAGATTAGATTAAATAAGATAAGATAGAATTTTATTAATTCTGAAGGAAGTTGTTGTGGCAGAGATTGCAGTAAATTTACAGAAAAATAGAAAACCAGTAACAACCAGTGGATTCCCTGGATCAGGGTCACACACTTTGCCCAGTTTAAGACAGTAAAGGATTAAATATTAATGATATATACAAATTATACAGAATATAAAGTGTTTCAGGAATTCAAGGGAAACACCACTGCCTAATACAATAACAATAGGTAAGACAGGTTCACTTCAAGTGTAAACTAAGAATTAATTAGTAGAAAGTAGAAAAAGTAGTATTGGCAACTCCTATTTTTGCAATTTCATATTTTAGCGACTATGAAAAAGAAAAAGACTGGAAAAATTCACGCATTGGGAGAATGGATCCATCCAAACACTGTTGATGTTATGAAAGCATCTATTTTAATCCAAACCACACTTTTCTAGACACAAACCAAGTATTTTTGCTGCCTAAACTAAACCAAACAGTGACGGAAAACTGAAAAGAAATGGAAAAATGTAAGTCAACAGCATTATAATACTGTATGTTCCAATCAGCCTCCTGTGTGAGGGTCCTGAACACAACCCACTCCACCACAGTGGTTTTGCTCCAGTTGTGTTTCTCATCACTGTTCTATAGGTTGAACTAATGATCCTGGAGCAACATTACTAATGAGTTTTCCAGGAACAACACCAACATGAGTCACGAAGCCATGACATCAGAAGAGTTTTTTTTTTTTTCGAGTGTCCTGAAAACGCATTAATTAACACCAACATGCTGATATCAGATATGCCATTTGTACCACTAGATGACCAGCTGCTCGTGCCTCGACCATCCCGACACGCTCCCGTGCCTCAGAGGAATCACCAGCGGAGGAGAGGAAGCCTAGTGTAAAGTGTAGTCCACCTGCTGATCCAGAGACTTTGATCGCGGGCTCATCAATGGTCCGACATGCGTTACTTCCTCCAGGCTGTGACTCACTGTTATCCAGGAGCTGGGCTCTTGGTCGCTGGTGTGGAAATTCCACAGCTTTACAGAAATCCATCTACCGAGCCTGTCATTGATCACGTTGGAGCAGAGGATATTAACAACCGAGAGCTCTGACACTTAAAGGCTGACTCGAAGAGAAACAACCGACTGGACTCTCATAAACGTTGTATTATATCGAGTCTGATTCCTTTTTTCTCGCTGCTGCGGGGATGTTAAATTTAGCCGGGTTCTCCAGATTCAAATCTGGCTGATGGGACGGTGCTTCTCTCGAGGCGCACCTCATGTGGGCAATTTCACATCATTTTGAAATAGACCCTCTTTTCTTTAAGCAAGATAGACTTCATCTTAACAGGGTCGGCGCCCATTAAATGGAAATGAGCATGGAGCTTACTCTAAAATCCACTGCAAGTGATGCAACAGAATTTCATGCTGCTGCTTTGTTTTTTTACAGAGTCTTTGTTTACATCCCGATAACTGCAGTCAGCTCGTCTTGCTTTGTCTTCCCTTCTTTGTTCATTGTTCCTATGAATTCAGAATCAGTGTTCCAACCAAAATGTATATGCTCACATGAAGGTGTCCTCTATATATAATATACACAATATATGTAATGCCAGCAAAGTGTTTAATTGATGTAATTGACACAACTGGGCCCTGGTTGCTTCTTTTTCTGCTCCCTGTACTTGGGCTGCGTCCCAGACTACTTCACAACTCTCTGGAAGCCCCGAGAACCCAAAATAATTTGGAAAGACATTACTTACGCCTGCAACCAAACCCCAAGGAGGAGCAGCCAGGCTTTGAGGCCAACTTTCACAGTGGCCAAATGATGTAATTACAACGTGACTTGTTGCTCTGGGACCCAAAAGGACTTTCCCCGTAAGCTTGCAGTTTGAAAGAAGCCGCTGTAAGAAGTGTCACAACCCCTGCAAAACCACTTGTTTCACTATCATCATTTGAGTGTTTCAGTCCGATAACGTTTAAGTCTAGAAGAGATGCATGGTAAAATCCCTGTATTCCCATTCAAGTTAGCTGGGCGCTAAACCAGAAGCTAGAGCAAGCGAAACTCTGTAGTACGAACACTCTTCAAACAGGGAGATCTGGGTAATTTTGTACATAAGAATGAACAGGGCCCAACTTCTGAAGCGGCATCTAGATTTTAATGGTTAGCTTAAAGCTCCTTACGAGCGGACGACACACTTAAGACGGGTGCTCGCTAACACTTTTAGCTTAGCAACTCAAGGGGAGAGTTTGGCTTTTGGCTCTTTTCAAATCAGTTTAGGATATTAGAGCTTCCAGAGACTTGGATTTAGAAGGATGAGGTAGTTTTATTGATATATTTTTGGTTGTTTTTTATATTTTAAAACAAGTCCCCATCTACTTCAGTTGTTCAGGGGAATGGTGCAGCGTTGTTGAGCCGTGAAGCTCCAGAAATGTTTTGCGGAATATGAAACTTCATCCGACTTTCCAGCGGCGGTGAGAAGAGAATTTTTATTTGTAGGTAAATGGATCCTTTAATGAAAGCAGTGTCCTCATAGCTGTGGAAGCACTTGGTGGTGGGAACATGTTTTGTTTCGATGTCCCTGTGTCCAGTTTGCACCATTTACTGGTTCCTTGTGTGTGTGGGTGTGTGTTGGTGTGCTTGTTCGCAGGTGTGTGTGTTTCCCTGCGTGTGCAGGAATGTGCCTTGTTTGTCAATGCATCTGGTGTATGTGTGTGCATGTGTGTGGTGTATGGGTTTGTGTGTGTGTGTGTGCACGCACCCATGAATCTGTCTGTCCGTGTAGCTGTGCTTGCACTATACGACAGAGTGTGAATCATCAGAGGCAGCGGAGCCATAAAGCCCAGAGCTGTTAGGCAGGATGGCTCCTGGAATGATCACAGGGAGGCTGCACTTCTATTTCCCGGGCAGCCATCACTGTGGGAGGCTGAGGAGCTGCTGTCGCTGTGTTTGCAGGGACCCGAGGGTTAGCCAGTATATACTGTAGTCACGCCTGACAGCACAGCCAATGGCCATAACGTCAGCGACAATGATTGAACACATGAAATATATGCTCTTTGTCCGTGGTATTGGACAGGGTGGAGGTTAGCGTTAGGGTCAGGGTAAGGGTTAAGGCAAGAGGAAAATTGCCTGTTAGAAAAAAAAAAAAAAGCCTGCCTCTGTAGCTCTGCCTCCATCTTTTATTAGTCGGTGTTGAGAGCTCGCCTCAGTGACAAACACGATATTTGTCAGATTTGATTTCCTCTCTGCAGCAAAACTTTGCTGGTTACTCCAACAGAACACTGTAATACGGAGATATTAATAATGCATACGCGCCCACTGCCAGGGCGGATCTATATAATTGCACCAGACAAAACATTCTTCTGATATCCGCTAACGCAGCATAATTTTGAATAATAAGATACACTCATTTGGTGTAGATGGGATAAAAACAGCCGGGTGGCATCGATGGGAATAGATGCGCCGGGTAGTGGTGAGGTAAAAATGAACTTTTTTCTTCATGTTGACCCAAAAAACTATACATCTTTAATGGTGCGCATGTTGATTAATGTAATGAAAGGCTAGATAGCAAATAAAATCACAAAGTAGATGCATGGATTTCTCCCGTTTGGATGGATAAAAGGGGGGAAAAGACAGATTACACATTCTGCGTTTTGCCCTTCAGCTGTAGCCTCCTCTCGTCTGTGTTTATGCTTCTCCGTTTCACCCATTCTTCAGTTTTACTCTCCATATCTAATCACTCATCAGCGCCGGTGTTTACATTGCACCAATGGCACCCACAGCTGCTATTAGAATATAGATGAAGTCATTGTTTTGCATGTGTTCACCATTTATATTAGTTATATGACATTTTGCGCCAAGTGTGGGCTTTTGTCATTTACCTTCTGCTTCAGCTGGAGAGACTAAATGGAAGCTCTGTGGAATAGTGAATGAGAAATAACAACATTATTATTGTTAAGTGTTTCATAAGTAGTTTTGCAGGCGAGCACATCCATCAGAGCTCCAGGGGAGGGAGGGAGGGAGGGAGGGGGACGCAGGGAACCTGGTGTGAGAGGAAGGGCTGCATGGCGGGTTTGGTGGTTGTTACTGCCTTTATCTGACTGCTGATGACTGGAGATAGCAGAGCAGGAAACAGAAGCTCAATAGTGCCATCAGCAGGTGCAGCGGGGCAGTGCCGCGGTGTCACTGACCGCCTCTGTATATTCATCGGGGCCGATATTCAGGGAGCGCTTTTGGGGTGTAATGGTGAAGATTTATCAGGAATATGATCAGGTCATAAAGTGAAATATGCCTTCGTCTCTCCGGAGTCGGGTGAAGGATATATGAGGCTCGGGGATTAAGGTGAAGATGAAGCTGGCTTGAGTCCAACCTATTCTCTGCCAAGGTTAGACTATCCTCCGGCCTTTAAAACCCTGTCAGCTATGCCTCTTCACACACACACACACACACAAACACACACATCTATACACACAAACACACACTCACTTTGGCCTTATCCTGCCCGGAAGCGAGGTCAAGGTTAGACTACACTTCAAAAACCACTGCCCGACTCCCTCTCTTCTTACCTGTACCTTAGTCCCACACACACACACACACACTCAAGAATACTGGACACACAACAAACCCAAACACTCCTCACAGAGTTTTTCCCTCCATAAATAAGCGTGGTCCATCCATCACGGGGGCCTCAACGGGCCCTTTGTGCCCTCGGGCTAGTTCAGTCCAGCAGCCCCAGCAGCAGCAGCACACTGGGGGACGGACAAAGAAGGTCATCCCAAACCTCCACAAGGAGAGGGGTAATAATAATCGTCATCCCTTTGAGTGTATCTGTCTGTGTGTGTGTGTGTGTGTGTGAGTGAGATCCTTGAAGATGTGAGAAAAAGAAAAATGGCCCAAGGTGCGTTCCCTCTTTTTTTTTTTTTTCCCCCATTCCTCGCTTCCCTTCGTATAGATTTTCCGTCCGTTCGAGTCGAGCCGTCTAACAGACCGAGTGTAAAGGCTTCAGTGTGCGTTACATGTTACAGGCCAGACAATGGAGGCGCGGAGACGGAGCTCATGTAGCGCTGCAGGGAGCAGATACAGATTCACCCCTCTGATTGTGCCACCAGGGAGACAGAGGAAACGTAGGAGAGTGGAAACAAAAGTGCGTGTCTTTGTGTGTGTCTGGGTGTTTTCTCCATCCTCTGTCTGTCTGTCTGTTTGTCTGTCTGTCCGTCTGTCTGTCTGAGCGCCTCCTCATTAGTTTTAATAACAAAACAGAGATGGTAATTAGAGCTCAATTAATCCCTGATACACTCGAATGTTTCCAAAAGGGTCGAAATTGACAGTTTTAAAAAGCAACTTTGGGAGATTTGCAGCCTATAATAATGTATTCAAACAGTATCATCCATTTTAATCCCTCAAAATCATGATTTTTTACTTTGATTAAACATTTCAGAGACTATTGAACCTCTAAAGTTTGAAGGGGCTGTTTTTACAACTCAGCTCTTAGTTGTAGTTTTTCCCTGGTGGCCAGAAACACGACTAACTATGAGCGGTGAATAGAAAAATAGAAAATTGTTTGTTAACACATTCGCTGTGTTGAGGGGGATGACTGCTGCCCCCAATCAGACAAAAACAATTTTTCCTGGGTTGCATTATCTAAGCTGCTCAACCTTCAGCAGCGGCAGATCACGAAACAATCACCGAGCTGTGTAAAAGGCTTTTGGAAGGCGCTGACGAATGATGTCATCCTGAAGATTCGGGGCGGTTGCTGGATTAGAAAAAAATTCTCATAAAACAAATCTGTTCTTTTAGATTGGAGGACTCGTCGAACAGCTTGGGTGATATTTCTTACATTCCCTCGTATTTTTTCATTTCTCTCTCCCGAATAAAACAGATGGTTTGTCATCTGATTGTGTTTCTTAGCCTGTCGAGACTTCGTGGTAACGATGTCGCCTCGTCCCCTGATCTCAGCGGTGGGGGTTGTTGTTGCAATAGCTCACAGCACAAAATAAAAAAAAAACAAGATAAACAACATTTTCCCTCGAATTGGAACATTTCTGACTTTGAGACTCCCAGTGTTGGCATCAAAAGGGACACTGTGACACAGCACCGAAATGCTTCCTCCCACAGATCTGACCTGACCACGCTGAGATTCACGGGCTGAGAGTAAGATGCTGCAGCTCCAGTTTTCTCTGGGATTAAAAAAAAAATCATTTCAAAGATTCAGCATTTCATAAATGACCTACAAACTGTGGCCTGACGAAGCGCGAAGCGTGATAAGCGTTACCTGCTCCGTGTTGTTTCCGTGCGTCGGCGCCAAAACAAAAACGGGCTCGCTCTCTGACACGAGCAGGACTGCACCTCGGAGCGTCACGACAGCGGCGCCGTGTTTCAAACTGACAGAAGTGGTTCACCCTCATCACGCCTCCTTTGTCTCCGCAGACTAATTAGGGACTAATCGCTGTCAATTAAGTCGGGGAATTTATGCAACATGACACATTCCGACGGCGCTCAAGGGTCTCGTGTATCCTCGTCTTGATCAGAAACTTAATGCGGTGTCCTGCTTATTTATAAGGGGCTCTTAACCTTTAAAACGTCGGGGGAGCGAGTCCAGGAAATCGGCCGGAGACCTCTGGGATTTATGTCCCCCAATAAAATAAGATTAGTCTCAACCTCTCCGAAGCACTCTCCCCTTCGATTCAGTGCGATGTTGTAATTTGTTCGGCTGATAGAGAGGAATAAGGAGAAACTAATGTCTGATACCACCATTTAGATGAAAATTTATATTGATCATCCTACCGTGGCCGAAAAAAAACGTGCGTTACATTTCAATGCGGGCCGCAGTGTGAATGACTTCATTTAAAAAAAAATCAGACAGGTGGATGAATTCTTCCTGTTTTACTGTTATTCAAGGACACAGTAGCCTTTTCTAACATTATAAAGTTCCTATTATGTGTACCCTTTTCAAATGTTAATCACACTGTGCAGCAAGACGTGTAAGGTTCCCCTTTTGTTAATTCCTGAATTGAAGGTGTTCTTTTCTTTTCATTCAGCTGAGCTAACATAATGTTCTTAAATACATATCCAGCCCCGCTCCCTCCTCTGAACACCTGCTTGTAAAAACGAGTCTTTCCAACCGCTGGGAACCTCTTATTAGCGAGCAGCGCTTAACAGATGTTTGGAGAAGCTGCTTGCGGTTCGCGATGCCGCTTTATGACTACTAACAACCTAAATGTGATGTGTCTGCGTGATGTTTTTCCCCAAATAGTAATGCGTAGGAACACTTATCACATCATGTATTATAACTTCAGTGAGGTTTTCTCACTCTTTCTTTCGCTGTTTCGAGTTCAGCGTTTGATTTGTAAGGTCTTTAACCTGCTGTAAGTTCAGGTGTTTCTTGGTTGATGTATTATTTTGGGGATTCTGACTGAATTCCTTTAGTTTCTCTCCCGCGTCACTGTTTTCGCTGTCAGATATCTGCCATGTTTTGCTGTTTCGTCGCGTTCGCTTTCACCTGTAGTATAGTGAAGAATTTATAAGAAATGACACGTGTTTCAAACCAAATTGTACTCACAAAAGTGACATAATCGACCTTGTTGGGCCAAGTTCAAAGGCCCTGCAAGTTGTCGTGCACACTGTGCTTTTAATTTCCACTTGGTCACCTTCGAGGAGACACTGACTGAACAGATTCGCCCGTATCGACTCTCCGACTCCTCGTGCAGAGTTCATGAGGTCGACCAAATGGCCGTCAGCTCCTTCAAAGAAATATCTACCACTCTTGAGAAGGAGGATGGAGCTTTGTAAGCGACTATTCAGGAAGACGAGCACGTCGTTCGTCAAGCCAGCACATGTATAGAAAATGCTAACGTTTGGCAGACATGATGTTTGCCATGGTCGCCATCTTAATTTTCATTTTAGGGCGTTTATCAGACGCTTTTTGTCCAAAGCGACTTACATACATTCATACATATACATTCATACACTGATGGCGGTGGCTGCCATGCAAGGTGCCGACCAGCACACCAGGAGCAGTTTGGGGTTCAGTATCTTGCCCAAGAACACTTCAACATGCAGACCAGAGGAACTGAACCAGCGACCTTCTGATAACAAGACGCTGGCTCTACCCCTGAGATACAGCTTGTTAGTGTGCTATTTGCTAATGAGCATGAAACACAAAGTGCACAAAGGAATCCCATTTGTTTTGCAGGTATCTGGTTATAAACCAACATATTAAAATGAACATTTCTAACTTCGGCTGCAGCTAGCAGGAGATCGATCACCAAAGTTATTTCTCGGGCCTGTGGGGACATTTGGACCTTGCAAGAAAACAGAAAACTAAGGAAGGATGGTCACATGTGAAAACTCAACTGACAAAAAGACAAGTTGTTGAGGTAATATCCAGATCTGCAACCATATGTGTCTGTGTTTGTATACTGTATGTGCATGGATACGTACAACATACATGGATACACGGATGTTTGCGCTAAGTTTCTTAGAAATCCAAATTAAAGTTGCTGTAAAATTACAGTCTGGACCAAAGTGGTGGAACAACATTGCAACCACTAGAGCCACACTGTAAAAAGAAAGAAAAAAAAAAGCATGTGCATTTCATAAAAGTGCACATATTGGTTATTTTATAGACCTCCACTATTTTTAGAATTAATATTTAATGATAAATCAATGACTGAATCAATAAAAGATTATGTGTTTCCTGGCTAGAACCAACATTTTTCTTTTGGAGAAAATAAAACTGAACAGTTAAAAAAGAAAATTCTTGGTAAGCACTTTAAAAAATAAAAGTAAATGTGTTTTTTTTATAAATATATATATATAAAATATCTAACATTTCTGCCCTTTAAAAAAAACCTTTGGTGTATAAAATGTTATTTTTCTTTTACAATCCCTGCATTTCCGTAACATTTAACCATTTTACATTCACACGTCTTCACAGCAGCACATGTCCTCCTCCAGCAACACCTGCTGGGAAGAAGAACAGCACGGAGCGTGTGATTTGTGTTTTTCCAGACTTTAACTTGCTGTGAAGATGAGTCATCCTTTAAATCCTAGTCTATTTTCACTTCTGCAGACAATGTATAATCTGACCAGTGCACTATAGATTTCCTCCTCATGTACAGTGTATGCGTGTCTTCTTTATATATATATTCCCACCACAGCCCCACAAGGAAAATGACTCATTCTTCGCTTGGAGTAAACTAAACGGATTTATGGGTGGATTTCTTTTGGCATTATTGTTGAATCGTACTGAAGGAAACATTCAGTAATGTTGTAATGACATATGGTTCTAAAACTTGAAAGGTTAATGAAGTTAAAGGATCTATGAAATAAGCTATCTAGTAAAGGAGGGAAATATTATTCTGAAGGGGCTTTTTTTTGGGCAGCTGTTTAAAAATCTAAAAAGGCACTAGAAAAATGAAATTAACCATTATTTTGTCATGACGGTCAATTCAACATTAAATAATTATTTTTTTGTGTCTTTAAAGAGGAGCTTTGGGTTAATAAAGAGCCAAACGCCCTTTATGTTCACATTTTTATTCAGTGAGCTGAGCAGATGGATATATGCACAGGAAGCACTAAAAAAAGGCACTTTATAATGGTTCAAGGATACTCAGCCTTGAAGAACCTAATATATGCCTCACTGCCGGTGCAGAGAGGACGGCGGGTCGAAGCACTCAAGGAGAGCGAGAGCACAGTGTGAACACACGGAGTGTATTTACAGTGGAATAGATGGCGGATGAGATGAGGTCTGGTTTTAATAGAGCAGAGACCTGCTCTCACAGCCAGCTGCCTTCAGAGGCCTCAGAGGAGAGGTGCCAAGGAGAGGTGAGGAGCAAAGAGAGAGGTGTGTGTGTGTGTGTGTGTGTGAGAGAGAGAGAGTGTGTGTGTGTGTGTGTGTGCGTGCGTGCGTGTGTGATAATAGAGTGGGTGTTTCTTTTTTCTACTGGCATGAGGGGACGTTTGGACCTTGCAAGAATGGGAAAGTTGGATGCAGAGTCACCTGTGAGGACTCTGTTCAAGACCTCATTAGCGAAAAGCTGATTTTAAGGTTAAGAGGTAAGTGGATGGGGTTGTAGCCAGAACTGCATGCATGTGTGTGTGTGTGTGTGTGTGTGTTGTGTGTGTGTGTGTGTGTGTGTGTGTGTGCCTATGCAAATGTTGCCTGATTTGCCAGAAATTACTATTAAATGATGCTAATAAGTTATGAAAATACAGCTTGTTCTCTTTCCCAATACAGCAGCCTGGTCAGTGGCCCTACGCTTCCATGTTTGATGCTGTAAGTTCCCCTCTGGTGTCACTTGTTGAAGCGCCCCTTCAGTGCAGTAGTATAAAGAGTGAGATGAGTCCAAGTTGTGGTGTGGTTTGGGTGTTTGGATGGGTGATACACTAGACTTCCTACTCTGGAGACTGGCATTTGCATCCCATTTATGACCAAGATTCAGGAGTGATTTGTACATTTTAATAACGTCACTTCTGTCACATGATGTGTGTTACCGACGTTACAAGACTGAACAAAGTTGTTTTCAGCCCAACGTCTGAAAACCCAAAGCCCAAGTAGTTTGTGTGCCTTAAACGTTATACACAGTTTAAAGTCACAATATCGCCATGTGAACTGTTTGTCAGCAAGCTTTTACTTTCAAACTTCTAACCTCAGAGCCCTTCATGTGCAAAACTGACACCAGAGGGGTAAGTAGAGCGTCACAGTTCGGAGCTCAAGGCTTCCGACCCAGCTGCCGTGTTGGACGAGTTGGGGGTGAGAGCGTGCTGGAAAAGTTTTCTCACAATGACTAACTTTGTTACATAACGTTCAGTCATAACCCCAATCTCTTTCACCCGCCTTCAGGATATAATATGTGACATTTCCACGTTGAGATGTCTAAAAACCTGACAGAGAAACAGAGAAATCCTTATTTTATTCAAGGTAACGGTGTGTTTCATTTGGTCTCTTGTCACTGTAAGGAACCCTAACCATCTGACTACAGAGCAGCTTCTTTCCTCAGGCTGTGAGACGCCTCAGTTCATCCTCAGCACTCTGCCATAAAAAGAAGTTTTAGGTTTATGACTTGTCGAACCTGGATAAGTTAGATTCCAACCCGATGCCACACATTAAGGAGGACAACCATACAGAAATAACCAAGTCTTCTCGCTGATGGTCTTGCTTGCTTATGTAGGTCATGCAAAGGCATCTGTATTAAACTGAGATGGTTTCGTCACCCGTTCCTCATTGGACGTTTCAAACCTAAAAGGAAATACAACAGAAGTATATAAACGGATGTGAGCAGGGTTGAGAGTACTGCTGCACGACTTCCTGTTCCATTTCTATCTCACCCAGCTGCTCTCTGCACATCACTGCACACATCTGTAAACATCGTCTATTTGGGACAGACCGATGACTTAATCATCACGCGTGTTTTTTGAATGGAGAAGCATGTGACATATTCATGAACATGCTAAGACGGCTTCTCTGTTTCTGCAGCGGGGTAACCTTCCTCTGAAGCTCTCTCCGGTCATGCTGGTCCTGTTACAGCTGTGCGATTGTGACAAGATACATCCAGAAACTACCCCCAAACCCCCCCCCCAAACACCACCACCACCACCAACTCCTCCATCATCTCATACGAACACACACTCGTTCACGGTTACACCCTGTACCTCCTCGCCCTCTCTCCCACTCTCCCAACACCGCTCTGACAGCTGTGGAGCAGCTTGCCTGAGATGTCACGCAGATAGAAAGCTTTTAACACAGAGAGGTGTGTAATATTCATAAGGAGTGCTCCACTTACTGTGTAATAGACGTCGGCGAGTGTGAGTGTGAGCAACACTGATCTGGTCCTTTGGTGATGCGGTCTGATATAATATTAATGCCAGTTGTGTGAGATAGCTTCTACCCTGTTGTTCGTTCTGCCCCATTTCTCACACGCGGCGCTCTTTTTCCGCGTTGCAGCCGAGGCGTTCGCCGGAGCTCGCTTAGCGCCGGATCCCGCAGCAGGGTTCTGCAAAGCTATAGGGAAGAGAACAGAAGGTTTTTTGGTGCTTCTTTTTTCCTGCTGAGCTACATTCTTCTTCATCCACTGGTGTAGATGTAGGGCAGTGGTAGATTGGGTTGGCAGGGAAACAAAGTCCGCTATCGTTTTTTGGCAGCGATAATCTAAGGGCGCAGCCGCCGACGAAAAGTTTGCTTTCTTTGATTTAAGCCATAGTTTAAAAGTTCACTTTGATGCATTTTTCTAATTGCTCCCTTTATGTTCACACTGCCCAATTACAAGTGCACCCGGGCTTGTAAACGGGGGTCACAAATAGTTCAGCTTTATTGAGCAGTTTTGCTAATCTGCCATCCTGCAAGGCTGATGATTTGGACGATAGAGCGGAGTCAAAACAAGTCCAAGCGCTTGTAAATTGAGCAAAGTGCGAATGACCCCTTCGTCGCTTTCATCGACGAAGACCACATGAGGAAAGAAGCTGAATGTGCACTTTTACGTGTCCTTGATTCATTTTATGATACGGGACCTTCAAAGCGTGATTAAATGCTGACTAGCAGATGTACAGATAGGTGACACATGAAAGGAAAAACATGATTAAATGAGTGTAGAAAGAGAGCAGACACGGGTCACTGAACGGTTTGATGAACATGAAAGGGGAGAGAATTAGTTTACCGTAGACTTCAGCGTCACCCAACAACTCTGTTAATGTTGAAAACCCTTTGAGGTGAAGTTCACCCCAACACGAGCAAATCGCTTCACAGGTGATTGTAGGATTTAGGACTGAGACGATTTAACCTGATTGCAAAAGTGGGTGAAATTCCACAGGAGGCGCCGCATTGATTTGCCTGAAGAGTGATGCAATGAGTGATCAAGAGGTGTAGTCTCTAACTGTCTGTGGAGGTAAGGCTTGATGTTGTAGTTTCTTGGTTTGCTCTGTTGTATGAATCTTGTGTCCAGATACAACCAAAGTGCTGCTTGGCGTCATGTGTGCCATATTGATTTGAAAACCCAGTATCGATATTGTTTGATCTGACCCGGGAAAACTGGCCGGGCTGTGTTGGTGGTGCAGGGCCATGCATGCTTAAAGCTAGAGTTGGCAAGAATAAGGCTAAAATTTGAAAGCATCCAACCAAACTTCACCACCTTCTACGGATCCATTCCAACAAAACACACGAACAAACACTGCCTGACAACTGCGGCACCGACTTCCCTGTAGCTCTCGCTAGCATGCTACATTAAACAAGCTATGTTAGCTTATAAAAACAGCTCTGTAAATGCCACAATCATGTAAACATGATCAAAATAGCCATCATGAACTCACCTCAGTCTAAAAAGGCTACCCGGTGCAACGGTTTTTGCTTATTGCTCTTGGTGTGTGCTTTGTGCGAACAAGGGCTAATAAGGCTGTTGCTGCTGCTCTGGCTCAGGGGCAGTGTGCTTTGTGCTAATGTGTTAGCTTGCTGCTGACGAGCAGGCTTGGTGGCTGCTTTCAACTTAGGATGTTTGTATTGGGAAATTTTGGCTGCACTTTCTCTGTCATTCTTGTTCTACTAGCTCGCTATTAGCGTTAGCAATACATCTGTCTAACCGTATAGAAGACTTTAGATAGTAAGGAAGCAGGTGTCTTTTCCAATATTTTCTGGATGTGAAAAGATCTGGATTTTTTCATTCATTTGTTATTACTATTTGGTTTTCTGCAAATATAACAAAAAATAAATCTGGCTTGAAGCTAATCAACAGGCGGTACAGTGGCTGTTTTGAGTATTTTCACACTGCACACTGACTTAATAATATGCGTTGAATTTTCTCTCAGTTGGAACAAACCGTCCTCCACCATCAAAACACCCAGATGAGCGGACATCTTTTGCAGGAGTGTGAAGAATCGAATCTGAGGAGTTTATTTTCCCTTTAGTTTGTTACCCACCTGTATCCTCTTGTGCCCATTAAAATGTTGATGATTCGTCTCATCCAAAACAAGCAGCACCTTGTTCTCGTCCTCTTGAAAGACGAGCCAACCGGCACCTGCTTTATTCAGGTGTCTTCTCTCAGTTGTTTTTGAGCCACCTGAGTTTGGATCTCATTATTCTCACCTGCTCGAAGGAACCACATCAAGGCGGTAAACACTCCGGGAACTGAATCCAAACCGCCGTCCTCTCATTCTAGCTTTCTCTCCACATTCCTTCCCCCCTGTCACTTCCTCCTCCAACCATTTCCAATCCCTCTCCACTTACTTCCCGAGCTCTTTCCTCCTCTCCCCCCCCTTCTTCCCTCACTCCCTCCATTGCTCTGCAACTAATGGTCCTTAAACGCCGCTCCAGCTGTCGTGGCATTGGGACTAAATCACAACAATCATGAGTTATTATCAGCAGCGTGCGGACTGATTGCGCTAATGTCCGCGCTGATCGCATTAATACCGAGGTTGATTGGAACGCATCCATCATAATATTCCCGCCAATGAAGAGGTAATAACCGGCATTATCCTGATAATGAAAAAGACTGTTAGGCTGAAGATTAAGACTAAACAGTGATAACAAGGGACTTCATATGTGGGAATTACTGAAAGCAGAAGGCAAAATCGCCGCTCGTCTCCCTCCCTCCCTCACTGTTTCCCCTTTCTGATCATGTCCTTGCCTCTTCTCCTTTACCTCCCAGTTCATCCCATTTACTAATCGCCAACTAAATGCCTCCCTCTGACGCCCATATATCATTTCTTTATCTCTTCCTCCCTTACCCCACTTTATTATTCACCATCCTCATCTCCTCCCGCGTCCATTCCTCTAATTATTTTTTTCTCATCGCCTGTTTCAGTCGACATGCCACCCTATGCTTCCTCCCCTGCTTCCTCGTCCTTGTTTCTTTATTGTTTCTCCTAATTCGTCCTCTAGATTTCCCAACAGTTCTGTTTTTCCTCCTTATTTAACAAACCCAACCGCTTAGCCTCCCTCTTCCCAACCGTTTGTCCTCCCCCCCACCCCCCACGCCTGCACATCCTTCATCCTATTTGTGGAAATCCTTCTCGCTCCTCTCCTCGTTTTGTCTGCTTATTCTCTGACAATCCGCCTGTTTTTTTTTTTATCCCCCCCCCTCCCCCAATTTGCTCAACTTCTCTCGTTTGACAGCCCACCTGCTTTACCTCCTTATCCTCCCCTGGCTCTCTCTCTCTCTGTGTCTCTCACTCCATATCCCCACCTCCGTAGCATCGAGGAGCCCTGTCCATTTATGAGGAAGAGAGGGCGAGGAGAGAGACGGGGTGGGGAGGTGTGGGAGGGAGTTTGAAGAGTTTTAATGAGCCAGTGCTCACACCTATGACAGGACGAGTAAGTGATGGAAAATTAATGTGCTTGAGGGAGTGTGTGTGTGTGTGTGTGTGTGTCTGTGTGTGTGCGTGTGCATGTGTGTGTGTACACGAGGGAATTTTTAGCCGTTTGTGTGTGTGTGTATGTGTGTGTTTGTGTGCCATTATCCTGCGAGAATTCACTGGCTCACCAAGCAGAGACATTTTTAACTTGTGCAATCAATATGAGTGGGTGCGTGTATACGTAGTGTGTGTGTACGTGTGTGTGTGTGTGTGTGTGTGTGTTGTGCTGATGAATGGCCCGGCTCTTAATGTTCTCAACCACTCTGTGGACTAACTAGACTATTTAATCACCCTCTCTCATCCCCCGCCTCCCTCCTCCTCCTCCCTGTTTCTGCCTCTCTGCCAAAGCTGAGTGTACTGCTGAGGTTAGGCAACACTTATTGTACAATACATTACCCCTCTGTGTGTGTGTGTGTTTGTGTGTGTGTGTGTGTGAGAGACAAAAAAGTGTGCGAGCATTAGCACTGCATCAGTCAGTGTCCAGCCTGCTGGCTCGTACACTTGTCGGCTCGTTACGGGGCGCGGGAACAGATAGAGGTGGAAGCATAACTGCAACACACACTCAGCACCTGCTCACGCGCACACCTACACACAACCCTGTTATACCTGTGTCGGCTCGCGCTCACTCACTAACTTCCCCCTAACTTCCCCCCCATCACCGCTAATTGCCCGACTGCAGCCATTACCTCAACTTTCACGTTTAACCGTGACACTTGAAATAACCCTTTTCCTAATGAGGTTCTGAAAGGGCTGCTCACAAATTACTCTTTTACCCAGTCCTTATGAGATAGCGGACACACACACACACTCACACACATACACACCTTGAGGCCTGGCCCTGCAGTCTACCTGTAACTGGAGGTGGGGGGGTTGGCACGCGCGACCATCTCTTTGTGGCGTGTGGTTGTTATGTGAAAAGTTGCGTGTGCAGGTGTGTGTGTGTGTGTGTGTGCCTACAGCAGTAATGAGCGCTGGGCCGTGGGATGCCCAAAGGCAAGGTTCCCTAACAGGGTCAGACTCAAGGACGTCTGGCACTGATCCACACGCCCACCTACAGTACACACACATAAAAAACATATTGGGCCAGCAGAGCGTCGAGCTGATCCAGCACCATTAAACAATGTGAGGAAACACATGCTTTTTTGTGCATCACACCCGCCCGTCGTCTTCTCCCTCCTCTTTCGCTCTTCCATGTGTGTGTGCGTGTGGGTGTGTGCGCGGTGAAACACCCTCTATTCGTCCCCGAACGAGCGCGAGATTCACGCTTCACTAGCAAAGACTCTCAGAGTGTAGGTTATTAATGAGAGCATGTCCTAACAACATTACAGAGCTACTGTCCCATGGAGGAGAGGGAGAGGGAGAGAGAGAGAGGGGGGAGGAGGGAGGAGGAGAGGGGAGGAGAAAGGTGTTTCGGCAGGAGAGGAGAAGAGAAACAGGAGAATACGAGACAATAAGGAGACAACAATTAGGAGAGTGGAAAAAGAAAAAAAGAAGGGGAAACATGACCGGAAAGAGGTAAAAGTAGAGGAGAGGAGGAGGAGAAATAAGAGAATGAGATGGGGAGAAATGTGAAGGAAATAAGAGCAGACAAAAGAGAAAAAGGGAGAGTGGAAAGGAAAAGAAAAGAGGGGAATAAATGGGGGGAAATGAGACGAGGAGAAGAGAAACATGACAGGAAAGAGGTAAGTAGAGAAGTGGAGGAAAAAAGATGGGGAGGAAATATGAGGAGAGCAGAGTGGATGAGAAGAAATTAGAGGATAAGAGGAGGATAAACATGATAGGAAGGAAGGGAAGAAAAAACAGGCAGATGAGAAGAAGAAGAAGAAGAGGAAGAGAAAAGTGACAGGAAAGAAGGGAAGAGAAAAGATGGTGGAGATGAGAAAAAAGGAAGAGGAGAAAGGAAACAGGAAAAGATGAGAGACCTGATAAATGGGCGAGTGGAAAGGAAAAGAAAAGAGGAGAAAATTAGATGATGAGGAGGAGAAACAGGACAGGAAAGAAGAGAAGAAAAAAGAGGTGGAGGAGATGAGACAAAGGGCAAAAATAAGTGGGAATAGAGGAGGGGATGAGAAAAGAAACAGAAGAGGAAAGAAAAGAGGAGAAGGTGAAGAGGAAGGGGAAATGAAAGAGGTACAATAAGGTGGAAAAGAAGAAGAAGAAGAGGGCATTTTCTGTGAACAGAGAAATGTGACAGGGAGAGGAGGAGAGAAACTAAGGAGAGGCGAGTGGAGTCGATGGGAGAAGAAAGGTGTATTGTGTAGTTGAGGATAAAAGAAACGAGAGACGAGGAGAGAGATGAGAAAGAACAGGAGAGGAGAAATGTTGGCAGGACAGAAGATGAGAAATACAGTAGAGGATGATAAATTAGAGGAGCGAAGGCGAGGTTACGGGAGGAAAAGGGAGACAAGAGGAGAGTGTGGGGGGAAAGAAGAAAGAGTGGAAAGGAAAGGGGGAAAAGGGGTGAGGATGAGAGAAGATTATGAGAAAAACAGAAAAGAGAATGAGTTAGAGGAGAGGAGGGGAGAGAAAAGACAAAAGGACGGGAGGAGAGGGAAAATCGGGGAAGAGAAGACAATCAGGACATGAGAGGAAAATGCGGATTAAAGAGAGCAGAGAAGAGGCGAAAGAGGACAAATGAGAAAACAGGAGGAGAGGAGGATGCAGAAACATCCAGAGCAGTGGTGAGAGGAGAGAAGAGGAGGGATGAGGAGGGGAGAGGAGAGGGGGGGAGGCGCGGTGTCTGGCTCCCCTGTGAGACAGCGCCATCTTGTGAAAGTCTCCCACGCTGTGGAACCCACTGAGCCCTGCACCCTCGTGTCACCCTCACTATCACCTACACACACCACTATCCATAAACACCCCCCCTCCTCCTCCCCTTCTCCTCCTCCCCCCTCCTCCCCGCCGCTTTCACACTCAGACGAGCCGCTGCGCGCGGTCATTTTTCATCGGGCCCGTGCGTCATTATGGAGGCAACATGCGCCGTCACACAAACCGTGCGTAAAAACATATTTCTGAATTGATAGCCGGTCTCGTGAGGCTTGCTGTGAGCCCGTGTGTGTGTGTGTGTGTGTGTGTGTGTGTTTGTGCCGCTTGGCTATTATTGTGTAAGCGATCTGGGGAGCGTTACGGGAGCAGAGCGATAAGCCCGGTGTCACTGGCGTCTAATCATACTCCATGTTCCTTATCGGCGCCGGGCTCAGGAGACGGAATGAACTGTGGAGAGGGAGAGGAGGAGGGGGAGAGGGGGAGACAGTGGGAACTAGAGATGGAGTGAGAGAGAGAGAGAGAGAGGTGAGGGGGGAGTGGAGGACATGGGAGAGGAAGGAGTGGAGATTTAAAGGTCTGCTGCACTAAAAGCATATAAAGAACCGGTGCCAAGCCCCGTGTCCCGACTCACCTCACCTCCCACACCGCACAAACCCACCTTGTGTAAGAGGATCCAACACTTCACTGCAACTTCCCATAATGTGTGAGTGTGGAGGGCCCCGTGGCATGTGTGTGTGTGTGTCGGGGTGATCAGGAGCGCTAAGGATGGGTGGTAATTGAATAATGACAGTAACGCCTCTGATGGATTACCTGTCACTCGTCCCTCTCCTCTCCCTCCATCACTGTCAGCCCATTCTCTTCGCCGCCGCTCTCGCCTCGCAACCCTGCGGTCAAATTGTCTCAAGTCCGCGCTGTCACCCGCGTGCCAGCCGAGATGAAGACACCCGCAGTACAACAGGCGGGGTGGCACGTCCTGCACGGCTTTACGCACACGCACACATCCACACACGTACTTTTGATTGGCGTACTGGGACTCAGGAAGTAGTCAAGTACAAGTATTTGAAGCGAAATGTACAAAAGTACAAATGCAATGTTGTTAAAATGGCCCCAAAGTTAAGTAAAAGTAAAGATATTGTGTTAAAATACAACTTTGGCAAAAGTTACTCATGCGAATAACACATGCGTAAAAGTCTTAAAGTATCTGATATTAAATGTATAATGTAAATTATACATGTATTTACATGTCAACGACCATTCTTCTGATCAGTGTTTGTTTTAATCTGATTGCTGATGAAATAACTTAATTTAAAAAATGTTCTACTTCGGCTCTGATGCAGCATGTAATCTTCAAGTAACTAGTAACTAAAGTAATCAAATACATCCAGTGAAAAGTACAACATTTGTCTCCAAATGTAGATGAGTGGAGGTATAAAGTATGAGAAAATGTGAACACTCAAGTACATTGCATCAAAATTGCATTCAACTACAGTACGTTATAATATAATCTATTACTGGACGAGTAAGATGTAAGCAAAATGTAGTCAGGTGGAACTTATTAAAGTATTCAGATATGATACTTCAACTCCAGCAGTACAGAACAAAATGTGTTATTCAGTTGTTTAGTCTATAGTGGACCCAGTGTAAATGTCAATGTTTCATATTCTATATCTATTCCATTGTGCATTCAACATTTACTGCGTTATGGTGAATGGAAGGAGAAAATGTGTCCATTGTCTTCAAAGTCAAAGCAGCAACAGTCTTCAAAAATACTCTATTACATGTAAAAGTACTGCTGCATGTGTCAAACATTCGAGTAGTTATTACACAGAATGATGAGCTTTATTATCAGTGATCATTTGTTTCTGAACAGCGTTTGATTGTGTATTTAGACAATGTTTGGACCTTTTTAACTACTAAATATACTGCTGGGTACTTGAATCTATAGCAGTGAGACATATTCTGCAAATACAAAACTTGCAAAAGTTTTCATAACTTTCATAACTTTTATCTGAGTACATTTATTCCACCACTAATTCTCACATTGCAGCTTGTCAATATTTTTGGATCAACTGAAGCATTATTGGGTTAGTTCAATCTATCATGCATCATGTTTTATGACACGAAAAGCTGTTTGCTCTGTGAAATCTCAAGAGCCAATGAGAAAACGTAAAACTTAAGTAACAAGTAAAGTTTTCCCCTTTTTAAAATGCAGAAGAATACAAGTGCAGCGTCATACAAATGGACATACAGCAAAGAAACATTCAAAGCCAAATCAAATGTTTAAGGACATTTACTTTCATTTTTATTTACTTTA
Organism: Sparus aurata; assembly: GCF_900880675.1. Lineage (NCBI taxonomy): Eukaryota > Metazoa > Chordata > Actinopteri > Spariformes > Sparidae > Sparus > Sparus aurata. The sequence continues at coordinate 7,369,489 of NC_044202.1, forward strand.
CTTGATATTTTCATTGGTACGTTTACTTTCTGTGCTTGCGTTCGGCTTTGACGATGTCATTTACAATTTGTAGCGTTTTCCGTTTTTACTTCTGCTCCTCTTACACGTACAAACATTAGATATGGTTCTCAGCAATAGATGGAATCACCCAACAGTATATAAAGCAGTTAGAATCAGCTCCACCACAACCAGCAGCAACATTAAAATGCTGCTTGCTCAGTAATGTAGCGGTAATACTTGCATCAGTAATAGCTGAACGGATTTCAGCCTGTGTTTTTCATACAGTGACAGTACGAGTACTTATTTTCCTGCGTCTCATCTGTTTTTATGTTCCCACTTCATGTTTGTTGTATTAGTTTGTACTGTTAATGTGGGGAGAGCTTGACTGTGTGAGCCTCTACGGTTTCGCCATCTCTTCCTCTTAATCTCGTCTCACTTGTTTTAACGCTGTTTCCACGTGTGCAAACATTTAAAATGATTAAATTATGACTTGCTTACTTACTTCCCCCCCCACCGGCGCTGACACACTTTCCTCTCTCCGGCGCCCACACCTCAAGGTTGAGTGGGTTGTGTACGGGCCTCGTTAGTTGTTTTTATTTGTGCATTACAGCAAAAATGGCCGACGAGAGAGGAAGAGAGAGAGAGAAGATAGAGGCGAGGATTGAGAGGGATTGCAGCACTCTGCTGCAATGCAGTTCAATCTACAGTATCTGCTCGCTGCTAAATGGTTCCCCTCCATCACGGACACACACTTTCTCTGCAGGATTAATGCTCGTGAACGCAGTGCCAGCCAGCGGGAGGGGGGGGGGGGGGGAAGCATTCTGGATGCACGATGAGTAGAAGTCTGTCACTGCACGTGGAGACCACCTACGATGATGGCGTGTCCCTGGTTCACCTGTCTACCTGGGAGGTGCTTCTCTCCACCTGAGTGAGCACCTGAGTCTCTGTATGCAGGTCTTTGTGTGTGTGTGTGTGTGTGTGTGTGTGAGAGCTCGTTCCCACCTTCCGTTCTCTCCTCCCTCTCCCACAAAACGGCCGAGACAGAGCAAACAGCCCATTTCTGAGCCGAGGCGATGGGAGCGTGAGATGGAGCCGAGAGAGATGATATCAAAGCGTAATTCATTTCCACGCAGATATCATAAAACTGTTTCAGGATAATTAGAAGTCGGCGAGAAGAAGGGACGAGGGAGGATTATTTTCTTTATCATCATTCATTTAATTGGTTGAGGGAGAGAAAAAAAAAAACAAGAGGAGGGTTTGCAGCGCTACACATTCAGGAGGAGTATTTACATGAAGCCTCTTTTGAAGACTGTCGGACAACAGTAGAAAACACACAGCACCAGTGGTTCAAACACAAGAGCTGAATTAGTACAATAGATGCGAGTCTTTTGCCTCTTGAGGGTTGTGACGACCTTAATCCTGCACAATCGCAAGCAGAAATAACGCAGTATTTAACTTAAAACCTGCCAAATTACTGTGTACACACTCCTGTATTTCTATCTGTTGTACTAGTTCCAACTCTTTGGATCTCTTCCGGTACGATGAGGCCAAAAACAGTTTGAGACGAGGAGAACTTCATCCGGTTTATCAGTTTATTTGCCGAGCTCTGCGGCGCAGAGTGTGAGAGAAATAATAAGAGGTGGAGGCGACAAGTGGAAGCCCAGGATCACAGTTTTTACAGCACATGATTCTGTGGCTCAAGTAAGGCTCGTGATTCTTTGATTACAGCTCCCTTAAAGGAGAAGTTCACCCCAAAAATGGAAAATTCAGTCACTGTCCAGGAATCATTTCTGGAGCTTGAGAGCTAAGCAGCACTGCAGCGTCCTCCTAAACAACGAAAGGCTTATTTTTGCCGAGCTTTAGATTCAGCCGGAGCCTTCTGTCCGTATGAACTTTCTGCAGGTTATCGAAAAGTTCTTACAGATACTTTTCTATTAGGGTGCACAGAGACGGTTACTACAGAACAGCTGGGAGAAGACTGGACAGTGGTGAAGGGAAGGTGGATGTTTGCGCGAGACTGCGCGCTGCCCTCTAGTGGTTGCATCCCTTGACATCTACGCCAACGTGAAGGACGCATGGATATATGTGAGCAGTGACGGACATATCGTCTGAAAAGGAATCCGAAACTGCTTTGAAAAGACGTTATATTCACTATTTTAAGTCAAAATTGTCGCTGTAGCCGCTAAGCTAAGAGCGTTACCGTGTAGTTCAGTCAGTAAACTGCTGCAACGCTGTTTTGCTGCGATGCTCCAGAAATGTTTGGTGAACTGAGAGACGTCACCTCGCTTTAAATCGGCATGCAGGTGGGAAGATGATGTCTGAATTTTTCATTTCTAGGCAAACTTAACCTTTCAGTATGTCAGAAAAAATAAATGATCTCTTATCTCATTTTGACAATCACTGTTTCTTCAAAGCACATTAAATCGTTAACACTCGTCTTTATGACAATCGTTTAGTGACTAAGTTCTGCTTATGACACCATCCTCGAACATCCCCCCTATTAGTAACACATACCTTCTATCATTGTCAGCGTATCACTGTTTTTTCATAATCTTAAAGTATAAATGATAAGTTGCAGAAAAACACACAAGTGTTCCTTTATGTGTCGAAGCAGGATGGACAAAGGAAAGCACATGTTGGGAGTTTTGGGTGATGCGAAAGAAAATTATCAAAGGTTCTTAGAAAAAAAAAAAAGGGGTCACTGAAGGCAACCCGAGGCCCTAATCCAGTTACTCTTGTATAAACTGTATAGTGTAACAAAACACCGAGAGCTGGCACGGCCCGGTCCACCATACCAGACGTGAGAAAGCAGTGATCCGAAGTCGTCGGCTATACAAGCCATGGGAAAGCAGCAACAAACTAACACATAGGCACGTAAACGTACACACACAGACATGCACACACACACACACTTTTCTCTTTCTCACACACAGAACAGTATAACATGCCAGACTTCCAATTAGGGCAATAATGGCTGTGGGAAAAAAAGTGTATACTCACACACACATACAGTAACTGAGACTTTCTAAGCTAATAGCACCCAGTTGTTCAGTGCCAGAGACGGACCCTGTGGGAGGAGGGGAGGGGTGGCGCTGCAGCTTGGACTAATGCAACCAGAGGGGCACAGTTTCCCAACAAACATTCAGGGTAGGAACATTTAACTGGACTTCTCTTCTTGTTTGCAGGGGAAGATGTTTCATGTTATTGGCTAAAAACGTTATCGAAAATCCTCATTTTCAAATGCTTTAAAGGCGTGATCAGTCAAAAAACACTGCAACTACAACACCCATTAACCTGCACTTCTTTTCTAGTTTATTGTTTTATACTTCTAGCCTATTCTTCTGTGTCCTTCCTTCTCAAACTAAGCTCATTTTTCCCAGGGACAGATTCTGAAGTTTCCCCATTAGCCGATTAGCCCCTCTTAGCGATGTCCTACCCCGCCAGCCAGCAACACACTAGAGGGGAAAGCGCTAGGTTGCAGCAGGACGAGGACACGATGATGGAGGACGGGCGGGTTGGAAATGCAGGGGAGAAAACGTTAACACGAAGAGCGAAGCAAGAGAGGATGAGAGATGGCGGGACGGAGTGGCGGAGGGACACAGATGGCGGGGAGGGGAGGCAGAACGGGAGGACGGAGACAGAGGGACGGGGTGGGAAGTTGATGCGCTGGATGTCTTCCTCCTGTTCCATCAGCAGAAGCCTGTTGGAAGAAAAGTGCAATTATGAGAACAGCTGCAGTGGACACACACACACACACACACACACACTGGAGAGCTAAATCCTCCAACCACTTAGCCAACCGCTCTTCAACACAGTAATACACACAGACACACACACACACACACACACACACTCTTACCCTCACACTCGAAGGCTTGCAGCACGGCGGTGTAAGTGGGGCCCAGCCAAGAGGTGTAGCTACCCAGAACCCTCTGCAGGTGGTGGGTGGCATCATTGAAGAGCAGATCGGATGCGCCGTAGCCTGCTGAGCTGAACAGGCGGAAGCCCTCGGTTGCGTTGCCAAACACATTCTGCAGGAGAGGGAAAGTGTGTGACAGGACTTAATGCATGAGGGCATGCGTGGATGTGCGTTGGCGTGCTCTGCGTACATGTGTGTGTGTGTTTTCCTTGTATGTGTAGCGGTGGGATGAGCACAGGATGTATCAGTCATCCTGGTGTCTACCACACACACACACACACACACACACACACAAACACACTCAGTAAGGAAGAAGGATGACGGTTTTGCAGAAACCTGTGCTCTGAGACTCGCTGATCAATAACACAGACTCCACCGAGATATGAGACAAACATAAACACACACACTCACACACACGCCTGGAGAATAACACACACACACACACACACACACAAACACACAGCTGATGCAATTACAGCGGTCCACACCCACCTGTAAACGTTCCAGGTACTTCCAGACGCGACACTTGTCCTCCGTGCGCACCACCACGGCGTTGGTGGGGACGGCTGCCAGGTGGCATCGCTCGTACTCGTCCAGACCGGCCTCGGTTCCGTCCGGGCACAGCAGCTTCAGGTCCTCCAGCTCCAGATCCAGGGCCCAGGACTCCTGGTTCTTACCTGGGCAGAAAGAGGAGTCAAGGTGTGTCAGGTTTGAATTTCAAGTTAGAACTCCCACTGGAAGGAGCAGCACATGTAAGTTTTTAAATGGAGCTAGCAGACCCTTTTATGGTGTTCACATTCTTAAACTCAAGTTTTAGCCAGGTTTAGATTCCACTAGTTTCCATTAGTTGAGGATTCCCTGCCATAAACATATGTGTTTTGCTAAAAATGGAAATCCGAGAGGTGTTGGAACCCTAATTTACTTACAGGTTGGTATTATAGCCTTATTTGGTTTGCTACGACCAATGCAGTTAATGGTAACTAATGGTGCGTTCCATTTTAACTGGAGAGATTCCATGTTCCCAGTTGCCAACTTCAACTGGAACGCCCGCTGAACTCAGATTTCCAGCTTCACCACTGCACCTCACCAACCCCAACCTAAAAATCCATGATGGCTGCTCCATTTATACTATTCCCCCTCATCTGTGGACATGTTTTTATGCCCCGAAGATACTCTCATGTAAGCTGTTTTAACCTAACCTGACTTTTTATTTAAATCATGTATTTATGCCATCAACCAAGATTTTAAGGTACCTAACAGTTGAAGACTTACTTCAGTTAGTTTTGCACTATAGTGTATCTCACTGAGGGCTTATTCTGAATGTTGATTTGATATTTTTGATATCAGCCATTTCACATTTTAATAGTAGTGGCTGGTCACCTACTTTAATAGTTCAAAAAGCAAACAAATCCGTGTTTATCCAAACAAATAATTAGAGGGAAAAGATAGGCCACCTTGAAGCTACTTTCTCCCTCCCCAGACAACAGCACAGGCCTTCTGTGTTTTCTTGACCTCCGTTAATTGGTGTGACTCCGGACATTTCTGTACCATATGAGAAAGCATGCTTCGTTAAACAGCTACAGTGTTTGCGGAGCCGGTGTCAAACCGCTCCTTTCCGGCTGCACCAGCAGGGTCTGTGTAGCGTGACTGCGATAATGATCACCATTAATTTTGGATGTTGCCCAAAGCGGAGGAGCAGATGCAGCAAACAGAGAATTGGGGCATTTCTTAGCTGGACCAAAAAAAAAATGTCTGAGCCTCTGTCTGTCCCTTCCTGTCTGTAAATCTGTGTCTCTCCCTCTCTCACTTTTTGATCTGATTGTTAAATCTATCTCGCTCTTTGTCTGCCTCCGTCTGACAAACACACACGTATCATTCATCATATCATTTCTGTGTAATCTGCTCATTGTGTTCTGGATTTCACGCTCTGTAAAACACCCTTTCTGAGAAAAGCTTGTGAAACACTGACATCCTGTGTCGTGACAGGGACTAGCACCCCCTGCTGTCCCAGAGTAACCTCATCATAAATCATTTAAATTATTAAATGATGTCATTATATAACCAGCGGAGGAATCCATAAAACACACAACAACACTGACCATCCGAATTCTCAAAGATGGTCGTGTGTTTGACGAAGGCCACGTCGCCGAGGTTCTCCGCGACACACCTGGAAGAAGAAAAAAAAACACGAATGAATCATCAGACCCATAATTAGATTAAAACATGATTCAAATGGGAAAAGCAGCACACGTGGGATTGCGTTATTGTAACAGCACGACTCTGGAGAGCATAATTAAACTCCGTCTGCCGGCTATTGTTGCACTCCAAGAATTAAAAGCAGCTCCTGTGGCCCTTTTTATTCCCATCTCAAACACACTAATATGCCAAAGGCCGTTTAACTGAGCGCTGCTGCATTATAACACGTGGTAATAGAAATGTGAATGAAATGATGTCATTTTCTGTAATTATAACACGCGGACGAGACGAGTGAAACTGCCATTAAAATGAACTTGCAGTGCGCAGGAAGCTTCCAAAGTGGTTGTTCTCTCAGTGAATGAATGAATGAAGTCATGGTTAAAGGGTAAGTTCACCCAAAAATGAAAATGCTGTGATTATATTCTCACCCCGGATGCTGAGAGTTGCAGCGTTCTCCTAAACGACCGAAGTGGACGGGGACCTGTTTTAAAATGTAAAACAGCAACTGAAGTAAAACAGAAAGTGTGTCCATATGCTCTTCAAGCCTAATCCAGGTCTCTGCATGTGTCAAGGGCGCAAGTAAAGTCTAACAAGTCCCCGTCTACTTCGGTTGTGTACGAAAATACTGCGATGCTACTTTACTGTGAATCTCCAGAAAAGTTTTGTGAACTACGAAACTTCACCTGACCCTCCATCAACATGCAGTTGAGTGGATAATGACTACATCTTCCTGTTTTGGGTGAACTTATCCTTTAATGCCTTCAACAGACTGCATTACATCACACACTTATCCACAGCTAGAGGCCTTATATACATGTCATTGGTTGCATTTTAATTAGATGTAACAATGCCTACATGTAAAGTCCCTGTCGAATAAATGGATAAATAAAAACAAATAAAACCTCTTTTTTCAGAGCAGGCAGCTCCAATTACTCTAGTTTTCCCTTTAAGGGGACAGTAGCCGAAATAAATATAAAATAGTGAGAAACAGGGAGGCAGAGCTGGTAATAACTTCTCCACCTCTGGGTCTCATTAGTGTATTGTTTCCCATGTTATCACCTCAGCGCCCCCGCCTCGCCGTAGTGCCGCTCTCTGTGGTTGTTGGCGCAGATGTGCCGGTCGTTCTCGTCTCCTATGCAGGCCTCGCACAGGTTCTTGGGGTTGTTGCCTCGGGGGTCGTGCTTGGGGTCCTTAACGCCCGGCACACAGCTGTAGCCGAAGAAGTTGCCGACGGCTGGAGAAAAAAAGACAAAGACATGAGTTAGTATAATTCATTTTTAATTTAAAACTCCAATTACCAACTTCGACTCAAGTGTAGTGTACATTTAACCCTTCAAACTGAAAGTTTGGATTCATTATACATTAATTTTATGCAGAACTGTTTTGCTTATTGACTGACATTCTTTAGTTTCAGCTTCAAACTTTTGTACATTTGTTATTTTTGTTTTATGTGACACTATAAAACTGAATATCTTTGGTGTTTGGAGTTGGAGCAAAAAAAGGAAGAAGCAACTCTTGAGAAGAACCATAGCTTTAGGAAATGCATCACTGCTTTTTAAAACAATTAATGGACCAAATATTAATGCATTTATTTAAGAAATAACTGAGAGATTAATTGATAATGAAAATAATCATTAGTTGCCACATTTTGGATCTATTTGTCTGTGAAAGATGCACTATATATCTGGAGTTTTAAGTATTAATTGGTCATTATCTTATAAGTTGCTTTTATTTTGTCCTATTTTGCAGTGTTTTATTACTTACGGTGTAACTTCCTCCCTGCCCCCTGATAAAGGACTAAACTGACTTTTGGAAAACTTTGTGGTCTTCATTAATGAGTTTCAAGTTCAACATTTTTGTGGATATGATCTTTTCAGATACAATGAACTGATTTAACACTATCATCGACAAATGAAAAAACGTATAGAACTAAAAAGCAGTTTTGTAAAGGAATTTTGCGTTATTTCTTTTCTTGTGTGAACGAAACCCATTAAAAGAGCAACAGTCCATCTCTCAAGACTTTCCAATACTACAATTCATTATGTCTGTGGCACACAACCCTAAAAACAGTAGAAGTAAACAGTAGTAAGTATTTAAAGCAGCAGGATGGTTGTATGTGATGTGGTGTCCAAAAATGAAAACTACAGTATGTTAATCCAAAAAATGTGTCACCCAGTGGAATACCTTGGTTATTTTGTATGTTTTTCAGCGTTTTTGGACTAAAATTGAGCGCTTTGGCAAAGAGGATTAAGAGATAACAGACTTGGGATCAGCTCATTGTCGCTTTTGTTCTTTTTGCGGGATTTGATGACAGTAAGAAAAGATAAAGAAAAAGATGAATGTCTTTCCTTTAAAAGATATTAATCTCCTCCATCTTGCTTCCCTCTGCCACTCCTGAAGAAACTACAGCCTTTCAGTGTGTCTTTCCGTGCATCAATACACCCCACACACACACGCTCACACACACACACACACACTCTCTCTCTTACACACACACACACCAATCTCCCATTTACTGAGACAGATGCACTGTTCTCCAACTGACTCTTCTCCTCTTACCTCCAGTCCTCTCCATCCCTTCACTCTTCATTCCACACCACTGCTTCCCTCCTCTGAACCTCTCATATAGCTCCCACACATCCACACACACACACACACACACACACACAGCTCCCTTGTCTCACCTTTGGGAAAGTTGCACTGCTCCCCGACGCTGATCTGGGAAGTGTTGACCAGGTAGCCGATGGGAACTGTCCACCCCACCGTGGTGCGTATCCCGGGGTGACAGGAGCTGCGTTCATGCATCTCCAGCAGGGACAGGTCTGAGGAGGACCGACGAGCCATCGCCACCACGTAGTAGCTAATACTATCTGAAGTGAGAGCAAGTGGGAATCATTTTAAAATGAGGGTAATATGAATAATTTGTCTACTCATCGTTGAATGTGGCTCTAACAAGATGAACATACCTTTTTTTTTTTTAAGTATTAGCGCTGCAAGGCTCAAACCTGTGACTTACCCACTCCGTTGTGAGACTCCCCTGCAGAAAGCTCCAGGCCGTGGCAGAGACCAGCAGCATAGATGTCATCTGCAGTCATGGAGGCTGCGTCTGCTGTCCCGTTCTGGGAAAAAGAAAACACATTTCATACGTCGATGCCAAATGACTTCAGGATGCTTGTTTTCCCAAATCGTGTGAGATAGCAACAAATGACAAATATGCACAAAACAAGCATGTTTTTTCATAATTAACCACATTTTGTTTGTGGCCAATTATGAAAAAACATGCTTGTTTTGTGCATATTTATCATGTGTTGCTATCTCACACGATTTGGGAAAGTTGTCGCCACCTTTCTAGCTTCATACAGTGTTCTGGGACCCTGTTTTCCTGTGAGAACAGCTTGTTTATCTTATTATGGAAAAAATAAACATTTCTGAGTTTGTACTATTACCTCCATTAATATTGTAAATATCAAAATTGTTTGACTTAGGCTTCAAAAACTACACAGTGGACAGTGAGATGGTGTAAAACCGAATTGTCTGAAGATCAATGCACCAAATCTCAAATTTTGTGGAGTTTGAGTTGATAATAAATGGGAAAATAGGCAGATTATGTGATCAATACACTTCCCTATCCCTTTTTTTTGTAAGTACCTTGATTTTGTCCATGCAGTCTCTGCTGTTCAGGCCACGGACACATTGCAAAGATCCTCTGATATTCAGAGCTGTGGCGTTCCCGGCCAGATCCAGACACTTCTGCTCCTCGGCGTCGGACACTACACACCAGCAGACTGAACAAAAGGTGGAAGATAAGTGAAAATTACAGGAATTTTTCTTTGCAACATTTGAAATGATCATTTAAACATGCAAAATCTTAATTTTTTTGGGATGTACCTGTGGTTTTTGGATTGGCGAGGCAGCTGACAGACACAAGAGGCAGGAGGAGGAGGAAAGCTACCGGCAGTCTTCTCTCTGGACGCTCCATGTCGGCTGTGGTGGGGAACCTGCTCGGGACGGTCTCTCTAATACTAGAGAGATGAAGAGCAGGTGGATTTTAATGGATGAAAAAGTCACACTACCACCTCCTCCCTCTCGTTTAACCTGGTCCTGACACGGAAAGAGGGGGGGGAGAGAGAGAGAGAGAGAGAGGGTGAAAGGTGGGAGAATGAAGCTCTGGATGTAGGAAGAAGAAAACATTACATTATTCCTCTTTCCCCGCCTCTTAAGTCAAAGTGCTCGGTGGATAATCCTTCCTCCATCTCATGATAGCAGTATAGCATTTCCACCTCCAATTATCCACTGAGACTTATCCCCCTGCTGAGAGTATAGCGGTGGACACACGTAGGCTCAGAGCAGTTCAGGTCACCTGGCACAGAGTGTCGACCCAGGGTCTTTAATTAAAAAAGCTGCGGACAATGTGTCTCTGTGCTGGAGCTGTGTTCGTGGAGAACAGATACTGGCTGGGTCTTGCTCCGACTCACTGGAGACTAACGCTCCAGGTAAGCAAGGACAAACAGCACCGGCTATTGTTCGCAGCCACAGGAGCTCAGCAGAGGGAAAACATATCGGCTACCTGATACAATTCTCCCTTTTCTCTCTCTTTGCACGCACACACACACTCACACTCACCCAACCAAGACATAAATAAATCTAAACAGGCAGAGTGTGTTGAACAGATCGGTTAGCGAATGCATCTAATCCACCTTTTAGCTGCGGTGTTATGTAATGTCAAATCTGCATAATTGCTCAGGAGGCAAAGGGTCATCTTGGCTTCCTCGCAGGAGCTCTGTGTTTTTTGGGAGGTGATGGAGGGGTATCTGATCCTCAGCATGCATGGCTGAAGGGACAAGGAAGCACAGAGGGTCACTTTGACTCTGACAAAGACACAGAAAGTTAGTCTGTTTGCATAATTAAAGGGCTGCAGATCAATCAGTGTGCTGCAGTCCCTTTCGTCCCTCTGAAGTTTGCCTCAAGAAGAAGCTCCTCATTCAGCTGCGTACTCCTGAATGTTGCACAGAGATTCCTGTTTGAAGTGCAGAGCGGCACTTCAGCATCTCTTTCCCCTTGAAAGGTTCATCTTTCATTTCACAAAAGCACTTTGATGTTTTGTGATTTTATTGTAGGTGGTATTTCTTTAGGTCAGTGAGCCCCGTCTCTGCTTTTAAAAACTGCAGGACATTCTGATAAATGCTGTGTATTCAGCAGCCGTGACAGCGTTTACTGGTGATGTTTTCACCTTGTGAGTCTGTGTGTGTGTGTGTGTGTGTGTGTGTGTGTGACTGGAATTCCTAACTTTTTTATACAGTACTTAAAATTGTGTAGCTCTCTATTGAGTAAAAAAAAAAAACGTAAAATGTAAAACCGCTTAAAAATGTTGAATAATTAAGGATTACAATTAGTAAATAAGTAACAAGTATTTTTTTTTTCTTTCTTGGGCACTGCTGAATTTCTAGGTTAATTTATGGACCGTATAGAAGAGGCAAAATAAAAAAGCTTTGGGCTTCAGCCTTTTTCGGTTATTGACTCTAAGAAACTTGCATGAAATATTTTTTGTTGTGATGTTTGTGACCGAAATAAAATTAATTTGAATGCAATAACTTGTACTTGTACAATGTTTTTACATTTTGTCATTGCATCTGTACACCTTCTCCATAACTGTTGTAGATGTGATAAAATAAAATTTTTGTATAAAGTCCTTTAAAAGTCAATCTTGAGTAAAAGTAAAGTAATCTTATTAAATTATTACTTTATTACTATTACAAATTACACTTGAGTAAGTCAAAAAGTTTCTGATATTAAATGAACTTAAGTATCATAAGTATTTTTTGGGGCAATATAGTTAATTATCAAAAGTAGCAGTAAAAGTTATTTTTAAAGACATTTACTTGTATATATTGTATACTACAGGTTGAGTAATAAAACAGTATATTGGATAAAAATACTTTTTTTTTATGTGCTATATTAGCTCTGATACAAAATACAAACTGCAAGTAACTAGTGATAATGAACAAATGTAGTGGAATAAAGCACACTATTTCATCTCCAAAACATAGTTAACAAGTACCTCAAATTAAAGTACAGTACTCGAGTAAATGTACCTTGTTAGATTCCCTCACTGGTAGATACGGTTGCTGAGAGGAAAATGTTTCAGGCAAAACTTACAGTTTCATCCCCACTTAATTGTCCTATAGACATTTTGCATGTGTTTTAAGGGGAATTCGTTTTAAATATCTCTGATGTCATACTTATTTCAGCCTACAACCTGTTGGAGGACTCCTCTGTCCCACAATGCACCTCGCTGATAATGTTTTGGTGACGTCACTTGTGGCAGCCAGTGGGTGGGCTGGGCTCGGCTGGGCTGTGGTCCTGCATTCTGCTTCTTACATTGGAAATAACGCTAAATACGATATCTTGAACGTGACATAGGAATACAGAGACATCACAGAAATGAGTTAGAGGCAGTGTTTCGTGTGTGCCAGGTAGGTGGATGTTTTATTTCGCTCTGTTTTGTCAGCTAATCGCCCGAACTGCCAGGCTGCGCTTTGTGCTGTGTAGCTAGCGTTAGCTTGCGCGGCTAGCAGCAGCATCGGGCAGCCGTCTGTCTGACTGGCGCCTCTGAGGCGCCTGTGGACGGCCAATAAAACCGCTTGGTAATGGCGTGCTAGTCACAGCAAACAAACAGGCCTGCAGTCTGTGAGGTTCACAGAAAAGAAGGTGTTGATAGCTTTGCTGGCTCGTATAGTTGACGTCATAACCAAAGGCTGTGACATTGAAATTTAAGGCGTATGCAGAGTTTGTGTTATTAGTGTTTGTGAGTGCTGCATTAGCCTGCAGAGGAGCAGCACCAGTACAGTACATTTGAATCCAATAGTACTAATACGCTTTTTAATCAGCAATTAAAGAGGTAGTTAAAACGTTAAGGCAAAGGCACTCAGTTTTTTAAGCTGATAGTGTAATGTTATGTGCAGTGGCTGCAGTTCAATAATAAGATTGTGTTGAAAAATAATTTGACAAGGACAAACAGAGCGCAGTTTGCATTGCCAGTATTATTGTTGCGTCCTTTCTGTCTGAGGTCTTTGCAGGGATCATCTGAATACATAAAGGGGGGTAAATGTAATTATCCTCTTTGCAAGACTGTACTCATGTTGTCTCTCTCTGGCTCCTCTTCCCTTCCTCTGTCAGTGCACTGAAACATGGATCGTTGCAGCTTCCACGTCCTTCTGCTGCTCTTGCTGCAGGCCCTGCAGACATCAGCTGAGGGCTCAGGTACTGTGCTCAAGTCTGTCCACTCTACACTTTACTGCCTTCATACTGTGCTGCATCTGCTCTTGCTGCGTACACAAATGATCGTGAGCAACAGACTGGTAAAACTGGCAAGAAAGGGTAGTCAGAGCTCAGAGTGATGGTTAAGATAAGGTGAGGTTTATGGTGCATTAAAACTTATTTATACCATTCAGGTGATATTATGAATACAAATGTCACTTTTGCCATGTACCTCACCCTTTGGCAATATCGCATTATAATGCTCTGCACATGCATGATCACAGAAACATATAACTTTCCTAGAAATTAATAAACCTCCCACACATTTACGAGCACATCAGTAGGTATGATTGCTACAACTAATTAGACTCCCAGAAGGCACTTGGATCAGATGAAACCGAGCGAGTAACTGAATTTTGAGTCCCTCATGCTGGGAGATTTTTCCTTGGTTTTCTGCTTTTAATAACAATAACATGGCAGAATTCAATACTGCTGATAAACAGATGTACAAAGTATACCTGTCAGTTTTAAAACCAAAATATACCTTGAACAGGGTAAACCACTGGAAGCCTATTTGCATGTCACTTTGGACAAAATCATTACCAGATTAATAAATCTAAATCCATCTAATCTTTTTAATACATATAGTTTTTCTTAATGTCTCATTGGCTGGATCCACCCACATCCAAGGTCGTTTTACTGAGTTGTCTGGATAACTTTTCTAAGTTAAACCTGCATCTAGTCTGGTAGGGTGACAGTATATATACAGGACTATACAGGTTATTGTCAACAGGCAAAACTGATGGAGATTGAATTTTTAAAGATATTGATATAAATCCTGTCATGATATCAGATTATTGTGACCTAAATAATTCACAATAATATATCCAGAGAAAATATATATATTAAAAAAAATCCCAAGTCATGCTTTGCTGGGTTGAGGTGAAGTCTGAACAAGTATCAACCCAGGTTAAGATGCATAACCGCCAACTACTGTGACAAAACGAGATTGAAAGAAATATAAGTTATTTTTGAGATGATATATATTTAAAGGAGATTATGGTATTTCTGTTATTAACACAATATCCGTGTTACTAATATTGTCCATATCAGTACATTTGACACCCTTTCTCTATATATCTGTGATGTTTAATGTAACATAACATACCTCCAAAAGGTATATCATCATAATTTGTGATTTTAGAGGTATATCATTAGGGGTTAAAGTGGAAAAGCTGATGGCGGTAAAAATAACAAAGCGTATAACAACCTACCTGCAGCAGACGTGTAATGTTCTATTTTATAATTTTAAAAATCAAGCACTTTTTAAAACCCCTATCTGATTTTAACATCTTGCTACAAACTCCTTTTTCACCACAGGGATTTGTTTTCTTGTTCACACTGGGAAGAAAAAAGCTTGATGATCAATCATACCAGCCATAATGAATATCCACTGCATAAAAGTGCTGAAAGAGAAATTCAGTTGACCAGAGTAGGCTTATTGTGGCGACTAAAGATGTAATTTTGAAGGACTCAAACTCCCACCCCTCTTTTGTCAACTACTAGTACATGTGCCTCTCTGCACTGTGAAACAGCATGACTGTGTGGTGAACTCATATCATTTCTTCCACAGATGGACAGTTGGCGTGTCTGTGTGATAGTCCCAAATGCCTCCAGGCCACACCGTGCCACGGCACGCGGTGCTTCTCCTCTGTCAAAGTCAGCAGCTCTGGGGTGGTGTTTGAGCGCGGCTGCTTGGAGGGGCCGGAGAAAACCCGTCTGCTTTGCTCCACAGCGCCGTCCTTCCATCAGGCCATTTTCTGCTGCTCCCACGACATGTGCAACAGCAACACCTCCACCAGTTCGCTGATGTCACTGCTTCCAACAGGTGGATATTACATCACAGCAGTGTCAAATAAAAGAACTGTGTTCTGTACCTGTCTATTAAATAATTTGACATTTAATTTTTCCTGTACCTCTTTCAACTCTGCTCTTGGTCACAGCCCCAGAGGGTGAGCCGGTTCGGTATCGCGTGGAGACCTTGGCTCTCTTTGTGCTCGGCCCCGTGGTGGTTCTGGCTCTGCTGTCTGTAGTATCTGTGCTGGCCTGCAGGAGGCTACACCACGGCCGTCTGCAGAGGCTGCAGGAGTTCGACACCGAGCAGGGAGCTATAGATGGCCTCATCACCTCCAATGTGGGAGACAGCACTTTAGCGGTAAGATTGAGAGAGGTTCTGATAATAGAGATAATAAAGCTCTGCATCCTTAATGGTGTGTAGAGCTTTGAAAGCCCTGGGATCCAAAATTGATTTAAAGACAGTACTCAGACGCTTTTTAGATTTGAAATCTACATTGTAGCAGCTAAGCTAAAGGTCGTAACACGCTACGCAACTAAAGTGGGTACACAAGCTTGACCATGTGTTTTTGGGTGGACTTGTTCTTTAAAATTCATTCAGATGTGTTAAACAAAAAGCTGAATAAAACTATTTATATGCACAAAATCTTTCAGTCAGTAACACTTGTCGGTGTCCTGATTTTACAGTGTTTTTGCCCCAAATTTTTGTGGCACAGGAAAAGATTTTGACACGAAAAAGGAACACCCACACTCCAACTCCAAACCACAACTGTCAAAGTTTTGATCTCAGTCAGATCTCCGTCAGCGCTGAACTCCAGCAGCTTTTCACCAGCATGTGATGTTTCTGCACTCCTCTGAAAGACAAAGGAAGCTAATCTGATATGTGTGTCTGTCTTCAGGACCTGTTGGACCACTCGTGTACATCAGGCAGCGGTTCAGGTCTTCCCTTCCTCGTGCAGAGAACTGTGGCGAGACAGATCAGTCTGATGGAGTGTGTAGGTAGGTAACACACTACAGTCTACAGCCAATCTGCAGGTTGTGGTTCTGACTGGGTAACATATTTTCTCGATTGTCTAATTGATTGTAGCCTCACAGAGAATTCATGTCACAACCAGTGAGATATTTATATAAAATATGACACACTTTGACAAAATGCTACAGTACAGATTAGTTTAATAATCACGATAATGAAAAGTCTAGTCAGACATTTCTCTCCCTACATAAGTTCTAGGTTGGCTCAGTTTCAGTCTGCTGTTGATATCAGATTTTTGGATGACTGTACATATTTATTTTGGGATGTAACCCGCATTAAGATACAGATCTGACAGCAAAGTCAAACAGATGATGCAAAGGTTGGATAATTTTTGACTTGTTTGCAACAACTGTCAAAACACGAGTCATGTGTTTCTTTGTGTTCACATTCTTTGTGTTGTGTCAAGTTACGACACTCGTCCTAATTTGTTGAGGTAAGGTTTACCCGCTGCCATGGCAACTCCGACAAATTTCATTTTGAGCGTTCAAATCAAGTATGTAGGTCGCATGCCAGGGGATCCTGTTTTGTACCATACAGCACAGTTTGTACCAGTTTGGAATTGGAAAAATGTGGCTTTGTGCTGTTGATGTGGAAACTTCAGTTCTGTGTCAGACAAATCAGACATGGAGCTCTTCCAGCTGCAGTGGAAATGCAGCTATAAAATAATGTGAAAATACCCTAAAGGTACTTTTGAAAAATTCAAAATGCAGACAATGATAACCGTTTCAAAACTCATGTTTCTGTATGTTCACATTTCTGTCTTCCTGCGTCTCTCTCTTCCAGGCAAGGGAAGGTACGGGGAGGTGTGGCGAGGCCAGTGGCAGGGCGAGAACGTGGCTGTAAAAATCTTCTCCTCAAGAGACGAGAAGTCCTGGTTCAGAGAGACGGAGATCTACAACACAGTGCTGCTAAGACATGAAAACATACTGGGTTAGTCCGTCTCACACAGAAGAGTTCAATCTTGCAGATGTTGTTGGTGCAAAGAAAGAGGTTGAATGAAATATGTTTTTCCCAATATATTCTTTCCTGTTTCAGTATTGTTACCAGAAACACAGTGACTGTTTATACCTGGCATTAGGTGATCTGATCACAAGTTTATAGCTCTAAATCTGTTACTTTACACCTGGCTGTAGAAGGGATCTCAACAGAAGCCCTGACGTGTGATCAGATCTCGCTTCCCTGCTCTAGATGCAAAAAAAATGCATTTTTACCATCAGTAAAAAGGTTGTCTTCTTTAATAAATTGGCATAAACAGTGAAATCAGTTAAAACTGTGCATTCAGACAGCTTCTTAATGTTGGCCAACCTTGTTGGGACACATAAGGGTAGATCAGTGTTGACACTACAAAATATATGTGATTAAATGCAACCCACATGACCTCGACAACTGGTTTGAGTGATTAGATCACAATATGTCTTTTGTTCATAGTTAAAACTTCCATTTAGAGCCATCCACTTGTGTTCAAATCACCCAGAACACATCAGAGCCAGGTGTAAACCACAATGCAAATAATTGCAAGTTTATGCATGTGGTAAGCATGATTTCACTTGTCTTTTTAAATATCAACTTCTATAAACATTTTAATGTCCTAACACCTGTGCAAATAGAAGTGAAAGCTGTCAAAAAAACAACACTTGTGCAACATTTGATGATGCAGTCCTGCAAAAAAGACCAGTAATAGTTGCTCTTATAGATTCCTGAAAGTTTCAAAATGTAAAATGTTGTGTTTTGAAGGTGAGGAATATGGTTGAATATGAGTTCAGTCCTTGAAAAACAATCTGGTGTTACATCTTCAGTCACACAGGGAAACAAAAATATTTGAATATTTGAAATCAAACGATCCAGTCCTCATATTTGTTGTCTCCTGCTGTCTCACACCCAGATGACTTGAACCCAGCATGAAACGATCATGATCATAACACACAAAGTCAATATTAAAAGCTGGTACAAACAGTACATTGATTTCTGTGGGTATAAAAGAATTCTGTGGACGCAAAATAAATGAGACAGTTTGAAGACGTTCTCTGATCCGATGACTCATGTTGCTCTGTCTCTCCTCCCAGGCTTCATGGCGTCTGATATGACTTCTCGCAACTCCAGCACCCAGCTGTGGCTCATCACCCATTACCATGAGAACGGTTCTCTGTACGATTACTTGCAGCGGGTTGCCGTGGAGACGCAAGAGGGCCTGGCGATGGCGGCGTCGATAGCGTGCGGCCTGGTGCACCTGCACACAGAGATCTTTGGCACAGAGGGGAAACCGGCAATCGCACACCGGGACCTGAAGAGCAAAAACATCCTGGTGACGAAGGAGCTGCGCTGCTGCATCGCGGATCTCGGTCAGTTACTTCTCCAGTATTTTACTTCCATCTATCTCTTATTTTCAAACCAATCCACTTGTAGCCGCCTGCTTCATGACAATATATTTATATTTTTTGCTTTAAAGTTTATTTGCAATGTCATCACTGATCAGCAGGGAACAGACATTTTACTGAGATCACAGAAGGATTAGATCATAAATGTTCTGGCGTTAAATGCTTCACATCAAAATACATTATGGTGATCAAACAAATATGTCGACAGCATCTTTCTCTTCTGAGCACTGTTTTGATGTTCGAAATTGTCAATTAGAAGAGAAAACTGCAGCCTAATGGGAATAGTGCTGGTTTTCAAAGTCATAAGTCTTACTGTAGTGTAACTGCATGTCTACAGGGCTGGCTGTGACCCACTCGCAGGCAGACAACCTGCTGGATGTGGGCAACAACCCGAAGGTTGGCACCAAGCGTTACATGGCACCTGAAGTGCTGGACGAGACCATTCAGACGGATTGCTTTGATGCCTATAAGAGAGTGGACATCTGGGCCTTTGGGCTGGTGCTGTGGGAGATAGCAAGACGCACCTACAGCAACGGTGAGTGTCGTAATAAGCAATCCTCTCTTATTTGTTATTCTAAAAGAAGACAACTAGTTTATCCTCTTGCTTGTGTTATTTGCACTCAGTCCTATCGCCCCATTTTGGCTTTCCAGGTATCGTTGAGGATTACAAGCCTCCGTTCTACGATCAGGTGCCAAATGACCCGAGCTTCGAGGACATGAGGAAGGTGGTGTGTGTGGAGCAGCAGAGGCCTTTCATTCCTAATCGCTGGTTCTCTGATCCTGTGAGTATTTTACGACGTAATCTGAGATGTCCAAGTGTCAGGTCAGCTACGGTAAAGAGACTTCCTGGGTTTCAGAAAACATCGTTAAAAACATACAGTAGTAAGTGATTTAAGACAGTGAAGTCAACAGGTTTTCATTGCCTCTAAAAAACCAGCGCAAGATCAAAATTAATAGCAAAATGGTCGAGTAGGTTGAGATCATTTAAATTCACAACAAATTGGAACACATCAAAATGGGGAAAATCACTTTGGTTGAATTGAACCAGAAACATATAAAACCTATTAAAGTGATCCCAATATAATTGGGAACAGCATGTTTTTTTTTAAATGTCAAGCTCCCCACCTTTCTCACACTTTACAAGTTGTTGTTTGGGAACACAGTCTGAGGGGCAATGTGTAAGATATGGTCAGAATTTAAGTTGAAAACATTCAAAACATTATCAAAAGAAGAAACAACATAATGTTTAAGATGTTCATGTACTGTGATGCAGAGATGTTTTCTAAAGTTAGCATCCTTGCCAGCTAGCCCCGGCCTGACCTGTCACGTATCACTACTTAATACAGGGCTTAACTTACAGAGCCACTTAGCTCCATGGCTAACTTAACCACTTACAAATGGCAGCTAGTCGCTACAGCAAAGAGTTGGCAGCAGTAAGCTTGTGCTGCCCCCTGTAGTTTTGGAGCTACCCTTCATTTCTTACATATTACATCTTTAAAAGTTACAGGCAAGCATCACTTATTTAAACATTTGGATACAAAGTCTAAACATCTATTTGTATCTCTGAGCTTGTTGGATGATGTGGATTTTTATAACTATAAACAGTAAAACAAGGGAAGGTATTGGGAGGTGCCCTGCTCGTTCCCAGAATGCCCTTCTACTTCTAAAAGCTCTTGCAGTCACATTGATTGCAGGACTTCCTCTCACTGTGGGTGAATCACTGCACAACTCTCCTTTCATCTAACATCCTCTGTGTCTCTCCCAGACTCTCTCTGCTTTGGTGAAACTGATGAAGGAGTGTTGGTACCAGAACCCTTCTGCCAGGCTGACCGCCCTGCGCATCAAGAAGACCCTGGACAAGATCCACAGCTCTCTGGAGAAGGGCAAGGAGTCCTGAGAGGGAGAGGAGCCTCAGCGGCAGCTGCCTGATGTCAGGGATCGGCTTAGAGAAGTGCCCAGTGTTTCATTTAAGGAGGACGGGAGATAAAGCGGACAGACAGAGGAACGAGTTGTTCATCCAGCCTCATCCTTCTCTTGCTCTCTCACTTTCACTGTGGTTGCCTTCCACCGACATCCCTCTCTCTGACTTGAAGCCCACGCAGACGTTTGGAACTGTCCTGTCTGATAAAGCCAGCCTTCGCTACAGGACACAAGCCTGTCGCCGGTGTGTTCGCACTGACCTGAACTGCAGACTGTTACCAAGTGTGAAGAACAATGGATGGCATATTGTACTACTCCCATCCCAATGCTTTAACACCCATTTAAGACTGCACACACACATACACACCAAACGCTACATATGGAGTGTCTCTTACAAATCTGTTTCTGATCCATGGCCAGTGTTTGTGGCATTCTGCTCAGAGACAATCACAAAGGTTTCACTCATTTAGCTTTATCAACATGCCAACTAGCGCTACAAACACACTCACACTACGGAACAGACAATTATGTTAACGTGCAAAAGGAAAAGAGCCAATAGAATCAAACATTGTTTTTAAACTTTTAAAAAAACATATTTATGTAAGAAGTCTCCACTGCTAGGACACTACTGAAGATATGTAAGATGGTGCGTGAAGCTGACTGTATACATATATAGGCATTTACTCTACTGGACCTTCTGTACCGTTACTGAAGCTAGTGAACTGAGAAATAGAGGGAAAAAGTTAGGAAAGTGTTCCCACCGAGTTTTATTGTTGTATGGTCAAAAACCAGGATAAATTACTACACATACATGTTTATCCTGGAGTAGACAAACAGGAAGTACCTGCCAATAGGCATCAGTCTGTATCTTACAATAAGAATATGAAATTAACTGCCTCCGCTAATGGATTCACTGTGGCTGATGTAAAAATAATGTCTTCTGTGCAGTGTGCAGTCAGAGGGATCAATGAGGAGCTGACTTTTTTTTTTTTTTTTTTTTTAAGCTATTGGAGCTGCTGTGGTTTTCCTTTAGCAAGGTGGGCCTCCCATCGCTCATCACACCATTCTGTACAAGTTAACGTGAACAACAAGGAAAACACTCCATCTTCATGTGGAAACTGTTTTATTCAGGATTCATTTCAAAACAGATAAAAGTTGCCTATTGTAGGTGTGCGGTAACAAATGAATTTATCCACAAATGCTGGGTTTGTTTTGGAAACAAATGTTGCTTTGTCTTTTTTATATGTAATAAAACATTTACTGCACTGTTGCCTAATGATCAGCCAGCCTGTGTCATGATTTTTAGAAAAGATTTACACTTGGTTTATTAGGCACATCTACCTAAATGTAACGACTCAAATAAATCCAACCTTCATGAAGGTTTCACTGCTCAATTATTTCTTAACTCTTCCAGGACAGTCATTATGGAGGATTCAGGTTGTGCTGCTTTGACAGTCGAATCAAACACGCCTCAAAAATAGTCAACAAAAACATTTGATTGCCTTCATTTAAAAAAAAGGTATGAATTATTGCAGGAGTGTTGCAAAGAGACTTAGTTTAATTGCCCTCTACCAGTTTAACCCCAGGATCACAAGTCTTGTGTATTTCTTCCTATTTGATAGATCACAAACTGAAAAAAAAAGAGAAATGGCACTGTATTGTACAATGTGTCGTCTTCTTTTGTGATGAAGAAAGTAATTATTCTGAGGAGGAAAATTCCTGTTTCTTATGCAAAGTTTAAATGCATTTTGTAAAATCTACCATGTCGATTTCAGGGGCCAATCACCATCGATGGAGCTGTGACATGCACATCAGTGCTTCTTCATGATTTAAACCAGGCTTACAAAAGTTGAATTTATCCTTTTAAACTGCCTGCATTCAGAGGCTTCCATTTAAATACAGAACAAGTGGACGGAACAGACTGTAGCCTCAAGTATTCACACAATTTAAAAAAAAGTGACAAGACCTCATAGTGAACTCCGTCTCATTTTCTGTCTGCCCTCTACTGGCAACTTGTAGGCACACAAATGCCTACAAATCATTCAATCACTTCCTCTCAGCGACACTGAAAACATGTTCGATGCTTTAGATCTATTTATACAAACTGTCCGCATCTAAAGGAGATGCAGCAACTTGTTGAACTGCTTCTACAGGTTTGGAGACATACTGGTGTTTGTGGCTTGCCATTAAAATGGCTGCAAAACCTGCAGCTCTGCATCTCTGAAAAAGGTGTCAGAGGAAAGCACATGAGCCGCAATAAGAGACACCTGGCTGTAAGGTTGGAACTGAAATGGAGCTCTTGATTGTACCCGTCATTTCAGATTGTCGGGTAGAGTCTTATAAGGGTTGAGGATTCCCTTTGGGTCGAGCATGGCCTTGATGTTACCCATCAGAGACACAGCCTGGCTAGCTTTACTGTAGTAGATGTAGTTCCTCTTCTTCAGGCCCAGGCCGTGTTCTGCACTGATGCTGCCGTTATAGCGGGCCGTCCACTCGTAGACAAAGGGTTCGATGGCAGCGAGGAGAGCGGGGTCTTTGGCAGGAGAGGTGATGTTCAGGTGGAGGTTTCCATCTCCTGAAAGAACAGATGGAATGAGAAGGAGTTAAAACAGTTTAAAACCGAATAGATATCGAATTGATTTCATTTTTGGGTGAACTTTTCCTTTAAGGGTTATAGAGGGTTGACCTCTTGAATGCCTAAATGCAACCCATCCCTTTTTCAAAACGCACTATTCTGGACTTGATTTCTGTCGATTGTTGTCTTCTTTAAATTTTACGTGCTTTTATTTTTGCCTATTTTTCAAGAGCACTACCGAAATAAAAAGTATTATCTGCTGGTCTTACCTACGTGTCCGTATCCCACCACACTCTTGGCCCGGTCCTGCAGGTGCTCCCTCATGTCTGTCACCAGCTGATAAATCCGCTCCACCGGAAGTGAGATGTCATACTTGTAGGTGAAGCCCTCGTGAGTCAGTGCTTCTGTGACGCGTTCACGCATCGACCACAGACCCTGAAAAAGGTGCAAATGAAAAAGGTTGATGAGTACCGTGACAATGTTTGTATCTAAACTGTGGTTTTAAATTCAATTGAGGGTGTGGCTTAATTCTTGAGTTCACACCGAGTATTACTTAAAAGGAGTCTAGTCACCTTTATTTTGGAGTCTTCAGTTGCCACAGTCCCGTCAGTAACCAGTGATGACGTCATCGCCTCCTCCAAGAAATTGTGGAGCTTCTCCCCGTCGTGCGTCGGGTCGGATCCAGATGTTTCTATGACGACGTAGAATGGACAATCTGCAAGATGGAGGGAGGAGGTCGGCATGAGTGAGTGCGTTAATTGTTTTCGAAACATAACATGTGCATGCGTGTGTGCGTACCAGAGATGGGATTGAGTAGTTTGAGGTGTGTGTTCAGCAGCCTCATGCATTCACTGTCCAGAAATTCAAAGGCTGACAGAATTTCTCCCAGCATGCCTCTGGAAAGCTGAAATGTCTTCAGCAGCTGCTCAAAGGTCTCACAGCCTAAAAAGATTTTGAGATAGAGAATATACAAACACAAACGCATTGACATTAATCAGCCAGTCAGCAGTGTGAGAGCTTTAGCAGTTTCAAAGGGAGAAGATGAGAAAAAGCCTACCCAGAAAAACCACATTGACAGATTTGGGTTTGCGTGGACAGAGGACGGACACAGCGGTGATGATCCCCAGTGTGCCCTCTGACCCGATGAAGAGCTGCTTGAGGTCGTATCCTGTATTATCTTTCCGCAGTGTGGCCAAGCAGTCCAGCACTCGTCCATCCGCCAACACCTGCACGTGCAACATACACACAAACATTAGATCATCAGATACAATTCCACTTTTTTTCCCCTGTGATTTTAATACAAGTTCAATAATCATAAAGTGCCCCTTTTTTTTTGTTAATTTATTCCACTCACCACTTCCAGACCCAGCACAGTCCCGTGCAGGGAGCCGTACCGCAGCAGCCGGAGTCCGCCCGCATTAGTTGCCACGTTTCCCCCGATGTGGCAGCTGCCTTTTGCCCCCAGATCGAGTGGCATGATGTAGTCTCTCTCCTCCAGGTAAAGGGACAAGTTCTCCAAGACACATCCTGCCTGACAGGTCAGAATACCTGACATATAGAGAAAGTACACTCTAAAGGTCAGTCAAATACGATGCATGCAAGTACACTAAACTTTGGTATTTTAAGACTTACCAGAGATGCTATCAAAGGTAAGGATGTTGTTCATGAGGGCGGTGGAGAGGACGATCTCATCGTAAACTGGCACGCTGCCTCCAACCAGCCCAGTGTTTCCTCCTTGAGGGTTCACCGCCAGGTTACGGCTATTGCAGTACCTACAAGAGGGGAAATGCATCAACTTTAACCAATTTGTTAATCTCTCACTTGTGTATTTCTCCTTTTCACCCACAATTTCTTCTTTACTTGAGAATTTGAGAAACTTCCTCTGTTGTTTGAGGTCGCAGCAACACTTCACTGGAACCTGCAGATGATGTATAAAAATCAGACGATTGAATCAGTGAACTAATGTGAGAAAATATATCAAGAGCTACGTTGATTTCTAGCGCTCATCACCTTTTACTGATTTGAGCCAGTCCACATTACTCGACTCCAGCAGGTCGGGATCAGTGATGGCTCTGCCTGGTAGGATCGTCCTGAAGAAGCTCAAATCTTCTGGAGTTATTCTGGAGAAAGGCAGCCTGTCTGGGGCTGCAGCAGGCGAGGGCGTTGGCCCGTCTGCTCGAGTTTGCAGCTTTTGACAGGAGAGTCCGAACGGCCATGAGGTGGCCGGAAGTAATTTACTGCAGGGGCTCAAAAGTGCATGTGTGGCTGCGGCTGGAGATGAGAAGGTGCTCAGATGTCTGAGAGCTGCCCTCAGTTTTAGTGTTCTTTGGAAAATCCCCACCATCACTGGAGAGATAGCATGTAGTGTCGGCAATACAGGCTGCAGGAAGGAAGTGGAATGAATCATTGATCGTGTTTCCACAAGACAGAGGCCAGTTATTCACCATGTGTTGAGTTGGAACAGCTCTGTAAATTAGCCTTGTAGCTGATATTAGTTAGCAGGCCACTGCTGTAATGTAGAATACAAGTCTTAAAGTCTAAAACTTAAAGTAATCGAGGGGGTCAGTGACGGCTTTCCCTCTGTTAATCCGTACTTTCTTGGTATTATTTTTGATGTCTTAATTTCCAATTTAAGCAATGATTTTGATTTTGAGATGAAATATGACCAATAAAATGTAAGAAACTCTCATATCTTTCTTTCTCCCTCCACATCAGACACTGACATTTTTCGAAAACATCTCTTTTTCTTTAACTTAACAACTTGGAGTGGAATTTAAACCAAATAAGTTCTGGTCGAACGGATATATTTCACTGCTGTACATTCAACAGTATGGTTATGGATGCACGATACACAGACCAATAACTCATCTACTTATATCATCACCCATTCAATAGTATCAGTGAAATTCTAGGCTATAGAGCCGATAAAACTATGTTTATTGTCTTGACAAGCACAGCGTTTACAACCTCCAGTAGAGCAGGTGGCTGTTTGCACCTGGAAATTTGCAGATAAACGCAGAGACATTTTTCTTTCCTTTTTTCCTTTGGAGGAAAAAACAACATGATTGCAATTTGCAACACATGTTCCATAAGGATGCAGAGAGGAGGGGAAAAAGTATATGATTAAAATTATATCATCCTCTCTTACTTACTACATCTTTATAATCTCAGGTGTGCATCAACTACAGGTGTGGAATTACTTTTAAAATACAAAAATGTGAATTTATTTGTCATGTTATCAGCCATTAGATGCATTGGTATGGTGCATCTTCCATAAAGATGCCCGAACAAATAGGCTTTTTGTCTTTTTTTTTTTACAGAAATATATATAATATATATATAATAATATCGCAGTAAAAAATAAAGAATATAAAAAGCTATAAAACATGTGAGATATTTATCTTAAATGCATGTGATTTTACCTTTAAGGAGAGTCAATTTCAATCACACACATACACTTGCCAATTCCACAACATTATACTACAAATACTATTACATGATTTAGGTAGACATGTCTCTGTGTTCCCTGAATGCATCACTGTGTATCATACTTGTTTGATCCCTGAATGCACCACTGTGTCTCATACTTGTTTGCTCCCTGAATGCACAACTGTGTCTCATACTTGTTTGATCCCTGATTGCACCACTGTGTCGGTATTCAGGTAAATGGCAAGCCGCATTTTGGTAGCGTGTCATGCTAACAAACGGCTCTGTTAGCAAACTCGCATTACTTTCTGTAAAACACCTAACACTGCATCGCTTAAACTCGTTATAGATAAACGTTGTAACTTCAAACTGTCATTGCAGTTAGCTTAGCTCGATTAGCACACTGTTCGACAAAGACGTTAGCGAGCGATATCTTAATTTACTCACCATATTCGTTCACTTAACGACCCGCATCTTTATGCCCAGGAGTCTGTATTCGTGTCATGTCTCAGAGCGAGTTGAGTCACAAAGTTCAAGGTCAGCGGAGTTACTTAAACATGTCACTCATTCAGTGTTTACAACTAACTAGCTAGCTGCTGCTGAGGCTGACAGTGGTGAAAGGGCATGGAGACGGGAACGGACCAATCAGAGGCATTCTTTCAGATTGAACCCGCCTCTTGACTGCACAGCCAATGAGAGCTGCGGGACATTAACTCAACTGGATTCAGGTTTTTAGGTCCTGATTAAACTTTTAATCAGTGTTTTATTTAAGACTAAATGTTTGTGAGGGTTTATTTCTTGAAAAAAATTGATAAGCCACTAACTCAGTGACCTCAAACTGTCAAGCCATGTTTTTATGAGAAAAAGTACAAAAAAACAAAAAGCTTAATTATTAATTTATGCTCAGAATCATGAAATGTAGAGAGAAAATAGTCAATTATTAATTTTTAATGTCACCACAAGAGATCATCTTTACTTCCCATGTGATGCCAGGACTGGAAACAGGCTCATTGTTGCTTGTTTTAATTTCCCCCTGGTTTGTTTGGAGTGGGTGTAATTTAATTAGAACTTAGTTTACACATTATAATGTATTAATTAAATTTAACAAATGCTTTCCGGTAAACCTCTTGTTAACCAATTCCTTGTCTATATTTCTAACTTTAATTGTACTATGAGATTATTTGTTTTGTTTTGACACATATCATCTAACAGACAGACTGAGAGCTTTAGGCCAAATTCCTTCCTTCCTCTTTAGATAACAGAAACAAATCTGATTCATCAGAGAAAGTTCAGCTCAACAAAGAGTAAATGAAAGTTACAACTTTGGGACTGGTAATTTGTGACTAGTACCATGTTGTACCTCAACACTACAATACAGTTCAGTAGGTGCTTTACTTTTCGCCCCTGGCCCTCCATTAACTTTCAGTTTCAGCCTTCCTAGGGAAAAAGTTTGGGCATCCCAGGTTTAGGGCATTTACAAGTGATCATTCTTGAATGTCCTTGTCAATGACGAGGCATTAGAAACAAGGTAAAGCTCATACAAATGAATTTATTTGAAACTGACAAAACTTCTGATTTACTCCTCATGCATTCTGTAAAGTACACAGCATGCAACAAAACCTCATTTCTCTTCACAGGCTCAGCCTACAGTTCCATTTCCCTTTGTACTGATAATCAAAAATCATTTTTAACTTTAAGCACTGCTTTGCCTGCAGCTCATACTGTAAATTCCCTGAATACAACTCCGAGTTAGCATTATGTCCAACTTAACAGTCTTCCATGCTCCAGGAAAGCCACATGAAGGACAACACCAGCAGAATACAATGAATCCGGTCCAGGAAAAGGAAAAGTAACCATTTCAGGCACTGGCAACACTTTCAGGAAAACCCAAAGAACAGATGTCTTCTCAGGATGTGCACATCTGCATCCCAGCTGCCATCAGGCGACTCATCGGCCATTCATAGCTGTTCTGGGCATGTACGGCGTGCAGTGACATCATGCGTCCAGCTTAAACACTGACATGGCTAACACATAAGCAAATATCCAAACTGATTTAATTGACAAAAGAACTATGGTGATGGGAATCTACAAATGTTTTCAGGCGTTGCACCTCATCTCCGCGTGTGTCCGGTTGCAGTTTTTAAGAGTGAGACTTTCAACTTTAAGAGCCTTTGTAACACCATCGTTCCTCTTTGTGTCCTTGGCAGTATCACGTCACCGAAGCAGCAGCTCATCGGTCGAACCATTCTGTCAAAGAAACTTCCCCTCTTCTGAGGAAGGATCTCATATCATAGGGCTGCTTTTCCCGGCGTACCACTGTTGTTCTTCACAAAAGACTCCCGACCCCATTGACATTTCCAGCAGGTCCCGTGAGACCACGTTCAGCCGCGAAGACCATCGATTCCAGTTCAGCAGCGTGAACCTCCCCTGCCTCAGGGGGATTATTGTACACCGAGTTCACTAGTCTGCAGTTCAGTTGCGACTTGAATGTTCTACACTGAGCTGCAGTTGGTCGTACTCCGATATGAGCTTCTTGATGTGGGCCAGTTTGTTGTGTAGATATTCACAGCGACTCTTCTCCTGGTGGTAGTTGGGGTTGGACTTAAAAGGACAAAAAAATAAACTTTATTAATGTAACAGCAGAAGAGAGGAGTGCAGTTGTCCCGCGGAGAAATCCTGGGATTAATAATCGTACATTTTAAGAAAGAAGTTACCTTTTTAATCTTGCGATACTCTTGAAGAATTTTATTATGAACCGTCTGCAAGAGAGACAATTCAGAATTATGAATGAATTCAAACAGGTCGACATCTGTGTAATTTCAATCAAGCCAGAGACACATCGGACTCTGCTCCGATCCGGAGCCATTAACCAACAGGAGGAGAGCTCAGAGATTAGCTTTTGGGATTAAGAAAGTGGATTTTTGTTCGAGTGTTTACCTTGTATTTATGTGACTCGTGGTGAAGCTGTTTGAGCTGCGTGTCCAGCTCCATGAACTGCCGCGTCACGCCGTCGATGCGAGCGTGTAGATCTCTGTACTCGTTGTACTCCCTGTTGAAGTCCTGCTTGTAGCTCTGTCTCTGGTCATGACTGCGAATTCCTGTATACGTCCTGTGAAGAGAAGGAAAAAAGGGACACTATGATCAGATCAGAACGCAACTGCAGAATACTGTGGGAACAGCCTGCAGCTTGGATGCATTTTTGTGTCAAAGTAGAAATGAAATGTTTTGCAGTACTTACGATAGATAGTCTGCTGCTTCACTGTCCGCTTGGAGCACGTTAGTTTCAAATAAAATATCACTTGGCTCTGTGAAAAGGAAGAAACAACGTCAGAACTATTTGAAAATACTGAAACATTTGCACTTCACAATTAAACAGCCAACATCACTCACCTGTGCAGTCTGGGGAGACTTTCTTGTTTGGATTCTCCGAACTGTGATCTTTTCTCATTTCTTTCCTGTCCCTCCTCCTGTCCTTCTCCTTGACACATAAAAACAAACCCCGTTTAACAAGGGATCATATCAAGCGGGGGGAAAAAAACAGAGCTAAATAAAAAGCAGCGTTCTCACCTGATCTCTGTGTTTGTGTTTGCTCTTCTTCCTTTTAATCGTGTGTCTGTTGAGATCAGGCACCATCAGCGGGGACGGAGGACGAGCAGATTTGGGTGGAGGGTGCTCTGCTTTGGCCTCGGGCTCCTCCTGAGCACAGGGAGGTGGCTCCAGCCTCTTGGCCACTTCTGCTTCCTGCTGACACACTGCTGACAAGGAGTCAAAAAGCCTTCGAGGATCGAGCAAGTTCTTTTGACTGTCAGTCCCCGTCAGCTCTGTGATGTCTTTATGAGCCACTTGTTTCGACGGCCTCAATCTGGACTTCTCGCTGGCCGTTTTGCTGGACAAGTGAGATATCCTGGGCTTCTTACTCGCCAGAGGGTCGGTGTATTCCTCTGGTAGAGACAGTTTTGGACGGTGTGCTGGGGAGGAGTTTGGGGTGTCTCGCAGTGGGCTGACCTGGGCTTCTGGGACGGTGAGGAGGTTCTGTTGTGGCTGAAACAGTCTCCTGCACAGTAAGAAGAAGGAGGGTTAATAAACTAGCAATCCTACAAAATCTACACTCAGTTCTGCTAAGTATCTGAGACCATGGCATGACTAGCTTCAGACATGTATTTCCAGTCTAATCTATGTCACATATCAGCAGAGATACCAACATCAGCAACAGTGAAGTCATGCAGATAAAAGATATGCCGGCGTTGATAACGAAAGGCAAGAGTGCGTGACTGCTGCGTGGCTGAGCTGCTGCGGCTCACACGCATGTTTGTTCAGCGCTGCTAATGCCAGCCCTATCTTTAAACATGGAGCATGCCTTTGAAAATTATCAATACAGCTGATGACGACATGAAGTGCGTATTCTCCTCATGACTGTGACACATTCTACAGATAAAGACACTGAAACTCGATATGGTCATCTACAGGTCGTTTTTTGGGTTTATTTTGGCCAAGAACAAAAATAGACAATAGACAAAAAAGGAGATGCTTTGAATTTCTCGATGATGCAAATGCTGGATGGATTCTCGTTCATGTTACCTGACAAGGATTCGTTTAAGAAGCTGCTGGTCTCCGGAGGTGTAGCCTGGCCAGTCCTTCTGCAGCTCCTTATACAGACCGTCCTTTAAAACAAATGTGTTGTCTCGACTATTGAGCTGGCCGACCTGTGAACAAACACACAAACATAAAGCAGGTGAGAAAAGATGCATCACTTGCCTTATTACAGTCATTCATTCCTTCCTTCTTTCCTTCCTTCCTTCTCTTGATGCCCATAATGTTTTGAACATCCTCGTGTATTGAAAGGCTTTACATTTGGCGGTTATCTCTAAAAATATCTGAAGCCAACAACTGATTGCATGTGCAAAATGACAATTTATACATTTTAATAGGAGCTGTATTATCTGGCGTAATACGAGAAAGAATTACCTCCATCATTACAGAGTCGAGCATGTCTTTGTCTCCTGCTGTCAGTCCATCTGCCTGCAGCCTCAAGATGAGCTCGGGCCTCTTGTACGGCCTCAGAGCCAGCAGATGCGTTACTCTCTCCCTGAGCGGCCGCTCCTGCAAGTCCCCCGTGCTCTTCCTGTTCGAAGCGTAGACGCCCTTCTTCGGCTTGGGAGCGCCGACCCCCCTCGTGGTGCTGCTGAGAAGAGGCCGGGACGAGTGTCGGGGCTTGGTCAGGCTGGCCAGCGCAGGGGCCGGGGCTCGCACCGTTACCTTTTTGCCTGCGAGGAAGCAGGAAATCTCACATCAAAAGCAGCGACAAAAATACCTTCAAAAGAAACCCTGTGGGGGTTCAGAGGAGCTGGGCACAGGTTTCCATCATCTAAAAGGGGCTGTTTGTGCTGCAATTAAACGAAAGTGACGAGGTCATGTTGGGAACCACCTCGTTCTGAATGTGTGAAACCAATTCTTCAAAAAAAAAAAGAAAAGAGCGCTGACACCAGAGGAAGAGGATGCTGTCCTGTGGCAGAAAATGAGAAAAGACCTCATTTCACCTCTTCAGAAACCCACAGTCGGGTTACAGAGATGCACACACGCATCCCGGTGAGCGAAAAGCTGCTATCTAATTTAGGAAATAACCTCACAGTTGCACAAGCCTGTAGCATGGAAGTGTTTTTGTACAGGCTTCCTCTAAACTGACGAAAATCGTCCGAACTAGTGTGTGTTTGTGTGTGTGTGTGTGTGTGTCAGTGTTCACCGAAACAAGATGACGGTGGCTAAACTATCTGTTTAGAAGGAAGTGGTTTGGTGGTTGGAAATAAAAAGACGGCAGCGACACACACAAAAAAAGCCAAATCACTGGTTTTATCATGTGTATGTGTATTTTGGTGAGCGTGTTGCCTCCATACGCTCATTTGTAGCGACTCAGCATCTTTTAAAAAAACCACTATACACATTAGCAATATAAACAAAGCTGAACATGCATGTGTGTGTGTGTGTCGTATAGAGTATAAACTTCACTTATAGTAGAAACAAACAAAAGGAGAAAAAAAAAGCCTGCAGGAGGAAACAAGACTGGCACTGGCTGTTACTATGTCACTGGTTACCACACATGTTGCTATAGCAACCAATGCAATATGGCTGACTGTGTTCCTTTTCTATTTCTTTGGATGTTATCAGCACAGTACAAATTTGTCTCCAGGCCAGTCTTATTCCTTCGCTGCATGCATCTCTTGTATAACCATGCATACTCTGTGTTTCTGTGCCTACCCTGGTAGCGCCCCCCGTGCTTGATGACAATGGCTCCCCGACTGCGAGTCTCCTCCTCAGCCTGGGCCATGCTCTGACGAGCTTTATCGTAAGAGTCATCTGTAGCTTTGACCGTCATCTTCTTCTGAATCACCCCGAGACATGACAGCTCTTCTGCAGAACTGGGAGGAGGAGGAGGAGGAGGAAGAAGGGAAGACAGCGATTACAGACAGCAATCTGACGAAGACGTCTCGTAAACGTTATTGATTTTAGTCGGAAAGATTGTTTGAGTGCGTAGCTGCGTGACTGATGCTTATGTTTTGGTGCTGTTCAATCAGATGTATATCAGCTGGAATACTTCACCACCAGTAACATCGCATCTATCTATAGTTTTAAATTGTTTTGTGTCATGTGTTCCCAAAGATTATCAGGGACACAAACAGCAGATTTGATGATTCATTCCTGAACTTTTCCCATTTATCAAGTGCACTTCTGTCTTCCTGCACAGATTGGAACCTCGGGCTTCCCTCTGGCATTTAAACAGACTGACAGCGACGTGTTACCAGCAGGGTGACTTTCACACAGCAGTGGGGGAGCTGAGACATTTTAAAATATTGAAACTTATTCACAAGCTCTGTCGGTTTTATACACGGCATATAAAAGTAAAACCTATAATCATGCAATCGCTGCGCACCGAAACATGATGATTACAGCCTTACAGCTTTGAATGCAACATAAAACAAAATTATAATCTCTTCCATTTTTATGGCATCGTAGCTTTTGCTGTTTGCCTTCAAATTACATTTTGAACCTATTCAACTGCACATTTTTTACGTTTTCCCTTAAAATCCAACAGCTTTAAAGGATCAGTTCACCCAAAAATGAATCTCCAGAAATGTTTTGTGGACTTCCTCTGACTTCCAATCAGCATGAGGATCAGTAGCTGACAGATTTGACATTTTCGGATGAACCTTTGTGCAGACAAACAAAGATTGCATTTTAAAATGTGTGAGCTAATTGTGTTTCTTTGCAATGTTTTACCCAGTGCTGAGCTGTTGGACGCAGTCAAAGCTCCCGTGTGGATTGTCTTGGGCGACGTTAGTCACGCCGAAGGAGAATAGCCTCAATTCATCTCCTTTGTCTGAGCAAGGGATGGCGATTCTCTGTGACGTGAAGGAGGGAGATAAAGACAACAGAAGCAATTAGTTTCAACACAATCCGAATCTTAATGCGTGAGATAAAATATCTGAATGGCTGTACGTCAGCAGGTTAACCGGTTCTTCTTACCCCTTGGTTCCCATCGAAGCAGATGGTGGGATGTGAAGACTGACCCTGCAGGGAAAAAAAAAAGAAGAGACAAATCATTTGGTTTGAATGTGTTGCAGTCATCCATAAACAAACCCAAACACACACAGACACACACATCCTGATCTGATAACAGAGCTGCACAGGCGTATGCAGAACATACGACACAGAGGATGTTTTGTGGTTTGCTCTATTTGTATCTATGCTGCATCTTCCTTTCATTGTGGTTTTATTACTGCATGTACTTAACCCATTTTTTTTTTTTTTTTTTTAATGTTTGTAGGCTGTTGTGACAATGCATCCCGAACTTTCGTTTCTGAACAGCTTCATTCGCTCTAAATGGCAGCTTGTGGTGACTCACATCGGGTCGGGTGTGTTCTGTTGAAGTCAGTCTCTGGTCGTTGACTGAGTATTGTGACAACGCTTGACGCAGGATTCCACTTTTTCTCTACCGATATCAATTCTGACACTTCAACTCTGATTAATATCGGCCTAGCTCTAACTATTTTCCAGATTTTTAATCCATATGAGGGCGCAAGCACAACTCCTCAACCGAGTGTCTATTTTCAACCTGAACACAGACACTGATACAAGCTTAAAGCAAATCATTATTTCCATCTTGTTTAAACGCACAATATGTCATTTCTGCCACTATGCAGCTCTCTTTCAGGGGGGACAAAGCTGCTGCTCAGATGCTCAGAGCCGTCTAACTCTGGAGGAGTAAACACCTGGGTCACATCAGGTTCTGCTCTGATCCAAAGCCGTGAAAGCCCAGTTTATCAATCTGACTGCAGCAGCGATCCACAGAGGCGACCTACGTACGGCAATATGCTGGAGGAGAAATGCTAATTGCTAATTCACCCTGTTGCACGGTAAAGTAATCTGGGGCGAAACAACACTCGTGGCTCATGAGGATAAAACACAAATGATCACGTGGCGACCACCGTTAAACAACCTCATTCGTCGATAAAAATCTATCTGACGTGACTTGAGCATGAATGTTCACAGACGAGGTAACGAAGCATGACTTCCTTCCTCACCCTCCCAGAAGTTACAGCAACAGGCGAGCAGGTGAAACGCACAGCTACCTTGAATAAATGCAGAATTGTTACATATTCCAATGCGGTGAACAACTGCTACCCCCTCGGACACATGCACCCTGGGTGTATCCTGACACTTGTGCGTGACGAGCCCCTTAAATAAATTCAATTTGACTTTAAAGAGGGCTCTGGCGAAGGTCATTACGACCTGTCGCTCAAAACGTGGCAGCTTGTCACACGAGAATACCGAGAAATAACAGCCTGTCATCTCTCCCGGAGGGGTGGACGAGCCTGTAGGGGGGAAAAGTGCAGAAATGAAAGTCCGAAGTGACACGTCTGCAGCACCCAGACGGAAAGTATGTGATGGCTAGAATCTAATATCCAATTGACCTTTTCATGGGGTAGGATTTCACGAGTCCACCTGTTGATGAGTGAGGAGTGAGGTGGACTGCCTGTAAGGTGTGATTGGGGGCCATGTGGGTTATGAATAGCAACACTTAAAGCTAAATACAGACGGCAGATATGAGCAGCGACAGGAAGGAGTTAGGAAGGAGGGGAGGGGAAAACACCGAGACTGCATTACAATAAAACAAGAGGTGTGACAGCAGCGGTTTCATCAGAAAAAGTGGTGACTGTCATTTTTTTTTTCTTCACCGTGGAGTTTCCTATGTGTGTTACTAGGAATTACTGAATTGAGGAAGTGTACATGACTGCTTCCTGCTGTGTCTGATTCATCTGTGGGTCAAATGTGAAGGTGTTTTTTTTTTTTAAATCAACCCATCTGTCTTAATAAAAAAAGCAAACTGTCTGCAAACTGTGTTTCATGTTCACCACAAATAAACCAGCAACCTCTTCATAAAGCTTCCCTCCTACCAGCAGCCTGCCTCCTTTCTTCTCCACCTCGACACTGATCAACATTCACAACACTTGGCCCAGCAGCTTGTTTCGAGCATCATCATCATCATCACACACAGAGGGAAGCGTTTCCGCATTTTGCATTATGCAACACGTATTCCCATTTCACTAGCTAAGAAGGAAAAAGGGCTCGTAGGAGACGACGACCCAGTGGAGGGAGGGAGGGAGATATAGTGCTGAAGTTCGGCTCCAAATCACGAACCCGCCTTCCCTCGCCTTTTTTCTTGAAGCGAGGGGAAGTGGTGCGACGAGAACAGCCACACACCGGTCGGTTCTGGGTGTTATTCGAGGAGTGAATGTTGCAGAAAACACAAAAGAGAACCCACCTTGCCGTTTTGAAACGAGCCAATGGCTCTTGCCGCGCTGTCAGTGAGTTTGACGTGAAACACGGAGATGTTAGCGCCGCGGCTCAGTGTGCCGCCGGACAATCCGTAACACTGCCTCTCCTTCAGCGCCGACATCCCGCCTCAAGTCCCCCGCCTGCCCGCCTGCCTGTCTGCCTGGTTCCGGTCCAGAACCACACGAACCCCGCCGAGATAAACAAACATTGAGAGCGCGAGGACCCGGAGAAAGGACTGGACTGAAGAAGAAGAAGAAAAAAAAGAAGAAGAAGAAGAAGCGGCTCCCGTGTGTCTGTTGCCCTCCGCCGCGCGCTATTCTGGAGTAGATCGCGTTACGTCATGACGGCGGAACTCAGAGCAGATTTTATTGGCCGGGAGACATAAATAAACCGTGACGTAGCTTACGTAACCACCTCCCTCTCACTGAGGGAATCTCTCCGCAGGTCTCCAGGCTTTATTGTGTTTACGTTTGTGACGTAATCTTTTTCATCCAAGGCCACAGGTAGCAATTAGAAACACTGAGATAATTATTATTAACGTTTTATTTAACACAGAAGGGTCCAAACGTCTGAAAACAACAAATAAGATACTAATATCATGCATTTATTTTACTATAAAGTATGTTTTATTAGAAATGATAATATCAGTATATGTATATGTATTCTTATTAATCTATTTAGAAACCACGTTTACATTAACAGTATATACAATAAAACTGTCATTACAAGGGGCGTGTAAACAGCTTTAAATGAAAAATACAAGATAAACACATTTATTATTAGTCCGTATGATTTTTTGTTGTTTTTATTGCCTTTTTATCTTTATTCTCAAGTTCTCTTATCCAAAAGTATTATTGTTATTTGGTTGGTTTGAAGTCAGTCCATCCCACCTTGGAATTTCCCCTCATTAATATTAATTGTAAAAAAAAAAAAAAAATGTTTTAAAAAGAATATAATAACTTTTTCCTTGTTGTTAGTTTACAAGCAAATAAAGAAGTATCTGTCTTGAACTTGGATTGTCGCCATGTTATCCTTGTTGTAGCATGTTAAACATCCGACCCAAAATGTTCTGGTGTGTGTACAACAATGAAATAAGTGACAGATTTATTTTTTTTTCTGTGAGTCATAAATGGCAAGAATAAGGAATGTTAATTCTAAATCTCTCTGATGTTCCTTCACTGGATGTATTTTGTCCAAAATGTGTCCCTGAGAAATCACATTGTATGCATAAAGTCAGCAAAAACTTAGTTAAAACTTGTATGTAATTTGTTCAATGATGCCTCAATTATTGAACCACGGTTACCATCTCACTCCCTTCAGGTTAACCTCTTGGGTATTGAAATTGGATATAGAATGACAAGATGTTTTTTGATACTTGATTTCAGCGAGGCAATTTGGCCAGTATCAAAGTTTGACACCCAGTCCTTTACAGGACTGACTATTTTATGTAACTGTTGCTGATTTGAGTCTCAATAACTATATCACATTACTGAATTATAATGATAAATGCATTAATGTACATATTGCTGCTGGTAAGGTTGGGGCTATTTTTTTACACTTTATATACAGCTTTGGATGGTAATATGTGAAACTGGGTAAAGTATTTTCCTCCTGCATGATTCCTTGAATCAATTCATCATTGATTTTTTAATTTAGTTAATTTGAATTGGGCTTTGGAAACCCCTGTTGTTGACCTGAGGCTTTGGAAAGCCCTGTTGTTGACCTGAGAGACGGATCTCTGTGTTCAGGTGTATAAGCTCCAGCACTGACTCATTTGAATCTGTTCTGCGTTTGCTTCTCTGTTTGGAGACGGACATTTAGATCTAATGTCTAAAAACGTCCACACATTTTCATGAATGTGAATTATTTATGAATTCTGAATGAATTCTGAGTACAGTCAGGTGTTGTTATTCAGCTGTAGAGGATACTGAAATAGATTTGGCTTGAGAGGCTCAGTTGGGGGATTTTTCTCGTCCGGTATTGTTGTGATGAGTCGACCCCCTCAGTCTAAAATTCTAATGTTGATGCTATAACAGCTCTACAAAGTGTGACCCTTGGGTTAAATACTTTCAGAAATGCAGCAGTTATGACTAACAGGGGTGGGAAGACAACTGGATGAGATATTCTGGTAGACAGAGCACCACTTTACAGAGAGCTTGTTCGCATAGAGGTAAAGATACTAGAGGAAAATTCAACCTTAAAGGTGCAATGTGTAAGAACTGACCACCTGTCAAAGCTCATACTCTTTGACAGGTGGCACAGGAGCTAAAGACCGGGATTGATCTGCATGCTAACTTCAGTAGCTTTCACTGCAAGGAGATTATTTATAATTTAGTTGGAGTTTAAGTTACTGATTTAAGTTTAGAAAGCATCGTCAGTTATGGTCCTTTCATGCGAGAACACCTTTAATTTGAAAAGCCACGGTTTACAAAATAAAACGACACCGGTGACGCCACGTGTTGCGAGTGACGTCACACATCCTTTGGAAAATAAGCACAAAAACTCTAAAAACCCTGCAGAATGGAAGCGTTTATAAGCAGGCGTCGCCATTGTCTCGTTCCCGACATGTTTGCATGTAAATAAGGATGCAGGAAATATTAGATTAATATGCTTTCCCGCTGCTTGTGCTCGCTGCTAATTTTATTAGCTCCAACTAATTGCTGTTTGACTTAATTGCACATCTGGTATTCGAGGGGCTGCTGAATTGTTTCCCCCTGTTGTCAGACGGAGCTTGGAGCCCGGCTCTCTCTGTCTCTCCCTCTCTCTGCCATTGTGGAATCACTGAAGTCAGATGTTATTATTTCTACCGAACAGGTGCTCAGCGCTTTGCCGGGGAACAAAAGACATAAAAAAAAAAAACCCCAAAAAACAGACACACACAAAAGCAGAAAATCATCAGACACAAATGATCTGCTGTGCGTCTGTGTGTCTGACATTTAGTGTGTGTCTCCCTCAGCCGGCGTTTGATCGCAGATGGTGGTCAGAAGGCAGATGAGAACTGTTCAAAGCTGACTCATATCAAAGGGCCTCTGCGTCTTTGTAGCGCCGTGTCTGCAACAGGTGACATTTTGGACCCGGGAACCATTTATAACTTTTAACGCTCGCTGTGGGCTGAACTTCCCCTCAACCCAGCAGGTATGGAGGGGACGGAGGAGTCAGATGAAAGTTAGTTTCCTCTCGCTTTGTGCTCCGCAGTCTGCTGGCAGGCCGGCAGCGCGAGGACGCTTCATCCAGAATCCGAGGTGCATCTTTTTTTAAAGGATACGGTGAAATAATGACACAAAGATGAGAGTTTTTTTCTTTGCAAAGCGGCTGAAAATGCGAGCTGGGTGATGTGTGTAGGAGTGGAATAGGTAAATAAACACTGGAGACGGAGCATCAAGGTGAGTTTCATGTTTAGGATGTGTGCTGCGGACGTGCATCCATCCATAAATAACCTGTGGGTGTCACGTTCAGGTCCACGTTTTAAGCATCGGAAGAAGCTTTAGCAGAGTTGAAATGTTTCAGATTTGATTTGAAATAGACTGAATCCATAATGACTCACAATAAACGATGTGCAAATCCCGTTTTATCTTATTTTTTGATGTCATAAACTATTTGTTTTGGTCTCTTTGTATGAAATGTTTTGTTTGGAGCAACAATCACAAAAGTGAAATTACTTGTTGAAAAGAAGGAACAAAAATACAGCAAAATAAGATCATTATCATCGTATCAACACACGCAGGTGAAAGATGATCAAGTCACGCTGTAAAGTTGGAATACTGCCACACGAAACTCATTTTTTTCTGTTGTTTTATTCCAGGGGCCATGGGGGACCCCCTGTCAGACTGCAGCCCGCTCATCAGTGCGGCGTCCTCGGGCAAGCTCCGTCTGGTCCGCCTGCTGGTGGAAGGTGGAGCTCAGGTCAACGCGTGCAACCCGAGAGGAGAGACCGCTCTCCTGGCTGCCTGCAAGGCTCTGAGAGGGGAACCAGCCGGGCCCGAGACTGTGAAACTCCTCAGCTACCTGCTTCAGAACAAGGTCAGTCTGCAGTGAGTCAGGTTTTTTAATTTGATCTCAAAATAAATGTGCTTGAATGTAATTTGAAGCAACTTTTCAGAGTCTAAAGTTCAACAGTATATTTATTTGGAAGCATGATGAATGTGTTCCTGCACTAAGAGAGGGACACTGTACTTTAATGCATAGTAAACAGGCTCTGGATGTTTCCGGCTCTGCTTGTGTCCTCTGTAGAACATTATGGAGCCAGTTTGATCTCTTGTGTCTCAAAGTAAATGACCTATTCTAGTATAGAATATATAGAAATAATGTCTCAGCATCTCCAAAGTTGTATTAGTGTCTCAAACTGGTTACTTCTTGCAAAATAATGAAAAACTTCCTCAAAATAATGACTGTAACTATCTTACTATTATAACTGAATACTGTAAATCTGTATTTGATGATATTAAATCATTACTTTGCGCTACAATGTCATTCTTTGGAGAAAGATTCTCTCCCTTTTGAGATGGTTTTTCATTGTTCATATTAGTCAGAAGTCATATTAGTCATCACTTTGGGAAACTATTTTGAGAAAGTTTGTCAATATTCTATGATACATCGTTGTGTGGAGACACTAACTCATTATTTTGGAATAGGAAGTCATTATCGATAAATTTAATTCCCATCGCAGCGATTTATAGAATCTTTTTAATCCCGTCACTTTGGCGGAAATGAGCTTCCATACAACACAGTTTACTCTGAGGCAAGATAATCATTGATTACATGAAGACAACTGTGCATTAGAGTAACTGTCTCATAAAACAAATTCTCACTCGAGAGCCAGAGAACAAAGACCTCAAAACTGACTGACACTCGCGCTCGACCGCTGTTCAGACTTCATGGCGCACAAACTACTTGGAGTTGTCGTCCTCCATCAGATTTCCTCCTCTGTACTGATCAGGCAGATCCAAATGCGCAGGACCGAGCAGGACGCACCGCTCTGATGTACGCCTGCATGGAGCGAGCAGGAGCTCAGGTGGCGTCCACCCTGCTGGCTGCGGGAGCCGACCCCAGCATGGAGGACCAGTCCAGAGCCTCAGCGCTGGTGTACGCCGTCAATGCACAGCACCAGCCAACGCTGAAGGTCAGTCAGGCAGGGGAGAAGAATCTAAACCAATACATATGACTCCTGATCATAAGGATGTAGTAAAGTTAGCATGCTAACCAGCTAGCCCCTCACCAGTTTGTCCTTGGATAAGTGGCCATTTTTTGCACATTGCCCCTTTAAGTATAGAAAAAAGATGATAATAATGTATGCATTCATGTGTTGGAGTGATTTAATGTCGCTGCATGTCAAATGTATATACTTTAATGTGTAACGCTGCATCATGGGTCACAAAGTGATCTGAGGTTTTGTCTGTAAAATCTTAAAGTCTGAAAAGGAACGAGTAATAACTGTAAAATCATTGTGTTTAAAAGAATAAAAGAAAAAAAAGGAGCATAAAATTGGAATGCTGAAGCTCAATTTTTCTACTTTTTCATTATAAAGTTTGAAAGCTTTGCACTTTTTCAGAAGCTTTTCCTCCCTGTGGACGTGGAGGAACCGCTGATGAATACTAAGCGGTGCAAATGTTCAGAATCAGGCAGAATCAGAACCCTTAATCGGTCAAATCCAACCTACACCGTGTGCTTTAGGTGCTGATGGATGCCTGCCAGGCCCGGGGTCGTGACATCATCATCATCGCTACAGAGATGGGTGTGAACGGAGGCCCGGTGACCCGGCGTTACCTGAACGTCCCTCCGTCCCCCGACACCTCCCCGGTGTCCTGCATGTCCCCGTCTGACATCTTCCTCAAGACGGGCTCGCCCAACTCACCCAAGGGAGAGAACATCTTCAACTTCAGAGGAACCAGTGAGCGAAACGCAGATTGTTCCGACCACACCGTTGTTCTT
Organism: Sparus aurata; assembly: GCF_900880675.1. NCBI lineage: Eukaryota > Metazoa > Chordata > Actinopteri > Spariformes > Sparidae > Sparus > Sparus aurata. The sequence goes on from NC_044202.1 coordinate 7,411,803, forward strand.
CAGTGAACAGTGTGTCCGCTTTGTTTGCGGTGATGCCACAGCAGAATGGCATCTCATTTCTTTTACATCAGGTTAAAAATCCTGGCTCTCAACATCAGGCCTGAATGATTCAGTTATTCAAGCTGCCTGGCTGCTGCACCTTAACGTCGGGCTCGGGAGGCTCTGTATGCAGACGCCGTGCCCCTCCTGAATACAGCAACAGTGCAACAAAGGCAAGTCTCGACAGATGGGAGCAAATTCCTGGTGGTTGAAATCATTAGGCGAGCGCTCTTTCCTGAGGAGACGAGATGAAAATGTGTGACCAGGCTGAGGTGAAGCTGAGCTCGAGCGGTGCATTACAATGAACGAAGCAAAAATGGAACCTGACACTTAATTCATAGAGCAGAAAGTCTTGAAATGGCTGTTGAAGAAAGTAACGAGTTTCAGAATACGAATCGCTTCACAACCGGCACAACAGAAGAATGTGTTCAGAACCGAGCTTGGCGCGGTGCTGTTGGGCGGTCCACCACTTTAATGTAAAGTCTTCACACCCTGACTTTTCATTTCGCGCTACCATTTTGAGCACCAAGTTGAACATTGTGTAGCTTTCTGCAAGATGTTGCAATGAAGTTATTTCTCTTCGCCTCAGCTGCACTTGTATTTTAGTGCCTATTTGCGAATGCTAGCCGGTTAGCACGCTAATTTAAGTTGGGCGCCGCTGTTAACCTGCCGAGCATCCGCATGTTAGCGCTGACGTTCCCAGCTTAGTTTTCGTCCACCACTTTGATTCAGAGTGAAATAACTTGCCAGCATTTCATACAGATTTCAGAATGATGCAGTTCATCCACAAATAATGAATCTTAATGATCCTTTTTTTTTTTTTTCTTCTGACCTGTTTCACCATCACCCCCAACTAGAAATGAGATATGACTGAGTTGTTAGCAGCTCCTGTTTCCTTTGAGCATTGTTTTGTGGGAGAATATTGTTTCTCACGAACATTTCTCTAAAGAAAATTGACCGTTACAGTAATAAAGACTGTTTTTAGGGCAATTTTATTGATGCTAATTTTATTTATATGGCTAAAAATGATAAATAAGCCTCAAAGAGATTAATCTTTAGGCTACAGCATCATAGTTCCTATCCTTAGACATCAATTAGGATTAAAGAAATGTTTTTAGAAGTGTCCAACAGGGGGAAAACTTATTGTCGGTGTCTCCTTCACTTCCATCAGGCAAAAGAGGAAGTGCCAGCAACAGCAGCAGCAGCAGCAGCAGCAGACTCCCCTCCTCCGAGCTGAGTCCGATGGGCCTGTGCAGCACTCCACCGCCCAGACAGAGAGTGTTATCTGAACCCTGGCTCACCATCCACAACCTGGCCTGTCTGAACCAGGCTTACGAGGAGGGTATGAGTAAGAGGAGCCCGCAGGATGAGGAGGAGGACGAGGAGGAGGATTCAGAGAGGGATGATGATGAGGAAGGAGAGGATGTGGAGCCACATTCTCAGCGCAGGGCGGAAGTTCAAAGGAGGGATGACAGATATGGAGGAGAGAATTACATCAGCTGCCGTGGGGATTTTCTTCAGAGGGTTTCTCAGTCGGTCCTGTCCCTGACGGAGATGAGCTCATCTCAGGTGACCCCGAGGAGACCGGATCCCGGGAGGTGTGTGACGGCTGGAGGTTCACCATCAGAACGACTGACCCCAAGACGTGATTCACTCCCCACCTGTCTGTCCCCCTCCTCCCGCCTCCGCAGGAACACCCTCCCCTCGGTCACCGTGTTCCCGCCTCCGCTCCACCTCCCTCCCTTAGTCCACCGGTCAGACTCCCGCCTCCAGGTCCCCACCCAGCGTCCAACTTTCAAAAGCAGGAGCATGGTGTTTCTGCCCCACCCGCCCAGCTACTCTCCACCCTCCTCCTCCTCCTCTTCATCCAGAGCATCCCTGAGAGCGGCGTCACTCCCTCCGCTGCCGCTGGCCTCCTCTGTCACCTCCCTGGTCGCTCCCCCCGCCTCCAGCTGCAGCGAGAGGAGCAGGAGGTCACCGCGACGCCACTCGGTGCAGCTGGAACAGATCGGAGGGAGACTGTGAGACTGAGAACCTTCATCCCTCCATGACGATGATGATGATGATGATGATGATGTTCAAGCAGCAGCCTGAGTATTGGCCTGGAGTGCACAGCCTCAGAACTCCAGCTGTGTGACGCATTTCAAAGATCCCAGTATTGCTGCAATGTCATAGCAGTCGCTTGTTTTGTAGCAGACGTGCAAAACGAACCAGTTCATTAAACGAATGAATGAACTCATCTTCGCCTTGTTTGCACCTCTGTGTATTTAGTTCAGTATTACTTTGATAAATGCTGACATTTTGACACTAAAGAGTCAAAAGAGTCATTGATAAAGATAAATCGTGTCGTCGATTAACAGAGAATTCATCTGAAACATTTTTAATGATCAAAACAGAGAACTAAAAGTTCAGTTTCCAGCTTTTCAAATGTGAGTATTTGCTGGGGTTTTTTTTGTCTTCTTTGAAAGTTAATGAAATATTTTTGATTTGGCTGGTTTTTTCAAAATGATCTCTGAACCTGTGAAGGGAATTTTGTTCAGCTATTTTCTGAAATTTACCAAATGATGAGTCAGTTAGTCAGGAGGAAAAAAAATCAGTAGTTAAAATAATAATGAAAATAATTCTTAGGTGCTTCAGGACTGACAGTCTTTGCTGGTTTTTTCCCCCTATAATTTAGAAAATTACATCTTCTTTCAACAGCAAAACAAGCAAACAACCCAAACAGGATAATCAGAGAAGACACACATATTTAAAATAATTTGTGGTTAAATGAAATATGACAGTTTGATCTAGTGATTCCAGAGTTTTTTGTTATCTGTGCCAGCAGAGAGTATTTTGTTTTTAGAGGTCTGAAAATGGTAAAACCTCACCAGTTATTACAATAATTCAGGAAACATTTTAGAAAATGTGAACAAACCGGCAATTTTTTATTCACCCTTGTTTAAATCCCAACCAATACTAATATTGTGGAGCTTTTGTGCATTAAAAAATACTGATATCGATAAATATCTGCTGATATACACACATTATTTGCAATGATGCATCATTTGTGACTGGGAATTCAATAATAAATTACGCCAAACATCGTTATCTGCATCGTAATCTCTTCAAAACAATATTGGTGCATTTCACACAGCATGTATTACCGATATCGATATCTGTGACAGAGCAACATCGTTTGATAATATCAGCCACAGATACATTGCTCAGGCTTTACTCTCGTCAGTAATTTTTCTTTCAGATTTGTCTCGTGACCCCTTGACCTGGGTAATAATTCCTGCTAACCAGCATTTAAAAGGCTGTAGATATTATTTGAATGTTTGTTAGTGAGAGATCTATTTTATCACCCTCGTCAGACATCAATAAAGTCACAGCGAAAGAAAAGCATGTTCATGGCAAAAGGAGTGAAGTCATTTTATTTGTTTTTAATATGTATCTACAACAAGGGGGACACAGGCAAAAACGACTGACAACTTGATGAAAATTAAAACAAAACCGAAAAGAAAAAAAAAAAAAATTACATTTATTATCAATGCAGTTTTCCCACCTTTTTTTTCCCAATAAGCAACATTTTTTTGTCTAAAGAAACTTTACAATATAAAGAAACATACGAAGAAGGAACCTCTTATTTTTACTACACGAGACATTTAGGATCTGAAACTACCCTAACATGAGATACAAAGCAACTCCCCAAGGACAGACTGCCTCATATTCAATACTGCTTTGTCATCAAGAGGAAAAAAAAATGAGGAAATAAACTGAAAAAATCTTTACTCCTCTCAAAAAAAAAAAAATTCCTCTCTCAACCCTCCCTGCCCCTGAATGTTACAGTATTATACATCAGCACAATAGAAATACAGAAATGATCAACGTTGTGACGGCTTTACTTACAGGACAGAAAGATAGAGAGAAGTTCGACTGCATTTTATACAACAGTACTCCAAAGTACAGGGGAGGAAACGCCCGATCCCGCACTCACTCTCTCCCCCTCTACCTCCTCTCAGCAAACTAATCTGTCCGTTTATTTTTTCTCTCTTTACTTTCCCAAAAAACATTTCTCCCACCCCATTTTTAAATAGATTAACGAAAGAAAAAAAAAAGAAAACAAAAGAAATCCTTCATAGTAAAGTCTGTCCTCTGGTCCCTGGTGTGTTGGATTGAGAGACAGTGTCCTGTGTGCCCGGGGAGGGGGTGGAAGATGAAATGCAGTTTCATTGTGAAAAACTGGCCTCTTTTTTTTTTTTTCCCCGCTCTGTTTCCTGCAAATTCCTTGTCAAAAAAACTGAAAAATTTTAAGCGGCTTATTTTTATTTTGGGGCCACCTCACTCCAATTTATTTTGTTTTCCCCAAGTTTTCCAAGAGGACGGAGGGCTTCTGGACGAGAATCGTGTTTTTAAAGATTTTTTTCAAAGAAATGTGTGTGACAGTGAGTTAGCGGAAAAAAAGGTGTTCAAACACACTTCAGAGAGTTTTTCCTCCCTCGTCCGCTCATACAGCTCTGATGCACAAGTAAAAGCCCCCCAAAGTTTGTCTGTGATGAGAAGAAATAGCATTAAAGTCTATAGCAGCTCCAGTTTCTGTTTCTCATCATTCATATCATATTCTGAGTAAAAGACACACCATCTGAACAAACACGCACACACAGTTGCCCCGAATCAGCGCGTTTTTCTGATCAACTGTTGTCGTGATTTGAAAATATCAAAACATGTCAATGATATCAAAATGCATTTTACAGTATTTACAAAAAAATTAAAATCAAGAAGATGGAGAGAGTTGTACAAAAAAAAAAAAAAAAACAGAGGGTTGTGTGTGTGTATGTGTGTGTGTGTGTGAGAGACTGTCGGTGCTGGCCCGTCGGAGAGGTGAGAAAAAGGGGGAGAAAGCAGGACGGAGGTCTTTTTCTTCCAAGACGAGCAAAGGGAGGGAGGCCACTCGCTACAGTCAACAGAGCAAACGCTTCGCTCTGCCATTAAAAACACCAGGGATCCTATCAGCAGAGCGCCAGAAGTCCTTTCACCAGAAGGAGCGCTGCGTGTGTGGAAAACAAAAAAAGCAAAAAAAAAAATTGTCTGCAAGCTAGAACTGACCGTCGTGTGAAAGCAAATTCCCATAAAAGCACAGACATACATCACAGTGTGTTTAGGAGTCATCAGCAAACATAAAGTGTTTCATAACAGGTCAGCAGAGACGATGCTGAGAGTGACAGTAACCTGATAGTGGAAGCAGCATGAGTGTGGTCAAAATGGTCGGGTAACACTTCATAATAACCATCATAAATAAATGGTAAATGTATGGTTAATTAAACTTTAGCTAATAGTTACCTCACTGTTAGCAAAACAAAATGCTTAATACACCATTTATCTTAGGTGCAATATGTAAAATTTGTTTACAAAACAATTAAATGATCAATAGAATATGAAGAAAAAACTATTTTGACAACTGTGCAGTGTTGCAGAGTAATCTATTGAATTTAGCAGCTTTTTTTTTTTTTTTAACCTTTGAGAGGTTTTAGTCCGATAGTAAACAAGTGTCAGCTAATATGACTGGAAGCTGCACGGTTAACTGAGCTGACCAGATCATACTGCACCTTTAAACAACGGCAAAGATTTTAAATACATCAGCTGCAACTTTATAAAGGTCATCCAAATAATGTTTTAGAGATTAACTACATAGTTTATTAACCTTTTACAAAGTATTATCAGTTGCAACTTTACAAAAAAGCGTAATAAATGGATTTTAAAAGCATTTCATTGTTTGATAAACGTGAAATAACTGTTAACTAAAGTTTAATTAAAGGTCCCATATTGTAGAAAGTGAAGTTTCATAGAGTGGGTCTAGATTCTATGTAAATACTGTGAAAGTATCCAAAAGCTCAGTCCACAGAGAAACACACAGACTATATTTAGAAACTGTGCCTTTGAAAACGTGCCGTAAGGACTTCTGTTACGTTGTGATGTCACAACTATACAATCGCCGTCCTCAGGGATTCCCCTCAGTACAGGCGTGGTTGCATAAAGACTTGCAGAGCTGGTGCAGAAACACAGTGGGCTCAGGCCTGTGACAGCTGACCAATCAGAACAGGCTGGGCTTTTTTTTTTTTTTTGAGGGGTGCCTTAAAGGGACAGGCACTAAAACAGAGGTGCTGCAGCAATGAATAGTATGTGAAGAATTATGCGTTTTTTGAATTATAAAGCATGTAAACATTTTCTAGAACCGTCCCAAAATGAAAGCGTTACATATGGGACCTTTGACTAATGTGATTATGAAGAGTTACCAGTGGTCGACACTTTAAAGCACCTTTAGGGCTCGGATGGAGGGGCTTAATGACGTCAGACGGAGAGGAGACGCTGCTGACTGGATCTGCATATTTACACAGTTGCTACTAGTTCTGCAGTTAACAAAAAAAAAAAAAAAAGGGATAACACTTTAAAAAAAAGTAACAATGATTCATAAGACAAATTTAAAGTACATAAATAAATAGAGCTGTGCATTTCACTGCTTGGAAGCTGTTAAAAACAGGAGCCGCTTCTTCTTTTTCTTGTTTGGATTACTGAGAAAGAAGTTTAGATTTTTTAATGGCTGCTAAAAACACGGAGAAAGATTATTTGTCTTTTTTTTTTTTTAAAAAGGGCCAATCAGTACCTTGATGGAGAAACTCTCACCAGCAGGGGGCAGTGTGCTCACATGGAGCCACATGTTACACAGCAAATAATTTCTGATTTGTGTGCACATAATGCTGTCTTCATCATAATAATGTGCCCTTAAGAAACAACAGAAATTAGAACCTAATCTTAAAAATGATCATAACAATATCATTAATAACAATAATACAATAATAAAAATAGCAATGATACAATACATACACAAAAAAAAAAAAAAATGGAAAAAAAGTTCACTGATCATCACAACACCTCTGTTAAAAATGTACACACAGAGAGAACAATGTGGAGGGGGCAAAAAAGGGGGTCATTTCATCCGACCCTCAACTGAATCCATCGGGGAGGAACAGCAACAAAAAAATGACGATAAAAAGTGTTTAAAAAGTCCAAAGTGGTGGTTGAGAAGCTTCCAGGCAGCTGCTAACAGACCCAACAGTGTTCCCCTCAGGGGGAGGGCTGTGTTACCCAGTCTCCTCTCCCTCGTTCTCTCTGTTTGTCCTCCTTCCCCCGCTCATTGTCTAGAACCTGACAGGAAGCCAGGGAGGCCGGGGCCGGAGTCAGAGAGGAGGCTCTTCCTGTTGCTCTGCTTCCTATTCAGACCGGCGGCCATCTTGCATGCTCCAGGAGGGCCCGTCTTAATTAGAGTCCCAGCATGCTCAAGGGCTGTCCCAGAGGTCTGCGTGGCCATAGAGTTCCCGAGGGGAAAGAGGAGGAGGGGTGGGGAAGGAGGATCCCATATTGAGGGGGGTTGAGGGCAGAGGGTGTGTGTGTGTGTGTGAGGAGGGGAGGCGGTCCAATCCGAGGTGAAGTAGGGATTGAATTGAAGAAAAAAATAAAATAAAAAAATCAGGTGCAGGGGTACAAAAATAGGAGGGGGTAAAATAAACAAAAATACAAAAAAAGGAAAAAATAAAATCACACACTCATCGTCATGTTGGGTGAATACTGAAAAGAGAGAGAGAGGGAAGGGGGAGTAGGGCACAGATGAGTGGATATGTCACTGACAACATTTAAACACCAGAGGGCGCTCAGACCCAGCCCTGCAAAGCTAGAGGAAGCACAGACTTTAGGATCCAGCCAAGCTCTGATACACCTGACTCGACTAATCAATACTGCAATCAGTCAGTCATAATCCTGATGATAAGTGCTGATTACTGTTTTCTGCTTTAGTGCAGGCAAATTTGGATAAAGCACAAAAACTCAAAAAAAGTGCTTTAGCTTAAAATGATTCATAGCTTTGTTTATATTTTTATAAACTGGATATTTACATTTAAATCCTAAATCTTATTAGGGTTAATAATAAAATAAGAAAAACATTTCCAAACAAACAGAATATTCTTCCAAGGAGGAAACTGAAATAGCATCACTTGGATATTGACATCTAAACTCACTCATTTCGGCTCTAATCTGAAGCTGAATCAGAGTATAAGGGCTCGACATGAATTCCTGTGCACCCCGTGGCTCTCCAGGCCGAGGGTTAGAGACCGTCACAATCTTACACAATGCAAGGAAAATACCGCCCTCCACAGAGAAAACTGAACTCACTTTAGTGGCTACTAAATGAAATGCCCTAATCCCCCTTAAATTTGTCCATAGATGCATCAAAATAAATGAAAAAGATAGAAGTATTTGCGTCGATTCCCCAATCACTGATACAGAGGATAAACAATGATTAGTGAGCGGCTACAATGCAAGCAGAACATCAGATATCTTTACAGTTGTCTTTAGCATTACTTTGTATAAAGAACATGCTGTTGTGCGCTACAGGAATAGAGCAGCATGTTTTGCATTTCAAATGTTTTGTGCTGTGTCCCAAGTTATACAGTATAAAGACTTTGTGTTTTTAAGCAGAGAAACTACAGGTCAATAGAGTGAACATTTTTCACAGATATCACCATAAAACTTGATAAATAACATCAAGAGAATCATTTTTTGTGTTAGAAGTTTTCTGAAAGTGTATGTTTATCTAATTTTAATGTACCATTAGGCTATTGATGAATCATGTACAACTTTTTGGACCAGTGACAAATTTTTAACTATTGTACTTCTATCTATTTATTTCTATCTATCTATTTCTATATTTAATATAAATGTAATATTAATAATTGTAATAAAAAGTAGTAAAAAATGTCAGTTGAAAGTGATATTGCAACCTCACAGCTCTAATAATGTAAATCAGACTAACATATATATCTTACAAAATAAAGTGATTAAAAAAGGGACAAGACACAGTCTACTGATTTTGTTCTGGTAAAGTTTGTGATCAATATTCAAGAAAATCAGGCAAACCTCTGCTTGCATTCTTCCACTGGTTTATGTCAGGACATTAAGGATAATTGTTAAGGGTCATGAGATGTAATTCACTCGCTCTACTTACACTTTCGCTTTGGAATGGGTTCAAGAAGTTCCCGCCCATTTCGCCGTCATCTCGCGGCGTTCCAGGAGGGTTGTTCATGCCCCCCATGTTATTAGGAGAGCTCTGGAGGAAGAGAGAGAAAAACAAACTGATGAGTCTACTTTTTCTTTCAGCAACACCATTAAAGTGTAGAGAATAAAGATCCTAAATAAATGTTTTTATTTACAAGAACACTCAGCAAACAAGAGGAGTTTATTGAAAATTGGATTTTTACTCACCTTTGGCAACCCATCCATATCCCCAGACCCTGAGGGAGGGAGAGGAGACAAATTGATTTTTAAAGTAAACTTGATCCAAAATAAAGAACAGTTAGTGTTGATTCAGGCGGTTTTTAAACCCACCTAGTGATCCGTTCATGTGGTGTGGCTCCATGGCTCCCATTGCTCCCATTGGCCCTTCAGGCCCAGGTCCCATAGGGAACTGGCGAAAAAAATGCAGAGGAAGCTTTTTAAATGACTGAAACGTCATGTTTCATGTTTGACCTCTTTGAAACAACTGTTTTTATAAAAAATGTGACCACAGTGGTCTGACTGATCGAATCTCAAATGCGTTGTCAATGCATCTTAGGTTAGAGCTGAGTGATCCGATCACTCAGGATGCACGTTGATACCAGGTCGGTAGTCCTTTCAACTCAGGGTGAAGCAGCAGATATAATTTAATTTATTCTTCCTGGTTCACTTCCAGTCGATTCTTATTGAGCTCAGTGTGGCGGCATTGTGTTTCTCTAATGCTGATTTGCACCGGAGCCCAGTGATGTGGTTATAAACTCTATCTGAGCTGGATTCATTTACGTGGGCAAGATTGTGTAATTTTAAATCATTACAACAAAGATCATTTTAACCCAGAATCAATCTACAGTGTCTGCAACCGTTACAGGCCTGGAAAGTTAAACCTTTAAAAACAACATCACAGAACTTTTTGTTAAAGAACCACATGAACTTGAGCGAGACTCACATTGGGTCTGTTGCCTCCCGGTCCGATAGGATTCATCATTGTATAGATGTTTTCACTGGAGTTAGTCGAATCTAAGGAAAAGCAAACACTTTAGTTACACAACATTAAACAGGATCCAAAACAAAGACTTTATTATTATTTTTTAAATATTAGCTATTGCTTGATAGACATGAAATGAGAACAAACAAATAGCGTCTGGTTGAGGGGACACATTCATGCTTGTTTAGTGAGGAGACATGGAAGAGACATCTATTTCTGACACAAGTGTTAGTGCTGGGGACATAGGTAGGTGACGCACCACCTGGGCTGGGCATGATGGGAGTTCCAGGTGGACCTCCTCCGCCTGGAGGACCCTGGGGAACAATCGAAGATAGGGAGGTTAAAATTACACTCATCAGAACACGAAGCAGAACAATAAAGACTGTGTCCTAGAGAGCCTCTGTGGGTTTGATTTTCACTCACCACGTAGTTCCCTGGAGATGAGGAGGAGTAGGCTATCTGCAGGGGGGAAGAGGAAACAGATTATCAGATCTGAGGGTCAGAGGATGCTGAATGTGAATCTATCCGGGGTGCACGAAAAAGGAGGAACACTTTACAATCCAGTAAAATCCTTAGATAGCTTTCGGTGTTCACACAGTGTTGTTTCCACTGTAAAGTGAGTTTCTGAGGCCATTGTTTTTACTGTTGTCAAATAAAATGTCCTTCAAGGAAACTAATCAGTGGTCACAAGTATCCCATGATAAAACTGATTGATGGGTTTCCAAGGTCTTAAGCCATTAACCCGAACAGACTAAGGTGACTTCAACTGGGAAGTGTTTGAGTAAGAGAGGATACAAGGGCCTGAAATGGTATATATAGGAATGGGACTGCACCTAGTGACACTTAACTTCACTGTGTCTGTTTAGGACTACTTTTGTTTTTAAAAAAAAATCTTCATGTTTGCGTAATGACACAACCAATTACTAAATCACTTGTTACAGCATGCTAACAGGACAAATCAACACCAAAGCTGCATATCATAAACATGTTTGTGTTTTGCTGGGCTCCCACTTCCTTTACCCACTACCTGTATGTGGTCATGTGTAAAGTTCAAGGGCTTCTGACTCACAGAGTTAGCATTAGGTCCTGGCCAAGGCCCTCTTCCTCCGGGACCCCTGAACCAAAGAAGGAAAGAAGGAAGAGAAGAATAAAGTAGAGAGAAAGATGGTGTGAAGGGAAAGGAAACATAAATTACTCTTCAAAAAATAGCAAAAGCATTGAGACACTGGTGGAATGATTATGTTTCACTAGATCTACCAGAGATTTTAACTTACATGTTCATTCCCGGCATGGGGCCGCCCATGGAGTTGGGGGGAGGCCTCATTCCTCCGTAGTTCTGCAAGATAAAATGTTAAAAAGATGGTAAGAACATTGATTCTTCACAGTACTCTTGTTCCTCATTTCCTCTAGAGAAATTCCCAAGATCACACATACATCACTAGACTGAGAACAGATGTGACATCCTCAAACAAACAACAAACAAGCCTGAGCTGTTCTGGTGAGGAAACTGAGGAAACAACATGTCTAGAAATATTTAATCACAGCCTGCAAGAGCTAAATGGAAAGCAATATATACTTCAGAAGAATAAATCAAAAAGCTCAATATGTTAACAGTTTATTGACATAAACAGAACAATACCTGTGGGCCCATGGCCATTCCTCGAGGAGGGTTCATTCTCATTGGTCCACCCATGTTAGGATGTCCTGTTGGGAACAGACCCAAAGTGTCATTCTGACTGCGACACACTGGTGCTCATGTAAATCCACATATGGCTCGTCTTTTAAAAGTCAGGAATTAAGACCTGCCACAGACAACACTCAATCATAATCTCATTAGTCGTAACACTCTGGACCCCTGAAGCTGTAATCTGCAGCTAAAATCACCACAGACCCCTTCCTGAGCCAGACGCACACAGGAAATAAGGACTAACCACAAACTGAATTTGTACAGCACTCCAAATGTTTGCTGGGTGAGTTTAGTCCTGCAAACATGTGTTAATTTATTGATTTATCAACTTTGAATGAATTAGTAAAAAATTTTAATAATTGATTTTTCATTTGGAGTAATTTGCTAAACAAATATTTGTGCATTCTAGCTTCTCCAACATGAGGATTTGAAGCCTTTTTAAAAATCCCAGACTATTAGCTTCAAAATTTGTCAGAGAAGAGATTCAGTTGACTTCTTTGGTTCTGGGAGCCTGAAATGGGCCTATTCGGGTATTCTGCACAGTTCAACAAGTTACAGTTAAGACATTTTTACGACACATGGAAGGCAATTTTCACCTGTTTCACATTCAAACTGGCTCAAGTGTGAAAAATATGTATTAATTCACCTCATGCATGAATCTACTGATAGAACTTCCCTGCTGTATATAATAGCAATTGCTAATAATGCTGAATTATTTATGCTTATGTTAGGTAGGTGGATAGATTTACAAGAGTCCTTACCCTGCGGTCTTGTAGGGTCCAAACTGTTTGGCAGGAGAGGCTGAGATCCAGGGATTCCTCCCGGGGGCTACAAAGACACCAGACATGGAGATGGATTAAAACTCGCTCTTGGCAACTAGGGTTGGAGCTGTATACCCTTTTTAAGGTATACCATAGTGTTCAAACACACTGTTCATATCCTGCACATTCACTTATCTAACATTTTAAATTCTACTGTTATATTAAATTCACGATGAATAAAGTGATTTATCAAATTAAAAGGAGGCGCACAGGGAATGCAGATGCATAATATGATCTTTTATTTTGAAACAACTTAAGTTACTGGAATAATGCCAGACCAACTCGTTAATACAGGTGCATGCCTTCCTTTGTGTGTCATGCAGGAGAGCAAACAACTATTTGACTGCAGTGGAAATTGAGTTTTTAGCCACCAAACTGGACTGAAGCAAAATGTTTCTTTAGAGACAATCATGTTATGAATTTCAGAAATAATCACATCTATCGTCTCAATAAAATTTGACTCACAACGCTCAAGTTTCTGGAAATGTTTGGATCACACAAGTCGGAAACAATCCTCAAGGCGGAACCAAGGAAATCTAATTCTACAATTAGTTTAATACCAATGATATTAGTGTAACTTAATCTTTATCTGCAACTGTGCTGAAATACCTGGCTCATATAGAATTCATTCTAAAAAGAAGCTGGACCACAAAAAAGTGAGTAAGAAATGTTATAAACAACTGCTCAAGTACCTGATTTGGCATTCGGAGTGAGGGGCGTGGTCCACCTGGATACCGTGGTGACATGAAAGGCTGTGGAGTAGAAATTGGAGGAAAGAAAGGGGGAGAAAGGGGGAGGAAGAGGGACACAGAGATAACGACATTTTCATTATTGATAAATCCGAGAGCACTCAAACGGGGGAAGCACTGAGGACACACAGATGGACACAGCGAGGCTGGAGGATGGAGGATGGCACTGAAAGATCGTAAATTCATCAACACATCCGCCTGGAAAAATACACATCAGCAAGAGTGTGTGTTTAATGAATTTTAACAATGCCCGCTTAGACACACACTCAAAGCATGGATTTGTGTGTGTGTGTGTTTATGTGTGTGTGTGTATAGAGACAGCGCGCACACAGCCTCCCTGCACGCACTGCCTGCTCTCACTGTGGTGTAAGCTGATTCGGCCTGTGGTCTGCCTGGCGTTGTTAGCAACACCTCAGGCCAACAACGCCGTCCAAAAACCTTAGAGGAAGCATGTCCACATTCTCTCGCACACAAGACGGAAACCAGAAACCACAAGAATGAAGAGCCGGGCCGCCGCAGTTAATGGGCAAAGGCTAGCTTTACCCCCACAGTGTCATCTGTAGCTACTGTTCTGGATAAGTGTTGAAACACACGTTGACTGAGAATGAAAGTTTCTCAAGGCTGAATATGCTTTTATCTAACTGCCAACTCTGGATATCCTATATGTGTGTGCATGTGTGCCCATGTGTTCTGTACGTATACATGACGTGTCCATAGTGTCTGGCCTCTCTTTTATTTATAAAGTGTGAGAACAAGTAAGCAGAGTGGAGGGGAGTGTGTGTGTGTGTGTGTGTGTGTGTGTGTGTGTGTGTGTGTGTGTGTGTGTGTGTGTGTTGAGAGTGGAGGAGCAGATAAATGTGCAACCCCCCACAAGCTGCTCCGGGGGGTGGGGCAAGGAGTGAATTATTCATCCCACACGGGGACAGCCGACTCTGGGCCTCGGTGAGGAGCGGGCCCTGCTGCCTCTGGATGCTCGGCTTTCATGAGAGGCAACTGGAGGGATCTACGAGGAGTTAGCCGAACAAAACTAGAGCTAACGGGGCCCGAGGGTGGGAGGAGGAGGAGGAGGTGGAGGAGGAGAAGAAAGTGTGCGAGTGCTGAATGGAAAGAAAAAGGAGCTTGTGTGTGTGAGCAAGGGGGAATGAAAGAGAGAGGGGTGTTTGAGAGAAAGTGTTTGCTTCTTACCTGGCCATGGGGTCCCATCATGGGGTTGCTGGGGTTGTGTGGGGGGGGCTGTGCGTGGGGGGACTGCTGAGAGCCAGGTGGTCCCTTTAAGAAAGAAGAGCGATATCAGAGAGGGGAGGGGCCAAAAGTGCAAAGGGGGTTTTACACCTGGAGGAATTAGCCGGATCAAAATCATCAGCGAGGGGGAGGACGAGAGAAAGGGGGGAGTCAGCTGGGAGTTTTTAGATTGAGGAGGAAGAAGACGAGCAAGGAGATGATGGAATAAGCTGGACTTTTTGGGTCAGATTCTTTCAAATCTGCAGTTAGATGATGTACGCCTTAAGAAATAACAAAAAAAATTAATTAGACAGAATTTAAAGCCAAAGCTCAACAGGACAACACTTTTAATTTGCTTTCAAGCAAACAGAAATCAGTATTACGCATGAATTATTTTGACAGAGATGATCCTTGGGACCCTCAGGTCAGACACGTAGTTTTCCTCTAAACCACATGGGGGCAGTGTTGCCAAAGGCTCACTGCAACAGGACAAGCAGCAGCAGCAGCAGCAGCAGGACAGGCAGTAGTGGCAACTTCAAACCAAGATGATGCAGACAAAAACAAGTTTAAGTCAGGACTTTTTCCTGCTTATTGTAAACCTTCCTCTGTATGACAAAGTATCCCTGCTGTCCACAGCGAAAGAAACCCAGACACACTGCTGTGTTATTGCTGACACTTCACCCCAAGACAAGGGGTTTACGACCCCTAATAAATAACTCATTATCTCTTTTACCATGTATCCCTCCAAGGCACCGGGACATGGACTGCTCTGTGAGTTTGGGGTTTATATGTACTTACAGTTAGCCAGAGCGAGCATGAAACTAATTTACTCTGATGGTGAAACTGCACCGAGAGATTTGTCCCGAAACACCCATGTTATACAGGGTTAAGTACAAAACAATGGACACAAACCAATCATCCATATCTCAGAAATAGACCTTAAACATGAGTAGTGGCGGATATTTACAGCCTGCTAAGTAGCTCTGAGAATTGAAACCTGTCAATAACCACAAACAGCCAGTGAATATATGGTCTACAGCTGCAGCTAATGATCATTTCAATTGTTGATTAATCCACAGATTACTTTCTCGATTAGATAGTTTAACGTTTTGTCAATACAATAACAGAAAACAGTAACAAATGGCCATCGCAGCGAAGCAGCAACAATTAGATGGTTAAAAGAAACTTAATTGGCAACAATTTTAATAATTGATCATCGTTTCAGTCACCTTTCAAGCAAAATGTGATGAAAAATTGCTGGTTCCTGCTTTCAAATGCATGAATATGCTGTTTTTCTTTGTCATTTATGATAAAAATGAAGAGTCTTTGGGTTTTTGACTCCTGTTAGGATTAATCACAATTTAATAGCATTCTAAAGACTAAATTATTAATCAATTAAATTGTGAAAGATTAAGAGATAATGCAAATATGATCTGCAGCCATGTCCGAGAGCTCGAGTTGAAAAGATAAAATCCGAAGGAAATCCTTCTACTATTATGTTAATGAGGAACAGATATTCATATTAGAGAAGCTGAAACCATCAAATATCTTAAGTTTTGCCTGGAAAAAACAAACATACAAGTTACGAGTCCATTGGCTTATTGATTAATCAACAAATCACTGCAGCTCTAATCTGGTCCGAATTTTAACAAACATCAGCTGACTGTACTGATGCGCCAACCTTTTTTCTCCCCAGATACCAATTCAAATACCTCAGCTTAGGGTATCTGCTGCTACTGTTTACTGATCTCGTTTCAGTGCTCTTTTCATCCTAATGTTGAAAGCTGTACACCACACTGTGAGGAACTCGTTAGGATGTCTTTTTTATGTAAGGTAACGAGACGCCAGGGATTGCTGTGAGGCTAAATACAGATGGTTTAATTGATGTAAGTGTAAAAACTGAGCTTCATGATGACAGAATAGACAAAGAAACTGTATTTAATCTTCATAAATAATGTTGAAAAATGGAGAATCACAATTTTCAAACATTGTCTAGGTCTGATACAAGATTAATAGATTAGATTAGATATTGTAAAGGTAGATCAACTGATTGAATTGTTATTTGTTGGTTTCAGCTTCTGAACTGTGATTATTTGGTTGTTTTGGGGGGCTCAATAATGTTAAACCTAATATGTTTGGATAATGAACTGGTGGTCAAGACATTTGAAGACATCACCTTTTTTATTATGTTTTTTTAAAGACCAAATGTGCAAGCAAACTGTTATGGTGCTACACCTTCATCAGGCATCTTCAATAGTGGGTAATCACATTCCCCACATGTAATATATAAAGATAATTGTAAAATAAACAAATTTCCTCTCTGAAAGATATTATTACATGATGGTGGAGAAGGCAAATATTGAACACTGTAACAAGCATAAAGTACACCTCAATTGTACACATAAATAGATCAATTGGTTTTAAGTTTTCGGTTTACTCGTCCCTTTTACTGTCACCTGGCTCATGAAATATTTTGCTAAATGTGTTTTACTTAAGAATATATTTATTACATTTGTATCATGAATGGTACTGTGAAAAATGTTTCAATCTGGATTCTGAAAGTATAAAACCACCAGTTGACACACAAAACATTTCAAAGGCCTGATTTGAAGGGGGGGAATGAATGTTTCAACAAAAAAAAAAAAAAAAATTTATGTTTACTAGAGTATTTTTTGCAATTTTCTATCCAGGAGAAGATCTGCACAATTTTCTTCGGGTTTTAGCTGTATTACATTTGTCTTTTAATAAAAATTTCAGTTTTGTGTCATTTTTTTCCCCTGTGTTGTTGAATATTCTTACTTTTCAAGGTTTCATATCCAAGTCAGAAATTCCACAACTAATACATGACACAAAGAGCACAAACCATAATTGCAGCAACCAACCAAACCTTTCCCATTACAATAAGGTCCCTTGAACGCAACATGCACACACAAACCCTCGCCTCACTCCCCCACCAATGTTATAAATAGCACTTCCATGCGTCTCTCCTCACTCTCTCTCCCCCCACCCTTTCCCTTTGCGTATTCACAGTCGTACTCTCACTAATCCCCCACCACCACCACCCTCTCAGCACATTGCCTCGTTCTCAGCAAGCAAACAATGGAGTGGTAGGTAGCCACAGAAACAAACACTGGGCCAATGATCTTTCACATTTCCCTCTCTTCTTCCTCTCACCATCATTCCCTCTCTCTCTATCCAACGTGTCACTCGCTTTCTCGCTCCTACTCTTCTCCACCACCTTATCGTGCCTCCTGCCAAATGCCAGTGCTGTCCATCACACCGCTGCCTCACCGAGGATGTGTGTGTGTTTATTTGTGAATGCGTGCGCCTGCGTGTGTTTGTACATGTATCTGTGTGTGTGTCGTTCTCTTCACTCTTCAGACAGCCATCTCCCACACTAAAACCTTTCCCTTCACAGAGCTGGGACAGGTCGGAGACGGAGATGGAGAGGAGAGGATGAAAACGGGATGGCTGAATCACGAAACGGCCGAAAAGCAAACCACAGATGAATGAACATCAGAGGCTCTGGCGGGTGTAAGAGGAAAAATAAGTGGCAGAGTTGGAATTTGTGGTGTCATCTGATCAAACTCGATGACTGATTTCAGAGTGAAGGACTTTATGACTACTGGGATCTGATTGAATATGGCAATATTTACCACCATATGCAGCATTTTTCAATATCGGATATTAAACAGCTGTGTGATTCTTCACCTGAGAGAAACTGCTCTGACTGCATTTTAAATATTAATTATAATTTATCACAGTTATTACTGTCATTTCTCACCTGGCTAGCCCCCTAGAGTTTAGAGTGAAGGGAACCGAACCAGTAGAGGTGCAAAACATTTTGAAGGCTTTTCTGTTTTGTTTGCGACTCAATCCTAATTTAAAAGCCCTTATTTAAAATTATTTTCTTATTTCATAGTGTTGTATGTGTTGATGCAAAGGGAGAGGCGATAATATTGTCTATCGTGATTATATTTTAATTGTTTTACATAAATGTATAACAAACATTATCACACTAGGAATGCTGAGGACATGTCCCCACTACCCTTTGAAATGACCAGTTTTGTCCACATCACTTTTTGAAAGCATAAAACATGTGCTAAAAAAATAGCTTGTAACAATTTACAAATGAGATTAAATGAATTTTGATGTGCCATTATGCAATTTTTCCCCCAGTCATAATTATCTGCCCTGACCTCATACAATTCCCTCATGACATTGCCTAAAATCACATACTGTATGTTGAATAATGTTTTTTCCATCTGAGCCCTGGTGTCCCCTGCAGTTTTCAACACAAAGTTACGCCATTGCCTGCTGATACCAGGTTGGCTCTATTATTTTGTCTGATCTGCTCCTGTTAGCTTTTCCTTTAAAGAGCTGTTTTGACAGGAAAAAAGATTACTCTAATTGCGCTTTTAATTGAGGATTTGTGTAGTTAGAGGTGTCTTTAAAACTACCTTGAAATAGACTGTTTGAGATGCAAGACAGCCTTTCCCTGTGCTGAAGGTAGAATGCAAGGAACATGCAAATATTGCCTAGAATATATACGATTTGTGTTTGAAGTGTCAGAGATGGATGACCAGCAGACAGACGTAGAGAGATAAGAGTGTATTCGTAGCGATGAATAGATGGAGGAGTGAATAGGATGGTGACAGAGGGTAAATCATACCTGGAAGAAGCCTGGGGGCATGGGACCGCCTGGCATGGCGTCATTCGGGGGCATGTTGCCCATCACTGGGCTGGGCGCTGCTGCTGCGCTCTGAAACACAAAAACAAGGTAATTAAATGTGGTGTTTTGAGTGATACTGTATATACTGTATGTCTCTTTTACTGCTCTACAGTAATATTTATGCACATGATGCATTGGCCACCAAATTACTACAGGGGGCAGTGTCTGCACCTGCAATCAGAGCAGACTCCTGCCCCCCCACCTCATCTAAAGTTTAATGTTAGTTCAGAAATGTGTCCCCTCTTAAGAAATTTTAACTGTTTCCTCATCTCTGTGGTAGAGAAAAGAAAAGGCATCTCCTCAGTGAACTTACAGAAGAAGAAAAGTTAAAATGATAATTTCCACCAGAACATTATTTCTTATGTTCTAGAAGAGTCAGGTCTCTGGGAAAAACAGTCATGAAGTTTCATTGATTCAAAACTCTATACAGAGAAAACCTGCAGCTGTCCTCTGACCTTCACCATTGTTCACACTGCTGTGTATTCAATTGTTCCTAACCGACCAGGCTGATATACACACCCAATGTCTTTATCAAACACTGAGATATGTAATGGAGGCTGGATATTTTATGGTTCAACAATGAACAGTGCAGTAAAACAGTAAACTTAGTTGGGATTTAATAATCAAAAATGATCACAAGCATCATTTGTAATCATTTTGTAATCTCTAGTTTTCCATATTGGTGCATAGTAATATCTATACTAGGCAAATGTTGACCAATGACCAACTTTTTCCGTGATGGTTATTATGGTTTGGAGTTTATAAGATTTAACTTCATTTGTATTTATTCATTTTACTTTTTCAGTTTTAACATAATTTTTCTAACTGCTTGTGTTAGTTTATAAGAATGGTGGTTTTGTGGTACGTTGTCACAATCATAAATATTAACAATAAGTATAGAACATTGTAATAAGAGCTTACATATCTTCCTCTCCTCTAACTCATTAAAAGGTCTGTCTAGAAATACACTCATGCATTTTTTATAACTGGCATGATTGGATTTTCTTTCCTTGATTTATATCCTCATAGCTTCATTTCTATAATTATCTATTTTAACATTATTTCATCATAATTCTGAATAAGATCAAATAATTTAAACTATGTACATACAGTAACAAGTCATCAGCAAACAAGTTGAGTTTGTAGTGTTTTTCTAACCTATTATGGGGTACTAGATTGCCATTGAAGAAGGCTGCAATACAAACTAACTCTAAATCCTTGAGTCCGGAAGAAAGCCATGTCACTTCTGCATAACAACCATCACTGTGTTTTTTGTAGTTATTGTTAGTGCTCAATTTTCTGACAAGTTTACCAGTTTACTAGTTGTAATTGAGAAACCTGCCTGCATGCAGTTTATCGTTTCCTCCCTATTTTTCCAGCCTGTGCTGAATTGTGTCCTGATGAGGGGAGGTTATCTAAATAGACATGAGTTTTTCTATTATTGTGGCATGTGTATTTATTGTTGCTATTCATAGTCATTTAGTTTTCGGAGAATTTTACTATTTACAATGTATCTAATTGCCAAAAGCCCACATGTAGCTGATTGCCCCCTCCTACTTGCACTGGATTAGCTTGCAATTCAGGGAGGTTATTTACAAGGATGTTAGACTGTATTGTTTGACGAAGACGCAAATGGCATCTGCATGTTTGTCCTTAAACACAAGGATTAACGTAACAATGTACTCAACCAAAGATTATCATGAGGTAAAAGAATCATTACTCGACCAGCACAGTGACATGTCTTCTTTCAACCTGATTGCTTCAAGTTTTTTTAATCAGCTTCTAGTATTTGGATCAAGTAGCTCTTCAAAAATAAAGTGGGCTGTTATTTGATGAATATATGTATTAAATTTGATTCTGTATTGTTAGATATATTAAAAGGTGCTCTGTGGAAGTTCTGTGTTGTGCCGGAAGCCAGTTGTAAGTTTAAGTTTGCAGAATCGAATTCTGAACGTTAGCTACCGTTGATCTGTTAGCGGAGTGGAGAGAAAAACTGAGACGAGGCACCCAAGAATGTGTATAAAGTAAACATAATTTTGGAAAACCCGAATTTTACAAAGAAATCCACAGTCCAGCAGCATTAAACAACTTCAACAATTGTCCACAGGCTTGTGTAGGCAAGTGAGAAAGACAAGGATGGTCTCATCTTTCAGCGTACTTTACACTCTGCTCAAATATGGCCGAAAAAAGTAAAAGAGAACAAATTCTTAAATAGAGCCCCAGTAATATGTCAAAGAATATCACTGTTTCATGTTATCACCCTAAATGGTATAACACATAGCAAACCACTTAAACCTGGTGCAAGCTTATCTATTATCTACCTCACCACAACAATACTACTGTTTCCAGTCTCCTCAACGTCCGTCAAACAATATGGAAAAACAAAACTAGAATCTAGGATAGAGGAGAGGGGGTGAATGATTCAGCCCGGGAGTTAAATATGATATAACTGTATTCTTGTCAACACACATAGATGGAGACGCGTGTTCAGAGTGCTTACATAAGCACGCCGGAACAAACACACAAATGCACGCAAACACATGAGCGCGCATCGCACACATACACACAGACACACAAAGAGTTGCATCACAGGCTCATAAAGTGCGGCCCTTCAGTACAGAGAGGCAGACAGGAGGGAACCGCAGGCTACAGGACCAGAACAGGGAGGGGGTTTAAGACCCAGGGGAGGGAGGGAGGGAGTCACACTCACAAACACACACACACACGCGCGCGCGTTCCACCAGCACGCACACCTAACGAACACACTATATCCATGTGACACATACAGTGTGCTTGGACAACAACGCATGCTACCAATTACATGCATGTACACAAATACAGTCGCTGCCCTTCTTCTCTGGACTATCAGAAACCAACACACATATTAACTGAAGAAACACACACACACACACACACCTCCCCCCATCTTTATGCTAATTCTGCTAGTGAACATGAGCAGGCCACTGAGTCCCTGGGGAAGAAGCAGGGTCGGCTGCCTCTTTCTCTCCTCCTCCATCCTCCCTCCCTCCCATCCATCTCCCTCACTTCTCTTCTTCTGCACACTTTTCTCTCCATCTCTTCTCCTCTCCGTGACCCCCTTCACTTATTTTCCCGGGCATTGGCAGGCACACACACACCTTTCTCTGTGCCCCAACCCCTGTACTATTCCTCCCCATCACAACCTCTCCTCCCCTCAGCCCCCCCAGTAGGGTGTCAGCAGCTTGCAGAAGCTGTTGCTATGGAGACAGGTCCTATCTGCACTCTGTCCCCCTGGCATCCCCCGCTCCAGGAGCGCAGAGGCAGAGAGGCAGAGAGAGAGAGAGGCAGAGAGAGAGAGAGAGGCAGAGAGAGAGAGAGAGAGAGAGAGAGAGAGAGAGAGAGAGAGAGAGAGAGAGAGAGAGAGAGAGAGAGAGAGAGAGAGAGAGAGAATAAGAAGATGCAGGAGGGAGAAAGTGAGATAGAGGAGTGAGAGAGTGAGTTAGAAGATACAAGAGTGAGTCAGAAAAAGAGATGAAGAAAATGTTAAAGGTAGAAAGATTTGTGTTCACAATCAATCAACCGGACGAAATATTGTTATTGACTATTAATGATCGACTATCTGCTTGTGCATTTCACAATTTGCTAATTGAAATTGAACGTGCAGGCAGAGAGAGCACACCGTTGCCAGCAGCAAAGGTAGATTTAGTATGCAGTCGGTCTTTATTAAAACCAACTGGCCTGGGGAAATACGAAAGGATCCAACAGTGGTTTTTCTAGTTTTTGTAGTGGCGCACACAGTGCCGCCTATATCTACCTTTCCATTTCAGCTCGATGCTCAGAAGTGGCAGACTGTCAGGAAGCCGTGTGACAAGCCTGCCTCCTTGAATCAGAATAACTCGATTCACCAAGAAAGTAAATCTACAGGAATTTGTCTTGTTGACACTGTCGCAGGTAAACAATGATGCAGACAGAACACACAGGTAGGTAAGGAGACAACAAAAGCACACCTTTATGCAAAGAAACAAGACGACTGAACAATCCCGAGCAGACATTAGTGCTGCACTAATTAGTTGATATAATGAACATGTCTTTTTGAAGTAGAGTTGAATTATTAATTTTTAGGGTGAATGTATGGAGAGGAAAGTCTGTAAATGAATGAGCGTGCAAAGGAAGCACAACTTGAAAGAGCTTTAATGCCTGACATGCAGCGGGAAGGAGAAGAAGAAGAATACATTTCTTTCATTGAAGTTGGCTGAAAAGTTCAACAAAACCCACGGGACACATTTTCAAATGTCTGAGAATATTTACACTGTTTAAACTGTGAACTATATTTTAATGGCCTTCCTCAGCAGCGCTACACAAACACGACGTCAAAGCATCCTGGAGCCACGTCTGCAGTTTATGTGTTACCTGACTATCAATAAAACAGTATCCTGACTACCAAACCTGAACTGTAGCTCATTTTGCTTTGGTAGGTTTGGATGGAGAACTGCAAACTTCAGCATTATTTTACAGCATAATATAACATTTAAAGATCGGCAGATTGGGTCACTAGATTGAGAGAAACCTACTTGAACCATTTGCTGTTTTTGAAACTTAAACAGCTTGAATTGGCTTTGAATTATGGTTTTATTTGCCACAACATAAAAAGCTGAATATAACTAAGATGGAGCAGATCATGTCATCTGACCCTGTGCACTTCATGGTTTGACTGGAATCATCCACCCATTTCTACTTTTTGTAATGACACATCAGACTCAAACCTTCATCTGCTCTCCTGGTGGCCATAGCTTGTAGCCACAATGTTCAAATCTGGTACCCTGCATGTGTCCTCCATCAACAATAAATAAAGACAGTTAAATGAATAAAACATCTCCTGATAAAGCATTAATCAGTACATTAGTAGACAGATCTGAAATAAAATCAATTGGCGATAATTTTGATAGTCAATTTATCTGCCACAAATAAACTGGTTCCCGCTTTGCAAAATAAAAAATTACCTGCTTTGAGTCGACTTAAGCCCCATTTGTTTGGGACTAGTATTACCAGGGGACCTTGTTAGTGTTGTGTGCGACACATTTGCACAGGATAGCAAACACAGTATTTTAAATCATATTTAAGGACATTCTCTCCTGGTTATGAGGTCAAGGCTCTGTGTAACACCAACTTGCAGAAGCAGAGTGTCTCTTCTTTAGCAGTCATATTACAAAATATAGTTTAGAGTTCATATGCTCACTTACGGTAAGTGTTATAAACATTCGCAGCTCATTTAGATCAAGTAAAAGAAGCTTTGTGGTTGCACTCAGTTAGGACCAACCTTTTGTTACTCCTGAACTTCTCTGTCATGCATTTTAAATGTTAAAACAGTTCAAATTTTGTACTTGTTCTGTCTGACTAGAATCATTTTCTGATGTCAAAGAAGAAACGCAGCCCAGAATCACATTTGAAGTTTGCATGTGTGTAATATCACATAACCTCTGTGTTTGTAAATACCACACATGGCAGATTTGCATTGGGTTAAGATCACAGACATTTTCTGCGGTCATTAGAAATTACTAGAGGTCCCAAGGTAATACTATTCTTTTGCAGACAAAGATCTTTATAGGATAATACGCAACTACGCAGAATAATCAAGATAATCAAGAATCACCAGAAATAATGTATTTGATTATATTACTTCCAGGTCTGAGGGAGCTTGTCTGGTTTAGCTTGCAGGAAGCAGGTTTAGATCTCGCTTCAGGCAAAAAAAGCTGCAGACAACTAACATAAAGCAACAACATTTGATTCCTATTAACATTAACTCTGCTTCTATCGCGTAATGAATGATATCCACCTCCCTGTGGCACCAATATTCAAACACTGACGTGGTGGCTCCCTGTGTGGACACCATGTTGTGTTTGCTTTTCCGTTTTAGTACAAACCTACAACGTTGATGAATAATCTATCAGAGAACAAAAGACTAATGATCTGATTGGCTGCTACAGTACAGTATGTAGATGTGCTATACAGAATAGCATTGATCCCTCCCTCTCCATTTCCCTCTCCCTTTCTCTCCCTCACCCATAGGACCTACCGGACAGATCAATAGTGCTCAACACATTATTGACCTCCGCCTGATACCTTTCACAGGGATAAAGACAGAGACATAAACAGTGGATGGAGAGAAGGGAGAGGTAGGAAGAGATGGGCAACGTATCCGTGTGTGTGTCTGTATTTATGTGTGTCCCTGCCTGGAGTGGGTACTAATCTACATTCTGGTTCACACTGATATGTACCTCATCACTGTCTCCTTGACCTGCTGTCCTTAGCGCACAGAGAGAGGGAGAGTAAGAGGGGGGAGGAGAAGGTGAAGGAGTGAGGATGGAAAAGAGAGTGAGAGGAGTGTGTGGAGGAAAAATAGCTGACTGTGGCGATCTAGCTAATTTATCAGCCCAGTCAAAACAAGTGTGTTTCGCTCTGGAGCAACAGGATACGGCTGCTACTCTCACCGTCACGTCTGACAAACAAATGCACTCACACACACAATCTCTGAAAGCCCAGCTGGTCCTCTAAACTGGCACACCGAACACACACACACACACAAACACACGCTTCCCCAAACGCCGCTGCCAAGGTAGCGGTGCTGAACCAGACGGGCGGACTCGTGCACAAGCAAACACACATGCACACACACCACCGGATGACAGCACTAATACATGCTGCAGACACAACATCCACTTAGCCAACACTCCAGAGGGAAGGCAGAGAAGGCGAAAGACAAGAATATGGAGAACAACTGTGAACCAGAATATCACTTCGGCTACAACAGGAGATCTTCTCCACACTCTGGCATCAACAGTTGAACATAACTGCTGACGTTACTATTCTTCTTGTTAAAACGTAAATAACAAAATGGCACCTTACTTGTCTACACACATCAAACTTTCAACATTTTGCTACCTGGACAGCTTTCAGGTGATGGAGAGTAACAATCCTAATCAGAACCCTAAACACTTGCCCTTTCTACACCACCTACATATTTGTGTTCATGCAGGGGTTTAGTCATATTAAAGTATGAATGTATGCGAAAAGGGTAAGTTCAACCAAAAATGATTAATTAAAAGATGACCAAATGACCTGGTGTGGAGCGGAAGTGGCCAAAAAAAATCCACACAAGTGCTCTCCTGCCTCATAATTATATCAAGTAAAAAATGAATGATTCACAAAATTAGACAAATATCTGCTAGTATTGGCAAACTTTTTGAATCAGTGTGAAACTTTGGAGAATATCACCTATATAACTCAATAACTTTGTTTTCCATCCCTCATGCATTTCCCACAGTGTGAAGCTACAGTAATCTGTTCCACTGCAGTTTCACATTCCTTCCCAGGTTTCAACACAAAAGCGACAAATTGCTGCCTTCACTCTTCTAACACATCAGGCTGTTCAACATGTGTATCGCAGTATTTCCCAACTTTATCACGCAGCTAATTATCAAGTTTAATGGAGCTCTTGTCACCGTTTTTTTTTTTATTACAGCACACTGAAACTGCTGGTGGAGAGAAGAGGCAGAACAGAGATTAAGGCTGAATGCATGCAACCGTCTTTTGGGAGCAATGAGCTTCTTTTGATTCAAAAGTGATTAGGATTATTTTGGCTTTAAAGGAACGTCAGAAAATTGCTGGATAATGTTAGTGAAGGGAGCCAGTTTCAATGGACTTGTCTGAAAACTGACTTCTGGTGGGTAAACCAAACCTGCAAGCATAACAGACGGCCGTTAACTGTAACTAATACAGCTGGGTGTAAATATTTCATGAGCATTTAAGGCAAAGGAAAAACTAAAATGACACCATCCTGTAAGGACATCAGAAGGTACTGAAAACCCCTGAAATGTACACAGGAAAGGTTTCCAGGGCTTTGTGCTACTGTTAGTGCCTGGAAAAGGTGGATTCAGAGAGGCAGATGAGATTGTTGCATACTTGTGACAATTAATATGTATTGCACTGCTGTCTCAATCTCTTCAAAATAAGTACTATCAAGTATAATTTGCAATGGGTTGGAGGCATTACTTTACCAAAATATAAGCTCTTATTTTCCTAAAATAGCCCATACCCAAACGCCCAATTTAATGTTAACTAAAGCTGCCTTTAGTGTTATGAATTTAAAAAGGCACATAAACCTCATGACTCATTTAATTAAAAGACAAAAGTCTATTTTCCATTTTGCCCCCTTCTCTCACCACTTTGACATTTGCCCACTCAGCTCCATTTTCAAATACCTAAACTGTCTCTCGCTCGTTTCTTCATGCTGTCTAACGCTGCCCTCTCCTCCTCGGCACTACTAGGCATTGTGGGTAAACAGCTAGATTAGCCAATCAATCTTCTCTTGGGAGCAGAGGTAGTAGTGGTGGTGAGGGAGAAGGGGGTCAGCGAAGAGATGGAGGGAGAGCGGGAAAGGAGGAGGAGAGTTAGTGAGAGGGAGTGAGCGATAAGGCGAGTGAGATGAGTGGGGGGCGGGGGGTAGGAGAGAGTAAGAGATATAGTAAAGAGGGTGGGAGGGAAGAGGAGAGGCGGTATGATGGAGGTAAGATGCAGATGTGGAGGTGTTGGAGAAGAAACATGATGTAAAGAAGAGGGGTTGGAGTGTGAGAGAAGTGATAAATGTCGGCAGATGTGTAGAGAAAGTGAAGCATCAACAACCTAACTGCAGGTTGACACAGTGATGGCAGCCGATTTAATACTGTACATTCATTAGCGCCTGTTTCTATACTTTTATAATGTAATCGTGTTATGTTCATTATGTGCAACCAAGCAATGTGCATTTGTGCACGCTTATCACAGGTTGCATGTCTGTAATAGAGAGGGACTGAATAATCAATTTGTTGCTATTAAATTGATCGGCCATTATTTTGATTATCTGTTTGACTAATTCTTAAAAGCTCTGAATTTTCTGATAGAGGAGGACAGAAACCAGAAAATATTTCCATTTAAGAAGCTGCTATGGCAAAAAAATGAATATCTTTGGGCTGTGGACAAAGCAAACACAACTACGACATTTCTATGACATTCTCTATTATTTTTCACCATTTGAAGTTTGACTAGCGCTCTACATTACGTCATCTTGCTGCACTCTTCTCATGCAATAGTTTAAATGGCAGCCAACTGTAACATTTGTGCCAGCAGATTTCTGTATAGATGCGCCCTACTCCTCATATTTGCATATACTCCAGGAGTGTACAGACATGCATGTTCATTTGCATTTTCTTTGACTAAATCTGCAAATGTTTTCAACACTTGTGCAAAATTTGAATGGGAGCTGCACAATATGGTACAAATAAAATCATGTTGGGGTACATTTTAAATGTATTGTGATTGCAATATGATTCACGATTAGTTAGGAAACTCACTTTTCCAAATAATGGCAGCTTCTGCAATTTGAATGTTGCACTTGATTACTCAATGATACAGCCTTAATTTGGGTTATAGTGAAAGCGTCCCACCCCGACAAAAATAAGAAGCACCTGCACACTTTTGCTAAATCTGTCCTTGTTGCATCTGTTCGTGGAAGTATAAAGTAAAGATTTTGTGAAGTGTCACAGAGAAATGATTAACAACAAACACATCAAAATAATGATATGAATAAAATCATATGAAACCAAACACTGGACATGAACTTCTACAGTCCAACAGTCCCTGCATTACTTTTAATATCCAATGTCAGGACTTGTGGAAGAAAGTTGCCTTAGCTGTAACTGTAAACCTTTCCTGCATCCAGCAGAGAACTGTGATAATGCCTCTTAAATGCTGGCCTGCAATCTAGCAATCCTCAAAAGACTGAAAAACTCTTTTGAGGTGAGGTGAAATATTGTTTTTTTTTTCTTCCCGATGCCTCCACCCGGCTCGTTCTTTTGAAACCGGTAGAAAGGACCTGTGCTCAGAGACTAGCCTCAGGGGGCTGGAGCCAAAATTAAACCAGTCCCGTCTCCTTCGCTTTATCACTGTTCGGAGCAGACAGCAAAAAAACGTGTAGCACACCCATCTAGGTTTGTACAGTCATACACACACACAGTTGACTGGCACTCTGGCACTGAGGGTGGGAGCCCCTCCACCCTCCTTCTATGGGCTGGTTGCCAAAGATGCCCCCTGTCCAAAACACACACACACACACACACACACACACACACACACACACACACACACACACGCACGCACACACACAAATCCCTGGCTTAGCCTCGGCCCAGTGCTGGGATTACCGGATTAGAACTCTATTCCATTATCTCCCCACACTATACAGCACACACACACACATGCACGCACACACATACACTGCCACACTGTCTTGGCCAGAGAGGACGCACAGTGTCAATCACAACACATGACATTTACACACAAGTGGATACAGTTACAGTTTCTCCTTTGAGTAGAGAATAAGACAGTTGTTTACAGTATTATTAGGCTGTATGTTGGAGTGGTTGTTGTTAAGATTTTATTGTGAAAGAGACCTCTGACAGCAAGCAGCTAACCTGCTGAAGTGTCCTTGGGCAAGACACTGAAACCCTACACATCAGGAATAAGGCTGCTGACCTCTGACCTCTGATCTCAGAGAGCAGCAAGCCGAGGGAAAGGAAGAATTTCTCCTTCAAACGCCCAAAGGAAGCAAATAATTCCTCAAGGATGCACACAGAAAAAAACAACAAAAAAAACACTTAAACCTACATGATCTTGAATAAATCATTGTTCATGATTTTCTCACTCAAGGAAAAATGATAACTGGTTGCTCTATGTAATACTACATAGCTAAAAAATTGCAATGAGTGCTCTTGGAAATCGGAATGAAGAGTACTTAATATACCAGAAGGCTCTGGAGACTCGTAACAAAAGAATGATATTGAAAAGCTTTTATTATTGTGGCTAAATCATATATACATTTAAAAAACGCAACATGTTTTGTCACTAGATCTCAATTAGAGCTGAAAGCAACCGTTGTTAACCACTATAAAGCTTATTTAGTATATCCCTTCTATTTTGACAAATCTGTATCATAATTGGAGTGCCTGGTTTGCCTTTGAGCTTTTCCAAGTTAATTTTACTGATAAAGACAAAAATCACCACACATCCTACAATCTGTAACGTATACAATATCCTCAGTCCTTCGACGGCAAGACTCAGAATTGAGATCATCATTTAAATCAACACAAAACCTCCAAGGATTGAAAATATAAAAAAAAAAGTCAAAAGCCACAAGCCTTTGTAGATAAAACCTTCAAGACTGAAGTTGAGGCAATTCTGTGAAGCTGAAGGCAAAAACTGCTGGCTAAGTAGCTACGTTGTGTCCTTTTCAGTGTCACAATCTTTGAACCAGCACAACTTCCATTTAACAAAATCTGATCCTAACAACACGCACGACTAGTTCTTCAAGAGACCAAACACATTTATTTTCTCTACCTTAACTTATTTTGTTCTTTGTGTTTTCTGCTCCTTTTCACTTTCAAAGTGCTTGTTTATTTCTGAACTCTTTGCCTTTGCAAAGTTAACCACTTGGTACAACACTGTCTTCTCATTAACTGATACTTCAGAGATTAGGAGTATTTGGTTTGATGCAACAGATCATCAGGTTTTGGAGCATTGGTAAGAAGAAAATGGGAATCTAAGCACATCAATTTGAGCCAATTAATCTACTAATTAAGACAGTAATTTGTAGTTTCATCCATAAAGAAGTGTTAGTTACAGCCCTACTCCCTGAAAACACAAATATGGCAAAATGACACAAATATGTAGTATGGTTTTTTACATTAACATAATTATTTGTGTCATCAAATTAGTTTGTAGTGCTTCGGAATATCTAGTAGTCTGAGAAAAATTTTCAAAGTTTGCTAATGAGTATATTCCTTGTCTTTGAGATGCACATTATCCTCTTCGTCCCATGAGTAAAAACATAATTCAGTGTTTACATGCCTGTTTCAAGCAGCCATACAGTGAAACAAACACCTGATTCCACAGTGAGTAAAGAGTGTTTTTCTGTCACTTACGTAGTCATGGAAGGCCTTGGCCTCACTGGAGTGCTCGCATGTCTCCCTTCGGTCTGGAGCCGCACAATACAAATCCCAGAATACACTGAAATGGGGGGGGAGGGGGGGAGAGGTCAAAGGTTAGCAAACAGAGCAATACAAGCAAATGTATAACAGCTATTCATAACCCATTCAAACACACTCACAATCTCCCTAGCACTCTTAAACTGCCTCTTATACACTTGAGCCTCACTGTAAGAGGGACACAATGCCAGAGTCGACCCCCTCAATCAGCCTCTCACTCACTCAAAACACACACACACACACACACACACACACACAATACTTACTTGCAGTCCTTTCATTGACTGCATCCATTTCATCACCCTTAACTTTGACTGTTACTTAATCCTAAACATGATGCATATAATACTCTCTTTTACTAGCCATCACTTGAATTTGTTGATTTGGTCCTTCCGAGAGCTGAAACAGGCACCGGCCACTTTCTCAGTTACACTACAATGTCATGCAATCCAATCCGACAGCTCTTCTATGAATTCTAGTTCTATAAGGCTTACACACTGTCACTTTTTGTTGACATGGTCTACTTCATCATCATTATTGAGCTCTCTGTGTGTAGGGGTGTCACAAGCTTTCACTTCAGATCCATATATCGATTTAAGGATCAATGATCCAATATCATCGATGCAAAGTGACAACATCGTTCCATATCATAAACTTTATGACGCACCTTTAATTTGAAATTTGTTTAGTCTCCTTGATAGTTCTCACTAAACCTAATGTTATTACTTCTGTTAAAGTAAGTAAACTTTATTTATGTGTTGTTTTTCTTTCATGGCCAAAAGCAGAAAAGGAAGTGGTGTCAGCTTCTGGCAATTATTGTATCATTTTCCAAAGAATCAATATAATATTGAATTGTTATGAAACTGGTTATTACAACCCCAACAGTGGGTGGTGATGTTGTCTTTGACAGTGTCAATCAAAAGTGAACATTACAATCTTTGTAAAGGCAGAAATCATGGCAGTACTGTTGTATCTAATGAAGTGGCCAGTAAGTGTACACATAAACTGTTTCCATACAACCTTCTGCTAAGTGGTAAAAATCACAGACACACACCTAACGGCAGCACTGACTGCCTGTGTGCTACCTGTGTAAGAGGCCTTAATTGAATCAGTCTTTTAGCATTGATTTAGTGGAAGTGCTGCAAACTGAGGAAAACAGCAACATGGCTAACGAGAAGACTAATCAGGCAGCCACTTCACATGTCCTGGCAATCTGCAATGCACAGACATGTTGAATCCCAAACATCTGGAATTTTTTCATACACCTCTGTTTTACAAGATGCAGAGATATTTTAGAGGTTAAGTAGAGTCCTGCTATGAAATCACAAACTCCCCTCGAGCTGCAGTTTTACTACACAAAGTGGAATTTATTGACTATTTGGATCTCAAAAGTTTAGGTATTACTTTCATGAGGAGGACCGAAGTGCATTGTTGAGCTGCGCATGATAAAGGATGTAAGTGTGATGCTCAAGGACACATCAACAGTGAGAAATACTTTGAGGGTACAAGATTTAAACCATCCAGTCAAAAAAAAAATAATCTCCTTTTCACTACAAGCCTGAACAAAGAGAGGAGGAGAAGAAAAGGAAAAATGACTAGTTTGCTCACAGTTGAAAGATGAAGTCTGTGCCAATAAGAGGAATAAAGCACTTCTTTAGAGGGAGCTTATACAAGAGACCATCATTTTATACTTTATTCTATATTTTTCCCCATATGTGAAAGAAAGAACCTAAATCTGGATTTAAGTCCGCAATAGAACAAAAGCTACAACTTTCTTTAGATTTACCCAGGTTTCTATGCTCGCATATTATTATTCTGTTCCTTCATTTTCTCTTTATTAAAACATGTCCTTGCTCTCATATTGCTGATGGCGCTCTATAGGCCTGGCGTTTATTCATCTGACTCAGCAGAGACTCCCCCCTAAGGTGAAAAGTTACAATAGAGATTGTACTTTTTAAGAGCATTTAAGGGTATATTTACAGGTCTGTAATTTTACACCCACAACTTTTTAAATATTTGTTCCTTTGTAATATGTGCTGTACTCATTCAAAATCAGTGTCCTTCAGCAACACAGCAAACTTATTCTCACTCCAGGTTTTGTAGCTGTGCTCTAATCTTTCTGAGGAAGGAAGAAGTAAGGTAAGGTCGTTTGGCTAAAGTCTTGTGTGGTGAGCATTTTTTGTTATTTGATTTAAAAGGAAAATGTGATATTGTATCTACCTGTACTGTATCTTCTTAAGAAAAAATGAGCTTAAAAGAAACTTATAATGTATTGATCCTACTAATATTATTTGAGCACCTCTGTGCCACAGACCTTCACTGCTGTACAAACACTACCGAAACACATATGAGGCATGCTGTTAATGGACTGACAAGTAGCATCATATACAACTTTCCAAAGGGACGAGGAGCCTTAGGAGGAATTTGATGCATTCCACAAGGGATCAACCGACATGGTTTTATCAAGACCAATTCTGGATATACATTTCCAGTATAAATACAAATCTTAGGGTCAAAACAAAATACAATTAAGAACTGTACTTAAGTACATTTTTGAGATACTTTACAATCTACATTTTCTGCTACTTGACAGTTCAACTCAACCACATTTAATTGATTTAGTTACTTTGTTACTTTAGCTAATCAGTCAACCGGTAGTTTCCACTGCATGGACCAGGGTCAAAATTAAGTTCAAGGAACATGGTTTTGCCCCCGTTAAAAGTTGGGGGTTAGTACTTTCCAGATGTACAGCAACTTTAGGGGTGGGGCTTGCAGCGCTGCACATTACTGATTGGTTGAGTACTCGCAGCATTGCATTTCACACATCATGTTTTAAAATCTGCTTCTTTTTTGTTCAACACAGTGACATGGAGATACAGAAGAGAGTATGCGACAGATGGACAGCAGTCTCGAGCAAAAATGGCGTGTCAAAACAGTTGCTGCTTTTCATACGTCAGTGGTCTAATTTGCCTCATCTTTGCCTGCCTTTAGACTGCAGTGGAAATACAGACAGCAGCCGGCTGAACCTGCAGTGAATCGCCAATATATTCTAAATGTATTTTAAAATCTTGTAGGTAGTTTAGAAATCTAATCACTGACCAGCTGTATGTAAAAGTGACATATATATTTAGTGCTTTTAAATGTGTTGTGTGATTTCCTGCCTCGTCCTGATTTCTCAAAAAACCAAAAAGTGAATCTGTTGATCAGTGCTTGAGGTGATGACCCTTAAAGTCAAATCTTAGCCAGGGGCAGAAATGACAGGAGGAGGTGTTGGGGGAAGGAGGAAGACAGCGGATGAAGAGGTGGCACAAAGGAAGATGGAATGCAACGGGTTAATCTGCTAAGAATCCCTCTCCCACATGAACAAAGGAGAAAAGTGGGAGGTGGGGGGGCACACAAAGGGTGACGAGAGGGTGAGGAGGGGGAGGGGAGTAGAGGGAGCGGGGGGGGGGGGGGGTCGGTCCATTCCCTAACCATCTGGATCTATTGTTTCAGGACCGGGGGTGAAGGGATGGAGAACTGGAGGAGGGGGAGAAGACATGGAGGGAGGGGGTCACGCCCTCGGTTAGTCTGTTCAACCCCAAAGCTGAGACTTCACATCACCTCCAATCCATAAGAGTCACTCTTAATCATGACTGAGCACAAATACCATCAATTATTTCAAATTTGGCATTTTTCAAGTAAATTAATATCCAAGTGTGTACATGAAATATTAGCTTAATATATTCAATAGGGGTGGTTAATCGGCCCAATTTCCCGATTCGATTCCGATTATTGAAGTCTCGATTGGATTACAAATCGATTTTCGATTATTAACGATTATCAATTCGATTTTCAATTATTAACAATTATTGATCTTCCATTTAACATCAGTCAGCTGCTGAATTATTTTACTTATCTTTTGAGTAACACCTCACAGCACCTTCAATATTGTATAGTGTAACTGTAATATCAAAATCATTATTTTTCAATTTGTTTTAAATGTAGTGTTTCACTGTTAAAAGAAAGCTGCCAAGCTCAGCAGCCGGACTCATGTTAGAAGCATTGTTGGTGACGAGAACCAGGGCGTGTTTCTCTGTTCCCCACTTGTCTGCCATTGCTTTGAGAAACTCACACATATTTGCGCTTGTGTGGCTATCATCCATAGCTTTCGTCTGAAGTACGTAGGACATTAGCTTCCATTAACTGCTGACATAATGAGCTGTAACGGTCACATATGAGACTGTGAGCAGAGTTGAGGGACACTTGCACGGAAAGGTTTGTCTCCTTGTAAAGATTTGGAATCGATTTAAGTGTGAAAAAGCTCCGGGATGGAATAACATATCTTGGCTCCAGACTGTGGACCATGTAGCGGAAGCCAGTAAGAGGAGGACTCCAATTTGTATTACCATTTAAAAAAAAATAAAATAAAAAATAATACAAAAAAATATTTAAGCGATTTTTGTAAATTTAATAATCGAATCATAATCGTCAATATTATAATCGCGATTCATCAATAATCGATTTTTTTCACCACCCCTAATATTCAAATTTGAATAATGGCTGTTTCATGAGCCTTCGGACCATGAAAATGAAGCTACTGTTTGTGCATATGACGGCGATGAATTATGTAGGGTCAGGATGAGTGCGCATGTGCCGGGAGGGGAGGGTACACTACAGCTGCAACGGATTGTAAAATAATCAATTAGTTCATCGGAGAAATTTTTTTAAATTCATAGCGAACATTTTTGGTAATTGATTTATCATTTCAGTAAATTTTTTCTATCAGAAATGTCAAACATTTGCCGGTTCCAGCTTCTTAAAGAGAAGGGTTTGCTGCTTTTCTTGTTACTTATGGCAGTAAATAGAGAGTTCGGGGGTTTTAGCCTGTTGGTTGAAATTTGGAGATGTTAAACTGGGCTTTGACATTTTATAAATTGAATGACTCATGGATTAATTTAGAAAATAATTGGCAGATTAATTGATTATCAATGTAATTGCTGGTTGCAGCCTTAAGGCTAATTTATGATCCCTTTATGTACGAAAACAGATAGAACCATTTTCAACAACATAACCGTCACTGCCCACATACTTCCGAGCATCCTGAACGTATGCATTGATGTCAAGCAATACAACTACTTGAGGGCACCGCTCAGAGTCAAAATCGGTCTTGTACGGGCCATCTAACTAACATTTAATTCCCGTCCTATTGCCTCCCAGCTGTTCTGTAGTAACTGTTCTCTTTCGGGCAAAGAAACATCATACAAAACTTCAAAACTTCTCAACAATTCACAATACCTCTCCTCAAAAAGTTCCACCATTTTTAAAATGTCTACTACTTGTCCTGTGGTTGTTTCCGCTTCAACTATTGGCCAAACTGCTACACTGCCCCCCATGATTACCAGAGGTATTGGTATCCATGAGCTTTCAGAAAAAAATATTTGACGAAATGAATGCAGACTACGGACAGAGGGCTCCGTCCATATCTGTATCTAAAGTTGAGCATTAATGACCCTTTAGAATATACAGCTCGAGACAGTACTGTTTACACACCAAAGGAAATTAAATGCATAGACTGACAATATCAAAACCAGACAAAACTAGCTTATTTCATACTCGGAAAAAATGACACTCACCACCACCACGAATGGAGGAATCCAGGGGGCTCCCCTAATGTAATATTCTTCTCCCATCGAATCTGAAGGAGAGGAGAGGAGTGGAAGAGAGAAAAGTCACTTGCAGCCACTAGAGAGAGGATTATGTCTGCAGGTCCAGGGGTTAAGAACATATAATCAGTCAGTCTCAAACTGTCAATGGCCTCCGACGTGAAGATGGGCATCTTTTCTGGCTCTACCGATCTCCATTTTCCTGACTCTCTTCTTTCTGTTAAGTCTTTCTGCCCTTATTCCTTTTATTAAGATGTTAAATGTGTTTTGGATTCAGACAACAGCTCAATTCATTGACCTGTTTACACCCAAAGGTTCTGTTAAGAGGCTTAGAAATGCATACTTACAACACACATGCCTACAGACAACTGCATCAGTTGTTTCTGCACCATGGCAGGCTGTGAGCATGATCTGGTGTAACTTTATAGGATTTCCTTTTGAAATATTGATGGAACACCTTACGCTCTGTAATCATGTTTTGCATGTTTGCACTGACGATACAAGTTGTTGTAAACATCCAGTAAAGCTGCCTGGTTATAGTATGTACAGTTTGATGAATAAAGAAATGATTAAAAAAGGTAATCAAACACGTAGCTTGTGAGTGTACAACTGTTTTCTTTGTCTAAACTCTAAAAACATTGTTAAGAGTTGTGGATCTTACCTCAGACAGGAAGGTCTGTGCGGACTTCTGTGCTCCCACATGTAGCAGGTACTCGTACACATATAACGCCAACCTGAAATGCAAAAGAAATAAATTGTTAGAGGCCAAACTCGTCCTTATTTCTCAAGACCACTCTAATGACAAAAACACAAATGAACCAAAAACCAACCAAACACAGTAGTTTTTACCAAAAAGAAAAAATAGAAGAACTACAGAGGGGCTAAAATAGAAGAAACTATAGGTCTCTTGAGATAATAGTAAGGAATCTTTCATAGACTAAAAGTTTAGTGCTTTCTTTTAAGATTTAACCACATACAAATAGTGAAAGATATTGGCAGACCAACAATGGATAAAAAGCACTCATAGCCACATTTCCATCGAGCAGTCTAGTCTAATTCAGTTCAGTTCATTATACATTAGAGCGGTTATTGCTGCAGTTCCACTGACAAAAGATGTAAATGGTACCCACAGAACCAATCCAGTACATCCTGTTTTTGTCAACTCTGTGTGCTGAGACTAAAGGTAGAAATAAAACGCTGCAGATCACTGATTGGTCAGAGAGAACTGGAAGCATCTGATGTGGGATTTCCCAAAGGCTCCTGTCTTTTTCAGCAAAGTTATTCTTCTTAATGTAATGATGTTTCATATAGCGATTGTGTGGCTGAGCAAGTGAGCGTGGCAGAATAGTGACGGGTAACATGAGCGGAGCAGAGGAAAAGGGCGGCAGTAAGTTGTCAATCTGGCAGTAAATGTACAGCATAGGTCAGAATGTGTCAGTGTCAATAAATGCTGCAGCTTCTCATGACCAAGAAAAATCGTGTCTGTTTATTTCCAACTGCTGGAAGTGAGATGGGTTGAGCCAGGAAGCCAGTTAAAACCCCGCCTTCATTTAAGTGTGCTGTCTATGGTGGTTAAACAAAACAAATTCAGGGTTTCAGTACACGTAGGTACAGGTTTCAAAGATACTATACTGAAAGTGGAAGCACAGCTGTTGCTGAGATGCAAGATGTTTGAATGGGAGATGTGCAGAGGTGGCAGGAGGGATTGAAAATGGTAGAAGAGTCAAGATGCCCTTCATCACAGTACACAGGATGAGCAAGTGTTTTTTTCTTCAGTATATAACCTACTGAAACAATAAGCCAATAGCGTTTTTTTGTTGTATGTTGAGTTTATTTAGATCGTTTGTATCTCAATAAATGGAGAATGTATGACTGCAATTTCAACATCAATGATTGTAAAGAGCTTCCCTACCCCAGTTGTAATATTAATACTTGCAGAAACTGATGTATGCTTCCAGAATTAATGCTTTAGTCAATTTGTACAGCTTGTGTGTGACCAGTTAGCAACATTCAGTACAATTACCTTCACTTTGATAGTTCCAAACTTACTCCTAAAGTACAATACTACCTTGAAAGCAGAGACTGAGGGCAGCTAGTCTATAAAATGTCAAAAGAAATTGTCAACTTGAATGGCCCTCAGTAGAGAGTTCATCAAGATTCATGCATTATTCCCCCAGAAATTAACAAATGAACAGAATTTATCTAAATTAATTTATTGTATCTTAACACAGCAGCTCTATTTAGGGGGTAAAGGAAGCAAAGGAACCAAAATTGGCTCTAGGTTCCAGCAGGTGAATCTCCAGAGTACCTCCAAAGCAAGTACAAAGCAATAAACAGCTCCATGATCCCAGCAGCAAGTCTGTGTCCTGTATAGTTTTCCCACTACTGTACAGTGCATCTTACTAAACCTAAGCATCCTGTATCGTCAAATCACAGCTGAAGCTGAAAAACACCTGTCGACCTGTGTGAGAAATAATGTGTTCTGACTGAACTCACCAGGTTTCTGACAGAAATAGCTGCATACAACACGCATTCCCTCCAATTCTGACAATACTTTGAAAGCTCTCAGATTTTTTTTTTTTTTTTTTAAATAACTGCTATTATAACAGGCCAGACACACTTGATAACGACAATCCACCAGGGTCTATTAACACACACAAGAACCATGCTGTGGAGTGGGAAACCCCCATTGGCCCAACATTGTACTCCTAACGCCTTCACTTAGTCGTGTTTAATAGGCTGTTAATGGACCATCAATCGACCGGCAGCGTGGATATGACAGTGCCCTGTGTGCCCAGAGCAGACAGTCCTCTGACAGGCCAATAAGGTCCTAATGAGAAGGACAGTAGCTCAGTGTCATAGTCCCCATCATTAGTCAATGAGCTGATCAATGAAACATGGTTCTGAGATAATAAGGCTGTTGTGCAGTTTGGTTTTAACCACTAACAGCCAATTTGCCGTCACAGTGCTGACTTCCACAGAATTGTTCTGCTGAATGGTGGGATGAAGGTCTATTTAAGCGCATTTAAGCCTCTTACCATGATGTATAGTGGGACAGTTAAAATGTTGGATAGGAAGCTGATAAGCTCACTATCTTTGTGTTCTAAGGAAATTAAATGGGCTGGTTTTTAATAACTGTGCACAGTTTGTCAAAGTAGAAATTATTTATATGTTACTGCATCATCACCACGATTCTCAGCGACAGGGTCAAACTTCGGGCTGCAGCTATGAAGAAATATACGTTACTCCATTGTTAAACCTCCTTAGGACTGACGGCTTGGGATTAAATATGGGAAACACAAACTAAAATGCAAGGATGATCAATTGAAGAAAATTAATCTGCTACCAATTGGGGTTGGCACGTAGGCCCAAATTTGATGACTACAGGTTCACAAAAGAGAATTTGACACTTTACAATGGAGAAAATTTTACATTTGGGAACTGTTGCAACAGGAATGCAATTACGTTTTATTGTACCGTAGGCTAATGATGGGCATTTTTCATGGTTTTCTAATGTTTTACTGTATGAAAGATTTATTTAAGAAGTTACTTGATTAACCGACAATAATAATTGTTAGCTGTAGCTCTAATCACAGCAAAGACCATTCTAAATTCTTAAGATTTTAATCTATCAGTCTATTCAGTTAATCAAAGCTGCAATGTTAGGTCAATTAGTTGTCAACTGTTAAATTATCGCCAACTATTTTGATAAACAATTAATTGGTTTTAGAAGATAAAAGTGTCTTTACTACTCTATGAGAGTAAACAGTATATTTGGGTTGTGGTCAAAACAAGGCAGCAAAGAACTTCCTCTTGCTTTGAGAAATACTGATCAACATTTTTCACCATTTTCTGATATTTTATAGACCAAACTACGAAGTGATTAATCTAGAAAATAAATCAACAGATTAAAGTCCTACTGATAATAGTCCACATGGTAAAGAAATGCACTGCACACTTTCGTGTGAGGTTAAAGACGAGAATCCACTCGCTTCATTACTATTTCTGCTGAATGTCTTGAATCATGCTTCAGATGAGGCGAGCACATGGGAGCAACAGAAATGGCAGAAACTACTACTGTAGAGTGTTGTGATGGAGAGACGGTCTGTGCCTGACCCGTTCTTACTACTAATGATATGCACCGGTTTAAAATATGCATTGTTAGTATGCAAATGTAGTCTGTAAAAAAATATGAATAAGCAAACAGACAATAACTGTAGTTTGCGCCGACGGTTGCTACATGATCACACCTTGTCCTTCGCATAGACACGACGCAGTCAGGGGGC
Organism: Sparus aurata; assembly: GCF_900880675.1. NCBI lineage: Eukaryota > Metazoa > Chordata > Actinopteri > Spariformes > Sparidae > Sparus > Sparus aurata. The sequence goes on from NC_044202.1 coordinate 7,453,105, forward strand.
ATTTTCTGAACATCATCACAGCAGGAGGGGCAGCAGCTGGCAGATATAAGTGCACACAACCAAAAGAACATGATGAAAGAATATGACGATTAAATGTGTTTGTTCCAGGTTTTAATCAAGTGTGACACATGATCGGTTCTATATGACGTCAAAGTAATCTGCACGCCACATACTCAGGGGCACACACTAATGCGCAGTGTATTTGGTGCATACGATAAAGTAGGACATTGCTAATACTTCAGACACAACCACAGATAAACTTTCAAGGCTGTCCACTACATGCGCAATGAAATACACATCTAAAACTGCACACTGCTGGTCAATATGACTGCTCTTTAGTGTAGCCTGAAACAGTGGTTTAATGGGTCAATGGCATTAGATCTGCCGTCATGACCCCCTCATGACCTGGTCTGAGCATAAGCTTGTTGAACCAGCTTGTGTGTTATGTTATAGATACTAATTTCATTGGCAGCTTTTGACATTTGAAAGTCATTTAAGTGATTGTCCCAAAGAGAGAGACAGAGTGCCCACAGAAAATAAAACTTTGCTTGGTACATGTGTAATGCAATTATTCATAGTTCTATAGTTTATATGTAACATGCATTCAATAGAGCTGCAACGATCAGTCGATAAATCAATTAGTCGAGTGAAAGAAAATTACTTTTTTTATATGTGAAACATGAACATGTTCCATTTTCTTTAATGTATTGATTTGCAGCTTTACTTTGTCACTGTGTGTTGGACAAAACAAGAAATTTGACTCTGGGAAATTGTATGAGCATGTTGGACTATTTTTTAGTTTTTTGTTTGTTTTTTTACATGTACAGTCTAAGGGCCCTGACACACTACGTGCCAATATTGTGGATGTTGGTGGATGTCTGCATTTATGCAGTATTTCGCACACCTTGTTGGCGGTTTTCAGGTCAAGTGAGCAAGAAGAATAGGTAGCCTGTTGATGAGACAAATCACTCTGATTGGCTGTTAAGCTAAGCAATTGGATCCACAAGAAGAGAAACAGGGAAAAAAGGAGACCCTCTTGCTATAATATCTATGATTTCATCCATTTAACACCATTTCCTATTTATTTTTTTAGCCCTCGCTTCCTCATCAAATTTTTAATCAGACATACAGTATTCAAAATTAAATGGCAATATTAGCAAGAATGGTGTGAAAAATTAGAGGCAAACCCTGCTTTATCATAACAACGACTTGTGTAGAGAGCCTGACTGATACAGGATTTTGTGGCCGATATAAGCAAGTAGAAAATGATGATACTAATATAATCACTGCAATGATCCCTCAATGTGGTTATAAAAGACTTCTGACAGATATGTAACGTAAGCATGGTAGTTTACAGTTTAACTACAAACGTCGTTGTCTTAAGTGCCGACAAAAACATTAGTGGGAATTTAATTATTGTCAATTACACAAAGCATGTTTGTCAACGCATATCGTGAAACCCATAAGCAATACTAATAATATATATATATATATATATATATATATATATATAATATATATATATATAAATATATATATATATATATTAATATATATATATATATATATATATATATATATATATATATATATATATATATATATATATATATATATATATATATATATATATATATATATATATATATCTGTGCCAATATCGGCCAATAATATCAGCCCACCGATATGTCAGTCGGGCTCCAGTTTTATATTAACAGTCTGGAGTCTGAGTGAGACTACCGCCACCTCATGGTATCGAGAGTTATTTCCTCTCATGCAGGCGCAGAACGTACGTACCAAACGTGTGCAAAAGTGATAATAGTTTCAATGAGCAGTACAATGTGTCTCTGTATATGTACAAAGGACCATCTTTCTTGGAGGGTAATAAATAGCTATGGGTGTTCCCCTCTGTCAGATAGCCACCAAGATAAGAAAACATACAAGCACACGCAGACATCCAGATGAACAAACAAACAAACAAAAGCCAAGGCAGCCATGAATTCTAAACTTCCTGGAGTGATTTACACTGGTTGACGTTATTCAACTCTAGATAAATGTACTGTCCTGCACAACTATGAAATACCTAACAGCAGAATCCACCCTGACTTCATTGACTTGCTCAATTCAACACAAGACAGTGGGACAGGTTGGTTGTGGTACAATTGGCCGATGCCCCTGAGAGGCTAAAGACTGCAGTTCTCACACACACGCACGTACACACACACACACGCTTTACCACTTTAGCCAGGGGAATCTGACCACTTTCTGAGGCTCCTACCAATTTGTAGGTCACAAAGCTCTACGCGACCGCTGGTGTAGAGTGTAAAGTCACTGCCACTCGCAGGTCAGTCTAGCATTGGGCCACACACCTGAACAGCACACACACACACACAGTTTGCTAATCACACTTTAACGCCTATAGATTCCCTGCATCTGTACGGATTTGAACAGTTTTGAGATAACTGGAAAAGACTCAGAGGAAGCTTTAGGAAACAGCGCTTGCCTCAAATATTGATAGTTTACATCTCCCTGTACACTGCAGGTTTACCAACCTGCTTTAATACATGTGCAGCTTTCTATAGGAGTTTGACAAGAAGAGAATGGTTAGACGTGGTCTTGTGTCTGGGGATAGGAGGATCACACTGCAGATCCCCCCCTCAAGAGGCCTTCAATGAAATTTTTATGTGTGGTGTGTGTGTGTATGTGTGTTATCGTGTGGGTTGCAAAAGGGGCTGCGTGTGCGTGCACCTGGCCTCCTGCATTATTAAAGCTCAGAAGCTAGCTCATAGAGAAGGAAGAGAAGTTTTAGAAGGAGGAGGTGGTGGAGGAGAAGGAGCTTCTATAGGACAGCGGGGTAAAGGAGAGGGAAACAATTTTTTTGCCTCGAACATAAGAGGGGGCATGCCCCATTTTTATAGAGGAGGAATCAGTAGGAGGTACAGGGGATCAGAGGAGCAGTCGAGTCAGGATGGAGAGGGAAAGAGGATGTCATGGTTGCTTTTGACAGCCAGAATATGAAATTATATTCATAAAGGAGGATAAAAAAAAATCTGAACGATAGTGCCAGCAGTTATTTCTCTTTAGTTTTAAGGTGATACAGCCTGATGACACCAAAGTTTCACTGCTGGAACCAGATTCTACTCTCATATGATTTATGCACTTCCCCGAGTCTCACATGCTGAAACTAAATTTTCACCCTCCGCCACACCATGTGAGGTGACCTCCTGACCTCCCTCCCGCCGCCCCACCTCACGTTCTGAGATGGGACATCACAGCGTGCATACGCTTACTCCCAAAGAGTGAGAAACCTCCCCGACGTACATCAACAGCACACCTGACATCCTGCCCGAGGCCCCTGACAAAACCCCCTCTTTAAACATGGATGAGTCTGCCCACCGTATCTCTCTCCTCTCTTCTGTCTCTCCCCTTTCCTTCCGTCTCTCTCAACTCTGACGCAAAGCTGAGAGCAGCTGCTTCAGTCCGTCTCAATAATTCAACAGCGAAGCGAGGGATGAGGACTTTGAGGAGCAGCAAAGGATGGGAAGTGAGAGTTAGGAGGCAGATGGAGAAAGAGGTAGAGAAAGAGTGTGGGATCACGGCATAGGCGAGACCTTCGGGGAGGTAAACGAGGCAAACATGCACAGGAGTCTGACAACTCTGTCCCACTCCAGTAGCCCAATCTGCTGACTGGTCCAGCCAGTCAGTGAGCGAGTGAGCATTCGCTGGTGTTCGAACCATCCACTGTGAGGGAATAAAGCCACGAGCATTCACCTGTGTGGATGCTCTCACCTCTGGGTTATTCGGCTGTAGTGGAACAGGGACCAGCATGAAGCATTAAGACAGCAAATAAAAGTTGAATGAAAGCGTGTGCAGGGTTTAGTTGGCTTTGTTAACAGTGGCCATCAGCAAAGGAAGTTCCCCCCTGCATATGCTGGCTTTTAATTTTTCAGAATTAAAAGCACCGAAAAGTTTGTTAGTAAATCAAGACACATTTTCGGACTGATTTGGAGTCAGTGCGGGTTGTTTGAATTGCTGGGGGAGAAAACGTGCGGCATGCATCCATCCTGGGCGAACAACAGGCATGGAGACGGTGGCATGCAGACAAAGGGATCGACAAGAGAGGCTACAGCTCCACAAGCTAACACCGCCTGAGCTTCCTGACAAACCGGCCACTTAGAGATAATATAGCCCACATCTGGGTCTCCTTCTACGGGCAGCTGCTCGGAGTCGATCCCCGGCAGCCACTCGCACAACTCGGGGGTGACTGGAAGGCAAATCCGTACGGGCCACAAAAGTTATGAGGCGCAGCGGAGACCGTGGCGACGGCGGCGGCGGCTCTCCGCTGACCGGACGCACACACGCATACAGCGTAGACAAAGTACAACCGGCGTGGAACGCTCGGTAGCACCGGGGGAACCGTTAAAGAACGTTAAACCAAATCCCAACAAACAGCTGTATCCTATTTTTACTTGCCGCTGCTCGAGCGGGGCGACACAAAAGCCAAGCTAGCTACAATGCATTGTTCCCCCCTCTCTCTCTCTCTCACTGGGACCGAAGTGGGATCCCCAGCAACGCTCCTCGCAGACAATTCACCGGGAGTGCAACTACATTTTAACGCGTTTATACCCCCGCAAAATAAAAATTAAAAAACACACGTGCGGGCATAACCGCTCCCCGCAACGTTCGAGCGGGTTGCAACTTTAAATAAAAAGAAACTGCCACTGGCACGAGAGAGAAGCAAGAAAGAAAAAAAAAAGAGAGCAAGAGTGAAACTGGCAGTGCACGGGCTAGCCGCTCGGGCTAACTTAGCAGCCATGCCTTGCGTTTTAAGTTGGGAGGATGGAAGAGGCGAATAAACTATCGCAGCATCACTTTTCGCTGCTCGCATGTTAGCAAAAATCAAAAATTAAAAAAAAAATAATAATAACACCAGAGCTCGCAGGAGGAACACGCGTGCTCTCCGGTGGAGTGACTGCCTCACATCAGTTAGCAAGTTTAGCCAGCTAGCAGCACACTCTTGTTGGCTTGGTTTCTCTTGTGACAGTGCAATAATTTACTTACTTTTCTCTTGCTTGGCTATCGGAGGGGACCACAGCTCCTTTGCCCTTGCCGTACATCTTGGGAGGCTGTTCTGACACTTTGTTTTATCCCACTCGACACCTGTCAAAGAAAGCTACCAGGAAAACCTACTATCTCCATAGCTACCCAGTTAGTGTTGTCTCCCTATTTCTCCCTTGCGCTCTCTTTGCTCCGGTTTCCTTTTTTTTTTTTTTTTTTTTTCTACATCCCCAACATTGCCCACAAATCAGGCAGGGTTTCAGCCGGGGGGAACTTGAAACAGTCCACTGGTGGAGCTTTTTTTTTTTTTTTTTTTTTTTTTTTTTTCAATCGCTGTTCCTGGATTCAGCTCACGCCCCCCCTGTTGTGAAACGGTGGGGGCTTCTTAAAGCGACAGTGTCTCAGTTTTCTCAGTCGACTTCGCTTCAAGTTCAAGTTCCCTTCTGGACTCTTTCAAGTTCAGGCCTTGCGTTGCATTTATCTCCACATACAGTTACTTTATTCAATCCTAATGTCAAATGAGACATTTTCTTCTTGATGCTGCCTTTCAGTGTTTAATTTTCGCACCCATGTCACAGCAGAGTGGCACTTCACCGGCCCCAAAATGCCCACCTGGGGCCCCCCCTGTGTTCACCAAGTACTTGTCCTGTAGTGAAACCTTACGACAACTATGAACGTTAACCTTTACCCCGCACACACAGGAGGGGCCTCTCATTAACTCTCACCCCTGACCCCCAGATAGTCTGCGCACACCACTGATTGAGGTTATTGAGTTACCTGATTATATAACTGTACATAAGAGGCTATAAGTTATTTTATTGCTGTTTTCGCGCAATATTGGCTTATTTTGGACCGGGAACTGGGATCCAGGGACTAGTAAGGGTCCCGACAGAGGTTCCAAGAGGATCCCAACCACCTTAGGACGATCTTTATTTTGTTCTATGCAACACAGATCTCACTCTGCCTGTATCTAAATGAGGTCCGGTGTCAAAAACAAGTCACAGAAACTGAACAAAGGGGGCAAACATGTTTATTATTCGTCAGTTTTTTTTAATTTTTGTTCATCTTTATTGACCTACTGACAGTCTTATTCACAGTATCCGGTTCAAGGTGGCCTCACCGTTGAATTGAAACGCAAACATTTCATTCTGAATCTTTATTTTCTTGTGTATTCTGCTCTCAAATCGAACAAACCCGACGATGGCGTCATACCATATGTAAAAATTGGGGGGGGAAAGCCCATTGTAGGTTCATGTTTTGTTACCGCGGCGTTAAGAAAAAACCCCAAAAATGATTTAATTCCCAACATATCAGCCACTCCCAAACAAATTCCCACAAATGGCACTTTGATCTGGTTTAGCCGTTTGAGTGTAATGCTCATGGCAACACACCTTTTGTTTTGTTTTTCTCTGGAACATTACAACACTGGATGCCGGATCTACTGTAAGTGTCAACGTGGTGTTCACGTAAGCTCCTCCGCTCTCGCATGGCGAGATGTGTAAGTCTGTGTCATGTCCCTTTAAGAGTGTGTAGAGGGCAGTTGCAGAGTTTGCGTGTGCACATGTGTGTGTGTGTGTGTGTGTGTGTGTGTCTGTGTGTGTGTGTGTATGTGTATGTGTGTAAGGCAGGGACAGGCAGTGTGTTCTGTTTTCGTGCTACTAGCTGTGGGAAGGGCACAGCTGACTGTCTGTATGCGTGTGTGCTTGTGCGCACGGCGGCGTGTGTATATGTGTGTGTGTGTATATGTGTGTGTGTGTGTGTGAGAGAGAGAGAAAATATATTTCTGTGTGCGTGTGGCAGGGCTTGTTTTTTTTTAAACATGAGAATACAAACGCCTCATGATGAGCAGACTTAATATGAAAGAATAGAGGAATATTAGAGGATGAAGAGGGAGAAAGAACAGGAGCGAGCAGCATTACGACCGCAGGAATATTCCTCTGTGAACTACTGAATGGAAATCTATAGCAACACAGATTTGCTGAAAGATGCAGTAGACGTAGAGTGTGATATATATGTAAATGTTTATGATATGCATACATTAGATTGTTCTTCACTGTCTTCATGCTATTCACGGTCTCATTCAAATGCAGAACAAGACAGAGTATGAACAGGAACAGGAATCTTTTTGTTCCTGTCAGGGCCGTAATTATATCATATATTGGTGGGGGGGACGCATTTTGCTAACATGTAGGATACAGTTTGGTTATTTTGCTAACATGTGGGGTACATTTTGATTATTTTGCTAACACTGAGGACACATTTTGGTCATTTTGCTAACATGTAGGATACATTTTGGTTATTTTGCTAACATGTAGGATGCATTTTGGTTATTTTGCTACCATGTAGGATACATTTTGATTATTTTGCTAACATGTAGGATACATTTTGGTCATTATGCTAACATTACAGATACATTTTGGTAATTTTGCTAAAATAGGGGATGCATTTTTGGTTATTTTGCTAACACAGAGGATGCTTTTTGCTTAATATGCTAACATGGAGTATGCATTTTGGTTATTTTGCTAACATGAACGATGCATTTTGTTTAATTTGCTAACATTGAGGATGCATTTTGGTCAATTTGCTAACACTGAGGATGCATTTTGGTCAATTTGCTAACATTGAGGATGCATTTTGGTCAATTTGCTAAAATTTAGGATGCATTTTGGTTACTTTGCTAACATGGGGGATGCATTTTGGTGATTATGCTAACATGGAGGATGCATTTTGGTCATTTTGCTAACATTGTGGATGCATTTTGGTTACTTTGCTAACACGAAGGATGCATTTTGGTTACTTTGCTAACACGAAGGATGCGATCTAGTTACTTTGCTAACACTGAGGATGCATTTTGGTCATTATGCTAACATGAACGATGCATTTTGTTTAGTTTGCTAACATTGAGGATGCATTTTGGTCAATTTGCTAAAATGTAGGGTGCATTTTGGTTACTTTGCTAACACGGGGGATGCATTTTGGTGATTATGCTAACATGACAGATACATTTTGGTTATTTTGCTAACATTGCGGATGCATTTTGGTTACTTTGCTAACACGAAGGATGCATTTTGGTTATTTTGCTAACATGGTAGAAGCATTTTGGTTATTTTGCCAACATTGTGGATGCATTTTTGTTACTTTGCTAACACGGAGGATGCATTTTGGTTATTATGCTAACATTGAAGATGCATTTTGGTGATTATGCTAACACTGAAGATGCATATTGGTTATTTTGCTAACACGGGGTAAGCATTCCTCTTCGTCCCCCCCCAAAATTGCCCACTGATCAACACTGCTGAACTTAACAAATCTCCATTATTTTAACCTGTGATTCTAGCATGAAGCTCATCTGCAGTTGTGAATGTGTTGTTGCTGTTTCCCAGAAAAACCAGTTGCTCAACTGCCGAGGGCAGGTACAATTAACCACGAAGACTGTACTGTCTCTCTCTTTCATAACTTATATAAAAGAATGTAATGTGATGTAATGTGAAACTGCCTCGCTTCTCAAACCCCTCGTCAGATTTCGTCAATTTGAAAACATTTACATATGACCAGACAGGCGTCCACAGCAGCTTTTTCCGGTTGTTTTATTCATAATCTCCATCCAAGTGCCAAAACAATAAAAAAAATCTCTCAGTATTAGCTTATTTTTTTCTACGGCTGAAATCAGAAAACTAAATAAGCATGAAATTATGATTGAAGGCAGCTCATAAAATCTTCCTGTGAACTAGGAGAACAGTCTCTTGTGTGGCCCTGTGCTGTCAGTCAAAACGACGATTTTTATGAGCGCAGTCTTCTGAAATAATATGTACATTCATAATGAGCGATCAGAGAGAGGGCAGGAGGGTGAGAACAGCTGCGTTTCCTCAACTTCTTTTAAAATCCAAGGAATTTGAAAATTCAAAACAAATCAAACAAAGATTGTTGGTGTGAAGAGGCCGAGACAGTGAGATCACGACGACTTCTTCTTTAATTCAGCGCGTTCATCCGCTCATAGAGACGGAGAACGAGCGAAGGGGAGAAAGCGATGGTGTGGGTATCTTTTAAGCTCTAGACCACAAACTCTATCACTGTCTCATCATAGCACCGGTATTGATCGGAGAACCCAATGATCCCCGGGAACACTGGCTCTTCCTCCTTTTGCACAGAATAACCACAAGCAGCATCAGCGCGCACTCTCTCTCTCTATCTCTCTTTCTCTTGTTCTGTTGTTTCCCCCCTTCTCTCAAATGCAGATGAGCAGATATGGCCGGCGGTGTATTTTGTCCACACGCTTCGTTCCCGTCCATCCACCCTTCGTGCAGCCACACTGCCTTCCAACAGTGTAGATGTACGTAAAAGCTGCATTTGTTGGGTAAGCGCTCCAATCCGCCTTTTTTTGATGGCGATTTTCAATTTATACGCACAAAAACCTGCATGGAAACAGAAAATTCTAGAATTTATTGCAAAAAAGTGATAAATCACGACATTCCTGAAGCATGCGGCTCAAACATCCACTGACACTCCACTAAAGAGTCAAAAAGTGAGGTCTGTGGAGCGACGAGGAGACTCAAAGTAACATAAATGCCATGTTTCCTTAGTATTTACTTAGTATTGCTTTCATTGGTTTGAGTGAAGTTGCACGAAACCGAGTTATAATCAACCGGAAAATCGTCTTTACATTGTGCTGCGTCGGAAACGTGTTGTATCAACTGACCCTGGAACTGCCCTGGATAATTCAAGCACATCTCTGCTGGGAGATCTTTTCACAATTTTTATCCAAGTGTTCAGGTGTCAAATAATTTGGTTATGTGAGGTTTGTGGCGCCAAAAAATGCCATACCCGTAACCAGTTTGCTTGCATGCACGGCGCAGACCTCTGGCACAGATTCATACTCTCTGCAGACTCACTGCTCGGTTTGAACGTACAGTCGCTGTTTCCCTAAAAACGCCAGAACTCCGTCTGGTTTATCACTTGGCACCTGGAGGACGCTGCCCTCCAAACTTCCACTGCGATCCCCCCTCCATCCCTCCCTCCTCTCCTCTCCATCCATCCCTCCCTCGCTCCTTCCTCTGGTATCTCCCTCTCCATCTCGCCTCATCACTCTCTCCTTCCTCCTCTTCCACATCGGCGTCCTCTCCTCTGACCCACTTTCTTGCCTCCACGCCGCTATCTCCCTCTGTTCTTCCTCGTGCACCCACATCCTCCATCTCTCTCTCTCTCTCCTCCCCCCTTCCCCTTCCTCCTCCATTTCCGCTCTCCCCCTTGTCTCCGTGCGTCTCCACCCTCACGCGCCTCCTTCAGCTGCTTCTCCTGCACCTCTCTCCTCGCTCTTCCTCTGCTTTTCCTCCCCCGGCGGATCTCCATCGTTCCATCCCGTTATGCAGCCATTCTGGATATGCTCACCTCATCTTCTCTCCTTGTCTCAGCCTCCACATCACTCCCCTTTCCCTCTCCCTTGTGCCCTTCTTCCTCAGCTCTCTACCTTGCCACCCCCCCTCCCTCCTCCTCCTCCTACTCCTCCTCCTCCTCCTCCTCCTCCTCCCTTCTCCTTCCACCACCATGAGTCATTTTCGTGCACTCTGCGCTCCCCTCACTATGCCACACAGCCACTCAGGACAGACATTCATCAGCGGCTGAGATGATAGATGCTGCTCACCACGGCTCCAGCAGCCAGTTAGCCGGAGGTGATGCCTTATGCATTCAGATATCACCTGGCCGGCTGCAGTCTGCCGCCTCGACCGGGATCTAATACGCACAGCGGGACAAAAGTTTACACACACACGCGCACACACACACTGAACTGCCTGGTGTCTGAAACCGGCTTTAAGTTTGGCGCGTGTACCGCTGCATACGTATATTTGTGCTTTAATAAAGTTTATATAAGTGTGCATGCAGTAGTGCTGGAATGTGTGTGTGTGTGTGTGTGTGTGTGTGTGTGTGCACGAGCTGTAGATTGTTAGGTATGTAAATTCCAGGGGAGTTAGGTTAATTGGGTCTGAAAAAGAGGTGGGTGTGTCTCTCTCCTCTATGACAGGCTTATTTACATAGCAAAGCTGTAATTACCCTAACGAAGCCCCTACCCTATCAGGGAGAGTGCACACACACACACACACACACACACGTGCACTCAAAGTCACACACCGGCAATCCCCCCCCCCAAACAGGTTTGAGCTCAATCATGCCAAACCTGTATTTTTCATCACTCCAGATCCCTCTCAGAAGCGTCCCATTCACACATTCATTTCTAATTGAATGGCATCCTTTTGCGGTGCCAATCAGTCAGTTTGTTGGAATTTCTCTATCGAGCGCTCATTGGCTTGTAAGAGAGATGTGGGACCCGTTCCAGCACTTAGCAATCACTTCCTTCCCCTCCTCGCCCCTCTGTGTTCTTTTGTGAAAACAGGCTTTGGGGGTAATAGAATAAAAAAAAAGATTTGCTTTGTCTCATATCAATGTAAATCAAAAAATCCAAACCATTGTTACGAGAAAATGAGAAAAATGTAAGAACAGCGTTGACATTTTTGGGGGGGAATCATTATCCATCAGAACCAGCTGAGAGGGAAATTAAAATGAATATTCTCTGTGTAGAGGCGCTCCTTCAATCAGCGCGTTAACCCCCGCGTGTGTGAATCATTAAACCGCAAAATGATCGTCTTTTAATGTTTATTTTTAGTTTCAAATATTGCCAACAACTCCCCTTTGTATGTATTCGTATGATGTATCATTATGTATCATTAAAAGAGAGTCAGGACTAACTGTTAAATACTTTTTATCTCAGAAAGAGAGAATTTTTCAACCAAATATGATGTTGGAGACATTTTCTGTGACTCAAAATGCATTTCTCCACTCCAAAGGACATTATATGGAAAAGGATATAAAATTGGGCCCTATTTAGATCAAATCTGATGACAATTTTTCATCTGTTTATGATTTATTTGAAAGGAACAGATACAATACAGACATACGACAAACTGAAACAGGTGCCCAACGCGAGAACATTTTAATAAAACAACCAAAATGAGGAGGAAAGAAAGTGAAATAACGTTGGAGCTGAAGATTATTTTCTGCACCTGTCTGGTTTTCTAAGTATGAGAGGATTTAACGGTCACTCCAGAGCTACTTGGTGCATCTCGTCCTCCCTCCCCCACCTCAAATGTACGGTGCCTGATCTCGAAGTGAAAGAGAGTCACAAAGATAACTAGAATGACACTCAGTAGAGCGCAAACCTCCGCCGAGGCCCGACAGTCGCCCTTTAATCCAGTCAAACCTCATCCATTGATATCCCAACTTTTAAACCACCAAACTCTCTGCGTGGATAAAAGTGAAGAAGCTTCTCTTTTTATTTTGGGTGAACTGACCCTTTACATTCACTGTAACCGTGCTGGTTTCACCGCCTCACCGCATACATCTGCCCAGGTAGCCATCCCTCACCACCGATTGTTTCATGAGCATTCTGGTGCGTATATATATTTTTTTCTTTCCTCTTTAACAATATGCACCAAACCCCCGGTTGCACCTTTACCCCGGGCAGCACCCGGTCCTCCCATCGCCTCCCTCGCTCTCTGCCCTTCCCTCCCTCTGCACTTCCTATTCCAACAGGAATTTAATCTTTCAAGCCATCGTTGTTTTTCTTCTCCCCTATTTTTACTGCTGCTGCTGCTGCTGCTGCTGCTGCTTGGAAGACCACAGACTGCCTCTGTATGCTGATGCCCCCCTCCCCCTCCTCCTCCTCCTCCTCCTCCTCCACCACCACCTCCTCCTCCTCCTCCTCCGAGCCTGTCTCTCTCTTTCTGTATCTCTATTTGTCTAACTCTCTCATGCTCACCGTCTCTCCCTGCCTGTCTCTCTTCTTCCTCTGCTCCCTGTCCTCATCTCTCCTCCTCCTCCTCCTCACTTGTTCTCTTCTCTACTTCTTCACTCCTCCTCCTCCTCCCCCCCCTTTTTTTTCTCTCTCCTCTCCTCTCCTCTCCTCTCCTCTCCCTCCTGTCTGTCTATCTGCCGTTCCGTAGCTCTGCTGTACGTGCCACAGATTCAGATGGCAGTCAAATGGTAGACGGAGACAAACACGGAGACACATGCATGCAATTACACGCTCACACACCACAGCAAACGCACACACGTAAGACCCGGCACGCATCGGACACTGACTCACACGCCTTGTGCAGCAGCGCACACACACACACACACACACACACACCTGCACACCCAGGCGTCATACCCGCGCCTCTTCAAGTATTTCAGTCACCTCCCCTCCGTCAGTTTAGCAGGGAGGATATTACTCTTGGAGCACAAAGCTATCAGAAAACAGAATGCAGGAAATATTAATGAGAGCGGAGACTTTTTTTTTTTTTTTTTATTCCGAGAGATTAAAAATGAAGGAGGGAGGGGAGCCGTGGAGGAAAGTTGGGAAGCACAGAGAGAGAAACAGTGTGAGGAAAAGTTGACTTTTCTCTCTCAGGTGTCACCGTGCATGTTTTGGACTGTTTTAACGTCCGGGGGGGGGACGAGAGAGAGAGACAGCGACAGCAAGAAAAAGAGAGGAGGAGATGGGGGGAGAGATGGGCGGGCGAGGGTGAGGGTGGGGGTGGTGTTGGTGGTGGAGAGGGAGAAGCAGCGAGGAAAGAGGTCAGTCTGAGCTTATGAAACATTTTCTAACCTAACCCGGCCTATTTCTGACAGGGCAGGACTGTGGACTTATAGTCAGACGCACAAGTTCCCCGGGTTGACAGCGACATGCCTTCAGGGACTGACACATTTAAAACACACACACACACACACACACACACACACACACACACACTCGGAGAACAGCCTTCACACACACACTGTTAGCATCTGACACACTAACATGTAAGCTAATGACCTTTCACCTTTTTTCAGCCGCGGGGGCCTTTTTAGGAGCCGACAACCTCCTCAGAGTTTCTTGGGCACACCTTAACACCGTCTTCCAGAAGAGCTGAAGCCCATTCACCTCCGTTCATGTTTGCTTTCTCTGGAAATTACGCAACGCCATTCATTGCATGACTTTCAAGGAAATACGTTTACATGCGCTCTTGCAGAGAGTCAGATGAGAAGATTATAAACGGCTGCCAGCCCCTGTTGTGTCTGAGTGCAAGTACGGAGCTAGCAGGCGGCGGTTAGCTTAGCCGGAGACGCTGCAAGAGACGAGACAAACCACTTACACAGTTTTGAATGGAAAAGTCCACAATGCGTAGGATGGCAGTTGTATGACACATAGTCTTCCCTTTGAAAGCAAATCGTCTGTTTCATCACAGCCGAGCCAGGAAACACATCAGCCAATCGCGTTGTAGCACTGACGTGAGTGCACGGTCGAGATTCAGTCGCGCTTTAACCGATTCGGCGCCGCTGCAGACGGACTTCCAACAGGCCTGTAAAATGAGGATATCACGCTGTCGCTCCAGTGGGAAGAGCTGAAGGTGTCACGTGAGAGCAAAAAAAAAGAAGTCGGTGTTGATTTTTTTTCATCAGATTCTAGCAGTTTTTTTAGGCCGAACCCATGAGCTCAAACACACGAGTAACGAAAGTAGAAGTCAAAGTAGCCTGTCGAAAAATAGTCCACGTTTACCGTAAACCATTTGTCGGCTGGCCAGCTCGAATGCAGTATGCGATCTGCGATCTGCAAAGTAACTAGTAAACAAATGTATCTAATCAATTCAGCAAATTACCAAAATGAAGTGCGGCGGAAGTACAAAGTTGCAGAAGACGTTTAAATTGTTCTTAAGGAGTGCATGTCCAGCATAGTGGAGTATAAAAGCACCGGTCAAGTTTTGCAAAATGGAAATACTCAAGTAGAGTAACTCATACAAGTACATGTACTCAGTTACATTTCCCCTCCTGCACTTCTAAGTATCTGAAAGCTAGTTTCTTTTTCCTGCGGCCGGCTGCTCATCTGCCCTGGATCACCAGCTGCAGTCACAGTCAATAACGTAACCTTCATCTTGTGCCTATAAACGTTAAGTTGTTAACGTGCACGCGCCGCTCTGACTAAACAACGGTTTTACAGTAAATGCTTCAGTGCGAAACACTGTTCCACATGTTTACCCTCTCTTATTTTTCGCCTTTTCTTGTCCTGATTATGTTTTTTTTTCTTCCCCCCCCCCCCCCCCCGCGTTCACTTCGATCGTCTTCACTCTTACTGCAGTCTCTGGTATTCTCGTTGACTTGTTGGCCGTCAGCTGCAAAAACCAAAAGTAAAATGACTGGAATGTCTGTTATCAGATCGTGCGGTTGATCCGAACTGATAATGCCGAGCTACTAGGAACTGATATTCGTCAGGTAGCGCTGTGGGAGATCCAGAACCACTGAATCAGTCGACCAATGAGGCAGGAGACGTACTGAATATGAAAAATAAGGCTTAGTTCCTCACTTAAATACGCCACAAAGCCACAAAGTCACACATTGGGTATGGATCCGGCGATGTGCCGATTTTTCTTTCCCCTCCTGTGTGAAGAACTCACAACATAAAGCGCTCGCAGTCTTTTTTCTATTTACATTTGACCCGAGAGCCCGCGACAGAAACACATGTTGACTCGGATGTCAAATTGGATCCAGATTGCGTGTCCTCTTGCAAACGTTTGAACAGTTACAAGACCCTTTTTCTTTTTCTTTCTCCCTCTTTTTTTTTTATCAGAGACACAAGCATGAGTGTGCGGTGGTATAATTGGCCGCGCAGACAGTCTACAGATGTTATTTTCTCTCGACCAGCAGAGTAATTTCAGACGCTGTATTTCTGTCACCTTCGGAGATCCAGAACGGCGTGTTCCGCGCTCCGTTTTTTTTTTTTTTTCTTTTCCTCGAGTGACCATGGAGATGTTGCTGTTCGCAGTTCTGTAACAGCTCTAAATATATTACAAACGCTACCGTAAAAAAAAAAAAAGAAAAAAAGCATGTTGATGAATTTTTTAAGCTCCTCTGCGAATGCTTAATAATATTTATTCATCCGAGGAGCGAAAACAAAGAAGGAGCCGTTGGTCAAAACACGATAATCTACGGTGGGGGGTTTATGTTTAGCTCCAAAGATCTCAGCTTTTTTTTTGTTTCCAAGAGGCCAACCATGATCTGACTGGTTGTTACGGTAGGTAGCTCTAAACACACGGATACCCATGAGCCTCGGCTGCTGCTGCTGCTGTTGCTATGAGGAGAGGTGAATCAGGAGGTGTCATTGCTGGGAACTGAGAACAAATCTCTCAAAGGGGTCCAACAATCTGAACCAATTTAAGCTGCTGAATGTTTTATCATCAAAAATCAGACAGTAAAGAAGAGGAAGACACGCAGCAAAATGGACACGGGTTGGACCTGAACCTGATGCCGCTGCCGAGGAATCAAACCTCCTGGATGTGGAGCGAGCGTTCCACCAGGTGAGCGGCAACAAAGAGTGTACACTGCATCTTAACTCTTTAGAAGCTGACGCTAAACTCGTTTTGCTTGAAATAGGCAGACAAAAGACTGCAGAAGAGAAATCCTACGTCAGAGCGCAGACTGTGTTGTTCCAACTCCACATTAGAGTCTTGGATCAGCGCCGGGTACGTCAAAAGAAGGGTAGCGAAAAAAGCCGGATTCCGCGGAGGAGATCTTTCTGTAACATCCAGCACTTTAGAAAATGGAAACTCGAACACAATCATTCAAAATGTGTAACGAACTGGAGTGAACCAGACGGCTTGGTGGCAACGCGGCTTAATTGGCGGTGCAGGCTGCACACTTAAAAACTTAGAAGCTCCAGTTTTTTAATGGTAACATAACAAGATTATGGATCAAGAAAAGTTGGAGGAGCTTCAGGCAGCTCACCCCCAAAACTGTCAATGAAGGAAAGAAGTGAGGCGTTTGAGACTTTCTGATTGCCTGGAGCCGTGTTTGCAGGTCAATGCTTGGACCTGCCTGATCATTGCCTACACACTGATTGGAAGATTGATTTCATTTGGAGAGCTGAATTGAACAATCCCTCGATTCACTCGCCGTGTGTTCACATCCAGCGTCAGCTGACGGCCGCAAGGGCAGCGCCGATTCTTTTAGGGGTCGGCAGGAAAAGCATTGAGAGGGTTTGAGACGGGCAGAAATGAGAAGGCGCGGAGCTGCGGCGGGGTTTCAGACATGCAGAGCAGGTTTGCGTTGCTCCGCTGTGCTATTGTCCTGGATGAAGAGGTTTGTCTGAAGGTTTGGATACATGTGTTGTTGACTGTCTCGCCCCTCGGCTAAAACTACAGGGCCTCCTCTCCCCCCTGTGCAGGGCCCCTCAACCTCTCTCTCTCTCTTTCTCTTATTCTCAGCCGTTCACTCAATCCTCCCTGTCGATCTTCTGCTCTCTCTCTCTCTCTCTCTCTCTCTCTCTCTCTCTCTCTCTCTCTGTTCGCTCTCCCTCTCTTTCCCTGCTCGTCCACACATACACACTGACACACACTAACACACACTACTAACACATACACCCCTTCCCTTCCATCCTTTTGCCTGTGCTCACTGCCCATATCTTTCTCCTTTCTCTCTTCACCCCCCCTTCCTCTCACTCGCTCCCCTCCCCCTCCGCCTTACTACACCCCCCCTCCACACACACACACACACACACACACACACCAAACCCCCATCTTTCTGAAGCAGTGTGTGTTCTTCCACGCACACACACACACCCACACCCACACAGAAACTGGTGCTTTATCTCCCCTAGGAGTTGTTCTTAACTCGCTGACTGAGGCACGCTGCGTGTGTGTGTGTTCCCGTGCACGCCCGCGTGTGTTTGTGCGCTTGTGTGCGTGCGTGCACATGCGTGTTAATGCGGACCGTGCATGGGTGGGGAGAGTGGGGGTGGGGGGCTGGGGGTTAGCATGTTTTTGTGTGTCTGCGCTGCTGACTCCACACATGATCCCCATTAGAGGCTGGCGGGAGCAGACACACACACTCACACATACACACACACACACACAAGCACACACATGCACAAACTGCACTCGCACTTTCCTCCACAGCCACACATCGAAACACACACTCTCATGGACGTGCACACATGTAAGCACACATGAACATGCAGGTATATGTGCACACACACACACACACACATAGTGGGGTTCTGTGGGGCCTGATCCCATTTCACCCCTGAGGCTTTTCCACCAACAAGGGACCAATGTGAAACTGGTTTCTGCACAAAATTTTGAGCATTTTCATTGCAAAACACAAGTTCTCAGACATTAAAACTGACCCTGTTCCGGCCACTTAAACCTGCTTTTCAAGAGCTGCGGCAAACCCCGCGGATCGGGGGCAGGGTGATGTCATCACCATGTAAAACCTAACATCATTCCTGGGCAACCACTAGTGTCCCAGGAAACCAGATGTGTTGTGAGCTAGAGGAGTGTTGAGGCCCGGTTTGTCATGAAAATGATCAAATTAATAGATGAAGCGCCATTCGTCCATCAGCTGACGAGGCCGATGGCGTACTTGCAACACAATTCTTGAGAAATCACAAAGGCCGAGGACACGGAGACGGACAGGAACAGCTTCTGCGGAACAATGAAATAAATAGTTTGCAAGAAAACACAAAAAAAGTCAACAAGTGGTTGCGTAACCAGTGACAAAATGAGCGAATTTCTATACTATTCCGTGATGTGTTTACATTAATATGCTGGTTTTGAGTCGTATCCTGTTTGTGATTATATTCAAGATGGCGTTTACGTGATGATGTCATCACCATGTGAAACCTCAACATCATTCCTGGGCAACCACAAGCGTCCCAGATAACCAGATGTGTCGTGAGCTAGAAGCGTAGCGAGGCTCAGTTTGTCAAGAAAATGGTAGAATTAATAGCTAAAGCGTAACTCGCCCATCAGCTGAAGAGGCCGACGGTTTACTCGCACCGAAATTATTGGGAAGGCTTTAAAGTTTGAAGACAAGCTCAATGTGCCAAACCAGAATGTGTAAGGAGGCTGACAGAAAAAGCTTCATCAGACTGTGTGAATATTATTGGACTTATATTATCACTAAAATCACAGGTAGATGTAACTATAATCAAATTAGTTTGTGGTGTCAAATGGACTTCGGAGCCAATAAAAAAAACAGATATAAAAACAGGATTTTGTGTTCTATCAGTTTCTGTCTCGAGATGATATCAGTACAAGAAGGCACAGTAAGAACGGCTTTGTCATTTCTTGCAGCCAACAGGAAACAAATGAAATGAAGAAGACAGGAGGGGGGCCCTCCTACACAGGAGCACACCTATCATGATAAGTGCACCGAGCTCCGCGGGATAATGCCATTTTCCTGAGAATTGATTGGTCAGAAGGTGCCGCTTTTTATGTGTGTCGCTCTGTTATCTTGAACATAACCTGCTCCGGAGGCGGCGTAAGTTACTGAGGTAATTGTGGTAAGAAGTAGCCCTGAAAACCCAGAGTTAACACCACACAATTCTCCAGTCACAGCACAGGTATCTGGTTTCTATCGGAGTTCTCAACTGGGATAAGGTCTAAGCTTTTTACATACACAAAACCTGAGCAGATACCCTAAAAGCCCTGATTATAACCAGGATGCTGGCTTGCATGTAAACAGACTCAAAGACCGGCAGATAAACCGGCTGAAGAATCGAATGTAGCGACCGCCATCTCTGAGACGGTGTCGCCTCTAACTCCCTGAGATGAATGTTGCACAATTACAAAGTGACGAGCAGAGAAATCACATGGGTCCGACAAGTCTTCACCCTTGATTGCACTTGAATGGTTTGAGAATAGCTGACAGAGAAATGAGCGGTCGCGGTCGGGGTGAGGGTGAGGGTCAGGGTCAGGGTCAGGGCGAGGATTAGGGTCTCCAATCCGGTTCTTTGTGGGCGTCACAGTGTTGCAACTCTGCTGTCAAAGGACAAATATGCCTCACCAGATTGCAAGTGTGGAATAATTGGCTACGGTGATTGCTGCAATTATGATCTGATTTTGCACATAGGCTACAATGTGCAGTAATTGTAACGTAGCACTTGAGAATGTGTGTAATGTGCGCAGACCTGACTTGATTTAGACAACATCTGACTACAGCTGGAAGCTAGCCACCGCTAGCTAGCTGGCTATTTGGGATAGAATAATATAACATTAGGCCACTATGCAAGATCTATGTTGAGATTTAAAAAAATAAAGTAAATGTTTTAGCGTGCCACACAATGTGAAATGTTGCAACCACATTTATTTGCCAGTAACACAGCAGGGCAACACATCATTGGTTCATTTAAATTAATTGCTCTACAGCACAGGTTATCCATCAATAGATCCCAACAATCCCAACACTTAATGGATTAAATCCCATTGAATCTGTATCTAATAAATGAGCTCGTCTTGGATCATTTTACTGCCAGAAATACTTTTTAGATGTCAGATTTGCGTTTGCCAAAACTAGCTTTTCACGGCCACAAGCAAAAAATGTAATCACTTTATCAGTAAACCAGCCATCATAAACTTCTTCTTCTTCTTCTTTTTAGTCTTCTTCTTTCCCTGAAAAGCGGAAACAGCGAATCAGTCGTGTCATTCGAATGTTTGCTGTGTCAGAAGTTATTTAGAGAATGCGTTTATTCTTTTAAGAAAAAGTTCATGTTTTTGAGTAATTGGGGTTCTTTTGAATTAAGCCATTTCTAGGAAGCTTTTCTAATGCGATACTTAAAATGCACCTTTTAAAATGTTGATTGAAACAGGGCTATTGTTAGTGGCGGAGCCCGCCATTCCTGGGAGGGATTCACAGGAAACAATGCAGCATGCAAACCAGCGTTACTGTTTATGATCATTATTTATTGTGTATTCTCCTCAGATTTAAGTTATAATGCAAAAAACATCTTCTTCAGCTGTTCCTCCACTATAGAAAAGCTCTTTTATTGTGAAACACTAACAGGAAATGCAACGTCTTTGTCACCGAGGATCACACCAGCATCATCAGATGGACCAGGATTGAAATCTGAAGGATTATACCTTTAAAGAGAGTAAGTATTTACAAGTAATAGATTACTTTCCCGGAGCAACTAACTAACAAAATATTTTATTACCTAATCGTCAAATCAGTGGCACTTTAAGCCAGGTTGTGTGAAGGTTCTGGTCCAGAACAGGCACCAGTGTCACCTCCATGCTGATGGAAAACCCACCTGACTGTTGACTTGATGAAAAAGTTATATTTACAATCTACATTAAACTGCCGATATCTAATATATTTTAGACATTGAACCCACTTGTGACATGCTCAGAAACCTATATGTTTGAACCCTCATCTTACACTTCAGAACCACTGTCAGATAAATTCAGTATAATGTGAATATTAATTTTTTTTTGTCCCAACAAACAGACAAAAAATAAATGAAAATACATTAGTTTCTGAAACAAATTCAGCTGAAAATGAAAGTGTACTGTCAGATAAGTGGAGCACATCACCCTCTGTACGGCAAAGACATTGTTATCTCGTTGGCTGGGAGCGCTGCTGTTTAACTGTCATTACTTCCTTAAACACTAATTTTATAGCATCTCTGCATCACTGGGTTGCAGACAGTGGACAGTAACAGGGGAAGGAGGGGAGGGACAGAGACGGAGCAGATAATGTGATTTCAGATCCGCGCCCAAAGTATTACGACTACAGAGAATGTGACTTCATTTGGAAACTGTCACTGCTTTTTAAAACCAAGCGATGCTCACTTAATCGCACAGCGGCTAACCCTTCCTCTGCCCCGACACGTGTGCAAGTGAAAAAAAAAAGAGAGAAGCTGGATCAATTGATTTGTTTCTTTGGTTCCAAGCCTCATAAATCCTAAGAAGATTATAGAGGTTATGAAGATCATGTGGAATCACAATAAGGGAAAAAAAACAGCCAATGAATTCACAACAATATCTTGAAATGTGTCTTTAAATTGTGATGAATCACATTTAGGAGAAGTCATCCTTAAAAAAAAAATGGGGTTTAAGATGCGTAATCCCATGAATTTGAGATAAAATAATGAACTCCATCAACTGGCTTTAAAGGATAAATTCAACCAAAAATGGATAAATTGGCGTAATCCAAGTCTCTCGAAGCAGTGAGATCCCAAACTGGTTTAAAAAGACATTATCTACTCCCTGAACACGCGGTTGAGCTGTTGTAACCAACTGAGATGGAGTGCGTGCTAACGCTACATTGAAGTTTTCAGCTTTAAAAAATGTGTCAACAATGTATTTTTCAAATCAACCCAGAGACTTGGATTACATGAGAGGAGTTGCATAAAGCCATTAATCTTCTTTCTTTCCAGTTGTTTCCGCCACCAAGGAGTTCTTGATGTTTTGGCGCCCGTCTGTTTGCTATTTGGTTGGTTTGTCAGCATGATGACACCAAACCCTCTCAACATGTTTCCATGAATCTTGGATGGAGTTTGGTTCTTGGGACAGAATAGACCCACATTCACTTTTTGGTGTTGATCCGAATAATTGAACGGATCCTTGAATTGTGAGATATGGTCTTTTTTCAACATCATCGTTAACTTCCTGGAGAATAATGTATGGATTTTAATTACAAAATCTGCTGTATTTAGGTGGCTGGTATCTGTGAGTGAATACAATTTGAGGTGGATCCCAAACAAATCCAGATCCAGTGGATTTAAATATGTTTTAATGGATATTGGCGTTGTTAGGTTTGATTGTGAAGTCCCCGTCAGAGACACTGTTTAGCTTTGGGGCGCCAGAAATGTTTGTGGATGACAAAATTTAACCCGACTTTCCATCGGCCATCGAGCACATAATGACCAAATTTTTGGGTGAACTTGTCCTTTAAATCATGAACCAATCAGGAACACTTTGTAATTATACAAAAACACTGCAGCTTAACGGTTAATGTACAGGCAAAGATTTTTGCAGGACGCAACAACTGGAGCACAGAAATATTGACCTGGTTAATTGGTGCTGCTGACACATTGCAAGAAGTATGGGAGTGACACACCGGGTCCCGGGGAAAACCATAACAGGAGCTCGCGCATTTTCAGCGTAGATAAGACGGGCTGCATGGCGGCAGACTAAACATAAACACTCTGCAGGTATACATTCAGAGCTAAGGAATCTTTCCACTGCGGCAGCACGACAAAGTTGGTAACAGCTGATGTTCAAAGTGGAGCTGGGCTGGAAGTCAGCGAAAAGATTCAACACAGATGGTACAAATACAACAACACTGACGAGCTAATACCTGCCTCCCTCGTTATATGTGCAGCGTTTCACATACTGTACAGTGTTGCCCATATACGCAACAGTAGCAGCAAAAACAAAGGCAGCATGAGAGATAATCAGTCTTAAGTCCTCATCTAAACTACACCCAGTCTGTCCAATGCCTGCTGGCCCTGGGGATTGTGCTGGAGTTTTAATCCACTTAAAAGCAGAGGACCTCTGCTGCTGTTTCCAAGGGGCTTGACCCACGTCGCACACACACACACTTATACATAAACACACATGCACAAAAACAATCAGAAGTATGCGGCACTATGCACAAATTGAGCCTCATAAACACACGAGGCTTTTTTCCTTTCTTTCTTTCTTCACACATGCACAGATGGACGTGTGCGTTCCCACTCGTTGATCCGTGCTCAGATTTAAAAGGCGTTCATGGTGTATTGATCATGAAATGTATAGTAAGGAGGTTGAGCGTCTGAGTCGTCTATAAGGGGCGCGGAATAAAAACTGTACTTAAACCTGTATAGGAGGCCGGTGGATTGCCGAGGCACAACCTAACGTTGACTGGATTTATTGAAGAGGGGTCAACAGTAATTCCACCGCCATTGTTCAACTCCACTTTCTACTGTAGGCCTGCCACAGTGTGTGTGTGTGTGTGTGTGTGTGTGAGAGAGAGATCTAAGTTCTCGACCTTTAATATCACAAGAATTTCAAAAGGAATTTGCTCAATTTTTCCTCTCCGCTGCACTCAAACAACTGGAAAACAAACAACAGTGTTCATATTAACGTGCTGGAGACGAACTGTGATAAAATGTTTTTTTTTTTTTTTTTTAAATAATCAAAAATAAAAAATATGTATATTTTTTTTGATCATGTTAAAATGGTTTATTTTGTGCCGCGGACACAATGTCATACTTTTTCTCTTCTTGCACCAACGTTTGTCGTTATCTAATTTGAAATGTACTAATTCCTTATTCTTGCGGAGGGAGGGCGAACCACTGACTTGAACAGCTGCTTCATGACCCAAAAAACTGTCAGTCTTTCCCTGGAATAAATTGTGGAATATACTATCTTTGGGTACAGGGGGGAGCCGGGAACGTGCATTTGCAGGAAAGCGGGCGCCACTTGCGCGCGCGTGCGTTTTGGCCGCACCCAAATTTGTGCCAGAAGATTATAAACCCGACTTCTTTTAACGTGAGGTGTTAAAAGTGTTACAAAGGTCGAACACGGGGAATACTTTGAGGCGAACCTTCCCTGCGTTTCTGCGCCGTGTTTCTGGAGGACCCATAGTAGAATCAATTCAGCGAGAGGGGAGCTTGAAACCGTGCACTCATGCTTTCCTCCGAGTCTGAGAGAAACACAGTTGAAGTGAACACACAGACCAGTCGGCCGCACTACATGCCCACAACAGACAGGCTCCGATCACTAACGAAAAACAACAGCAGCCCCTCTGCATATATTACGATCATTCTCCACCAAACGTAATGCAAAGATCTTAGAAGAGCTGCACACCACCGCAGACATTTTACACGAGTTCACAGCGATGATATTTAAACGTGTAAGGTCACTGTGGACTCACCGAGGAGTGCCACAAACACGTTTTACACGCCGAAAGGAACATCAGCACGAATAAAATGCATCTTCAAACATTTTGTTAATATTTTCCCAGCCAAGAAGTGTCCCCTAGGTAAATAATATTAAATTAGCTAAAAAATGTTTGGGGTTTGGTCTGTTTCTCGACTCCACAGAGGTTGTTATTTTACTTTCTGGTAGATATGAATGCAGATCTTACTTTAACCTTCATCAGTCACGGTGACTCATAATTTGATGCTCAAGACCGGCTTCCGCTGCCACGCGCGTGCACGGGCGCGCACGCCGGCCCGTGCACGTATAATCACATATCCAACTGAAACTTTTGTTGTTTTCACTTCAGCATTTGCACATGTTGTACAGAACAGGTGAATACACGAGGATCACTTGTGAAAATCGAATTTAGATGAAGAAGTTCAGATTAATATGTTTACCTATGCAACGGTATATTGGCCGAGTGCTTTGTGCACAAATGCTTCCCACTCGTTCTGCTCAGTCACAACAGCTTCACCAGTCTGTTGCTCTTCACCGATCAGCCCACTGCATCAGCTGCCTGGCTCAAGGGCATCTGTTGACAGAGAGGAGGTTGAGGATATATAAGCTGACATTGTCATACATGGTGGCATCATCGCCAACTCACAGCCAATCCGGGGCCGTGGCAGCCCTGAAGTTGAAAAGCTGAACAAACTCTTGAGCCAGGTGCTGAACCCACACCTGCTGGGTCCCCCGCGGTAAGAATCCAAACAGTTCCTGCAAAAGTAGGTCGAAAATGTGAAGGCCACAGAGCAGAGAAGCAGCAATACTCAGGGTCAGATTAGAGAAAGCAGTCTGACCTTTTAACCGCCATCGTGTTGGCAACACCTGCTGCAGGCATCTGGATGATCAGCTGACGTTAACTCACATCAAGTTTCGTGTACTCGCAGCAGTTCATCATGGCAGTCTGCGCGGGTCTTGACTAATGTGGGCGCTGGATTTGCATGCATGTACAGTACCCACATGCCTCTGCACGCACGTAATCCTCATTTGAATGTGTTTGTGCGCGCCTCGCTCAGGGGTGTGTTTCCACGCCACCAGCCCGCTCACCAATGTCACCTTCATGGGTGGCTCCATCGTAGGAGCATCCTTCAGAATGTAACAGATTAGCTTTGCAGGCAGGGATGTTGATGAGGTCATCACTTCCCAAGGTCACACCTACACAGACCTAGCTATAGGCCCACTGGCGTTAAAACCCCCCCCACCTCTTCAGATCCTATAGAGGCTCGATTCTACCTCCTGCCTGCGTGCAGATCCGAGTAAAGCGGAATAAGCCACATCCAACAGGATAAGCCTTATTGTAATGCTCAGTGATAGAACAGGCTGCTTTGGCCCCTTCAGGCTTCCATCACCCGGTGAGCAGACTTGGACAGCTCTGTGTTACAACATACTGCACTGTCACTTATAGTATTTCTAAGCTCCTATAGGCTTCTTAATCCCTACGCGCACATTTCAGCCTGCTGCGTCGCTGCAACTCTGTTCAGCAGTGATTGATGATCAGATCAGTGCTTTTAGATTCCATCTCTTAGCATACTCATATATTTGAATATGATTAGACGGACATGAGCTGCGCGCAAAACTTCCCAAAAAATTAAGCATGAAATATGAACATCTGCTGGGACCCGACAGCACTTTCAGGTCCAAATTTAGTTCTTTCCCTGTCTGTTGGTGTAACTGTGCATGAGTGTAATGACTTTGTGGAATGATAAAGTCACCGATGACAGAGCATTATGGTTGGTTTGTGGACGAAGATGAAGAATTAAAGGATAAGTTCACCCAAAAATGAGAAGTCAGTCATCATATGCTCACCTCCATGTCGATGGAAAGTCGGGTAAAGTGTAATTTCTGGAGCTTCACGGCGAAACAGAGACGCAGCGTTCTCCTAAACAACTGAAGTAGACAGAGAAAAGACATAACATGGCTCCATACAGCTCCGTGTCCTAATCGGAAGCTTTGAGATCCCAAATTGATTTGAAAAGTTCGTGTTTACATCCTCTTTAAACACAGAGCTGAGCTAAAAGTGGTAGCACGCGCGCCGTCTCAAGTGGGTGCATGAGCTCGAGCGTGTTTCAAGGGCACAAATAATGTCTTTTCAAATCAATTTGTGATCTAAGGGCTTCAGAAAAAACTCAAGCTCATGCCGGATGAGCTGTATGGAGCCCATTCATGTCCTTTTTTTTACTTTTTAAAACAGGTCTCAAGCTACATCAGTTGATTTGCTGTGAAGCTCCGGAGATGTTTTGTGGACCACAAATGTTCATCCAACTTTCCGTCGGCGTTAGGGTTAGTAGAATTGTCCTTTTTGGGTGAACTGATCCTTTAAAGCTGCCGGCTTCAGGGCCCCTTAAAGCTGAGGGCAGCTGCAGATTCAGGTGATAATTCTCTGCAGGTTCATCACTGTGAGCCACGGTGTCACGCTGTTATTCAAGGCGTCAGTTAAAGCAGCTTCAAGTATTATACTTAAAGGGTAACTCCACCAATTTGGCACATTTGAGTGTGTTCACTGGTCTCCATCTACCTCAGCTGTTAAGGAGAACGCTGCAATGCTGGTTTGGAGTGAGGCACCAGAAATGTTTTGTGGAATGCAAGACTTCACCCGTCTCTCTTTTAATTTTTGGGTGAATTTCTCCTTTAAGCTGAACCTGTTATCACAGTTCTTATAGATGGAGGCCGCGTCTTCCCCTCCAACGGTTCCTCTCGGGGGCTTGCGCGACTGTTCAGCATTTAGCGCAACGAGCGTGAAAACGACGGACTCGTACGGCGGCCACATCTGCACGCGCGCTAATTTCCCCTCCACAGATCCTCCGTGGAAGGCCGATCTCCCCGCCGTACAGTGCTACATCTCTTTCTGTATCCCTCTCCCCCTCCTGAGACAATGAAGGCATTGAGGCAAATCTGTCTCCACAGCCTGCGAATAAGAGAGAGCCAGCTTTGTTTTGCACGAGCGTGCACACACACATATGCGTGTGTGGCAGTTAGAGAGGGAACAAATGTGTTTGTGTACGGGCGCACGAGTATTTGTGTATCCATGCGCAAATGTGTGTGTGAGACGCCTGCGTCATGCGTCCGCCATGTGAGTCACTTGCTCTTGTGCAGGGGTTCTAAGTCGTGAGTAAGAGCCCTCCACTGCCTCGTCCTTCTCTCTTGGGGCCCCCCGAACCAGAGCACAACCGGGTGCCTTTTGCTGCTCCTTCTTCCCTTTTTCTTTTCATCCAAGGCTGCATCTCGTCTGCTCGTCGCCCAACAGGTTGCTCTGTCAACACCAGGCGCTCACAATGCTGTGTGTGTGTGTGTGTGTCCATGAGTTTGAAATCTGAGAGACAGTTCGAAGGGAGACAAACACACAACCACCTGCCTGCCTATTATTCCAGGGGGTGAAAAAAAAAAAGCGATGAAACAAACATGACCATGAAGACTTTTTCCACCTTCGCTGGTGTCAGAAATCTCAACATGACGAGATTCACTGAATATTTGAATAACAGCTCTGTCTTCCTCGGCGTTGCCCGCTGGGGATAATTGCAGGTGAGCCATGGAGGAGACAGAGAGGAGCAGTGCACAGAGAGATAGGTAAACACACAGGTGACGTCTGCGGTTGATGACTAACGCTGTAGTGACACTTTTCCTTTGGAAAGCTTGGATAAAGGTTCCTGACAGGGCTCCTCTATAGCTATAAAACATGGACAAATAATCTTTATCCAAACAGGATAGCACCGCTCACAGCCTGCACATACTGTATTGACATTACTCTTGTGATGCGTCATTGTTTGTCTCGGTATGAAAAGATTTAGATCCTTATTCTGTTTTTTGTTTTTTTGTTATTTCTGAGCTGTCAGTGTCGTGGCACTTCTTTCAGGGCGCTTTTTAAATGGCAAAACAAAACAAAAACACACAAAAAAAGAGAAAGACAGTTTTATGCTGTTTTTTTTAGACTTATTCCACCATCTAGTGGTAGTGAATGTGCTGTTACACATTGGGACTGCACTGACCCGGTGTCCTCTGATCTCTGCTGGCACGGCTGTGGACAAGTGGGAGTCATGGTGAATATATTGTGGCATTGTCCCGCAGTTCAGTGAGAAGGTTTGGAAATGAGTGGTTCATTTGTTTTCGGTTCAGATGAACACAAAACCGTCTCCTTGTCCTCTGGTTTGTTTACCAGGATATGGGGTTAAAATACAATTTGTGAAGTTGGTTGAAAACACTCAAAAATTTAATAAAATGTCATAAACAGTTTTGACTTTCTGTGGTTTCTATTTTGTGCTGCAGAGACAAAACTGAAGTTAGCATGCTAACCAGCTAGCCCGGGACAAAGCTCCCTGTGCTTGTGACGTAAACACTGACGCTCCCCTGGTGCTCTGAGCTCCCAGTCCGGACTGATAGCTGCACAGCTAACCGAGCTAACTAGCTAACTGAGGCTGAGTATGAATTCGACAGGGTGCCTATTCTTAAATATTGCACTTTTAAATCGGAAGACTTGAAAGTCAAAATGCTACTATAGTATCTTGATCTTCCTAGTATGTTATGTTGGAAAGCAAGTTCATCATTGCATATTAGAAACTACTGCTGAGTAATACTGAGCATTACTATATGAGATGATTTAGAAATCTTGGTTGCATAAATGTAGATCAAACAATATGCTGAGTATGTGAAAACTGTGAGGCAGCGTGCTGTGAATTCCCCTCCAGTATGTGTATGTTGAATAATGTGGTTTTATATCGTCCTGTACTTTTTGTTGTTGTTTGTTTTGTTGTCATATATATGTTTTATATATTTTTATACCAGTAAACATTTAACGTAAAGGAGACAAAGAGATATTTTCAGGTTAAAATTCTTATTTTTGGTTACTGCTATAATAAGTTCACAGGTTTTAATGCTCAAAAAACACATCAGTCAGTCTCCTCTGATTGGTCAGCTCGCACATGCCTGAGCCAGCACCGCTTAGAACGACAGAGCAGCTGTGCTAAATAAAGTCTGAGGCCCTGTCCACATCAGCCAGGTTAATTTTACAACCGAGGTTTTGTTAAATAAAAAAACGCGTCCACACGAGGGGTGTAATAAAAATAACCGAGAATAACTCTGTACACACGCAACCGTTAATCCGCCACCAAGTGATGCAATATACGTGTAATACATATGCCACAGCAATAGGTGGCGATGTAAGGTAAAACAGGAAGGCTGTTTTAACCAATGAAAATAGTTTAAAACCAGAAAGGGGAAGTGTGGCCAATACCAAAACACAAACAACAATGGCGACTCGCAAGGGTGCGTCGTTTGTTTGCTAGCAAGAGGAGCAGTCTCCTTCGTTGCTCATCCAGGCGCCGCCGTTGTTGCATCAGGTTGAGCAGCTGGAAATGGCAGCCCAACGCAGCTGACAGCAAGCCAATAAACAACAACTTTGTCACGTCCATATTAGCCAAGTTATCAAGCGAAGCTAGTTAACCTCTAACCACCTTCTAACTGTCGTTGCTCTGTGTTTACATTGCTGTGCGTGCAATATTTACACACGCAACCGCTGAAACCCGAACTGGCCAAAAACCTCACCCTGGACCCCGGTTTCAAACGACCACGGTTTCAGTGTTCCAAAAGCACGGTTGCATGTGGACACAACAGTAAAACCGGGAACATAACTTAACGGTTGCAAAATTAACCGGGTTAGTGTGGACAGCTCCTTACATGCCAAACTAGCTGCTAGGCATCAATTATGGAAACATATGACATGGTGACATAGTGTGATGTCACACAGTCACGGAATTAAAGGCGGGGCTACTGACGAGGCGTTTCAGGAGCAGTGTTTTCAGTGGGAGAGAGGAGCTTCTGTCGGTGCGGACTTTGACCTGTTAAACTTTTAAGATATTTTGCACAAGAACAGAGATCCTTAAAAAAAAAAGCTCCATACTTCTGAGGATGCATCCTAATACTCGAGATCACGAGAGGTCGATCAAAACAAACAGGCATTTACTAGCAGGACGAATAAGAATTGCGATGCTGAACATTTGGTGAAGAAATAAAATATTTATTATTCACACACTTGATTAACTGTATCTTTAGAAACACGAAATAAAATAAAGTGAATGCACACAAAAAAAAAAAATCAAGAAATTTTCATACACCATACGGCAGTTTTTTGGTTGAAACTACCGTGTGTTGGCACAAAATAAAGGAAACACATTTAAGAAAAGTGCTCATTTAGACACAGTCGGAGGTAGAGATACAACACGAAGAGAGGAATTAGAAAATTAGGACATTCAGACTCAATTTTACAAATAACAATTGAACACTGAGAGATTCAAAACAGCTGTGGAATAATATTATTTAATTAAATAACACCATCGTTTTGAGATTGTATTTGTAGCACCTTGTGCTTTGCGAGGTCACCTTCATGCTACCAGTTGTTTCTGCCTCCCTTTGGCAGAAATATGATTTCTTCCTCCATGGCTGCGACACAAAACGAGCCCCATTAGGACGAGGAGTTTGTCAAATTGGAATGTTTCTTTTTATTTAATGCACTTAACCCTCTCTTGAAAAGCAGCACCACTTGGAACCGTATTCAACACTTGGGGGATTGGAACAGATTTTAAGCTCCTTGTCCTACGTGGCTCCGTCCTCGTCCTCTTGTTCTGGCAGGCTGCCGGGACAGGGCTCCATGGTAACAGCGACGCCCATGCCGCTGCGTCCGACGGGCATGTCGGTGACGCACGTCCATTCATTTCTCTCCGGGCAGTAACACTCGACGCTGGCCAGGAAGCCGTGCTGGTTAAAACCTCCTGGACGGACACACACAGACACACACAGACACAATGTTTAATGAAGCTGTTAATAAACCAATTAGGGATCTAATTGTCAACAGTTGTGTCAGTGAATAATCAAATTAAATAATTCTGTCTTTACGTAATTTATTTCTAAATTCATGAATGGATTAGTAAAATTATTCTTTTTTTACTTTTAGGGTTTTAATTGATATTATTTACTAGTGTCGTTCGTTATTTCCTCCCGATCTGACGTTTTATTTGCCGGCTGCTCGTCTCTTCACTCTGAACATCTGAACCACTCTATTTAATTAACACAGAGGCACTAAGCCACATTAGGAGGAGCTCACACTGTTGTAAGTAACCGGCAAACCTCCTGACCTAACTGTTTTACTCATTAATCAAAATAATTGAATTACTGGACGAGCCTGTATTGTTGTTGCTTCCACAGGCGTAAACATCGAGGGGTATCTTCACATATACCAGAGATATTAAAGGCTTTCCTAGGATTGACTTACTACCAGATGAAACGTAGTTTAACTCGTAAAAAATAAGACATAAGTGTTTGTGGCAGCGACAGCCCGTAAAAATATGAGATCATCGTTTAATTGGCACTGACGTAGTTTCGCTGGAGCTCCTCTTCGGGCTCATGAAAAAGGTACAGCGGGATTAGATGCATGAAACTACTCATGTGCTAATTAGTGATTAGCCTGACTTCAGACGATCAACAGTGATCAATACAGGCGTCATCAAAAAAAGGATAAAATAGTTCAAATTTTAATCAAAATAAAGAGATACGATTAAAAAAAGATAGAATAACGAAGATAACATTCAATCTAATGAGCAGAAAAAGGTTAAAAGAGAAGAAAATTAACTAAAACAAACAAAAACACAAGTATCTACGAAACACATCTACTAGAATGGCATTCAGTAGAGTGCATACCTCCGCCAAGGCCCAACAGTCCCCATTTGGTTCAATCAAGCCCAATCAAAAATCCACTTTGCTACTACATAGCAACTGAAAAAGACTAACCCTCCATGTAAACATATTGAAATACCCTAGATCCAGATTTTCGTAATCAAGATTGATGACCAATAATGCCAATAAATACCCTCTATCGCACTGTTAAAGAAAGTGATAAAACACTCCTGGATCCAAACCAAAAGTTAATCGGGTCCATTGCGAGCTGAGAACCATCCTACGTTCAAGTTTCGTGGTAATGTGTTCAGTAGATTTTGTGTAATCCTGCTGACAAACCAACAACCGGACGCGTTCGGAAACCACCGTGGCGGAGGTTAACCAGATAAAATAGTTACATCGAACAATAATCAAAAGTATTCTGATGAATGATGTTACTGACCGAAGATGTAGATGCGCCCCTGGTACACCGTGGCTCCGTGTGCGCTGCGACAGTTCTGCATGGCGGCCCGGGGCTCCCAGAGGTTCCTGGATATATTGTAACGCTCCACAGAACACAGCTGGCTCCGCCCATCATACCCTCCTATGGCGTACAGGTATGAGTTCATACTCACCAATCCTGCAGACGCAGAGGAAAGTTCAACGTCTAGGACGAAATGGCAGTGAAAACTCACCAAGAACCGCACGCCAAGATATGACGTGACACTCATGCACTCACCCAGGCCACTGCGTATAGTGTTCATGGGCGCCAGCTGATGCCACGTGTTGGTGTCGGGCTGGTATCTCTCAGCAGTGTTCCAGCGGTTCTGCCCGTCGTACCCGCCCGCCACATACAGAGCGCCGCCACACGCCGCCACTCCAGCGCCCAGACGAGGGACCGACATCGGGCAAACAAAGGACCAGCGATTAGACTCTGGATCCCACCTGCAAAACAAACAGCAGCAGTGAGTTACACGTTGTCAACGCAGAAATAATCTGTTGACAGTTCCTAATGAAGCTACGTGTAAGTCAATTAATATAATCAAATTAGGGAATCAGTGGCGCAAAACTTTAAATGGATCAGAGGGCAGCGGCCGCGTGCAGCAACCTTCTCAGTCTGCCCGAGTCGGTCGACTTTAAGTGGATTAGGTTAAGCTGGCAGCCATGTTTGGCAACTATTGACGGGCTTCATTTGAAGCCAAAGAGGCCGGGACGCCACGGAGCGCAGACAGAGACAAGAAAGTCCACATGATTCTGTAGACTCAGTATGTGACGCCGTGGTCCTGCCCTCTCACTGAACTTACATAACGCAGAAACAAGCGATACGAGGAAGCTGGGGACTTTGTAAATGCAAATAACGCGACATAGAGGCGAGTCACGACGAGGCGGGTCGGCCTGCGCGTTCACCCGCCTGGTTAATGATTAAAAAGTTGTTGGCTCAGTTCTCGGTACTGGGTGTATTCCAGCTGTAAACTGCCGATAGGAGGGTGGCAGATATTACATCAGCTGCTCTCCAACGTTGGCGACATGCCCTTGACAAAAGCTCAAACGCGGGTCACTCCCCGGAGGTCAATGCGCACTGACCCTGACCTCTGAACTCTGGAACGACCGCACGCAGCAAAGCAAATCTCACCGATAAAGATAAGACGTAATCTCAATATTAGCACCTCTGGGACCTCGAGGAGAGGCCGGGCTCCCTGTTGATCCTCTCACATGTTGCCTGGATCGTTCAGGAAGCATCCTCAGGAGCTGTTTTTTTTTCTTCTTTTTGCTGCCAACCATTGTCACCACAAATGCTCTAATCTGCTTTGATGCGTCTCACGTTGAGTTTTCATTTCAACACTTTCATCAGCTTTCATTAAATTTAGCGGCTCCTCATGAAAAAAGACTTCCAAGTGTCGTCTGACGAGGGCTAATAATTCTCTTGTGACTTGCATCTTTTGGAAATCTATACTCCTGAGCGTAAAAAAAGAAACGCTAATGGTATCAAAAGAGCTGTCACTTGGCTTTACTTGTGTTTTTTTTTGTCACTAATTGATTGAAGCTGATCCGTGGCAGCTTTTAAAAAAAAAAAAACTCCTCCCCGCTCGGCTCGGTGCGAGATGTAAAGCATTCCAGGTCGGCATTCCTGGGCAGCGTGTCTCGACGCGCTTCTCCGTGTTGTCGTCTAATTACGCTAAGAGGAATACCTGCGAAATTCTTGACTGCTCTTTATTTTGAATGGCAGCTTTTCATCTCATCTCTCTGGTGCCATTATCCATACCCGCACTGAGGTAAATGCACTTGACAATGTGCGTACAGCGGGGAGGAAATCCGCGCTTATTGCGGTGTTATTCCATTAAAATCAAATTGCTTCTCGAGTGCCTGGTTGAGTGAATTAGTGTCTCACTTCTCCACCGTGTTGTGATGCGTGGAGCCCTGCGAGCCGCCGACGGCGTAGATGCAGCCGTCCACCACGGCCACCCCGACCCGGTTCCTTGGGATGTTGAGCGAGACCCGCTGGCTCCACTGGTTGGTCATCGGGTTGTAGCAGCTCAGGGCGCTGGACTCCGTGTTGTTTTGAAGCGACAGGTTCCTCCCTCCGACCTGGAAAGAAAAAAAAAAAAAAAGAGGGATTAGAACGGAGCTTATGTTTGAATCTCTTCAAGCTGTCAAAGCAAACATTTGTCTGTTCAGGAGTGGCAGGTAGACGCCAACACAAGAAGAATTAAGTGGGTCAGAATAGAGAATGTGCCGGTGCAGACAGCAACGCAAGACTGAAACAACACAACACAGTTTGAATCCAGTGTGTTTCCAATGTATCATAATATAGAAGTGCTTTCTCGGCCTCACCAGTCGCTCATTTTTTACTCCATTGGGTTAAAATTTGTCCTGAACATCCAAGAATATGCATTTATTTAAAAACAAAAAACAAAATAATACCAGTAAATAATTTTTTTTAACCCAAATCAAGAAGCTTTCATTTTCACAAACATTCATGTCTCCATTATTTTTCATTTCCTTGCAACCACATTTTAACTCTGTGTCGTATTAATGCAGTTCTCTCACATCTAGAAGTTATTAAGTCCGGCGTTAAAAAATTGAGAGCCTCAGATCTCGCAAAATATAACTTCAGAGCTGAAAAACTCACTTTCTATTGTTACATTTCTAACAAGAAGGGTGATTTTAATGTCCTTGAACGTTTGTTTTTTTTATGTGAATGTGTTAATATTCATTGCATGTATATGAAAAATTCAAAGATGCTATATTTCTCCTTCATAGTTCTTATATATTTCTATAAAAACTGGTTAATTCTTCCTTCTACTGGCTGCAATATTACAGTCGGTGATTTCATTTCATTGGTACATATTTAGCTCTGAGGGATAAACTTAAAAAATTCAGAACTTAAAGAGAATGTGGAGGACAGCTATAGGATTATGGAGGGTTTCATGAATTTAATAGACGTTCATTGATTAGAAGAGAATAGAAGTTTGAGTAATGCATCCGTGACATGAACTGGGCAAAGTTCACGTTCTGGATGAGTTGGCACGAAATGACCCTTTAGTTTACTGCCACACACCACGAGTGTGTTGGAACACGTGGGTGCAATCATCCTGCACATTAATAATTAATTGACCTTGTTTCATTTTATTATCGATCATTCAGTCATTCTTCCCCTCAGTGAAGTTCGTTTCTCTGGAAAGATGTCTTGTCTCTTATCTTATCTTGTATATTTCAATGGTGGTTTGTTGCAACTGGTGCAACTTACAGTGTAGAACAGCCCGAACAGCGCACAGGCTCCCAGACCGCTGCACGGTGACGCCATGTCGGCCAGTTTGAGCCAGCAGTTCCTCCTGGGATCGTAGGCCTCCATGGAGGCCAGGGAATGCTGCTTATATCTGAACAGAGGCGAGGGAACAGTGAGTGGGTAGATGCATTATTTAAAAAAAAAAGAAAAAAGTACACAGCAGAAAAAGACCAACGAGAGAAAAGGCCAGTGATTTAATATGCTGCCACATGTACAGATGCATTATGGGGCTTTATGTGAATTAATCTATTCTTCAGCATGTCAAGCCTTGTACCAAATTGCTTTAATTAACGATGATCTCTTTTACAGGGACAAGGAAATAAATAACATGACCCTCAAATAACTTAAAACAGCTCACACAAAAATAAGGGCTCCTACAGATTGTAAGGAAGACAGAGCGGATGACCTCCTGACAGCCACTGGGTGGCAGACTGAGACACTTTCTGGATCAGTGAGGCGCTCTGCTCACAAGTTGTGTACCATAACTGGACTCTCATGCTCTGAACGCAGCTTACTCAGTAACACGTATCTCGTAAAAAGTGAGAAAGGAGCCATTAGCCCAAAGTGCCGCCTCATGATAAGTGTCTGATTATTAACAAATACATTTTGTTGCATAAACCATGAGAGATAATCACCCGCCGGCCACGTAGATGAGCTGAGTTCCGCGGTTGGGTGCAGGGGGCAGCTTCCTCAAAGTCATATCCTGGAAGATTTTAGACAGGAAGTCCTTACAGGAATTGGCCTGGAGTCAAAAACAAGACATAAAACTTAAAACCTGTAAAGAATTCTCACATGTCTGTTCACTTCCACGACAAGGAGAACGTGAAGAGCTGCTGGAGTTTACCTTGAGGAGGATGGGGCAGGACAGCAGCTGGTTCTTCAGGAACTTCGGAGGGAGGGCGTAGATATGGACCGCGTTCAGGAGGGCGTGTAGGTACTGGGCTCTGCCCTCCATGTCCCAGCGGACCCAGTCTGTGCAGGCCTTATACACCTAGCGTGGATTTATTTAGACACATCAATATGAGGTTTAGATGCATCTGGATACACTCTTATCTTAGAGCATCAGTGGAGATTTCTTGGTGTATGTTGAGGTGTAAAAAAAACAATTGTTCCTGAACGCCACACACCTCAGACTCACAGAGCACCTTCAGACTGTCCTGACTGATGAGCTCCAGCAGCTGGCAGTGAGAGAGGCTGAAGAACTCGTCTTCTTTGGTCACCTGGGGACACAACAGTACAGAGAAAGACACACTGACGACCGGTTGTGCACATTTCAGTCCCTTTTTTCCCATGCGTTGCAATCGTACTTTGCGCCTCACCTCGCTGAAGTGTGTGTTGATGTACTCTCGACTCCGCTGGTGCAGCTCCGTGCAGCCGACCTCCTCGGCAAAGCGGGCGATGCCGATGACATTAGCCGGCTCCAGGTGCTTGGTGAGGAAGTCGCAGCACGCCTTGGCCACGTCCTCCACCTGATACCTTGTAGAGAACAACAGGAAAGGGAAGAAAAAATTCACAGATTTACGCTTTTAGGTGGAGAATATGCAAGAATTAAATGTTTCAGGGGCAACCTTTTACACAATGCGCTGCAGTTTACACACTGTTGGTTTTACCTCATGGCGCCGAGGAGCAGGTGCAGCACGTACTTCTCTCCCACCGTGATGTGGGAGGTGTAGGCAAAGTCTATAAGTTTTCCCACCACCTGGGGGCAGACGTCTCGCAGGGTGACCTCCGGGGCGCGACACTCCACGAAGCTGCTGGTGAACATGGCTCTGAAGTAGGGGCTGCAGGAGGCCAGGACCACCTTATGCACCTGGATAAAATAACGAATTTGATTTTATTCAAAATATGGATCCGCTAAACTTTGCTTTTGACTGAACACCAATCCTGTATCGAGACCTCCAAGTCACGAAATATACGAATACTGATAATAGTAAACGCTAAAAAAAGCTTTTAATTTTCCCTTTACGACCGTTCATTAGATGAAATAAATTCAAATGTAATTTATTAATCTTCTACGAGTTTATTGTGTTTTCTTCTTACTCTTTTATTATATTGTATTTTATTCTCATGGCACAAATTTCACTGTAAAAATGTTAATGTCAAATGAACCAGAAGGCTCAATAATTTAGAATTTAGTGACACAAAGTCAAGTTTATAAAGCTCTCTCGGGACGTTCTCCACGGGCGCAGAAGTAGAAGAAGAAGTAGAAAATCTGAAATAATATTATAAATAGATGCAGCAAGTCAAATTTTTCATCCCTTGGGACGACATGCATGACTGGCGCATGGCTCTGAAAACAAATTACGTTGTCGATTGTGGCGCTTTTTAAAGGTGCAATGCGTAAGTATCGTCCACCTGTTGAATGCATAATCCCAACACCACAACTGGTACCTGCCGCTAACAGCGTTCTGCTTGTGCACCTGTGACTGTAGCTACTGTTAGCTTGTTAGCTCAGCTAGTTGGATCACCAGGTTAGCGTCGGTCCTGGTGCTAGCCGGTTAGCATGCCAACTTTACTAGACAAGACATAAACTGTTATTTATTCACAATCTGTAGATTTTTTTTATTTTAAACTAATATTATTACACAGTGCAACTTTAAGTTTGTAAATTTAGATTTTTTTTTCTCCACAAAACTGCACAGACTGCGTTCTGATCATCTAAGTCAGCGGGTGTCTCACCTTGAAGTCCACCGTCCTGTCCTTGTGCGAGACATGCAGCACCAGGTCACACAGCATCTCCTGCCGCCTGAACTCCTCCATCGCCTTGAGGGATCTGGAAGCGTGGGTCTCCACCGAGTAGTCGAGACAGCCGGACCCATGCATGGACGGGACCGCGATAGCCGAGAAATCAGAGTCGCATGTGGGACGTTTCTTCCTCGATGGACAATGCATTCTGGGAGAGAGCGCTCCAGATTCTTTTCTGAGTAACTACCTGTTCAGTCTTACAGTCTTTCACAAGTTCAAGTTTTTAGCTATTATCCCATTTGAGTTTGATTTTCAACAGAGGAAATTCCTTTGGTCTTGCTCCAGCTAGCAGATGTCCTTAGTTCCTCCATTTTGAACGGGATTCACCACAAACGTCCATTAATTTCCCCAAAACATTAGGGTTGTGAGCAGTTTAATGTCATAATCCATTGTTGAACCCAGCTACAGTCAGTGGGCAGAGCAAGCAGTCCAGAGAAAAAGTCGGTCTCTACATGAGATACGTTCAGCTCGTACGTTTCCCGGCGTGAACGCGGCGTGTAAACAAACTTGCGGACTGTTCTGTCACCCACACATCCAGGCTCCAACATGACTGACAGCCTCTGAATTAGGGTGCCAGACAGTTCCTTAAACCATGATCGTTACATCGCTGCGGGTCCACATTTTACAAGTTTCAGGGTTTTGAAAATAGATCAAATCCGACAGTTCCTCTGTGCTTTAGTGCTCCACAGGAAAGCGGTCAGGGGCCGGAGGATGTGTGTAACTGCACAATCCGATGTGTCCTGGCAGGGATCTCTCCGGCCTTATCTGTTGTGACGTTTATCCTGCGTAAGAAAAGAAAATCAGTTCAAGCTGCGATAGATGACATTTCGCTGGGTTGCGAGGGAAGCTGGCATAATCATGTGAATGTGTCGTTTTCGTTTACTCCTCGTGCATGTGTGTGTGTGTGTGTGTGTGTGTGAGAGTGTGCGAGGGAGTGCATGTCACACACTCCGGGTTTCACTTCCTCGTGGCTGAAATAGAAAAGACACACTCGGTCGCTGCTTCATGCCAAGGACAGCGACTTTGTGTTTTCTGGGCTGATTCATTTCTTCAGAGCCGCTTATAGTCTTGGACCTCGACATGGAAACTTTTCTTCTATACGAGCAGCAAAACGAGTTAATTGCTCAAGTTACTTGAAAGTTAATCTGCAACTATGCTGATGATCCATTAACCATTTAATTCATCTTTAAAGCAGCATTATGTAACTGTTCTACCTTAAAATAACAGCTTCAAAATGGTAAGGTGACTTATAAAACTGTGGATGGTGTCTCTGTGATGGCCACACCACATCACTTGTTTCTGCACTATGCGTATTTCGGAGATCGCGCAGGATCACAGTGTGTGACGCTTTACGGCAGAACATCCCACACAGCAGCAACTGTCAGTGATTTTGGTGAAAGTGGATCATATTTAAATGGAAAAAAAAGCTTCCTGGTTTTCTCTCTGATGTCACCCAGCTGCTCCACCTCACCTCTCTGTGAATTACGGAGTTTCCAGAAAAGCAACCTGTAGCCGCTCCGCACTGTAGCTACACGTTAGCTCTGCCGGCCGACTGCAAGACGAGGAGCTGAACTTGCCTATATTTGAGTAATGTAAGGCTTTCGAAGTTATAAGAGGCAAGACGGTCAACTTCGCCAAGTCAGGCGATTTCAACAGAGGTTACAGGTGTTACAGTCTCTGGTAATAACGTAGCATGCTAGCTTCGACTGCCACATTGAGCTTGCATCAACATGTTGATATCAGTTGTACAGAGTTTTTTTTTTTGGTAGTTGGCACATTACTTCACATTACATCTGACAAATTGTTGGCAGAAACCTGTGAATTGTATTTTTACGACAGTCGTGTTGCATGATGGGAGGCGCCAGTCACGCAAACCAATTACCACAAAGTCAACAGTCAACATCGGATGGTATCAAGTTCTGCCCTTCTCGGTCTTCGTGATAAATTGAATCGTTTTTGGTGTTTTTTTGAGGACGATTTGACCAAACGACACATTGAGGACAAAATCTGGAGTTAGTTAGTCAGAGACAAGCTTCGTAATTAATCAGTCAAGTCCAGTTAAACGCTCTTTCCTCTTCTTTCAGCTGAACACGAGACTCAAAGTGCGTGACTCACAGACGAGTGACTGAGATTCTGTGCGGAGTAGACGTGTATGAATAAGAACCAACACACAGAAAACACATTCACATCACAAGAAGCAACAGAAAACATGAACAAATTCCTACCAGACACCAGAAGCTGTCGCTGAC
Source organism: Sparus aurata (assembly GCF_900880675.1). Lineage (NCBI taxonomy): Eukaryota > Metazoa > Chordata > Actinopteri > Spariformes > Sparidae > Sparus > Sparus aurata. Next base: position 7,494,330 of record NC_044202.1, read on the forward strand.
CGAACACTCTGCAACTTCCCCTTCATCACATTCACTCCTGTGCTCCCATTTCTTTTCTGCGCGAGTAGTAAAACCACTCCCCTCGTGTGAGAGAGGGCCGGTGTTATCATCCAGCTCGTCTCTGCGCTGACTGGAACCTGTTTGACCGTCTACCTTAACTCACATGTCGGAGGAGCAGCGCACTAATAAGGCAACAGGAAATCGGCGAATTAAAAGTAAACACCCTGTGGAGGGTTTTCAGACACCCCCTTATCTCACGATTCATGATTAAACCTCCAGATTAACTGTCAATAAACCTAAAATTAGAAAAAGTGTGAGCAAAGAACTTTTTTGAACTGAGTCAGATGTTTATCATTCCCCCTCGGGAGTTTAATGTGATGACTGTACGCAGGTTTGAACGGCGCACCTCTCTCTAATAAGGCTCTAATTAAGGGTTTCGTTAGATTCTTGTCAATTAATAAGCCTCTCCAGCGCAAGTGGAATCCTTCTCTGTCGTTGGCATGCAGGTGAATGTAGAACAATGTGTAATCAGATGTGACTTCAGTCCAACGTTATGAGAAATATGCTCATTCACTTCCCTGACCAGAATTAGATAGAAGACTAACCCGACTCCAGGTGTGTCCATTAACAGCACAATGAGAAAAGGTTAGCTTAGCTTAGCATAAGTACACAGAAAGTACGTCATGTTTGCACAAACTTAACTTAGGTAAAATTTTGAGGTACTTCATTTGAGTATTTCCATTTGCGACCACTTTATATTTCCACTTCTCTGCATTTTGGAGGAAAATATTGTACTTTTTCCCAATTAAATGTATTTTTTTAAAGCTTTAGTTACTAGTTAGTTTGCAGATTACATGCTGCGTCAGAGCCAAATGAGCACATCATTACATTTACAATTAATCAACTGTCCATCTTATTTCACAATCAGATGAAAACACAGATTCCAGTTATCAAGAAAATGGTGAATATTGGACCGTCGACAGAGCGGTTGCACTTTCATTTCACTGCTGTTGCACATGTATGATTGCATGTGATAAGTAAACCTTTGAATCTTTTGAATCTTGTTAATTGGCAAGGCGAGTAATCAGTTGACACAAAAAATTATATATATAATTTACTGTTATGTGTACTTTTGCTACTCAAGTAAAGTTATTATCAGATACTCAAGGGAGCATTTGTACTAATATCGAAACATGATATCTTCACTTGACTTTTCAGTTGTTTTTACATCACGGCTTTTGAAAAACATCCATATCACAAACTAAGCAGCACATTCTGACTGAGAAACACGACTACTTCACTACTAATCAGTGGAGCTTTACTAATGAAATTAAAGTCACGCTGCATCTTCAAGCATCCGCCTCACATGATTCAGAGGCATCCAGCGGACTCCTCTACTATGTCGTAGTAGTAAGTAGAAAAAGCACAATGTGTCTCTTTGACAGGCTCCTGATTATCTCCGATTACCTCCCAGCTCGTTTCTTATTCACACCGTCTAGGTTTGGGAATATTTGCTGCGATTTTATGATCACAATGCTTAAGATGTGCCCGCACATTCCTGAAATAGAGGGGTGTTTTTCTCTTCACACAACGCGGAGCAAATGCATATCAAGCAAACATGAAATCTCTGCATTCCAGAGCGTCACTCTCTGCTTGCAGCCCGAAGCAGAACAAATCAGTCAGGAGCCGACTTCGGCGGAGTTTGTCAATGTAGAAGCCTCTAGAATCAACAGCAGTGGAGACATTTTTAGCCCTCGAAAGAGACAAACCCAGATCCAACGAGTGACCAAACTTTACTTTGACCTTTTGAGAACCACAGGTAGCGCTCACACCACCTGACCGATCTATCTCATACTTCTTGTTTTTTTGTACTGTCAGCATCTATCAGATGTTCGTTTTCAACCACTTTGTGTGCGTGTTTCATTGAGCAGAGCGCAAGAAAGGGTTTTTCGGTCAGACGGAGTGCAGCTTTGCAGAGTTGCACAATCAAATCTGTTCAGCCCTCGAGCCCTTTTCCACCGGTCATATGACCGAACGTGTGAGACAGAAAAGGGAGGGAGAGCAGACACGCAGAGAAAATAGATTTCGCCGGGCGACTTACCGCGATTAAGAGGGGGAAAAAAAAGCGAGTAAAAAAAACAAAACAGACATCTAGCTGAAGGAAGATGTAGAAAGGAAGAGATCAGGTCGAGGAGAGGTTGAGATAAGGGAAGGGAGAGTCATTAATACAATAGAGCCACTCAGTTTTCAATAAAGGGCCATTGTGTTTGGATATATCAGGCTGTCCTGCTCTCCTGATCAGGCTTTAATGGGGTTAACAGTAAGTGACTGTGTACACACACAGTTCTCTGAGCTCGGCTACTATACAAAACATTGCTCAAGCCTGCAGGAAGAGAAAACACTGTAGGAAGACTGTGAGAACACTGTGGGAACACTGTGGGAACACTGTGTCACTGGGACAGTTTTATTGATTCGACCCAGGTTTTGTAATGTGACCTGTAATGTCCAGCTTGGTGTTCAATTCAGAGTGTGGCACTGAAGTTTTCTTATCGGCTTCACGGGTGAGATCGTATTGAGAGCCGAGCGGGAGTCAACCAACAGCCATCTGATGCTATGTTATTTTAGAGGCTTGTAAAGACTGGGTGGAGGACAGTGGATGTGGCACGCTCTGTGGATCTGTCGGTTCTGGAAGCCTACTGCTGAGGGTCCATTTGTTGTTCTGATGAGTTGTTTTGTCCAAAAACACATCAGAAAAAGGTTCAAACTTGTTTCCAAAGCCCACGTTGAGGTTTTCAAATGTCTTGCTTGATCCACAACCCAAAGATTTTCAGTTTACAGTCATAGAAGACGACACAAAATAGAGATTTTTTGCCATTTCAATTGCTAAAATCAAAAATGTTTTAGCAGACAAAAAGACTACTGGTGCTCTTCTTTGACTCTTTTAGCTTTAATTGAGTAGAACGATCTCAGAAAAAAGGAGATCAGTGGTTATTCACTAGGTTAAAGCAGTCGCCGCAGACTTCATAAAAAGAAACAACATAGGCAGAGTTAACCATTGACAGACCGCTGCTGTTGGCAGATGGTCTGCTGGGAACACGTCAGCCTTTAACATGAATATACTGCAGCGCTTAAAGAGTGAAGACGCCCTCCATTAACCTTTTGAAAATACGCTGAGCCATAATGACCACAGGCCATTTTGCAATGTTTTGTGACATAAGCTTTTTTCTGCCATGTCATCTTTCAGCTGACTCGGGTCAGAAGCTGCTGATGACAAAGCTTTTATTCTGAAAAAAAGACCTCCCTTAGAAAAGGACCTTCGGGGAGGATTAGGGGGTTAAAAAGCCTCCTCTTAAGAAATTTGGTAGTCAAAAAAAACTCGCTGTGCAGGAACTACGGTGACCTAAAATAACACTTGAGAGTGAAGATTGCCCAACGCTGCTTCCTGACCACAAACCCACCATGATAGAAACGCTGAATACAATAAAGAAAGAGCATTCCTTTGTTATCTGTGGTGAAATGTTCGCCCTCATAAACATTTGTTCTAATATTGTCGCAGCCTGTCGTGCTGTATCGGGACTTTGCAGCGTGTGTTAAGGAACTGATTTATTTACTCGTCGTCGCGGCTTGTTCTTTTGCATTTTAAAACGTCCTTTTGTAGTCTTCCTTGGAAACGATGGGACGTTTTATTTCCCCGTTCTAACGCCCACGCCGTATATTTACACGTATACCTGCATTTTCCTACTGTAAGTGCTGCACAGCTCTCCACATCCTGGTGTATTCACTTCGCTCTGCTACAACCGCTCATACTGTACTTTTCCGACAAATCGACATATACCTCTCGCTCTTATTTATATATATTACACACGTCTGTACTACTTGTACTCAGCGGAATTACATAAAGCTGAGTCTAATCTAATCTAATTTTCCTGCAGGGCTTCAGCTGAGTCATCTTGTGTTATCTAGAACTGAAACAATATAGATAAAGGCTCTGACGTCACGCTGTTTAACAAGCCAATTAATCACCACAGCAACCACTGTTCAGGACTTCAACCACGTCTACCTTTACCTGTTTGTGTTGTCATGTTAAGTTTATCCCTCACCGGTGTCTACCAGCTCAGGCTGCAGAGCGTTGTTTCAGTAATTAAGCTACATGCAAACAGTTGGAAGAGAAATTCCCTCATTTTTTGTGGAAACCATCGCCTATTTTTACTCCTCTCTTACTAATCCGGGCTTGAATTTCTTGTTCTACAACACTGGCGATGACTTCCAGCCTCCTGTTTTACTCCACACGCCCACACACGCAACCTCGTGTCAGGCGGAGGGACGAGATGGGAGGCGAGTGAGTACCTTAGGCCCGAACCACCACATAAAATCTCCGCGTCCTCAGCTGACACCATTATACCAGTCACCGGCACCTAAGCCGGCTAAAGCCTGCGATACACACAGTAATGTTACAGGATAATAGTTACATCAAGACTTGAGCGACACGGCCTTAGAGTAACATCACAATATTGCATAACGATGAAGTGCGTACAGGGAAGTATTAGAAACAAGCAGAACAGTTTGGTAAGTTTAGCAAATGACATCACTGTACTGTAATGCAGCCTTTACAACACTTACACTATATCACAATATAATGATCTACTAAAATCTAAAATGATCAGCTGTGTATTCTCATATCGCTATAACAATTTCATGCCCAGACCTAAAATAAAAGGATGGTCATACATTTTAATATACGCATGTTTTAAAGTCTAAACCATTAGTGAGTTATTCAGGAAAACAAGCAGAAGATTAATTGTTTGAAGTTGACAAATCCAGAGAACAGTGAAAACTGCCTGTCACAGTGACGATCTGCAAATGTGCCACACTCACAAGTCCAAAGATCAGCTAACCTGCCAACACTCTACAATAACCATCATTAATAAATGGTAGATATATTAAATATTACTTCATAGTGATAAATGCTTTGTAGACCAACATTAGCTGCAACCTCTTAAAAAACAGCCGCTTGATAAATGCTTTGTAAAAAATGTCAATGTTTGATAACAGTGAAATAAATTATTAAGTAAAGTTTAATCGTGTATTCACTAATGACGGCTGCAACCACAGAAGTTCAGACGTTTAAAGGGGCAATGCGTATTCAAACTCAGAATTTCAATATTTACAAAAGTAATCAGGTAATACAAGAAACTCATAAATGTGTATTTTTGCCATAAGTTAATAAACAAGTTGCACTCAGCGGCAAATAAGGTCCACAGAACGCTGTTTGAAGCTAGAGAGGTGGCAGAGTCCGCCACAGATAAACACAATTCAACGAGTTTGTTTGTTTATCCAATTTACTGAGTCATGAAAAGAGTTTGGCGTAAAAGAATCAGTCAAAAAGATCTCTCTTCCCCAAAACTGCATAGTGCTCCTTTAAACTTGAAGATTGATTATAGTGGTCAATGGATTATTGACTTGACTAATTGTGGCTGTCAGATTATTTGTAAAGTTTAGTTTGTTTGTGTTTCAGGAGCTTTAATGATCAGAGACGATCCGATGCTCGGCTCTCTGCTCATAGCACGCAGAGGACGATAAGCCAAAGTTTCAATTCCGTTGTATGAGTCTGCGCACTGGTGAGGAAATAAGCTGAATGGTCGACGACAACATAATAAACTACCGGATATGTGAGAGTGCAGAAAGAAGAAAAAAAGCTGCTGTTACTGCGATGTGGTAGGAAGCAGCACAAGAAATATCCCGATCACAAACACACACGACACGACCACGTTTGAATCTCTCTGTGATTTTTTCTTTTTTTTTTTTCTCTCCGAAGGGCGCGTCCGCTCACAAACTGCACTCCTGACAGAAAAACAGCTGGAGATTCACTCACCTGAACCCGCAGCTGTCACGAGTCCGCAGCGATATCCTGGCGGGGGGGCGAAGTTTTACGCACGACTTTTCTTATGTTGTTGTTGTGTTTTCCAAACACGCAGCGATCGAGTCTCCGTGGAAAGAAAGCTTCTCCAGACGCGTCTCGTCTTCACGTTAAAAGGCGAAATGTGGCGAGCTGCGAGCGTCGCTGCTGTTCTGCGTCGCCGCGGGCACTGATCCAAAGTCTGGGGAGGAATTTGTGCACCGACATGACTCTGCAACTCTCCGCGAGCAGTGCGCGGGGCGGGGAGTACGCGTGCACGGGGGACCCACACGGCAACGAGGCAGGAGAAGCATTCCTCAAACTGAAACTGAACCTCGGCCAGGGGCAGGACTGACAGGGATTATACAACCGCACACTCACCGCTGCTCAACAGCCTGCAGCAGGAGAAAACCCCCTTCTTATCCATCCATGCACACCCACACATTTGCTCTGGAGAGCAGGCTTCAGAGGAAACACGCAAACAGTTCCCATGAAGTTTGATGACCGGTGATTCATGGAGAACAATGAGGCCGGCCTGATGAATCATCCCGGCTGAGAGTGATACTTTATCTTTCAGCAAGCAGTAAACCCCATAAGAACATGTTGAATGTTTAGGAGATTATGTACATGACATGATATTAGCTGATAAATCTATATCCAATATGATCGCCATGAGATTAAATATAATATACAGTAGTGAATCAACAAAAATCAATGAATAACGCATAATAATAACAAGCATCTGAAAGGTTTATTAATCTTACCACTACGTCACAATAGCTGTAGATCCTGTATGTGCATGTTAAACCTGTTTTGTTGCCAAAACAAAGCTGTTGATGTCCCGAGGTCTCGTTCAAAACACCCAATTTTGTCACTACAAACACTGCTGGAAATGTTCCTGAAGTCTCACCAAAAAAACACGGTTTCATCTCCACAAACACAGCTGCAAATTGTCCCAACGTCTCATTAAAAACAGTTACTTTAGCTTAAAAAATAGCTGAAGATATCCTGACTTCTCGTCAAAATAGACAGCTGGATATTGCCCTGACGTCTCGTTCAAAATACCCAATTTGGTGCTTAAAAAATCAGATGGAAACGTCTCGACTTACTGTCAAAAATATTTTTTTAAATAGTTGTCTGTCGCCACAAAACTGGCAGGAATTTGTCCTGAAGTCTTGTTTGAAACAGAGTTTTGTTATCAAAAAAAAAACAGTTTGGAGATGTCCTGACTTCCTGTCAAAAGTATTGTTTTTGGGTCGCCTGAAACAAATCAGGAAAGCGTCCCAAGGTTTCATTAAAAACAGCTGTTTTTGCTTAAAGAATATTTGAAGATGTCCTGACTTCCTGTCAAAACTAGCAGTCTTTGTCACAACAAACACAGCTGTATACTTTCCTGAAGTTTCATTAGAAACACCCAATTTTGTTACTTAAAAAAACAGCAGATTCTTGCTGTCAAAAATATTGGTTTTTTGTCGCCACAAACCTGGCAGGAATTTGTCCCGAAGTGTAGTTAAGGACACACAGTTTTGTTGTTAAAATAAAACACAGTTGGAGACGTCCTGACTTCTCGTCCAAATTAGCCGTTTTTTTGTCGCAGCAAACAACTCCGGATATTGTCCTGAAGTTTCATTAAAAACATCCTGTTTTGGGCCACAAACACATCTAAGCCGACTTCCCATCAGAAATTTGTCCTGAGGTCTCATTAAACTATCATACTACTATACTCAGTGATTTCACACTTGAAAATGTTAAAAAGCAGTCTCAAACTGTGGTCACTGGCTCGGCAGCCTTCTGGCATGTTTACTTCCTATAATGTTTCTTTTGTGAGAAAATATTTTATTCAACCAATTCAGCGAAATCAGGCTTCGTCCATCCAGCCCTTCCAGTGGTGATGAAAAACCTCCGTTAAGAGCCAGTGAAGCCTGCCAGTTGAAATACAGATCTGCTTCCGTCTAAACACAGCTGGGAGGATTCTGGCAGCTGGTATGTGACCGCTCTCCAATATTTTTGTCAACTCATTTCCAAAAGGAAAAAGAAGAAGAGAAGAAACAAACGAATATAGAAGGAAGGAAAGTATCTCCTTACACTGAGAACAGTAACCATTGTCCGTGTGTCCCCTGTTTTTGTTATTCTAAAGGATAAGTTCACACAAAAAAAAATTACAATGCAGTCAGTTTTCTACTCACCCACATGCAGCAGAAGAGTCAGGTGAAGTTCATAATCCACAAAACAACGTGGCAGCTTTCTCCTAAACACGACGGTAGATGGGGGCTTGTTTCAAAACATAACAAAGGCTCCATGCAGCTCGTCCGGTCTACTCCAAGTATCCAGAGATCCCAAATGAATTTTAAAAAAGACATCAGTAAAGCACATTTTGAGGCTAAAACCTAAAATGCAGTAGGCGCATCTAAAACATGCGTAATTAGTTTATGTTCGTGTGGTTGTTGTTTTTTTAAATGGGTTTTTTTTTTTTGTATGAAAACTAGATGTTTTCCTTCTCCACAGTCTACTGCCGCGTCTGAATCGCTCTCGATGATTCTCTAACGGTTGACTGGCCTGATGAATGAACGAGTTGACAGTCCGTGTACACACAGAACTCCGTTAAGAATGACCGAATTTGAAAGGATTAATCCGACGAGAGAAAAAAGCTTAAGGGCTCATTTTCATTGTGCACCCATGAATGACGTTTTTGTCCCCGAGATACGTAAACCCATCAATCTCTCCCCTCACCTGGGATCCTTTTTTTTCTTGCTCCTGCACACTAGTTCAGAGACCAGACCTCAGATGAACCGCTACACTCTGTACGTGGATATCTTAAACAACAGAGGACGTGATAAGCCGCACCCTTGGCAGATGCTCACACTCAACATGCTTGACTTAATTCAAAGAAATCACAAGCTGTCTGTCAATGAATGACTTGCAACAACAGCCATTGAGCCACTGATCTCCAGCATTCTTTAAAGATCACAGGATATTTCGAGGTCCTTCAAGAAAAAAAACATTTGGACTACATCCTCTTCATACCCTCAGACACTTTGAGACACTTCTAACAAGTGATAATCGTGGAAATTATCGTGGGAGGAGAGGGATTAAAGTCTGAATAAGTGTTTGAGCTCTTGTCAGGCGGAGTCCTCAGTTTATCCGTCAATGAACTTTTATTTTGAAGGGCTGTGGCTCCTGGGTATCTTCCTGACATTTACAGTTAAGACACAATCTCACTGAGATCATCTGAACCTTTGTCTTCCTCTGTCAGTTAAACAGGGGTGTGTTTTTTTTCTTCGAAACCGCAGCATATTTCAGACGGTGTCAGCCGAGGTGACATTCAGGAAGTCTTAATGTTCCGGTGATGACATTATCATCCACACTTCTCACACCCTCCAACGCCAACAACATAAAATAAAAACAAAGCCTTGCAGATCGGATGTAAGTATGTGTTGCATCATGTTCGGTTGCTCCACTAGAATCTGTCTGCGCAGTTTATTGGCTGCAGATTATCTCTGTTTCTCATTATAAACACAATGGCAAATCCATAATGATGTGAAAGTTAACATTTACACCGCAATCCACTTATTTCTCTCCCTTTCGGACAGGTTTATCCTTTACATTTCATTCATTCACTTACCTTATCGTCTTCTACTCTTTTACTATAGTCGTTTATTTTATCACCTGCAAACTCTGTGACTCTAACGCACACCTAAGCATTTACCAGGTGCCATAAAAGTATAAATGTCTCATCTTAAGTCAGATTATAAACAATAGAAAGCACGCTCAATTACGGTAAGAGGCTTTTGTTGCCGATAAACATTATTATGGGAGGTGATTCACACCTGGTGATTCATTCTGTGATACTATGGAAATAAAGGCGTGGTGAGTGCATGTGCAGGAATGTCTGTGCGGGCATGTGTGTTCCCATAAATGTTTTATAGATGTTTATCTGCGCTTAATGAAGCCGAGAATTAAATAAACTGAACAATCTAATGCAAAAATAAAGTGTAAAACTAACTTTTTAGTTAATTCCAGTGTTGAAAGTCTTCACTGATTGAGCAGCAAAACCAGAGAGACCCTTTTCTTTTTTGTTTCCGGCAGTCTTCTTCCTTGTCAAAACCCTGCATTTTTATTACCCACAATGCAATTCAGCCACCAGCAGTTTGATCCAGGATTTGGGTGTGTTGAGCGGCATCCAAAACCGAATCAGGCAATTAGCATTTTGCGGCGGTGCAGGAGGACAAACCTGGGAGTGAACGATCACTCGGTCAGTGAACTCGACCTGGGTGACGCCCCGTATCCAGAAAGGCGTTTTCCAGCCACGGCAAGTCTGCAGAGCATTTCTGCAACCTCACAGCAGCATGAATGTCGTGTGAAGCACCAAGCGACACAACAGAACCTCAGAGACCTTTTTGTGGACCTCTGTTGTTTGTGCCTGTGTCTTTTTTTGGGCCTGTATGACAGCATCCCTTTCATCCTGACAGTCATTTTAGCCACTAGCAGACAAAAGCTGATTCTGTTACACCTTTTTTTTTATAGTTTTTGATTCATCAGCGAGCCTGCGCACACGTCCTGATTTGACCCGAACGAGGCCTTTTGTTAGCAGCGGGTAGAGTAGCCCTCAAGGCGCCCGCCAGACAGGTCTGGTAAAATAATTTCTTTGTAACTCCACACCTCCAGATCTGTTTTCATTTTCACACTTGAAGTTATTCCCCTAAGTTTCCCTTCAAGTCAAGGTGCATAAACGTAATTAGGTTAAGAAAATATCGACGGCAAAATGTGTTTAGAGGATGAAAAGTAGAAGAAAAACAGCACAAAAATGACAGACGGGGTTTTGTTGATGCATTAAAGGCCACGACGAACCAGTTGTCTTAACCTACATTGATCTACGCATGAACATTCGATGAGAAGGGGGACACTGTACATTCTTATTAACATAAATCAGATAAGGAGGTTTTATCTGAACATAAACTTTGATTATTGTTTATTTAGTCAGATTATAAAATGAGACCTACTCGGATTTGAGTCCAGGTTTTCAAGCTTGGATGTTTTGGCACTCTGACAGTTTACTGTTGTATTCTTTTATAGCCTATTCATTTTCTAGTGACTAATATTTAATCATAAACAGTGTACGTAGTACTCTGATTCTTTTCTTCTTAACTTCAGTGCTGTTTTATCCGTCCAGATGTTTGAGGTGCGAGTTGCACTATCATCACAGAGGTGGCGACGTGCACGGACAAGAACCTCATGACGGCGCGGGATGTGAACATTAATCCCACCACCCGTATCCCTCTGCGCGGTGATACGGGTGGTGAGTGTAGTGCAGTAAAAACAAAGCAGTTCATACGTGAAACTGCTGACAACGAGGTCTGCGGACGCTCTTGAGCAACTTCTGTGAAAAGACACTGCTGTTGAGTTTTTAAAATGTATTTTTTTTCTGGCAGCTCAAACCAAAGCAATCCAGATGCATTAACAGCACGACAGGTAACCGGGGAAAAATATGTCATTTTGATTTGGGGGTGAACTGTCCCTTTAAGTAAAAACAGCTACAACACATATACATACTCCTGTTCAACTTAAAGTATGTATAAAAAGCAGAAGTCGGTGTTGCATCATTACAGCATATGTTATATTATTTGATCATTTTAATATTGTTGTTGTTGGATTTAACTGAAGGCTGCATCGTATTTTAAGAGCTACCCAAGCAAAGGAAAACTACATCAGAACCATCCAAACAAAGTACATTCAAGTAAACGTGCTTGAGACTGTTTGCAACGTTTCTCGTCCGACACAACAGAGACACATTAATCTCACTCGGATGGATTTTTCCTTGTTGTTCCGCAGATTAACACCTGTGTTTGTACTTGTTGTCACCAGGCACTGTGCTCCAGCCCATTTACCGCCACAAGGAAGTAATACAGCAAAGTACAACTGCACGGTGACTCAGCACAACGCCGGCCACACTTCAACAGTGTCACAATGATTACTCTCCTCTCCTCTCCTCTCCTCTCCTTCCCTCACCTGCACCCTCTGCTGCACCCTTCATCTCTCTTCACCTCCTCCTTCTCCCTCTCCTTCTCTTCTCCTCTGCCTCCTGCCAGCACAGGAGTAGGCAATGAGAGAAACCCAAAGCTTAGATTATTCTTGGCTCCGGCCTTTACTCCATTACATAAAAACAACTCGTGCGTGTCGGACTCCAGCAGAAAAGGGCCTGTTTGTTTGTGGACACACTTTTTGAATTAAGAGGTGATGTGAGAATGCTGCCGGGCTCCTCTCAGAGCTCTCAGAGACGCTTTTGTTTGGAGGAAGAACAGCAGGATTTTATTGACCTTTGTGTTAGTTTGATAATGAGAGAGAGGAGGAGGAGTGGGAGGGAGGGAGGGGGGATTTGACACCATGCACTGTGGATGTGCTGCCCTCTACTGTTTGAAGACAGAAACACACGCACATGTGAAAAACAGGGCAGTTAAAGGGACAGTCCGCTGATTTTACACATGAAGAGTCGATGAGGAGAACGACAAAGCCTTTAAAGGTAGCTGTGTAATGTCTGTGGATACGTCAACTAGGTGTATTCTGATCATATACTTAACTTAGAGTACTAGATTTTCCAAATATACCACTGCAAATATTCCTTTTTAAGTATTTGCTGTGCATTCAAAACCATCCTCGAGTAAAAGTATGATCTGCAAATGTACTTAAATAATCAAAAGTAAAAGTACTCACGATAAAAAAAAAAATTAAATGGTCTATGACTAAAAACATCATGTTTTGGATTAATATTAGTGGTGCACACATGTATAAGTTGCATTTTACCTATGAAATGTTTATGGTTGAGAAAATTGTAATCCTGTTGGGTAGTTTAATCGTCATAACTCTGTGCATTGACGTCCTGTGAGAACAACTCTTTAAAAAGTCAACTTTTCATGAGCTGCAGCGAACACGAGAGGTTTGTTTATCTTAAGAAGAAGGAGAATGTTCTCATCCTGTAAAGAAACCTTCGAATCCTTCAGTTTATCAGAAAAATGTGAGTTCAGCCCACCAGATCTACATGATTTTGATACAGATGCGTACATCAGATTCATGGTTGTCACTGAACAGGAAGGGTATGAAACATTTTATTCTAAGAAGTAGCAGGTAACTGAAGGTTTCGGACAACCGTAGTACCGACAGTGACTGACTGCGACTGAGCGAAGAGTTGACAGCACTGATTACAGCTTCGTCACAAGGTAAAACTGAACATCTAACCTAATGAAATGGAAAATAGAAACGTTTCAACAAAAGAAGGGTTAGAAGAGGAATAAACAATATTTTTTCCTGAATGCATCTTCATATCACATCTTTAAGCCAAAAAGAAAAGAAAAGAAAAGAAAAGAAAAGAAAAGAAAAGAAAAGAAAAGAAAAGAAAGAAAAGAAAAGAGCATACTTTGGTCTAAATTTCATTAAAAGTTCTTAAAGTTGAACTTTTTATCCTCATGACAGAATAGACACTTTAAACATAAATTAGCACCGATTTCTAGATTATTACAAAACTGTTAGTATGTGCTCAGTGACTTTTGTGTGGCGGTTGTTAATCTGCTTGTTCTTTTATATGTGCCCAGGACTTTTCTTTCTCTTCTATGTTTAAGTGGTATTGAGTGGTGTTTTGGTTCTGGTATCATGGAACCTTTCAATGCAGGGAAACAATAAGAAACAGAAGAAAACTGTAGAACAAATATGTAAAAAATGCACATTGAGATAACTCAGGGCTTCCAAAGTTTTTCAGCATGAGCTTCGATTTGCTCTTCAAGATTTAAGAAACCAAATGAAAAGAAAAGACTTTTGATTTTTACTTTTAAAAAGTATATATTTTGTTGTTTGTGCTGCTTTTTGTGATGTGAAATGCCCTCCAAACATGTTAATGCATTTTTTTTTTCATAATCACATCAGACAGAGTCGCAGATTCTATTGAATTATAAACGAGATGAAGGCATTGTTGGAGCCCACATCAACAACACCGTAAACATTTATGTAAAGTCGCTCTTCAAACCACCAGAACCGGAGGATTCCTCGGACTAAGACGGTAATCCTCTCCCTCTCTGAGTTTTATGGCGGTTTATTCTCCGATGTGTGATGCCCATCACCAGCAACACATTGGCTCCAGATGGGAGGAGGCAGAAAGAGAAGGAGAAGGAGAAGGAGAGAGAGAGAGAGAGAGAACACGGTTGATGTACATCTGTCATGCATTATTGCGGCGAATGCCAGCGCTGCTATCCTGGCTTTAGAAACTATGTGAGGAGGGGCCTGATGGGTCCTCCTTAAATCACAGTCTGATTCCTCCTCCTCCTCCTCCTCCTCCTCGCTGCTGCCGCTCCTTTTTAGTGACTATATCAACACACACACACACACACAAAACATTGTCTCTTTCTCTAACATCGTCGTCCTCACACACACACACACACACACACACACACACTCTCATGCACACCACACACTATCCCCCAATGAATTCCTCAGGAAGGAGTCAGCCTTCTTCATTCCTCTGGACACAACTTTTCCTTAACAAGGTACTGATGGTCTTGACCTCCTCTTCAAACAAACCCCTTCCCTCCAATCAGGGAGGATTGTGGAGCCCGGGCTCGGCCGAGGCCTGTGGGTATTACAGAGGAAACGTCCTGATTCTCCTTGATTACTCCCTCTCTCCCTCTCTCTCTCTCTCTCTCTCCCTCTGTCTGTCTGTGTTCCCCCTCTTTCTGCCCCCGCTCTCTCTCCAAATATCTCTGTCTCAGTGGCTTCTGGCTCTCCTGTTGTCTCTAACCCGATCTCGAACTTTTTCCTACCCGTCTCTGTCTGTCTCCTCGCTGCCTTTCCCTCCTCGTCTCGTCCTGCATCGATCACTCTGATTAGTCCCCCGGGGGTCGCTCATTCAGACCACCTCAGTCCTCATGATGACGAGCTGTTTATCCACTTTGTTTCACAGCTTCAGTCAAGACTCTGAGGAGACTGTCAGGATTCGGTGTTGCACCGTGCACGTGTTCATTGTTCAGAAATCGACATGTGGCAATTCACCAGAAACCTTCGAAATTTCATGTTTGTTTTGGGATTTTTCGATGTATTTTCTTTTTTCCTGGAGGAAAACACCGCCATGTGTTCCGAATAACAACAAATAACATTTATCGAGTAGATGTTCTTCGAAACAATCTCACTCCTAACTGATATTAACCATTTTCTCAATTAAATGTATTTATTACATTTCACAACCTTTTGTTTAAATTCAAATTATTCTACAGAGACGACAGAAGACTGATATAGGACAACACGTATAACACATTTCCTATTATAGTTGTAACACTGATAGAGATTACAAAAGAATGTAGAAGAGACAACAATCCGACTCGACTGTGGAAAACTAACAATGTTTTCTATATGGAGAACATAACTGTGAGACTTAGACCGCAAAGCAGATCTAATCCTGACTTCACGGTCCCCAAATATCTTATTCTTTTTGAACGCTGCATGACTTTTTTTTTTCTCTTCTCTTCTCTTTTATAATGCATTTACTGGTGTTCTTGTGTCTGTGGACAGCACTATCTGTCCCTATTCATTTATACTTTCAGGGATGTTTTTCCCCCCAGAGGACGCTGGGAATTAAACACGGACGGTGAACAGATGCTGAAATCCACGAACTGTCCTCCGGAGACATTAAAGCCTCGGTCGTGCTTTGAATGTTTGACTGCGCTGCACAACAGCACTTGGTTATAAGTAAAAATGTAAAATATGATATTATACAATGTAAGAGAAACTTCCTAAACCATGTAACAGAATTCCCAACAACCCCACATATGAAGGTGGCTATCAAAAGAGTGATGTGACAGTTTATGAGATGGTTGACTCGATCACTGTGCACAGATTGCTGTTTTGTCAAAGTGCCAGAAAGATACATCTGAGCTACAATTTGCATTATGGAGCATCCTGGAGCAGATTTACGCATCCATAATGTGGTTCCTCGCTATCCTGCTAGCATACAGCTAGCGTGCTGTAGCATGTTTACAGCCATGCTTCATGATATTCGCTATCTTTGTTTGGTGTGGTTTGGCTTCCTAACATTTGCTGAAAAGAACGTTCATCATCAGATGGATTAGATAGTCATTAGTTTGCATTGAAAGTCCAACCCTAACCCTTTTTTACCTGAAACAAGGGATGAGCAAAGTGAATAAAATACATTTCTGAGGGGAACGGGAATGTCTTTGGAATCCACCCAATAATTTTGAGACATCTCAAGCAACAAAATGTACCTTCCTGTTGAAGGATGGTAGATTGTTGAGTCTTGTCCACAGGCCGCTTAACAGTGACGCTTTGGGTCGCTGTCCAAAACAAGCTGCCAACTCCAATCTTCAGTGTTTGACGATCTGGGGATGAGACTGAACAATCTACGATCGTTCTCAGTTACATGTTTTTGCTTTAACTTGATGCCAAATAACCTCCCGGTGGAAAGAGGAAAGGTCACGGGATCAGCGAAGGTATTAGGAATTAGCCCGTCATCTTGGAAACACGCATGTCTGGCGATCCATCCCAGGCGCGTTGAGATATTTCAGTCCGGACCAAAGCGGTCCGACAGAATGACTGCTAGCGTTTGCCGGAAAGCAAGATGGAGGCTAATTAGCTCCGTAGCGAACCATCCTGTCACACATGTGCCATTGGTTTACACCGAGGCCTGTGCTCTCACGTTGCGGTTGTAAAAAGCCTATTGTCCTCACATGACTGGCATTATTACGGAGCAGACTTACACGTCTGACTTCAACATCGCTCTGGCTGCTCTCTTGATCTTCGTGACGCTCTCCGTCTCGCTCTTTGTCACCGTCTTTACCGAGTTTCACCGCCTCTAAACACTTCCTGCTCTCTGACTGCCTGTGGTGTTCTGGATTACGGGCTGAACGGTTGGAAAATGTTTGTCTTTGTGTGTGCGTGTGTGTGTGTGTGCTCAAACATGTGAGAGGTTGTGTGTATGTAAATGTATGTGTGGGCATGAATATGGAAGACGAGGGCAGCATAAAACACACAAGCTGCGACTGTGACACAACATTGTCACAGAGAGGACGCAGACGGTGACGGCCGCCCGTCATAAATCAGCGATTCTAACTACGGCGCGGTGAATAGGCGTCCGGAAAGTGACACAGCAGTGACACGAAATTCTTTTCACGTTTCCTGGACAGTAACGGCAGGGCACGAGCGGGAACTGCCCCCTGGAACAAGAGTCCCCTCTGAGTGAGGAGAAAGGGGGACATTGTGGGCCCGGGACCCGAAGGTCACCATGGCTGTTAGGCTCACGCTCCGCCCGGACTCCCGCTGACTCACCGCTTGCCCCCACCGGAGGAGGACGACCAGGACTAATCCGTGTACGTCCTGGGCCACCATTAGTCAAACATTAGTCACGGCGCCCATTTAGGTGATGAACATGAAGAGCGTTTCTGTTCTCCAGACACACTCTGGGGCCCAAATGTGGATTTCTCAATCCCGCCGTGACCTGATGTGATTACATTTCCTCTCCCTGCGGCCTCTCCCCGCTGTCTGTGGAGATGCTGGGCGGATTCCTGTGTCAGCGGACTCCCACTCAAATGATACCGAAGCCGTGCCCGAGGGCAACTCTTCCTCCGTGGAAAAAGGAGATTCCTTCCATGGAAAAAGCTGCACTTCCTTCTTCTTCTTCTGTTGAATTTTATCTTGAGCTTTGGTGGTTGTTCACTGCTGATTGGCTGATGCATTACCTGAACAACTTTTCTAAGGAAAAGGTGGTTGTTGTTACTCGTGTAATCAACAGCTAAATACTAATATTTATGTCTTTGTCTTCCTGGTGTCTGTTACTGTTCTTATCATTATTTGGACAGCTCTTTATTTGGTGTGAGTCTTAATCTGCCACGCTTTTCGTTTAATAGTAGTTGTACTTCAGCGTTCATCATTATGGAGTAAATGTTAATTGCACAATCTAATGGCTATAGATTAATTATCACTATCGTTTTCAGGTTTGGTTCCCTCTAAACGTCTCCCACCTGGCACAAAATTTCCCCGGAAAATGAAGTCAAGCTGGCAGCCTGGCAACATTATTGACTAAAAGAATGAATAAACATAATTTTGGTCTTTTGTTAGTGGTTGGGACTTTGAGGAAAATGGAGGAATCCGGTTGTCTTTGCGACAGCGGCATCAACAATAAATACCACTTGGAATCACTGGATGTGAAAGTCGTCTGTTTCTGCTGTTAATTGGTATAATCATCAAATATACTGTAAATATGTTTATCTGTCAACAAAATCAAACATCTTTTTCAAGAGTGACCCGGCCAAGAGGCAGCATGAACAGTAACAGTAGTAGAATGCACATTTTTATTAGCAGTAGTATTTTATTTCTTTCTTTCTATTATTTTTTGGGTGTATTTCTATTGTGTCTTGCTTTTGTTGTTTGTTTTGATGTTATGTTATTATATGTAATATAGTGTTATTCTACGTTGTGTTACATGTTATGTTATGTCATATTATCTTAAATTCCCCTGCAGTTATCAACCAAGACAATTCCAGGTCCATCTGTTGATTAAAGAGAGCTTTTTATATAAAATCTAACCAATGCAGTTCTCCATTTAGCTGCAGCACACAGAGTACGTTGCCGTATGAGATTTCCATAGCCAGCATAATGGTCGACAGTGTCCAACTTATTTAGGTATTGATCATGATTATTCATAAATTAATGAACAGAATTAAGTGTTTTCTTGCCTGAACTGAGGAATATCGTTACTATTACTGTCTGACAGACCAAATGATCTTATCAGACATGAAAATAAAAGTTAATGTGAATTTTGTGTTTCATCCTCCGACAGGCCTTTTGTATAGAAGACATGTTGGCACAGTAGGAAAACCACGAATATTAATAATGGCTGAATTCCATTTAGCTGTCTGCATCGTGGCTTGGCTTACTGGGGAACTCAAATATAACAGAGCCATTGGTAATGTTATTAGTAACACTTGTGCTTTTCCTATTATACGCCTGTTGATGTAACTTTCTGCTCCTCTGATCGGATAATCCGTCTAAAATCTATGTGTATAAACGGAACTGATTCTTGTTTACATATTTGATGAAGGTCGACTGGACTGAAAAGGTCACGTTAAATAAATATAAGATAAATCAGCAGTAAGTGAGACAGTTTGTGGTTGTTTTGGGGCTTCGTGTTTTGACTTATGCTGAGTCACCGGCTATTTTCGCAATAGTGACCGGCACTTTCACGACAATGGGACTGCGAGCAAACCCAAACAACACCGTGATGACATCATTGTGTACGTTAACGCAACCACGCAAAGGAGGAGCAACCGTTTTTTTTCCCCTTATGTCTTGAACGTAGATCCCGTTAGAGTAAACCACGGCGTCGTGTTTAATGTGAGGTATTATGATTTCCACTTTACAGCTAGACTATGCAACTTGTTGAATGGCGGCCAGCCATTGTTTTTAGAGGGCTGTCTCAAAAAGATGTTTCGAGTTGTTTGGTTGGTGCCTTTCTACCCTCAGGCTGAGCTAAGACGTTGTCCCCGCTGTAACAATCAGTGACACTTGCTGACCAACGTCACGAAGATTACAAAAAAAGAGGAAACCGTGGCTCATAATTTGCAGTTTGCGAACACTGACGTGGAATGACGAGCGATGAGATGGGGAAAGTTTTTAGAGACGTCAGGAACCTGATGGAAATATACAACAGCGATCGTTCGCACAAGGAAAGTCTGACTGATGACGAAGCCACAGCAGCTCAGCTCTGCTACAGGTCTTCACAGCGTTGTTGGAAACGTAGCCTGTACTATTGGAAATGATTTGTATTGTTACATGCTTCTTTCCCCAGTAAAAGGTCCTTAATTCTTACAGATGGCAAACATTTTCTGCCGAATTAAAGAGATTTCATAGCAACTTAGTCCTACTCAAGTGTAAACCCACTGTGACGTCACTTAAGAGTTTGTGGACTACCGGCTTAAAGACTTGAGTCTGGCATTACAGCTGTCCTGGTTCTGTGGGGCCAGAAGTAACTGTATTTCTGACTGAGAACCTGAGGAAATGCAACTTGTCAATCACAAGGTAGCCACGCTTAAAGCATACCCTACTTTATCATTTATTTTACATTAATTTAACAATCATGTCGTATCGAAGAAGACCTCAAACCAGCAATTGAGACCATGAACTCATTAGAAGTTAAATAAATCAAGTGAGAAATCTGGTAAATTTCTCATAAGCTTATAGAATCAGTGATCTTTTTGAAACCAGTGAAGTCACACCCTTGCCAGAAAGAATTCAGGTTTAAGCCACTTGCACGTTGGCTTGACCTTCCAGTCGGTGGTCTCACTTAATGTAGTCAGTAACGACACATCCTCATAACTAAACGACTGAATAGGTTGATTACCAGCAACACCCAAAACGACGTATATCCCTGTTCCCAAAACAAAATGACCGCTGGTGGATATTATACAACTTCTCCTGACTTCCTCCTTTACAGCTGTGATTATTACTGAGGCCAGTGGAGGGCGCCATCCAACCAAAAACATAAGTATGGACTGAATGTAGGCATTTATCAGAAGTCTGACAGAAAGTTGGACCAAATGGAAAGTTATAAAATCTCTCCTTGTGAAACATAATCACAAGTGCAAGATGAGGGTAGATGCTTAAAAGTAGCGTTATATAGTAGAACATATAAAGTGACATCAACAGCTAATGTTAGCCATCGCTAGCCTGGTGGTAATACCAGACCAAGGCAAGTAAGTGGCAGAAGTCCAATAATGAATTTGTTGCTTCCGTTTTCAGCTTTTTACTTGTGAGAAGTTTTTTTTTTTTAAGTTATCCTGTTTCAGCTTTTGTGAAGTCGATCTTTGGTTATCAGAGGAGCCGCCGCTGAGACGAGATTTTCCAATTTCCATCTTCAAGAGAGAGAGAAGACGACCGGATGTCTCGGCTCAACCAGATTCTGCCCATCCAACAAATGACTTATCGGACATTGAGTTTTTTAGGGATGAGTTAACTGTAAGAATTATGGGTGATGGGGCAATAGTCGCCTGCAGAAAACCTGACATTTCATAATTCGAGTGGGTACAAAGAGTTTTTCTGTGCGTGGAGAAGAGGCTCTGCGTCACACTCTCCTTCTACAAAGAGATAAAAAAGAAGAGAGGAAGAAGAAGAAGAAGACACTCCAGGATTTGGAGACCTTCCCTGTTCCTCTCACACTGACTCAACAGCCTCCTATGGTGAAACACTGTAAAGCAGAGACCTGAGGCATGGAAAGTAACAGAGACAGAGTGATTCAGTGAAAGTGAATGGCCCTGACTCCCCTACCCATCACTGAAGGGGGAGAGGTTGAGAGAAAGAAAAAAAAAAGAAAAGAAAAGAAAAAAGAAAGGAGAGAGAGGAGCAGTGAAAGGACGGAAAGAGTGGGGGAAATGACTGGGCGACTGTGTGGGAAGAGAGAGAGAGAGAGAGAGAGAGAGAGAGGAGGGGCTTAGAAAGTATGAACTTGTGTATGATTAAGCTGCAGGAAGCATTAAGAAGTGAAAAGAGTGCACGCAGGACGCGCTACGCTTCACTTTTAGTCGCTTGCTGAGGACGAGTGGCCCTTATGGCTTCCCACGGGGGGACTTTTTCCACCGGGTTGCACTTTTTCTAACGCGCTCCTGAGACTTGACTTTGGTGAATATAAAAAAAAACAAAAAACCCGGAGCTTTGAACCCCCCGTGCTGTTTTTTCCTCTCTCTCTCTCTGTCTCTCTCTCTCTCTCCACCGCTGTGCGTAATTTCTCTCCAGGATCGAGAAAGGAAACAACACATCACAGCAACACGAGGACGACAGACAAGACAAGACAGACAGGGGAGAAACATATCCGACTGGAGGAAAATGAAAGCCGTCTCGGATATCTGCTTGCTTTTCCTCATGCTGCACACTCCCGGCGTGCTGTCCCTGTCCACACGTAAGTTGCACGCAGATGTCCAATCGGTGCGTAAAAAAGTCTTTGGCTGCATCGGGGAAGGTTTTTATTTTTTGGGAAGGGGGGGAGGAGGAGGTGGTTTTTGGGTACAGGCTGGCCTTTTTTTGGTCCACAGGAGCAGTTTAGTCCATGTGTCACCTCAGAGATCTTACTGTAAACACCTCTGGGTGACACTGTCCTGCTCTGGTGTGCACGATTTCAGAGAGAATAAGAGCTGGAGGAATGGATTTCAGCAGCAGTGCAACACATTTTAGAGAGATGCAAACACCACAGATGAACTACAAGCTTTAATAAGAATTTTTAAGTCGTATTGTTTTGGATAGATTTACTATTTTAGGAGGAGATTAGTCTGCAAACATCCTTGATATATTAAAATAGGATAATAAATACACTTTTAGAAGGGTGTGCAACTGCTACAGATACACTACAAGCCATAAAAAGACTATTATAGTGATAGAATATGGGATAATTAACTATTTTAGGAGTATAAAATTAAATGGAAACATTACTGAATAATACAGGCCTATGTAAGGAGATAATAGGAGTTTTATAGTTATCGATATAGAATAGAAAATAACATTTTAGAAGGGCAAACTCTACAAGCCATGTTGAGGATAAATAGTGATATTAGCTAATGCAAACATTACTCAGAAACCACAAGTCTACAAGGTAAATATACAATATGAATATGTCCATTTAGGAGATTAATGTAGGATAACAAAAATATCAGTTAGAAAGGTTATTATTCATACTGCTCCTGCCACTGATAAGAATGTTATAGTTGTAAAATAATGGATAACATGAACATTCAGGAGGACATAAGTCAACGCAGACATGACAGATGAAAGTCAAGATAGATATATATATATAATAGGAATATTATAGTCATCAATGAGAGATAATATTCAATGCAAACAATACAGAAATATTACAAGACATGTTAAGGATATTACAGTGATGAACTATGGGATAAAATGAACAGTTTAGGAGATTATTCAACGCAAACATTAAACACAAAAGACCGAACGTCTTTGCTCCATTATTCACAAGGTATTATCAGACGTGTGTTATTAACACTATGTCAGTATTTGGTTGTTATAGCACGAGTATCGTGATATTGTAACACCCCTAAAGTGTAGGATGGAAAATACACGTTCGTTTCATTTCTAGAGCTCATTTAAAAGCAACACAAAGTTGACCAAAGTGCTTTCCAAAGAGATTATTATAACACAAACAGCATCGCATAAAACAACCGGAGAGTGGAGAGGCCTCGACGTGCCTTAGAATTTGTAGGCTGAAGATAAAATTGATGGGTTTTTAGGTGGATTTTGAATGTTTCAGTGGACGGGGAGGATTCGACTGTTTGTGGCAAACTATTCCACAGTTTCGGGCCAACGACTGAAAACACTTTGTTTTTTTAGCGGAGTTGCGTGGAACGGAGAGCAGCAATTGGTCAGCGGATCTGAGGGGTCGGGCGGTGGAACAGGGGATGTGCAGCTCTGAAATGTGACCCGGTGTCATTCGAGGCAGTGCTTTACAAACTAACACAAGAAGCTAAATCTCAATAAATAATATGATTATATAATTTGCAAGGAAATTACTATTTTCTAAGGATATGAGTCGGTGCAATCCTTGTATAAAAAAGTTTTACAATGGCGTTATAGGGATATTAGAGAGGATATAAACACTAAACTGTTACTTTAACTGCAGTGAAGAGCACCAGAGATACAGGGTTTCCAGAGGAGGAATAAATCAGCATAAGATTATGTAAATCCCACACAGGAACATATAACACTCGCAGTGACTTCTCACAGGGGAACACTGGATTTGAAATATGTTTCCAATAACTCTACAGACTCCTTCCTGCGTTGATTTACATAATCGAGACTCACAAAAAAAATATATATAAATAAAAGGACAAATGCCACTTTGTCCACTTGACACCTCCTGTTATTGATGGGCTCCTGCTGAGGTATATCGGTCGTATCCCCGCCGAGAGGAACTCAGCTCCCAGGAGGCCGAATTTCAACAAGTCGGGCCATAATTCGTTTAACACATGGAGGGCAAGAGGGGCTTTACGGACCGCAGCAAAGCAGTGACATCACTCGCTCGGGTTTTGGAGAATGTTAACCGGCAGCTTAATGCACAGTAACGTAAATAAATCAAAGTTATGTCCGCTTCCCCGCGTTAAGTGGCTGGATTAGTTTTTATGGTGAGCTCACTGGCAGAGAGCAGCTCAGCTCAGAGAGGATCTCCTGTTATTCATCCAGTCTGAAAGGCGCTAATAAAAGAAAGTGTACTTTCAGTGGGCTCATAGGAGACAACGGGCCTTGATCATGAGCTGGCCTGCTGTTTATTACAGGGCCTAATAGGTCATTACGGTTTTATTCACTGCAATGATGGAGGGTGCTTCCCCTTCACTCGCTGTGCTGCGGTTTACAGTTGCCACTGAAATAAAACAGTTTCGATGTGGAAATTTCTTACAAACATATAATTAGCTTTTAGTGCAGCTCATAATCCCGTAAAGTTTGAGTTTATATGTCCTGTTAGCATCTAAATAGGTATTTATGTTGGATATCATCAGTTAAAACCAACTATTTCGCTCTCAAACACACAAAGTCATGAAAAACCAGCTTTTTTAAACCTGAAATTAACTTCTCACCTCCTGCACGTCCCCTTTTCTTCTCACTAAACTCGCCCTGATTTGACGTTAGACAAGATAATCTCTTCAGAGCGTCCGTTAAACACACACAGTGTAGATCTATACAATAAAACACACACACGCGAAAAACAGATCCGCCACCGTCTCCTTGATCCCTCTTTAGACGGCGCTGCTCGGCTCATTGTCACTAAGCGTTGCGTGACTCTCTCTTCCACAGTGGCCCCCCGAAAATGTTCCACATGTACGTCTATTGTGGAGCAGACAGAGGAAAGTGTCGGCTTCCTTTTCAACTGTCGCACAGATGAGCAGAGGGTAAACAGATCTTTAGAAAACAGGAGGGAGTGTCATGTGCCTTTAGAAGACTGACAGGGAAGAACAGAGCTGCGACTAACGGTTATTTTAATCGTTTACTTTCTTGATGACTTGATTAGTTTCGTAGAGCTCGACAGATACCCGGTGATGTTAGGATGTAAAGAACACACTTTTCTGTTCAATGATCCCGAGAACGTGGTCATCAAACTCTGGTGACAGGATACAGGAGGCAATGTAGGCCGGATATTTTACAGTTTCAAAATAAACTCGTGAATTTAGTGGATGTAAATTACCCCGAGCATCTTTTTCAGCATTGTAATATTAAAAAAAACAACATTTGCATTTCAGTGCATGCCGGACAACATATACTACGATATACAGATAAACCTCTGGCCAGTTACTAGATAACACTTGATAATATCGAGTCGATTGTGGTGATTTTCATCAGTTGATCAGTGTTTCCCAAAGCACACGATGATGTCCTCAGATGTCTTGTTCAAATACTCGACTTCCTTAAAGAAGTAAAGAAACCTGAAAATACATGACATGGAAACAACATTAACATTAGTGCTGCAGCATACTCTGTGTTTACTATATGATTTATAACATAATATATTAGATGGCACATTTATAATGTCATTCCTCATTGTTGTTATTATTAAATAAAAATAAAAATAATTTCTGTAATACTGGATTATATTGTTTTGGTTTTAGATGATAGGAAGATGCAATTGCAATGTTTATTTTAATTTGACCTTTTTACTAGCAGTGGTGGTAAACCCAGAATAGATAATAATAAATAGGAACCAAGCGCCAGATGCGCTAAACACTAATGCTTTGTTACAAAACCTGTCCATGGGGAGCTTTTAAAGGGGCAGTATGTAGTTTTGGAGAAGAAGTTACAACCCGGAATTGTATTATTTACAATATAAACGGGGTAATGATACAAACTCATGAATATATTTTATGTTTTATATGTGAATAAACAAGCTGTTCTCAGAGGAAAATAAGGTCCTCAAGACACAGTGTGAATCCAGAATGGTGGCAGGGTCCGCCACAAAGTAAAACGGTATGAAACTGTGTTGTCCTTTAAGGTCAGTTTGTTTATTCAGTCCTGAAAACAAAGATAGTTTGTGTATTCAGTTTGTTTTGGCCGTTGACGATCTTCCTCTTCTAATTAGAATGTCTTCCCCAAAACTACATAATGTTCCTTTAAAAGTCGAAAGAAGAAAAGAAAAACTAAAAGTTGATTAATACAGTTACTAATATGTAAACACACAGCACTGTGATGGTCAGATACGTCTGTATTAGTTGTGCGAACAATGTTGTTTCTCTTTATAACCATGATGTAACAGCTCTGTTCAGCTTGGTGAGACAACGCCAAAGTTTTGCTTCTTGAACAGAGGGAACAGATAAATTGTGACTGTCAACACTAATTGAATAGTTAAGTAATTGTTGCAAAGAAAAATTATTTTCAGACTGGTAATCAATCATATATGTCATTGTTTGGAGGCTCTGCTAGGAATTAAACATTGCCCAATAACTTCTTCCCTCACTGTCGCGGGGTTGAACTCAACTCACGCTGATGAGCGCTGTGCTTCGCGCAGCTTCTCCAAACAAACAACATTTTACAAGCCATTTCCTCCAGCGAGCGTGTCAGGCAGAGACAATAAACAGCAGTAATTGTGTCTTTCACTGTAGCGTTTGAACTGTAAAGGAACGGGGGTATTAAGAGGGCTTCACACCCCAGCCCCGGGGTAACAGCCCGTCCTCTGCGCCTCGAATACATAAACACTGATTGTTATTCAGCCGGATCAGCATATTATCGGCTAATCACGGTCCCCCTTTCGTCCCGCCGTCTCCGGTGACAAAGACAACCTCCCCCTCTGTGCAGGTGTTTGTTTGTGTTCTCTGCGTGTGCGTAAATGTTTTGTGTCAGGGCTCCGGTCGGGGGAGTTGTGATATTAATATTGGTGTGGAGTTACAGTTGGTTTTAGCTTCTTCAAAGTCGGCTCCTCTGTGCTGGACCACACAAGGTCTGTCAGCTCCACAGACGTGGCCCCCGGGCGAAGATTTGTAGTGGTCTGACAAAGTGTTGACGCTCTCACAGCTCAGTCAATCCCTCTCAGAAAATCGTCTGACTGACGTGTTTGCATTCCGGCGCCTGCAACATTTTTGTAAAAATCCACCAATCTGAGGAAATAAACGTCTTCCCTTCCCTTCAATCCTCTCTCTCTTACAGTAAATAAAACACCCGCAATTATTATTAAAAATATCTGTAGTCCTTCACATTTATCCTTCGCCTGTGAAATATGATAACAAATGATGATTTACCATCCCCTCTGTGATGATTACACTGACCTCTCCTCATCCGTCTTGCTCTCTTTCCCAGATGTAGCAGTTATCTACCCCCAGGACCCTGTCCTCCGCATGGGGTCCAACCTGACCGCCAGCTGCTGGGTGCACTCCGACCTCGGCATCCACGCCAGCTCTCTGTTCTGGACGCTCAACGGCCAGCAGCTGCCCAGCTCCCTGTACCGAGTGCTGAGCCCCACCAACCTCAGCGTGACGCTGGCCGGACTCAACGCCTCCAGGCAGACGTCCGGCGACAACCTGGTCTGTCACAACCACAAGGGCCACATCTTGGCGGGCTCCTGCCTCTACGTCGGGAGTAAGTTCAACAGCTTATTCTCGCGTTATCCGTGCATTTATCTGCTCACTACGTCCATGTTAAGGGAAAGTAGAACAGGATCGAGAAGAGTTGCACAACACGGAGGTGAGAGGAGTGAAAGGAAATGGGAATACGGGGAAACAAGACGGAAGCAGTGGGCAGATCTTTAAGTGTCCCTACACGGTCTGTATTTTATGTTTAGTGTTTCTGCCTTCGGGCCGGCGAGAGGCCTCTGTGAGCGTGTGACTGTGCGACGCTCCGACCACCTGTGTGGTCCATTACTCGCACAATCACTCACAGAGAGGGTCATAAGACGCTTTACACAGACACATGTTTGCACTTCTATACTTACGAGGACCAACATTTACATAACGCATTGCCAAGCTGCTGATAATACTTCACTGGGTGATCCTGTCAGTGTGGTTCTTTATGATAATCTTTGAAACAGTCTTCTCCTGTCGGGGCAGTCGATTCCTTCAAGAAATTCTTTGACATTTGAGGAATTATTTGCTTTCTGGATGAGATGTCTGTTGGGTAAATATGAGGCTGCAGCCAGCTGCTGAGCTTACCGTTAAGACTGAAGGACTCCCCTCGGTCTTATTTTCCCTGTTTGTTTTAAACTGCACCATATGTTACACATTATACCTTTAACGGCAATCAAAAGCGAGCCAACATCATCGACATAATGTGAAGTAAAGTGTCTACTGACGTTAGCCAGCCCCGGCCCATCCTGGATACTAATACCACTTTCCGCAATTTAGATACAATCTGACAGCACTGTGGTTTCAGCTGCTTTACCGAACTATGACTAGCTTAACTGCCCTGTTAAGTTAGTGTTAAACAGTCAATTCAATCTTGACATAAATGAAATACAACTTACCAAAACAGTAGTTCCTCTAGTTCGATTAAAACACATGCTCAATTCACAGGTAACAGATGGACCTTCTGACTCACCATATTTTAGAAACAACACTTTTAAGTCAACTTGACACTTAACACTTAACACACTTTGTTTTTGGTACAATCTCCTCATCTAACTCTTGGCAAGACAGTATATAAGTGTATTTCTGGAAATGGAAAACTATAAACTTACTGAAGTACAAAAACACTTAAAGCCATGAAGGGTAATTATTGATGTTTTTGTAGTTTGTAATAATTGCTGAAGTGTCATCACTGCAGCAGAGTTTCTAACAGCAGCAGTCACAGGAGTAAAAAAAAACAAAAAATGTAACTATGAAGAAACACGTGCTTTCATTTTCACACACACACACACACAAACACACACACACACACACACACACACACACACACACACACTAGGGGAGATGCGGTCTGGATCGTAATCTCGGTGTGACACTGGTGTTCAGCACCTTGTGTTCTGAGAGATGAGGAATGTTGGCAGGGATCCAGAGTCCGACCAGATCAGACAGCACACACACACACACACACACGCACACACGCACACACACACACACACACACACACACACGCACACACACATATACACACACAGAAACACACAAAATAAAACAATTAAGAGAAGAAAAAAAACACAGCAATTTCTGAGGAACATCGCGTCTGGGGGAATTACACTCAGGAGGAAGGGGCTGCAATAATGGCTGGAGGAAACTCTGTACCCTCGAGGACCCGACATCGTCCCTCCACCACCTTCTCTCCGCACCACTCTCCTCTCTCTTCATCGATGTCTCTCACTCTGTCCTCCCCTCTTTCTCTTCCCAGTGCCTCCGGAGAAGCCGGTCAATCTGACCTGCTGGTCCAGGAACACCAAAGACCTGACTTGCAGCTGGGCTCCGGGAGGAAAAGGAGAGACCAACATTAGCACGCAGTACACGCTCAAGTACAAACTCAGGTACAGAGACAGATACATTCAATTCAGTAGGACATCTGAAAAGCAGATTAAATTTAATTAAATTTAAGATTAAGCATTACACTTTTGACCCTCCAAACTCTTTGTATACAGACCAAGTTTGCCCACCATAGTGTTAAGTTTGACCCACCAAAGAAAAAGTTCAACATCCATTATCTGTGTTTTTCACAAGCATAAAAACAACTCACTGAGACCGCTGTTGCCGTGCCCCAACAACCCCAAAAGTCTGTATTTGACGACCTGGAAATGAGACTCAACAATCAACTGTCTTTCTCCAGAGATTTAAACATGCTGGACTGATTTTACTGGTTAAAAAAACAATAATTACTGGACAACAGACACTCTGCCTTCAACATCGCCTCAACATGTGGCAAAGTCAAAAGTTTAACAAGTGTTCCGTGCCAAGCCAACCAAATGTTTTATTACACTGAACCATGTGGGAAGGCACCATTATAAACTCTTTTCAAAAAATACCTGGCATGTGATGAGACAAACTATCTGTCTGACTGTCTGTCATCAGCCTATCAGATCAGTAGTAAGACAACATTGCCAGTAGAGACAATTGGTGAATTATACTCTCACCGGAGCCAATCGGGGAAAAAAGAAAAGCTTGTTCTTTGCTGTTATTTCAATGAAATATACACGCCAGTTCTGATATAAGTGATGCCACGGCGGCATCTAAGCTGAACTGTAACACACACCCATTGTTTCCAGCTTTTCCTCACTGGATTGGTTGAGCCGCTGCGTGTTCGGACACAAGAACAATATCATGCAAACACGGCCGCCTTAGTGTTAAAGGGATATTCCGGTGTAAATTTAATCCATGGTCTAAATCACCGTGAAACTGTGTTACAATCCCTCTCGAGAGATCAAGTTAGCAGACCGCTTATTTACGGAGTTTTATCAACCTCAGAAACGTCCGTTCTTTTGCCTGTCCGCCCTCGATAATAACTGTTATAAACTGGCAGGTAAGACACATATGAACTTTGATTGCTTTTCCATGGAGTCATAATCATACATTTTCATCCATGAGCCGCGGAACTCTACTGCACTCGGTAATCGACTCGTCGGGACTTCCTGTCAACAGGAAGTTGCTGCAGAAGAGTGGTAAATTTAGTCAGCTTTTCAGTAGAAATCCAGCTAAGCTAGCGGAGGTTAGATGCCCCGGACTATGTGCTGAGACCCTATTTGTACTGTTGCTGAAGTTTGGTGCTGTTCTGAGCATTATTTGTGGCTTTTTGGTGGCGGTTTATATTTGGACCCATTTACTGCAGTGTATTGTTGTCGTGTGGTCGTTTCTGAGGTTGATAAAACTCTGTAAATTAGCGGTCTGCTAACTTGATCTCTCAAAGGGAGTCTAACACAGTTTCACGGTGATTTAGACCATGGATTAAATTAACACCGGAATATCCCTTTAAATGCAAATCTACAGTATGTTGGAGCTGTTGGGTCTGGAGGGGTTCATCCGACGGTCAACTGAGAGCAATTTGATGAGCCTTACTTTTTCTAAAAACACGTAGAGACATGCAGTGACGGTGCCACACACCTGTAAATGAAGGGAGTCACTACCAGGCGAACCAGCCTTGGGTTGAAACGGGTTAAAGTTCTGACTTGGTGAGCCCATCAGGAATGTTCCCAGTCCAAAATCAAAATATTGACATGTGGGATTTTTATGATGAGCTGAACAGCCTGACCAAAAAAAAGTGGAGCTGGAAGTAAGACAAAATTCCTTATCTGTTTGGCAGACCATATTTTAAGAATAACAAGGTCGGTAGCTGCCAGGCGGCAAAGCCATTTATAAAAGTCAAATTTCACGAGAATTAGGAAAAACAGGGAATTCTCCTGGGAGTGATACATTTTCATATGAGTTTCAGATAGGTTCTCATTTTTTAAATACTTGACTCAGATTTTAAAAGCGATGAAAAGATGAAAACACAATACGGCGCGCCAACAGGTACATTAGTGTGACTTCATAAAACATCGTATAAACTCGCACATCAGCTCACATAAATCCAACATCAAATGCATTATTCAAGGGTGTCGGCGCCGTCCAGAGTCCAACTCATGCTTTCTGTTTCCCCTCCAGGTGGTACGGTAAGGAGAAGGAGTGCGAGGACTACACTCACTCGCAGCCGTACTCCTGCAGCATCACCCGGGACCTGCACCTCTTCACGCCCTATGAGATCTGGGTGGAGGCCTCCAACCAGCTGGGCCACGCTGCCTCTGATGTCATCACGCTCGACATCCTAGACGTGGGTGAGTGTGAACTTTGACCCATTTTCTTGGAGTCCCTTTTATGCTTTTCAGAGCTTAGATCCCGGTGTCAACGAGCCCTCAGGTTATGATCCGGGACAATGGATACCTGTGTCCACCTGTGACCCTTCATCACAGCAGCTTCCCCCCCCCCCCCCCGAACAGTTGATGGATTATTTTTAAAGAATAATTGGGCATTTTGGGAAATGCACTCATGTTTTCTCTCAGGACGAGTGTTACCATTCTCATGGCTCTTGTTTAATTTGGAGCTAGAGCACGGAAGCGGATTAGCTTAGCTTAGCATCAAGACCGTAGCCAGGAGGTTGAAAGCCAGACGAGACATAAAAAATACGCCTTCCAGCACCTTTCAAAGCATATTCATTATGTGCTGTGTCCTGTTTACTTATCCATATAGAAATGTTGGTGTTACAGCAGCAATTTGTGGTTTTACGTTGGCGGGGGGGGGGGGGGGGGGGGGGGGGGGGTTGTGTGCCAAATATTTTATTGGCCGGCAGCAGTGACTTCCAGCCTTTATTCCCCAAAAAATAAACATGACTTTGTGCGGCAAATTCGCTGTGTTTGTTTTGTATAATTCAGACGGAGCATCTCATTACCATTCGGGTTTATCTCGTGACTTACAGGTATTGAACCGTAAAAGACTTTAGCCTCAAATGGGCAACCCTTAAAGTATTGAAGAAGCATCACTTCACTTCATAAGTTCATCTCTTGATCCGTACAGACAGGACGTTGGCCGGACTTCAGTGTCTTCTGACTTCTGGAGAAAGTTGTTCGCTCACCCAGCTTCGACCCTGATGGGAGCTGAGCGTTGTTCCCTTTTAAAGCGATGCTATGTGGGGTTTTTTTTCCCCTGCGTGGCTTAGCGCGGGTTTAAGCAACCGGAGCGTTGCGGCGAGGCCAAATTCTTCCTCTTTTCCTCATTATCCCCAGAAAAAAAAAAAAGTTGCACGCTCATACAGACATGAATGCACGCACCTGGACAAGCGTAGGTGTGTGACGAATGGAAACGCCCTCCGTCCTGATGAGCTCATTTTCTCTTTACTCATGCTCACTGGACACACACACACACGCATAGAAACACACATACACAGAAAAACACTCGCTAACCCCCTTTTATGTGGTGTTGGAATGTTCCAGGCTGATCCTCAGACCTAATCCTGTCTCCGAGCCGGCTGTAGACCCCCGAGGCCAGAGGAGTTTGGGCTTTTTGAGGCTTTAAGACTTGGACCTGAAATAATAGAGCCTGATTAGCTCGGAGCTCTTCACCTGGTTCACTCATCACACGCTCCGAACATCATCTGGGAAACGCACTGAGGGAAAAACCATATAGAGTGTAAAGGGGCCAAACGTGTCACTGGCGAGGAAGCGAGCGTCCATCAATCTCTTAATCCCCTTTCCGTTTCCCTAATGTATGCACACACACACACACACACACACACACACACACACACACACACACACACACACCTGTTTACACACCCCGAGGGCAGGGCAGGGCCCGGTAACAGTATAGAAACAGAGAGGCAGGCAAGAGCGTGGGCGGTTTCTGGACCTGCGTGCACGTTTTGTTTCCCTCGGGTTGCCCCGGCCATTCTTTTCATTCAAGTTTCCAAAACAGTAGCAAGGTCGTAAAACGCAGCAGCCACACCTGCGCCGCGCTGCTGTGAGTCACTTGCGTCTACGGTCATGTCTAATCAGTTATGAAGGCGAGGCGGAAACACCTACAGTCTTCTCTGCATTCCTCTGTCACGGGGAACCCTCTGAACCGAGAGACTTGAGGCAACTTGTATTGGTGT
The DNA here is from genome assembly GCF_900880675.1 of Sparus aurata. Classification (NCBI taxonomy): domain Eukaryota; kingdom Metazoa; phylum Chordata; class Actinopteri; order Spariformes; family Sparidae; genus Sparus; species Sparus aurata. The sequence continues at coordinate 7,527,781 of NC_044202.1, forward strand.
CTGCCTCCGAGACGAGGGCGCGTGGAGGAATGACACAACCTATGTTAATGATGATTCATCTGTTGGTTGTCATGCCTCATTGACTTTTACTGCTTAATGCATCACATGTATAGGAACGACACAGTACAGTAAACGCTGTCCTGTACTGTAGCGTCTTTATTGACAAAAACAAAAATATAGATTCATTTTTTAATTCACAAAAAGTGAAAAAGACACCCTTCAACTAGAGGGTAAGACAGTAGCTTTTTTGTAGCCTGAGAGGCCAAATTCAGGGCAACGAAAGTCCAGAAGATGCTCGCTGCTGCTTGTTAAGCTTAACTGCTTTGAGCGCAGGAATGACTGAACACACAACAGGATTTATGTCGATTTTCAACAGTAAGAAAACTCTTTAGGGAGATTTTAGCGAGTAAATTAAACCGAAATTTGAAAAGTAGACAGAGCAGAAAGATGCTTATGATGTTATTATGAGAAAACAACTCGAGTTGATTAATGAAATTAACTCATATGTCAACTTGGTCTTCAGATACTTCAGATTAATTTTATATTAACGTGGACAAGAAGGGAAAATCTCCAAGAAAAATACATTTAAGTGCCACAATTATTTCAAGTAATTGTGGTTTTCCATCTAATACCCTGTGTTTTAAAGTTATCGTTGGGCTGGACAATTTAAAATCACCCAAAACTGTGAACTGGATCTGCTGAAGTAACACACATTACGTAGCTCAGAGAGCGTCTCTGGTGACCAGAAACAATTCCTCTAAAAAACTTTCGTGTCAACTCCCAATTTTTCCCCCCACTGAATCTCTCTCATCTTCTTCTTTTCCCCTGGGTTTTTCCTTGTTTGTTTATTGCTAAGGAATGACATTATAAAAAAAAACGGCACCGGAGTCGATATTGAAGCGATCTTAAAAAGCTCAAAACAAAACGTGAGGAAAGTTAAAGTAATGGTCTGTCACAATATGTTTGTTTGTTGAAAAGATAATCGCTGTCAGATGATAAAAGTCTCTCACGGCGTACACAAGTCGACTCTTCGGAGACCGCAAAGCCTCCGCCAACACTGAACACTCCCTCGATGTGCTGTTACACATAAAGACATCACTCCTACCGCTTCAAATTAGAATTGAATGGATTCTTGACCCTGCAAACATCAGTCCAGAATGTAGCAAGAAGCCCCTAAGCTATGGATTTTTGGCTTAAAATGATAATCTGGGCCATCTGTCCGCCAGAAGTTTATCGTTAAGTTCCTCGGATAGAAATGTACTCCTTAATGGCTGTAATGAATTACAATATTAACCCAACTTGTGCCTCTTATGAAATCATTGTTTGTACATTTGAGAATTTTCCCTCATTATCAAGCACACAAGCTGCTTTTCCCCCAAATAAATACAAAAATCCGGAAAGTTGTTCATTAACACATGTACTTAAAGACATGCCTTAGATCCTAAAGCTGCTTTGATCAACATGTTTGAATTAATAGACTATTGGAAACGACTGTGTAATGTGCTTTAAGTTACAAACCACAGGAAAATGATCACCTTACTCTGCAGTTCCTTTCAGCTCTATGGAGCATTTTAGCCTATTTCAGCCAAGAGTTTTGGTTTCCTGATTCTCAGTTTCCTACTTCATTTCCAGCAATAGGCTCTCAGCTATTTTAAATGAAAGCCCTCTAATAAAGAATCTGAATAGTACCAAGCTAGACGGTGAACACAATGAAGTATTTGGCAGCTAAAGATCCTGAGGAGTTGGTAGTGACCAAAAACAGAGCATAAAGAGAGTAAATATTTGACTTGTATTCATCAGAGGGCCTCAGACACGACAATAAATGAATGATCTTGTGGCTGTGTGTGAAAATGTTCACAATAACAGCATTTAATGGTGATAACGTCTCAGTTTTGTTGCCCAAAAGTAGCAAAAAACAGCACGAGCTGGACTGTTTTTTCTGTACTTATGATTAAATTAATATAATGTTTCTTTGTCCACAAAGTGGAGATAGTACATCAAAATTCAGACCCTAACTGGTCAGACAAATACAAAACATGTCACTTAGAGCTCGTCTGGTCAGTAAGTAGAAAATAAATTAGCAACTGCTTTCTTAATCAAATAGTGATTTCAGTTATTTTCTGTGCAGAAATGATCAACATTCAATGGTTTCAGCCTCTCAAATGTGATGATTTGATGCTTAATCTTGTCAAAGTAATTATGTTTTGGTTTGAGACTGTTGGTCAGACACAGCAAGACATTTGATGATGTAGTTGTGGGCTGTGGGAAATGAAAATGGACATTCAGCGGTCTTCATTACAGATCTTCATTACATAACCGTTTCAATTCTTGGCCTGACTTGTTACAAGTGGATTTTATGGGATTAGAGCTGCAACATCCAATTTTTGTACGGATTAACTGATTCATTCTTTGGTCTGCAAAAAAAAACAAAAAACAACTATCCCAGAAGACTCAAACAACTCGTAAATATTCAGACTTTTAAAAGTTTGGACCAGTTGATTCTTGGCACATGACATTAGCTCTGGAGTTGATCGTACTAAATAACCTTCGCCATCTCTTTTTCCCTCCAGTGACCACGGACCCTCCGTCAGGTGTGACTGTCAGTCGTGTCGGCCAGTTGGAGGACCAGCTGAGCGTTCGCTGGGAGGCCCCACCCGCCCTCAAAGACTTCCTCTTTCAAGCCAAATACCAGATCCGCTACAGACTGGAGGACAGCCAAGACTGGAAGGTAAAGGACAAGGACGCGTAGTTATGAGGACATAAATCTCCCCTCGTTGTCTCTCACACACAGGCAGATATATTACTTCAGCACTGTCCCAGCTGTTTCTCATCCTAATGCTGTAATCACCTCTAATCTAGTATGATTGAGGCCTCCGCTGCCAGGAGGAGAAGTCAGGTTTTGATCAGGAGAAAAAACACAGTTCGGAGCCACTGTGTATACCTCGGTTCAAACTTTTAATGAATGAAAAATACAGTGTAGAAACCTTCAGCCGTCGCAGATGGTGCTTCCCAGAATCCATTTGAGTCCTCTGGGTACGAGTGAAGATTCTCCAGTAATTAAGGGGGAATTACACACATGTAATATAAGCAAGTCGTTGCTCGCAAAGTGGAAAAAAGAAAAGGTGGGGGAGCGGAGGGACGAGATGGCGGGTGAAGGAGGAGAGAGGAGACTTCAAATCCAAAGTGGCTTCAAGGGGCTTTTGGTGGTGAAAACAAAAACGCCGTTTCCCCTCTGAACCGGCCCTAATCATGAGGTCATGCTGAGGAATGGAGGGGATTCATCTCAGCTGTTAATGTCTTCAATATGGCTGCAAAGATGCGCAGCGGTTTGGCTTCCCCACGTCACATCATTAGCCCTCTGATGCCTGTAATTTCCATGTTCTGCTTTCTGTTGTAGTCGTTCTGAACAAGTACTTACAGACAGAATGCCAGAGAGAAAGTGGGGACTATTAGACTGAGTTATTAACCGCTGTGTGCGGGTGTTTTTTCTTTCCTTCTCTATCTATTTGCTCGTCTTTATTTCCGCCGTCTGTCCGTGTATTTCCGTGAGTGCCTGCGCATGCTCCTGCGACGGTTTCTCAGCATATGCGGCCCCGTAATACCTAACAGAGAGCAGATTTTTACCCAGCAGGCACAATTACACGAAAATATTTGCATAAACACGCTGATCAGGAGCCCCCAAACAATGTGGTGTGCATGCATGTTTGGGTCTGCGCATGGTTTGTGGTTGTGTTTTCTACATCTTGACTCTGCCTTGTGTTTTAGTTTGTGCCCATTGGTGTTTAATACTGCGGTCAGACCTCCAGCACTCAACTCTTCTGTTTTTGTTTTTTTTTTGCGTGTAGGTGATGGACGACGTTGGGAATCAGACGTCTTGCAGGCTGGCCGGACTGAGACCTGGAACGGTGTACTTCGTCCAGGTATGGTTTGGTACAAGGGGGGACAATAGACAGAAAATGTGCCACCAAAAATATTGTTCCATTACATGCATATAGAAGAAGATTTATTTATACACATATAAATATAAAAACGTGGAGCGTATGTTTTGATAATGTGGCCGGCATCTTCATTTTAATAGTTGGACATCTGGGAAACACTGTCCCTTAACTCTGACTGCGTGTGATCACCAAGCATCAATGATGTAAACACTTAGTCCGACTTTGTCCCGCTGTCCTGAGCTCTGTGGGCTCAGAAAAAGGCACCCGTCTTTTTGGCTAGCACGACCGGACATTAGCCGGGTGCAGCCTTTAGGGTCCAATTTGTAAGAAATTCCCAACTCGTCAAATGCTGACGCCCTGGATAGGCGCCCTACCCAACCTACAATCTCTAAGCTTCAGTATTTGATGGGAATGAGACCCAACAATCAATTTTCTTACAGACTGGAACCTTAAATCCAAGCTAGAATAGCACGGCTGCCATCCTTAACCTCTCGCCTCTCCTCGTTGGGGTGGTTGAAAGATCCCATGAGTAGTGATCAACTCAAAGTTGGCTGATCTTAATCCAAAACTCTTGACAACCCCCTGTCCCCCCTTTAATAAGTAATGATGGTGCGACACAGTTTATGTAAATGTGTGTTCTCTTGCGTTTTCCCCCAGGTTCGCTGTAACCCTGTGGGTATCTATGGCTCTCGCAAGGCCGGCATCTGGAGCGAGTGGAGCCACCCTACGGCCGCGTCCACACCCCACAGTGGTGAGCACACACTGGAGCACTTACTGGCGATACCGCTGATAGCACCTCTTCCTCTTGATCTCGTTCTTTTGAGAGCTTTTTTTGGTCAATTTTACGAGACAGTTTGTACCGCTAAAGTTCGTTTTGTACCACGCACCCCGCTGTTTTCTCGCTCTGCTGGAAACTGGCCGGCGGCGGTGCTGTGTCACCCTCTTTTACCCTTCTTCCAGCCTGTTTTGTGCTGTGTTGCATTTTTCTATTCGTGGCAGATGTATCGGCTCAAAGGCATCAACTCAAATTATATCACATCAAAATAGAAAAATTAAAGCCAAATCGAATATTGCCAAACTTAATATTAAAAAATCAGACCAGACCTTGTTTATGTAACGCTTCAGTTGCAACACAAAGGGACAGAAAGAAGAACTGACAAAAGGATCAATAAGGAAGACTGAACACGATTCAAGTCGTGCTGTTCGCTCTGCTGGATGCCGCAGCGACTTGGCTAGCTGCTTTCTCAGACTTAACAATGAGTTCTCATAGCAAAATGGTATCAATACTGTCAGGAATGAGGGAGACAATACATGGGTTGTGAAAAAACCCCCTGAATTTTTTAACACAAGTAAATGTATTCCAGAACTTTTAATGGAAGCTTGGAGTGATTTTGTCAGATGAACTCAAAGAAGCATTCTGGACTGGTGGCTTGGAGTGGTGTTATGAAAAGGGCTAGCTGGTTAGCATGCTAACTTCGGTAGATATCTTTATGTAAACGCATAAAATGTTTGTCTACGATCTAATAATCAGAGTACCTTTCCCACCAATGCCGCTCTGAAAACTAAAGCCAGTCTAACTTTCAGTCTCTTTCCCGTCCCCTCCTTCTTTCTTCCCTCCACGCAGAGCGCCTGATGTCGGGCTCCTGCGACTCCAAGTCCAGCGGGGACTCCAACTCCACCCTGCGCAGGGAGCTGAAGCAGTTCTTCGGCTGGGTGCGGAAACACGCCTACGGCTGCAGCAGCATGTCCATGAAGCTGTACGACCAGTGGAGAGTGCTGATGCAGAAATCCCACAAAGCACGCAACCAGGTAGGTAAGCATCACTAATGCAGGGACACGCCACTCAAATCTAATCACGGACATGCAACCGCACACACGCAAAAAGCACTGTTGAATGAAGAGCTGATTTGTAACAGAGTCTGTCTTTTTGATTTAAGGTTCTCCAAGGGGATAAATCCTAGCACACGCTGCCTTTTCCAAGTCAAGAAAAGAACTGAGTGAGTGTGTTTCTGTCGATGTGTGTGTGAGAGAAAGAGACGTTGTATTCTTATATGGGAATTATAAGACTTTTTCCTCTGGACGTACCGGCCGTGGCGGTGAGAGGACATCCAAAACATGGGATTTTCTTCTTTTTAAATTCATCTTTCCCAGTCGACACCAGCGCTTTGTTTCTGCAACTGAGAAGGTGGACTTGCCTTGGAACGTCCTGGTATCAACATTCAAAAAAACGTAGACCACGCGGACTTTTCTGCTTTACTCAAAGGATGTTGTAAGCATGAATAAAACCTCGGGCATCAGTAAAAGACGTTTGACATGTGGCTGCTCTAAAAGGTGATCAACAAAACAGATTCAAACAAACTAAAAAGTGTTGCCCGAGCGTCTGAACAAAGTATTCTGTGACCTGTTTTTTCTTTTCTCCTGTGGATCCAAAGCGCCATCTAGTGGCTGTGCAGCATCCATGGATCAAAAGCTCCGAATCAGAAAAAAAACTTCCTATGTGTAAAAAAGAAAAAAAGTTAAGAATTATCACTCAGTATTTCCAATTCGTGCTTTTTGTCATACAAAGTGCCAAACGTGTTTTTCTCTGAGCGACAGTATGTGACTGATGGTTGTTTGTGTGTGGAGACGTTTTCACTGCCTTTATTTTTGTACTGAATTGTACCAGCATATTTAAAACTGTATAAAGTTATGTTTTATTTCTTAAGTTATGTTTAGTTTAGTAAAAAAAAAAAAAAAAAAAAAAATAGAAATATCAATGACTGAAGTTGTTTATCAATCTCTAATGTTGTTCTATAAAAACATGTCGGAAAACACGAGGCTTGGGAATGACTTGTGTGTGTGACGCTCATGTTGTCTTTTACATTATATATTCACCCATTAATCTTAAAAATTTGACCTGCTGCTCGACACATTTCCTGCAAGAATTGTCACCGGGATTGTCCGAACTGAAACATGTCCAATTTAGCAACTTATGTGGACAAAAAAACGCCTTATAATAAGAATTTTCTGTTAATTTCATCCCCAGAATAAGCAGAATACATGCCGTAGGTACACCGTGTGACATAGATTGATAGTCAGTTGCTACTCAAACAAGAAATCTGTAATATTTTAAATGATATGTTTATTATTTTTAAGAAAATAAAGGGGAAAAAGACAGACACAGCACCTCCTAGCATAACAGTAACTACAGTCATGTTTAATTATAAAAACAAATTGCTCCTCACCTTCCACTACAGGGCCCCAGATCCTAACGAACACACCGCGTCTATCTTCCTTAGAAAGTTTCTCTCTCCAGATGTGATGTGTTTACCATTTCTCTCAACCGCAAATCAAATGTGGGTACGGCCTCCAATTTTTCACACTCGCATGATTCACTTATCTTCAATCACCTTTCCAAACAAAACCGCCATTTTTTAAGATAATTGTTGGCAACGGCAGAGGAGCTGGTCGCTCCAAGAGTGGCTGCGGGAGGATCAGGTTCCCGAAAAGCCTCAGAGAAACAATGAAAAATGCCTTTTTTCATGCGTGTGAAGTTTCTGCATCGCCAGAAAGAATGTGTGAAATAACTACCAGTTTAAACACCAGTAAATAATACACTTTAAGATTGATATTTTATTTAACCCTGTTAACATGAGAGTCTAGATTTAGTCATAAGGGTGTAGTTCACTTACATCAGCAGAGTAATGTAGGAAAAAAGTCATGTTTTAAAGCCAAAGACGCCAAAAAATACAAGTTTTAACGATCACATGTGGTGATCTAGATCTTTTTTTTCTCATTTATGTACGTTTATGAAAGTTTAGTTAACTCAGTGAGGTTTTAAATACAAGTTTGAGATCCTTAAAGAACATTTTTATTTATTAATTTTCCATCATAAGACCTCCTCAGACTTACACGTGGGTGCCAGTGATCCTTTCTCAATATCTAAAATAGCAAAAACTCCAATTTAAGAATCTATATATGCAAAATATAGACATAACCAGTGACTCACATTAATTAGGTTGTTCTTGTGATCTTACACATGCCATAAATCTGGTTTCCAAACATTTTAATGAAGCGTGACAATTAGGAAAAGCTCACAATGTTTTCGCAATCACAGAAACACAGAGCAGGGTGTGTCAGACTCATTTTCAGTGAGTGTAATTAAATGGGTGCGGAGCGTTTGACCGAGAAAAAGCGTGACAGCTCAGCTTTTCAGAGCAGAAACATACAAATTCTGACCACATGGCGGCGCTACGTGCACCTAAATCTACCTCAGGTTCTCTGCTGGTCCAAGGCCCAAATCTGTGACTGAGCTCCTGAGGAGGAGCAGAAATAATAAAACATAACGTCGGCGAGGTCAAAACAAAGCTGAGTGACATTTGACAAACACTTTCCCTGATGAGTCCAGGCTGCGTCTCATCACGCTCCACAGCGATGAGCGAGTCACGTCTCCTAACACGCCTCACTCTGCTCCCTGCTCAGAGTGGGAACTGAAGACAGCGGTTGTGTTTCCTGTCAGCGCCCTCCACCGCGGCCGGGTTCCTTCTCCTGCCTATGACACAGCAGAGTCTTATTACAGAGGCTGTGACCACTCAGAGTCACCACTGCTTAATATTTAACCAGCGTGGGGTTTTAACTTGGTCATGGCTCCGCTCTCAAGGCTTTAGTTACCTCTGTGTTCAGGAGGAGAATTAGTAGAAAGCAGCGGAGCAAATTTTCTGCCAGACTCTCACACTGGAGAAGCAAAACAGTTTTTGGTTTTTTTTCTTTGAGTATTTTCTGCCACAGTTCACTTTTTCCAGATGCTCCCCGGACGCAAAGTAGCCATCTGTGGATTATGTTCGAGTTCCCTCAAACGTTTGTTGAAACTAATTTTAAGGTCTGGGAATTCTCGCAATCCCAGAAATTGACGTTTTTGTAGTTCGAATGGAAGATTTTCATGGATTAAATATAAGTCCTTTCCCTCAGTGTGCCTGGTAGAAAACTCCACCACAGTGCCAAGTGTTCAAAATAAAAGTACTCAGCAGGAAAAACGGCCTGTATGTACTATATTATATTGTATGTGCAGATAAAATTATGGGTTTGGGCATCGGAAAAGAGGGATGATTACATTATTTAACTTCCTCACTGCCCTTTTCACTGAAGAAAGTGAGACTTTTCAGAAAGAGAAGTGAAACTTTGGACTTATCTGACCCTGCTTGGTGCTGTACGAGATGGCGTCAGTGATAAATACACAAGTTGCACGCTTCAGTGCAGTTTTGCTGTACTTGTAATTTACTGAGTATTTCCATTTTCTCACACTGTATACTTCGACTCCCCTTCTTTTTGGAGACAAATCTTGTACTTACACTCCTCTACATTTATGCGATATTCAGGTTACTTTGCCAAAATATTGCAGCAATTTTGGCTTTTATCTTTCACCTGATTTACCCGCTAATATTAGAGAAAATCCATGGAAACGCATTTGTATTTTAAAGCTTATTTTTCTTCCGATTCCTGGAAGAAGCCAGATCTAAAATATATTTACCGAGAAACAAACCACCGTCCCAGTTGTTTGTCGTTTCGGAGATGTTGAGCCTGTCAGATATCCGCCTGGGACAGAAGATCAGTGTAAGTCCTTCCATTTTTAATAACCTGTGTGCTGAGATGATATTAGTTACAGCAAACATACATCAGCCTGCAGTTCAGTCAGAGTAACACAATGCCTCGGAATAGGATGACAGATGAGCTACATGCCATGTTGCTGACATGACTGTAGCTGCAGTGCTTTTGAGGAAACATTTCCCCTCTGAATGCTCAGAAAAGTGCAGATTTTTGTCTTCATTCAACTTTTAAATCACTGGTTGTCCTCTTCTTACCCCTAACAAAGTCAACTTTTTTGGCACTGCTTATGTAAACCTTTTGTCCTGATGGGACCTTAAGGGGAGAGGAAAAAAAAAAAAAAAAAAAGGGAGGTGGAGGAGCAGGTTGTGGCTGCAACACAGGGCCTCGGTCAAGATAGGGTTTCTTCACCTCATGGTCATGTATTATTCAGCCGCGGATCACCTGGAGAGAGTCACACAAACACAGAGAAAACAAAAAGGGAAGTGTCTGAGGTGACAGAGGACCCAAAGAGGAAGAGACGAGGACAGAGAGAGGTCGGCGGAGAATGCAGGAGGTGGTGAAGAAACGTCCGATAATCTCAGCTCGAGAAAGAGGTCAGTGTGAGGGATCTGTGTGTGTGTGTTGGTGTGATGATGGTGTGTGTGTGTGCACATGGACTGTGTTATGGCCGAACTGTTTTTTTGCTGTGAAATTATACAGCCATTGCTCCACACTTGTTTGAGATTTATACTTTGTTTAGAATCCATTCCCAAACAGGCGGCAGGGGGAACCGTTAAAATGCGTAACCATAGAAAAATAGCTCCATATGGAAATCATCAGAGGCCGTACAAGCCCGAGCCAGAGCGAGCGGCGGGCGTGCTACACTGGCTGAATCTGTTGCATCATTTTCATCACCACCGTCCTCCTCCTCCTCCTCCTCCTCCTCCTCCTCCTCCTCCTCAGGCCCGGGCCCCGGACGCTACGCTCTGCCCCCTACAGTCGGATACATCAACCATGACTACACCAAGCCCAGCAGCCCGGCCTACACCTTCCACAGCCGGATGAGCAGCGCCAGTGAGTCGAGAGTCACCTCACAGCAGAGATCTTTAAAGGACAACTCCACCCAAATATGTCAATTCAGTCAGCAGTTTCTGAATTTTTTATTTTTGGGTGAACTTCTCCTTTAATGTTTTGGTGGGTTTTGGGCCAAACACCTGTCTGAAGCGTCTGTTCACTTTCTTTTCTGAGGTCCAAAGGTGACTTTCATTGTTTGTTCATTGCGTTTTTTCTGCAGTGGTCTCTGTGGACTCCAGCCCAGGACCGAGGTACCACATCGACTCCAAGGTCACCCGCTTCGGCCGAATGGAAACCCCCTCCTACTCGATCCTTGGCAGAGGAAGGCGAACAGGGAATAAAGGTGAGAAAATGTAAAAAAAAATGTCTTGGTAACTGCAGGTGTATTTATTTATTTATTTACCACATTTCAGTCTGCTCGACCTTCGTCGGGAAGCATCAGAACAGCTGCTGGGTAAACGATCCAATCAGTGGGCCGGAAAGGACAATTACAAGTGTCCTTTCAGGCAGAGTTCACTTAGAAGTTCATTTAATCAAGTACAGATATGAGGAACTTCTTCTTTTCAGGCACTCAAAACTTCTACTCTACTACATTTTAAAGGGAAATACTGTAATTTTTACTTTTCTACTTATTCGTCTGACAGCTATAGTTACGTGTCACTTTACATATTAAGATTTTAGCACATTGAAAAGATATAAAGGCCTTGTAAAATAATGGTGTGTTATGAAACAGTATATTCTACGTACCATGGTTCCAGCTTCACAAATAGGAGGATTTTGCAGCTTTTCCTTTTAGTAATTGTCTTAATTTTCTGTTAATTTTAAATACTTTTGACAAAACAATCATTGTGAAGTTGTCACTTCGGGGTGAGGGTCATTTTCAGTATATTTAAGAATACAATCAATCAATTAAGAAACTTATTTCACACCACAGAGATGGGTTTTTAAGTCGACAAAAGCTGATAAATCAAAGATATCTCTCTATGTTACTTTCTCTTTGTGTTTACAGGTGAGGTGTTCCAGACTCCGGGGCCGGGGGCCTACAGCCCGGAGAGAGCTCCTCCTGTCAATGGCCACCACAGACCACCATCCTACACCATCGGCTCCCGCACCAGATATCGCTCTGTAGACCCTGTTCCAGCACCAAACAGGTGAAAAACCGCAGGACAGTTCAAGAATAAGGCTGCTTTTTTCTCCCTGCCGTTATATTTGTGACCTGTTTTCAAAACCTTACATCCTTTGCTCAATCTTAATGTAGATGTATTGTTTCTTTCGCTCCAGCTACAATCTCCCAAATCTTCTGGGCTGCCAGGTTCCTAATAAACCCTCCAGCGCCGGTTTCAGCTTCTCAGCCCGGAGGAAGGTCGGCGCTCCGTCAGAAGACCTCTCCATGAGCCCTGGTCCGGCAAAATACAACACCATCAACCCGGACGTTTACCTCCAGCGCCAGCCCTCCTTCTCCATGCAGAGCCGGACTAAGAGACCCAGTTATTCCTCTGCTATTCCCGGGCCCGGCACGTACAGCCCAGAGAAGTCCTACATGCACCTCCCCAAGCCTCCGTCCTACACTATTGGTGTCCGACACTCTGAGTTTGTCACCCCGCTCGTGGTGGACATAGTCGACTGACAGATTCAAGACAAACGATTTGTTTTTATTCAGTTTTTCACTCAAATATGGAGCTGCCACGCAATGATGAAAAAAAGATTACAGTGTGTCTCAACATGGGTGATAAACCAACATTAATAAAAAATGTGTAACCACAATGTGACAAAAAGTATTACAAAAATAAAATACAAAATGTGGGAATGGTGACTGTACAATGTACATACATTAAAACATCCCTTTCCTCATTTATAAATAAAATAGAATATATAAATAATTATCTCTTGCATTGCATGTGCAGGTGGAACAATGACGATGTCTGCAGTTTAACGTCACTGTTAGCTTAAAAGGAGAGTTGTAAAAAATGAAAAGAAAAACGGGAAGTGAGAGGGAGCGTCTACACTTTGGCCCTCGGTATGGTGATTTTCACAGGTGAGCTCCAGTCGCTGCACCGGCCCAGACCCAGCAGCTCCTTGGCACACACCTGGAATATGTAGGGCCTTCCTGGGATCAGACCCTTCAGCTCCACCTTGGTGCTCTCGAACGGACCCAGCTGGAGGAGAAAAATGCACGATAAGTTTTTGGTTTTAGCAATCATCCACCATCATCTGGAGTTTTTTAAAATAATGCATAATTCCCCCGAAGCTCCGACTTCCCAAACTGTCACTTCAGATGTGTTTGATTTTGAATTAACTTGCATTTCTTATCACTTCTACTGGACGTATTTCTGTGTGAAATATGTGTGTGAAACTAAATCTACCAAATGGTGTAAATGAAAGTGAAACTCGATCAAATACTGTCAAATCCAAATGAAAAAAAAACAAAAACAGAACACATTTTTATCTCGGTTTTGTCGCAAAGGGGGAGGATTTCCACGGATGATGGGAGTTTCTACAGAAATTTGAGTCGGTCTGAAGAGCTGGGGTAATTTCTTTTTTTTTGAAAGTCACGCTGCTGTTGCCGCCGCTGATACCCAGAAGTATTTAAATGAAAGAGCATTCTCACATTGACAGACTTTGGGGTGCCCCTGTTTTCCCACTGGTACAGTATCTGGTATTTTAGGGGGAGGATGTCCAGGTTAGCCCAGGAAGGGGGAGGAGACCATTCCACCAACAGGTTTCTAGTGCCGCGAGGGGAAACCCGGACGTCTACGGGAGGATCTGGTTTCACTACAGACAGAAATGACAAAGAAAGGAAACAGTTTGCGCTTCAGTCAAATGATACTGTTAATATCGCACCATGATCATCGCCATGAGTGCTGTTCTCACCTATCTCCTCCAACATGAAACTTGACAGATAGGAGCTGCTGCCTCCAGGAGAAACGGCCGTGACATTGATGATGTAGTCGGTGAGAAGTTTCAGGTTGGGCAGAAAACAGAACCACATCTGAAATTATAAAAATAGGAAGAATTAGGAGCTTTTCCCAGCATATTTTACATTACATACAGTAAAACATGAGTCATGAGAGGCAGGAGAGGATGCAAGCCAGGGTGATTTCCCACCATTACCAAATTATCTATCTTATCTTTAACTAACATGCCGCTTACATCAGAATCACAAGACAAACTTCACTCTGGTCTCTGGACATTCACCACTGTAACCAGAAGTCTGACTGAGGGGTTTTTCCCCAAAGCCTGAGCAGTTTGGAAATAAAGTTTACAGTATTTGGATCGTGGTTACAGCAAATCTGACCACTGTCATGACTGTGTTCACTAAAGTCACGAGTCCAGTCCAGTCCAGTCCAGGACAGAGTATCTGCTAATGAAGGTAAATAAATCTGTTACCTGTTCGGATGAGGATGACGATTCTGGGATCATAAATGAGGACGAAGAGCCGGGTTGGATGAGCTGGCACTGCTTGATGACCGACTGTTGGTGTCTCTCGCTGACAAACAAACACATTCACACACATTTACATTTACATGAGGCTCCTTAATGACACTTAACGACGACTGGAGTGTGTTTCACTCAGAGGTGTTAATGTTGGTGTCGGCGTGGCCTCTCAGGTTTACCTGTAGGAGGCGACGTAGTGTGTTGGCGGGGAGTGAGAGGGTTCAGGCCAGGAGCAGACGGTCGTGTTGGGAAAGCTCGAACACCAGCAGTGCACCCTGGGAGGTGAAGGAGGACCTGAGGGAGGAAATTAAACTTAGAACGTCTCCTATTAAGATCCCAGCAGACGGATTATAAGGCTGTAAGAGGCTTGTTAACATTATTAACTGTTAATAAGATTAAGTGTTGATAGTAGCATCATAGACATGTTTAATGTTTCGATGTTATTAGTGATGTTTCGTGTCAATACAGCTTAAAATTAATGTATATTCAACTCAGTTGTTTTGAGTATACTTAAATACACTTAAAGTGACATTTTTACAGGTTTTCCATTTATGATATATTTACAAAAAAGTACACTTTAGAAGTAGACTGAATTATCACTTTCAGTGCTGTAGAATAAGTATATTTTAGTTTTAGCACATTGATGTTGAGCTTAATGACTATTTTGAAATCTATATTTAATCTACAATCTAAAATGTAACACAAAAAACTAAAAGTAAACTTTTGTAATACTCAAGTAATGTTACTAAAACAATCAAGTACACTGGTTTAAGTAGTTACCTTGTTATCCATGCTCACAATTGTACCAATAATCAGACTTTTATCTTCAAAGTCTTAAAGAATGTAAGTGTGGTAGTTAAATGTAATAAAAGAAATCAAATGTTATCAACCTTGACCACATGTATTTGTGAGCTTGTGTAATACAATGTCAACTGTTAATAAGTGCAACGAACTTTAGTAAAGGTTTAAGTCAAACTAAATAAATGTGTTTGTTACAACAATTGTAAGACACTTTCATTAATGCTCTTAAATGTCTATTAATTGTTAACAAGGTCATTTTAAGTGCTTATAAAAGTCTTACAATCTAATAACAAACACGTTTATTATGCTGTTATTTACATTTCTATAGTGTTATGAACATATAATAATGTTAATAAGCATCTTGTAGACTTCTTATTACCTATTAATTAACATTTATTACAAGTAAGCACTGAACCTAACGTAACCTAATAACATAACATGAGCATAAAATACAGCAAATATTAGAATTTATGTCTTTATTTTATGTTTTTTTTGATTCTTTGTTATGGTTCTGTTTAAATATTATATCACCGCTTAATTGTTTTTCTATTGTTCTCATTATTGTCTTGTCTGCTTGTCACAATATGATTAAATATCTAACAAAATGACTCTACAATCACCCAAGGCATGTAGATACACATTTAAATAGTAGTGAAATAGCAGCAACACAGCATGATTATCAGCTATTTTTAGGAAATCTATAACGTCTATAATCAGTATTAATTACTTATAAAGCACTTTTCAAGCAAGAAGCCAAAAGCCAGCTCCAGATGAGATGATAAACAGTGAGAAAATACTGATTGTCTGATAATTGATTAATTGGTACTCACTCCCAGATGTTGCAGTTGCCCTCAGCAGGTCCAGCGCTTGTCCTCCAAGAACACACATGAGGAGAGCAACAGCAACACGCACACCGCCGACCGCTGCAGCCATCAGTGCTTCAGGCAGGAGAGATTATTACCAGATAATAGTTTCTCTTAATAATAATAATAATAAAACACTCAGGACCTCGACTAGCCTGATCTCCTGTTCTCTGTTCTTTGCTCTGTGTCTCTCTGTTACAGTCTGTTCTATGTCTGCAAACCAAAGTTCAGAGATAATGAATAATGTGCTGACTACTTCTCCCCCCCCGCTTCTGTGTGTTTGAGCTGCAGCGGATCAGCCATTTAAAAAGCCGGTGTGGTCATAGCGAAAGAGGAACCTGTTTGTGGTGTATCAGAAAACCCTCCTTCAGAAAGACCCGCTTCAACGTCTGCTGATGACAGGTTTCCTTACGTCAGACGCAAGAAGACACACAGCAGAGTCACACGACAGAGTCACACCTGTTTATTTAAATTGTTTACACATAAAAAACAAAGTTTATATACAGAAATATGCAGTTTACAAATGTACAGAGGACGTTAATCAGTGTGTACAGTAGGTGTAAAAGTGGTGAGCAGGCAAGAGAGTACATGTCTGCCAGCAGCTGCTGGTGCTCTCAGGTACTCTCCCCCCTGACTCCCTTTGTGCAGGAGAACGCCCTCTAGTGCACAAACCAACACATAGCAGCTGTGGTACAGAACACCTATTGTGCATGACAACATCATCTGTTGTCAGCGTTCAGACATTGTCTCGATTCTCTCTGTGGGGCCACGACAGCTTCTTGGCGCTCCAGGCGGAGAGCGAGCCACCGTGGAGGTTCCAGCCGGCCGCGGGAGCTCCTCCTTCCCTGTGAATGCTGATGCTGTGGACTCCGCTCGACGTTCGCAGGGAGGTGAAGGCCTTGCTGATCCAGTTGTTCTTCGCCTCCTGGAGGTCGTTGGCCAGGATTCCCTTCTGGTGCTCCAGCTCCTGTATGAGGAGGAACACAGGGGGGGGCATGTTAGAAGTGTGGCAGGGAAAATAGGGGCTTTAGGTCATGGCGAGGTTATTTCATCCCATATTTGTGCAACCATGCTCAAGAAAACTTCTAATATTGTTTGTTTTTTGCAAAGGTTTGGCAAATATGAATTCCTTTAGGCAAAACAATAAGTTTACCTTCCAACTGTGTGAAAAAAAAAACCTTTATTGTACAAATACACTGATTAGAGCATATTTTGAAGCAGGAGAAGTAGGCTCTTATACACTTTTGGTAATTAAAAATGGAAAATATTTTATTTTCACATGTTTCACAACTTTAGTTTACAAGTAAAAATGGCCAATTGCATGTGAATATGTGCGAATTTGTGGAATGCGCGTGTCAGCATTTCAATTTCATGTGATTTCATGCAAAAATAAAGCTAGTCACATGTGTTTTCTTCTATATTTTATGTTTTTTATTGTTTAATTCACATGGAAATGGTCAATTTAACATGTGAAAAAGAAGATTACACATGCGACATTTGATGGACCAGAGAATATGTTTAAATAAATGTACAAATTCGTCAATATTCTTGTTATACTGATGTCATATTCTTATTTTTTAGTGAAGCACAGGAAGAAATCTAGTTTTATGTTTATTTTAAGTACATTTAAGTACTATGACAGGGAAAATGATTGTTTAAAGCAGCTGAAACAGCATTTTAAACCATTTTTAATCAAAATGAAAGTAATATGTGCTTGATGTGAATCAGTCCTTGGATGCTGCTCCCTCAGCATCAGCGTCTACACTCGGGGGAGTCCTGTCCTATTTCCCATCTTCACAGTTAATGAGGGTGCTTCACATCGATTGGGCTCAAAGAAGCCCAAAAAAAAAAAAAAAACCCCAAAAAACTTTCTCTGTTGCTAACTTCAGTGAATATTCTCCTCCAGTTGAAGCTGATCTCTCCTTGGAAAATGTGGTTGAAAAAAATAAGTTTCTCAAATTAGGAACCAGGCAGTGAACATGCTCCCTGGAAAGTACCCACAAGTACAAAACCGTGTGTTTGAGGTTTCGTTTACTTTTTTGTAGATGCTAAAGTGTCAAATCATGATTCTCTGCAGTGTTTTGATCTGGTTGTTGCACGCTTCGATTCCCAGGACGTGTTTGTGAAAGTGTGGCGTCTGAATGTGGCTCACCTGAATCTTGCACTTGGCCTCCACCATCTGAAGTTTGGTCTGGGCCAGCTCCTGCTCCAGCTCCCTGATCTGAGCTTTCAGAGACTCCTTCTCCTCTTCATCCCTCCTCTGCTCTGCTTTTTTGGGGCTCTCACCGTCCTCACGCTGGCCTGATTCGGTTGCAGTTGCCGGGCCCTGAGCTGTGGCGGCCGGTTCGTCTGAGTCTATGGCGTGTTGACAGCGCGAGCACGTCCTCAGAGCGCTCTGCAAAGGTGGAGAATGGGAACAAGACACCCACACGCTGTTAGAAAGGAATCCTCGTGAGAAAGATAAGCAACGAAAGCTTTCAGGATTTTTTTTTTTTTGGAAAGGGCTGTAAAAAAAAAAGACTTCCTACAACATGTTGTTCATGTCGAAGCACGACACGAGTTTGAGGAGCGATGAAAGAAGGGAGGATGACAGTCGAGCTATTCTCACCTTGAGTGAATCCAGCTCTTCTCTGTGGGAGGCCTGCTGCCTCTCCAGACGGTTTGTCAGCTGAGAGCAGATCTGAGCCGAAGAAAGAGCATCAACACCCGTGAATCATCGCCGCAGTCTTTATCAATATATAACTTTATAAAGAACAAAGCATGATCTAATTATATGTACCTGTTTGTAGTCGGAATTGATGCCGGATGACCGTCTGACCTCCTGCTCGGCCTTCTCCAGCTCTCTCCGAAACACTTCCTTCAACTATAAGAAGAGAAGAAAACCTTTACTCATGCGACCCATAATGACAGCGAGGAATTATAAAGTCGTCACTCAATCAAACTTTACGATTCTTTAGGTTCCATTTTCAGGTACAGGCACAAAAAAAAACATTTTTGCCTCTAAAACGACTGGAGATGTTCCGACTTTGGGTCAAAGATATCAGTTTTTGTCACCCCAAAAACAGCTTGAGAAGTCATGAATTCGATAATAAATATTAGTTATTTGGTGCAACAATCACGGCTGGAAATTTTACTGAGGTCTCCTTAAAAATGTCCGGTGGTGTCACGCTTACAAATGTTGAAATGCAGTGTAGAGCGGCGGTCATTTGTTACCAGACGTGCTTGAAAGTCAGGTCAAAAACATGTACAGTGGTTTGCACTGCCAACATTTTAACCCGCCGACTGTTCTGCTGTCGGACGCATTACAAATCTTACCATGGCAGTTTCCTCCTCCTTCCCTCTCATCTCCTCTTCCGTGACCTGCAGTCGATGTCTGCTCTGCAGAAGATCTTTGGTGAGTTCGTCCACTCTGTCCTCCGCCTGAAATCAACACCGCAGGTTTATTTTTCATTTCACCTGACCCGAGTGTTTTTTTTGTGGCGCACGTGCAACTTCGCCGGAGCCTGCGTAATCTTACAAAAAGCAGCACAACACTACAGGTGTGAGGAAAAATGTGCGTACTGTCCCTTTAAGAAGTTCAAGCAAAGACTAGCTGACGTTTTGAGCTGAGTTTCTTGTTTAAGTTTCCTTAAGGTTACACTTTGGCCGTGTCCCAAGAGGCCCCTCCACGTTTGGGAGTTGATGAGGCCTCCTGAAGGTGAGTTTGCATTTCTAAATTAAATCATTTCGACCTTTCTGCGAAGGGCGCCGGCTAATCACACCTTGTCCAGCGCGTTCCTCAGGGCGACTTTGCTGGTGATCAGTCTGTGGGCGAGGTTGTCGTTCTCCTGCTCCAGACGGAGGCTGGCCTGCTCCAGCCGACGGTTCTCCTTCTGCAAAAAACACAGAAAACATATGTCAAGGTCTGCGGCACGCTGCGGAATATAAACTCCGGAAATCAGGTCATTTTATGAAGGCAGAGAGAGGGAAAGAAAATTGAATTGATCTTTTAAAAAATGCATTTCAAAGACAGAAAATGGAAGATGCCTGACCAGGTATTTGTCCAAGGGGTCTTCTTCATCCTCCATTATTTGGAGCCGGCCTTCCCCAAGTTTAGCTTTCTTCGTTGGGACCTGAGGGAAGAGAGTCGAGGCTAATCAAATACAGCAGTGCCATATTTAAAAGAAATCAGAAACAGATCTGGCGCTGGGTGCTACATCGCTGCGACGAATCAAGAACAGTCCCCAAAAAGATACAGAGATCGGGATAAGAATTGAGATGAGACAGAGCCGAGAATGTGGTTGGTGATTATTCCTGATACACAAGTGAATGATAGTGGAGGGGAGGCTGAAAATACAATTATCATATCTCAAACATCTAGAATGAGCAATCAGAATTAATTTCCTTTTATTTCCCATCATATCTGTCCTGTAGAGGATTGTGTTTGGTGTAGCAGTGTGCAGTCCGACCGGCCTGTTAGACTCTGCTAGTATCATTTTATTCATGTGTTTTTGGATCCGTCCACCACTCAAACTTGAGCGATGCTTCAGATGTTAGTAAGTGAGGAAGTTTTGGATTTGCGACTGAAAATCTTTCCGAGCAAAACCACAGAAACTACGCTCACAGCGAAACTGAAAAAAAAAGAAAACGACCTCAAAGTTTTTTGAACGTCTGTCGAACAGTGTTGAAGGTACGACAGCGGTTATGTGGTTATCTGACCCGTGGATTCTACACTCTCACTGTCTTTGTATCACACCAATATGTAGATAGTGGAGAGGCAAAGTGCAGTAGATTAACGGGTAGATGAATAATGAAAATGTAAAGGAGATATTGTTTTGTGAAGTTTAACCTAATGAGCTTATTTTCATCATATATCATATGTCAACCTATTTTTTAGGATTAGATGCTCTCATTGCACATAATCTAGGTCTTGTCTCAATAGAAATAGATTAAATTAAGAGTAATAAACACTGAAATTGTTGTACTACTTGCTGTATAGATGTCAGGTTAAAGTTAAACATTGGGAAACAGTTTGGACAGCTCAGAAAATCCAAGCTAGAGTTGGTTTGCTTTTGTTTTTTGGGGGGAAATTTGTTGTTTCTGCAATTTTTATATTGTTTCCTTTCCTCTAGGATAGATCGAGACTGAAGTTAGACTATTTGTCACAAAATAAAACATTTAAAAGTTCAGTTTCAGTTGTAAGATCAGTTTGGACCGGAGCTGTTGACGGCCTTGCAGGATATTGTTGCTATTGTGAAAAATGTTTCCTTGCGAAAACTTGAGTCATGCAACAGTTTAGAATCTGATCAATGGTTACTTCGTCATTGTGGTTCAGCTGTTGATATTTGTTGTAACTTTACAGTAAGTTCAATCAGATGCTAACCCCTGGAACAGTGAATCTTACTGTGAATTTAGGTCCTGTTTCTTCCACCAGAGAGGCCAGGATCTCCTCCTCGCTCATCTGCTCCACGAGGTTGGCATCGTACGCCATCATGACAGACACCTCCTCCATCATCTTGCCCGGATTTGCAGCCCCAGGAGCTGCTGACGCTGACACAAACCCAAACAGCCGCAGCCTTTGCAGGTTAAATCTTCCAATTTCCAAACTGCAGAAGTCCAAGTGGCAGCGTTGGGACACCCTGCTGGTATCCTGAGTGGATCAGGGAGTTCAGCCGGATTGTGTGCGTCTTGTTTTTCCTTCCAGCGATGCAGGCGAGAAGTCAGACCAGCACGTGTATATGTGTGTGTGAACGAACAGGAAATGTCAGGACAAAGTCCAAGTCGTCCAGACACAAGGAAGCGCTTTTTATAGTCCAAAGGTAAATAACAGAGAGAGATACTCCAGCAGGTGAGGTTTAGCCACGCAGAAACATTCAATAAGAGCAGTGAGAGCCTCGTCCATACAGTGTCAGGTGAAGGAGTGAGTGTCACAGGTAAATGGGCAGTAACAGGCTCAACAGGGTTTATAAGAGACCTGAAGGAGTGTGTGTGAAGGAACAACAGCCTGAGACACGCCCACGGCTGTCCTCACCTGTCTTATCACCTCACCTGTTCTCCCTCACACAGACAACACCTGTTTATGAGCCCAGCCTCTCAGGTCACATACCTGCCTCTGTTTATTTTGGTGATAACGAGCTCCCACAGTATACATGTATATATTTTTAAATCTGACACCCATTTTCCTCTGTTTCATTTGTTCAAACTCTGGCACAGGTGCCGTGTGAACCTGCCAGACAGCCGCTCAGTAAATGAACTGGTATTTGTGATATGTCACCCCGGGGTGTTTGTGCGACACAGGCACCGGTCGGTCTATTATTGTCCCGCAGGCTGAGCAGCCTGACGGGTCCAGCAGGTAAAGTGATCGAATACCAAAGCATGAATGACAAAGAGGACTCATCACCTCCGCCCCGTAAAACGACACCAACTCATGTCTCGCTTCCACGTCACGCCTGGAGTTTCTCCCCATTTCTCCCTTTTGTCCTGAAGTCTCTCATTCAGCTGTTTCGTCGACTTCTTTCCCAACGACAGACTGGTTTCATTTCTTTCCAACTCTCACTTCCCCCTTTTTATGCGCGTTGCTCCTTTTAACTTGTCTTTGATTTGTAGTTCCTCTGTGTTTTTTTTCCCCCCCATGCTTCCCGCTATATATATCGGTGCTTTTTCTTTTTTCTGTCCTCTTACCAGAAACTGACAATTTCAACATCCTGTACAACTGCGGCCTGAGTCATTATTTAAGTGAAGACAAACCCAAAGAAAGTCCAGGCAGATTATAAACATTTATTCCTCCTCCAAAAAAAGGAACATTTTGTGAAACTTGGTGTTTTTTTTCTCTTTCACTGTATCAGGGATATACCAAAACCTACTCTAGTTTCATACAGAAGTATCTGAAAAATACAATTTTCGACAGTCAAGAACGAGGAAAAAATAACAGGTCGGCTCTGATACAGCAAAGGTGCTCGTGGTGGTGCAACAAACGTGTCGTCATATGACAAACTATGGGGGACCACATTTGTTGGGAGGGTGTATTGGATATGTGGCAGTGAAACACCAATAAAGAGTGGACATTTAAATGAACAATAATTATAAAAGAAAAGGTTATTTTTACGGATATAATTCAGCACATACTTCTGAACAACAAAGGGGATGTGTGGTGAGGAGACGTGACAATGAAGCTCACAGCTCGGTGGAAACAATGTGGTGTGAGAATACACTGAATAAATATCACCTGTAAAGCTTTTAACTAATAATCTCTAATCTTTTAAACTAAATATCATCATATTTTTAAATGTTTTTCACATTTTAGCTGAACTTCAGGACAATTTCAAAGTGGATTTTTTTTTCCCTTCCAAATGTACATTTATGTTATCTTCACACCGTGTTCCTCTGGCGTATCGTAAAAACAGCCTGGTCTCACTCATGAAACACGTCAAATAAGTCAGCCTGGTCAACGGCCCCGTGCTTCTTAGCTTGACAAATGTTCCCACATTTTTAAGAATTTTCTTAAATTTAGGCCCTATGTTCCCACATTTTTAAGAATTTTCTTAAATTTAAGATATATGTTCCCACATTTCTAAGAATTTTCGTAAAATTAGGCCATATGTTCCCACATTTTTTAAGACTTTTCTTAAAATTAGGCCCTATGTTCCCACATTTTAAAGAATTTCTTAAATTTAGGCCCTATGTTCCCACATTTTTAAGAATCTTCTTAAATTTAGGCCCTATGTTCCCACTTTTTTAAGAATTTTCTTAAATTTAGGCCATATGTTCCCACATTTTTAAGAATTTTCTTAAATTTAGTTCCTATGTTCCCACATTTTTAAGAATTTTCTTAAAATTAGGCCATATGTTCCCACATTTTTTAAGACTTTTCTTAAAATTAGGCCCTATGTTCCCACATTTTTAAGAATTTCTTAAATTTAGGCCATTTGTTCCCACATTTTTAAGAATTTTCTTAAATTTAGTTCCTATGTTCCCACATTTTTAAGAATTTTCTTAAAATTAGGCCATATGTTCCCACATTTTTCAAGACTTTTCTTAAAATTAGGCCCTATGTTCCCACATTTTTAAGAATTTTCTTAAATTTAGGCCCTATGTTCCCACATTTTTATGAATTTTCTTAAAATTAGGCCATATGTTCCCACATTTTTTAATACTTTTCTTAAAATTAGGCCCTATGTTCCCACATTTTTAAGAATTTCTTAAATTTAGGCCCTATGTTCCCACATTTCTAAGACTTTTCTTAAAATTAGGCCATATGTTCCCACATTTTTTAAGAATTTTCCACATAGGCACGCTCCTGCTTGACACTAGCAACATATTCCAAGCGTCAACCAAGAATGAAGAGTAACTTGTTAAATAAGTAAGTTAACATACATAAATCATCACTTATATAACTTTAAGTATGAACATTTTAAGACTTAATGAGTTATTTGAACCCAAAGTATGTCAGTAAGAAGTTTTAGTGCCTAAACCTAACAAAACTTTGGCAGGTCCAAAACTCATGATATGCCATAATATGTAATCTTTTTTGTGAGGAAGCTTTATTTTGAAAGTTTAACCAAATGTTGCATATTATGTATTATTGCTGACTTCACCAAGGAGCCACCAACATACCAAACTGATGCTGGAGGGGCAGGAAGAGAGTCACAGATTGAAGCTTAAGGCCGCTGACCAAGCTGCCGTACAGTATCCGACAACATGTCGGAAAATCAGATGGAAGGATAATCGAAGAGAATGCAAAACTCACATTTTGGCACAAACTCAGCAAAACACACCGAAACCCTGATGTCCCCTCAGAAAAAAACAAACAAAAAAACTACAACACTCCCTTAAAAAACATATAGATTCAGGCATATACTGTTACCGTACTGTAAAGTAGATATAATGGCTTATAAGATACAAAGCTTTCAAGATCAACAAAGTATGGTACAGTTTCTGCCCGCGACGCCTCGAAAATCTGAGGGACGCTCTCTCGTTTGTCGCCCTGTAAACATGAATGTGTTAAATACATCGACGTGCCTGGAAGACACTACGGAACCGGACTTTCTGTCAGCGGTTGAGTTTCACTACGGTTAACCAGAAGAAAAGATGCAAGCAGAAGAAATCACCGTCCTCATCGGGGAAAGAAAAATGACTGTAGAGGGGCCAAACTGTGAGGAGCAGCTTATTATAACCCGTAGCTGCTTTATTTAAATACTTGGAATTATTCCTGTCTTTCATTTGAAGGAAGAAGAAGAGAAAAAAAAGCCCCATGAGCAATCAACAGAACCTAATAGAAAAGACGGTTAGCCCTCATGTACAGTAAGCTGGAGGGGGTTTCTAAGACTAACATTGAGTTAACAGCAGCGATGCGAACGCGGGAAGGGAAGCAATGCTGCAGAGAAGAACAGAAACTAAAGAGGCGCTGGTCTTCTTCCGTTACGTAGCTCGATAAATTCACGCTGACCAAGCAACCAACAATACAGAGGCGTTGAAAAGTCCACGTGGAAGGAAAAAAAGAGCGATAAATGATCAAGTGATTTGATTAATTGAGTCAATTTGATTAAAATAGCTGATGTGACCACGTTTTATCATCTTCTCAGACAAAAAATGTCGTTTATCATTTCCCAAAAGTGGCTTCAAGCATGTGAACAATTGGAAGTGATGAGAATGTTTCCAAATTAATTATGGACGAGATGGATGTGGCTGCTTTCTTGACGTTTTATTGGTGACAGTGGGCTCTGTGCTGTCGACTCACAACACCATATTCACATTTTATTGTTTCCAGCGAACAATTTGTCGTCGCTTCCACCCAAAGTGTCTGTTTTCATCACATCGCGTCTGCGTGCGTTTTAATAAAAAAAATCGTTTAACTTTTCCGTAGCGTAAGGTCACAAGCTCCGCGTCTTCAACCTCCAGGCGAGCGCTTAATAGAGTCTGGTCTTTAAATGAATCAAATCACCTCATAATTTATCACTCCGCATTTCAGTTCACATCCATTTTCATCACCTCCAGTTTTTTTTTCCCGCCAATTAATTTTTTGTTTCTTCCACGCCTCGGAGACGACAGCGAGCAGCTGCCATCGCAGTTTTATTCTCCAGATGTCACTTTCCAGCTCTTGTTTTATTTCAGGGTTGGTGCTGAAAGACAAACATCCCCTTGTCGTACAGATGGACCTTTCCCTGGGCATGGACTTAGAATAAAATCGTATCTCAGGTGTTTTTAGGAAGGCAAATCAACTGGTCCATCAGTCTGGCACACCAGAACCACCGATAATTAATCAACAGCAGAGATGTCGGCGTCTTCTTTTGTTTTTTAACTTGATAAAGACATTTGTCGGCTTCATTCTCACACGGCGCTGAACTTTGTAGTGCTTGCATGTCTATTGCAATCTAACCAAAGACCTGTATATTAAGAAATATGTTGGTGTCGATTGTTAATAACAGACAATTTGGTTTTATTCTATGAGTCTATAATTTACAAATAATCTCCTAATACTTTCCCACTAGGTTTCCTAAAAGCTGTATTTAATTTGGTGCCAATTACAGCGTAACAGAGCCTGTTTTCAATTACACGTCTAATCAATTAATCCTACTTTACTGCAGAGTTATTTTAGTCAGTGTTAGCAGCTCAACTGAATGTGCAAAACATATAAATAGGCAAGAATACAATATAACACAGTGTGTATGGGCAATAAAGTTATCAATAATCTATAAGTAATCAATAAATATCTATTAGAGCTTATGTTTTCCCTCTCCAGGAGATCTCTATTATTCCTGTGATTGGTACTTAATTACATAGTTACATCCAGAAAACTTCTAAATAAATTAAGTTAGTTTTGTTTAATTAATGACACAAACAGATGTTTTATGATTTAATCTAATCTGTTCGGGTCTGTGCACATCAATCGTTTTAATTTCAGAAGCTTTTAATCATCAATTGGTCATAAACTTGGCAGTAACACTTTATAATAACTCTCACTGATAAATGTTACATTTGTGGTGCATTAAAGTCGTAACGTAACAGTGAAATACAATATAACTAAAGTTAAATCAACTATTGATTTATCATGTATTAATCAAGTGTTACGGGAATAGTTGAAAATCTTTCTCTGTGGCACCCACACGAGAAAACTGACTCGACTCTCTGGACCAAACCATTTTGCGTCCACATGAATGTCGACTGGATCACAGCTGAGATCCGATCAGCAAAGACACATTTTAGTACCACGTGTTGTTTGAGAAGCACTTGAGTTCTGCACCATGTCCCTGCTGATAAAACATCATTTATTGCTGATGTCTGCAGCTCCCCGCGGGCCCGGTCCAAGGATGCGTTGCCCACAAGGAGGCTCAGTTTTTGGGTCACCCCCCCTTTGGATGAATGAGTCTGGAACCTGTGGCAGGAGGGAACATGTGCGGTAATGTTGGTGTGTGTGTGTGTTACTGTGCTGTATCCTAATCCATCACCTGAATGTAGTCTCAAACAAAAAGGTCATGTGCTGTGTGTAAGTGTGGTGTGTGTTTTCAGTTTTCCGTGTGTGTGTGTGTGTGTGTTTCTGGTGCAGCAGAGGTCAGACCACGGTGCTGTAGGGGCGCAGCGGGGGAGGAAACATGTCCGAGGGGCCGTAGAAACTCAGAGGGGAGGAGCCCTGCGGGTTGGCGGACAGCGGGAGGGAGACGGACGGGTTCTCGTAGTAGGTGTGGAAGCCCAGACGCTCGCCTCCGTTACGCATGTTGTCTGTGTGTCCGGAGCGGACGGAGTACGGCGAGCAGGTCGGGCAGTGGTTGTGGTGCGAGCCCGTTTCCAGCTGGTCCAGAGAGACGGGGTTGATGGCCGTGCCGTCCATGGCGAGGGCGTTGCAGGCGTTGCAGGGGAAGTGTGAGAGAGGGTCCGCTCCCGCCACAGAGCCCATGTCCACCTCAGAATCATTCTTCTTACAGCAGTAATACTGCAGAGGGAGAGAGGAGAGAAGAGGGAGGTGCTGAGGTTCAGCTCTGTAATACGTGCAGTATTTCAGACATCAAGGGCTGTTAAAGGAACATTTCACATTGTGGGATATAAGCTCATTTGCTTTTCTGGCCAAGAGTTAGATAAGAGGATTGAAATAACTCTCATGCCGGTGTGTAAAATACAAAGCTAGAGCGAGGCGGCAATTAGACTGGCTTACATCTAAAACCATGAATTGTCCTTCTTACAGTTCTGTGCGCGTGACATTTTAACGAATAAGATAAAGCATGTTAATAAGTGGGCTTCGGAGGTGGCGGCGTGTTGGCCGTTTCCTCGTTTCCCACTCTGGATCGGCCATTGTTCTGACGGCCTCTTACTCTGGATGCCTGGAAAAAGTCCCGCTGGACTGAAAGCGCGTCAGTCCAGCAGCCCGTTATCACCAACACAAAAAGCCGAGTCCTCCTCAGTCGCATTGTTCTGCTTTGAAAATGACTGCAGCACACACACACACACACACACACACACACACACACACACACACACACACACACACACACACACACACACGCTCGGTGACACAGTGATACCTGGAGTCTACAGTAACAGAGCACTGCTACGATGCACAGCAGTATCACTCCGGCGAGAATTCCTCCGGATATAACAATAGTTCCCGCTGACATTCGACCAGCTCTCCATCAAACCCTTCAGAGGGAGGGAGGCAGAGATGAAAGCAAGAGAGAGAGAGAGAGAGAGAGAGAGAATTGGGGAAAAAAAGACGAGCTTATTAGACATCTGGATTTCAGCTGTGCTCGAGACCAAAACAGACAAATTTACTGCAGAAAATATTCAGCATACTCACGTCCAGCAAAGGTTTCTATAGCGCCTGCGAAGATAAGCAAAGAAGACTGAATTAGTCAATTTTGTGTAACGTCGTGATGTAACCTCAACTGATGAAACATGTTGTAAGTCATCATGCAGCTGTATTAAGACAGCTGGGGTTGCTTCAGGATTCGCAGATGCAGACGGAGAATAAAACGAACGGTGAAAGAAAGCCGACACAGAACCTACAGAACGGTTTTGGTGCTCGTTTATGTAGATTTAGGAGAAAACTGCAGGCGGGATGAACACATCGGATCGATACCACTGCTGTTTGTGTGCTAAGGCCACATTTACACATTGTTCAGAGAGTGCTGAGCTGACCACGATGTCTAAGACATCAGGATATTTGGTAAAAAGAACAAGAAATTTGTAGCTGGTACACCAAACATGATCAATTCTGCTTATCTAAAAGCATTTGTCCAAGCTGGGGCCTATTGTTGACAGATTCTGGGGTCCACTCTCTTTAAAACGACCAAACTCCATTGACAAAAAAGGTTATTTTACATTGTAGAGCACAGGAAGTTGCTGGTTTAACTCTTCCTCCATTGGTTAGTTGGTTTGCATAATTGAGTGGCTTTGGTGTTGAACAAAAAAGACGCACAATGACAAAAATAAGGTCAGGATTAAGGTGCAGCCATTAAATGGAAGTAATTTACAGGACTGACACACTGATGGCAGTTTCAAGGCTTTAGAAATAATAGCAGTGTTTGTGTTGTTCACTCAATAAAGTCACTAACCTAGATCTATCTAGATATTCTGTACCGGTCGCTCTAAGAAAGAGGATCAGCATCCTGCCACCGTGGAACATGCTGGTTCCGGTTACGTATCAGGATGTGCTTGAAGCTCTTACATAGTCCTGTCCCCCCGAATATTAAACGGTTTCTTTAATTCGTCGCCCTCAGGTGTGTCCTCGTGACTCACGATATGTTGTTTCAGTTTTTTATGAGTCGAGCAGAGAAAAAAAGTTATTTCGCCCGCTTGATGAGGCGAGCGGCGCCTGAGCTCTAATAGAGATGGACACTTACATTAGAAGACAGCGGGGGACGCAGAGCCGGAGGAGTGCGAGGAGGTCGGAAACCATGACAGGCCTGCGGAGTGTTCCTCTCAGAAAGCCTCCTCTCGCTGGAACTCCTGCAGGGAGAGAAAGAGGCGCCTGTCAGCGGAAGATAAAAAGAAATACAGTAGAGCAGATAATGATTAATGTCAGTGTGGATCCTTGTGGCTTTCCAAACTAATCAAGTGTTATTTCAGCCTTTAAAATGTCAAAAATAACGATTGGCGTCTGCTAGGAGTAATCAGAGCGTAAAGTAAACTTCAGAATGCTTATTTGTGCTCGATAAACAGAACGAAAACAGAGAAGTGTAAGTACATTCCCTCGATACATGGAACCAGCGTGTGGCTGGCTGTGGCTGTGAGACTGACTGTATCATAAATGTCAGATTAATCAGATAAGTTGTTTCAGCACATCACATCCACTGCTTCATATGGAATCTGATTTCACGCTGTGTCCCGCAGACATAGGCAACAAATGGAACATGATTAGACTCACGATGTGCAGAGCAACAGCGCCCGAGTGTGAGCGATTTCCAACAGGAGCACTTTGGACGGCTAAAAGACGTTTGGGGATGGGGCCGGATTAGCATACTGAATGCGGCGGCACCGAATGTGTGCGCTCGCCATATGGCCCTGTATATTGTATGCATCTGTGCTGGGACAGTTTCTGAATACTAAACCCGATTCGTACGTGCGTTTCGTGTCACTGCTACTGATTCAAAAAAAAAAAGAAGCTCCCTCTCAAAGCAGCCTGGGTAATTGTCATCCTGTGATCTCCCGAATACTGACACAGGACTCAAACGACACAGTCACCATGTGTTCACCACACGGAGGCGATTATATGTCCTTATATGTTCTCTCTCGGCGGCAGCAGACGGCTTTAAAAGAGACAGAGCTGAGGGAGAGCAAAGCGTTTTCATCTGGGAGTTAACATTTCTTGGCGGGAGTTATTTTTCACAACATTTTTTGACAAATTATACCGTACGACAACAGACCTCCCAGGGGCAACTTGCCACAGGAGATCTTTGTTGAAATGTATCCCGTTTAAATCAATCGAAAATAAGAAGCACGTTAGCCAGAACAGTCATTCTTTTTGCATCAAAGCTACAGGTTATGCCTTTTCAGCTGCATGCCGAGGTGTCCTTGAGCACGATACTGGACCCCACATTGCTCCTGATGAGCAGCTGGCGCCTTACACATCAGTGTGTGACAGTAAAGGGCTTCGAGTGGTCAGTAGACTGTGTGATGTGCGCCAGCGTGATCACATCATTATCATTACGTTACGTGAAGTGCGAAACATGCCGCGGTGCCAGTGAGCAGTGGGAGGCTGGCTGAGATGAGATAGTTGTAAGAGAGAAAGAGTCAGAGCAGATAGTTTGGAGCGTGCTGTTTTTTGTAGTTTTGATTATAGTGGGTTTTTTTGTTGTCGTGAGCACATTGAGCATTTGAAGACACTCTAACAAATAACAGCAGAATAAAAATGCCAATGTAGGCGGCGGGGAAATATTTCCATGCGGCTGAAACCATCAAAAAGGTGGAGAAATATTTGGTTGATGTTTCTACATTTCGAAATAGTCTGGATCATCAGTGTGTTTAGAGTTGTAATCTTGTAAAAAAGTGTGAAAAAACATGTCTGATTTTCAATTAATGACATAATTTCAATACTTTTCTCATTGAATGTTATTTACTGACTTACACCAACTTTAAAATTAGGGTTGCTGAGATGTTGGGGATTCGTTTAATTCCTTAAATGAGACCTTTGAGAACATGTAAGACACATGAGATGTCTGACATAGGCAGAGGAAAATACATAGATACTGCATCATCACAGTCGAGTGTTGGTACTTCTGCATTCCTCATGTGTTCGCTCTGCAATCCAGGTAAATCATCTTTAACAAATAGCTCTGACTGGCTGAGTCTCGCAGGAGCGGGGGAAAAAAAACAGAGTAAATAAGAAGAAATCAAGAGTCTGCCCTCATAATTATCTCCACAAATGCACCGCCTGGCCTCAAATAAGACCTGACGAAGTGGTCCATCAGACAGGAAGCCCTCAATAAGCTCTGCGTGAGAGAGATGGAATAATATGTGCCAACGTCTCCTGGTACTCACATTTAAAAACACCCAACACATAATCTAAATATTAACACGCTGCGAGAGAATGACCTTTTTATATCTGGCTACGTGAAAAGAAACTGCACGATTTTGACATTCATTTGGGTTAATTTATACGGTTGAGTTATCCATTTTTGAGCACTGCCATTATGGTAATTACAACACCAGGCGACTTTGTTTATCTACTGTTCGAGTTGATTAACTGAAACATCCAGATATTTCTCGGCGGAGGAATAACATTTAATTATCCCAATTAAACTGACGGAAAAAAAAAAAAAGAAATTGTCAGGCTTATTTCTCATTACTGGCTTATTAATGTAATTTCTGGAGACGCTATGAAGCTTTTTCGAGGCTGTAATTTGCTGTGAGTTTTTAGTCTTACTGCCTAATGAAAAAGGGCTCTGTCACTTTTGCTGTGTTGTGTTGTGTTGTGTTGTGACATCTCAGCCAGGAGGAGGTAGAAACAAATGTTAGAGTAAGGTGGATTCTGTTCTGTTGCTCCCTATAGGTTTCTTAAAAACCCCTCGCAGGGTTTGGGATCATAAATCTTTATCATTTAACATTGAACGCGCATAAATCTTTGACTGAAGCGCAGAGAGAAGTGTGTGTGTGTGTGTGTGTGTGTGTGTGAGCCTCTCTCTCTTTCTCGGACAGCTCGCTCGATGCGGCTTCTTCTATTGCGTCATCGTACTAAATTATATACACCACGGGCCACGATAATGTTGTTAAAAGCGATGTGAAGTCTCTCTCCTGCTCCCCGTTTCTCCATCTCCTCCCTCTCCAGCTCACTATCTCATCCCTCTTCAGGCCTCATTTCTCCCCCTCTCATTCACTCCTCCACTTTTACAATGTACATCATCTCCCCCCCCCCCCCGCCTCGGCTTTTCACGTTGAGCCGCTACAGCACATCTTTTTAAACGCAAGCTCCTCTGATGTACACGGACACAGCAGTGGAATCTCTCCAGACGCCCCCAAAAAATAAGTTATTCTGACTACCATGAGACCAAATTATGCGAGAAAAGGGAGCATCGAGGTAAAAAGCCTCATATTGGAGAGTTTCCAACAGACTGGAGAGAAAAAGACGGCGCGTGACAAGAGGTTTGGAGACTCGTTCTCTTGACGCCGTCACAGTTTCTTAACCAGCCCAGTTCATATATGACTTCAAGAGCTGTCTGATTTGACTGGGAGAGACGCATGCAGACATAAATTCAACAACCCCTGAGGTCTCAAAACAATCCCTGAAAGGAGTCGCAGGGATCTGCCAGAAAATCCCGTCAGTTCCGACTTGGACGAGCGACAGGGATGAACGGGGATCAGGAGGTCTCAGAGGAGGCAACAGGCGTCTGACTTCCACAAGACAAAAGCTGCTTTAAGTAATTATGTGTACGACTCCCTGGTGACCAGAGGACTCAAGAAAGACTGTGTGTGTGTGTGTGTGTGTGTGTGTGTGTGTGTTGGCAGCTCTTCGCTGTACAAGACAAATGTGTATATCTGAGATTTGTGGGGATTTTGACTGAAGCACAACAGCAATGCTAAGCAGGTTGGGGTGTGTGTGTATGTGTGTGTGTGTGTGTGTGGGTTGTGTGTGTGTGAGAGAGAGAGACAGAAAGGCTTCGTAAGTTGGGAAGTAAAACTGCTAAATTTTTTCACAAGTTGAGTCCCATTCATGTGTTCTGAAATACTGCAAACGTGTTTTTTATGATTTGCAGCGGGGAAAAAAGTTGTGGTATCGATAATCAATAATGTTTTATGAGCGCAAATGTGAACGTAATACCAGACTCAACACTTTAAATCGGCCAACACTTCGTGGATATTCTGGATGAATCCTGACAGCTTCATTATTGTGTTTGTGGGATTGTTTTACCGGCTCTTAATCATTTATCTGCCCGGATTCATCAGTGCCAGTCACACAGCTTAATGGATGCGACGGTGGAGCTGACTGATTGATTAGTCGATCAATCCATTACTGAACTAACTGGCAACTATTTTGTGAATCGATTCATAACTCCAGTCATGTTTCCAAGGAAAAAAATGGTGAACACTGTGTGGTTCAGATCTGGATCTTGGATGCTTTTACGTGAAAAACAAACGGGACAACTTCAAGGTTTGTAGGTCAGTAACCAATTTGGGCAAAAAATCAAAATCAATCAATAAATACATATGGGATAAATTGATATTTCAATGAACAATGAATTACAGTTTATGCCTGTAGCATAAAAAAATATACTAGAACTTCAACAACTGATCATCCATGAAAGATAAGGGTTAATTTATCTGATTGCAGCTTCTTAACTGTGGATATTTTCTAGTTTCTTTCCTCCTCTGTGACAGTAAACTGAACATCTTTGGGTTGGAGGACGTCACCGTGGACAGTCTGAACCATTTTTTACACTTCACAGACCAAAAAAACGATTTGATTCAACGAGAAAACAATCCAAATATTAACTGACAATGAAAATAATATAATACTCAGCCACCATATTAACAGAAAGAGTGATGATTATGTGTCACATGATTATGAGCCTGTGACTCAAAACGCTCAGATTAAAAGAAGAGCTCTCTCCCGGCCGTGCCTCGCTCTCCTTCACATTCAAAAATCCGTTGATTGGTGGGCTGATTACGCCTTTGCTCGAGCTACATCACCGTCTACCTTCGACCCTCGCAACGTTGGAAATGTTGAGCGGGGTGGAGAGGTTTCACCCTCCACTCGCGGTCCTATATTTAGCGGTTTTCGTCGTCTCTCGACACAGCGAAAAGCAGGAGATGAGAGGCAGCTGAGAGAGGTGTCATATTTTAATTTGTTTTCTCTGTGGGAAATGAAACGACGCTCGCAGTCAGCTAAATGCCAACGCACAGACACACGCGCGAGCGGCAAACACACACCGGCCACAGCGCACGCTCTTACACAACCGCCGGCGAACACACATCCCCCTCCCCCCAATCGAAAGTTGGAGAGGTAAAAAAAAGAAAGAAAAAACGCTGCACGGAAGTTTCATGTGGGCTGCTGATGTGGTGGTGATGATTCGAGTTGTGAAATTAAGAGGCCATTTTTTTTCTCCCATGCGAGGCCGGAGTGAGGCATGAAAAATTAGACGAGCTTTGATAGTGAAAGTTAATTAGCGAGCACAACTTTATCTGAAAAGTTGAGGGAACAGTCCGACATTCTGGGAAATATGCTTACAGGATTTCTTGCTGGGAGTTATATGAGAGGTCGCTAGTCTGATATCTTTCCGCTCCGTGTGAAGCAGCAGCCAGCAGTCGGTTAGCTTAGCTTAGCATAAAGACTGGAGGAAGAAAAGCTAGTCAGGCTCTGTAAACGCTGACAAAATGCCCCTTATTTCTTGGCCACGAGCAGAGAGAGGTCAGCGCAGTGGACAGCTCGGCAGGACTGCTGCCAAGGAACAGACAAGTGCTCAAAACC
The DNA here is from genome assembly GCF_900880675.1 of Sparus aurata. NCBI lineage: Eukaryota > Metazoa > Chordata > Actinopteri > Spariformes > Sparidae > Sparus > Sparus aurata. The sequence goes on from NC_044202.1 coordinate 7,562,823, forward strand.
ACTTCAAGGATACGTTCAACCACCGAAACAGGGATGTTGCGCCCAATCATGACCTTTTCCGAACCCTCACCAACTGATTTTTGTGCTAAACCTAACCACACCGTAAGCACAGCACTGCCACACAAGATGAAACTGAAAACTAAAATCTAAAAGACATCAGTACCAGCATATCCATTGTTTGCAGAAATGGACAATGCCAACATTTATTTCGGCAACTGGGTTGAAGTGGCTCGCTGAGCACGGCCAAGAAACATTTTCAGAAACTTTGGATGGAGCTGACTTTCTGTTTCTAGTCTTTGTGCTCAGCCATCTGTCTCCGTACTCCACCTCAGAAAAAAACAGAGAAAAATCTGGCTTCATGATTTCTCCGAGCACAAAGCGACGCTCGAAAATACTTCAAACCCATTTACAAATCCAACAGAGAAAACCAGCAAATCCTCACATTTTCGAGACAGAAATATACCACTTTTGATAAATGTCTTCAGGGGTTCTTTTGGTAGAAATGAGATACATATTCATAATTTTCTTTCCATTTATTTGAGCATCACCATGTTTCTACAGAAGCCCAGAACAGACAAACCAAACACTGACTCTATAGAGGGCCAATCATGTTGTCCACAGCCACCATGAAATTGGCAGTTTAATTCTTTCAGATTTGCACGTGTCGCAGGCTACACACCATACTGACATTTCTGCTATATGTGTCATATCATGTCCACATTACATGTTTAGGACTGTTGTATCTGGAGGGGTGACGTAGGTGGAGTTACTGGTGAGTAGGCTGACAACGCTGTTCGAGGTGGTGTTTCAATATTTGTAGGAGTGACACCACTGGATATTTTTAAGAACATCAAATTCGTGGTGCGTTTGTGGCGATTGAAACCGTTATTTTGAGCCAAAACTCTAAGTTTTCTCACCCTGACCAAGTGGTTTTTGTGCCTAACCCTAACCCGAGCGCGAGGGCAGCGTTGTTTCAAGATAAACTGAACCAAGAAATGTATTTGGGCGATTGGGTCGTTCTCCTCCATGTTTGAGGAGGGAAGGTGAGTGGAGGGGTATTCAGTTGGTTGTATATTGCAGCCTCACTCATAGATATCACTTATTCCTACATACTTAACCTTTAAAAGAATGATTTTAGGTCAGTCATCTAATCGTCTCCTGGCACACTGCCCTAATCGAAGTCTTTCGTCTTTCAAACTATCTCGTTATTGCAGATAAACAGACAGAATATGAATAACTTTTTAACCGAGGCGGTGCTTTATGTACAGAAAATCACTTCTGAGAGGCAGAAACTCATCTGTGCTAAATTTCAGGCCCCATTTGGGAAGACATTAGACGGAGGCAGAGTCGTTATATGGCTGAGTTTTAATTCATTTTAAAAAAGGGAAAGAAGCGGAGAGAGGCTGAGAGATGGTTTTCACAACAGGAGGTGGATAACGAGGGAGTTAAGAGACGGAGCGAGAGGGCGGCAGCACCTGAGTGGCTCCCTCATAAATCCACTCTTAAATAATGATATGAATATTTCGTTGAGGTGGCCCCTCCGACTTTGCGCTGGAAAAAAATCACAGCGAAGTCCCTGCAATTTTAAAGCCCTGGGGCTTCAATTATTCAAGTATCATTCCCCTTAACAATATTTTTCCATCACAGGGCGATTTAGCCAGGTAGTAGAATCGAGACTTCTCTGCCTCGTCCCTGCCCCTGAAAGCACTCATCTCAGCGTGTGAGGAGAGGGAACACATCCACATCTAGGACAGAGACACCCCGCCGCTGGAGGGAACAAAGACAGCAGAGAGTTGGAGGGGAAGGGAGGGAGGAGGTGGATGATTTCATTTTTCAAATAGTCTAAACGGAACCCAGTCATCCGTTTTTTTATCCGTGCGAATGACAACACACACACCCTCTCAGGTCTGCTCTCGGTGTCATAATTACCTCTGTGTTATTTGTTTTGGATCGCTTACGGTTGAATAAGCTGGATGTGTGGACTGAGGGAGAGGGGGTTAAACCAAAAAAAAACTAAAACTAAGCACCCAAAAGAGCTGAAACACTTTCAGTTACGCACAGTTCGCCCAGAGCAAGATCCCCGAGGTGCAGAGCAGAGATCAGAGATCAGAGACGCCACATGAACAGCCTCGTGGCAAAAAAAAAGGTTTTATACACCGCAGCTGCCTCCCTTTTGACCTTTACTGGTATTGCAAACAGAGTGCGCGTGGAGAGAAACCAGGCGAGCGAGCATGCCCAAACGCATCCATACCTGTGGAAGTCACCATCTGGGGGATAGCATCCCTTTTTGCTGCAAAGCCCCCTGGGAAAAGCAAAAACACAAAAACAAAACAGAGACATGACATCAGTTGTGAGGGTTGATGCCAAGGAGAGGAGCCTCCGGGCCCCCGAACAGCGTCTGATGGAGTTATCTTCATTCACGTTAAATCGCCCTCACGTTCACACAAACATGCAAGAGAACTGCTGGAGTTGAAACTAATCCCACAACACACACACACACACACACACGGGAAGACAGGGATGAATTATAGATTAAATCTGTGTAAAAGACATAATCATGCAGCTTTGTGGTCATTAAAACTCTCTTTTATCAGCCAACTCTAAATTAATTCTCATCAGAAGGAATAGAAAAGGAAGATTAACCCATTTTAAATCGATTTGATCACCAGATTATGCTCTGAATTCAAGGATGCACATGATTGGAACTGATGTCCGAACTACAGTATATAAATATATGACCTCTTAGCAGACGAAAGGTGATAATTGAGCTGGATTGGCGGCTGGAGGTCAATTTGGCAGCTGTTACATCACTGATTAGCCTCGTTCTCAGCCAATTAAGCGGATAAATTGATGCGCAGAGCCGTCAAGTGGCGCGCGGACGGACGGGCGGCTGCAGGAGCCGACGTGCCTTACCTCCAACACTGAAGGAAATCTCGGCAACCTGTTTGAGAGAGCTGCGGTCCAAGTGTCGGCTCCACACGCGATAAACTCCGCTCTTCTCCTCTCTTCTCCGCTCTTCTCCTCTCCAGCGCCGGTCATTAAAGACGCGCTACAACCGGAACCATCACGTCATTATCCGCCGTCGGTTATCCCCTCTTCCACCCCCCCGGTTCACTCACAGCCAGGTGCCAGCAGCGAGGGGCCTGTGGGAAATCTCATGGTATCCTCCTCCTTCTCCTCCTCCTCCTCCTCTTCCGCCTCTTCCTCCTCTATGAAGCGTTGGAGACGAGGCGGCGGTCCGGCAGCTGCGCGTCATCGCCACGGCACGGCCGCGTCCTCAGCGCGGCGCCCCGGAGGGGGGGCGGGGGTCGGTTTGGCACAAGCTGCCTGCCGGTCCCGGTGGGGCGGGGTGGGTAGAACTGCAAAAGAGGGGCGACTGCTTCAGCTGTAAACCGCGTGATAACACTTTACAGGTCTGGATGAGAGGTGGTGGAGGTGGTGTTAGGGGGGAGACAAGGGGGGTCGTCACCAGCCAGAGATGAAAACCTGCTGGAATAACGCGCTAGGGGAGTGAGTGAGGGGGTGAGTGAGGGGGTGAGGGGGGTTCACTGCCTTTGTTGGGGAAACATTTTGTTTCCCTGACTCTGAAATCTGGAACCTGGAACTTCCAATGATCCTCCTGGCGGCAGAGATCTCCTAACAAAACCTCCCTGCCCACTAAATTTCATGCATTTCTGAGATATCATGACAAAAAAACCTGAAAACAATACCACAAGTTGAGGTAGTCGTGGGAATAGACAAGTTAGAATTGCACGCAACAAATTTAAAGTAACATATTTTTTAAAGGCTTTTGTATTCAGGGGGGTTTAACTGGTGCAGCTGTCGGAGCTTAAAGGAAAAGTTCACCTGAGAATGAAAAATGCAGGCGTCATCTACTCTCCCTGATGCCGGTGGACAGTCAGGTGAAGTTCCGTCGTCGACAAAACATTTCTGGAGCGTGACGGCAAAACAGCGTTCTTCTAAACAACTGAAGTAAATGGGGACTCATTTTTGAAATGTAAGAAAATCACTTAAAGAAACAGGTAAAGTGGCTCCATGCAGCTCGTCTGGCGTAATCCAAGTGTCCAGAAGCCTCATGATTACAAATTGATTTTGAAAGACCGTCTTCAGAGTGCTAACGCTTGTAGCTTAGCGGCAACAGTGAAGATTAAGGTATTAAATGACGCGTTTAAATCAATTTGGTATCATGAATCGTCAGGAGACTTGGATTGCGCCTGACAAACTGTGACTCCAGTTTCATTTTGTGGGTGAACTTTTCCTTTAAGTTTCACATTCGCCCCCCCCCCCCCCGACTGTGCTGCTGCAGTTAACGATCTGAAGAGGACGATCATCTCTTCACCTCAGATTCGTGCAGCTGAAGGATTATTTCATAAACCTTTGCCATGCTATCTTCATCTTTTCTAATTCCCCCTGAAGCAAACGGAGCTCGACCGCCTCGCGCTGCTCCTGCAAACAGGAGCCATCTTGACCATAATACCCCCACATAATGAGGAGATTTATCCCCGGCTACATTTGTTTAAGTATAATCTTGATCCAGAAAAGTGGCTCATCTCTGCAGCGTTTCCTCTGCCGTGTGTGCGTCTCTGGTCTGTGTTAAGCTAGCTTTGTGGCAGGGGGCTGATGAAGGCAGGCCAGTGGGGAGCTCTAAGATTACAGCTCAAATTGAATAAAGGAGTCGACACATTACAGCGGCTTAGATGATACGCCCCGCTGCACTGGTTAATTTAAAACCAGCTCAATGTTTCTACAAGGCACGCGGAAACACACACGGCACACAAACAACATGCGTAAAAAAAAAAAAAAAAAGAAAAGAAAACCTGGCCAGCCCCTCTCTTTAACACCGACTTTTCCTCCATTTAGCTCCCCCCTTCGCTCATCCACTCGGCTGCACTTGCGCATGAAAACGACTCACAGGCACTCAGCATGGGCCCCCGCCTCATGACTCGAGTTCATTATTGCCTTGGCGGGGATCCTCAGATGAAATTAGAATGACAACGGGAATGACACAGAGTGTAGCGGTGGAAAGTTTACACGGGGTGAAGTGGGGAGCCTGTGTGTGTGTGTGCGAGCGCTTGACAAATCTAATCTCCTCTGATTCACGGGCAAGCTTGTCTGCATGCATTTGAGACACGCTTCCTCTTTCGCGTATGTACTCAGCATAAGAGATGGAGACAGAGAAAGAATGAGAGAGAATGGCTTCTGACAGTAGGGCACAGCACGAGCGCAAACACTCCGGGACAAAGTCACAAAGCCTTTCTTAGCGTGGGGCCACCGGTTAGTGTTGACGGCGCAGGCTGAGTTAATTTACTGGCAATGCTGCTCGTGACACAGTTACAAACCCCAAAGGGTGAATTATGACTTTCTGATCCCAAGAAGCGGCGAGACGCGGCTGTTTCTCTGTGGCACAGGCAGACAAAAGAGAGGGGAAGCTAATTGTCGTTTCCCTCGAAAGCACAGTTGACAGCAGAGGAAGTGCGGATGAGCCGCCTCGTCTATTCCAAACCTTCACTCTCTTTTATATAATATACAGAAATAAAGGGAAGATGCATTTTGTTAGACATTCTAACCAGAGTTGGGAGAAGTGCTGACACGTGGTACTTAAATGTAGGTCTCAGAACCAAAGACATCACCTTACACATTCTTCTTCCTTTTCAAAACATGGCGCCTACATTACCCACAATGCACCTGAGCCACAAAGTGACATCACTGGAGGCAATTTATCAGATTACGTGCAGCTTCCTCTGGAGCCTCTGAAGACTTCTACTGCCCTCCTTTTTTTTTTCCCCCTCCCACATGTGCAGTCGTACTCCCCAAGACCTGTAAACACACTTTACTGTGTAAGATTGGTGGACGTACCCTTTAAAGTTAAAGCCGCAATTCCACAGTGTAGACAAAAGCAAACATTAAGGCAGGGAAATGGTAGGGTCCAGTTTAGGGAGGCGGGTGTCTGAAATCAAATCACAAGATTGTTCTAGGCGTGAATATGGGAAATACATCATGCGATAATAATAATCGACCACAGTTTTCTTAAGGAAAGCTGAATGCCATGCACTTCTAAAAAAGAGGGGGCGTTCAAAGTGTCTCGCTGCGAGCTGCAAGATGAACTATGAAACCTTTTATTGTCAGTGACAGGCCGAAATTGTCTGCCGCAACCCGGTGAAGTAAGGCGGCAACGACAACACAGCCACAGTAAATCACGTTCTACTAGTAAAAACACAAACTGATTTATTTCGCAGTAAACTCTTTCTTCTGTGGAGCGCCTCTATCGAAGAGGACTAAATGGAGACGTCACATAAAAAAAAAGGGCTTTTACTCTGAAGTAACTCAATTGCAGATATTAGGCTGAATGCCAGGTAGCATCACACCAGGTTTCAAGGAGCTCCGATCAGCCGACACTCCTCCAAGGGGCCAAATACTCTTTTTCGTAAAAACAGTCAAGTGCCTCCTCCTCCTCCTCTGCGCTCCGAGCTCGCCGGATTGAAACATTACAAAAAAAACCTGTACGGGAAATCCTGCAGACTGTGAAAACAGAATTTCAACCTTCAAAGAGCTCCAGGCTCTTTAGACATGTTTGATTGAAGCGCGCACAGTTCAGGTGATGTGCATGCGGTGCGAGCGAGGAGGGCCGGAGCTGGAAACACGTCTCCAGTCCTCAGCTCATATCCACAGAATCTGTTTTATTCATCAAAGCTGCGGTATCTTTTGAGTTTTTGGTGTAACGTGGGCTCCCCTCTCTCTCTCTCTCCTTAATATCCTGCATCCTCCAGCGAGGAGATGAAGGCACCTGATCAACAGGGAGGCTCGGCTCGGATCACAATACGACTGGAAGCTAATTAGATCTGTTTGTCACCGCCAGGAACGCTCCGTGGGACCGTCGCCGCCACACACGCAAGAACTCGTCGAGTCAATCCCACATCGTCTCGTTAAGAAACATAACACCAGAATTTGTCCCACAGGTGGATTTTCATGTCTTTTATGCCTCTCTTAATTTTTGTAACACGCCCCGGCTCTCTCCTTTTAATTCTTTTTTTACTTTGCACTGATAATACTTCCCCACAGTATACATCTCTCTGCAAATGTCATCACTTTAGCTGAGATTATTTCCCACACAGACGTCTTTAATTGAAAATCCGACAGTCGGGCATAAAAATTGATTGATGGGTTCGAGGGGAACGTTCCTGCTGCAGCTGCGGATAATATTTCAGAGCAGAGGGGGTCTTCAAGAGGTTTCCAGGCCAAGAAACACGAAGAGAGACGGCTCAGTGACCCCCTACTACATGTAGTGTGTTACATTTTGCTGCATATTAAATTAAGCCAATGAAATGATGTGCAGGGCGGCCTGTAGTGCCGTGTGTAAACAAGCTGGCAGCAGTTGCGGCATGGCTAATGTTAGCAGTGTTAGCTCATCCTCTGAAATTCCTCGGATGATTTAAGGACTTAGCTCAGGGTTGCAGAAGGAATCATGGGCTGCAACAATCTGTAGCAATTTACGTGCATTAATTCGCTTTTTATTGGCCATATGTGAGTGTATTTCTTGGCGTTTCTCAGCTGCCTGTACAAGCTTTGAGATTTCTTTGTGAAGGACTTGGGGTCAGATTTCCCGCGACCGTCCAAAGAATGTGACTTTGTGCACGTTCTCGTGTGCACGTTGCATTTTACTGCTGCAGATGTTTAAGGCTGTGCTCATTATAACTACTTCATATACAGCTGGATAGTTTGACTGCAATGCATCAGAATTTCTAAGAATAATAGTTTGTGGCGTCGCTGTACTGTTTGTTCCCATGTATCTCTAAACACTCGACGTTTTTAAAGTTTCAAGCGATGCATTTTTTGGCTAATCCAAGACGTTTTCAAATAGATTATTCATTTAAAGAAGAAGGAGAATATTCTCAACCCATAAAGGAACTCTTAATCCTTCAGTTAAAGTCTAATGCATGTTTTCACTGGACAGAAAGGGTATGAAAGCATGTTGTACTGTACTTAATATAGTAAAAACACACAAGGCTTGTACTTCTGCTCGGCCACACATCGTCCAGGTACCTCAGCTGCACATGAGGCTCCTGCAGGTGAAGACTCAGCTACAGTATTAGTCTTCCCTTCGGGCACATTAGTCAATTCTGTTAACACGCTCTGCCGTGCTGGGCTCAGGATTAGTTTTTAATTACATCCAATAGTGCCGAGTGTCACCAGCCCGACACAATATCAACCTTTTTCCTCGGGGAGAGTAATGCACGATCCACACATAAATTAAACCTGTGTAAATTAAAGAGCTGGCGTCATACTGAGTCATAACTAGCACGCAAGCACTCCTGACCTCGGTCATGACAGAAATATAAATTGCCTCCACCTTCAGTGTGAGCCGGTGGAGAAATGCCCCCCGACTTAAAGGAAAAGGTCGCCCAGAAATGAAAATCCAGCTCTCATTTGTGTGTGAACTTCTCCTCGTGTGTTGTCTTTAGTCAGTTCACTGCGTCATTAGTTCACTCATCACCGATTGATTTATTTCTTTACAGTTTCATACCATGTCATGATGCAGGTCCATTAAAAACACAGCAGAGCATGAAACCGAGCACACAATCACTCAAATACACACATCTGGAGTTCAAAGGACTCGGTCTATTTGTGTCTTTAAATTTGTATTAAACTGGATCTGTGCTCCCACACAAACAGCAGGAGAGACATTCATTTGAAGATGTAACAGCAGCAGAGCTGAGAGAACCAAATAAACTAGAATATGATTCAAAGTTTTTCATGGTGGGATTGAGAAATGGATAGAACACTCCCGCACTCCCGGTTTCTGAGGAAATAAAACAATTGAGTGTGTGAAAGCAGAATAGATTATCAGTAAGCTATAAGAACACTATCATCACTTCCACGCCTTTTTTTGCTTGTGCACACAGTGAGGGTAAAATCTACAGCTGGGCTCCCAGAGACAGAATCCATGTCCAGAGACGAGCCGGAGCTGTTTTGACCTTCCTTCACCTCCACATATTAAGTGCCTGCATCTCTAATGAGGCAGAGTCCCTCATCGTGGCTCAGCGAGAGGCGAAGCGCGGTCATCTGTCTGTCTGGCAGTCTGAGTTCATCCGAGTATCTTGTGGTAGGGGAAGAGAGGGAGGCCTTTAGTGAAAGCATGGATGTCCATGATGGCTTCGGCGCCTGCCATCTTGGGTGAGGGGTGAAGGAAGGTGAGCTTAGACACCTCGCCGTAGGTCGAGCCACTTAAATCCTCCTGTCTGCACTCGTCACCGCCAGCCTGCTCGTCGTTCTCTTCGGCACCAAATCCGACCACCTTTCAGAGACAGGGATGCGCTGATAAGTAGAGGAAATATAAATACGTATGCACACATGCATCAAGGCGTTGCTTACGTGCATGCTGAGTTTGCGGCTGTTCTGTCCTCGGTGTTCATGGAACCAGGAGACCAGCTCGTCCCTGGTCATCTGCTTCAGAGCCTCGATCTAAAACACACAGAAACATGAGCTTTAAAACTGCAGTGTTTTTTTTAGAATACCAGTAAATCACGTCATGACAAGTCAAGCGATCCACCCGCAGAGATTTATCACCCAACGTTTTAACAACTTCTGGCTTATCGTTTTGTATTTATGACTTATTTAGTGTGCGGTTCGACTGTTTGAAGCTGAGCTCAGATAAACCAAGAAAATACAAGAAAGGTTCTAGCAGGTGGAAAAAGTTACACATTTATTAAAAATGTCCGCAAGAAGTTAGAGGAGATCAAATCAAAGCTAGAAATGGTTACAATGAAATGCAAAAATGACTGTTTCTTTAAATGTACGTAGGTTAGGAGCAGAAATGAGGCCACGACTTCAGAATCAAATCCCAAAGAGATAAAATGGACGTGAGCATTCATTCGTCTACCTGTGTGCGTTACCCTCACCTCTCTGTTCAGCCTGTCAAACACAAACTGCTGTGTAACCACCTCGCCCCAGTTTCTGTCCACCTCCTCCCCGAGGTGTGTGTCCTCACACTCCTTCAGCTTCACTAAGGCAGTCACCTGCACAAATCACACACAGGACACACACTGCTTTGACTTCTAGAAGTATTTGAACATTTCAGGTTCAACAGCAGGACTTCATGGTGTTGAAACGTGTAATTCATCCACAGACTTGTAACTGGAAGAGCAACTTTTGACATTTTCCGAACTTTTCTTTTTTTTTTTTAAGTTGGAAAGCATTCGCTGAAACTTTTTCATAACAATGGGAAACTCACAAATACACAAAATAAAAACACACGCACACACAGACCTGAGTGTTAAAGGCCTCCTCAGTCAGAGTATTGAGCTTCTCCCCAAATGAAGCCAAGAACTCTTCAATCTTTAACTCCACCAGCTCGGTACTGAGGGAGAAAAGTTCACGAGAACGGAGAGATATATTATAGGTTATAGGGTTTATTTGATTCCTTTAGTCATTTATCAGTTCCTCTCGCTTCTCTTTCCAGGGCCAGATAGATAAATTGTAGCTTGGGTTCTGGTGAACAGTAAGATAAATTGTACCTCAGGTTTTGGGAAAGCGGTTAAGATAAATCGTATCTTTGCTTTTTTTGGGCCGGATGAAAGGTTACGTTCGTGTCGCACACTCACTTGAACTTGGTGGCCTGTGTTTCCACGGTGACGGAGAAACCCAGAACGCCCGAGGTGTTTCTGCAGGTGGGGTAGACGTGGTACCTGCAGAGCGGGAGATGAAGCAAAGGCGGCGCGGATGAGAGATGTCGAGGAGCAGATAAACAAGAGACGGATCAAAACAACTACACGAGGAGGCGCCGAGAGTTGACGTCCCAGCCGCTCCGACTTTCTCTACTCTGCTCTCTGTAATGAAACCAGCTGGGAATTTATTCATGTAGCCTCTAACAGGAGACACAATATGAACTGGGGCTGTACGATATGCTTGTTTTGACACATATTGTGAGTGCGATATGGCTCACGATTAGAGGGAATGATCATGAACACTTCGTTTCAATGTTACGTTGTTTTGCGGTGATAGAATGTAAGTAAATTCACTCCAATACCGAGCTACTTATTATTTCCATTTCCATGCTGATTAATCATTCGACCCACAATATACAGCACATGCAAGTAAATTCATGCCATGTCTAATGTACATTTACAGGTTGTTCCAATCTATCTGTAGCAGTTAAGTTCAGGTTTTAACATCGCTAGCTTGAACATTTTACACAAATCCACAACAGACGGAGAGGAACAGAACGTACTCTACCACCTACACCTTCAGACTGCATATACATAATTTAAGTGGAAATTGCACAAAATTGAATAGAGAGTTTAAAAAATGAGGGAAAGAGGACACATTTATAAGCTGTGGTGTAAACTTTACGTGAGAACTTGTTATTTTACCAGTGATTTATTTGAACTTATACTTTTACAATGAAATAAAAATTAAATCTGATATACTGGTGCTATTTTCAAACATGCTGTCTTGAGTATTTATGTATAAGAGGTAGTTAATAACTATTTATGTATATAACAAGTTTCATACATAAAGACGCATTACAATGAGCTTCGCACAAGATGAAATTAACATGAAAAGAGATTAAAACCATTTAAAACTTAACAAGAATGATATTTTTTTAATGAGACAAAAGAGATTTAAAAACTAATGAACAGAAAATAAATGACTATTAATACTGTGGGTGCAATAAAACAGAATTTAAAGCTGTAGTTGAAAAGTTTTCTCTTAAATTTTAATGGAAATCAGAATTAATTTAAAACGTCTTATTTAAAAACACGACTACACTCACCCCAGTGTCTCTTTGGTCCGGAGGAAGTCAAAGCAGGGTTCCTCCATGTGCATCTGAAAGACAACAACAACAACAACTCAGTTGGAGGAACGACAGAGCGGATGGAGATAATCAAACAAAATACTTCAGCACTCACCACCAGCAGCTCCATCAGTGTGTGCTCCCGCAAGGCTTTAAGGCCGGACTAGAACACAAGGAGAAACGACAGAAAGACGGAGGTGAAGTAAAACATGATGCTGTATTGGTATATTTTAGAATCAACAACATTAAAAAGAGGCAATGTGCTCCAGAAGTGGTCGTACCTGGTAGTAAACGGTGACCTCAGAGTTGGCGTCTCCCTTATTGAGCGATTTGACCTTACAGATGTGCTGCTTCAGAGGAAGCTCCACCACTCTGAACATCACTGGCACCTCCGTTGGCAGCTTGGAGAACTGCAACTTCCTGCAAAGAGGGGGGGAGAAAAGAAAGGAGGACAGAGCGAGAGGAACGAATGGAGGGGAGAGAGAAATAGGAAAGGAGGTGAGGAGGAGAGGGAAGAAGGAAATAAAAAAGCATGTGTGAAGGAGGTTACAGAGGAGTCACGGACTGAACAACTGCAGCTAATGCAAATTACTGTGTATGGAAGGCAAACAGATCCATTTGATTGTATAGTACTGGTGTTCTCATTAGGGAGTGCATTCAGCGTGAGAGCGGACTTACTCTGTGATATACTGCAGGAACTGTTTTGACTCCTGTGGAGAAAAACACAATAAAGCATAATGAACAGGTAGAGATAAGAGAGCGAGGGCGAGGAGCGGAAATCAGACAAACACAAGAACAATGTCAAGCACACTCAGAATCAATTGATGCGAGTGCAACGCATGAGCATTAACCGATTCATTAAATAATCAGCTAAATTTATTTTTAATCAATCCACTTGTCTGCGCGCTGCCTGCCGTCCACTCACAGCGCTGCTGAAGTTGCCCTGAACCAGTCCCTCGGCGTACAGCTCGGCCCGGAAATTCTGGCTGAACTCCATCAGCTCGGCGCTGGTCAGACCGGCCATCAGAGCCTGATACTTCTCCACCATGGACCAGCGAGAGTGCTCCAGGATCAGCAGACGAACGTCCCTGAGAAAGAGGCGAGGGCAGAGAGGGGGGACGCGAAAAGAGGACAACAAAAAGCAGGAGGGTTTTCCATTCAGGGCTGCCACACGTTTCACCACTAGAAGGCATCATAGACTTGAAGATGAGTCGCAGAGTGAGATGGAAATGTCAGAGGGGAAAAAAAAAAAAAAAAAGGACAGATGGTAAACAACTCACTTGCCGAGTTTCTCTGGTTTAATGAGGATGTTGAAGTAGGTTTTCTTGAGCTGCTCAGCGAACATGCTGAAGACATCAGGGGAGGCAGAGAAATCAGCCAGGTGGTCAATGATCAGGTGGAACAGCAGCTAACAAGAGAGGTATGGAGAGAAAGACGGATAACATCACAGTGATTATCGTTCATGGAGACAATGCAAACACATCTGCGTGTGCTTGCGTCCGGAATAAATACATGGCTGTGCTTCATGTCAATATGTCCGTGTTGCTCGGCAACTTGACTGTCCTTTTCGCTGTCCTTTTAAAAAAATACGTGGAAAGAGAAGTTGTACACAAACAATTGCTTTTAGTAATACTTCCACCTTCAGGGACTATAAATAGTCCTTTTCCTGCCAAGACTTAAAGGGTAAGTCCATCAATATAACACATTAAAGTGCGTTTACAGGTCTTGGGAAGTAATACTGCATATGTAATCTGATAAATTGCCCGCCGGTGATGTCACTAAGTGACTAAATTGCATTGTGAGTAATGTAGGTGCTGGTTCTAATGCAACACTGCTGGACTCATTGTGGACAGTTTAAAACAAATCATAGATGCTGATACAGTAGAGCCAGAGACATCACCTCTTTATCCACACATTCTTCTTCCTTTTCAAAACCTGGCAACTACATTACCCACAATGCAATTAATCCACTGAGTGACATCACTTGAGGCAATTAATTAGATGACATGCGGCTTCCTTTACACTACTTTTAACACATATGTAGTAGTAAAATCACTTTAGCAAGTTAGCTTATCTTACTAAGAAGTGTGTTTCGAGGTGCTTGTAGGTGGATTTTGTTTCCTTTGGATAGAGATAGGCTTGCAGTTTCTCCCCCGTGTCCGGTCTTCATGTTTTGGATGTTTCCCTGCTCCAACACACCCGATTCAAACGATCAACTCGTCATCAAGCCTTGCTGAACCCTGCTAACGACCTATTCATTGGAGTCAGGTGTGCTGGAGCAGAGAAACGTCTGCAAACTGCTTGCCTGGATCGTACTCAGTCTACAGCAGCTTTATATCTTTTAGTATTACCAATATTCAGAGTTCAGTTATTGTAGCTGTTGTTGTGCACGCTAGACCTCCTGCTATTCAAAAGGCACTTGTAGATAACAGTGTTAAGTTAAGCCAACTGTCTGCCAGCTCCAGCAACAGTATTAAAACACACGATAAGCCGAAAGATGAAGAAGAGCATTTCCAAAAACGTTGAGTTATTCCTTTAATGCTTCATTTAAGTCGATAATAAGAGCTGCTATTTGGTTGCCAGGTTGTCTACGGCTATTATGATGATATATAAGATTCAATTAATGATTCATTACCACTTGACAAAGACAAAGTACGCTTTATTAGAAAGTGATATCAAAGAGCTATTTTATCCATTTAAGATAAGTTAAATAAATGAAACCAACAATTACACAGGAAGTTAAGCCAACATCTTTCAAGGCAATGTATTTCTCTAGTGCACATTATGCTGATTATTAATCAATGTGTGGTCTTTCTTTGTCCAGATTCTCTACATGCATTTACTCACAGGCAGTTTGTGGTTAAATCCTTTGACCTTGATGACCAGGCCGTGTTCCCCGGCCGTCAGTTTGTACTCAAGCTGGGCCACTTCGGCCTCGTAGGCCGGCTCTGCAAGGTTATGGCCGAGGATGTTGACCAACAGGTCGAACAGGACGACACTGAAATAGAAGGAAGAGTGAATTAAAGACAGGGAGGGAGGGGTGGTGAGAAGAAAGGAATAATAATAATAAAAATCGAGGCAGTAAAACTGACAGGCAAGGTAGAAAGAAAGGGCGAGGCAACAAATATGAGCAAGAGAGAGAAAGGATGAAAGCAAGGTGAAAGAGGAAATTAAAGTAGGGAAGGACGGAAGGTAAGAGGGAATGTAAAAGGGAAGACTGTAGCAATGAAAAAGGGGATGAAATTGAAGGAGTGAGAGACGGGGGACAGAGGGATGGCAGGAGATAAAGAGATGTTAATGAGCACAGCTGGAAGAAAACAAACGCTCTTTTCGAAAGGTCACATCTGAGCCTGAACTCACTTCTTCGCAGACTGCTGGATTACAGGAGAGATTATGTGAAATCTGATGTAGGCTGCAGGAGGACAGAGACAAACGAGTGTCAACTCCTCCTTAATGATATTTAAAGTCGTAATGGAAACATCTTGAATGCCAAATGATGCTCACAGTGCAGGCACACACACCATCTCTCTCTCACACACACACTTTACCTTTAGGGATTTTGAATTTATTGTCCTTCTTGTACCACAGGCAGCCCCTGTCGCTGTCGGCTATCCGGACAGGGAGCTCGGTGTCTGGGCAGTCAGAGGGCTTCAGGGCGAAGTCAGTGGCTGAGCGAATGCACATAAACAATAAAACATCATAATTCTGCTCGGTACAGTCTCATAAATAATGTGTGAGTTTCAATGATTCAGTATGTCCTGTTCGGGATAAACATGCAGGTAGTTGTCAAAACTGCCCAAGCTTCCTCCTCCCCCCCCCCTCCAATAAATGATTCAGGAACCCCTTGGGCCGATAAGTGAAGACACATCATCTCTTCACGTTTGATTAAAATGGCAATTTGGTGCTGTGGCCTTCCCAAAAATGTATAAATAGAGAACAATAAACAGCCTGAAGAAGCTCGGTCGGACGTGCCTCGTTTGACAGGTTTGAGTTAAATTCATGACCTTCAATTGACGCACTCCAATTAGCCTGAACTGCTGACGTAACTGGACTCATGTAACGTGGTGAAAGATTTGAGGCCATTAAGATAATTACAGTTGGGATGTTGTGTCGTGCGTCTTGCTGTAGAAATGTGACGTTTCTGAATTATCCCAGAGAACAGAACGCGTCACCTGTGTGATCGAAGAGAGGTCGGAGATGAAATTCACATTTTGTTCCGCTGTCTGCTATATCACTTCTTACATATCTTAGATAAAGGCTTTTCCCTAAATTGTCTGCTGAATGTCCTGATTTATTTTCTTTTATTAAAGTAGACTTAGGTGCCTTTATGTCTGATGTGATTAAAGGAACAGGCTGTGCTTCAGATGTACGCTGTATTTGTCTAAGGTGCAGGGCTGCTTTTATGTTCCATTTGACATGTTAAAATGCAATGTTTTTCCCACGCTGGACCTGCGAGTTCACCGAGAAGCAGCAGGTAGCGCGGGCTGTTGTCATAACTGGAGTGAGAAGCAAACAAATCACAGACATGTGCGTCTCAGACAGGATTAAAGTCATCCATCAGCACGTATAATATTGAAATCGCTCCTCCTCCTCTCAAGAAACAAACCTAATTTTACGTTGAGAAATTTGAGCTGCAGATACGACACTTTCATTATATAAGTGACAAACAAGAGAGCGTTACAGATGGCAGCACACATTCACCCGTCACTCTTCCTCCATGTTCAGTCGATATATCCGATTGCTGCCTTTGTCGGACGGATGAATGGAGAGCAAAAGTCAAACTGCCGAAGCATTGCCTTTTCTCACGATCATCTTATTGGACACTTCCCAGATACTTGGAGCAGTTTTGGGCCAAAACAACCTACTTTTTTTTTTGCCTGTAGTGCAAAACAAAGGTCAAGTTGATTCACCCACAGATGAACTTGTTCTCAGCGGGGAGGTGGAGGTCGCCGTTCAGCTCCAGGTTTCCCGTCCACCGCTCCATCCACTCCTGCTTGATGTCTGGAGAGAGAAATAACTGCATGTTTTTACATCGAGCGATGTAAAGTCTTTATTCCGACAGCAATAATAATGGTTTAAGATATCTTTTTAAATTTAAATTCTGTTACAACGCTATTGTTCACCATCTGAAAAAGACGAGAGATAAATGGTGGCATTTTTCTGCCGCCGGCTGCCGGCATTATATCAAGCTGAATATCAGCACACGAGGGGGAAGAAAAAAAAGACAATGTATTCATTGAATGCCTACAATGTGGGAAGGAGCTGTTACAGTGACAGCAAACAAACAAAAACACACACACAGACACACACACGGACACACACACACACACACACACACACACACACAGAAACAAACCTTCCACAGTGTATTGTGTGCCAAACCACTTCTCCCTGAGGGGACACTGGCCCTCATGTTCTGGTGACAACAGCATCAGGTTGGCTTTCTCCGGGGTGAGGAGCGACAAGGCTGCGCTGATCACCTAAACACACACAGACACATGCATAGAGTTACACACACACACTCACGCACACACACAAATAAAGTCAACTTTTCAGCACAGAGGAGGAGAGTTGTTTTTTTTCCCTCTTTGTTCTAAATTACTTGTTTATGCGGAGACAATTTTCGCTGTCAATCACAATAAGAGGCAGCAAAACTGAACAGATCTCACAGCCATCACAGGAAATGTGCAAAGCCACAATTAGACTGCAACGTTTGATGCAAAATATCATCCACCAATCAAAGACGGTGGCACCAAACAACTCCAGCAGATATTTCTGGCATATAAAGCCGTAAAAAAAAAAAAAAAAATCATTCACACATCAAGACAGAAAAAAAGAAATATTTTTCCACTTTTAAATGACCCGTTTCATTAACATCTTTATAGGATTTAAGAATAAAAAACCCTGAACTGGTTCACTCCCCGAACTACTGAACTACTTACATCTGGGCTGTACTCAAACATCAGCTGATCTCCTGTCAGGAAGTCGTCTTTAGGGAACAGCTGCATGTTCTCGCAGATGTCCTCGACGTACTCTATAGGGTCAATCTGACGACAAGGCGACCGCTCTTAGTGGTGTAAACAACAACAGCGTTTAAAATCCATCTGATAAAGCAGCACGTGAATAGTTGGATTTCTTACTTGCTCCTGATAGTGGAACTCATTCGCTTCAATCTTCTGAATCTCTTCATATATTCTGAACACATGAACAAACAGACTGAAATATTAACTTTATGCATCCCAGACAGAAGCTCAGACATGGAAAACAGCCTTTACACAGATTAAGGAACAAAAAAAACCCCAAATAATGAAGCTATAAATCTATAAATGAAACAAACAAAACACCGACAACACATTCATCTCTACATATCAAGTGTAATGCAATATTAACTACCTCCCTCCCTGCAATTCACCCAAAAAGCGAGACAGGCAGAATAAAGAAGCTCTGTGTGTGTGAGTGTGTGAGTGTGTGAGTGCCTTTGCTGTGGTCCAAGCGTCTGCAGCATCTTCAGGTACTGGAACACCAGGTGAGTCACCTACGAAAAAGGCCACAGACGCACAGAAATTAGATGCCATAACTTTACAAATCCCTCAGCTTTATTGAATCACTTCCACGCTCGTTCCGTTGGTAAAATTACCGTGAAATGACTCTTAATGACAGGGGGTAAGGTGAAAACGTACCCTCAAGTTTTATAAACCGTATCAATTACGCAGATGTAACTACCAATCTTGTTGACTATTGTGCTTTGATTACAGTCATTAAAGCCAGATATGAGCATCGTTTGAAAAAAGGTGTCTTCATTTAAATACCAAACAGAAGCTAAAGTGCGTTTTTATTCGTTCCCCCCGGTGAGATTTAAACATGTATAAATGAAAATGGTCGCCTCCGCCTTTTGTGACAAAAGAGTACTAATTATTAACTGTGAACAACAGAGTCCTCCGTCCTGTCAGGGGAGAAGACAGGAAGAGAAGTATGACATAATAATTGCTATGGATGCAATGGATGAGTGTCACCAAGTGTCGACAGCTTTGTACCGACGTAAGAGTCGTGTCAATCTCCTCATGTCACTTCGCAAAAAAAAATAAATAAAAAAAGTGAATTTGAGTTTAGCTACAGAGTGCCAAAGCTTTAAAATTCATGAGGGAAACAACCCATTAAAAGTAGATGGTTAGTTCAGGGCTGGTACAAATTATAGGTAATAAGAGGAGATCGTTAATCGACATACATTTGCAGTTAAAATGAAAATGTTCAGTGTTTTTCAATCCTGGTCCTGGTGGCTCTCTGCTCTGCATGTTTTAGATGTTTTCCCTCTCACAACACACCTGATTCACATAAATGGGTCGTTATCCGGCTTCGCAAAGCTCAATGACGAGCTTATCATAACTATATCTACAATTAACTCGAGTAATATGTTTTAGGACAATTTTGAGGTACTTTTACTTCATACTCAACTACATTTTGGAAGCAATGTTTGCACTTTTTACTCCAGAACATTTATTTGATAATATAAATTGCAATTCATTTCGCAGATTCACATTATCCAGCGCTAATAGGCTTTTATCCGTGACCAGTTACCAATCAGAACGCCTTTTTTTTGGCCTTGGCTTGATTTGACAGGACGGCTTTAAGAGTGACGAGAAAGAGCGGGTGGAACACGCAGCGTAAGGACAACAGGTCGAACCCCAGATTACTTCATGTCACCGCTTCCCAGAATCAAATGTATTAATATTTTCAAATGACTGCCTACAAAAAAAATATAAAATGTTATCATCAGGTTTCTCTGCTTTCACATATTGTACATCCCCCTTTCATTGACAGCTGGTCTGCCGCATCCATCACATTACTCACACTTTTGTGTATTTCAACCCTGTCACCCTGTAAACAAGTGAGCCTCAGGTGTGCCGTGCACCTCCAGTGAATAGAATACCAAGAGAATGGCTCTTCAGATGCTCTCCGTATGCGACACTTGACTGTGCTTTGCCCCCTGCAAAATAATTCTGAAAAGCAAGCGCCCTGTGATCCAAACAACTCCAGGTTCATCCTCGGCGACAGAAAGAATGAGTGATGAATCGTTTTTGATCGCAGTAAACATCTTCAAGGCCGCTGTAGCATCTATACGGCATTTATCAATGCAAGTGTGTTGACATGAAACATTTTTCCATTTATTACATTAGAAAACAGTCCTCCTTGTTGAAGGATCGCTGCCTGCCTCCCATTGTAACACAGGCATTGTCATAGCAACTGATAACACGCATTTCATCCTTAAATGACCTGTTGAATTAATGGTAGCCAGGCACAGAGGCCAGATGTGTACATGCAGGCTACGTCTAATTACACCGCTGCCAGTCTCTGCTCCACACAAAGTTTATTATTTCTACATCTGCACAGTGAAGACTCAAACAAGACCGGACAACAACTGATTTAGATGATACACGATGAACTAGGGCTGCACGGAATGTCGTAGCTCTGTTGAGGATTGTGAATTAAGCTTCTGTCGTTATATTTTATGATGTCATCACAACATAGTGATTTGTTATCAGAAATCTTTAGGTTCATATTCTTTGACATATTCTTGTGTGTAAAGCGTGTAAAGCAAATAGTTTTACCTCTAGTGAAGAAGTTTGTTTTTGAAAGCCTAAATGCCAACAAACAAACTATTTTGTTAGACAAAACCATTTTGGAAACGAACACATTCATCTATTTCCAATAAATTTTAATTGCCGGACCTCAAAATGCTCTTGAGTGGAAATATTTTAATTACACCAGTTGTAAACAATCCTCAAAGCAGACCAGGGGAATGTAATTCAACAAATACTTTAATACTAATAATATTAGTGTAGCCTCATCTTTATCTCCAACTGTGCAGAAATACCACTTTGAAACAGAAGGCGATGATGATTTAGGCAAGAGTTTTTCCTTTGCGTTTAAAAAAAGTTCTGTGTTCAGACTACACAGTTTTGAAAATGATCCTCCTGCGCACAGTTTTGCAAAAGCGCTGGAAATACGTGCGTGTAGTATGCACACAAGCCTTGAAGGTAGTAGTATAACTTTGCAATTAAAACACGACAGAATAATAATTTCTCTGACAGGACGTTCAGCCATCGCACAGCAAATCAAAACCATTCTGCAGGAGTCAGTAGCATCAGCAGCACAATCAATAATAGTAGCTTAATAGTCCACCATTTTTTTCTTGTTGTCCTCATATATGTGCATGCATGGCTATAAGGCTTGAAATGTAATACACGTGCACAAAGCAGGGCTGTGTCGTCACAGTCTTTCACAGTAATTTCGTATTGCTGCAAACGACACCAAGGGTGGCATTTAAAAAAAAAAGATTACACTCTGGAACTTTTATGCAAAAATCATTGTTGTGGTGTTGTGGTAAAGCCCCTTAACGTCAACTTTATGTATGAAGTTTTGAAAAAGAGTTTCCGTGCATCCAAAGCAGAAAAAAAACTATTAAAGAGAGGAAAAGTGAGGGATTGTCTTCACCTGGTAGAAGTTTTGGAAGCCTTCATCGGTGAGGGTGATGGAGATGGAAAAGATAGAGTAGGTGGTGTTTTGGTCGAAGCCGGTTTCACTGTTTCCTCCAAACAAGGCCAGAGCCCAGCACCTACACACAGACACACACAGACATATTAAGGGTCGTCATTTCATGTTTTCTGATTTCAAACAACATTTTTGTAGTCCCCTCGAGGCCTCGAGCGCAGCTTTAATAATGCCAGAAGGAAGAGGTAACATGTATCATCCTGTTTATGTGTTTGTCCCACCTTGTGTGCAGCGTTTTATTCATTTAAAAATGAAAAGCAGGCAGCTGGCAGAGATTTCAAACTTTCTCGAGCTGGGTTATCCGTCAAAGTGAACACCACGTCTGCTTTTATCTGCATGAAGAAACGTTTCTAGCGGTATGAGGATGCGCTGAGAGGCGAAGGTCGGTTTTGAGAAGTCTGCGCTGCATTAGCAAACAAGCAGAGATGATGCTGACTGAGTTTGACGACACCAGGCAAGCTTTTCAATATCTGAAGGTTTTCATGCTGCACTGAAAAGAAATAAACAGTGATGATAAAAATCCATGAAAAACAGTATGGTGGTATTCTGTTGCACCAAAACTTGCTGATCTGGCCTCTTAGCTTTAAGGCATCTGATCAGAAGTGTGTGATGAAGGGCTGAGCAATATGACCCTCGAACTATATCACAATATTTTAGGGTATTGCTGCAATATTTTGACTTTATTTCAGTTTGGAAATCTCCCATTACTCAACCGGGTGCTTTTGCTTAAAGTGGTGAATAAGTTTGTTGTATCGCTCCATATTGTTGTTGCAGTCTCTTCCATGTCACTGTGGTTTGTGTTGCATCCGATCTTTCATAACCCGACCACTTCCACACGGCTGAAGTTGTTCCCCTTTTTGAAATGAACTCCTCGACTATGTTCTTCTAGCTTTCAGCCATGCTTGTTGTTCGTGTACATAACGATATGACCCCATTACTGTAGGTCAGCTAGAACACAGATACCCGACCCTCTAATGTCAACAAGACTTTCTCTTATTTATTTATTTTTTTCATCCCTCCCACTCTGTTTTGATTACTTGTGTTTTTCCCCTGCTCCTGTTTTGATGCAGACTGGCAGGGGTGTCAGGAGAATGAGCCACACCTGAAGTAACCTCTTCTGATTGCTGCCCCCCGCTATAAGAGGGCTGGATATCTCCTTCTTACACTCTCTGTCTCCCATGTTGCCAACCGTCAGGGATTTAGATGATTTAATACAGCATTTTTTAAACTGTTCGCCTTTGTGCAATCTCCCTTTTTGATTCAACCTTCTGAGCAGGTTCGTAACAATTACAGTGATCAATATGACATGTCACAGTCCTACTGGATGCAAATTTAAGATGCATGAACCAGAAAATAATTGACATATTTGTAAAAAAAAAAACAACAACAAGAAAAAACAAAACACATTATTAATTCTTCATCAAAACAATAGTTTCATTAATTTCTTTCAATCTCATTATGGAGTCATCGCTGCAGCTGCAGCAAAGATGGACAAACCAGTCCCCAATTTCAGTGAGGTGGGCAACAATTGCCCAATTTCATAGCAACAACTCGGCCCTCGGCGTTGTGATTGCCTGAACTCAATAAAAACAAGCACTCTACTGCCTCAGCAGTTTGTTGCTACTGGGAATTGAGACCAAGTACACTCAAATTTCACTGTTGTCATTTATCAACAACTGAAAACAGCAGACACAGTAAATAGGAATATTCTATCAAATGTTCCAAGTGGTGCTGATGGTAAAGGGACTATTGGATGAGCTCTTGCTACTGTGGGACTACAGAGGGGTTTGGCGAATCACTTTGCCACTTAGCAACAAGAGGCTGAAATGCTCTTGTACTTCCACGACCGGGGATGAGAATGCATGAATCACATTGTCGAGTGGGCTGCCGAAGCGTATATATCAAAGATTGGGCCCCAGCACTCGGGCTCGGCTCGGAGCTTGAAAAAGCTCATGTATACCCAGTAAATTGAAGACCTTTTAATTGGGTTTTGGAGTGGCCCTCAAATCAGAAAAATAAACAGACAGAGGCAATAACACTCACTTCTTCCTGAGCAATGAGAGGATGCTTCCTGTGCCTTCGTGGCCAATCAGCCACGAGATGTAGTGGAGAGGCTTCACTCTGGAAAGAGGAGGGAAGAACATGAAAGGAGATTCAAAAAACATTGATGCAATCCCTCTACAATCAGGGCAAGGCATGGCATCTTTCGGCGGCTAAAATTCTATGTTTACATGAAGAAGCAGCACTCTGGGGGAAGGAAACAGGGACATGGGGGGGAAAAGAGAGGAATAAACACGTTGGATGCAGTTTCTTTCAAGTCGGTGGGAAGCATCGTACGTCATGTCGATCTCTGTATTTATGTATTTATGTAGCTTACCTGTAGTATTTCTCCTGAGGGGGTAGGGCCCAGGTAATATTCAGAGCATGAACCTTCCTAACAGGGACGACTGCAAAACACACAGAGAAACATCAGAACAAAAACAACTTCTGCTCATCACTTCAGCTTGTATTTCCTCAACATTTTGGATCAATTAAAACAAAACTAATCCAGTGGTGTAAAGAGGTGAAATTATGAAGTAGTGCTTAACATAATATTAAGATTAGATGAAAGCTCTGAGATTTACAGAGCCAGACGAAACAAGATCTGTTCAGTGCTCAGAGATGTGCAGATCATTACCTCTGTAGAGCTTGTTAAAGGCTGGTGTGTCAAAGGGATCCAGCAAATTGGAGAAATCTGGCTTGGCCAGATT
The DNA here is from genome assembly GCF_900880675.1 of Sparus aurata. NCBI lineage: Eukaryota > Metazoa > Chordata > Actinopteri > Spariformes > Sparidae > Sparus > Sparus aurata. Next base: position 7,586,913 of record NC_044202.1, read on the forward strand.
ACTGCAGGCACAAAAACAGAATCATGTTGAGCAGAAGCGATGATACTGCAACAAATATGTCTTTAAATGTCTGAAACCCACCATAATGTGTTTTCATAGTAGCAAAAATCACATTTCTATTTTTTCTTTAAGAAAACAACACAGAAAACTTGCACTCTAGTGTAATTGCACTGACATTTTAAAAAGGAATGTACATGATTTTAGCTCCACGTAAATGTTAAATGTGTAATTTGTAAGAAATGGCCAGAAGAGCTTAATGGCCCTGTTAGGTGACGGTAGTCTGCCTGCACTGAAGCCTGGCATAACGGGCCAACAGAGCTCAGTCAAGCAGCCCTTCAGTGAACATGGCTGGACACCAGACCGGGACTGAACACAGCCTCTGAGAACAGATGCCAGGTTGAAGACCATAGATACAGTATGGATGCGCCTCTTGTAGTACAAAATGGTATCAGAGACAGGAAAAGAGACGTGTTGCTAGCTGGTTTGTAAGTAGATACCTTCGACATAATGTGAATGTTGTTTTATTCACACTCTGTTGATAATGTTAGTCCTTTTTTTTTTATGTTTTAAATTAAAATTCTGACCATATCTTACACATTTTACAGGCTCATAGATGAAAGAAACTTCATCAGCACAGACGGGGGATTACATAATTGAAACCAGAGCATTAAAAATTGGAGGTTGTGATGTTTTCAAATCGCAGTGATATGCATGTTGATTTTCTACAAAAACCTGCAGCAGTGACTCATAAAGCAAACAGAAGTGGAGTTCCGGAAGAAAACACTAATTCAGCTCGACTTTAGGGAGAAGTCGTCCCTTTCAGGTGAATGATGTTTAAAAAAAAAAACCGTCTGAGATGAAGTGAGGTAAAAAAAAAAAAAAGAGGCGAGGACGAGACGGGGGGAGGCTTGACATTTACGTTTGAGCAACGTCTCAAAGGATATTCAGACTCAATCTATATCACCGCAGCACCTCATCACAGTGACTGAGAGCCTCTTTTTCAATACTCACTTGTTAGGCACCTTGCTGAAGATCTCTCTCACCCACTCCTCCAGAGTGTCCAGCTTCTCTAAAGGACAGACCGAGTGAAGGAGGATAAATTAGAGTTCGAGTGGGTCTCAATATTTCTGGCCGAAAACTCATAATTCTGGGTTTAGTGTTGGTGTTAGCCTGTGCATGTAAAAAAAGATATCGAGTAATAGGAAGTTCCAGTCCTGTTTTTTTTTTTTTTTTTTATTACTTTGGTGGTGGGTTAACCATTTCTGTTTACACAAATCTGATAAAAAACAGACTCCTGCGTTTCTGCATTAGGATCCGTCTCACATGTTGTCACATTTTGGACACATGAACACTTTTCTCTGTGTAAGCACTCTTTGCTCGAAGAAAAGCACTCCTGCCTAGAGCTCAGCTCTGGATCAGATTGTAATCGAATGATGGAAAAAGGCCAGTTATTGAATTTATTCTTTAATAAAACAACGAGACACAGTGAATCTTTCCAGCCCAGTTTGGCTGTGCTGTAAATGGAAGAAGCAGCTCAAGGGGAGATTTTTTCTTTTTTTTACCTGCAGAAAAATCAATACTCGTGTAATGCTGTTTTAAAGTGATTTTGCCCTTAAAATTCAGATGATCAAGTCAAAAGGAGCTTCATGTAAGAACTTGCCGACTGTCGAACTCTTACTCCAAACAAAAAGGAGCAGCATTTCACCAGAAACTCGGGCATCCATCTCTTGTAAAGGTTAACTTAATGTCTTATAAAGTTAGAAGGATTTTCTCTTGGAGGGCAACTCCAAGAGTGATTACTCCGCGTTGGAACGGCAGCAGTGTTTCTAGCTTAGCATCAAACTTCATCCAAGAGCCAAGAAGTAGTTCTGGTTGGACTGAACACTGCAGTAAATCAATATCGTCTCTTGAGTTACAGATTGTTTTTACGAGACAAGACAGGTCGAAGCTAGATGGTTTGGCGTGCTAACTTCGGTAGCTACCACTGCAACGCAACGCAGACGTCTTTGATAGAACATCAAGAAAAGTTTATCTTCACATTCTCTTGATAGTTTTAGAACATTTTGAATGTTTCAAACTAAAAATCCCGACAAATAGCCCTTTAAATATAATGTTGTGAAACTTGCAACGGATCCAGAAGTCACTGTCGCACCTTTTTTCATCACTTTCTCATTAAAGACGAGTTGAAGAAGTAAAGTGGCACTGGAGGTTTCAACAGGAACGCAGACGGCAAATAATACAGCTGCTATATAAGGGCGACATTTCTCAGAACAAATGTCAACACGAGCCATCAAATTATTTATACGCTGCGGCTAATTAGCTGTGTAATATTTTCTGTGAAACCCGCGGAGAAAAAAAAGTGTTGATATTTGGAATCAGACTTTGTTTCTGAGAAATATTGCCGTTTATGTCGTTTCAGGAAAAACTGAGCACAGTTGGCCGAACATGGATGAAGCGAGTCCTTATTAGAGCTGCGACTAATGATCCTCTTAACTGTCCATTAATCTACAGATTGTGTTTTCTCAAGTAGAGCTCATCAATTCATTTGCAGCGTGAAATGGAAACAATTAGAAAACAGATTAATAGAGAACAATCTCATTTCTACCAATTCTGCTCCTGACGTTTAATTAACGGGATGGATTTTAACTGACCTTTTGACTGCACAGCCAGGGTCATGTAGTGGGCTGAGTAGTGTTTCTTCCAGAAGGCACGCAGCCGCTTATAGACATTGATCTTCTTCTTCTGGGGCTCTTGCTTCAGCGTCTGGGCATTCCCTGGTGTTGTCACAAGTGAGCAATCAATTCAGCACAACTATAAAACACTGTAGAAAATGCTTTACAAATGCAGAGGTATCAGCAAGAAAACAGGAGACTTGGCATCTGTCTCAGCGTTCCTGTTTGTTATTGCTGAACATACCCCAAGGAGGCCCTGTGTGTGTTATGCGTCCCAGCGGTTGTGTTTACCAACTCACCCCAGCAGAACTTGCCCATAGGGTGTCCAGGTTTGGCCAAACTGCCAAACAGCATCTCCTTCCTGTGGGAGTCCGACGGCTTAGCCAGCTGGTACTCTGAAGAGACAGAGGGAGAGACGGGATAAACTCAAGACGACAAGAAGTGATCAATGGTGTGTGAAAAAAGCCGCATGAGGAGAAGCCGGCAATGAAATTTAACTTCTCAGGACGGAGGAATGATGCGCAGGAGGCACCGAGACTCACCGCTGTCAACAGCCTCCACCTCCCTATCGATGGCGTCTCTGATCATCAGGGGGCAGATGAAGAACTGCGCCCACCTAAGAGGATGCCAGGAGAGAAAGAGTATAATCAGGGCCGGAGAGACGGGACGCAGGTCAGACAGACACAATCAGATGTAGACGTATACGACAGACAAGAGCGGAGTGGCGGGTGGCTGATTGAGCCTGTGATGTTTGTCCGAGTCTGTGGGTTCGCATCAGGGGTCGGTGCGCCACCGTATCCTGTGACCCATCAGAGTCTGAAACATTCATCGCTTACATCTTTAAAAAAATCCACTTGTATGAGATATTCTGTCATTGTAATATGTGATTTTGATCTATTACATGTCTACATGTCTGTCCGTCCTGAAGGAGGGATCCCTCTTCTGTGTTTTTTTCCCCATTTATATATTTTCCCCTGCGACAAAAGTTTGACAGAGGACGTGAGTCACTGTACAGATTTGTAAATGATTATTTACGCATTATGCATACTATACTATGTGCAACAATTCCAGGACGAGGTTGGCCACAAAGTCTTCAAAGAGCTTTCATCCTGTAGTCTGTATGTAATAACTGTTTTAACACAACCCAAGTGTTTATTCTCTCCTTTTCTTATTCCTGCGTTTGTGTTTATCTGGCTCTGAATCACCCACTGGTTTGTCTTGAAGTCCACTTCTTAAGGGCAACTTGCTCCGAAAACCAAAAGAGAAAATAAAAAAAAAAAATCGTCTGATCCTCATTCACCTGTCAAGAGCCTCTTTGAAGCTCTTCCTCTGGACGTCAAACTGGAAGACGGTCCTCTCGCAGTCGGTGGAGGCGTTGTCGCTCCCGCCATGCTTCTTGAGGAAAGCATCAAAGCCATTTTCGGAGGGGTACTTCTCGCTGCCCATGAACACCACTGGGACACAACGGACAAACAGTAAAGGAGGGAAGAGAGGAGATTTGAAGAAAAGAAAACCAATTGCAAATCAGAAACAAATATATGAAAGGAATATAAAGAAAAAGGTCCACAACAGCTACTGGATGATGCGCCTTGCATTTGTGGTTTTCTTTTATGTGGACAGCTGGACAAGCACAGACAGCGTTGCATTATATTTCCTCCTGAGCTACAATAGAATCTGATATAGTATTTCTCTCCGGATATAGCTGTAATAGATATCCCTGAATGTTGCTTGTTCACATTTGGTGACAGTTTGGATTACAGTCTGTAAGACTGAGCAAAAAGCTTTTCTTTTCAAACGGACCATTAAGGAACAATGTTCAACGCTGATATTGGTGAAAGAGAGAAAACACGACATCAGAGGACAGAAATTCTATTCATGAGACGTGTTGCATTCCAAGAGAAGAGAGCCAAATCTGGCTTTTTCTTTTTTTTTTTGAACACACACAAAAAAAAACCTTAATGCAACAAGTTTCTGCCTGTTCTTTGCTGCTTGGTGGAGGGTATTTTGGGAAATGTCAGAAATTATTAACTGAAGCGGAAAGTAGACAAAAACGGGTTAAGAAAAAAGAGGTTACACTAAATTATTGAACCGAGCAAGAAAACTCCTGGAAACATTGTTGCCGAGTTTCTCCTCCTTGAACAACAGACAAAGAGTCAAAGGATACGGGCTGGTTCATCATGAACAGACTCTGAGGACATTTTTTGATTTGTGATTTCAGGCTAGATATATATACACACACACATATATATATCAAATTGACCTCACTTGACTTGATAGAAGACAATGTGAAAATATCTGTGGGAGAATTAACCCTTGGCCCGAAGAAACGAGCGGATTGTCTTCGGTTGTCTACTCACTGTGTTCCAGAAAATGAGCGAGGCCCGGGAGGTCGCTGGGGTCGCTGAAGCTGCCCACTCCAACACACAGTGCTGCTGCAGACTGACACACACAGGAAGGATATCAAAGTCATATTTCAGTCTGATAATGCACCAAAAGGATAAGTCTGGTGATGATCTGTATTCCTCTGCGCCATAGAGGTTTAATCTTGCACTGAGTGATGCTTCAGTTTCAGCGGCTGAGAACAGTCCCCCAACAAACACACTATTTATTCTAGTTTAAGTACCGTTTGCTAAAAAACCTACCATGCCCAGACTTTTTCAGAGTATTATTTACCTTGTTAAACAATGAAATTATAGATTCATGACTGGGCTTTTGAAGATTAACATCTTTTTCCGGGAACGATCGGAAAAAGAGCTGAGAGCTGCAGATGGGGCAGGGAAATTTATAGAGAGTATTGAGATCCTTCCAGGCCGATTCAGTAGCTTAAGAGCCCGTTTGCTCGGGAGTTTTCGGGAACAAATGTGGTTAAAAGTGTGCGTATGTATTTAACAACAGCACTATAAATAGTTCCCTGTTTGTGCTGACAAGCCTTTTGCATAAGTAATATCTGCATATCTGATTTCAGCACAAATGTCTGTCGTTTCAACATGACTCAAGGTTTTCTTTTTCTTCCCTCTCATGAGACATTTATGTCTAGGCTGCTTAAAAATCAACAGAGCACTACATTAAAAAACCTCCCAGTGGTACCTGTTTCTCAGCATTTCCCTTCTTCTTTTTCCCCTCATCGTCATCTTCATCATAACCGTCGTCCTCGTCGTCTTCCTCAGACTCGTCCTCAGTTTCATCTCCAGATTCGTCCCCCTCCTCCTCTTCCTCTTCTTCCTCTTCTTCTTCTCCGTCCTCCTCCTCGTCTTCGGATGCTGCTGGGCCGCTGTAGTCTGAGATGAGCAGAGCTCGCAGCCCGTTGTCCAGCACGATGTACCTGGAGGGGGAAAAGTCAAAAGGTGAAACGGCGCAGGGAGCTTTGAGAAAACCGTGTCGTTTCATCGACTTTTACACATTTCATTGTTTTTTTCTCTCTCGTCTCTTCACAGACTGCGTCTTACACACTTTCGAGACTCGCTTGTATTTTGCTCTTTCACAGCAAATTTTTCTGTGTGTACCCCACAGAGGCCTCGAGGCACTGGTGTGTGCTGATAGCATGAAATCGTCCCATCATGCTACAATAACACTGTACTGATCCAGCTGGATAAGAGAGGCTCGATATCATTTCTGGATCTGGGTTAGTGGATCTGGGTCACTTTCTCAGCACTTTCACACTCATGAATATGAGGAAATAGTATCCTCACGGCGCGTAAATTAATTCAATAGCAGTGACAGAGGATAAAGTACAAAAGAGAGGAAAAAAATCATGTAACAGGGCTACAATGCTTACTTGTTGTAAAAAGTTAATTATCAATTATCAGATCCAACATTCAACATCTTTATATTTATCAGTATTAGTGTTTATAATCAGATTGCTGACAATATAAATTCATTTAAAAAAGGAGACATATTATGCTTTTTTAGTTGTTTCTGTTCCTTCAGTGTGATGTAAAGGTTCTTGTGCATGTCATTACTTGGGAGCTCCGGTCTCCCACAGAAAACACAGCACCTGAACTGTCTCAAACGCCTCGTCAGCAGCCAGGTCTTTAAATCAATGGCTTCTCGACATCACCACTATGTCACACATTTGCTCAACGTAAGCCTTATTCACTAAATCTAGCTAACAGACAGAGCCAACTGGTGAGCGGTGTCGGCTCAGGCGTGTGTGAGCTGACCAATCAGAACAGACTGGGTATTTGGGAGAGGGCGGTGCCTTAAAGAGACAGGAGCTAACAGAATTTCAGTATAAAAGCATGTACAACTACTCTAGTAGTAATGCAAAATAAAATGGTGAACCTGAAAATGACATGTGGCTCTACTGCACCATGCAGTCTGTAATGTAACTAGTAACTAAAGCTATCAGATAAATCTACTGGAGGAGAAGGAACAATATTTGCCTCTATATGTATAAAAACTGCAGAACTACAGGTATACTACAGTTAAGTACAAATACATACAACTGTACTTAAGTAGGCCTGCAGTAATTGAGTGAATGTACTTATTTACATTGGAAATACTCAGGAGAAGGAGCTTGAATGTGGATGCAACTTGTGCACTGGAGGTGTTCTTTACCTGTACTCTTTAGGGTCACTGGGAGACTTGATTATCTCTCTGTCTCCAACATTGTCCCCTTCACCTCCACCTCCTCCTCCTCCTGCGTCCCCCGAAGCCCGGCTCTCCTCCATGGACACCGGGTCCACTTCTTCTGCTGAGGCTGGGCCCGAGCACGCCGGGGCGTTCCTGGATTTGTTCGTCTGCGGCATCCTCGCCAGAGATGATGAGACTTTGGCACTGCGGGCTGACAGCAAGGCGCGACCATAAACAACAGGACAGCTCGCTGTCAGCGGTAATTTACTCCTCAGCACGGCGACACACCGTGTCAGCCTGAACACGGCTATGATGAAGACCCTCCCTGACAGACGGGTTCGGCGAAATGAGGGCTCAGAAACGACACAGACTAACCAAGACCCCTCTGTGTAGAAGAGGCCTATAGGTCTGAACCTGACCTGTCACACACACACACATACATACATACACACACATACACACACACACCGGCCAGCGACCACAATACAGCTATTCACACAGGCTGTCTGGTGGTTTCGCCCCTATTCAGCTGGATGTCAGCTAAAACAGGACCCAGCCAGACGAACCCAGCCAACACCTGGACCTCTCATGTGCGCAACAAAGCGGCGAAGACAATAAAAAACAGCCCCAAAAAAGAAATGACAACAGGAGTTAACTAGACATAAACGTGTGTTACAGGCGGAGATACTGAATTAATGTCGACAAACACGCTTTAAAACGAGCTTTAGCGGCTGGTTCCGTTTACTGTGTGAAGCCGAACCAGAACTTAAACTTCAAGAAAGTCAGTGCGGCGACAATGTATCCATACCTTCCTCCCTGCTGACAGCACAAGAGAGGCCCTGCACATATGTGAAACACCGCTGCCTCCCCTCAACAAGCGGCGCTGCGATTCGCCGAGAAGATTCGGACGCATCACCATGCCGCCCTCCGATTGGCCCGTTTGCAAAGAAAGGGCGGGGCTCCGCGCGTCGACACGTGCTGCTCCGTGCAGTCAGGAGCGGTTACGGTGTAATAGCTGCGGGGACGGACGGGACACTGGCAGCGACAAGTAGCCACCTGGATGTACCCGGCAGCTGCTAGCCATCTGTGCATGATTATGACTGCGAGATTGAGAGTGTTTCAACCGACCACTTGTCATAGCCGGTAAATATCATAATTGGCCGTTTGATTTCATCTCCTCAGCCAATATAAGCGCTTAAGGACTGGAATTGGATGTGAGCTGGCCTGTCAGCTAGCCACATGACAGCCACAGTTCTGCATGGAAAATTGCACCCCAGACCTTCTTTTTAAATGCACCTGTACAGAGGCATCCGGGCTGGGATGATGGGTGCAGGGGGGGGACCACTAGGTGGCAGGCATAGGCCACCGGGGGGGATGTTGGGCAGATCTCACACCTGATTTCTGTGGATGGTTTCATAGATTTAGATGCTTCCCAGGCACACATTAATGGGAAACCCATCTGTATTTTTGTGCACGTGCATTCACATTTTTTTGATGATGCATGCTTGTGTTGATGCTCGGATGAGACAGGTGTAAAATATGACTAAATCTCAGGTGAGCAAACACACAAAGAGATACATTTGAAGCATAGGTTTGCATAATCAGACTCCATCTTTTGCCTCGAATCAGATTTTGTGTTAAAAAAAAACAAAATCTTATCATGAATAAGCCACATTGACATTTGTCCAATGCCCTTCCTCTGCCTCCCTTCTGCAGCGTGTTGGCATTTCACCCCTCCGCTGTGCCAATATGTCCTCCCCCTCACTCACCAACTCTCCCTTCTCTTTTTCTCCCTGCCTCTCCGTCTGAAGCCAATCTGATTTGCCCCTGGGCTTCTGTCGGCAGAAAAGAGGTGATAAACACCGCAGCCATGACAACCGGCGAGCCAGACACACGCCTGAGTTCCTGTATCCTAATGGCTTTACTTGGCATCCTCTCCTCCTTTAATTCATCAAGTCCAGCCTCCACCTGAGCTGATATTAAGACGCCCGGGACAGATGAAGGCAGCCCGTGGTTCCACTTCCACTTCGAGCTGTTTCATCCTTGTCCTTTTTTTTTTTTTTTTCAGGATAAACTGATGGCGGGTCTATCAAGCGGTGAGATGAAACAGTGTAAACGCTCAAACCTCCAAGTTGCTTAAAAATAGAGCTCTATTAGTCGCTGAATAAATATTTCCTCAGTCTGATTAACAGAAATGTGAGCATATTGATTCCTCTGACGCGCTCCAAAAGCAGTCAGACAGAAAGTGAAGCTGATTCCTCACAAACATATCCTATTGATCCCTAATGGAGCCCTTGTGAAAACACTATGAATGATGTTTTTCAGGAGCAAAGTTCTCGCACCGGGTTGCGCACTCTGCTGAAATTGCAAAGGCTGCGGTAATAGCGAGGATAAGCAGCCCTATTAGGAGTGCGTGAAAGTGCCTTTACACGCCCCGCCACGTGAAAACTTTCAGAGCAGAATGGCAGGCTCGACTTGGTGATCGATTGGACAGGCCTCTCTGCAAAACCACGAGCCTGCCCTTCACTGCCAAACACATATGGCCCTTTCATGCTGAAGCACATTGTATCAGCTGCAGACGTGAGTAATGCCCACATTTCATCCCACTTTTGTGCCACTGCTGTGACTGAGCCCAAATTGAGGTGCACATCGGGCACCTCGGGCCTCCCCTGGAAAGAATGTGTGTGTGTGAAAAAGCAATGTAGAACGCAGCCAGCTGGATCATTGTAGGTATTATGACTTTGTCCCCCCTCTTCTCTGTCAGCTTCCTGTGGAGTCATCGGGAGGCAGCGGCGGCGAGGAGTCTTTACCTTAAGATTTCCGAGGGGGGCAAGGTTCCCACGGCAACTGATTTCAATCCCTAATTAAAACAGGAGATTTGATTAATTAGCTCAACCATGTGCACGAGTGTGTGTGTGTGTGTGTGTGTGTGTGTGCAATCATATGTGGCGCGTGTGTGGGAGTCAGCATGTTCTTGTGAGTCACGCTCTATCTTGTGTGCAGTTATGTTAAATGAACAGGGGGTGTTATTTGCCCATATGTGCATGCGCGCGTGTGTGTTAATGAGTGTGTGTGTGCTCACGAGCCTATGGGTAATCCTGTGAATCACCACTCCAGCGTGTGTGTGTGTGTGTGCTAGTGTGTGTATGTTTCATGTCTCCCGCGAGGCTTGTCCTTGCCTGCAGTACCACTGTGTGAATCAGAGGTGAGTCCTCTGGAGTTGCCCTTTGCTTTAATCTGGAGATAATGACCGACCCACCTGCCCTCCTGGCCATCCTTCCCCCCCTTCTTCCTCCACCCATATCTACCCCTTCTATCTGTTGGCTCCCCTCCTTTTTCCCCTTCACCGCACATCTCCGCCAGCCCTCTCAAACCCCCAAATTCCCACCGCTCATCGCCTCCCTTTCACTCGCTCCCACTGTTATTTTCCTCTCCTTCCATCCCTGCTCTCCACTCTTTCCCACAGAGTGCAGTGTGCCCTTGCCCGCCTCTCTGATTGCCTCATCCTGCTCTGTAACAAGAGACTGGGGGCGATGCGGGTCCTAAAGAAAAGCCAAGACACGTGTTAGGGGACAGCGCAACAGTATGTGAACAACGTGTAGCTCTGGGGAGATTTTCTGACCCGTGGACTGGCAGGGGGGAGAGCAACAAAACCCACTCTAATGTCCGCATGTCCGCACGTCCTCCAGTCTTGAGTGTCTGTGCTTTTTCGTGCATGCAAGCCCGGTCCCAGAGGAGATCTTGCGAGCAAAAGCATAATTTGAGAGAACCACTTAAACACGGGATGACCACTCCCCGCAAATGTGGAAGAAGGAGACGGAGTGAGCGGAAAAGGGGGGCGGGGGGGGGGGAGAAGAGGAAATCAAAGAGGAAATGGCCTGTATGCCAGTCTGAATTGACAAGAGCCCACAGGAGAATCAAAAGGAAGAAAAGTAAAGGACGAGAGCGAGGAAGGAAGGAAGAAAGGGGATTGAAACGGAGGGGATCTTAGTATGATCTGACAGAAAAACAATTCAGATGGGAGTGAGGAGAAGGAAAGCTTTGGAGAAGGAGAGAGCGGAGGAGGAAGAAAGGAGAAGTGGCTCAAGTGAAACAGCATGAATCCCCATCCATTTCAGCACCGGACAGCTCCACAGACAGCACTAGGCCAGTATAAATAGATCCCCTACTTTAGAGGCCCCATCAACGCTCCGAAAAAGTGCTTTATGTGCTCAGAGCGGCTCCTGCCCCCTGAGAAACAGACACGCAGGTATCTGATGGTGCCTGATAACCATCTTCTCTCAGTTCCTCTCCGTTTGTTTTCTTAATTTAGGGAGCCTCCACGGTTCAGCGACAACACTACGGTGAGGAAAGCGGGTGTTTTTTGTTTTTTTTTCTCCCCCCAGATTCTCCGTCACGGGGCATTGTTACGCTCTGAGGTAGACGATATAGCCTCAGGACTGAGATCACATTACCCCTGCCACAGATCTGGCATTGCCAATCACTGGAAGCTGGAGAAGACAAAAAAAAAGACAAAAAACGTGCCAAAACCTCATTTATATACATCAGCTGCAGCCCTGCATGTTAGAGGTGACTTAAGAGTGAGCGTGTGTCTGTAAGCAATCTCCATAAATGCATGCGCGCATGTGGCTGTGCATGCAAACCCCGCGTCTGCCAGCCTGTTTCCATTGCAAGTGAGCGTTAAGTAGCCTTGTGGGGAGGCTGTAATACAGCCTAATGCACCTGAGAGCCCTGAAATCTATAACCATCATCTACATCTTCCTGATATTACTGGAACAGTCTCTGTTACTGTTTCTGATACGAATCTCCAGGGAGAGCTCCACTGCTGTAGGGAGAGGTATGGCAAGAGAGAGGAAAGGAGTGTGTGTGTGTGTGTGTGTGTGTGTGTGAGGCAGAGATGCACCTCTCCATTTCCTCAAGGTGATTCACCTTAATGCACGCTGAAATCAATGTGAAATTGAACTGAAAATTGAACTTTCAGCTCAGTAATATGGAAGACATGTTGTTATTAAATCTTTTCCTATAGCCATGAAACCGTCTGACTGATATTTGAACGCTTTTGAATGCTTGTTTTCGGCACCGCGGTGTCCCTTAATGGAGCCCCTTCGCCGTTTCGTCCACTGGGGACCCCGGGGTGCTTCACGAGAGGGCCCGTGCCCGCCACTTACAGGCGGTATTGATGGGGCAGCGGCCACCTATAGGCGGTGGTTAGCCCGTGTGGGAGGCGGAATCCAGCGTTAGTGGAGCGGGGAGGAGGAAGGAGGAGGAGGAAGAGGAGGGTGGGGGCTTCATCGCTCTCCATCTCCGCGGCATCTGTTGCGCCCACCACCTTCCAGTTGGCAAGACAGGTGTTTTGACGCAGACAGTCCGGGCCTCCCTGTAATCTCCGCTTCTTCCCCCCCCCCCCCCCCCCCCCCCCCCCCACCTCTCCCCCAAAAAACAAAACAAAAAACAGTCACCACAGTTTTCTTTTTTTTTTTCCCGACTTGCTCCCTCGCGCACGCACGGGACGCGCGCGTGCGTCCCGTGCGCGCGGGTGTGTATGCGCGACGGAGCCAGCTGGCACGAGTCGCCATGGTAACACACACCGGTTTCACGAAATCCGTCGGTGCTTAAGGGCACGAGGAGAGATGAATAAACTAATGAGATTATAAATTATTGTCGGTATAGCTGAACAGTCGGGCTGTTTTCTTTCTTGCTTTCTTTCTTTCTTTTTTTTTTTTTTTAAGGAGACTGCACACGCGGGCAACGTGAGGAGAAAGTTTATGGAGGGCCCCCGTTGTCTGTGACTCTGTTGTGTCTTCCGTAATCTGTTTATGATGAGGAACTCAAGTGGCTCCTCTGGTGAAGGAGGGAACCCACCCCGCGCGCTTTTGTGCCTCATATATACAAACTAGCAGTCGCGCGCCACCCTTATTGCATGATTAATTCCGGCCCCCTCTCCCTCTCCTCTCCTCTCCCTCTCCCTCTCCTCTTCCTCTATGAATTGGCTGTGCGTGTGCGTGCGTGTTGGAGATGAAGTGAGGATTCTCCATCACCACGCGAGGCTACAACTCCGCGCACCGCCCGCCTGTCCAGCGGTCCAGTGCCGCAGCTCCCACGGGCTGCGCTGTGGAGAAGCGGACCTGCATCCTAAAGCCAATCGGGGTTTTTTTTTTCTCCCCCTCTTCTTCACTCTCTCTCTCTCTCTCCCGGTTTTTATCCTCCACCTCATTGCAGTCTTATCACGTAACCCCCCCCCTCCTCTCCTCTCCTCTCCTCTCGCTCTGCCTCCCCCCCCAACACTCCCTCCCTCCCTCCCTCCCCATCCGCCTCAGCCGCTACAGGAGAGAGAGGGAGAGAGAAGAGTGCGGCTGAATGTGAACGACATGTCGACAGTCAGCCTCTAAAGTGTTTTCTCGGTCGTTCCCTAATTCTTTGGCGGCGGACTGAGTGAGTATTACCCGCATCCTTGCTCTGCTAAGCGTCGCTGTGTGGATCAGAGAGGCTGGTGGCGAGAGACAGACAATGGGGAATGCAATTGGATTGCGTTACTCTGCCAAGGATTTTCATACATAGCCTGGTAAATGTCTTAATAGGTTCTGTTAATGACTAGGCTGTTTAATTGGTCATGCTTTAATTCGACTAACTATTACAATGTGTGTGCTGTAATGTTTCGGAGAGGGGGGCTAATTGATTCTCTTGGAGGGCTGTGGGCTATCCAGGCTGGTATAGCCCCCCATACATTTGATCAGTGATGCTGCTGCTTGCCTGATAGTGCGGGTCTGTGCTGCCGGGGAGCAAAAGGGCCCCCCCCCCCCCATGTTGGGAAAAAAAAAAGCCAGTGTGGAGCTTTTTTCTCTTCTTTCGCCGAGGCTCTGTGCCGCGCTGACGGACAGAGAGGACGGAGAGAGCTAGACACTGGAATTATGTGACATGAATAATATGGTGAAGAATAAGCAGTGACCGTCATCTCTGGTCGGCTTGCGTCAGTGTGCGGGGGTCTAGAGGAGAGAGGATGAATTCATATCAAAAAAGAAAAAGTCAGAAAGACTCAAGAAAAAGACAGGCAGAGGGAAGCCACACCTGTGTCAGGCCTGGACATGGAGACAGACACACAGACAGACAGACAGGGACAGACTGTGGTTCTGAATTCTGCTGCGCTGTCACCAGCCGACACTTAAGTCCTTTCCTTTCTTGTTACCATAATGATGCGGAGCTATGCCGACTGCTGACTAGTCCGCTCGGCTGATTGGAGGAAGAGGCTCGAGTGTTGACTGTGTTTCTCCTTATTAAGGAGACATGGCCGTCCACCAAAGCAGAATCTAACAGGAGGGATCCCAGCGGTCTATCTGGACTGGGTATTGATCTCCTCCATACAGGGGGGCTCCGGGGCCCGGCAATAAAGAATGCATTCTCTTTGACGAGAAACGAAGACCCACTGGGACCGTGAATGGCTTGTATTCTGTATTGTATTCCTATTTGTCAAACCCTATCGAGCACTTTGGCCTAGATTGCGCCGTGTTTCTCACATGCTCCGGAGCCAGTTGCGATAAAATCCTCCCTCACCCGACTTCCCTTCTCCGTCCCGAAGTGTTGCAGCATCGCGCTGGTCTTGTTATGAAAGCACACACTACATCTACACGTGTCTAGCTACCTGTTTCTGCACTTGGCAGGCTATAAAAGCACACTTTTTTGGATGTGGTATGACCTTTCTCACATTGTTTTCAACACACACACACTCTCGGGCCGGCAACTTGGCTTCGGCGCTGCTTTCTCTGCGAGCCAGGCGTACATTGTGTGCGGGGCGAGAGGAGGACTTTGATGTAATCAATATCAGATTTCAGCTGTTTCACTGTGAGCTCTCATCCCGAGTGGCAGCCTTGACTGACTTCTTACTGCTTATGCAATCCCACTCCTCTCTCCCACCTCGCCCGTTTCCTCTCTCCCTTTTGTACCTACTCTCTGCCCATTACGCTTCCTTCATCCTGTCTGCCTCTCCCTCGCTCCGTTCCTCCACCTTGTTCCCGAATTTCTTCTCTCCACCGCCACCTCCCTCCACTCATTTCCCTTCACTCTCCCTTCGTCTCTCCCCCCCCCCGTCATAATCATCTCTGTGATTGCTCTTCCTCTCCCGGGCGGTGATGTTTTCACCGCTGCCTCCTTGTCTAACTCGCTGATGCTAGATTATTGCTGTATGATTACAGCTACCATACCATGATGATCATTATTGCATTTCGCATGGCGGTGTTCAACACCGTATGAGCAGATCGAGATGCTTTATCCAATTTGGATCTCATTAAGACTTGAGAGGAGATATCCCCATGCAAGATTCACATCTCAGCTGTTTTCTCTTTTATTTTGGCGTGTGTGTGTGTGTGTGTGTGTGTGTGTGTGTGTGTGTTTGTTTCCAGGACTACTGCAACTCCATTCTCTTGTTATTGCGGTGCCGTCCTCATCACCATCACCATCACCACCACCACCACCATCACTATCACCATCAGTTCATGTTCCTGCCCGTCAGCGCGCCGCCCTCCACATCAGCCCCCTTTTTGAAACATTTTTGGAAGAGTTTCGGAATCGGCAGCGCTGCTTTCACTCCACTGTCATTATCACAATAATGATTATGACAGGGCTCGGATGGCTGTTGATAACCCAGCACACTCTGATTGATAATACGAGGTGGTTTTTGTGCCTCGTCTCTTCTGTTCTCTGATTGCCATTCATCTTATTAAATGGAGCAGTTCATTAGACAGGAGCATTATGAATCTGATTTGCATTCACCCATATTCATATTGCATACATTAAAACAACACACGCGTGACATTTCAGCCTCGCCGGGCATTTGAGAGCACAGATGAATATATTCATCACGCCAGCCCCCCCACCTCGCCACCACTCCCTCCACTCTGGAAATGACAAAATGTGATTCACAGGTGAACCAGCCCCGCGTGTTTGCCTTTGTTTTGCATTCTCGGTGTCAGAATTTGAATTTTTAATACGAGAGCGGTGTCGTATTAGGCGAGAGGATTGCGCCGCTTGTTGCTAAATCAATATTTTCTGCTTTGGTGAACCCTGTGAATCCAAAGCCGTGTTTTGCGGGGCTGAATGCATCTTACATATGTTTACATTGGTTGGCTCCGGCTCGGCTCGACTCATACCACCGCATACTGTGGCCTCCAGTTGGCCTGTACATCATTATTCCGATGTAATGTAATTCTTTCCCCGTGGCACTCCAGTCTGTGTGATTTAACTTTTATTTTCTGACTGCTTTAGTATGCTTCTGATGTATCATCAATCTGATTCATCCTGAACTGACTTTTGCTGCTGCCTCCCTGGCTGTTTGCCCTCTTTTAACTGTGTGTGTGTCTGTGTGTGTGTGTGTGTGTGTGTGTGTGTGTGTGTGTGGTAATGTATGCATGTATGTATGTGCCATGCCTCGCCCTGCCGTGCAGTGCGGTGAAGGGCCGATGCCGGGCTGTCGCCCCAGGCTGCTGAGCTGAGAGGGAGAAGCAGGAGGATGCAGTGGGTCGCTCTGGCAGTGGCCCTGGGGTGTGTGTGTCTGTCCCGGGCGTCGCACACCCCCACCCCCACCCCCACCTCCACACACACCCCTCTGGTGGACAACTCCGAGGAGGAAGTGGACGAGCCGTGCTTCGAGCCGTGCACGTGCGAGGTCAAAGAAGGCGTGCTGCACGTGCACTGCGATGGGCGGAGCTTCACTAATGTCAGCCAGGTATCACCCCTGCTCGCTCGTCAGGCCACGCACGTGGAGCCGCGCTGCACTTTTATTGCCGTTCGGCTCATTAACATGCCGTATCTCCAAGTCTAATATCCTGTCTCCGATGTGGCTTGAAGGTGTTTCTAACTGTTCAATTCATGTAATTAATAAGATAACTAATCAGACCTCTAATTAATCACTCAGGTGTCACAGTCGTGGGTCCGCCCTTTCAAACTCAACCTCCAGAGGAACTCTCTGAGGCGTCTCTATAGCAACGGGTTTCAGCACCTTGGCAACGCAGTGTCGATAAACCTTGGCAACAATGCGCTCCAGGACATCCGAGTGGGAGCTTTCAACGGTTTGGCCAAACTGAGACGTCTGTACCTCCACGAGAACAAGCTGGAGGTCTTCAGAAACGATACGTTCGCCGGCTTGGAGGCCCTGGAGTACCTCCAGGTAGGCCTGAGAATATAATCCACGCTGATTATCCATGACTGACGGGGTTATTGACAAATTCACCCGGCATTACAGTGGATACGTCTGACAAAAGTAGTCGCTTGCTCGCAGGTGACTCGAGTGGAAGAATCATCTCAGGATCTCTGTGCCTCAACTTTCCTGCTGCTTTCAGCCTATTTTATTCGATTGCAGCAATTATATGTTCATCACATTTTCTCTTCTACCTGCAGGCTGACTACAACGTGATCAAACGAATCGACAGCGGCGCTCTGAGGTTCCTGTACAAGCTCCGGGTGCTCATCCTCAACGACAACCTGATCCCTGTCCTGCCTGCTCATCTGTTCAGGTTTGGATTCTGATTATTTTGCTGCAAAGCTTTTGAATTATTCCGCGACTGATCTGCGGAAATATCAGTGTCAGACACAATTAGTCAGTCTGTACTGCTGTTGAATTAATGTTTCCGTGGCATACTATTT
Organism: Sparus aurata; assembly: GCF_900880675.1. NCBI lineage: Eukaryota > Metazoa > Chordata > Actinopteri > Spariformes > Sparidae > Sparus > Sparus aurata. The sequence goes on from NC_044202.1 coordinate 7,604,789, forward strand.
CATATCATGAAAGAGGATTAATCATCAGATAAAAAGCAGATTTCTCAGCATGGAATGTGTGAACTTTTATTTTTGCTTGCTGTCACATTGTCCTTTCATATAACCTAGCTAACTATCATCCCCCCCCCCTCCTCCTTCTGCTCCAGATCTGTGTCTCTGACTCATCTGGACCTGCGGGGGAATCGTCTGAAGAGCCTGGCATATGCTGGGACCCTGGAGTATGTTGGTCGCTCCCTGATGGAGCTGCAGCTGGAGGAGAATCCCTGGAACTGTGGCTGCGAGGCAGTGCAGCTACAGCAGTGGCTGGGTCAGATCCCCTACACGGCTGTAGTCGGGGACGTTACCTGTGAATATCCCTTCCACCTTCACGGCAAGGACCTGAGAGAAATCCCCCGTAAGGAGCTCTGTGCCGACCTCCCCGATAAAGAGCTGCAAGCGGAGGGAGGCGCACCATCAGCAGGATCACAGCCCCAACATTTGCCCCCAAACTCTAAACCCCCTGGGCGAGTCAGGCCCACTAAACCCTCCTCCATGGTTCATGGCTCCCGGCAGAACACTCACACTTCCTCCACTTCATCGTCTTCTTCCTCAGCCGAGCGTAAAGACAGAGAGAGGCACCCGAGGCCGACTAAAAGGCCTCGGCCCTCCAGAATATCCCCCACACCTCGCAGTCACAACCAGAATCCGCCTGTCGCCGGCTACCAAACACGACCCCCCATCCCCATCATTTGTCCCATCGGCTGCACTTGCAACCTGCACATGATAGACTTGGGCCTGACCGTCAACTGCAAGGAGTGCAGCTTCCAGAACGTGTCCCAGCTCACGCCTCGGCCCCTCAACGGCCGCAAGCTGTACCTGAGCGGGAACTTAATCCAGAGGATCTACCGCACGGACTTCTGGAACTTCTCCAGCCTCGATCTGCTTCACCTGGGGAACAACCGCATCTCCTACCTCCAGGAGGGGGCCTTCTCCAGCCTGGTGAGCCTGAGGAGCCTCTACCTGAACGGGAACAACCTGGAGCGGCTCAGCCCCCACATGTTCCTCGGGCTGCAGAATCTGAGGTAGGATATTTTTTGGTTTGGGTTTTTTTTTTTTTTTTTTTTTTTTTTTTGGATCACTCACAGCGGTTCAAGCACTTTGTCGTCGCCGCACTTCAAACAAATTCAACCAACGGGAAAGCACATCTCCACTCAACAACCCCGGCGAAGGCATTTAGACAGTTGTTTATAAGTATGTGGAAATTAATTTCACTCTAATGCTGGCACGGCACACAGCAGAACATTTTGATTACCATTATGGCAGCGTTTGATTGAAATGAGAGGTGCCCATTCTCTTCCGGGAGTGCAGTTTGTTAGTCACGCTGCCTGTTGGCGTGCTCCAGTCGAGGTGTGATCCCGGTTTGAGTGACAACGTGAAAATCCAGGGTTTTTTCTGTGCATTTGCATACAGAGGTGTTGATAAGGCGGCGAGACATCTGGATGATGCCAGGGAAAAAAGGGTTATTATAGAAACGGAGTCGTCGGGGTGATGCCTACGTATCATTGTTAGATGAAGTCCTCTGGGTTGTTTGATCAGGACAACAGGTGAAACCGCGTCCTCTTCCTGACGCTCCACCTTTTCTTATTCAGAGCGTCGTTTGGCCCCGAGCGTTCAGCGCCACTGTTTCTATATTTAAAGATAAGGTTCAGAAAATCTACAGACCCATTAATCTGACTATTAATCAATAATAAAGATCCTCTTAGGACATTCAAAACGTCTTCCTCTTAACCTCTCGTTAGCCTCCGTTAGTGAATCCAGGGAGCCGGGGAGAGCGGTACATTCAAACCACATCTATTACTTATTTCAGCGATGGGACTATATTGGATGACTAGCATGCAGGGAAAAGTCTCCAGCCCTACTTAATTCCCCCACTAAATTCACCCTGATTTCTATTAACTGAGGATAAAAAAAAAACCTTGGAAAATTCAAAGTGTGTTAAATGTGACATGATCATCAGGCCCAACCGAGACGAGTGTCGTTGAGTCATCAGCGGGGAAATTACGCAATGTCATTCGGTGAAGATCAGCTAATCAGCTGTGAGCCGCGGAAAGTGCAGATTAAGTCAAATTTCTGTTTTGAGTCCTCAACATAAATATTCATTTATTTAATCACAAAGAGGTGAATTATCGCTGAATAATACTTCAAAATAAATTGATTTAAATGACTGAAAAATGGGCCTCTCGTCAAGAATCCGTACAAAGTTAAGACGGATAAACAGATGCCCTTATTGGCTTTGTGTGATGTGTTATAATTTATGTGATTCATAAGGTGCCGCGCTCCCGTTTGTCCTTCTGCAGAGACACTGTCACACCGTCCTCTCTCCTCTTCAGGTACCTTTATTTTGAGTACAACGAGATCCACGAGGTCGACCCCGGGACCTTCGACTCCATGCCGTCCCTCCAGCTGTTGTTCCTGAACGCCAACCTGCTGCGGAGCCTCCCTCTCGGCGTCTTCTCCGGAGTTAATCTCGCCCGCCTCAACCTGCGAAACAACCACCTCCTGCAGCTTCCCATGGCGGGCGTGCTGGAGCACCTCACCGGCCTGGTGCAGGTAGGTGTGAGCCCATTCACTGAGCGCTTTCGGCGCTCGAAGGAATTATTCTAATCTGCTAACCTGCTCGTGTGTAAATGAGTCACGTACCCAGGCGCGCGCGAGGCTTTTTTTTTTTCCAGCGAATTCAGGCCAAATAACTCGCGTTTTGTTGTTGAGTGACAGTGACAGGGCGAAAAAAAACAAAAAAACAGAGATTATTGAATTGGATCGCCCCCGTTGATTTACTAAACGAAAAATATGCATAATTAGACAGAGTATATTTGATTCAAATGTCAGACGACGAGATTAAAAGAACTAATAGATTGCCAAGACACATTACATTATCCCGGCTTGATGAAAGAAAACAAAAAAAAAACAAGCTGAAGCCTCGGATCAAGCCGTTCCCTCGCATTTCAAAACTTCTGGCAGCGCCTGATCTCCTGGCCTCTGGCACAGCTGCGGTTCCTCCTCTCTTCCCCGTCATCTGCATCGTCTGTTGTTTTGAGAGCTCTGCTGTGGCATGCGGGACTACGGTTGCGCCTCAGGTATTCTAATTGGAAAATTGCAATTGACTCGATTTGCATAAGTGGTCTTAATAAATCAGCAGCCAAACTGGAGAAAGCTGAACCCCTCAAGTTTTTTTTTGTTTTTTTTTGCGGAAGCACGGTTGTAATTAAAGCGCCTCTTAGTAAATAGGCTGTATAAACTACAGTATGCGTTTGTGTTACACCTTACCTCGCATATTTTGGGGCTGCAGCAGCAGCATTATGTGGCTGGGCTGCGGCGCACAATGCGACCGATAAGGACCCCGAACCCGAGGTATTACATTTTTCTTCCATCCTGCCTCCTCTCACTTCAGCAAATTTAGTGTAGCGGGCTTTTCTTAGACAGCCGTAGCAGAATGAGGTAAGGTGGGTGTGGATTAGCACCGAGTGTCATTGTGAATTTCTGTTTTTTTTTTTTACTTTTACTCCATGGAGAAAAAATCCCCTGATTCTAGGCAGTGTGGGTGAGGCTGGCAGTTCACGGGCTGGTTCTGGATGTTTGCTGAAGGGAAGGCCGACGGTGGTTGTTCACGAAGCCGGAGGAAGTGTATTATGTTTTTTTTTGTGTGTATGTGTGTGTGCTGTTATACTCCTCTGATGTCCACGGGCATTAAAGCGCTCACCAAATGGAGGCACACTGTGGGCCATATTCATAAAGCCCAGCGGTATCACCATTGTAGTGCTGGAAATCTGCAGCGCGGTAATTGAATTCATTCATTTACCGGTGGTTGTTATTACGCCGACAAAGCCACATTAGCGCTGCCCATGGTCTGGAGAAAATAATGTGACAATGATATCACCTGTTGACTCACGGGCTGGCCTGTTTTGAAGCTGGAGAAAAGTGGGCGGGGGGGGGGTCTTTTTTTCTGGGCGCTGGCGTTTGTTTTCGGAGCCAAAGTTTCAAAAAAATCAAAGGGTGACACAGATGGAAGCGGGGTGAAGCTCACAGCTGCTGTAAAAAAAAAGAAAAAAAAAAGCAGTCCAGTTTGATTATCATAAAGCTGCAGCGCGTATAGCTTAGAGTCATTGTCGCCATCAAGAACGGGATTAAACAGTTACACACACTTCTGTGCGCTGATATCTCCGAGAAGTACCGCCCTGATTATTTTAAAAAAACCATCAGCGAGACATTACAGTAGAAATTAAAGCGGCCACGGCGTCTGTAATTCCTTAAGCAGCAGCACGAGAGTCTCCCCTTTCAAAGAGAGTGAAAAAAAAAAGGATCTTATGAAATCGAGTTAGGTGAATCAGCTTTTTGAGGAGGTGCCAGAAATATGTACAGTTCAGGGAAAAACATATGTCTCTCTCGGTAAACGCTGGGAACAGGTTGTGTAGCCTGGTAGGGCAGCTCTCTCTCGTCACTGCCAGCTGCAATGAAGGAACTTGCCCACAGCCACATCTCACCTTGTGCGAATGTTGAGGTAGGAAAAAACACAGCGCGCGCACCAGAAAGAGATTGATGACAACAACACAGCGCTCCCTCACCAGGGGCAGGTCTGACAGCACAGGCATTAAAACGCCCAACTAATATTCACCTGATTGTCAGCTTCACTTGAGTCTGCGTCGCTTTTTCCGGCAGCTTCTGTCACTGCGGATGATCGGATCAGTGATAATACCTCTAAAAGGTACAAGCTAATCTTTAAGGAAATAGTTTGACATTTTTCGAGATATACTTGAGTCAGATGAGGAGACTGATCGCACGTCCGCCTGCAGCCAGCAGCTGGTTAGCCTAGCTTAGCAGAGAGGCTGGGAAACGGCTAACGTGGCTCCGTCCAAAGGTAACAAAAACCTGCCTGTCAGCACCCATGAAGCCCGCTAATTAATAAGTCGTAACTCATTTGTTTAATCGGTTTGCAAAAAGGTTTGAAAACAACGACGCTAAAGCACATCTTCAGGCTAAACAGACCATCATAGTCACTGACCAAGCAATTAGCTTTTAGCGGAGAAAACTGCTGATCCACAGTGCACCACTTCCTCGTTAAAAGCTTATTTAAAGACCGTGAAAGCCCTCCGAAACCACAAGGATATTATAAATCTGTTGGTAACAGGAGGCTGCTGAGCTATTAGCCCTTTTGAAAACGAATTAAACAGTCGAGACGAGCAACCTGACTGAACCCAGTCGTTCGAGCTTGCTCATGAAAAAGCCGACAAACTAGCTTACATTGACAAAACTTCATGAAAATTTCTACTTCTGAAACTTAACTCGGCTTTTTCTCTTGTCAGATCAGCAAAGTGTGTTTGAAAGATAGTATTTTGAGTTAGCGATACCCTGCACGGGCGTCATGGTAGGGTTCTTTTTAGTCGCCAGTTGGCAGCCATCTTGGCAACACCTCCGACCAGGCCCCTTTAGATGAACGTGGAGACGTAACGCCATTCTCATTGGCACATGAAAACCACTTGTAGGCCATAGAGCACCCAGTCAAATCTGATTTAAATAAAGCTTTAAAAAGTTTGGTGGCAAAATTCAAGGTCTCTTCGCGAACCGACTCGCAGCCATTTGCAGCTTTATATCCAGTGTAGTAAATTATCTCCTGAACAAAAAACAACCCATTGAATATTTTAATGCACTGAAAACAAGTTATATATATATATATTTTTTTTAGGACTATCAGCCAATATTCCACTTAAACTGCACAGCGCAGCAAACAAAAAAAAGACATTAGCTCAATAAAAGCCTCTGAATTACTCGGCTTTTAGCAGTTGTGGAGGTTGACCAATTCGCTGGCGGGCGTAGCGATGTATTTTTCTGTTTCAGGGCAGGAGATGGACTTTGGATCTCTGATGATCTCCTGTTTTAATAAATGCCAATAAAGTCAGTTTACAACACAAGTAGCCTACGCCTCCGCGCAGTAAGATGATTATTCTTGCAGGGTTTTATCAGTAGTATATCAATGTCCACTCTCATCCACTCACATGTAGAGGTGCACGATTAATATTGTACTCGCAGAATGACGTTCAAGAACGCACACTTCAAAGTTAAATGCATTTCATTCCACTGAGACAAATGTTTTTTAATCCCTTTTCTAAAAATTGGACAGTTTCTTGTACCGTTTCCAAAACTATTTTATTCCCAAGTATTGGAACGTAACAGTGAGCAATGCTCGACTGAAATGTGCTTTTCCAGCGTGTGATTTAGAAGAACGTTTGTTTAAAAGAAGACCTTACACAAACCTGCGTTCCCCGGGCCTCTTTTGTGGGTTCGGTATTGTATTTTTCTGCAGGTAACAGGGCGAAGCACACTCACTCATGTCATGTCTCCATACTTCAGTAGCGCCTCTCGGAACATTTCGAACACTGAAAAAATAAAACAGAAATCCAGATATCTTATCCAGCAGCATTAAAAGTCGGTGTTTGTTTACCCTCGGAATAAAAGATCAAGGGGCTCCGCTCTAGACTCATCATGTTGCAGTGTTGTTCAGCAATCACACAGAGGCAGCGATACCAAATTTTCTCAACTGACAATAGCCTCAATGGACCAGAAACACTTGCACTCTTTGCTCTTTGCTATTACCGCCATTCTCTCTCCACCTACATGAAACACAAACCGCTGGGTAGGAAAAAGAAAAAGTTCATGCCCCTCCTCGAGGGGTTGTTGGAGTCGCTCGGGGAAATATTTGAAAGCACTATCTGAGGTAGAAGTCGACGAAGGCAGGTACAGAGCGCAAGTACGCCGTGAAAGTAAATTACAACGCTTCCTGGAATGCACCTCGGCATCACAGGCTGATGAAATCTAATAGCGCGTGAGTGTCCGTGAGCGGATTGTTTCCCGATTGCATTCCTCTGGCTTTGTGTGCATACTGTACCCAAGAAGGCAGTTTTTCCAATGTACACATTTTTTAAGAAAACCCCCAGATTTCTGCGCATACTGCAGAATCCTCGTCTAATGCCTCCTTTTCATTTTCGCTCTGTGTATTATTCAAAAGACAATGAAACGCATTCATCAGTACGGAGAAGGCTTGGCAAGCCGTAGCTCAGGGGCGTCTCGTCACCAGAGACTACAGCAGAATCTCTGCGCCAGGGCCTCAAAAAAAAAAGAAGAACAAAAAAAACCTGCTTATATTGACTATATTTCTGGAGCAATCCTGATGACTGACAGGATATTGCTGTTTGGGCAAGGTGATCAATTATAAGACACATGGCGCGCTGAGAACATCCTGAATTTATCCTCCCTGGTGTGATTTTTTTTTTTTTTTTTATAGCTCCCAAGTAAATTTTTGGACAATTATTGCTTGATCTTTGATCCCTGTCATGATGATAAAAAGCCCACAAGAGCAAAATTTACTCTTCTGCGGCTAAAGCGTGGCAGCTACCACCTCAAATAACGATGCCATCATTTAAGGCAGGCTAAATATATTTTCTGACAAGAGGAGGGTTGTTTTTTTTCTTCTTCTTTTTGTTCAAAAAGAATTTCTCACTGAATGAGATCACAAGCAAGCGTCGACACAATAAATGTTGCACTCGGAAGTGTAACATTTAAACACGACTCACGGTGACTGGTAATGAGGAAGAACACTGCAACGCTTAATTAACCATTTATCGAGCAATTTGAAATATATATGAACATCAGACGCAACTTTGTAATGATCGTCCAAATTAATATAGATAGATAGTTTATAGATGAACTGCACAGTGTTTATTTACCATGTACTGAAGAGTAAACATTTCTTTTGGCAGCTTTACATCAAACAATTGCTTGATATTTTTATATGAGGTGTTTTATTGTTGAACAGTGAAATAACGATCACCATTTATTAAAAACGTATTTGTGACTATCGAAAATATTTGATACTCGAGCAAAAGCTGGCTGGTCATGAGGTTCAGTTTGAGCTTCCAGATATTTCTAGGGAATTTTCTTTTAAATGTATTTGAACAAGTATAATGACCTTTATGCAGTCTCATTTTTCGCGCGGTAAAATATAAAGGATCACCAGGCCTGCTTATTATTTTTCATAAACTGAGTGTGGCAGGCATCCGTGCCCATTTGTGCAGGAAGCCAATCAATTAGGGGAACTTGGGATGTCACTTAGCATTTTAGAATAGACCTCAATAGGTTTTTGCTTTTGGCCAGTGGCCCATCCTTGTTTTTTTTTGTTTTTTTTAAATGTTTGGACCTCCAAAGGAAAAAAGTTTGGGCACCTCAGTGTTGCTGTGGATACTGTTAAAACATTTAAAACTTCTGATTTAACATTATTCATCTTTCCTCAATGGTAGGAGCTGGTACCAAGCATTTGATGTTAAGTCCTTGTAGGTTTAAAGACGAACTTTATCTCCATGATGTTGTGACATCACACTACATCACCATGTCATACCGTTTGCGCTGCTGGCTCAGGCGTGTGTGAGCTGACCAATCAGAGCAGCAGGGCCTTAAAGAGACAGGAGCTAAAATAGTGTTTAAGATGGAGGGCGAATACAGAGCTGCAGCGCTGGACAGTATGAGAAAACAGCATGTGAACCTGCTCTAGTAGTAACCCAAAATAAAATGATGAACTTGAAAATGACCATCATACATCTTCTTTAATGGTTTAATAATGGTTGAGGATACAGTATCATTAACAAACTGTCTATAAGTGGAATGAGTTCACTTAAAGCCTTCAGGTGCATAAAAAAAAAAAAAAGCACAGTGGTTTCATGCACTCGTATTTCCTCTGCGACTAGCACCTGTCGGCCTAACCGAGGGTCTATAATTTCCCTTCTCAGCAGAGCTTTGATTGACAAGTTGACAGCAAATCGCACACTAGGTGACCAGGCGTATAAATTGTAAACGGTGTTGGACACGTTTGGACAGATGCTTGCAAAAGAGGAGAGGATAGAGCCCTCGGGATCTGCGCCAAACGCAAACAATGCCTCGAATAAAACGCTTCAAGGATTCCCAGCAGATGGAAGATTATAGTTGCGAAAGTCACGAAACTGCAGCGACAAGCCGACGCGTTGGTCGTACGGCGTTCGTTCTAAATGTCACCTTGTTTATTTGAAAGCTGAATTACAGCCCGGTTTTTGTCACAATCAAGCCGGAAAAAAAAAACATAGAGAGCCGCTCTTTATAAGCAGACCTTCAGTGTTCAAACCTTGTTAAGACTGCGGCACGGCGTTGTTTTCCTGCGAACCCTCTGGTCGCAATTATGTCATTATGAAAGCCACACAAAAGCCCACAGAGGGCTCACTCCAATAAAGAGAAGGAGCATCCTGTTGTTCAGCGTGAGGCATGGGGAGGCAGCCGTAGCATGGCTCCCACAACAGCAATGCTGAATCATCTCAAAAAGCATCCATCTATTTCTGCGAGCCAGGGAGATGGCCTAACCAAATTAGCATGACAACATTTGTGCAAGCCCACTGGAAGTGTGACAGAGGAGAATATCAGCTTTCCGTTGCCAAAGTCATTGCTAAAGATACAGAGCAGATCAGTTCTGCAGACAATACTACGTGATGTAAGTGATTCCCTTTGTGCATAATCTGCTTTAGCCTTTTGCAGAGTGCGGCAAAGTGAATATTTGAGTTTGTTTTAGGGGCTGGCAGGCAACAGGAAAAATGGATTTATGCACATACCTATTGGATTAGAGCACAAGGGAGAGTTGCATCACATCCCGTCTATTGTTATAAAAAAAAAAAAAACCCAACAAAGTGAGAGCGGCGATACCCTCAAAGGCTCGTCACGCACAAACCTGCGGGGAGAGATTTGTCAATAACCACTTGTGTAAACTCTGAGTGGTCTTTATTGTAAACTGAAACACAACTATAACCTGCTGTAGTACATGTGTGAACAGGCTTTTAAAGAGGAGCTCTTGTGGGCGCGAACAAGTTGAATCGGGCGCACCCGCTCAGATTTGTTCTCCGTCGCCGGGTGGGGAATACGTCACTGCCCGCGCGCTCGGCCATTCAGGAAAAGCGGGCACTTCATTGTTCTGATGAGCCAATAATGTCGTTGTTTACATTAATCAGTACTTTACATCACCGGCATATTTCAAAATGAACACTTAATGACGCCCGCCATCGTGGAGAGCCGTTTTCTATTATGCAAATGCTGAAAAACTCATTTTCCGTATATTCTGGCTGGCGAGAGGCAAAGATAGCAGAGAAAACATAATTTCTCTTGTTGTCATCTTATTAAAGTGCCGGCTCCTGCCTTATTCTTCAACACGGGATGCTGTTAGTAAGTTGCTATATATCACAAGGATACGAGCTAAATTATCGCTTTTTTTTTTTCTTTCTTTACATTCCCACAAAGTGATTCATGAATTTGCATTGCATGGCAGACCGGCAATTAGTGTCCTATTACCCGATGACATGCACGGTGGTGTTATGTGTTCCTCCAGGTGGACCTGCAGCAGAACCCGTGGGAGTGCAACTGCGAAGCGGCACCACTCAAGCGTTGGCTGGAGGGGCTCAGCGCGGTGGTGGTGATGGGAGAGGTGGTCTGCCATTCCCCGGAAAAGACCAAAGGCGTGGACCTGCGCTCCCTCTCCATGGAGCTGCTCTGCCCTGAGCTGGAGCCCCAGGAGGACCAGCAGCACGAGGAGCAGACGGCCACCTCCACAGCTGCAGACAGCGGTGTGTCGGTTGGCTACCCCGGCTCGGGGCTGGGGCCCCTGATCCCTCCGGGGAAGGATTCAATCCCTCTGTCGGTGTTAGTGCTCAGCCTGCTGGTGTTGTTTGTGTCGGCATTCTTCGCGGCAGCGGCACTAATCGCCTACGCCCTGAGGAGGAGGGACAAGCTGCCGTTCCGCCGCCAGGGAGAGGTAGACTTGGCCGGCATCCAGATGGAGTGTGGAATCTTCACCGAGCAGACGCACCACCACCACCACCATCACCACGGCCTCCCGGAGACGCCGCCTCTACCTCCGCCGGAGCACAACCACGTCTACGACACCATCTTGCCCCCGGAGGCTGCGTCGAAAGGTCCGAACCCCGCCGCAGCCTCGCACATGTGTAGCAATCCCATCTACAAGGAGGAGCAGGATGCGGCGGTGACACAGCGACCACAGCAGCAGCAGCAGCAGCAGCAGCAGACGTTTGCAGCTTCTAAAGAGAGCGAGGGAGGATACTGTCCTGCAGCAGAGAAGGAGCGGGAGTGGACTCTGGAGGTGTCCTCGTCCCCCATCAACACCATCACAGGAGCAATGGGGCCGCTCGCCGGCCTCCATGGGAACGGCATCCTCTGCCCCACCGTGATCGACAGCCAGGGCCCCACGCCCAAGGTCGAACTGGTGGACTGCCTCTTCAGACTCCCCGCCCCCGAGTTCAGAGACCTGCCAGACAGGTACGCGAGGCCACCGCCCCGCTACCCTCACCCGCAGGACTCCAAACAGGACGCCCGACCCGACCAAGCGCTCGTGGTCACCACCGCCAGCTCCACGGCGGGCGGCGGGAACAGCGGCCAGAGCGAGCAGGGAGCAGGAGAGCAGAGAGCCAGACTGAGGACCACACCGGACTACATGGAGGTGCTGGACCGCTCCTACCAGTTTTAACACTCCTCCTTTCGCCTCCTCCTCCTCCTCCTCCTCCTCTTCCTGCTTCCCCTCTTCTCTCGTCTCCTCATCATCTCCCTTACTGGCGATGAATCATCCAGTAACATTGACTCCTGTACAGAGGCTTGCGTGGCTCTGAGAGGAGCCTGTGGGGGAGCGGGACTACACTACACACTATGTTTATTCCTGGATAACGAGCTGAGGTCAGTTTTTTGTATTTTCCCCACTACTGGCGTATAGGTCGGTATTTGGCAAGGATTAGCTGATCCCAGATATCTGCCTGGAGGGCGAAAAACTTCAGCTGCAGCTACTACAGAATTTTACCCTCCATTACGCCTCACAATCGTAAAAAAAAAAAACCCACAAAGAACACTGAGGCTCCGTTTTTTTTCTACCCGGTGCCGCGACGAGCAGGAGGCCGTACAGCAGCTGCGGCGGCGGTAGGCGTTGATGTTCACATTATCACTCTCAAAAGACCTGCGTGGAGGTGAAACACACCAGCTCTTTTGCAACATCAAACACAGAGTCATAAACTGTGACAGCCCCGAAGGCGTGGAGCGAAGCTGGGTGGACACGTAAGACGGAGACGACGCGAGCGAGAGTGAGAGAGAGAGAGAGAAATGACTGAAAACAGCCAAGTGCCTTAGCAATGAACAGCCAGCAGCGTGGTCAATGCTTATTTTTCTATGAATACAGATCTATTTATCTAAACAAAGAGGTTTGACTACTAACGGATGGGACGCTGATGGACGACTGAGACTGAAACCAATCAAAAGCCGCCGAATAATTGCATTCCCCGGATGAGCCAAAAATAATAATATACCCAGTCAATATTGGAGTTGTTTGTATGCAGTTCAGTTCATTTTCATCTCATCCAGTTAACTTAATTTCTTTTTTTGCTTATCCGGTTTGAATTTCCTTTACAGGGCTAGACGAGAGGACTTATCCAGGAATAGTTGGTGTGAAAATTATTATATTAAGGAGAGAGAGAAAAAAAAAAAAGGGTTGTCCTGGTTTTATGGAGGAGACGATACAGAGATTATTTTTGTTAACGCAAAGGAAGGCCGACGCACAGAAGGACACAGTGGCAATGGATGCGTATTGGATTTATTAATGGGTCGTGTGGCCGCAAGGACCTCTGCTCCACGTTTTTCCTTTCAGGGGACAGACACACAAAAGGTTGTTGTATTGATTTTTTTTAAAGTGTTTCTCAGAGGAAATTTGAATGTGGCGGTGAGAAAAAAAATGGACAAAAAAAAAACCAGGACGTGAAGGGATTTTCTTTCTTTTTTTTTTCTTTTTTTTTTTTAATTACAGAAAAAAAAAGACAGACACTTCTATCAACTATCGATTATTATCTTTTACGGAGGTACCTTTTTATGCTTTCATCTCCTACCAATAGTAGAGGCAGTTGTGAATATATTTATTCTTAGTTTTTGCGTGTTGAATCTCTCCTGTAAGGGATCATGTTATATTAATGTATAGGATGATTCTGCATCTGGTTCAGCCTTCTTACCGCCGACCCACGAAATACAATAAAGGGTGCTACGTTAAAAAAGAAAAAAAAAAGGAAAAACCTTGCAATGGCAGCTCCTGCAATTTGTGGCAAATACGTGTCCTGACCCTCATCAATGCACACACACTCACTTTCCTCCGCCTCCCGTCTCCTTAATAGTGCATGAACAGAAACAGCTCGAGGTGAGGCTGAGCCTGTAAGCTTGTCCACGCAGCGTGTTGGAGAGATGAGATGAGAGTTTAGCAAAGCTCAGAGCCTGCAGGGTTCCTCTCCAACGTACAGGCCGGCAATAGGAGCTAATAGTGTGAAATCCAGCACATTAACGGTATGGAATCAAAAACAATCAATTTGCGAAATGACGTGTAAGGCTGGTGGGGGCCCCGGGGCCAAGGTCGTGAATTGCTCTATCTCACTGCGGCTCCGTTTCGTTCCTTAATGATCTATCGGCCACTTTCATCTCTCCATCTTCGCTCCCCCTCTATTTTCTCTTCTTCTTCTCACCTTTTCTCCTTTGTTCTTTTCTTTCCTCTCCTCTACTTCCCCTTCTCTCTCTCTCTCTCTCTCTCTATCTATCTCCCCTCCCTCCCTGGTCGTTGCTGTGGCTGTCAGCTCAGCCTCGCAGGACAGACGTGGAGAGATGCTGTTCTATATGCTGCTCGACACACAGGTAGCTCACGCTCAAGTGTGCGTGCCTGAGCGCGTGTGTGTGTGTGTGCGCGCTTTCTTTTTTTTTCCTTCCTTTCTTCTGTGCTCTCTCTCCATCCTTCGGTGATGAGCGCAGTTCTTCAGACGCCTCCTCACTCTCGGCGTTCAGAACTCTGTTGCACGGATAATCCCCCCGTGGGTGCGTTTCGTGTGCGCGTATTCGGGAAAGGGTGTGCCTTTGTTTGTAGGTGTGTGTGTGTTTAAGAAAAAAGTGTGTGGAGCCGGGCGTGTTTGCGCAGCTAGTAGAGGGGCCGGTCTGTCTGTCTGTCTGTCTGTTTGTGTGTGTGTGTGTGTGTGTGTGTGTGTGTGTGCGTGACGGAGCGAGTGAGTGCGGCGCCACAGCCTCAGTCCAGCCTTAATCCTCTAAGCTGTGTAGTTCACTCATGCCACATCAGCCCCATTGTGTCTGCAGACAAAGAAGCCCAGTTAGAACTAAATGCCAGTTAAAGCAACAAACGACTAATTATAGCATCATTCTCCGCATCCCCCCTTTCTCTCTCTCTCTCTCTCTCTCTCTCTCTCTCTCTCTCTCTCTCTCTCTCTCTCTCGTTCGTGCTCCTCAACGCTCCCTTCTCACTCCCTCGCTCCGATTCTTTTCTCCTCTGGACCCGTTCCAGCTGCGTGTAAGCGTGTATGCATTTTTGCCACTTGTGTTTTTCCGCGTGCGCGTATGTACGTGTGTGTGTGTGTGTGTGTGTGTGTTTTTTCGACTATCTGACAGCTTTGCCATGGTTCATGTGTTTGGGTCCTGTCAGAGCTGTCCTGTCACTGTGTGAAAAAAATCATTCATTTCCCAGAGTCGAGGATGAAAGAGTCTTTAGACTTCAAACGCCTGTGGGCCTCTGTGGCTTAGATTGCCTCTCGCTCTTCCCTCCACCGCCGTGTCATTTATTCCTTAAAAAAAAATAAAAAAAGAGGGGGAGGTGGGGGGAGAAAAGAAAAGAAAGAAAAAACAGTTGCGGCTGTGGCGTCGGTTAAGTAGAGATGGCGGAGACATTGCGAGGAGCTGGACAATTAGCCTGATTAAAACACTGTCATTTTGTATAATAGATTTAGCCCGAGCTGCGATAGGCGGATCCTCTCTGAGTGTGTGTGTGTGTGTGAGTGTGCGTGTGTGAAGGCATGAAACCATATTCTTCTCTGCATAAACATGCAGGGTGGGGTGGGGTGGGGTGGAGGGGGGGGGGGGGTATTAAAAATGCACAGTTGGGACAGAGTTTGATGTCAGTGAAAAGAGATCTATTTAAAAGTCATGGTGCATAGCTCGCGGAAAGCTTTGGTGTTTGGGCATGACAAATAGTTGGCGGTGGAGCCTGGTCATCGCTCACACACACACACACACACACACACACACACACACACACACACGTGCGTGCATAAACATTTACATCGTCCTATCAGCGCCGGGGAAAAACAACAAAACAAATGTGCGCACGCCTCGCAAGTAAACAAAGTCCAATTTTTGATTGTGTACACAAGCCGCACATGCGAGCACACATGCAAACACACGGCGTCTGCTGCTCGCTGCTGCTGCTGCTGCTGATGCTGCTGCAGCGCCCGTGATGTTGTTTGGTTGCTCTGCATTGCAGTAATCGGCTCCACTCTTTCTTGCTCCGCTCTCACCCACAGACAATCAGTGGCTCTCAATGGACAACATCAGCAAGGGAAATACCTACAAAGAGATCGAGAGACATAGAGAGGGAGAGGAGAGAGAGAGAGAGAGGGAGAGGAGAGTGAGGGAGGAGGATGCTGGAAGGGAAGAGGGTGATGAGGAGGTAGGGAGGGAGAGAGGGACTAAAGAGGACAGAGGGAGATTTGAGGGAGGATGGGGAGAGATGAAAAGAAGAGGGGGAGCGAGATCAGCGAGCGGGTGTTTCCAGGCTTAAGGCTGCTGGAGAGGACTTGTTAATTTGCGCGCGAGCGGAGAGTTACAGTAGTAGGTAGCGAAGAACTTACAGTAGACGCACGAAGCGAGACACAAGACCGCCCGCGAATCCACACATTTCTGGCCCGTTCCCTTTTTGCTCTCTCTCCGGCACGCGACGCCACCCACATGATCTCTGCGAAAGACTCGGAGCACAATTATGTGTCTGCCAAACAGTTACGGTCAGGAGAGAACAGGGTAGACAACGATTCTCCGCGCCTCCCAGTGTTACATGACAATACTTATTTACAGCGTCTTCGAGCGAAAAATGGCGGATTATTCGGCGCGTTGGTTAGGTGTTATTCCCATAAGCTGATATGTGTCTGTTACCGTGTCATTCTGCCGCTGCGGTAAGCTGGTGTGGAGACACTAAGATGGCAGGGACGGGGGCCCGGCTGACGTTGACAACATCACATGAGCCTTACGGGGGCCTCGTGCTGCAAGCTTTTCAAAGCATGTCTGTGCATGTGTGTGTGTGTGTGTGTGTGTGTGTGGTTTTATGTCTTTGTGGGCGTTTATGTGAGTTTTAGGGTTTGTAGATCAGAAAGAGACAGAATAAGGAGAATATGGATGAGAGGATGGAAGAACTGGGGAGTTCTTTTTTTTCTGATTTTCTGAGAAATACTTGCGGAAGGAAGTCGATTTGCTTTGAACAGATTTTTTTTTTTTGCGCCTGGATTTTCAAGTCCTGGCACATCCCAAAGAGAAAAAAAAAAGGTGTTGACTTTCCCGCTGCGAGGGGAGCGAGAGGAGCATTCAGAGGGAGAGATGAAAAAAGACAAGAAAAGAAAAGAAAAGAAAGGGCGGGAAATGGAGACGATCTGCTGATCAGCGTCCCCTGAAAAGTACGAAGAAAAACAATAAATGATTCAACGAGATGTTTATTTGCTCCCCGAAATCAGATTTTCGCTGAGGTATTGATTTTTTGTTTTCATCCAATTTTCCGCTTTTTGAATATTCACTATATACAAATTATTCGCTAGATTGAGAGCTCCGGAAAAAAAAAAAAAAAAACTCAAACAACCCCATAAAGCCTCAGGATCAGTGCCTCACTGAAACAACTATAAGAACAGCGCTGATCGCACCATAAATTCTGATTTGCGAACGTGCCTCCCCGCGCTTGTTTCCTCCCCCTGTCAGGAGCGAGCCAGCAGCAGAGGATTAGAGCCTACCTCAGCACCGGAATGCCTTGTGACTGCTATTGCACAGCTCCCATCACCACCTAAATACCCCAGCTGGTGGCTTTAGTATTGAGAGGCAGTGGGCCACACAACTGTCGACTTTGCTCTTCATTTATGATAAACTTAAGTCGGCCTTAATCTCCGCCCGTCGCCGTGTGTTGAACCAGTGTTTGGAACAACATGTTTATCTGGCGGGGAAAAAGGCGAGTGGAGTGGGAGCCAGGGGAAGGCACCCGTTCACAGAGATAACTCCGGAATATCTTCTCTCCCTCCAAGTGCTGCTCAGAAACCCGGGGAGTGCGATTGTGTTTATGTGTCTGGGTGCAGGGGCGTAACAGTGATTTATGGGTCCTGTGCACAGACGGGGAATTATGGGGCCTCGCTTTACTTTTTTTTCCATCAGCAGGCAGGAGGTGGCAGCCAACGTCTAAATCTAGCGAGCCAAAAATGCAAAGTTCACACAATTTTCTGGTTTGCTGATAACTTTCTAGACCGGGCTGGGGCGGTTTACTTGAATACGGATTACAATGAAATGTCGGTAATTAGTGACGTAAAATCAAATCTAATCTGATCTGAATATTGTCGGATTACTTGTCTGATATAAATGGAGGCCTTTGCAGCTGACGGCAACTTTTTATTTTTGTCAAATTTGTCGTCAAATTCGACGTAAACATTCTTTTAAAGTGACGTCAGGATGTCAGAAGCACTTTTTCATGTGTTGATTACATGTTGGTTATCATGAAAACTGTTTTTAATCAAGTAATCTGTGGAACTGTTAATCTAACTGTTAAAGCTTTATTATGAGGTTCTTGTACTAAGTTACTTACAGCCCTCATAAGTCCTTAAAAGATCTAAGCGTTAAATAATAGGATCACACACTTAGATTAAAAGACATTTATAAGCACTTACAAGAAACTTTTTAAGTTTTTAAGCTGCTTTAAAATGTTAATTAAACCTAGAGTTTAATATATTTGTGTATGTTGTTCTCACTTCAGATTAAGTGGCTGCACAAAGCACAGTTGACTGCTAATAAACTATGTATTAACCTCAATAAAGCACAAAAAAGCTTAGTGTCAACAATGTTAACAAAGACTTTATGTTTGTTATGCTATCAAAGATGTAAAAAGTGCCTATAAATGTCCTATAATCTTAACAGTACTATCATTAACGCATATAGTCTTATAAGGATTTATAAGGGCCTTGATACCTGTTAACTAACACTTATGCAAGGAAGAGTGACCCTATAATCTAAATACACTTTTTTCCTCCCGCTCATAGACACCTGTCAGTTTTCCTCATATGAGTCTGAACCGAGCCATCGAATGAGTTTCCGTAGCTTTTCACATCGATCATCCTCTGGCACACCATTCGTCTCTTTACTCGGCAAAAACAAAGTGATCCATCAACACTTATCTTTGGAACAAAACACAGGAAACATCTGGCCGGGTCACTGACCAGTTCCTAGAAGGCAGCCTGACCGGAGCCGAACATTATCCCAACATCCTGTTTTGCACCAAATCTAAGCCTTTAATCCAAGGACATTTAATGAGATTGTGATTAGAGTTACTTACTTTTTGTAATCTGATTCCATAACCCTGCGTACACGCAACGTTTTACGACCCAACCCTGTGTCTAGGAAGACTTGTGTGGGTACCTGAGAGCACTAAGCTGGCAAAAAAATTAAGGTTATGATGTTATAGAAGCGCCTCAGACTAAGATTTCCTCAGCCCAAAGCCAATTTTTCAGGATTTTCCTCTTATTTTCAAAGCTCACAGCAGAGAGGCAGACGGGACGTTTTGTGGAGAGAGAGACAGGCAGATAAAGAATCTGACAAGGGTCCCAACGCAGCCGGATTCAAACCGAAGATGTCACGGTTGTGTGATTCACATCGAAGCCACTGTGATGCCCCGAAGTCAATATTTTTTTAAACTGTCTCACTCTCTCGCCGTCTGTCAACACCAGACAAACAAACACTGGAGCGACCGGCGGCAGACTTAAAATGCATTCGGCGCGGCAGTGCGATAACAACGGCGTCGAGTCTGCTGCTGTTTTATCAACCTATCCATCATAATGTAGTAACAAGTAAATCGACTGAAAATATTGACATCAGCTGGAGTTATGTAGCTCTCCCTAAACATTAGCTAGCAAGGCATCACACGCACGAAACAAAATCATTGAGGCTGCGGCGGTCGATGCTTTTATATAAACAACTGGTCAAATGACTTTGTGTAATTTGAAAGGAGTCGAAGGTAGTGACGAGCCCGGAGATTCATCAGCCGCCTGCAGCTCTGCAGAGACAGAGAGCAATAACTGAAGGCAGGTTTGCCAAACATAAAGTGATAAATCTCATACATTCTCAAGCAGATTATTTTTTACAATCTTGGCTTTAAACAATATTTAGGTTTTAAGGGAGGGGGAAAAAAAACACATTAAGAGATGTTGGTTACAGCCAGCTAATCTTCGCAGGATCGGTCTGGCTGTTGTTCTGTCAGGGTTTTATTGAGCGAGTAACTCTTTTATGTGGGATAACATAAATTAAATATAAACGTTGGTTCTTCAAAATTGATTTTTCAGTCGCAGACAACAGGAAAATTTTGCAGAAATAGGCCGTAAACTCGGCTAAGGCTCGCTGTGGCAGTGTCACAAGCTAGCTTTGATTTAACCCTGCAGTTTATAGCTCTGTTTTGTAGTTTTTCTCACTTATATGGTTTAACATAAATGAATGAATTGGATGTTATATCATCAAAATTGAACTTTCAGTGAGAGACAAGCAGTCAGAAACCAGCAGTAAACTTAGCTAAGGCTAGCTGTAGCGATGTCAACCGCTGGCTTTACCGTTTTGTAACTCTGTTTTCTTATTTTTTTCTCATTTATATGGTATAAGAGATGAATTACTATGATGTTACAGTATCAAAATTGTTTTTTCAGTCACAGAAAACTGAAACCTATTGCAGAAGTAGGCTATAAACTTAGCCAAGGCTCGCTGTAGCATTGTCATAAGCTAGCTTCCTCTTAACACTGTAGTTTTTAACTCTGTTTTGTATCATTTGCAATGCATATGGGATACCATAAATGAATTACTTGGATTTTATGTCATCAAAACTGATTTCTCAGTAACAGGAAACAGACAGATGTTACAGAAATAGGCAGTAAAGTTCAGGTAAAGCTAGCTGGAGAAGTAGAACAAGATATTTCCCTTCTACAGGAACTATCTTGTTCTTTCTTCTTCTTCTGTCTGAGATTAGACAAGAGCGGAAAGTAGACAGAATATTTTGACTATATTGGGATCAAATTTGTGATAATATTTGCAATCTGATCTTTTTTAAAGGAAAAATGTGTCAGTATTGTGTTTACGCTCTGTTCCACTGGCCCCAAGTGGCCAAAGATCGCTCGATACTGCTTTAAACTTCGCTGATTCTCAACACGTTTGGCTGGGAAACCAATTTTTTGGATCCACAAAAACCAAGTCATGAATTACTCTTCAACTTGAGAAGAATATGATGAGGAAAATGCTGAGTTTCTGAAGTCTTCGGGGGAAACGGACAGATTCAGAAAGAACAGAAGATCCAGAACAAATTCTACCTTAACTCCCTTATCTATTTTACTCTGCAGAGTAGTGTGAGTGTGTGTGTGAGTGTGATGAAGCAAGACGAGAACAAAATCATCAGTATGCTTCGTACGCACTCCATCATTGCAATTTTAATCCAGTTTACAGTAATAATTAACAGTACCGTTCAATGCTTAACAGCCATATTTGTACCCACTTGACCTGAGCCTGCAGTGTGCGATTCACTTCATTTCTACGTCCATTTGTTGAAGCTCCGGCGCGTGATGTTGTTGCACTGGATTGCACGAATTCATATAATTGTTTCTGCCTCGTCTGCTTTGAACGGTTTGTGTTCGAAATCTGTCGAGGGCGAGGCAATTTACAGGCTGTTTACAAAAAGAACTTCTCGCCTGGCGTTCTTCCTGTCGGATAACTTTGCGACATTAGTGTCGTATTTCCGCCGTGTGCCTCGCGATCGTCGAGATAAAAAGCTTGAAATGTTCCCGCCGCGATGACTTCCAAATGGTTTTACTAACCCGTCGTGCGGCGTTTTGGAGCGCCGTGCGTTTCATTTGTTTGTGGGCTTTTTTTTTTTTTTGGATGATTTTTCCCACCAACCCATGTTTCCAAAAACCAGAGCCGTGTGAAATAGAAGTGTGAAATCTTCCTAAATATGCACTTGGGGGGATGACAAAAGGCATTTTAGTTCTGACAGTTTAGGGAGCCATGTCTCATCCCGGGGAGATGCTGTTTTATATGAATGCCAGCATAAGAAAAAGGTGTGCGCGTGTGTGTGTGTGTGTGTGTTTTGCTGAATGTGAACTGGTTGCTGTGTGCACGTGGCAGTTCTGCAGCCGTGGAATGAATCAGATCTGCTCTCAAGACTGCGTACCTCTCTCCAACGGGGGACTCGTAAAAGAAAGCCCGACATGAAATCCATTATGCTTAATTCCCCAAATCCATAATACCCTCAGAGGTCTTAATCTCCATCCCATTCTTATATAAATTAGCTTCCTCGTCTCTGGCAGACACAGCTTTCTGAGTCGACTCCAAATGCCCAGACCTCTCTGCTCCGAGTTGGACCGAATCACTGCGACTGCGAGGAGCAGCCATGATCTTTTCTTCGGCCACAGCATCTTAAAGGAATAGTTCGACGTAACCCCTCCATAAAACGACGGATTAGACCAAGTCGGTCTCCGCGGGGCCCTTTTATAGACCTGCGTCTTTACAGCCTGACACTTTTGGGAACCATTAAAGGAAGCCGGATGGGCTATTAGCATTTCATTCTTACAGTCTCCCTCTGAATGTACAGAAGGATGTCTCTGGGTTACTTTGGCACTGAAGAATAGCTAGTAGCTCTCACCTCTTTTCTATGATTTGTGAACAAAATGATGGTCATTTTTACACCAGAATGACAACGTCTGACACTGTTGGGCCCCCTGAGCCTTTTTTGGCTACATGTTAGCAAATCGGCACCATTAAAATGATGCCAAATTAGCGATTAACAGTTCGTGTTTACGGTCCACGACTGGACGGACAGACAACTCTCTCTGGATGACTTAAAAACACGAGGATCCTCAGTGAAGCTCTCGCCTCTCGTCTACGATTTGCGGTTGTTTTTCGAAATGTCAGAGATTATGATATCGTTGGGGAGGCGTGTGTCACAGTGAATCTAAAAATATGCGCATCATGTACTCGATGTCATGACTGATAGGTCTCAGAGATGACTCGGTGCTATTTCTGACACGAGCCGCAGCGATCCGGCGCCGAGGCTCTGACTGCTGGACGCGCCGATCATCTTAAGAACCCCGGCGTGCACCTTGTCCCTGCACCTCGAGCAGCTTCTTTGTCTCAGGTGTTCGGCACATGTGTGAACGAGTCTTTGTCATTGAATTCTGAGTTTCTTTTTTGTGATCTGACTGAAATGAGTCAGCGCTGTCACTGACAGAAACGGTGGCGTGTGACTGACAGCGCTGTTGTCACCCAGCTGTGATTCACTGCACTTCACACTTAAAAGCTCGTTAAAAGACAGAAACCCTCATAATCTGATAATTTAGCATAATAGATCAATAATAGACCGCAGAGCTTTTAATCTGTGCCGTGCTTGTGTAGGGTAGTTTTGTACTGAACTGACAGCTTTGACTCGCAGCGGGGTAAATGTACTTCAACCGAGGAGCGAAATTGGAGCTGAAAGTCTCACATTGTATACGTTGATGTATTTTATTCGTACTAATGTACATACTGAAGTCATTACAGGCGAGTCTTACTACTCGCCAGCTAGCTCGGCAACACCCTCGGGCTGTGTTTTCAGGGCTAACAGGACCTAGCGGCTATCCAAATCAATGCGTAGAGAGCAATAACTTCAGTGGGAGAAGCATCCCCCCGCTGTGGCTCCTCCTGAGGTATCTTCAGTTTTGAGTTTCTGAGTTTTTATAGATCTTTTAATTGAAAATTCTCTGAAGTTGCAACAAACATTCGGAAATTGATCTCAAATTATCAACAGAATGTAGCGAAATAATCGTTTTGGCGTTAAGTTAGCATGCTAACCAGCTAGCCATCGGCTCTACCCGGTCCAACTTTCCTGAGCGGTGTAAATTACAACACTTTTCCTCCTGCACGGCTAACCAAGCTAGCAGCTAAATGGTAGCTACGGTTAGCAGTTATACTCGTGATATGCTGCCCGCTGTTTGTCATGTGAAGCAGTGATACAGCTGCTCAGGATAAAAAAAGACTATGAACCGTTGACAGAATAAAAAGATGAGTTAATTATTGAGCTGGAGAAGTGCTGGTTGGTGGATTTCGCTACTGTCTGACACAGCCAGGCTAGATGTGCTCCCTCAGCTAAGCTAACTGGCTGCCGGCGGTACTCTCAGAAAGGGGAGCGGTATCAATCTTCTCATCGAGCTCGCTGCCGGAGAGCAAATCAGCGAATTTCCCCAAATGTCTAACTTTTTTGCTTTAACAGCAGGGGGGGAAAAAAGGGGGGGTCGTCATCTCACGAGGGGGCCACTCGCCACCAGGAAACAAAATGAACTTGTTATTTTCGAGGGCACGCGCAGGCGGGGGGGCGAGGGAGAAGGCGACACTCTTCGTCGGGGCTCAGATGTTTTTTTGGCCTCCAGTTTCCTTTTCTGTTCGGGGCATCTGTCAGAGGCTGTTTTCTCGAAAGTGGTTCTGGGACGAGGATGAGTGAAGCTCTTCAGCGCGACTGTGTGTGCGTGTGTGTGTTGCCTGTGTGTGTGTGTGTGTGATGCTGGATAACCAGGGGCGATGCGCCACAGTTTCGAACCAGGAAATAAAAACAACATTCCAAAGAGAATAATGCAGCAGGAGGAGGAACCTACTTCTACCGAGGTCCCCTGGCGTCGCTCGGATTGCTATAGCGCGCGTGTGTGTGCGTGTGTGCGTGTGTGCGCGTCTACATGCCTCCACCAGCTTTTTGTGCGTCTCTGTGTGTGCTGGTTATGTACACATGCTTGTCCTCCAGCGCAGGAATGAATCACACACACTCACACACACAGAAAGAGAGAGAGAGAGAGAGAGAGAGAGAGAGAGTCACATAATTAGTGCCGAGTCCCCACAGCAGCATATTCCACAGATTCTTCTCCACATTTCCAAAGAACACAATGTTTTGCTCCTCTCTTGTGCGACATTAATAAGCGGGGGGGAAAGACTTTTACTGTTTTTCAGCACTTTTTTTTTTTTTTTTTTTTACCCCCTTCTTTACTTATTCTCCCCTCCCTCTCCTCTTAATCGCTCCTGCTTTCAAACACCTCCCTCCGTAATTATTTCCTTCCTCGCTCTCCCCCCTCCTACTCCCCCCGTCTTTTTATTATTTCTGCCTCCCTTGCCGTCCTTCCCCCTTCGTTACTTCTTATTTAATCTCATTTCGTTTTTTACCATACCCCCCCCCCCATCACCCCCATCCATTCCCCCTTCTTCCTTCTCTCTTCCCTCTCTCTCTCTCTCTCTCTCCTCTGTCTGTCTCTTGTTAAATGGGAGCAGTGACCCCATTACGGAGCGCCGGTGCTGCGGAGCGTCGGAGGGAAGAGGAGGCGATGGAAGGAGGAGCAGGAGGAGGAGAGGATGGGAGGATGGATTACGTTCCGTGGGTTTTGAATGGGATGATTAATGAGCGTCGCCTCCAGAGGGTGTTATCCCCGCTCTGGACCAGCAGGGACACCACTGGGTCACCTCTGGTCACACACACACACACACACACACACACTGCTCTGATACACACCCGACAGCGTGCACACATAAGCTGGCACGCTCGGCAAACACACTGTAAAGCACACACACACACACACCTCACACACACCCATCACCGCTGACATTATCATTAACAATGGTGGGACAATGGGATCGGGGGCCACAATAGCAAACACAACCCAGAGGCTGGAAGTGTTCACAGTTCATGAGCTGGATGTTACGCGACTCTCTGCTGCTGCTGCTGCTGCTGCAGCTGCTGCACTTTTCCTCCTCGCCGCTCCTTCCTGCACGCTCACTTTCCAAATACATGATTGATTAGTTTGACGACTTGATTAAAATTCTGAAAGCTGTCTATAGACATCTCGATATTGAATGTCCTCTTTGTCAACTTCCAGCAAAACTATTAGTTTCAGTCTTGATTAATCCTTCAATTTTACTTTACTTTTTTTTTTTTTACTTTATTAGACTCATTGATTAAGCCCAGAGTTTGTCACGCCCCACCATCCCCACCGCGCTAATCTGAAGCTTCATCAGCCATTCATATTGTGGAAATTGGCGCCGAAAATGAGCTCAGTTAAACGTGATTACATTTAAATAACATTATCAAGAGCACGAGCTGCATATTTCTTTTCACTTCTACATTTTTTTTTTTTGACAAAGCTGCTCACAGTGATTTCTCCTCAATGAAAAAAAAAAAAACTTTATGGGATTATCAGCATAATTGGACTGTAATGAATCTCGAGCTGAACGATGACTCGACTAATGTCGGATTGCAACGGTGTGTAAAAATGTTCACGGCATGATTGATATCATGGTCATCGCAATTATTATCACGAGTTTTAACGACACTCGAATTGGAAAAGAAACACTTTCTGGGCGAACAAAACGCTTTTGCATAGTTTCGCAACATGAGCAGACGATAAGCGATTAGTGGGGGAACATGGTACGATAATCATCAGGTTTCC
Source organism: Sparus aurata (assembly GCF_900880675.1). Lineage (NCBI taxonomy): Eukaryota > Metazoa > Chordata > Actinopteri > Spariformes > Sparidae > Sparus > Sparus aurata. Next base: position 7,630,417 of record NC_044202.1, read on the forward strand.
AAACTCTTCTGGTTCCGCCATATTTGTCTGTTTTCATGCGACGCTTGTTTGACAGTGAGCTGAATAATTGATGCTGAGGACCCTTCGTCGGGCAGAGGAATGTGAATATTTACCTTACAGCAGGGATGTCACTACATATTGATTTAAACCGCTAACAGTGATATAAAAAGTTAAATATTGATATCATGTTAATAATACATGTATGATGATATTGTGTACATAATCCAGCACCTTAAATCATTTCCATTCTTTACGCTGCGTCATCTTATATGCCGGTAATGCATAAAGAGCGTCATACATACAGTTATGGTGACAGACTCTCTCCCTCCCAACACTTCATTTCTAAAAGATCATCTTGAGGCACCTATAGGTTTCTTTTGGTCCAATTTCTCATTTTATGGTGTGACAACGCTGCGCTTATGCTCTGGTTGGGTTTAGACACAAAAAACACCTGGTTAGGTTCAGGAAAACATCATCCTTTAGCTTAAAATACCTGTCCCCCCAGCACAGCTGGAAACTGTCCCATGGTCTATTTAAAAATATCGAGTGGTTCCACTCTTACAAATGTTGAAACGCCGTCTCAAACTGCAATCTCTGGCTTACCAGCCTCCTTGCTCCTTGCTTACAGATATGAAAGGTTGTAAATATGTATTGCAAACATGATATGACACATTCTGTTGGCATGTCAATAGGATACATCGGGTTATGAAATGCGAAAGTGTCAGTTGTAGCAGAAATGTTAACTACCAACTACGACTCGGTTGGCCAGTTCCGACTTTTTTGCCAATCGACCCAACTACTTTTCCTCCAGGTGCCTCCGACTGTGAGGTCTGCGTTCTCTCAGGCGCGACTCATCAGTCTGAATGCGACCTAAATATCTTCACGTGTTGTCATCGCATTCAAAATTAGTTTTAGTTCAGAGCGTGTTCTCCCTCAAAGTGAACCCGCGAGCGAGATTTGATGTCCTCAGGCTTTTTCCTATTCACTTCAGGATTCAGGCGTCTCTCTCGGACGAGCGTTGCCTGTTTTTCTTCTCCTCCCAGTTAAAAATCTGTCTCCAGCTTTAAATGTTTTGCCGTCTGAATGACACTCGCTAACTTGAATACTGATTGCTTTGCTGGCGTGGAGGCGCTCTGTTTGTTTATTGGCCGTGACTGAACGGATTCATCCAACTTTTGTTCCGCCTCAGATCCATCCAGAAGTCACGTACCGCCTTCTGAGGAAAACCCGCTGGTTCAAGTCTATAAAATGTCAGGGAACAGAGTCGGCTGGAAACTGCTCGTTTCTGTTCCGACGGAGACTTTTGGACGATTACGATGCACTTTTCTCCACCGTAAACGCAGATTAATTGATTATCAAGAGTGTGAGTGGTTGTTCTGTTTCATCACAGCCGAGCACTTAAAACCATAATTATGTAAGTCAGATTATACGAGCCTTGATTACAGTGTTGTTTTGATGAGAGGAGAGGAATTAGAGTGACGCCGTAGGTGTTTTTGGAAGGTGTTAAAAAAAAAAAAAACCTCTGTTTGAGAATGCTTTCTGGAGTCTGCTGTGTCTGCCCTCATTTTTATTTTCCTCCTTCATTTCGTCACTCAGCAGGACTTCCTTCTACTGTCTTCTCCCCCACCACTCCTTCCTCTATAGGAACGGCTCTCGTATACCTCAGCCACATGTGGACAGTTGATGGCAAAATGAATTTCACTCATTCCCGCGATGATGAGAGACGATGGGAGACCGGGAGGCGCTGCTGATGTCGACTGCAGCGGTTGAAGATGCAGCAATAAAACATTTCACAATATATTAAGCCGCCCACATCCGAACCGAAAAACGCTGCGGCGATCTCCGTCCCGCGTTTATAGGGGTTTTTTTTCTCGACCAAAAAAACTTCTCGTGACACTGAATTTGCAATTATGCGCGAGGCTTACCCCGCGACTCCGCCAGAGGTTAGGAGGCCGCGGATACCCAATTGTTGAATCGAATAAATACGCGGCAAAGTACCGGAAAAGTGCACAGCTGAGCAGATTCAGCAGGGGCAGAGTCAGTGCTTTTGTTTTTCCCGACTCATTCCGACCCATAAGGGCCTTTTTTTTTTTTTTTTTTAAATGTTGCAATGTAAATGTGGCATTAGTGCTCTGTGTGTCGACCGAGTCTGTGCCGTCTGTTATTCAAATAGCGGGCTGGTTATCAAGCAACACACACACACACACACACACACACACACACACACACACACAACATCCAGTTTCACCAGCTGAGAGTTTTTTTCCAGAATCTCCTTCTTCTCCGCTTCAAAGATCTCTCAGTTTCAGCGGTTCAACCCGTATTTCACTTCACTCGATTATTGCTGTGCCACACCTGACTGCCTCCGAGCCCCCTTCTCTCATTTCAGCCTCACAGAAACACTGAACCGTACTGTACACCGTCCTCCTGCCTCTTCCCCATCTGCCTCACTCTATTTGCCTCACTCAAAGTCGTTCCCTCTCGCTCAAGATCAAACGGTATATCGATAAAAAAAGAAGAAAAAAGAAGAAGCCCGGATTGGACACTGAGCCCCTGTTTACACTTGATCTTGGGGGCGAGCTCGGCCCATTCGCACCGGACTGGACTTTCATTCCCTCTAACTGACCGCGATAATCCACTTAGCAGCGCAACTTCTGCTCTCCCTCAGAGTCCTTGGCTCGGTTTCCAGAAAGCATCTTAGCATTAAATATCATCTCTCGCACACAGTTGTGTAAGTTTTCCATACAGACACAAGTGGTGCTCTCGCCAGTGTGCCTTTTTTTTTGGGAGGGGGAGGACGCTGTGAATGAGGAGAAGAAACGATGTGAGATTTAACTTTCAGCAGCAGTCTTATTCTTTTTTTACAGTCCACTCTTTTGGCGAGACTCATTCATGGCTGGAATGTTTTCGTGTCCTTGTAGGTATTCAGTGTCTAACCGTCGCTCAAAGAGGCATTTACATCTCCTGAAGGATTGCATATCTGTGAGCAGTGAAAGAAGCACAGATCCGAGTCGAGTGCTACATTTTTGCGACTCGTTCAGGCTTTCAAAGACATGACTTTTTATAGAAGAAATAACTTAGAAAGACTTGATGAGGGTATATAACAACCACGGTAACAGCTTTTTAACCCAATACTGTTTTAAAATGGACCAAAAAAAACACAATGAACATTTTTTATACTATACGAAAAATAAGCAGTCGTCTGCATAGTATTATTCTGGGTGCCAGTCAAGTGTATGCAATGGACTTTCCATTTCTTTATGTTGCCAATTTATGTTTCTTGTATGTGTCACTGTGCTCATGCTCTGGTTAGGTTTAGGCACAAAAAAACACATGGTTGGGCTTCAGCAAAGAATGAGTTTTAACTTCATGTTTATAACTGTTACTGAATTGTTGCTTTTTACCCCAAAAAATAAGGACAAACAACTACTTTGGTTTGATCCATCACTCATCTAATTTTTGAATAAATAGCTTGCTAAAAAAATAAAATAAATATGTATATAAATGTATATAAATGAAGTTTTTAGCCACCAATATATGAAATTTGAACATCTAACCAACCATTTATTGACAATAAATTGAGCTGACATGGCTTTTTAAAGATGATCTTTAAATGACACATGAGTATTTGTAACAGGGTTGAGAAAATACCAACGTCTTCCACTTAGAAAACTTAAAAAAAAGGGTATAAAAGTTGCCTGAGATTGACCAACACTCTATGAATGCTGAAATACATTTGTTAATAGTTTCAGTTTTTAAAAGATGAAGTGTTGAAGGGTTACAAGTTGCAGTTAAGAGTTACTAATGTTGAAACTCAGTCTGCAGCCATTCTCGCCTGTAACTCCACCACCATCCCCTCCACCTCCACCTCCACCTCCTGATAGGTAAGTCTGGTCATAGATGTGTAATGTAAAAGTGACGCGACGGGTTTCGTAGGAATGTGAACATATCATTGGTTTGCAGAAACACTTTATCCTGGCGACTAAGCTGCTATTTGTCCGCAGACAAACATAAAAACTTTGGCAAGAAAAACACTGAAGATGTTTTGAAGCCAACAAAAACACTAAAATGGGTAATAAAGACTTTGTACATCGGTGGTACAAATCTGCTGTTATATTATCAAACATAATTAGAACAATGTCAGGATTGCCAGTTCATAAAATAATCCTTGTGCTGGTGTTTCTACTCATCCAGCAGCTTGTCTTTTCAGCTCCTTAATTAACCATTAAAGGGGCACCATGTAGTCTCGGGGAAGATATTTTAATTAGAAGAGGAAGATCTTCATTGACTGATTCTCCTTATGTCCAAACAAGCCACATGAACCAACTCTATTTGTTTTTCATGATTGCATAAACAAACTGATGACACAGATTCATACTGTTTTACTTTGTTCATATGTGGCGGACCCTGCCACCTTTTTAGCGTCGAACGGTGTTCTGGGGACCTCATTTTCCTCTGAGAACAGCTTGTTTATTCAGTTATGGAAAAGATAAATCTTCCTGAGCTGTGTTATTACCTCATTAGCATTGTAAATATTTCAATTCTGAGTCTGAACTGCATCTCCAAAAGTACAAAATGCCCTTTTGAGATTGCTTTTAGTCAAAGTAAACAGATTGTATCACCTAGCATTAGAAACGATTTATCAAAAAACACTAAATCCATCAGTTAATAACCTTCAACCCTTCATTTAGGGTGACTAACTAGAAAATTGGTGTCAAAACATGTCACATTGATCAGTTAGTCCCTGTAATACTAAGCATTAATAAAGTCTGGTTATCATCATTTTCACCAGACTAATGAACATTATGTGCATTGAATCATTTGAGTAATGCGGCTCACCTGTAACCTGAAGAATGCAGAGGCATTAGCTCAATGCTAAGTAAGCGCTAATTCTACAGAAGCCTCTTCATGGTTTTACATTCTGTACGTAACACTTCCTGCTCATCCTGCTAATACACTGTGCACTAAATTATCATTGTATTAGAAGTTATAAAGCATTTGAAGACCTCAGATAGATTTTTTTTTCTTTTTTATAGAGTCATGTTTTTATTATCTCCACCAAGGGCAGATATCCTTTAAAAAATGATGAAGTGATTTTCATCAAAATTTGGTGAGCAGCCTTGGGTGGAGAAACAACCGGTCTGGTTTTTAATCCAAATCGCTTATTTCCACAATTAAATGATGATCTATTTTTAAAACGGCGGAGATGAGACTTGAATCCGAGGGTGAAGGTTGCAGGATAAGAAGAACATTTTAGTGAGACTCTCAAGTCAAGTGTCCCAGTAGTTTGTCAAGTGAGCCCAACGGCATAATAAACTAATGCTAGCATTCAGCGCAGCGCACCGCTGTCCCAGGGCAACCAAACATCCCTCCCCACCAAACTTAAAACCCACTAACACCTACAGACATCTGGCTGTTATCTTCAGTGGGAAAGGGTACAATATGTATTAATTCCTGCAGTCGTCACAGGTATGTATTGGCTCCTGCTCCTATCGACAGTCGTGCAAACATGGCACCTGCATGGACAGACTGTGTCTAGAAGATCCACACCATGAAATCAGTCACCTTAGCAGAGGGCTAAACAGCAAGTTAGCAGAGTGTTCATGCTCTTTTAGTCCTACAGTGTGGAAGTTTTGGGTAATTTGATATCCAGGCATCAAACTATTTTGGCTTCATTACCAAAAAACCCATCGATCCACAAGAGGTCAGCGTGCGAGGTTGAAGGTTTGGCACTTGAAGCACCTGACGCAAACAACCAGCGGTGACTTTGCTGAGGAGGAACATTTTTTTAAGCTGTGCCTTATCCAGCCTAAAGGTGTTTCGGTGCTTTTATTTTGAAATGTTCCATGGGAACGAACAGGGACTCACCTCTGGTTGCAATATCCAGCTCTCATTTTTTCGCTCACATTGCTCACTCAGCGTTAAGAAAGACTGAAGCAGAAGATCTAAATAAAGCAACCATCATAAATTGTCACTGGCCTCAATGTTGCTTACACTTTCCCTGTTTTTTTTTCTTCTGGCGAATGTGACACACCAGAAATAGAGACAAGCTCCACTGGGAATCAGAAATGAATCAGCTGCCAGTTTTTAGCTGATTACCTGCATTTAAAAACCTGCATATACGGCACTGCGACATGAAATCTTGATCTGGATCACGGCCTTGAAGCTAACGGTGTACAGATCCATCTCATGCCAGACGGGATCGCGCTCAACTAAAATTTGACTTGAACGGAAAACATGGCCAAAGGTTAAAAAGGGCTGAAATCAGAAACGATTAACTTTAGAGGCCTTTGTACAGCTTTAAAAAAAAATGTTACACTAACTTCTTCTGAAGCAGTTATACTTTTGTTTCGAGGCAAGAGATGAATACTGAAGTCTGTTATGTTTTTTTCTTTTTTTTTCTTCCCCTCAGAAACTCCCTGATCTCTGGTGTTGCAGGGCAGCTTGAACTCTAGTTGGCGTTGAGGTTTATGCGGCAGGCAGGCGGGCTGCCGGGCGGGCAGGCGGTCGGGGGCTGGGAGGTGGATAGAGACGAGGAGCGGCATCTGAACCTCATTAACCCTCTGTTGTTTTTTTTCATATCCCCTCGGTCAGTGTCAGCAGTTAGAGGAGCCTGGTAAGAGCGAGCGCTGTGAGCTGTGGGAACAACCAACACCTACTGGAGAGGGAGAGAAAAAAAAAATAAAAAAAGAAGCGTCTGTTTATATTACAGCCAAAGTGTCTGTTTGCATTATATCTTACAAGTCGGCGTGGCTCCCAAAAGGCGAAGAGAAGTCTGTCCCTCGACTGCGCTCTGCATCGCTAAAGAGAACAAGCCCTGTTGTAATAACTGTAAATATTATACTATCATACCTTTCAGAATACTATGAGCTCATGTTTTATTGAGGCGTTGAGTTGCCCGCAGCTTACATTAGGCTGATCCTCGTTACAAGTGTGTTGGCGAGGAAAATCATAAATATAAATAATATCTGCAACAAAATAAATGGAGTTCGTAGAATGTTATAATATTTTTATGTGACTTTCCTCATTAGAAAAAGTTTGTACAGCGGTGAAGCATGAATTCATATCGTAAAAATCCATCATGTTATATTATTTAAAAGTGCTGGTGTGCCTCTTTCCTGCTAATGTTTTTTAACATCCGGTTTCCTTCTTTTTGTTTACCTTTCAAGGTTGTTATAACAGGCTGACAGTATCATAATACAATATTCTGTTTAAACGGCTTAATATATTCAAATGCAAGTTATTTTTTTTACGGCTTCACCGTTTTAATGAAATGGAAATGTTTTATTCTCTCAGACCGCAGCCTGACAGGTTCGTTTTTTTCCGTCCTAAACTTCGGGATCCCCACCAGATTTAAAAAAAAATAAAGCTCAGAAGAGGGTTAGAACAATGTTTGGCTGCGCAGCACATTGTCTGCCTGACTGGCGCGCCACCAGGCACCTGCTTGTTAATGCCAAACGCAGAGCACACACTCATCGGTCCGACGCCGGCCCCGCCAGACAGACAGACCGTCATAAATTTGCATCAGGCACGACGCTGTTTCGTTTTATCTGGCGTGGTGTGTCACGGCGAGCACACCTGCCAACGCTCCCGATTTTCATGGGAGACGCTCTATTTTTAACCCCATCTCCTGCTGTCGTGACGGTCAAATGGGTGTTTGCACAATTTCCAAATGTGTTGTCATACCTGGCAACGCGACTATGCTAAGCCAGGAAACACAGTAGACGTCTTTGACACACAGTAGCGTCAACACCGTGGTTCTCCACACACTGATGATAACGTTAGATCCATTTTTGATTGTTTTAAACTAAAATTAGTCTGTAGGATTTAGTGGAATACTGGGTTGAGGTCGCAGATTGCAGCCCACCCTGCCCTACCGAGGCCTCTTAACATTGTGTTTTGTCCCTCTGGGCTACTGTAGAAGGTAACGACAACACAGAGGTTCTTAGTTTATAATCAGTATCTCCGCTTAAATCCCCTCTAAATCCGAGACCTCTAGACCTCCAAGTGTCGTCTAATTAAAATGTATCGCTATTATTACCGTTGCAAATTCGGTTTAAGCGCGTCAGCGACTGGAGGACGAGGTCGTTTATAACTTAACGGGCTCACAGGAGTTGCCATCCCTGCATTACCAGCTTTAATTTGATAGCGTCTCCTGAATCCAACTCCTTCATGAAATATGAGGTGTGTTTAATGACGGTCAGACACATGAATGTATGCACACACACACACAATTCCCCCAACACACAACTGTACATACACTTTTAATGACAGCCAAGCATTCCCTTTAATATTCATGCCTTTTTTACGTAACCTTTACGTAACTGTGGGACATGTGTACACGTTTCTACGTGCGTGCGCGTGCTCCGCTCCATGCACGTGTGTGTGCATGCATGGGCGTGTTAGTGTGTGTGTGTGTGTGTGTGTGTGTGTGTGTGTGTGTGTAGTTTAGGTCTTTTCTCTGTAGTTTCCCTCATTATGAGAAAGCTCTTTAATGTTTGTCTCCCAGTGGAGAGGGGAAGGGAGTGTGAAACTGTTATTGCAGAGAGAGAGTGAGAGAGAAATCTGAGGGAGGGAGCCAGACAGACACTCCTGCTCATGCAGTGTGATCTCTCTGATGATGACACCCATATTTGCCTCGCATAGCATCCGCGCGGGGGCTACCTACGCTCGCGGCGCTCGTCAGAGCGTCAGCGTGACCTCAGCACTTCAGTTTGCCGATGTTGGGGGATGGGGGGGTGAAGAATGATTAGGGTGTTTTACTTAAGAGGATAATATGGATCAGGGTGGGAAGGAGAGGTAGAGGAGGTAGAGGGGAGGAGGTGGAGGGGAGGGTGGTAGGAGAGATAAGAGCAGATGTGTGGATGAGGGGAGAAAGGAGGGGGCAAGGAGGTACAAGACGGAGAATAAGAGAGGCTGAGGAGGGATGATGGCAGGCAAGGAAAAGGCAGAGTCTGCTCCCATCAGGCTCTGACTGTACATGACAGTGACTGGAGAGCCCTCAGGATTGTGTGTGTGTGTGTGTGTGTGTGTGTGTGTGTGTGTGTATGTGTATGGGGGGGTTATATATGTGTGTTTGTATATGTGTGTCTGGGCATGCTCTGTTGGCCACTGATAACCCCACAGCAGAACTGTCACAGTCACGCTTTCACTCACAGTCGCAGCAGTGTGGGCACAGTCCTGTGTGTGTGTGTGTGTGTGTGTGTGTGTCTCTACATGTGTGTGAGTCCATCTGCCTCTCCCTGTCTGCCCGGCTCAGCGTCAGTCTGTTACTATATTCCCCGATACCTCTCCAGTATCAGAGGCCATGATTTAAAACGGCTCGGTGGCTGCACGGGGAGCTCACAGATCTGGGGGAAGAACATCGCCTGGCTAACAGGAGCCTCGTGGCCATTACTCCTGCACAATAGCTGAGCAGCCAGCTGGAGTACCAGGAGGCATCGTGGTGGGCTGTCGCTGGACCAAAACAGAACAGAAAAATAAAAAAATAAAAAAATGCAGGGAAGAGAAGTTGGGAGTTGTTTTAGCACTCGCTCAGGGCTGCTGAAGGTGTGGCCCAGAACACCATCACAGGTTTCACCTGCGTAAAAAGATAACAGAGACATTTCTCACCTTTTTTTTTTTTTGTGGAGGTATTCCACTCTGTGTCTGATGAGTTTTATAACTCAAGGCAATTGCAAACTATGATATAATTAAAAAAAAAAAAAAAACTGTCAGAGGTCCTCGTTAAAATACTTTTCTCCTCCGAGCCTGAGGGCAGGTTTTACACACTTTGCAATTTATAAAATTCACAAAAATTAAAAGCGATAAATATTCACAGGTTTGACAGATCTTCGTTTTTTTTTTTTTTTAATGATTTGCGGTCTTCCATCACGTCTAGATGCTTGATCATTATTTCATAACGATGATGTGATGGGTTTCGCCGTATCATACCGAAAATGAATAACTCTCAGCAACCTGCAATCAAAAAAAAAAAAGAAAAAAAGAAAACTGAATTAATCATCAAAGTTTGGTTTGATGAAACGCAAAACAGCAGGAACAAAAAGTATTTCAAACGCAACCTTCAGATGACTTTCTGTGAACGACGACTTCAAATCGCACACAGCCACACTGGGGGAGACAAAGATGCTATAGCAGTAATTAAGAACAACAATGAATACATGTAAGAAAAATAACAAATATAAATTGTAAGATGCCTGTTACTATGTCCCGAGTGGGTATGTGGAAGTATTGAAGCTCACAGATATAACAGGTGAGTTTTGTGCCGTGTGATCCGAAGTTCAACCAGGACGGAATACAACTTTGATCGGGCTTGAACAAAAAGCTACATCTCGACGTCGAACTGCACACTCAGACATACGTACGACATTAACACTGCTTTGAATCAATATGGGAGAGAGCTCCACTGTTCGAGACAGCTACAATCGCATTATCATTCCGGCTGTCTGTGTAAGGTAATCTGATTTAAACCTACATTTGATCCTGTCATTTTGCGCTGTGAACACATAACATATCATGATACGGTGTATTGGGTGGCAAATATCCTCCTCCAGGTGCCGATAATGACTTCAGCCGACGCACATGTGCTTCGTTCTCCGAGCCTTTAAATGATTCTGATCAATTAAAGCGACCGGAGAGGACCGAGCACGCTGATAATTCGCCTGGCAAGCGGTGCGAGCTCATGTGGAGTGAGCAACAATAAATGCTGCGAAAGCTTCCGTCGGTTTCCTCTCCCGGGCTCAGTGAACCAACTGCGTGACTTTCACTCAGGTCGAGATGCATTGTATGAGCCGGTGCTATTGATCCTCTTCGTTTAGATGACGCATCGATTGGCGGTGTTAGCTGCGCTCATTTTTCATGTTTGTAAAAGCTGGTCTAACATGTAATGGCAGCAGATTCCTCAGTGGGAACATATAGAAAAGCTGTGCTGGTGGTGTGATTGTAGGGATGGCAACGCTGCTACGTCAGTCAGTTCAATATATGTGAACGACGGATGGAGGGACTGCCATGAAATCTCACACGGGCATTCATGTCCCTGGGAGGATTGGATCCTACTGACTTTGGTGATACCTTGATAATTCTTCTAGTGCTCTGACGAGATTCACATCTGTGGTTTTCAGTGAAATGTCTGGGCTTGATCCCAATCAACTCCTTGCACCTACCTTAGTCCTACTGCTCCGTTTTCACCTTCACACCCAGGGGTAGGGTGTCCCGATTCTTCATGGGATAGACGGGTATGTTTAGGTGTCAGTGCTGTAGAAACTGATTGCAAAATTGTACTTGACACGTTCATTCGGCCGTCATACCGTTGGGAACTTTGGCACAATCAGAGGCAAACTTCAAACTGTCATTTTAATGTATTGTGGTCAAATCGCTATGCTTTGTTGACGTCTCGGTAACCAACCAGCTCGCTAGCTATGCTGCGGTGTTATTGCTGATCTGTACGTTTTGATGCATTTCATTCTGGCATCCCTCCTCTGATGGTGTGTGGGGCCTTAACTTTAGCTCGAGCAGCAGTGAAGTTGCTGCTCCTCTAACATCAGTGCAGACTGATTGCTAATGGAAGCCTATTAAGCACTGCCAGTGGCCAGGTAATGAAGCAGTCTTCTTATTTATTTGCTGACTCGATTGATAAGATGAAGTTGTGAACAAATCGTGGGCGTCATTTTAAATGGCTCGCCGAGAACGACGGGATCGTCCACCGCGACGCAAGAGCGATCACCGCGGCTGAAGGCGGCTTATTGGAAACGTCCACTCGCTTAAAATGATCACTGTCCACAACGAGGGATCATCCGTCTTGAAAAAGTCGTCGGAGGAGATTCAAGCCTCTCGCTTCTGAAGGGCGAGGGGACGCTCTGAAACGAGGGAGTGAGCCTTGGTTCATGTTCCCCTCAGGATGAGTTGTAATCACGCTGGTAGTCCCCTGACATTTGCTCGAGCACCATCACTGGTCAGAATTTTATTTTGCTCCACGCTGTGCAAAAAGTAGCCTCAGCTAGTGTCACCGAAACACCAAGACACCAAGACAGTGAGCGTGCTACACATTCCCTCTAGTGATATTGTCTTGTGTCTTGTGTAGCACACTGATATACGCATTTAGCTGAAAGCCCCACTTTGATGAAACACGGCCTCACAGAGCCGGCAGCATGGCTCGAGACTCCTATATAATAATATAGGAGTCAATAAATAGACGTTAGGATCATGTTGCATTTCAGAACAAGACAATATGCTGTAGGATTATGTAGTGGGTTTTGCCGCTGGCCCCCCATCACATTGAATCATCTCATGTTCCGCTCTGCATTGCAGCAGGAGTCCTCCGGTGTTCCTGTCCGTGTGCATCATTTTCGGTATAATACGTAAATGTCACGTCATGTCACCGGATACACAGCCGAGGAGGATGCCTCCCGCGGTGCCTGTTTAAAATTCATGGTGTTCCTTCTCTCAAAATAATGTGGACATAATTGGAAAGTCAAGTGGATGTAAGTTTATCGCTTTAAGTGGTTCTTGCCTTTTGCTGCAAACAGTTCATAATAAGGAGGAGATGCAGCCCCCCTGAGAACTAATGGAGTGGATCATTTTAAATCACCTCAAGTAACAAAAATGTGGCCGCCTGAAGATATCGGATTTTTAGTAAAGCGGCGGACCGGAATTCTTCTTCTGGTTAATATCCTCTCTGACGGGGATGATCCCGGTCTTCGCTTTCGCGCATGAAAAACACACACTGAGCTCGATGTTTGCAGAGCTACCTATGAATGTCATCTGCACGCAACGTTTCACAAGGGAAGACAAAAGCCGACGGAGAATGCGTCATTCAGCTTCACAAAGTCGCACTCCAGCTTTTCGTACCGCAGAAGTAATTGGTTTCATTGTGCCTTTTCTTATTTTAAGGACTCGCTCATCAGCCAAATTTGTCAATACGAAGACGGCAGAGTGAATTTCGTCAGCCCGAGAATATCGAATTTTAATGCGCTGTCAGGTCTTACAATAAAAACATAATTACACTTTTGGCAACACACACACGGAAAAAAAAAAGGAGCGAGAACTGGAGAATCAGACTGCTTGGTAATATTCCCCAATTTGTTTCGATCCTCAGTTTTCCATGACCTTTCTGATTAGGTGCTGATTAATTTGTTTTTATTTATTCCTGCGTGTTAAAATTAATTCCAGGTAACCGGAGAAACTTTGCACGCTTCACAGTCCACGACTGCAGGTGCCTAGACTTGATTTGAGACACATTCATGAAAGCTATTAAAATGTTCCTCGAGATTAATGACCAGCAATAAAAAGCAAAGCATACAGTAGCTTCTAATAAGTCTTCTGTTTTCGCAGGCTTAAATGAATCTGTAGTTCAGGGAAAATTGCTGTCTGATCTCTTTGTTTTTTGTTTTTTTCCCCAGCACCATTATGATCTCATCCGGTACTTTTAGTGTTTCTGCTGACAGTCCTCGCCGTGTTTCCTGCTCTGGTGGGATTAGTGACACCACTTTACACTTGTATTATAAACCATCTTCATTTCCTGAGTTCCAGCGCTCTCCCCCTCGTGCTCACAGGCCACTTGACAAAGCATCCTAATGCTCGCAACAGTTCACTGATTACCAAACAGCCTGACAGCCCAGTGGCGGCGGCACAGCCGGACGGGCCCATCGTGCTGCTCTGCTTCTGGTCAGAGCTCGGTGGGGCTGATTGTCGGGGAACTGCGAGACGTTTTTCAGCCTCGATGGCTGCCAACTTACAAATAGCTCCCCGCGGACCCAAACTGAAGGAAGGTCGATTTAGTGGATCAAAAGGGCTCAACGGGAGCAGGCCTTGTGCCCCTATAATTTTGTGGGTTTGAATCTGTTTCCTGACCTTTGCTGCACGTTATCCTCTCCCCACCTTCCACTTTTACTGCCTCTAGTCACGACTTTTCCGTGCCTCTGTCTGCTGCTCATCATTTAATGCAACAGGAGGGTCATAAAGAATAAAACTTTCCCCTTAACGCACACTTTACAGCCTATGTAGCACCTTTATCTAAACTCAAAGATCGTGGAGAGCGGGGCCCCGTTGTGGAGAACGTGTCCTCAAACAGAAGCCCGAGACAAAACAGAAACTGAACTTTGAATTCACCAAATGGCATTCAATACCTCATTAAACCTGGTATTAAAAGGTCTAATCTGTATCCGTATATGTTGTCTGGATGATAAATGATCCGATCTCGCCTTTGCCTTGTATTTTTTCAGCGCATTCTTGTGGTCCTCTTTCGGATCAGGTCTGTCCTTCCGAGTTATTTGAGGTGGCAGCCAATTGGATCCAGACTCTCTTTTAAAAGAAAAAAAATCCATGAATTTTGTGAGTTGTCGAGTTAGGGAAAACTTTAATGACTTTTCAAAATGCCATCTATGACAAATTCTTAATTATCTGTCGGCTCTTGTAAATTCTGCAAATGTGAAGTACGGAGTTATTCCTTTCTTTGCATAAAAAAATACTGTCCAAGTTTCTCTCTGCGCTGCGGCACCAGCATCAAGGCTACTCTCTAACTTAGATTATATGGCTTTTTAATGGCAGATCAGCTGCAGTGAGGCATACAATACAATCTTTACAACGATGTAAAGAGTTGCAGGCGGTCGGGGAATAGAAACCTAAGGTAAATCGTCTAAGATCGGTGCAAATGTAAGGATTTGAAATGATATGCAGCAGGAGAAAAGGTGTAGCTTAGCTGTTACATGTGATGGCAGCCTCCCAATAAGGGCCTTATAGATCAAATACATATGCATATCACGTCTCACAGTCAAAGGAGACCTCCCAACTTTTTCATAGGAGGTACAATGATGAGTGATATAAGCACCATGAGTAATAAACCTAAGAGCAGAATGACAAACAGCGTCCAAGGCTGAAGGGTACAGGGAGAAGAATGCTTATAAATCACATCTCATTCCAGAGAAAGACACCTCAACAATCCTTTTCCTGCAAAGCAGCGTTAGTTTGATTCTACTTTAGTTTGTCGTCTATCCAGATACGGAGATATTTTCTATTCTGTCTCTCTCTCGACGTTGGGTCCTTACGGTGGCTCTGAAGGTCAAAAGACAACGCGTTGCGGCAAAGAACATTTCAGAGAAAGGAAACACAATTCAGGAAATGGTCGTGTTTGTGTTCTGTGAAATGTTGTGTTTTGTGAATTGTCATTGTGTTTTGTAAAGAGACCACAAAAAAATGTTCTATGTGCAGCTTGGCGAAGGGAAATGCTTGAACCAAAGCTTATTGAGCGTCTTTGGCGACAAAATACAAAATTGTTCTCAAGGTTGTGCATCAAATTGTGTCCCTAGTTTGAATTAGAAAAGCTCAGCGCTCTCACCTCGGACCCGACTCGTCAAGACGACTTCTTCTATTTTCTGTCTCTACTATTGACTTACTTCAACGTCTGTGCCTCCAAAAATACAAACTTGTCCATTTGTCAATTTTAAGTGACGTGATTGGAGGGAAGGTGTATTTTGGAGAGCGTAGGAGGCAGCGAGTCAGGAGTCAAAAAACTCACAGGGGGTGAGGTGTTTTTAGAAGTCCCATTTTTATCTCAGCTGCACAGTTTGTAATTCTTCTCTCTCTTCTGCCTCATGGCTTCGTGTGAGAGCTGGGAAAGGATATACTGTATCAATATTGTATCGACGGGGCAGGATCTGAGGATCTGAGGCCAGATATTGTGTTATATAAGTCGTGTAGCTTCAATTATGTCCTGTCTCGGGCTTTAAAGCTGTTGTTTAGGTCGACTGTTTCAACTCAGCCTGTTTGCCCTTTATATACATACCACATTGCAAACACCTTCTTAATATGTCATATCCAGATGTCTACATACTTTTGGCCTCGTTACGTACGTGCGATGTAGGTTAAATCGTGTATTTTCCTGGTCTTAAAGGCTACAGTACAAATCAGGCTGGATTTCCACTTCATTTCACCCGCTCGCCGCACTGGGCTGATTTATCATACTGTACAGTATGTGATTAGGTCATGTCCCGCTTTAATTACATTACCCACAGTAATTGTGTTTACATTCTTTCATTTACTTTGTTGAATGGGGTGACAGTGGGCCGCTCAGGCATTCACAGCGCTGGAATTACATCCAGGTAACTTCTATTTCACCTTGCCTCATTTCTGAATAGAAGGCTATTACCGCGTGGTCGCATTCTTCCGCTCACTTTGATACGGAGCGGCGATCGCGGTCGGAACGCGGTTCGCCGCGGAGGCGGCTTTGACTGATTTGTGTTGTTAATTCAGGGAGGACAGCGGGTTCTTTCTTAAACTTTATTTATTCAGACTCATTAAGGACTTCTTCCTCTGTAGTCCCCACAGGTACAGTACCTGTAGTCACATGTTTAAGGAAGGATGACGGCAACGGACGTGGACTTTTATTGTCTCCTCTTTCACCTGATTTATGATAGCGGGTTTTCTGGCCACTTGCAGTTAAGTCAAGTGTCGAACATGTCTTGAACACATCATCAAAGCTCCAATATGTTCTTCTACCTCTGTTTTTGGTCTCCACCAGCCGAGTCTTCATCTGCTGAATGCTCCACTGTTGCCAGCTAATCACTAACTGCGGATCACTGACTGTGAATACCTGTTGGCTATTCGATGATGAGCAGATAGTGTAAACAGAGTTTACAGCTGCTAGAACAACGTCATAGTTAAACATGCTAAGCTCTCTAAAGCCGAAAAGAGCTGCCGATTCCGTAGATAAGTCGCTGTAGGTTGTCACCACAAATGTCCTCTCTTCCCGTTGTTTGCACATTGTTATCAGAAAAACATGGTGACATGTTAAAGAGCATTTGGCTCCATTGTTACCTGGACTTTGTCTTTGAAAGACTCACATTGTTCATACATAAGGATCCGTTCTGAGGACGATGTTGTTTGTTGGCGTACCATCTTCACTTACAAAGTAGTCGCTGTGAATTTCCTCCTGTCAAGCCGTTAGAAGTCTAATCTCAAGCACTTTGTCTCCTTCGTCTTCCTCTTTTTTTTCTTTTTGTCTAATTTTAGTGCTCTCCCAACAGTGTGCTGCCGTTTCCTCTGTTTTAGCTGCACTGCACAAACTGCTGCGTCTAAATAAAAGGCACACGGGAAACTGCCAACGTGTCAAGCAGACTGCAAGGTGGTGTTTAGCCGGACAAGGACTTCCACCCACCTTCTGTTATTTCCCCCTCAAAAAAAAAACAAAAAACAAGTATTACTGCAGAGTCATGGCAGGTCAGGCCGGTGATGTCCACTCCACACGCCAAACAACTGAAGCGCCGGGCTCCGTGCCAGCGGATGAATGTCAACCGCACAGTGGGGCGAGCCTTCAAGGATAAGAATCTGTCTCTCTACGGTCACCTTTAGTGGTCAGATTCATGAGAGAAATCTCCCCTCGCTTCTCACCCTGCGGAGGGGGGGGGGGGGGCGCCGTTATCTTTGGCTGCAGATTCGGGCCCGAGGGGTTGAGGGGGCGACGCCTGGGATGTTGTCTCCTCCTGTGGTTCAGCTCGTGGTTTGTGTGGGAACGGTTATCTGATGACACTTTTATAATCCCTCACACAAGTATCCCTATAGCGCCGTGTCTCGTACAATGCTTAACTTTGAAGCTTTACAGTGGATTACAGTAAGAAATAGGGTCGCTAACCTTTCAGCTCTTAATCTCCATAGTAGGAGCTTCGGCGGGGCTCTTTCGGAAGACGCGCGATTTCCAAAAAACACTACACGTCCATTTAGCGGAGCTCTTTGTGACCTGTAATGTATTAGTTAATGACTACAAAATTCCCAGCCTTTTAACTTTTTTTTTTTTTTTATTTATTTTTTCATTGAAGCAAAAGGTGTTAAGTGTGACTTGTAATTTTTGATGATAATAGAATGTGCTCCCATGCCAGCAATTATGTTTGTGCGAGTACGTGCCACTTGTTTTTCCATTTGCATATTTTAACACTAACTCCACGGGAGCCCGTGAACAGCCAACTGAGGTACTTACTTTGAAGTAATAATGTTTAAACTTGTAATATATTTTCAGTGATTTAGACTCAGAAAAGAGCGTTTTATTCCGCAGTGCACGGTCATTTTTCTAACAAAGAGTTGAGCTTTAAGTTCTGTCTTTGCTGCAACAATCTATATCGAGCGCAGGGAAGGGAAGGAAAAAAAAGAAAAAAAGAAAGAAAGGCTGAACGCTGGTGGTTACAGCCGATTCCCAAGGCTGCCGGTGTTGTAGGTTGACTGCTCCTGAGTTCCTCTGGAGGTGTGTGTGTGTTTAAAAAAGCCCTGAAAAACATTCTGCCGCTGTGAAAAATCGCTTCAAAGGGGGCATTTCAGCAGTGTTGACTATACGGCGAGATACGTCTTAAAGAAAACACTTTCTTTTCCTGGCCCTGATGGATCTCGGTAGAGGTGCATCCAAAGAAGACAGAAGAGGCAATAGGGAGAACAGCAGCGGCGACACAAACACACACATGTGGACGCGGAGGCAGACGGATGCCGTAGAGCTCATGCAACACACATGGGCGGTAACGAGCGAGAAACATGCACAGTCTTAAGCTGCTGCGCACAACTCGACTGTAAGAATATCGGCGAAAGAATAGGCGAGTAAATGTGCCTCTCTATCCACTTCTGTTATGAGAATATTAGGAGATGGTTCAAAGCAAACAACTTGAAGGAATTCGTTCTCCAGTCAGTCGTGATTAAACCGCTGCAGGAGAAGATGAAGTAAACTGAGAGAGCGCCGGTCAAATCTCAAATGGTGGGGGGGGGGAACGTAGAAAACACGATACACAAACGTGAAATTTTATGTTTATTTCATGTAATCATTTGGAAATGTTACCTCGTCTCCTCGCGGCTTCTGACGCTTTCATCTGTTTCCCTTCTCTTCGGCGTGGCTTCGGTGGACGTCATGATGCGTTGATGATTTATTTACTAGATCTTTTTTACGTTTCCCACCGCAGTGTCAAGAGCAAAAACTTTATTGTAATATCTTCTTCTTTTTTTTTTATTTTTTATTTTTTACCCCAATTCAAGGCTCTTCCACTCGGTTTTGTTATGCTGAAATTGAAAAGTGGATGGAATTGCACCCCAGTTGGCATCTTTGCAGCTTGGCACAGCAGGACTGTCAAAACGTCGGTGCGAGTGTAGTGCGTGGAGCCGAAGCACGAACCATTCTCTGCACTTAACGAGTGTTTCTTTTTTCTTTCTCTTTCCAAAACCATGAACACAAGAGCAGTAGTGTGAGGAGTGGATCCAACTTTAATAACGTAAGCTGCAAACGTTAGCATACCCAGCTAACTTACACTGGTACCTTGTGTTTTTTCCAAGGACAAGGGACATGTTAAGCAAAGACATTGTTTTGGAGTGTTACACTGTGACTCGTTCTGAAGTGGAGCATCCATACTGTGAGTTTGTTGAGGCTACCGTTAGCAGCCATATCCTTCATTTGGTTCGCGGATGTTTCCACCCCTGCAGCTCCCTTTGTTTACTCTCTTTAAGCATTGCTTTTGGTCTCCGAGAAACTCCTGAGAGATTTTTCTGTGCCTTTAACTGCTCAAAGGCGCGACTTTGTTCATCAGCGAGTGTGCCTGCCTACTGCTTGGTGCTGAGCAGATGGCGTGCTGTGTCCTATTAGCTTTTTTTCACCAACAAAACAATGCTGCAACAGCTGCGAGAACGAAACCGAAACAGTAAATTTTCGGGGCCGGACGGCGGAAACAATTATCCCGAAAAGCCTCTTTTAAAACTGCGAAGCTGAGCGGAGCTGCAGGGGTCGAAACATCCGCAAACCAAAGTGAGGAACGGAACAGAGCCGCTCACGGTGGCCTGGACTTGACTTGTGCTACTTCAACTGAAACAACGACTGAACGTTTTGCAGAACTTGTCCTTTAAGATCCTTCTCCACGTTTGTCCTCTCACCTGCAGCAGGACAAACCCTTTTTTTTCGAGCGACAGTTCACGCGTCGATCCGCAGTCGCCGCTTGAAAATGAGAAGCACATGCTTTTGTTTTGTGAAACGGGAAGACCTATTGTTCCAAAGACCGCTGCAGATTCCAGGCGGTAAAATCTGCCACCGCGTACGGGCCGAGTACTGATTGCTTTACACGTATGGATGCAGCAGGGAGGTTATCCAACAGTCATTTTCCGGTGGCAAGAAAATGGCCTCTCGTCCTTTCATGCATCGTGCCTCCCTGTCCCCCTTTCTGTCTCCTCTCCTAGAGCACTTCCCTCTGTCCCATTTCCCATCTCTCTCTCCCTCTAACTGCGCTTTCTGCCAACCAGGATGCTGACAATAGCTTCAATAAAGATGAATTGAAATTGGCTGTGGCTGGATTCGGCTTCCCAAGGCACACAATGGAAGGACCTAGCGCTGTAATTATTACTCTGGATTCCAGCACACTGTTCGGCAAACTCATTCTCCCTCCCCGCGTTCCCCCTCCCCTCCTCTCCCTCTATCCACCTCTCTCGCCGTCTCTGTCTATCCGTCGTTCTCCACCTGAGTTCCTCTTCCTCGCAGGTTGATATTTCTCACCTCCTCCTCCTCCTCCTCCTCCTCTTCTCAGTCTGTCCCTGCTCTCTGTCAGTCCCTCCCTCTTCCTCTCTTTTACTCTCTCTCTCTCTCTCTCTCTCTCTCTCGCTCACCCTGTTCAGCCCAGTACAGTCCATTATTGTTGTTTGCTAAAGTAGAACTATAATTTCACAGCTGAGGAGCCAGATCAGGTCTGGAGTAGTGATTAATAATCTGACGGTGAATAATGATTTCATCCTCCATATTCAGCTGTAGGTAATTATGCGCTGTGTAATCGTGGAATAGATTTGCTCATGAAAAACAGACTTATTCAAATGTGAGATAGAAAAGCGGAGCGCCTTGGGTGTGTCGAGGCATCCGTGAAGCTAAATTTACATGGGCGGGATCCAAATATAGGCCCAGGAATGAGATTAGAACATTAGCGTGGGCGTCACTTCAAGCCTCTCCGGTCTCAAAGTCTTACCCGGTCTTGTTTCAGCCGCCGGAGTGAGGCGCACTTGCCTGCCTATCCCCCGCTCATCACAAATGTGATGAATGTGTCAAAAGAAGCGACGCGAGGCATTTCATTCTCTTTGTCCTTGTATCTCTTCTTGTCTATAATGATAATGGATTGCATTTATTTTCTCGATGGAAGTCGGTGGGGGGGATCAAAAGGTGGCGGGCGCGGCAGCAGACGGAGCGAGGGGAAGATTGCTGGGAGGGCTGCAGATATGAGCCTTCATATTTTGTTGCTGCTGTTTTTTGTTTTTTTTCGAGGGTTTTCTTTTTTTAATGTTTTTTTTTAAATTGGTCTCAAAGCAGCTGAGCATTGTGACGGCGGGGGGGGGGACACACACACACACACACACACACACCGACAACACTGTCACTCACTCAGAAGGATTCAGACACACAGAGAGGCCGGCCACACACACTTTAAACTCCATGGATCAGGACGTAATACACGCTTTGCATAATTAATTGAGGTATCTTGATTTACGTGTGTGTGTGTGTGTGTGTGTCTGTCTTTGTATTTGCACAGCTTTGGTTATTTTGGATCTCGCCGAGGATGCTGACACACACGCACATTATACAGATGATCAAAACAAAGGTCACAATGCAGTTAATCCTGGTTCCATAGCAGTGCTAAGTGTTTTGTACAGTGTGTGTGTGTGTGTGTGTGTGTTTGCACAGGTTTGGTTATTTTGGGTGATGTCAACGAGACAGTGAAATCCTTTTTTTTTTTCTTTTTTCCTGTAGGTACAAGTTTCTCTATCCGGTTGCCAGGCAACCGAAAGCCTTGGGTTGGTCCACAAAAGGCATGTGCGTGCACGTGCATCCAGATGTGCACGCACGCACCGGCACACATTAACACACGCGCACACACACACACACACACCTGCGTGGGACCGCAGTAAACATTGGGCTCACGCAAACAAGAGCTATCGCCCCCCGTCACTGTGTCCACTCTGGGGTTTGTTCTCACAGATCACATGCCAGATCACCAACAGTGTGCGAGTGTGAGCGCATGTGTGTGTGTGTGTGTGTGTGTGTGTGTGTGTGTGTGTGTGAATGTGTGCATCAGGGGGATTTTTAAAGTGCCATTGTTTAGACAGTTTAGATAGTTCTGCTTGCCAAGGAATCAACAATCCCCCGTCTGTACGCACGCGCGGCGACACACCAATATAGAGTCACGCCGCACATATGCATGCGTGCATACACACACATCCGTGCGAACACACATCAATGACAGGGAGATGCTCATCCCCACTCAGGCGTGGGAGACGGGCGTCAGGTAGAATTTCTTTCCCCCATATTTTCTCGCGGTGACAGGTGGGGTAATGGGCCATTAGATTAACACCAAACAGAGGAGGTGGTTTCAAACGTAATGTAATGCTTTGTTGATAGAAACCAGACGCTGCTCTCTTCCTGACGTAGGCTTTTTTTTTTCTTTTTTTTTCTTTCTGCAGAGCATGCCCGTACACGCTTCGCTCAAAATAAGGCCAATGATGATAGAATGAGGCAATCTCTGCTCTTTAGTGTGTGTGTGCGAGTGTGTGTGTCAGAAGAGAAAGAGAAGGCACAAACACGGGGAGAGGGAATCCAGATGGAGGGTACGTGTGTGTGTGCATGTGGGGGTGTGTGGAAGTGTGTGTGTGTGTGTGTGTGTGTGCTCATTAAAACAGAGATGGAGAGGAGAGAGAATCCTCTGTGCCCATCAGCGAGGATTTACTGATGAGGGAGTAAAGGGTCTCTCATCTCCCCTAAGACGTTCCCTCTCCAGCCTCCTCCGCTCCCTTACTGCCTTCTGTTAATTGCCAATTGTTCAATACTGTAAATTCCCTCTGTCAGCACGTAACCCTGTGAAGACGGAGAACTTTAAAAAATTCTGACCCGTTTCAAAGAGGGAATTTTGTTCTGTATTCCAACTGTAGATGGTAACAAAAAAAAAAAAAAAAAAAAAACTGCACCGCCTTCAGCTGCAGCTCGTTTCAAGTTGAAACAGATGGTTGGACAGCGGTGGTGCTCCTGCAACAGGTCAGACTTGCGCGACTACAAAGCTCGGCTAAGTGAGGGTGATTTGTAACGGCGCGGTGCGAGAGGATAAACAACGACTTGACTGGAAATGAGTGAGAGATTATTTTTAAAAAACCAACAAAGGGTTTTGCCTTCCGCTGTCATGTGGAGACAAAGACGTCAGGAGCGTATTTTAAGAATGCCAGGCTCCCTCAAAAATGAGTCACGTTAAAAAGAAATACTCATAAATGACAACGTGTCGGGAACATTAAAGAGCATGCGAGGTGAGGCTTTGTGCACAAATTGGCACAACGTGTTTCATATTAAAGTCCTCCTCCACTCATGAATGTGTTTTGCTTGTTGGTTGACCTTCGCGGTGCAGAATGTGTGCAGACTTTGACGCAAGAAAATCTGTTTTCACATTCGTCGGCTAAAGGAGGCTGACCTCAAGGTCAAGACTTTGAGCCAGTTAGCTCCCGCTAGCTGGAGCCACAGCAATCCCAAGGTAAGAATTCTGAATCATCCAGCTGGCTGCTCTTTACAAACCAACACAGAAGAGAGACACCAACTAACTTTTCCTTTTATTCAATTGAAAGTGACAATGATTGACATTTTCACCTTAATCTGCAGCTCCACTCGGCTTACGGAAGCTTTATAACCGGCTCATTGAGAGACGTTAAAGTTTGGTTCACTCTTGCCCCTCTCAGGCAGCTGTTTCATCAAATGCTGAGCACACAGAGACAGTTAGCAACTAACTTGCAAAAGTAATGGGGCATTTAGCAGCTAACGAGCCAAATATTGCCCCTTAGCAGTTGGTGGAGACCAAAAACAGAGCTAAAAGAGAGTAAATGTTGGATTTACATTCGCCAACTTGCCACAAACTCAACTCTCAAAGAAGGAAAAATGTGACTCAGGCAGAAATGTTAACGAATGATGTAATGTTTTTAAGTTTTATTCACGATTGACATTTTTATAATATTGTAACAAATCTTGTAATGATGTCACCGAATCACCTGAATCTGCAGCTCCTCTCGGCTTTAGGAAGCTTTATAGCTAGGTCATTGTGTTGCTGTTTGACTGGCAATGTTAAAGTTTGGTTCACTCTCATCGCTCTCAGGCAGCTGTTTTCATCAATTGCTGAGCACACAGAGACAGTTAGCAACTAACTCGCAAAAGTAATGGAGCATTTAGCAGCTAACGAGCCAAATATTGCCCCTGAGCAGTTGGTGGAGACCAAAAACAGAGCTAAAAGAGAGTAAATGTTGGATTTACATTCGCCAACTTGCCACAAACTCAACTCTCAAAGAAGGAAAAATGTGACTCAGGCAGAAATGTTCATGAATGATGTAACACCTTAAGGTTTTATTCACGTTACAGTCTTGTTTGCAAACTTCCCTCTTCATCCTCTCAACCAAATGACCTTGAGAAAATTAGGGATTTCTCTTGGTTGATATTGTCGTTAAGTGCAAACTTAACAAAATAGGCAACAAATGTAGTCACTTTTAGACATTTTCATACTGAAATGTATCATTTAATATCTTTAACAAAGCCTCATTTGCTGCATACCTGCTCAGTTTACCAGCTACAGGATGTGATTCTGAATTACATCTCGTCATCAAATTGCAGAGCTGCTGTTAACAGCATCGGTTAGCCGATTTAAAGCTTCCCCAGCCGTGTTGTGATTCTAAAGATTTTCCAGAGAGAAATACACTAAACCCCGTGAAGAGTAAAAGGACAGTCTCTGTCATTGATCTCTCCAGCCAACAGGAGCTAGTTGGCCCGCTGGCAGTACAGTTCACGCTGACAGGTGCTGAGTCAGCTCGGAGAGTCTGGGACACGTGTGATCAGTTAAAAATCTGGAGGCGCGGGAGTTTCACAACGCTGGTGACAAGTCCGCTCGACGTTGTCACATAAAACACAGAGTTTTGACGTGAAAATGCTGAAATTACACTTTATAATAGGTTGAGTTTTAAAAATTGGATGTCCCGTTTCTTTATTTATTTAGTATCGACCACTTTGGGGCTCCACATAACGCGGAGTGCAGCTACAGATGAGAGACATGTTGCTGCTGTTGCTGGGCTCCAGAATGTGGGCCCCGTGACAAAAAACTCAAAATCAGCTCTGACACAATATCCATAATCCCTGACATGTTTTAGGGCCCCTGTCCAGCTCTGGGTAAAACCCCCTTTATCACCACAGTGTCAACTTCTCACAGGCTAAGGAAAACTATTTTACTTTTGGATGAGTGACAATGCATTTTTTGACACCAGTCAGCGAGTGTCTGAAAGGGATTCGCGGGCCAAACAGACACGAAAATGGAATCGAGTCTGCACCGGAGTCACCCGAAATTGGACCTTCCACATAAGAAATACATGAATCCATACTGCAACCGGAGTGGACATCGAAATAATAACGCGCCACCAGTGACAGCCAAGATAACAACTCGGCGTAGTAATTGCTTGACGGCGAAACAATGAGCGTTCGTAAAAAAAAAAAAAAAAAAACAGATAGAGGGAGAAGCGAGCCGAGGGTCGGCTGTTTGTGTTTGCTGCTCCGGCGTCGGCAGCAGATCAAGATGACTGAGTGTAAGCGAGCTAGTCAAGGCCGCGCCAAAGAATCCATATCAGGAGAGAGGCAGAGGAGTGAAAGGCAGATCAATGTGCAAACAAACCCAGCCTTGCAACAGAAAAAGAAAAAAAAAAAAAAAAACCCTCTGCTCTGGCTAGAGGACTTTTTTTTTTCATTATTCGGCACTCTTATCTTTAGTCAAGGCTGAAAAATATGTCTGGTAAATATAAAAAATATATATATAAGGGGGGAATGTTGGAATGGTCTACAGAAGTCTCGGCCCTGAAATGTTACAGTGGTAATCTGTGACAACCTGTTTTTGTTCCATTACGTCTCTGTTTGTGGCGCCTCGTTGCTCTGGTGTTTATGCACTTTACTCCGCGGAGAGCACTCGTCATTTAAACAAGGGAGAACAAAAACTCCTTTTTCCCTCGGATTTTGTGGCGCTGAAGTTTATGTTGCCTTACATGGAGCACCCTTGTTTGCCTTTTTTTCGGCTTTGGTTTGCGAATGTTGCTCGTGAGTGTTCGCTCCTGTCAGGCTGCTGCTGCTGCTGCTGCTGGGTGTTCTGGAACGACAAATATAAAAAGACTTTCATGAGCTGTTGTGCTGCTTTAATTGCCAAAAGGGGAGCAGAAAGCCTGACATTTATTTCGCGCCGAAAGGTTAAGGATTATCACGACTGGGAAGGGATAGATGGATGAGGATTATATTGTTACTCGCTATTACCTAGGTGAATACAGGTACAGGCGACAATCCCTCAACAATTTCACATTCAGACGAGCTGGAGGGAAACAAAGAGGAGGAGGCGGGTTAAAGAAGATTTTAAATCCTGGCGACGTCTGTTGAGGGCAGGAGGGAGCGAAACTCAATATTTGAGGAATCGCACCTCTGCTTTCTGTTTTGCTTTTCTGTTCCTTCATTGCCTTTGTCAGCCTCGGAGGCGGTTTCACACCACACACCTCTCTCTCCCTCTCCCTCTCTCTCTCTCTCTCTCTCTCTCTCCTCTCTGACCACGATAGAGAATGACGCCTTGCAGCGGACAGGCAGAAAAAAAAAAGAAAGAGAGGAGAGAATACGCAGACGGATTACCAGGCAGATAGATCAGGAGGTGGTGGAATTATCTATGCAGCGAATCACAGCAGTTACAACTTGTGATCACAGGAGAAGGAGCGAGAGGCAGGGAGACAGAACGAGAGTGACAGCCGGAGGGAGGGAGGGAAGGAGGGAGGGATGCAAAAACAGGTGAGGAGGGAGGGAGGGGAGAGGAGGTGTAGTTGAAAGTAAGGAGAGAATAGAGCAGTGGAGGGAATCGATGTTCCCCATGCGATCCATAGAACTCTCAATTATCCTACTGCAGCCTGTCGACGGCAGCTCTCGAAATGAAGAGGGGGAGCGAGGAGGGGAGGAAGGGGGAGACGCGAACAGGTCGCCGGCGTTTTTTGCAGGGCAAAGTGGTGGTGATGGTGAACCGTGCTCTGCGATGCAAATGTACTGTCCTGTTTGTCTAGCGGGCGCCGGCTGCAGAGGACAAAAAAACACAAGACACAGGAGAGAGAGGGAGAAACAGATCGACACAGGGAGGGAGAGAGAGAGAGTGTGAGGGGGGAGAGAGAGGGTGAGAGTGGGACAGCGACAGAATGGAAATGAGACACAGAAAAGACAGAAAAAAATGAAAGAACGGAACAAAGGGAGGGAGGGAAATAGATGAAGGTAAAGAGGGACAAAGACAGCAGAAGGTGGAAAAATAGGAGGGGGGGGGGACGCTTTGAACGGAGAAGAAGAAGAGAGGGAGAGATAACAAGAGATGTGAAGGAAAAAAGAAAAGAGGGTAAATAAATCCAATAGAAAGCTTCCACTTACAGCATCTGACTTCCTCTGAGAAAATCAATGCCGACTGTAGCACAGATTCCCCACAGGCCAAAGAAAAAAAGATCCGCTCTGCATGAGCATTTTCACACTCAACACACATGTCAGCTGTGCTACACCTGCGAGCACACTCTATTTACCCAGCACTCATTTGCTGGACTTAAGTGCCTGGCGTCTAACCCCCCCCCAACACAACCCAAATCCAAGTGTAACTCCAGTCCTAATCCTACAGCCGTGTCGGATGTTGTCTAGCTTCTCCCCGTGATTTGTGAAAATCTGTCTCTCCATCCTCGCCTGCGTGCTGAAAAGAGGTACAAAAGCATCTTTTAGCTCACAAACCAAGAGGAACAAATGATTCTGCTATCATATTAAAAAAAACGCTGGTACTTACTGATGTGAAAAACAAAATGACTGTACTCCTAATATAATCCTTTGAACTAAACACACCCCCCGCTGTAGCTGAGACATTACAGATTCAGGACATGGAGGGGAGAAAGAGAAAGCACTCAGCGCAAACTGGGAGATTGACTGCAGCCGAGTTTCAGCTTCGCCCGGCTGTTTTAATGGCGATGCAATGCCGAATGGGTCACACATCGCAAGGTTTTTGTGGCAGTTTCGGCTTGGCACGCTGCGGTCGTCAGTGCTCCCAGTGTTTAACGGTGGTCCGGCCGGCAAACACTGATTACACTTCTTGCCCAACACCCCTAACATCATTTAGCACCGACGGACACTATAAACAGCGGTAAACGTCTGCTCGGCGCAGCAGCAGGGCCAGCAGCAGAGTAGCAGGAGTCACGGTTCACTTGTAACGTGTCGAGAGTAGTTTACTAAGAACAAATTTCTGATTTTAAACCTGAAGGTGGGAGGAAACCTGTTGTAGTTAATGTCGTGTCAATGAGGGAACAGTTAGTTACCTTACTGAGAAGTTGGAGGTGTGCAACCTTTGAACCTGCAGCTTCAGTACTCCCACAGACTGAGTGAAACTACTCCCCGACAAATTTATAATTGATCTGCTGCCAACAAATGCAAAATGACAGTTGTTTTGCTCTGTAGCCACATTTTGATGAATGATAGCAGTGAACGATGCTAATATCACTGAGCACTTTGCATTTCCTGTGTCTGACCTACTTCAGAGTGAAAGTCAACTCGTGTTTTGCCCATTAAAAGCTTTAAGTGCGAAGCTGCATCAGTAGGAAAGCGAGTGTGTTTGCTTGTAAAAAGCCGGTGTACGAGGGATTACCGGTGTTGTCACGACAGCAACCCTAGTTTCTGCTCACTTAAAGCTGAGAATCAACAATTAGGTGCGTTTTCTGGTGCATCTGGGGCTCGAGTCAGTGTGGGATGGAGCGCTGACACTGACTCTGGTCATGCATAATTCACTCGAGATACATGTTTGGGGAAGCTGCTAGTTTGTATGTGATTTGACCCATTTTAACTATGTAGGAGCAGTGTGTCGCACTGTGTAACAGCTTACATGCGTGTTTCCTTATGTGGGAGGAAGCACCCGGAGCATCTGGAGGAAACTCACTTGGAGAACATGCTAACTTGACACAAAATGACGCCAAGATGGGGTTCAAATCCAGGACCCCCTGCTGGGAGGAAACACATGGCACGTACAAACAGGAAATTGCAAGAATGTTAGCATGAACTTCATACGATTAACGAGTGAACTGTGTCTTTAAAAAGATTAAAAACATTTTGGGAAATACCCATATTCTCCTTCTTGCTGAGTGTTCATGAGAAGATAGTTACTGATGTCAGTGTGTACAAACTGGTTGGTGGTTAGCTTAGCTTTGCATACAGACTATGAGCAAGGGGAAACAAGCTAGGTTGGCTATCAACGGTTAAAAAATAAAATAAAATAAAAAATAATTTAGCATTTTCACGAAAGACACTAAATTTGTTCCCCCTCTCCTCGTTGTAACACTTATCAGGTAAATACAAGCTCCAGTTGGCCGTCCGCATTACAGAACATAAACACCCGACGACAGCTTCTCCGCAGATCGCTGCTGCAGTCAGGCTGATAAACAGGAGTGAAGATAAATCCCCTTTTTTGAATCTCTAAGGTTTAAAAAGTCATCTCAGTGATCAAATCTGACTGCAGGTGTTTCTTCCTACAGAAGGTCTGGCTCTGCACCGTGCTCCCTCCTCGTGGGCTGGCCATATTATGTGTTTACATCTGTGTTTCCACATCATTGAGGACCAGTCAGAATGTCCCTCAAACATTGTGTTTTTTGCTCCAATTTGTTTCCTCGCAAGACAGTCCAAACACACACACATATACACATACAGAAATGATATTGCACAATCAATGAGATACCCCCCGCGGACTCAACACACACACACACGCACACACACACAGCCAACAGAGACACACAGCACGCTACACAGGAAAATAAATGCAATCTTAAGGTACGTTGATGACTCATTTTAATCGATGGGAGACGGTCTAACCGCTCCAATCTCCGGGGAGGGCCGGCTCCCCCCAGCTCAGCGGGGGGGTCACTGGGAGGAGATCCACCAAATCGATAGATCACTTAAACTCGGAGTGGAAAGAGAGAAGCAAAACCAATCCATGAATCTGGTGAGTTATGTGTGTGTGTGTGAGAGAGAGAGAGAGAGAGAAAGAGAGAGAGAGGGGGGATTGTATGTAAAGTGTGTGGACGTGAAGAGAAGGGAATAGAAAAGATTTGTGGCACTAAAGCTCTTCTGGGTCCGTGAGACCCAATTCTCTTTAAAGAAACTTCATCATCCTCCCTCAGTGTCACTGTGTGTGTGTGTGTGCGTGCTTGTGTGTGTGTGTGTGTTCGGACGTGCACTCGTACAGTATGTGTGTGTGTGTGCTTTCGTGTGATAATTGGGCGTAAACAACAGTGAGACAGTAATTAGGGAATTGCCATTTTCGCTTCTCTCCTCAGCTGTATTGTCTTTAAAGGTGCCTGTGATTATGATTGATGCGCCTTTTATCCTGTGTGCGTGTGCATGTGTTTGTGTGTGTGCATGTGTGTGTGTGTGTGAGCATGCATGCGTGTGTGAGATTGTGATAAAGGGGTTATTGTGTTCGGACTCAAGCTGCGCTGCACTGAAAGGGGGCCGTACCCAGTCATTATGGTCACTAAGACATCCATTGATCAAACTGTCAAGTATCTATGTTTGTGTGTGTGTGTGTGTGTGTGTGTGTGTGTGCAGTTTTGAGTGTGTGTGCTCGAGCCTGATAAGCTAATTGCCCCTTGGCCAATGGAAATACACAGTCTAATGGCTCCGAGACATCAAGTCAATTAGCACATATAACAACGGGCAGCGATGCAGTCATTCACTTTACACGTTTTCCCCCTCATCAAACATTATCAGCCCGTTGTTGTTCATTGTTTCCTCTTCCTCGGCGCGCTGCTGGTATGTGCATACACACCTACATGCGATGCTAACATGCTTGCACACACCCACTTGTGGTGCGTTTCCCTCAGCGCGCATTGCAAAAAAAAAAAAAAAAAAAAAAAAAAACATCTGCGCGCGCCAGCTGAAAATGAGGCTATATGTGGAGAGAGCTGCGAGGTGGTTATACCTCGGGGAGCTGATTTACAGTGCAGGAGTGTGTTTTATGCAAACACACACACACACACACACATGTACAAGACACAGATACATAGAGACACAGATGCCTGCCAACACAATAATTTATTCAGTCTAAAAAAAGGAGGAAGCTGCTGAATCCCTCAATCGACACGGCGCCTTTCAAACCTGAACGCACACACGAACACACCCGAGCGGCTTTTAAAAAAAAACACACATGTACAAAAACACACATGTCTCCGAACGGGCGCACACCTATAGGCAGATCGCACACACACAGAGGTATCTGGAATAAAATGGGATTAACGGTTGCTGCAGCTTAATCCTGTTTGTTTGGTTGTCTTTTTTTTTTTTTTTTCAAAGCCAGATTCTGACTGCATCACATTCGCATCAAGCTCCTGAGTTTAAACCCAGATCTGTCAATTTTCTCGCCCACTTTTCCCCTGTTCCTCTCACGTGGACATGTTCGGAAAAGACTGCATTAAGTGCCTTTATCCCATCTCTGCATTCCTTCGGAAGCGAAACTGCGATTTGACGTCACTAAACCCATGAATGTTTCCACTGCTCCGATAGATTAAAAGGTAAAAGCTTGAGCCTGTGAAAAACTCTGGTTCAGCTCCGCAGGTCAGCTCATGGAAAGTGCGCTGTGGAAAAATGAATGAGAAAGGCAGTTAGCACTCACATGCTCCAGTGGAGCCGCTCAGCAGCCGACAGTAGCCGACAGGGGTTCTGCTCCAAGGTGTGAATGTTTGTAAAAGCTGCAATACACCAGAAACAAAATTGAACTTGTGCAAATCCAACCGCTGTCCATCACGCTGCTGTGAGCAGAACTCACTGCAACTTCGGATCTGCTCGTTTAGACTCTCCAGATGGGTGTGCTTGAAAATTGCAAGTTAAAGGGGTCACTTAACCAAAATCCCCTCGAACACATGCTCTCTCTCCGGGCCCCTAGTCGTGTCTAGTCATGCAGAGTGTTTGAGTTTTATGAGCAGAGGTTTTGGGGAAATCTGCTTCTGGAATCGGGGTGAATGTAAATGTTTTGTTTGTGCACAGTCAAGGCAATTAAATGACTATTTACTATGCAAATTGGTGCTAATTATTAGGAAAACAAAGACATCGTAGTTGAGTTTGTTGTATTTTGTTCGTAAGCAGTTGGTCATTAAAAGGGAAAAAAAAGACGTGCTTGATTTCAACAAACTCAGTAAATATTAATCATGAATGAGCCATTCGTGAGCCTGCAGGTAGACACGACTGACATTTTTCACTGTTCGGTTTGTTATTCTTCAGCAATCCTGAAATAAAGTTCTCAGACGAGCTCTGTTTTTCTACAGCGATCTGTCTGTTCCTTCCCTGGAAGCGACGTCAGAAAATGTCATACCCGCGTGAGTCGAACGCGCACAGATTACATGTTTACACGGTTGATATTTTTCTATTGAACGGATTATTAAAGGTTTACGCTCGGGGTCGACCAATATCGCTTTTTCAGGGCCGACGCCGATACAAATTACAGGAAATCAAGGAGACTGAAATCAGATATCTGTGATGAGCCGACGATTATCGGTCCGCTCATAGTTTACAACGCCCCTGTTTGCCTGATTGAAAACTCATTCGGATCCCTCCTGATTGCCGTTGAATGCGAATGAGGTGTTTTTTATTCAGATTGAGGTATTATTCTAATGATCAGTGGAATATCAGGGCCCATGTCAACGCAGCTGGTGAGATCTGCGGACATGATATCAGTCACATTGGTATTCTGTCCTCTCACAACCTAAAATCAGTTACTGACCTCATTAACCGTGCAAAACAGTCGGTGAATTCTGACTTTTTTGCCTCCGGTATTCTTTCTGTGTTGCAGGTATGCGGCGAAACATCGTGCATGTTCAGTGACAGCCACCCTGAACATGTAAATACGGGTTGAAGCGATTAATATGCGCCTCAAGGGTATGCGCCACTTCTCTCAGGAAAGACAGATCTTTCGGTCTGAATTGTAACTCCCCACAAATGCTTCCTGCGGCTTCTGTCCCCTGTTCTGTTTGACCTGATTTATCTGTCTAACTTCTGGCTGGCTAAGCCTTGCAGCTTTCTCTATGATCTTGTCTAAATTTACATCTCTCTACATGCCCCTCTAATCGTGGCTGAGGAGAAGTTCTCATCGCTGCTGATGAAAGAGTAAGAGGTCGATCAAATGCAAAGCGGGGCTCTCTAAAGCCTCCTTTTGCATCACACGCCGCTCTGTCTTTGTGGCATGCGGCTCGAAACGCCGCCAGGATGGTCCGCAGGCAGCACTCCCATGAAAATCGATGATGAGCCTTTGGTAAGCCTCCGTAAACAAAGTGTGAGAACATTTCTGACTCGAGAATGAGTGTTTGTGCTCGGCTGTAATAAAGACAGCGGGACAAATCTGCGTGTTTGCGGGTCTGATAGGAGGAGGATTCGCTGTGATGGTATCCGATGGAGTGGAATGACCAGATGTCCTTTCACGTCCCAGATACATTAAAGATGTGGTGCAAAAAATTTGGCTGTCAGCATAAATCAGTGTCAGCTTCAACATGCACCGCAATACAAAACAAACCACCGCATAACTCGAGGAGGAGATTACAGAGCGGCATGGTGTCCAACAGCACCGAGGGAGCAAACGTGTCACTGATTCTCTCTATTTTAAAGGTGGCCTGTGGAGTTTTTGACCAGCGGTGGCGCTATTGAGCAATGTTTTTGTTTTGCGTACCAAAACGCAGATGAGAATTAAACAAATATACGTGTTTGTAACTCACCCACAGAGGCAGTGAAGAAGAGAAACGCACGCTAGCAACCGCAAAGCATTTCAGAAACTGAGCGTAAATGCACAATCTGATAATGCCATGATTGTGTTGTTCCTGCAAAGTCACCGCAACTACCAGATCCATTTTTTGTGTCATCATAGCTTTTTGTGACGGAGAAGTCCGCCTTTCTAAAAGATCATCAACGTGAAAGAGTCGACCCACTCGCCAATATACATGTTGATAATGCACGCTCCTGCAAACAACAGATGTGGCAGACAACTGAAAATAAAGAAAACTCAAAATAATAAGTTAACTAGTCAACAATCTAACAATAAGCTGCACAGGCTGTTTCACTTCTTGTTCAGCTGCATCGACGGTCCTGGAGTAACATTATTTTATGATGTTGCAGGAGCAGCACCAACATCAACAACACCGCGGTAGCAGATCAACTAAACGCCGGAATAACTTCTGTTTGTTTACAAGAAAGCTCTACGGGGTACCTTCGATTTTTCCTGAGCAAAGATGGCTGGAGTAAAGACCCATCTGTTGCGACCCAGTCTGTCTGCCGAGAGCACGGCAGATACAACACAGCCAGATTGCCGGAGCTCCGTGCAGACACGCACCTTCCTACGTAAATGCGAAAATATGTTTCTAAAGCACATGTTGGGGTCGAGTCTGAATGAGCAAAAGTTTAAGTAATTTACACATAAAAGTCTCGACGCTGATCTCACCGGGTCAGATGTGATAAGCTCTCCGCAAATGGCTCAATTTATTTATTTGATGTATTTATTTGTAGTCTTGCTAAAACTGCACTTTTTTACACAGGAGCTTAAACTGATGAACCCACAGAGAATTAACACCTGACTCTACAGTTCCTCTCAGAGTTTAGTGTCTTTCAGCTCGTTCTTTTGGTTTTACAGCCCACTATTTTAGGGCACTTTACATGTTTTCTCCACTGGAAGAGCACCCTAAGGGTCACTTTGTCCCCTTTTTGCCACTGGAAGAGCACCTTAAAGATCACTTTATCACGTTTTCTCCACTAGGAGGGCACTTTATCCTGTTTTATCCACCATCCAAGAAAACCCCCGCGCCCCTGGTCCACCAGTGCCTCCATGGCTGCTTTCAATGCCTGGCTTCTTTTGTTGTTCAAGTAACTTTAGTGTTTGGTAATAAGTTTCAAACCCTGTCAACTACAAAATTATATACTGTTGTTTTAAATTATACAAAACTTTACAGCTCTTAAACCAACTAATTGTTCTATTTAGTAGGAAGAACTAAATAATACCAACTCGGTATGAATACAGTCTTTGTTGTGTTTGCAGCTGTTTTTATGAGGGCTCTCGAGTTCCTACTAACATCTTCTACCACCACCCTTCGCTTAATAAACTGTCCTCATGATATACCATCCCGGCCTCCAGGCGCAACAACGGAGCTGAGTACAGCGGAGGAGTGAGGCGGTGACGGCGATGATGAAGACGGCGGCGGGGTCATTGCGTCTCGGGCAGTACATTTTTAAGTGTGCCTACACAAAGTGCGTTTCCATCGCGTGGGAACATTTTTCCGGGTTGCCGAGCGGAGAGCAGGGTTTATTAAAACCATTACTTAACCTATAATATTCACCCAAGAACTATGACTTACTTAAGTGAGCGTCTAATGACTGTAATGGTTGGTTACTTAGTATGACATGCTGCTGGAGGGAGCTCTCGGATTGTTCTCGATTAATATATATATAGCTTCATTTGCGATGATGATCTGTTCGTGTAGCATTAATTAACTTAGTTATGGGTGAGCAGGAGACGGTAGCTTCGCCGCTCACAGCGGCAGTGAAGCTTCGTGTTTTTTTATGGCTTTTAGAGGAGAACGAGGGTGAGTTGTTTAACGTCCTCCGGAGAGAGCCGCTGGAAATACGATGGCATGATAAACTGCCTTAAGTGATGTCACCTGAGCCGTTTGGGGCTGCAGGTTAGAAGTTATAAGATGTAACTAGATGTTCACTAATTAAGTGGTTCATGAGCAACTGCCAGAATTTGCAAATTATAATGACGTCGCAGTGAAGTAGATCTTTGAACTCCTGGATATAAAATGTCAACACCGTCACACATTTTTTTCCTAGTAGACCGTTGCCAAAGGTCGCCGAATTTGAAGAAATTCCCTCAAGGTGTTTCTGAAGTATCTCATCCAGCCACAGATGAGGAGGAGGAGGAGGATCAACCACTAAGAAGAAAACAAATTCAAAAATAAACATGTGACAGGTGTGAGAAAAGTAGTAATCAAACATTTTAGTTAAGTAGAAGTAGCATATAAAAGTGTTGATTTTTAAGTCCGTGCAAGGAAATACTTTTTGCGATGTGAGTTTGTTCAGCACCATCTGTGTTCGGTGGGTAACTCCATCAATTTTACACATTAGAGTGTGCTAACAGGTCTTGAGGAGTACTATCATTTTTTCGTTTTCCAGCCAAAATGGAAGCCAAGAATGGCCTCGGTGACTTTCACAAAAATAACATGAGCTCATGTAAGCGCCCTGAGTAAGTCCAGTTTGTTTAGCGAGAACGAAACGCTCTTCATCGCTAAATATTAATAAAGAAGCGCGTGTTCCCTCGGAGGGGACGTGTGATAGCTGGATAAATCTGATCTTACCAGGGATATATTGTACAGCATGCACCTGTACCTGCTGTAATAAACTCCTTCAGTGCACCTGGGAAAACCTGCAAGGTAATATCATATGTAGATTCACGTTATTGCCATAAAGCACAGCGAGGACGAAGCAGAATGACAGCCGAGCAGAAGTTCATATTTTCACGGATCATTTCAGCTCATGAGTCATCCTGTGTGTGCAAAACCTTTGCTCTGCTGACAGCAGGTGGAGACATCGGTCAGCTGTGTTTATACAGGCCGGAGTGGCGCTTTGGTAATGTGATTCAGTTTGAATAGAGAGTGGAGACACTAATGAGACATCTGAGTGGCTTTAGTGTTCCTTAAAAAACCTTAATGCTCCTTTTCTGTAAGGTAAAATGTTGTTAAAACGATCCCAGAGTCCGACTAAAAGTAAAGTTATAGTGCTGGAATATTGCTTTCAGTCATTTGTTATTCTTTTTAAACAGCCCAACTCCACCTTCTGCCCCAATATGGCCGCTCCTGGCTCCAGATGGTCGACGGCCATGTTGCTAAACTGGCCTCAAACTGTGGTCCACAAACCAATGGTGATGTCCAAAGAGCCAGATTTCTCCCTTCAGGAGTCGGTGGAGGTCACAAACAGAGTTGAAACGATTGTGATTGTTGGTGGCCAAAGAAATGCTAATGTCACCCATACGTCTGCTCATTATGTAAGTAGGAAACTGTTTTTGCCTTATCAACTTTTTTTTAACCTGATAATATAACACTGCTGTGTTTACAGCCTGGCCCCCCCCAAAAAAAAAATATATATATCTGTTATTTTCAGGGTTTACAGTTCTGGCACAGGTAGATTTCTTTGCACACATTCCAAAACTGGCAAGGCCCTGTTTCTTGCACAGAGGGGCTCATTTTAAAGAACTATGTATTTCCCCAGTTAACATAAAAATTGGAAATAAAACCCCGGCGACCCACTTTCTAACAAAACCTAGAATGCCTTCTCTCTGTCTCAATTTCTAGTGCACAAGGAGTCCAGTGCCTCTCACACAGGACTGGGACACATTATTTACAAACTATTTCAATACAAGGCCGGCAGCAGGGGCTGGCTCCTCTTCATTACACTCTGAGAGCAGGGAATATAACAGGACTTGGTAAGGCGCACACTGTGCTGGGAGTCATTTGGCTTTTCTGTCTTCTGATAATAAAGAGAAACAATGTAAGGGTCTGCCTCTCAAATGTCCCGCACTGCTCCTTCTCTCCTCGCAGCTATTTCACAACACTGCTCCCTTTCTTCGCAGTTATTTCACCTGCAGGGGGGAAAAAAAAAAAAAAAAAAAAAAAAGCTCAGCTAAGGTCCTGATTTCACTCCAAAATTAAAACTGTGTACATAAAATCACTCAACAGCATTTTGGCTCTGGACGAAGACCAAAAAAAGTCCTGATTGGATCAAATCTAAGCGGCGCTTGAACGCAAATCTTGATTCGACTCCAACCCTGAAATCAACTCTCTCTCATTTACATATATGGGTCAGGCGCTTCCTCAGTTGGGAGCCTCTGTGGTCTCGGGGGGGCCTGGGCCTGGCTTTTGAAGATCTGCAGAGCGGGGCTGGTTTTGGTGGATGAGCGGGGGCCCCTGTGTGTCGATGCTATGTTGATTTGGGTTTTCCAAAAAGTGCTGAATCGTTTGGAAGCGAAATCCACCCCGCTCCTGAGATCTTCTTCTGCTCCTAACAGCGATTCTAGAGCTATAAATAAAGCCCCGAAACAGCCTGTTCATTCTTTGTTTGTAGCTCTTAATGCATATATATATATATATATATATATATATATATATATATATATATATATATATATATATAATATAATATAATATATAATAATGCAGCTACTGTGCACATGGAGCATGTAAAGCCTATATTTCAGGACCATGGATAGCTACAGGACACATGAATCATGTCAAACAGACGTTTCAGTACCACGGACAGCGACAGTTTATATGTAACATGGAGATCCGCTGAAATTTCATGTTTTAAAACTTTCCAAGGTCCATTTTTTCCGACCGCAGTGATCCCATGCAGACCCGACAGCTGTTAAAGTTGTTGTAAAAGCTGCAGTACCTAAGAAATGGACAGCTGGAATCCATACTCTCAACAATTAAGGGCAGCAAACCAGCAGAGAAGCTGCTAACTGCTGCTAGCTGTATTCTTTTAATATATCCCTGACTTAAGCTACTGTCCTTCAAAAGTAATGCAAAGTAATCAAGTTACATTACTTTGATATTGTGATACTTGGATTACGTGACTCCCAACCCTGTAAATATGTCTATACCTTACTTTTACTTGTATTTTTGATACTTAAGTACATTTAACATCCGATACTTTAAAGACGTTTACTCGCACTGATGCCTTTTACCTTTAGAGATGTAATATCTTAATACAGTATTTTTACGTTCACTTTCTAAGTATGACTTCTGGATACTTACAGAAGTTGAGACGCCATCTCGAACAGTGGTACCTCGCTTTTCCAGCTGTCGCGCCGCCATCACCATGCCCTCCGCCTCCTCATATTTAAGCTGTAATGTGAATGTGATGTGACACGAAACACGACATGCGAACCGGACGTAGAAGAATCTTTATTTCATCCAACACGTTGTATAATGTGGTGACGCTGTTTGTTAAGGTCATCTAAGGCAGCACATTACATCGTGCGACTCTGTCTTGTAGAGAGCGGCCTGTTGGGGGAAAAAAAAAGCTCCAGTTTTCAGACCTTGATATTGCTCACCGCTCGCAGTCGACACATTCATAAAAAAACAAAAAAAACAACCTTTAATCAAACGATCACGACCTCACACACTGAAAATCCCTGGGCCAGGTTGAATTGCAGCAAAGGTGTTCTGGTTAATCTCTGGGCAAATAATGAAGCTGCCATTTAGTCGGCTGTCTGCTCTGCCAGATGGGAATTTGGAGGTGACTGGGCACAAACTTAAAAGGGGGCTCTTAAATATGTTAATATGTTAATCCAGCCATGTCCTAACAGCCCTGCTCACCCCCAAAAAAAAACCTGCGAAGAAATGATCAAAAGAAAGAAGAAGGTTCATCTTACTCTTCATACTGTATGGATTCACGGGTCCCCGGTGTTTGAATTTACAGCACATATGCGACAATATGGTTTGATTTTAATGGCATTGTCTATATTTTTATCTCTCGTATCAAAGATGGCTGTTTTTAAAGTGCCATCTGTCACGATGAGAGCACAACAAACACATCGCAGCTCGGGGCCAGACTGACGCAGCAGCAGCAGCAGAAGCAGAGACTCGTGGTGAATGTTCTGCTCTTTGGTGGCATCTGCTGGCGAAAAACAACGCTTGCTCTCGGAAAAAAGTTTGACTCCCAGCAAAAGTGCTGCGGCTGCTGATGTGCTATGATCAGAAAATGTCAGTTGGTAGCATCAAACAGCCACCGAGACACCGCAAGAGGAAGTGGTGAATAAATACACTGTCCATACACTCTTACATATGATAAGCTAGACAAGTATCTGCACAAGTACACCTGCATAATGTTAGCTCAGTTTCCCCATGTGTGATGGATGTTCATGTGCTCCAGATTCCCTTTGTATTTGCTGCTGATGTGATACAGTTGGATTAAAGCTTCACAAGGCCGAACTCTGATTTTATACGGCTGCTGTTTCCAACCTAGTTTGACACTTTGTGACCCCCAAAAAATCTGCTCGGTGCCCCTCAGGTGTAATACGAGAGGTCGAGTTATCTGATATTTCACCATTTCAGATTTGAGAGCTGTGTGTTTTTTGTTCTTGTGCAATCTTGTGAAAGGCCCGTTCCTTGAGTGAAATATGACAACATAGGTCTTCACGGGGGGTCATCGTTTACTCTTCCTTTTTCCCGTTAATTAGTACATTCAGCTGGATTCTGGCCTTCTACTTATGTTGCTGTTTATTGGGACTGTCTGCGGCTGCTACCTTGGCCGGGCCTCTCTCGTAAAAATTGCTCTCGATCTCAATGAGACGTCCGGGTAACATAAAGGTGAAATAAATAAATATAATGAAAATCTTCTGCTGTTGTTTGAGTAAAGAATCTGAGTACTTCAACCACTCTTCCTGCTGTGTCGGTGCCTCATTCTGATTGGCTGTCTGTCTTGGTCGTCTGCAGAAATCACGCACACACCTGTCGTTTTTTACTCATTTGCTAGGATTTGAAACGTGGCTGTGCAGGTAGGCTAACTGTTTTTTGCCCGAAGAGAGCTTTGTTTGGTGAGACTGACCGATTAACGTAAAATCCCACCTGCCGTTGATGTCTGGAGGCACATAAACTCTACAGAAAATCAGCAGTTTATCACATTTGGGACTGAAGTGCTTGAGGAACACGAAAGAAAGGAGACACGGGGCGAAGCAGCTGCAAAAAGCAACACTTTAAACGTCCAAATAACTCAAAAAATATGGTTAAGGCTGCAGTGATGGAGCTACTTCAACCCTTTCTTTCTTTCTCCTCGAAAGAAATAATCATAATGCAATTTTTTTACACACATTATTTAAAGATTTTTTTTGGGGGGGGGGATTATTTTTCACTAAATAATTTTTTTGAAGCTCAGTAATCTCCCACTTTATATTTGGGTACCAGGCCTGTATTTATTCAGAGACTTTCCACGTCTATCATTTGTGCTGTTATTGAAAATGATACTCACTTAACCACTTGCTTTTACGCTGCCGCCACTTTTTCTTAT
The DNA here is from genome assembly GCF_900880675.1 of Sparus aurata. Classification (NCBI taxonomy): domain Eukaryota; kingdom Metazoa; phylum Chordata; class Actinopteri; order Spariformes; family Sparidae; genus Sparus; species Sparus aurata. Next base: position 7,671,518 of record NC_044202.1, read on the forward strand.
CCTCTTTGCAGAGAAAATCTGTGTTCACGATGCAAATTTATTTAAAAAGCACGCACAGCCAACGTGGTAATGGCCGTCTGCTCGAACACAATACATACGAAGCGGCATGACTGCAGATGAGACTGAGCTGACGACACACAGCAGCGTCTGCTCCAATGACACTACTGTATCCTAAATATATATGACCTATAACAACACCTACACACACACGTGTCATGCTGTATGCCTCCCTTAATGTATGTCCGCAGCTCTATCCACACTCACTTCCTGAAAAGTCATTGTTAGAAACAAACTAAAACCCATCTACGTCGTATGACTCCAGACAGATGTTTTTATTGGCTCCTTTACAAGATTTGTGTGAGAAGGACCTCTGTTCGCGGTGTAATTGCCGTCTTATCAGTGATAATCAGTCCGACCTGCCCCGTTTGATCACAGTATTATCAGCCCCGTCAATCATTTGGGGGGGGGGGGGGATCAGCGGTTAACCAACTCTCTGAAGTCTGCTCTTTCATTTTCTGGAGGCGTCTCTTCATCAGTTTGTGTTTGCAAGTTTAAGCTTGCTTCTCAAATGTTGAATATCTGCAACGGCGGCTCCGACCTCTGGTGCAGGATTCTTCTATCTTTGGCTGAATGGACTCAGAAGGTTGTTTTCCTCCCTGTCGACTGGCGTCGACATCTTCACGGTTGTGGTTTTTGGTTTTCTCCGGGGCACGCGGGGCCATCTCAAAACCAATTTAAAATGTCCATCGAGGTTACAAACTCTTGCCCCCTACGTACATCTGCCCTGACCAAGAGTACAAAGCACTTGCTGGAGTCTGTCTGCCCACACGGACCAGAGGAAGAAAGATTTTGATGTACGCATCATTGGTAGATATAAAGAAGCTCCATCGCACCCCTTTGCTGTCTTTTAAGCCAGGAAATAAATAGAAGCTCAAGCAAGAAATGAAGAAAAACGCACACAACTTGGGTTTTCCCCCTGCCGCTACCGATGTTAAATGTCAGCGAAACCCATGTCTGTCTTCAGATCGACTCAGACGCTCTCCAAAAGGAAAACAGAGGACTGATGGGTAAGAAGAGGAACAGTTTATCCTCACAGTCTGTATGATTTTCAACAATGCGCTTCAGGATGCACAAAGCCTGGAGATGTACAGGTCAGCGCTTTGCACAAAACACACCGTACACAGAGGGTAGACAATAACCGCAGCACCGCCAGAGAGCCCGGCCTCGAAAGCAACATCACAACGTTGACAAAGGAAGTCGTTATCGCGGGGCTTTGTGGGCCGCATCACATTGCATTTCAAGTGTGCCCGTCATTAAACGCAACGACAAATGTTCAGTCGTTTTCTGAGGGAGAGGGCAGAGATGTTTGTCCTTGCGTGGAACGGTCTTCAGAGGAACTCGTTTGACCTGCTGCAGGAGGAGAAGGATGGCAGGACGGCGGACAGGAGGGGCATACAAAATAGTCTCTGCATTCTGCCACTGGCTGCGTTTCATGAGAGGTCAGCTAATGCATTTAAATGTTGAAAAATGCAAAATTTCCGTCAGCTTGAGAGCGAGCGTGCCTGGGAAACACTGAAGATGATTCAGGGTTCATTGTTGGAACTCGCTGGCTGTCCTCCGACACCTTTTCCAATTAAAAGCCCATAGAACAACTCAACTGTCGTTTCAATTGCTTCGGGCTGAAGGACTTAAAACCAGCCTTAACCTGTTTTATTATTTTATTTTTTTATTATTTCTCTGCTGTCGTTGCAGTCGATGCTGTTCTTCACCAACACCATTATCAGCGCCCTTGGGGGATCTCTGGCTGGCTTCTATTTAGTCTATAAAGTTATATAATTGACAGGATTGATGTTGCTATAATAAAATGAAATGCAGTTAGTGTCTAACCTGAGTAAGCCTTGCTTGTTATGAAGGACGAAATGCTTCTCGGTGATGTATTTAAGTATAACTGCTAGAATAAACATTGACAATGTAGGCGTCTGCTAACCACAGGTATGTTTGTTGAATGCTTACATTTCTGTCTGTCGCAAATTAACGTTTCCTTAAGTCCAATTCAAAGTTTTTCAAACACTGTGCTTATGGTCTGCTTAGGTGTAAGCCCAAAGGCCAATCGGTAACTAACCAAGCTAACTGCAAACCACAGTATCGTCCAAGGTTGATCATTAACGAAGGTGGCATATCACGTTCACAATGTTAAGCTGATCAGCCACCTGTCGCAGCAGGAAATGAAGGTGAAGGTGAAGGTGAAGGTGATGGTGGTGGCGTTGCTGCAAGCCAACAATCGTGACTATCTACGACTCGTGTCCATTTTGAAGCGTGCCGTTATGGTTATGAGCAGTGGGGACGGGGACGGGTGCATCTAATAATAATAATAAGAATACATTTATTTTATATAGCGCTTTTCAGGTACTCAAAGACGCTTTACGGGTTAAAACAGAAGTATAAAAACAACACACACGTGAAATAGAAAGAAAAGAAACAGGTTATACATTAAAAGCGATTTTAAAAAGGTGAGTTTTGGTGAGTGTTTTGAAAGTATTGAGTTCTGTTCAGTGTCTGATGTGTTTGGGGAGGGTGTTCCAGAGGGAGGGGGCAGCAACTGAGAAGGCTCTGCCACCCCAGGTTCGGTGCTTGGTTCTGTGAGGTGGAGTGAGGAGATTTGCGTCCGAGGAGCGGAGGGTGCGGGACGGGTTATGGCGGTGGAGCAGATCGGTAAGGTAGGGGGGTGCCTGGGTGTTGGCGGGCTTTGTGAGTGAGGAGGAGTATTTTGAATTGAATCCGTTGAGGGATGGGGAGCCAGTGGAGTTTCTGGAGGACGGGGGTGATGTGGTCACGGGTGCGGGTGTGGGTGAGCAGGCGGGCAGCAGAGTAAATCTAAGGAAGTCCTTATGTTTAAATAATTTCCCAGTCTGGGATCATTAAAGTAATTCTATCTATCTATCTATGTTTACTTTTCTGCTTGTAAAAGTAGGTAACCTCACCTGACCTGGTGGAGTTCAAACACTACCATTACATCTTCACATCTGAATGAGCGACTCTGTCGTTGAAGGCAACATCGAGTAAATACTTAACTGCGTCAAGATCATTTTGATTGAACATTAACTTGTAGGGAGAATGGTGACTCCGCACTGTGTGACTTTGGTTGAGCGGTTAGGCTACAACAGGTTCTTTGGTGCTTATCGCCACTAAATCAGGAACCGCTAACTAGCTCAGTGATTTTGGTGAACCCTGATCATAGTTTCTTAGATGGTGTTTTTCAATGATTCAGTCATATCAAGTGACGATAACTCGCTTTATTTATTTTTTTTGGCTTTTATTAGATTCTTATACACTGTAACTGTGTGTTAAATCTATTCAGAAGTATTGTTCCACACTTTGGTTTGGTTTTGTTCTCCCAGTTGTTCGAATGTTAATGAATGTGCTCTTTTGTTCTTTTGAGTTTTTTGTTTAAAATGTGCAGCAGATTGTAATTGCTTGTCATAGTCTCGCTTCCTGTTGCTGACTCTGTTCAAAGGGGGGCAGCACTGAGTGATATTATTGTTTCGCTGCCAAGTTTAATTTGGTCTTTTGTTTCCACTTAGCATGCAAACGAGGCAGGGATTTTGCAGAGCGGAAAGTGCTGCGACCGCAGTGCGAAGTAGGCCCGGCTTGTAAAATACGCCTGTCAACATACTTGGAGGGTGTTATACGTCGATACCTTCCTGTTAAGGGGGCGGCTGTGGCTCAGTGGATAGAGCAGGTCGTCTAGTGATCGGAAGGTCCCCCTAGCTGCATGTTGACGTGTCCTTGAGCAAGATACTGAACCCCAAATTGCTCCTGATGTGCAATGAGTAGTCGGCGCCTTGCATGGCAGCCTCCGTCATCAGTGAATGAATGTGTGTGTGAATGGGTGAATGTGGCATGTATTGTACAGCGCTTTGCGCTGTCGTTAGACTGGAAAAGCGCTATAAAAATGCAGACCATTTACCATTTAAGCACCTGGTAATACATGCATAAAGCCACAGCGTGCTTCTGCGCTTTGTTCTTTTCATTGTGTCACACTGTCTGAAGACGAAAAACGGTGTGTTGGGCACTCTATAGGAAGTTATATGTGGGTTTAGTGAATCTGTAAGTGAACGTAACAGAACATGAAAAACCTGCACAAACCACTTCCTTTGACTGCTGCTATGAACACCCTCAGCAGCGGTGGTGAATAGTTCAGCTGTTCCGCCGTATAACACACAGGGATGTTGAACAGTTGGAACTTTTATCGGCAATTTTAGATCGTTCATTTGTTCTAATACGCAGAACTTGGGTATCTATTCTTACAGCAAGTGGGAGCGCGGTCAACTGATTTTTGCACAGGACAAAGTGGTGTTTAAACGCCTGGAAGGGCTCGAGGAGGTGCTAACATTCACGAAGCTGAGTTAAACGCTCTGAGTGGCTTTTAGGGTCCTTCAAAACCCCTGATGCATAAATTCTTTCATGTTCCCATCTTACAGCGAGGCAGGATTGCGCTCCAGTCGCTGAGTGGTTTGGCTTCTTTTTCCAGCGCTCGTTCGACTGTCAGTCCACCGATACTTTCCTCCTTTTCAGGTTTTTAGTTGTGTTTTAGAGTCGCTTATGAGAATTTACTGTGATTGAAGCTCCAGGAACCAAAATTCACGGGTGTTAGTGTTCATTAAGGATAACACTCTCTGGCCCGCCATGCACACAGCCAGCTGCGTAAAGACTGAACTGAGAGCATGACTTCATATTTCACATACAAACAAGCAACTTATTGTTTTAGTTTTTTATACTTATTTAATTTTTGAATCATGACTCTTTTTTTGATTAGATTTTTAATCTACGTTTAACTGTTTGTCATTATTATTATATTGTATTTTATTTCAATAAGTTATAATACATTTTTGTGAGTAGTGTTTCATGATTTCATATTTGCTGTTTATTGCTTGTGTTATCTTTCATTCTTTATGTTTTTATCATCTTAACTACGCACATATTGATTGCCGTCTCTATGACCCTTCTTGTTTTTCAATATTGTTTGAAGTTTTTTTCACAAAACAACCACTTGCAACTGCCTTTAATTTGTTTTTAATATAAATAAATAAATATATATATATATATATATATATATATATATAATGAGTGATTGATTATAAAATGTGTTGCATTGTTATAGATTAAGCAATATAATGTAGACAGCTGCACCTTAGAAATAAACAGTATTATGCTTAAACATTCAGGCATGTACAGATAATAATAGACAGTGTCAGTACTTTTATTTTTGATACTTGTGTTTATTTTGATGGTACAACTTCCAATTCAGGATTATGACTTGTAATGGAGTATTATTTATCTTTTTGCTTGCTTGATTATAATATTGAATACTTCCTTAACTTCTGGGTGCATGTCTCAGTAAACAAATGGTATGCCATAAAAATGAATATATTCTCATATTTATTTACTTTTCCATTTTAATGAATTTTTCAGGCTGTTTTTTTGTTCAGTCTTGATTTTGCTGGTTTCAGTCTTCCATACAAAATCAGGAGCATTCAGTGTTTGGGCTTCACAAAGTCAAAACTAGGGCTGCTTTCACCCTCTGTAATTAAAGACCGTATGTATTGTTCCTCTTCACAGTGGACGCATCGCTCCACCCTGGAAAACAGACAGAAAACGCCCACCGACAGATAATAGTGAGGAAACCACAGACTTCTTATCTAAAACGTCCACCTGGCTTCTCTTTCAGTGATCGGCTCGAGAGGAGAGCAGCAGCCGCCTTTCAGTGAGTTATACAATTTAATATTTATGCTTAGAAAACAGGAATTACCTGTTTGAATTCTGAGGTCAAGCAGCTCTGTGGTCCAATCGGCCTGGAGTGCATTCGTGGGCTGAATTTTATGGTAATTGAAAACTGTCAGAGGGGTTATTGTGTCAGATCTCTCACTCTTTAAAGACAAATCCTGCAGTTTGAAAGCCGTACCTGAAGAGAGGCTATGTGGGAAGTCTTAATTATACACTGCTGGATCTGGTTGGCACAAGGGTACACATCATGTACGTGGTTTTCAGGCTAATATTTGAACGCAGGCAGTAAATAAAGACCGAATTGTAATTTCTCAGTGAATCTTTCCTTAAAGGAGGTATCGCTGCAGTAATGCCGCTCTCTCTCTCTGTCTCTGTCCAATTTATGATTCTGCCTCAGGTTGGGAATTGTCTCCTTTGGCTGGATTGAGATGGCAAGAAAGTCCAAATGGAAGTTCCTTTTCCTCGTCATTGCTGCTTTCATTTTAATCCTCTTCCTCACTGTGAGAACACCCACGACGCACAGGTCCATCCCAAAGCCTCGCGGGCCTTCGGACGCATGCCCCCTGCGGATCTCCGGGGAGAGCATCACCCCCCTCGATGACACCAAGCACCTGCTGGTGTCGGCCTACATGGACCAGAGAGTTAAAGGCTTTGACGTGCGCATCATTGGCATGTTTAAGAGAGACTCCATCCAGCCTCTTTACTGTCTCTTCTGCTGTGCAGGCTTGTTATCAACCACAACTCCAGCAACAATTTCACAACACTCAGACAACTTTGGTTTTCCCTTCGTCACTACGGACGTCATGTGTCCGATTCCTGAAAGCTGCGACGCAACACACGTCAGTCTTCTGACTAAACCAGACACGGTGGGGGTATTTAACCAACCGTGGCTTCTGATAAGAAACAAGAAGGCGAAGGAGGAGAACAAGCTGCCGTTTGACTTCACAGTCTGCGTGTCCAACCTGTTTGGAGACTACAACAACGTGCTTCAGTATGCACAAACACTGGAGATGTACAGGTGAGCACAGCGACAGCAACACAAGCCACATAATCAAAACTGGGCTGGGTCAGTCTTCCCTCTGACACAGGGCCGTTTCAAGGAATTTGGGGGCCCCAAGCAAAATGGACATGGAGCCCCCCCCCCCCCCCCCCTGCACGCAAAGCCTACAGGAACCACAGCATAGCCATACAGTTTAAGTTCACCCACACTTTATATAATAAAAAAATGTTGACAGTGCAAATACTGCTGTTGCATATACTGTGCATAACATTTGAACATTTTGAACATTTTAACATGTGCAAAAACACATACACACACACACACACACACACACACACACACACATAAATACATACACACACTCACATTAACATTTTTCAGTTCTCACAAAGTGAGAAAATAAAACACTGCCTTCTACTGCAGGTAGCTAACATAAACATTGCTAGCCTACCTGCTGCGAAATTACACTAATTGTACAAGACAAGTAGAGCTATTTTATCCAGTGTAATGTATCACTTACCACTATCTTGTTTTTTCTTATCCTCCTCTTCCTTTCTCTTCTTTCTTTTCTGGCTTCCTGATGCATTATTACGGTTCATGTGATGACTGCCGACGTTTTGTATTTTGCCGGCAGCAGAGGTCACAAACCTGGCTGGCTGGCTGCTGTCAGCGACTACTGAGAGGGGCCCCCTTGAGGGGGATCCCGATAACAGTGTCATTGCACTTTACTGCATTGACTATCAAAGGGGCGCTCACACAGTTTGTCGCTGCATTTTATTCATAACCAGTCGTTGTCTTGGGGCCCCAGGCCAGCTCGGGGCCCCAAGCAATTGCTTGGTTTGCTTGCCTTCTCGCGACGGGCCTGCTCTGACACTATAAATACAAAAAAAAAAACCTTATTAATATAATATAATTGTAAGCTTGCGAATGAGCTATTTGGTGGAATACCAAATCAGCTCAAACACATGTTCTCACAGAGCCGACCGCAACACGGAGGATTAGATATCATGGAGGCAAATTGGCAGTAGTAATAAAAATATTAGTGTCAGCATCTATAATAACCAGTTGTGGACAGTAATGTACCACAATTTACTGAAGTTCTGTACTGAAATACAATTTTGAGGTACTTAAATGATAAATTATTTCCTTTTGAGGACGATTAGTTAGCAGATGGAATATAAACCCCAGAGTGACCATCCTGCGCTCAGTCCACTCAGCCGGGGCCCGCTTGCACTCCTTAATAATTTGAAATGATGGTCCCGGAGCGACATTACTCATGATGTTGCAGGAGCAACACCAACACAGCCGTATTAGATCACGCATGTGGAGGCAGCATAATGCGGGCGGCGTCCCCGTGCCGTATGCAAATCTTTGCTGCAAGTGTGCTTTGACCCGTGCACGGCATCATACAAACATGATGAAGTATGACAGGGAATTATGTAGAAGACGACCAATGGGAAGGAAAAGGTTTTGTTTTGACCGCGGCTCCGTGCTCCTGTTTACAAACAGCCTGGAGACGTGCAGGCCAGCGAGGCAATTATAATCCAAATTTAATCATAACATGACGCTGATGTCCATCATGGGTTATAAACAGACTTACAATGTGTTACAGCGTGCCAGAGTTACAAGGTCAAGTATCAAAGGTATCTCATTTATGCTGCTTGCTGAACATGGCCTTTACTTATTCTTTATGCTTATTGTAAGCTGCGCTGGACATTTGAATGTATTGTGATGAATTTTAACTCTTTCCTCACTTTGCCCCAGACTGCTTGGTGTGAACAGGGTGGTGATCTATAAGACCAGCTGTGGCCCAGACCTGGACCGCCTGCTGCAGAGCTACAGTCAGGAGGGCTTCGTGGAGATAGTTCATTGGCCCATCGACCAGCATCTGAGCCCGTCTCGTGGCTGGCTGTTCTGGAAGCACGGGGGGGACGTGCACTACTTCGGCCAGCTGACCACGCTCAACGAGTGCGTTTACAGATCCATGGACCGGTCCCGCTACGTCCTGTTGAACGACATAGATGAGATCGTGATGCCGTACCAACACGACAACCTGAAGGCTCTGATGGAGATGCTCCAAAAGCAGCATCGAAATGTACGGTATTTCCTCTTATTTATCATTTATTATGTTCTGTATTTACTTTATTGGCTTTCCTACTTCAGTGCTGACTCCATCAAACCTCACATTCTGCAGGTCGGCGTGTTCCTCATTGAGAACCACATGTTTCCAAAGATATACTATACTGAAAGCATACGTGGCCCCCTGGCTCGGTGGAACGGGGTGCCGGGCTTTAATATCCTGGAGAACATCTACAGGGAGGAGGTGGACAGGAAAGTGTACCACCCCTACAAGATGATACTTCAACCAAGGTAGACTGACTTCATTCGCTTTTTCTCAACGCAAACACACAATAATACGGAGGATTCATTTGACGTGTTGTGACTGTGTTTGACGACGCGTGGATGTTCATCACAGGTCAGTGGAGCAGACCTCAGTGCATGCTGTCCTCAAGAGGTCTGGAGGGATATTCAAGGTTCCACCGGACGTCTGTCGGATCATTCACAGCCCAATCAAGGCGACAGTGCGGCGGCCGCGGCGGCTCCACGTGGACACCCGACTGCGGGACTTCGGAGACAAGCTGTCCCCGAGAGTGAGCGGGGTGCTGAGGAGAGCGGGGCTACTGAGCTCAGAGCCGCAGAGCTAACGGATGGGATGGACAGGCTGAGTGTACACCGTTGACATGTGATGATAGAAGACATGACAGTGTCACAAAAGCAAAGCCGAACTGTATCGATTGCCCCGTGGTGGCCGGCTTCAGTGTGAGAGCAAACAGTGGCTGGTGACGACGGTCCCTATCTGACAACAGAACTTGATACTGGAGTTTCTAATTGCCCTCGTTTTTGCAGGGCCCCCTCAGCACCGCTTGTTCCCATCTCCATGAAAATAACACGTACTACTCAACTGTCGTTGCAACCGTTGACATGCACTTTAAACTATCTTCAGCCGTGGCGGCTCCATCGGCGCCCTTAGGTTCCGTGCTCTCAAAACAACCTGGTTGTTGACCCTCAGTCTACTCAAATGCCTATTTGAGGCAGCATAGCGAGACACGTTTTTTGTCTTGTTGCCCCCAAATGTATGAATAACTAATGTAAACTCAGGCTCAGGATGTTTGCAGAGACAAAGTCGCTCGGAGGGTTTCGGGAGCAGATGACTTTCAACAGTACAGGAGACAGTGTTACCTGCTGAATGACACACACACACACACACACACACACAAACAAGAATCCAGGAAAAAAACAAGAATGAATCAAAAAGACAAAGTAGCAACAAAAGAGTTTCAACAAAGTGCAAACAAAAGCAAAGTACAAATCAATGAAAACACTGAAAATGAAAACCAGAAACACACCGCGGGGAGACACTGACGAAAACAATGGAGATGACGCAGGAGATAACAGGTGAGAAACAAGGCACGAAGTGACAAAGACAAGAGGGAGAACAAAGACTATATACACAAACACTGATGAGGGGATTACAGGTACAGGTGGAGTGGAAGGACAGGTGAGGGAAAAGGAACAGAAAAGCACTGGAAGGAGGGAAAAGCACACAGAGGGAGGAACTGAAAGGCGACACGCTTTAAAAAAAAAAAACAGAAAACGCGAGAAACAACAAAAAAAATATCATGACAACTTTAATATTCCCAATTTTCGACCTTATTCCACTCCTCCAATATTTTGAAGGCAGATATTGTACTTTTTTACTCCACTACATTTATTTGATCACTTTAGTTACTCGTTACTTTGCTGTATCAGTTTCACATATTTCATTTTCGCACATACCATAATAAACAAAACTAATCACCACATATAAAGCTTTGAGTGTTGTGAGCATTGTTTTACTAAATGTGGAAATTCAGCACAAGCGAATACTTGATCCCTGTTTAAACAGCGCCCAGGTCTTCATATTTGTTGAAGGCAGGGTCGAGTCGCAGTCCGTTCTATAGCTGTGTAAACAGTAAAGAATACAGCACTGTATAGATTCTCATAGGTGTTGAGTGTGATGCGGTGTAGCTGAGTAGCTTGAGCTGAGGTTCGTCAGACTGATCGATTCACTGCGTCGTCTCAGGGCTTCACTGGAAACGGGAACACCGACGGTCTGACACAACTGTGGTGAGACAACACAAGGCGCTCTTTATTTGTCTGATTGTATCAGGTTAGATTAAGTAACTCTATCTGGTGAGAAGTTTGCATGTCACAGTGTTTCTCTGTTTTTTACATTTTCACTTCCTCACAACAGCCTCCATTTGCCTTGGGGGAAAAAAGCTGAAATGCAAATACAGTTTTAAAGGAGGAAAATATAGAAAAAAAGAAGTCTGGGGAAAATATATTGTGAGTACATAAATACATTTTCTTCAAAAAGAACAAATCAGAGAATCAGAATCAGAATTTTATTTATTTGTCCCACAAACAGGGAAATTTCTTCATCACAGCAGCCAAAGGACAGGCTATTGTAATAAACAGTAATGATATTAGAAGAATAAAAAATACAATAAAGAAGTAAGAAATAAAATGTAGAATGACATGGGAAAGTAAATAATAAAGGGAATTAATACAGACGTATGATGCATTTTTGTAAATTGACGCTATACATTTTTATTCTTAATATTGTCAGGCAATTCTTTTTTTGCACTTGATTGCATATTTATTTATTTATTTATTTATCATTACTTTTAGAATCTGGCAGTTTTGGTCCTCCGTACACATGACTGTGTGAAGGATATCACTACATGGGTTAAGGATGACTTTGTAAGACTTTTGCTCTCTTCTTCATGTATGTTTTATACACACAATCATGGGTTTGCAGGGTTGGGCCTCGTTGGAACATGCAGGTTTTGACACGAACTTGTGCACTGAACAACACGCTAGGAACTAAAATGCAGTATTACTCGATCGGCAGGGTCAACTGTCACCATAGGTTGTGGACGCAGGTGTGGTTTTAAGGCGTAACACGACGGCTTCTGTCTCTGTTTGCGTATCCAAGAAACACAGCAGTATTGTCTTTTCCTACGTCTGCTATTAAAGAATTTGGTTGAGAAAAAAAAAAGAGGGAAAAAACACCATTTGAATCTGAATTGTTGATTTGGAGCTTTGCAAGAGATTTTTAGGCAATATGTCCTTTGTGAACAAAGACAAAAAAAGAGAGATTAACAGCCTGGAAATGGAACAATCGATGTTCAGACCTGGGAAGTGGAAAAACAAACTTGTTCTGTAACTGGAAAGTTGCCAGTAAGATTTCTCCTGATAAGTCAGACTGTGGTTGTACTGGACAAAAGAAACATGTGGGCAAATAAATCATGAGACATTAACATCGCTGGATAAAAGCTGAAAAGAAAACAATCTTGATGCGCTTGGAATACATCACAGGTTTTGTTCTGGAGGTAAAAGAAAGATTCAGCATATTTCTATTGAAAATCGAACATTAAGATTGAGTCTTTATCTCCTCGCCATGATGGAAAATCGGATTTATAGTCCGAAAGAAAGATTCTGCAACTTCACTGCAAAACAGTATCACAGCATTCTTCCTCAGCAGCTGTATTAGATGGAGACTTGTTTTAAGATAATCCAAGCTCGTCTCTGGAAGCCCCGAGAGCCCAAATAGATTTAAAAATCAGTATTTTAACCCTTTTAAAATCAGATCTCCTCGCTCTTGCTGCTATGCTAAAAGCGTTAGCTCGCGACCTGTCTGAAGCTCGACCGCGTGTCAAGGGTGTAAATAAAGTAAATGATATATATACATCAGACAAAACAAGGTTTAGGCAAGAAAACTACTTGGTCAGGTTCAGAAAAAAACATCGTGGTCACAATGTCACTCATATACAGTTATTTGTGTTATGTCATGTTCGTGTCCCTCCTCGACTTCAGTGGTAAGTTAAAAGAACTCACGGCTGACTTCTGGTTTCACACTGGACGTTAACATCTGTCTCCTGAAGGAAAGCCCTCTGCTCGTTCAACCCAACCATCCACCTCCGACCTATACACACTTTTAGCTCTCCACTCACTTCTCCGTTACAGCCGCAATTCACACTGCTGGACGTATTAAGCTGCTTTCAACGTCGTTTTTCTGATGAGGATGGGGCTGAATCTCTGCCTTATCCTTACAAAGTTCGTTAGGATAAGGCAAAGAATAATACAGCAAAATACAGCTTTCGCACGATTGAAAAGTGATTGAAAAAGTATTATTATATCATCAATATTATCATTATTACCATTATTGTACCATGGTAGTAAGACTGAATATGACTTTAATCCCCCCCAGGCGTTTATATGTGTGTTTATGTGCATACATGTCTTCCTCATTGTGTCTTTTTTTGTGTTTGTTTGCTTTTGTTGCCTTTGTCTGCATCACCAATATAAAAAGAAAAAAGAAAAAGAAAGAAAGGAAGCACCGACATGTTTCCTGGAGTTTGGGTTGCTTCCAAACTATTTGTGATGCCGCTTTAAATAAAAATCCCGTTGCTTGTGAGCGCAGCGAATAACTGTAGGCTACACTTTGAGCGATGAGGGGGGAAAGTGTGCTGCTCCTGTCAGACTCTGCAGGTGCACCAGTCTACACAGGTAAAAACCAAACATCCACCTGTAGGAACAAGGAACAAGGAACAAGGAGAGAAAAACAGATCTGGACCGGAGGTGGGCTTAAATGCACTCAATCAAATCACTGCGCTTACCAAACCAGGGTCTCACCTGGCAACCTGAGCCAGGTGCGCAGCCGGAGTGCGTGACTGCGCGCACAGCTCCCCAGATGTCGCTCCTCCCCGGGCAGAGCCGGTCCCGCCCTGCGGCAACTGCGCACCGGGTAAAAAGTCTCGTCGGGGAAAAGCAGCGGGACAGAGAATGGGAGACAGACAGGAACAAGAATCACAGGGACTAAAATACCATCCTGCCTCCGCGTTATATGGGTGTCTTCAGCCGTCACACGCCTACACGTCATCTCTGAGTGAGTCACAGTATCCATCTTCTAATGCGCATTAGCTGAGTATCTCTACATCATGACACGTAGAAAGAGATTTAGCTGTTGTGCCATGCTCAAGATTCTGTGTTATGAGGCTACTGTAACGACACTCCTGCTAAATATCGAGTTTATGAGTGTTTCCCTACTTGATATAAGTCTGAGAGGGTGTCAGTTTATGTTTGGAAGTGTCACAAAGACACAGTAAAAGCCTCCTATCACAGACACCGCAGCTGTTCCCATGGAACCTCTTTTTTAATTCCCATCAGTCTAATTAAAGAACTGGAACAGTCAATAGGACAGTTCATTTAATCTCCATAGAAGGTGCTAGAATCGGGGAAGATGCCCAAGGTGTATTTTTAGACTTTGTCCCTCTCCATAAACAGTGTCCTTACGGTCAAGAACCCTGGTTTTATATAGTTGTAATGATTTGCAGACAGCTGGTTGCAGTAAAAAAAAGATCATCAAGTAGCCGCAATGTTCAGATCAGCAGAGTCAGAGAGCAAGTGGTTGCTTTTAAAAGGTGCAATATGGAAGAATTTTAGTGGAAAACGTTGAAAATGTAACTAAACTGATCAGTAGAATGAGAGATTTGACAGGTGGCCAATCTTTACATACTGCACCTTTTTTAATATTTGGTCTGAGTGTCAAGATTTTGGACAGTTACAGGTTTTTAAAGGGGTAACGCTTCACAAGATAAACTGTATATCTCCTCAAATGGATGTCATTCTATAATTAGGGGTTACATGTCATGTCCATGTCTCTTTTATTTTATACAAAGAAATAACAGATCCCATTATTCATTTATTCATATACAAAACTTGATCTTGTTGGTTTTCTTGCTGTCCGATTTGCTAATTTTCTTCATTTAATATTTGTTCAAAATAATTATGATATGAGAAAATCTATTTTGCTCATTTGTGTACATTAAATCATCCACTTACTCACTGAAATAACCCCTATAAATCAGCAACGGTTTGCTCTGAAGTCACATGCCCAGCATCATTGTCATATCATTTCCTCTTCAGAGGGAGATGTGCAGACAGTGTGGTAAGTCACCACTTCCCCTCTTCTATATTTTATCGATTATAAACTGTGTTATCAACTTATTCATGTAAACTTGAATTAGATGTTATAGTTATAAATATGCAGTGAAAGTGTATAAAGACACAAGTTGATCGAAGTCATATGGTGACAGGTCTGAGGTCTGCAGTGAGCACGATGCCCTAAAATGTCTGAAATGCCGAGAAGCAGCGCCAGTACAGGGCTCGGCGTAATGCTGATCTCGATAGAAGGGCTGCATGTAAAATATGCTAGGACTAGGCGAAAAAATGAAATATCACACAAGTAGTATAGTCAGTGACTTTACTGTTATGCAGACTGTTAAACCAAGGAACTTAAAAACAGAAAGAAGTGTCACTGAATCCAGCTTTGGTGCCAGACTGTTCTGACGGCTGTGTTGAAGTCTACGGGAGATGCACAAAGAAACAGACTAAAACCCAACAAATCTACGTCCTGTGACTTCGGGTGATGAGATGCCTCCAGAAAAATGGAATAACAACACTTCAGAGTCGGTTGATGAGTGACAATTTTCCCCTGATGATGGACAGGGCTGTTAATATTGTGATTAAATGGGCCATGTCAGACCAAATATCGCAGCTGACATTGCAATTTCACAGAAGCCTTTTCCCAAATGAAATCAAGGGAGGAACAACATGTCGATTAAGTGAGTCACTATATTGTTTGACTCTGATAAAGACACTCGTGGTGTCGGAATGTTAGTTCTTTTTGATAAAGTTTTAAATCCGTGCTTAAATACTTGGAGCCATATTTCTTTGTGAGTTTCACTGATCACATCTGGCTAACTGATTCATCACTCTGCCTCAGGTTGGAAGTCTATCTCCTCGGTGGCTGGATGGACAAACTGAGAAGGAAGTTCCTTCTCCTCTTCATTACTTCTCTCATCTTCTTCATCTTCCTCACTGTGAGAACATCCACAACATACAGGTCCATCACAAAGCCTCGTGGGCCTTCGGGCGCATGCCCCCTGAGGATCTCCGAGGAGAGCATCACCCCCCTCAATGACACCAAGCACCTGCTGGTGTCGGCCTACATGGACCAGAGAGTTAAAGGCTTTGACATACGCATCATTGGCATGTTTAAGAGAGACTCCATCCAGCCTCTTTACTGTCTCTTCTGCTGTGCAGGCTTGTTATCAACCACAACTCCAGCAACAATTTCACAACACTCAGACAACTTTGGTTTTCCTTTCGTCACTACCGACGTCATGTGTCCGATTCCTGAGAACTGCGACGCCACACACGTCAGTCTTCTGACTAAACCAGACACAGTGGGGGTATTTAACCGACCGTGGCTTCCGGTAAGAAACAAGAAGGCGAAGGAGGAGAACAAGCTGCCGTTTGACTTCACAGTCTGCGTGTCCAACCTGTTTGGAGACTACAACAACGTGCTTCAGTATGCACAAACACTGGAGATGTACAGGTGAGCACAGCAACAACAAACATCTGAAACTGAAAAACGGAATATTGTAACATTGAAAAGGTGTGTTTTTGGAAGTAGAAAACATGGATTCTGACTTGATCCTGAGTCGTTTACCAGCTGCAGGAGAACTCGGAGATTACTTTGTTATCTTCACTCCTGTTAATCAACCTGACTGCAGCAGCGATTCTTGCAAATGACCTCCATTGTCGGATGTTTATGTACCACAATGTTGCCTGTGGAGAGGAGAGGGGAAAAGAAGAGAGAGAACCAGAGTCTCTGTTGAGTGCTGAGTTTAGTCGGTCCATGCTGTTGCTCGCTAGCTTACGGCTAATATACAGTAATTTACACTTGTGCAAGTGACGCGATTGACCGTAAATGATCCTGTGGTCACACGAGGCTTTCTGCGTGAACATACCATAATGCCTGAGTCTAAGATCCAGCAGTGAGCACATAAGCATGAGAGGTCAACAATGTCAATTCAATGATGGTCAGAGAGATTGTCTCAGTATAGGTCTAGTACACTCAGACAGCTGACATACAAAGCTAATGACTAACTGGTGAACAAAGTTGTCAAGTTATTTCATCCCATTCATCCCTCTGTTAAAAATTAACAAATAGCCAACAGACTACAACAGAAATTGCTTTATGTGTGGAGATGTTGTAAAACATGTAAATAGTATCACCATCCTGTATGCAAATGTTTTTTGTTGCTGAGGCATGACGTGTGCTGGAGCTTGGCCATGCATTGGTTGAAGACAAGAAACAGTATTTAAAACCAAACTTGATCAGATTACATCCCAGCAACACTTGTTAGCACTTACGTATGTCTAGTTTACCAGCTTTGAGCAAAAGCCCCTCCGATAAAAAGGAATGTATTGTGTTAAATGTTAACTCTTGCCTCACTTTGCCCCAGACTGCTTGGTGTGAACAGGGTGGTGATCTATAAAACAAGCTGTGGCCCAGACCTGGACCGCCTGCTGCAGAGCTACAGTCAGGAGGGCTTCGTGGAGATAGTTCCTTGGCCCATCGACCAGCATCTGAATCCGTCTCGCGGCTGGCTGTTCTCGGAGCACGGGGGGGACGTGCACTACTTCGGCCAGCTAACCACGCTCAACGAGTGCGTTTACAGATCCATGGACCGGTCACGCTACGTCCTGTTGAACGACATAGATGAGATCGTGATGCCGTACCAACACGACAACCTGAATGCTCTGATGGACGTGCTCCAAAAGCAGCATCCAGATGTAGGTCCCTGCACCCGAGAGGACAAATATTACACCTATGTCCAAAATTTAGGATTTGATATTTATTAATATTTCTGTTGTCTTTCAATCTTCCCTGCTGTGTCACATCCTGCAGACAGGGGTGTTCCTTATCGAGAACCACATCTTCCCCAAGACACATTTTGAGCCAAGTGGGAGGTTTCACCTGCCTCAGTGGAACGGCGTACCAGGAGTTAATATTCTGGAGCACATCTACAGGGAGGAGCCCGACAGGAATATATACCACCCTTACAAACTGATACTTCAGCCAAGGTAGGCTAACTTTACCAACATCTGGTGCTTTGATTGAAAAAACAACCCAGTCACCAGAATAAATGTGGGCAATGTACGATTCTGCAAATCCCGGATATGTTGAAGATTTGCTGTTCTTTATGTTGCAACTTAAGGTTTATTTAGATTCAGTGTTGTATTGTATGTTGTCACAGCACTGTTTTATGCTCTGGTTAGGTTTAGGCAATAAAATAAATTGGTTTGGGTTTAAAACCTTTTTTTTTTTTTGCTTTAAATACATTATTCGGTCACCACAATCATGGCCAGAGATGTCCAACTTCCCAAGTACTGCGAGGTACTCAAAGTCCATTAAAACTCAAACCCAACCAATTGGATTTTCTAATTGAGATTTGACAAATACTATTTCAAATATGCTGAACAACAAATGACTAATGTCCATCCTAAACCTGACAAACAAACCGCTCGTTATGGTTTCATAAATAAAAAAAAATCACCTCAGTTTGTTGAGACTGTCATATTTAAATAAAGAATAAAGCCAAAGAATTGCTCTCAACCATTTATGTCTTTGTGCACCACAGGATGGTGGAGCAGGTGTCAGTGCATGAAGTGCTCAAGAATTCTGGACCGTGGTTCAAAGTTCCGCCGGACGTTTGCCGACTCATTCATGTCCGTGTCGCTCTGCGGTGGTCGTTAAAGCTGGAGGAGCTAAATGTGGACAAACGACTGTGGACCTTCAATGAAAAACTGATTCCCAACGTGGACAAACAACTGAAGAAAGCGGGGCTGCTCACCTCCGAGGGGCAGATCTGACAGATGGGAAGGAAAAACACTCGGGACAGACGGGTTGAACAGGTTTAATCCCACAATGGGTGTTCAACTCTGAAGAACAGCCTGTCTAAATGTGGAGAGGTAATATGATCGTCATTGCCATTTTTTTATTTGTTTTCTGATGACCGCCATGCCCTCAGTGAATGCCATAATGTTGGCGCTTATCCGTTTTATGTTACATATTCTATGTGTCAAATAATGCCTTCCATTAACAAGGAGGAGAAGCCAGTCGGAGCACTAGCAAATCTAAATCAGTTCTTGGCTTGGCTTGTTCCTTTTCTCAGAGAACCAGATTATCAAACAGAGTTTCTTAATATTTTATACTTGTGGTTAACCAGGAGAGTTTAATGGCGCCCCATTCAAACGATCTATAAAGCATGGCAAAAGTGCATTTAAGGCTTAGTCAACTCCTTTTTGCTTTGTAAACGGCACATAATCAGAGAGCAGTTGATTCTATATAGGACACAGCAACAGTGAATGACAGAGCAACAGTCCCATCATGTCGACACGGTCAGCGCGTGAGCCTGTTGAAGTCCAACAGTCAATTCTTTTAGCTCTTTTTTTGTTTTTCACCAACTCTGTAGGGAGGGGCGGCCCTCTGTTCACTTTAGGTGAGAGACTGGGTACACAAAGCAAACACAGGGTATTCATAGCTCATGTGTGCAAGTGAGCCCAAGGTTTGCTTTCAACACTTCGGTGTATTTAAAGTAATTCAAAATAGTTTTGACTATGGTGTTTATATTGCCGGCTCATTGTGACACGATACAAAACTCATATATCCAGCCTAAATATATCATTTCTCTTTGCTGACTGAATACCTGCTTTCCACTGAGAACTTCAAACATCAGTAGGAACATTATGCAAACACGAAAGAATATTGAATATGTTACAAGTATTCACCCTCCTTTTCTTTTCATGGGTGCTGCTGAGGAAGAAAGCGCTTCATTAAACATTGATCTCAGTCACAGAACAAAGACAAGGCATATTGGATTGAACGACACTGTGAAGGAGGACGGGGATAACTTCAATGTAGTTTTACTTTTCTTCGGTTTTGTTCGATGTTGGGTAGTAGAGGAACAGGAGACCTCACTAGAAAACCCTCAACGAACTATTTTTATGTATTTTCTGAGACGTTTCCTGTACAGAAAGTGGCGGTGGTTGACTGTTTTTTTTTTTTCAGGACCACATTTACCAAAACGCGATTTAGATTGCATGCAATCTGCCAAACTGCCTCCAGTGATGTCTCTCTGTGGCTAGGTTGCATTTTGGGTAATGTAGGTGGCAGGTCTTTAAAGGCCCACTTGTCTAGGATTACAATCCTACTACACTGTTGGACTCATTATGGACCAAAACAAACCAGAGATACGGCCCTTTTTATTCCACACATTCTTCTTTCTTTTCAAAACCTGCTGCCTACATTACCCACACTGTAACTTAGTCACTGAGTGACATCACTGAAGGCAGTTTATCAGATTGCATGCAGCTCCCTCTGGAGGCTTTAGTCTACTTTTTTCACATATGCATAAATACTGCACAAGACCTGAAAACCCACTAATGTGTATAATTAGTGGAGTTACCTTTTAAGTTTCACATTATTTATCACTTCTTACTGTATTTATTTGACAGCTATATAGCAAGATTTTAAAATGAAAACATGTGAATGTATAACATACCTTCAGACTGAAGCTGGGCTCACATGGGATCCCTCTCATGCAATCTCACGGGGAAGCAGACGTAAACAAAATGGAGATTAGCATGGTGTAACAACTTGCTTTAGGAACGGGTTGCAGTGACAAAAAAAACAAAAGCACAAGTTTTATCTTCTTCAGCAAGAGCTGGAGGGGAGATTTAGAGTTCGGTCAACAGTAAAAGGCTAACCGGGATTAGCTTCACAGGCTAGAATGTTTACTGTGGCTTGAAAGCCCGTCATCTGACTCAGGATGCCTCACTGTGTTGTGGACATATTAACTCTCCATTATTCTGCACTGAATACTTTCACTTTTTGATACATTTTGCTTATTTAAACTCTGTTTTACTAATGTGACCATTTCAATTCTTTGCTTTTACTGGTGCCAGCGTGGTTTTTTTATATTGTGATGTTGCTACTTAAGGAAAATCTCTGAATAATTCCTTCTTCTATTCAAACCCACACAAAAAAAACTTTTTACTGTACAATTTGAGTCCAGGAACCAAGCAGCAGGAAAGGGCCTCGATAATGTCATGGTTTCCTGCTATGCACTTTCCCGATAGGGCTGCAAACATTATTGTCACAGAGCCCTGTGGAACTAAGCAGCAGTATTTCAGCAGACAAAAGCAGTATCAAGGAAATGACCTGGTAACAGTTAGGAAACATCTGTTGATAAGCACGTGAATGCTGATCTAAAGAGCAGTGACACTGGTGATGACACACATTATCGAGGTACTGGGGATAAAACATGATAAAGATTGCCGGAGCTTTGATAAAGTGCACAGAAATTCTACAAGGTTACTTTTTTTTAGCGATTTCACATAATGTTTGACCTCTTAACTGTCGGGCCTAACAAAGGACAGGGATCAAATTCAATTCTTTGCGTGCGTTTCCCGTAAAGCAGAAAAGAAGCAGAGATATTCTCCCGGTGAAGAAAACTTTCTACTTTTCTTTCTGAGTCATACAAAACATACCAGTCTCAATAGAACCATGCACATAAAGTAAAACATGTCTTGTATTGTATTCATTTGTAGCCCCAGTTTGTGTGTTACCATTACATCCAGATAAATAAGAGAAAGATTGAACATTAAATGCTGCTCTGAACTTATTTCCTTATATATCAATATTTCACAATCAAAATAAGTGTGAAATATTGGAAGAAAACATTTAATATATGACAATATAACTGAAATATTAAATCATTGTTTACAGTGTAAGTCTTGAGCAAGGAGGTTGGTCATTTCCAGTCTGTGCCTGGATGTGGGGGAGATGAGAGATGATGTCATACTCTTTCCTGTAGTTTTCAAGATCACAAGTGGAAATTGGCAACAGGCTGTAAAAGCGCCCCAGAGGGAGGTGTGTAAAATCTGATGTATTGCCTGAGGTGGTGTAATTTGAGTCAGCATTGGGCGGGGCTGAAGACAAAAAGATTTGATGGCTTTTCAAACCCACATCATTAACACAGAGTCGAGCCAAAGCCCAGGGCTACACGATTCACACTGCGTTTTTACCAGCCCTGGGTTAAATATCTGTCGGAACACACAACTGTTTATGTTCTAGTGTGATGGGTGACCACTGTCTACTTTAGTTCAGATGATTTTCAGGGGATAACTTGGGGCTAACCCTGTTTCATAGCAGGGCCTGTATGCACCTCGGTTAGAGTTGGGGTTTTCTCACTTTGGAATATGTCACAACTGTGCTAATGTAAGGCTTCTCACACTGCACCCAGCCCAGGGCTAAAGGCCCAGCTGGTAGCCCCAGGCTAGAAAGTGTTAGCATTAGCATAATTCAGGCACAAATTAATCAATGCAGTTATACTAAACCTTACTACTTCCATGAGTTAACTTGGAGTATATCTAGAGCACGAAATGGACTGATTTGCACCTATAGCTCGTTGTCTACGTGGTGTCAGTAGCTTCACCCTCAGAATAACTTTTTCATGCAGGCTAATACAAAAAAACTTGGCATTCTCTCGCGTGGTCTGAACCGCACCAGCCCCATTTCCCTTTCTGTGTGGGCTTGAGCAGGAAAAGTACATGTACATTTAACGAAACCTATTGGGATGAGGAAACCTTATTCTACATAATGTTTGGAATAAAAACATAACTAATAATGTAAAAACATCAATTTTGTGTCAAGGATATTTTTATTTATATTGAACTATGTTTTGTATGAATGCAAAGAGCGCAGCATTCCATGCTTGGGTCTTAATTTAACCAAAGACAGATGTTTTTTGGAACTTATTTAACACATTTTTTTTTTTTTTTCATCTCAGGGCTACTTTGCACCTCATGTAAACACTGTGAATATCTTACTTGTCTAGTTTATTCTATCAGACTTGTTTGGTGTTTGTATACTTCACGCGCTGACTTGTTTTGTCTGTGTACAACTACTGCACGTGCCTTTAATTGCAAATAAAGTATTTTGAATTGAATGAAAATATGTTCATTATCTTGTTATTCCCTCATTTATTCATGTATTAAAAGGAAACAACGTCTTCTCTTAGGAGCGTGTTTCTGACAATGGTGTGTACAAAATGAGGAATGTTTTCACCATCTGTTGGTCTTTTCAGCTTAAAGCCTAAAATGCTCTTACGCAAAGTGACGTATGGCACCACACATATTGGACTCGGACACATTTAAAAAAGCATCATCATTTGGAAACTATTTATTGAACATTTGCAACCAGATATCAGTTAAATACAGAACTTTCAATTCTCTCTCTACATCCCCCAACAGCAGGGACTGGCTCCACTTCATTACACTGAGAGGAGGGAATGTTACAGGACTTGGTAAGGCGCACACTGTGCTGGAAGTCATTTGGCTTTCTGTCTTCTGATAATAAAAGAGAAATGAAATCTGGGTCTGCCTTTCAAATGTCCAACACTGCTTCCCCTCCTCG
The DNA here is from genome assembly GCF_900880675.1 of Sparus aurata. Classification (NCBI taxonomy): domain Eukaryota; kingdom Metazoa; phylum Chordata; class Actinopteri; order Spariformes; family Sparidae; genus Sparus; species Sparus aurata. The sequence continues at coordinate 7,694,737 of NC_044202.1, forward strand.
CAGCTAGATCCTGCGCGTACAGACCATGGCAAAAAAAAACAAAAAAAAAAAAAAACAATGACACAAAAAAAGGAGCCGAGAAGAGAAAACCAGTATATACGACTGAGACACACCCCTATGGAATGCGGTCTGAGATGTGTAGCCGTGATTGAATAAGCTAAAGGTAAAATGATCAACATGAATATATTAGAAAAAAAAAAATGGCAATTAGTCTTTAATAAACACCTCGCCTCACCTACTCCCAACAAGACCAGGGTTATAAATTAAAACTGTCCAAATAAAATCAATCAACCAAGAACTTTGGGCCCATTCAGTTCCACTTCAAGACTGGAAAAATCCTCATTGGAGTAAAACAAATGGCACTTTTCAGTCTCTTGAACTGGAATCTAGAATATCGACTTCAATGGAATCGACCCCCAACCCTAAAATCAACTCTTTTCTAATTTACATATATGGGTCAGGCGCTCTTCAAGCTTCCACCATCCTAGCAGTTGCTCCCCATGGATGAGGGGAGAGGTGGGGGGGAGGCGGGAGGCGGGGGGGTGGGGACTCTGTGGACTCTGTGGACTCTGAGGGCTAGGCCACAGTTTTGAAGGTCTGCAGTATGAGGTTGGTTTGGTGGATGAGCCGGTTTGCACTGATGAAGACATTTATTGCCCTGGGAACACACAGAATTACAGCTTGAGAAAACAGAATGGTGACGCTGGTTAAACAAACGCTTAACTAGGAGAGGAGGAATGAAAGGGGGACATTCAAAGTCCCACAACAGAACTGGTTAACAAACGACCCGCCGAGTCACTGCTAACATTCCTGTCCCGTCGTCCTTTCTCCTCCACCTTGATATAACAGAGGACAGTGTGTATAGGAGTTGTGAGATAAGATAACAAACAATAGCCTTCTGGAATTTGCAAGGCAACAAGCCAAGAGACAACCAGACAAAAATTTAAAAATAACTAAAGGGAGTAAACTTAAGACTAAACAGAACTGATACCAAATCAACTGACTGCTCAGTGATTCCAGCATTAATCTGGAGCCACCTCAAATCGATGGAGCGGAGCAAAGAAAAATGATGTTGCGCTGTTGTGGTCATACTCACTTTCCGTCTTTGAAGTATGTTTTGAGGGTGTCGCTGAAACTTTTGGAGTATTTCACAAACTCCTTTTTCTGGTGCTCCAGGGCCTTCTCAAACAGAGAGAGAACACAGAAACATATTTTAGTTTTATAACCTGGGGGAGGGAAAAAGGTGATGAATGTACACATAGTGTGCGTTTGCGTCTCCGATACTCACTCTGCGATTCTGGTACTGGTATTTCTTTATGACATTGTTGACTGTGTCCAGGAGCTCTTTTATGGCACTGGCTATGTCTCTGTTGGAAACCAACGGCAACGGCAAGTGAGGATTTCACAACAGTAACTCAACATCCAGGATGTGTAACAGATATTTGTACAGCAACAATGAATTGACTTTTGAAACAAGGACAGCATGTTATCTGAACTTTTCCAAACAATAATGACTGGATTTCTACTGCAATGTGATCTATTTTTGGGCTACATGTATTGGTCTAAGGAGGTGGGCATAGCTTTTGGTTTGTTTCATTTCCTGTTCGGAAGAAGAACTTCCAGTCACTCTTTCTGGCTACTAGTGTTGTCACAATACTGGAATTTCTAAAACTTCTATATCATGGGGAGAAATTGAACATTAACATAATCTTTTAGGAAAAGATAAATCTAACAAGCTGCTTGTACTGTGCCCGGCTTAAGGAATGTCAGTCAATATGGATAGAGGACTCGGAGCACTTGCATGTGGCTGAAACACACACACAGTCAATAAGTAAAGCACAGTTTTATTTGCATGCTCCAGTGAAGGAATCCGTTTTACCCGTCATCGAACTAAAGATATCGATTGGTTTCAAGCGGATGAGTCTCTGTAGATTCGAGCTAAACACCACTAAGTGTAACATTTTGATTTTAGAAGTGGGCTTGAATTAATTTTACGAATGAATTTTTAGCTCGGGACCAATCTCCCTGCAGTAAACTGTGGGAGAGGCTGAAGTTATTGAAGGCCTGCGCACTGCACCCCTAGGGTACTCATTATTGATTGTAATGTTAATTTTACTGGCTTTCATATTCTATTACTACATAAATCTCCGAGCAGTTTAGGTCCTGGATACCCGTCAGACCTCCTGGCAGAGTAGAAACCTTGCAGACCCTCTCAGGTCGGCTGGTTCTGGGTTTCTTGGTTTAGCTGCCATTAGCTTCGACACTTCTCAAATTGAGGACTAAACTGCTAGAAGAGCTAAGACCAAAGACAGTGCCAACTACTGATAAATCAACCTCGCTTATCTTGTTTCTATCATATGTTTCATGTGCCGAGTAACAGCTTTTTTTGACAACATGGCGCCCAGCGTGGCAGACGCGTTTGCGGAGTGCTCCCGACACCAGTTTTTCTTTGTACTTATTTTAGCGGTACTGTGTACAGTTAATAGGCCATCAGGCTGCTGAATGACTCGGTCTCATGACAACTCTGTATACTTGAACTATAATGACTATTTGCACTATACTCAATCCTGTGAACAATATTTGCACTGTTCCAATGTATAGATTCTATATATCTCTCATGTCTTTCAGTGCCTCTTATGTCTTTCAGTGCCTCTTATGTCTTTCAGTGCCTCTTATGTCTTTCAGTGCCTCTGCTGAACTTTGCACATGCAAACATGCCTGTCACTTATACATCTTCTTATAAGTACATTGTGTATATTTTATATTTGTGTGTTTTTATATTTTGTGTGTCAGGGAAACTTGCAAATTAAGAATTTCATTGCCTGGTGTAAACTATGTGCATATGACAATAAAACATCCTGAATCTTGAGTATGAAATGTGCTGTGTAGATAAATGTACCTTAATACTGCACGGTTCGTGTATGCTTGTGCGCGTTCACACTCACTTGATAGTCTGTAGGAAGCGTACTCTGTCATTGATCTCATCGGGGATTTTGCTGAGGATGTGTTTCAGAGCTCTGGCCTTCTCATTTAGGTCCTGGAACTCCTGCTCAGGTCGGTCAATCATGAACTCTGCAGGAACAGAGCGCTTAGCACATTCCCAAGAACTCAATGATTTATAGAAATGTAAAGATAAGATGGGTATGTAACCAACGCCTGGGTCCCAGAGTCACAAAAGACCATTTCCTGCAGTGCTTCTTTTTCTTTCGTTTGCTCACCTTCCACATCGTCGGCCGCCATGCGCAGTAGGGATTCAGTGAAGTTGATTTGGACGTTCTTTTTCTCCAAGATCTTCATTATGATGTCCTGAGTCAGGCCAGGGTTCTCCCTCTCCGCCTGACAAATGAAGGGTGAAATTGGGCAAACATGGTGACGAAGACAAATAAGCAGGCAAGTGGAGGAGTGCAGAGAACAAGGGCGGAACTTTATTGAATGCCATATGTATGCTGTGAGCATTTCAGAAGTATGCGGAAAAGCTCCCCTCCTGAATAATTCAGCCTGGAGTTACAGCAGCCAGGAGGCGGCGGGGGCAAGAGAGACACCAATCAGTGAGACAAGCGAACAAAAGACCCGCGCATGTCATCGTAAAAACAGCTGTAAGGTGATCACATCTCCCTTTGGTTTGGACAAAGCTGCCTCTCCGTCATTAATATTTCATCTGTGCTCACAGTGAACGCCGCTGCTCATCAGCAGCGGTGCAGAGGTAATCTACAGACGCTGTGCTTTTAATATTCCGGTGCAATCACAGCACAGATAGATAAAAAAAAAAAAAGGGGGGGGGGGGTGGATCAAGACATTAACCAAGGCTCATCTGATGAATACCCTCAGATATCACAGCAGCACTCTGAATATCAACTTCTCTGATTTCATATTGATTGAGTTAATTTGTGTGGGTGTCAAGTAACTGGAGGTGCCTGAGCATAATTGACACCATTACAAACATAATCTATAACAATCAAACCTTTAGCTAACCAGGGATTTAATCTACAACTACAGAGACATTCGAAGACAAGCTTATTACAGCTTCTGAATTGTGAGGTCTGTCGTATATGTTTGTAAACTGAACATGTCATTGGGTTTTTGGAATTTCTTTTTTTTTAAAGTATTTTTTTGGCCTTTTATGGCTTTATTGACAGTACAGCTGAAGATATGACAGGAAACAGAGAGACAGAGAGAGAGAGAGAGAGAGAGAGGGGGGGAGTGACACGCAGCAAAGGGACCCGGGCCGGGAGTCGAACCCAGGTCCGCTGCAAAGCCTCGGCACATGGGACGCGCGCTCTACCAACTGAGCTAAACGGTGTCCCGGGTTTTGGGAATTTCTAATAAAAATTATAGAATTGAAAGGTGGGATTACTACTACATTTCAGGAGCAGAGTTTTCTGTGGGAGAGAGGAAGTTTCATTGGGTTTTATAGGCTTTTTAACTTCCAAGACCTTTTACATGCACAAGAACCTGCAGTATACAACACACTGAAGAAAAGGAAAAAATGAAAAAGGACAATAATTCTCCTTTTAACTATTTTAAGCTGCTTACACCGTCATTATTTTCATCACAGACATACATACATACATACATGGCACAACAAAAACTCTAGCGAGCTACAACTCATGAGTGTCTCCCTCTAAAAAGTAGAATGTGCACTCTATAATAGTTTTATGGTTACACCTATCGCTTACTATAGTCATAATGTAAATACCCTCATATCAGATCAATAGTTAAACACGATTTACTCCTTTTAATCTTGTGAAGTCTTCCTACTGATAAATCATCTTTTTATCACAAGAAATCAGCCGCTTTTTATTTATTTAAAGAAAACGCAAAAATTAATGCAGATAATGGCATTAAACTGCACCTATGTCCACTTTGGGTTTCCATATTAGTGCCACTTCAAAGTGACGTCAACAATAGATACCAACATGTAATAAAGTGAAGTTGTACTTATATGTAGCAGTGTAGCAGTGAAATAAAGTTGCAAACACCGATGGGATCACCATAACACAGAAACAAGCAGCAGCTACTGGTTGCTGGAGTTGATCTACTTCACTTGTTGCAGCTCGATGAGGTACTGTTTTGATTAATTTACATACCCTGTAATTTGCATCAGGCCGTATGTGGCATGACCTCGTTGCTGTGGCGTCCTAAAGCTGAGAGGTTAAAGCTTTGACCGCAGTCGCAGACAATGTGTGTACACGTTCCCTGCCAGTGTCCTCGAGGAGGAATTGTTTGGTAGAAAATTGGTTTAGAGCATCAGATAAAATGCAAAAGCAGTGAAAATGTGTTCTTTGAAAAAAATAGAAGCGAACAGGGACTCCATTTACGAATATATTAGAAAGGGAAGCGGGGGTGGGGGGGGATAATGTGGTTCTTTTGTGTTTCAGGGCATCAAATCTGTGTATAGTCCTACCTTTATGAAGGCCGCTCTGAGCGTCTGAGCTGCTGATAGGTTGATCCTCTCCAGCTAAAGAAAGACGAGAAAGAAAACATGTTATCACAGTCAAATCTGGACTTTTTACTGTGTCATCTAGACTGGAACTTGCACAGGTTTCAAATGCAGCTGCAAACTAGGCTACACCTTAGTTAAATATAATAACACTATACAGTGTGTGTTTAAGGATTTATGGTCTAATTGCGGCTTCTGTTTGTCACAACAAATGCAAATTTATCAGACCAGTGCAAACATGAATCAGTGTAAAACATTTGACTGAGCTATAATAACTCTACGCTCATCGCACTCTACTGCAGTATTGATAACCTGTCAAATGCATCAGGCTACATAAAAACTGCAGCGGGAATCGATCTTATATTTATGTTGTCTTTTCTCTGCGAGCATTTACAGACAAATTAGCCTAGTGCCTTATTTAACGACACAATACCCATTATATGGTCGCCACAGATTGACCGCAGCAGTTAGTTCCTCTACATCACACAGAAGATTCAATGGGCACAAACACAAAGTCATCTCCTGGTGTTAAAAAAGGTCAAAACAACACAGTATGAACAGGATTTATAGGATACATTGGGTGGAGTTTTGCTGTCCATAAAATATGTGTGGGGCTTCACAGCAAATCAGCGTAGAAGATGGGAACAAATATAACTGAAAAAGATCCCAAATTGATTTAATAAGACAATATTTACACCCTTGACGCCATTTATGCCATTTAATGTTCATTTCAGTTGTTTCTTTACATTTAATATATGTCACCATCCACTTCAGTCTTTGAGGAGGATGCTGCCACGCCGTCTTGCTGTAAAGCTCCAGGAATGTTTGATGGACTATGACACCTCGCCTGATTTTTCCATCAGCATGACAGTGAGAACTTATCCTTCAACAGTTTAACGATACTGACAGACACTCGACGACACAAAGAGGAATGAATTACTAACGGTGACTGCTTACCTCATTGAAAACTGGGTACATCACGGCGTACAGCGTCATGGATACCATGGAGTTTGTCTCCGCTTCATTCTTCATCTCCTCCATTGTCATCCTCCAGGGGAGGAGCCGCTCTTGGTGAAAAGGTGAGGAGGGAAAACTGCAGCTCACACACACTCACACATACACTCACCTACCCACCCACACACACTCACACACACTCTGAAAAACACGGGAGCTCCAGAGTGACAACAGGCCTGGGGAATAAAGAAATTGGATAATGATGAAGTTTGGTTTGGTTTAATGGATTTTTTTTTTTTAACCTATAAGGCGAGACATTGAATATTTGCTATACATTTGAATTTGATATCTAGGCTTCTCATGTAGCTGGTTATTAGCAGGGATGCACAGATCTGATCCACCCAATAAGTTTGCACAGATCCTAACTTGAGTGAAGTGGATCAGGTGCTATGATGGAACCAGCCCACATCAAATAAAATGTCTCTTGCAGTGCCTCAGCTATCGATTATATTCTTTCAGTCAATGCCCTCATGTTACCTCACATTCAAATCCTTCTGATGAGTTTCTCACAGTGAGGTATAAGATTCAATATCCAAGTGGGACTTGGTGGTGGCAGACACCCTGAGTTTGGACACTGGAATGGGCTTTGGCAGACAAAACAGTTGGATCTAAATATACTGAGCGGGAGATTTTACAGTTAAAATATAAACTCATCAATGCTCTCTGATGGAAGAACCGTTTCCACAAACACATTTCTTCACACATATCAGCCAACACAACCTGTGAACCCAACATATATATCAACCAATACTATATAGCTTATATATCATATGTTCTGCTAGGTACTAATTAAAGAGCAGGAAGTGATGACTTGTTGGTTTGTCTTACTTGAAGGAGGGGAGTGGCACTGTTCTGTGTCTGGCTGATGACAGCGGGGCTAATGTGACTCAACATCAACTTAAATGTGTAAAAATGCTTACAGTAACGAGACAAGGCATACTGATAACAAGCGAGACCCCTGTTAAATGTTAAGTCTTGCTATATTCAGGAAGGGTCTAATTCAGAGAGGAAGAATTACAATATCGACAGAGTAATGTGAAGCAGTGCACTGTAAGCTAACGTCAACTAAATGGTAAAAATTCAGGCATTCGGCTAGATTTATCGACAATATGTGAAATTCACAGCCTGTCAGAAATATAAGATATACAGTAAAATTAAAGCCAAAGTGTCTGACGCGAAGATGGCTAGCAGGCAAGCTAAACAGACTAGCCAGCGGCTAGCTAGACATGGCTAACAAAGTAGCTGATGTACCGATAAGCGAGGTTTGGCGGTCTATTTACGGTAAAATACCATCAAAATGTACAGTCAGATATATAACCAACTGCGTATAGTGATTAATTAATTGCGATCAAGCCGTAGAGATACCCAATTGAGGCCTATGGCCGACCAAATCGATGGTAGCAAAGTGCTATCTAGCTTACGTGCTAGCTACAGCAAATTGGAGATTTGTATTAGCTTTTGAGCTAAAACACGTCAACAAACTGGTGAAGGACGAATGTGTAAGTCTGTATACACGTGTCAAATGTGTACACATATCTACCTTTGGTCTGGCTTCTTAAATAGGTGGGTTACGCCGTCGATTGCCTTTTAGCTGCTATGTTTTCTTTACAACTTAAGGCGGAAGTTTTTTAGGACTAGCCTGAGCGACATCTTCCGGACCATTGCTACGTAAACACACGTCCTCCAATCAGAGAGCGGAAGGGTCCAGCGGCTGTTACGTCACATGAAATAGTTACATTTTTGTTATTGTAGCATTTGTGAGGATGTTTCAGGAAGTTTAACAGGAAGTGAAAATATACTCATGCCCCCTGCATTTAGGAAATGAGAAGGTGTTGGCGACATGAAACAGAACACAAAATTAAAAGAAAAAGGATCAAACTAAAACAATGATTTATTACACTGAAGCTGAAATCATATATAATCATAAATCAGTCAGCTGTTTAGATAATTGACCAATAATTAGATGTTTCAGGAAAACTTTAAAAATGTGACATATAGGATAAGCAAAAATGAGACTTGGACTTCAGTTTATTCCCTGCCTTGGTTATTGACTGTGAGAAACTTTGTGTGAACTAATCTTTATTTCTCAAGATGTATGTAACCGAAAACATTTCATTCATTCATTCATTCATTCATTCATTCACGAGCAGCTTTTCTTAATCATATACAAAAGTATTTTTAATATGTTTGGGTTTCCGACTGTTACTTGGATTTGACACATTCTCAACATTTCTTTCACCAAAACATTATTTTATTTAACAAGAAAATAACTGAGATCAATCAGTAATGAAGGTAATGTTATAGGCGCACACATTTCGACTGGTAAAATAGATGCGTGATGTCTTCTGTGCGTCTCGTGCGAGCTCTTATTAAATTCTGAGAAATATCTATCAGGGTTTGTACACATTTTTCAAGGTCAAATTCAAGCACTTTTCAAGCACTTGTAAGGGTAATTTTCAAGATTTTCCAGCACCTTATTGCTGGGGTAAAGTACTTATCTACAGGAATATATATACTCATGATTTTATTCTTCACTTTTTATCACAATCATGTACATTATATTATGCTCTAAACATCTAAAATTATGTTTTATAATAGCAAAATCTTCAGAAATTAATTATCTGGTCTGATCCCAATTTTGTGAAAGACAGAGTTATAATGTCAAGCACTTTCAAGCACTTAAACCAAAATCCAAGCACTTTTCAGACCTTGAAAACACAACATTGAAATTCAAGCACTTTCAAGGATTTCAAGCACCCGTACGAACCCTGATCTATTTATCACAAAAGAATAGCAACACAAAGTAGGGGCTGGTTTTTGAAAGACATTTGTTTAAAGGAAAGGTCTTAGGCTGTGCTCATGTCACGAGTTATGGTTTTTATTTTATTCAACCTTCATATATCCAGGAAAGAAGTGTTATTGAGATTAAAAATCTCTTTTCAGTAGAGACGCAGCCAGGACAGACATGACATAGATACAGTATAGCAATTAAAGTGAAGACAGATAAGATATTACTGAATCATAAAGTATCAAGGCATTTATTAACATTCGAAATATCTACAGCTAGATGTCATTTTCTAGTTGAAAACTTTTTCATTTATTCTTTTTAACTCTGATGTATCCAGCTTGGCAAATAATGACTTGGAAGTGTCCTGATAGGGAAACAAATTGATGCCCCCTTGTTGCTTCTTGCCCTTCTGTCTCTATGACATTTTGCACATGTCGAAGGGTCAAGTGTCTAATTTTAGATCTGTTATCAGAGGAATGTAGAGGTCATCTTTCCTGCTGACAGTTCAGTTGACTGGTTAGTGTCACTCTGATGGCTCAGAGGAGTGAAAGCTCCAGGTGGATGAAGCCTTTGGGCAATATATCTGGCAGCCCCAGAAAATTTAAGTTCCTGTTTAGAGAGACCGTTTCATACCTCACCTGTCCACTAGTCGCCCCCATTGAGTCTTACCCTCTTCCCAGTCACCTGATCTCACCATCTGTACCGCTAATCAGTCAGCTTTCTCTTGTAGCTGTAGATATTGGTTCTCTAGATGAGAGTTCAAGCGTTTCCTTCCAGTTATCAGTTTTATGTTTATTTGCAGACTGTCACTGGAAATGATCTGCATCATGAGTAAACCACCTTTGATTGAATCTGTCTGTGTCTACTTCTTGTCTCACATCTTTTACTTTGTACCACGTATCAAAGGATCAATATGTATAGGCCTATGAGCAGTAAAGAGTGTACCAGCTTTATTCACAAGGGCTTCAAATATCCAACTGAAATGTTATAAGATGAGATGATCAAAGCTTATTATCAAAGTATTATCAAAGCTATAACAGAGCTCTGCAGCTATAATTTGAAGGCATTCACATGCAAAATGGTTGAACATAAGCAATTTTAGGAGACCAAACGTGAAGAGAAATGAACCCACAAAAAGTAGAGTTTGATTTCCTTGGCATATCAATGGCTTTTTGCTTGTTCGGGGGGCTTTTTCCATTAACTCGGGTCTTTATCTAGAGAAGCACATTTGGACCGAGGTCAGGGGTGACCGACTGTCCTGATCAGGAACCCTGTTTGGCTGTCACTGATTGCTTTGTCAGCATGTTGAGGTTGATTGCCATGATGCTTAAAAGCTGTGCAGACTGAAAACAGTGGAGCGCAGAGCCTCAAGCACTGTACTTGCGCGGTCATCTCAAGGCGAAGCAAACTCATTTTGATGATTGTACAAATGTCTTTCATTCAGCGATACAATTCTTTATGTATTTTCTACTGCTAGCAGACATCCTCTGTGATTCTGCAGAAGCAAGAAAATAGCAAGAGCTCTCTGTCAAACTACTATTGTGATTACTGGCATATTTCATATTCACAAAAGGAGATTCTTTAAAAAAGTGCTGTGGCATGCACGAAGGACTTTAAAATCTTATTTGAAATCTTTGGCTGTCTGAGTTAATTGAATCATATATTGATTAAACAACCAAATTTAAGTTTAGATTTATACTATAGTTAGTAATGTTGCTTGGGAATACTATATCATAACAATAATAACGATATTTGTATCATATTTAAAGGCTGAATAAAGATTAAAAACTGAATTATAATAGGAATTCTCTAGAATGGAGCATCTTGACGCATCCTCACCATGAGCGCAGCCATTGGCCGCTGCTGCCACGCAGTCCCTTAACCTCTCCATCCTCGCGGTTATGTAACAGAGATGGAGCGCTGTGATTGGCTCGCGAGCTTGCTACGTCGACGGTAGATGCGGATTCAGTCAGTGAGACGGAGGAGCTGTGGACACCAGGCGACACCGGCACATGTAGACAGAAAGGTCTGGAAACCTGCTCTTACGCAACCGAAGAAACATATAAGACCACCGCGGGCTCACCCTCAGATTCGTTTAAGCATCAAGGCAACTGAAAGACATCTTTCCTCCTGAATAGAAAAGAAGGTGAGGCTGTTTCCGGGTTTCATTTTTGTTTAATTTCCGCGCGTCATTCATTTACCGTCACATGTATTTCTCGGTTTTCTAATCGACGTAGATATCTCAAGATGGTCTGACAGGAATAATTTTACAGTTGGGGAGGTTTAAATGGTAATGTGGGGTATTTCTTCGTATCACAACAGAGCATGCCGGTAGCCTGAGCTAGTAGTGACGTGTTGAGGAAATGGCAGCATCACCAGTGCCCTTTCCACACACAGACACGCACACACACACACACACACACACACACACACACACACACACACATACACATGCAAAGGGAGAAGTTGGATATACCCTTCTTGTGTGTGTGTGTCTCTCTCTCTATCTTTGCAGACTCTGCAGCCATGTCTGTGAACATCCATGTCAACAGCCCCAATGTGAGGTACACAGAGACACACATCACTGCCCAGTATTCATACCAGACCACATCAGTGCACAGAGAGGGGAACAACATCACGGTAAGAGGACTTTACTTGCGCTTTAATGTGGGTGCAAGCGTCTGTATGTGTCTCCTGTTGGGTAATCTTTGCTCCATGTTGGACACAGCTGAGCCCCCGCACCACCGAGATGACATTCCGCACTGAGAGGACGGTGCCCCGGCTGGGTGTGATGCTGGCGGGCTGGGGAGGCAACAACGGAACCACAGTGACGGCAGCAGTGCTGGCCAACAAGTTGGGTCTGACCTGGAGGACCAAGACTGGACTAAAGGTGAGGGGAGTGATCATTGCTGTACTCGAGATTGGAGCCCGATGTACACAAACGATTGGCTGATCTTATCAGCCGATATTGACCTAACACAGATATATCAGTATAGATTTATTTTAAAGATAAGACAGATGGAATGGATGCTTGGGAGATTTTATAACAATAAACAAGAATTCTCAGGTTCTCAGGTATCTGTACTTTACTTGAGTATGTATTTGTCTGACAACCTTTTACCTTTACTACATTTACTGCACAAATTTTAACACAAATATCTGTAATGGTCCCACGCCGATATAAGATATAATCGAATATCCCAGTATTTGCCATGTTATGCAATAGTATACACAAAATCGAATATCGAACAGCTGTGTGAGTCTTCACCTGAGAGGAACCGCTCGGACTGTAGTCAAACATTACACTTTGATTATCACAGTGATATTACTCACACTGCTGGCCTGTTAAAGTTTTAGAGGGAAGAGAACCAGTCTGACTGGATGCACCTAATATTTGAGTCTACTCCGTCATGCTTGCAATTCACTCTTTGCGCTGATGTTCTAATTTGTTGTATGTGTTGTTGCAAAGGGATGAGTCAAGAGGTGACTCACACATTACCCTCTCAACAGGCTTGCTAGTTTAGTTTAAATGTATTTGAGGGGAATTATCGCTAATTTTTATTTTTGCGTCATTGCATGCCGCCTTCACAACATCACAGGACTGATTTCAACCCGCTGGTGCACATCACGCAAGGCAGATATGTGAGACGAAATGATGTAAAAGACGTAACAAGACGGAAACAAACAAACAAACAAACACACACACAGGAAGACTGGAGTGGGTAGAAAAGGTGTGTTAGTATCTGCAGAGACCCTGCTGCCCTCTGCACGGATGTTCCTATTTACTCAGTGTGTTGCTGCTCTTCCAACCTGAAATATCAATATTTGACATCCTGGGAATGAGACTCAACAATCAACTGTCTTTCCGGTGCATTTACAAACAACTCGGACAAATCTTACTGCTTCTAAGTAACAGTCTTTGAATTATATTCATATGACATGAGGTTCAGTTTGCACAGAAATCGCCGGTAGACATGTCCTTCAGAGGGATTCTTTCTTACTTTAACTTGAGTAAAGGAGTGGAATCAGTACTTCAACTCGCACACAAGTATCTGTACTTCAAACTCTATATTCTGAATGAAGTCTTTATAACTGCACTGTAATAGGATGTGAGTGCCTCGAGGGACTAATAAAGAACCTTCTTGCCCTACTTCATTAAGATAGCCCACTGTATGTCCCATGATGCTCTGGTAGAGACCCATTATAAGCTGGTTATGCTGACATGTTCAGTAGAGTGTTAAGAGCTTTTAACTGTCTGGTCTCTGGGATTTCCCCTTATATGGGCGTACATTCTGACCGCTGTGAGCTGGTTCCTGTGATTTCCATTTTGACCGTCTTTCACGTGATTTTAATAGTCTTGCAATAAACCTTAAAGCATGAGTTCACCCAAAAATGGAAATTCTATCGTTACCCTGAAAGTGCTGCAGGTGCAGATACCTTGTCGCTCACACTAGTCTAATCTCCTCACTGACCTCTCCTGGCAACTCATGAATAGGGAATGAAATCACAGTGCTAATCTCTCTTTTCTCTTCTTTCTCTCCCACATTCCCACAGAAAGCAAACTACTTCGGCTCCCTCCTGCAGGCGTCTACAGTTTGTCTGGGGACAGGGCTCGAGGGCGACGTCAACGTGCCCTTCCGTGACCTCCTTCCCATGGTGCACCCTAATGATATCATCTTCGACGGTACGGATGATCGCAGATAGTCAAGGACTAACCTCTGACTCAGAAAAGCAGAAATGTGTGCATGTGAGAGGGCGAGTGAGGTAACGGCAGGGAAATCTGACCCCGGGGCAGCTTCATGGTGCACATCAAGGGTCGAAAATGGTCAGAGATGTGCACTTACAGTCTTCATAGTTACATCATAAGAGAAGCGTTTCAAAGGCAAACTATTTATGGAGCTGCTTCAGCCTCTGCTATTTTTAGATATAGAAAATGAGAGGTATCTAGGGACGCTGGTTTAAGTGTGTTCGTGTTTTTCAGGCTGGGATATCTCCTCAATGGATCTTGGCAGAGCGATGGAGAGAGCTCAGGTGTTTGACTGGTCATTACAAGAGCAACTGCGACCGCACATGAGCCGATTGAAACCCAGACCTTCCATTTACATCCCAGAATTCATTGCTGCGAACCAAGAGAGTCGGGCAGACAACGTTCTCACTGGGACCATGGCAGAGCAGGTAATGAAACATCACGATCGGTTTATTTGCAGTCATGATCGATAATTCAACTCCTAATTTTGATTTTAGTTAGCTCCATCTCACTATTGGTATTTTCACGTAGCGTAGATCTGCAGGCCAATGATGTCATGATGTTTGGAAACCAAGAATAGAGGACTTAAAACACTGCAACCTCTTCGATTCGCCTGAAAAGTGAATTATAGATGGCTCACCGAAGATTTTTAGACATTTAATTGCAGAATTCTTTCACATTATATCTTAACGTCTCTTCTCCAGCCATGTTTTCCACTAAAATTGTGTTGTTTCATATGCAATTTTTTAATCCGACTGAATGTTTTCCAGGTGGAGCAGATCAGAGCTGACATACGGGACTTCCGTCAGTCGAGCGGTGTGGACAAAGTCATCGTTCTGTGGACCGCCAACACTGAGCGCTTCTGTGATATCGTACCAGGGGTCAACGACACTGCAAATAATCTGCTAGCTGCAATCCAGGTGAGAGTTTCAAGACTTGAGGATTTATAAAAAACATACTCTGAAGTGCACAAAACCTTCAGTAGAGATCCAGTATGAAAGGCTTTAGCAGTCATGGGAACCAACCTAAATTGTGTCGGTGGCTGCTGGTCATGAATCACCCAATCGACTTTAATTTCCTCCTAATGCCGAGGACCAAACAGTAATCCTCCATCACATTTAGTGATTAATAAAGCTTAGAGGATGAAAAGATTAGTTCTCCCAACACTTCACTGTGGATTTGTGGATGAAATGCAATAATGAGCAGCCATTCCTTTTTTATATCAGATCAGGGGAAGAAAATTATGATCTGCCCCTCATGAGTGAGTTTTTATTTTATCTCCTGTCTTCGGCATGCTTGTACCGCTGTCAGCAAAGATAATAGTCTATTTCACAGACTCATGATCTTCAGCAAATAGCTCAATTTCAGATAGACATGAAGTCGACAAGAGTTGTGCTACAGAGATGATGTGAGGAGAGTCTCTGGGGGGGAAATGCAGCCTTGTGAGTCAAGCTTTCTTCCTGAGTTTAATGGTATGATACACTCAGTAACTGTGATTATCTCCTTTCCATTAGGCAGGAGCAGAGGTGTCTCCCTCCACTCTGTTTGCAGTGGCAAGTATACTGGAGGGCTGCGCCTACATCAACGGCTCCCCGCAGAACACTTTTGTACCAGGCGCCGTAGAGCTGGCGGTGCAGAAAGGCGTGTTCATCGGAGGAGATGACTTCAAATCGGGTCAGACCAAGATCAAGTCTGTGCTGGTGGACTTTCTTGTCAGCGCAGGTATCAAGGTGAGAGAAGGGATGCAAGGATAGAAGAAGAAGACTGACTCCAGACTAACTTTTCATAATCGCTGCACTGGTGTGTGAATAATACCTTTTTAATTAAATTTGTTTACTCAGAAAATTGTAAAAGAAGCTCATCATAATTTCCCAGAGCCCAAAGTGACTTAATTAAATAACTTTTGTCCAGTGTAGATTCCAAAGACTTCCCTTTTACTTTCACAAATGACAAAGAAAAGCAGAGTCCTTCTCCGGTTTGGAATAACTCCAGTCTGTGCCACGTTCACTGTCCTCCTTGTTTGTTTGTGTTGCCTTCATGCGAAATGTCCTACCTGCGTCCGTGCCACGCAGAAGAATGCAAAGTGTTATCCAAATTAAAATACAGCTGTAAAGAGATTGAATGCATGACATGACAGGTGTATTTTCTGTCATCACACAACATGAATTGTCACATCTCACAGCCCTGATCTACAACACCGCACAACACCACAGCTATAAACTTACAGAGCCATGTATTCTCCGAACAAAGAGATTTTAATAAGCTCCTCTCCTCCTCGACAGCCCACCTCCATCGTCAGCTACAATCACCTCGGCAACAACGACGGGAAGAACCTGTCGGCTCCTCAGCAGTTCCGCTCCAAAGAGATTTCCAAGAGCAACGTGGTGGATGACATGGTCCAGTCAAACCCCATATTGTACCAGCCGGGAGAGAAACCTGACCACTGTGTGAGTGACGCAGAAAGATAATGAGCCCCCAGAAAAAAAACAATCGATGTGACTTATTAACTGTCTCTGCGTGTCATTTCAGGTGGTGATTAAGTACGTCCCCTATGTGGGAGACAGCAAGCGTGCCATGGATGAATACACGTCTGAAATAATGATGGGAGGCACCAACACTATCGCACTGCACAACACTTGTGAGGTCAGTGTTTCTGTAACACCTGAAACTGAAAAAGGCAAATTAAGCAAGTTGGAACAATCTCCAATGTGAGCTTTTACTCTGCTAATTGCTGTCTAAACACAACGTTCAGAGCTACTCTGTATCTGAGTGCAGCGGCGGAGGACGAGGCTCGGGAGTGCGGCAGCTTACTGTTAATCCCTCTTAACAAGTCTTGGAGCTAATTTAAAGAGACATCTTCAGGTCATTGACATAGTAATTTTATGTCTCACTGAAATAGCTGCTTTAGCCCGACCACCACCGTTCCTAGGCACCAATTTGCGTCTATTCTTTTAATGATTATACACTTAATCTTTATGTCAAACTACATTAATTAAGATAATGACTCAAGCAGAATGTTTAAAGATGAGGTGATGTATCTCAGCACAGTTTTATTCATGACATTCACCGACTTCCTTCCACACTCTCTGAGGTATCTTATGATGTTTCCCTGGAAATTGTAGGAACAGGCGAACTAATAAAACACACTGCTACCTTTTAGTGAAATTATGGATTTCTCTGGGGTTGGATATTGACAATGTACAAGCCTTTTTTAGACAATAATACAGAAATGTTACATATTATGCTCTGTAAAACCCTTATTTTTGCACAATTTAAAAACGTCTGATTTGACAAGTGCTTATGGAGAGACTGCTATAGGCTGGTCAAACTCCTACATACCTCCACCCTCTGTTACTCCACTATACTCACCTCATCTTTCTGTGTTTTCAACAGGACTCTCTACTAGCCAGCCCGATCATCCTGGACCTGGTGATCCTGACAGAGCTCTGCCAGCGCGTGACAGTCCGGCCCCAGGGGGAGCAGGACTTCCAGTCTTTCCACAGCGTCTTGGCACTGCTCTCTTTCCTCTGCAAGGCCCCTCTGGTCCCATCAGGGACCCCGATCGTGAATGCCTTTTTCCGCCAGAGGGCTTGCATAGAAAACATATTGAGGTATGGATAAGACCGCGGTTTCTTAACCTTAAAAGTGCTTGCTCATGCTCGGGACAAGATGATCTCCAAAAGCCCCTCCAGCAGATTATTTGAAGGGTTAAAGGGCCTTTTTGGGTCACTTTCTCTGCCAGTTTTGAGAGGAAGTCTCTGTATGTTCAGCTTATCCTACTTTTGCAGCTTAATATGAATCTATTTATGGCTTTAGGCTTCAAGATGTTAAATTCTTGTATCATTGGGTAACAGCAGTCTCACTCTTTGTCTTTTTCAGAGCGTGTCTCGGGCTGCCTCCTCAGAACCACATGCTGCTGGAGCACAAGCTGGAGAGAAACTTCCTGCCCCCACATACAGCCTACACCAACGGCAACGTGGTCGCCTTGAAAAAAATTGCCCATACCAACGGGAACCATATACCTTTAACAAACGGCTTCTCTGCACATGGCGACAGTGCAGCACATGCGATATGAGTGCAAATACAACACGACAGCCCAAGATAGAACTGAAAGAAACACGGTTATACACTCTGAAACCTTGCATAAGAAGACCAAGGGCCCTCATTGATCAAGCAATCAATTCGAAACAAACATTTAGGCAACACTAGTTGGTAGATTCAACTTGATTTTATGGGAGAAGAATTTTAAAATCAGAAGTATTTACCGAGTCTCAGCCTATTAACGAACGGTCTGGTGCTGAAACATTTGCATATCATTATGTCCACTAGAGCTACTGAGCTTTATAAAAGGCCCCTCGACTGCAATAATCAGAGTCTCCACACAGCATCACATTGTTGAAGGCAGGCAGCTTTGTTGAAATATGTCTTACAGAGTTTGTAAATCCAGAATGAGTCATGTATTGAACATTTTGATAAGTAAATTCAGATTTAAGGGTTTTTTTCCTTCATGTTGCTTGTATATTTATGTCCTTGTTCAGATAGTTTTCTGTGTGTCATACAAACGTAAAATACAGTTAGAAATAGGTCAAGAAAAGATATTAAGCAAGAAAATGGGATATTCATCTTGCTGTCTGTGAAAACTTAATACTACTGTATTTGTTGTTTGAATATACTGTACTGCTTAATGAGTGAGGGGCAGCTTCTAAACTTACTGTAACTTTTGTTGTTGTATTTCACTGCCTTTCTGTAGTCGTTCAAAAGTTTTTTGTGTGAAGCTTTCTGCCAGAAAATATGGATACAGTTACTACTATTTTATTAAAGTTTAACATGGGCTATTTATATACTGTAAACGTTAAAATATTGTTTGTAACTAAACAAACCTGAGGAGTTAATCATCGTGTGTGTCATCTCTCCAGTTCAAATATGCTTTAGTTGTGTGGATTAAACGGTGATACAAAAGCAAATATATAATACACCATCTTACAAACATGGTAATGAGAAACACTTTATGATAAAACCAACATCGTTGAATTAATTGCTGATATAATCAAATTAGTCTCTCCTTTGTGTGCAAATATTACACCTCAGTACTTTATGACTCAAGTTTCTTTATGACACAACTTCCTGAATGTCTGGTCATTTGATTTTGTCTTATCTGTTCTTTGATAGTTCCTGATCAACATTTAAAAAATAAAGTGTTGTAAAAAAAGTACTTGAGTTGAAGTTTCAAAGTATCTGAACTTAAGTATCAAAAGTAAAAGTGAATTATATATATATATATATATATATATATATATATATATATATATATATATATATATATATATATATATATATATATATATATATATCTACGTGTATATTTACTGCATACTATGGGTAGACCAACAGTATTTTTTGAATTGGCAATAAATTTAAATAATTTCAAAATACACTGCTGTGGCTGTGATGCAGCATGTTATCTGCAGAGTAACTTGTAACTAAAGTTATTAAACAAATGTAATGGAGAAAGAAGTACAATATTGGCCTCCAAACTGTAGTGTAGCGGAAGTATATGTAACACATACTGTACTTAAATGGTACAACTACCTCAAACGTGTATTTAAGTGGGACTACAGTATTTGAGTAAATATACTTTTTGTTACATTCAGGGACTTAAAAAATGCATATTTAGACTGGATTGTATCGAGGCAAAGATCTGCTGTGTTATGCTGCCATTATCAATAAATGGTAAATTTATAGTTTATAGTTAATAGTAGTTATTGGACTTTTCACAAACAACACAATTCTTTATAAACCATTTATGCAGCAATTATAAAGGTTCATAAACCCACAGATACTGTGTACAGTACTAAGTAACCATTAACTAAATATTATGAATGTCATCTGCAACTTTTCAATAACTGTAAATGCTTAATAAATGACTGAGAGCATTTTATTGTTTGTTGAAAATGAAATAAATAACAAATAATTAACTAGGATTATTATGAAGCTATACGTGTGAGGTATTGCTAGTTATAAATTAATTAATAATCAATTAATTAACTAATATTTAATTTACATCGGTTTTATATTAAATAAAACCGATGTAAATTAAATATAAATAAATAAATACAAAACAAAAACTTCCTTTCTACAGACCAGCGTTACGTCACTTCCGCTAACATCGCGTCATCACTCAGCAATGGCGGACAAGGAGAAGCGCCGGTCCGGGGCAACTCCTCCAGGGATGCCCGAGGGCAAAGCCACCAAGTCGGACAGCGACAGGGAGTTTCTGTCGCAGGCCGGGGTGGGAGAGCTGCTTCGCGGCGCCATCCTGAAGATGGTGGAGGCCCGGTCCGACGATCCCATCGGCTTCCTGGCCGACCACTTCTGCCACCTCGCCTCCGTGACAGAGAGCGGCACAGCTGGAGGCGGTGACGGAGTCCAGCTGAGCAACGGGACGATGAGCGCAGGAGCGCAGGAGCAGCAGCATCTCAACCGGGCGCTGTGGCACCTGCGGCTGGCGCACCACTCCCAGAGGTCCGGGCGAAATATCACTGTTCTATAATGAAGCGAGGAAATTAGTTCCACCTTCTCAAGTCTTCTTTTAAAGGACGACATAGTAGACATTCGCAGCAAAACTGATGCCTCAGATTTTCTGAAGGACTGAAAAGTCAGTCCGACATATTTTCTTTATGACCTTTAGAGGCATGTAGGCATGAAAGTGACGTTAATTTTAAAGGGTAAATTCGTGCAAAAATGAAAGCTCAGTCATCTACTTGCTTGCTGATTTGCTTACTGATAAATGCAACTCTATGGCAACTTTCTTCTTCTCCCTCTAAGAACAGTGTCGCTGTGACTCAGACATCCATATTTGATCAAACTAAACGACTGAAAGATAGAACATGGTGATGAAATATACATTATAGGCCCACCTCTGTTAAAAACAATGATTCTGCCGGGATTGAAAATGAATCATGGTGTTCTGCTAGTTTGCAGACTTCATTGAAAAACTGCCCTGTCATCCTCCCTCTGATTATTGATCATTGACCTCCTGCCAATAGTACAGTGAAGTCGGCTATTTAGCTACCACTGAATCAGACATTAAAGCTGTGAAAGCCTTTCCTTCAAACTGCCAGAGACAACCTAATAACTTGCTTCCTTCTTTCCTGTTTTAAACCCAGATCCGCCTTCAGCAACAACGTCCGTGTGGCCTACGACCTTTTGAACCTCAACGGGCCCCGTACATGCACGGTTGAGGTCCCTGAGGGCCTTGACGGCTCCTGCGCCGACAGCCCGACAGGAGGAGGAGTGAGAGGAGGCCTCTACACACATACTCTGCAGTGCCTGTGCAGCGAGGGTGGGGTCCCTGCCTCCACTTCGGCCCCGCTCCTCCGACGCCTCCATTGCCAGGACCACGAGGCCGTCCCTCACGACGTCTTCCGTCATGGCGTGCTCACGTGCGCAGTTTTCTCTGACTACATCCGGCAGGCTCAGAGGCTTTACGCTGAGGTGTGCTGCCCGGACGAAGGGCCGGCCTCGCAGGCGCTGTGCCTGGCCGTGCTGGGGACCTTAAAGGAAGCCCTGGAGACTTCTCAAGGCTGCGATGGAAACTGCTGTGCAAATGCTAATACGAAAGCTGCTTCCTGTCTGGAGGCCAACACGAAGGCCATCCGCTACCTGGAGGCCAGTGCCACGATCTCGCCGTACAAGCTGGCTCAGGCCATAGCTGGAGCACAGACGTGTGGGCCGGTCGGCGACATGGACGCTAAGGAGTTTGAGAACGCAGCGGCGGAGCTCTTCATCACGCGGGTGAAAGTCGTGTCCTAGGTCTCCTGTGTGTTTTCTCATAATTTATGAATGTGCAGCAATCTAGAGTCTGCTGTAGAGGAAACGACGACCCTGTGTGTCCCTCCTCTGACCTCTCATCTACCCCTGAAGAGGAAAGCAAGAAACAATAAGGCAAAACACTCCCAGATACACTAAACCCAATAACTCCAGTATTTGGAAGATCAACACTAACTGTTTAAACGTGTTTATTGTCTGTCGTTCAACTTCTCAAAGTGGAACGGATGTTACTGATCGAGGAGCTTCTGTGTTGTGTTGACAGTCGGCTCCTCTCTCCGACTAAATGTGCTCCTGGGGACCCTCCGCCTGTTTATCCCCACAGCCTCCATTATTGTTTAACCATTGCCTAGAAACGAAATGTTCATCACTCTGTACTGATCTGCATAGTTCAAATCCACTGAACCAACCCTGTAATAAATTCTCCTTTCTTTAACCCATCACTTTCACGTTTTCTTTAGAGAGATGTTGATTAAACTCGTGTTGTTTGTGATGCATTTATATTTAATAATGTCAGACCTGAATTGGAGGTAGACGAGTCAGATTAACTTTTTTTTGTCATTGGATTTTGAAGTAATGTGCACATGTGTCTGTTTTGGTCTCCACTCTGTTCCCCAACTCGTCCTTAGCCGTGCCCGTCTGCAGTTTGGTGTTGAGCAGGTTGTATAGATTGGAATTGGAAGTTCAATTTTTTAAAAGCTCATGAGCTCTCCAGAAATCTGCATGTGAATTAATATGCGCGAGCACTAGTCACGGCACAGTGAGAAGATTGTGCAGAACTGTATCTACTCAAGAAAGAAGACTTCAGAGAGCCTTAAAGGGGGCAAAGTATTAAAGAGGATATTTATATCACGTAAGATAAATTAAATCTGAAATTATTCCTAGATGTCAAGGCTAAAAGTGGTTTAAAAAGGTTTAAATGGTGGTGAAGCAAGTCATCTGCATAGAATTAAAATGTAATAAGTAAAAGACAGGTGTTCAACAATTAAGTGCTCAGTCTGGCAGCACAGGAGACAGTTCAGTTCAGTTCAACATTTGGTACGAGGAAAACAAACAGTCTTACAAATGACAAATAATGGCCCATTTCAGAATAATGTTTCCAGCGTAATTATTTCTGCTGACTATAGAACAAAAACCTCATAATTAATTTCTCATATTTTGTATATAAGCCTATATATCTGCAAATGATCTATGTTTAATGTTAGACAAAACAAAACAAAAAATAAAGTGTAAGTATAAAGGAACTCAAAATGGACATACTCGTCTCGGCCACTAGGTGGCAGCACCACTCTGGTAGTTAAACAAACACAAACAGGAAGAAAGCGGAAGTGCAGCACAGCAGCTGACTGCATCCTCTTTAAATGACAGTCCAGCAGCAGTGACACCTCAGCTGCTTCTGTAAACATCACCTCCATCACCATAACTTCATGTCTCGCCTCCTGCCTCCCGGCTGAACTCGTCAAAATGGAGGACGAGGAGCAGCTGCGCTCCTTCATGTTCCTCATGACCTACCTGCTGCTGAAGAGGAGGAGGGACGTCACCAGCGCCGACGCTCAGAGGCGCAGCGAGATCCAACGGCGCATCAGACACCGACAGTACTTCTTCCAGAGGCAGAGGAGGATGCTCATGGTCAGTCACCTCTGTCTACCTCTGTGCCCCACAGCACATATAACTCCTGCTGGACTTCACTTTATATAACATAGGAGTGGAAGAAGTGCAAAGTGTAGCTTCTTTGTTATAATAATTATAATAATTCTTTATTTATATAGCAGCTTTATAAAAGGATTTGACAAACAAGCAATAGCAGGAAACTCAGGAAGACAATAGAACAGAATAAACACTCAGCAGCCAAACACAAGGAGGCCAGTCAAAAACACAAAAAGACAATATTAGACATTACAAGTAAAAGGCGACATCTAATGCATGTCTGTCCGTCCCGTGAGAGGGATCCCTCCTCTGTGGCTCTTCCTGCGGCTTCTTCCATCTACGTTATTTTGTTTTTTCCTCAACATGGCAAGTTTTTCCTCACTGGAATGGAGGGTCTAAAGACAGGAGGATGTCGTTCACTGTACAGATCGTAAAGCCCATTGAGGCAATGTGATTGTGATTTTGGGGCTGTATAAATAAGACGGATGGGATTTGATTTGTAAAAGGAAATAAGAGCGATGAAACGGGAAAGGTCACAGAAAAAGAAAGAGACTGGCAAAAACAGAGATAAATAAAAGAATAAAGCCAATAGAGGACGAGAGGAAGACGTCGTCACATCAGAGGAAGTAAGAACCGATCAAGGGCAACAAAAAGAATATTATAAGTTAAAAATAAACAAATAAAAGCAGTAAAGGACGGTAAGAATGAAAACATCACAACAGGAATTGAGCATTCAAATCTTCGAAAGGTACATGTGTGGATATAATATTTAGCTTTAAGTATAAGAAAAGTTATCAGGTGTCATTTGTCTTTATTTCTTGCTGTATTGAAAGAAAATGGCAAACAAACTAACTAAATAAACATTAAAGAGAAATGAAAATGTCAGAAGTAGACTGTGTGCTTTTAACAACTTTTTCCTTGCTACTCTTCTCTCCAGATGATGATCGCAGGAGGGATCCGCTCCAACGTCCGCATCCGCACGCGACCCTGGACCACCACTCCGAGCACCGACTGGTGGGAGCGCGTCGTGATGACTGAATTCCAGCCGTCCGATTGGCTGGACAAGTTCCGCATGAGCCGGGAGACGTTCTTCTACCTCTGCGAGAAGCTGAGGCCCCGCCTGGCCCGCCAGGACACCAGCTTCCGCCTGGCGCTGCCGGTGGAGAAGCGCGTGGCGGTGGCTCTGTGGCGCCTGGCGTCCAACATCGAGTACCGCACCATCAGCACGCTGTTCGGTGTGGGGAAGTCCACAGTGTGCAGGTGCGTCAGGGACATGTGTCACGCCATCGTGGCCCTCCTCAGCTCCACCTACCTGCGCTCCCCTAATGAGCAGGAGCTGGAGGATTCTGCCCAGCTCTTCCTGTCCCACTGGGGGTTCCCACACTGTGTCGCTGCACTCACCACACTCCACACAGCGATCATCACGCCATCCAACAACGCGTCCGACTACGCCAACCCTGCTGGCTGGCTCTCAGTGCTGTCTCAGGTAGAGGTGCCGCTCGCTAGTTGACCTCCATCAGATTTGGACTCCTCTCCTCTTACCTTCTCTTGTGGGTTTCAGGTGGCGGTCAGCGGACGGGGACAGTTCTGGGATGTGTGTGCCAGCTTCCCAGGTGGGACCGACCCGGCTGACATCTTTCAGAACTCATCGCTGTGGGCCACAGCTGCAGAGGGGGGACTGTCCCCGGCTCACCCACCTGTCTTCATGGGGAATCCGCTCAGGTAAAGTCAAATCCAACAGCATGGTGTACGTCACATTTTTTTTTAAAGGATTGTATAGCAAATTTCAATCTTTGAAGACATTTTTTTTTCTTATTTTCCTGCTCTGTCTTTGTTGTCATCTGTCCACCTTCCACTCCAACTGAGCTTTTCGCCAGATACGTCTCTGTAAAGATGTATCCACAGCAGTCTCTGAATTCCAGTTGTTTGAGTTCCACTTCTTTTATTTGATTTAGCCAGGAGCAGCCTTAAATCCAAGCCTTCTTCTTTATTCCTACTGGTTGGGTTGGATGGTTGAAAGATGCTGTGGGCTCAAAAAAAGTCCAGTGCTCTCGATCCAAAACCTGCATTTTTTTCTCTGATACTGAGGAATTTATTTCTGTAATAGTCAATAATTGTTTCAGCAACAAAGCTGAAAAAAATTATTCTTAATTACAAAAACATGAAATTTGGTTTGTATATCACAGTATTACATCTATATATTGTTTTTTGTAGTTATTAGACTTTGTTGGCCTGGTTGCGGTTCTGTTTGACCGATTTAAACCCAGGATAATGATGCAAAGAGTCGAGGCATTTTAGAAAGCTTACTGTTTTGTATGGAAAGTGTAATTATTGGTCAAATATAACCGACTGAAACCCATCTGTTGTGTCTAGGTATGTGCTTCTAGGGGAGCCCTGCTACCCTCTCCAGAGCTGGCTAATGAAGGCCTATCCTGAGGAAAAGGGCAGGAGGGCGAGCCACGCCGGACTGGCGGAGCCACAGCGGCTCTTCAACCGGGGGCTCGCCCGAGGGCTGCGCGTGGCCGAGGAGGCGCTGCTGAGGCTGAGGGCGCGCTGGCAGTGCCTGAGCAAGAGGAACGACTGCGGGCTGGACGTGGTGCCCACCATGATTCTAGCTTGCTGCATCCTGCACAACGTGTGCGAGTCCCACGGGGACGACTTCAAGACGGAGTGGCAGGTGGAGGTGTCCGAGGCGGAGAGCCCTCAGCCCGGCCACAAGCTGCTCCTCCCGACCAGCACGGACCAGAGTCATGCTGAGGAGGTCCGACAGCTCTTCTGTGACTATTTCGAACAGCATAATAACTGAAAGACCTTCCAACACATAAAGACTAATGTCACTGAAATCTTTGTAACATCTGTAATGTATGTGACCGTTCGTGTTAAAGGTAAAGTGTGCAGGATTACAGGAAGCTATGAAGTGCTGCAGGGATGATGTGTTTTTGTCGTGTGGCATCCAAATCCAAAACCCACCGGCTTTGAGACAAGAACCAGAACCAGAAGTGCAAAACATGCTCAAGTATTTCTGTCTTTAAGGACTCATTCCTGCAGCACTCTATTGGCAGAAATGGAATATGGTGTTCATAACAATGGGCCTCATTCATGAACAGTTCTTACGAACAGATTTGTTCTTAAGTCCCACTTACGAAGATTTTACGAAGATTGTGGCATTCATGAATTTTTTCTTATCCAGGATCTTAAGGAACCTCTTAAGAACAACTTAAGAAAGAATCTAAGAAGATTCTTAAGAAGATATTGGTGAATGAGGCCCAATGTTTTCACAGGTTTATACTAATGTGTGTTTGTTACCTTACAATGAGCCTTTTATATGTACAGAGGGAGCAGGTCCTCTTCACAAGGTCCGCCATGCTGCAATGCCATTTTCTACAGTAGCCCAGAATGGACAACTCTGTTTAGCAATGGGTATTTCATCTGTTACAATCTGCCACCTCGCAGCAACTATATCCTACTTATTAGACCTTGAAATTGTGGCAATGTTCGCAGTAATCTCAAAACACTGTTTAATTTAATTGAACCAGACTTATTAAAATAACCTAAATCTGACAATTTAGACCTCAGCCAAAGTCTGAGACGTCATAAAAATCACAGTACATTCATGTGAAAAACGTGTTTGATTTAGGCAGGAACGTGTCTTTGGTGCCACCGTGTGGCCGATCTTCACATAATTCCCCCACTAGCAGGAAAGCAAAATCATCTTTTCCCCATTTTGCCTCCGATTAACTGTGGTTTTCTATTGTGTCATAAGCATCAGAGTCTGAAGGGACTGCTTGTGTGACTAGATACCTTTTTCTAATCATGAAACTGCTCATTTATTGTGGTTTGTATATTTTTATGTGGTGCATCATTGTATAAAGATTCCAGAGTTTTTTTTTAAGTAACCTTGTCGCATATGGTTTCATCTTATCTTTGACCCTGTATTGTAAAGCAGCGGGTAAATGAAGATTTGTTAAGGAATATATTATATACAAAATATTTTTTGTGAGTGCACATCACTGGCTTTAAAAGCTTCTCTGTTGTTATAGGTTGAAATATTTAAAAATCAAGGACCAGTATTAGATATGAAGTATATAAATGAGTAGATGAAGCTGAGATGAGGCAGCTGAGTGTTGATGGAGATGCAGATCCCTCATGTTTTCTGAATGCCAGGCCTCCTCCTCCTCTGCTTCCTGCACTTACTGAATGAGTGTGAGCAGATGTTTACGTGCAGTTGCGCCCCGCGGCCACGAGGTGTCGCTGCCGCCCCGGCGCACGTCCGCCACAGTCGTCGCCAGTCATTTGTCATGTCTGATGCCGCTCGCGTTATTCTGCGGGGGTTATTGATGAAGCGATGGGGATTATCAGCTCCGTGAAATATCTTCCCTGTGTTCGATGACCAGCTGCACTTGGCGACATGTCTTTGCACTAAATTGCGCAGCAGGAGGTGGCTGTTTCCTAGCAGTGCACGCATGCATAATCCTAAAATGAATAAAAACTGAAAATCTATTCATATTGCATCTTCACATCGACCTAACTTGTCAGATCCCACCCCGAGGACCCGCCTCGTCCATTCAATTGGTCTGTCACAAACCTGTTTCATGCAACCCTCCGTCTGTCACTCAACACCGCCGTGTCTCCTCCTCTTTGCTCGGCATCAGACTGCTGTGTGTGCCGACCTTGTTCCAGCGACGAGCGTTTTACCCCCGCAAAAAAAGCCAGCTGTTTGCAGCGAATACATTTTGTGGCGAGAGCCCGCCGGTCCGGCACGCGTTTCTTTTTTAACCCCCCATCTTTTTCAAGGCGGTGCTCGCAGCCGTGTGTTTAAAGCCAAGCGTCAAAAATGAGTCAGGATGTGATGGGGTGCTGCCCTGCTATCGCTAGCTAGGCGGACAAATTCCTTCAACCAGCTCGCTGCTTCAATCACTGCGGGTTGACACAACATTAGCCGAGGCGTTGTTTGGTGAGCTAGCGGGCTAGCAACGGCAGCTTCTTCCTAGCCGCTACGTGTAAGTTAGCCACCAACGGCTAATGTAGTTACTTAGTAAACGGGCGCAGTGCTGCGGCGTGGATAGTGCAATAAGGGGTTATCACACTAATGTTAGCTCACTAGCGAGGACTACTACTTTTTTTTCCCCACACTAAGCGTCAACTAGCTAGCTAGCGTTGGAGAGACTGCACAGATATAAACGGGTTTTGGATGTCGCGACACTGCAGTTGTGAACCACTTTTTTTGACGGATTGTGAAGATTGAATTGGACCAACGGTCAGAAACGAGAATTGAGAGTTGGACCACCGAGTGACAAGAGAGAGAGGGGGTTAATGTTATAAAGCAGGTATTAAAGAGGCTAATCTGTTGCCGTCACAGTATTTTTTATTTTTTTTAACATTAGCCGTGTTAAGGCAGAGCATCTCGGGGAGGCCCCACCGTCTCCTGACTCCCTCCCCCTGTCCGAATCTCCCGTGATTTGCCGAGAACACCCGGGTGAAGTCGCAGTCGCTCTCGGCTGGGGGGACAACTTGACAGCGAGGCCCCTAGCTAGTCTCCCCTCCCCCAGTCCCGTCCATCCCCATCCGTCCGAGCCCGACAGACCCACCTCCTCGCCCGAGATCGAGGGAAGGCGAGCGCCGGGGATTCGGGATACGCTGAATCGGTGGGCTAAAGTGTTGCCGGGTCCCGTCTAAGCTGGGCTGCCAAAACCAGAGGGGATGACTCTGGAGTCCATGATGGCTTGCTGCCTGAGCGAAGAGGCGAAGGAGTCGAAACGAATCAATGCAGAAATTGACAAACAACTCCGCCGAGACAAGCGAGACTCCAGGAGAGAGCTGAAATTACTTCTCCTCGGTATGTGGCATGCTTATTCTCACGTATATTGCTGTTGTCATGTCTTGCGTCGTTACATGGAGAAAACTAACCTCCTTGGGCCTTCTTGGTAGGGCTAGCAAATATGCTACTAGTTAAGGGCTGCTAGCTTGGACGCCTGGTTGCAGTATGAGTAACGTTATTGCGTGAAATCCGAAATGCGTGGCTCGTCTGTGAGCCTGCTGGGTTAAAATGGGTTAGCCGGCCCGTCCAGGTGCACATCTGCAGGAACCAGCGAGGATGTGTTTCTTTATTCGATATTTGCATTGGGGGTGTGCAGACCTACAGCCCATTTGGGCATCGGGAGTTACTAAAGATGTCACCGTTTGCAGGCTTACCACATGCTTGTCAGTGGGCCAGTTTGACATTATGGACTAGCCCCTCAAGCTAATCAATTGGTCAGCTTCAATGCAGCCACTTAGGTTTTTTGGTTAGAAGGTGAAGATGGTCACTTGATAATGGGAGAAGCAGCAGCAGCAGCAGCTTTGTGCTGCTCTCCACTGTTGCTTTCACCAGGTTGCATAACACTTGTACAACTGGATGAGGCTTCAGGTGCCTCAGCTGAAAACCTTTGCTTGCTTGTCCATTCATTAAATTATCAATCCCTGTTATTTGTTAGTGTGCACATGGTGTCACACATCTACCCTTCCAGAGGGCAAGGATACTGAGGGATTTGCCCCCTCATCCTGTAGTCTAGCTGAGTAGGTTAGCTATTTTTATAGCTGGTGTGTGGGCAGGTGGGAGCTGCTGTTGAATAAGTTGCTCTGTGCTGCATTGATTCATAGTTCTGTGGACACCAAAAGGAACAATAGGCTCTGCTTTTATTGCAAATGGACAACATGTATTTTGTGTGTGCATGATGTGAAGAGCCAGCCGTTTAAAACAACACCACAACTCCTTGGAAAGAAAAAAAGAAAAGCCCTCAGCAGGTGTCCATTTTTAGGACAATTAGAATTATCTAGGTTGCATGCTTAGTTTAAAAAACGTTTGCTCTCATTTCTCCCCAACCTAAAGCAGCCCTGGTTATTTGACATGTGTGTCTCCTTTCATTTCCCCACTGAATACCTCAGCTCGGAGAAGTAGGCCACACCAGAGCCATACCGTTGATGGGACATTTTTCTATTCCGTGTCATACGTTTTAAATCCCCGCTGCACTCTATTGTACCTGGTGGCCAAGGTGAGCGGGTTAAAAGTGTTTTTTGTGTCGCAGTTTTCGGTTTGCTCCTGTGCTGCGATTTCTCTTGCCAGATTGATCATTGAAGTGTTGGGCTGATTTCAGGACTCTGGTTTTTGATATATCCATCACATCCCTGATTTTGACAGCAGACATGGGGGGGTGGGGGGAGAAGAGACACCTATCAAAAATGACAACGTGTGAATGGCTGACAGCAAGCAAGAACTGCAATCAGTCGTGGTGTAAGTGGCCCATCCTGTGTGAGTTAAGGCTGTCAGTGGACGCCCGGATAAGGACGTGTAAGGCAGGATTAGTGCAGGTCTTAATAGGCTTGGTTAAACACATCCGCTGCTCAGACTTTGAGATGTCACTGACTCCTATTATCCCCTGGCATTATTCTCAGGCCCACGGCCCTCGGTGAGCCGCCTGCCTCTCCACACCTCACTGGAGGAGGAAGACAACCTCTGTCTATGAACATTTGACCGCTACCTTCCATCGAGTGTACATTTTAAAGGAGAGGGAAAGTGATACTGAGCTGGATTTTGAGCTCTGGACGTTTATCCATCTCAGTTGAATGTTGTGGGAGTTGTTCTGTCACTAGCTACCCTGCAGTTCGGTGCCTGTATAGGAGATACAACAGCTCCTTCTAACAAATATCCTCAGTTTTAGTTGCACATTATCTCTTACTGCAGACTGCTGTAGCTTTAGTGCTGGAATATTTTACCATGGTGGCAGGTATGACAATTCAGATCACATCTGATGCAGTGTGTCTGTATTTCCTGTGCAGCAAGTGATGTAGGGAAGTTGATCAAAATGATTCAGCAAGAACTAAAGAACACTTTAATCGCTAGAAAGATGGCCCTCGGGCTGATGGGCTATCCATGCAGCAGAAAGACGCAAAACATTTTTTAGATTGGTGCTACATGCCCAAAGAAAACATAGAGAAAGGGCTGTGGTATTCCTTTTTGCTGAATAGGTAGAAAACCTGCAACAACCAGAATGCACTGCACCACAAACCAAGTACTGCCGAGTTGGGCAGTCCTTGGTTTTGGCTCGTCATCCATTTTTTTTGAAACAGGAAACAGTCAGGCGGCCAGCTGGTAACACACAATAATGTATTCCAGATAAACAGTTCACTAAAATATGTTTTTGAAAACATCTTAGGCAACAATAGACAGTGGACAGGATTGTGGTTCACATTTGATCAACACTAACTCGTTCTGACAGTTTGATCCGGAGTTCGGTGAGATGCCCCTCATTTGATCCAAGAAGGAGAGAGAGGGAGGACTTGCTCCCTCGATCCAATCCGTAGTACAATCTGTAGCTGATAAAGCAGCCCTAAAGTCCTCCAGATGATGCATTTTACATAATTTAGGGCATCTAAAGAGTAGAAGGTTCTGGTTTAACAATGTTCAGTTGTGTGTATATATACTGCAAACATTGTACTCATACAAAGCTGGTAGAAAATCGGCAGTTCCAGTGTAAGTCACTTATCAAGCAAAAATGTGATTAGCTCCTATTCCCAAGTTTTGCTAGAGAGATGAGACAAGACAAGATATTGAGGCTACAAATTGTAATTGATTTAGCTTGCATTAAGTTATAAACAGAAAATACTTGAACAGTTACTTTCCTAAAGACTAACATGACATCTTAAAATTGCTTCTAATGCCCATCCAGAGGGCCAACATGCAGAAGTAGTCTGTTTATAGTGTTATTAAACAGAGAATGGAGCCCATTTTCACATTTAGGAAGCTGGAACCAGAATGCGTTTTTGGCATTTCTCCTTGTAAAATCACTTAAATGATACATCAAAATAACTGCAGATTGCCTGATTAATTGATTAATCTGGTAAATGTTTGATCTCTAGATTGATACTGACGCTACTGCCATGTAGCATTTCCCGAAACAAAGTGTTTTTCTCACACTAGTTCAGGTCCACCCTCCCTCTGTCTCTCTTTCTCTCTCTCTTCCCGGCAGAGTTTACGATATAGCCAGGGTGCGTTGCCAAAACAGCTATGTCTCGACAACAGTTATGAGGTTTGGTCACATTTTATGCCAGACGCAGACATGAATCTTAAGAGTATGATGAAGTAGAATGTTCTGGTTAGTTTTGTAGGTAGGAAGTTACAACAATCTTCAAGCTTTAGCCACATGGTCAGAAAATAACAACTCTGCCAGGGCTGCAGCAATGCCCACAGTCTGGCTGCCTGTCACTGAGGGCCATATCAGGCCATACCGCCAGCTTCCTGCTCCACAGACCAGTGGTTTGCCTCTACTTGGTCAAAACACAGTGGGCCAGGAGCTGTGGCCCCTGCTGCATTGGGTAAATGAACTGCTGGAGCGAGCGAATGGACAGTAAAGTGAGATGGAAGGGCAAACGCTTTAGGGTTTTCTCGAAGTGCTGACCGAGATGAACTGTGAGCTCCAGGTCAAAGTGTCAATGTACAAGTTTGTTTCGTCTTTTTCAGAAAAAAAAGTGTATTTGATGTGAAATACAAAGAACGTAATGTCTGATGATCAGTTAAAAAAGACCCTCGATGATGCCTGGAAGGCACTTTTGGTCATCGGTGTTGAAGAAAGGGCTTTAAAAAGGGGCAAAACTTGGCTCAAAATCCCAAAGTGTTGTGGATGGCTCGGTTGTACACAATCTCAGGCAGAGGTCTAATGTATAGTCGTGTGCCAAGTCCTCATTGATTGAATTGTTCTAGCTGATCCTCCCTGTCTCAGCAATATGTCTTGTTACCAGGTTAAGACATCCTTTAGAGGAACAGTTTGATTGAACCAGGAAGAGGATCAGGGGTTAGGCTCAGATGTTTATTGCTGACCTTGCTTCTCTTGCCAAGCCGTCTTATTTTGATCATATATGGCAATAGGGATCTTCTAGCTCTACTCCTCAGCTGTGTGTGCGTGTGTGCGTGTGTGTGTGTGCGTGTGCGTGTGTGTGTGTGTGTGTGTGTGTTACTTTTAATGCCTGTGAATGTGGAGCTATGTGGATGGTTAGTTATTACCTAAATCCTCTTTATCATGGTTGGATCTAATGCTTTTTTAATATGGAAATCGTTATGAGACAGACTTCTGTAATGTGCGAGAGTTCAGAAAATCAGATAAGGACATCTCGGCTGATAAAGAGCTACATGTGAAATTAGCATTTTTGATAAAGATTTGTTGAGTAAGGCTATTAAGGAGTTGTGACTAAGGCACGCACTGGGTGATTTTCACAGTTGAACAATAAACCTATCTGGTCGACGAACTATGTAATGATTCCAATTTTTCACACACATGTCTTTGGCGTGTCTTAATGACAGACATGCATGTGTCTGTCCAATCTCTAGTGCACTTAGCTGTTGCCTGTCCTCAGTGTAGCTGAAAAAAAGACCAGAATGTTGTTGAATAACGGAACCGATATTGTTAACGTCGCTCCAGAGACGCACTTGGATAGCCATATTGTCATTTTGAGCACTTGTGGTTGTAAATGCAGTCGCATCATTGCTGTGAATAAAAATGTGTTGCTAACAGTCATCATTCACCAAGATTCTTCAATGAATGGAGATTTTATATGAACACTGATAAATTCCCTCTGGTAAAAATGATAGATTTGGTCCCGTTACTTGCAGGAGTGCAGTCACAATGAGGGAACTAATAAATCTACAACTGTGAAAAGAATATTAAACCCAGCAGCTACACTGGTAGAGGCCAAATTGTCTTCTTGTTTTTCTTTTTAGCGTAATGGAGTCATTTCGCCTTTGTTAGGGTAGTGACAAATGGTGGATGGCATGCAGTTCATGGATAGCACCTTGACATTTATTTTATTGATGTAATGTTCTGTTGCACTTAAAAAGTGAACTTATTGGAAAATGAATTTGTGCTGATTTTGGTTTTGTGGTAGTCTCTCCTTAGCCACACCAGTTAAGTTGCCTGCGCCCATTATTATTCTGCTATGGGGAGAAGAGCTTGTGGCTTGTTTGTAAATCCTTGCAAGAGGAAAGGAAACAGCTGCTAGCGTGTTCAGGTTTGCAAAGTTAACGGCAAGGTTATTGTTGGGTTAACTTGCTGCTTTCGGCATGTAAGCTCTGAGGTTGTTGGTTTTGTTGTGTCCCGTAGAGGTAAGGATTTAGAAAATTGACCAACCTTATTTATCTGGTGGCTATTGTCCCCTGACATCATCTGACAGCGTGTCCAAGATGTGTTTTAATATTTAAATATTGATTTAGGGTTTTCCTGTTACATTGTATAACATCATCGAACAGCTTTGTTAGCCAAAAAGTGAATGAAAGCTAAAGGAAGCTAAAAGGTTATGCCTTGAAATGTCTTTGATTTCCCATCTGATTACCATTATCCATTGTGTTTTTTCTGGTGCAGAGAAATCAGGAAGCGTTAAAATGATAACAGTTTGACCCATTCATATGTTTATATGACCTGCAAGCTGGAATACAACAGTACGACATTTGAGCTTCCCACCCTGAGCATGATATCAGAGGAAAATGGCCTCCATGTGAATATGGTCAATGGCAAGCTTATACCCACAGTCTATAGTCTGGAGAGTCAGACTGGTTTTGAGTTGATGAGAAGGTTTGAGATTTGTTTCTGGTAAGATGACAGTTTATGTATCATACATTATGTATGAAGCCTTGGAATTACTGCAACGATTGTAGAAATGTTTAGCTATGGATACATTACAGTGTGATGTATGAAGGACCAGGTATTGGATCATCTCATAAAGCCCGATTGCAGAGGGTGTGTAATGCAGTATATATCTTACCCAGTACAATAACCACTGTCCACTTTGATTTATTTATAAAATTGGGCAGCAGAATATGACATGTACAAAGTGAGGAACACACAGTATGTTCTCCATCATAGAACATAGCCAGCGCCTCTGTCCAGACTCCTCCTCTCTCTGCTCGTTTTCCTCACCTCAGCCAGCCTCGCACACACTCTTTGTCTCTCTCCACAACATTGTGTCTTTTACACAGCCGCTCATGCTGCTCACCAGTGCACAGATGAACACACACACACACGCACATGCACACTCCTTTTTAAATGGGGTCATGGCTGGTTCTCTGGAGATATGGGGGTGAATGAGGCTAGATGGTGACTGTCCCACATACCACTGCTACCCCAGTCCCCAGACAGGACGGGGACATGGCCTGCCTCTCTGTTCGCTGCCAGTGTCTTCAGCCCTCTCTGTGCTGACAGGGTGGCATGTTCATTCCTGTTTACTCCCACCAGCTGCTGCGTACAGTAAAGCCCACACGTCTCTGTGATTTTCAACTTCTGTCACTTCATCTTTCAAGTTGGATTTTGAATGATAGAAGATGCTCACACTTGTCATTTTTTTTTGGAGGATGTTTCGGCTTGTGAATGCTGGCGTGAAAATCAGTGCAGCAGGGATGTGTAATAAACGTGTTCTGTCCATGTGTGGACACGGAGCGATGTTATCTCATAGAATCTCCATGATGAGATTTCCTAAAATAAGTGCAGCGGCTTAAGAAATAATGTCAACATCTAGGATTTGGCTGTTTTTAGTTTGTAGCGGCCAAGTACAGTGTGTGTATTGCAGACTAGAATACTGCTGCTTGCTCCAAATCTTTAGTAAAGCCTGTATTGGATTTTTCTTTTTCGCTCACCCACACCCACTCGACCAGAACAGCACTCGATGCACACTCACTGGTGAACAGACAAAGCCGTCCTAAGGTGGTTAAATGAAGGTGTGTGTGTATAACATGCAGTGCACGCAATAGCATGTATATTCGATTTACAGCTCCGACACCCACGCACATGGAGCACTCAGCAGATGCAGAGACATTAGCACAAAGCAGTATGGTGTTGTGCGTCGAACCTGACAGCAAGCAGCACATGTTAGAAGGCTGCGATAGAGCCGGAACAGACACGGCCCTCTTTCCCTTTGTCTTTGTACTCCTGTGCACATTCCTGTGCTGTCTGCATTGTCCAGGAAAGAGGAAAGAAAATGGGCCATCACAGCGAAGGTAACATCCATGCCTTGAGGTTGACCACAGGATCCGTGTGTGTCCACAGTTGGTTAGGCAGCTGGTGTGTGTGTTGCGTAGCTCCAGGCTGCCTTGGCTCAATCCCTTTCCTTTGTATGCCTGAAAGAGGCCAGTTTCCAAGATGAATTTAGTGAAGGATGGAGACCCACGCTACATTTTGGTTAGCCTTGTGACTGCTTGATTCACACAGTATCTTTCCAGGGCGCTGATAAAACGGCTAACGCCTGGCCCGTGCCAGTTCTGAGCTTTTTGATAATATTTGAACCTCTGCTGTGTCTATGCAAATTTCTTCTCTCTGCTGAGATTGGATTGCACCGCACTGCCTGAAAGGACAGTTCATAAACCGAGATAAGCCAACACTTTTCATACCAGTGCACCGTTATATTTGAGTGTATTTGCATGCACGGTAGCCATGATGCTGATAATCCCCGTCTCTTGTTCATGGAAAGCTGCGAGCGGCATTGCAGAGGGAAGCCGGGGTTGGCGGGGATGCTTGTGCATGAGGCCTTCAGTGGCCAGTCGGTAAAATGAGCAGGCAGTGTGAAGAAGGCAGACCCCCGTACACACAGACAAAACCCGATCGACTGACAGTGCGACAACCAGGGCTCAACCGAAACTGCTTGCATTGAGACAGCAGTGTGTCAAGTCCATCAGGTGTTGTGTCATGAGCTGATGCGTTATGTAAAGGCTTATGAAAGCTAGCCTGGCAGCGGAGGATACAGGTGAAGCGTCTTTACATGATGGACAGCTGTTACTATGAACATGCTGTTTTCAGTTCACATGTTGTTCTTAATTCCGACTCCACAATGGACCAGCGTTGGTGTGTGGGCTGTGTAGTGTGCCTTTGCACTGGGGCACAATCTGAGCTCTCGTGTCTTTATTCCTCTCTCACGCTCATTGCTACCTGGAACAGAAAGTGTTATCAAACCCAAGTCGTGTGCGAGCTATTAAAAGGTGACCTCCTTTTTCTAGGTCATTACCAAAAAAGAATGGATGGATTCTAGTTATGAATATCCAAAATTCTTGACAGAGAGGGATGAGAATGGAGAGGCATATTTCTAGCCTCAGGGAGGTTGGGAGGGGTTGTAACGAAGGGGAGGAGGAGGAGTGTGTATTTGTGGGGGGTGGAGGGGGGGAGCTGGTGAGGGCATGCAAATGGTTGTGACTGGTGGTGGTGCAATCTGGAGAGGAAAAGAGGGGAAGACAGAGGCTCGTAGTGTGTTGTCTGGTGAAAGAGGGACAGTTAAGAGAACACAGCGGAGGGAGATCTTGTGACGGGGTCACGAGAAATAAATCAGACATCAAGCTGGAGAGTGGTCGTCCTGCTCCCTTTGCTGAAGCAAACTGCAGTCACTACTAGGACATTATCACCACGGCCCAATACAAAGAATACGCTCTCTGTACTTTGCTCCTTTTGTTAGCTTCACAATCGCAGTTTTTTATCAGGCCGACTACCTTGCAGGCACCAGTTTGTTGTAGCAAATACAAGGAGAAACTGTAAAGATAATCAGTTTATTTTTTTTTTAAGGAATCGTAGTCTATCTAGTCTCTGTTCTCCAAAATTGGACTTTTTGTTAGAAGAGAAAACGGGGGAGGGTTATATTCCCCATATGGACACAGCGTTGAATCCCCAAATTTCTGAGATTAAGGCATTTCTTCCTGCATCACTGGAGAAGCTGCTATCTCTCCCGACATTTTTACAGTCCTTGGTGTTAGGAACCCCTTGGTACTGACCTCAGACCAGCAGGCCCCCCCCCCCCCCCCCATAAGAAAAAAAAGACTCTGTTGAGCCAAGGCCCCTCTTCTCTGTGGTACGCCAAAAGATGAAGAGCACAGAGCAAGCCTGAGGGGCTCACAGTTATATTTACTGTCTGCTACGAGAGAGAGGGAGAGAGAGAAGGGGCGGATGGGAGGGGTTAAAAAAAAAAAAAGGAAAAAAAAAACACAGGAACGAAAAAGAGAGGGAGACAGTGGAGGGGTTGCTATGGTAACGGAAATATGGCTGCTCTTCAAAAACCTTGAATGTAGGTGGTGGTGAGATGAGTGTATGTGTGTGTGTGTGTTTTTTTTTTCCTCCTCGTCTTTCCCTTTCA
Organism: Sparus aurata; assembly: GCF_900880675.1. Lineage (NCBI taxonomy): Eukaryota > Metazoa > Chordata > Actinopteri > Spariformes > Sparidae > Sparus > Sparus aurata. The sequence goes on from NC_044202.1 coordinate 7,733,329, forward strand.
GTTTTGCAGATATTATGGATGTGCTGGATCCCTTTTGATTTCACAGAGGACTGAAATGCCATCAGCTCTTTTTTTTTAAAAAAATTTTTATGGCCTGAGGGCGGTGTTTCTGGGCATGTAGAACATAGGAGGCTAGTGTGAAATGTGGGTTAGGCCCAACAGACCCCCAAGCAATGGCAATCACCGCAGGCCGTAAAAAGCATAAAAAAGCTCAATGCAGAGAAAGATTTTTGTTTCCCTGAAATCAAGGAGGATTTGGTCATTAGAAGCTGAACGAATGTGTTCAAATGTGCACCTATAATCCAAAGCCTTCTCTCGAGCTCCTCGCCATATGTGTAAAATCTGGAAACCTGACACTACTTGAAAAATTGCGAGGATCTTAAAGCCAGATATGGACTCAGGAGGGCAGAGAAGGATCACTAGAGGAATGCAGCCTTTTTGACAACGACCCCTGCTGTCACCTTTTGGCAGAGGCACTTTAGTGTTAGATCCTGAATGTAGGGCAAGATGTCTTAATCAGCTTCATTAAATTAGCTCGTGTTTTCACCCCACTCTCCTCTCCTCCCTGGAAACATTATTTTGATTCATTCGCCTTCCAAACTGTGTTATATCATCCGCCGGACGCCGGACAAAGAAGCTTTGACATGTTGGCCGTCGTAACCAGTTTAGTCAATAAACTTGGAATTTCAGCGGAGGGATTTCATAATGCGTCAAACTTACTTAGAAGAGCATCCCACGTTAATCGAGTTTTGAGAGGAAGTATTAAGCTTCGTTTGTACCAGGTTGTGCTGTTTTTGCCTTGCTTATTGATAAATGAAAATAAATGGATGCTAATGAAACATCAAAAACACAAACTGACTGCAGCATGTTCTTGGATACCGTCAGCTGGCACCAAAGTTTTTGGTCACTTTTTGCCTTTAATGGAGCATCTGTCTCGGGTCACAGATTTGGCTTGTCGTCATCATCTTGGCAGAAATGAGGAGCCTGATTTCAAAATGAGTTGTCCACTAATTGGAGGGGGCGTCGGCCAGCGCCCTAATAGGACTAGGCAAAGTGAATTAAGTCCTGATCACAGTATATGTGATTTCAGTTGTACATTTGGGTTAGGGATGCAATTTTTAAGCATTTTCCTTAATTGATAGTTTGCTGCAAAGATCAATTATCGGTTTATCATTAATAATATACAAAATATGTTGGATTTTTCTCCATCAGGAAACAGAAAACATTGACATGATCTGTGTTTGATGCAAAATCCGAGTAGGCTACATTCGGGGAGAAAAAAGATGTTAACACCAAGTTACTTGATGATAGATGAGATAAAATGATGACTTTATTTGAATTACAGAGCTCCTATTCAGCTATTGACCCAACAAAATCCAACCCATGTTAAGGCTATTAAAAAGGTTAAAATGTCATAAAATCAGTTTGTATAGAACGTAATGTCTTATTTTTTATATTCAAATTACTTTTATTTTCTTATTAAATGCATTTTCTTACACCAGCATTTTGTATTTTATTTGGATATGTATGTAATCAGGTATTTGTAATTTGTAACAAGATACTTCTTATTTATTGGCCCCCACGTCTGATTGTTGGTGCATTTTCTAATCCGACAATTGTTTGTTTGATTAATGATTAATAAACCTGACTTGGAGTAGAGTAAATATTCTAGTAAATAAAATGGAAAATGGTAACACAAATCTGTTGCCTGATTCGTCCATGAAAATTGATCCGTTTCATAACCGGAAGCACTGTCATACTGCTTCTCGTGTGACTTTTGATGTTTGATGTTTTGAAGTCTCGTGTCGCTGCGTAAAATTCATCTTGTACTTTGATATACACAAAGTAGCCATAGTAAAACAAAAAGACCTATAGAAAATGATCTGTACTCATTCAACTCTCATCTCTCCTGCTGCAGAGATACATGACTTAATACTGCAGGGTTATGTAGAATTATGGCTGTAATAGTATATGGTGCAAATGGTGTAATGCATTTTTTCTGTGGCTTCTGCATTGCTCTGTGTACAGTAAAGAAAGACAAAGGTGCAATGATTCGACTGCCGAAATGTCAACTCAGGTCTCCTGGAATCATGGGCTTTAAGGGGGTAATCATAGACTTTGTTAAAATAAAACTGAAGTGATAAATCCAAAACTGAATGTCCTCTGAGTTGACAAAAAGTTGTTAACATCATATATATGGTTGATGAGTTTGTCAGACAATCGGTGGCTGTGTCTCAACTAGGCATATGTGTGTGACGGCTCGGATCTCAAATGAAAACACTAAAATGAGATGATGAAAGTAAAGAGCTCAAGCCCGCGGTATTGTGGTCATGCAGTTACAGTCACAGCACTGTGAAGAATGCCATGTCTCTTTGAATGTTTTCTGTGAACTCATTCTGTAAGACTGTGTGACTTACTACTAATTTCTCTCCGGCTCAAGTATTCTTGGTAGTTGAATGTGATGTTGCATTGTGTGTGTAGAGTGTATTCAGAAGATTATTCTCCCAGAAACAAAACCACACATCTCGCCATATTGGTTTGCAACGCTTGTATGCAACATTACACCCCTTATCTTCGGTTTCTGTTCTGTGTATGATAACAGGCCACACCTTAATATTGCTTTACCATGATGTGTCACACTCTGTGTCTGACTCTGGGCCTCTCTTTTCCTTTTTCAGGTACGGGAGAAAGTGGCAAGAGCACCTTCATCAAGCAGATGAGGATCATCCATGGAGCCGGGTACTCAGACGAAGATAAGAGAGGTTTCATCCGGCTTGTCTACCAAAACATCTTCACCTCCATGCAGTCCATGATCCGCGCCACGGAGACCCTCAAGATCCCCTACAAATTTGAACAGAATCGGGTAAGGGCTGACCGCTGACGTCAGAGCAGGAAATATTCTTTAAGTCCAACTGGTTGATCCCAGAGTTCCCTTTATCCCCTTTATTATAAAGATTTCATGGCTGAATTTGGTAGATTCTACACTGCATTGTGCATTGTTCATATTGTATGCCTTTGTGAGACACCAAAAGCCACACGCACAATCAGAAATGGGCTGTATTTTAAGCAAGCCTCAGTACAGAAGTCATTTAACAATTTCTTGTTAGTATGTGTACATAGACATGCCTTTAATACATTCAGATGCCTGAAAGTGAACTAGTTAGTGGTGGTGTGGGCACAATACAACTATTTAATTATAGTCTATTATTGTAAGCTACATTGGCTCTCAATTCCAGTCCTCAGAGTCCTGCTGGTCTTTTATCGTGAACCTCTAATTGAGGACCGATTTACACCTGGGATCAAGGTGAATGTGGTCCGTCGCTCAGTAGGACAGAAATCCACCAGCATGCTCCTTCACAAGAACCAGTGTTTAGAAATACTGGTCTACGTTAAGAATGAGCAGCACCGTCACCTAAATATTGAGCAAACAGATGTCATGTTCCAGAAATAACAATGATTGCTACTGTTGCAGCCACAGATTATGTAGAGACCCATATTTATGTGATTTTGAAGAAATATGTTAAATTGTTGTTTGTTCACAACCTACACAAAATAGCGTGTGTGTTCTCATTAGGAAATGTTCTACCCAAGAATGCAATAATTCCCTGAAAATGTAACAGCTCTAGAAAATGGAATGAAATGCAGTAATGTAATAAAATGTCCTGACTGCTCTTGTAAGAACATTTTTACTGGTAATGCTATACATTCCAGGTGGGTCATTTGACACTGATTTAATGCTTGGAAATGCAAAATGTAGGCTTTGTATAGAATTTTACAACAGATGGCAGCAAGTGATGTCAGAGCTTGACTCTTAAATTTTTCCCAAGGAGCACTTCTGTTCATGTTTAAGATTTAGCAGCTTATAAAGCAACAAATTATGTGTTTTTCCTTAATAAAAGAATACAAGGAGATATTTAAAAGCAAAATAGTATCTAATTGACTACAAAGAGGTCACTAGTTTAATTTTTTTCATAATATCTGTTTCAAACTGTGTTGTCTTGATTCATCTGATCACGTTTTACATTTTCAGAGACAAACCTTTGAGTTTTAAAGTTGAAGCATACTTGATATAAGTTACAGGGTATAAAAGTTCATCGTCTAATGCCATTTGTATATTGTTAAACCTTTCTTCTTAAGGCACATTTAAAAGGCAAATTCTTTATTTTCATATATATGTTTATTTTCTCTGTTTTGCCCATTTTGTCAACCCCTTCGTTTGTGTTTTGTCTCAATAATACCAGCTACGTGTTTTAAGTCTTTCATGGGAAAAACCTTCAGGTGCATTAGAAGTCTTGCATTTAGTTTGTCTAGCAGAAACATTATCTTTAGAATAAGTCGAAGATGTGGGTGGTTAGGATCAGCCCGCAGGTCCAAACAGATATCTGAAATAACTTTGGCTGAAAATGTTAAGAAATAAGTGACTTCTGTCTTTTTCTGTTTTCCCTGTCATCTCTCTCAATGCTCGCTTCCATTCATCGTTATCCTTCTTCTGCTCTTTATCTCACCTTTTTTCCTCCCTTGCCTGTGTCTTTCCAGTCTAACGCCATGCTCGTGAAGGAGGTGGACATCGAGAAGATCAACGGGTTCGACCACCCCTACATTGCAGCTATCAAGAGCCTGTGGTCCGACCCAGGGATCCAGGAGGCCTACGACCGCCGCAGAGAGTACCAGCTCTCTGACTCCACTAAATAGTACGTCTCTGTCTGTGTGTGATCTCTGTCTAGTTTTTAAGAATGGTATTTGTGTGACTGTGTGTGACACAATGTGCGAGTGTGCTTATGTAATAATTATGAGGATATGTCTGTGATCCTGTTTTGGGAAAATATACTGATGTATGCTGTGTTGTGATTATAACCAACTGTGCTATTCTCTTATAGGATTGTTTCTAAGTTGATATAAAATCAGAATTTGTGATGATTGCGTTTTGGACCCTAAACCTTTAATTGCATGTGTCAGGGCGATGGTTTTTTTAGAGTAAGTAGTAGGGAGTGTTTGGATGTGTGGTATGTGACAGGTTTTGTGTGTATGTTCTGTGTGTAATTACCTCAAGGGTTTTGTAACATGTGCAGGGCAGGGCCACAGCCTTTTGTCCACATGGGATTTTAGACGACAAATTTCAAAACTCACCAGCCTATTTCACAATTGAGCAAACTCTGCAAGCCGGAGGTATTAGAGCCGTTGTTTTTTCGGCCTTTAATTGTTGGTTATTGTTTAAGAGTGTCATGGTTCTCCAAATACACAATTAACAGACTTGATTTTTTTTTCAATTAGAATTTTTTTGGTTCTGCACAGACATCTATGCAATTGTTAAACTCCATTTTCAAACAACAGCTTGGTGGCTTTTTGCAGGTCAGTGTTAGGCAAGTTCAAATAATACCCTTTGGGATTCAACAATAACAAGAAAAGTAGACATGCAGTTTGTAACAGTTTGTTTTGCAAATCTGTCTGTTGGAGTTACCTTCAAACCAGTCAGTTGTTTGTAGAAGTTACTGCAAATGCAGATGCTTTCTTCCGAGGCATGCTGGATGGGGCCGGGGGAACTTCCTTTGTATTTGAAGATGAAAATCGATCAAAATCAAAATAATTTCAATCCGCAATAAAATCTTTTATCGTCCCATCCCCAATCGTTTATCGGCAGCATATGATGATATAATTTGTTGATGCAATGCAATTTGCTCTTGGGGCTTCTCGCAACTGAGGGGACTGGATGAAATGGCTCAGAGTTCATTCTGTCACAACTAGCTAATAGAGAGCAGAGCAGTGGCTTTCAAGCCACAGTCCTGTCTTTGAACTACATGCTGTCATCTGTGAACTGTATTAAAAGATAATAAACATCCAAATAATGTTTCAGCTAAGGTTTTATGTCTTTACCGGAAAAACCAATGATTTTATTTTAACTTAAATTGAGCTTTGTGTTTAATGTCTGAATGTCGGTGGTAAGAGATTCACTGACTCCTAACCTCGGATTAAAAGACATTGGAGAGGTGTGTAGACCCGTTGTGTGTGCGCATCATGTTGTAGCCAGATGTGTCAGCCTCCTGCTCTGTGGTTGTGTGTGTTTGTCATAGTTACTTTGTAACAAAATGTGACCTGGGGCTAAATGGCCAACAGCTCTTGACTCACTTTCTAGTTGCCCCCTGGTTGTGTACTTGCTGTACTACAGTTTGATGTTACTTAAAGACAGCATTCATGCAGGTGTGCTTGTTGTGGTGAGAATATGTCATGATAAAAATGTAAGTTCTATGTCTGTTTTTGCATGTGTGTGAGTGAGAAATCATTTAAAATTGTCTATTCCACACTGTTGTGATGTATATCTCCAGTTACCTTAGCGATATAGACCGTGTGACTGCGGAGGGATACGTTCCCACCCAGCAGGATGTGCTGAGGGTCCGTGTTCCCACCACGGGTATAATAGAGTACCCGTTTGACCTGGAGAACGTCATCTTCAGGTACCCCCGTGGCACCAGGACTGCAGCATCACCATAGTTAGAGGACAGAAACCACTGATGACTGCCAGGATTATAACACATTACTCAAGCTAGGGCTTATATATAAATTGACCAAAAAATACAAATTTGCTAGCTGATTTGAAGTGTTGCCGTCTCAGTAGCGTGCAGTTCAGACACAATTACAAACTTGAAAAGCTCACGTCACTACGGGAGAAGTTACTCAGCAACAGCCTATTTGTATGAATAGAGCCTGTTGTCCTACAGAGAGAAATAAAGCTTATGTTGCGCCTGAGGACCACAGTAGTTAACCTGATTAGATATCAGTGGTTTGTGTTCACATTTGTGCTGAGGTTCTGGCTCCAGGATTGAAACGAAGGCCAGACGTGCTGCACTGAAGCATGTGGGGAGCAGCCAGATGAAGAAGGATTAGATGGTGATGTCAAAGATTCTTCAGGAACTTGTTAAAAGAATCAGGGAAGCGATTGGGCACGGTTTAAAATACAATGGAATTTGAGTTCTTATTTACCTTTAGCAAAAATTATTGGTCCTATTCCTGCTGTCCTTGACATCATACTTGTCCAAACCTTCTTTATCAAATTCAGGTGCTGCCGTCACTGCTACTACTGTCACTGATGCCACCTCACTGTCTGTGACATACTTCACAACCCTACTTGACCTCACTGCAAATTTTGGCAATTAAAAAAAAAAAGTCAAGTAAAACACAAAGCCACGTTTTCAAGCTAATCTTACATAGTTTACAGGCAGAGTGTTGGTGGAGCAGTGACACTGACTAACACCCTTTACTTTCTGAGATGTGGCCTTTTCTGTGAAGCTTCCTCAACAGGACTCATCCACACTTCCTGGAATGGCAGGGGGGTTGCGGTAATTGCCTGTCACGCTTTATATAACTGTTTTCCTGTCTTTTTTTTTTTCTCTTTATCTCTCTTTTTTCCCCCCGCACCGGCCTGCCTGTAGTTATCTTTCCGATCTGGATCGTATTGCAGATTCCAACTATCTTCCCACTCAGCAGGATGTGCTCAGGGTGCGCATCCCAACTACAGGAATCATAGAGTACCCATTCGACTTGCAAAGCATCATTTTCAGGTAGAAAGATGACTGTCTGGGCTCAGACCCTCCTTGTTATGTTGTGAGATCATTCATCCATATGTCATCTGATGTGTTTCTGTCCAGAGCCCAATTTAACCACATTTTGTGTCCTCCCTCCTAATAGAAAGAACTTGACCAATCATTGAAATTCAAGTCCTCGTAGTCTCATCATAGTCCTACACTTTCTTTTACCTCCTGCCACCAACAGCAATCATACCACACATAACACAACCCCCTAATGAACAGAAAGTCCTACATTCTGGTGCCCGGTCCCTGTAAATGGGTCACCTCCTCTCTTCCTCCTCCTCTTCTCCTTTCCTCTCCGGCTGGCAGAAGAAACGAGGTCGTCCTCTCCGCGGTGGAGGAATGTTATTTTGGGCAGCAGGTCCTGCAGGGCCTATATTGGCCCTGGGTCTCAGTGGACCACAGTGGACTGGGCCACCACCAGGAGGCAGCCTTGCATTGTGAATCTGACTAGCTTTCTCACAGACCATGTTGAATCTGGTCTGGAGGCTTACTCCTTCGGTCCAGAGGTGCAACAAAGGCCAAAAAGTCAGGGATTAAATTGTGCGGATGCCATTTATATAATAGTTTGACATCAGATATTCCTGACAGACAAGATTTTACTGAATCAGTTGTCACAAATGAAGGCTTAATGAAACTGGGACCTTAACTCCCTGACGAGTGAAGGGTGACCTTGTCAAGGAGACCCTTGGGAAAACTGAAACCTTCTGAGAATCCAGTTAGTATTTTAGCCACAATTGCTCTTCATGAATGGTTTCAACGAGTGCCAGCCAAAGTTTTCATGCCAGTTTTTGAGTCGCTGTATTAGTCCATCTCTTAGGACTATATATATATATTTTCTTGAGATGTAATTTTCTCAGCTTGTAGCCTCTCATTAGGTTACGTAGCGGTCGTCTTTCTTCCATGAAAAGGATCCCACTGTCAAAGGTGCTCACTGTATCTTTTCATCAGCTCTGCCTCCTGTCCTCTGTCCGTCCGCCCTGTCCTTCGTTTTATGTTCCTCCATTTTCCTCCATTTGTCTTCTCCAAGTGCGATTCCAAACAGTCCTTTTTATGTGGTGCTTTATCACACACACCAGGGAAGGCTGTGAAAGCTGTCTGGTAGAGAAATGAATGACCCTCCACATTCACTGTATCACATAAACACAAGTACAGGCTGATCTAGTACCAGATGTAATGTCGACTCCTTGTGTGACCAGATGGATGCCACTCAATTTGAGAACTCTAGAGCATTTCTGTCCTTCTGAGACTGTTTGGATGCACAAACCAATCTGCTGCTCAGCTACCTGTGTATTCCAGTGCTACTTTTTTTTTTAACCAGCGCTTCTATCCTGATTGTCAAACTTGAAGTTGAGCCAAACCTGTTATACTGATTTTATACTGACTGAGAATAATTAGCTGTTTAAAACATACATTTGGGCTAAAACAGTCTGACACCATGTTAAAAATCACTGTTATTGTCACTTAGTTGGAGGATTTAGAACACCAGTTTCAGAAGTAGAATTGTTATTATGGGCAAAGAGGGGCTTTCAATTAAATACAACTTTTCTATGCAAAGGCTTTATTGACATGAAAGTTTCAAGAAAACAGTGTTACTAAAGCATCAATGAATTAAATGTGTCAAACCGTGGCAATACATGTAACTCTAAAATGCTTTACAAAAACTGGATCGGTTGTATCCAAAGCACCAGCAGGCAGACCCAAAGTGACCACGATCATCAGAAGATCAGTACATCAAGTCTAGTTCCCTGAGAGATAGGAAAGCAGAATCATCACAGATTCAATATAATACTCCAATTAGCATAGGTAAAAAGTTACATTTGGAGCAAATTCAAAATAGAAGTATCTTGGCGGATGGGGCTCTTGTATACTGAGTTCAGAAGAGGTGTCATGCAAACTTCTTCAGAGAATACCCAGTAGCTGAGAAGAGAAACTCCTGCATACAAAATCAGATTCTCATTCATTACGTGTGGAGAAGCGCCAAATAACTGACAAAATTGAATAAAGTCACAATTTGTTGGCAAACTAATGAATTTCTGGAACTGAGTGGCATTCATCTAAAAACTGATCCTTGATCTGTCTTAAATGAGAATTTCTCATCTTTGTGTTGGCACGCATGACACACATACTAAGAGGGACTACAGCATAGTCCCACTGCACATTTGTTTCTTGTTTAATTAGTTGTTCTGTCTTTAGTTTTTGATAAATCTAGAGATCTGCACACGTTTTCTCTCAGACCTTCAAAACTTCTGCCTCAGAAGTTGTGAATTTCTAATAATCCTCTTCCGAAGGCGTTGAATCCATCAGGGTTTTTTTTTTTTTTTTTTCTTGCCCAAATAAGTTTGCTTATAATGGATTTAATAGAACTGCAGAATAGTCCTTTCTTAAACAAATGATCGGGACCTAGGTGATAGGAAAAAAATAAGCTGTCCCAGGTTGAGACTATATCTTTATTTAGGTCATGTGCTGAAAATGTTTAAGAAAGAAATGCACCAGAGAATGTCTTTTGGACATATCAGCATAGAAAAAAAATAGTTCCTCTGCCTTCTACGCCTTTTTTTTAAGCAGGTCATAATTCACTTTTTATGTGAAGTAACATAATAAACAAGCACTGCCATTTAGACAGACCAATAAACATATCCTGATGGATTTAAAACCTCCTTTAATAAACAAAGTACTGCCCTTTTATGACTCTTGGCAACTGATCATGAACTAGGCCACCATGAGTTCTATATTAATGTTTTTCCCCTTCTTGCCTTCTTCACGTCCATCCTGCACTTAGGATGGTGGATGTAGGGGGCCAGAGGTCAGAGAGGAGGAAGTGGATTCACTGCTTTGAGAACGTCACCTCCATCATGTTTCTCGTGGCGCTGAGCGAGTACGACCAGGTCCTGGTGGAGTCGGACAACGAGGTAGGTGGACGTTGAAAACATCTATTGAGCACAATTATCTCACAAGCAGTATAACATGTATGTCTTTATTTGTAGTGAAAACTCAACAAAGCGTGGGAGTTGAATTGAAACTAAACAAAATGACTCTCCTGCTCTAGAACCGTATGGAGGAGAGTAAAGCTCTGTTCAGGACTATCATTACCTACCCCTGGTTTCAAAACTCCTCCGTCATCCTCTTCCTGAACAAGAAGGACCTGCTAGAGGAGAAGATCTCCTACTCACACTTGGTGGACTATTTCCCCGAGTTCGATGGTGAGATCATCTATATGTTGGTATGCTTGCGTGTGTGTGATGTGAGTGTGCAAGACGCGTTGCGCTTGTGGCGACATGAATTGTCTACATCGACTCTGAAGGTTTACCAGACTTTTGAGTGCATTGTCATCAGAGCAGGGTCACTGAGACTGAGAAAGCTGCCTCCCCTCTGGCACAGATGAGAGGCTCATGAGAAAGGGAGCTTGATATTGGACGCATTAAGTGCTGTATGTATTTTCTCTCAGTCCAGAGGACCGACAGCAGCACCCTTTAAAATCACTGTATAGATTTTTGAAATGCATTCTGTAGTTCTGGTGTTCCCGCGCAAAGTGAGTTCTCATTTTAACCAGTGGATTCATGTACAAAGTATGATGGTACCAAGCCACTGTTGAGAGCACACAACTCCCTTTAGAACCATCAACCTGCTGGTATTGTTAAATTACCGTTTATGTATGAATCAAACAATTGCAATGTGGTAATTAAGCTGTTTCCTGCCTGCCTAGTCCCAATCCTTTGCTAAGCCAAGCCCTCTAAAGCTGAAACTGAACACACAGACATGACAGTTGTATCAAGCACGCTCATCTAAATCTTGAAAGAAAGGGAACGAATGAAAGGATTTTCCAAAGTGGTTGACCTAATTCTTTAAATGGCTGTTTTTTAGTCTGATAGATAAATCAATGTTTGCATGTGCTTGTCTTGTGTTTTCACATCTTAGGTCCCCAGAGAGATGCACAAGCGGCGCGGGAGTTCATCCTCAAGATGTTTGTGGACTTAAACCCCGACAGCGACAAGATCATCTACTCTCACTTCACTTGTGCCACGGACACTGAGAACATCCGCTTTGTGTTTGCAGCTGTCAAAGACACCATCCTACAGCTCAATCTCAAAGAGTACAATCTGGTGTGAGGGCTCACGTACGACGCACACCTCCTCCCCATTGCACAAATGCACACCTCCCCGGGAGTGTGCGCTCAACTCCACATGCATTACACAGCACACCTTGCCGGCTCTCTCACACACACACACACACACACGCACACACACACCAACAGAACCCTTCCTGTTGTTTTGTTTGTTTTTCCAGTACAGTACATCCACAAATCCTCCCACCTGTAAAACGCCGTCCCTCCTCTTTTCACCAAAGCTCGCCCTCTCTTCCTCCTTCGCTCGGCAGCTTGTTGTGTCAGAGTCCCTGCTCCTCCCAAAGCTGCTCCACGTGTCAGATTTGGCTCTGGCTGCTGGCTCTGGCACATTTCATCTGGCACACAAACCTTTCACACGGGCTGTACAGTGACTGAAGGGGACTTTGGTGTTTGCGTGTGTGTGTGTGTGTGTGTGTGTGTGTGTGTGTGTGTGTGTGTGTGTGTGTGTGTATTTGGGGCAGCATTGACTAGCGAGGAGCTGTGTTTTGGTGAAACCCCTTTCGGCCCTCTGGAGTTGACCCTCAGCGGTGTGAGATCAGAGCCTCCGTCGTGTCCTCTCTGAGCTCCTTCAGTGTTTTAAAGAAGCGAGCACTGGATCTCCTGAAACCAACCGAGGACGAGCTTCTTCTTCTTCTTCATCATCTTCTTCTTCCTCCTCTTCTTGGGACAGAGCGATCAGGACAGGAAGTGAGGTCGCACACCCGGACACAAGGGGGACAGGGCCGAGGATTCTGTCTCCACCTCGCATCTATGAATGTACCCACCGGTGTGAGCATCGCAATCGCAAAAAAAAAACAAAAAACAAAACAAAAAAAAATAGAAATATATATTATGAAGTAAATGCATATGTAAACACACTTAAGACAAAAAGCACGAGAGGGCAAGACATAGCTAATCGAAATCTGTTCATTGCTGAGATTTTTTAAATGTTTTTAATGATAGAAATTTGTTGCTACATCTACTTCTATTTAACAAATAACGGCTCAAAGGAACGGTGATAAGAAGTGTAAGAAAATCTATAAAAACTTTTAAAGACATCTAAAAAGAAGCAACCAGAAATTTACTTGACTTAAGTATCCTTTAAAGATTTTCTGTGGGATTTGTGTTTTATGTTTAAGTTAATCACATCGCTTCCCTCCTCCAGATGTTTTCTGTTTGGATTCACAGGGACAATCTTCCATGTGACCTTCACAGCATCTGGCTCCACTGATAACACCACCCGACACCCTTATTACAAAAACACTAACAGCGGGTGAGAGCGCCCTGCTTTCGACACGGGCTCTGCTCTGGTTGGTGGAAGCAGATGTGGAGGGGGAGTGTGATGTCATCAGCGTTTTTTATCAGAGCACAGCTGCAGCTCTGGGCTGCAAGTAGCTTATTCAACAAAATAAAAGCTGTAAATGAAACACACGCCCGCCACCCCGGGGGTGTGAGTGGAATCCATGCGGTAACATCTCTGATGACGTCACACCTGCGTCACTCAGCCGTCCAATCAGACACACTTCCTGACGGTGAAACATCACATTAGGAAGTGCTTCTGTTTACTTTTTTTTCTTTTCTTTTCTTTTTTTTTTTACTGTATAGTCACTTTGTTTATATAAAGATTGCTTGCTGTTGAGTGGTGAGAGGAAGGGGAGGGGGGCTATGAAACCTTTCACAGAAAACGCACTCTGAAGTCTGCAAATGTTGTTTGTGTATATCTGTTTGTAAATACATATACACAAAACACTCCTGTACAAAAAAAAAAAAAACGCTCTGTGGTACACCATCTTTGGCAAAAAACAAACAGCGAAAAAAAAACAACAAAAAAAAGTATCAACTTCTTTCATTAGCATACAGTTTTTTCCTATGAATTTATGGTAGTAGTGATACTGTGATTATGGACTTTGTTCACTTGATTAATAGGACTACACAGAGCTGAGCGGTGTTGAGGAAACGATCGGCAGAAGGAGCATTAGTCAGAGAAAAGAGGTTCCTGCATACCGGCCTCTCGACTCCACACTACTGCAACAGCTCTGGCTCCGGAGTATACTAACTAGGGCTGGTTGAAAATCTTCACAGTATGGTGACGAGATGATTTTAAAGTAATTAAAGAGTTTTTTTTTTTTTTATTTATCTAATTTATGGACCAGGTTTGAAGGTGTTGATAATTTGACTGCTTTTGATTCTGTCATGTTGAAGTGCTCCTTTTCTCATGCTGGAGCCTACTTGAGTCTGAACTGCTGTAAAAAAAAAAAAAAAAAAACCTAAAAAAAAAACAAACCGAATGTCTGGTATAGTAAGGACTTTATCTCTGCTTTCTATTTCTTATTGAGACATTTCCAGTTGTACTTGCCATCACATCTCCATCCATGATAATACTGTTTGGTTTTTTCTTTAGGAGCCCTCACATTTGTTTTCATTTTTTATTTTTAAAAAGAAAAAGAAACTTGTATTTCCTCTCGGTTTATAGACGCAGCGCTGTAACGCATACCTAGAAAAATGTACAGTACGAACGTAGGTGGACTTTTTTTTATCAGTGATTGACGGCCCACGCGGTCCATGCTTGCTATTTGTAATTTAACACAAAAAAAAAATTCTGTTGTCGGTTTTTTGCATTGTTAATTTTCCAGTTTTTTGAGGCTTGCTTTGATAGTGCCAGTGAAGTGCAGATATACTTTTTTGGTCTTTGACCTTTTCTACAGGTGACTTATCCTTCATCCTCATTAAGGGCTATCACAGTGCATCAGGCATCAGACAGCGGGGAGTGGAGTACAGGACCACAGTGAACCAAGTCATCCACTACTAATCCTTGTTTATAAATGGAGATTACTTGCAGTATGTGCTATAAGACGTATAGGCAGGGTGTTAATGTAAGGTGTGTGTAGAGAGTTTACCAACACTAAGCAGTTTCCTTTATGTATTTCTTTATGTATCTGGCCCTTTTGCTGAATGAAGCGGACCCAGTATCCGGCTCTCTGACCTTTTTTGATGGGTAGCGCAGTGTTACCTGTCATACCTCATGCAGTATAGAATACACTTATCACTACAGACACTACTACCAGGACAAGTATTGCATGTCTCCCCCAAGTATTTGACTCATAGCTGATTGCCAAGTGATGACCACGCTGTCGGCTTTGCATGTTTTTAACCCGTTAACTACGAATCTCACACTTTATCGATGCCCGTTTCTCCAGTCTGTACTTGACTCTGAACGCAGCTATTGGTTTCTGTTCATTGCCAGTGAAATTTGTAAAGTGTAGGCTTTGAGTTTAAACTTAACTGTATGTTGATATCCATTCCGCTTTTCGTTAACGGAAACCTTAAAGCTGCGGAAAAGTTAAAGAAAACCATCTAAAAAGATTTTTAGCTTTCAGAAATGGTTAGCAGCGAGTGACTGGGGCTAAAATATATTATTATATATGTAATCAAAAAAAAAAAAAAGAAGAAAAAAGCCAGTGTCGTCCTTAACTGCCATTTTGTTTGCTGAAAAATGACACTAATCTCTGAGCGGAAGAAGCAGACGGCCAAGCGTTGAGACTGCTGTCATAAAGAGGGTCGGGACGCCAGTATTTAAAGTGGAACGATATACCAGTATGGATACCCAAGTATTTATCAGTAGTCGTGTTAAGATTTACTGTGTGTCGAGTGCAGCTCACTTCCATGTCGTATTATTAGACTTGACACTACAACTCTGGCACATGGTGAAGGGCTGACTGGCTGTTAGTGTGGGTTTGGTAGTGTGTTAGCAGCCCGGTGTTGCACAGTGTGTGTGTTTTTGTTTGTTTTCTTTTGTTGACACATTTAATCTCGACATATACGAAAGCAGGGAAGGCAGTCTTGTATGAAACTTCTCATTCTTTCATCCTTGTCCCGTTTTTTTTTTCTTTTGAGCAACGACCAGTGGGAGAGATTGGGTTTTCACTACAAACACTTATTTATTGCCTTTCATTGCCTTGATTAATGAAAGATGGCGTCGCAGAGCCCCCCCCCCCCCCCTTTTTTTTTTTTGCCTCTCGGAGCTCCGTGAGCTTTTTAAAGGCGGTCGTGCGACGTCCCTTCCTGTGGGTCAGTGGAATCAAACTTATCGATCAGCGCGGAGTCGGTGCATATTCACAATCTCACCCCCCCTTCTCCCTTTTTTGTGTGTTTTTCATTTTCCTGTATGATTTTAAAAAAGAAAAAGACAAAAACATTACCAGAACACTATTATTTTAGGACCACTTGATTTATTTTTTTCCTCACTCCAATGAAACCTGAAGGTCAATTGTGTAGTGGTGTATACAATGCTGTTTTTTTTTTGTTTGTTTGTTTTTTTTTCTTTATTTTGTATGTAAACCAAATGTAAATTATGTATTATACTGAGTGTGCCAACCCCACTCTCTCTAGAGCCAGGCTCTCTCTAAGTGCCAACGCTGTGGTCATCATCAGTGGACCACCACCTGAGATGGTCCCCCTTTTTAAATAAAACACACCGGAGACTAAAAGGATAGATGATTAAGTACACACAAAGACTTTATTCTGTATTTAAGATTAAAGATTTAAAAGATAATCTGCTGTTTTTTAAGAAACTGTAATTATAATTGCATGTGCTGTTTATTTTGTGTTGGAAGTGAGGGCTTTGATGTTTTCATTGAAGCAGAGCCCTTGACGAAGGGGGTTCAATCAGTTGGTTATTATCGATTTATTGATTTACATAACTCTTTGCCATATTTTTTTATGTGTTTCATGTATTTGTTTCAACCACTGTTGCCTGATCCTCATTCAAACATGAACATGACTTATGATCATTGCCGCCTTCTAAGAGAGAAACATAATGACAAGGTATCTGTTTTAAATTGAAATAAATTTGTTCCTATACTTGCTCATGGTGTGTGTGTTGAGTGGGTTTCATGATCTTGTGTGTTTTAAGGTTTAGTTTAACATGTTTCCAAGTCATTCACTGGGTTGCAAATGGTACATATTTGATGCAATGATTCACTATTTTTTCACGAAATATCAATATTTTCAAGGATCCAAAGTCTAGAATTCGTCAAGAACCTGAATAGAAGGTTCCCTGTTTAAATTAGACAATCAAAAATGTTAAATATTATAAATGTAGTTACACCCAGTAGCAATACCATAAAACAGAACATTTGGTGGTGTGATATCAGGAGCTGTAGGACGAGTTCAGGATTTTGGAGGTGCTGTGAAATAATATGAGATGACTTTTAAAAAAGCACCTTAAAGTATTTTTTTGTGGGTGTCACTGTCACCTTGGGCCCCGACGATGACGGGCCAAGAACAACACGCAGCCTGCATCAGTTTTCAGTGGGATTATCTCCTTTTTTAAAAACCAGAATGTGTAAAATTAGCAAATTCAAGCAAATGAAAGGTGCTATTTCAGCCTAAAAAAATCTATAAATAGGGCTTTTGAAGTCATACATGAAGGTTTTTTGTTCCTAATTTTGTGCTTTTTCTTTCTCCGAGGTACGTTATAAGTTGTGTTGAATAGTTGCTGTGGCATTAAGGGTTTTTGGTGGGAACATGATTAACCTGTTAGTGGGGCCGGGATCAATTTTACAGTTGGGCCACAGCACTCTCATAATATTGAGTTTTTGTCTCATAATTATTACTTTTAACCTCATAATGTTGAGTTTAATTTTAAAATTTATCTTTTTGTATCACAATATTGACTTTTATCTCATCATTTTTGACTTTGTAACTCATAATATTGACTTCTACCTCATAAATATAAATTTCCTTCTCATCATTATTACTTTTAAATTCATAAAATTGATTTTTATCTCATTATTACTTTTTAATCTCATAATGTATCATAATATTGACTTTTATGTCCTAATTTAGACGTTTTATGTCATAAATTTGAGTTTATTCTTGTAATTTAGACTTTTTGTATCATAAAATAGATTTGTATGTCCTAGTTATTACTTTTGAGTTCATAATATTTACTTTTATCTCATGATTATGACTTTTTTCCTCATAACTTACCGTTCTAAAAAAGTTATATATATATTTTTAAATCAGGTTAAATGTTCATGATTTGAGGTAACCCTGTTTCTGAACGGCCCTTGTTGCCCCGCTGGCCCAGGTGGCCCCGGTGCCTCTGGCCCTGCCGGCCCCGGTGGCCCCGGTGGCCCTGGAGTCTCTGGCCCCGGTGGCCCTGGTGTCTCTGGCCCCGGTGTCTCTGGCCCCGGTGGCCCCGGTGGCCCCGGTGTCTCTGGCCCCGCCGGCCCCGGTGTCTCTGGCCCCGGTGGCCCTGGTGTCTCTGGCCCTGGCCGCTGTGAGCAGCGTCAGTTCAGCGCTGTGTCACACGGGGCGCCCGCTCCTCCGCGGCTCGGTTTGTTTTCCGGGTGATGCTGCTCTTCTCTTCAAAGCAGAGGAAAGTCAGGGGCTCATGTGTCAACATCCAGGGCTTCCCCGGGGAGGTGTATCGTTAACGTTATTCCAAAAAAACCCAGATGTTCCTTTGAGGAGCGTTTTTATTTTTTGTTCGCCGGTCCATCCTCGGAAGCAGCGGGTTTTTGTGTGACTGCGGAGACCAGAGGACGATCTTCGGCTCCGGCTGCTTTGACGCTAGCTAACGTTATTATAAACGATGACAGAGTACAAAGTGCGAATAGCGTCTCCAATCATTTGATAATATCTGGGGACCTGTTAGCTTAGCCAGCTAGCCTGGTTAGTCGATTAGAACAAGGAAACACGGCGAGACACACTGCTGACATGATGTTTCCTCAATCAAGGCACTCGGTAAGTTGGCTAGTTGAACTTGTCCCAGTAGTAAAACTAAACAGCCGAGCAAGCTGAGCTAACGCTAGCTAGCAGCCGACAGCTGATGTTAGCTCTGCTGGCTGCAGGTTGCTGTCAGCTTGTCTCACAATACCAGACCCCTGTACACCTCCCCACGACGTTCATACCCTTATAGTAGAGCATCTTAAATCTTTAAATTAATCTAAATACGAGCTAAAACACACTCTCACCGGTATGTGGCTGCTAACACAGTGTGCTGCTAGCTAGCTACTGGTCAAAACAGCTAATTTAAGTTGATGGTTGAGTCTATAAGAGGGAGTTGGTGTGTTTTTCTTTCGTGTTTAGCTCAATTTTGTGTTGCTACAATCAAGAGAACAAATGCAACACACATATAAAAGTACAGAAAATGCACATACAATAGTTGAGTGTGACAAAGAAATCTGGGCACATGGTGGGGAAGGATTTTGCCAGTGAAATAAGAAACACTGCTGCAAATACTGGGCTGTGAATTTAAAGCAGAATTAGTTAAATAGCTGCGACTCACAGCCAAAAAACCTCCAGAGAAGTCTCGCAATGTGTTTATCCTGACAATCTAAAGCAGGGTTGCGCAAACTTTTCCCCTTTAAAGCAGCAGAAATCAAAGTTATCCCTTCAATTTTACCAGCCGAAACAAAAAAAAACATAACGTATTGTGTTAAAGATAAATATTGCACTTGGTTTACAGGTTCCCTCGCTTGACCGAGTGTAAAGTGTCATTCTGCCCCTCGTGTTCAGATCATGATAAATAATTAATCATTTGTGATTTTTCATATTCAAAGAGCATTTTTTTTACCTTCCACAAAATAAAAACACATGCAACAAACTTTTAAATAATCATAATATTCGTAGGCGATGCTGTGATACACAAAATATATCTTAATATAAATATAATATAATTCTCCTCAAAAACATTTAATAAATACTGGTACTGGGTAGCAAAATCAAGTATTTTGAGATATTTTGAACCAAAAACCTTGGTATATTTTATGTAACGTCTTTCAAGTAATCAATCATTAGACGAGCACCATATTGCATATTCTGTGCATTTTGGATGCAGTTTTTCGGACCTCAGTGTATCCGGGGCGACTCCATCCTCTCCGTTGAGTCTCATAATCCCACTGGAGACCTCTTGCCCTTGTGCCACTTATTTAGAGAGTAATGAGGTTTAGAGCATTGGATAAATCCTGGATTACAGCTCAGGACTGATGGTTTAAGTGTAGTCTATACATATCCAGACTTCTAGTGCAGTCTCCAAATACCTTACACATATGGTCAGCGCTTTAATCTCGCCTTCTGTAAACACATTTCCTCAATCACCACGATGCGGGTCCGCAGAGAGTTCAGGTTGGGGTTGAGTTTTTTCTTTTTCTTCTAATGACAGATGTTGTGAGTTAAACATGCTGTCTGCCTCTCCTCGGGGCTGACCTTCTTTTTGAGCGATCCTCTCAAAGAGTTAATCTCAGAGGTCAATCAAGTGTTTCGAAACAAACCCGAGCACACTTTAAATGAGGGATCCAGATTTTTCGGCAGCGGGATGAAGCCATGTACACCACTGGATACAGTATTCCTCTATTGCTGGCCTGAGAGGAACTGTCTCGTGTGAATAAATAAAAACTGATCATGTTCTTGTTGTTGTGTGTCGCAGGCATCCTCTCAGTCCGGTCAAGCTCTCAAGTTCACCACCTCTGACTCCTGTGACCGCATCAAGGATGAGTTCCAGTTCCTCCAAGCACAGTACCACAGGTAGGCCGCTAACACAACCATACACTGACTTTATTATACTTTCAAACTATTGAAAAATGTTCCCGTAGGTTATGATTCTTATGGCAAACACAGTTGCCTAGCTCTGTTTGAGCTTTTTAACTTAAAAATCTGTTATTTAGCGAAAGTTTTAGCTCAGTTTTTGACATTTGCTGGGAAAATGGCACCTAATACACACGCCTGATTGGCGTGCTCACTGCCTTAACAAAGATATGTATACGTCTTAAGTGTATCTAGGATATCGATCAGTGCGAGCTCTATGGATGGCGCCCCGTGCGTGGCCAAAGTCATGTGTAAAGTTTGTGTGTAATGGCGGCTGTTCCTGGAGATAAATGTTTAAAGGCGATTCTATCCATATATGGATAATTTTGGGGGTGGAAATATAGCTGGATCACTAACAGTGTAGATCTATTTAACAGAATCAGGCGTACGCACAGCTCAATAAATCTGGCGAAAGCAAACACACAGTTTTTTGTTGTGGATTTATAGTTTTGCGCATCGAGCCCAAAGACTTGTGGAGTAAACGTAATTCCCAAAGTGTCACTATTCCTCGACGGAACAGATTCATCTGTTTCCCCTCGTACTGACCTCCGTGGTTTAATATTTCTCTTCCAGTTTGAAGTTGGAGTGTGATAAACTGGCATCGGAAAAGTCGGAGATGCAGCGTCACTATATCATGGTAAGTGTCGCCGTTTATTTCTATCTCGTGTCCTGTTACATACCAAAGACGTCTCACGCGCTGGGCTGCGGTCTAATCGGAGGAATTCAGGCGCACAACGAGGATTTCTAGATCGTCTCCATTTATAATTCCAGTTGTGCACAGTCGCAGATTTGCTCTGTGGCTTCTTGTCACATGATCGGCAACTGACATACACTTCTTAAAGCGTCTCAGATAGCCAGCGATCAATTCAAGATGATTTAACAAAGCATCCTCTGGTTTGGAATGATGTGTATGGTTTTTCTTTTGCAGCGGTAGCCAAGCTAGTGTGTGCCGTTTTATAGAACGATGCTTTGTGTGTAGGTTTACAAATAGCGAGCGTCTTTAGCTTCGGTTTATTCTAATGTGTGTCTAATTCTCCCTCTTTCTTTCACAGTACTATGAAATGTCCTACGGGCTGAACATTGAAATGCACAAACAGGTAATTAAAGTCTCCTCTAATAAATCCTTTCTAGGGCGGCTCAGATCTTGTCGGATGACGATCTGAAAGGTTCTTGTTTTTTTTTTTTTATCTTTTCAGGCTGAAATAGTGAAGAGACTGAATGGCATCTGTGCTCAGGTGCTGCCTTACCTGTCACAAGAGGTAATGAAATGAAAACCATTCAAGTGTCATGTGTTGTGGGAGACCAATCAAACCATTTCCTTGTGTCATCTGAGGTCTTATTGTTCTCCTCAAGCGTAATGTTTTACTGTTTTATTAGTTAAAATATATTTATAATTCCAAATCTGAGGTGGATTGATGAAGTATGACCGTGTTGTCTCTATTCCAGCATCAACAGCAAGTCATGGGCGCCATAGAGAGAGCCAAGCAAGTCACACCCCCTGAGATGAACTCCATCATACGGGTAAGCTCTATAGATAAGAACCAGCTTGTCTCCCTACAGTTAAGGTAATGGATGAAGTGTTCGTCCAGAGCATGAAATAAGAGAAAATAAAACGGCCCACTCACAGTGTTTGTACCTCGTGTGTGTTTCCAGCAACAGCTCCAGGTGCAGCACCTGTCCCAGCTCCAGGGTCTGGCCCTGCCCGTGACCCCGCTGCCCTTGGGCCTCACCCCTCCCTCCCTGCCTGCCGTCTCCTCCAGCTCCGGCCTGCTCTCTCTCTCCTCCATCCTGGCCAACTATTCCCACGGTCAGGCCCAGGCGGTGAAGGAGGACAAGGCCCGGGAGGCTGCAGAGAGAGCGCCCCGAGGAGAGGACGGGGACAAGTCAGACTAGTGCAGACACAACGAGAAGGTTTGGAAGGGTAGGGGGTGGGGGTGGGGTGGGGGTGCGGAAAAAAGAAAGGTAAAACTGTAACTGTAAATGAGATTGATGTAAGTCTGGCTGCCTGTCTGCTGAGTGTTGATGTAGAGGAGTAACTGCAGGGATGATGACGAGCAGAGAGGGCGGAGGTGAAACTTGTGGACGTGCAGAGAAGGAAACTGCTGAATGGCTGAGAGTTAAATGTTCTTATTATTTAGTGGTAATAGACTCAGTTCAGGCTTCTAGACTTTAAAATAGATGCTTTTTTAGTGTAAGCCACTGTTGTAAGGCTTAACCAAGATAAATGTTTTCCCATTTGGAGTGAGAGCTGAGGATGAAGGCTAACAGCAGTGTCCCGTACATGGCTCTGAATCTCACAGGTTTATATTTCTTATGTTTTGTTTTTTTTTTTCGTTTTTTTTTTTTTGTTATCAGATCTGTTTTCAGTATTTTTTTTGTTTTGTTTATGTCCTCTGAAATGCCTCTGTCTGATTGTTTCTTGTTGGCTCCTGTCTGCCAGTCACAGTCAGCAGTTTTAACAAGTTCCCTCAGTTTATAACTCACAATAGCTCCGTCACCACCTTTTTTTTTTTTTTTTTTTCCAAAATGAAAAACGTTGCCTGGAGCTGTTTGGACAGTGACACCATTCAAATATGTACCAATTAGATATTAGTCCGATGTTAAACGGGATGTTTTTAAAGGGACATTTCACTTGTCAGGTGCGTTCGAACCCCTCAAACATGAAACAACGTGACTTGTCAACATTTTCCTTCATGCGACCAACCACTGGATGCGTTACCTTCGTTGTGTACCTCAATCCCAAATAAACGGGATTATATTGCGTTTAAAAACCTATAGTTTGTACAAATGGTAGTACACCCATCTTTGAGGGTTAATTTGTGTTTCATAGGCCTAGCTGCTGCTGCTGCTGCTGCTGCTGCGCACGCTACATGGCATGGACCATGACTTGTCTTGAAAGGTACAGTGTGTAATATATATCGAGTTTTTAGCAGCATCTAGCGATGAGGTTCCAGATCGCAACACTCTCTCACTCAACCCTCCATTTCCGAAGACACCGGAGAAGCTACAGAGGCTACGGTGGCCCGCACGGACAAGAAATGACTGTCAGAATTTGATCCATTTGGCTTGACTGGCGTTAAGTCTCCAGTGCACACGCTCTGTCGGCCCACAACACACTAGACCGGGGTAATTTCAATCACAGGAAGTCGAGCAGCGTCCATAGGAATGAACGGGGATCCGTCTCCATGGCTGTGTCCAGATTTTAATGTCACATCCTTGATGCAGCAGATGTTGAAAACAAGTAGCTGTCCTTGTGAATGCCTCTTTGTTTAGGTTTTATCTGTGTAAAATATACCTGATCTGCCACCCACTAAATTTTAAAAATGCAAAAGACCCTCACTAGTGTCAGGTTTGACAGTTCTGGGCTACTGTAGAATCATGGCGGGGCAACATGGCGACCTCCATGGAGGGAGACCTGCTCCCTGTGTCGATATAAACTGCTCGTTCTAAGGTCATGACACAGGTCAACAAACACAACTGCTCTTTTTTCTAGGTGAGTAGACAATGATTAAAACTAATAACTAATACTTCTGCCGACTGTGTTCTGCTAGATGCCGCTTAATATTTCACACTGTACCTTCAAATGACAAGAATTTAAGCTCTGAAAAGAATTGACTTTATTTTGTGTTTTCGTGAAGTTAAAGACAGGCTAATTAGACATTCAAAATGTGTCAGTGTGTGCTCGAGTGAATGTGATTGGAAAGAAGAAAACACTTGTTTAATTTAACCTTTTTTTTTTTCTTTTTTTTTTCTTTACTCAAAGCACCTTTTGTATTTTCCTCGCCCTCCCATGCTCCCGCCCCTTCCTCGTACTCGTCCACTCTTTAACTGACCAAGACAAACTTGAACAGGATCTAAACTTCAGAACCGGACGGTTGTTAAAGAAATACATGTACTGTGCTTCTGTAAGTTAGCACACTTCAGTTTATACTGAGACTGTATCAAGCACCTGTCTTTTTCTGTCTTGTTTAACTCATGTGTGATTGTCGGCGGGGGAAGATCTTCTCCCCCTTTTTCTTGTTTTCTTTTTTTAAATTCCCATAGTTTTAATGAAGAATGTGTCCGGGGTGAGTTGCTAAAGCTCTGTAAGCGACATCGAACAAGCGTTCCCTCAGAAAACAAGCAGATTTAGAGATGATTCTCACGGTCGAGATTTGTGTGGGTGACCAACGTTTGGTTTCCTGTTATGAAAAACCTTACACACACAAAAAAAAAACATGTCGAGTATCGGACTGACTGAATAAGAAACGATACGTAGAGGTCCTTAAACAAGCTAGGGTGAACAAATGACAAATTTAAAAGCATTTTAAAATCAAATTTCAGATGCCGTGATCGGAGTATCCACATCTGCTAATTTCTCTAACTTTCTAAAAACCTACAACCCAACATCTGGATTGAATTTTAATCAAATTAACTGACATCATCTCCTGGATATGATGTCGAGGCTCCTTGTCGCATCAACTTTGTGAAGCGAAGCGTCTGTTCTTAAGCAGCTACGTTACCAATATAGTTTAGAGTTAATTTGCCCACTTTCTGAATGTGTTAGACATAAAATAAACATTTGCAGCTCATTTAGATCAAGTAAAAGATACTCCAATATGATAACCTTTTGTTGTTCCTAACCTTCTCTGTCATCACTGAATTTAAACATCAGTGTAGCCGATCTCACCACACAGGAGTGACTCATTTCTCATCTGTATAATGTTGGTGTACGCAGTCAGTGGGTCACAGCTGAGGTGTGTGGCTGAGAGGTAGGGATGTTCATATTTGAGGCAGCAGAGGGCAGCAGTGCTCTCTCATCGACCGTCAGTGTCACGGGGTCACATTCACAAGAAAAAGCTTAAAAGACGTGTCCACCGCATCTTCCCTGCTGCTCACCCGACTGTGAGTGCACCTGTACCCCCGCAGGTGTTCACCTGTTGTAATGCGAGCGCTTTCCAGAGCTTTGACAACCCACCTTTTAACGTCTGAGCACGTCCGAGATCCCTTGTCCTCCGTATCTTTTAATTTGAAAAGCACTTAAGTTGCGGCTCAGTGCTCCTTTTTCTTGTTTTGATTTTTTCTTCTTCCTGTCTGTGCTAGTGTCGGGGAGCTAAGGATTTTCCCTCCCTTGGAGATTTGACCTTAACATACCGAGTGTGAGAACAGATCCGTTTCACTCGTTGCGCTGACGTCGAGTCTCTGTAGAAAAAAAAAAAAAAAAAAACCTCCTTTGGCAAAACTCAGACATATGAATGGTATGTGTGTTTGTTTTTGCTGTGAAGGGCCAATTTGTATACATATGAATATATCAATATACATATTTTTTAAAGCATTTTTGTATGTTTCAAAGCTGCTTTTTAACGTGTGTGTATCATGGAAGATTTTGGTGTTGTCCGTGTGCATTACAAGCCTACAGTTAAAAGAGAGGCACAATGTTGTATACCATATCGTTTTTCCTGTTTTTTCTCCCATTCTCTCAGTAGGCAGTAACACTTAACATTGTTTTC
This sequence comes from Sparus aurata, assembly GCF_900880675.1. Lineage (NCBI taxonomy): Eukaryota > Metazoa > Chordata > Actinopteri > Spariformes > Sparidae > Sparus > Sparus aurata. The sequence continues at coordinate 7,759,095 of NC_044202.1, forward strand.
TAGGTTTGTAAATGTTTTATCCTTTTTTTTTTTTCCCTTTTTTTTTTTTTTTTTTGTGCAAACAAAAAAAAACCAGTTCAATGTGTTTATGAACACAGTCTCATTTTAAGATACCTGGGGCAAAAAAAACAAAACAAACAAAAGATAAAAAACAAAGATGTAAACAAGCAACTGTGTATTCTAATGAGAATGAATCAACCTTTTAGCAGTAAGGAAGCTTCTCTGGTGCCTTACAAATAAAAGATGTGATTGAGAGTGCTCATTTGTCTTCAGTTGGTTTCTGTCTGCGTGGGGGGAAAAAAGGGCTGAATCGGTCTGAAGGACACAAAAAGAAATGCAACTTTGAAGGGCATCAGAATCACCACAACAGCGGCTCATAGAAGTCGAAATGTAGCTAAGTTATGAAATTTTATAATTTGAGGTATTTGGTTCAGGTAGTTGACTCAGATACAAGTTACAGTTTTGAGGGATGACTCGTTACAGGAATATGAAGAGTCACAGAGACGTTATAACACATGGAAATTAGAAAGTTCCCTTTGGATTAGTCACATCGCACTGGATGAGTCGGCACCTTGAGTCAGATTTAAAAGTTCAACCAAAAATGACATTTCGGACATAATCTACTTCCTCCCGTGGCGATGGGAAAGTCAAGTGAATATTCGTAGTCCACAAAACTTCATCGCCTCACAGCAAAAGTGTTACAAAGAAATGCTCCTTTCAGCGTGTCCAGTGTAATCAAGGCATCCGAAGGCGCTTGAGATCCCAAATTTATTGGAAAACACTCGAGCTGTGCACCCACCTATTAATTTGCTTTTTATTTCCAGCGCTAGTCAGTCAGAATAAACCCGAGAACATGTTGTGAACAATTTTAAAGGCATTTCTTTGGTGGAAAGTTTTCTATTTAAATGAAAACTACCCACAGCGAGGTGTAATGCTCCACGGATTCAGGAATGGTTTAGTTGCAAAAATACTGAAATGATCTGATTTAATAACATGTAAACAGCTGCATTCTTTTCTCAATCAGCCAGACGTTTTATGCAATTCTGTACTTTTACTACTATATTTTGGCTGACTGACAGTGACGTCATACTGGTGTCGGTCTTGCAAGCCGTGTGGATTATTCAGGGTAGTCACACTTTCCCTGGAAGAAGATTTATCATCGACGTGAGCGCCATAAATTAAAGCCAAATCACCTCCATTGTCTTAAAGAAGCGAAAGAAACTAAAACTTAAAATAGCCACCGTGGGGAGGGTCACATCTTTTGACTTGAGAAAAGATATTCACAGCGCTCTGAAGTCTTTCAAACCGCCTCTTAAATGGTGTCACAGCCCCATTCCTTTGGCACTGAGGAATCCCTTCAGGTCCAGACACGAACGCTGCGTCAGTGTGTTCAACAAGAACACGGCACAGAAAAGTTCCAATGAAAACAAAGAACACGGAAAAACATTCCCTTGCTTCACAACAAAAAAAAAAAAAAACCCAAATACATTTTTCTTCCTCGCTGTTAAAAGTAAGCACTCAAAGACGACATGCTGGCTAATATTTATGGAGAAAAACTACACAAAAAACAACCCGACAGGCTGATAGACATGATTACATGATGTGCAGCTTCAACAATAGGTTACATTTGTTTATAAAGAGGGAGGAAGGAGGTCCATGAAGGTGTGTTTAGTTCAACTTGAAGAGACATTGTGGCTCCACGAGCAAGAAACTGAAATAAAATAAGATTTATGGGTTGAATGTGTCCCAAAAATGTCCGTGTTTGTAGTTTCCGTTCTCGCGTGGGAAACAAAAACCATCCGGAATATTGTTGCCAGCTCAAATAGTCGCACTGTGGCGTCACAGCAGAAGTAGTGGTGATACATTCTTTAAAAGCTACACAATTTATTAGATACAGTAGTTTTTAAAAACATAATAAAAAAATGTTACCATGCACTATACATGATGATGAATGTAGTTTAAGCAGTCCATAATAATTACATGCATACCTTTTTAAAAGACGGTAAAATATAGAGACAAAAGGCAGATACAAATCTGGCTCCAGTGTGGGTGAAAACAAAAACGTCTTATCTGACGGCAAAAAGCAACAAAGTGAACGACATTCAGCCTCCGAGGTTCCGTCACGCCACCCGAGGACAGAATGAAATCTTTGGTGGGTGGGTTTTTTTGAAATTGACAGATACAAACTCTCTAGCAGCCTAGAGGCACTTTTCAGTTTGACTCACAGCGTGTTAATCTCCCCCGACGAATCTAAAACCTTTTTTTTAGAATTGAAAAATAACATAAAAATATATATCATTGCACACTTACAAACAGAAAAAAACACTACAAATCACATATGTTCATTTAAAAAACACACACACACACACCCTGACTAAGAGACACACAGACGGAGCTTCTGTTCCAACAGGTTTAGGGGAAGTCTTCATAGCTGTTAAAAAAAAAAAAAAGTTGGGAAATCGTCTGAGTGGAGCAGGCGGAGTCTGGATCTCCAGGTAGTGGTCGCTGCGTTATTTTAATTCTGTACAAGTCACAGGTCCTTTGGTAACGGAGCTGCTGGTAGAGAGTTGTAGGCGCAGGTTAGTATGAGTAGCTGCTGCTGCGAGGAGCTCATACGGGTCCGGGGTAGCTGTAGTGGTTCCTCTGCTGCGAGTCCGGAGGCTGCGGGCTCGGTTTGCGTTCCAGGTGTTCGATCTCCGCCGTGTCCGGCCGCGTGCAGGGAGGGGGGCGCTGCTTGAAGAAGTCGGACACGTACCGGACCTGAAAGAACAGAAGGGGGGGGGGAGAGTTAAAGTGAGAGTCTTAACAAAATGCAACCTAGGCTTTTTTTGCGAATGTATACAAGTCAAACCTTCGCGTAAAAGCATAATTACGACGAAAGAGGCATTTTAAGATTTACCGCGTTTTCGCTTTGGGGTCAAACTCATTTTCAATGGGAGTGCTTGCCGCAAATTAGCGATAGCATCAAAATCGCTATTTTTAAAAGAATAAGAAGAAAAAAGAGAAAGATGGCGACACATTGAAACCAATGGTCGTACTCACAGTGAGAACGGCGATGAGAGCTCCCTGCAGCAGCCCCACCATCACGTCGGTCGGGTGATGCTTGTAGTCCGACACGCGGGTGTACCCGACGTACACCGCGAACGCCACCAGGAAGAACTGGATGGTCGGCCGCACCAGTCGCGTCCACTTCCCCTGCATCCGGGCCTGGACGTAGAGCTGGACATGTAGAACACAACATTTAGAAGATTATATTTTTATAAACTTTAAAATTGTATTGAGACATTTGTTGGGAGAAGATTTAGAAGTTCAATCCCAAATATGATCGACTGTCTTCACGATCTTCTTCTCCTTGGAATGGAAAATTTAGCATGACCTTGCTGTATATAGAACTATCTCAACACAAACAGGGATTAGACGGTCGAACCTGTCATCTTCCGGCCATTGTACAGTGTGTGGTGTTACAACAATGGTGTTTTCAGACGTCAACTGAACGTCTGTCTGTGTCTAACCCCCCCCCCTCCTGTTATGAGTCACTTTTGAGCGTCTTTGGTAAACAGACATCTCACGGACACGCAGAAGTCTCACGCGACGACAAGCAAAGACGGCGACGCACTCACCGACAGAAAGAGCATGGAGTACATCCCGAAGGACGAGTGGCCGGAGTAGAACGACAACCTGAGGGGCAGAAAAAGCAACAGAAAATTAACTTCTCAAATATCAGCTTCACTTGATATTAAAGATTTTTGAAAAACAAAAAAAAAAAGGCGTGGAGAGTGTTGGAGGGATGAGTACCTGGATTCAGTCACGTTGCGCGGGTTGCCGGTGCAGTTGATGTGCAGCATGTATCCGCTGCAGCTGACCGGAGCGCACACGGCCAAGAAGTTCGGACGGGGACGACCTATGGTGAACTTGGCCAGGTCGGTCAGCGATTGGCTGACGGCTCCCCCGAACAGGAAGGTTCCCACCACCTTGTAAAGGGCTGACAGGTACTGATTGAACTGGGAGTTGGAGTGCAGGCGCTTGGTGTGCACGAGGTAAGCCTCCCCCGTGGTGATCTGTGGAGCGGACGGAGGACACGTTATAATAAAAAAGGGTTCACGTTTTGATTACCGTGCATTAACGACACTGCTCAGACGAATGAGACTCACGATGACGATGGAGCAGGTGATGGTGACGGCGGCCATGCCTCCGTGGGAGATGGTGTCTCTCCTGTAGGGGTAGTTGATGCTCTCATCGTCGCAGTAGATGCCTCGCTGGTACGGACTGAACATGAGCGTCAGGATGGCTGAGGGCAGGGACGCTGGAGGGACGAGAGACCACAGGCCGTGTTAAGAGCGAGCGGTTAAAAACGGCTTCCCAATATCTGTCTGCTGTAGTTGAAATGGTTAAAATTGTGCTTGCAATAATTATGATGGAATTACATGATTAATGTTTGAGGTATTCTTCAAAAGGGGCCATTCTGCAGGATGTATAATTAGAGTTTTGGTACCTTTATTTGCATTTTGATGCCAAGTTTATACTTTTACTTCATTAAAAAACTTTGAATGCAGAAATAGGAGTATTTCTACATGGTGGTACTGTTGCTTTTTTCTGCAGCAAAAAATCTTCCACCATAGCTAAAAGCAGATGCATAACCAAAACGTAAGTAACTATGTATATTGAGGTAATTGTAATAATTGTAAATAAGAAGTGTGTTTAATTTGAATGCTTCTGAGTAGAAGACGATGCAACCGAGACATCGAAGCAGTAATACTGTCGTCTTTTGGAGCCACAGTGTATTTCTAAATAGCTGCAGGTCCATCCTGAGAGCAGCTTTAACCCCTCAGCTGCACGCTCACCAGTGAACCGCAGCACAATGAAGTGCAGCTCAGGAAACAGCTAAGAACACACTGATGAACTCATGTTTGGGGCTTTCGGGCAGTAGGGCCGACCGACTCTGTTAAGTAAATGAATCTGTCATCGGCGGAGCTCGGCGGCAGCAGCTTCACCTCTACGAGGTCACAGTCGCCCTCCGCAGCGAGGGGGGGCCACGCGGGAGAGGACGGCCGTGACCTTTGGTGTCAGGGCAGCGTTAACACAGAGAAGGGGCCTGGGAGCTGAGGACAGGACGCACACTCACGTACACACACACACACACACACACAAACCACTGACATAAAACGGGGGTCCAAAAAAAGGCGCGCATTTATAGAAGCTAGAGAACTCGGTTTAAGAGTTTCTCTGCAGATGCAAACAAAAGACTCGGAGGTCAGAGCACATAAACCTGTCTCTTAAATCTGAGCGGGGACAATAGTCTCAATCTTCAGGTCTGATGTCATGAACCTGCTGCACCACTACTATTAAAATTGCCTTCCTGTTTTCAAGAGCTCCTCGTCGAACTGCTGAGGGCGAATAAGAGCGAGGATCGGAATGGACGGCGTTTGTTTTTGGGCGAGCCGGAGCTGTACGTTAGCCGCCGTAAGGAGAGGCTCTCGTCTGACAGATTGCTTCCTTCCTCCAGAGTGTGCGACAGTCGCTGAACTAAGGCAGAACTAAGTGAAACCACGTGAGGACACGGAAAAGGAAAAACACGTCCGGACAGGTAATTTTTTCGGATTGGCAATTCCAACACTGACGTCATGTGAACTAATGTGGATGTCAACAGTCTGAGGTCATGTCGCCCGTCAGGTGTGAACACTTACAGCCAGTGTTTGTTCTTCTCTGCTTCCAAGGAATATTATAATGAGGAATATTAATGAGAGCACAGAACGTATGAATGGACTTTGTTTCACGCGTCACCTTGCAGCTGCATTCACCAAACACTTAGTGCTTTTGTTGCATGAGCAGAAATACTTAATCACATCTTAAACTCTTGATGTTAACCTTAAGTTCCCTTTGAGGTTTCATCAATTCTAAATCTAAAGAAGTGAAAAAAACGGTGCCTCAACGTTTCGACGTAGGCAGCCGCAGTTTTCGCGCCTGTCGAGCTGTTATGATCGAAGACGATGCGGTGTCGTGATGGGGAACCAAAACAGTGAAGTTGCTGGGAGCTGAAAGTCACTGTGAAGCCGCGAAAAAAGCAGAGGGAAGCTGCAGATTCAGGTTGTTGTTCTCTGGAAGTTCATCACTTTTATAGAAATTGTTGACGAGACCCGTGTTCCTGAGCACACGCCTCCACCAAGTCCCATCTTGTACTCACTCATAGGAACCAGAACCCCGCCCTATCTTGCAGTGTTTAAGAAACTCAGAAAAAAATATCTGGATCTGTCTTTTAATGGGGTCTATTCAGGTCTGAAACCCATCCTCCAGCCAAGGTTAGTGGAAATACGTTTTTTTCGTTGTGTAATCCTGCTGACAAACCAACCAAATTTTACAGCAAATAAATGTAACTTCCTGAAGAAAGATGGTTGATCGTTAAGTCTCAACTCCAGATTGTCAAATTCTGACACTCTGGGTCGATGGCCGGCGCGAAGCATCAGCATTCAACGATCTGGGAAGAGATTCGACACGGGGGAACTTCTGGAGGCCCCTGTGGACAAAAGCGGATCTTGATCTAGCATATTTAAGACTATTAATCTTTTTTCAAACAAAGCTGTTTGCGGGATGTGTAGCATTGAGGTAAAGTAAGCTAAAGTTATCGACATTTCGGTAGCAGGGCCTGCATAAGATAAAACATGACAGGCTGGTTGTTCTGCTGCTCTCGGGCAATACAGAAGCATCCGCAGACTACAGATCCCTCCACCATCAAGAACAATTTCATCTTCTGACTTTATTAGCTTATAATAGAAGGTCATATGGAGTCATCAGCATTAAGCAGAGACTGTAAAACAAGTCAAAAGTTGCTGTGTTGATCTGTGCAGTCTCTTTCACGGCTGTGTCGTGACGTGCAGCCTCTTTCGAACATGTTTGCTCTGTTTTGATTTAGATTTTATCGAGCCATCAGCGGGCCCGCCCTCTACACACTGACTAACACGCCGCCATTTCCCTGAACAAGTGCTACTAATGATCTCTGACGACGAGCAGTTTCCTCATTAAAACAGAATTTATTTATATGCAGAGGAAGCCCCCCACCGGCGCCCCCAGCCCCACTTTGCTCTTCACATCTCCGGCCTCATTATTCCAGTAGGTCAAGCGTGCTCTCTCGGCTCGTCTTTGAAGCGCGGTCCAACCATTGTTTACTCTGCAGGGTGCAAGGATAACATTTAGATAAGAGACCTGCCTGTTTGACACAAGTCTCTGGTGGCTGCTCACTGCCGGGCTGGGGTTGGGCAATGGTCCGGCCACACACACACACACACACACACACACACACACACACACACACACACACACACACACACACACACACACACACACACACACAGACAATCGCTAAGCTCATTCAACAACAGAATCAGCGAGGAAGTCAATTCCCCTACGGATCAAACATCCAGTGGCCCGTGGGAGCCGAGCCCACGGAGAGCTCCCCATTATCTGAGCGACTCTGACCTCCGTTTCTATCTGCTCTATTATTCCAGAGGGCCTGGTATGTTTTTATAGGCCGGTGCTGGTGTGGTGGACCTCCTCTCTGTGACGCTGGGTCGAGCCGAGCGGAGATGGGTTCATTCCCCAAATCTACTTAAATAAAAAAAGACAAAAAACTCTTCTTCCACCATGTGAGTTCGTTTATAGGAAAGAATTTGACTCTATTGAGGAGAGGCGAGTTGTTCCATGTATGTGTAACAGCAGTTTTATTATTATTTAACAGCACCAGGACTTCCTGGAGAAAGACGGTTGATTGTTGAGTCTCATTCCAAGGTGGTCAAATACTTTCCTTTGGTTTGGCGTGCCGACCTGATCGACCAGGAAGGTCTTTCTCCAGGAAGTCGCATTCTCTTGCTGCCGTTTCTTCGTCATATGAGTGTTTGTGTACATGCTTCAGACGTCACGTGTTTTGTGAGTAGATTACGTAACACAGCTCCCCGCTCTGAGATGCATTAACAGGACATAAGTGAAGACATGCATCTTGTTAGACGAGGAGACTGATGCCACTCTTATGTTTGTGTGTCGACTACAGAGCTGGAGGCAGCGCGGGTTCAGCCTAGCTTAGCATTAAAGGAGGAAGCTAGCAACACCCCCATCGCAATCTTATCTACATAAACAGAAATGTTCAAGAGATGGGATCACACCAGCTGGGACACCCGCCAGCATGTTAGTAGACATAAGTACATCATTGCATGAGTACTCTGTGCTCAGGGGTAGGACTATGCATGTCTTCAAACTTGGCCTTCATTGATCTGAACTATCCACTTGTAAAGTTTTGTAAATGGATCCTACACGGTTGTGAAACCATCCTGCTGACAAAGATCAGTCCACCGACAGACTGACAAGGGGAAAACAATGCCAGCTGCACTAGAGTGGACAGGAATAATCTGAACTGGGTTACAATGATCTGCAGTTTAAAAGAAATGAGGGCCAGGGCCGTAAAGTTGGGGGGCAACGACCTCCTAATTCCTATCTCCCAATTTCCGGCACCCTTGCTCGGACCATACCCATCTGTCGGCCTCGGCTCGAGCTCTGCACTAAACGCACAGCGGTCAGAATCACGTTCATTCTTTCTACCCCTCTGAAACTAAATTAATAAGAGGATCTCCCAATAGAGTACAGTGCTGCTGATGTACTTTGCCTTGACTAAAGTGCTTGAAGTCCTCCATCTCCAAAATGGCAACTTTTCAAGAACTCACCAACGTCAAGAAGACACGACAAGAAGCTCGGTGACAAAATGCATTTAACTTTCTTTCCTCCTTTCCTTTCTTCTTACCCTCTTAATATTTTCTTTTCTCCCCGTACCTCCCCACATCTTTCCTTTCACTCCTTAACTGATATGAAAATGTACAAAACTGAAGGTTTGTACCTAAACTGTAGTCCTCTGTATGTACCGTCTGTACTTTTACTGTTACTTTTAATTTAATGCAGCAAAAACAGAAAAAAATACACTCCTCGGCACACTGTAACAGCTTGTATCATCCTACTCTGACATTTGTCATGTAGCTTTTATTTTTTTTTTTTGCAGAGTTTCGATAAACCTTCACAGCTGCGAACAATGTAGAAACTGGTTCCAAGCTCTTTCCAAAGTGGCACGCACACACACAAAGCCTCGGCTGAGTTTCTGTCCTCGGTAACAAAACGTCCAGGGGAGAGATAAAAAAGGAAGAAGGGAAAGTATTGTTTTACGCTTTCACAATCTCTTCTGGAAAGAGCGCACCCCCCGATTCCACTTTGAGAAAATAAACATGATGGAATCTGGGATCAGACACAAGTACAACTTCCCCTTGACCTCTGACCCAGCGGGAAGTGAGAAGTGTTCCTGTTATTCAGCCCTCAAGATGAGCAGCGGAGGCCCGCGAGTGACCGAGACATTGATGGGAAACAGAAACAGGTAACAGTGTTAGGAGGTGAACGTTTGTCTGAGGCCCGAATGTAAAATCTCAACCGACGACTGCGAGACCTGCGCATCTGCTCGGTGGCCTTGCAGTTTGTTTGCTCGCGGGGATTCACACTGAGGCGCTCAGAAAACCAATATTTGACTTGGAGAGATCCTTGTTTGGTTTATTTTGGCTGTAACTTAAGCGCTCACCGGGACCGCACTGTATTTCTCACTCTCGGCCTCGTTTTCATTGCTCATTGTTCATCTTTTTTTGGGGGGTTAAATCTGGTTAATCCGTGAAACGCTGTTGTTGGAAAGAAGGCTCGTTATTTCCTGAGAGGACGGGGATTTTTCCTGGGAAAGTCCTGCAAGACAATGGGTGATATTTTTTGCTTCGGAGTTGCAAAACCTTTTCTTTCGTATGAAGGGGTTGAGTGGTTACATCGCTTATCTACTGACCCCCACTCAGACGATGACAAGCACTTTTATACCGACTGATCCTGAAGAGGTTCTGCCCTCACACAGCAGGACTTCATTTACCAGTCCGGCCGATCCAAATCATCTCAAACCAAAAAGAGGAAAATGATATCAAGCATTGGACGACTGAATTACAAATTTGCACAAACTATGTGATGTCGACACAAAGGATCTTCTGTCTCTCATTCTCTGGAAAATAATCAGACGCATGGGTCCGGCGATTATCCTTCACTCTCTGCCGAGTGCTACACTTCTTTATACTCTCCATTATCATTAACGTGCATTTTTAAACGACTGAGCCTGATTGATCGCTCTTTCTGAAAATGTTCCAGCTTGCATCATGTTCAGGGGCTCTGTAATTAAAGACAATCAATCCTGCAGACCGTTTTTGAAGATCGTATCTTACTGAAGCATCGACTGACAAACCGACCCCGACCTTCAAACTGAAAAATGGTTTTAGCGCTTCCTCTCTCTCATGAAACCACTACAGAACTGAAAAGACCTTCTAGAAACCACAAAGTGGAGAGCAACACGTTTTACAGCGCTGAGTTTTACAAGAAGCTAGCACACACAAACACACACTTTCTCTTCAGCGTCCATCGTTCATTTTCACACAGGAATGTCAAGGAGCAGAAGTCAACACTTGACTTTGACACATATCTGGCAGGATAGATACTGTACGTGCATTTGTGTGCGTGCGCGCGCGTGCCGCATCTCAACGATGTCAGCGAATTGTTAAAACAGCACATAAATAACATTCTACAGAGTCAAACGACCACAGCTGTTATCAGTCGGAACGGAACCACAGCAGCTCTGCAACAAAACCCTTAAGACGTTTCTGAAACGCTTCAGTTTGAACCTTAAAAGCTTTAATGAGCATAAATTTAATAATTGTATTTTGGCAAGGGACAAAAAAATGATAATTAAAACATCACATTGGGATCTTTTCCATTCAACAGTGGGTTCATATAAACATTCACGAAGATAAAACATAAGAATTTGAAACAACTGTCGTCCTTCGTCTTCCTTTACAACTTTTTCCTTTAACTTGCACTGCTTCACATGGACAGCCAACCATTAACGCTCACCTCACTTTGCACTGCATCAACATCCTGTTTCAGCCAGAAATGCATCAACGTTTCACCTTTCAAAGAGCTGGGTGTTTAACGTGACCATGCCGTGACATTAAAGGCATTTTAATAATTCAAGAGTAAGCCTAAGAGTTTTCTGGTGACTTCATATGTCTACTTGTTTGCTTTATGTCACTGTCAACGCCTGCAGTGCAGTAGTTTTATAATCCAGAAGATAAAAATGGTAACAAATGATTATTATGTGAAAAGAACGCAACCTCTTAGTGCTGAAAGACCTGCAGCGTTACAGTGGCGATGTCAGTCGCCCGTAAGTTGCATACATGTTGAAGTGAAGTCGTTCGAGCTCACAAAATAGTTACTTGACCGTCTGACGGACGTGTGAATTTCCAGAATGACTGGTATGTTCTTTAAAGTCTTGGAGGTTGCCGACCCGCGCCTCCAATATTCACGACTTCAGCCGACAGGGGTTTGGCTTCTGACACCAAAACCTATACATCACATATTATATGGATCCTGCCAGAGATTGGTGTAGAACAGATAGCGAGGGCTACAAATGACAGTGGAATCATATCTTGACCGACATAAAAAAAAAAAGGGAGTTCCCAGGGTCATAAAAAGGTGATCGAACTGTGACGTTGAAGGCGACCTCTTGCGTGGCTGAACAGCGCGGCACCAGCTGGGCTCGGTCTCGTCGACAGGCGGCCGGAAAGACTTCAGCTCTTCAGTGTCTCATAATGTACAAACACTGAGACAAACGGCTTTTATAACAGTGTCCGAGCTGAATGCGGCGAGTTCAGGGAGTTCCTCCGCTCTGTGTGATGTAAACACAGAGAGCAGGAGGTTCATCCAAACAGAGTCCTGATGTTAAGAGCATATTTTGACATGTTGGGAAAATACGTATCCGCCTTCTCGCCAATACCTCTATCTCTTCTCTGTCTGCTGGATGTAAACAGTCGGGAGAAACCCAGCTTAGTGCAAAAAAAGGGGGGAAAGTTAGCCTGGCATTGTCTAAAAAGCTAGCACAAGCTCATTTCCAGCACATCTAAAGCTCACTAATCCACACCTTATACCTCTTGTTTGATCTGGAACAAATCCAGTAGTATAAAAGAAACACTTTGCAGTGTCCCGGGGAGCTGTGTGACGGACTATTCTGGGCCAGAGAGCAAGGCCTGCCGTGTCTGCTGACAGCTCTGCGGCAGCCAAGAACGTGTCCATCTCTTAACCCCCCCTGAAAAAAATCTGTGTGTTGGTTTTAGAATTAAACAGAATATAATTTGTTAAGACTTTGAGTTGTGCAATAGAGACAGTCTGCCAGTGCCTACGTTGACCTACATTGGTATCTTGGGAGTATCCTTCAATGCGTTATAGCCCCAAAATACAGAACGTATTACGTACGTGTAGTTTCATCACATTTCACCAGATAAACACAAGAATTACTTTAAGTTCACAATTTTTAGGTTATTTAAACAATTTTTTGCTATTTATGCTTATTTAAGAGGAGAGTGCAAATGTGTTTTATACTTTTATCTGCAATTTCCCCCACAGGACATACTGGTACTTTTGCTTATTGGGATCATGAAATGATTGTGACTGCGTCGTAGAGATCGGCCTCCGCTGGTGTCACTTCACTGTGTCTCGTCAACGCGTTTTGCAGCACACGCAACATAATATCATCATTGACAACCTGAAAGACAAAAGCCTTTCCCTACTTTGCCTTTTTTTTTTTAGGATCAACTTAACATTATAATGCAAAGAACAATTGCAACTTCAGGGCCGCCTGAGGGAGCGCCGTTTTCATCTGGTTTCATTATTGCGTTTTAAAGGGATGTTAGGCACATTTTGATACCTTGCCCCCTTTTTCTTTCCAGAGTTCATGCAAAGATAAGTTAAACTGATCGGATGCAGCTTAATATTTAACTGAAGAGGTACTAGAGAGGTATCGATCTTCTCATGTGACATTAAGAAAGAAAGTGAAAGACGGAGACAGAAATAGTGAAACAAAAAGACAAACAGAGCAGCCTGTTCTCAGAGAAAAGTTCGTTTTGTAACTGTAACTGTAGCCTGAATTCCTACATGACCCTACAAGTGTGTGTCTGTGTGTGTGTGTGTGTGTGTGTGTGTGCGTGCTCACTTGCAAGTCGTGTATCTACTCTGTGCAGCGGCAACAAATAATGACAGGATGGAGGTTTGACTCGCAGAGGGGAAGAGGGGGAAATAAAACACTGAGCAGAATCACAGATCAGTTACAATCTGGACACTCAGCACATTCCTGCCAGATTACACACACACACACACACACACACACACACACACACACTCGTACACACACACACACACACACACACACACACACACACACTTTTCTAAATGAGGGGGGGATAAAACCTGATGATAGTTTACCCTCCACACACACGGATTATTGTTCTCGGGATGGAAAAACAAACAAAAAGCATAGAGGGAGGAGAAAAATGAAGATTCACTCAGGAGATAAATGAAGGAAATTTTAAAAATCAGACACGGAGGTGAAATGTTAGTTTGTGCAGAGAGGTAGAGTTACTGTCAGCGTAAACCTGGTTCTGGAAGGAACATTTTGCAAATGAAACTAGAGCTGGGAAATAAAACAACATTATATCAATATTGTGATAAAAGACACATGTTTCACAGACGTGTTTTTTTTTTACTTTACTCATCAATTAATATTATCTGAAACTTCCATACGTTCCATAGGTTTTTTGTTACCAAAAAACCAACGGAACGGATTTCCACAAAACCCAGACAGAGGATGAGTTTCGGCCCACAACAGACCTGTTGACTTTTGGTGCTGATCCAGATAAAATCACAAATATCTGAATTGTTGTTCTCACCTTGGGAATTCCTTTTACATTTTTGCTAATTTCTGTCAAAAACAGTTGATTTAGCTGTGTAGTATTTATGAGCGACTACGATTTGATGCAAACCAAATGAAAATTAAGATCCAGTGGATTAAAAATATGTTTGATTGAGTCAAAGGGGACCGCTGGACCTTAGAGAGGGTTTTTACTAGCTGTTAAAACACAAAGTTTTACTAATTTTTGCTGTAGATTTGATGGTTTTAGCTTCTCAAATTTAAAGAACTGCATTTTGCGACGTTCCCTGAGCCCATGATGATGTGATCTAATGTCTTGTTTTATCCAACCAGCAGTCTGGAAATGCAAAACTATTTAATTTACTGTAAAGTAAGACGAGGAAAAGAAGCAAATCTTGACATTTGAGGAGCTCAAACCTGGAAAATTGATATGAACAGTTAATTAATTATCAAAATAGTCGCAAATGAGTGTTCCTTACACACAGATACTGAACCCCATGTTATACTGTTCTATCATTCATAGGTGTGTTTCTTTTAAAATACCCATTTCTTCTTAGGTTTATTAGTATATTTGCATCTGATGATGTAATCTAGAAAAAGTTTCTCCACTGTATGTACGGGAAATGCAATCAAACAGCATGAGGGCAGAGTTTATCTCGTCCTCCAGGTGAGATCAGATCTCCAAAGTAATGGTTTTACTTTTTTTGTTGGAGGCTGCTGACTCACCTACACCTCTGACTGACACAAATCCCACGGACCACACTGACACACTGTAATACCCCCCCGCACCATGACCGCAGGATAATAAACACATGAACCTCGAGCTTAGTCAGCCAACGAAATGCTCGACTTCGAAATCTTTCTTGACGCGTCATTAATCACTAAACCTGCGATTTCACAACTGTATTCGTAATAGTGAAATTTCAAAGTTCTCTCTGCGTGATCGTGCGCATCCACAGCAAGAAGGACTTTCTCAAGAAGCCACTGGCCAATTAAATCAGCTCATCAAGTGTGTCCAAGAAATCCTCATCATGTCATTCCTTTATACCCGTCTCATCCATAGGGAGTCATCTTTTAAAAGAAATTCAAACCAAAAAGGGGAAAATTTCAAATATGAATGATGAGAATTATACAGACAAATGCATTTAATCATTTCATATTTTACTATAACTGAATAAACAGCTCCTCAGAGGAGAACAAGGCCTCCAGAGCGCCGTCTGAAGCTGGAAATAAACATTAAATGGTCACCGGGAACCCCCAAGATCCCAATTTGATTCAAAAAGACTTTATTTAAAGCCTTTTAAAAAGTTGAAATCTGGCCAATCCCTGCTAAGATAAAAGGTGTTCGCGTCTTAAAGTGGGTGCACGAGCTCAACCACTGAGGGTGTAAATAACGTCTTTTCACATACATTTGGGACCTCAGGGCCTCTGGAGACTTGGATTTCTGCGGACAAACTTTACGGAGCCATTTTATCTTTATTTTATCTTTAAAACAAGTCCCCAGCTACTTCAGCCGTTAAGGAGTTTTGCCGTGAAGTCCCTGGAATGTACTGCGGACTACGTAACTTCACCGGACTTTCCACCGTCATGAGGGTGAGAAAAATAACTACGGACTTTTCACTTTTTGGGTGAACTCATCCTTTAAATTTGTAAAGTTGAAGCCGTTTGATAAATGTTGGGAAGTAAAAAGCACTTTTACTTTCTTCTCGTGAGTTGTGGAAGAAGTAGAAACTAGCCTGGGAAGACGAGACTCAAAGATTTAAAGTACAAGAACCTCATTAAAGTACTTAGATAAAGAACTTGGGTGAATGTCCAGTTCTCCCTGAAGCTTCAGACTCCTTGTGAGGTGGAAGATGGAAGATTCAGGTGTGCACAGACACACACACAAGCATATATTTAGAGTGTCCAGGTGGTGGAACGGCAGCACGATCATTATCATTCCTGCCTGTCAGTCATCACACCGAACACACAAAAGTCGCCCCTGAAAAAAAACACCCCCAGAAAAGAAGCCCGGTCGAGGAACAAACCCCCCACGATTCCTCCCTTTCTTTCACCATCTCAGCCGCAGCCTCCTCCGTCAGCTTCGTGGTGACAGGCGTGTGAGGAGATGTGACACCGACAGCTGGAAGATGTCAGCTCTCTCGGTGGCTTTGTGCCCGGAGCGAGTCACAACATGCAGCAAGGTTTGTTCCCTATACAGTGAACACACACACACACACACACACACACACATACAGCAGAGGGGACCACTCTCAAAACACACACAGACAAACACACACCTGGTCTCCAGTTTCCAAAACAGGATTTCAACTGCCACAAAGAGGAAGATTCATTGACAATGATCTCTGCACTTCCTCTTCACCCCGAAGTTTAAAAAAAAAAAAAAAAAAAAGAATAAAGGAGGGCCACAGGGCGCAGGAAGAAAAATAATCCCTGGAAATTGTTCATTAGAGGAACAAAAAAGACAGTTTAAACTCTGTTTTTTTTTTGGGGGGGGGGGGGGGGGGGGGGGGGTTACTTCCACAGAAAACGGGCAATGAATCCAAAAAATTGTTCACCTCAGCGGATCAAATGCCAGATAGTGAGATAAGATAGGATTCGTCTCTTATCTCTAATGATTCCAGAGAGAGTGGGGAGAAAAATCATTTCTCTGACAGTCAGACAGGCAGCAGCAATCTTCCTCCTGTTGGGAAAGACTCTGTTTGGCCTGTTTGAACAAGACAGAGAGCGATGATTACCCTCCTGAGTGTCAAACCACTGCCTGTGAGGGAGTTTAATGCAGGTGTTTGCCACAGAACATTGTGCAAGTTGAATGCAGGTCCTGGATTTCATTTATTATTATTATTTTTTTTTAAACAGGCACCAGGAACTTCTCCTCACCCCATGAAGCAACAAGTGGATTATCTATAATGGATCTGCAAATCAGGTGTGTTGGGCAATCTCACGCGTCACTGTGCAGTCCGTTTCAATAAAAGCTGTTTTTCTTTTTTTTATTCGCCAGTGTTTTTGGGAGCCTCATCGCGCGTTACTGCCTGAAACTTATCACATTTTTCAGCCATGTTGTCGGGAAGAGAGGGAGAAGAGGAGGAAGAAGAGGAGGAAGAAGAGGGTAGAAGACACTCACCGACAAAGACGCACAGAATATCCACCACGATCAGGATCAGCTTCTTCCCTTGCTCTGTCATGTTTCCTCCGGTGCCGCTTCACTTTCATAAAGAATTGGATTGTTGTTGTTTTTTTAAAGGGCGCACAGGAGCATAGGTGTTGTCTAAGAACCGCCTGGAGTGACTGTGGAAAGACTACAATCGGGACAAGTCGACTTGCTCGCTCTTCCGGCTCCACGCCTCTGTGTACCTGCTCGGCAGTCTGTCTGCCTGCCTGTCTGTCTGTCTCTCTGTCTGTCTGCGTGCACGCTGCGCTATTTCAGGTGAGCAGCAGGGGACGAGCTGAGCTGAGCGCAGCGGCGTCCTGCCTCCTTTTTTTTTACGCACGGGGGGGCGCGTCTTTCCGCACGAACGGCGGGCTCACAACAGATTCCCGAAATCCCCACCCTGCAGACAGGAGGAGAAGTCCCCACTTTCTCTTTACTTTCTCTTTACGGTTTCTTTACTTTCTCTTCACTATCTCTTTCTCCGAATCAGAGCAGTTCATTCACCCACGTGGTTGAATCCATGGATGGCACGAACCCGTCTGACCTCAAGGCCTCTAAGTTTGGTAATGTTGTAACAGTAGAAAATGTCGAACATGTTGGGAAAAGTTACATTTTATGATTAAAGGGTAAATTCACCCCCCTAAAAAAATGTTGTGATGTGAAAAAGACATTCTGCAGCATTCTCCCAAACAACTGAAGTAGATGGGGACTAGTTTTAAAATGTTAAAGGTGGGGAAGCGCAAAATGGCTCCATACAGCTCGTCTGCTTTAATCCAAGTCTCCGGAAGCCCTGAGATCCCAAATTGATTTGAAAGATGTAACGCACACTTTTTTATTTTATCATATTGACATTTTTTGTTTTGCATTTTAGGCTCTTGTTCCAGTTTCTCGTCCGGGATTCTTTTTTTCTGTATTCTGCTTTTTCTTTAGCCCTTAGCAACCTCCGTTTTTAAAGGTGCGACATAAATAAAAGTTATTATCATCTCATTTCACGGTCATGCGTCCACCAAGAGCTTTGACTTATGGTGAGTATTTTCAGTTTTGCCATGTAACATTTTATAACTTTGATTTTATCCCACAAGCCTGTTTTTGAATTTAGTTTTCTGTTCTTCGTCTTCACTGATTTGATCTGCAGTTTACAAACAGATTAGAAATAAAGTTTATTTTAAGTTTTATTTTATTATCTATTTTTGGCAGAAGTGGTCTTCCATACTCAACTGCCTTTTCCCCACACCAGACTGCCTCCAGGTACTGTGCATGTCACGTCTCAGCACCTGAATACACCTGAACAGAACCTAGTCATTAATACTGTTTCTAGGAACTCCTCTATCTTTTCCTGCCAAACAAGTCAAAACGTCTGCCATGAAATAGAGCAATGAAGGCAAAGCTATCGTCCTGCAACACAAACAAATCATGAAATCAAAGTCTTTAGTCATCACGCGGCACATCTGCTGTTTTTATTCTGCAAATGTAAATACTCCAACACGCTGTACAAATACTGTACAAAACCAGAAAAGAACATCAACTCTGAAATAAACACACACACACACACACACTGCGACAAAGCTGGCTCAGTGTACGGATCGATTCCAGTCAGCAGCGTTTTAGCTTTTTTTAAGAGGTCTGAAACTGAGATGTGTGGGTTTTTTAAAAAAACAGCGAGGTGAGGTGAGAAAACGTCCTGGGAAAACTGCTGCAAACTGTCACGTGATCGAGTCGGTCTTTGTTTGCAGTGTTGGTTCAAAGTTAAAGGCCTCGTTCCGTAAAATGTTTTAGGCGTTTTTTTTTTTGTTCTACCCACTGACAATTCACACACACACATACACACGTGTCATAAACCCGAGGCGACCAAAAGCAGAGGCTTTCACGATCATCTGAATTTGCTTTTTCGCTGCATCACATTCGTTGGATAAAAGCTGCGCTACACAACGCGAGATCAAACACAAACATCGGTGCACGCGTACGGTGTCGCGGGCGGCGTTTTCTTGCTTATTCACATTCTCGGTATTTGAATCAAACACACTGCACAGAACACACGCCAATTAATACATCCAAAACACACAGCATTTAACCTTCACAGTCAATCAAAAATGTTCACGAAAATAGTACATCAACCACAAATAGTACAGTGTCTTCACTAAGTGTTCATATCCGTTAAGTTCAAACTTTCTCATGTCAAAACAGAGCAGATGTAATAAGAGTCATTCGACTTTGTGATCAGAGTTCAATGGGAAGAACGATACAACAGTAAACATGGTAAAAAGGTGTGTCCGGGTATTTTTATGGACATGAATTAATAAGGGTGATAGCAGGTAATGTCTTGGGCCACCTCCTCTGTTCAGTTCGACAGAGATGGATTCCTTTTTCTCCTCTTTCAAACCATCTGTCTTCTCCACACAGAGGTTAAAAGCCAGCAGCTCCCCTCTGCTTCGTCAGAAGTGAAGAATTCTCCTGGATGAGAGGTGAAAGTCCATCTGCCTACCGTACAACACTTAGAATCATCGTGACCTGGATGACTGAGAACCTTCATTAAGTTTCATTTCTCCTGGCATGAAACTAAACATCGGGGTGGGGGGGGGGCATTCAAGGATCGCAGTCCAGACGACAGTAGGAGAAATCAACAAAAATGGGTGGGGGGAGGTCAGGGACAGGTGAGTACAGCATAGTCAGAGCGTCAGAAGGAGCATCCGGGCGAGGGATTGTGTTCAGCTGGAGCGACGGGACTGAGCTGTAGAGGCTTTGACAAAAGAGGGTCTGGGGCGACGTGGCGTCGGCTCGGTGAGAAAGCAACACGGACGAGTGGAAGACGCTGCCGAAGTCGCTGACGGGGCTTTGATTCTGCCCTAGCAAATCACTGATGGTTTTCAGCTCATCTGTTTGGGACAGAGGGGAACAGAACCGGGCCACCCTGCCCTGCAGAGACACAGACGGCTCGCTGTCTCCACCTGGCGGCAGCTTAGCGTCGTTAACGCTGACGGCGCTGTGCTGCCAGTGATTGGAGTGGACATAGGAGGTGGACTGGAGCGGTATGGGGAGAACTCTGGGATCCTGAGAGAAGAGGACTTTGGAGTAGGAGGAGAGATCGGTGTTGGACGTGGTCTTGGCTCTGGTTGAGTTTTGGATGCACTCAAAACTTTTGGTGTTCTGAGGCGTCAGAGTGCCAGAAACTGGGAGCGGAGAGTAGCAGCAGTGAGTGGAATATGTTTGGAGATCACAGATGCCCTGATAGGAGAGGTCCCGCTCGGAGCTGGAGTGCTGCAGCTTGTCTTTACACAGAACAAGATCAGAGTACTTGATACCGATCTTCTCTGCCAGGACAGGCCGCTTCTGAGGGGAAGAACGAGAAGAAAAATCTGACTGTTACATTTCGTTTGAGGATATTCTTTAAGATAATAAAGAGTTTTCCACAACCCTCTTGAGTTTTTTCATTCATTTTACATTTGTTATTTACGGTGTCGCATCTTATTCTCATTTGTAGTCACACTCTCTGAATTCAGAAGTGTTTTTATCCAGTAAAGTATTAACATTTTTCAGGTGTTCTTAGTAGAAATTGTTTCATTTGCATGCAAAGTGACAGAAAAATGGTGAATGAGAACAATGTCAGGCTTCACAAAGGGAGTTTACGACTAAAGCACCAGCTCCTCTGTGAGGTTCAAGGGCTGACAACTCTGCTTTGGCTGCCATCTAGTGGTCAAAAACGTACCTTTACTGATTCTGAAAAACTCTTAACAAACCTGTGACCGTCTTTAATATCTAGAAGTCATGTAAGGCCTGTGTGTGTGTGTGTGTGATCCGATCACAGGAAACCAAACGAATCAAGGATGTAAAAGACCAGTGGGATGTTTTGTCTCAACTTTCCTTCCAGCGACACAAAAATGACTTTTAATTCCGAGAAAATCTAGTTTCTTAACCTGTGCGAATAAAATACTTTCCTGTTGCAACACATTTCGAAGCCACTGTAATCTGTTACACATATACCCTAATGCGGATTTCCTGGTCTGACACAAATTTCACATAAATGCAACTAAATATTCATCATCTCGTTCTAATTAAGGTAAAATACCAGAGAGGAGAGGAGAGGAGAGAAGGGGGGGGGTCAAAGGTTACCTCCAAAGAGACTTTTGGCATCCAGCTGGCCAAGCTGCTGTTGGAGGGATCAGGAACATATCCACACAGCTTGTGCTTCCTTCTAGAGGGTAGATTGTTGGGATAAATATGAACAAAAAATGAGAATTTAAAAAATGAGCTCTCGGGTACGCTTTCAGGTGAAGCAGCACAAAGTATGACGCTGAGGCGCGAGCGTGACGGAGATCTTACGTCGTACTCTTCACCACGCAGGCGATCAGCACCAGCGCCAGTGGAGTCAGCATGAGAGGCGGGAGGGCGAGCATCAATATCGAGAGGTCCTCAGAGGCTTCACACACACACACACACACACATGCACAAAGTAAGTGTAAAGATGCAGCGTTATCTTGTTAGGGCACACATTGGTTCCGTGTGTGTCCCAGCTTTTCACCTATGTGCATGTATCTGCTGGATCCAGCTCCGGCTCCGGCGTCGGTGACGGCCTGCACGCAGATGTTGTAGGCACCCGGCGACAGATTTTCCAGGGAGTAAAGTCGAGTGTCGGCAGGCAGAGAGGCTGAATAAACAAGTACATTGTGTAAAAATATTACCGACAAAGCATCCACAGATCACTATATTCCAAGGTGGAAGCTTGTTTGTGTCACTCACTGTTTTCCGATCGGTTTCCTGTCGAGTAGGAGACGACGTAGCTCCGAATGAAGCCGTGGAGCAGCTCCACAGGTACGGGGTCCCAGCTGAGCGCCACCGCGCTGCCGGAGATCTTCTCCAGCTTCACTGCAGGGCCAGCTGAGGGCGCTGCAGAGGCGGAGAGACAAGAGCAGGATGAGGGCGATGAGGATCGACCACAGGACGCGCTGCAAACACGACACCGGATCGCAATCTCTCGTTTCACAACCGAAGATCTGATTAAGTTGTGTTTGCTTCAACCAGCCGACAGATCCTGTCTGAGCTGAAGTGTTTGAACAGAGACCAGCGGAGGTGTGATATTGTTTAAATTAAAATGAAAAAAACATCAACACCAGTCTTTGTATCCATGACGGAGACAACACCATCAGATCACATTACACACCGCCCGTTAGAGGCGGATCGATCCAAATATCGATAGTATCTATACCAAGGTGAGTATTGGTATCGGATCGATACTAGCGCGATGAGATCGATATTTTTGTTGTAGTTTCTCTTTTATAAGTTCAGCAAATCGCTTGTATTTCTTCACAGAGTTTGTGTGATTGCAGTCTCTCTCAGTCCTTATGCGCAGCGCTCCTCTCCACCTCTCTCACTCCGCTCACTCAGGTTCACTCTGAAGTATGAATATGGCAGAATATAGTAACCCTTTTGTGTATCTGTTGAAGGAACATTAGTATTCCTATTTAGGCTACATGCAGATAGGTTATAGATTTAATTATGTTAAATATTATTTTCGTATTTGGCTAAAATCTTTGTTCTCTGTGTTTTATTATTAGCATGATCATAATCTGCTAATTAAAGGCAAAAATACAAAATCATTCAATGATCAGGGACTTTCAAGTAAAAAGTATCAGTATCAGTATCAGAATTGGCAATACTGGCCCTGTAATTACTTGGTATTGGATCGATACCAATCACCCACCCCTACCGCCCGTTGTTCACCTCATCACCATGAGATACAACATGAAGTCATCAGCTTTTACGTTGGACTAACAAGTGCCAATCAATAGTTCCTTTTACAGAGAGCCTCTAATGGTGCTTTGTCTGTGTGGAGAAGAGACCTTCCTACTCTGGAATAAAGAAAAAGTAAGAAGTGCAGCAAAGACCGAGCAGAAAACCTTGGATAAAACAGAGCTCACTGATCTCAGTGAGGGTTATCTCTTCATTCCTGACGACTACTTTGACTTTTCATCACTTTTAGTCTTTTTTAAAATCACTTTCTCATCAAGTACCTCCTTTTTTTAACCTAAAACTAACCACTTTTCAGCTTGGCACGGTATTAAACATATATCATGCAGATCACATACTTCCTTGGCGTGTATAGATGACCGTCTCCGTCTGCCCCACCACTTCTTCATCATGCAGAGCTTTGACAGAGACAACGTAACGCTCCCTCGGCTTCACTCCCTCTGAAACGACACAAAGGAAACAGGGCCCGTCAGTGTCCGCGTAATCGCTTCACGATTAGGCAAAGGGAAGACGATGTAGCTGTTGGGTTACCCGTGATGACCAGCGCTCGACAGGAACTATTCAGCCTTTCCCAGTGTAGGGCGCTGCTGGTTTGATCTGTGACGGGGAACCACTCCACCACAAATCCACCCGTCGCCCGATCAGCCGGAGCCGTCCAACGCACATCCAAGCTGCTGTCACTCAGTGGAGTCGCGGTGATATTCATCGGGAGCTGCGTCTCTACACAGAAATATGGGAGAAGGGTGCAAAGAATCAAACACACACATCACTGTATGTTTCATGTTTTATTCTTATTGGTTCCAGTAGTGTTAAACCGTCGGTTCCACCACGAAATGATGTCGTGATGACTAACGAGAACAGGAAAAAAAACGTGTGGTGAGTGTGACTATACGAACAGGGTGAATGCATACAAGGAGAAACTGTAAATCCAGCTTCGTACATCGAGAGGATGAGCGGTCACTGCGTGGTTTGAGTCTTTGGAAGTCCCAAGATCCTGAATTGATTTGAAATGAAGTTACTTGCACTGTTTTAAAAGCCAATATCTTGCCAGTAGCTGCTACGTTAAAGGCATTTCATCAGTCTGTCCGTCTGAAGTGGGTGTGAATAACCACTTTTTAAATCCATCTGGGATCCCTGGGCTTCCGGAGACTTACTATATCATGTAGTATTACTCTGGAAAAGCTCTATGGAGCCATTTTGTGCCTTTTTCAGTTGTTTTTTTTAACATTTTAAAACAACTCCTCATCTGCTTTGAAACTCCATGTTATATGGACTACGAAACATCACCCGAACCGAGGGCCTGACTGTGACGCGATAGCGACGGAAGGCCAGAGATTTAAACACCAACTATATCCTCCTCATGTGATTGGAAAGACCTGGATGTCGGGACTCACACCTGACCTGTGGCTGGAACTAGGACTCAGGACATTCATACTGAAGTTAGCAAAGTTTAGGCAGGACCATCTTTTAACGATTCCAGTCATAGCATCATCACGACTCAGGTATCTGTTTTACAGAGGAGTTATTTAGATGACCGCTTTTACTTCTACTTAAGTTTGAGCACTTTCCCATCTTTTCACTCTTGTCCGGCTCTGGTCTGAAAGCATTTCATCGAAGCTCATTGACGCACTCTCGGTTTCACACGCACAAGAAGTGACAGGTAGATCTGTCAAGAATGCCAAAAGAGACCTTGAAAAAAATCCTGCCTTCACACACCTGGCCTGTCACTGTACGACGGGGGCCTGATTGCTGATGCCTCCCATGGAAAATGACAAAAGCTAACGTAGGAAGCAGGCTCCCAAAATAGAATAGCAGAATGATTTTGGAGGATGTGCGACAATCCAACTCGCACTTTATTTGGATGTAGGCGGCACTCCCTACTCACACCAACACAAAATGAAGCGATATCTATTGGACTAGAGTATTTATCACTTCCGCAGTGTCCCAAAAACTTAAAGAATACGTGCCAAAGAGCCCTAAAACAGCACTAGCAACATGTGGTGGAAAAACGCCTCACTAAGAAAGCTTAAGTTGGACTTAAGCTAAGGAGGGGAAAGAACAGAGAGCTGGAGTTTCTGGTGAGTGCTGAGTTCAGTGAGAGTTGACGTTTGGCGTAATTTCAGCAGACAACTTCAAATATCCATCAAAAGTCAAGTCTTTTTTATAGACATTTAAACACATAATTCTATCATGTGTCATTGATCATGGCGCTACCTGTCTCTGAAGGTCCCACGAGCCATATCCAGGCTGTTGGCGAGGTCCCTGCAGAGGTGGAGGCCGTCAGAGCGCAGGGCCATCGTCCGGCGGGCAGGCGCAGGCTGCAGGAAGTACTCGTATTGAGCAAATCTCCGCAGCTTCCACGGTCATTCAGGATCCGAGTGATCTCCGTCCGACAAGTCACATTGTAGAAGAGAACTCTGCCGTTGGCGAGAGAGTGAGGCAAGGGCTGAAAAACAGAAAAGGGAGAAATAACGGCGAGTTGCGGTGAGATAATCGAGCTTTAAATCTGAACTCAGACAAACGGAGGTTTATTCTGCGGCCACGTCAGTTTTAATCTCGACGAGAATCAAACTAAAATGCAATAAACGAGTCATTTCAGCGAGGGGTAAACAACAAATTAGGGACATTCGGTGAGGAGATGGTGATTAAAAACTAATCAGAACCAAATGTTATTAAGCTATCAAGCTCAGAGTGATAAAATGATTCAGAATGTATTAAAGGAGCACTCATAACTCAAATTCACACACGCACACACACCTTCCAGAGCAGTGTAACGAGTCTCGAAGCGTCCTTTTCTGTTCGGTCCACCCGCCTCCAGAATCGCGGTGCTGCAGACGGAGCTGGAAGACGGAAGAAGGGGAAAGCATGAACGATGAAACTGATTCTCTGGTTTTTACGCCTCGTTTCTGCATCACTCTTCAACTTCGGTCATCCTCTGGCCATCGCGTCACCATGAGGTCAAAATCTGCGGTTTCAACTGAAATGTCTCAGCGACTACGGGAGGAAATTTGTCACACACATTCACGTCTCTCTCAGGATCAACTGTGATTTCGCTGGCGATTGCCTGACGTTTGTGTCAGTTCGCCAAATATCTGGCATTCCCATCAGCACTTTGTTTTTATTGCTAATCAGTACATATTAGCATGCTTAGACACCAAACTGAGACATGCGCCTTGGGGGCACTGTGGGAAAATGGGTTTTTAGTTCTGATGCTACGAGCCACCCGGTGCCTTGTTACAGATCCTGACATGCTTCCTACTGAGAGTAACATGAAAATGTTTTCCAGGCATGTAGAAGTGGGTGGAGACACTGTATATCACCTGCAGTGAAAGACGAAGCTATGAAGAATCTTGTCTACCTTTTTTTGGTCTTGCAAAATGTAAACGTCGCTTTAGGTCACTGAAAACAGACATTTTGGAAATTCCTACCAAGGTGAGGATCCTAGATGTTGACATCTAGGCGGGTCACATTTCCCTGCCTCATTCATAGGATTTCCTGTAACCAAGCAACCAGGCACAGAGTCGAGAATCTGCTTCCTGTTTACACCGGCATGTTTGCCCTTTGTATGTGAATGGGCATGTGATATGTGTTTCCAGGTGTGTTCGTACGGATGAGTAACGTTCCTGGAACTGTCACTCGTCAACAGAGAAATCATTTTCGTTTTAAATCCCCGTTTTTAAAGAGACAGTTGATTGTGTGGACGAGGCCTTAGCCTGCTACTCTGGTGACCTGGAGCCCGGTAAGTGGCAGAAAACTGAAGAATGGTTCTGCCTTTCTGCTTACAATTATGAACAAAGAAAGGTGCGCAAAAAAGCTTCAACAATTCTATTGCTTCCTCAAAGACGGTGACAGACATGAAAAGTCCTACGGAGGCTTGAATCTCACTGAGAATACCAAAGTTTTATCATCTTCTTGTTATCAATGCTGCTATGAACCAGCAGTGGCTTCACAGCTGTGAAAAAGACTTTTATTAAACACAAAACAAAGTTCGTTACGTCTGTCTCCTCTCACCGCCCTCTGCTGTCTTTCCCTCGCAGGCATTGCTCCACAGGCTCCATGGACTCTTGTTCGCGTCCCGGTAACTGTGACGGAGCCTGACGGTGTACGAGGTGTCAGGTCGGAGGTTTCTTGGACAAGCCAGGAAGCTGTAGTTCCTCACACTCACATTCTCCACTTGAACATCGAACTGCAACCGAAAGAGAAATAGGACAGTGTAAGGAAAAGATTAACTTGTGAAGAAACTACACATTTTTATTCTGTAGTCAGGGTAACACTTTATTTGAACGCAACCAGAGTCAGTCAGTTACTTGTCTTCTTGTATTTGGGTTTGTGTTGAGGCATGTTTGGGAATGGCTGACCTGCCCCTGCGATGTGAACTCGATTTGTGATTTCAGCTCTCCGGTTGTCACTTCGTAATCAGACAAAGGAAAGAAAGCCACGGACCTTTTCCAGGTGACTTCCAGACACCGAGGTCGCCCTCTGACTGGCTTTACACTTTCCACGGTCACTGGAGGCAATTTCACTGCGGGAGTACGGGGAGAGACGGGTGAGACAGAAGTAGCAGAGCAACAATAAATGAAGGTACAAGACGCCTCACCTTCAATCATGCCAGACTGACAGCGACTTGTTGCGCGCGCGTCCTGGCTTTGACCTTGTGCCGTGACGCTGATGCAAAATTTAAACTTCACAGATGACTCTGTCTGTACCGTGCAGCTGGTGTCGGATGTTGTGCAGGAGAACAGTGTCGTTATATTGGAACTGTGCAATCCCCGGCCACATGTAAACAAAGAAACACACACACGCACACCGATAAAAGAACAGATTCAAACAGGTTCAAAACATCGAGCCCGAGTAGCAGTTACTATTCTGCCATGCAAATGGTTGCATGTGTATGTTTTCGTATGCAAATGTGCATGTCCATGTCACTCGCACGCAACCTCAGCGATCCCAGGCACAACCACATCACAGGGCTTCCTTGACACATGAAATTGCTGTCTCATCACCACGTTTGAATAATCACACGGCAGCACATTTGTGTGGTTGTCGCTGTTAGTTGTGCAACCGCGCATCAAGTCAGTTCATCAAGCCCGCCATCAGGAGCCTCACACGAACGGGAGATCATTCAAAACTGATTCCAAAACGCAAGATTTTCATACATCACGCAGATCTGTTATCAAGTGAAACTGCTGGCACAAACACGCCAACATGCAAAAACACAACGGTTTTCTGATTGGCACGCATGGCTGTTTCAGTCTGACCTGATCATTTTTTACGCCAATAAACACGCAAGATGGCACATTTAAAAAAAAAGGGACAATGTTGGAAAGAAAAGTTAGCCAAGCTGCTGCATATTCTCTGGATCTTGAGGTAAAATAACTTTAATCGCAAGAGATCTCAAAGCAGCATCATGGACCCACCCACAGTTTCTAAATGTGGCACAACTGATGTAAATATAAACCCAAGGCCTGCAGCAGTTTGTCAGACGTGCTTACCACAGACAAATGCCATAATAATGTAATTTGTTGAAGACGGCTTGCATGTTGAAGTTAACATGTATGTAGCGCTGTGCTCCTGCCCTCTCACTGTAGAAACAAGTGATGGGGGGACAGAGAGGCTCAGACAGAAACACTATTATACCCTAGCAGAGGTTTGGTGCCACCAGGCAGTCAGAGAGAAATGTGCCAGAAAGGCTCCACTTTGAACAACACAAACATATCAAAAGTACATCTGAGACAATATCAGACTATGTATCAGACTCGGTTTCCTGCCTACCAGCTCAGCTCAGCTCAGACATGTGAAATGGAAGCTGTTTCTCAAGTAAATGAAAGCTGTGTGTCATCCCCTCTCTAGTGATGGTGCCCGACTTATTACAAATAATAACCGCTGTTGCATTGGTTACACAAACTCTGATGTGATGATCGGTCGCAGACACTTGAAACAAAATGAGGAAGGTCCTCAGGGATGGAACGAAATTAAAACCATTTGCTGACAAATTTTCATTTTTAGAGAGCAAATGTTCTGCTCTCTGAATATCTGCAGTTATCATTATCATTATTATTATTATAATTATCATTACCCAGCACTGTTCTGGATTTTTTTCTGTTAAAAGGATAAATTCACCTAAAAATGAAAATTCAGGTATCATCTTCTCAACCCCATGGTGTGCACAAGTGGGACCGCATGTCAAGGGTGTAAATATTATCTGATCAGATTAAGTCTGTGCAATCAGGGACTTGGATTGCATCAATTGGCTGCACGGAGCCATTTTTTTAGTTGTCATTGAAAGCATTTTCTTATCTTTTCTAGTGGTTTAGGAGAGCGCTGCTATGCTGTTTTGCCATAAAACTCCAGAAATGCATTGTGGACGACAATTCTTCACCTGAATTTCCAGTTGGGGCGAGTGGATAATAACTGAATTTTCATTTTTTGTGTAAACTTATCCTTTAATGTCTGCATAGCCGAAGCTTGACTTTTCAGATGAAAGACCTGAGGCAGTTTTTCTCTGTGTTGGAGCATGTCTTCTAACAAAACTGAAGGAATGTTTTATCTCACAATAAAGGAATCCTCAGGACGTTCAGCGTGTAGAGCCTCGTGTCGGCGTCGCCGGCTTCCCAGTAACAGGTGACGTTGGCGCGATGATGAAACTCGCATCTGTGGAGCTGCGGGGGTCGGGGAGCCGTCCTGGAGGTTGCCATGGAAAAGGCCGGAGGCGAGACTGCAGAGGAAGGGAGAGAGGACGGTGCTTAACGGCACGGAAGGAGCTTGTGGAGTTTTTTTGGTTTGTTAAATACAGACGGGTGAAAAGTTAAAGGAAAGTTATGGTCATTGAATGATTTGATGCAAGATGAGAGGAGACCAAAGACCTGCAAGGAGCTTTGTACGTGCTTTTAACTGACGGGAAGAGAATTTAAGGGGGGAAAAAGAGGAACGCGGGACAGATTTGCAGATAGAACACAAATGAACGTGCTCCGTGAGTCAACTGTTGCAGCTCCTCACATCCTTCCTTGGTAAAGTTAACAACACGAGACGTCAAGAGAATTATCACTAAATCCAATCTCACCGTGTGGGATGATCACAGTTCATCATGTCAAGTGTTTTTACAAATGGCTGCAATTAACTGTTTGGCCTGAGGTTTAAAAATTAAGCTCAGGCAAGACTGTACAAGAAGCTGGAAAACATCCCGCTGTCAGATCCACTCTGAGTGGCTTGAAGGCCTCGTTTGTAATTACTGTGCTGGCAGATTTCATAGTTGTTGGACACTTTCCAGGAGAGCTTGTCTACGGTTGTATTATGCTATCTGAAATCAGTTAACTTTAAACTGTGCGACTGTTCTTACTTGTCATAACCATGCTGTCCCGAGTGATCCGATCACAAGTGGATAGCTCGGAGTGCCAGAACCCATTTTAAGATCCGATCGCTCAGAACACGAGGTGTGACACTGACTGTGTAAAAACTAGTCTGGTGACTTTCTCCACATCATCTCCTTCAACAGCTCTCAGAACTAATGTCTTCATGTCATCACACTGGACCTCTATCAGTCGGTCTGCACACAGGAGTTAAAAAGTAAACAGTGTTACCCAGAATGAGTGCGGCCCCCAGCAGGCAGGTCCACACCACAGCCGGGCTTCCCTCCATCGACACCAGCCGGTCCCTGCAGCTCTGCCCATTCGCCGTCCTCATCACACTACCAGCGACTCAGCTGGAGGAACCTACAGCCGGAAAAACTAGAACAAGAACACGACGCTGTCGAATTAAAGAGCGCCAGCACAGGATGAACAAGGATGGCACAACTCAGTGGTCACATTTCGTCATTTGCTACAAGGTAGCTTCCCGTAGTAAAACCAGTTTCACTACAACATTTTCTATTTTGACCAGCAGCTTTGTCCCGAAGTGTCCCTCTTGGCATTGCAACACACTAAATGACAGAAAAAGAAAAAAAAAGTGTCTAGGTAGAAACAAAATTGACTTCCTAAAGTGGGTGTGGGGTGTGCCTGTTCATCAAGAAACAGAGAGAGATCTAATCAGCGTCACAGCCCGTTTAACTTAAGCGCCTATCTGACACACGCTGGGCATGTTTGGTGGCAAACCGAAAATAACTGCCTGCAATAAGGGCGACACTGCTGGAATGCGGGCTGTTAATAGATGAACAGTTTGTCCTGCTTCTCACGCTTTTCAAGGAGCTATTCCGGGTCACAAAATTCATGTCTGACCAGCTCCAATCTCCCACTCTTGAGCTTTCGTCCACACTAGACTTATCAGAGTCAGTCATAGCGACATTGTCAGACAAACGCGCAGAGGAGTCGTGGGTTGACATTCGGGACAGAGTGCCCTCGAGTTCTCCAGGAGTTTCTTGTCGAGGCCTCAGTTGAGCGCACATCTGTCACATCTCCAGATGCGCTGCGCACACATTGTTCTTACCAAGTAATCGACAGACTTGTGGGTGAAATGAGAAGACGTTTCTCACCCGAGGCCGGAGGTGTTTTAACTGTCTCGGCACTCAGCCCCAAACATGCGTCTTTCCTAGACAAGAAATGTGTGCAGCCCATGGCACAGTTCAGTTCTATGGAGTGACTGAAGAAAACCACCTGACAGCAGAGCTACACCAAGCTCAGCGTCTGCTGGAAAGAAATAAAGAAAGCACAAGGACATGTAGTGAACGACACTGTGGGATTTCTCGCTTTAATGCGACCTTACCGGGATGCTTTTGTGGATGTATACACACTGGTCTGTATTTCACTGACCCTGCCCGTGACCTCTGCTTCGTGCGAACGCAGTTTCTGCTCCTGCCTCCGCTGGATTAACAACTATCTACGGAACAGCAGCGGTGAAACCCGAAACAGCAAACCGAGCGCTGTTTTCCATGAACAAACAGAGGACACAGACTCTGGATGTTCAGCGCATCATCGACATCTTTGCCTCCAATCACAAAAACCGGCGGATTGTACTCATTTGAAAATCTCAACCTGGTGAGTTTTGATATTGTTTTTATTGTTTTGGGGAACTTTACTGACTTTGTTATTGCGTTTTGTTGCCTGTTTAATGCTCTTCCTTGCTGCGGTCTTGTTGCCTAATTGGTATACTTAATTTGTTGGAGAAGTGTTTCGACTCTTGGCTGTTGTGTGGTAGACTATATAGGACAACGTATCTATTAACTAACTACCGTCTCTCTCTCTCTCTCTCTGTGTGTGTGTGTGTGTGTGTGCGCGCGTGTTTTTAGCTGTGGGACAGTGTTGTTTTATTGAATATATATGCACATTGAAATTATAGCACTGATTTGAGCCCCGCCGTATATAGCACAACCAGAATAAATACTACTCTGGCGCTGCCACTGGACATGAAGGCACAGAAATAAGCGGTTGAACTAAAAACTGAACTTTATCACCAGAGTTTTCAGTGTTATTATCCTCCACACAGCACGCAGAGACATTAATAACATATTATTAAGAATGCATCTGAAACGGAAACAAGGTTACTCACCTCGTCTGTCTGTCTGTCTGCCGGAGAGTTAATCATTGCATTTGCCTTTAAACTTGTCAAACTCAACGTCCTCCTGTGTTTCAGCAAGTTCCCACGTCCCCATGTGACTTTCACGCACACCGGCGGAGAAGGTCCGGGTTGAATCCCGTCCAGGTCCCGGTGTGAGCCCGGACCACATGTGCGCCTCCTCCTGCTCCAGCTGCACAGATCGTGCGCGGGGAGGATCCCAGATCTGATCCACCCAGCTGCTCGTCAGAGGCGGGTGTCACAGCTGCGGGCTGGCGTCCCCCGTGGAGGGTCGTGGGAGGGAAAAAAAAAAGAAAAAAGAGAACTGATTCCACTTTAACTTGATACGAGAAACTTACTCATCAGTCAAAATATACACGTGAGATGAAAGGAGGTTTCACTTTCTCCGCTTTTATATTTTTATTTATGTATATATTTACAGTTTGTACAAACAAAGTAATGGACTCTGGATTCATTTATAGGATGTTACAGAAATAAATATTAAAGAAGAAGTTCACCCACAAATGACAATTCAGTCGTCCACTCACTCCCGTGCTGATGGTAAGTCAGATAAAGTTTCATAGTCTTCACAGCAAAACTGTCCTGACCAACTGAAACAAATGAAAAATGGCTCCACACAACTCCTCAGGTGTCATTCAAGTCTCTGGGAGCCCCAAGTTGATTTGAAGAGACCTTATTAACACTCTTGATGAGCAGCAAGGCTTGTGCTTCTGCTTCAAACGGGGCACTTTTCAGATCAATTTGGATTTTTGCAGAGAATCAGCGCTCTTTTAAACAACTTAAGCATATAAGGACCAACTAAAGATGGCTCCATGCTCCTTGTCTGACGTCGTCCATGTTTCCAGAGGAAACAAATTGATCCTAATCCCAAATTGATTTGAAAAGACTTAACTTATATGCTTTTTTACGATGGAATCGTCACTGTAGCTGCTAATCTAAAAGCATTAGGGCCATTGATTTGTACAGAAAGGCTAGATATATATTAAAAAAAAAAAAAAAAAGACTTCACACATGGCACTTATACCCAAAACTTTCTGTTTTTAGGGTTTACTTCCTGGTTATCTGGCCCCACTAAATATGGATTGGCCCTCAGATCAAGAAGCGCTCATTCATGGTTCATTTGATGGTTCTAAAATTGTGCGATATAGATTTAAAAAGTGCAGACGCCCTCAACAGTCATGGGTTAAACAAGAGTAATAAGTTATTAATATCAGGGAATAACAAATGTTGTTCTCCTCAGGTAACAAGATCATTTTCTCCATATTTTGAGAAATCAAACTTTGTTAATGTCATTATAACAATATATATAGTATAATTTTCCAAAACAACAAGATAATATGTCATGAGAGAACCAGCGAACTGTATGCCGCCATTATTTGGTTCCCATGTACTTCACTTCTCAACAATCTGACTTCCTAAAGTGGGTGTGGGAGGGATTTGTCACGGCTCCCTCTGCAAAATAAAGACAGAATCTCAGGTCTGTACTTGTCTGACAAGCCGGGAAATGTCACCTGAGTCACCGTCACCCTGTGGTCCAGACATGATAGAGATCATGGCATCCAATCTTTGAGCCAGAGATGAGTCATCTTGCTGTTGCTATTGATTGTAGTGGTGTTGCATTGGGTTGCCTATGAATATGTGTAGGCATCGATACTATCGCAATATAGATCAAGTTGTAGATCAAGAAGTGCTCGTTTCACAGAGATGGCTCCAAAATTGTGAGATACAGATCACAAAAGTATGGACGCCGTAAATGTCCGCGGGTCAAACGTATTATTCTCACAATTTTCCACGTGAATGAATTAAATCAAATATTTTTTCTCGAGCTCAAGAGTTAACGCTAAGTGTGAGCAGATATAAGTGCTTGTTAATGTGTTTGTTAAGAACTATAAATCCAGCTGTGAGGTAACCGTAAGTGGACACTGCTGTAGGAACAGTAGTAAAATATGTACGATATAAGTGCTGTGCATCAATAAACATTTCAAATGTCCCTTCCAGCTGAGTACAGAAACATTACAGTGTGCCTCTAAGTGCTGGATCGTAGGCAGCTGGACTTGTTTCAGGTTCTTGGAGATGTTCCACCTCTCATCCAAAAGTTTAAAACTGAGGAAGCCTCTTCGCTCTCAGCTGATCGGTGGTTCGCTGTGCATGCATTTGACATTTTACAGTAAGTGATACATACATTCGTACACGCAAGGTGCCGACGAGCACATCAGGAGCAGTTTTGGGATTCAGCATCTTGCTTCGACATGCAGACCAGGGGAATCAAACCAGCAACCTTCAAATAACAAGATGCTGGCTCTGCCCCCTGAGACACAGTCCCCGTACAAAGCCTGCACGTCACTCACGAGCAACAAACTCCCACATTATATCTTTAAATTGGGCTGAACTGTGTATCGGACAGGCGTCTCTCAACGGTGTGAATTTCCTTTTGAATCAAGCGGCCCAACAAAAGAAATAGAAAAGAAAAACAGACATATTGTGCAGCTCTTTTACTGACGCAACAACGCATTGGCAGCGTAACATTTGACTATCTTACTGTTGCTTAATAATAATACATCAATACATCAATTATAAGCAGTTAATCATCATCAGTCAATCAACACATCAATTATAAGCAGTTTATATACTTTTATATATAAAAGTCTTAAAGTATCTGATATTAAATGTGCTTTAGTTAAAAATTCAAAGTAAATGATGAATATACAGTATTTACATGTACGCACATGTACTGTATACTGTCTCCACTCATCATCAGCATCTAAAATTTCAAAACGCACTGCTTTGGATCAGATGCAGCGTGTAATCTGTAAAGTAACTAGTAACTAAAGCTTTCAAATAAATGTAGTGGAAGTACAAAGTAACAGTAAGTACAGTAAGAGTAACTCAAACTTAAGACTAAATGTACTTTGTTCCCTCAGTCAAGCCCGACAGAGCTGCTGTCAGTCACTATGTATCAAATGTATATAATGACAAACAGGGCTGCAAATATTGATTAATAAGAGTAATAAATATATACTGAATGCATGTTTTAGTCTTGCTCCTTGATTCCTAGTTTACATCTCTTCAAATGTCCTTTTTTCCCCAAAACCAGAAAGTCTACAGCACAAATCAGTCGGTTTCCAAAGATTTAAAACAGATAAAAAAACAAAACAAATCGTCTTAAATTAGAAGCTTAAACCAGTAGGGAACATGAATTTGTAATAAGTTAATACAAAGAAAAACAACTTTAAATAGACATGAACATAGGCGGCGCCAGGGTAGGGCTTGGTTGAGCTATAGCCCCATCAAGAATTGTGTTAGCCCTACTGTTAGCCCTACCATTAAACAACCAAGAGAAGTGCAGAGTCCAACAGCGCCTCCACGTTGTAACGGCATTCAGGCAGCTGCGATGAAAGCTGTCACTGATCTGGGTTCATTAAGAGTCGGCCTCCAGCATCCCCATTATTATTAATCAACATAGATCGTCACTGTCCTGAGATCAGTGGGGAATCTGTCAGTCCGTACGTCACTCGTGAGCACACTTTTAGTGGATGCTCGTCACAGAGACATTTAGTTGAGACTGACTTTGTTAGAAGCTACCTGGCTGTAGTTAGCGGCTTACAGTCATGTTATTAAGTTCAAAGTTTATCATGGACAAATTTAATATTAAACATCGTCAGGCGGAACAACAGAAGGTGGTGGCGGGCATGTTGGATAAAACTATGGACACACCAACACCTGCAGGGGAAGATGACCACTTGGGTCCCACGTCTTCCACGTGCCAGGCTCGGCCCGAGGAAGATGAGCAAGAAGAAGAGGAGATGGAGCAGCAGCAGGTGCAGGAGGATGCTGGCCATGATGCTAATGCTAACACTGACATTAGCCAACGACCCGGGGATGGACCGCGGCACCCCATAAGGAAA
Organism: Sparus aurata; assembly: GCF_900880675.1. Taxonomy (NCBI): domain Eukaryota; kingdom Metazoa; phylum Chordata; class Actinopteri; order Spariformes; family Sparidae; genus Sparus; species Sparus aurata. The sequence continues at coordinate 7,795,198 of NC_044202.1, forward strand.
ATTTACCCTTCAAGGCTAATAGGTAACCAGCAGAGATCTTTCAGTGCTGCCTGGTTTGACACATACAACTGGATTGAATATTCTGTTGAGATGGACGCAACTTTCTGCTTCGCCTGCCAACACTTTTTGGGTGGCGGTGGGCACCGGTTCCATTCAGAGCCGGCCTTTTCTAATGGATATAAGAACTGGAAACGCGCAACGGCAGGCTTTAAAAAACACAACGCAAGTGCGGCACACAACTTCGCCATGGAGGCATGGGCTGAATTTAAACTGGCAGCGACAGATGGCTCAAGATAAGGAAACATGCTAGATGCGGGTCATTCAAAAATCGTACAGGAAAACAGAGAGTACACAAGGGCTGTGGTTTGGTACCTGTGTTATACTGCATGCCAAGGCGTCGCTCAGCGAGGTCACTGAGAGGATGAGGGGTCAGAAAATAAGGGCAACTTTGTGGAGTTGCTGAACGTAATTGGTGAGTTTGACGAGACAGTAGCAAAGAAACTGAAGGATAATCCCAGAAATGCTAAATACACACATAACAAGATTTTTGAAATAATGGCTGACATGGTCAGAAATAAAATAAGTGCAGAAACCCGAGAAGCAGAACATTTCGCCCTAATGGTTGACGAAAGCAAAGACATCTGTAAAAGTGAACAGATTTCCATTGTTGTGCAGTATTTAAAAGGAGACGAGGTACGTGAGGAATTCCTGCACTTCACACATCCTCCTGAGAAGCATACAACAGACTCTATCACAGCGCAATATTGACAAAAACATGTGTGTCGGACAGTGTTATGACGGCGCTGCAGTAATGTCGGGCTCCAAAAGTGGCGTTGTACTGTACATTCACTGTCATGCGCACAGGTTAAACCTCGTTTTGGTTGATGTGGTCCGCAACTTTGAAGCAGCAGCAGAGTTTTTCGAAACCATACAAATGTTGTACAACTTTTTCCCAAACTCTGTCGCCCATGATCTGCTAATCAAGAAACAGAGAGAGATCTAGTCAGCGACACAGCTCATTGAATTTAAGAGCCTATCTGACACACGCTGGGCATGTTGGTGGCAAATCGAAAATCGCTGCTTGCAATAAGGGCGACACTGCTGGATATCATGTCTAAGCCTAATGCGCGGAGGAAAACTGAGGCCAGGGCTGTGAATGAACTTGCTGATGAACAGTTTGTCCTGCTTCTCACGTTTTCGAGGAGCTATTCCGGGTCACAAAATTCATATCTGACCAGCTCCAATCTCCGAATCTTGAGCTTTCATCCACAATAGACTTATCAGTCAGTCATAGCGACATTGTCAGACAAACGCATCTTCACAGCAAAACTGTCCTGACCAACTGAAACAAATGAAAAATGGCTCCACACAACTCCTCAGGTGTCATTCAAGTCTCTGGGAGCCCCAAGTTGATTTGAACAGACCTTATTAACACTCTTGATGAGCAGAAAGGCTTGTGCTTGTGCTTCAAACGGGGCACTTTTCAGATCAATTTGGATTTTTGCAGAGAAACAGCGCTCTCTTAAACAACTTAAGCAGATAAGGACCAACTAAAGACTAACGTCCCATGTGCAGAGGCTTTGTCCTCGCTGCAGCGGACCCGGGTTTGACTCCCGGCCCGGGTCCCTTTGCTGCGTGTCACTCCCCCTCTCTCTCAACCTGTTTCCTATCATATCTTCAACTATCCTGCCAAAGAGCCAAAAAAATATATACTTTAAAAAGATCCAATCCAATAAGAACTGTTCGTCTGGCGCGTACACCAAATATGTAATGTCTTTAGGGTTTACTTCCTGGTTTATCTGGTCCCACTAAATGTGGACTTGCTCCCAGATCAAGAAGTGCTTGTTTCACAGTGATGGATCTAAAATTGTGAGATACAGTTTTAAAAAGTTTAGTCAAGAGTCAAGAGTTATACATATTAATGGAATAACAAATTCTCAGGTAACAAGATCATTTTGTCGATATCTTGAGAAATCAAACTTTGTTAATGTCATTATAACAATATATATGATATAATTTTCCAAAATAACGAGATAATATGTCATGAGAGAACAACTTCATCAGAATCATAAGAGCAGACACACCGCAGTGTTGGCTGGGTTCAGGGTGTTTCGGTGGGGACTCCCTGATCTGACATGTTCAGCTTGAATCCGTTGCTACACTCAGTGAAATCAAAGCCTCTCAAGGCCCCGAGATCCAACATTGATTTGTACAGATGTTATTTACACCCTTTATTTAAAAAAACAAAACAAATCTTCACTGTTTAGTTGTGACGCTCCGGAAATGTTTTGTCGACTACAAAACTTCACCTGACTGATTAGATAAGGACTGAATTGCATCACTGAGTGAACCTGTCCTTTAAAAGACTTTTGTTATGGCCCATTTGGAGTTATGAAATGTTTTGATTTGTGATTCAACAGTATCCCTTCATAAGTGACTCACCGGCTCTATGGCTTGTGTTAGCGATAACTCAGAGAACAATTAGAAAATGTGGAGGGACGTGTGCGCAGGATGTGTGTGCTCCAGGATGTCTCAGAGCAATTTTCAAGCTGCAGTAAACAATATCCCTCTGATTGTTTGCTTTGTTTCAGTGTCTAACTGTGACGTTGATGCAATTACAGAAGTCCTCTTAATCATAATAATGGCACGGATGAGCAAAGCAAAAACAAAACGATTCACAACACAGGTGCTCACGGCACATTCGTGAACGCGTTCAACAGATTCTGATTGATGAGCTTAAAACCAATGCTCAGCGCCACAACGTCATACTTTCACTTAACTTCAGGTTCATACTAATTCTTACCCCGAAGAACTGAAAGGTTGCAGAAGAAGTAGAAATGAGTTTTTAAGAGGTCCAGCAAATGTCATACACAGTAGGGCGCCGCTGTACTTCTCTACCCGTGTATTTATTCACGCAAGATAGCAGAAAAAACACATACAGCTTTGTCATGATTTTCCATGAAGGCAACTTTATCACAGCATGGAGAGGAAAACAATCAGCACTTCTTCAGGGAACGGACCTCCTCCCTCCTAGTTGGAGCTACATTTGCGAGGCAGAGGCAGGCAGAGCTGTCGTATCCGAGGCGAGGGGCTGGCGGAACGGGCCGCCCGGCTGACCGTGTAGGGGTCGTATCCCTCGAACAGAGCCTTCCTCTCTTTGGGACTGGAGAGCTCTAGAAGTCTCTGGCTGGCGTTGTAGTGTCTCGCCGCTCTGGAGACGAGCCAGCACACTGAGCGCTCTCCTTCGAACCCTGGGTGGTCGTGCTTAGGGGCTGCGAAGACGGACGCAATCGGGTCAAACAGCGAACAGAAACAATGCAGAACTTGATCAAGGACACCGCATGGTGTCAAGAAGAACCTACTTGCAAGCAGCTCGATGTGTGCCGATGCTTTGCAAGGTAAGTGGGTCATGGGCACCGGTTTCGATTTGTGGCCCGAGCCCTCCAGAACCGGCCTTCTTTTAGGCTGGGCGAGCTGGCAAATACGTGAAGTGGCGACCGCCGTCTGCGTGGCTCTGTTCAACTGGGATCACAAATCAGGTCATTGATGAACGTACATTAAACACACACACACGAAGGCACAACATAAGACACGACCTCCTTTGAATCGATCAAACAAATGAAACTTGTATCTGTGAAAAGTGAATATCACAGCTAAGGTTTTGTCCAATACTTTGTTTCATGGCCAAATACCTGCAAAACTATTAGCATTCCCAAAATCTGTGCTTTGTGTTTTGTGATAATTAGCCATGGTTTGCATGCTAACACACTTCCAACAGCATGTTTTGAGCCGAGGCCTGAAAACCTCTTCCTCCCAATGATCCAGAGCTGCTACACTAGCGGGTTAAACACCGACACTCCCATGAGCAGTCCAGCTAGCTGCACGGCTAACTGAGCTTACTGCTGCTTACTGCTGTGTGTTTTTTGCGACAGCGGCGCCAAACAGTTCTATTACCGGTAAACATTTAAAAGTCTTCTATTTCCACTTAAATTTGAGGTTTAACCACGTGTATAGAAATAAATGTAAACAGGAAATGTATGAATACCAACTTAAACCCTTCAAAAATAGCTGTTATCACGTGTGCCATCTGGACCATCAAGTGCACAGTGAAAAAACCCTACTGCAGAAATCAAAAACAACTCAACCTGTAATCCTTTACGTTCTAACTAGCTGCCACCCTGCCCTTACCGGCACAGTTGTTTTGGCACAATCAGAAACTTGCCAGCTGTCCCACGTTCTGCTTGTAAGAAGCAGTTTCTCAGGAAATTAGGCATGCGTTACTCACAGGGGCCAGCGGTAGGCGGTCCGGCCTCCAGCCAGCCACAGGGGCTCGAGGTTGAGCCAGACTGCACAGCCTGCTGGACGCAACGGCCCTGAGAGCATGTTCACTCACTTCCCATATGGGCGAAAGTCTGAGGAAGGAAAAAAGTGGATGAGGGAGAGGAGACGAAAGGAAAAAGGGTGAATGAAAGCACTAACAAGAGGTGGCACAAAAAGATAAGTGGGGGGAGGTTATAAAGATTTCTAGTATCATAGAGGGAGATGAAGAAAGAGGAAAGAGGAAGGAGGAAGGAAGGAAGTGGGTAGGGTGGCAGATAAGAGACACAAGAACAGAATAGAAAAATAGTGAAAAGGAGACTTTCTCATAGGTGCCCTGTGGAGATTTCCTGTCAACAACTTGAGGCCTTACAAAACACACAGAACCTGCAGGAGGATTTATGTATCTAAATGTTTTGCGGTGAACTAACATGATATTGATGAATGCGTTATATATTATCACAATGGACTACACAGCCTATATTTCACTTGATTAATTACTGAGATCTTAAAAATGGCTGTATGTAACAATGTGTGGCAATTTACGCGTATTATCTCTGATACGCCAGATACAATTTGCAGGCTATGAAACTTAACCATAACGTTGAGGATGAGTAGCTCATGAGTGAGTTTCCACGTCATATAACACGTCATGGTCTGAAATTCAATGTCGGACATCAACAGTAACAAGACTTCTCACATGACAGCTTGTATTTAAAGTCTTAAATAACAAATTATAATGTTGGTAATTTATCGAGTCATGTTAAACTTGTTTCTGACTTTTGCTGTTCTTCTGCCACCTCCAGCAAAACTCCACACTTCTTGATGTTTTTCACAATAAAAGCCTATTTACACTGCAAAGGCTGTACATTTTTAATGTATAATACTTTGCAATTGTTTGAGGAAAAAATGCAAAGTACAACATCTGACATGACTCTTGCTGTACTAATCCAACTGTGGGAACAGACATATACTGAATGCATTAAAACAAAAGGTAGACATGGAGGAAATTACAAAATAGAGGCCTGTCCTAAATAAAAGGTACGGATCTCTCTGCCTCAAAGGTAAAAACAAACCACACGTGTGCAATAGTAGAAGTTGTTGTACTTACGTGACTTCAGTGTAGAGCTTTTTACTCCTACTCAGCTCCAGCCAGCGATGGCTTAACTCTACAAAAGAAAAATAATTTTGCACATCATCACAAAATGATGGCTTGTACATAAAAGACAGAAGCGGAGAGTGATGGACGTACCAGGCTTGGTGGTGGATCCAGTCTTCTCCGGTGGAAGTTCATCCAGCCAGTAAACAGAACGACTGAGAAATAAATAATACAAAAGAAAACTGATCTCAGAAGATAAAGAAGAAGACACGGAGACAAAGAAAGAAAAAGAAGGGTTCCGTCGGGCCTACCGGTCTGGGTATCTGAGTCTGTCGGGTTTGGGTTGAGCGAGCCTCTGAGTCCGAGTTGCCATGGAAACGGTTTAAAGCTGATTGGGGAACAGAACATAGTGCTGGTGAATTACAAGTATCGATTCCAGTATCAATTTATGCACATTCCTTGCAATGATCTCCCAAATGTGGACAAAGACATGTAATGGAGGCAGGATAGTTTACATTTTACCAATAAACTTTACCATCTGAAATGATACCTATGTGTTTATTTGTATGTTTTTCATATTATTCCGACACCGCATGATGACGATCCGCCTGGTTCTCCAAGAACTCCCAGTCCGGACTGCTACAATGAATTTTACCTTTACCGGGTAACATTAATAATCTGTACTCTCACAGATAAATAGTAGATAATTGTTTATCTTCTAGTTAGCTTTAAAGGGGCTCTTTGTAATTTGGAGAAGAAATTCAAACACAGAATTCAAATATTTACAATATTAATGAGGTAATGAGGTAAAATCAGACTTTTTCTTTCAGTAACTGAATAAACAAGCTGTTGTCAGAGGTAAAAATTAGGTGCCCAGAACAGTCTTTAAAGCAAGAAAGGTGGCAGGGTCCGCCAAATCTAAACAAATTGTGTTGTCCTTTAAGGTCAGTTTGCTTATTCTGTCATGAAAATAATCAAATAGTAAAGATCTTTCTTGTCTGATTAAAGTTTCTTCCCCGAAAACTACAAAGTGCACCTGTAAGCTACGCTAAAGTTTAATCATACCGCACCTGTAGTCGCTCCTTTCCTTGTCCGGTTGTGACACCGACACCTGCAGGTTGCTAGGGGATCAGGTGACGCTGGTGGGGTACACTACACTGAGGACCATTCATGAGCAGGGTGAGACAAGATGGCTAAATCTGCCTTGCTGTGCAGTCAAATATATCTAAATGAATCATGTAACAGCTGTACAGTGAGGGATGATGAATATCCACTTTTGAAACTTCATATGCTGACAAGTCTCAATTAAAGTTTTGTATTGAGTTTCAGAAAACGAGACGTAAACAAAGTGGTTTCCTGGAAAGAGGAAACGGATTGATCATTAATTTGATCTTTAACTTTAATTGTATTCCTCCCAGACAGTGCCAAACTCAAATACAGATTGTAGTTCTGGGAAAGCATCTTTAAAGTCCAACTCTCGCCAAAAAGCAACCGAGGCTTTATTTGTGATTGAATGCGAGTCAAACCTTCCTGTAAATGCATAATAACGACGAAAGAGGCACTTTTAAGATTTACCGTAGTTTCGTTTTTCGGGCAAGCTAATTTTCAGTGGGGTGCTTTTGTCTTTTTTGTCGTAATTAACATTTACATTATAAACACTAACATTTAACTATTCAACATGCACATGAATACGGAGACTTTAATCTTACATTCAGTCTCATTTGTTTATATGTATGTGCTGTGAAATACCCATTTCACACTCCTAAATCTAAAATCCACAGACTGACATAGAAAGCAGAATTAAACAACGCGACACAGAAAGTTTAAAAACAGACAACACCTTTATTTTCAACACACATTTTAAATCTTATAAAACAGCAAATAACAGTAAATAATCTACCAAAGCTTCTTTAATAGTCATGATCACAAAGCCACGAGCTTTCAATATAATACTGTAAGTTATTACTCTCTAAACTAGTATTGCAGGAGTCTGTTACTGTGTGAAGTTAACGAGTCACGTCAGTCGGACATTTTACTGTCGTTCACACATAACATGAAGTGAGGAGGACACTGCAGGGCACAGCATCAAAAAACATTCACAGGCCTCTGAAACACAAAAGAAAGCCAGAGACGGCAGCAGTAAATATGTAATGTTTGGTTGATGATACACTTAAAATGGATGATAAAAGTGTTTTTTTGCAGTTACAGCAATTTTTCTTCGGCATTTTGTACTTTGACTGCCCACGCGTCATATCCATCTTTTGTTTTTTGTCATTTTAAGAGAAAATAACTGCTGCTGTGGGTGAAAAGTCAGCCTAGTTGACAAGAAAACCACCGTTATCCTTCAAGTGAGCTGGCAGTACAGTCTAGCTCTGCAATACAGTAAAAGAGACAAATCTTCATGCAAGATTCTGTAATTTTTCTACTCTCTCAAGACATCTCAGTTTGTCTTCTTATTTTTTACCTAACAAGTACTCAGCTACCATCTTAATATTGATGATGGCTGATTCTCAGGAGTCTTAGGGATTTTTCAGTGATAAAACCAGTTCACAGGCGAATATTCATGAGGCGACAAGCTCTCTTATCAAGCTGCCAGTGTAGTTACTGGGGTTCTGGTAAATTATGGAAAAGATGGCACCAAACAGTCCAATCTCTCTGAGCGGTTCAGGTAGAAATGGAAGGAAAAAAAGGCAGGTAGGAAAGGAAGGAGGCAGAAAAATGTAAATATTGAGTATAGTATTCAGTAGCACCAGAAGAAGAACATGTAGGAAGAACGTGCGAGTGCGTCAGTGTCAGAGGGTCTGCACTATGACAGGATACAGCAGGGACATGTGCTCAGCTCCTCTGATCGGCAGCTTGTGTGTAGTGTAGTAGTGGATGACCTCTGGGATGGTGCAGAAAGGAGGGCTGTTCTCCCCGAGCACGTAACGCCCCTCCGCAGACCGAGTGAACTTCATGTGCATGAAGCCCTTACAGCTCCTGACAGGGAAAGGAGGAAGAAGAAGAAGAAGAAAAGATCAACATCGTCTCGTCTGATTCACTCCAAAGAATGCTGTGACATTCACAAAGCAAAACTGAAAGTTCGTCCGTGTTGGTTTTATCTTTACAAGAAATCACAAAGTTCCTGGAGCGACGTGTGGGTGTGCATGCGTAATCCTCGTGTGGAAAAAATTTTGGTTTTGGTTTTCTAAAAATAAACCTAGAGTCCGGGAAAATGTGTAATTCATCCTTAAATGTCGGGGAAATTACAACGTGCCAAATTTCATAATGACAGACACATCCAAGGGAAAAGTGTTACAGGAAGCAGGAAGTGGAGACAATTCAGGGAGTGTGAAACTTTGGACAAATTGAAATCCTTCACTTTTACCATTCATAGACTTGAGAATAAAAAGCTATCCATCTTCTTACAAATCATTAAAGGGCAAGTCCATTTTTTGTGTGTGTTTTTCAGGTTTTGATCTCATTCTGTAGCTTACTTGTACTGTTCCTTATGAAGTTAAATCCAAAAATTCAAAGTAAGTATGGTAGAGGGGCAGAGCCAGCCAGGTTGCTGGTTCGATTCCCCTGGTCTGCATGACGAAGTGTCCTTGGGCAAGATACTGAACCCCAAACTGCTCCTGATGTGCTGGTCGGCACCTTGCGTGGCAGCCACCGCCATCAGTGTATGAATCACTGTAAGTCACTTTGGAGAAAAGCATCTGCTAAATGTAAATCTTTCATAGGAATTAAAAAAATATATATTTCTTTCTTAAGCACCGTTTTAAAAATGAAGAATTTAACCTTTGATAAATGTGGAGCCTACATAGGAACATCTTGTGTTGGTGTCATTTCTTGTGACATAAAACATCAGACAAGATGCATCACTGACACCCCTTGATCCATTTCTGCATCATTTGATTATTTATTTGATTTTGGTTGGCTTCAAACCAATCAAAGGACTGCCTTCCTCATTCCTTCAAAACGAGCACAGATGTGAGGTTAGAAGCAATTCCCAGCATGCAGCGGATCTCAGAAAAACAGCTGCTTTGATGCTAATCATTTATTCGTGCTGAAAACACACTCGCAGAGAGGAAAAGGGGGGATGGGAGAGGGAAAGAGCAACAAAAATGGAGCGCTGGGGTGGAAAGCGAGATAATGGAAAAATGGTGAAAAATTAAAAGCAGCCTCAGGGCTCTGATCTGAGAAGACTCTCTCATCACCCACAGACCTTCACAATACCCGAATGAGGCAAAAAAAAACAGATCAGATAATTTTAGAAACAGTACAATACAGTGCGGCACACTGGGGTAGATTTCCCCTTTAAGAGAGTGTTATGATGTTTTAAATCAAGACAGCATGAACAGGATTTGTGTTTTTTTTTGTTTTTTTTTATTCAGAACAGCTTAGAATAAAGTATTAGGGGAACATGATTTAAAAAGCTTGTGAGCTGGGAGCAGCTTTTGACTGCAGCCCAGAATGTGCAGTCAAAAGAAAAACGTGAGGTCAGAATGTGAGCACGAGCGTCTACCTGAGTGAGAGTGAGTAGTCGTTCCTGGAGGTCTGGCTGTTCCTCACCAGGTAGGAGCTCTCCTTGCACAGAGTCAGTAGACTTTCTGCCTCCGAGCGACTCAGCGTTCCATGGTACCACCTGCAGAAGACCAGGAGGAGACAGGACAACAAAGAGTTTCTTTAAAACCATGTGATGTAACTGTAGGACAAGTCTTTTTGTGTCACTCACAGCATGACATGTCAATTTGGAATCTGGAGTCAAGGAAGTGAATAACAGCAGCTGTACAGCATATATGCTGATACTGGCAGAGTGATATGGAAGACGACACACTGAACAACAGCCAACGGACGATTACACAATAATAAGCGTGATTGTTTCTCATGTTAAGGAGATGGAAAGCCGGTCGCCAGTGTACGTCATGACTGTCGTTACTGACATCTTTACCACTGCGACACAAGCAGATGAGTCATGGTGTCTGGACAGGAAAATCTGGTCTGCTCACTGCAAACAATCCATTTATTTTATATCCGATTTGAGAAACAAGTCGGTAAGACCTTATGTAGAAGTCAAAGTGATTCTTCATTCTCTTAAATTTACTTGAATTTGTAAAACTACCCGCAGTTTGGGTCATGACTGACACAGATAACAACACAGAAGGAAAAAATATATGGTGGGTTCTATTTTTAAGGAAAGGAAGTCAAAGTGGCTGAGCTTTGTAGGGCTAATTACATAAGTAACAAATAGCAGCAGAGAATGTCCGGTGAGCAATATGTAATGTCTGCAAAATCTTCCAGTAATGTGGATTCATTTCAGTAACACTTAGTGAATTTCCATGAAGAAAAAAAACAGCTCATGAATGAACTCTGTATGTAGAGAGTAAGTGAAGATGATAGAGACCTAAATACCATTTGCTTGTACTTAACCATGTACAGAGAGGAGTTAGCATAATAAAAACAGACTGGAGCGGAGGTGGACACATAGTTAGATAATTAGACACAACTAGCGGAAACACAACAAAATCTCAAAAGAAATTAAACCTGAAGTTATTTTTTGATCAACATCCGACTATAAACTAATTTCCTCCTTGTACCCAACTGTTGTAAAGTTGTAAAACAAACATTAAAATCCAATTTTTCTCAATAGAGGGTTAAAATGATCTTCCCAAATGTTCCTAGTGTCACACACAGTTTGGTAAAAAAAAAACATGGGTAGGAATAAATGATCATGCATATTGATTCAAATATGAGCTATGTTTGCTTGTTGATTTGCCTCACAGTTTTTGCTGACAAATGAGAAACATAAAGTGTCAGAGTGTTAGAAATTAGAGTCATAGATTTAGATTTTATTTTGGATTACAAACAACTGTAAGCAAATCTTTTCCCTAGTTTAAAAATTATATTGGTAAAAAAAACTCCACTGTTATCACCTCTGTTTGATTTCTCTACAGCACTTTAATTATCTTTATCAAATTTGTGCAACTAACTGCAGCACTGTAACTCCATTAAACTGTTTTCAAGTTTATCATTAAGGTATTTTATTATCTTTTTTCAATCAAACTGTATTCAATTTGAACTGATTTCATTTTCCTTCCTGTTTTTAATGCCGTTCTAGTGAAACTCTGCCAACAGATTCTGAATCAGGTGATTATGTTCAGCAATGTGAAAGCTGCTCTGGAGCGAAAAAAGCAAAACACTGGCTCCATTTTAACAGCAAAGATGTCTACTCACACTTGTCTCTCTAGTGGCACAGACGGATCCACCCTCTCTCCCAGGAGAGGAGGGGTGTCACCAACTAGACGGAGAGTAGTTGACTCCGCTGTGGTTGATGTAGTGCCTGTCTTGGTGAGCCTGGTCTGCTCTGTCTGAGCTCGCGAGCGCTCCCTTTCAGCCCCTTCAAACTGAACTGTGGCCGGACACAAAGATACAGGAGGTTAGTTTAAAAAAAAAGCACACATGAAATGGACACACTGAGGAAGTCAGTTTACCTGCTAGAGCTTTAGAGATGTTGTCCTTCTTCCACTCCCAGGGCTGGTCGTATTCATCAGCTGGCCTCTCATCGTCCTGGGGCAGCCTGCTCTCCCTGCTGTCTATCTGGGCAAGTCCGCCCTCAACCCACTGAGTTGGTTGTTGTTGTGCTGGTGGTGCAGCTCGGTGCTGGTGACGTGTCCTCTCCTCATATGGGTTGTCATATAACTGTCCGCCATCTCCACTCCCGGACCTGTTAGTTGCCATCATGCTGTTCTGCAGTTCTGCACAACAAACACAGAGTAAATCAATTTATGGAGAGTTTTAATTCCGAAGCAAACAGAGCAACTATGCTGATAAAAATTAGCTGAAAACTGAAAATACGGAGCAAGAAAGATGAATATCTGGAGCACTGACGCACTGCATGAAAAGAAATCTTATGAGCAAGTGTTTTATATCCTTGAATGTTCTCTCTCTTGTATGTCCGATCAATTCCCCGCCCTAAGTTTCCATCAAGGCGAACAGTGTTTTGCAGAAGAGCTGGCTGTTGGCCAGGTGGTGCTGACTCATATCCCCTCCATTCTCTAGTCAAGATGGTTTGTGAATCTTGCCAAATGCATACAGATCACAGTATGTCCTAGATTGCATCCTTGTTGCAGAAACTGTATGTTATACCCCTTTCACCCACTAACACCCACTGACATCTGGCTTTTGTTACCGGGAACGGGCACCGTTGTTATCGACTCCCACATCAAATGACTTTGCAGTAGTGACGGATGTTTACTGAGTCCAGCTGTGACAAAAACACAGCACCGTTCCCCCTTTCCAGGAGCAATGCTACGAACGCATTGGAGATAAAGACGATGGCATGTAAATAGATTTAATTCAGCATGTTATTAAGATTAAGATGGTAGCTGTTAAGTGTACAATATGCTACTCTGTCATTTGTTATCAAGAGCCCTGGCTAGTGGAAGGAAAAGGTATCATGGTTTACCTGAGATGATCCGCTGGGCCTCGAATGGCTCCATGTAGCTGCAGCAATCTGTTGGTGCAGATTTGGGCTCCCAGTTCGGTCGGCCTCTTGGGTCTGGACGGACATCAAAGGGGTCAGAATAATCTGTGTCAGCGTCCGACGCTGCTGGAGCAGAAGGTACCACCTTGGTAGGGAGAGAGAAACAAAGAGCATCTCACAAATGAGAGAGCAGGAAATATGACTCGAGAGAAAAAGAGTGAGCAAATTAGATAAAGTGAAAACATAGAATTGAGGAAATAAAAATAAATCAGTCCTTACAGGTTCCTCTTGAATTGTCACGGGACTCAGTGGGACTTTACAGCGACCAAACTCCTGAGAGTCCACTTTAATTAGTCTGTGCTTGGGAGACACCACTTTCACCTGGAACATAACACAAACAAAATCACCTCAGTACTCAATGTCGAGAGAAGATCAAGCACAAAAGACAGTCAATGTTACAAAAATCGCAACAGTTAACAGTGAAAGTGAGTGAAAACACAGTGAAAAGACAGTGAAAACACGCATGTCTTACCTCCACGCCATTGGGCAACACCGAACCAAATGCAGGGAACGAGGGGAGGCTCACTGTGGCACTACAGGGGTTGAATCCACCATTCTGATGCTCCTTGTCAGAGTGCTGGTACGGGTCCTCAAAATCTAGCTCCTTCTGAGCTCTGTAGGCCCTCAGAATCTCACTCTCGCTGTAATCTGGCCTCGGGGGCTGTGGAGGGTCACGCCTGGTGCCAAGGTTTAGGTAGTCCTTCAACCACTTTGCCATGGAGCTGGGAAAAAAATGTCAGTGTTTTTTTTTGTTGTTGTTAAATAATTCAGGATTAGTACACAAATTTCCCCTTTAGCATGTTATACACAGGTCTTTGAAGTGTCTTCAACACCTCATGAGTCATCCCGCCATTAATTCCATGTCTTCCTGACATCACACTGCATCAACATGTCACACATTTGCATAGATTGTGCCTGTTTTCACGGTTGAAGTGAAGCTAACTAGAAGCTGAGAACACGACAGAGCCGACTGGAGACATGGTGGGCGATGCTTGCTCGGGTGTGTGTGAGCTGACCAATCAGAGCAGACTTGATATTAAAGATTAAGTAAAACAGAGCATCTCAGACAGAGGGTGAATATAGCGGAGCATTAAAAAATGTAACCCTATTCTTGTAGCAACATAAAATTAAATCATGAACCTGGAAATTAACATAATATATCTCCTTTAATTACTTGTATTTCTTGTGATGCTGCAACACACATTTTCCATCTGTGGACCAAAAAAAATCTTGATATCTTATGCATCACTAAGAATAAGCATTAACAGTAAAAATAGTAAACATATATACACTTAATTTGGACCTATCACCTGTGAGTGACCCAAATAAATCACCATGAGGTCTTTGTTTATGTTAGTCAGAATTAACTTGGCTGAAGTTTTTTTAAATCCCCTGAAGAAGTGGCCATGCCCTGGAGGAGCAAGCTGTTGACATCCATCAACAGGTCCAGCGAAAATCCTTTTTCTAACAATAATAAAGTGAAGCTGAAAGTGTGTTTTTAATGAAGGAGATGGATGCTAACCGGCTTGCTAGGTCAGCAAATCCCTGACAATAGCTAGTTAGCATTCTGAGGGTAAATAAGAGGGTTTTCAATCAGCCACTTACTCACAACAGTTGATTTAAGACAATTTTAAATAGAAAAAAACTATCACTGCGAAGTTAAATAGTTGACTATTCTTGCTGTTTTTGTTATTACTTTATAGAATAAGCAGGTTAAACTGATGTGAGTCGTCCAACTGATGCTCACCGCTCTGTAAATATGCCAAAGCTAAGTTAGCTTAAGTTAGCCGGACGCCGCTAACGACACTTCTTCACGCTCACCTTCTTTCTTGGCATTGACGGCTTCCCGTTTCAGTCACGTCTTCTCGGTTATCATCCAGCGTTCCGTTTTTCCTAACGCTACCAGGCACCTAGAAATAAAACATCGTGTACCGTGAAATCCGGGTCCAGCCTCCGAGCCAAGCGGGTCAATCAGCTAGTGTTAGCCGGGGCAGACCGTGGAGCAGACTGTCTCCGACACAACACTCACTGGCACGGCGGAGCGAATTAAAGGGGAGGAGAGACGTAATTGGTTGGCCGACATTAAAGTTTAAAGCATGCTGCGAGCATCAGGACTGCTGCTAAATCCACACAGATGCAATCCTTTGTCTGGCAGATGCACTTCCACTAATGCAATGCCAATTTTCTTTTAATACTATTAGAGAATTACTATTTTTTTTTTTTTTTTATCATGTCTTCTTGGCCCACATTTAAGATTAAAGTGTCCTCTTGTGGTCAAAGCTGGGACATATTTCTGATATTAAATGCCACATTTTGATTCAACACCTTGGGATATTTTCAACAGCAGCAGTAAGGATGTGAATATTAGTGTTTTTCATACTTTGTTTAGGTTATTTGAAGTGTTTTAAGGGAGGCAGAGACATTGCAAATCAATCACACGTCAAGAAAATGTTGAAATCGCTTTTATTTTTGAGTGGAAAAACAAGAGCAAGCATATACTGACAGATTAAAAAGAAATTATCAATCGATTTGCCACATTTTAGCTCTGATTTTAATGAGCTGACAGTTGTAGCTGACCTCTGGTGAAACTCAAAAACTGCTTCACTTTGGCTTTGATCCCCGTAATACCGAATAACCGTGTCTCCGATGGGTCTGTACGCTTTGTAATTTGCAATATAAAAGTAAATTCAAGATGTTAGAGACCATTTAGTGCTTTAGAAATAAGTCATAAAGATCTTACAATCTGGAAATAAATGCTTGAACAAGTGTTTCTGTATCTTGTTTAGACAGAAATCCTTTATTTCTTTATGTAATAGCAGGCTGATTTTCTAACTCTTTGTATGTGGCTGTCACGCTTCAGGTCCAAGTCATATAAACACTAAGATTTCTGTTTCAATTTGTAGATTTTTGTTGCACGAATTCAAGGTGAGCACTGGCTTTTTATCTTTCTTGCTTTGGGCAACAACAATTATTTCAGTTCTTGCACATCCACTCACTAATGTGTTCGATGCAGACAATCAGTACAGACTGCAGTCATGTGGTGATGCCGTTATGTAGAGTTGTGGGAGGAAATGTTATTCTCAGTGAAATATGACAAATCTTTAGTTTAAATAAATACATATTCTGATCATTAACATTTAACATTTATATTTAAAAAAAAAAGAGGGTACAGGTGTCAAAACATGTTGAGGACAATAAGTTTAAGTTAAAGACATTTTAATAAACATTAAAATAATCACCTGACATTTTGTCATGGCCTCAAAAGAAATTCAAACATTAACATTTATCATGTTAAATTCTAATAAACAACACATCCATGAACCAGCGGATCAGATAAGGAATTATTTTCGATTGCAGACAATACAATTCCTTTTAATAACAGCCCACAGACACATTGACTTATTATCAGTCTTTATACAAAGACCCACATACTGTCTACACATGATTTTGAATGTCATCATTTATACAATTCTGTGTCAATGACTCAAAATCTTCCCGAGCATCTTCTTTTCATTCGCTGTCATTGCTGTCACTGTCTGAATACGCCCCCAACAGGCTGAGAGATGACGAGCCGTTTTGCGTGGTGACAGGCTTAGAGGCGTTGTTGGAAACAGCCACAGATTTCTTTGAGTCTGAAAAACAAGATACACAATGAAAATATTTGATGAAGGAAGTGAACAAGCAGCAAAAAGATAAGCGTGTGTCCAAGTAAATAGGAAACCTAAACAGAAATCACACATCTGCTCATGTGAACTGGAAGGAACAAATGTTTGGTGAGAAAATAATTAAAGAAATTAATAATATCTTTCAGAAGATTTGGTCTAAACAGCTTTCATATAAGCAGTAAGATAAGCTGATGTGTTACCTGTTTGTAATTTGGGTGCAGCAGGCCCCACTGGATGGGGTTTGGCGAAAGTTGGTCTGGGTTTCTTTCGCACGACCAGGGACCCGAGTGCCCCTCCACCGCCCAGCGTCCCCACACTCTTCTCCCAGGTCTCCACCTTGGCCCTCTTCACTCCTCCAGTTGAGGTTCCCTGTGGAAATGCACAGTGTGTCACAATGTTTCCTGCTAATAAGTTAGCTTCATTAAGGTTCATCTGTTGAGCTTTCTTTTAGTATTCGTGTCTTCAGTAACATACCAACATTTCCCCCTGCTGTTGGTTCATATTAAACATTTTCACAGGAGGGTTTTAACTGTGAAGCAGTCACTGAAGAGGTAATACATATGTGCCATCACATTAAGCATCTGACAGCAAACATATTAAATAAGAATGTCTCTACAAAACAAGACAAGGTTCTTTACAGGCATTCGACAGCGGATCAGTTTGAAGTATTGTAGGAACAGTGAGGAGAGTTGAGGGAGCAAGTTGAAGGCTACAGCACTGAAATCAAACCTTGAAAGTGACTGAAGAAAATTGCCAAAATACTTGCAGATGTGATTTAAACCTGTCAACTGCAAGTCACTGCATGAGGCACACACTTTGCTGGATGTGAGTGGTCATACGTACCGGTGCCTGTGTGGGTTTATCAATGGTGAGGATGTCTGTTGGTTTGTCTGTGCTGGATTCATTTGACTGGGAGCTTTCACCCTCCTCTTCCTTCTCTGAGTCAGAGTCCGAGTCCGAGTCTCTGAGTCTTTTCACGAGGGCGCGCTCCAGCATCTCTCTGATAAACAATTGAGACAGTCAGATTTTATTGAGTTTTTAACGGCACAGTCTGATTATAAGGGGAAGACACATGAGCAGAGATTAAAGTTAAAAATAAATGTTTAACCGTTGGTCTTTTTAACCTTCCTCACTCACTTTGTCTCTCGCTCATCTTCTTCTTTCTCCCTCTCCTTCTCGATCCTCTCCAGCTCTCTGTATCGGTCGATCATTCCCTCGAAGTCCACCTGAGCCTGCCTTTGGTTCAGCTCCTTCAGCTCCTGAAGGTTCTCCAGCACCTCCATCTCCATCTTAGAATCCTTTGTGCGGTTCTCCAACACCTGGTTGATGATTGGGAGATCACAAACTCTTTATTCTTTTTGCCAGTTAAAATAAATCACGGTAAATTACATTTACAACTCCTACCTTCATGGGGTTGTTCAGTTCCTCTTCCTCCCTCTCCTGCTGGACTCTCTTCTCCTCCTCTTCAATCAGTTTCTCTGCCTGGAAGTTTCGCGTTGCACCGTGCTCCATGGCGTAGTCTGTGTTCTCTGGGTCGGTCTACAGTCACAACATGAGATACCAAATTGTTATTTTTACATAATGCTGGAGATATCCTACCTTTAGGAGTACTTAGTTTGTTTTATTTCAACAAATATCAGCGATAATCAGAGCATTAAATACTCACCTTAAAAGTAATCTCAGCAAGACACCGAGTACATTTGATGTAGAAGCGGAAGATGGGCAATCCCATGTACAGCTCGTTCTGAACGGTCTCTTTGCGTGCGTTGAACTTCTTCCCCTTGTAGATGTACTCGCCACATGTTTTACACCTGCAGACAACCAGAGAGGAAATGCTGATCATGCTACAGTCACAGAGGACAGAAAGTCCATGTCCTTCAATAAATTCAACCAAGTCAATGAAACAGAAATAAGCAATCCTAGTGATACTTTGTCCTGGGATTCAAGATATAAACATGTGACATCCACACTATATTGATTATGTTTGTGTGTTGAAAACTGCTCATATAAGCCTGTAAACATATGTAAGATGACAGGGAAAAACATACCTCATATTGAATGGAGCCATCAATCTGACCACATACTGACGATCTTTTGGGAGTTTAAGTTTGGGGATTTTAGACGGATCAAAATCCGGAGGGTAGTATTTCTGTGGATAAGAAAACAATCACTTGAGTTACTGACATGCCTGAAAGTGGAACAAACGTGGTTATAACAATGACATCTACAGAAAAGACTGGTAGCTAACATATTAAGTACTTTAGATATCCCAAATGAGCAACTGTAAAAAATTTACAAGCCCAACGTTTACTAGAAATAGCTCAATGCTAGCATGGCTAACAACAATTAGCTTCCGAGCTAGAGTTAGCCTTCTTGCTCATTACGGCGGATAAACGTTGCTAACAGAGGCACAACATTAGCGTTCGCATACTTACATTCAATACTTTTCTCTCGGACATTGTTGCTTTTGTTAGAAACTTAAATTAATTAGAGATAGATACGTTTGAATAGCTAGTTTTCAGGGGGTATTTCCATAAATGAGCTTTCTGTCTCGAGGCTGAACTCTACACTTCCGGTTGTCGCATCCGTAGTTTTAATGTACTTCAAAGGGTGGTGCTGCCCCCCTGTGGCAGAGGTTAGTAACGACACCTGGAAAAAATAATATGTAGTAGATCATAAAGGAAGACAAAGATATGATATAATCATATAAAAAATAAACAATAAAAGGAATTTAAAAGGAATAATCCTCAAAAAAAGGCTATTACGAGTAGAATGGTTTCACATAACACATAGAAACATGACTGTATGATGAATATATTGTCACAGAAAACAAAACCTCTCTTTGGATTGCTTCAAATTGATATAAAAGGTCTTGGATTCCCTTTTATCTGTCATTAGTGCAACAACTACTCCGTCAGCAGTCCAGAAGGAGCCAAAAATTAACCAGGAATTTTAAATAATTGTATGAAAATCAAACAAAAATGACAATAATATTACACGCTTAAAGATCACAATTACGCAAGCAGAGGAAGCATTAATATAAACACACATAGATATTATATAAAGTATTTCTGAGGCACTTTTATTGATATACAGTATTTTTCCCATCGCTTTTATTCAACCTGAATGAGTCACAGGCTTTATGTATTGACTTGTGCCCTCATTCTGCTGCCTGCCTCCGCCTTGTCTCTTTATCATGATCAACATGGAGGAGAGATGTCCTCTCAGGGGTAATGTGGGGTCTCTGACAGGGGTTGGTGTGCAAACATAACACACACCCACACACACACACACGCACACACACACACACACACACACACACACACACACACACACACACACACACACACACACACACACACACACACACGTACGACGGTTAAGGGGTGTTTAAGGTTATTCCCACAAGAGGAAATTGGATCCTGATTACAGATTGGTGTCAATGGGGGTTAACCTGCAGGTCTGATTTATTGAACAGTGGTGACAGGACCAGACAGGCAAAACGGATTAGCAGCAAACCGACGGAAGAGAAAACGATTGTGTTCATAAATATACAACCTCCATAACAGCATGTCGAGAGTATGACATTATGCGTTCAATCAAATCTCTCTGTATGGCCTTCTTTTCTCATTTTGATTTAACAGTTTTATGGTCAGATTCACAGCTGGGTTTGTTGATGGAGAGTTAAACCTCATTCTGACACATCAACAAGACTCATTGGTGAGTCAGATGCCGTCGCCTGCAGCAGTGCAAGCTCGAGGTGTCCCATGTGGAACCAATTTGGAAACCAACCCCCTCCATTTGAGGGAATGGCTCTCTGCTTTTGGATATTGGAACAGCTGGAGCTTGATAACATCATGGCAAAAGACAAAATATGACTTACTGTTTAAACGGTGGAATATCAGTGTCTTGTTCTAAATATGTCTGTTGAAATGCCTTTGTAACACAAGTTTTTCATCTATGTGTTTACCTGCACACTTACGATTTATGTTCACTCCCTTGTAATATACTTTATGTGTACTCTTGTCCGTCTTTGTGGATATCATATCATCATGCATGGTGCAGGAAACTAATGTCACTATAACAGCCTAATTTGTGTTTGAGAGGGAAGGTTGCTAATTCTTGTTGTATTTTGTGCATCTTTTTTCAATTTAAAAATGTATACACATGCCTGAGGGTAAAGGTGGAGTAGGTGGATGGTCAAATGGGGGATGTTCCTTCAAAAAAAAAGTGAATAGTTAATACCAACAAAATATCTGTGTTCATCAGCAGGCCATTTTGAGATCTAGAAAAGACTTTGATTTTGAGGGGAAAGCAGTTTGACCTCCGTTCACCCACCAGATTACTTTGATCAAATATGTTTTATGAAATGTTTAACATCCTTGACATCATCCTGGCAGGTCTCTTCCTGCTGATCACGGAGGTGATGACACTGTCACCCTGTCGAGAATGTCTGTCATGAATATTTCAGAGGCTGGATGATGTCAGCAGCTGCCTATAAAGAGGGGGGGTTCTCTGCACAGGACACCTCCACACCTCCAGAGATCCTCCGCCAATTTAAGAGAAAAGGTCTCCACCCTGTTTGCGTTTTTCAGCACCATGGTCAGCGCCCGAGCTCTCCTCCTCGCGGTCACCTGCTGCTGCGCCTACCTGTGGCTCGCCCGGGCAGAAGACTCGTCGCTGGAGACGCGCTCGTTGGATTTCCCCCAGAAAAACCAGCAGGAGAAAGACCTGGTGAGAGAAGTCTGAGAGAGGACATGGGTGGTGCTTTTTAAATGACTGTCTAAATCTGCCCAGGATGATGAGCCGATAAGAGATGATTTATAGTTTATGGAGCTTTAAACTTTGAATTTTAATGTCTGTTGTTTTGTTCCTGCAGATTGACGCGTTGCAAGAAGTTTTGGAGAAGCTGAGGAGCAAAGAGATGCCCTTAGAGAAAAAGCTGGGCTGGCTGCCTTCGGTAGGTACACTTCATCATAATAAAGGTTGACCAGCATGCATTTTAAGGATA
This sequence comes from Sparus aurata, assembly GCF_900880675.1. Classification (NCBI taxonomy): domain Eukaryota; kingdom Metazoa; phylum Chordata; class Actinopteri; order Spariformes; family Sparidae; genus Sparus; species Sparus aurata. The sequence continues at coordinate 7,816,815 of NC_044202.1, forward strand.
GGTTACTTTATAATTCATCAGTAACATGAAATAAACATGTATATATGTATGAATAAGTATATAAATGTGCATAAAACAACAATATGGTAAATATAACTATACCAGACCAATTAGACATGACATTACTGGCAATATCAGTGCCCACAACTTGAACAGAACTGCATTATTCTCTAAATTAACTTTATGATAAGCATTTTAACTGTTAGAATAAACCAACACATAGTTTTCTTACTTTTAAAATGCTGTTATACGATCAAAAAGTGAAGCTACAGCTCATTTTAATGAACCTTTATGAACATTGACCTTGAACAAATGCCAGAGTTCATGTTATACGCATCATATTTGATTCATTTGAGGTCTTAATAGCTTTTTTGGGGGGGGTCTATAACATTTGGTTAGGTGTTGCTTCATTGTTTAAATCAGTTAATAAAGTGCAGGAAAGTTGGCTTTGAACTGTGACTGTGAAATGTTTCCCCCATTAGTAGTATAATGTAGCATGTAATTTCTACTCTTATCTCAACTAAAATATAGTATGACAAGATATTTATCCCAACAGCATTCTTAGGTTTCTGTTTTTTGAAAGAAACGATGGGAAAGGTGTAAATTCTGTGTAAAATCTGAAAAGATCTAAAAGATACATTACTTATTCCATGCTTTTCTCTTACTGTATGAAGCAGTCACATACCTAAGTGTGTTCCTTATATATTTGTTGAGTTCTTCTCTTTCAATATATAATATTTTCCACAGTTTTTACGGATGCTGTTTTTGTCTGTGCAGTGTGACGCAGGGGAGCCGTGCGCCGTGCGTAAGGGCGCACGTATCGGCACGCTGTGCAGCTGTCCACGAGGGACGTCCTGTAACTTCTACGTTCTTAAGTGTTTGTGAAGGAGAAGAGATGACAAAGATGGAAAAACACAAGAAAGAGTTGTTGTCATTGTCTGCGAGACAAATGGAAACACGATGTAACATGATGTGATTGATAAATGAAACTTTTCTTTTATAAACTCGGGCTGGGAAATGTTAGAATATTGATTTTTTGATTAGATTTGAAGGTCTGTATCCGTCTGTCTCTGTCAGTGTTTCTGATCTGCACGTGGGGAGTTATTCGTGGGGCATCTGTTGGCAGACATTGAATGTATTTTTTGTCATGAATATTTTTCTTATCTTGTTTTTGTGTGTGTTTTTGTTCCTGTCACAGGTGGAGACAGTAAAGCTATTGGTTTCTTAGCACATTTGTAAGATAAGGAGGTCAATAAATCAACTTAAATTCAAGTTTCTGTGTGTCAGAACATCGTTTTTTATTAAGGTCTTTTTTAGTAAACTTTAGTTAACAGGTCCTTTTTACGTCCTTGTGATGCATATTGATATTAGTAAGTCTGAAAGTGTGATAATAGTTCAGTTGTTGAGGAGAGTGCTGCAGCAAAGAGAAATGTTTTGCAGACTATGAAACGTTTCATCAGCATGAGTGAGTGAATGAAGGTATCCTTTAATAAGTAATAGGACCTCTAAAAATGTTTATTAGCATTTTTAAGACTTTATAAGTGTAATTAACAGTGTAAAAAAACATGTTTAGTGCCAGATTACAAGACATTTTTGAGCACGTCTGAGAAACTTGTTATCAGTTTAAACACATTAAATACATTAAAGGAACAGTCTGTAGTTTTGGGAAGACATTTTGATCACATGAGAAAAATCTTTGGGCCTAAACAAACTAAATAAACAAACTGTTGTTGTTTTCACGACTGAATAAACCGAATAAACAGATTCGTCTTAAAGGACGACACAGTTTCAAACTGTTTTACCTTGTTTATATGTGGCGGACCCTGCCACCTCTCTGGCTTGTTTTCCTCTGAGAACAGCTTGTTTATCCAGTTAAGGAAAACATACTTCTGTGTTTGTGTTGTTACCTCATTCATTTTATATATATTCTCCAAAAGTATATAGTGCTCCTTTAATTACAGCCTAATGAATTTCTACAGATTGCTTTAAGTCGCGTGACAAACACATTCGATGTGTTTAATTTAAATATTATGTCATTGTTAAACCTTTGCTGTGCGTTCATGTTACTTTATTGGGCTTAATTTATATTTTTAGTATCCACTTATAAACAGTTTTGTGCTTTTTGCAGCTATTGCATCTAAAGCAAGAACAAATGCCTTTTAAGGTTAATAAATCCTTCTTATTTATGCACTTTTTAACAGTTTTCTTTCATAGTTAACTGCTCATGAGTATTTATTATACTGTTATTAGTATGTATTAATCTTAGCAAAGCAACAATACAAGTAGTAAAGGTTTAGCAATGACATTAAAGGTAAGTTATAATAACAGGTTAGCTAGATTGAAATAAAAAAAAATCTAATAAATGTGTTTGTGTTGTGCAATTATGAGAAACAATGGTGTTTTGCACTCAAACAGATGTTAAAACAGCTTTTTGTAATGTTTCAATGCAGCATCACTTGTTGGTAGTTTCCCGTTGATTAAAGCCAATAAAAATATATATATTGATCCTTTCTGCCACGTCTCATCAATAATTCAGCCTCTTCCTTCACGTCCACTAATGCACAAGCGCATTCCCTCACACCGGCCGCCTGTCTGTGATCTGTCGGTAATAAAAGCCGCCGTCAGCCGGGCTGTTCACTCAATGACATCACATCCCAACTGCAGGCTCCCCAACATGGCGTCCAGCCGGGTGCCGGAGAGGGAGGTCCGGGAGGAGGCGAGGCGCGCCGCGACCGCGAACCTCGACTTCAGCCCCCACAAACACTCCCTGCTCATCATCGTCGGACGGACCGCACACCTCAGACAGACGGGACACATCTGCGGGGACATCGAGCGAGGTACGTTTGCAAGCCGAACCCGCCTCTCACACCTCCCGCAACACCGCTCTCCTCCTCTCCCAACATTCGCTTGAGAAACGAAGACGAATTGCAAGTTGTCGTCGCGTAAATTATCGTAGAGGGATGCTTTTATTTGCCCCCTATTGCAGTGTTTATGTCATTTGTTTTATCCACCCTACTGACCGAGGAGGATGCGTCATCTGGCGGTGCTCCACCATCAGCATCACCTCCTCTGGGCGCAGTATGATTAAAAAGCAGTCGGGTGGTTTGGGTGTCATTACGCAACGAGAAAGCTTTTTTGGAGGGGGGGAAAATGTTGCATGCTGATATCCAGTCAACACATGGCCACTTGTGAACGGAGAGCCATGATAAAAGCTTTGTGTTTATGTAAAGCGGTGGCTGTGGAGGCTGCAGGGAGTAGACATGGGTGCACCGGCATGATAACCCAGGACAGTGTGTGTCTTTACTGTGTGTCTGCAGATCTAATGGTGCATTTGAGCATTTGAGTGCATGCAGTTCATGTAAAAACTGCACATAGGCTGTAGATTGATAACAGAAAAAGGAAACAGGACATACTGAGAGATGTTTATCAAATTCGCAGGGCTTATTAACATTTCATAACTGTCTGGTGAGAACCCAAAATGTCAGCTTTTCATGAGCCGAGAGGGACAGCCCTGTTTGCAGCTGATAGACGTGCAGTTTTTCAGAGTATTTCAATGTGATGTTATCGTTTTTATCTATTGGAGTAAGTAAGTAAAATGTGGCTTTTCAGAGGAAGCTGCACATCATCTGGTGACACTCAGGGATGTCATTATGGATCCCGTCGCATTTCTTGTAGTACCGTTCTCCATGCCTGACTCAAACCAGTAACTCACACAGTAGCACAGGTTGTGTTTGTTTTTCTTGCGGTTCTGTTTTGCGTCTTCTGCGGCTCCCCTTTGGCGCCCTCATCCTTCAAAAGCCACTCTTTGCTGCAAGAGTGTCTCTGGGCTTGGCAGGTAGAACTAACAGGCCAGGTGGCGGACACCCAGCCTGTTCGCCTCACCCTACATGCCCAGAGACACTCCAATTGCGACAGCCAAAGTGGTTGGTGTGTTTACTGGGGAAACTACTATAATTTAACTATGACAAATGTGTACGTTGTTTACAACATAGCCCCATGTGACTGTAAGTCTCTAATGTCTCCAGGTATTCGTTCGTGGGACGTCGACTTAAAATCCTGTAACCTGAACCTCTTCCTCCAGGAGTTTCTCTCCCACCACACGGCGTCTTTCAAGGGTGCAGGTCAGTAACTGTGTTGATTTGACTCCTCGTCCAAACTCTCAGACCCTGTATCCCACAGATAAAAAAAGGCCCGTCGCCATGGTAACCCGCCCAGTTTGTCCGGTCAGAGGTCAACAAGGAAGGAAGGAAGGAAAGTGCAGGAGCAGTCGGTGATTGTTAAACATGGGTGGACCCTCTGGACGGGGAACAATAGAGATCTGTGCCACCTCTCTTTATGCATGTGTTGCAGTATTTTAGTTTGCAGAGTCAAGGACAACCGGGGAATGTGTTGAAAACGCAGAAAGACATCAGAGTCAGATAGTCGTATTACCGCTGAGCTGTGAGGTGAGGTGGTGAACACAGACAAGAACAGACACATCTCTTTTTACAGAGCACAAAATGGCAGCCAAATACAAACCGTTAGAAAATATGTCACTCAGACTCAGACTAGGGCTGGGTCTTTGTGGAATTTGGTTGGGAAAAAAATAACGCAAGGAATTTGAGTAACGGGCCTTCGGAACAATGGCATGGCACCATATTTTAGCCTTTATGCTAAGCTAAGATAACGAATTACACACTGAATCACAAGGACGTTTGACATTTGAACTTGAACTAAAATGTGAAAGATGTCATTCACTGCAACAGTCAGAGCGGACTGTCCTGATTTTTTTTCTCTCTAACTTGAATCAAAGACAAAGAAACTCTTGTACTTATATGGGTCATTATTTTCCAGTCGGCTGTGTCCGCCTCGGCATCCTCAAACGTTGATCCAGCTCTCTTCAGACAGGAGTTAACTTGGCATCTCAGCCTCAGACTCAGCTGTTCCACTCTTCTTCCTTCCTCTTTTTTCATTCGACGAGTCGATCACCCGCCCGGTTATCCCAGTTCGCTTTCTCACTGACCTCTTTGAGTTCAACTCCCATTTGTGTCGGGCTTCGGATCTGTTGGCTCGTTTCCAAACTCCCTCGGCTCTGAATTTTTCCCTCTCTTGTTTGCTTCCCTTTGTCTTGCTGCCTGCCTGTCCTTCTTTTTTCTATTCTTTGTATTTTCTCTCTGCCTCTTCAGGGCAGAAGTGTCTGCGCCACAGTACCAGAGTGTTGGACACTCAGGTGCTGATCAGTCCGTCTCAGGAACAGGTTCGTTCAGAGGTGAGGGGGAGAAATCCTGGGTGCTTCACCAAGTTCACCAGTTGACCAGGACAAGTGTTACAGTGATGCAGTTTGTGCAGCTTTTGTCACTGTTTTAATGATAACATTTAATTGAAATTACAATCTTGAAAAGCATAGTTTTGTCTAAAAATAAAAAAAACTCCCATCACAATTTCCAACGGATCAAGCCTACTAATGTTTTGTGTCGCTGGAGCAACAGTCTAAAATCAGAAAAAAAGTCACATTTAAGATGCTGTTGCCACCAAATGTTTGCTATTTCTGCTTCAAAAGTAAATACTGTAAATACTTTTCCTGGTAGAAATGAGGGAAAAAATAATGAATCTTTCCGTCTGTCTGGTCCTGGCAGGTGTCGGCTCTGCTGTCCAGGGAATCGGCTCATAAGCTGCTGATCTTGGCCGGCCAGAGCGTGGAGGACAGTGGAGACCTGCTGTTTCACAGAGGACTGTTCTCGCCACAACACCTGAAACAAATACTGACAGAGCAGGTACGACAGTGTCTCCACCTGTCTTTGCATCTCTCTGTCTGTAACTGTATTGATAATACTGGTCATGCTTGCTTTGCACACAGTAAAGAAAAAGATCATAAATCTCTCGGATGACTGCTGAAGAACTGCTCTGTCTTTAGTTCATAGATCAAGAGAACTCCTCCTCCAAACTCAGTCTGACTCTGAGTTGTCCAAACATCGGCCAGTGGAGGAAGACTCTCCTGGGAGACCAGCCTCTGCAGGGTCCTTTCACGCTGCACATCAATCCCCCAGAGGTGCTGCCTGCCATGGAGGCCCTGGGGGAATTCACCTCCCTCATCTCTGGTACCCTCTCCCCTCCGTCTCCCTTCGACCTCCTGCCTCCTCCCACCACGGTGGGTTTTCTCAAGCTGTCCCGCCCCTGCTGCTACGTGTTCCCTGCCGGCCGCGGCGACTGTGCCTTTTTTGCCGTCAACGGGTTCACGGTGCTGATGGATGGCGGCTCGGACTCTCAGGCTTGTTTCTGGAAGCTGGTCCGCCACCTCGACCGAGTTGATGCAGTTTTGATAACGCACGTTGGGACAGAGAACCTCCCTGGGGTCAACGTCTTCCTGGAGAGGAAGGTGGCTGAGATGGAGCTGAGCTCTGATGTCAAAGGTAAGAGGTCCAGTCAGTTCTATTCATGCTGTACAGCCCAAAATCACAAGATTGCCTCAAAAGACTATTCAATCTGCTCAGCATACATTACCGTCTTTACTTAGACCCTCGATTTCAATAAGGAATAACTCCCCTTGAATAACTAACAGGGGAAGACCTTAGAAAGAGCAACAGAGGAGGATTTCCTGTTGCTGTTTCTGATTCATCGTGATTAAAAGATGTCAGGAGATATCTCTTTAGTCCTCTCCTCTTTATGTGTTCCTCTGTGTCTTTATCTTCTTTTATCTGAACAGATGACTCCTCTAAGAGGCTTATCTCCCCAGAGCTCGGAGTTGTGTTCTTTAACGCCCCCAGCAGGTTGCAGCTGGAAGATCAGCCCTGTGAGTGATGCATTTAAACCCTACAGTAATACAGTACGTCTCTGTTAACCAACCTGTTTTCTGCAAATCATATATATATAGGTTGAAACTTTATGTTAAAACTTTACCTCTCTTTGGATTGTCTGGTTGGGTTTAGGCACCAAAAAACACTTGGTCAGGGTTAGGAAAACATAATGTTTTGTTTTAGAATACCTGTTTTTGTCTACAAACATGACTGTAAATGTCCAGACTTCCCGTTTCTAATGTGAATGATTGCCATCAAGTAAAGTTGTCATTCTTCTTCTCAGGTGTGGACAGTGTACTGAAGAGCACACAGCAGGCGGCTCTAACCCTCCACTTGTTAAAGAAGTTAGAAATCAGACCACAGCCATTGTTTCGACCACAAGGGATCCCCATCGAGCCACTAACCCTGTTCCAGAAGATGGGAGTGGGGCAGCTGGATTTATACATCCTCAACCCCGGCAAAAACAGTCAGGAGTACCAGACATTCATGCAGAACTGGCCAGACGCCGTGTCATCAGCCTCCAAATCTCAAACTCTCCCCCTCACCGCGCTGGCCTCAGTGTGTGCGCTGCTTGTGTGGCACCCAGCGTGTCCTCAGGAGAAGGTGGTCAGGGTGCTGTTCCCCGGTGTCACCCCACAGGCAAAGCTGTTGCAGGGGCTGGAGAAGCTGAATGGGCTGGCCTTCCTCCAGAAACCTACTGTGACGACCGGGGACCTGGAGAGGCTGGGAGAGGACAAAACGCCCAAGAGGACGGAGAGCCAGGACAGTGTTAAGTCTCAAGGGAAGGAGTCAACGCCGAAACACGGAAAAGATCGGGGAGGTAAAGAAGAGGGGAAAGGAAAACTGTTCAACGGAGTCGCTGCAAGAGATGCTGATAAAACCAGAATCAAAGATATAGGTGTCAAGAACAAAGCAGCAACTTCAGAGAAGAATACTTCAAAGAAAGGGAGAGGTAAGGATGGGAAAAAAGAAGATAAGCCTGGCAGTAAAGAGGAAAACACTGTCACGAGGCATGATCAGGGGAAACGGGATGTTCTCACTCCAAAACCAAAGAATGACAATAAAACTAAACTCAAAAAGGACGCAAAAAATGACTCAAAAACAGGGGGGAAGAAAACAAAAAAAACATCAGGAAAGGAGGCAAATAATGGCAAGAAGGTGAATGTAAACACAGAGTTGCCAAATAACAACTCAACCAAACCCGACGCTGGGAATGTGTTAGGAACATCAGAGGCAGAGGGACTCGATGCAGAGCAGCAGAAACAAAAAACAGAGAAAGAGTCTGAAGAGAATCCCTGTGGCTCCAAAATGTCTACCCCTGAGGACATGACAGCTGACTTTCTAAAGCTCAAGGAGGAAACTGCGGCACAGGTGGAAACAGCAGATAAAGGAGAGCAGAGACGCAGCGAGTCTGGAAATGAAAAGAGCCTCGGAGACCTGAGCAAAGCGGCTGACACACTTGAGGAAGAAGCCGGAGGTAGCGCGGGGATAATGGGAGGAGAGAGTGGTGATAATGGAGTGCGAGACAAGGACTGGACTGGAGAGAAAGCTCCAGAAGAGCAGCCTGGAAATGCTTGTAAACCAGCAAAGGTTGTAGGATTCCCATCCCCCTTGAATAAGACGGCAAAGAATGAGTGCTCAGTCCAACATGACACAACCCCGACTGAGTACACTCTCCTGGACGGGGCTTTGAGAAGCAGCCCTCCCTCCAGATCCTCTCCAGAGAACCAGGTGCCAGTCAGCCCTGACGAGGAGACGGTTGAGCCAGCATCCCCTGATTCACGGCCCAACAGCGCCGGCCACACTCCTTACTGTCTCTCCCCAGATGATGTGTGGTGCAACAGGGCCACTCTCAGCAGGTTACAGGCCCAGATGGGTAACGCAGAGTCAGCCGATGTCAGCGATTCATCCAAGCAGAGTGATGGGCAGTCAAACCAGCACAGAACCACTCCAGAGAGCCACTCAACCGCCAGAGAGAAGCACCTGAGTTTCCTTTCGTTGGGTTCATTTAAAGAAGGCTCTTCAGACCCCTCTCCGTCTCTCACTACCACCACTACTACACACTCAATGCCGGCAGAGGTGAGCTCACCTCAGTCCACAGAGGTAGATGAGTCACTGTCCATGTCCTTAGAGCAGGGAGCGACCCCTGTGAGCCAGAGAGATGGGGAGGACAGCGTTCATCACTCCAGCTCCAATGGAGGCCATTTTGTCGGGGTGTCTTTACCAATGAAGAAGCCTCCGAGATCTGTAGGGCAGGGTTTTGAGATGGGGCGTCCTCCCGCTCCTAACACACTTCATTTTGAGGCGTCAGCTCACGATGTGGATCTATGCCTGGTGTCTCCCTGCGAGTTCAAGCATTTCAAACCAGCAGACTCCAGCTCAGGTGCGAGCGAGTCCCCCAGAGGAGCTTTTGCTCAACATCATCACGGCAACAACAACAACAACCCCAAAGACACATCGCCCAGCGAGTCAAACGCCCCCGTCTGCACGGAGGACTGCCCCTCCACCACGGCAGACGGAGTCCTGGACTCAGATGAGGATGAGTCATGTAGTGAGCCGTCTAACTCCCCCCATGACCTCCACACCAGCCGGGCTCTGCCCCAGGACCCTCCGCCTGCCCCTCTCAGGGACAGTCCGCCCCTGCCCCCTCATCCAGACGCCTCCATGCCCGTTCCTCAGTCTGAGTCTGATGCTAATGGGAAGAGGGCAAAAGCCGCCGGCACACGAGGGAAAAAATCGCCAGCGGTGAGTTTGTCTTATTAGCACTGGCGAGAAGGATGTTTATGTCATTCGGCCCATTAGTTCATGTGTGCATTTAAGATAAATAGTTTGGTTAAAGGTCTTATTTGTATCCCCACTCAGCGAATGCCCTCCAATTCACCAAATATTGAAGTGTTTATTAGTGTATTCCTTCTCCAAAACTCACCTTCAAGTGAGAAGATACTTACTAATCTAGATGGTCAAAGCAGACATTTTGAGATGACTATTACCGCATATACTTGAATAAATGTTGTGTTTATTATGATTCTGTGAGGCTGAAGCTATTGTTCGTCCTCATCAAGTTCAATTTTGCTTTTTGTCGCCAGGTTACTGAGGCCTCCCAAAGATCAGGCTCAGGGAAAAGCAGGATAGGGAGCCAAAGTGGAGTCCTGAAGGGGAATGCCTCGTCCACTCGAACGCCTTCCTCCAGCCCCCGTTCAGCACCAGCAAAATCCTCACCCAATCCAGGTACGAGGCGTAAAATGTAAACAATATAGAAAACTGTTTTGTATTTTTCAAACGCAAATGTATCCATAGTTGGTGTCCGCTGAACCGCTGTCTCTCCTGTCCCAGGCTCTAAGTCTACCTCTGGCGGAGAAGTCAGCGTATACGTTGACCTGGCCTATATCCCCTCCGGAGGCTCCTCTTCTACAGTCAGCGTGGACTTCTTCAGATGCGTTCGCTCCTCTTGTTACATCGTCAGCGGCGACAGTCCAGAGAGAGAGGAACTGTTGAGGCATACGCTAGACGCATTACTGGACAGCAAGATATCCTGGCCTGAGACTATGCAGGTAAGAAACTCACAACTAGAATGGTGACTCACTAGAGCGCGTACATCTGCCCGAGGTTAAACGGCCTCCTTTTGTACTCACCAGCCACCTTCAGTCAATACGCCTGATTTGTTTTTTTGTCACCTTAAGCATGCAGCAAAATAATGGATCCATGTGAATCTGTCAGGGGAACTGGGAAGAACTTGGCTTTAAACTGGATCCCGAACTGAAACCTATCCATGTTTCTCTGCAGCTGCTGAAAAAACATTTTTAATGTGAGCAGCTTGGTCAAAGTGCTGGGCATCAAAAGAAACCAATGCAGATCATTTTTTCTCCCCTTTTCATCCCCTTATCTTTTCCCTTTCTTTCAGGTGACAGTGATCCCCACCTTTGAGTCGCCGGCGATGCAGGAGTGGTACCAGCAGACCCAGGACAGACAGAAGGAGCTGGGCATCACCGTGCTGGGCTCCAACAGCACTGTCGCCATGCAGGACGAGACCTTTCCCGCCTGCAAGATAGAGTTTTGAGGCAGACTCTTGGGATGCAGCGACGGAGGATGGATGGTGATCCCTAGCTGAAGAATGGAAACGTGTGTGGGACAGTCAGAGAAAGTTAAAAGGAAATTTTCTGGCCCTTTTTCTGCATGAACGCATCCGAGTGGGTAACGACGGGACGTTCACCCCATCCCCTCCTGGTTAATCTCTTCTTTGTGGGCTCTTTTTTGCACCAGAAAGCCCTTATTTGTCTCTATCCAAGATGAGAAACACGTTCCCGTGGGGAGTTTTTGCATGAATTTCTGTTACCCATGACCCTGTGCGAGACAGGAGAGGTGATCACACTGGCTGCGGGAGAAGCACGTCGGGCTGCAAATGTGCATCCACATGAAAGCTGATGTTGTAGATTAGTCAATGTAGTTAGCATACGTGGGGTTAAAGGCGCTATGTGTGGGCTTGTTTTCTCAATACAGTCAGCGCTGAGGTGTGATCGTAGGCTGTGCGATGTTTAAAGAGCGAATTCGCAGCTTTTAATGCAACATTTATTTAGTTAAAGACCTTGAATTCTGCAAATTAAACTGCTGAAAATACTTGGTGGTTTGTGAAAAGCACTTAGCACATTTTATTTCTTTTATTTACTAAAATGATATTTATCTGATTAGCACAGAAGATGATTAAATTGCAAAAAAAAAAAAAAAAAGGTACATTTTACCTGTAATGACATCACAATGGTGGTCAGGTGTTTGTTGTGAGCGCTGTGTGCAGTTTCGAGGTGAATTGTGTCGTAACTGCTTTAAGAAGTATCGCGCCACCGAGGTCTCCACCGCTGACCTGACTCGACGTATCTGACGCGACTGATAATCGCCCGCTGGCTCTGAGATTAATGGATCTGCAAAGACAAATCTGTCGGCAGGGATTAGAGCACCAGATTAAAATTGATGGCATTACAGCAATCATCTCATTAACTATCGCAAATTAATTGTAATCCATTGCGAGTCCTTAACATCATACTAATCAGGAAGCAGACAGCGAAATAGATGTTAAAGCGATGACATGTACTCTGATTGTGAATATGATCATAAGCTTATTGTGGACACATATTTTGCACAGCATTAATTCATGGTGTGGTCACAGTGGGTGGTAACGACAGCTTTCCACGTTGTAGTTTGTACATACGAATGAATTAGAAATCAGATTCTATTTATACTTAGAACAAAGTAATCTTGAAACTGAAACTACTGAATTGCTGTACTAATATCAGGAATGCTTTAGTTGTTTTGGTCCATAATTGAAGTCTTCTGGACTGATGTATATCACTAAGTAACAGGTAAAGGGAGGAACAGTGTCCCTGCTAGTCCAATTAATTCCTCGCATGACAGCATAGAATTTGACATATATTATGGATAGATCTACCAAATATAAATGACTAATACGTTGATATTTACTTTAGCTTAAAGGTGCACGTTGTAGTTTTGGGGAAGAAATTTAAGTCAGAGGACAAAGAAAAAGATCTTCATTGGGCCTAAATGAACTAAACAAACAAACTGACCTTAAAGGACAACACAGTTTCATACTGTTTTTCTTTGTTTATATGTGGCGGACCCTGCCACCTCTCTAGCTACAAACAGTGTTCTAGGACCCTTGTTTTCCTCTGAGAAGAGCTTGTTTATTCAGTTAAAAGTCTGAATTTGTTTTATTACTTATTAATGTTGTAAAGATTCAAATCTGACTTTGAATTTCTTCTCCGAAATTACATGGCGCCCCTCTAAATCGTGGTCCAAGGGGCCCAACAGCAAACACCTGCTATGTTTAGATGTAAAATGGGGTCCGAGAGCAGCTGTCACATTCTGATGAAATGTAAATAAAAACATGAATGTGACGTACAGTACAGTTTCCTCAATACCAAAGCATGAGACTGCAAAAAGACACCACTGACCGTTTTCTTCTGCTCCGTCTGAATGCTGCCTCCGAACACAGAAAAAAGAAACTTTGTTTTGATTCTCGAATCATCTGAAATATATTTTGTAGTTATATAAATGCACTGTTACACTTTTATCATCAGAGATTTTGCCCCCTTTCATTTTCTGTTTGTGTCACATGTGTTGTCCAACCTTAATTCATCAGTCATGCCCCCCAAATTCTCCACAAACGTATTTTTTTCTGCAAAAGGCTGCCAGATTAAATGATGAATCGCGGGGGTCGAACCAGATCTGTAATCATGGATCAACAATTACTTCACCCCACAGCAGCCGAAGTGAATCGTAACTATGTGTATGTGTCCCGCATGTATAAACTAATGTATGTAGCCTACTGTATGTTGTTTCATTCATGATATTCATGAAGACAGAGAGCTGTGGGAGAGTGGGAGAGCGGGATGGTTGGGTTAAAAAATAAAAAAAAATGTTTTGAAATAATGTTGAGAACATTTCACTTTGTCTGTAAGCGCATACTGTAACAAAATGTGTGGGTTGTTGGGCCGGCAGTAATGTATGAATAAAGAATGTGCATCACCATCCAGACGTGTCTGTTGAGAGTCATGGAAGTGCAAATTCTTAATCAGTGCTGCCGTACGGACGTTGAAGTGAATAAGTTATCTTGCTACTTTTTAGCAGAAATGTCTCAGCAACAAAGCCGGACATCGACATGAAACTATTATATACATACAAACAGGTGCACACAACAGTAGATATACGTTATATAGAGCAAAACATGTTCACCTGCTTCTTACGCTAATTTACGATTCATAGATTCGTTGGGTTTAACTGAGAAATGAAAACAATGTGCAAAATTTTTTTCTGAGGTGATGAAAACTTTACATTTTGGAGGTAAAGGGACACTTATGTCTTTTGCCACTAGTAACTGTAGTTTTTAGATCAGCAAAACAGCATTAAAGATGATAAAAAAATTGATTGAGGACTATTTGCACTGAATACTGAACTACTGAGTGCACATCCTGTTCCTGAGCAATGGAAAATTAACTTTTTGTTTTGAGTTTATTTCGTTTTGCTTTATATTTATATGCTGCTGTCTTGACCAGGGCTCCGTGTAAATATATATAGACAAGTCTACCCAACAGCAGAAGTTGTTAGAATTAGCTTTACACTGACATCCTTAAATGATAATATTCCAATAACATATAAACAATTGATGAGTAGAAACATTTTGCATAAAGAGTGTTTTTACTTTTTATATTCTGTTCAATGTTAATTTTGCTACCGGTGTTCTTTCTGTGTGCCTTAAAAAACAAGATTTTGAATACAGCATAATATAGCAAATGCATATATTACAGCCTGCCTTACATTTTTAATTGAAAACTCCTGAACTCATTAGACCTACTTCAGAAAAATCGTACTTCTGGACCAGACTCTGCTCACATTCATTTTTACAGCCTTTATAACTGTAATAGGAGGAGCCTCCTGAAGGGTTGGTCATGATGATAAAAACTGAACTTTCACTTCTGTTTTTACAGACACACTGGAGCTGAATCACTGCAACCAGCTGCATTTGACTGAAACACTTCTACTGCAGGTGAGTTTGATTATATTTACCTTCATAATGCTAAAGTCAGATTAAAACAACAACAACTCAGAACTGTGAAGTTGGTCGATTATCGATTATTATTATAGATTGATGATTTGTGGGTTTTTTGCTTTCCTCCTGTGGATGATGGATTGCTTTCACTTTCTTCTCGAGGCTGAAAGCACACGCAGAACATTTCAAGTATCATATTTCATATTTTCAACCCTTTTTGTGTTTTTTGAGGAAACTATGCATCATTGGAAATCTGTCATTTTGAGTTAAACACATTGAACAACTCGTATGCACAGCAGGCTTTATTCTAGGATGCAAGGATCTTGCCTTTATCAGGGTGTTGTTGCCTGAAGCAGTTTCAGTTCATCTGCCATGTGACTGTGACATCACCATAATGACCAAGTATACAGAATATGAAGGCTTCTTTATCAGTCATCACTTTTATTTTTATTATTATTATGTATCATTTTTATTATTTATTTATTGTATTATTTATTATTATTATTTATTATTATTATTTATTGTTATTATTCTTGTTATTATAAATTATATTATTTATTAATTATTAATATTTTTATTATTATTATTATTATTATTATTGTATTTTTAAATTTATTTATTTGATGTGTTATCCTTTGAATGGAGAATAAATACAGCAGGCTCAAATATTAAAAACTCTACCATAATATCTAATCACAGTGCTGCATCCTCAGGTCTCCTCCATCATGTCTGCCGTCACATCCAGCCTGTCTAGAGATCAGCAGAACAAGTTGCTCTCCCTCCTCGGTCACGTCAGACTCCACCTGCTCTACAAAGCCAGCGTCCACGGCTTCACCGCTGCTGCTTTCCACGGCCACTGTGACAAACAGGGGCCCACCGTCATCGTCGCCTACAACGCTGCTGGGTTCGTCTTTGGGGCTTACACCTCCAAGGACTACACCCAGAGCGGTGGGGCCGTCAATGACGAGCAGGCCTTCCTCTACAGCATCAGTGCACAGGAGAACAAACCACTGAGGGTGGGAGGTATCAGCGGACAGTGTGCCTTCACAGATGTAGGCACAGGTCCGAATTATGGTGCTTTGGTGTTCCTGCATGAGGACAAACCCGCATTCCAGTCCAACCCGGGGACAAACTTCCACTTTCAGGCTGCAGCTCTGCACGGAGACGACTTGGTGCTGACTGAGTTTGAAGTGTATCGAGCTGAAGGTGCGTGACGATTAGCACGGACTCTTACTGAATATAGGAAGTTTATTTTATCCACACTCCTGCAGTCAACCTTTCAAGTAAATAATTGGTCCTTTTTTTTAGCTCATGACATGATTAAAATCTGCTAGTAAACTGACAAAGAATAGCAGTTTCTTACAGTGGACTGTAGTGAGCGCTGTCATGTTCAGTTAATCTATTTTCATTTATTTTCACTTGCAGGTTTAGGAGGTCTGCTGGCCAAAGCCTGGAGGAACGTGCAGTGGACTCCTGAGTATGTACACGTGAAGCCTTTAGTCCCAGGAACAAGTATTCAAGTAACTAAGAAGTTCCTTGGCATGTGATCCACTGTTGGACTCACAAGTGCCTTCTATTATCCCCCTATGTTAGATAAAACAGGATAAACTGCCCTCTGGGGTGCACAAAATATGGCAAAGTGCGCTCTCTTCACTAGGAATATATCATAACTTTCTGTGTGCTGATGGTGGCCAAAATGAAACGCTGCAAGTATTCAACCAAGCAAAGTCAGCACTGCAAGCCCCACCCAGTGCAGACTCTGTTCATTATCAGCTAAACTAGCCAAACCTCTTTAGTTACCGTGTTCATGATGTTTCTCTTCCCTCCAGGAAAAAGCAGCAGCTGATGAAGAAGATTCAGAGCTATCAGTCTGATATTAAAACAGTTAAACAAGCCCGGGTGGCGTTGGTGGGGCGCGTCGGGGCCGGCAAGTCCAGCTTCTTCAACTCCATCAGCTCAGCGTTTCGAGGCAACATGACATCCCAGGCCATCGCCGGTACAGCAGCCAGCAGTGTGACCACTCAGGTACCAGCACAGGATCTGTGGCCCTTCAGAGGGGCCTGACCCCTACGTAGGGTAAAGGGTCCAATAAAGGTTTCCAATCATTGACTACTTGCAAAGATGAATGAGTTTGTTTGATTAAGTTACACTTCATGTCTCTTCTGTAGTTCCGCACCTACACCATCACGGCAGGGAAAGGCGGTGGAGCCCTCCCTCTGATCCTGTGTGACACAATGGGGCTGGAGGAAAAACCTGATTCTGGTTTGGACATTGAGGACTTGGTCAACATCTACAAGGGTCACATAAAGGATCGCTACCAGGTCTTCTATATAACTACCTAATTTTCTACAGTTTCTTGTGTGACTGATTACGTGGTCCCAATGTTTCCACCTCTTGCTTCATGTTCGTCCTCAGTTCAGTCCCTCCGCTCCGATACTGGCGGATGCTCCAGGCTACAGGCAGAAAGTGACTCTGAACGACAAGATTCACTGTGTGGTTTACGTGGTCGACGCCAGCCAGGTCTCGATCCTCACACAAAAAATGATCGACAAGTTCGCTGCCATCAGGAAAAAGACCAACCAGCTGGGTGAGGAGTATAATAAAATAATTTTAGCATCTTTTTATGATGTTTTGTTCTAATTTGTGACAAAAACTGAAGTGTAAACACATGAACTATATTTCTTTCTTGCTGTAATAACTCACTTTCCTCCTAGGGGTCAGTAATCTTTCACTTTATCTTTCCGTCTATTTCAAATCTGCTCTTTTCTTTGTCTTCTGTTCTCTCTCGCAGGACTTCCTCAGATTCTGCTGATGACCAAAGTAGACGAGGCCTGTCCGCTGGTGGCAGAGGACTTAAAGAATGTTTATCGCAGTGTTTTCATCCAGAGAAAGGTTAAATAATCATACCGAGGTGGAAACCTCTTGTTCTTGTTTGTTTTCTATAACTTCATCCATCTACGTTTCTTTCTTTCTTTCAGGCCCGGGAGTTGAGCGAGTCTCTCGGCATCCCCCTGTCCTGTGTGCTGCCAGTGAAGAACTACAGCGAGGAGCTGGAGCTGGACCAGGACACTGACATACTGCTGTTTTCTGCCGTGGAGCAGATGCTGAACTATGCAGACAGCTTCTTTGAGAACCAGGTTGTTGAGGACCAAGAGGTGAATGATCAAGCGGAGCTCTACAGGTCCAGTGATCATCTCAAAGAAGACTTATCAGGACGCATTGTTTGAAAGACAGAAACTCAAAATAGTGAGTCGGTTGGTCAGATATATTCAGTAAACCATGTGTACAGGTGAATCCATTTATTTGTAGTTGTCTTTAATAGTCAGCAGTTTACATGCGACATCTAAAACATGCCCATCCTTCTTGGGGGCCTCAAACTGAGATTGTTTTGCTAACATTGAGTTTCAGATGTCTTGAAATGTTCGCAGATTAAGTATGTTTATACATTTAGCTCCTAATTGGGTGAATTTAGCCACTTCAGTTGTTTTATTTTCACTCACTATTTCTTTTTTGCCATGTTGATGCACGTTTCAACAGATTTCATCGACTTTTTCTGCACACTTCTGGGATATTCTAATAAAAATATTGTGCATCTATACACGCTGTTGTCATTATCTAGTCCACAAAATGTAAATAAAGGACAGATGTCGGATAATAACTTGTCTGGCGGTTGGTTTGTCAGCAGGATTACACAGAAACTACTGAACAGATTTCCACGAAACCTTTAGGGAGGATGGGTGTCGGCCCATTAACCTTTTGGCTTGGATCCGGATAAAGGGATGGATCCAAAACCTTATTTTACTCTCACTTACTTTAACATGGCGAGATAAAGAGTTTTTCAATGTTCTCGTTAACTCCTCGGGAAATAATAGATGGATCTTGATGGAAAAAAAACCCAAGTGTATTTAGGTGGCTGGTATCTATAGATCCCAGAGCTTATGTACTTTTGGTGGCAGGGTCCGCCACATGTAAACAAACTAAAACAGGATAAAATCGTGTTGTCCTTTAAGAGCAGTTTGTTCATGCAGTTTATTCAGTCATGAAAACAAATAGTTTGTTTATGCAGTTTGTTAAGGCATTTTCTTTACCATCTCTACATAGTGCACCTTTAAATTATGGTTCAGCAGTTATGAGCGGTTTAAAATTCAGAGTGATACAGTTATCAAGGTTGATATTGGAGTAACCTTAGGGTATTACAGTTTTATAAAAGGTTTATGCAGCCTTCTCCTCCCCTCCATCAGCCACTAGATGTCAGTCATAATTTCATAACCTCTGGTCTCCAGTTATGAAAACTTAGGCTGTTATGAAAAGATGATAAACTGATGTTGCACAACCGCATCCGGTCCAGCACGATCAACAAACTGCTGTTCTCAATTAGCTGATTTATTTATTTTTTTCCCCCCCGTGGTTATTTGTATACATGCATAGATTAAAAAAAAGTCAGAATGACGAAGCAGAAGTCGTGTGAAACCATCCCCTGAATGCAACCACACAATCAAATGAAACCACCAAGTCCACATGACAGAGGGCAGACGTCGGGTTTCCCTCGCAGCCAATCGCAGGAGTCGTGCAGTTTCGGTGCCGCCCCCCCTCTCGGCTCCGGTATAAAGAGTGTCGCAACGTTGCCAACAACAAACACTCGAGCAGACCCTGGACATACACACACACACGCTGAAGAGAGACTCAAAACACATCACTCACCGACATAATCACCTTTTATTTCTCCTCTCTCTCTCTCTGGGATTAATTTCGGATTTTGCAAAAATATGATTCCCGAGGAACGCTGCGGCTCCATCGAGAACAGGTGAGATTTTCATTTTCACTTCACTTTTATGAGCTTTTTTTAATGAGACATGAGCGTGAAAATCATGCGTGCAGAGATTTGCAGCAACGCATACTTAATATGGTTTAAACATCTGACATTGGACATATGAGATTACAACTTTAAAAGCTGCATGTGCATAAATCAATTTTGAGCTTTTGCACAGAACATCCCTGTCATGCTAATTTTAGGACTTGATTGCGCAATACTGTGCATGCATGTTGCCCACCCTGCAGGGAGGCTGCATGTGGACAGCTATGTTTATTTATAGTAGGCTTGAAGTCAATATTTTATGAATAACACGACTTGTGCATCAGGAAAGAAAGGCTCTATTTCTTTGTCATGCCTGGGAGAGAAGGCATCTTTAAGACCGAGCTGCAAAACAACCTGAAATGTTATGATGAAATGTACTTTTGGTGTCTCGTCACTTTAACACGATTTTATGCATTTGGTTGATACAGTATTGTAATGATTTATTAAAACACTGCAGCAGGTGTCCGACAGGACCAGTGTTCAGTCATTTATTCGATTACACAACACATAAGGCTGATGGTTCTGTCTGTCCCTCTCAGGATGCAGGCTGTGGGTCTGGCTCTGGAGGAGTTGCTGGTGACGGCTCAGAAACAAGACTGCCTGACTGTTGGCATCTATGAATCAGCCAAACTTCTCAATGCGTGAGTTGCATCTACTTCACAGCGCCCGTAGAGCAGAAAATAACTCCATCCCACACATAACTCATCCGTAACTTTTCCCTCCTGTCCTCCCTCAGAGACCCGGACAGTGTGGTCCTGTGCGTCCTGGCGGCCGACGACGCGGACGACGTGGCGCTGCAGATCCACTTCACCCTGCTGCAGTCCTTCTGCTGCGACAGTGGCCTCACCATCCTGCGGGTCTCGGGAGTCCGGCGGCTCCAGCAGCTGCTGGGAGCCGCGGATGCCAACAGAAACCAGGAGGAGCTCAGAGACCTCCACTGCATGCTGGTTACGGTGAGTTGACTCAGTCAGCAGAACAGCAGCTCTCTCTTATGTAACTGCAAGGCCGCAGTGGGAATGTAACCTTGCAGATTATTTCCATGCCATGGTTGAAATGCTGCTCCACACTTTTGGCTGAAGTGATTTTACTTTCTGGAACTTTTCAAAACAATTTCCTTGTTGCAAAACCTTCAAGCAGACTAATTCAACCGAAGCCTGAACCTGAATTTGATGTGTTTGATTCCCCAGAACCCCCAGGCTGATCACTGCAGGCTACAGGAGGTGGGGACCTACTGCCAGGAGAGCCGACGCCTGGACCAGTGGGTGCCCGAGCTGGTCCTGCAGGAGCGCTGAAGGGGCCCGGCACCCACATGCATGAACAGAAAAAAACAAAACAAACGGGAGCTTTCTGGGTTCAGATACTCATGAATCGTCGTTGCTCGTGCGGGGGATCGCCTGGAGAGGACTGGACTGTCCCGGGCTTTTTCTGACTGGTGACCGGCAGGAACCAAAGGACTCAGTGACATGTGATAAAGTCAGAGCGGAGACTGGTTCACGAAATCTGCTTTGTGCAAAAGATACAAACAGAAAATCAGATTCCCACTGTCAGTTAAAACAAACAACTAGATCCGAGCTTCTGTTTTTGCGCTTCCGTTCGGGTGTGACCATCAATCAGAGGAGCAGCGGCGTTAGAGAAAACGCGCCCACACCCCAACCTGGAATACCTGTGTGGTTTTCTACGGACCCCACAGGAATGCTGCGATGAAACTATGCCCAACATTCCTGCGTATTCCGCCATGGGAGAGTCCTTGGAGAGGAAAGGTGTGTGTTTGAATGCGTGGTATGCGGCGCACAATGCACGCGTCTTTCTTTAGAATAAAGACTTTGGGCGTGCGACGGCTGTGTGCATTCTTTAAAAAAAAAAAGAACAGCCGATCCGGCGGAGGAATCGTCGCCATAGAAACTGAAATGGAAATGATGTTTGAGTTTGGGTTTATTCAACCCCCCCCCCCCCCCCCCCCCCCCCCCCCCCCCCCCCCCCCCCACCCCAAAAAAATACATGATGGTGACTTTGGGTCTGCAGAGTGAAGTGTGTCGACTGTAAATTCTCATTGCGCTGCAACAGAAGTCACAGTTCAGTGTCTCTGTGCCTTCAGGAGTGCTGCTTCTTTGATAAAATGCCACCATGAGCTGTAATTTATTGACTGTGTGAGTTCATTGTGTCGCTATTTATGGTCTAATTTTTGTGCTCAATAAATTATTGTATTCATAACTCACGGCCTTGTGTTGTCAAGATGTCTGCGCTCAGATTTCAAAACAAAAGCAAATGTGTGCGTAATGAAACCGGCACTGCAGCTGAGTCACGCAACTGCAGTCAACACCTGGGTTCAAGTCATGGAAAAAAAAAAGAAAAAAAAAACATGCGCACGGGCCAAGGTCTTTGTCAGGAGCATTACACCTTTCTTTGTAGTAAACAAAAGTGTGCGATGAGAGGGAAACCGGGGTGGAGACAGAAACTTCTCTGTGGTGGAATCAAACAGGCAAAACAAGCTGATGCGGACCTGCCGTCCCTGCGAGTCGAGCGGGCGGAGGGTGGGAAAAGTCTCAGGAATGATGCTCGGACAGTTTCTTCCCAAGCAATTTGCATTTTAGATTTAATTCATGCCACGCCGCGCAGTTAAACTTGCACATGCACGGTCCTGATAGGGAGCCAAATCATTTGCAAGACGCGTCCCAGAGGAACCCCACCCATGACGCTCTAACTCCACATGATCAGGTGTTTCTGTCCTCCCCCGTGCCCTCCTTTCACTCCGCTCTCACATGTCTGTGCGCGGCTCAGGCTGCACAACAGAAAGAGTGGGAACATTCAGGCACATGGACCTCCCATTTGTTTACCACTGGCTGGACAGGGGCGTGACAGAAGAGGGGGGACGCACCTGTGATTGGCTGCGTTTCATCCACCCTCAGTGTGATTGGCCTGGACTCGCAGAGGGGTTGGTTTGAAACTTGGAGGAAACTCGTGACTGTTGAGTCAGTGCTGCAAAGGGCAGACAGACGGGCCGAGACAGAGGGCCTGCAACAATGACATTCCTGTCAAATTATCCAAATGGGAGGTTTAAAGTAGCCGTGATCTTTTGTTTACTCTTTCTGCAGCAAATTCCCATCTTTGTACTGCACACCCTGTACCTATTAGAACACAGAGCATGTGTGTCCATGTGCATACCTCCACAAAAAACACCTCCTACTCAAGGCTGCACAATTAGGCAAATACAAACACTGAATAATCATTTGCAAGAATGCTGGAAGAAGCTCTTACTCATGCCATACTAATGTTGAAGTTAATGTGAGTTTCTGACTTGTAACAAGCAGAATTTCAACTCTCAAGTCCCAATTATGAGCCAGAAACTCAGCTTTTTGTCCAATATGTCCAATTTGGCCTTAGCTAATGTGGTTTGAAGGAACGAAAAAGCCTAAAATAAGGAATATATGATAATTAAATAAAGTTAAAAATTAATACATTAATAAATCAAATGAAAAATGTGTGGCAAATTAATAAAAACAGAGGCAAATTGAAACAAAAATGTCAATTTATGTCCATAATGTGAAAGTTCCAGATCTATGTATGGATGCCTCACATGAATCAATGGCATTATTATGAGACACAAATTTAAAGGATGTGGAGTACATGCTGATGTTCTCCAAACTTTTTACCATCAGCACAATCTTAGCTTAGCGTGCTAACAATTGCAAATTAGGAGTAAACACAGAGCAAAGGGAAGGCTGAGGGGATGCTGTTGCAGGTGTTTGGCCATAAACCAAAGTATTAAATGGATTTTGACCCGATGATGACACCACAGGTAATATTAAATTAAAAATATTTGTCATCTGGGAACCATGGATGTCTGCAGAAAAAACTTGAATATATCCAGTAGAACATATAACGCAAGCACGTTTGTTATTATATCATCTTTTTATTAATGTTATCTACTTCTCAATATCATCTTTTTAACAGCAATATCCACAAAATATTAACAGTGTGCAAGAAAACATGAGTTATGGCACATCAGAGAACAGTTACAAAAAATAGATATATTTTCTTCATAATCAATCAAGGCAAAAAGATACATATACTGTATGCATACACAGGAGATCAGAACACAAAAAGATGAGTCTCGGGAAGGGCTCAGAGCTGATTCGGCGATGCGTGATTTCAGAAGTCAGCCGGTGAGGAGCCTCAACTCTCCCCACCTGACCTGAAATCCACTTCACCGGGCTCGCTTTGCGTCACAACACCAGTGGATTTCCATCTCGAGCCGTGTGTTCTGCTTTAACACTGTTCATTCTGTTGATCTGATCACCCCCAAGACCAGCATTAACACAATATACGCCACTATAAGGCAAACTAACGACCGGTCAATCAAACTGTCAGTCGAACAGGCAATTCAGGCCGACTGTCTCTGATTGTACGCCCAACCAGCTATGGAATGATTGGAAAAAATAAAACAATAATGATAAAAATTAGCGTCCGTCAGACAACTCTAGGACAACATCAGTGTGTGTGTGTGTGTTGACATGTATGCATGCTGGCAAATCTTTTGCAGTTGTAACTCTCTTTGACAGAAGCTGCATCTTGCAAAGGAATTACAAGGAACTGCGTTTCCTTTTCCACGAAGGAGCTATTTCCTCAATCCTACAGCGGTTCAGAGAAAGGTCGGCGAGAGAAAGTAGTTCCTGGATTAGTAACACTGTGTTGTTCCCTGCCCGTCACTGCAGGTTGCACTCTAACGATCACTTCAGATATCTCTACAGATGAGACACAGGAATTTAATCAATTTAAATGAATAGTTTGGAATTTTTTGCTGCTTAGCTTAGCTTAGCTTAGTTTAGCATAAAGACTCGAAACAGGGGAAGACAGCTAGCCTAGCTCTGTGAAGAAAGCTCAAGTGGAACTGGGACTTATTGGATGTTATTAGGGTTTATTTCAATGGCAGCTTTCTGTGTTCATGAAGCGATCAGCATTAAACTTTGTTGAAATCACTAAGGTTTCAGATCCTTGCAGCAAACGCTGCATTGGATGCCGATTCATCTCTGAAGGTGAAGAGTGAACCTCACGAACTTGCTTCATGTTTTCATAACCAGACCAATGAACCAACACGCAGCACTAAGTTGCAGAAGCCATTGGAACAGAGGCTAGGCTAGACTAACCAAATATGGCAACTTGCATCTCTAAAGCCAGCTAATCAATTGTTTAATCTGTACCAGAACCAAACGGAGGGGCTATAAGCAGCACTATTCTCTGCCGCTCGCCGGGCAACTTCATAATGATGACATGACTCCAATAAGAAATGGCTGGCTGTTTCCCTGTTTTGAGTGTTGAAGCTCAGCTAAGCTAACCCGCTGCTGGCTTTAGCTTCATACTGAAGAGGCAGATATGAGAGCGGTTATCGATCCCTCTCAATTGACTCTCTCTATTTCCCAAAATGTCAAACTATTCTTTTTGGCCTCTAAGGCTTAAATGTGCGGTGGAAATACAAGCTGCTAAACCAATGTGGCTGAGTCAGACATGAAACAGAAAAAGAAAATGTTTGCAGGAAGAGAATTTGTCATCCCTGTGACTGTTTTTGGGGGGCTACGATTGGTCATCGCGTCAAAAAATAGCTTCCCACACTGCAGCTGAACAACTTTAGCTTGTGACAGAATCCTTTTCCACTGCTCTGACCTCGGACTGATGAAATGAGAGCGAGCGGAGGCCATACGTGCCGCTCTGACTCACACGGCGTCACATGACCTCTCCTCCAGTCAGACTCACCCTGACCTGGATTTGCGGGACTTCAGTACAGTAACATTACTATGTGACACTCTGCACAGCACCGGAGGCACTGTGTGTTCATACACACTGTCTCTGACATATACACACTCACTCACACTCACACACACAAATGCGTGCACCTCTATTTTCTCTCCTCTGCCCACCGCTCTGCCGAATCATCCTTTTTAGCTACCAAACACGAGCAACCCCCACACACATGCACACACACGCCCGCCCTCAGCCCTCTCCGTGGCCGTCCTCCAGCTCCTGCTCGCTCTTGCTGTTTGGAACAAAAGGCAAATGAGTGATGAAGCCGGGCTTTGTATCAGGAACCATCGCCTACGTCAAACAAACAGCGATGTTAATTAGCAATTTGACCCTGATTTGAATTGTAAATTAGTCATTTCGGGGTTTTTTTATGTAAGAAATTGTTTTTCACATTTTAGGAAATGTGCTCACTCGCTCTCTCGCCGGGAAAGTGGATTTCTCCCTCGTGTCTGTGCCGTAAATACGAAAGCTAAAGGCAGCAGTCGGTTAGCTTAGCTTAGCTTAGCATAGAGACTGTAAACGGGGAAACATTTAGCCCGGCTTTGTCTAAACTTGACCAAAACATTTGTCTACCAATAGCTTCACTCAAATAGCTACAAACACTGGTTGGTGTTAATGTGGCGAGCTAGCAAACGCCAGTTAACCGCTAGCTAACATGAAGGGTTACATGTAATTCAATGCAGTAAAAATGCTACGAAAAGCTACTTATTGGAGGTTAAGACATTTTTTTTAAGTCAACCCTAACGGCGGTGATTCCTCAACCCAATCAAACAGCGACTAGGATGACGGTCTGGTATGTGTGTGGCTAATATGCTCAACTTTCATGTCGCGTTGGTAGCGGTGATATGTCGTTTAGGGAGACACTGACAATCAGGTGTTTTAGCCGTTTCCAGTCCAGTTTTTGCTACGCTAAGCTAACTGGCTGCAGACCGATTAAGGGTACGGACACAAAAACTTTTTTCAATGTGGTATTTTTGCAAGTTGTCCCCAGTGGACTGTCTGCTTTTCAAAACTCACCCTGACTCCCAGAAGTCACAGGTGGCTCTTAATGACCTAGTGATTAGAGAAGAGAAAGAGCAGTGGGTTCAACTCCCCCAACAGTCCATCAGCAGCAGTAAGCCCTGTCCAAATGGCTCCACCCTGCTCTGTCACTGTAGGTCTCTCCTGACAAAAAGCCTCAACTATATGCTCACATGTAAATACACAACAAAGCATCTTCCTTTCAGCAGCAACCGCCAAAAGCAGCTCTCAACGCCGAGCCATACCACTGCTCTATCAAACCTTAAAGAAACAACTGCAAGAGCGAGGGGGTGTGCGTTATGTGCGTTATGTGCGCTGTCCTCGTTGCCCGTCGACCACCAAAACCAATGGAAAACTTGCGGGCTGCTCTGGTGTTAAAGGAGAGATCAGGAGGTTGGTTTTTGCCACCGAAATGAGGTCCCATGTTGATTCATCCTCTAGCAGGATATGATCCAAAACCTAACAGGGCTTTTAGTGTCTATCTGGCGTTACTCTAATATATCCTCATCAGGCGTTTTGGATGTGTATCTGTGGTTGAAACCATCCTCCACTATCTCAGGCCTCTTAGACCTGAATGACGCAAAAAAAAGAGAAAATGATAAGAAATGAAGACAGACATGATCCTGACTGACAGAACAGAATAAGTAGTACTAAAAAAATCCAACATACACAGAGAGGGGGATTCTGTGTTTTAGATTTTGTATCTTACAAACACTGTACAGGGTAATACTCAACTGACCAGGTTCCATGGACTCCATAGAAAGAAGAAACTCAGAAAATAAACCCAAAACAGCTACTCTTCAACTTATCACTTCTGCACATGTCTGAAAGAAAGTTTATACACTTAGTTTGTTTCTCTTGACTTCATTTTTTTTTTTTTTTTAATCACGTCGTCTTCAGTTTTTACAATCAAGTTTGGTTTGTCAGAGAAGAGGAGGAGGAGCATCGCGGAGGAGAGGTGGAAAAACCGAGGGGGGGGGGGACGATTGCTGGCTCTGATCCCCGACCAGTTTTTTAAGCTCACGTTAAAGCGAGCTCTTCTCACTGGAGAGACTTTAAAGACTGGTAAAGCCAGGTCGCATCTATGATAATCTGATTTAAATCCAAAGTGTATCCTTTTTCTCGACTGCAGAGGCAAACAAAACAAACGCCTCCGTCTTTTTCTTCACTTCACTTCCAATTTATGACTGGAGAAGGCGGGAAAAGGGCGCTTCACTTTTAAACTTTTTGTTTTCTCCTCCGGCCTTAAGGTCCTCGCAGACTGATTCTCAGTCTGTCTGCGACCTCGCCCTCTCTCAGGGTAAAGCACAGGGAGGCTTGATGTACAGTAGAAACCTTTGTTTAAGATCCTAGCAGGTATCTGGTTAGGCGTAACCCCCTAGAACACAACCAGGCCCCCCCTGTCGTTTCATTAGCATTTAGTGCCAGACAGGAAGAGTAACCTGATTGGCCAGGGGCGACACCTACGTCAAAGCTAAACATTGGAAGAAAAAAAAAAAAAGTACAGTTTTATCTTTTCTGTTAAGTAATGCTTCAACAAAATATCAAAACATACATTGAGTTCACAAACAAGTATCTCTTAAGAAAAATGCAGTAAACGTCCAGGGTTAATAGCTTGAGTTCTGTGTAGAGCAGTTCACTATGTTACCCTCATAGGTGCAGATCTGAGGTCAGCCCAGACATCGATTTTTAAACCAACAGCAGCCGCGGCGAAGCTGCCGTGGAATCGGTGACGGCAGATCGGCATCTAGAGACGACTTTCTGTACATGTTGGCACAGCTGGAGGTTTGGCCAAAGGCTGCGGACGGCCAAAGTGAGGCCACAGGCAGAGAAGGTCTGTTCATACAGGTTCTGGGTGGGAACATGCTATAGCCCGAGAAAGGCAAAGGCTTCAGCCGCTCGCTCCAAAACGACCTGCCATGATTTTAGCACTGGCAGGCCGGAGGGCAAAGCTCCCAGACCTTTTTTTTCTTTTTTATAACAGCCTTTGAAAAATAAAAAGCATTTTACTGAGCTTTTAACGGGACACCAGCTCGTGTTTGGCACGACTGGCAGGAGCGCCTACCATCCTTTTTATCTGTTGCCCACATGCATCCTCCCACTCCTTGCCTATGGCACTGCTGTCCATCCTTCACCCAACCCCCTTACTTCATGACAAAAGAAGGAGAGAAAATCCCAGTTTCCTACCGATTATTAATGTCCAAATCCCTTTTTTTTGTTTTCAAGTTAAACTGACACTTGTAGTTAATTTACCAGCATACATGAATATTACCAAAGCACCTTGGATCATACTCAGTGATATACTGATCTCAGCCACTGTGAGAAACAAGAAAACCTGCCCCCTAGCTGTGGCTCAGGGGTATGGCGCTTTTCCAGAGTGGCTATTTTTGGGAGTGTGTCTTGTGTTTGTGTTGTACTAGATGGGATGCATCAAGTGTGTGTGTGTGTGTGTGTGTGTGTGTGTGTTTGCATGTCTCAGGAAGGATCAATTGAAGTATTGAGCTTGAGAGTGTGTGTGTGCATGTGTGTTTATGTATGTGTGTGTGTGTGTATATGTGTGTGTATGAGGGCAGGAGGAATGTAGTGCGGCTATAGGATGATGCAAGGTTTCTTGTCCTTGAAAGGGTTTTCGGAGGTGGGAACCCCAACCAGCAGAGGGTCGCTACGAGCGTGCTGCTCACAGTAGCTCATCAGGTCCGCCGCTGCTTTAGACACCTAGAGGGGGAAGGGAGGGGGAGACAAGAGGAAGGTGGAGGAAACAAGAGGAGAAAAAAGACAGGGGGGACAAAGAGAAAGGTATCAGGAGATGATAATCACGCTCACACGTACAGGAACGCAGCAGTGAAGCGCCGTCCCACCTTGATGCGTTCAATCCCTGCCTCGATCCTCAGCTGTTCCACCAGTTTCCTGGCCTGGGCGATATTATTAGTGGTAGACATACTGATCCATCAGACTGCACCAACACAGGAGAAAACTGAATGAGAGAGAGGGAGAGAGAGAGAGAGAGAGAAAGAAAATGTTTACAGTGCCAGACAATGATGGATGATTTCATTAACTATGCACGGGCTGGGCGAGTCCTCGGCACTAAAAATATACTTGGGAGCAAAGTTTTACATGTTTGTGCGCAAGTAGGACCAGTTTTAGCAGATCATCCAGGTGACATGCAGGTGAGATGTGAGGTCTGGCTTGCATATAAAATACTTAGATTATGTAATATATACAGTATTTAAAAAAAGGTAGCATAAAGGATACATTTGCTGAGGTAGGTCAAAGTTCACAGTATTTTCATTGCAGAGGGAAATATTGCAAATAATATGTAATATTCATTTATTGTTTTCATCTGTTATCTTAATCGCAATAATTTGATGTATTATTGATCCAATAACACGATAAATATATACTCTAACAAAGGACATTTCCTGCATAATGTGTACTTTTATTTTTGCTACTTTATGAATGATGACACTTCTGCTTAAGTCAGTGTTTATTTGAAATGCTACACTGATTTGTGAGCTGTGTCACCTTTTACCTTATCAGTAGTTTCTATCAGGTGATCGTTTGGCCTCAGCTGTGGAGTTACAGCACCACTATGAGGCGACCACATGATGGTGCAACACTTTCGACGAGCAGCTTCACGGTCAGACTACATTCAGGATTCAGGAAAACTAAGGATGGAGCCGTTTCAAAAACAGCTTCAACAATATTATCTATGTTTGTCGTCCGTGTTGAATATCCTCCAAGCTTTTTAATATGTTGTAGTCGGACACAAAGACACACAGAGACAAGAGAGCGTTACCTGGCGGCACAATCGTGGCGAGGACGATCTGAGCGGTGCAGCGGACAGTTGCCAAGTCAGGAGCAGGTCAGAGCTGAACTCACATTGGCTTGTCTCTGTGGAGAACAACAAACATGCTAAACATTTCAAAATATCAGTTTCATTTGTAGTTTTTTGTAACTTAATATGGGGGATTTTTCTGTTGTTTTAGTACTGAGAGTGAAATCTGCGTTGAAGGCATCTGCTGGAGAGTGACTAAGGTTCCTATGGTGGCAGTTGAAAACAAGAAAAAGGGCTCTATCTAGTTCCTGTGTTTGGTTTGTAAAAACATGGCGGTGCAAAATGGCGGGCTCCATGGAAGACACCCCCCTTCCTGTAGTTTAATGTACGCAAATTACTTACTTACATTATGTGATTTAAGTTGCGTGACTTACATTGGCATATTACATGACGTTACAAGACTGAATGTTGTTATTTCATCCCAAAGTATGAGCTTATCCTAAACTTAACTGAGTAGTTTTGGTTCCTAAACCTAACCGAGTGCTGTAGTTACTTGGAAAGTGTAACCCGATATTACATTTATTGCTACCGTGGAGCCCTTCATGTGCAAATCCGACAATAGAGAGTTAGGTAGAGCGCCACAGTTTGAAGTTGAAGTACGCTGAGCAAGCTGCCGTATTTGGCAAATTGGTAGTAAAGACGTATTGCCCAGATCGTCCACACTGGACCTTTACTGCAGGCAACTTTGAGTGGGGATAACTGCTGAGTTTGGTTAGAAAAACATCAAAACCAACCCAAGTCAACAGACATTTCAAGAGAAGAATGTATCATCATCACAATATCTGTCACCACAACTTCCCAAAGCACCACTGACACCACCTTACTGACCCCATGTAGGACACAAGGAGCTGTAGAGTCCAAAACTCACTTAAAAAACCTCCAGTTCATTTCGTTTACGCGTCTCTTAGTACAGAGTAGAAGTTTCCCCACCGGTAAGTACAATCAAACACACCTCGCTCCTCACATTCATCACCCGGAGTGCGTCTCTCACTCTGTCTCTCTGTCTGTCGCCCTCTCTCTCTCTCCCGGGAAGAGAGTCCTGCTTTAATTACTCCGACTGTGGAGTAGCTCAGAGATTCATGTCTGTAATTAGGGCTTTTGTGCGTGTGTGTGCGAGAGAGAGAGAGAGAGAGAGAGAGAGAGAGAGAGAGAGAGAGAGAGAGAGAGAGGAGACACCTGATGAAACTCTCATTCTGAATCCTGATCCTAATCTTAACCCTGAGACAAAATCCTAACTCCAACCAAACCTTCGGAAGCAAAACCGAGCCACTTTTCAGGGTGATTTACAATTTTTATATTCCAGAGGCCACATTTCTACAAATTTGTCGTACTGACTTCATGCTTCATGTTTACGACCGTGACTTTCACATCAGGAGGTGGAGGAGTTAAGCGAGAAAGGTGACCGCAGTCTGGAACTTGTTTTAACATTTGTAAGCCACACACCACATCGGGACATCTCTAGTCATGTTTGTAGTGACCAAATGTTTTTTTTTTTGTACGGTTCGGTTTGGTTTTTGTACCTAACCCTAAGCAAATCGTTGAAAGTTAAACATAAAGCCTCCACATAAAGAAATGTAAAGTTTCAACATCAGCTGCTGTTGACAGTCAAAAAAGAGGCATCAGCATTGGAAATGATTCAAACAGTGATCTAACCTCTACATGCCTGACCTGAATGTTACCCTAAACGTCACCAAAACACACGTTTTAACACTGAAACATAACGGTTCACCATCTGAGGAGCTGCTCTTCGTCCCTAAATAGAAGGTGTCAGTCATGTGTCAGTGTGTGAGCAGATGTACGTGTTTACTACAAGAACACACACCTACAGACACACTTTTCCACCTCAACATACATTCTCATTATCTGTCAGGAGTGTCCCTGAATCACCCCCACATGCAGCATCAGTGACAACACAAGACTAAAGATATGAACAACAACCAAAAAAAAGGGAGTTGGTGCTCTTATTTTGTCGTCAAACCCCAAAATAGGATCTGCTTCCTCTAAAAATAACAACTAATTTTAACAACACAATCTTCCAGAGACAGTAGATCTTTTGTTTTTCTTTTAACAAGTGAGCTGTGAAACCAAATCTAAAAAGGTGTTTACGCACATATTCTACTCATAAGAAGGTGTCACCTGCAGGGACAGCATCCATAAATCACTTCTCCTACACACAAACACACACACACACACACCTAACTCATATCATAAACCCACTGCTTTCATTTCTCCAGCCTGTTGATTTTTCAAACTTTCTGCTGTGGCGCATTCCGCGCTGACAGAAGGAAGCTGTACCCTTAAAAAGAAAAAAAGGAAAGAAAGAAAGAAAAAAAAGGAAAAGCAGCACAAACATGAATTCCTGCCCCTCCACGGCCAAATCTCTCCTCTCCTACGCCCCCAGATTGAAAACACTTTCTCGCAAAGCCGATGCACAGAAGCAGAAAAACCAACACAAGCAGCTCGTTTGTCTCGGCCTGGACCAGAAAAACATCACCAGAGCCGGACAGGGCCCGGTCAGCCGAGCCAGCCGAGCCAGCCGAGCCCACAGCCGCTCACAAGACGCGCAAAACTGCATCAATCCTTATTGATCCTAGCTGCTCCCGAGCGCCGATCGGGGCCTGCGGTTCGGAGCCATGTCCTCCGCTATAGGCCCCTCGCTCGCTGCTCCACCGTGTGAAAACACAATGCGGGCATTTTGATGGATAGAACAGCATGTCCCCTCTCTCCCATGGCTATCTACACTCCACACACACACACACACACACACAGACGGGCGCGCACATACATACGCACAGGCGCGCAGGCACAGGCAGACCTTGTGCACATTATCAAAACCAGAGATATTTTTCCCAAGTGGAGACCAGACTAGACCGCTTCAGGTCTGCAAAACAGGCCCCTGATTGTTAGCCGTGGGAGCAGGGTGGTGACATGTTTGGAGGGAGGCAGGCTCCAGCAGCCAGTACGAACCCATCCAGCGACAATGGGCACAAGACCGGAGCGCATGCCTTTATGTTCCGCTATTATGCAAATTGATCGGCATACGGCCTACATCAGCACATAAAATCCAGAGAGGGGTTCTTTCTTTCTGTCTTTTTGTTTTTGGATACAGTAGCTTGTGCGTCCTCAAGTCCAGCCGAGCTGTAGGAAATCTTCCACTGACCCTGTCCCCAGTCCTCCCCACCCTCTCTGCCGGCAAAGGGCTGGGGAAAACCGGATTCGTGACACTGATGAAGCCCCTCTCCGCTGCAGCCGCCCTCGGTGGCGAGAAGCCGGGGTTGCAGAGGCGCACAGACGCGTTACAATTATTATACACAGGGAGAAAAAATACCCGAATATCTCCAAACTCACCTCCGAATGCGCTGTATTGGTGATTTAAAGGGCCAGATCCGCTGGTTTCTCACCCTCTCTGCTCGCTCACTCCCCGTCTTCACCGAGCCAAACGCCTCCCCCTCCGTTGCCAGTGTCTGTCCACTCCTCTATACCCCCCCCCCCCCCCCCCCCCCCTCCCTCTCTCCCTCCCTCCATTCCCTTCGCTTCCTCCCTTCCCTTCCCTTCCTCCCTTTCTCCTTCTCCCTCCCTCCCTCCCTCCTTTCATCCGATCTGGTGACAGCACCTTTAACACGGGGGCTCCAAAACAAACACTCTCGGATGTTCGCACGCCCAAATCGCACGAATTCATCCAAGAGTCCGGATGGAAATAAGATCCAGTTCTGTCCCATTAGGGGAAGAATGCGCTGCTTTGTTCGGGACCAGTAAGGTCTTGTGACACCCTCCTTAAATCTGGAAATGTGGTGGATGTTTTGAAGAGCAGAATGGGTTTTACTTGCATGAATGAGACATTCAAAAATAACTTCCTGCTCTCACAGTTATTTCACAATGAATATGTCGTTGGATCCCTCCAAAACCTCATTTTCTGAACCTGCAAAGGTGATTGTTCAGTGGCTTCATTTTCCCAACCAGCAGATTTCATCTCTGATCTTTTAATCTATTGTAAATAAAACGTGTGGGCTCAGATTTCAGGCAAACAATCAAAAAGTTGAGAGCAGACTGCATAAATATTTTCATTGCATATCAAAACATCTAGGAATCATAAATTATTATGAACTAAATCAGAATATCGTTTTTTGAGCTTCCTAAATTCTTTTACAATAGATTTCTTTTTAGATTAAATGTCTCCAATACATTGCTTTATATAATATACAGTTTATTTTGGTTTTAATATAATAGCAACCCTAAATGCACTGAGAAACATATGTCTAAGATGTTAAAGCTTAAAAAAATGAAAACAAATAAATCTGTGTTCCTCCTTAAAATTCAATACTTTGTGCAGGATTTGCTGACAGAAAACAATGACCTTATTTGTGCATTTAATGAAGTAAAAGTTATTTATTAGTAACTCTCATAAAACACACACTGTTGTTCACAGCAACCAAAATCAGAAGATAAGACCATGAATACCACGTATATGAAAACATTTAGGAGTCAGAAAAAAGAAGAAACATGGAGTGCATGAACCTATAATTTTAAACATGTATCAGTTCAATACAATTCAAAGGCTTTATTGGCATTAAAGCCAAAACATCCGTGTATAAACATCAGGACAATGTACAAAAAATAGGAATACGACAGAAAAAAGACGAAACAAACTAAAAAACACCCCCCAAAAAATATATTACATTTAAAAAAGAGTGTTTGTGTTCTTTAAAACTACTTCCAGTGTTGCTCTCCTGTTGTACGCTCCGTGTTTGTCGTCATTAACCACATTTCGCAGCTCCACCGTGACCTCAGCTTCTCCCCCACTGCGTCCCCTCTGGTCGCGCACATCTGGATCCCCCGCGAGCTCGCCGCGCTGCGCTGCCACGAGGTGGCGCCATTGATCCAGCTGGGCTCCCGTCCTCCTCCAGGGAGGTGGTGAGCCGCTCCTTCTATTCCTGGCAGTGCCCGGCGCAAAGAGAAAAAACACAAAACACGCATCCTCCGTCTCCAGCGAGCTGTAGTCCACTCCTCCACACTGTGGGGCTCAGAGTGCTGCAGGATTGTTGGCTGAACGGGCCGCGGTGTTGATGATGATGATGATGATGATGATGATGATGATGATGATGATGATGATGATGAAGATGAAGATGATGATGCGTGGATCTTATTTTCTGCACCATATATTTAGTTGTTTTTGTGCACATGAAGACTGGAGGTGCGGGTACATCCCGACCTCAACTAACGCTGCTTTCATGCACACACACACACACACACACACACATACACTCATACACAGTCACATCTCCTTCGTTGCTGTACGGGAACCTTCTCCAGCCGCCCGTTATAACCACAGGAGAGCTATTTATAACTCCAACACAGCGCCGCATTGGCCCCGTTTCCACTGAAGTGTGAAATTATGCTGATGCCTATACATTTCTCCTTCATTTTCTCACCTTTCAGCTCTCTCCATTGGTCTCACTTCCTCCTTCCATTTTGACTCCCCCACCCCTCCCCTCCCCTCCCTCTTGTCGAGGAGGCACAGCTGGTTACAGCAGCAGAGCTCTCCATTCTCTAAGAAATCAGCGGTGGAAGCCCATGAGTCACGGCTGAAACAGATGCTCTCGGGGCTGACAGAGGTGGCACCCCTCATCCAGCTCTCCCACACGGACCTCTTTTATTTATTTGTTTTTTTTGTCTCCTGCTCTCAGCTGTTGTGTGTGTGTGCGAGCTCCCCGCAGGCTCATCTTTGACCCGATGCAAAGACTTTCCTCAGCTCGTGTGCGTGCGTGTGCGTAGGTGTGGAGGTGGAGGCGGAGGAAGAGGAGGAGGAGGAGGGGGGCGGGGGGGAGGCCGCTCTCGGCTCCCTCCTTTGTTATACACTTCAGCATCAGCAGCCTGGGAGACCTCCGTCTGTCGTAACGCATCCCCTTGTCCCCACCAGGGTCACATGATGCGACAACCGTCGTCAACGTCACGCCGTCTCCATGGCAACCGAGCCGGGCACAGCATCCCCAAGCAGATGTTTAGAGGGTTAAGAGAGCAGTGAGATTGGAAAGGAGGAGGTGTGGGAGACTTTGCATTCAGCATCCCGATGTGTTTTTTCTTTATGTTTGACATGTCAGAAGACGATTTGTTCGAGATTTAATCGGGGTACATGTTCCTAAAAAGTAAAAACTATAGGTTTTGTAGTAATCACGGCTCCCCTAAAGTATTTTGTGACAAAGGGTGGCTGGTATTGGGTGTATTCTCGGCAGCACAGGCTATGATATACATAGATCAACCACGAAAACACCTGCTTAATATTGTGCAGGTTCCCCTTTCTGACCTGTCAAGGCATGGTCATAGGACCTCTGGGGATGTCCTGTGGTGTCGGGCACAGGGACGCTCATAGTGGATCCTTTGCGTCCTGTATGTGAGGGGATGGGGCCTCCATGGATCTGACTTATTCCGGTCTACTCCGTCAAATTGGGGTCTGGGGAATATGGAGGACAGGTCCACAGGGAGTTGACTAGGAGTGTACACAACTGTGTTTGGGTAGGTGGTGCACATGAATGCTAGGAGACAAGATTTCCCATCATTGCACTGTAACATTTTCTCTTTTGGCCTTTCACAGCTCTATTGATAAGACTAATTGAGAGAGGAGAGAAAGGGGGGATGACATGCAGCAAAGGCCACAGGTTTGGAGTCGAACCATGGCTACTGGGGCACCCCAGAGATTTTGATATTGTAGCTGATCGGGGTAGAATAGAATCAAGCTGTGTTTATAATACATCGCTTAGAATAGAGTTTTTCAAGCTCAGATAGGCATATTAGGCTCCCAAGTGGCACCACTGACCAACTTAAAAAAAAAGTACTATATGGCTTACTGTTCTTCCAAATAGTTCCTGTTAGGAGCCACACAAAAGCTTAGTTTAGCTCATAGCTGAACATGGACAGGAACAACTAAACTTCTTTTGAATAGCATTTCATTTGAAGTATGCAGTATTTTGTCTGCATTATCACCATTGTTCCTTGGCCCCATGATGCCAAATGCAAATGATAGCTGCAACAAATGGGTGCTGAGGGTGTGGCTGTCTGTGTGTTTGAATTCAGGTCAACCTCTCACTAAACTCAGCACTCACTGGAGACCCCGGTTCTCTGTAATGTTACATTCATGTAGTAAAGTGAATTTCCCCACCGAACGTAAACATTTGGCTACGGAGGTCTCCTCTGTGGATCACTGCAGCAGTCGAGTCGATAAAAAGGAGTGAAGATAAATCCACTTTTAAGTAAGCAAGAGGAGAAAAGTCAAAAAGACGAGAAACACCCCTCAGTTCACATTTTTATTAGGAAAATCATTTTGCAGATTTGATTATTATTATCATCTATATATATATATATGTTATGTTCAGTTATTCAGAGGATGCATCAGCACAGTATATCTTAATAGGAAGACTATTGCTAGAATAAATATCTATACATCATAATTAGTCAAATAAAAAAAAAAGTTCCAACTTAAAGAAAAACAATCGAATCATTTACAAAAAAAACAAGTAGTGCTTCAACGAAATAAAAACCATTTTGCAAAACAGAAGCTGTAAATGCTGCTGAGGAATTTTATTTAAAAAATACAAAGATGATTCACAGTTTGTGTCCTTGTTCTCATGCTGGCTGGAACACCAATAGGGACCATGCAGGAATGAAGGGCCAGAGCGACAGGATAGTACCAAACTACATCACCCACAAAGTCTATTTGCCCCACTTTTTACGGCCCGCCCTCGGTAAACAACTTGTGAGGATCTGAGGTCGATCAGACGAGATGTAAAGGGGTGAGCCGGAGAGGGTGACTGGGGTCAGTTTTCCATTCATCCTCCAACAGTGATTCTCCTCAGATTCTCTGCCTAATTAGGACTGAAGCCTTTTAACCTCGTTGTAATGGAAACACATCTTAATTAGAACCGGAAACCTCAACCTTTCAGGTGTAGTGAGATTTTAACCGACTGCCCTTTGTTTCAGCGTCAAAGGGGTCACGTTTCCCGTCCTGATATGGAAGAACACATGTGAACCTCTTCTGTACAAGACTCTGCAACGACACGACCAGCGAGTGTCTCCCTGATGGTAAACGAGGTGAGGTAAACTTCGTCTGGTCCCCCATCCAAATCTGGAAAACGAGGTTTCCTATGGAGGCTCAAAGTTGTCGATATCGAAATAAATAAAAAAGACATCATGGAACAAATAATCACACAAATTTCCTACAAACAAAATATATGACTAGTGAAATAATCCAAGTTTATAATAACCATCATTAATAATATTTCATTTTATAGATGAATT
This sequence comes from Sparus aurata, assembly GCF_900880675.1. Classification (NCBI taxonomy): domain Eukaryota; kingdom Metazoa; phylum Chordata; class Actinopteri; order Spariformes; family Sparidae; genus Sparus; species Sparus aurata. Next base: position 7,854,938 of record NC_044202.1, read on the forward strand.
ATATAGATTATATAGATTTATATGTAGATTCTAAGTTATATTTATAGATGAACTACACAGTATCTATTAATCATTTACATTGTATTATAAACACCCGTTGCAACTTTACAATTAACAATGAAAAAAAACTATTAACTAAAGATTAATTAACAATAAATGTACAATTTATTAAGGATGGTTATTATAAAGTGATACTGTTTATTTTATGGTTACAATTTCTATCACAGTAAACAAGGGCAAGGGTGATAAAACGTGGAGCTATGAAATAAATGTTCACTGGGGTTGTAGAATAAAAACAGAATTTGGAATATGAAAACAAAGATAAAAAGCTCTGAATTAAATTAAAATGACCTGCAGTAAAGTCACTGTTGGCTCCCAGGATGATGATCGAGAATTAACAGTGAGTTCTAAAGCATTGTTGGATTATTTCAAATGTATTTTGTTTGTATTGATTTCATTAATATAAATATAAATGTCGGATGCTTTGAGCCTCCACAGATTTCCTCTATTAAAGTCAATTTGCCGTTTTTCTTGCAAAGAAAACTACAGCACACTTTGGGGGAAAAAAAAGCCCAAAGTTGTAACGACTTCACGACAGCTGATAAAGGTGACATAAAGCCTCCTACGCTTCCTGCGTTACTCTGAATCGGACGCTTTGACCTCTTTAGAAGTAGACTGCACCTTCCCACCACAGCATTCTCTCCTCAGCACTCTCTCATCTCTGAAATATGAAGTCCTTTGAACACTATTTACAGCTATCTACAATCAGATGTGAGCAGGGGTCGGCCTTTTTCGGTCCGTCCAGGTGCGGACAACTCACAAAAAAACACACAAACAGAAAAAAAAACAAACAGAAAAACAGGAGGGGATGAAAGAAACTCGTGATTTCAGGGGAGGTGGACGGCTGATTGATGGAGAAGTAGTGCTGAGAAGAAAAAAACAGCCAGTGAGTGAATGAGGCCTGTGTGAATGCGTGGATGTGGTGCTGTTTAGGGCGTGCAGTCAGTCTGTGTTGCCTGCTTTCTATGTGTGTGTATGTGTGTGTGTGTGTCTATGTGTATAGGGGTGTGTCTGAGCGGCACTGGATGACTCATGCAGAAATGTGTAGGCATCCTCCTCTGGAAAAAGCTTCAAATATCTGACAGATGATGGCACAACAACAGCACGCACACGCACACACACACACACACACACACACACACACACACACACACACACACACTCATGCAGTGCCAGATTGAAGGGATGCAAATAGGTGGCTGCCTGATTGCGCACATACATGGATGCGCTCATGGTCACACACACACAGCAGCAGCAGTGAATATGCCTCATCGACAAATGAGATGGGACAAGCCATGGGAGGACGGGGTGGGGGTTGAGTTCGGTTGGGGGGGGGGGCAGAGGTGTCTGTCCTGATTCATGCCAGCCCAGAAACTCAACGGACGCTCACACACATCCCATGCACGCCTCCCCGCATGCAAGCACATGTAAATCTTATACAGGCCCTGGCCCATATTTTCACACTATCTCCATTAATAGCTCCCCCTCTCCCTCCTCTCTCTCGCTCCGGCTTGTTTTGTCCATACTGCTACTCGCCACGCTGTCTCATTGTTTTTTTCCCCCCTCTTCCCTGCTGTATCATATTCCACACGGGAACATGAGCAACGACAGTCTGCTGTAGACGTCAGCAGAACGGCAGATTGCACAAACACGCGCCCGCAATCTGGCGTTTGCGTGAAGCGACCAGAGGTGTCAAGCTGATATTTATGCAAGGGGTGTACCGGTAGCTACACATCACATCAGACCAGGACTGCCTGATAGATGTTCCAGCTTGTTTTTCTTTTAAGCTTTTTAACCTTTAGATGGACACAATAGATAGATCATGTCAGAGATCACATCATCCTTCTGGTAGCTTAAAAGATAAGTTCACCCCCAAATGATTCACTTCTGTCATTATCGACTCCTCTCACGCCGATGGAAAGAAAAGTGAAAACAGGAACACTGTTTTGCTGCGACGCTCCAGAAATGTTTTGTCGACTCGGAAACTCTCCATCAGCGCGAGGGTGAGCAGATAATGCCTGAATTTTCATTTTTGGCGGCGGACTTATCCTTTAATAGACCAAAACAAACCAATACAACTTGTTTTTTTAGAGATACAAACCGATGGGAAGAAAAACTCAAATAAAAAGAGAGTACGAGTGAGCATCCCTGGCATCTAACAGGTAAAGGGTACGTTTACAATGCAAGTTTTTGAGTTTAACAGGACCTCACGTTAGTGCAAAGTACAACACATCGATAACAACGGCTTCATTCAGCTTTCAAAATAAAAGGTCAAAAAGTAAGTAACAGCCATGGAGTGGAACTTTAGTTACATATTCACATTTTGCTAGTATTATCTGATTGATAGATCTGAAGAGTGGATGTGTCAAATACAATATATCATGAGCATCATTATTAAGCTTGTATATTACAGTACATAGCAACATCGAATCTCCTACTGTAACAACATTTCCTGGTTACAAAGGACTTATTCCCATTTTTTCTTTACATGGGTAACATCTTACTTGAAGCTTTTTTTTTATAAACATTTCATTCAACTATACCATATGCTTATTTACAATAACTACACGTTTGAAATAGTTTTTTTCTGATGTGGGTCTGCGTGAGGGACATTTTACATGGTGCTTATAAATTCATAAGCGAAGTCTTCAAGTAAAATGTCACCCTAAAGTGCCCAGTTGTTGATTCTGCTGCACACATAAACACAGAGAAGGAGACAGATGAAAACAGTTGCTGTGCTTTTCCTTTTTTTTTTTTTTTTCAATATATGTTTCCAGAGAGATGGACACACAGTTAAAAGGGGGCATCATCCGCGTCTTTGGGTTTAACAGTACAGGAGCAGATTATCCTCCATCCAAATTGTTGTTAAAACCGCCTGAGAGATGGAGGAAAAAAGTCGACAAATAATCTGAACCCTCCTCCTCTTCTTCCCGCGTCATACCAGCTATACGATCCCTCGGTCGGGGGAAAGGGGGGGCGTTAGACGTCACATTTTCTACTTCACGACCACAGCTAACCCGGTCACATCACGATACCCTGTTGTTCAGCAGAACCACAACCTCATTGTGCCATGTACCGGACAAGGAAAACACTTTAGACGGAGAGCTACACCTGTAGTTTATGATTGTTCCTCCATGTTTAGGACTGGTGGATGAATGAAGATGAAAATCACACTGAAAAGAAAACGAAAATACACAACAGAAAAAAAAGAAACACAAGAAAACGTACAAATAGATATGTCGGTAAAAAAGTATTGTGCTTTTGGCTGTCCTGTGTACACTGTGTACAATATTCAGAGCTCCTGCGTGAAAAAAAACAAAAACATGCACTTTGGGACATACGGTGGAGCTATTTAATGGCTCCAGGAGAATGTTTACATTATTACATAACGAGGCGAAGACATGACAAATTGTGTTAGTGTTTGTCTGTGTGTGTGTGTGGGGGTGTGTGTTTATGATCTAAAGTGCAACGTGAGGGCATTTAGGCTGAGTGAGCCCTGTTCGTCATCATGTGTTACTCAGATTAACTTTTTTTTTTGTTTTGCATTTGTGCGCATGCAGTGTGTGTGTGTGTGTGTGTGTGTGTGTGTGTGTGTGTGTTAACGCGTGCGATGTGTTGCCCATTCTGTCGCCTGCATGCGCGAGCATATGAGAGCTAACGAAGAACCGAAGAGGAAACAGAATCACCAGTTCTTCAGGTTGCACTGACTGGAAATATTTTGTATCCATCCCTTGTTTTGTTTGAATAATTTTTCCTCTGTGTGCTTTTTGTTTTAAGAAGGGACTTTTCTTTTTTCTTTACTTACACATGACTTTAAAAGAGCATCGTAAAGCAAACGAACACGAAAAAAAAAGGCAAAAGAAGAGAAACCTTCAAGTGAAAAGTGCCAAAGCAAAACTGACATTCTCGAACCTTTGCGTTCACTTTCGTCTTACCGGCTTGGCAACGATTATCCGAGAGTATCATCCTCAAGGCAGACTTGTATTGTTTTTGTTTTGTGTGTTGATGATGAGAGTCCAGCTTTCTTGTCATCCAGAGTTAATCTACACTAGAAGAGAAGTCTTAAAAGGATTGTTGCGTTGTATCTGTAGCGCGTGCGCATACCCGCCACTCCAGACATTTCCAGAAAGTTCGCAGATGAGTTAAGATAAAGGTAAAGTAAGGGTTCGGATGAGAGGATGCTTCTTGGGCAGGGTATGTGTAGACTAGATGGAATATGTCTAAATATCCCACGTTTATATACATCAGGAGTCCTCAGGAGCGGCAACGTTCGGCTGCGTCGTTCATGCCTGCAGTCTCAAACCTTCGGGGCCCTGTGCTTTCTCGCGTCTTCCTAGTGTTTTAAACCAGACGAGTGAGCTTAACTAACAGTGTCGACTCTGTTACATATACATTTCTCTATATTTTTTGTTATAGTAAGGGGGGTGAGGGGTGCTGGGATTACGATGGGGAGCGAAGCTGAGCATGGAGGGAGGGTTTGGAAGTGAGAGAGGACACGAAATGGTTTGTGTAGATTGTTGATCGGAAACCTTCCGGTTTTTCCCACGGCGTGCGGCAGTCTGCGGTCTTTATTGCAGTCCGAGGTCTTGATGAGCTCCTCAGCCAGGTTTTGTGGCACTTGGATGATGCAAAAAAATCCACACACACACACGCACACACACAAACACACACATATACACTTGCACACATGCTGTTTCTGACTATGGAAACTGTGACGCACACTTCTTGGTTTTTTTTTTCTCATTTGCTTCTTGATAATCTGCGTCAGTCCCCTCTAATCTCCCCTTGAAGCAGAATGCACATGGATGTAAAGCTCCAAACTGAAATCCTCGGATGCTGTCAAAATAACTTGCTGAGTGGTGTGTGTTCACGCACCAGTCAAACGGAGGAGGATGTGGATGATGAGATTCCCGTTGCCATCCAGACGTTTTGCTCTGAGTGATAAGTTTAGTGAGTCTCTCCTCTTTCTCTCTCTCTCTCTCTCGCTCTCTCTCTCGTCATCCTTCTGTTCCTCCTTTCCTCTGTGTTTCCCACCCTCTCTCTCGCCTCCACCTCCTCCGCCTCCTCCTCCTCTCCTGTGGTTTACATCACGCTGCATTTGCCCTTCAGTCTCTCGGCGCGGGACTGCTTCCCCGAGCGCTTGCCGTCGATGTTGAGGCTCATGTTCCTCTTCTTGTCCAGGTTGAGGAGCTCCTGGAAGAGCTCGGTGACGTTGTGGTTGGTCTTGGCCGACGTCTCCATGAAGGCGCACTTCCACTGGTTGGCCTGGGCTTCCCCGTCCTTGGTCTCCACCTCCCGCTGGGTCTCATCGCTCTTGTTGCCTACAAGCATGATGGGGATGGCCTCAACATTGCCCTTTATGGCCAAGACCTGCAGAGGAGGATGACATGGGTACATTTTACCTGGACAATACTCCCACTCTCTACCTGAACATGTATAAATACGCTCATACACTCCAACTTTTAATCAAATCCTTCTTTGTTAAAGCACACACTCATCTACAACCAGCCCATCCACACACACACACACACACACACACACACACACACCACATCCCTACCCACCTGTTGATAAATGGGTTTCAGCTCCTCCAGGGACTGTTTGCTCGTGATGGAGTAAACCAGGATGAAGGCGTGGCCTTTAGAGATGGACAGGCGCTGCATGGCCGGGAACTGGTGGCTCCCCGTGGTGTCGGTGATCTGGAGGGTGCACACGCTCTTGTCGCAGCTGATCACCTGGCGGTAGGTGTCCTCCACCGTGGGGATGTAGGTGTCCCTGAAGGTGCCCTTGACGAAGCGCAGGACCAGGGAGCTCTTCCCCACTCCCCCCGCCCCGAACACCACCACGCGATAGTCGTTGCTCTGCTCCGGCATTCTGCCCCCGTCAGGCTTAAGACAGTGTTACACCTGTGATGTTGAGGGTTCGGGGAGGAAGCAGGGGTGAGACGGGTGGGGGGAGAAGAGGATAATTTTAGCAAGCGAGCAGTCAGCAGATACAATGCAGATGGGGGAACAGGAGGGGAAGCGCTGGTGGGACTCGACCTCAGGCCAGTCGGTGTGAAAGCACTCTAGTGGTCTGACTATTAGCCAGAGTACAAATTAGAGAGGATGAGGTTGGTGAGGCTCCAAGAGTTTCACCTGACGCAGGCATTTTCCTAATCAATACCGTTTCCAGAGTCACACTTTCTCAGTTTTCAACCCCAAAACAAAAAAAAAACATCCCAGCGTCTCCTCATTTATCAACTTTAACAACTGCAGCAAACCCTGGAAGAGACAGACTGAGAGACAATGCTCCTGCAGCACAGAGGGGAACAACAATAAACTCATGTATAATATAACGCAATCCAATACAACAATGACCCAAACAGCTGTCTAAAAAAATGACTACAGAGTGGAATCGACACAAAACAAAACAAGAACAGAACATTATGAGCTCCTTTACTGCAGCACTTCTGCCCTGGATTCCATGAGGTTACGTGTGCGTGATAATTTACATATCTTGAATGTACGCATGATAAGATTAGTGTTTGTTATGGATCCACGTACAGGGTATTAAACAGGGTCGAACTGAAAAGATGTGGAAAATCCTGCATGTGTGAAATGTTTTTTATTGATATTTTTTGTTCATGTTTAAGGTAAACATAATTAATTTGGGGATTTCTTAGATCCGGTGGTGCTACTCTGTGACATAACCCTCAAACACCTGTGACTCCATGGGGAAATTATTTTTCTAACTCCTCTATGTACGACTCATTTTAGGTATCTAGACTACAACGAAAGGCTGAATATAAATCTTCAAAATAACCTTGTCAGTATTTTTATGGTAGATAAAGTAGCTAAAATGAATTCAAAAATGGAGTTTTGTTACATAAGCTAACAACTGGCTTTGAACACAACAGCAGTTCTGCAGAGCCACTTTAAGTAAAAGTATAAAAGTATGAGAAACACAAATAAAAGTACACATTAGGCAGCACAATGGCCCCTAACATCGAGATATCAACCCTTAACAATATGTACGTTTTAGAAACTCATTCTAGGTTTTCTGTGTCAAATTTTAATCTGAAAAGTAACTAGTAAATAAATCAGATACATATAATGGAGTAAAAAAAAAAAAATTTACAATCAGTGAGTGATCTTAAAAGGGAAAAAAAACAACCACAAATTAGTACATTTGTACATTGTACAGTATTTGAGTAAATGTACTACACTGAGTGCAGATCTAGTGCCATAAAAGATATCTCTTCCAGAAACACAGGAAGTAAAATACAGCCAGGATTGTAACTAATTTACAATCAGACACATCTTAAAAATTAAAACAACCAAATACAGGTTAAAAATATACATTTTACACTATTCCAGTGAAAAGAATACACAGTTAAAAACAAAGATTTCAAAAGTTATAATAAACTCGGGCTGAAGTGAGCAGCATCACGGCGCACTGAAGAGCTCCACAGATCTCGACTCCCGACATCATCTACTGCAGCTCATGCATATGCATCGAAACGATGTCCTCACACCTAATCTATCGCTCTCTCTGTAAGTGCCCATGTGTCTGCTGAGCGTCTGTGCATGATTACACTTTGTATCTGTTGCATTATTTATCTGCTGAGCTCCCAAACTTGCTTTAAGGTCCCATAATAAGATACTCATTCAGTTGTGATCTTGTGCAGCTCTCGGAGCTCTCGCTGTAATGAAACAGTAAATTGACATCAATACCAGATGGAATAAGTGGATTTCTGTCATGCTTGCACTGCTGGAACCCACTATTGATGGCAGGGCAGCTGTAATTGCATTGCCAGGTTCTAGATAATATCAGTCAAGGACTTCAAAATAAATGGGGTTTTCAGGGAGTGCCTCTTGAGTTTTATAGTCAATCTATAGCTGTAGGTCTGGGTGACATATAAGAGTGTTTTATATCCATGCTGAACACACAAACACGGTTTAATTTGCAGGTGAGTCTGTGTCGTCTCCTCATGTGCCTGCAGACTGCTGAACGTTTCCCTCTGGTCTGGCAAAGCGGAACATTTTTAAATGGCTCTCTGGTACCATCGGGGGATGATTCCCTCTGTATTTTTGTTGAGAATACTGTCTGATTGTTGTCTGTCAAGACTTTGCGGCAGGAGTGAAGCATACATTCTGAGATAGATAACCGCAGTAACGGTTTTCTTTTGGACACCTGATGAATACCTGAACCAAATTTCACACTCTTTTAGCTCAGTTTTGGTCCCTACCACCTATACTGAGGTAAATGCTTCACTGTATTCACCCCATTTTCACTAACTGTGCAGCACTGCTGTTCGGCAAGTAGTGTGCGGTAGGTTTTTAGGAGCTATTTTGCAGAAACCATGGCCCAAAAAGGACAAGAGCATGCTTGTCAACCCTCCTGATTTTCTTAGGAGACTCCCATCTTTCATTGCCCTCTCCAGAATTTCTCCCAGGGGTCACAATTCTCCTTTTTTCCTCCCTATTCATGGTAAATGTTGACAACTCTTGTCCCTTTTAGTTTGTGTTGGTATTGGTAGGAAAATGCCGACAAAACCAGGCCTAAACCATAAAAATAGAAGTATAAATGGATAACTTTGGGGAATGCCAACAGTCACTAATACTTGGAAAATAACCAAAAAATACTTTTAATGGAATAATTAAAACAAAATATCCTTCGTTTATCAATTCTTAAGTGCCCAATGAAATGTAATAGGAAAAAAACTGAAGGTGTATAGACGGGTTTGGATATCAAGGGGTTCAGTGAAGACAAACAACAAAAGGAAACCTGCAGGTGCCATGCTATTGAAAGGCAAGCAACACAAATAAGGGCGGCCCTGATGCAGGTGAACTATGGGTACTTTTGATCGTCACAACCAGGTTGCTCACAAAGTCCCTCAACTAGAAAGAACAAGAGCAGAAAAGAAGTCTCAGTGGAGACTAATCAGCCAGAACTACGTGCCGTTCCTCATCTTAAGCCCTCACTAAAGGGCGTCGTCGCACCCTGATTGGCTGCGAGGGGAAGGCCCCAAGCTGCTCTCCCTCTTTAATTAGGAGCCAGTCTCCACACCTGCAACAGGTGATCTGAATCCACTGCGGTCAGTCCAGAGGGAATCTGAAATTCAGCTAAAAGAGAGAGCAGAAGTCAGGCCCCTTCCAGTGGACCTCATGAGACCACATGAGACAAAAACATTTTAGTTCCTGCTTGAATCAAACATATGACGTTTGTGAATTAAAAAAAAATTTCCAAGTCAAAATGTCATAAAGAAAGTAAAATATCATCTAGTTTTGTGTGTAATCACTCACATCATTGAGAAGCTGACAAATATACGGTCAGCGGTTAAAAATAGATTATAAATTAATAAATAAAAACTATCAATATTAGTTTCTGCCAGAGATTCCTGCAAGTTTACACATTATTCTGCATTCTTTTCTGTCAATTACGAGTAAAATTTAAAGTGTTAAACTTAAAAATGCATTTGCAGTGTACCCAGACCTCTGCTTTGGTGAGAATGTACCAAAGTATTAAGCTGACTAGACAGACAGCTAAAAAATGAGCTCTCTAAAGTGGAGGGGAGCTTCAGATTAAAGTGATAACTCTGTATTAATCTCTCAAACCCCCCTCCACACTGTCACATTGTTTTCATGTTGTCATTTGATGAATTTTCATAATAAGAACATTGAGCTGCTTTAAGCTTCATTCCGGGCTTTGTAAATGAGAGTCTGTGCAGCGATGCGGGTGTGAAAAATAATCACGAGGGCTCAAAGTGTGAGTTATGACAAGCAACATCACGACAAGACAAAACTGTTGGTCAAAAATGTGCTGCCAGTGCTGCCTCGAACTCTTGGCTCCGACGAGGCCTTCAGTCACTCTGAAGAATTGTGGTCTGAGCTGCCAGAGCTGACCACAGTGATTTCTGCCTCTGCTAACACACAGCCATGAGCAGCAACAACGTGCTAACACGGTTTGTAAAAGCCAAGACGTGCGTATCTTAGAGATCATCAGAGTCCGGCTGAAATCACATCCCTCTTTGTCGCCAAAATATTGTCAGTGTGGTCTTTTGAATATATTCTTAATGGGTTTTTTGTTACAACAAGGAAGAGAAAAGGTCTTTTCATGTGGCAGCAGGGGCGGGGCAGCAGATGGTACCATGGTACAGTTGCCAGAGCGATGCTGTTACAGCAAAACAAACAAACTCGCGCTGCAGCCTTCATGCTATGGACTAGCCTAGTCACGTCAAGCTGCACACAAATAACACATGTTGCTTACAGTGCGCGTGCCAAAGTCCTGTTTTGGACGAGATGACTGCAGCACATTTCAACATTTCAACAGCGGATGTTTTTGAAGAGGGACTGCAGTGTTTCAACATTTGTACACATGACACCACTAGATATTTTTAAAGAACCCACTGGGGAATTACCAGTTGTGGTTCTGAGAACAAAACAGGTATTTTAGGCCCAAACATGATCTTTTCCCAACCCTAAACAAGTGTTTTTTTGTGCCTAAACCAGGCCATAAGCACGAGATACAATTGAAAATTGAGCCCACAGACTTTTAAAGTTGCAACATAAAGAAATGTAAAATGTAATCAACACTTAGCCTAAAAAATACTCATCCAACTCTGCAGTTTCACTCAGTGTTTTAGCATCTTTTAGCTCATCTTCTTTTTGGTTTTACAGCCTGCAACATTAATATTTTGATTCACTGTCACTGATCTCACATGAGCACCGTAACTGGCCGTAGCAGGCAAACAAAGATCTGATGAACCAACTTGTACAAACATACTGGAGAGTTTAGCGGCTACTAAGCTAGATGTACCCCTCGGGAGATGGTGGAGACCAAAAACAGAGTTTAAAGAGCGCAAAAAACAAACACAACTCCACATGAATGCCAATGATGCTCTTAACAATATCTGCCAGAGTTTTAATTAGGCGACTGTTTGCATTTTATGGATTGTTGCACTGCCTCCGAGTGGCCCGACGTTAATTACAGCGAGCTTGAGGCAAGTGCAGAGATCTGAGGCTGTGAAGAGCAAAGTTTGAACCATGCTTGTCTGTAAACTGTGAAGTTTCGGGAGGGGGTAATAAAAATAATACAGTTTGCCTTAATTCTCTCCTCCTAAAAAAACCTGACCTAACAGGGGATTTCTTGTCCTGTCTGACTTATTTTTAGCAGAGGAGCTGTGTTCCCAGATCTCAGCAACTCGGTGCATGCTGCTATTTTTAAAAGACCGAAATAACAGCCATTACCACCTAAAAAAAAATTAAACCCAACACAGTGCTTCTATTCTGTTGCTTATTTTGATAATACTGCAAAGAAAAGTTAAAAAAGACCAATTCGAAAACATCTTTAATATAAGTAAACTGATCAGTACGGGACATCTGTGATGGAGCTGCACACTCGTACATTCTCTTGATCCTGATACCCTCATCAATACTGTTTTTACTTCGTCCTCATGCATCTTGAACTTGTTTTTCCTTCTTGTTCCCTGAGCTTTTTTTTTTTTTCTTCTTTTTCCTGTTCCTCCTCTGCCTCCTGCTCGCTCACCCCTCCAGGTCTTGCATGCTGCATGATCAATAAACTAAAGCCGCTGTGGTTTTGATCGATGGGGCTCGTCTGTCTGGGAGCCCTGTCAGTCTATCATCCCGCCTCGCTTGGTGCCTGTTGTTTTTTTGTTTTTTTTTGGGACTTTGATTTTTAAGCTCCCCGCGACAACGAGCCTTATCATCAAAACAAAACCTCCCCCCTGTGCTCCCTCCTTCTCTTTCTCTCTTTCTTTCTTTCACCTGAACTAAAATTAGCCGCCTCCCTCCCCTCCGTCAGCAGCTAGAACTGCACACACAGGTGCAACCTCACAGTGACACACACACACACACACACACACGAGAGCACACGCACACTGTACTTCCGCTCCCTCACCATTCGTCCTTGACACCCAGCCTTCTGAGATTAATGACACTCCCTCCCAAATGCAAGCTGTCTCTCTCCCCCCTTCTTCCTCTTCTTCTACTTCCTCTCTTGTTGTATTTGAAATGAGAGGACTGCAGCTCCTTAATGAATTAATGGTATACTATAAATGCATCTGTGGCAGTGCGGCCAAATTCCATTAGCAGATAGCTTTGGCACAGACCAAACAATCCTGCTCCCCTCTCAGTCAGAAAATAGATGCGACGCAGCCTTTCTCCACTCGTTTATTTTCGCAGAGCGAGCAAGGAAATGTCACCTTTAGCGAGAATATGCACATAATTTTCCTCAAGAGAGCCACTTACACAGCGGCACAAAGGAAGCGCATTAACCAACATCAAACACAACGCCATTCAACAGATCAAGAGCGTGATTAAATAGACACCCACAAAGCAGTCCCATGGTATCTTGTGGAGACGGGGTTTTAATCAAGCCGCGGATACCGGAATGCTGCGGATACGCGGCTATTTGGTTCGATGAGTGTTTTACAGGATGAACAGATTTTCGGCTCAAGGTTTTTGCTGAAATATTCAGTCCCCTTCTGGCTACAGCTGTTCTCCCTCTGTCTCTCTCTCTCTCACTCACACACACACACACACACACACTTGACTGCAACCTCATCACGATGTCTGAAAACCTGCACAGTGTTTCTTTAGCTGCCAGACTGTCATTGTGTTTGAACATGTGTGCGTGTGTGATGTGTGTCCACATCTGTGCAGTCAAGCAGAAGATTCCCTGTTCTCTGTGAACAAATCAGCTCAGGGTTTTTTCAAGTGTGTGTGTGTGTGTGTGTGTGTGTGTGTGTGTGTTTCATCATGAGGAATGAATCTGCATTTTTTCAAGCGAGAGCAATTTTTAGGACCCGGGTGTTTTCATTAGGTCTGAGCAGACTGTGGAGGTTCAATTTATACGTTTTGATTCAGTCTCTCACATTCAGTCACGCTGCTGCTGCTTCACTGTGAGCTCGCACCTGCTGACAAAACGCACAGAGAGCCCACGGGAAACACGTCACATGGGCTTATCTTAAAAGCATTTGATAATCTCTCGGATTTGATTTAAGATTTATGAATGTTGAAAAGGTGTCTCTATCATTTCCCCCCAAAAAACGAAAAGAATAAGACTACATATTTCCCTTTCTGCGTCACTGTGTGTGTGTGTGTGTGTGTCTACTGATGATGCAAACAAAGGAAACCTTTCTTTCATATCCATCAGAGCAAGATCTATAAAATATTGACATGGTTTTGGGTTCTAGATTTGTGGTTTCCTGCCCGAGTCGTGTTCCTTCCTGTCTTTGTCCTTTTCCTGCCTTCCTGCGTTTCATTGATTTATCAGACCTTGTGTGTCTAATCCACGTGTATTGCCTCGCTTTGGGTCAGTTTGTCTGTGCGTGTCTTCTGTGTTCCTAATTCTGCTTGGTACATTTCTGGTTTGTTCTGCAGCCAAAGTCACCGCATCTGGCCAAGAAGTAGAAATATTCCTCTCGTAAGTACAGAGATGCCATTTTAACCATAGAGTTGATAGAGTATCAGATTAACTTTACGTCAGACTAGGTGTGACCTGTGTGCGTAAATGCATGAGGAAATCAGAACACTTGTGTGTTTCCTTGAGGTGTTTGATGGCTGAGTGTTGAGACCACGGCGGTCTCTGCTGCTCATCGGTGTCAATCTATACTTTGATTGGGCCGTACGCCGCCTTCACTTGCATGAGAGAGAGTATGTGCACTAGACTGTACAGGAGATTGCAGCACTGTGGTCTTGGCTTAGTAGCTAATCATCGGGCTTAACCTCCTCTGTGCTCCTGCCCTGCTCTGCATTGACCCAATTCCCAGGACTTAAGTTACCAGCGGTCTCCCTATAAGACTACACGCAGCTCCTGATGCAGGCTGAAGCCCTCTGATACTCGGGCACGTCCCTTTGACTCAGCACGCACTGACACTGACACTGTGACATGGGAATATCAGCAGGGCCAGACACAAAAAAACAACAGAGGTGACATTTATGTGTCTATCGAAGCTCACAATAATATATTCGACTCAAGAGTGGACGGTTCTGCAGCCGAAAATCGACCTATTAATCACAGAACGGGCTCAAGTATTTTCCAACTCAGCGCAATTTTGCAAGGTCACCGTTCAGCTGTGCACGGTTTGGGGGGTTTTCCTGGATGATTCTGATTGCAAAGACATTTAAACAGTTGTGTTTTATTACGTTGACTGGAATGATAGCGGGAAAAGACCAAACTTTCTACTTTCTGCAATCTAACCACAGTGCAAGTGTTTCGACCTGCCAGTGTGAGATGAGGAATTGCTACTAAGAGCTTAGAGAGAGATGTGGACTTGTACTGTTCTGATGACTCGCAACTTGACAGAAAAAAAAAGACTTGATGCCTCGGTTGACTAGACTTGGGAATTGACCTGCATTACCCAAGACAAAACGACTTGGGACTTGCTCGAAAATTAAAAACATTCTCATCATCTGGTCAGAAACATGGCAGTTTTCTTGTAGCTGATGAAGCAATTAAACTTTGAAAGTCTGAGTTATGAGGTTTTCACCACATTGGCTGCAGACTGTTTCAGACAAACATCGGTGTATCGTCAGCATGGTGCGGATTGCAGTTCTTATAGTGAAATCCGCACACATAAGCAGCACAGTCGTGTTGATGCCTGGCTGATGAGCATTCCCCACTCTACTAACTTTAATCCTTAATCCTTGACTTGGCCGCTCTCACCATTAATGTAGTAAACAACAGGTGCAGCTTAATACTACGGCAAACACTCCTTAAGCAGGAACTTTGTCAGGAGTCCAACAGAGGAGCAACTGGTGTGTTTGTTTAAAGTGCAACCAAATAAACACAAGTTGGTTTGATGCATAGGAAGGCAATTTGAATACTGTACAGGAGTGGTGGACCCCGCCACTAATGATTAAAAGTACGCACGTGTGTCAGGGTATATTTTACGCATTTGTTAAAGTAAGAAAATCTTTAGTTTAACTCGATTAGGACACATAAGATGCAACTGATGACAAAAATACTATTACTACTGCTACAGCTACTAGTAATATTAATAATTGTGTGAAACTGTGAAACTGTGACATTTTCTAAGATGGTCACGAAACTGTGAAAAACTCACATTAAAAGAATTTTGCGGAAAAAAAGATGCTAACCATAAAAAGTATTGAATAAAGTTTTAAAGGTGATTGTTTTTCAGAGTATTCATGAAACCAAATATTGCTGCGATTCCTTAAGATACTGAATTACTGACTCTGAGTCCCAAGTTGCCAGATCTGCAGTGAACTGTGCTAAAGCAGGAGAAAGGAAGTTTGACTTGATCGCACTGACATAAAACAACAGGGTCAAATATCGTATTAGTTGGAATAATCCAGGGCGAGCCGTAATCTTTCATCTCCCTGGTGAACTTGCAAAAAAGTGTTAAAGAGCAATATGATTGCAGAACTTTGATGCATAAACAAATTGAACTCCTGCCATCTTCAAAGTGTTAAAATGTTCTTTAACACCTTTAAAACAATTGCCAAAATGAATGGAATAGGGCTGCCTCACTGCAAAACCCACATATTTATCAGGATTAGCATTTAGCTCGTTAGCACCGGTGCTTGCTGTTGCTACGGGTTGAGATTAAAAGTCTGAAAATGTGAATGTGTGACCTCTGTCAGATTTCTGGGGAGGTAAAATGAGCTTACACACTTAGAACAACTCCCATTCCGAGAGGCCGACTTGACTCAGCTGTTTTTAAATGAAACAAGCCAGCAGTACACAGCGCATCCCTCGACCTGCAACTACTCCTTAATAAGTCTTAATAAAAATATAGATGTGCGCTCTCAATAAGAGTTTAGGAAACAGTCCCCCCTCAGGCAGATTGATTCCTGAGCTGTAATCATATCCTGCAACCACAATCACGCTGATTCTGTGCAGCAGTTTTTACACAGGACTGGAAGCAAGATGGCCATGTAATTAGTGTTGTGAGTGTGTATTAGTAGTGAGTATTAGCATGACCTGGGGATCCCTGGGTTGCTCCGTCTGGCCTCATCATAAGACCCTGCTAATACCACAGCCTGGCAATCTCTGAAACACAGCAGCACCTGCTTAACACCAGAAATGAGCCAAGACGGAGTCGAGAGATTCATTTCCCAGCATTGCTCGCAGAGGAATCGCGTTTGATGTAAAGCCTGCTTAATGTATTCGGATGTATATTTTCAAGAACAGCCTATTCTTAGATGCCGTGAAGGCACCAACCTGTCTGAAGCGCTAATTACAGACGGGTGGAGTGTGTGCTGCAGGAGCCTGCCTGCAGTGACAGATGGTGACAGGGTTGGTAGATTTGGATCGACTCCACTGGTTTTCCACAGGCGAGCTCAACCCAGGCACGGTGATTTTATAATACCGGTTGATCCACGTCTGATAACGGTGCAGATAGGTAAATGCAGCGACGACGTGGGAATCCCGGCTCAAAACTGCTTGTGACGCTCATATGATGCAACTGGGATTATAAGAAAACTGAGCGTTAAATTTTCTTTATGTCAAACAACACAATACTTCGTGTTTGATGTGCTGAAAATTGACATTTCTTTAGGCTCGATTTCCATTTTCTTTTCACGTGGCAACACTGTGCTTATGACCTGGGAAGGTTTAGGCACAAAACCCGCTTGGTTAGGGTTAGGAAAACATCATATTTTGGCTGAAAATGTCTAGGTTTCTCACTACAAACATGGCTGTAGATGTCCCGAATTTCTGTCAAAAATATCTGCTTTTTCATGGTAACAAACATGGCTGGAAATTGCCCGAGATCTTGTTAGAAACACACAAGTTTGCTGGCAAAAACATGGTGTTCCCGTAAAAGATAAGCAGTTTATGTCGCCACAAATTAAAATTACCCAGAGATCTCCCTGAAAATATCTGGTTGTTTCATATTTTCAGATGTTGAAACGCAGTCTTGAACTGCAGTCACTGGCTTGCCACCATCACCTCCACTTCCTGATATGAAAGTCAGGTCCTAAACATGTTATGTGGACACAATATGACAAGTTTTGTACAAATGTGAACGTGATCCGTGGTTTGCAGAGAAAAGTTAACTGCCTACATGTTATTCTGGCGACCGAACAAAATGACAAATAAAAACATCAACTCAGAGGTCACACTGTGCATAATCATCCAGAATAGTCATCCTGGCATTCGATTAGCCACGCACAAGAAGACCCAGTGTAATGCCACGTATAATAAAGACTGTATGGACCTTTTCAAATGAGCTGATGCAGTCGGAACAACTAAAACACTTTAGCATTGATCCGTTCCAGTATTAAAGCAGACGTCGTTATGCAGTATATAGTTATATATAGCCCGAGTGCTCAACAGAGAGGGTGCACTTGACTAGACTCCTGCTGTCAGAGCAACAGACTTAAACATCATGAGGAGACAGCAGTTAACTATTTTTATTGGTAGAAATAACCCAGGGGAGTTAAAGAGGCGAAAGAAAGAGCATCACAGACGAAAGCTCAGTTTCTGTTTCATGCTTTACTGACAGAAATGTTTCCTATTTTCTGAGCCTTACTGTCACAGATATGACATGTACGGAGTTTGTGTAACCTCACAACTCAAGCTCAACACTCCTGTATTATTAACGTGATTCAGCGCATTCATAAATCTTTCCTTCCGTGCGCGTCTTCCTCCTGAGCAACAACCAAACTCACACAGTTTCACTCATTGCAAATGGCAGCCGTCCAACAAAACCACTGCTACACACAGGCTGCATGTATTAAATTAAAGTAGCTCCACGCTCCTTTTTTAAGAAAGGGTATGTTGGGTATGTCAAGGGCATGTTTCTGCATCCCCTGCATGCTTTGGGGTATATTTGCATGAGTGTATTAACATGTTATTTTTCTATTTTTCTATTGGACTTTAATTTCTTATTCTTATTTCTTAAGATATTTTATGTTTTATGATTGCTTTTAGCACAACAGTAGGTAATTGCTGATTTTGGTAAATGCTACAAAAATAAAGTTAACCTAAATGTTGATGAATGACTTTTCTTTATCAAATATCATATGGTGTTAGAACCGGTTATGTAATATGTGTAATTTGTGTTTTGTAACACTATGTGCTAATTTATTCATATGTAAGTAAATGATTGAAAGAGACATTGTCGGGGGGGGGGTTTCAGTCAAAGGAGAACAGTTGCCGCTTACATCTTATGTGCATGTGTGACTTATTAATCAAATTTGCATAAATTAACAAGCTAAATACAGATTTCAGAAACGACACCCACAAGATGCCAATACTGAATGTTTTCTTTACATTCTCTGAAGCTGCAAAAACTTCTCTGCAAGCCAAATTTAGACCTGCCAATTTACATTTCTAGATCTCTCGGCAAAACGTGTCAAATCACATTCACATTGTTGGTTTATGACCCAGCTTTTGGTATCGAGAAGCAGAGGGGACGGTGGTGGAGCCGGGGAACACACTTCGAGAATGTGTTGAATGTTTCCGAGAAGACCTTGGGACAATTCCAGCCATGTTTGTGGCGACCAAGAAAATGTATTTTGAGCCAAAACGGGATCTTTTCCTAACCCTGACCAAGTGGATATGGTGCTTAAACCTAACTGAGCCATGAGCAAAGTACTGTCACGGCATAAACGTGAAAAACATAAAGAAAGGTAAGGTTTCAACAAATCTGTGGTTTTCAGAAGCACACAATGATTGGGCTGTCTCACACAGCTTTGTTGGGCCTTCAGCTCATAACAAAACAAACCCCCTCCCAAATAAACCACACATCATCATCCATCTTTAATGTCAGCATCGTGTCCTCTTTCCATGTTTTTCCTTGTTACCCAGTATTGAGTCATTTCTTTGTCCTGCCTCGGCAGAGAGGAGGGATATTATGCAACTGTGCCGTGGTTATTGGAGGCAGACAAACAAACGGACAGGCAGGCAGGCAGGCAGGCAGGAGGCTGACACTCCCCCACACTTCCACTTATCCTCCATCCTTGACCAGCACATGCACGCTTTAACATCTGCATCTCTATGCTTCTCCCAGCCACACACTTTAGAGCTTAATCACAGGATTTACTGTCATACATCTCTGCTGGCTCTTCTCTCTCAGCCCCTGCAACACACACACACACACACACACACACACACACACACACTCAGTACTGGCAGCGATCAATGCATACAGGAAGTTGACTCACATACATATTCACACATACATAGGCTGGAGGAAGGCCTGAATGATTCACAACTCCTTCTGCATGTCATGATGCCTCTCCTCTCTTCTCCTCTCCTCTCCTCTCCTCTCCTTTTCCTCTCCTCTCCTTTTCCTCTCCCGCTTCTTGGGAGCGACAACAACAAGGCACGGAGGAGGAGATCATGGAGAAATCCAGATGGAGGATTAACCATGGCATTTGCCACAGAAAAACCGTGCTTTATGCGTCACGCTGGCGTCATTATTAGTGCATATAGTCTGAATGTTGACGTGCGTCTCGGGAGGAGGGGGGTGGTGGCAGCAGCCAGGAGAGAGCTTTGCAGATTGGTGCGCAACGCCATTACAGACCACCCCACTGATGGTTCATTCATAAATACCAGAGGATCGCCATCTCGCAGTGGTGCCATCATTTCGCAGTCGCATCGACCCCCCTCCACTCCCCACCAACCCCACCTCCTCCCTCCTCCCCCCCTCCACCTCCCTTTACTCCTCAAAGCAATATGATAAACCCAACACCCTCACATCTCTGCCCTCTCTCTCTCACTCTCTCTCTCTCTCCCTCTCCCCTCTCTCTCTCCTGCTGACTGCCAATATGGCTGTGCGGGCACTGGCTACATATTCACACGATCGAGGTTTTACCAAACACAAAATGCGCGCGTCGCGAAAGGATGGATGCAAATCCCCCCCACCCCCCCCCCCCCCCCCCCCAAAAAAAACCCAACCAAAAACAAGCGATCAGATGAATGAATACATGTAAAAAAAAATAAGTACAAATAAAAATAAAATCTGTCGTTTCTCGTTTCGGATGCGAGCAGCGGGGGGATCGTGCGCGCTCCACGGATCGGCCGGCGCAGACGGAGCGCGGTTACGCCACTGAATACCAACATCTAAAGCCCCTCCGTGTAAAGATGCGCGGATGTCTGAGCGGGCGTCTCCGTACCTGGTCGTGAAGTGCGGCTCCGCTTCAGGCTCGTCCTCGGTTCAGACGGATGAGAGACAAACGCCGAAAGCGTCTTAAAGCATTTTACACGGTTCATGTAGAGCTCATGTCGTCCGATTTCCAACACCACCACAGCAGAGACTCCCTCTCTCTCTCTCTCTCTCTCTCTCTCTCCCTCTCTCTCTCTCTCTCTCTCTCGCAGATAGGACGTGGGAGGTGCTATGCCCTCTCCCTTTTCTGTCCACACTTGGATTTCTCTCAGTTTATACACTTCCGAGTGGTTGGATGCCAGCAAAATATTCTTTTTTTTCTTTTTTTCTTTTTCAAATCAATAATTCATTTGTTTTTAAAAGACTCTCTTTTATCCTGGATTGGCGCAACTGTGGGAATGTGACACACACACACGTCACATCTAAGACACAGATCACATTAAACTGATGAAATACCTCCACCAGAGAGATTCATTTCCAAATGATCTTTGGTCTTTCCTTTTTATCTTTACGGCCAAGTCAGATTTATTTACCCGTGCCAGTTTCTCTGGCGGAAATGAAGACGATTAAAATGTAAATTTCTTGCGTAAAAGGTCAGAAATTACGCATGACAAACCCACTCACAGGAATGTTTTATGTATTTATTTATTTTACTTATGATCAGATCAAGCACGAGTATCCACGGAGAGAGTGGAAATGCGTGATTGCATTCTTCGTTTTTAGTTTTAATAATTAGCTACACGTGAAGTCAGCTTGGAAGAGGTTTGTAATTGGCAGAATAAATCACATCTCTGGTTCTGATCCAGGATCAGCACCACGGAGAGCGACATTGATTGCGTTTCAGCAGCATGGAGAGAGCCACGCATACATTAATCTGTGTACAGTCGGCTGCATATATACTGTCAGTGCACACACGATAGAGCAAAACAAAAAAGAAAAAAAAAAACCCCGCATGTAAAGGATGGTACGGAGAGAGGATGAGATAAGAGATCGCACAGTGAGATAAACCAGGAAGTGTACCGGCCCGGTGTCAGCGCGCCCAGATGGATCCTCAGCGACATTCTCATTCATTTCCTTTTACATCAAGTGTGACGAGGAGGCCTAGCTGTGGTGCTAATAAAGGCCCATAGTCGAGTTTAGACCAGGCCTTGTTTTGAGCTGTGTGTCTGTACGTGACGGTGTCACTGTATGACTCACCAGCCCTCCATTCAGACAAGCCTTGTGTTTGTCCCCCTCTGTCGGCGAGACTCAGAACTGCAGCAGCAGGACACCCGACAAACCAAGCTGCGATTGTGATGGTTACAAAAAACAAACAAAAAAAACAGACAGGGCTCTTGAAAGTAGCATTGATTGTTTCAATCGAGGTGGATGATACAGAGCCAGACGAGATGGATATACAAAGTCAGATTGGAAAGGAAGAAGAGAGGGATCCAGAGACTCAAATCAGGAGGTGTCACTCAAGACAGGGCTTAAATCAATCAGTCTATCTATCTATCTATCTATCTATCTATCTATCTATCTATCTATCTATCTATCAACATGTCAAGCTGGAAGTGGCACTTAAGGAAAAAAGTAAGAGGCAAACCTAAACTGGGGGATTTATCCTCAGGGGACCATGAATGTCTGTACAAAACTGACTCCACATTCATCCACTAGAGGTTGAGATATTTCACAGGATAGGTGACAGCTTGTGGCACAACATTACATTTGAGGGAATCACCAGAATCATTAGGATTCATCCTCTGTGGACCATGAATGTCTGTACAAAATGAAAGGCCATTTAATCCACGAGTTGTCTCAACATGTCAATGAGAACCAAAATGCCAACATGGTTGGGGCACTTGAGGAAAAGTCAACAAGCATACAAATTGTCGTGGCAATAGTTTAGATCTTTAGCTTTTACAGCCATGCTGCTATGTTGTTGTAATAAGAAAAAGCTAAGAAAAAATGCTCATACACGTATAAAACATGCTTTTATCCGTTAACTCCTTTCTTTCTTTGTCCCCTCCAAGGTCCCACACTCCGTACGAGGCCTTGGATCAAAACCGCACAGCAACACAATGCAATAATTGGTTTCTGTGTCCAATTTCTGTTTAATCAATAACTTGTCGGCCACCGGCGGCTGATAGGGGGGGATACATAACAAACACCCCAGCAGACACATCTTCACAGCAGCTATTTCCAGATGGGTGCCTTCCCCTCCCTGTGGCGGTGTGTGGCCATCACACCGGCTCCGTCCCACTGTTTCCCCCACGCATTACATCCAGTGCACGAACACAAAAGGCCTCCCCTTTCAGAGGCCCTCAAGCGTGAATACAGAGCCAAATACAAATTAAAGTGTGGGTGGTTAGGCTGTCTGAATGCCGGTAAATGCACTTGAGGTTGACAGGTCAAAAGATCAAGTGGATGTGTGGGATGGGAGGGAAAATGTGCCTGGCATTAGCATTTTCCCTGCAACACAAGCGCACTAAAATAACAAACATATTCAGGGATTACAAACTGAAACAATACTACATTTAGAATTTTATTCAAAATGATCTACAGCTACATAATTTCATTTAAAAATTAAGTTCACACGTTACAGTAAGAATTCGAGGTAATTTTTTTGTTACTAAATATAACTGCAACTTTTAATGTTTCCCAAGACACACTGAGATATTTGCCCATTATTTAACATCATCAAAGTTAATTTATGAGAAAAATTTGGTGCTGCAAAACGAGCTACACCCAAATCCACAGAGGTTACATATCCAGAAATACAATTTCCTCGACTTCGCCCAGTGCTATAAAAAAACAATTACAGAAATCACTGGCGCGTGAACATTGTAATTTGGACCAAATAAAATCCCATTTCCCACTTTGAGAGGAATGACACTGCTCAGAGAGAGGGCACCAGAAGAAAATGAAAGACGCCGTTTGTCAGGTCATCAGGGTTCCAGTTTTATTGCTTCATCATCAGGACAAGATAAATTAAGACGTTTTAAAGACAGAAGACAAGCAGGTAGATTGAACCTTCCCAGGAGCTCAAACAGAATTCATGCTGCTTGGCACATGCAGGAGCAAGAAGACATCAACGACATGTAAAAAGGTCCAGTTTTAATTAAGAATTTTAGAAAAATGCTGTTCAGAAACAACCTGCTTTTATAACCGTTACGTTATCAGTCTCACTTTTCTGTCACAAATGGCTCATTTAGTTGCTGAAACCCGCAGGTACATAACCATAATTTACACCTTTCAACGTATTTTTTCCCCCCCACTTACTCTGTCAACAAAGACAATAAAGGGCACATGAAGGATCACAGTTGTACCGGTGTTCTTGGCTGTACCGATGGCAGTAAACCGACGTGATGCACAAACAAGCTCGTATTTATTTTCAGGAGTGTGGCGCTCCAGTTCACCATGTGACGGGTGGGCTCATCATCATCATTCGTCACGGAAGGAGGGAGGACAGACACACACACACACAAACACTCATTCAGTAACCAAACACACATACATGCACACACACATACAAAGCCTTCCCACGTCTCTCACTGGTTCTTGTCGTGATTGAGGACCTGGTTAACAGCTGATGGAACAAAGAGAAAAAAACAGAGTTTATTTTGCAGAAAGGTAAACACACACTAGGATGAGGGCGTCGTCCATCACAGATGGCTGACAACATTGTGATGCCAATTTGGTGGACATCGCCCAGACCTAACAGACACAACAGATTACTGTGTTTGAGGATGTTTTTTTTTTGTTTTTTTAAATAGTCATATATAGAAGCGTATCAGACTAATCAAAAAAAGTCATGGAAACAGACATCATGACTCTGTAACTGACATAATAATGAAGAATAATTCCTTCTGTATAAGTACAAAAAACCCCACAGGCAGAGCGGCCAGAGTTTACTGTGTGGGTTCGTTTCACAAGTTGCCTTTAAAGCAATTTAATTATGTGCATCCAAGCACAAGATACAAGTCAAAACAAAGCTAAACAGATACACTGTCATAAAAACATTAGCAGATTAACAGAATCCCTGGACCAAAGTCTGGAGGCTGGAGCAAGTTGTGGCAGTCTAATAAACACAGAAGGTTTTGTTCAAATATTGTCACTCGATGCCCTGAAACACCGAGCTGATCTCACTGTTTTTAATCACTTCTTTCATTGTTCGTTCGTTCGTTTTCTTTTCCTTCAGGGTTGCGGGATGTTGCCGCTTTTTGCGGGGCTTACTGGGGCCAAATCCAGTTTGACTTATGGGCGAAGGCCAGGGTACACCCTGAACGAGTCGCCAGCTCATTGCAGGACCCTTACTGATGGCAGTGGCTGCCCTACAGGGTGCCAACTGCACATCAGGAGCAATTCTGGGGTTCAGTATCTTGCTCAAGGATACTTCGGCATGTAGCTCAGTCCCACCCCAGGGGAGCCGGGGATTCGAACCAGCGACCTTCTGATCACTGGTCCACCAGCTCAACCCACTGAGCTACAGCCGCCCCCACTTCTTTCATTGTGAAGAAAAAAAATATATACTACATTAAAGACTAAATGTTCTTTCTCCATAGTAATTCAATACTACATTATACGTGATTACATTTACAGGAGTATAAAAGTCCTTTGTGATAAAGTTGGCCATTTCTAATAAAATAAGTGCAACTAGTCTTCAACTGTACCTGTTTGCCATTATTGTTTTAAATATTAATAATTGGTTGAGTAGCAGAACGCCCGTCTCTTCTGTCCTCTCAAAATAATAATCATATTAGAATATTTTTAGTAAGTTGGGTCTCTCTTTTTTTTTTACCATTTACCCTTCTCAGTTTGTGAAGACTGACAAGGTCTCTTTGCTGCATACTTAACTCCGATCAGGTTCGCTGGCCTACATAATTAGCCAATGCAGTTTTAAAATAGCAAAAGGTACAGATCAGTGATTTTCTCGTCTTGTATATAATTTTGTTCAGTTGTCAAAAACCTCAGAAACTGCAGCTCTGACTTCCATCACGGTCAAGTTGCATGCAAGAAGAATCGCTTTGGAGCTTCTTGAAAAGAATTAGTGGCTGTACTTGCATGTATATTGTCGGTATCTCACCCTCCTTTGTGACTTGCTCAGTTATGTTCTTAGCCTTGGAAGTAATATCGCTGACCATGTCGTCCATGGCAGACTGGTGCTTCAAGAAGAATGGCCGGATGACGCGCTTGTACAGGATCTCAGAGCCGTTCCACGTCACTGGAGCCATACACCAAATCAGGAACACACACTGAGGAGAGAGCAGGGGGCAGATCTTAGATGACATGCTGCTGTGTGAGCTCATGTGTCGAGCTGAAAGAAGTCAAATCAGAGAGCTTTTTGTTGCAGCTACTTGGGAATATATATGAAACTGTATTGCGTGCGTTTGAAGTCCTTGAGCCGTAGGACTGCACTCTCACACTGAGGTGTTGTTTATCCACTGTTGTCTTAAAAAGGCATGAACACCACTCGATGTGATGCCTGCGATGACAGCAGGGGAGGAAGGCTGTGCCATGTTGTTGCAGCAGAGAAGAGAAAGCTCCTGTCAAGGCAGGTGGTGTTAGCCCTGTGGAGTGACAAGCTATGGCCTGGTGGCAAACCTCCGGGTGGTTCAATCTGGGACACAAGCTGAGGGGAGCAGTGCTTTCAGGTCGGCTGCACGACCTATTTAATACGCCGACTGATTCATCAATTCGTCAAACCAAATTGAGGAAAAAAAATCTGCAGCTAATCAATAAAGAAAATGATTGCTGTTGCAGTTACCTTGTAGACGTTTTTATTAAATGCTTGCTATTATGTTGTTGCTGTGTTACATAACAGGCCAGAGTTAATTTACCATCTCATTACCAAGAGTGAGGCACCATTTATTAATCCCATTTTTCCAGGATTAAATGTAATCAAGCAAAGTCAAGCAACGCTGATTGCTGCAATAAGGCTGAAACAACTGGATAGTGAGGTGATATTTAATGGTCAGATGAGGACTGTCTGATATGTTGGATCAACTTATTAGGACACAAACAAACTCTAAGGTCAAAGTGGACATGAAATGTTTTGGAACAAGTCTGTGACTGATGGGGATTGATCTGTCGACAGGCTGGCGCAACATCCCAGTTATTGCGGAAGCCTCCCAAACCGCCTGTACGCCTCACACTCCACTCTCGTGAGTAAGACCCTGAGAAGCTTACGCCACTTCCTATTACACTCCAAGAGTGGCAGGGCTCCAGGCTGTGGCCATTTAGTTGCATTTTGAAACCATTTTGGGGAGACTACAAGCACGTTTTATAGCAAGAAGCACCGTGTGACGTGCAAACCCATTATCGTATATCATGTGAAACACCAGGAGCAATGTTTCCAGTGGTAAAGATTTGCCCTGACCGCCACAGCAAAAACTCCCTGTAAAACAACAACAACGCATCACAAGAAATCTATTAATGGACTATGGTAAAAAAAACGGATTAGAAAAACAAAGAAAAATCCCCCGCTTAGCCTCTGTCCCAGTAAGAAAGTGGAGAACACTTGATGTCTTTATCATATCTGGTTTCAGACTGCGATGCCCCTTTAAAAAAATCATGGAAATAGAAAATGACTCTCTTCAATTTGTGACGTTTTCCCTTTAAATAAAACTGAACATTGTGATTTCTGTAAACTGACTTTTATTTCTAAAGGATTTATCAGTACAGTTAAGATGAAGAGCATGACTGTGTTGACCTGCGTGACAATTCAAGTGGTGCTACTAAAGTGAAGAGTAGGGAGCCAGAGTGCTACTTGTGAAACAAGTAAGTCTAGAGCCCTCTAAAGCTTTCACCATTCACATCTCACTCTTATGTTTTGCAGCTTTGAGTCGCTATTGTTTCTTTTGTGTGATGCATTGTGGGACATAAAAGTCCATCAAACGACATGAACATGTTTTTTGAGTATACTTAATTGCGTGACTTTTCCAGGATGAACACATCCACCTTGAAATAATCTGTAATGTAGATTTCAGACACAGCAGACGTCTGCATACAGTATTTTTCTTTATTTTGCCATTACAGGACCGGTCCACAAGAGGGCGCTGTTGCAAAGCTAAAATATAGAGGCCAAAAGACATCCACCCTGCTGTGACTCAACACCCTGTGACTCTGTGGTTGCACAGCTAAAGCAGACTGAAAGTCAGTTGTCAACTTTATACAGGGGAGCTACAGACTGCAAACAGTAATGTAGAGCATACAGATCAGTCTTCCACATCATGCATACACACTAGAAAGTCATCCTACCTTGCTAGCATAGTAAAATGGGAACCAGGAGAGGAAGATGTCAGAGAAGGCCTCCACGATGCTGAAGAGTCCATAAACAACCCAGTAGGTCAGCCACTGTGTGTCGTCCTCCTTAATGTTGCTCTCGATGGCCTTGATACTGGATGAAATGGAGGCATGGTTCCATTTAGGATATTGATAAGGTCACAGTGGAAAAAATGACATAAATATCGAAAGTCCCTGCGTCTGCACGGCATGTAATGGTGTTTGTGAACTACATTTTGATGACCTGACCAGCACGCACTCGAGGTCGCTCATTAAAATGATTTAATAAATGGCTTTACAAGTACACTAGACCTAAATATAAGGGATAAATGGGAGTTTGTGAACAAGTCTCAATGTTTATAAAGCTGTTTACCATCAAAAATCCCCAGGGTAGCTTTAAGCAGCACTTGAAGTAAAATATCTAAATCTGAACCCAAGTTGGTCTCAGAACAAAAGTACTGTAGTCTAAGAACAACAAATTAATGACAGATGTTAGTCTGTGTATTTCAACAAAGGGAAAAAAATAGAAACCCTCCTTTTTATAAACAAACTTTGCTACACTGGGGACAGACTCAAGGGGCTTTCCTTTCCACGTTTCTCTTCTCTTGCACTGATTTGCTTAGCTGAGCGACCAATCAGAGTGACTTTTGTTCACCAACGGGCTCTGGCACAGACACTACATGATTAATCCGCCAAAAAAGCCACAGACAAGGGCAAACTAGTGTCAATGGTGTGGGACTCACTGCTACAACTAGGGCCACGGATAATCAGTGATAAGCCGAGGGGCCTTAGGGACTTCCTCTTCACAATGCGCTAAATGTTTGTCTTTGGATATTTCCTGCCTCTGAGCTGGATTTTAAGCACCTGTCAGTGATGGGTGTGGCTGGAACACCTTAACTCAATGATCAGTGACTTATGGCAACACAGTGTGAGCTCATCTTCATACATACGAGAAATACGCTGGATAGGCGAAGCCAATCAGGTTGCAGAGCAGCGAGGCTCCGTATCCAAACAGCAGATACAGCCCGAGAAAACTCAGGAGACCTGCAGAGGGAGAGAAAACAGCAGGGATGTGAGAGCAGAAGGCAGAACGGGAGGTGTCGGGTGAGATCATCCAGCTATTAGACAAATGCGTTTTAATGTCACATTCTCTTGCGGATAATAGCGCGTGTGTCTGACAGCAGGATGTCAGATCAGCGCGGTACCAGGATTAGGAGGAGCACTAAACACAAGTCAAACACTGCTATTCAAATCCAGGTGGTGAAAGAGTTGACTTTTACCCAACCACAAAGATCGCTCAGTCATGTGAAACACCCTGCTCTGTGCCGTCCACCTCAAGTGCATGAGAGATTCCACAAATGCCTGAATCTCTATTGCTATTTGAGCTCTATCTGCAATTTACAAAGCGATCTTAATAGAAGCCTTTAAATAAAATCAGGGATTTTTACATTTAATACTGTGTTTGTTCAGTTCTTAAAGTAATGGTTGCATGTCACACATTTGCTGGTTCGAGCTTTGCAAAGGTCAAAAAATGTCTCTGGGATTTAGATTTGCAAAACAATTTATTAGAAGATGTCAACTTGGAAAGTATAAGAGGAATTGCCGGATTAAACGATAATGAAAGTAATAGTTGCAGCCCCAGTTTCATTTGCACACGTATACGGCAATAATACACTCAGTGGCCTCTTTATTAAACACACTTGTACAATCCAATTAGACGAATCACCGACTGCAAATATATTCTTGCACGGCAGTCAGTGGCAGGACAATGAGCTCTGTAGGAACTGAACTGCATGCTGCACTCTCTTAACAATAGCAAGCTGGCTGCATTTCTTACACCCGCAGAGGTGTAAAACAGTTTACCGGTTCGCTGGCTACCTTCTCCAAAACATCCATCACTTCCCACAAACATCCCAGATCTTTTTCTAAACTTTTGTCCCTGTAAGATTGGGTTCAAGGCAAAACAGGACAAGAGGCAAGAACACTCTGCTGCACAGCTGTCAGTGCAGGTATAGGCCATACATTATTCAAATTCAGGCAAAACTCAATTGCTGATACAAACTGTATCACCCCCAGATTCCATAAACATAATGAGGTCATGCAGTATCTAATGCACTGAAAGCCTTTTATACCGTTCTGGCCTCCGGGCTATCTCATTTGTGTGCCCCGCCTCATATACAAATATTGCCCACTCTCCTATCTCTCTCCAATGAAGGCAAAACTGGAAGAACTGGCTGAAAGGGAAGACCCCGGAGAGACACTGGCAGACGTATGCAGGCACTTTTCAAAAGGAAAATCATAAACTGGCACATTAAATTGATCAGAGATGAATAATAAAAAGCTGCCTGCAGGATTCTTATGACTGCAACAAACATTTCCAAACCCGCATGCCATGTGGCTTCATTCTCTGAGTAGGCAACTCCTGAACTCTTAGAAAAATGAACAAAGCATCCACGCAAACACAGATTTTCAGCCTTAAGTGAAAACACATGAGAAAAGGGGGCACAAAAGTCACGACACAATTCCCCTGAGTGCATGTGCTTCACTAACTCATTAAGAGTTGCAGGAGTTGTTATTCAGTCAAAGATCAAGTTCCTCTTCGCATCGACTCATCACAAGAACCCATTGTTAGGAGTACAGTGGGTGGGGGTTGAGGTCGGCTTCACAAACACGAAGCTAACGATCGACGGCCGCTCGCTCAGTGAGTTTGGCTGCAAACACAGCAGAGATTCCATGTCTCTACTCCAGCCAGCGCAGTAAGACTTCACACTCCCGACTGTCACGAGTCGGTATGAACTTGAGACGTTTCCCTGCACACTTTAAATGGCACTTTGTAAATCCGCTCGACAGACACGTCCAGATCAAGGCAAGGTACAACGTCACATTACAGTGAGCAAACCGGCGAGAATGTCTTGTATGCAACCCAATTATCAGTGTTACGTTACGCAACAAGCCTGCAGTGAAACACACGGCTGGTACCTCACTGACGGGCTAACAAGACACTAACGAGGTATTTCTGCAAGCAGGACAGGCCATGGTATAATTTGCCTGCTCTCTCTGTGTGTCTACCTTCTGCTGTAAATGCAGGGTGATGAGTGATGAGTCAAACTCTATTTGCATACAATCCTCAATATTTGTTTTGACAGCCACTTAGGTGTTGTGTACCTGTAGTTGTCAGTCTTGAACTTGCACCAACCGAACACGCTGAATTGACATTTTAAGATCGTATGATCATTTTATCTATAGCGCCTCTGAATCAAAAGGGATCTTGGCACTTTAATCCTGCAAATCTTAAGTGTAGGGCTGCAAGTAACAACTCGTTTTATTATTGATTAATCTGCAGATCTTTTCGACAATTAATTGTTTAGACTTTACAGTAAAGAGAGAGAGTAAAGAGAGCTGAACGTAACATCTTCAGGTTGATTCTCTCATCGTCCAAAACCCAAATACTCTTCATCTACTCTCGCAAATGTCTTGTTATGTTAATAACAAACATGTTTTATTGATTGCGTTTTAAACTTTCGGCGACTAATATCCAATATCTGTCGGGTTAAATGTTGACCCGATCGCTTTTCAGTGCCATGTTTAATGTTGGAACTGTAAATAGCAAAACCCTCAGGGCTAATTTCAAACATCCACATGATCCAAGTGTGAGTACAGACCAAGTACTGACAACACATTTGTCATGCAGCATTAAACATCCTCTGTGACCTCAAAATCAGTTGTTTAAACGCTGCTGTGGGGATCAATTTTGAGTAAAAGACATTGGGTTTGAATGTAGGTCACCCTGGCTGACACGCTTCCTGTATCTGGTTGGCATCGTAGACACACAAAAAAAAAAAACGGTGACCACATAGCCTGAGGTGCAGGGCCTTTATTGACATGTATCGTGCCTGCAGACTGACAACAGGGCAGTGAGCATAACTCATGGAAGAGCTGCTCGCAGTTGTATAACAAGTCATCCTAGAATCTCCCTCCATATTTGCCTCTGCACTGGGATATTTCAGGACAAGATAAAAATACCCCCCATGAGGGCCAGCTGCTGGTGGTGGTGGTGGGCACAGAGATATTAGAAGGCACATTCATATTCTTTTACAACATCTAAATAGGTGTGTGTGTAAAGGAAGGTGTGTGTGAGCTCTAATCTTGTAATAATCTCTCTGTAGGTCTGAGTTGGATGAACTTTGGTATTTGAGCCTGATAAGTTCAATAAAAAAACATGAGGCAGCCAGCAGTGCGACAGGATATGAAACCCGACAAAAAGTCAAGTACTCACGCAACCAGTGTGCCCACAACGGGTTGCCAGTTTCAGTGTGACTGGCAACTTGTCAGCTAAACGCGAGTAACGGAGATTTCAAGTTTATGGAAGAGACGTTCAAGTTAATATTTATCTCAGTTGAGTCCTTTCACACCGCTTTAAAAGTGTTTCTCTGGTTGTTCTTTTGTTGTTAACATACCCAGGGCGATGTACTCCCTCTTCACTCCCGTTTTTTCCTCCAGCGTCGCCAACTGGTCTGTCACAAAGTTTTTCTCGTGGAGCACGGCCACAAAGCGCTCCTTGAACTGCGACATTTTTCGGGCCTTTCCTGAGCCTGCGGTCGACAAAAACCCACGCAGAGGAGAGAAGAAGTGTTACAAGGGGCGATGTTTGAGGGAATTTGGGGTGAAAAACGGAGGAGTTGTTCCACTAACCTTGATAATGTGCTCGGGAACTCGCCGCTGGGTGGGCTGGCTGGCTGCTGACTCCACGGAGCTGCGCTGGCAGTGGGAGGGGGAGGAGACTCAAAGACCCGAGCGGACCAATCAGAGAGCTCCGCTGGCTCTTCACCGACGCAGGTGATTAAACAACGGTGTTACTGTGGAGGAAAGGTAATGATGGGCCCTCACAGCAGGTAGATTACATGCAGGCCGTGTTGTAAATAACTGACAACAGTCATGACGACACATACACATTTCTTGTAACCAAATGTGGCCAAAGTGTTTCTTGATTAGGCCTATATTTGGAAACTAGATGGTTATTAACATGATTTATGGATGGCTTATGTATAAAATAAACAATTGATCTATATCTTTATGACTGTCCTTTATTTTACCTGCTCTGTGCCTCAGAATACAACCAAGCCAGTCATTTGTACCTGCTGAAATACCTTTAAAGGGCCAATACAACTCAGAAAAGGCAGTATTTCACCTGTCTAAAAGAGACAGGAGCTCCTACCTTGTGACTGAAAGGTTGTTTCTGCATCAAAATGACTTGATTTCACTCTTGGTGGTTATATTTGACGAGTTATAGTCCACTCACTCAATTTTACCTGTTGAAATACCTTTAAAGGGCCAATGCAACCCATAAAAGGGAGTATTTCACCTGCCAAAAAGTGATTACAGCTCCCACTTTGTGACTGAAAGGTTGTTTCTGCATCATATTCACTTGATTTCACTCAAGGTGGTTATATTTGACAGATCATAACCAATCCAGTCCTTTTTACCTGTTGAAATACCTTTAAAGGACCAATACAACCCATAAAAGACTGTATTTCACCTGCCAAAAAGTGATTACAACTTCTTCCTTGTGACTAAAAGGTTGTTTCTGCATCAAAATGACTTGATTTCACTCTTTGTGGTTATATTTGACAGATCATAGCCCACTCACCCATTTTTACCTGTTGAAATACCTTTAAAGGACCAGTACAAAAAGGCTGTATTTCACCTGCCAAAAAGTGATTACAGCTCCCACCTTGTGACTGAAAGGTTGTTTCTGCATCAAAATAACTTCATTTCATTCTTGATGGTTATATAATAATGAGATAAAAAGTCAAAATTTGTTTGAAATTCATGTATACCAATTTGGAAACTTCAGAAAAGACTCATTAACTCATTTACTGAAAATGACACGCAGCCTGTGAATAGTACCTGGGTGATAAGAAGTCTTGAAGCTGGGTTACATTCAGGGTCTGTTTGTCTTTTTTGAATTTGGCCTAGAATTTATTTGTTAGGTTTTATGGTTTATTTTTCCTAAAATCACAGCTGAAGCATCTGAATGATCGCAAGCACAGTCATTGAAATAGTGAAGAGTGAGTACAACTTCAATCTCATGTCAGAATTAAGTTGTTGTGAACCTGAACTGTCAGCAGAGGGCAGCGTGCATCTATTTATGAGCACAAAGGCTTTTGAAAACTTTGCAAAGACAGAACCAGCAGAGGGACGAAGGGACCTAAAGTCAGACATGTACTCGTTCATGACTGGTTTATACCTTGTGCCTATTTACAGTTTCATTAATGCAACTCTGTTCCTCAGAGTTTAAGTTCTTATATCACAGAGAGTCTGAACTGTTTCCATGCACTCACACTGAAAACTGCTTCAGGATGATGTCGCCAATAACTCTGATTGTCATGTTGGGTTTACTGAGTCAGGGTGACAACAAACTCATATCAAGCAGAAGTGGAACTATATCATTATCTGCAGTAAACCCTGTGAGTAAATGATTTAAATATGTTCCTGTGTTCCATTAAGATCATAGATGGTGTAAATCCAAGCAGTGTTTCTCCTGATGTTGTGTCCCACGTTGCCTTCAGTGTTCAGCTGAGAGCAGAGAAATCATTTCCATAGAGAGGAGGCTTTGCATGGTCAGCTGATCCTCCAGTGAACTGAGAAGGTTTATAGTCCTGTGAGTTCAACACTGCAGGACTCACATCTGTCAGTCAACACAGCAGAAAGCACAACCACCATGACTCTCATCACCATCCTCATCTGGACGCTGGCCTGCTGCTGTTTTACAGGTTGGTTCACTCAGCAACATTTCACACATGATGTGCTGCCTTTTCTCTCATTGATTTCTGCTGATAAATCAATGATTTGTTTTTGTGTGCAGGATGCAGCGGTCAGGTGACTGTGACTCAGCCTCCAGTAGTGACATCTGCCCCAGGATCCACTGTCACTCTCACCTGTAAAGTAAACCCAAAGTTTTATGTTTGGTCAGATGGAAATAGTTCGGTACACTGGTACCAGCAAAAATCTGGAGAAGCCCCCAAATTGGTCATCAACTTGGGTAAAAATCCGACAAGTGAGTTTTCATCTCGATTTTCTGGTAGAGGAGACGGAGTGAATGCTCCAATGACCATCAGTGGAGTTCAGGCTGAAGATGCAGCAGTTTATTACTGTAAGAGTGTTCATAGCATCAACAGTGCTAATGTGTTAACACAGTGATTTGTCATCGTACAAAAACCTCCCTCAGTCGGACTGCAGAGACTCTGAGCTGTTACAGCAGGAACCGACTGCAGCTGCTGAAGAGGAAGAGACTCTGACACAGACCACTGAACACAGAGCTGACAAGAACCTCACCAAGCACATAATACTTATTGATATGAATATTCTATATTGTATACTTTTATTACATCTTTATTTCATATAAAAGATTAACACTGTTACGATAACCAACATCCCACAGTGTTCATTTTCACCTTCCATTTTCAAGATAAGAAATAAGCATAAACATGAGAAAAGTATATCACATGTAAATCCTAACATACAAAACCCTGTAACATAACTTTAAAATTATACATTCCAAATGATCAGAAGTGTAGTTATTCACTTTCTTGCTGACTGATACCACTCATATCAGTCCATTAGCAGTTGCCTAGCTTATCTTAGCATGAACGCTAGAAGTAGGGGGACACAGGTTTCTTGGTTCAATCCAAGTGTTGGGAAATCCATATTTACATTAGAATTAACAAACATAAAAAAATTAAAATTCTGACACAGGAACAAACAACTCCACAAACACTGAAATGAAAACTAAACTTAAATGGATAAAATTGAGAAGGGAATGAGGTGCAGGTGGAGATACAGGTGAAGAAGCGCAGGTGAGGAGAATGAGGTGAAGAAACAGGAGAACAGGAAAGGAGCTGATTGGCTGGTGAAAACACTGGGAACAGGGCGGGGCTAACGAGGCTGAAGCAGGACAGGTGTGGAGGGAGACACAGGCCGGGGAGGAGCACAGGAACAAAGGAGGGAAACAAAGTGCAGACAGACCACAAACATCCAGAAAACACAATAAAGCAGGCAGAAATGTCAGAACCACGACAGCTGTAGAGGAGTTGATGGTCACATTTACTTGTCTATAGGGACATGCCAGCTGTTTCCACATGTTATCAGTCTCAGCTAAGCTAATACGCTAACCTACCTCTTGGACTATCAGTTTCCTTCAGTGTTGATGAAGTGTGCCAGCAGGGGGTGATATAGACCTGTTAATGAGGACAAAGTCATGTGAGATCATAAAGATGTGAAATGCAGGATGTTTAAAATGAGGAGAAGAAATGTAAAACAGCTCAAAGTCAAAATTTTCCAGATGGACTTTAAAGTGTCACATGATCCTCAAGATGATGAGCTGTCACTCCACCTCACCTCCTCTGTTTCTGTTTCACATCAACAGGTGTGTGTTTGCCTTCTTAGATATATTTTGCATGATTTTAATGCATCACTGCTCCTCAGAGTTTAAGTTCTTATGTCACAGAGAGTCTGAACTGTTTCCAGGCACTCACACTGAAAACTGCATCAGGATGATGTCGCCAATAACTCTGATTGTCATGTTGGGTTTTCTGAGTCAGGGTGAGAGATTTTGAAAACATTTAGTGGAGAGTCAGTGTGTTCCTTCCACTTAATTCATGTTTAACTTGCTTCATTCTTTTTTACAAGATGTGTCATTTCTCATTTCAGAGTCTTCTGCAAACAATTTTCTGACTCAGGCTGACAAATCCAAGTCTGTTAGTCTTGGAGGGACTGTGACCATCAGCGCCACAGGGAGCTCAGATATTGGTGATGATCTCAGTTGGTACCTTCAGAAACCTGGACAGGCTCCCAAACTCATGATATATTATTCATCAGAGCTCAACTCTGGAACTCCAACTCGATTCAGTGGCAGTAGATCTGGTTCTAGCTACACTCTGACCATCAGTGGGGTTCAGGATGAAGATGTAGGAGATTACTACGCTCTGGGCTACCATAGTGATTACACGTTCACACAGTGATTCAGAGCCGTACAAAAACCTCCTTCAGTTTGACTGAAGTGAAAACGGCCTGCTGCAGGTGCAGAGGGTTGGTGAAGAGACTGTGATGAGGAGAACTGGTCCAGTGAACACAAGAGTCATCAAGCAGAACCACAATGAATCTAAATAAAACTGATACGCAGCCCTAAACTTCAATCCTTTTCAGTAAATTCGATATAATTCGTTATAAACTGATGAAGACCAGTTTTTGTTGGACTTTAACCACTGATACAAAAAAGGTACAATGACGTCTCTGTTGATAGCTGCACTAAACTGTCTCACTAAAGACAGTCCAAAGCAGGAATGACATTTTTAGTTTATTACACTTTATTGTATTCAGTAAAATGATTTCATGTTTAAAATGTAAGATTTTATATTCAGATGTCCCAAAGTAGAACCTTCTCCTGTTCTTTCATGTATAATCTCACAGCAGTTACGATGCTGAGATGATCAAGAAGATTTTTTTCACGATAAAAAAATAAAATACACATCTAATAAAAGAAACACAAAGACACTGACTCTTTATAATCCACAGTTTTATTAAATGATGATTTCATGTTTAAAGACTCTCTCTGAGAAAAACTCATGATAATCAGCAGAAGTTGAAAAGTAAAGAACATTACACTAGAATGGTACAGGTGGAGAGACAGGTGTAGAAGCTCAGGTGAGGAGAATGAGGTGAAGAAACAGAAGAACAGGAAAGGAGCTGATTGGCTGGTGAGAACACTGGAAACAGGGCGGGGCTAACAAGGCTGAAGCAGGACAGGTGTGGAGGGAGAAGCAGGCTGGGGAGGAGCGCAGGAACACAGGAGGGAAACAAAGTGGAGACAGACCACAAACATCCAGAAAACACAATAAAAGCAGACTGAAATGTCAGAACCACGACAGCTTTAGAGGAGTTGATGGTCACATTTACTTGTCTATAGGGACATGCCAGCTGTTTCACATGTTATCAGTCTCAGCTAAACTAAAGCTCAATTAAGATAACATTCCTCTTGCACACATCAAATTGCTTCAGTGTTGATGAAGTGTGCCAGCAGGGGGTGATATAGACCTGTTAATGAGGACAAAGTCATGTGAGATCATAAAGATGTGAAATGCAGGATGTTTAAAATGAGGAGAAGAAGTGTAAAACGGCTCAAAGTCAGAATTTTCCAGATGGACTTTAAACTGTCACATGATCCTCAAGATGATGAGCTGTCACTCCACCTCACCTCCTCTGTTTCTGTTTCACATGAACAGGTGTGTGTTTGCCTTCTTAGATATATTTTGCATGATTTTAATGCGTCACTGCTCCTCAGAGTTTAAGTTCTTATGTCACAGAGAGTCTGAACTGTTTCCATGCACTCACACTGAAAACTGCATCAGGATGATGTCGCCAGTAACTCTGATTGTCATGTTGGGTTTTCTGAGTCAGGGTGAGAGATTTTGAAAACGTTTGGTAGAAATTCAGTTTGTTCCTTCCGCTTTATATTTGTTTAACTTGCTTCATTGTTATTTACAAGATTTTTCCTTTTTTTCATTTCAGAGTCTTCTGCAAACGATTTTGTGACTCAGACTGACAAATCCAAGTCTGTTAGTCTTGGAGGGACTGTGACCATCAGCGCCACAGGGAGCTCAAATATTGGTGGCACTCTCAGTTGGTACCTTCAAAAACCTGGACAGGCTCCCAAACTTCTGATATATTATTCATCAACTCGCTTCTCTGGAACTCCGTCTCGATTCAGTGGCAGTAGATCTGGTTCTAGCTACACTCTGACCATCAGTGGTGTTCAGGCTGAAGATGTAGGAGATTACTACTGTATGGGTGTTGGTTCAACGTTCACACAGTGATTCAGAGCCGTACAAAAACCTCCTTCAGTCTGACTGAAGTGAAAACGGCCTGCTGCAGGTGCAGAGGGTTGGTGAAGAGACTGTGATGAGGAGAACTGGTCCAGTGAACACAAGAGTCATCAAGCAGAACCACAATGAATCTAAATAAAACTGAAACAGACTCACAGACACTCTTCAGTATACAGTTTTAAACTTCAGTGTCTCTGCACAATTTGATGCCGAAAAGCAAAATCAGCCAAGATTGATAAGAATCCATACAACATATGAATGTCTTGTTTTATCACATTATTTTTTAATGTTTAATAGAGTATATGTCATGTTGTTTCTGCATGATGAATCCAAAGTGTTTAATTCTCCACAGAGAGGAGTATCAGTTGAAGTTATAAACCATTTTATTTCTTATGACTCTTCAGAAGATACAAGACCAAACACTTCATAAAGTTATTGATCACTTCAAGCTTTATTAGCAGAAACATGAATCATCATCATGACAGTTTTTAAGCACACTCACATCAAGCTGCTGAGCTACACACATCACTCTCTAAGTTGTTGCTGTCCAACACTTTACAGCAGTGTTGTTCTCTGTCACACAAAGCTTTAGTTTCCTCTACAAACATTCAAACTCAGACTGATCAGAGCAGCAGGTGTGTTCCTCCTGCTCCCCCCACACACAGCTCCTGTCCTGGGCTTCAGCCGGCCCCTCTAGGCCTTACACTGGCTCCTGTGGAGGGACTGGGTCTGGCTGTGGTCATGATGGAGGACCTTGCAGGTGTACAGCTCTCCTTCCATCCAGCGCTCCCGGCTCAGGCTCAGGGTGCTGCTGCTGCTGTAGCGTCCGCTCCTCTCCTCCTCCGAGCTGCTCAGGACCCCCTCTGTCACCTCCGTACCGTCCACCTCCCAGCGCACCGCGGCTCCCTGAGGAGAGTAGCCGGTCAGCAGGCAGGCCAGTGTGGCCGAGCCCCCGGAGAGCTGCTCAGAGGAGGGGGGAAGCAGAGAGACGGAGGGCCTGACCATGGGGCCCGCTGGAGGGGAGAGAGGAGACACACAAGGAGCAGATTAACTTCCAGTGCAGGACAGACAGCTGGACATGAGACACTGATGAGACATGACAGAGGTTAACACTGCTGTGGATGAGCGGTGTGCATGAAACTGTGATTAGACCGAGGAGAGGAGGTGACACATGGAGGAAATGAGAGTTTGACAGATACAACTAAATGATAAAAGTTGATGTCACTTTGACTTTTAAAACAATTCATCTTCTACTGTGACACTCAGCATGAATCAATAAGGATTAGATGATAAAATGCAAAATGACTTTGGTGTAAATCTGATTCAACAATTTCTGCAATTTCAACAATTTCTGCATTATATTGTTTGATGATAAATAATTCAACCCTTCAATGATTTTCTCTTTTAAAAATCTAACATCTGTCTCCAGTTGAAGACTTTAACATCTGTCTGTTTCACTTCCTGTTCACCACTTTAAACTAACGAGCTGTGAACACAAAATACATCTTTACTGGATGTCCATAAAAACTCACTTCTGTAGATATGAATGCTGCAGCATCAACGTTAGATTTTGTATTGAACAATTGTTGGATTTTATAAATATAAAAAATTCAAAGACAATATCTTCCACTAGTGTTAGAAAGTTGCTGAGAAATGTTACAACCATAATTTACTAAAAAACAGATGTTCTTTGTAGAAATAAGAGAAGAAAATTCCAGGTATTTGTCAAATGTTATACCACATCATCAATAACACTGAAAGAATATTGATCTCAGAAAAAAGGTTTCCAAACTGAGTTATCAGACCAGCTCAATTTCTATCAAATATATCCACAACATGTAAATCATACAGAATAAATTCTTGTATATCACATTCTGATACAAAACTTTGTCTAATATTTTTAATGTTCCAGAAATAATAAAATCTCTGGTACTTACAGTTAATGATGAGTTTGGTTCCTCCACCAAAAGTGTACCACAGTGATACAAACTCATTAAGTGGCCGTACAAAAACCTCCTGCACTGTGAACAAGCATCTATCCACTGAAAACACTCTCTGATTTTCATGATAGCACAGAAATATTTACATTTGTTGAATCTACAAAGATTGTTCAATGTTATGGATTAAAATTGAATAAATAAGAATTATTTCATTCATTTTCCTTGAATTTTCTCCTCCTGACAGAGAAACAATCACAGTCTCCTTGAAACAAGGTCATTTCTTCACAGATTACATCAGTTTATACATGGTTAAATTAACATGATGCTTTTTAAATAACCATAATTTACTGGTAACTTATATTGAACACATATTAAATATATCATGGATCTCCAGTAAACCTTGTGAGTGAATGAAAGGCAGACAAACAGACATACCATACCAACCACAGTGGATACAAACTCATCCTTAAATCCTCGACTGCACTTCTAATATAAATATGTTCCTGTGTTCCATTAAGATCATAGATGGTGTAAATCCAAGCAGTGTTTCTCCTGATGTTGTGTCCCACGTTGCTTCAGTGTGCTGAGAGCAGAGAAATCATTTCCATAGAGAGGAGGCTTTGCATGGTCAGCTGATCCTCCAGTGAACTGAGAAGGTTTATAGTCCTGTGAGTTCAACACTGCAGGACTCACATCTGTCAGTCAACACAGCAGAAAGCACAACCACCATGACTCTCATCACCATCCTCATCTGGACGCTGGCCTGCTGCTGTTTTACAGGTTGGTTCACTCAGCAACATTTCAGACATGATGTGCTGCCTTTTCTCTCATTGATTTCTGCTGATAAATCAATGATTTGTTTTTGTGTGCAGGATGCAGCGGTCAGGTGACTGTGACTCAGCCTCCAGTAGTGACATCTGCTCCAGGATCCACTGTCACTCTCACCTGTAAAATAAACCCAAAGTTTTATGTTTACTCAGATGGAGATAGTAGAGTACACTGGTACCAGCAGAAATCTGGACAAGCCCCAAAATTGGTCATCAACTTGGGTAAAAATCCTACAAGTGAGTTTTCATCCCGATTCTCTGGTAGAGGAGACGGAGTGAATGCTGCGATGACCATTAGTGGAGTTCAGGCTGAAGATGCAGCAGTTTATCACTGTCAGAGTTACCACGATGGCCCAGTGTTCACACAGTGATTTGTCATCGTACAAAAACCTCCCTCAGTCAGACTGCAGAGACTCTGAGCTGTTACAGCAGGAAGCGACTGCAGCTGCTGAAGAGGAAGAGACTCTGACACAGACCACTGAACACAGAGCTGACAGGAACCTCACCAAGGACACAATACTAATTAATACGAATATATCATATTTTATACCTTTTATACATTTTTAATATCAAAATGAACATTGTTATGTTTACCAACATCCTCCAAATTCGAACTTCAAAAAGATAAAATAAGCACAACACCTTAAAAGTGAAGAAGCTCAAGTAAGGTGAATGAGATTAAGAAACAGGAGAACAGGAGAGGAGCTGATTGGCTGGTGAAAACACTGGGAACAGGGCGGGGCTAACGAGGCTGAAGCAGGACAGGTGTGGAGGGAGAAGCAGGCCGGGGAGGAGCACAGGAACACAGGAGGGAAACAAAGTGCAGACAGACCACAAACATCCAGAAAACACAATAAAAGCAGACAGAAATGTCAGAACCACGACAGCTTTACAGGAGTTGATGGTCACATTTACTTGTCTATAGGGACATGCCAGCCGTTTCACATGTTATCAGTCTCAGCTAAGCTAAAGCTCAATTAAGATAACCTTCCTCTTGCACTATTAGTTTCCTGACTGAGGACAGGGCTCAGGCTTTCTCTTGTTTTATTTAGAGAATGATGATATTTTTCTGATGCATCTTGACCTGGAGATAGAAATTAAATTCTGTGTTTTTCTCACTATAACCTGTGAAAGTTGTGTCTCACGACATCAGGTTCAGACAGCTCTGTTTTACCAACATTAAATAGGACTCTATACTATCACAAGTCACAACTTTCTACCAAGATGTCTCAACAACAGGATTTAGGTAAATAGTGAATACATTCAAAATCAGTCGAAAATCATGTCAGTTCACAGTGAGGTCAGTGTTGTTGAAGTGTGCCAGCAGGGAGTGATATAGACCTGTTAATGAGGACAAAGTCATGTGAGATTATAAAGATGTGAAATGCAGGATGTTTAAAATGAGGAGAAGAAATGTAAAACGGCTCAAGTCTACATTTTCCAGATGGACTTTAAACTGTCACATGATCCTCAAGATGATGAGCTGTCACTCCACCTCACCTCCTCTGTTTCTGTTTCACATGAACAGGTGTGTGTTTGCCTTCTTAAATATATTTTGCATGATTTTAATGCATCACTGCTCCTCAGAGTTTAAGTTCTTATGTCACAGAGAGTCTGAACTGTTTCCACGCACTCACACTGAAAACTGCATCAGGATGAAGTCGCCAATAACTCTGATTGTCATGTTGGGTTTTCTGAGTCAGGGTGAGAGATTCTGAAAAACTTTGGTGGAGAGTCAGTTTGTTCCTTCCACTTAATTTTTGTTTAACTGGCATCATTTCTCATTTCAGAGTCTTCTGCAAATAATTTTCTGACTCAGGCTGACAAATCCAAGTCTGTTAGTCTTGGAGGGACTGTGACCATCAGCGCCACAGGGAGTTCAGATATTCGTTCTGATCTTAGTTGGTACCTTCAGAAACCTGGACAGGCTCCCAAACTCCTGATATATTGGGCATCAACTCGCTTCTCTGGAACTCCGTCTCGATTCAGTGGCAGTAGATCTGGTTCTAGCTACACTCTGACCATCAGTGGTGTTCAGGCTGAAGATGTAGGAGATTACTACTCTCTGGGCTACCATGGTGATTCCACGTTCACACAGTGATTCAGAGCCGTACAAAAACCTCCTTCAGTTTGACTGAAGTGAAAACGGCCTGCTGCAGGTGCAGAGGGTTGGTGAAGAGACTGTGATGAGGAGAACTGGTCCAGTGAACACAAGAGTCAGCAAGCAGAACCACAATGAACCTAAATAAAACTGAAACTAACTCACCAACATTCTTCAGTATACAGCTTTAGACAATAAGTTCATGCAAATTCATTCACTTTCTTCATAAATAAACTGTGAATGTTAAATTCTTGTTAACTATAACCAGTGATGTCAAAAATAATTTCTGATAGTGACACAGAACAGTCTGAAATAACAACAGTCCATGTAGGAACACATTTTGTGTTGTGTACTATATCTTTAGTAATTAATCCAAATGATTTCGTAGTCAAAATGTATAATTTTATTTTTAATTGCCAGAAAGAAATTAAAAAACTCATAATTTCATGGACCTTTAAGTAGTTAATAATATCAGGAATCATACTGAGATGATCAAGGAGATATTTTTCATGATGAACATGATAACAAATAGAAACAAAAAGACACTGACTCTTTATTATTCACTGTTTTATTAAATGATAGATGAAGTTTCTCTTAGAGTGAAACTGATCATATTCAGTTTGAAAGTCAAGAAGATGAAGAAGAACATGAAGAAGATGAGTATTAGACAGCAACATGCAGACTGAAACACTGAGCAGAGAGCTGTGAAACCTGCAGAAACATGTGAACAGAGGAGATCTGGAGCTTCATCAAGATCTCTATGAAAGCAGCAGCATCATCTCCAGACAGGAAGTGTTGCTGAAGCTCTACTCTGAGCAGCGCTCAGGCTCCAGGCTTTGAGTGACGGGGCTCTGTCCATTCAGACTGGCCTCACAGCTCACTGAGCCCGCCTTCCTCCACTGGTCTGCAGAGAGGCTCAGGGCGCTGCTCCAGCTGTAGCGGCCGTCCGTCCCCAGGACCTCCGGGCTGTGTGACGCCCCTGAGGAGCTGCTGCTGCCCCCCACCTTCCAGCCCAGCCTCCAGGTGGAGGGGAAGCCCCCGCTGGACAGACACACCAGTGTGGCACCTCCCTGCTGCAGCTCCTCTCTGGAGGGGGGGAGGACGGTCAGGGTGGGCCGCACCACACCCACTGGAGGAGAGAGAGAGAGGGGGGAGGAGAGGGGGAGAGAAGACAAAGTCATGAGAGTGAAGGCTTGGTAATAAAGACACATGACAAACTGCTCATTTCTTATATTTGATCCAATCAAACAGAA
Source organism: Sparus aurata (assembly GCF_900880675.1). Classification (NCBI taxonomy): domain Eukaryota; kingdom Metazoa; phylum Chordata; class Actinopteri; order Spariformes; family Sparidae; genus Sparus; species Sparus aurata. Next base: position 7,899,345 of record NC_044202.1, read on the forward strand.
TAAGTTGTGCTGCTGCTGCTGCTCTCATAAATCACTCAGTATCAGACCATCAGACACACGATTCAAGTGGAAATGCAACTAAAAAGCTTCACTGATGAAGATTATTGACGACATCTTCACATGTTTTCATAATGTGTGACAGTGAATAACTCGTCCCTGTGATGATTTTCTTCTGTTCAAACTGACAGAGCTGAAACACTCATGTGAACACAGTTCAAACCTTTGTCATCTGTCTCTTTCACTTCCTTTTAACCACATGTGAAATGAATGAAGCGTGAACACAAAGATAAGCTGCATTTACTGATAAAATCATATTTGTGTTAAACATTAATACGATTTTATTCTAAAACTGTTTGAATCTTCAAAGTAAAAAACTTGAAATCAAATATAACAATGAATTTAAGTTTCGAGCATTCAACGATTACTTAACGTAAGGTCATCCTGCACATTTTTAAGCAGAAACCAATTCAAGTAATGATAAAGAAGAACATTAAAAAGTATCTGAGCAGTTTTATGTTCCATAAAGTTTTACTGAACACTGAATACATTTTGATTTCTTCAAACTTTTGTCTCAGACTGAGAGATCAGCCTCACTTCAGATAAAAAATAAACATTTTCAATAACATACAAACATTAAACTTGATCAGAATTTTGTTCAATACTTTAAAAAGTTATATTTGCTACATGTCGTATGAAATAAAAATCTCTGGTACTTACAGTCAACTACGAGTTTGGTTCCTCCACCAAAAGTGTACCACAGTGATACAAACTCATTAAGCTGCCGTACAAAAACCTCCTGCACTGTGAACAAGCATCTATCCACTGAAAACACTCTCTGATTTTTGCAGTAACACAGAAATATTTACATCTGATGAATCTACAAAGATGGTTCAACGTTATGGATTGAAAATATTGAGGAAATAAGGATCATTTCATTCATTTTTCTTGACTTTTCTTCTCCTGACAGAGAAACGATCACAGTCTCCTTGAAACAAAGTCATTTCTTCACAGTTTATATCAGTTGATACATGGTTAAATTAACATGATGCTTTTTAAATAATCATAATTTACTGATAACTCATATTAACAGATATTAAATATATGATTTATCTACAGTAACCCTGTGAGTGAATGAAAGGCAGACAAACAGACATATCATACCAACCACAGTGGACACAAACTCATCCTTAAATCCTCGACTGCACTTCTAATATAAATATGTTCCTGTGTTCCATTAAGATCATAGATGGTGTAAATCCAAGCAGTGTTTCTCCTGATGTTGTGTCCCACGTTGCCTTCAGTGTGCTGAGAGCAGAGAAATCATTTCCATAGAGAGGAGGCTTTGCATGGTCAGCTGATCCTCCAGTGAACTGAGAAGGTTTATAGTCCTGTGAGTTCAACACTGCAGGACTCACATCTGTCAGTCAACACAGCAGAAAGCACAACCACCATGACTCTCATCACCATCCTCATCTGGACGCTGGCCTGCTGCTGTTTTACAGGTTGGTTCACTCAGCAACATTTCACACATGATGTGCTGCCTTTTCTCTCATTGATTTCTGCTGATAAATCAATGATTTGTTTTTGTGTGCAGGATGCAGCGGTCAGGTGACTGTGACTCAGCCTCCAGTAGTGACATCTGCTCCAGGATCCACTGTCACTCTCACCTGCACAACCAGCCAACGTGTTAATCTGAATTGTAATGGCATTCAATGTCTGCACTGGTATCAACAGAAATCTGGACAGCCTCCAAAGCTCATGATAAAATCTATAAAAACACTTGCATCAGGAACACCAGCTCGGTTTAGTGGCAGTGGAAGAAGCTCTGCCTTCACTTTGACCATCAGTGGAGTTCAGGCTGAAGATGCAGCAGTTTATTACTGTAAGAGTTTCCATGTTTGGGTGTTCACACAGTGATTTGCCGTCGTACAAAAACCTCCCTCAGTCAGACTGCAGAGACTCTGAGCTGTTACAGCAGGAAGCGACTGCAGCTGCTGAAGAGGAAGAGACTCTGACACAGACCACTGAACACAGAGCTGACAGGAACCTCACCAAGCACACAATACTCATTGATAATTGAATACTGTCATGATTACCAACATCCAACAATGTTCATTTTCACCTTTCATTTTCAAGATATGAAGTAAGCTAAATATATGAAAAGTGTATCACATATAAACCCAAATATACAAAACCCTCTTACATAACTTTAAAATTATTCATTCAACATTTACAAAAGTGTACTTTTTCGCTTTCTTTTTGACTGATATCACTCTTATATCAAAACATTAGCAGTCGGTTATCTTAGCTTTGCATGAAGGCTGACAGTAGGGGCACACAGTTTGCCTGGCTCGATCCAAGTGTTAGAAAGTCTATATTTACATTGAAATGACCAAATATTAACAAACAAAAACCCTGACACAGGAACAGGCAGACAACTCCACAAACACTGAACTGAAATCTGGACTTACAGTTTTTCTCGATTGCTAAGACACATTTCTTGAAAGCTTCTCTCCTTCTCTCTAAACTGTGAACACAAACCCCAATTTTCAAGCTACACTCACAAAACCTCAGACTCTTCTTGCAAAACCAAACTTTCACCTCAAAACAGTTCAATCTGTGCCCAAAACTGAACTTTGTTGTCAAATCGTGCCCCAAGTCAATCAAAATTAAAAACACTCCTGAGCAGTCACTAAACACTACATAGAAAAATAGAAAACACAATGCTCAGGACATGAAGCTGAATGCATGTTGCAAAACAAAAAACCTGTGCATTTAGCACTTGTACAAAAAGACAAAAAACAGAAATCTTGTGCATTTACAGTACACGTAGCACTTGTACAAAACAAACAGAAATCGAATGCATTTGCCACTTGTGTACAGTAAGCCCATGTAAAAAATAAAGTACAAAAATATACACATAAGTGCATTTCTCAGCCACAGCATCATGTCTCCGTACTGGGTCAGGCCACAGGACCTCATCCACATCACATGCCACATTTTGCCTGGCCAGGCAACGGGGGAAGAAACCCCTGGCATGCCGTATCCAGGCTTGGCATGCCTCCACACCTATGTCACCACAGGCTAATTCCATGGCTTGGAGGAGACCACCTCGACCACCTCGACCACCTCGACCTCCTCTCACACGAACTCTTCCTCTCAGATTTCTATCCATTGTAGTGCCTCACAAACCAGTGCTCTCTGAACTGGCTTTATATATTCCCTCACATCATTAGCCACAAGTGTGATCAATTTTGAGTTGTTGTGTTCAAGTGGTGACACCCGTGCTTATATTGTGTTTGACTTTTGCCACCTGTGCTCACCATTATGCAGCACAGGTGCATCACAATGAAAATGTGTTGGGAAGTTGTGTCTAAACAGGTGAAAAGTGCTCATGGTTTTGCCAAAAGAGTGATTGATTCAATCAGTGGGTTCAGGCAACAGAGAAATTGGTTGAGACAACAGGGTTTAGTGTTTTAGCAATTGAGAAAAACTGTAAATGGAAAAGAAACTAATGATGTAATGAGGTGCAGGTGGAGAATGAGGTGAAGAAACAGAAGAACAGGAAAGGAGCTGATTGGCTGGTGAAAACACTGTGAACAGGGCGGGGCTAACGAGGCTGAAGCAGGACAGGTGTGGAGGGAGAAGCAGGCCGGGGAGGAGCACAGGAACACAGGAGGGAAACAAAGTGCAGACAGACCACAAACATCCAGAAAACACAATAAAAGCAGACAGAAATGTCAGAACCACGACAGCTTTAGAGGAGTTGATGGTCACATTTACTTGTCTATAGGGACATGCAGGCTGTTTTACATGTTATCAGTCTCAGCTAAGCTAAAGCTCAGTTGAGATAACCTTCCTCTTGCAGTATCGGTTTCCTTCAATCTTGATGAAGTGTGCCAGCAGGGGGTGATATAGACCTGTTAATGAGGACAAAGTCATGTGAGATCATAAAGATGTGAAATGCAGGATGTTTAAAATGAGGAGAAGAAATGTAAAACAGCTCAAAGTCTAAATTTTCCAGATGGACTTTAAACTGTCACATGATCCTCAAGATGATGAGCTGTCACTCCACCTCACCTCCTCTGTTTCTGTTTCACATGAACAGGTGTGTGTTTGCCTTCTTAAATATATTTTGCATGATTTTAATGCATCACTGCTCCTCAGAGTTTAAGTTCTTATGTCACAGAGAGTCTGAACTGTTTCCATGCACTCACACTGAAAACTGCATCAGGATGATGTCGCCAATAACTCTGATTGTCATGTTGGGTTTTCTGAGTCAGGGTGAGAGATTTTGAAAACGTTTGGTGGCGAGTCAGTTTGTTCCTTCCACTTTATTTTTGTTTAACTTGCTTCATTGTTATTTACAAGATTTCTCATTTCTCATTTCAGAGTCTTCTGCAAACGATTTTGTGACTCAGGCTGACAAATCCAAGTCTGTTAGTCTTGGAGGGACTGTGACCATCAGCGCCACAGGGAGCTCAAATATTGGCAGCTATCTCAGTTGGTACCTTCAGAAACCTGGACAGGCTCCAAAACTCCTGATACATTCTTCATCAACTCGCTTCTCTGGAACTCCGTCTCGATTCAGTGGCAGTAGATCTGGTTCTAGCTACACTCTGACCATCAGTGGTGTTCAGGCCGAAGATGTAGGAGATTACTACTGTATGGGTGTTGGTTCAACGTTCACACAGTGATTCAGAGCCGTACAAAAACCTCCTTCAGTCTGACTGAAGAGAAAACGGCCTGCTGCAGGTGCAGAGGGTTGGTGAAGAGACTGTGATGAGGAGAACTGGTCCAGTGAACACAAGAGTCATCAAGCAGAACCACAATGAACTTAAAACTGAAACAGACTCACAGACACTCTTCAGTATACAGTTTTAAACTTCAGTGTCTCTGCATAATTTGATGCCAAAAAACAAAATCAGCCAAGATTGATAAGAATCCATACAACATATGAATGTCTTGTTTAATCACATTATTCTTTAATGTTTCATAGAATGTCATGTTGTATCTGCATGATGAATCCAAAGTGTTTCATTCTCCACAGAGACGGGTATCAGTTGAAGTTATAAACCATTTTATTTCTTATGACTCTTCAGAAGATAAAAGACCAAACACTTCATAAAGTTATTGATCACTTCAAGCTTTATTAGCAGAAACATGAATCATCATCATGACAGTTATTAAGCACACTCACATCAAGCTGCTGAGCTACACACATCACTCTCTAAGTTGTTGCTGTCCAACACTTTACAGCAGTGTTGTTCTCTGTCACACAAAGCTTTAGTTTCCTCTACAAACATTCAAACTCAGGTTGATCAGAGCAGCAGGTGTGTTCCTCCTGCTCCCCCCCACACACAGCTCCTGTCCTGGGCTTCAGCCGGCCCCTCTAGGCCTTACACTGGCTCCTGTGGAGGGACTGGGTCTGGCTGTGGTCATGATGGAGGACCTTGCAGGTGTACAGCTCTCCTTCCATCCAGCGCTCCCGGCTCAGGCTCAGGGTGCTGCTGCTGCTGTAGCGTCCGCTCCTCTCCTCCTCCGAGCTGCTCAGGACCCCCTCTGTCACCTCCGTACCGTCCACCTCCCAGCGCACCGCGGCTCCCTGAGGAGAGTAGCCGGTCAGCAGGCAGGCCAGCGTGGCCGAGCCCCCGGAGAGCTGCTCAGAGGAGGGGGGAAGCAGAGAGACGGAGGGCCTGACCATGGGGCCAGCTGGAGGGGAGAGAGGAGACACAGAAGGAGCAGATTAACTTCCAGTGCAGGACAGACAGCTGGACATGAGACACTGATGAGACATGACAGAGGTGAACACTGCTGTGGATGAGCTGTGTGCATGATACTGTGATCAGACAGAGGAGAGGAGGTGACACATGGAGGAAAGGAGAGTTTAACAAATACAACTAAATGATAAAAGTTGATGTAATTTTGACTTTTAAAACGATTCATCTTCTACTGTGACACTCAGCATGAATCACTAAGAATTAGACGATAAAATGCAAAATGACTTTGGTGTAAATCTAATTAAACATTTACTGAAATCTTTATATCTGCTTTATACTGTTCGACAATAAATCATCCCTTCAATGATGATGATGATGATGATGTTTAAAAATGTAACATCTGTCTCCAGTTAAAGACTTTAACATCTGTCTGTTTCACTTCCTGTTCACCACTTTAAACTAACGAGCTGTGAACACAAAATACCTCTTTACTTGTATGTTTATAAAAACTGACTTCTGTATATATGAATGCTATGGCATCAACGTTAGATAATATATTGAACAACTGTTGAATTTACAAATAGAAAAATAATGAACATATTTGTTCTGATTATTAGAAAGTTGTTGAGAGAATTGTAACAACCAAAGCTTACTAAAAACAGATGTTTTTTGTAAAAATAAGTAAAAGAAAAGTCAAGGCATTTGTCAAAGACCATAACACATGATCTATAATTCTAAAAAAATATTAATCTCAACACAAATGTTTCCAAACTGAGTTACCAGACCACCTCAATTTATATCAAAAAATGGTCACAACATAAATTAAATAGAATAAATTCATGTTCATCACTTTCTGATACAAAACTGTCTAATATTTTTAATGTTTCAGAAATAATAAAATCTCTGGTACTTACAGTTAATGATGAGTTTGGTTCCTCCACCAAAAGTCCACCACAGTGATACAAACTCATTAAGTGGCCGTACAAAAACCTCCTGCACTGTGAACAAGCATCTATCCACTGAAAACACTCTCTGATTTTTATAATAACACAGAAATATTTATATTTGTTGAATCTACAAAGATTGTTCAATGTTATGGATTAAAAATATTGAATAAATAAGAATAATTTCATTCATTTTTCTTGACTTTTCTCCTCCTGACAGAGAAACGATCACAGTCTCCTGAAACAAAGTCATTTCTTCAAAGTGTATGTATCAGTTGATACATGGTTAAATTGACATAATGTGTTTTAAATAATGATAATTTACTGATAACTCATTTAACCAGATCTTAAATAAATGATTATCTACTTAACCCTGTGAGTGAATGAAAGGCAGACAAACAGACATACCATACCAACCAAAGTGGACACAAACTCATCCTTAAATCCTCGACTGCACTTCTAATATAAATATGTTCCTCTGTCCCATTAAGATCATAGATGGTGTAAATCCAAGCAGTGTTTCTCCTGATGTTGTGTCCCACGTTGCCTTCAGTGTTCAGCTGAGAGCAGAGAAATCATTTCCATAGAGAGGAGGCTTTGCATGGTCAGCTGATCCTCCAGTGAACTGAGAAGGTTTATAGTCCTGTGAGTTCAACACTGCAGGACTCACATCTGTCAGTCAACACAGCAGAAAGCACAACCACCATGACTCTCATCACCATCCTCATCTGGACGCTGGCCTGCTGCTGTTTTACAGGTTGGTTCACTCAGCAACATTTCAGACATGATGTGCTGCCTTTTCTCTCATTGATTTCTGCTGATAAATCAATGATTTGTTTTTGTGTGCAGGATGCAGCGGTCAGGTGACTGTGACTCAGTCTCCAGCAGTGACATTTACTCCAGGATCCACTGTCACTCTCACCTGTAAAGTAAACCCACAGTTTATTGTTTGGTCAGATGGAGATAGTCATGTACACTGGTACCAGCAGAAATCTGGAGAAGCCCCCAAATTGGTCATCAACTTGGGTAAAAATCCTACAAGTGATTTTTCATCCCGATTCTCTGGCAGAGGAGACGGAGTGAATGCTGCGATGACCATCAGTGGAGTTCAAGCTGAAGATGCAGCAGTTTATTACTGTCAGAGTTACCATAGTATCAACAGTGTTTTTGTGTTCACACAGTGATTTTTCATGGTACAAAAACCTCCCTCAGTCAGACTGCAGAGACTCTGAGCTGTTACAGCAGGAAGCGACTGCAGCTGCTGAAGAGGAAGAGACTCTGACACAGACCACTGAACACAGAGCTGACAGGAACCTCACCAAGCACACAATCCTTATTGATAATTGAATACTTTTATGATTACCAACATCCCACGATGTTCATTTTCACCTTACATTTTCAATTTATGAAGTGACCAAAATATATGAAAAGTGCATCACATATAAATCCAAATATACAAAACCCTGTAACCTAACTTTAAAATTATACATTCAACATTTACAAAAGTGTACTTTTTCGCTTTCTTGTTGACTGATATCACTCTTACATCAGCACATTAGCAGTCGGTTAGCTTAGCTTTGTATGAAGACTGAAAGTAGGGGGACACAGGCTGCTTGGCTTGATCCAAGTGTTAGAAAGTCTATATTTACATTTAAATTACAAAATATTTACAAACAAAAACCCTGACACAGGAACAGGCAGACAACTGCACAAACACTGAACTGAAATCTGGACTTAAATGGAAAAGAAACTGATGATGTAGAAAGGTACAGGTGGAGAGACAGGTGTAGAAGCTCAGGTGAGGAGAATGAGGTGAAGAAACAGGAGAACAGGAAAGGAGCTGATTGGCTGGTGAAAACACTGGGAACAGGGCGGGGCTAACGAGGCTGAAGCAGGACAGGTGTGGAGGGAGAAGCAGGCCGGGGAGGAGTACAGGAACACAGGAGGGAAACAAAGTGCAGACAGACCACAAACATCCAGAAAACACAATAAAAGCAGACAGAAATGTCAGAACCACGACAGCTTTAGAGGAGTTGATGGTCACATTTACTTGTCTATAGGGACATGCCAGCTGTTTCACATGTTATCAGTCTCAGCTAAGCTAAAGCTCAATTAAGATAACTTTCCTCTTTCACTATCAGTTTCCTGACTGAGGACAGGGCTCAGGCTTTCTCTTGTTTTATTTAAAGAATGATGATATTTTTCTGATGCATCTTGACCTGGAGATACAAATGAAATTCAGTGTTTTTCTCACTACAAGCTGTGATAGTTGTGTCCCACTGCCAGAAGATTGACATAGCTCTATTTTACCTACATTAAATAGAATGCTATGCTATCACAAGTGTCAACAACAGGATTTAAGGAAAAGTGAATACATCCAAAATCCGTCAATAATCGTGTCAGTTCACAGTGAGGTCAGTGTTGATGAAGTGTGCCAGCAGGGGGTGATATAGACCTGTTAATGAGGACAAAGTCATGTGAGATCATAAAGGTGTGAAATGCAGGATGTTTAAAATGAGGAGAAGAAATGTAAAACAGCTCAAAGTCTAAATTTTCCAGATGGACTTTAAAGTGTCACATGATCCTCAAGATGATGAGCTGTCACTCCACCTCAGCTCCTCTGTTTCTGTTTCACATGAACAGGTGTGTGTTTGCCTTCTTAAATATATTTTGCATGATTTTAATGCATCACTGCTCCTCAGAGTTTAAGTTCTTATGTCACAGAGAGTCTGAACTGTTTCCATGCACTCACACTGAAAACTGCATCAGGATGATGTCGCCAATAACTCTGATTGTCATGTTGGGTTTTCTGAGTCAGGGTGAGAGATTTTGAAAATGTTTGGTGGAGAGTCAGTTTGTTCCTTCCACTTAATTTCATGCTTAACTTGCTTCATTCTTTTTTACAAGATGTGTCATTTCTCATTTCAGAGTCTTCTGCAAACAATTTTCTGACTCAGGCTGACAAATCCAAGTCTGTTAGTCTTGGAGGGACTGTGACCATCAGCGCCACAGGGAGCTCAAATATTGGTAGCTATCTCAGTTGGTACCTTCAGAAACCTGGACAGGCTCCCAAACTTCTGATATACACTTCATCAACTCGCTTCTCTGGAACTCCGTCTCGATTCAGTGGCAGTAGTTCTGGTTCTAGCTACACTCTGACCATCAGTGGAGTTCAGGCTGAAGATGTAGGAGATTACTACTGTCTGGGTGACCATGGTGGTGCAGCATTCACACAGTGATTCAGAGCCGTACAAAAACCTCCTTCAGTCTGACTGAAGTGAAAACGGCCTGCTGCAGGTGCAGAGGGTTGGTGAAGAGACTGTGATGAGGAGAACTGGTCCAGTGAACACAAGAGTCATCAAGCAGAACCACAATGAACCTAAATAAAAGAGAAACAGACTCACAGACACCCTTCAGTATACAGTTCTTAACTTAAATCATTTTCACTAAAATCAATATATTTAGTTGTAAACTGATAAAGACCCAGTTATTGTTGGACTTCAAGCACTGATATATATATATATATATATATATATATATATATATATATATATATATATATATATATATATATATATATATATATATATATATATAAAAAGCTACAGTGGTTTTAATAGCTGCACTGAGTTGTCTGACTAATGACTGTCCAAAGCAGGAATGACATTTTCAGTTCATTACACTTTATTGTATTAAGTAAAATGATTTCATGTTCAAAATGTGAGATTTTATACTCAGAGGTCACATAGTAGAACCATCTCCTGTTCTATCATGGATAATATAACGATGCAGAGAAGATCAAGAAGAGATTTTTGATGAATATATAATTTTAAAAAACAAAGACACTGACTCTTTATAATCCACACTTTTATTAAATGATGATTTCATGTTTAAAGTCTCTCTCTGAGAATAACTCATGATATTCAGCAGAAGTTGAAAGTAAAGAAGATGAAGAAGAATATGCAGAAGATCAGTATTAGACATCAACATGCAGACTGAAACACTGAGCAGAGAGCTGTGAAACCTGCAGAAACATGTGAACAGAGGAGATCTGGAGCTTCATCAAGATCTCTATGAAAGCAGCAGCATCATCTCCAGACAGGAAGTGTTGCTGAAGCTCTACTCTGAGCAGCGCTCAGGCTCCAGGCTTTGAGTGACGGGGCTCTGTCCATTCAGACTGGCCTCACAGCTCACTGAGCCCGCCTTCCTCCACTGGTCTGCAGAGAGGCTCAGGGTGCTGCTCCAGCTGTAGCGGCCGTCCGTCCCCAGGACCTCCGGGCTGTGTGACGCCCCTGAGGAGCTGCTGCTGCCCCCCACCTTCCAGCCCAGCCTCCAGGTGGAGGGGAAGCCCCCGCTGGACAGACACACCAGTGTGGCACCTCCCTGCTGCAGCTCCTCTCTGGAGGGGGGGAGGACGGTCAGGGTGGGCCGCACCACACCCACTGGAGGAGAGAGAGAGAGAGGGGAGGAGGGGGGGAGAGAAGACAAAATCACGAGAGTGAAGGCTTGGTAATAAAGACACATGACAAAATGCTAATTTCTTATATTTGATCCAATCAAACAGAATAAGTTGTGCTGCTGCTGCTGCTCTCATAAATCACTCAGTATCAGACCATCAGACACACGATTCAAGTGGAAATGCAACTAAAAAGCTTCACTGATGAAGATTATTGACGACATCTTCACGTGTGTTTCATAATGTGTGACAGTGAATAACTCGTCCCTGTGATGATTTTCTTCTGTTCAAACTGACAGAGCTGAAACACTCATGTGAACACAGTTCAAACCTTTGTCATCTGTCTCTTTCACTTCCTTTTAACCACATGTGAAGTGAATGAAGCGTGAACATAAAGATAATCTGCATTTACTGATAAATCATATTTGTGTTAAACATGAATACGATTTTATTCTAAAACTGTTTGAATCTTCAAAGTAAAAAACTTGAAATCAAATATAAAAATGAATTTAAGTTTTGAGCGTTCAACGATTTCTTAACGTAAGGTCATTCTGAACAATTTTAAGCAGAAACCAATTCAAAGTGATGATAAAGAAGAACATGAAAAAGTATCTGAGCAGTTTTATCTCCCTTGAAATATTTACATATATACTGAACACTGAATACATTTTGATTTCTGCAAACTTTTGTCTCAGACTGAGAGATAAGTCTCACTTCAGATAAAAATAAACATTTTCAATAACACACAAACATTAAACTTGATCAGAATCTTGGTCAATACTTTATAATAGTTATATTTGCCATTTGGTGTATAAAATAAAAATCTCTGGTACTTACAGTCAACGATGAGTTTGGTTCCTCCACCAAAAGTCCTCCACAGTGATACAAACTCATTAAGTGGCCGTACAAAAACCTCCTGCACTGTGAACAAGCATCTATCCACTGAAAACACTCTCTGAATTTCATTTTAACACAAAAATATTCATGTTTGTTGAATCTACAAAGGTTATTCATTGTTCTGGATTGAAAATATTGTATAAATAAGAATAATTTCATTCATTTTTCTTGACTTTTCTCCTCCTGACAGAGAAACAATCACAGTCTTTTTGAAACAAAGTCATTTTTTCAAAGTGTATGTATCAGTTGATACATGGTTAAATTGACATAGTGTATTTTAAATAATGATAATTTACTGATAACTCATTTTAACCAGATCTTAAATAAATGATTTATCTACTTAACCTTGTGAGTGAATGAAAGGCAGACAAACAGACATATCATACCAACCACAGTGGACACAAACTCATCCTTAAATCCTCGACTGCACTTCTAATATAAATGTTCCTGTGTTCCATTAAGATCATAGATGGTGTAAATCCAAGCAGTGTTTCTCCTGATGTTGTGTCCCACGTTGCCTTCAGTGTTCAACTGAGAGCAGAGAAATCATTTCCATAGAGAGGAGGCTTTGCATGGTCAGCTGATCCTCCAGTGAACTGAGAAGGTTTATAGTCCTGTGAGTTCAACACTGCAGGACTCACATCTGTCAGTCAACACAGCAGAAAGCACAACCACCATGACTCTCATCACCATCCTCATCTGGACGCTGGCCTGCTTGCTGTTTTACAGGTAGGTCCACTCAGCAACATTTCACACATGATGTGCTGCCTTTTCTCTCATTGATTTCTGCTGATAAATCAATGATTTGTTTTTGTGTGCAGGATGCAGCGGTCAGGTGACTGTGACTCAGCCTCCAGTAGTGACATTTACTCCAGGATCCACTGTCACTCTCACCTGCAAGACAAACCCAGCTGTTTACAGTGGGGATCGTCTGCACTGGTATCAACAGAAATCTGGACAGACTCCAAAGCTCTTAATATACTATGTGAGCACACGCCAATCAGGAACACCAGCTCGGTTTAGTGGCAGTGGAAGCAACTCTGACTTCACTTTGACCATCAGTGGAGTTCAGACTGAAGATGCAGCAGTTTATTACTGTAAGAGTATCCATAATTTAAACAATGACTGGCCGTTCACACAGTGATTTGTGGTGGTACAAAAACCTCCCTCAGTCAGACTGCAGAGACTCTGAGCTGTTACAGCAGGAAGCGACTGCAGCTGCTGAAGAGGAAGAGACTCTGACACAGACCACTGAACACAGAGCTGACAGGAACCTCACCAAGCAAAAAGTGAAAAAGTCCTAAAATATCTTATTTCACTGGAAGACACTATCAGTATATATCTACTCTGGTCCAGGCCTGGGTAAGACTTTTCATCTCTCTTTTTGACGTTATCCTACTTAAAGCCAAAAGAGGGCAGCGTTGATCAGATATAGAATTGCAAAGACACATTACAGGTGTCACAGGTGAATGTTAAAAACACTTTAATTCAGTTTGAATGACATAAAGTATCACTGCCCATCAGACACGGGGTGTCAGGTCTTACATATAACTATACAGACCACTTAAATAAAGTAGCATCAGCCTACTTCCAGTGAAAGTCCTGCTGTATGTAAGACTTATCAGAAAAATGTGCTTAAAGTTTCAGAAGTCTTCATTTTGCTGAGAAATCCTGTCATGGTTTGACTATAATGTTGCTGCTGCATTATAGATGGTTGAAGGTTGAGCTAATTTGAACAACTTTATATGCTGTTGGGTTGTTTAATCTACAGGAATGCTCCATATTCCATATAATCATCATGTGTTGATCATTTAATCCTTCAGGTTATCAGAGATATTCAAGTTAAAAAATCAGCAAATAGAGCACATGCTTTCTACTTGATGTGAAGGTTTTGAAAAACTTGTTGTGAGGCTGTCAGGCACATGCAGCCCAGAGTGGAATGACAAGTATGTCGTTATGCTCCACCTCTAACCAGTTATAATGCCTGTAAAACAAAGCTGAGGCTGTGGTTTACTGTCAGAGATGTTTGGGGAAGTTGATCTTTAGCCATCCCGGAAGGAAAGTTGCAATAGTCTGCGAAAACTCTACATGAAAATGACTTGCCTCAGCGCTTCATCCAACAGACTGATATCGTCTCTTTACATAAAAGCTTCATGGTTCAGTTAGGACCACCTTTGTGTTAGCGCTGAAAATGAGTGATCGGAGACAGAACGCTTTAAAAACAGCTCTTCAGCTGATGTGTCAACTTCTGTGGGTATGTAAGACAATCAGTTTCTGATTTGCTATTCAATATTGCAAGTGATGACACTTATACAGGTTTTATTAATGAAGTTACCATTTATTCCTGTATGAAATTATGTGACAGCAGAGCTACAAGAAGAAGAAATCACCTCCAGCGTTGTGTTTGAATGTTGCCCTTAAAACACATAAATATGACTGATTACACTCATCATGTGACACAAGAGTGCATGTGCAGAAACAGGAACTGAGAAGAAATACAGCATGAACACTGCAGAGAAGGGCAACTGGAAGTGAACTGGCAGCTCTTTTTTTATTATATCTTTAACACATATCTATTTTAAAAATATATATATATAATAATATTGTAATTTGTCACTACACAGGGCTGTGATTGTGTTGCCATTTAACTCATTTCTATTGTTTAAGCAGTTCTGTAAAAGCCTTTTTATCAATAAGTAAAGATATCGTGTTAAAATACTACCTTGGTAAAAGTGAAAGTCAACCGTACAAATAGTTCTTGAATAAAAGTCTAAGGTATCTGATGTTAAATGTCCAAGTAAAGGTAAATTAAACAAAATGTTGCATGTCGCCTATGTATATATTGTTCACTATGGATCGATTGATGATCGGCCTGGCTGTTTATGATTTTCTGATTATCAGAATCAAGAGATTAGATGTCCGATAAAACAAGAAACATTTTACTTTACATGGTTCGGTTGGAGCTTGCAATCTGCAGAGTAATTAGTAACTTAAGATAGCAAATAAATGTGAAATTGGAAGAAAGCAGAACATTTGTGTCCAAAAAGTAATGGAGTGCAAGTATAAAGTAGCAGAAAATTGTGAAATACTAAGTAATTAAAATGTTTACTTAAGTGCAGTACTTGAGTAAGTTTAGTCAAATAAATATAGCGCATGTATAGTGTTATAATATTATTTCACTCATGTAAATAATGTAACAGATATTAAATGTAATGGAGTTTTGAAAGCAATGTTCTGTCAGAAATGTACACAGGTATTATGATGTACTGTATACACTGTATACTGTGACCTGGATGACCCTAATTGACTCTAATTATCAATGTTTGTGATTTCTCTTAAAGCCATATAGCGTTGTCCTGTCTAGATTCTGGCTATCGGTGAGTAGATTTACAATGTATCCACACTGAAAAACATTGCATTCTTGTATTTTCCAGGTGGTGGGGTTGGTGGTGGGCCTGAGTGGAGTCTACCTGCTGATGAAGTTCAGACAGAACAGCTTATTTTTCTCTCACACCTACATCACCCTGCCGGCCGTCTTCGCCCTCTCCAGTGCCGCGTTCCTGGTGGCCACCGGCTGCCTCGGCTCCTGGCTGAGCATCAAAGATTCCACCTTTCTGCAGGGACTGGTAAGGTTGTGTGTGGATACCTGTATGTAAGTCAGTGTTTGAACCTCACATAATGAAACTGTTTTCTTCTCCAGTTTGTTTATCTGCTAGTTTTGGTCTTTTGTCTGGAGAGTACAGCATCAGCGTTGGCTTATTTTCAGTCAACACAGGTACGTGACCTACATACCAAAATTCACTGGACAGCATGTGTTTTCACGATACTGCAGATTATTCTTGGAATACAAAATAAAACACTGATGTTGTTTGTGCAAACTTCATTTTTTGCTTAGCTGGATTCAGAGATAGCTCCCCTCAGACGAGTGTTTCAGAAATACAAAGGCAGCAGCCAGGACCCCAACTCCCGTGCAGTGGATGCTACACAAGCAGAGGTGTGTGTTCATGTAATAAGTCCTGCGGCATGTTTATATCTGATGCTTAAAAGTGATGTAGCATTTCAAAATGTCAGAAACACTCTGAAATTGATCCAAAGCAATAATACCTGGATAGAACAAATACAGCCAATAATTTGCTTCATCAAAAGGCAACGAGCAAATAGTGACATGAAATCAAGCAGCAACAACTAAAGAGGAACTGCTGAAATAAGTATTAAAGGACAAGTTCAACTAAACATGAAATTTTAGTCATTATCTACTACTGATTGTTAGAAGTGCACTACTTTCTGAGTCTGATTTCTCCCCCCCCAAACTACATAGTACACCTTGAAATCAGGTGAAGTAGATGGTGACTTGTTTGATAAAATGTAAACCCAACCAACGTGCAGTCGAGCTCCTGCAGACGCTGTGTGTGCTAATGGTTTCTGCGTTAAAACGATCGCAAATAACATCTTTTCAAATCACTTTGGGATCTCATGGCGAATGGAGACCATGCAGAACGAGCTGTATGGAGCCATTTTTTGTTTTTAAGTTCTATTCTTTTTCTCCTTTTTTTACACTTAAAAACAGTTTCCATGCTGTTTTGCTGTGATGCTTCAAAAATGTTTTACAGGCTACAAAACTTCTCTTGACTGTCTATCAGCATTGGGGTGAACGTGCCCTTTAAATACCCTGTGGTTTGTAATTCCTCTAATGGCCACTAGATGCTCTCTTTGATGTAAAAATCTTCCATCTTCCCTTGATAGCGTATTATCTGTTTTGGTTTAATTCTGATTGATAGTGACAGGGTGTCTTGTCTTCTGATTCCTGTCTTTAGTTGCAGTGTTGTGGTGTCCATGACTACAAGGACTGGCTGGACACCTCCTGGTTTAACCGTACAGGAGGACACTCGGTTCCTCACAGCTGCTGCAACTCTACCTTCACCTCCTGCAACGGCACTTTGGACCAGCCATGGCAGCTGTACACACAGGTAGACATGAGCTTACAGACAAACTGCGCTCTCATGAACATGAAAAATCTCCGGTGTTAATGTCTGGCTGTATCCTTCTGTTTCTCTCTTTCTTCTCGAATGCGTCTCCGTTTCAGGGCTGCCAGGTGAAGCTGGAGATGGTCTTCCAGTTTGTGCTGAGTTTCATCATCTGGGGCTCCCCACTGGTGTTTTTGGTTGAGGTACGAAAGACTTCAAGCTTGGCATAACATGTTCATGTGTTAAACGAACAAGCTGCACTACCACGTTTCATTTTCAAATTATTGAGTATTATCTTATCTGGCTGTTAACTAGAATCCTCTCCTTTCTTTCCTCTTCTCGCGCAGATTGCTTTGTTTCTGACGATCACACAGCTGATGAGGGAACAACCGTTAATTGAATATCAAGTCCTGGGCAAAAACTAAAGACACTGTGGCAGCTGGGAGAGCTCAGTCCAGATGTAATAATACTACATTATGCTATATTATATTGTGTAAATGTGCATCAAGATATAATAGGGATTGTTGTCAGGACGATTGCTCCTGTGCTGGAGACCTCTCACCCTCACTACTGCTGACTAATGCAGATTTAGATAGATAGAATTACTTTAATGATCCCAGACTGGGAAATTATGAGTACTCCAGTACACTACAAAACATTACAGTTTCATTGTATGATACTGCTCTGGTCATAATAGGGCAGACAGTTCTCAGTGATGTATGCAGTCCCTTGTTTCCTACTCTGTGTGCCCACTCGCTGCATTGAGTGTCTCTGCATGCATTACAATGTACTGACCATGTGTAGGCTACTGTTTGCCTACACAAACAAAACAAAACCTGCAAAAACACACCGATAAACTAACATCCTCGTCTATTTTGAGTTAAGATAAGCTTTACATCGTGCATGGCCTCTTCAACCAGATCAAAATCCCAAATTATTGTTTTAGCCTCATGTTTATTGCAAAATCATTCCCTTTTTTTTTTTTTTTTTTTTTTTTACCTGAAATACCTTTTCTCCCTCTGACCTCATCAAAACACAACATGTGGTACAAGAACTATTGAAATGTAATGTTTGCTCTCACTGCAAACTGGGTACGCACGTTTGATGACGGTGATCAGTACAGAAACCACAATCGAGCATTGTGGTATCACTAAACAATATTTCATGTTTTGTACGCATTGGCAACGATGTGTCTATTTTAGGGGTCAAACTGGAGATTCCAATTGATTAAACAATGTTGAGTATGTTTTTTTTATTCTTAGGGTACAAAAACCAAACCAAAATCATGCAGCAAGTCTTTGTTGTTGGAAATGTAATGTAGTTCATCTTATAAGTCTGTTAATGTGTGGTTTATCCCATATAATCTGTCAACACCTCCAATAAAATGTTTATAGATCGTACATTTTTAGTCTCCATGAGATTTCCTTACAAATCTGTAATCTGCAGTTGTATCAAAATGAGTTGCATAGTATTTGAAAACTGAATCTACAATATATCCCAGTAACACGTGATTTAGCTCTGTTTCAGCAGTGCATGTTGACCTGGATCTTGACCACGCTGTCTCCTCTGCAGAGGCGTGGCTGGACGCGGGTGGGCGTGGCGCGTCTCGTCACGTAGCTCCTTCCTCGGTTTCTTCACTGCGTGAGGCCGACTTGGAGGGAAGTCAACGGTGCAAAGAAGGGAAAAAATAGGAGTAGGCAGCACAAACGAAACTACCTACTAAACTCTGGTAAGATTACAAAATGTCGCCATGTGTTTCCTGAGGCCTCTCAGTTGTAATACGTTGACATTTCGGTGTTTGTCAGTCGGGAATGGCTGCCATGCCGCTCCTCTGCGGCCCGGGGAGCCCTTCATTAGCTAGCGGTGGCTAACGTTAGCCTCCGTGGCCTGTTAGCAGGCCGCTGTGGTTTGGGCGCGGGGACTGAAATGCATTGATCCGACGCTCTCCAAAATAGGGGCACGGTGCTCTACGTTAGCTAACACAGCGAGACACCGCCACGTAACCTGTCCTCTTTACGTAACGCGAGTGGTTGTGTTGTCTGTACGCGATGAAGATTAAGATAGTAATAGCATGCCTCGTTTTTGTCACAATTGTTTGGACATTTGTTTACCCTTCTAATCAGGGGAGCGATGGGAGCATGCAGCTGCTAGCATGCTAACGCTAGCAGACGCTAGCCAGGCCTCTACACGTTTCCAGATCAACTCATGAAGTGACGTTATAAAACGAAACTGCTCAATTAAAACTGAACATGTGTTTGCAGAAGTCAATGTTTAGCTATTTTCTGTTGTAATTGTAATAGTTGCTATCGTATTCTGAGGGCTGTGTCGCCCCTCTGCAGCACCTGAACATACTGAAGAAATACGAGCAGGTTTTATGACAGCTACATGAGCTGGTTCTGGAATTCAAGTGCTAGGTTAAAGGTGCTTATCCAGAGAAAGCAGGTGACATTGTGAGGAAGCCCATCTGATAATTATACTCTCTGCTTTGCATTCATTCATTCATTCATTCATTCATTCAAACTCCACGTCTAAATTATGACCCAACCCTCCTGCCACAACAGCTCCACTGTGATGCTGCTCTTTCCACTGGTTAGTAGATAGAAAACACTGACACATTAGAGTAGTTTTCCACCAGGAGTGCTAGTGCTTACTGATCTAAAATGTAGGAGCACTATTTGAATAAAATGTATTAGAATAAACCTGTAACTTCCTCACTTTAATAGTGGGTGAGTGATGCTTTAGTTATGAATGCTTACAATACAGGAAACATCCAGCGATTCTTGTCATTCTTGTTAATATTGACTTTAAATTATCCCCTGGTTATGCAGCTTCAACAACCGACTGTTTTGTTTCCTGAAGACATGTTTTGTCTCATCTAGAGGTTTTTTTTTATTCAGCATTTCTTCATGACCCCCCTGAAGAGCTAAGAACCACATAAAATATTTACAAATATTCAATTTGTGGTGATGTTGTGTTTTGCCTTATTAAGGAAGCAGATGTCAAACTTTTGTCGTCCATTCGGTTGTTATTAAGCGCATATTTTTTTCATTTAATGTTCCCTAGACAGCAAATTTGCCTGGTTGCTCACTGCCACATTGACAGAGTTGTTTGATTTTTGTCTTCTCTCCACTCAGCCTCCGGAGCAGTGAAGTGTCTTCATGGCAGTTCGTCGAGGACACATTAAGTACTTGAAAGTGAGTATACGAGTATACAGCATGTGGCCTTTATAACTGAATGTCAGCAGTGCGTTTTAGATGTTTTGATTCATGATGAGTCTGTTGCCAGTAAATGTGCAGGCACACTATACAGTTAGACTTTGTGCTCAAAAAGGAACATAGCCCTGCTGTTGTTTGTGTAGCAGATGTCGTGACTGTGCAAAGTGATTTTGCTGGAACGATTGATTTGAATATTTGTTAAAAGTGAGACGGCATTAAGAGAAATCAAACACACACACACATACATACCAGCTCCCAGCGGCTATGCCCATGTTTACTAGTTTAATACAGGACTCTCATTCATCCTCTCAGGCAGCGTATCTTACCCACCAGAATACACAATCACTACCCTTCTCTTGCATGAATGGACCTCTGTCAGGTTGACCGCTGGACTAGTTCCCATTTCAGGCCTGATCCCATTTCAGCCACAAGCAAATGTGTCCACCAGGACAAGCTCTGCTGAACAGATAGCGGAAGCTGCTTTTTAAAAAAGCGTTTTGAAGTTGGGCTCTACTCTTATTGTGAGCACTTAACATTGTTAACTAAACTAATCTCAGACCATTTAGATTAAAAACTGACCTGTGACTCTGTTACTTACCTACTTTTCAGATGTAAATCTCAAATGTGTGGCCTTTACATTGCAGACCATTGTTTACGTTTGAAGAAGACTTAGTGTAAACCACTGAACTGAGAACAAGTTGCAGCTTAACTACAGTCACATGCTTGTGTGATATAAGTAGTTATTGTCATGTGGCCATGAACCTTTCAATCCCTGGTTTTCTGTCGCATTGGAAACTGCAGTTACACCACATGGACACACTTACAATTAAACCCTCTGAAAGGACTCAGTGAATGTTTTGGCATCTAAACTTAATGTAGTCCCTGATTCCTCCGGCCAGCTGATAATTTTGCATTTTCATGAATCTGCCTAACGTCTTTTTGAAGAGTGGAGGACGAAGAAGATTGTATTTTAGATAAAATATCTCTCAGTGCATGTGCCTTATAGTGTTGTACCCGCTGTGTGCTCTAGTTTGTGTTATTGTATTCCTGTCAGTGCTGTGATGGGGTTGCTTGAGGTAGCAGGGTCAGTGAGGCCTGAAGAGTATAAATGATAGGACCTCTATGGCACACTGGTTGTTCGCTGTATTTTGACTTTGTGCTGCTGGCCATGAAAGTCATGTGTTTGAATTGATTTCCTTTTGCGTTTGTGCAAGTGTAGAGTTGACGGCCTTTATTCTTGTTTTATTAGAGAAGGATCAGGCTGTTTTTGTGCAGCAAACATTTTGAAACCAGTGTAGGGCTGCAACTAATGATTATTTTTATTATCATATGATCAACTACTTAATTCTATCCAACTTATTCATTGCAAACATTATACTGTTGGTGACTTATGGGCGTGGCATCCAGCACGTCCCATCACTTAACTGAAACAGGCATTTTCCACGGTTAAAGGAAGCTAATCCTCATTCTTGGAGTATATAACAGGGTTATCATTTGTTCATGAAGATTTAGGCTTTATCAAGGAGATACTACTAATACTGTTATAATGACTGTGGCTCTGGCTAAGATTTCTAAAGCCCCAAAAGTCTTGCTGGTATGTTGGGGTTAATTGTGTCATTCCCACCCCTGCGTACTTACCTTGCTCTGTGTTTTTCTGCCCACCTGGCCGACCTGCAGGAGGTGTATGACATGTCTAACGGTTATGAAGACCACATGGGAGGGGACGAAGGGAAGGACTCCAAGACCAACCTGATCGTGAACTACCTGCCTCAGAGCATGACGCAGGACGAGCTGCGGAGCCTCTTCAGCAGCATCGGAGAGGTGGAGTCCGCCAAGCTGATTCGAGATAAAGTTGCAGGTATGCCCCGCTCTGAAGCGATATCACTTGTGACAGACCAGATCGACATTTAAACACAAGATTTTGTTTTAAATGGCAAAAGATTTGCAAAGCACTACAACCTCTGACTGTATCAGTGGTGGTTCATCTTAATGACTCTGAGAATAGTTCCGCCTGTCACTCATTTTCACATGACCTTGTCGTTACCGACAGGATGTCCTTTAAAGGCCTGTTTTCTGGCTCCTCAGTGATATTATAATAAATTAATTTTTATTGAAATATTTCCCAAATTGTTTTCCTACTTCAGTTTTTTTTTACCACCACAAAGTTTTTATTTATTCCAACCGCTCCAACCCTGTTTAACTGTAGACAGTTTGTTTGTTTGTTTATTTGTTTGTTTAGACTAGCATGCAATGTTAAGATTTGCTTTTGTTTATTTGTTTGCAGGTTTTTTTGAACTATACAACGTTTTTTTGTTTTATTTTATTGTTTTCCTTTTTTTTTCTCTAGGCCACAGTTTAGGGTACGGATTTGTTAACTATCTTAACCCTAGTGATGCAGACAGAGCTATCAGTACACTGAATGGACTAAGGCTACAGTCCAAAACTATCAAGGTAACGTGCAATAAGGTGTTCTACAATTCTCAAACCAAAGATGTCATGTCATATAACTCTCCTATGGCTCCTGTGCTGTCCGCTAACTAGCTAGTACATGTCAGCCCGAGGAAGTGATACTGCTTTTACAGCTCAGCTCACCTACTGCCCTATCTGACATGTCTGAGTTTGACTTTAATTTTACTTATTTTATTTGACACATTTTGTTGAACTTAGTGTATTTAATGCCTTAAAAAACGTGCCTTTTTCGATCAGCTTGATTTCCTTTTTGTTGCCGTTATGCTTCTGACTCATTTTTGCTCCGATTGAAGACTTAATACCTAAAACTACTTAGGTGACAGTTTGCTTATTTGATCATTTCATTTCTTTTGTAACTTTCTATTCCAAAAGTGTTAATTTTGTTGAGACAAAACCTTTCAGATGAATAAATTCATTATTGTATCGTATAAAACACCTGATATAATTGCCCTCTAAATCCAAAAGATTATTAGAACGTCAACAGTTTAATAGATGTCAATACTTGTACTTTTTGATAGTTTTGTTTCTTTTGTTTTGTACACAAATGTCAAACGCCTTTTAATCCGAAAAATTGTCGCTTCCTGTTGCCAGGTGTCATACGCACGCCCCAGCTCTGATACAATTAAAGATGCCAACCTATATATCAGCGGCCTGCCAAAGTCCATGACCCAGAAGGACGTGGAGGACATGTTTTCACGTTACGGTCACATCATTAACTCTCGTGTACTTGTTGATCAGGCCACAGGTACGACAGGTGAATGACTTCCTTGCTTTTCAAAAATACAGCAACACACGGAGCCTTTACTGACAATGATATAAAGCAGCGGTTAGGCTGCTTGTATACAGATTGTCACCAGCTGCTTTCTCCTGCCCAGGTTCATCTCGTGGGGTGGCTTTTATCCGGTTTGACAAGCGGGCGGAGGCAGAGGAAGCAGTCAAGAACCTGAATGGCCAAAAACCACCCGGAGCCGCTGAGCCAATCACAGTGAAGTTTGCTGCCAACCCAAACCAGGCGAAGAACACACAGCTCATCTCGCAGCTTTACCACAACCAGTCCCGGCGCTTCGGTGGGCCCTTACACCACCAGGCACAGCGGTTTAGGTAAGAGACTTTTATGACTGTGTGCGTGCACTCAGTCGGACTTTTCTATTTTCAGCCCAAATATCTTCAACTCCATTAATTTTAACATTAGATGGCAGCAGTTAATCAAGAATGGGATTGGCAGAACAATCTGTAATGAAAATAAGAATTGGTTTGCAGCAGACCTAAAATGAGCAGCTCGCCGAAAGAACTGTTGCAGTTTTGGTGAACTTTCACTTCGGTTTTAGCGTTAATCGACGATGTACTTCTAACATTCTCATTTCCAGGTTCTCCCCCATGGGTGTCGACCACATGGGTGGCATGGGAGGGGTCAGCGTTCCCGGGAACTCAACCTCCGGCTGGTGCATCTTCATCTACAACCTGGGCCAGGACGCAGACGAGAGCATTCTTTGGCAGATGTTCGGTCCCTTCGGCGCCGTCACCAACGTCAAGGTGATCCGTGACTTCAACACCAACAAGTGCAAGGGCTTCGGCTTCGTCACCATGACGAACTACGAGGAGGCGGCCATGGCTATCGCCAGCCTGAACGGCTACCGGCTCGGAGACAAGATACTGCAAGTGTCCTTTAAGACCAGCAAGGGCCACAAGTAGAGAGCGAGTTTGGACAATCAGGTGTAGAGGAGAGATGAAATGAGCTGTGGCAGGCTTTTAATGCAGAGAGAAGTTTGCAAAGTCTGACACATCTGTTTGAGTTTTAGTGTATTCAGAGTTAAATGAGATGTTCACTCTCTGCACCTTTCTACTTGTCTAAAAGTTGTTGTTTTTTCATCTTTGTACTCATGCTTGGGGCTTGAGGACACCCGGTAGTTTTCATTTTTAAGGAGGGAATGGAGAAGGAAAAATCTCATGAAACCCCCAAGATTACTTTTGAAAATTATCTTAAAAGCTAAAATACTGTCTGTATGTGTTGCATGTTTAACTGTGGGGACTAGATAAAGTTTTTAGCAGTGCACTGAAAATACGGAGCATAAGGAAAGCCCTGAAATGTGTTCCTAAGTATCAGCATTTCAGTGGATGATTAATTGTAAAGAAGGGGAAGAACAATATTTTGCCCGTAGGCAGTGGTCCTTTCATTGCGCTCAGTTCTGGGTCCTCGTCAAAAGTAGAAATAGATGCCTTAAATTATCATAGAGTGGATGCAGACCTACGAAACCACTCACTGTCTTGAGTTAATCTTAGAGCAAAGCACTTTTAACCAATCTGTTTTAGGTTACCATGAATATCAGTCTGTTTGATGTTGATCAGACTTTTTGCCTGCCCTCCGACCAGGTTGAAGGTTTTAAACACGACAAGCTCTGGAGGGAAATGTTTTTCTGTTTTGTTCTGTCCCTGTGCAAAGTGTCTTTTTATTATTATAAATTGTATTTCAGAAGAGTCCTGTTGAATATGAACCCGAGTCAATGATAATGGAATTAAGATGGACCAAAAGCAGGGAGAGATTAGATCCTACAACACCACAAGAGTTTATGTGAGGAGATGCACACAAAGTAATTTTAAACCTTTTAATTTTTATTTTTGAGAAGGTACTTAGGTTTTATCTGACGCTGACTGAGAATAACATCGATTTGGCTCAGTTTGCCGTCTGTTCTGTTTAGTTTTCCCTTTTTTCTTTTAATTATTTTGTTTTCCTTTTGTTTGGATTTTTTTCCATTTTTAAAGGCATAGATTTTTGTTGCACTGTAAGTTACAAACTTGTTTTAACGAGTGCTTATCTCAAGTTTGGAGAGACATTAATGGCCTTTGTTTATGATTTCAGTTTAAATTTGCTTTCTTTTTCTTCCTTTCTTTTGTTTTGGTTGTTTCTCTTTGAGCATAAACCATTAAATTTTATTTCTTTTTGCTGAAAGTTTTGTTTGGTTTGTTTCTTTTTTTATTTACCTTTTTTTTAGGATTTGGTTTGAAGTTTTGTTCTGTTGTTTTTCTAGAAGCGAAGCTGCAGTGTTGATGAAAGATCCCTGAAAAAGTTTCGACTGGAGGCTTTTGAACATCTTAGACGGGCTTAAATTAACAATATGTGGACCAATTATAGTTGAGACAAGATTATTTAACCTGCACACAGACACTTGAAGGAAAGTGACAGTCCAGCAACCAGTTGCCTGTTGAGCTTGAACCACTGAAGAGCAACATAACTTGAAAAGCTGAAGCTGTATGATGGCACTTGGGGTACTTAATGGTACTTAATGGCTTATTTATTGACATCTGACTCACTAAACCTGCTTTTGAATCCTGGATTATTTACATTTACACTAAATTTGTTGACTCCAGTGTTGTAATTATAAAGGGAAGCCGGACTGTAAATAAGTTTATACTGTTTACTTGCAGATTTAGGCCTTTACACCTACAGCTGTTGCTCTGATCTTTGTCTATTGGAGATTAATTCAACAAGTGAGGACTTTGCTTTTATTACTTGCCCAGTGAGACACTTCTGATATCATTCGTCAAGATTATTGGCATATCGCAGCTTTTAAGAGTAAAGAATTTGGTAGATTGTCTTGTTTTTACACGTCGGTTGAAAGGCGGAGCTTTAGCATCGGTACTAGAACTTGTTCTGGCTGTAACCTGACCGCAGTAATTGAACAGATAAACACAGTGATAGTTACAAGTAGCAAATGATCCTTGCTCATGTGTATTAGGCTTTTCACTTTTAAAACCAGTTATAATCCCCCCCCCCCCCCCTAAAGCTTAATTTAAATGCCTCTTCAATCTGTGCCCTCTCTGAGATGAGTTTTCCCATCACATGCTTCAGATTTTGGTCTTAAAAGTGATTTTTTTGATTTAGTATTTTCATCTTATTTTTGTGTCATGAACCTTAACTTTGTGCAATATTTCATGACTTGCTCAAAGCAGGTGAAAGAAATTTGTTGTAGTCTTGGCCTCATCTTTTTTTATTCCTTTTTTTTCTACTGACGTTTTGTTACTGCTTATTTTTCTCAGCAGTCCAGTTGGAGTTGCATGAAAGATGCAAGCGAGTTTGTTTTAGGGGCAGTCAGAATAAACTGCATTCCGCCTTAATTTATAAGAGGAAATGGTGTATTTTACATCAGAGCAGGCGCAGGTATTTATTTGACAATGTATGCGGACATACTTGTTACTTTGTTGGAGTGTTTTTACTGATTGATTTTTTTGTTTTTCTTGCTTATGAAGGACACTAAATTGAAGTCCATTAAATGTCTTCTAACATTGGATCATTTCAATAAAAACATGGTGGCTTTTCAAAGTTGAAAGAATGAAATGTCTCTCGGGAAGCTTTTTGTGGATTTGCTGAAAAAGTGATTCTCTATGCAAACGCTAAGTGTATCGACATGTCAGTGCACAGTTAGTCAAATTCAGTCATCTACTCAAGCTGATGGAAAGACAGGTGAAGTCTGCCGCGTTGTTTTGTGGACTGCAAAATTGCACCACCGTCATCATCGCTTTACATCAGCATGACTGAATTTTCACTTTCAGGTGAACTGTATTTCCTGTTTTAACAAGTAGATGCACAAATGAAGTGTAATTTAATAGCATTGTTATGATGCATCTTGTGATGTCCACTGGCCGTTAGCTTGGTCACATTGTGTTGGCCCAGTTATTACCTTCTGGGACCAGGAGGGGGAGGCATGTCTCCATATTTCCTGTTCTACACCACCATGAACACTGAGAATGTTTTTCTGCACCACCTGTAACGTCAGCGTGAAGTTACTTGACACGTAGGTGATGTAATTTAGTATGGAGGAAAAACTGCCTTTACCAAAAAAGACTATTAAACCCATGGAAAGAAAAGGCAGCAGTATAGCAGCTCTGTAGCATATATCTGCTTGATATTGCATCGCAGTAGGTTGTTCAGAGTGATCCCCTTTATCCTATGATAACTCTGCATCCATAGAGCTTTCTGCACGAGAGGCCTATGTTACATTTTGTTTGCCACTGGTCTGTGTCTTAGTGGTTGAGTTTTCCATGTCAGTGCAGAGATGTTTGAGTGTAGTTAAGAGAGCCACTAATCAGAAAAATCTCATTTGATAGCTCTAATAAATTATCAATGTTCAGCTTGGCTACCCCAAAATCTTTAAAGATACCCACTGGTAAAAGTAGAATAATAACAGACTTTAAAAAAGTTCTGAAAACATTTTCCGATCTAAAACATAACGAGTCATTGACAGTATTTGAAATAAAGCAGGTTTTATTAAAAAAAAAACATGAACACACAATTGAAAGCATAGGTATAAAAACACATCTAATCAAAACCATGTAAATATTCTTATTCATGTTTCAATATCTATGCATAAATGCATTGTCTAACATAAAGGTTCACTTCAATGAAATACAAATTTGCTTGTTGTTGATCACTTACAGTTTACTTTAAAGTCTTTCAAGTTCTCAGATTCATTTTCGAGACTGAGATCATGTTAAGGCAACTCAAAACCTTGACTGAAGTCTAAAAAAGGCCTCGTTCAGACCAAATCAGGCGTAGCAGGAAAAAAAAATGCCAGAACTCTGAATCTAAACCATCTGATTTGGTCTGAACACATGGCCGTGAATCTCTGCTACCACTGACTGATAAACACTAATCCATCTGCTACACGTCAGCGCAGCACATTATCATGTCTGCAGGTGCATTCGGAGTGTCCGTTCAAGATTTAGGTGTTACGTGTTCTGTCTAATCTGCGTGCAGACAGACAGTGCATCAAGTAATGAAGGTTTAGGTGAAGGCTGTCACCAAGCCGGATTTTTCCGGGCCCCAGACGACGCCACCTTTGGACCCGAGAGGTGAATCTCTGTGCTGTAGAAGGCAGTGTCTCTTGCTATCCAATCGTGTAAAGGTGCTTTAGACTTGGCAGAGGTTGTAGCAGGCCACGGGTCTCTCAGTCACGCAGTCTCCATCCACATCGAACACGTAATCGCAGCGGTGTGTGATGAGAGGAGCATCAGACAACGCCACGCTCTGATTGCCAAAGGAGATGACCGTGTCTCTCTGTGGGGGAGACATCACAGACAGAACAGTTTGTTAAGATGGAAATCAACTGGTTTTTGTGGATTCTGACTCTAAGATTTGTATTTTTATGCAAAAAATTATCTTTTCTAAATATCAGTTATTGGTCTCCTTGATTTCTAGTAGTCAATATCGACCTTTGACACATAGAAACACCCAAGAAGTACTTTTTGCAACTGGAAAATCCTTGCCAGGTATTTGCATGAGCCATGTTTTTATCAGAGGCTGTCACGGGCTAACTTCAACCAATCACAGCAACGAACCATAAGACTCTTGACTTCAAGGCCTTTTGAGAGAGGACTGGAAACACCTTCATTGCAGTGCTTTGCTCTTCCTTCCCTGAAGGAATACTTTCCAGTGCTACAGTAGAATCAGCGCTAACCTCGTAGTTTCTGTTTGTCAGCACACCCTTAACCCCACTCTTTGCTTCCATTGGTTCCTTATAAAACACAGATTGGTTGGAACCAAACTTTAAGCCCGGTGAGGGGATTCTCCTGTGATTTACTGATCTCTTGAATCCACCTGCCTCACAAGACAGGCCACATACACGTCCATGTTGCCCTGAGCAAACAGAGATTGTCCTTCTTACCCGTTGGTTAGTAGCTCCAATACTGGAAGGAGTCGGCGTCTCTGTACCGGTAGTGGCTGCTTTCTCAAAGTCCTTCTTGCATAAATGAGCCATTATCCCAGCCGCTAAGGCATCCCCGAGAACGTTGATCATAGTCCTGAACCGGTCGCTGAGAATCAGATGGAAAAATAACCCTGTCAACCTCTAAAAGACCCAGAGATGCTCTTTAAAGGATAGTCATTTTTGTGGTACTCACAGGACCCAATCGATGGCCACAATCAGCGAGATGTCAGCAGGCGGTAGCCCCACGGAAGTCAGGACGATCACCATGGTAACCAGACCCGCTTGAGGTATCCCAGCTGCCCCGATGCTGGCTGCTGTCGCCGTTATACTGATAAGACAAGAGTCGGGGAGAGTTAAGAGATGTGATATAAAGACCTTGTAATGCAGAGATAACGAGCTCAGAGTTTAGCTCACCTTATAGTGACCAGCTGGCCAAAGTCCAAGTCATACTCATTGACCTGAGCGATAAAGATGGCCGCCACCGCCTCGTACAGGGCCGTGCCGTCCATGTTGATGGTGGCTCCTACCGGCAGCACGAAGCGGGCGATCTGCCGGTCCACCCCGCAGTTCTCCAGGAGACACTTCATGGTGATTGGCAATGTGGCCGAGCTGTAAAGGAAGAGGAAACAGTCAGGGTTCTCCATGGGCTTCATTCCGAAGATGATCAACTAGAACCGGTAAAAACAAACGGCGTCCTCTTACCTGGATGACGTGGCCAGCGCGATGACCAGGGCCTGCAGCAGCCCTCTGATGTAGGGGAAGGGATTTTTGCGAGTGAAGAAGTAGAAGAAGAGAGGCAGCAGGATGAGGCCGTGCACAAACAAACCCGACAGGACCGTGATGAAGTACATGCCCAGCTTCTCTCCCAGGTGGGCCGGGTCGTGCATGTCCAGGATCTTCCCTGCCACAAGGAACACGATGCCGAAGGGGAAGTACCTACACGGAGGAAAGAAGAGGAGGGCCATGATCATGGATGTCCTACCCTTCACTTTTTGGCAGAGAATGTGCATGAGCAT
Source organism: Sparus aurata (assembly GCF_900880675.1). Lineage (NCBI taxonomy): Eukaryota > Metazoa > Chordata > Actinopteri > Spariformes > Sparidae > Sparus > Sparus aurata. Next base: position 7,929,727 of record NC_044202.1, read on the forward strand.
AACAAAAATAGTCTAAATAGTCCAACTTAACTGAGGTTTTGGAATCAGTCCAATAGATCACCTCAGTTAGCGACCAGGACACAGCTGCTGTATAATCCTTTGGGGCAACTCCGACCAATAAAAGTGCTTGTTTATGCCACTGACAGGGGGAGGTTGCGCACTGACAACATTACAGAAAATAGTTCTGTAGAGATTTACCTTTTTATCAAATGATTAGATCCTTTTCGTAACCAGAAAAACAAGTCTTGTTCGAGGAGAAATCTCTTGAGAGCAAGAATTTTATCTCCAAAGTCATAAATGTACAGTCATGGTTGCGACAAACGATTTCGCTGCAGCTTTTTTTGGTCATTATTTATTGCCCTCGAAACTTTTCACGACACCCTCAACGCACATGTTGTATGAGTTGATAAGAAAACAAGGGATTGGAGTGTTGGACGTTCGAGAAAACACTGTGGCTACAGTAACATCACACTCGCACACACTCTTTAAATTAACCTGCTGTGACAGCTTCATCTCCTCTGTAGCCTGACTGAAGGGATTTGCTCACATTCAGCCACAAGAGCATTAGTGAGGCTATGCAGCCATGTTGGGCCAGATAAGACTCTCAGTCTGGCAGTGCAATTCATCTCAAAGGTGCTGAAGACAGGTCCATCAAACTTGTCTTAATGATGATCCACAAGCTTTGCGCACACGGGCATTTTCAAGTTGATAGAGGTCACGGCCTTCCCCCTGAAAATGCTGTCGTATTGTTTCAAGAATCAAAGGTCTCATTTGTATTTACAGTTATTCAGCTCTAATCCTATTTGTGAAAGTGCCTCTTAGATCAATTCACACTAATGCAATCCAAGGGCTGACTCATCACCTCCTGCGAGGGGCTGTTAGGACACCTCAACAACACCTGTAACTCCCTCTGGTGTTTATTTTTACACGTAATCTGGCTCTAAACTCTGTGTGTGTGTGTGTGTGTGTGTGTGTTTGTGTGTTGTCTGTCTTTTTTTGGACATGTTTGCGTGCGTGACACTCTTTTTTAAGGGGCCGTGTGTGCTATCTTACCACATGGCAGCGTTGATGATCTTCATGACGCATTCGTTGATGCACTGGCACACGTTGACCAGCGGCGCTCCACGCTCTCCCATCTTCCCCAGCAGCAGACCTGAGAATGGGAACATTCAGTACATTGACACATGTTTTTGTTGTCCCTTATGAGTTGCCTCTGATCAGGTGTTAATTTAATACTTAATTAATGGTTAACAAGTCATGCATACGTGCCATTAATCAAGATAACTTGTCAGGTTGTGAAATGTCCCTTTGGCTTTATCGTAAAATAGTTGCGGGGTAATTTTTCTGCAAAATGAGTATTTGACTTTAGAAGCTTTAAGTATATTTCACCCAAAAAAAAAAAAAATGTTTTAACTTTTACTTAAGTAAAGAATGAATATTTCCACCATCACTGGTTGCTAGAATATGGGGGGATTCATGGGTCTTCAACTGAGGGTCAAGGATCCCTAAGTGGTCCTCAGAGTACACTAAGTTGTGTTTTTTTATTTCTATTTATTATTTTAAATAGCTATTTTTTAAATAGCTGTGCTTCACCTATGTGTTAGGGGTCCTTGGTTGTGTTGACCAAGTTGATGAAGACGCAGGTTGTCGGGTCAATGTTTATCAATTTGTAAGAAATCTAATCAGCTTGTTTTTGACTGCTTGTGTGCTTGTTGGTGCAGGCTTATTTTTAATAAGTTATTAGTGTGCTGCTTTCCCTTTAACTTCTATCTGAGTCTTCTTGATGAACTAAAGTACCAAGAAGTGTCACGTTGGAGCAGAATAAACACCAGCCAGAGGGGATTTTTCACAACCTGGCAACCCAAAAGTTGTAAGTAGGGAATAGAATAATGGCTTGTAATAGATCTACAGAAGTTTAAATTGTACCGGATATATTAACTGTGTAGTCGTTATATGTAAAAAGCTATAAACCTTTCAGTGAGTTATTACAAAGTCTCACTATAAGGATTATTTTTGAAATAAGCAACATTTTGAGATGTTCAGTGAGCTCTGTGATGATCTTACCCATGGTGGCTGAGAAGATGACAATCCCCAGTACGTTCATGCCCTTGCTGGTACTGGGAACAATCTTGTACTTGATGTCGGGTGCAGGGGTAATCTCCAGAAAGACTGGGTGACCCAGCTGAGGGTTGTGGTAGTCGGGCATGACGTACACATAGTTGGCCTGAGACTCTTTAACATCAGCGTTCTGCACAATAGGAACCAGGTCGGTCCGGTACTGGAGTGGGACGAAAAAGGAACAATCACAGAGAGCTGTTAATATCAGGATGTTGAACATTGAAGTAATTTAGTAGTATAATGAAAGCCACTGAGAGATTTTGTTCACTCACCTGCTGAAAAGTTGCTTCGATTAGATTTGACGGGATCATGTTTCTGTAAAAGACAATAAACAAACAAATCAGATCATGTTGAGTAAGAATTATAATTCAGCAGTACAGCCTGGCAAATAGCTTCGATTAGAAGTGATGAAAGCTTTGTTAATGTTTTGAAGATGATGGTCAAACTGAAATCTTGTCGATGGAAACAGGAGTGGAGCAAATATTCTAACAACAATGTTTATATTCATGGAGTCGTTAATTTTCAAATTTCCACCAATGATGAAGGAGATTTTGTCCGCTGCCAGTGAAAACGGCAAAGTGAAGGTGACGGGAACCGATCTTACCGACAGTGGTGTCATTATTCTATAGATATTACACTGTGCAATCAGCATTTAGTTCATGAAGATGAGGGATGCACAATATGGATTATTTCCGCCACGTCAGCCATCGTTCACACACACTCTTCTCTGTGTTTATTGGCATATTGAAAAAAACAACTTTCAAGGTGCGATAAAAGTAAGTAAAAGGAATTTGGCTTCATTGTATCAGCTCTATTTATCGGTTTGAATTTCACCACATCTAATGAATGGCTGATAAAATAAACAACAATATTTTTTGGGTCTGATAAAGATTGTGCATCACAAATAAATATACGTTAAAGTGAAAAAATTGTTTACTAGCAGTTTAGACAAAGTTTTCAAAGCAGGAATGTACAATCTACATGGAAATGCTTCTTATGATTGAGTAAATTATTAGAACACAACACTGTTTATGTTATATTATTGACAGTCTGACCTTACATGCAACTCATGAAAACCAACAAAATACCTCCCAACAAAACTAGCAGAGACTTTCCACATGACGAAAAGCCCTTCACACGTTAGCAAGGTGAGGATTGCACGGGGACAGCCAGGATCGTGTTCCAGGACTGTATTTATACAGCATGCGTCAATGACACTGACCTCAGGTAGGAACACGTAAGAGTTGGACTAAATGTACACCTGAACTCTGGCTTACAGCAGCACACCAGCACGCTTAAATAAGGCTTTTGGAAGAAGGTATTAATGAGCCTCTGGCATGAATGGCCCCAGCAGTAAGCCTAAACACAAACACACACACACACACACCGGTCTGCAACATTGCGTAAGGACCTTCTCAGAAAGTGCAGGCTTAACAGATCACATTAAGTGTCTCTCTATTCTTAGCTGACTTGCTGCATAGAGGTGATGCTGCAACTATCTTGCAAGCACATTTTCCCTTAATTGCTCACTTCCTTCCTCTTCTGACTGTAAGACCTCCAGGTTTTTTATGTAGATATTATAGATTTTTATCACATATGATAATCAACTTAACTGTGCCCCATTTTATCAGCTATTTCACATTTTTCATCGGATGCCTGCTGTTCGCTAAATATTAGAAGAAACATCATTTTCAGCTTTGCTTGCTGAGAGTTGTGCAAAGCCTGACTTGTTATGTTCTGAAGCTGTTGTGTCGGCTCCCAGGATCAAACTGAAGCCGTGGGCTTTTGCAATTAGGGGGCATCCTGTTCCGGAGGAAGCCTGAGGGAGGTCACAGGGTCTAAACCGGATCTGTATTGGTTTTAATTGGTCTGTACTGGTCGTCCGTATGTGTTAAATGGTATTACAAAGCAAATCCTTGTCCTAAGGACTCAGGTTAGGTAGCAATGTCCTCTAATGAGGGATGTGCTTAAAAACAAGCAATAAAGGGGGAAAAAAAACTAGTTATATGCAGGCCAACCACTTTTGGTCCAGACTGACAAACGTCAAGAACTGTTGTATGGATCTCTGTGAAATGTACTTCATATATTCATGGTACCCAGAGGAGAGACCTAGTGACTCCTTTGAGTTTTCGTCCAGCACCAGCAACGGGTTATAATATTAATTCACCCTGTAATAAATCCCAGTATCTGGTAGCTGAGTTGGCACAGTTTGTGCAGACGCTCATGGTTCTCAGTTGATGAATTGTGATGACTTTGGTGATCTCCACTGGCACAATTTGAACTTTTACGCTAGGGGCTCACAAAAAATGTGCAGGAAATCTAATGTGTCTGAACAGGAACTTTGATTGCAGTAGATGCATAATATCCTGACTAATACATCCAACGATTGATGGAATATTGCAAGGATTACCATAAGAACCAAGCTCACACACACAGCAAAATTGATGAACAGATGCAAAGCCCAGCTATTACAGTTTTGCAGAGATGAGCCTTAAAAAGTTATCATCCACTTGAAACTCTACTATCATCCGTTTTAAAGATATATGAAAAAAGTTAATAGGACTGGATTGGTCCACTATTTATGTTGTTCTGTTGATAATTTGAGTTAATTTTTTTACCTTCTCAACTAAAGTTATACATATTGCCCCTTTAAATCCGTACATGCTTTTGTTGCTAGGAGGTTTAGTGGACCAACCTGTGGAGAACCCCCTGATTTCTTTTACCTTTTCCACTGCGTTCATTGTTAGCATGCTGACGTTAACATTTAGCTCGAAGCACTGCTAGGCCTTGACACAGCCTAACTCTGCTGTTTGAATGGCTGGAAACTCTTCCATCATGGAAAGAGGGATCACAGGTAACATCTGAGTCAAAGTGTTCCTATCTCTGTGTTCATGTTGTCATTGTGTGAACGTGTTTGTGTCCGTCAGTATTCACCTGATGAGGTCCAGCAGGGCGTCAGCGGAGGTCATAACAGGCCCTGAACTTGCATGGTGGCCATCTTTTTCTGAGCCTGTCCCCGGGTGGATGATGAGCACCAGCACGATGCCGACGATGACGGCGATGAAGGTTGTCCACAGGTAGTAGGTGATGGTCAGGACTCCCAGCCGACCGCTTGCCTTTGTGTCCATGGCTGACAGGCCGGACATAAGACTGGGTGGGATTACAGGAAACGTTATATTAACTTTAAAGTGGCCGAAACAGTGAATGAAAGACTTAATTCGTTTAGTTTCAATGTGTGTTTTCTTTTAAGGACAGTGTTCACTTTTTAGATGCAGGCGTTATAATTTAAAGATCGCAGATTTCTTGTGTTAAAATCAGTTTGTTGATTACTTTAAACCGAAGACAATGAGAGAAGGATGAAGGGATGATGTTGAGCATTATTTCACGGATCAGATTTAAATTCAGCCACCAGGATTACCCAGAATTCTCGTTTTTCATTGACGAGGGACTCCAAAAGTCCAGATTATGTGTGATACAAATATAACGCTAGTTTTCTGTGGTTGATGCAGCTGTAATAACAACAGAATGTTTATCTGTTTGGTGTATCAGAGGAGTGTCAACACAGGTGAGGCCTTTTCCTACCTGGAGGTGATGAGCGGCAGAATCAACATCTTCAACATCCTCATCAGCAGTTCTCCAGGGAAGGAGAAGTAGATCTTAGCCTGTTTGAGAGAGAAACACCTGAAGTTTACCATCACACAGACCAAATTATATCTCAAGCTGAAAATCCTGTCAGGATGTTTCTAGTGTAGTTCAGAACAAAACAATGTTAGCTAAATAAATCCAGTCGTCGATTTATGCCACCCAAAGACTTACAGGATCTCTTTTTGAAAGGACACTTTGGATGGGAAGGTTGTAAACAAAGGAGATTCGATGAGTTGGTAATGAAACTAAAAAATCAACAATTTTTTAATTGAATCGTTCAGTTTGTTTTGATGCAGTTTCAGATTCAGCACTTGGAGAACAATGGTGTGTATTACTAATAAAACTAATTACATTTTCTTTGGGCCAAATATTTTTTTGCTTTTGTTGAAATCAAATTCTCCAATAAATCAATTTGACAAATAATTTAAAGACGGTTATTTGTGTCATTCAGAGTAACTCTTTGAGATCGATTGCTACTGTCCCCTTGATGCTCTTTGTGCCTCCCAAATTTGTTTCTTTGCAGATGATGACGCTGTGTGTTTTATGGAAGGCTGCCAGCACGCAAGGTTAGATTGACTTATCACTGATTCAGCCGCTGCCAAAACACATGAGCTTCTCGGTCCATTTACAGCATGTTACATCGCTGCAATGTAGCGTCAAGAGCCTTTAGACAGACATTTATAAACATTTCAGAATAAGTCTGATCGTGTAAATAACATCTATCCTTTAAAGTATAACAGATGGTCACAATTTGAGTACATAGGACTAACTTCTTAGCGAGTAGTTACACATCCAGATGTCAGGGAGCATCTGTATGATTCATTTTGAGCCATGGTTCTCGCCTCCTGATGAATGTAAGTTCAATATTCACAGCTTTGTTTTGGTTCCCTCAAACTACTGAGGGAAATATTTGGCTCTTCGCTAACCGCCTGTCTGCTGTTGGATGATCAGCAGGTAGTGTAGTGTGGGTTTATAGAGCTTCATTTTAATGAAAACATCAAGACATCGCGCTGTGAGCCTGAGAATGAAGCAGAACAGTAAAGTTGTTGCTTTAAAACCAGGACAATGAGTTAAAAGATGCTATAACACTTAAACCACTATTCGAAACACCCTCCTTCTAGTGCTCAGGTGATCCAGTGTTTACCTAGAATATATCTGTTTTAGCTGCTTCAACTGTTTCTGCACCTCTTCTGATACCTTTAGCTCTCTGACTCACCTATCTGCTTTTGCTCTCACTGTGACATAACCAGCTTTATCTACAGTGTCAGGACACATGAGGTGTGAACTCGAACAGGCTGGCTGTTACTTCCTTTCATTAACGTTGAGTTAATTTGCACTCGTTGTCAAATATCCCACTACTTTCTATCAACTTAAGACTAACATCCAGTCACATTGCCCCCCGTTGAATTCAAATCGATCCATTCATCCATACCTGTGTGGACAGGTTCAGTGACCTGAGTCCAAATCCAAGCACACAGCCCGTCACCACAGCGATGACCGACAGTGTCAGCAGACCGTTCCTCTTGCAGTAGTCCCTGATATACGCCCTGCATTTCGACGACAACACGCTCTTAAACATCTTCTCAAACATGATTCAAACTCAGTCCGTGTCCCAGCAGGCCCCCCCTCCACCCTGAGCAGCGACAGTTATCCTGATATCCTGGTCAGTGAAGTTGATCGGTGTGTATCCACCAAGAGCCGAGGCAGAGGACTGAGTCTGATCCAGTGTTGGTCCTCTCTTGCACTGGGGAGCTCATCCAGTCTGAGAGAGGAAGTGTCGACGAACTGATTCCTGGTAAAGCATTGCCTAAAAGGATTATCCCTATCCCACGCTGAGGGAGACTCCTCCGCAGCCACTTAAGCTTTGTTAAAGAGGCTAAAGCCAAGACTTCGGTGCTGATCAGCTCCGCCATTTATAGCTTATTATGAGTTATTACGCCGGACCCGTAAGTCATCTCATTCATAGAGCTGCTTGAGCCTTGACCTCTGCGACTCTCGTGTAATCAGAGTCGTAGCACCACCAACTTTTGCCCACCTTCAGTGAGTCATGTTTTGGGTTATTTAACAATTCAGCCAACATTTAGTAAACAGACAAAAGTTATTGAAATGAAATACAAATAAGACCAAGCCAAAAAAGATAACATTGGCATGAACATGAATGAAGTGGCCGCTGATATTTGTCACACAGCAGCGTGCAGGTGAATGAGCTGCACTGTGCAGGCCGGATTATCAGAGGGCAGAGGCTAAAGGTAAGACACAGGCATCAGTCCTCGATGTTCAGGACAGTCGCTGACACATGATCTTACCATGACGTTACACTCTGTCCTCTGTGCAGAGAGGTCAGGGTGTGCGTTCAGAGGCCCTTAACTTCAGGAAACTGCATTTTGGGGGGTAAATAACGCCTTGTTGGTCGAGAGAAGCGCTTAAATTAACTTGAGAAGAATGTATTTGCAGTCAAAGGATCACTGCTAAATTGGTGTATCAATCTACACAATATTAATCTCCTGCTGCAATTTCAGCAGAATCAAACCTAAAAAAAGATGTAATCAGAGTTATTAATGTACAGATAATAGGAAAATAAGTCAAATGAAGAATCTAAAGAATGTAAATGACAAGCCATTGTTATCAGCCGTTCCGGTTACTCCAGCGTGTTGTTGATCCTCCAGCTGACCTGTCTCATCTGATTTCACAGTCTCCACGCTGACCTTGGAACAGATCCAAATTGGACTGTCCAACAATGCCTGTAGACGTCACCTTTTAACCAATCCAATCACATTTAATCCTCGTCCTGAATAATGCACGCAGCGAGATCAGCGAATGATGGAAAAGTGAAACACGCACACTCAGAGACATTTGTTTCCATTTCAAATGTCTTTTCTTTCCTTTAAATATTCATTTATTATTATTATTCCAAAGCATTAAAAACTCTGAATTTGAGACTTTCAAATTGAACAAACCTAAACTTTCTGCTAGATCTGAAAATAACTTGAAACCACTGTCACCAATGTTATGCATTCCCCTTTTCAAATAAAAAAATAGCCAAAATGTTCGACTCCAAACACACATCCTTAAAGCTGGTATGAATACATTTTTGTAGTAAATAAGAATGTGAGAACAATGGCAGCTTCCCTTTTGCTTGACAGGGCTTTATAGTGAGATTCAACTTATTATTTAGCTGTCTGCAACTTAAATGTTTCGGTTCAGTCTTGCTGCTCTCATAGCAGCTGTTTTCATAGTCATATATAGTCATCACAGTGGAGCATTATCAGCTACTGAGCCAGATATTTCCCCAAGTGTTCAGTAGAGACCTAAAACAAAGCTAAATGAGTGTAAATAATGGACTTACTGTTTATTCTCCAACTCCAACTAAATCATAATGGTGCTTTGTGACTTCTGGATGCAATATCAATTTAAGGTGATGATTTGTCAATGTTGTGTTTGCAGCGCAGAGCACATAACGTTTCTGCAAAGCAACAGATCAGTTAAAAAAACGTATTGTTAACGTGTTTATGTTTCATTGCGTAGATTTTTCAGTTTTTCTCATGTCACAAGACAGAAATAGAGATTGGGAGAGAATCAGAGAATAGCACGTGCTTGGTGAGGTTCCTGTCAGCTCTGTGTTCAGTGGTCTGTGTCAGAGTCTTTTCGTCTTCAGCAGCTGCAGTCGCTCCCTGCTGTAAGAGCCCAGAGTCTCTGCAGTCTGACTGAGGGAGGTTTTTGTATGACAGCAAATCACTGTGTGAACATATCAACGCTGGTTGTAGTGGGTTCATTCAAACAGTAATAAACTGCTGCATCGCCAGTCTGAACTCCACTGATGGTCAAAGTGAAGTCGAGGTTGGTTCCACTGCCACTAAACCGAGCTGGTGTTCCTGATTGACGTGTGCTCGCATAATATATTAGGAGCTTTGGAGTCTGTCCAGAATTCTGTTGATACCAGGACAGACGTTCATTACTACTTTGTTTATAAGGACGTTTGGGTTTGTCTTGCAGGTGAGAGTGACGGTGGATCCTGGAGTAAATGTCACTACTGGAGGCTGAGTCACAGTCACCTGACCGCTGCATCCTGCACACAAAAACAAATAATTGATTTATCAGCAGAAATCAATGAGAGAAAAGGCAGCACATCATGTGTGAAATGTTGCTGAGTGAACCAACCTGTAAAACAGCAGCAGGCCAGCGTCCAGATGAGGATGGTGATGAGAGTCATGGTGGTTGTGCATTCTGCTGTGGTGACTGACAGATGTGAGTCCTGCAGTGTTGAACTCACAGGACTATAAACCTTCTCAGTTCACTGGAGGATCAGCTGACCATGCAAAGCCTCCTCTCTATGGAAATGATTTCTCTGCTCTCAGCACACTGAAGGCAACGTGGGGCACAACATCAGGAGAAACACTGCTTGGATTTACACCATCTATGATCTTAATGAACAGAGGAACATATTTATGTTAGAAGTGCAGTCGAGGATTTAAGGATGAGTTTGTGTCCACTGTGGTTGGTATGATATGTCTGTTTGTCTGCCTTTCATTCACTCACATGGTTTAATGTAGATGAATAATATATTTAATATCTGTTTAATATGAGTTATCAGTAAATTATGATTATTTAAAAGCATCATGTTAATTTAACCATGTATCAACTGATATAAACTGTGAAGAAATGACTTTGTTTCAAGGAGACTGTGATTGTTTCTCTGTCAGGAGGAGAAAAGTCAAGAAAAATGAATAAAATTATTCTTATTTATTTAATATTTTCAATCCAAAACATTGGACAATCTTTGTAGATTCAACCAATATAAATATTTCTGTGTTATTATGAAAATCAGAGAGTGTTTTCAGTGGATAGATGCTTGTTCACAGTGCAGGAGGTTTTTGTACGGCCACTTAATGAGTTTGTATCACTGTGGTGGACTTTTGGTGGAGGAACCAAACTCATCATTAACTGTAAGTACCAGAGATTTTATTATTTCTGCAACATTAAAAATATAAGATAAAGTTTTGTGTCAGAATTTGATAAACAAGAATTTATTCTGTATGATTTACATGTTGTGGATATATTTTTATATAAATTGAGCTGGTCTGATAACTCAGTTAGGAATTGTATTTTGCTGAAATTAATATTCTTTCAGCATTATAGATAATGTGTTATAACATTTGACAAATACCTGGACTTTTCTTCTCTTATTTTTTCAAAAAACATCAGTTTTTTTGGTAAATTTTGGTTGTAACATTTCTCAGCAACTTTCTAAAATTTTTTTTCTAAAATTCAACAATTGTTCAATACAAAATCTAACATTGATGCCGTAGCATTTCTATATAAATAGGTGAGTCTTTTTATGAACATCCAGTAAAGATGTAGTTTGTGTTCACAGCTCGTTAGTTTAAAGTCGTGAACAGGAAGTGAAACAGACAGATGACAAAGTCTTTAACTGAAGACAGATGTTACATTTTGAAGGGTTGAATGATCTTTTGTCGAACGATATAATGCAGATATCAAGATTTCAGTAAAATGTATAATTAGATTTACACCAAAGTAATTTTGCATTTTATCGTTTCATTCTTACTGATTCGTGCTGAGTGTCACAGTAGAAGATGAATTGTTTTAAAAGTGAAAATTACATCAACTTTTATCATTTAGTTGTGTTTGTTAAACTCTCCTTTCCTCCATGTGTCACCTCCTCTCCTCTGTCTGATCACAGTATCATGCACACAGCTCATCCACAGCAGTGTTAACCTCTGTCATGTCTCATCAGTGTCTCATGTCCAGCTGTCTGTCCTGCACTGGAAGTTAATCTGCTCCTTGTGTGTCTCCTCTCTCCCCTCCAGCTGGCCCCATGGTCAGGCCCTCCATCTCTCTGCTCCCCCCCTCCTCTGAGCAGCTCTCCGGGGGCTCGGCCACGCTGGCCTGCCTGCTGACCGGCTACTCTCCTCAGGGAGCCGCGGTGCGCTGGGAGGTGGACGGTACGGAGGTAACAGAGGGGGTCCTGAGCAGCTCGGAGGAGGAGAGGAGCGGACGCTACAGCAGCAGCAGCACCATGAGCCTGAGCCGGGAGCGCTGGATGGAAGGAGAGCTGTACACCTGCAAGGTCCTCCATCATGACCACAGCCAGACCCAGTCCCTCCACAGGAGCCAGTGTAAGGCCTAGAGGGGCCGGCTGAAGCCCAGGACAGGAGCTGTGTGTGGGGGGAGCAGGAGTAACACACCTGCTGCTCTGATCAACCTGAGTTTGAATGTTTGTAGTGGAAACTAAAGCTTTGTGTGACAGAGAACAACACTGCTGTAAAGTGTTGGACAGCAACAACTTAGAGAGTGATGTGTGTAGCTCAGCAGCTTGATGTGAGTGTGCTTAATAACTGTCATGATGATGATTTATGTTTCTGCTAATAAAGCTTGAAGTGATCAATAACTAAAATGAAGTGTTTGGTCTTTTATCTTCTGAAGAGTCATAAGAAATAAATTGGTTTATAACTTCAACTGATACTCCTCTCTGTGGAGAATGAAACACTTTGGATTCATCATGTAGATACAACATGACATATTCTAATACATATTAAACAATAATGTTATAAGATAAGACATTTTGAGGTCATTTATATTCTTTGTTTTATATCTAGCTTGGCTGATTTTGCTTTTTAGCATCACCATTGTGAAGAGACACTGAAGTTTAAAACTGTATACTGAAGAGTGTCTGTGAGTCTGTTTCAGTTTTATTTAGGTTCATTGTGGTTCTGCTTGATGACTCTTGTGTTCACTGGACCAGTTCTCCTCATCACAGTCTCTTCACCAACCCTCTGCACCTGCAGCAGGCCGTTCTCACTTCAGTCAAACTGAAGGAGGTTTTTGTACGGCTCTGAATCACTGTGTGAACGCTCCACCATGGTCACCCAGACAGTAGTAATTTCCTATATCTTCAGCCTGAACACCACTGATGGTCAGAGTGTAGCTAGAACCAGATTTACTGCCACTGAATCGAGACGGAGTTCCAGAGAAGCGATCTGATGAAGTGTATATCAGGAGTTTGGGAGCCTGTCCAGGTTTCTGAAGGTACCAACTGAGATCAGCACCAATATTTGAGCTTCCTGTGGCGCTGATGGTCACAGTCCCTCCAAGACTAACAGACTTGGATTTGTCAGCCTGAGTCAGGAAATTGTTTGCAGAAGACTCTGAAATGAGAAAAGACAAATCTTGTGAATAAAAAGAAGCAAATTGAATAAAAATCAAGTGAATGGAACAAACTGAATTTCCACCAGATGTTTTCAAAATCTCTCACCCTGACTCAGAAAACCCAACATGACAATCAGAGTTATTGGCGACATCATCCTGATGCAGTTTTCAGTGTGAGTGCATGGAAACAGTTCAGACTCTCTGTGACATAAGAACTTAAACTCTGAGGAGCAGTGATGCATTAAAATCATGCAAAATATATTTAAGAAGGCAAACACACACCTGTTCATGCGAAACAGAAACAGAGGAGGTGAGGTGGAGTGACAGCTCATCATCTTGAGGATCATGTGACAGTTTAAAGTCCATGTGGAAAATTTAGACTTTGAGCTGTTTTACATTTCTTCTCCTCATTTTAAACATCCTGCATTTCACATCTTTATGATCTCACATGACTTTGTCCTCATTAACAGGTCTATATCACCCCCTGCTGGCACACTTCATCAACACTGACCTCACTGTGAACTGACACGATTATTGACTGATTTTGGATGTATTCACTGTTTCCTTAAATCCTGTTGTTGACACTTGTGATAGCATAGCATTCTATTTAATGTAGGTAAAATAGAGCTATGTGAATTTTCTGGCAGTGGGACACAACTATCACAGCTTATAGTGAGAAAAACACTGAATTTCATTTCTATCTCAAGGTCAAGATATATCAGAAAAATATCATCATTCTTTAAATAAAACAAGAGAAATCCTGAGTCCTGTCCTCAGTCAGGAAACTGATAGTGAAAGAGGAAAGTTATCCTAATTGAGCTTTAGCTTAGCTGAGACTGTTAACATGTAAAACAGCTGGCATGTCCCTATAGACAAGTAAATGTGAACATCAGTGGCGTGCACAGGTAGACAATAGGTGGTGCTAAAGCACCTGCCCTTTGCCCTCTGGACCAAGCAAGTGCCCTTTTGAAAGTAGTTTTTTTTGTTTTTTGTTTTTTTGTGGCCCATGCTGACATGATCATCTATAAGTGCTCGTCGATTAAAAGCCTGTGATAATAATGCCCCAATTAATATTCCCTCCACCCCCACCCCACCCGCACACACCTCTGTCAACGTGAACGCGCAGAGCAGACACAAACGGAGGTGCGTTGTAGCAGCAGACAGTGCACAGCCGCAGCCCACACACACCTCCTCCCCTGCCCACCAACACATAAATGAATCGAGTCGAGTGTGTTGTTTGCCCCCTAAGCCTCAGTTGCCAAGCTATAACTTGCATTTATTTGTCTCTGTTGTGAAGTAGCCTGTCTCAACGCCACACAGCTGGGCATAAATTAGCTGACTGCTCACCTGCTTAACAAGCTAGACGCTACCCAAAATCAATAATAGATATGACGTGATGATGACCACCGGTAGAGTTTGTCATTGGTATCCTACAGCATGTGAATCTATCAGTATACTTAATTAAGATGAATATTTAGTAGGCTATTGTGTAGGTTTACATTAGGCTACATAATTAACACTTGCAGTGATTTATTCGCTAAATGACAAACAGGCAATTCCCAATTGCCTGCAGAAAAAGTAGCCCTGTGCCTTGTTGAAATATAACCAAACAGTCTTATTCATATTGTTGGTCTCTTTTTATTTACCAATTGCAGCAGAATGTCTAGAAAGGAGAGGATAACGAGGAAAAAGAAAGGGAGCTACAGCAGGCAGCCCAGGGGAGCAGCTCTCTGCTCTCCTGGATAAAAGCATCCACCAGCACCAAGGAGGATGCTTCTTTAGAGAGTGGTAACGCTCACTCTTCACTCCTTACTTCAAAATGACACTTTGTACACTTCTTTTGTTCTGACAGGGGAAAAAGAGCACACTAATCTATCATTGTAGCTTGTAACTTGCTTAAAACCTGTGCGTTCATTCCAAAGAAATAAAACAATAGATAGATAGATAGATAGATAGAATTACTTTAATGATCCCAGACTGGGAAATTATTTAATAGTGATAGACTGATCAGCACTATAGTGTGAAACTGTACCAGTTCAAAGGTCAAGTAATTTTATTAAGATATTGACATAAATAAATATGCAATTACATTCAACATGTGCCTGTAATGTTTATTTATTTTTTAAATCTCACTCTGCTATAATAAGGCAGCTGTCATGAAGTGCCCTTATTTCTCACTGAGCACCTGCCCCCAAAAATGTCTGTGCACGCCACTGGTGACCATCAACTCCTCTAGAGCTGTTGTGGTTCTGACATTTCTGTCTGCTTTTATTGTGTTTTCTGGATGTTTGTGGTCTGTCTGCACTTTGTTTCCCTCCTGTGTTCCTGTGCTCCTCCCCAGCCTGCTTCTCCCTCCACACCTGTCCTGCTTCAGCCTTGTTAGCCCCGCCCTGTTCCCAGTGTTTTCACCAGCCAATCAGCTCCTTTCCTGTTCTCCTGCTTCTTCACCTCATTCTCCTCTCCTGAGCTTCTCCACCTGCACCTCATTACACTGTCAGCTTGTTTTGTGTTTATGTTCAGATTTCAGTTCAATGTTAGTGGAGTTGTCTGCCTGTTGTGTCCAGGTTTTGGGGGGGGGGGGGGGTTTCATATTTTTGGTAACTTCAGTGTAAATGAGGATTTCTAACAATTGGATGGAGCCAAGCAACCTGCGTCCCCCTACTTTCAAGTAAAGCAAAGCTAACCAACTGGTAATGGACTCAAAACAGAGTGATATCAGTCAGTAAGAAAGTGAATAAGTTCACTTCTGAAAAATTTGGATTGTATAATTTCAAAGTTATGTAACCTGTTTTTTTTTATTTGGATTTATATGTGATACACTTTGTTTTGTTTATTTCGTATCTTGAAAATGTTAGGTGAAATTGAACATTGTAGGATGTTTGTTATCATAACAGTGCTATTTTCTTGTGAAATGAAGATGTATAAAAAGTATGAAATATAGTAAAGTTATATTAATAAGTATTGTATGCTTGGTGAGGTTCCTGTCAGCTCTGTGTTCAGTGGTCTGTGTCAGAGTCTCTTCCTCTTCAGCAGCTGCAGTCGCTTCCTGCTGTAACAGCTCAGAGTCTCTGCAGTCTGACTGAGGGAGGTTTTTGTACGACCACAAATCACTGTGTGAACACATCAGCACTGTTGATATAGTGTACACTCTTACAGTAATAAACTGCTGCATCTTCACTCTGAACTCCGTTGATGGTCAAAGTGAAGTCTCTCTCGCTTCCACTGCCACTAAACCGAGCTGGTGTTTCTGAATGATGTACGTTTAAATGTCTCATTTGGAGCTTTGGACTCTGTCCAGCTTTTTGTTGATACCAGAACAGACATAAATTTACACCACCACAGATGTAAACAGGTTCGCTGGTTGTACAGTTGAGAGTGACAGTGGATCCTGGAGCAGATGTCACTACTGGAGGCTGAGTCACAGTCACCTGACCGCTGCATCCTGCACACAAAAACAAATCATTGATTTATCAGCAGAAATCAATGAGAGAAAAGGCAGCACATCATGTGTGAAATGTTGCTGAGTGAACCAACCTGTAAAACAGCAGCAGGCCAGCGTCCAGATGAGGATGGTGATGAGAGTCATGGTGGTTGTGCTTTCTGCTGTGTTGACTGACAGATCTGAGTCCTGCAGCGTTGAACTCACAGGACTATAAACCTTCTCAGTTCACTGGAGGATCAGCTGACCATGCAAAGCCTCCTCTCTATGGAAATGATTTCTCTGCTCTCAGCACACTGAAGGCAACGTGGGACACAACATCAGGAGAAACACTGCTTGGATTTACACCATCTATGATCTTAATGGAACAGAGTAACATATTTATATTAGAAGTGCAGTCGAGGATTTAAGGATGTGTTTGTGTCCACTGTGGTTGGTATGATTTGTCTGTTTGTCTGCCATTCATTCACTCACAGGGTTTACTGGAGATAAATAATATATTGAATATCCGTTTAATATTAGTTATCAGAGTTTATGATTATTTAAAAGCATCATGTTAATTTAACCATGTATCAACTGATATAAACTGTGAAGAAATGACTTTGTTTCAAGGAGACTGTGATTGTTTCTCTGTCAGGAGGAGAAAAGTCAAGAAAAATGAATGAAATTGTTCTTATTTATTCAATATTTTTAATCCATAACATTGAACAATCTTTGTAGATTCAACCAATATAGATATTTCTGTGTTAATATGAAAAGCAGAGAGTGTTTTCAGTGGATAGATGCTTGTTCACAGTGCAGGAGGTTTTTGTACGGCCACTTAATGAGTTTGTATCACTGTGGTGGACTTTTGGTGGAGGAACCAAACTCACCGTTGACTGTAAATACCAGAGATTTTTATTTTATACAACATATTGCAAATATAACTTTTATTAAGTATTGAACAAGATTCTGATCAAGTTTAATGTCTGTATGTTGTTGAAAATGTTTATTTTTATCTGAAGTGAGACTGATCTCTCAGTCTGAGACAAAAGTTTGCTGAAATCAACATGTGTTCAGTATTCAGTGAAATTTTAAGGAACATAAAACTGCTCGGATGTTTTTTGATAATCTTCTTTGTCATTACTTTGAATTGTTTTCATCTTAAAAATAATCATAATTAACGTTTCAATCGGAAAAACTGAAAATGCTAAAAGCACAGCATCAATATTTTTATATAATAATGTTTAACACTTAAAAAGTTTTTAGTTTTAAAATCTGCTTCCTCTTTAACACAAATAGTATTTTATCAGTAAATGCAGCTTATCTTTGTGTTCACGCTTCATTCATATCACATGTGGTCAAAAGGAAGTGAAAGAGACAGATGACAAAGGTTTGAACTGTGTTCACATGAGTGTTTCAGCTCTGTCAGTTTGAACAGAAGAAAATCATCACAGGGACGAGTTATTCACTGTCACACATTATGAAACACATGTGAAGATGTCGCCAATAATCTTCATCAGTGAAGCTTTTTAGTTGCATTTCCACTTGAATCGTGTGTCTGATGGTCTGATACTGAGTGATTTATGAGAGCAGCAGCAGCACAACTTATTCTGTTTGATTGGATCAAATATAAGAAATTAGCAGTTTGTCATGTGTCTTTATTACCAAGCCTTCACTCTCATGACTTTGTCTTCTCTCCCCCTCTCCTCCCCCCTCTCTCTCTCTCCTCCAGTGGGTGTGGTGCGGCCCACCCTGACCGTCCTCCCCCCCTCCAGAGAGGGGCTGCAGCAGGGAGATGCCACACTGGTGTGTCTGTCCAGCGGGGGCTTCCCCTCCACCTGGAAACTGGGCTGGAAGGTGGGGGGCAGCAGCAGCTCCTCAGGGGCGTTACACAGCCCGGAGGTCCTGGGGACGGACGGCCGCTACAGCTGGAGCAGCACCCTGAGCCTCTCTGCAGACCAGTGGAGGAAGGCGGGCTCAGTGAGCTGTGAGGCCAGTCTGAATGGACAGAGCCCCGTCACTCAAAGCCTGGAGCCTGAGCGCTGCTCAGAGTAGAGCTTCAGCAACACTTCCTGTCTGGAGATGATGCTGCTGCTTTCATAGAGATCTTGATGAAGCTCCAGATCTCCTCTGTTCACATGTTTCTGCAGGTTTCACAGCTCTCTGCTCAGTGTTTCAGTCTGCATGTTGCTGTCTAATACTCATCTTCTGCATATTCTTCTTCATCTTCTTTACTTTTCAACTTCTGCTGAGTATCATGAGTTTTTCTCAGAGTGAGACTTTGAACATGAAATCATCATTTAATAAAATTGTGGGTAATAAAGAGACAGTGTCTTTGTGTTTCTTTTATCATATATTCATGAAAAATCTCTTCTTGATCTTCTCAGCATCATAACTGGTGTTATATTATACATGATAGAACAGGAGATGGTTCTCCTTCGTTACATCTGAATATAAAATCTCACATTTTGAACATGAAATCATTTTAGTTATTATATAAAGTGTAATAACATAAAAATGGCATTCCTGCTTTTGATCTTTTTTGTTTTAGACAGTTTAGTGGAGCTATTAACAGAGACACCATTGTAGCATTTTTGATATCATTGGTTGAAGTCCAACAAAAACTGGTCTTCATCAGTTTACAACTAATTATATTGAATTTTATGAAACGGATTGAAGTTTAGAACTAAGTGTGGAGAAATGTCTGTGAGTCTGTTTCAGTTTTATTTAGGTTCATTGTGGTTCTGCTTGATGACTCTTGTGTTCACTGGACCAGTTCTCCTCATCACAGTCTCTTCACCAACCCTCTGCACCTGCAGCAGGCCGTTTTCACTTCAGTCAGACTGAAGGAGGTTTTTGTACGGCTCTGAATCACTGTGTGAACACTCCACCACCGTGGTCACCCATACAGTAGTAATCTCCAGCATCTTCAGCCTGAACCCCACTGATGGTCAGAGTGTAGCTAGAACCAGATTTACTGCCACTGAATCGAGACGGAGTTCCAGAGAAGCGAGTTGATGAAGAACGTATCAGGAGTTTGGGAGCCTGTCCAGGTTTCTGAAGGAACCAATCAAGAGTGCTACCAATATTTGAGCTCCCTGTGGCGCTGATGGTCACAGTCCCTCCAAGACTAACAGACTTGGATTTGTCAGCCTGAGTCAGGAAATTGTTTGCAGAAGACTCTGAAATGAGAAAAGACAAATCTTGTGAATAAAAAAGAAGCAAATTGAATAACAATCAAGTGAATGGAACAAACTGAATTTCCACCAGATGTTTTCAAAATCTCTCACCCTGACTCAGAAAACCCAACATGACAATCAGAGTTATTGGCGACATCATCCTGATGCAGTTTTCAGTGTGAGTGCATGGAAACAGTTCAGACTCTCTGTGACATAAGAACTTAAACTCTGAGGAGCAGTGATGCATTAAAATCATGCAAAATATATTTAAGAAGGCAAACACACACCTGTTCATGTGAAACAGAAACAGAGGAGGTGAGGTGGAGTGACAGCTCATCATCTTGAGGATCATGTGACAGTTTAAAGTCCATGTGGAAAATTTAGACTTTGAGCTGTTTTACATTTCTTCTCCTCATTTTAAACATCCTGCATTTCACATCTTCATGATCTCACATGACTTTGTCCTCATTAACAGGTCTATATCTCCCCCTGCTGGCACACTTCATCAACACTGACCTCAGTCTGTGAACTGACATGATTATTGACTGATTTTGGGTGTATTCACTATTTCCTTAAATCCTGTTGTTGAGACTTGTGATCGCATAGCATTCTATTTAATGTAGGTAAAATAGACCTGTGTGAATCTTTTGGCAGTGGGACACAACTATCACAGCTTATAGTGAGAAAAACACTGAATTTCATTTGTATCTCCAGGTCAAGATGTATCAGAAAATTATCATCATTCTTTAAATAAAACAAGAGAAAGCCTGAGCCCTGTCCTCAGTCAGGAACTGATAGTGCAAGAGGAAGGTTATCTTAATTGAGTTTTAGCTTACCTGAAGACTGATAACATGTGAAACAGCTGGCATGTCCCTATAGACAAGTAAATGTGACCATCAACTCCTCTAAAGCTAAATCAGCTCCTTTCCTGTTCTCCTGGTTCTTCACCTCATTCTCCTCACCTGAGCTTCTACACCTGTCTCTTCACCTGCGCCTCAACATATCGCCTGTTTGTTTTGTGTTAAAGTTCAGTTTTTTTTTTGTTTTTTTTTTTAAATGTTTATTTGAGATGGACATAGCAATTACATTGGACAAACCATATGCATTGTTTAAGTGTTTTAGCACAAGTGCTAATTCACAACACTTAAAATAATAAGAGTGGAGAAAGAAAAAAAAAAACAGGCAAAGATAGGAGAAAAAAAGAAAAGAAAAAACAGCAACAAAACGAGAGAAAAAAGATATCAAAGAAATACAAGCAATAAAAATATATGATAATATAAGATATATAATATATAAGTATATTAGTGTGAAAAAGTATTGTGTGCTTGGTGAGGTTCCTGTCAGCTCTGTGTTCAGTGGTCTGTGTCAGAGTCTCTTCCTCTTCAGCATCTGCAGTCGCTTCCTGCTGTAACAGCTCAGAGTCTCTGCAGTCTGACTGAGGGAGGTTTTTGTACGACCAAAAATCACTGTGTGAACACATGAGCACTGTTGATATAATGTTGACTCTGACAGTAATAAACTGCTGCATCTTCAGTCTGAACTCCACTGATGGTCAAAGTGTAGTCAGAGCTGCTACCACTGCCACTAAACCGAGCTGGTGTTCCTGATTCACGTGTGTTTATAGATCTTATTATGAGCTTTGGAGGCTGTCCAGATTTCTGTTGATACCAGTGCAGACATTTAATGCCATTACAATTCACATTAACAGGTTGGCTGGTTCTACAGGTGAGAGTGACAGTGGATCCTGGAGCAGATGTCATGGCAGATGTCATGGCTGAGTCACAGTCACCTGACCGCTGCATCCTGCACACATCGATGATCAATCAAGCACCCAGTCATGCACATTAAGATGAAAATGGCAGCTTAGATGAATGCAGAAGATATTTATGTCTCTTTTAAAACTGAAAAGGGAACTGACTGACTGTGAGGGACATGAAAATCTAGGTTTCAGTTCTCCTTTGAGTGACGATGAGATACCATAAGTTCCTGTAAATTGTGGTTGTGCTTTGGGTGACTGCTAATGTTCAGGTGAGCAGTGGTGCGTATCAGAATCTCTTGCAAAAGGTCCCAGCTGCAGCTAATTTGAGGGAGGTTTTTGTACGACTCTACATCACTGTGTGCGGAGCCCTACATATGCTCCCATGCAGTAGTAATCTCCTGCATCGTCTGCTTGAACTCCACTGACTGTTAGAGTGAACACAGGTTCAGAACCGCTGCTGCTGAAATGACCTGGTGTACCAGACTGACGGCTGCTTATTTTGTAAAACAGCAGTTTGGGAGGCTGTCCGGGTTTCTGCAGGTACCAACTGAGATCGTCGTCCACTCCTGTACTGGCTGTGCAGCTCAGAGAGACCGTCTCTCCCACACCGACAGACTTTGTCGCAGGAGACTGAATCACAGTTGGATTCGCTGTTGATCCTGCGAAAAATGAGTGACATTTCCAATGTAAACATGCAACTATAACTCTGCATCAGTCATAGAAAGGCCAGTGCAATTATCCAAACGATCAGAGCAGGATCTCACCCTGAATGTGGGCTGCCAGCATCAGCAGGAAAACCAGTGACATCTTCAATATGGATGTGTGTGTTTGTGTGTGAGAAAATAATAAAATTGTGGTGTCCTCTGCACAAGAGATGGTGCCTTTAAAGACATCTGATGTGGGAGGATTCAAATTATAATGTCTTATTCCTGTGAGAGTTGACTGCGTTTCGTTAAGACAAATGCTGCTCTCTTGTGTCAGAACAGGAAAATGTCACGTCATGGATGGATAATGAGATGATGAGCCTCTGTGGGCACAGACTTGTACTTTCTCAAGGAAAGACTATTTGTAGTTGTAGTTTTTTGTAATTGTTCTGTAATTTTGTGGTTGATATGCCTAAATGTGCAGTCATTTTGCATCGCTGTATTTTTAAAGTCTTTTTGCATCCCCCTTGTTTCTCATCTCTCTGCAGTTGTTTAGGATCCCTTGGGGGTCATTTTGTCTAATTGTGGTCCGTTTCTGCTTGTTTTTCATCTCTTTGTGGTTGTTTTGAATCTCATTTCGTCTATTTGAAGTTGTTTGGCATCTCTTTGTGGCCATTTTGCAACATTTTGTAGCGATTTTGCATCTCTGTCATTGTTTTTGTATCTCTTTGAGGTTGTTTTATATGTCCTTTATTGTCATTTTGCATCTCTTTGAAGTTGTTTTGAGTCTCTTTGTGGTATTTTCTTTGTTCTCTTAATGGTTCTCTTAATGGTTATTTTTGTCACCCATTGTTTCGCATCTCTTTAAAGTGGTTTTCTGTCTCTTTATGGTCATTTTGGATCGTCAAATTCATTTAGCCACGTAATCATCTTGCATCTCTTTTAAGTCATTTTGTGTCTGTGTGTCTTTTGATGGTTGTTTTGTCTCTGTGTGGAGTCACTTTCTTGGAAATCGTCTTTCTTTGGTTATTTTGTTTCTTTTTGTTCTGCTTGTGGTTATTTTTTTTAACTCTTGCAGTCATATTGAATTTTTCTTTAATTTGCTTTGTGGTCTCTGACTATTTCCTGTCTCTGTGAAGTTGTTTGACATCTCTTAGTTTGTCAATCTTTTTATGTCTGTATCTGTGATTTTGCCTCTTACTTTTTAATCTCTTTGTAGCTGTTTTTCACCCCTCGCGCCCATTTAATAAACCAGACACAAGCCTATTGAGGTCCACCTTTAATAATAATTTACACACTGTATGGATTTTATTCAACACCAGAAGTCGTCGGTTTCATGATGAACACAACACATTCATTTTAAAGTCTGCAATAATTCATATCACATGTAAAAATGGAATGTGTGTTCTGGTCGAAAAGCCACATAACTGTGTTTTCCAGCCTGTTAACAGTATTTGCCAGTACTCAGTGTTTGTGTCAACCTGTTGAGTACCATACGAGTAGATCTAAAAAGGCACATTTAATACACATTTTTAAAATGCTTTCCAGTGATTGTCTAAACTTATAGAAAAAAAATAGGTGTAAACCAATCACATGTGGTACTCCAAGCAGGTTCAAACAAACAATCATTCCCAAATACTGCTTGACTCAGGTCTGGCTCGAGTGTTTTCAGGCTTATCAATACATTTTTTTATGGTTTGAGTCCATAAATGCAAAGTTCAGGGAACAGAGGATGAACTGGTTCACAATAACAAGTTGAAAACACAAATTTGTCTTCTGTTGTGTTAGTTACAAATATAAAAACAATGATATACATACTTTTTTCAAAGCCGTTAAAAAAATACAGGACATCACCAATACACAATATACAAAAAGTCTTCCTCCAGTTCAACACTTACAGACAGACAATTTCAAACAGTATTTTGTGCTGTACTCGCACAGCTAAAGACAAACAGAAGAAGAAAAACAAATGTGAGTTTTGGAGACAACACGCTCGAGAATTCAAGGCATTTTTTTTTTTATCAGTGTTAAGATGGGTTCTTACAGTTTAGCCTGCAGAGAGTTTGATAGCAGAAGTCTGACTCATTTTAAAGGTGCAATTTGTAAAAATTTTGTTTACAAGAATCAAATTTCTTTAGAATCAACTAAAAAATAAGAGTGATGAAGGTAACGTGCTCACAGGCTGAACGCTCCTGTGCTAACGGTGCTAACACCAACCCAACCTGGTAGCTGTATAGCTAACAGTCATGGATGTATAAACAGAATGCAGTCAGCAGCATTTAGGAGATACTCTCATGACGGGCTGGACTTTTTTGTTTGTGAGTATGAATTTAACAGGAGGCCAAATTTTTACATATTGCACCTTTAATGATATAGTGTGTTTTGGTGCCTGGTAATACCCAAAACTGCCAGCAGGGGGCTGAAACTCTCAACTTTCAAAAACACGACACCGTACTCTTATTTAAAAAAAAGAAAGGGGGACATTTTCAGGGACAAAAAACAAACTTGAGTCCCATTCCTTTTCCTGGAATGGTTTAATTTTCAGTGAGATACAGGGTCAAACAAGGACACTTGTATGGCTTTTTTCCCCTGAACAAAGATCATACTGTCCGATGCCGGGCCACAGTACAGCACAGTATTGGCACATTTTAGTTTTTCCGATGCCAGTTTCACAACTTTTGGACCCTGACACATGTGTAACCATAGCAACAACGACCAGTCATCAGTCGCAAACGTCACTGTCTCTCCACACACCAAAGCTATAGAATCCTCTCCATCGTCAACTCTTAAGATGAACAAGGTTTCCTTATTTCTAATCACCTAAACTAAAAATTGAGCTGTGTCCGTCCACGCTTTAAGACCTGATGTTTTTTGTCCAACAGCAATTCACAGAGCAATTCAGCGCTGATACTAGCTCCGAGCAGGGGGTTCCCAACCTCTGGCTGATGGACCAGCACTGGGTCTTGGGTCGCTCAGTACAGGGGCCATGAAAACCCAGTAGGAACTAAGAGATGTGATGTAATTGCCATTTATGTACACTTTTGTGTGATTTATTTTCCTGGAGATGGTGACCCACATTCATATCTCAAGGGAGATGATTTTAGCTTTAACATAAAATATTCCAATAAAAAAGATGTTATGTATGTAAAAGTGTAAGAACGATAATGAAAACATTTTTTTCATGCGCATTCACGCACGCCCACCTCCTGGGCCGGCAGAAAAATTATAGCTAATGTCTGGTCCATGTTGTCAAAGAGGTTGGGAACCCCTGGTCTAGAGCAATCAACCAATCACTGCAGAGACAGAAATTCAGTTAATTTATTAAATATTATTTAATCAATGGCAACATTAGGAGTTCCCCTTTTATTCAGTCAAAGCTGCTGAACAGGTAACTCCCAGAGCTGAGATAAAATCATTTGTTTTTTATGGCCTTTGGTGTGCGAAGAGTCTTGAACCTTTGCAGCAGGGATCCCACATTCCTGATAATGCATTCTGTAGCAACCAGTATCAACATCAACAACACACACACATGCTCTGGCTGCAAGAAATAGAGAAACACATCATGGCTGTGTGCAGCTTTAGAACAAGGCACAAAGGAGATACATCTGGCATCAGTACAGAAACACTGGAAAAGAGTGGAGAGGCAGTTTGTGACTCTTCGAGAAGGTCGCTGATGGTCGTCATACGTAGACCAGTTAGATGATGATGGCTGGTCTGGCTGTCAATGGCATTAGCACTTATAGTCTTTAGAGACTGGGATTTAGCGGTTGCTCCTCATGGCGTCCTTGGCTGCCAGGATGAGCGGGGTGAGGCTGGACAGAGGCTTGGCCACCTTCAGGAATGGATGCTACAGACAGACGGAGAGAGTGAAAGAGGAGGGAAAACATGAAATTTAATAAGTAGAGGAATTTCATTTCAAACAAAATTTCAGGATAAACTCCGATGACATAAACATACAACATGCAGTGCAAGAAAAGGTCACACACAACAAAGAATTAAAATATACCACGCTGGGCTAATGGGCAGTTTTGACTATTTTCTGACCCTTCTTGGACAATTACACAATTAACTGAGTGATGAAAGTCTACCTGGAGCAGTTCTCTGCCTGATCCTCGTTTCTCCACGTCCATCTCCAGACAGCGGGACAGGAAGGATCTGAAGACCGGGGACAGCTTCTCTGGACTCTGCAGCTCAGGAGTCCCATTGGTGGCGATTAAATACAATGCCTACGATGGTGAGACAAAAGCAGTGTATAATAACCCCGAAGCATTTTAATTACATCCTGCTTTCTTTCCGTATCGCCACGCAGAAAAAATATCACGCACATCAGAATCCACACACTCACCCTGAGAGGGTTCTCATTGAGATACGGAGGCTCTCCCTCCACCATTTCTATCGCCATGATCCCCAGAGACCAAATGTCCACTTTGGGTCCGTAGGCTTTCCTGGTCACCACCTCTGGAGCCATCCAGTACGGGGTCCCCACCATGGTGCTGCGTTTGCTCTGCTCTGGGGTGATCTGGGCGCAGAAGCCGAAGTCAGCTGCAGAGACAGAAAGAAAATGTCTGTTAAGACCAATTTATTCGCAGCCACGTTCACGAGTTCATCTTTGCCTGTGCATTTTATCTTACTAAGTTTGACAGATCCGTCCATCCCCAGCAGAACGTTGTCACTCTTGATGTCTCTGTGGATGACCTGGTTGGCATGAAGAAACTCCAGAGCCTGGATGACCTGGATGCAGAGAGGGAGAAAGGAGAGGATCCATAAAAGAGTTTCATCGAATTTGTTCAGAATAATCAAAGGGTAAAATAACACTAGCATTGATCCTTCAAATACTGCTTGATGACAGCTAATTAATTGCTTTGACTATTGATCACTCTTCGATGGTCATTAACATAACAGCAACATCGCTAACCTAGAAGTAAAAGTGCGTATTTAATGCTAATATTTCAGAATTTAGTAGCTTTAGTTAATTATACAAAATATAAGATGTACACTGTGAGCTAGTATTCGACCTCTAGCAGCCCTCTGGAACAATTCAGACAGTCAAGCAAATTGGAGACCCGCTCACGTTCTAAGAAACACATTCCTGACATCGTTTCACACTAGTCTAATGACCTACAGATGGCAGTAAAGCACAAATTAACACATCAACGTTGCGTCAAAGGCAGTGAAGACAAAGAAGAATGCAAACTGATGAATGAACAGAAACAATGCAGGCTTCTAAATGTAATGTAGTCGATGCATTCGACGTGTGCGTTAGACCGCAAGGAAACACACAGTCGTTTTTCCTTAAGTAACTCAGAATGAGTGTATCCTTACTCATTTCCAAACCAAGTTCAGAAAGATTACAAAGTGATTTCACGTCTATAACTTGAAGCAGAAGAAAAAAATATGTCCCACATAAGTGTTGGGCCTGTAAAGCTTGATTTCCTACTCTGGCACTCTTGAAAATTGATAGGCAAGTGGTTTATGTGTCATACTGCAGTACAAATAGGTTTCATTGTTCTATAAAATCACAAAGGAACTTTTGAGCCGTTCATTTGATACATGTGACGTGGATTGTGTGACACAGGTGCTTTGACGGGTTTTGTAAGTTCGGCTGCCAGCAAAAAATCCTACCTCCCTGCAGACGGCGGCGATCTGAGCCTCGTCCATGCACGTCTCCGTCACGACATCGGTTAGGGAGCCGCCAGCCAGGTACTCCATCACCACGAAAAGCTCGTCTCCTACGAGGAAACTGAAAATAAACAGGCACACAGTCAAATCACGGGTGGTGCTATGCGCGTAAACTGTGCGCTTGTCAGCGTGATGGCGGCGTTACCTATCTACGAAGTTGACAATGTTGGGGTTCTTCAGCTCCTTCATGACCAGGATCTCGTTGATGATCAGCTCTTTCTTTGGCTGCTTCTGCAAGTTGATCTGTTTGATGGCCACCTGCAGAAAACACAACATCCTATAAAAGAAGTTCCACCAATACACAAACTCTGTCTAGGTTATTGCTAGATTTACGTTGCCAAGAAAAACATAAATAAATCAGTTTTGTAAAAAAAAAAATTTTTTTTCAACATAATTTATGCCAGTTAAAATAATATTACATTCAAAGGAGGTAAAACTGTTTAAATCACAGGTACTTCTTCAGCCCTTCTACTGATATTTATGATTTTTTTCTAACTTTCACATCACTTTGAGGGGACACTGGGATGACTGCTGATGTAACCTTACCTCCTGACCCGTGGAAACATCTATGGCTGTGTAAACTGTGCCTGAGGCCCTGAAGGTTAGAAACAAAAATGGTGGAGGTGAAATAAATAGATTTTCCATATTTGTTTTTCCAACTATTTAAACTACTGGAACAGCAACAGGCTAAACAGACTCCTGTTACCCTGAATTCTGACTCACCCCTGGCCGATCTTCTCATAGCGAGTGTATTTCTTCTTGGGATCTCCAATACTGACAATGGTTCCTAAGAGACACACACACAAAAAATGTGTTAAGTCAGCTCAAATGGAGCCTAAAATAGCTGCGGTTCTGCCTGCGATGTGTAATTTCCGATGTTTAGACATACTGAGTTTGTCCATGATCTCCTCATCGGTCATCTTGCCAGGCTTCTTCTTCTGTCTGTCGGCTGCCTTGGAGGCGGCGTCTCCCTCTGGAGCTGGGATCGGATCTATCACCGACCTCGTGTACACCTGACACAGAACAGGGAAAGGAAAAATGAAGCAATACTGACTTTGGGGGATCGTGCACTTATTGCTTTTGGCAGCTTGTGATTTCTGGTCATTTATTCTCTCACTTTGCTCTAAAAAAAGACTAAAATTAACTCTAGTAGAGGTTGAAAATGACGACTAATGCCTTTAATTAAATGGTAAAGTAGGTGTCAGCAGGTACAACTGATTCTATTCTATGTTTTTAATTTTGTAAATGTTGCCCAACATATATAAATCCTGCATTTTCAAGTCTTCAAAAACACGACCGTGTGACGTTGACTCACTGATTTCGTGTGTTCTGGCCGCGGTGCCACAATTGGGGGCGGTGTATCGTCATCGTCGTCGTCGTCTCCACCCTTCCCACCCGATGGCGAGGTCGCTGTACCCTGCTTGCCTGACTGCAACAGCAAACACACGCAGATTAAACAGAATCCCGGTCAGAAATCGACAAATGTGTCCAATGTTGCGCCATTAAAGCAGAAGTGATGAATGGAAGTACTCACCGACTGTGAGTCTTTATCTGCAAGAGATAAAGTATAAGGACAGGGGAGTGAGTGTTTGCGGTTGCAACATTTCATTTTTCATTATCTGTTGAGCAAAAGAAAAAAAAACGGACCTGACGCGGAAAGACTGAGGTATTTCTGTTTCCCACTGGTGGAGTCGTAGAACTTGAGGATGTCGAGGACGGCCTGAGGATTCTGTTTCTGCTCTGATTTGCTGATGTTGGAGGTTTGAAGGAGACGGGCCCACTGCTCCGGCATGCCCTGGAACAAACAAACACACACATACGCGGTGAAAAACTTACACATGAATCAAAAAGAAGACACTGTGAATACAGGTCATGCACCAAAATGGCAGAAGTGAAGCTCCTGTAGCCAAGTCTTAAGCGTAAGCTGCACTGGTTGGGTTTATTTTCTTGATCAGAGATCCTTTATTGATGTGTTTGGGGCAAGAGGGTTTACTCTGGAGAGATTTAAGGACCCAGACTTTGCAACAATCTGAATTCTATCTTGTAGCTCTGTGTTTTATTATAAACTCTTTGTTGTCTTTTTAAAGAAGAATTAGAAAAATTAAATGACAGTAGTGAGGGCATAAAACCAATCACCTGTTGACCTGATACAAATCCAGATCCAACTGTCTAACAATGACAAAGCCATCAGTGCTCAGGGATTTAGGGATACGTGACATCCCTTTTAAGATACGTTTGCCTATTGGACATAAAAAAAATTAAATAAGAAGTTGAAGCTGCATGTGTGAATGTCTTCTGAATCTCTTGCGTATGCTCATGTTGCCCTCACTGGATTCATCAACACAACTGTAATAATCTCTTGGCACAACAAGAGCTGCAACTCCCAGTCCAAACAAATATTCTGGTTGTCAGTTACTCAAAGGTTATCTGAAGTCTGTTGCAACAGCTTTGCCTAAGTTCGAACTTAAGTTAAAGCACAAGTGCTTCTTAAGTTGAGAGAAGAAGGAAGGAGGAATGATTCAGGCAAAACACGTTAGACTTGATGATCAAAGAGAGTCAGCCATTGATCATCTACCATCAACTGATATCACGCCAAACTGTATTATTGGTACTTACTCTCAAACACAGATGTTTCTCCATGTACTGTATGCTATAAATATTAATTAAACAAAGTCATGATTTAACTTATGATGATTGACAGTTTAGTTTGACACATTATTTTGTCCAGTGATCCGGTTCTTTCTTGGATCTCTATCACAGCTTGTGATGCTACACTGACTTTCTGTCTACACAGTTTGTTCTTTTGATTGGACCAAGCTGTAGATGTTTCCATTTTACACGTTATGTCAGGTTTAAAAATAAAAGAATCATTTGGAGGCCCCTTTGTGAAATACACGTTGCTTGCTTGCTTTAGTTAGATGAGTATTACAATATGATTTTCATTTCTGTATGCTAAATGAGTGAAACTTTGGAAAGAGCCAGGCTAGCTGTTTCCCTTTGTTTCCAGTCTCTATGCTAAGCTAAGCTAAGTGAATGGTGGCTCGTACATTGATGGCCGTCCAAGTATATTTGGCGACCCGCTTTAGCACTTTGTACGACGCCATCCACGTGTTTTCTCATGGTGCAAAACAATTTGGTGAATCACTAGCTTGAGATGATTCTTTATATGTCTGTAGTCTGTAGCACATTGCATAGTTTTAAGATCAGATACTCACAGTGAACTCTCCAGTGACAGCATCAAAGCCCACATGGATGGTGTGTTCAAAGTCAGACGGGGAGGAGATCTCAGGCCTGTCCTTGTCCCGGTCCTTCTTCCTGCCTCCTGCAGGTAAAGGTCAGCGGGTCAATGTGCTGATCAACCACTGCGATGCACTTCTTTTGTGTCAAACTGTGTCTCTCTCACCTTTCTCTGAGGCAAACATTGAGATGATTTTGTTTCTGGACTTCCTCTCCTCAGGTACAGACGGCAGTGGCCGAGAGCTGTGATTGGCTGACTGTGAGTCCTTGGGTCCTCCTCCTTGGCTGCTCATCCTGACAGGGGGGGCGGGGGGCTTGTCCTCACACACTCCGCTGTCACACATCTACACACACGTACACCTGCACAGACGAGAAGGGATGACAATGCACACAAGAGACACAGTAAGTCCGCTGCATGCTCGTTCCCTTCTTCCTGTTTTTTTTTTACAACGCTAGCATAAGCTTTAAGACAAAAATGCTCCCGAGAAAAGGGTTCAAATCAAGCCTACCTTGTGAAAAGACAGAAACAACTGAACAACAAGTCAAGAAATAACTCACGATGAAGTAACTAGTCCGCCCATGCCGCAATCTGTGGATCGGCACTGAGTTTTGGAGCGAGGGGGAACAGAGAGTGTGAACAGGAAGCAACGCTGAGCAGGCAAAGTGACGTGTTGGGTCTCGTTCAGTGCTACCAATTAATGAGGAAGGAAAGGAGGCACAGAGAAAAGAGAGAGAGAGAGAGAGAGAGAGAGAGAGAGAGAGACAGACAGAGAGAGAGAGAGAGAGAGAGAGAGAGAGAGAGAGAGAGAGAGAGAGAGAGAGAGAGAGACAAAGAGCGCGAGAGAGACTGAGAACGGTATTGTCATTTTGGTTAAAGGGAGAGGAGTAGTAGTGAAGTAATAGACGCTGAAACCTCCGAAACATGGCGGAGACAACAGTCGAGTACTGTACTCAGTAAGTGCAGGAGAAGCTTATAAAACACAGTGATTGTTTCACATTAAACAATGGTTTCTTTCCTCTCCTCCAAGCGTCTGAACAGCAGCGTCTACCGTCCCCCTTGTCATTCTTCAGACGTCTTTGGGGTTGTTGGACATTTTAAAGAGGGAACTTTAACTCTCTAGACTAAAATAACAGTTCAAGGCCGTACACAATATTTGAGAAAAAGCACAGATCTGACAGAACTTTCTTTCTCCACAGGCGACAAAGAAGCATCCTGTGTTAGTTACTGTTATTCGTTAAATGCAACAACTCTCAAAATCACACGAGTGATTCGGGGAGTCTGGGGAGATCGGAGTTATGAGTTCAGTGCTGACACTGGCAGGTGAAGCGAGCCCAAATTTCTAACATTACACTGAACCACATTAGACACTGTTATTGTGGCTTCTTCTTGTTGTTGCCTCGGCAGAGCGTCAGTAGAGCAGAGGAGGGCCTACAATGTGATCAGATTGCTCAGGACAGATGTTGATACCAGGTCTGAACAGGGCCTTATTTATTGATGAATCAGTATGAATAACCCAATAATGTCACACAACGTTCCAGTCATAGGATAGTACTTTCAGTGCTTTCAGTTTAACTTGTAGTATTTTCACATTTATGCATTGGTTCTTGATTTGACTACTTCTTCCTCTTCTAATAACCTAATATGGTGAAAACTGCCATTGTGGGCACACACACACAGACACACACACGCAGACACACTCAACCACAAAAGCACCTCTTTCAGGCTTGCAGAGCAAGCAGTTCGATCCACTCATGAGCTGCAGCCTGCTTTTTCTGGTGACATCACAGACAGGAAACAGGAAGCAAACAAAGGTTTCCTCACTTCCTGTGTCTGACCGCTGATGACACAGCTCGTATCAAACCGGGATTAACAGATGTGGCTCGGGCAGGTATGTCTGTGTGACCTCCTTTTCACACATGAAGCCTGCATCTGCAAGAGTGCAGCCGGTCTGACTCAGCCCCGACACACAACTCCACAAAATCAATGACATTTGGCTCCAACTGGGAAGATACCTTACTACACACTCATTTCCTTAATGCCTTCAAACAACACACGCAACACTGCGCCTTTGGGTTTATTGAAAAAAAAAAGCCATTTCACACAAGCTGATGTGTCCCATGTTATAGCTTCAGGCTAAAAGTTACAGACACATCAGCACTAGCTCGACTCAAGGCTATACTTTCATCTCCCTGCATGTTTGTCTGAAGCGATCCCAGCAATCACTGCTACGGACAAACACTTAAGCCCCATTACAAAAATACAACCACACAAGCTAGTCCACCTACACTGAATGAGACACTCCTCTAACTCTCTTCACGCCCCCAGACGTCTTTTCAATCCCCTCGCCTCCTTCGCGGAAGCTGCCAAGCACTCACCTGTTTGTAACTCTTCTGCGTCTTACAGAAGACCAGCTGAACAATGAAAATCTGTTGTACTCCCAGCAAGCGTATGCAGTTCTTTCTCTGGCGCTCATCTGTCTCACTGTTTCCTTACTCTTCTTTCCCTCTTTTCAGGCTCTTCGGGGCAGGTCTTAGCAGGCTGCCTCATTCCTCAGCGATCTTGGATGGGACATGTGTATTCTTGCCCCGACAGGATAAAATTAGCCCCAGTAGTCCAGCCTTAATGTGCATTTTCAAAGTCAGTGTGTGTGTGTGTGTGTGTGTGTGCTAGTGTGTGTGTGTGTTAGACTGAATGTTGGGTGCTGGCTGGCCAAGCAGAGACAAGTTGTCTCTCAGTAGGAATTCCATAGCTGCAGGGCTGCATGGGTTGGGTGTGTTCTCCTGTTCATCTCTGTCTCTCTCTCACACACACACACACACACACACACACACACACACACACACACACACACACACACACACAAGGCTCCTCCCTGTGCAGGCCCCATCTCTCTCACACACACACACACACACACATTCCCTACCCTAAAACACACACTCCCCTTGCCAACAGGGGCTCCATTGTGAGCACTTGAACATCTTTTGTGTCGCTCCGAGCCAAGTTTGCTGAGCGCAGCAGAGAAAAAAGTTTTTGAGGGGAGCAGGCAGGTGCACATCAGGCCTGCAGGCTACACTCGCCAGTGTTCTGTCTGAAACACTCCCTGTTACTGCTGCGCTGGTCTTACCGAATCGACAGACAGTGCTAACCCTAAACCAGTCATTAAGCAAGAAGAAACCTCAAAGATTTGCTTGTTACTGAAATGTCAGCAACAGAAACGTCAACAGTTCCTTGCTGTTGTTCTCAATTTCATGTAATCTGACTATAATGATATAAACTAGAGGACTGCAGTGGATCCCAACCTGGGGTCAGGGACCCCCAACGAGGTCACAAGATATATCTGAGAGGTCACAAGAGGGATAGAGCCAAAGAAAAATACATTTCACAAGACTTGCGTTAAATTTTTCCGACTTTTTTGGATAGTTTTACCCTTTAAAAACAAACCCAATGTGTACACACTGGCCCAAACACACTTTTCCCATACACTTATAGCATTTTATAGCTTAATTAGTGTGTAAATGTCGGACTTGTACCCACTAAAAAGTAGTTGATTGTCTCCCTTAACATTGCCAGTAGACACGTTTGTCTTTCTGTTGTATTTTTTTCCAGTGTGTGGCATTTGCTGTCACAGAAACGCCAGAAAAACGAGACCGTCGGACACAGCAGATCGTACACTTCATCAGACCACATCCAGAAGATGTTAAAACTTTTCTTTTTAAAAGTCTTAATTGACAGCCATTGTTATTACCGGGGCTGATGATGAAAGTTGCTAAGGAGTGAGACATCTCGCCTCTTTCTAATCTCTCTAATAAGAGTTGCACATGCGCAGTACTGATCAGGAAGCTGGATAACAAGGCTAGTGTGGCTGTGGCTCAGGGGTAGAGCCAGCGTCTTGTTATCAGAAGGTTGCTGGTTCTATTCTCCTGGTCTATATGTCGTAGTGTCCTTGGGCAAGACACTGAACCCGAAAACTGCTTCTGATGTGCTCGTCGGCACCTTGCATGGAGGCCACCATCATGGATGTATGAATTACTGTAAGTCGCTTTGGACATAAGCGTCTGCTAAATGTAAATGTAGTGTGGTGACAAGGAAGACATTAACAACATTTACCTTTCAAATATCTTGTCCTCTAGTCTGTCTTTCAAACTCAGCGCTGATGGAAGGATCTTTGAGTGCTGCTTTGAACAGAGACGGATAAAAAAGTATGAACAAGCCAGCCACAATAAACACATAAATAAGCGCATTTAAGAAAGTGAAACCACAGTATATTTCGCTTAAAAAGTCACTGAAATAATTTAACGATTCCTTAAATTATAGTCTTTTATCTTAATGTTAATCCACATATCAATGTATTGAGTACTCAGCTATACTAATGTGGATATGTTCCCTTTGCAACTGCAGGCTGCGCTTTCCCCTCAGATTCTTGTCTCCACGCTTAATTTATCCCCTCCAACCCTGCGTGCTTGGTTACCACACACACTATTTTACATCCAGACGGCGTCCACATAGATCTCCCATCTGTTCTCAATCCACAGACCTCTCTTTTATCCCCATCGCTGTGCCTCCGAGCCTGTCACATCCCTCTGCCCTTTATATTCTCGATTCCCCATTCTCCTCTCTCTCGCTGCATCAGAACACTTTCTATTCCCTGTGGCTGGCAGCCATCAGGGGAAGCCCACTTCCTCATCCTGGAACTCCCCGAGCACCAGAGGGTCAGAGGACCGAACCGGCCAACCAGCGTGCAGCAAACACAGCCGCCGAGCTGTTTACAGGAAGTGGACAGCAAGCCTTTTGTGTTCGGCTTCTATAAAAGGAAATTCTGCGGAGGACTTCCTGGAAGGAGTGATGAAGCCGTCACACACAATCACACACACACACACACTCTGCCCCCTTTCATTCACCTCCACAGAAACATACAGATGTAACAACACACACATTTGTACTATATGTGCACACACACACACACACACTTCACTCACTACCTTCTACAGTCACTGATTATAGGTCTGCTAGTGAATGAGGCATAAACACACTGCCCAGCTGCACAGCCACACTGAACACCTTATCCTGTTATTCATACAGCTGCCTCACCCCTGTGTCAACATTTGGACGAATCAAATCACCAACCTGGCAACCTGAAGGCCCAGGCTGCTGTCAAAACTCCACTCTACAGCTTGGACCAGGTACAAAACTCGCCTCAGCTCTCACAGTTGAAGTCTGTTAGCTTCAGGGGCCTAGTAGTGTATGAATGACTGGTTCAGTGTACCTGCAGGATTATAGGCTGGACTGTCACAGACGTACCTAATGATGCATTCGCACGCTTGCAGATAGTCGAGATTTTAGAAAATCCAGAGGCCAAAACTCCAAACTCCTCCTGAAATAACCCACATTATTCCCTCCAAATGAAATTTAGGTACATTTTTAGGGTTAATGACACATTTCTGACCACTTCTAAATGTTTCTGCTCTTAGTCAAAGAAGACTATAAAACAAAAGGTTGTACAATATGTTTAAACTCGGGTCTTTTAGGCTATATGGCGATAGATAGGGACAAGGACACCAAAAACCTCCATATCAATATTGCGGCAATATTATAAGGAAGACTATTGGCACTTTTACAACATATAAACACTAATATTTCTGATAAATATTCATCAGTCGTGTGTGTGTGTGTAGTGACTGAAGTGGGTAAAGACGAGTAGAAGGATTACTTTACTGGATTACAGCCTTTAAACACAAAATCTAATATGATATACAGTCTTAAATCACAATAACAGTATAATATCAACATATGACCCACCACTAGATAATAAACAGGTGTGTACTGTAGCTACACATACATTACACTGTATTCATGTTGTACAGAAAACACTGTAACTTTTAAAATTACATTTTATTATCAAAGTGCTACTCAGATATTTATAGGCTCCTCCACTGGCTGTTGTTGCAGATGTTTTGTATTAACATCACATGTTATTACAATACTATAGTGTCCCTGTAGGCTGTCATTACTTTGGTGTAAATTAGAAAGAAGGGCAAACCATAAATCCCACTAACACTAGGATGTGGATCTCTGGCCTGGTGTACTTTTATTTTTATCCCCTCAAGAGACTAGAAGAAGAGTCTCCACAACAGTTATACAGGGAGATGTCGCTCAGTCTGAGTGCCAAAGAAAACTCAAGTCGCCTTTTTTCAAATAAGAAACTTGTTGTGCTGATTCTGAATGAGTAAATCTTTAAAAACTCACCGGTTGCTGTCAACCGCAAAAGTATCAGCCTCACTCCGGAGAAACTCCCGAACTCCGCCCCGTCTCGGCTGGTGTCCTCTCCGCTTAAAGCCCAGATTCAGCGCCGAGATTTCTCAAACTTCCCCGGGGAGATGGAAAAAAAAAAAAGATATCGTCTTGTTATCTTACACTCTTCATTCCTCTTCACTTTCCCCCCCTACAATGTACTTTCAGCCTGGCTCTCCTTGCTTGGCCCGGGGAGGAGCTGGCTGGCGGAGAGAGGAAGCGGAACGTCGTAGAGGAATCGGAATCTCGCGGCTTCCGTAGCGCTCATTGGGCGAAACGCACAGCGCGCATAATGCAAGCGGCGAGGAAAAGGCTGCGTGCGCCGCTTTGAGCTGTGAAGCTACAGGTACACAACACAGGAAAGGAGGGAGGCTTTGATTTCAGATTTAAATATATGGAGTCTGCAGAGCATTCTTATGATAATCATATACAAGAGGCTTCAACAAATGATTATGCATTATTGATTTTTTTTCTCAATTAACCAATGGATCATTTTCCCCCCTGAAAAAAGGCTGACATAATCAGATGGCTTATTATTCAAAACCCACAGATATTCATCAGCTGCAATATTTAAAGTCATTTTAACCAGTTCCAGCATCCCAGTCAATCGGTCACTGTGAGGTTATAGCAGCTATTTCCATTTGGTCAGATTTTATTTATATAAAAGTATTTTAAAAATACAATATTCCTCTAAAACCAAACCAAATAGTAAGCCATGAAATTACTATGACATTACATATACAATACAGATGCATACATTACATGCATCATTTACTTTTACTTTAATGTCTGATACTTTCAGACTTTTACTAGGGCACTAGTTGACATGAAGTATTCATTTTTATTTTGAAGGCTACCACCGGAAGTTGAACAGTAACCGTCACTTGACGTTTCGAGATTTAAAAACATTAGCTACAGAAACGGATCTGTGGCACAAAAATTACAGTCCTATTTGAAAAGTCGACAGTCACCGAGGAGAAGGAGGTAAGAGATTGTTTATAAGAGATAAATAAAACACTCTGTAATTGTTTATGTGTACATTTATAGTTAAGATATCCCACGAGAAGCTAACAGCCTCGAACCCTATCAACCCAAGCGTTAGGTTAGCTAGCTTCCAAGTACCGTAAATGTTGATTTAGTAACGTTAACTAATATTAACTAGCTAACGTTAACCGACCTTATTTGAGCGGTTATGTGCCACAGCTGTAACTAAATAGCTCATAAGCCTGTACGGAAACACATGTATGGCATTTGGCCAGCTTGCTTTGCTGTTCAACAACGTTTTGCTCCAGTGTAGGTATACACTTATGCTATTTTCTGCATGCAAACCTCATGTTATGTGTGTAATGTGAAGAAGTATGCACCAGCTTCAACTTTTCCAACAGACCAACCAGCCAGCCAGAGGTTAGGTGTTCATGGCTTGTGTCGTCAGCTGATGCTTAAAGCATCATTATGTAACTTTCTGACCTTAAAGTAGCAGCTCAAAAATCATGTTGATGGTACAGTATCTTGTAATAGGGTGAATGGTGTCTCTGTCTCAGCCACATCACTTGTTTCTGCAACTTCAGTGAGAGGTTGGGATCATAGTGTTACATACATGTTTACTTCAACACACCTCAGAACTGTATCTATGACCTTCTGCCTGCCTGTTTGTGGACGTGTGTCTGTGTGCGCTCCAGGTGCCATGTTTTCCGGCAGGTGGAGGTTTGGTTCGGACAGGGCCGGTGAGGTGGACCTCTTCACAGACCCCCATGAGAACACTACGGAGACTCTCTTGCAGCTTCTCAGAGCTGCAGTATCTCCAGAGCCGGAAGCTGATGGCAGCGTGCTCTTTGGCCACTTAAGAGGCACTGTGGTCGGCCTTAGATATTACACAGGGGTGGTGAGGATCGATCAGTCACCTATAAAGATGTATTTACCCACTAGTGCAGGTTGACAAAAGCTTTAACACATCTGTGTTTGACTCTGGATAGGTAAATCGAGGGGAAATGGTCGGTTTAGTGCGACAGCCCCAGAATCAACATGACAGGAATGCAGTGATGGTCGCCAACATTTATGGCAACCAAGTAGGTCACATCAAGCGGGAGCTGGCAGCGGCTATGGCCTACGTCATGGATAACAATTTGGCTAAAGTAGAGGGGTGAGTAGATTGTTCTCGACTCGTCATTTTTTTTCATATTTTTCTCGTACAGTGGTTTTGAGATGATATCTAAGCTCAAGTCCATCCTGATTACAGTGTGAAGAAAACCGTGTGTGATTTTGTTTGGATATTTTTCAGGGTGGTGCCCTCTGGGACAAACAACTCGTTCACTATGCCAGTGATGTTGTCATTCTGGGGCAAAGAAGAGCACAAAGCGACTGTGAATGAATTCATGGCACGTCGAGGATTTAAACTGAACACAAGTGGAAGCGGAGGTGCAACAGGTACAGACGGGCTCAACCGTCGCAATCTCACTTTCCTCCTGATGTAAAAGCTCTCATATATATCAGTGTAGCCCACATTGTTGCATAAAAAACAGCCAGTTTTCAGTCACAGTCACTGTTTATTTGTGTGTATGTGTTTGGTTTCAGGTGCAAATCAGAAACCCTATAATAGTATGAATCAAGGAGCCCTTGCATTGCTATCGAAAAAAGGGCTGACAATCCCACTGACTGCACAAGAGGTAATATACTTATGATTCACTTAGATGGATTCAGGCAAATGGTAGACAGTAAACTGGATGTGACTTTAGTGGATAGTAAAATTGGGATACGGCACTGCCAGCCGAAGTTTAAATATTTTCAGTCAGCTAAATGTATAAATAAAAACATGTTATTGGCTTTCAAGAGCCTCTTTTTGTTTGACTTTTTAGTGCATGAAGAATTCATTGTTTTTAATGCTGAAATTATGTAGGATGACTATAGATTTACACATCGTCCTCTCTTTTCAGCTGAGAAATTCATTCGACAACCTTTTCGAAGGCTTAATGGAGAGTAAAGATGGAGAGAAAGAAGCAGCCAAGGTTTGTATTTGAACCATATACATTTTGTGTATCTGTTTGTAGTCAACATTTGTGTCATTAACTGATGATTGCATGATGATTCTTACTGTTTTTAACCCCAGATTATTTGTTATGTCCACTGAATGTCGCCCCTCCAGTCTTTGCTGCTGGTCCTTTGTAATGCTGCTAAAGCTTAATCCTAAATTGGGCACACTGATGGTGAATGTTGATAAAAGCATCGACTAAATGTCTGTGACATAATTGAAACAAACTACGCATGTTCCTCCCTTCTCTTGCTCAGTTTTTGGAGAAATGCTTCTCACCTTTACTTTTAGTCTGACAAAGTAGTAGTTGTTGTACATTTCTATCAAAGTGCAGCTTTAATGTCCTTTTTCTCTGCAGGCCGTTGGTACTCCTCTCCTGCCTCACCAGAAGCAGGCGCTGTCCTGGATGTGTGCTCGAGAAAACAAGTCTGGGCTGCCACCCTTCTGGGAGAAGAGAGGCGAGCTGTACTATAACAGCCTCACGTGTTTCTCTGCCAAAGAAATACCAGAGAGAGTTCGTGGGGGGATACTGGCAGATGATATGGGACTTGTGAGTAACACACACACCCACTTTCTAAATGTGTTACGTCTAACCTTTATGTGTTGTAATATCATTACAGTTGAAAAGAGGTTGATTGATGAATTACAAGTTGATTTATACACTAGCCCGTGATGTGATTTGGTCAGATAATCTCCAATTAAAACAAAGAAAAGATGAAGACATTTACCACAATAACCATATTCACACTGCTGCGATGTAAGCCGACCTAATTCGACACTAAAGCCCCTGTTCGTGTTTTTCAGGGAAAAACACTAACAACCATTGCTCTGATCCTCACCAACTTTCACCAAGGAAAACCTCTCCCTGTGGAGAAATGTGTAAGTGTAGCTGTTTGTTATTTTTTTCAGTTTTAGATGTGATGATTGGGCTTGAGTCTAGAAATCTTTGGTTAAGCTACCTAAAAGTGCTTGAATTATCTGCACAAACCATGTCTGAGTGACTTGTATTCAACCATTGTAAAGTGTTTGTTTACGTGTGTGCAGGAGCAGTCCTCGCCCATGAAGACCAAAACTAAACCACACATGGCCTCCAAAGTTGAAGGTACTCGCAACTTTCAATGAATGAACTGCTGTTTATTTTTTTCGTTTTTCCCACCTCATGCCTCAGTCTTCCTTTATCTCTCTTTGTGCCTGTGTGTGTGATGTTGCATCTTTGCTTCAGGAAGCACGAGTGCAGGAGCAGGAGCGAGTGATACAGCAGCATCTGGTTCTCTGCACTCAGACCTGTAAGTTTGATTTGATTGATTACATTTGTCATGCTCAGATTATATTGTAATTGCTGGGGTTTTTGTTTTAATTGCAAAATGTGATCATGCGTAAAGGTAAAAATATCACATCTAAACTTATTTTCATTCATTTTCCCATCAGTCTTTCTATACAGGTGCACACCTGATCTGTAAAATGTAACAACGATTGAGTCCATTGAGTGTTATTATTAACTAGCTGTCTTCATCGCTTCTTGTATTTTGTGTTGACTTAATTTCTTCACTAGAGTCAGTCAAGTGTCTTCTTACATGGGCTGACATTGTCTTGTGTGGGTCAGTCCTCAGGTGGAGGGGATCTCTGGTGATTCGTCAGACGTCATGGAAATTATGGACAAGCCAGACAAAAGTAAGAATCGATTCTCATCTCCATGTTTTTATCTAGTTTGTTTATCTGACTTGAACACAACAGTAATATTGGTGCTGCAATACACACCCATGAACAAGCACCAGATGTACAAATTTTGTTAGAGACATACTTACTGAAAACACCAGTCCACAGGAGGCATTTTCAAAGAAGTATTTTCTACTTAAAAAGGTAGAATAGAGAACGGTATAAATGGGACATCAGATGTGTCATCTCACCTTCTAACTTTTACATACCCGTTCCTGCTATTAGCATCTTTTGTCTTGTTCCACAGAGTTTGTGGTTTACATTTTACCTGACATCTCCGCTTACAGGTACGAGCAAAGGAAAGACGAAAGCCATCAAGCGAAAGCCCAATAAAGGTGCAAGTCCAGTAATTTTCTTGTATTTGTCCACTGTAATAGGTGCATCTTGAAGACATTTGATTTTTTTTACACTTTGTTTGAATAATTATTCTTCATGTGAAGAGGCCTCAGTATTTCTGGAGGATCTGGACTTTGCTGCAGCACTGGGTGGCTCCGCGACAGATACAGGCGTAAAGAAGAAGAAAACGGCCAAGAAGGCCACTCCCACAATCGGTGAGTTTGAGTATATTTATACCTGCTGTTTTCACTGACTGTATTCATTTATAATGTTGTGGTACTAGAGATGTTAATGTCCTTTTATGAATGTGCAGGTGCGGAATCCTCTATCATTGAAAGTGCAGAAGACTTATCAGCAAGAACGACTCTCATCATCGCCCCACTGTCTGTGCTCAGCAACTGGCTGGTAGGAATACAACGAACACAGCAAAACACACATTCGATAAAGTGAAAGCTCCTGAATTCAGCGTGTCATGCTTTTCTCCTCTCTCCTTTTGTATGTGTGCGCAGGACCAGTTTGAGCAGCACGTGCACCCTGACGTGAAGCTAAATGTGTATCTGTATTACGGCTCGGCTCGCAACAGGAGCAAAAAGTTTCTGTCCTCTCAAGATGTCGTGATCACCACCTACAACGTTCTCAGTGCAGACTTCAGCTGCAAGGTGAGCCGATGTGTTCACATGGGAGACGAAGCTAATGTGGTGCAGGATGTGCTGCTCAACAAAGTCATTTAATGAACTGTATGTTTAATTCATTTCCCTTTCAGAGTAAGAGTCCGCTCCATGGGATCGATTGGCTGAGAATTGTACTGGATGAAGGACACATTATAAGAAATCCCAATGCACAGACTAGTAAGGCTGTGCTCGACTTAAAAGCTCAGCGCCGCTGGATTTTGTCAGGTATAACTAAACTTTAAG
Source organism: Sparus aurata (assembly GCF_900880675.1). Taxonomy (NCBI): domain Eukaryota; kingdom Metazoa; phylum Chordata; class Actinopteri; order Spariformes; family Sparidae; genus Sparus; species Sparus aurata. Next base: position 7,972,853 of record NC_044202.1, read on the forward strand.
ACACACATAGATAGTCCAACATATAAATACACAAACATTCTTGGGCTCAATGATAATAGTCCACCATGAACACTCATTGTGAGACTGTCCATCCCTCCAGGTACGCCAATTCAGAACAGTGTGAAGGACCTGTGGATGCTACTGGCCTTCCTGCGTCTAAAGCCCTTCGATGTGAGAGAGTGGTGGAACAGAGTGATCCAGAGACCTGTTACTCTGGGCGACAGGGCCGGCGTGCAGTGAGTGCCCACAGATATCTCATGCACTCAAGTACCCCAGATAATGTTAGAGGTTGTTGATGTTTTATTGTGTGGTGATGCATAACATCAGCATAACCACAACCTCCAGGATGCTTTCTGTAACTTCCACGGTCTTGGCCCCTTGATAGGCATTTTGGAGGCTACTTGAGAGCAACCGGAAAGGAAGGGGATTTCCAATGTGCTGACTGTGCTGCCTGCACTTTTTTTCCTTTCAGATGGTAGAATAGTCTATCTTAACACTTCACGTTGTAGCTACATACTTTTGAATAATGTATCAGGCATCTAAGTTGTAACATTACTACTGAAGACATTGAAAAGTGTTCCTATGATTTAGACTATAGTTTGTTGTTTTAAAGGGTATCTGGAAATGCTAATAAACACTCATCCTGTTTGAGTGTTGGATGAAATTTGGTAATTGTGGTCAACGTGCAAGTATTTGTCATATTACAATTGATGCTGTGCGCAGGAACCTTCAGACCCTGGTGAAATGCATCACCCTGCGGCGGACCAAGACCAGCGAGGTGAATGGGCGCCCCCTGGTGTTCCTGCCTGAGAAGACAGTCTGTGTGGAGCAGGTCGAGCTGAGCCGGACAGAGAGAGAAGAGTACGAGCTGGCACGCAATGAGGGAAGAAACACCATCCGCAGGTATGTGTCATAGTGTACGAACACATGCATTGAATGAATTGACGACAGGACAGAAATGATTATCAGGTACAAAAGTAGTTAGTTGAAGAGGCCATTTTGACATAGTTTTCTTAACTTTTTGTGTGTGTATAGATACGTGGCTGAAGGGACGGTCTTGAGGAATTACGCTGATGTGTTGGCCATCCTGATGAGGCTTCGACAGCACTGCTGCCACCCAGACCTGCTGGCAAAAACACTCTCAGAACTGGGTATAGTATAGCTTCTGGATCCTCTATACATGTTTTAGTGAGGTTTTTTTAATCTGGCATCATTTTCCTGTTTGAGTGTATTCATCTTTTGTCTAATAGGTGCTGGCGCTACACCTGCAGAACTGCGGGAGCGTCTGATTGAGAAGCTGCGGTTGGTGTTGGCCAGCGGCTCTGATGAGGAGTGCTCTGTGTGTCTGGACTCAGTACAGCTGCCTGTCATCACACACTGCGCCCATGTTTACTGCCGGCCCTGCATTGCCCAGGTTATCAGCACCGAGCAGGTACATGTGTTGCTCGAAGTGGATAATCCTCATTTGGCAACAAAAGCAAAATAAATTACAACATAAAGTACTGATATTGATTATGACCTAAATTGTTGTTTTAATCATTGGTGTAGGCCCATTTCCTAGAAATGCCTCAGGTGTAAATCTAAATCTTTACCTCAGTTTCCCTCAGGCTGCTGATGATTAAGAGATCCATCATTTCCTTTTGTGTTTCTGTGCGTAGGACACAGCACGCTGTCCTCTCTGTCGAAGTGAGATTAAGACCAGTGAGCTGGTGGAGTTTCCACAGGAGGAAGTGGAGGAAGAAAACACTCCAAACTCTGAGAAGTGGAGGACAAGCTCAAAGGTACACTGCGTACACTGTGCTGAGGCTGCAGAACTGACAAAATGGTAGTAAAAACACTGACTAGACTTCTAAAAGATGCAAACCATTTTAAAACTTTAAAGAAAAATGTGTGTGATGTGGACTTCATCGTCCTCTCTTACGTTAATATCTTTAATGCACAAGTGCTCAATGAAAAATACAATATGCACATACAAAATTGCCTCGAATGCCATAATTCCATTCTTATCTGGACCAGTTGAGGCACAACTTGTAGCAAGACACATTGGAATTACTTTAAGAGTCATAACTTGTTACCCATTTAGTAGCTCTTCTTACACTGGTATTTTTTTGACTCCCTAATTCTTGTCTCAGAATCTTTTATCTCTTTTATATCTTTTTTCCAGCAGTGGAAAATAGACATCGTGTGCTGCCGCCTGATAGCCCTGTTGTTCCATGTTTGTTTTTTGTCCCTGCAGGTGCAGGCACTGATGGGAAACCTGCTCAGGCTGCGATGTGAAGATAGCAGCATCAAATGTTTGGTCGTCTCTCAGTTTACACGCTTCCTCACCATTCTGGAGAATCCACTGAGGTAATACCTGCGTTCAGAGTCGAGGTTCAGGATTTTTTGGAGGTCTAGAGATCTGACAGCAGCATAGTAATTGTCCTCCTCTTCACCAGAGAGCATGGTTTCACTTTTGTGCGTTTGGATGGCACCATGAGCCAAAAGAAGAGGACTCGGGTCATCCAGGAGTTTCAGAGCACTGCAGCAGACAGTCCTGCCATCATGCTTCTGTCACTCAAAGCCGGTGGGGTGGGGCTTAACTTGACGGCCGCCTCACATGTTTTCCTCATGGACCCTGTAAGTACTAGTTCAGGCCAGAAACCAGACACAGACAAATGTTATTTATACACTTCCTCTAACACCTCTCATCTTTTAAGAATTTCCTACAATCATACGCTTCTGGGAGTTTTTGTTTTTCTGTGTAACACACAGCAGTAAGAGCTCATTAATATACAGTTTGTAAGCAGCCAACAAAGCTGGAACGCTCAGTGTATACCTGGCGCTACTTTCCAGAAATGTATTTTTCATCCGTTTGAATACACACACGTTATCATTAACGTTATCATCATATCAATCTTTCTTGTGTGGACAGCCATTAAACAAAGATCACCCTCGTGATGTTAAGGCCATTATCTACATAATCTTGATCATAAAAAAATGAGATCACACAGAAAGAGATGCTGAATAACAAAGTGTAACTTGTAATGAACTGTGTGTTTAAGGCATGGAATCCTGCTACTGAGGAGCAGTGTATTGACCGCTGCCACCGTTTGGGACAGAAGAGGAAAGTCGTCGTGACCAAGGTCAGAAAAACTAGAACACCGTTTGTGTTCGTAGTGTTGTTAAGCTAAGTGCATTTTGTGTCTGTGGCAAGACATTCAGTTTTCCTTAGTAAGTTCCATACTGTCCATTTTACACTGAATGTGATACCTGAGATACATCACTCACTAGATGTTCCTTGTATCTTCATGTGTGTGTCTGTTGCTACAGTTCATTGTGAAAGACTCGGTAGAGGAGAAGATGGTGGAGATCCAGAGGGGGAAGCAGGACCTGGTGGAGAAGGCTTTTGGCTCCACGAACTCTGACAGGAAAACATCTCGCATCGATGACATCAAGGCTCTGATGGAGCTGTAGATGTCTGACAATGGGCCTGAACTTGAATATGTCAACACTGCAACAAGACAAACCTTGAACCATTACAACAGTTGACTGTTCTCTTTTGTTTTCTCAGTTCATGTCTGAGAGTTTTTGCACACATTATTAATGTTTGGTTCATATTTTGAAGGTAATATTTTTCTTTAATAGTTTAGAATTATTGTTCTATTTTAATTCTACCTGTTTTATTAACATTTTGATAATAACTCATTCACAGGATGCACCACTAGACAACCTTTTGATTTTGTTTAGTTGTGGTGGGCCGGTTTGTCTTGATTTACATTTGTCGAATTCTGCATAAAGATGTCAGAAAACGACTAGACCTTTGTTATACACTTTGGTGTGTTGTGTGCTTTATCCCATATGTTTCCAACAATGTTCAAAACCAGAGAAATCCCCAAGTTTACTCAAATGGATTCATTTGGTCGCCTTCTGCTACTTCCAGGATAGAGAAGTGGGCGAAGGAGACCAAACTTTACACACTTTAACGATACTTGTACAAGTGTTTATTTACCCCAAACAGCCAGATTACTTAACTCAACATCAGCTGTACGCTGGTGAGCAACGGCATGCACCAAGGTTGTGCATCTCTTTGGATTCAGGTCAACTTCTCCTCTCCGTACTGTCATTCAGGTAAAGTCCCTTCCCCTCTTGCTCCATGAGACAGTCAACATTATAGTACACAAACACCTGACAATGGAGGTCACCTCCCCAGATCGCTGCTGCAGTCAGGTTGATAAACTTCAGTGAAGATAAACCAACAATAATAGTTAAAAGGTCATCTCTGAGCTCTCCTGTCGGTTAACTGTGTTGGATTTCGGCAGAATCAGATACAACCGTGTGTTTTCCTCCAGAAGGTCTGGCTCTGCACATGGAATGATTTATTAGTCAATTATAATAATCATTTAAATGAAGGACCAAAAAAACACATTTTATAAAGGTCACCTTGGGTGTATACAATAGGAGTGTAAAGAAAATTGAACTCATGACAGAAGGGGTGGATAAAAGGTGTTTTTTCACCTGTTCTTTATTAGCACTTTAACAGGGATGAACAGTTAACAGCTGGGTAACAGGGCGGACCTGAATTACCCGTTGTCACTACAATTATATTCCACCTCCGCACTTATGCATATTCAGGATTTAGCAGACTGACAAGATTAAGAAACTCTCAACTTTGTCAGCCTCTTGTAGGAGTGTGCTGAATGGAGTGAGGAGCGCTATTATTACTTTACTGCTGGGAGCTAAAGATTACGGTTTAGTTTAAGGGCACACAGCTGGAGTGAAGCAGAGGAGGTATTAGTAACAAGGAAGCCGAGGACCGAGCAAATTTTGCTGTGCTACTAGCAGCAGTTACAGTAAGTGAGGTTGTTGTAAACAGTAAACGGCAATAAGGCAGCTGGTAACACTACAGACAGGAAGTGATGAAACTGATCATGGCACAAAGATATACTGACATGGGGTCTGGCGGGGACGCAACATGCGGGACACGCGTACAGATAGAATGTCCGGGGTGCACACGATTACTTACAAACTGATTTCGACATCGCTTAAGGATGTGGTCTGACTTTTCGGACCCATGTTTGAACTCTGTGCCATGTAAATACGACACAACAAAATACCAGACATTACAAAGCTGAAGTCACAGGGAGCTGGTGATGAGTGTCACAGAGGCACAGATAGGGGGATGTTTATCTATGTACTCAGGTGAGGTGAATACTGTCTGGTTAAAGCGGGCCGGAACGTGGGACTGTAAGCTGGAAGTGAGCCAGTTACTGCATATCTGCTCGAAAGTGGTTTATTGCAGGACACAACTTTTAAATCTATTGATTTCCCCTCTGCCCACGGGCCTTTTCCTTAGTTTGTGTTTGCCGTCGAAAGTTTCCACGGGTTAGGAAGACCAAATCCATCTCCATCGGATGCAAAAAGAACACTTAAAAGGCATAATATGTAACATTTCCACATTAAAATGACGAGATATAGTGAATGAAACAACTATTTGACTGAGTTGTGGACTGAACATTATCCCACGTGATTCCAAACACCCAGAGATATCCGAAATTGTTTTCAAGGTGACGATGTGTTTCATTCAGTCGCATGTCGCCCTCTGTACTTTTTTCCGTCTTCAAGGGAAACACTGGAAACACTAGATGATACGTCGGACAGTGAGGAAGGAAGTCGGCTAACTATCTCGCTATGATCCAACGAAGCCACGTCCTGTCATCAAACTACTTCTTTTGTTATTGTTGTGACTGAGAGACCCCCCCAAAAGCGGCAGAAATTACATACTGTGCGTTTAAGGAATAGTCTGGCATTTTTGGAAAGTAACGTTTTGCTTTCTTCCAGTGAGTCAGATGAGAAGATCACACCTCACATGTCCACATGGTGAAGCTACAGCCTGGCACTAAAAAGGCGTCGGCTCTTTCCGAATCAGGGCTGCTGCGATATCATGATTCTATGTGGCAGAAGCAGCCACAAGCTAGCCAGTTAACAGCTGCTCCTAGCTAATATTACCTTTATTACCTTTGAACTTTTGGACATCCTTTTATCCTATTAGACATCCGTACAGTTTTGTGATAATTATCATACAAATTGGGAGGTCACAGTGACCTTTGACCTCCACATTTCAATCAGTCTATCCTTGAGTCCAAGTAGACATTTGTGCCAAATTTGAAGAAATGACCTCAAGGCGTTCTTATATAGCGCGTTCACAGAAATCGCACGGACAAGCGTATGGACGGACGTATTGATGGACGGACAACTCGAAAACATTACACCTCCAGGCGCCGGCCACTGCTATCACTGCTGCAGAGGCATGTAACAGTGTTTGTCACAAATGTCTACTGTTCTCCGGAATAATAAAATGTTTGCCCTGGTAAAGACTATAAATATGATCGAACTGTATCAATCCTCTTTTCCTAACTCTCAGCAAGAAAGCAAATGACTGTACTTTCCCAAAATATTGAAGAAAAATGAATGATTAGAGTGTGTGGGAACAGTGTTAGACTCTCTGTCATTCAAATACACACTGACAGGTTGCAGAGAGTGAGGCTGAACGCTGCACAGGGGCTAATCGAGCCCCCCGTGATTGGCTGAGCAGTGGTTAAATCCCCACCCACACACAGCTTCCGCTGGTGCTCTCTCTGTCCATCACGCTCCCTCGCCCGCTACTTTAGGAAGGAGTCAAGCTTTCGCTCGATGTTGGCGAAGGAGTCGTCGCCCAAGTAGTCGATCTGGCCCGCTTCCCAGCGCTGCTTCCTCTCCTCTGATGAAAACTTCTGAGGAGGCGGGGCGAAATGTGTCGGCTGCCCCTTCACGTCCTCTTCAAGCTTACTCTGTGTGACAGACAGGGAGAGAATGAATGAATCATTACACGGCACAGGAGGATACTTTATAAGGACTGGTTTCTCCAGGTTCAGCCTTGCTCGGCTGAACATTGTTTTACCCTCAAGACACAATCAGCCCGAGCAGGTGTTTCGTCAGAGGAGTCAAAGTACGACTAAGAGATTTTGCAACACACTTGCGGCAGATAAGGGTTTCTAACATGAGGTTTGGCTTCCTATAGTAGGTGTACACTCAATAAGTCCCTATCTCTGCCTGAGATACTGATTTTTAGACATACAGATACTCTGGTTTGAGTGATAATCCATTTCTGAGACGTTTTTCTTTCCACAAAAGTGCAAAGTTTAACCGGATATAAGATGTCTCATGCAGCTCCAGCAAGTCAGTTCTTATTACATGTGCACCGGAGACTTTAAGTTTCCACATCGCACTCATCTAAGTTGCACAACTGTACCACCGTGATGTCACATAATCATGTAGCTGCACATACCGTACGTCTTTTGGTGAGATTTTGGGTGAGTGTAGTCAATCGTTCCTGCCTTTAGCAGATGTGAACAACAGTCGTCAAGCTGTCTGTACAAAGATCTGTTCGCACAGTGACGATCAAACATTCAAGTAAAGCAACAAGCATCTAAATACGTTGAGTGTAATGTAAGCTTTGAAAGACGAAGGAACAAAAACCTTCTGCTCACAAGTTGCCGTCCCTGAACTGTGGCGTTGAATAACGGCCGGAACATTTTTTTTTTCAGAGACATTGTGACGTCAGAGTGAAGCCGACCTTTGACCCTCTGGATATAAAATGAGACCGCTTCATGAGGTCGCAGTGACCTTTGACCACCAAATCTAAATCAGTAAATCCTTAAAATTGAAGAAATTCCCTCAAGGCATTCCTGAGATATCGTGCTCAGAAGAATGGGAGGGACGGACGACAGACAACCCGAAAAACATAAAGAATCCGTCGGCGCAGCTGCTTAATGAAACATACAGCTTTAATACCCACTTTAATACATTTTGGGTGTTTTTCCTGCTACATTCCAACTTGGTTTGATTCGACCAGTAGCTTACAGTCGCTAATGATAGAAAACTTCAGATAGATGTTAGATAACGTAGTAAGTTCCCTGTTTTTGGTATTGGTCAGGTCGCTTAGTAATGACGTCTTCAAACTAAATGTAAAACTAACTGACTTTTGAGAAGTTATATTAATTTATTATGCCATTATCCAGTAATTGACAGTCTTGCTGTTGAACAAAAGTCACCCGGACTTCAAGATTCACTTTAAACTTAAGCCAAAGCGAGTGCTAGACTTTCCTCCGCTGAGGCCGGGGCGTTTGCCTGTATAAACTTGTCAGAGTGACACGATATGGCACAACTTGAGGCAATTGGGCAAAGCTTCAGGTTTTGGCAGACTTTTTTGATTATTTCACCGCTGTACTGTCGCAACAGGCCGCTTGGAAACTTCCTGCTACTTAGTGAAGTGTTTGTTTGAGGTCTGGCCTCGCCCCCCCCTCCTCATGCATCACTGACAACGGAAAGCTGCTCATGCAGTCCCGACACGACTGAGAGGACTGGAATAACCAGCAGAAACCCAGACAACTTCGGGCAACGGACTGGTGCCAAGGAATGTGGAACCAATTGACTTTTTCTTGTTACTGTGACAACTTGAAAAACTAGCCACCTTTTTTATCTGGAGCTTAAGAGGGAGTAAAAAAAAGGCTTTGTTTCACCACTTGGTAATTGCACTGCGGGATGGATTTAAATATCTTAAATACACCTCAGAGAGAGAGAGAGATAACCCTGTAATCAGTGGTTTCGACACAGCCGGGGCACGATGGTGATGCAACTCGCCGAACGTACAGTCACAGCCGTCCACATCTGTGTCTCAACTCATGCACGACACGCTGACTTACGTCCTCGTTCGCCTCCACGCAGCCGCTGCTGAAGGGAGTGTCCCCGTAGGCCCGCTGCAGCAGGGGCAGCACGGACTTGGCGTACAGCTGCCACCACATGAGCAGGTAATCGGGGTGCAGCTGGCACTGGTCCGGGGACAGCGAGTGACCTCTGACCTCGCCGCTCTGAGCGTCGTAGGAGTGACTCCACGGCTTCACCTTGCCCAGGAAGTGCACTACTTTGGCGTCACGGCCGTACCTGCAGGAGGCAAAGAGAGCGTCAGGTGGTAGAAGGGCGGGAAAGAGCAGCTGTGGCTCAGGGGGTAGAGGTTGTTTTCGGAAGGTCGCTGGTTCGATTCCCCTGGTCTGCATGTAAAGATACCGAACCCCAAACTGACTCTTGTGTCCTTAAAAACTTATTTGTAAAAAAAGCTTCACTCAATAGTAACTCCAAAGCGACTTACAGCAAACCTAACTGACTGGGGAACATGGTACGAATGCAGTTTCCACATAATGACACTAAGATGTAACTTGTTACTTGAACCACACAGCTGAATTCTGGAGAACTGTTTTGCCAAGTACCGGAAGTTTGGTGTGTATCATTAACACGATATCACTAAATATCACGGTTATCTTCCTGCATCCCCCCCTCTTGCACTCTCTGCAATCAAACAGAAAGTATACAAGTGCAGCTGCAATCGCTCGTCTTTTCTTGAGGCAGGATGTGTGTTGTTCCGACGGTCTCTTGTAATCCAACACCCGAACGCACACACAGAAATACACAAACCTTTGAACTGACCTTGGATACGTTTTATGCCTCCTCACACATGAAAACACCCTGAAGTCTCAGCTACAGAATCGGGGCAATGAGGCGGCTGCACACGAACTCATGAAGAAACCCTGGATGCACTGATCGCGAATGTGTGTTTGCGCGTGTGTGTGTGTGTGTGTGTGTGTGCACTGACTGTTTGAAAGCTGGCAGGTAGGAGTAAATGGCGATACTGCTGAGGTTGTAGATGAAGGGAAGGTGTTTGGAGATATCCGCCGTCGCCCAGGTGTTAAAGAAGCTGTTGAGGACCCCCTGATCTCCACCTGCAGACACACATGCAATATTTTTAAACATGACATAGTGAGAAGTGGCTTGGGGAGCTCTGGTTTGGTATTACATTACATAAATACAAAGAGAACCCCTCATTCAAGATATTAACAGTCATGTGAAAACCATTCTGTGTTCTTGCTGTGAGCCATGAGAGGGGATTCAAAGACACAAAAACAAGATAATGAATGAAATTAAACTGTTTTCATGGCCTTTTTTTTATTATCCTCATAACATTTGCCTCATCTGGCCTCTCTGCTGTGGCTCTGAAATCCGGGCTGACACACTGCAGCACATACCTGACTGGTCAACGCCACACACATACCGTACATTCCCACGGAACCGTGTCCTTTCTCACGAGTATAAATAGAAAACTGAGACGCGTTGACATCGCCGGGCGAGGATGCTGCACACGGTGAATTACAGCGTGCGGACGCAACCACGTGACAGATGTATGTGGCACTGTTGACGCAGGCAAAGGTCAGGGGTGAGCTGGTGGCGCGAGGACGAGGTTAGGCCAGGTCAGGGTTAAGACGAGGACATACTGAATGAGCTAATGTTAGCATTTAGCCAGGGCAGCCTCACAGAGGAAACCAAGTCTGCATTGCCAACTTTACTTCCTTTGCTGTCTGCTTTGACGTTAAGGCTTGTGCAGGTGTATTTCTTTTGGCGTGTCTGCCTTGATAGGTAACATAAAGCTTCAGTCCTCAGTCTGGATGGCTGCTCCTCGGCTATGAGAAGTGATTTAGGAGCAAATTCCTTGTGGTTTGGAGTTTTTCCTGCTTCTAAACTGAATCTGGCGGGTAAACCAAATCTGCACTCCTCTCAAACTCCCTCCAGGGATCTGTGGTCGTGGTCGAACGCGTTATCTGGTGTAGACAAGCTACCGGAAGAACCCGCTATCAGCCAAGATCCCAGCTTCCTCGTCATTTTTCTGAATAACAGCCAGACAGCAGATACCGGCATCTGCCTCCCTGTCACTTCCCCTCGTCTCTTCGGATCACTTTCTCACCGTCAAAGCTGCCGTTTTCACTGCAGAACTGGAGCAGCTTCTCGTGCGTCTCGTTGGACGGTCTGAAGACGAACACACCTGAGTTGAAACAGTCCGGCCAACCTGGATCTGGCGCTGCGGATAGTTCCTCCCTCTCAAAGAGTTCATCTATATTTGAGAGAACCTGAATACATCGAAAGAAATGTTACTTACTCGGACACATCTAGTTTCATCTTCCCTGTTTCCACAATAGTGATTCTTGAAAAAAAAAAAAAAGTCTAATGCAAAGATGAAAAGAAAAAGCAATTCAGGTGTTTCAACTTAATGTTCTGTGTAAGGTAGCTTTAATAGCATATCTGACTAAAAGTTAAGGATGCTTTCTGCTGTCGTCAGGTCTGTTTCTCACCAGCGTGTCCGCATCCATGAACACACACTTGCTGTAGTGTGTGAGAGTCCAGCAGTGCAGTTTGGTGAACGTCACTCCCAGATCAGGACGCTTCATGAGGGACAGGTGAGCCGAATCGCCCGAGTCCATAACGTCCACCATGCGCACCTCGTCAAAAATGGAGCGTAGAGCATCTCTGCGACACAGACAGTGCGATTTATGATGTCAGTGGGCGTGTCAGATATCATTTGACTTTTTTTTTTCGTCATCCAAAGCCTCAATGGGCTTTGTGTTATTACCTGCACTGTTCTGCAACGTGAGGCCCAACCAGAGCGACCAGTTTCCTGGTTGTGTTATGGTTTCGTAACGACTGCCCGAGAACCATCGCTCCCTTGGCGTAGCTGTCGTTGGTCGCCAGTGTCACAAAAGCCTCGTCTGTTTGGAGGAAGCACACAAACACACACACACACACACACACACTGTGATCAGCCACCTGACCAGGATGTTATCATTTCTGTGTCACTCATGTCTCTTCTGTCTTTCCGCACAACACCTAGTACAACACTTGGCTCTCAAAATAAAACATTTCTTTTACATTGTCTTGATAAGAAAAAACAGGAAATGTTTGCAGAACAATTTGACGATTATTTTAACTAATAAATCAGTGGTTCCCATGTTTTTAGCAAGTCATACCCCTACAAAGCCAGTCCGATGAACTATAAAGTGGTTATAAAAGTGGATGTTACAGTAATTTCATACAACTGAACTGTTAAATGTCAAATTAAACTGCTTGCGAGCATTATAACAAATTACACAGTGCACTTTTTTCCAGCCTCTTGGCCCTTTAAGGACAGTGGGACACAACACAGGCAAACTTTGTGTTGTTGGGTCACAACCGAGCATCACTGTTCATTTTGCTCACAAGCACCAGGGTTATTGACGTGCTGACCGACAGCGAGTTGGATCATGTTAAAAAGTGGGCCGAACTGCTTCCCCGACTCCCGCTGACGCCGCTTCTGTTGTCCAGCATGTATCCTGTATGCTGAAGTGCTGAAGTAATGGATGACCCATTAACCAGGCTGGTGACGAAGATAGACAAATCAGCACCAGTTATGTAAAAATTACCTCAAAAGATACTCTCCAGCTTTTTTTTCTATCAAAGTGAGCAAACATCCTAAAAATATGAACCCTGAGAAAGCAACGTTTTGTTTACTTTACATCATAAACTTAACCCATCTGTCTCTTAATTTGACAGCAAACTACATTAAATCAACCCACATTCATCCACCTTCCCTCCTCCTGTCCTCACTGTACGACCCACTGCCTCCACTTCATCTGCGGGCCCATTGTGTGAACTCTGACGAGTCCCTCCATGCATATATTAGCGACAGCAGGGGGCACACTGTGTTGCTGCTGCCACAGTATAAAAAGCAGGCCCGGAGCCAGCAGATAGTATTCATCAAGCTGAACGTGTGTGAATGTGCGAGGGGCTTCTGGGAAACCTGACCGGAGAGGCGGTGTTGTACGGTCGCTGAGTTTCTCTTTCAAGGAACTATGAAGTGACTAACGCAAGAGTGTGAGGCGTGTCTGGAGTACAAGGCCACACCGGAAGCATGTGTTGTGTTCCCACAGTCAGTGTGACCCACAAACACCACACATCAGGGTCTGACATGCCTCAAAATATGACAAGAGATATTTATGAATGAACAGATTCTGATGAAATATATGTGAATGGTGATAATGGTGCAGGGATTGTACAAGATAATGATGTAATAATCCGATAAAATCTGCATTTATTCAAATTCCAATGTCAAATGTATGGTTGTGTGCAGATAAAATGTAAAGAGATGCTTGTAAAGTGTTTATGAAGAACAAATACACTGTTATTTTATGGAATTACATGTTTGCATCATATAAACATGTAATTCCATAAAATAACAGTGTATTTGTAATAACTAAACTCTTTGCAATACAGTAATTTTGTAGTCATTTCAGGGGCTACATTAATAATAATAGAAAATAGAAAGTGTAACACTATATAGCCTTATATAGTATTAAAAAAGGGCCGCATACTGTGGCGCACGTACGCACTGAGAACATCCAGTCAAGGTAATCAAAGACCCTACATTAACCCCGGAAGTGAACAGGATGGTCTTTAAAAAATAAAAGCACACATGACTTATGCAGGAAAGTTTTAGGGAAAGACGTAAGACTCGGGTATTTGGAACAACTTCAATTTCTGCAGTACAGAGGTTGTGCTTTTTTTTTTGCAGTAGGTGGGCACAAAACACCAGGGTGACGCCAAAAATTTTATTTTGAAAGTACCAGATAACTTTTTATACTAAAAAAATAAAATAAAATACCAGCTTCATTTTAAATAAAAATCTAAATATAAGATTGTTACACTTCTTCAGTTTACGCAGCGTATGCTGCTTGAAGAAATCGTCCATGTTGGTAATTTCAACTCGCCCACTTTGTGACACCAGGATGTGCAGTGTCACAATCCACACTTCAACTCTGAGTTCACTGAGGCTGCACATCCGACTCAGACCTCTACATTAAAGCTGGATCCAGATTTTGCTCACTAAATAAATGCTCATATGCTGCAATGATGTGTTCAGCCAAAAACTGACCGAATATCCAAGTACATTTACTTAACTATCGACAGATTTACAAGTTTACCAGTCGTACTTTACTTGAGTATTTCCATTTTCTGCTACTTTACATTTCTTTTCCACCAAGTTATGGAGGACAATATTGTACATTTTACTCACTACATTTATTTGATAACTTTAGTTACTACAGCCAAAGTAGCTGGGTATTATTGTTTTGTTTTTATTTCTAAAGTACAAAATGTTAATCAAAATCCTTCATTTCAGAACAAATAATCAGTTCACCTGTAACTTTCTGTTTATACTATACATACATGTAAATATATGTATGCTTTACTTGTATCAATACTTCTGACAAATATGTACGTTTGATATCAGATACTTTAAGACCTTTTTCTAAAAAACTATCCATATGTTTGACTTACTAGCAATATTTTCTACAATATCTTTACCTTTACTCTAAATCTTATAAGCATATTTGAAGGATCTTCATCAAGAATGAAACAAATCTCTTATATTTTTTCATTGTCCACACCAATTAACGCTTTAACTTTGAAGATTAAAACCGGAAGTGCTGGTCCTGTTGCTCGCCAGCTTAACTCTGGTCCAAACCACTGCAGCGCCTCATCACACTAAGAACCAGAACCTCTAAAACGCTCAAGTCAATAACTAACACTATAAATGTGTCCTCGTCGCTGCAGCAGTGACTCTACCAGCAGCGGTTTTCTTGCAGCCTGCGGATAAAATCGCGATGTTTCGAGAAGATGAGAGCAGTGCGCGCAGCCCCGGTCCGGTCCGGAGTGGCCGTGTTCCGGTACCAGTGCGGCGGTTGTGAGTGTCGTCGGAGCTGCCGGGGAGCCTTACCTGCCATGGTGCCGTGAGGAGAGCTCAGCCGGGTCGCGGGGGTCGTGATGGGGCAGATGTAGGGTTTGCACTGCGAAGGGCAGAGCTTCAGCAGCTGGGAGCAGTCCAACACAGGAATTAAGCCCCACATTTTCCGGGTCATGTGACCAATGACAGCTGACACGCCCCCCAGCCTTTCTCTCTCTCTTTA